>NW_026622963.1:31927500-34327500 GCF_023065955.2 Ursus arctos
CCAGCTAGGCTCTCCGAAACTGGTAGGCATTGGTATTCTCAGTGGGTGCTGACCCACCCATAATGCTGTCTGGCAAAGCTATCCGGCTGAACCACTAGCCTCAGAGCCTGTCCCAGGGGGCTCTTGCTTCCCCTTGAGCCAGCAAGGTGGCCGGGGCTCAGGCAGACTGGGGTGGGGAGATGTGAGGAGGGAAGAAATGGCCCAGACAGCAGACATGGTCACTCTCGCTCCGATCTGCCTCAGATGGGTTGGTACCAGCCCATCTCCATGGGCTCCAAGTGGGGTGAACGTTAGCCAGCTGGAGCCTTGAGTGGTCATCAGAGGAGGGCTACAAGAAAGTCTCCTGATGCCCATAGGGCCTGAAGACTCCAAGATGGCTCAGGACCCCACTCAGCTAAGGCAACTGTGAGGTGCAGAGGGATCCCAGGACTTGTACCACCACCAAGGGCACAGCTATGGCTATTCTTCCTTAGCTTGGGAACTTGGAGGGACGTGGGACACCTGATTCTTTCCCAAAGCCTAGAGAAGGAGGACTGTCACACTATAACCTTCTTCCTTGGCTGTGCGTTCAGGCAAACCTGCCATCACTATGTGATCTCGGGCTAATCGGTTCATCTCTTCAATTGCCTTGTCAGGGTAATACAGATAATAGCTACTGTGTCATGTTATTTTAAGTTTCGCTTATGTCTGAAAAGTGGCATATAAAAAGCATTTTATTAATGGTCACTATTTATAATATGACCTGCTTCTTTAAATATAAGGAGCTCTTGGAAAACTCTCCTATCTTCTGATTAATTTTTTAAGGTACTACGTCCATCTACATCAGGGGTCTGAAACTACGGCCTATGGGCCACATCAGGTCTGTTGCCCCTTTTTTTGTAAATAAAGTTTTATTGGAACACAGCCAAGCCCATTCATTTACATGTTGTCTATGACCGTGTTCCTGCCACAACAGCAGGGTTGAGTGATTGCAACAGAAACCAGATGGCCAGCGAAGTCTCAAATATTTACTATCTGGCTTCTATGAAAAAGTTTGCCAATTTCTGATCACACTAAAGTCTCCCAAACATTCATGAGCACCATAACCACTGAGGGTGTTGTTTGTTTGTTTGTTTGTTTGTTTGTTTGTTTGTTTTTAAGAGTACAGATTCCTAGGGCCTACCACCAGAATACTGGATTCAGGAGATGTGGCCTAGGAAGCTGCATTCTAACCAGTCCCCACCACCATCGATGATTCTGAAGCAAGTGGCCTGAGAACCCATGGGAAGGAGCCCTTGGTCTGTGCAGTCAGTAATCTTAAGTGACACCAGGGCCCAGGTCGTCCCCTTGAAGGGGCAGATGGAGCCTCGGTGGGGAGTGAGTCAGCACTCTGCAACCAGTAAAGGCGTGCAGCCTGCCACCCCAGCAGCTTCCTGCTTCCATTCTGATCTGTCGATAAGGCCCTGGTATTTTTCCTAGGTATAGATGTGAAAATACTTTCCCTTTATTTTAGGAAAAAGAAAAAACAAGAAACTGCTTGCAACCTTTACTCACTTGGAAATACGTTGTGAATAGTTTCCCATGTCAATAAATATTGCTTTAAAGTATCAGTTTAAAAATATGCAACTGTATAGTTCAGATAGTTCTTTCATGTTTGTTTGTTTGTTTAAAGTACACGAGAGACTATGGACTCTGGGAAACAAACTGAGGGCTTCGGGGGGGGAATGGGATAGGCTGGTGATGGGTATTAAGTAGGGCACATATTGCATGGTGCACTGGGTGTTAAACGCCAATAATGAATCATGGAACTTTACATCAAAAACTAGGGATGTACTGTATGGAGACTAACATAACATAATAAAAAATATTATTAATAAAAAATATGTAACTATAAAAAAAAGGGCACAGTAAATATATTCATGTATCAAATGATCCCACGATACACCTTGAAACTTACACAGTGTTATATATCAATTATAACTGAATAAAGCCGGAAGAAAAGAAAGAATGCTGTAGATCTCTGTGAGCTGATAAGGAATGATCTCAAGGATAGATTGTTGGCAAAAATCACATAGTGCAGAACAATGTGAATACAAGCTGATGTCTGTTAAGAGCAGTGGGACAGGACTGATGGTCTCTAGAAGGATATGCAAGAATCTCAAATAGTGGTGACCCCAGGAGCAGAAAAGCAGTCAGAGACTGACGCTTACCACTATAAGCTATCATCTATGCTATTGGGCTTTCTTACTATTTGCACATATGTCCTTTCAGAAATAGTAAAAATCTGAGGAGCCTGGGTGGCTCAGTCGACTGAGCATCTGCCCTCGGCTCTGGTCATGATCCCAGGGTCCTGGGATCAGATCCTGCATCGGGCTCCCTGCTCCGAGAGGAGCCTGCTTCTCCCTCTGCCTCTGCCTCTCTCTCAGTTTCTCATGAATAAAGAAAGTATTTTTTAAAAAATCGTAAAAATCTATTTTGGAAAAATGTCATTCTTAATGCCTGCGATGAATTACATCGTATGGATGCACCAGAATATGCATCACTAGCCACTTATCACCAGATATTTAAACAATTCTGACTTTATCAAGTTGACTGTGTCAGTCGCAGCGGGATGAACTTCCAAACACATAAATACGGGTACATTTGTAATTATCACCTTAAGGTTAACATCTCTGAAGGGGAGTTACAGGGACATGGCCTTCCCATGATTTCAGCCTTGTAACAAAAGTGCCGAACCACCTTTCAGAAAGGCTGCCGAAATCCACACACTCGGCAACAGCAAACGTGTTCATCCGTTTCCCCATTCTCTTATATGGCCCCTAATTTCTGCTAGTGCTTCTCCTGAGAATGCACGAGCCCCACACACAGCCCTATCAGGCAGGTGTCCCCCTGCCCCCCAACAAAGCAAGCCCAGGCAGGGACTGGTGATGTTGGAGCAGTTTCCACATGTAACAGCTAATAATAGTGCTCAAATCCTGCCTGCTTTTCCTAGAGGCCGAGCCAACAATGGGGTGCCCCTCAGCACCCCCTCCACTGGTCCCAGGCCAATGCGCCGAACTCCATTTATTTGGAAGGATTCACTTTGAAAAGCAGTTCCTAGAACCATTCAGGCGTCCTCCTCAGGGCTTCATGTCAGGCCCTGCTGGCAGACAGACAGACGCTGGCATTCTTCTCCCCTGCCTGGAACAGGTCTGCATGGCCGCGACCTCACAGAGGCCCCTTTGAATTCAGGATGCCTGTCAGGTAGACAGGCTTGGCATTTCTGGGACTGGTTAAAAAAAAAAAAGAAAAACTGCTCCAGTCTTTGGCCAACTATATGCAACTCTTCTTTCACAGTAAATCGGAGGGCAGGGCAAGCATCCTGTGCAAACATAGACCCTGGAGCAGCAGGACTGAGCAGAAGGCAATTCCAGCCTCCTGCAGTGCCTCTGAGCTCAGGACACAGCCTGGGCAGCCACCAACTCAACGCATGGGGCCTCCTCCCCCGATGGCCCTGCCCAGATCCAGCCCAGAGCCTGCCGGTCCAAGCTTCTCCAGCTTCCTACAGCCCCCAGCACCATCCTCAAGGACCAGCCATGGGAGGAAGAGCAAACAGGACACAGAAGGTTCCAGAAGAGGAGAGGAACTCTGGGGCTGGGATTGCCAGCCTGCCAACTGACTGCTAGCCTCTCTGGAGCCCTGCCCCCAGCCCTCTTGGAGGGGGATGTCAGTGTTAATTGACCTCACACTTGTCACGGAGATAAACGGACGAGGCAGCAGGCCTCACAAGTGCCTTGCTATGGAAGGAGGTGGCAATTTGGTTTGAGCCAAGGAAGCCACGACAGACACTGCTCTAGGAAATATGAGAAGCTTCTTTACTCAAAGAGGGTGGAACTAAAATGCCTCAGAAATCCAGGCGCCCCTCAGAGACCCTGCCAGTTCAGGTCCACACCATCGTACCAATGCGCAAAGGGCATTAAAGTGAGTCATAGGAACGGTCTGGCTCTCCAGTGCAGATAGAAGTTATGTTCACACTATACCATCGTCTATTAAGCGTGCAAGAGCATGATGTCTCAGAAAATAATGTATGTATCTCAATTTAAAAAAAAAATACTTTATTGCTAAAAAATGCTAACCACCATCTGAGTTTTTGGTGAGTCATCATCGCTGATCACAGATCACAAAACACAGATAATCACGAAAACGTTTGAAATATTCTGAGAATTACCAAAATGTGACACAGAGACACAAAGTGGGCAGACGCCATGGTAGAAAAAGGCACCGACAGATTTGTGTGACGTAGGGTTGGCAGCAACCTTCAGTGTGCGAGTAGGGTTGGCAGCAACCTTCAGTGTGCGACAAGCGCACCGTAAGATGAGCTGTGCCTGCCGCGTTGTGCCCTGTAGTCTGGTGGTCACGTTACTACTCCAGTCAGTAGCCTCCGAGGAGGGCCGATGCTGCTAACGGCCCACAGGAAGAATGGAACGCAGGGATGTGACCTAAGTCCCAGGTCACGGACCTGAGGTTTTCCCCAGTGGCTGGGTTTCTTGTAACTGGAAGTGTGGGCCACAGAGCAGAATTAATCTGAGAAAAGCATAAAGGCCCTTGTACCAGAGGCACCTGGCGAATCTCTCTACGCTAAACGTACTAGGGTATCGTGGAAGGGAGAAGAAGAGTGCGTTCCTAACCCTCTGTGTGAAAGACCCAGGAAGAGGCCAACCAGAAGTTCTTCCTCCTTCCCTGCGGAAGCTCGGGGCCAGAGCAGGTGGCGGACACACCCGGTGGCTGAGCCACAACTGGATGATTCCTTCTCCGGCAGCACACCTCTCCATCACCCCGTGCCGCTCATCCCCCACAACGCATGTGCAGCGCGAAGGGCAGAGGGGTGAGAAAGAGGAGTGGCCGGGGATTTGCAGCGGCTGGCTGGTTGGTGAGTGTTCTCAATGTGTGGCTTTTCTCCCCTCGTCCAAAAGTGCGTTTCCCCAACAACCGTTGTTTGGTTCTCTTTGCTTGGTTGGCTGTGGCTTGGAGGGCTCCTCTCGTGGGCATCCCCGAGCCTTCTGCAGGCAGTTCACGAGAGAATAGGCTGAGTGAACACAGGGCTCAAACACGCAGCCATGGGGAAGTTTCTCATTCGCTCTTATCCCAAGGTCACTCTTCCTCTGGACAAGTGAAAGCAGGACATTACAGGAGAAGATACAGAGATGGAAACAATGTGCCATGAGGAGATGAGGGCCTCTGCTGGAGCGGCTTTTCTGCAATTTGACTTCGCAGGGGCAAGACCACATTGGGCAAGGAACACTGGGAACAAGTCCAGGTTGGCAGGCCCCCACGCCTCTGGGTTTCCATTCTGGTACCATGATCCAGTAGGATGTCTGGATCGGCGAGGAAGTACGTCACCAGAACTTTAGAGGAATAATAAAATACTGAAAGTTCGTGAATTTTTTTAAGAGTAAAAATTAATATAGACTTGATTTTATTCCCAGTTTAAAAATCCCTTTTGCTAACTCATATCCTGATATAGTTTCCTTAGGTGTGAAATTACTGGGAGGGCCAGCACTTGTCCAACAGCCTGCTGACACCTACAGGAGCGTGTAAGGCGTCTGACTGTCAACTGTCACGTGTGTCGTCCGGGACAAAAGGTTGAGAACTTCTACCCTGAGGTATCGAAGGACGTTAACCCTGTGGGAACCAGCTTGAACCACCTCGATTAGGAAGAACTGTATTTTGCTGCCAGAATCAAATGAGTCAGAGAGGCAATCATGTTGGTTATGGAGCCAAACATACTGGCCATCCTTGGCCCTACGGAACAGGATGCCGGGACCTGCCAAGAACAGCCAGCTAGCAGGTAACCACAGAGGAAAAACATTTTGTAGCAGACTCTATTTCCAGGGACTTCCTTTTAAATACAAGACTCGGCACTGGAGAACAGCTGGTTTCCTGGAGCTCTGAGAGAGGAATGGCAGAGCAATGTAGCTCGAAGACGACCATTGGTGACAGTGAGGATGCTTCTAGAACCGTTCGCTGCACCTGCAAAGCCCCACAAAGACAGGGCAGCAAAGGCAGGCTAGAAAAACACACACTGCCTTCCAGCCTTCTTCTCAGAGCTCTGGGCACCGCATTCCAGAATTCAGTCACCAAGTGGGGCGAGACTTCATCTGTAGCCAGAAACTCGCAGCGAAGTCCAAGCAGAGGAAGAGAAGCAGAAGGCTCCTGGCTTCAGTTACTTCACGTCCTGCCTGTGGATTGGCCACACACCCAGCCTATTTAACTAGGACTCGAACAAATGCTGGGAGTGCTCTTGGGGGCAGGAGGGTCTGTCAAGGAGCCCAAAAGGAGAGAAAGGGCATGAAACGTTTGTTCGGAGACTACAAAGACCTAGGCTAATGATATAGGAGATGAATCCAGAAGCTACTCTCACAGTTATGTTCAAAGAGCCACTGTCCATCAGGAGACCCTTGCCAAGAATCCCTAGCACAGGCCACTGCAAGGGTCAGAGGTACCTTCCTCCCTTGAATAACCTCAATTCAGAAGAGAGAATGGAAAAAGAAGAAAGAAAAACAAGGAAGAAGGAAGAACGGATATATTTGAGGAAGTCAGGAAACCCAAGTGCTTCGCCTCGTTTCACCTCTGCCTTGCACCGCTCTTGGCTTTTGACTCAGTTACGGCAAGACCAGGTAAGTCTGTTTCTCAGGGCAAAAGGAGCTATCCTAGCAATAGCATCAACAATGCACTCATCTAGGCTCCGCATCACCTTCCAACCGTCTCAGAAGTCAGCTATCTCCATACCACTCTCCTTGCATCCAACCCCTGGCACAGAGCTCATGGCTAGGGACACACGTTCCCTCCATCCCAGCGGAGGAAGAAAGGATGCCTCATTAGAGGTTAGAGCATCAAACCTTAGGAGTCCAAGATCCCTCCCAGCCCCATCTCCATTCCAGCCGGAAGAAACCTTTCTTGATCCGATGCTCCAAGGTTAGGGGGAGCTCAGAAAGGACTCCTTCCCAAGTCCAACCACCCCCCTTTACCACAGGTTAACCATTCCATACGAGCAGCAGCCCCCGACACGTTCTGGCAGGAGCCAGCCCCTCCAAATCAAGACTCTGGCAGGATTGTACAATCCACTCAGAGGACAGTTACCATCTGTTTATGGAAAGAATGTTAATAACCCCCAATCATAATCAAATAGGCAACCACTTTACTTTAAGTACCTATTAACAGACGCTAATTCACAATGGAACAGTCCTGGAGTGCCCCTCCACAGGCCCATCAGAGGCATCAGCACGTGTCCGACCATTAGGATAAAAACCCAGCGCGGGCTGATGAAGCACTCAACGTACTACCAGAAGCCCTCGCAGTGGGTCTTGACCACCTCCTCCCCAGCCTTCCGGCTTCCGCTGCCCCGCTGTGCGGTCTCCACCATGCCCAGAAAGAAACGAAGGAAGTCTTCTTAGCCAGGGAAGCAGCACCCACTCCCCCTCAGCTCCCATCTTCCCCCCCCACCCCTAAGCCAGGTGAGCCCCAGCTTGAGAAAAGCAGATTAAGAAGAGGCATGGCTGAAAGTCCCATTCAAGGGGGACAGCACTCAAGAACAAAGCATGGGAAGAACCGGTTGATTATATTCGCCCTCTGGCTTCATCTCTCGGCCCTCCCCGGCTCTCTGCAGGACCAGAGCCGCCCTAGCCCGCTGTGCACTCGGGCACGCTACTGCACATCTCTGGTCTGCTCCCTTCTCTGTGCAATGGGGACATTCGCCTAAGAAGCCTGAGGTCTGTTTCAGCTCCAAGAAACCATCCTTCTGTCTCCTCTGTGGGAGAAGAGGAAGCCAAGAAGTCTGAAGGACACCACCACCGCATCCCTGAGCTGGAAGTATGTGGAGATACTTAGGAGGTCGTCCCAAGGTCAGAGGCCAAAGAATGTACGCTCTTCTTACAGGTTGCGAAAACGCACACGTTTGCTTCTTTCTCTCTTAAATAACTAGGATACCTGATACGAAAACTGTGGGACATGTTTTCTTATTTAAAGACACTCTCGCATCATCGACCTGGCTGTTTTTCTAACAGCTGTGTGAAATGAAGATGGCAGGTACACCAGGGCCGTTCACGGTGGGCAGCCAAGACCAAGGAGTTAGGAGGTCCGCCGGCCCTGGAGAGGGGCTGAGGCTGTGAGTGGGGCATCCTAACCCAACACGGCCTCACCGGACCGAGAACCCAGAGCACGACACCTCCTTTCCTCAGCCACGGCTTCTTCATCGGTACATACAGATGCCACAAGCACCTGCCGGATCACTACCATGGCCTCCTGATGTCTGACTGAAAACTACTTCGTGAGGGAGAGCTCGCTGTAAACGCCGAACCACATCACTTCCAGGCCCAGGATGCACTGAGATGTCGGGGGCGCCTGGGTGGCTCAGTCGGTCTGCCTTAGGCTCAGGTCATGTTGGGGGGTAGGTTCTGAGACGGAGCCCTGCCTCCAGCTCCCTGCTCAGTGGGGAGCCTGCTTCTCCCCCTCCCCTTGCCCCTCTCCCACTCTCTCTCCCCCAAATAAACAAAATCTTTAAAAACATAAAATAAAATAGAATACTGAAATGTCTGTATATATTTCTGTACCTCCCAGTAAATGGCTCCTGCCCTGCATGTCCCTCCCACCCCCCCATCCAGCAATCCAAGAGTTAACACCCGGCACAGCAGGGAGCCCCCAGGTCCCAGCTCCTGCAGGGGGGACTGGCTTCTGTTCTGAAAGTCAGTTCCCACACCAAACCACACTAAACACTTACAGGATAAGACCCTGGGCTTCAGCCACAGCCCCAGGAAACCCCCACCACCCTGGCTCAGCACCATTTCAAAACCTTTGTGACTCCAAGAGGTGCACTCCCCTGCTAGTGTGACCCCTCCCTCAGGCCACCTGTGATCAACAAGATGACAGGTGACAGGAGTACGGAGGTGTCTGAGACGACGCTTTGTCTATGTATTTCTGTAAGGTCTAGTTACTATCTTCATCTCGCATAAACCAGGTGTTGGTAGAATGCCTATACACGCCAGCAGGGAGAGACCTCTGACCCCTGACAGGTAACTAAAGCAAGATGCAGAAGGACACTAAGAGTACGAACACGACACGTGCCTAGTGAGACACACACAAAGTAACGCGTGTTGTAAATGTACACATACACACGCAGACACACACGCACATACACAGGTGTGTATTTTTCGTATACCGTGCGTCTGTCATCTGTACGTATTGCATACCGTGCGTGACCACTCTGGGGAGTGTTCTAGTCTTTAATCACGCTGGTTAAAATGGTTATGGCACAAGTTCTCTTGTCCAAATAAAATTTACTAATAAGATCTATACAAGAGATGTATACACTTTTGATTGTTTTCTAGAGGTCTAGGAAAGCAATTTGTGACCTGTAAAGAACAAAAGAAAACAAAATATCGATGTATGTGTATACATACACATAGAAGTATAAAAACGGGGGGGGGGGGGCACCTGGGTGGCTCAGGTCATGATCCCAGGGTCCTGGGATTGAGCCCCAAGCCCCTAGATGGACTCCCTGCTCAGCGGGATGTCTGCTTCTCCATCTCCCTCTTCTCCCCGCCCCCCACTTGTGTGTGATCCAAATAAATAAATGGAAAATCTAAAAAAAAAAAAAAAAGTATAAAAATGAACTGGTTGCCAGACCTGCCACTAGCACCATGGGGTGGAGACAGCCCACAGGGTGAGTTTGGCTGGCAGAGGGCCAAGGGGGGAGGGCAGGTGTGCAGAGAGAGCAGAGAAAGATAGAAACAGAGAACTGAGGGGTACACATGACACCCAGGCTGGTGGCTGTCTCTGGAAACTGGGGGGGGGGGGGGGCTGACAGTTAAAGCATTTTAAGTTTTATCAGCAATGTTTCACCTCTTTATTCTAGGAATAAAACATCAGAGGCAAATATAAAAACAAAAATGTAAGAGTTGCTTGCTAAGAGTGGTGGGAACAGGAGTATTTGTTACACCAACCTCTGTATTTTTGCCCTTTTCTTATTTCTCGGAAGGAAGTCAAATTCGTATCAGCAGCCCCTCCTCGTCCACACACTGCGTTCCGGGCCCTCAGATGTGGATGCTGGGTATTATTCATGAGATCCCCCCATCATCCCCACTCTACGTCCCACTGCCCAGACACCTCAGATTGCCAAAGCAGCCCTTACTGGCCTGTTCCTGATTCACAAACGATGCTTTTTTTTTTTTTAATGATTATAAATACAGTCATCCATTTTCCGTTCAACGAGCATTTGTCAAACACTGTGCGAAGTTTCAGGCACACCGGGCTGAGGGATCTGTGGTTTCTGCCAAGTCTCTCCTGGTCCAGCAGGACAGACAGATGATGTGTGTGCGAAGTAATGACAAGGCACTGGGATTAGTGCACAATCAAAGCACCGGGACCAAACACTGTGTGTGACAAAGGACAGCATGAGTGAGTCTTGGGAGGGCAGCCCTTCGTAGAAGGACAATGAAAGGAGCCGGGAGAGGCTTACATGTGAAGAAAACAAGGGGAGAACTACAACCAGGGCGCCCCATTTTATATGCCAGTTCCACACACATCTCAACACAGCAACCCACGGAGGCCGGAGAGGCGGTGAGGGGCGGAGGGACCTTGCTAAAAGCAAGGAGCAATTGAGTGGCACGGCAGAGCCTGACCCAGATTTGAACACTCAAAGCTGAGGACGGACTGGATAAGAAGGAATGGAGGTTCGCAGGAGTCAGAGTCGGGGGGCTCCTGGTACCCATGCCTTCACTCTTTCCTGCACCGGGATGTCCACTGGTAACAAAGGATCGGGGATGTATGCAGCCTGGGGCATTTGCTCACTCATCCTAGGCTGAGGCCCAAGCACAGGGGATCGGGCGTCACCAAGAGCAGAGACAGGCAGCTTCACCCTCAACAAGGGCAGCCTTGGACACACCTCCACATCTGGCCTTGAGGCGCAGCCTCCCTTCTTCAGGCTGCTGGGCTCTACAGGAGGGGACACTTCCCATCCACCTAGTGGGACATGTTCTCCTGGGCCATCCAGGGCCAAGGAGGCAGCTCAAGGCAGGGAGAGGGGAGCAGGGGCTGGGAGAGGCTGTGAGGACAGCCGAGGGGAAGGCACCGCCCTGGATGCCGCCTAATCCATCCGACATGGGGACACACTGTTCCAGAAACCGGATGACAATTAATAGGAAAAATCTGCTCTCACAGTGCTGCCAAGCATGTCACAGGGTCTCAGCTGGTGGCGCGCCTCCTCGGCGGGCAACAAAAATGCCCTGTTCTCCCCTTTAGTTGAGGCCCTCGTGTCTTCTCAGGTGGAAAGAGGAACAGCTATGATCAGAGGGTTCCTCCCATGGTCCAAAAACTTTGCACGAGCAGTAGGGCCAGTCCTCAAAGCCACAGGCCCAGGGATTACGCTAAGACTGAAGGCTCAGGGCTCACCCAGCGGGATTCATCTTGGAACCCCGTGGGGCCCTGTTTGGCACAGGGGAATACTGGCAGATAAAACATCTCCCATCGAGGTGCCTCACAGTGGTCTGATCTTGTTTAAGTCGCGGGGCTCTGGGCCAAACTTCGACCCCCTCTCTGTAATTTGCCTGCACAAGCATTTCTCTTGGTCAAAATACTTCATAGGATTCAAGAGAACCTGGCTTGCCTTGCTCTGACTTGTTCAGCTAAAGCAAGAACAGAAAGAGGGGACAGACGTAGGGAGCTTCTGAGAGGCCAGGCAGCCTGTCCTCCCGTTTTCTATCCTTCTGTCCTTCCACGGGGCTCTCTTGCTGAGTGTCAGTGTTCTAAACTTTCAGGGGAGTCACAGAATATTTTGAGAATATAACAGAAGGAGTGGACTAGTTCTGTTCCAAACCACCCCCCCACCCCTCCGCCACGTACACCCATTTGTATAAGTTCAGGGGACCACCGTCGCTGGGGATCTCATTCACGTGGCCTCCTTCGGTCCCTGAGTCCCAAGGTCGGGACCCTCCCCACAGATCCCAGTTCATGTGTAGAAGCTGCAGAGATTCATCTGTCTGGATCCCATACTCTCACCAGAAAACCCGAATGTCGATCCTAACTCAGCAACCTCGTAGAACCTTTCCTTAGCCTTCCCTACCCACCTCCCATCGAATGCCAGCCATAAATGGAAACCCCAGAGGGGAGCAGGTCTTGAAATTCCAGCTTCTGTTTGAGAACTGGTACCTAGCCTCCCTGGAGCCATCTGGTCAGATCCATCCCTGAGACCAGGCAGATGGGTGCTAATTCACCGCATTAACGCCTTTGGTGCCACCCCCCCCAACCCAAGCCTTGGTGGGAAGCCTCATCCCACAGCCTCCCCCGGCCATAAGGGGGCTGAGGACACGGTGCCGTGGAAGCCGGCCAGCAGATTTAGCAATCGTGTTGCCCTTGGCATCCGTTCTGGGACCCCGTGTACAGCTACGTGCTGAAATGCCATCGTGTGGGCAACATCCCAACACCGGGGTCCAGCACCCGGCATCTAGCTTGCAATACCTCCGCATCACAACTCCAAGGGAGGGTGCAGACAAGAGAGAAACCGAGCTACTCAAACAAGGAGTCCTTTTTCTCACCAACTTCCTTCACAAACTACCCTCTTTGCAGCAAGCAGCCCAGCTCTGTGATGCTTCCCGCACTCAGGGCAAAACCAGGCAGACCACTGTGTGGCCCCCGCAAACACCAACACTGCTTCCAGTCCATCACTACCAACAATAAGGTGTAGACAGGAGTCTCTACCAGGACACCTTCAGCCCACGAGCGGAGGCCCTCTTGGAGAGCAAAAGCAGAGTAAAACAGCGTCTCTGGATCAAAAGGAACCCTACCCACCTCCCCCCCCACCCCGCCGGAGACCCTTGCAAATGAAAATCCCATCTTACCCTTCATTCCAAATTTGGACCGTCGACCGTACTTGTTGATCATGATAAAGAGAACCACCAACAGGACGCAGGCAAAAGCAGCAAGTCCCACTGCTATGGACACCTGGGAGGGGCCAAGAGCAGACAGCTGAGAACGGTCACAGAAAACCTGCGCGCCAGGGAAGTCACACGCGCCCAAACAAAAGTAGTCCTGTCAGGAGAGCCACTGCAGCCCATTCCGAACTAAGCCACTGAGTCAATTCCTCAGCAGAAGTAACTCATGAGACCTTCAGCACATTCCAAAAAAATTAATTCCCCAGCTGGATGAGAGAAGATTCCATGGTACAGCCTCTCATCTGGGGGCCATCCATCATAAGCAACGCAAGGGCAGGCCTAAGAGGTCTCTGTCTACTGTGCGTTTGTTTTCATTAGCAAAAAAAAAAAAAAAAAAAAAAAAAAACCTCTGCACCTTTACATTGACATTCTTTACAGAATATCTTCCAGAAGGTTCCAGGAGATCTGGAATCAAAAAAAAAAAAAAAAAAAACCACCTTTGCTCTCCTCCTCAGGGAAATCTCTGGCTCTGAGAGTCAGGCAGGGGAGGGTGGGGGAGAGACTTGAAAAACCCACCCAAGGGGATGCTCTGAGCAACTCTGACTTGTGTAAAAGGCTTGTGTGGTTAGCATTCCTTTCCAATCAGGCCCAGCCAGGCTCCTAACAGAGGGCGGGGGGGTTTCAAACAGTTCTCTTCCAAACCCTAGGGCCTGGAGCCGATCCTCAAAGACTTTCTCAAACAATGACTTATTCTCATCAAACAAGGAGGGTTTCAACTACCTGAAAGGAGGTCATTCATCACAGGTTTTTTTTTCTGCTGCATATGCTGGGGCTCCAAGTAAGATAAAATTCCGGAAAGTTACCTCCTAAAACGAAGTCAGTAAACACCTTCCCCTTGATCCAGGAGGGACTTACCCCAAAAGTGTCTTCCTCTGGTTTGTGGGTCACAGTGATGGGTGTGGGGCTCACGTCGTAAACTGCAAACCAACCAGATCAGGAGGGTGGTTAGCTTACCAGCCATGAGAGGCTCAGCCACAGTCCCCACGTGACTCCCCAAGCCCCCTCAGGAGTTCCTGCTGGAGAACCTGCCCTGGCTTTGCGGGGGTCCCCAGAGACCAGGTCCCCATTCAGCCACCTGGCTGGTGCTGACAGGCCAAGGGCAGGCTCCACAAGGAATAAAGGATCCTCACTGCCATCCTCCCTGCCCCCATTCCGGAGTAAATAATGTCACCTGGGCAATGTAGGCCACAAACTATTAGATAGAAGGGAGCAGAAAAAAATGGTTTGGGATCCAGGCCAGGGTGTGGATTGGGCATATTTTGTTAGTGACGGCAGCTGGTGCTGACATTCGGCTACCCTCTGCTGGAGGCCCTCCCTTCCCTGTCCCTGGCTCTCCCATGCCCTTCCTTTCTCCCTCTTTACTCCTCAGTGAGACCAGGAGACCCACGGCCCCAGAACAACCCACTGTCCACTCCCCTACCACGGATTTCAGAACACAGTGGCAGCCCACGGTAAGCTATAAGTCCATCTGCCCAGGAAACACCACGCTTCCCAGCAAGGCCTGGATGGGAGGCCAGTCTGTCCTCCATCTCAAATCACCTCCTGGGCAGGAAACGGCCCCAATTCAGAATTCCCTGGAGGGACACTCTGGGAGACGGCGAGTCCTCTCAGACCACAGATGGAGGAATCGCAGATGATCTGCACATCCGCGCCCAACAGTAAGGGGTGTGCTCAAGAGGACTGTCCACTATCTCAGGCCACACATAGGGCAGAAAGGACAGCACTGCTGCTGCTCCTCTCCCACGGGGGAGAAAAGGGAAAGCCGTAAAAACAGATTACCCCATAGCCCACGAGCAAAACACCAAACTTGGGGGCGATTATCTAGTCCTAGCCCCAGATTGCTTTTAAAATGAGCCTAAATAATTCCCCTTTAGGGGTTCCTAGGTGGCTCTTGATCTCAGCTCAGGTCTTGATCTCAGGGTTGTGAGCTCAAGCCCCTCATTGGGCTCCATGCTGAGCATGGAACCTACTTTAAAAAAATAATAATTCCACTTGAGGACACACAAGCCTATCAGGAGACCCTGTAAATCACTCACAAGGTTGAGTCCCAGCCAGATTCTGGGGTCTTCAGAGCAGGTGAGAAGCAAGGGTTTAGAGGTTGCCCATTCTCTCCGCAAGGACAACGGAGACGATCATCAAGGCTACCTGGCCGTGTGAAACCCCATGTCCTTCCTGACATCACCCCTTCCCATCCAGGCAGAGGGACCCACAACATGATCAGACCTCAGGGAACTCCCTGGGGGAAACTGAGGCACAGAGCCCAAGAGGTGTGCGACTGGAACTACCCAAGAAGTATTTCTACTCTCTGGTTCCCCTTCACAGTTCCCTCAGATGCTGTCAGCTGCCACAGGTCTGGGGCTGGCCGTGGAATCGGGAAGAGGGCTATGTGGAATCAGTAATTACCTAAAGTATCAGAATAAATCAGTTTCAAAGCAAAAGGTAAAGCGGACTTACTAGAGACAAAGTTATCCGTGCTCTCTGCAAAAAAGACAAAGAGATAATTAACAAGCATAGTAAAAACCAGAACAGATGCACTATATCTTCTTCATAGGTACAACCTCTCCCACTCACCACGAGTGTCCCGTTACCGCGGCAACTGAAAACTAAAATCCTTGACATATCTCCCCTCCCCCACGCTACACTACCCCTTCAGGGGGTGGTCTTCCAAGTGGAGAAGGAACGAGAGATGAAGCTCCTGCTTCTCAGGGAGGTGGCCCAGCCTCCCTGGGGTCTATGAGATGGAAAATTACATCTAGACAGAATGTCTCACCCACAGTCCTCTCTCCTTCAGGTACCCAGAGTGCTGGGGGTATTGGTGGTACCTCAAAGCCAAGAAGAAATGCTGCAGGGTGGGCTTCCCTGGACCTTTCTTGAAAATGCCAGCTATGATCCCAAGACAGAATTCCTCAAACTGATACGTAGAGTTTATTCTAGCAGGATCCCTGAGATGTCCCTGGGAATCCCTCTATGAAGCTGCCCATCCCCCAGATGAAAATGTGCTACTGGACCTTTGCCTCTAGAAATGGCTCAGCTAATGGTGAAAGCGCATCATTATTAGACGTTGATCACAAGCCGGGAGCTGGGCTCAGTGCTTTATGTAACACATCACTCTGTCCTTATAACCCTCTGAGGAGGTGGGGAGCATTATCCCCATTTAAAAGAAATAGAAACAGGCTTCTAGAGATTAAGTGACTAACTGAATCTCAATGAGGGAACAGACTGCGCTGGATTCAAACCCAAGTCTGGGCTCTTAGCGTCTCCATCAGACATTCTCAATTGTCTAGCACGCAGTAGAATCATCGACTGGGTGATCAGTACCGTTCTCCAATTAAAGGAATGAGGGCTCCTTGGAGAAATGCATAATTTCAGGCCTGGGGCAGAGAAAGTACAAGACGTGCCTGGAACATCTTGTGGTACTAGAAAGTAAGAGAGCTCCAAATTAACGGCAGCATGGGAGAAGAACACGGGAGCCAAAGTGAAGGAGCTTCCAATGACCGAATTTGGGACAATTTAAGCAACAAAATAAATAAAGAGAGCCATAGATTGTTACAGGCTGAATTATATCCGCCCCAAATTCTTATGGTGAAGCCCTAATGTCCAGTACTTCAGAATAGGACTGTATTGGGAGACAGGGTCTTTAAAGAGGTAATTAAGTTAAAATAAACGAATTAGGGTGCACACTAATCCAATATGGCTGGTGTCCTTATAAGAGGAGGCGATTAGGACGCAGACACACACAGAGGGAAGGCCATGTGCAGACGCAGAAAGAAGACCGCCATCTGCAAGCCAAGGAGAGAGGCCCCAGAAGGAACCAACCATGCTGACGCCTTGATCAGACTTCGAACCTCCGGGACTGTGAGAAAAAGAAAGGTCTCTCGTTTAAGCCACCAAGTCTGTGCTACTGTCTTATGGCAGCTGGGGCCAATGACACAGATTGTAAGTCACAGCACAAAGTCAACACCCACAAGTCCATACCAATGTAAAGAAGCAACTGAATCAACACATAGGGGAAGAAGAGAATGCTCTTCCTTACAGTAGAATTCCACCTAACAAATGTAGAAGGAATGACAGAAGGAGGAAAATCACCATTGATAAATACCACAGTAATAACTGTTTCAGGCAAGAATCATCAATGAATGCTAAAATTAATGTGTGAAAGTGTGATAAGACACAAGACATTTACAAAGTTTCAAAACATTACACTCATTAGGTACAAAGGGAAAAAAATCACCTTGCAGTGGAGAAGCCAGGCAGACACCATGGCGACCCAGTGATAGAGTTAATTAACATCACCAGGAACTAGAGGTGTAGACACTACGTGCCCCCTGCTGTGATGTCCTAAAAGAGCACAGTATCGTTTCTGTGCTGTTCGTGCCAAAAATGCATAACCGGCATTGAATTATGAGGCAGCAGCAGACAAACCCACATAGGGGGGAAGTCCACAATATAACTAGTGAGTATCCTTCAACAGCATCCAGCTTGGGGTGCCTGGGTGGCTCAGTCCGTTGAGCGTCTCTTGATTTCAGCTCAGGTCATGATCTCAGGGTCATGGGGTCGACCACATGGGGCTCCGCACTCAGCGGCAAGTCTGCTTAGGATTCTCTCTCCCTCTGCCCCTCACCCCACTCTCATGCTCTCTCTCTCTCAAATAAATAAATAAATCTTTTTTTTTTTTTAAAGTGTCCAGCTCATGAAAGACAAAGACAGACGGAGGAACTGTCCCAGACTGAAAGAGTATAAGGTGATAGAGCATCTAAATTCGGTGTATGATCCTGCATTGGGTCCTAGAGAAGAAAGGGCAGCAGCAGACAAAAGTCAGGTCTGCAGATTCAACGGTAGTGTCAGTGTTAATACACTGTTTTTGCACATCCATGCTTAGGTAATGTGATACCATTTGGGGAAGCTGGGTGAAGGGTGTAAGGAAGTTCTTTGTACTATTTTATTACTTTGAGGGGGTAAAGCCTTTTTTTAAAAGATTTATTTATTTATTTATTTATTTATTTATTTATTTGAGAGAGAGAGAGAGCAGAGAGAGAGAGGGAACACAAGCAGGGAGGAGGGGCAGAAGGAGAGGGAGAAGCAGGCTCCCTGCTGAGCCCAGGATCCTGGGATCATGAACCAAGCCAAAGGCAGACACTTTACCCACTGAGCCACATAGGCACCCCTAGTGGGTAAATCTTAAACTATTTCAAAATGATGATGGTTAAAAAAATCTTAAAATTAAAATTTAAAAAAAATATATTTTTTTTTCAATAAACATGGATTATTGGTCCTCACCCCAGAGTTTCTGAATCAGGAGGTCTGGGGAAGGTCTTGGGAATTTGCATTTCTACCAAGTTTTCAGGTGATGCAGGTGCTGTTGATCCCTTTGAGAACCACTGCATTATGTTACATCTACTGCGGCCACAAGCCTACCACACCCTGAAAAATAAGAACGACTCATTCATTCATTCATTCATTCATTCATTCATTCATTCATTCCTCGGTCTTCAGGCCCATGTCTAAGTCCTCACAGTCATTGTAATTATGGCTCTATTAAATATGCACGAGCAAATAGTCTTCTCTAACCACCTGTGGGGCAAGTGCTGATTTCTGTGAAGGAGTCTAGAGAAAGTCCTGTTCACAGTAAATGCACCATTAACAGCTGGCTTGTCTGTTGTCCATTTCACGTCCTTCGGAGAAGACCAACAGAGCTTTCTCCCAATCCCTGAGCCTGCCCTTCATGCTACCACCCTCTTATAAACTGTAGGTGCCAAATGCCTGATGGGGGGGAGGCTGGAGAAGAGGGGCCCTAGCCTTGGCTTCAGAGCCTGAGGGAAAAACAGGCGCCAGGTCAATCCACAGTTAACACTGATTTGCATATTTCTCCTAAGGCTCCTGGTTATTAGAGAATATTCTCACATCAGGCCACTGTTTTGGCCGAGTCTATGAACGCTGTAAGCTCCCAATCAGCCTACGTGCTCAGTTCCCTTGCTGAAGCCTGGGAACACTCATCTACCCGGGAAGCACATGAGCCTTGGAACAGGGAGACCCCCTGGGTCCCCTCTACAGTGGGGGGACTCAGAATTCTGCACTGGAAGAGGATGGTACCCAGGAATGATCCTCACCCCCTACCCATCAGCAGTTGGGAAGGACAACTGGATCCATACGCCAAGGTGCTGTCTGAATACGAACGGGGTGGGCACGAATGCCACCCCAGTCCCAGACCGCACCTCTCCCAGTCCCAAAACCTGTCAAGAAGGGCCTTGTGGGAAAAGCCAGCGGGGTACAGAGAAGGGAGGAGGGAGACAGCAGCTTGTGTCCAGACAAAGAGGCAGACTGAGACGAGTCGTTGAGACTAGATGCCCCGAGCTTAGGCTGTGCCCAGGCATCACTCGCACCACCCATCCCACACAGAGGCCCCATCTCCCCTCCGCTGCACGCAGCTGCCAGTGGCTCAGACTGGGAGAGAAACCGCTTCCCTCCCCCCGCCCAGCACCAGCAGCCCGGGGCTACAGTCTAGTCTCCACAAGTTACTTAGGGTGAGGAAAGCAGCCTTGACCAAGGCTCAGGGCTGAGCACGCTGGGGCAGTGATTTCTCCCATTGTTTGTACCCAGCGTCCTGAGGGAATTCTGGTTTCTGCTGTTGTAAAAATCTCCATGAAATAACTGGGCCTCCTGGCCAAGTAAAAAATGAGAATTTAAGAGTTATGGCAGCTCACTTACTCCTAAACATTTTGTCAAGTATTCTCAGGTATTTGTTGTACACACACACACACACACACACACACACCCCTTGGCAACATGCCTCCTTCTATCACATCATCATCTAAGGAACTTCACGCTCTCCCCCAGACTACAACCGTCTAGCTACCAACTCCCACCCTGCCATCACCCTCAGCCTCTCCAGTTCCTCCCCTCCTGACACGTGAATCCCTGATGCCTCGTGGCTTCCCACTCTCATGACCAGATCCCCTCCGGCAGCCCCTCTAAATTCCTGCAACACCAAAGAGGATTTAGCTCCACGCTTCTAGAACCAACCTCCCTAACCAATCCTTGCAGGGACCTCCTTCCCCAAGGCTGGATCCCATGCTGAATGCTAGCCCTTCCCTGAAAACGCAGAAGGAAATCCAACATTTGTATAGCATGTGCAGTTTGAAAAACAACAAAACAAAAAAAAAAATCTTATCCAGAACATTTTCATTTTCACGTCCTACTCGGAGAAAATCCTTACTGATGGAAGTCTCTGCGTTTCCAGATTCCTCCATTAAATATATTCATTCCAATCAAATCTCTCCCATGGGGCTCAGGACCATGAAGAATCAGAAAAGGAGACCGTTACCTTCAGATCTTGTTCTGCCCCCAAAAGAGATCCCTTTTCAGTCGCCCTTGCGTGTGCTTTTCAAAAAAATAAAAACAGTAGCTGTGGGCTTTCTGTGTCGAGCCCTGTCGTAAGCCCGTTTGGTGGATTAGCCACTGTGTGTGAGCCGATCTTCACCACAGCCTTTGAGGCAGAAGCAGGGGCTGAGTAATTTGCCTGAGGTGACAAAGCTGATGAGCGATTTAGAGAGACTCTGAACCTGGCAGCGCGGATGGTTCCACAGCCCCACAGACGACACCGCCCGGAGCCTATCTGTGAGAATCGAGAACACTGCTTCTAGAACTCCTACGTTCACTGCATCCCTCCGTCCCAAGAATCCTAACAATAGCTGACAGCTGGTGCGCCCTTCCTCTGTCTCAACACAGAGCTAAACCCTTAGCGTACTTCACTTAATCCTCATGGCAACTTAGGGAGGGAGCGTGTGTTCTCGTTCCCATTCCACAGATGGAAAAGTAGAGGCAGAGTGGAGATCGTCCTTCCCTGCATGCCAGCCACGTACCACACGCCAACCCCGTTCTAGGAGCTGAGGCCACCTGTCTGGTCGGGTCATGGATGGAATTTGCACCTCGATCTGCCTGATTCCAGAACCCTCGCTCTTAACCTCTATGCTCGGCTTGCCTGGGAGCAAGAAAGGAGTCGCTGTGATAAATACAATGTCGCAACACGCTCAGGGCAAAAGGGAAGAGGGGGGAATCCACAGACAGCCTTATATCCAGAGCTCGGCAGGGATGAGGTTTACTGCCTGCTCCTCCAGATAATTTACTCTCCCGAACGTTTAGACGTTTTGTCATTTGACACGACTGGCCCATCTTTTCCCTGTCACTGCCTTTTCATCATCCACTGATTCCTTTAGGTTCATAAAACAAGCAAACCTTCACACTGGGCAGCCCGGGCGGGGTGCACCTGGGTCTGAGGAAAATGCCTTCCGGTGGGCTGTTTCCCTTCGAGCTCCCCCGTGACTCTCCCCTGCCTCCCCCTCCTGGCCAGAGCTCACCAAACAGCACGACAGCTGATTGTTCAAACACCCCAAGGTTTCTGATTCAGCAGGTCCGGGTGGGGCTGGAGAATCTAACGCACGCCCAGGTGACGGTGATGGTGATGCTGCTGGTCCAGGGACCCCTCTTTAAGAACCACTGGCCTAAGCGGAGCTGATAAGGTGGGAAGGGGCTGCTACGTCTCTTGGGGACAGAAAGGGTGTCTTTATGGCTGGGAGGATACACAGAACTGCTCCCAGGACAGCCTCTGTGGGGGAGGAGCCCAGAGTGGCTCACCTACCCTCCAGAGCATTCCAGGGCTCCCCACTCTCCCCAGACCCCAGGAGCTTCCTTTTGGAAACAAGCATTGCTTCAGGGGACCTCTCTAGCCCTCCACACCAGCAAGGCCTCACCTGTGTGGCCCAGCAGTGCAAAGTATCTCTGTGTCTATAAGCTGCTCCTTCCACAGAGCCGCAGGGACTCTTCTAGCTCCCCGAGCAGAGATGGGAAAAGTCCCGAGGCCTTCCACTGGGCGTGCTGGGGACGATGCTGGAAATGCTGGACCAAATGGGACCGCCAGGGTCTTAAACGCCAGCACGTTCTGGACACTCTCCTGAGCGATGGCACGGCCACCGCCCTCCCCTGGACCTCAGCGGCAAGAATTTGGCTTCCCGTGTAGCTTTCACTCTCGGAGCTTCTAGCTCAATTTCCTTGCACTGAGATAAGTAAGGCCTCCTGGAGCTGCTACCCGGTACCTGTGGGCTGGGAGGTCACCTTCCCATAAGCAGCTGTGGCACCGTGCTGGCTCCTGCTGCCCCCCTTTCCGCATGTGCGTGTATGTGTGCGTGTGCATGTGATCGGTCTTCTCACTCCCCTTTATTTATCTCGCTAGAACCCCTGAGTCCTGGAGATTGAACGTCATCCAGCCTGCACCCAGCAGAAATCACCAAGGTCATCAACGACGCTCGGTTTCATTGACAGAAACCCATCAACTGCTGACCCCACCAAGAGACGCTACAACCACGTACACGGAACTCTCTGGGGGTTTTCTTCTCCTGCAACTTAGGAAGGTACTGGAAATGCTGTAGCCCAGACAGAGACAGAGTCACCTCCCAACGAGTCAACAAACGAAGTTCTTTCATTCCTTCAGTTACTCCCCCTGGCCCACTCGACATGAGTGCCATCACAGGCTGAGGGCATCGGGTACTCCCCCACAAACGTACCACAGAACAAGAGAGAAAGCTCCGAGCTGGAAGCCTACCCCCTCGCCAAGCCTTGCTATCAACCAGCAAGTAGGAGGCGGTGACTGGAGAGACCCCGAGACCCCTGCAATGAAGGTCATCGAACCATCGTTATGTGCCAAAGCCTGTGGCACGTGTTTTGTGGACAGGAAGTCCCGAGTCCTCAAGGAGCAATGTCCTCATGCCCATTTCACAGATGAGGGAAATTGAGGCTCAGACAAGCAAACTATCGTGCCCTGAGTTTCACAACAGATAAAGGACGGGGTCAAGGTTCTCTGTCTTTCTCATCTAGCTCTCAGGCCCTTCCTCTACCAGAACAGGGCACATTCATGTGTGCACAACTGTGCATTTCTTGGGGCGGGGGGGGGGGGGTCCTTGGTTTTTTCACTCTGACAGTTGCGGAAAAACGGAGGCTTTATCCGGCTGACACAAAACGCTGGCGGGAGCTGACTCTGCCCCAGGGTGAGTTCGGTTTACCCGACATAACAGTATCCAGTCAATGCCGCGACCTCTCTCAAGCTACAGCGCCCGCCCCGCACCCTTCCAGAAGGAGTCGGCGCGCCGTCAGGCTGCACAGCCCTCACCTGGGAAGGGCTCTTTGAGGAAGTGGCCATTGATGGTCTGGTTGGCCGTGCCCAGCGGGTTTTTGGCAATGAGGGTATAGTTGCCGTTGTTGTAGTGGGTGGGCTTGTTGAAGAGCAGGCAGCCCTCGGAGACCTCGCCCTCCTGGTAGTACTCCACGTGGGTGATCTTGGACTCCCGCAGCGGCTGCCCGTTGTGCAGCCAGTGCAGCGTGGGCGGCGGGTTGCCACGCACCACGAACTCGATGCAGTGCTCCAGCCGCAGCTCCGGCTCCTCCAGGCTCACCACGCGCGGAGGGTCTGCAGGGGACAGGCCCGCTGACTCCCAGCACACGGAGCCTCCTGGGCCCCAGAGCAGCCCACCAGACACTGGGATGCGGAGCCCAGTTCTTCCCCATCCAGCTCGGAAAAGACCAAGGGGCTCAGAGGCTCCCCCACCACCTTCCCAAAAGGGGGGAAGAGAGGGCTATCTTCACCCATGCTTCCCGGGTCCACCACAACTGGAGGGCCCCTTCCCCTGACCTTCTAGGGGGTGAAGAGAAGAGAGACGGGGGCCAACGTGGGGGTATCCTGAAGCATAGATGAGTTGCAGGCATACCATCTTCTGAGGGACAGGGACACCCTGTCTGGGGTTGCAGCCAAGGATTAACTTGCTTGGTCCTGCCCCCTAGCACACCTGCCCCCGCCTCCCGCCTCCTGCATGACCTTCGGTACACAGCCCCCCTCCATGAGGGCAGCCACTCACAGTGCACGGTGAGGGCCACGCTGGCATTGCTCATGCCCACCACGTTCTCCGCAATGCACGTCAGGGTGAAGCCGTTGTCCTCGCTTGTCACATTGACCAGAGTCAGGTTGATGGCATGTACGTTGGTCCAGTTCAGATTTGTCTAAAACCGCAATAAAACAACAACAATCAGTTTCTAGAAGGTGACTCCTCACCACCTCCCAAACACCTTCAGGAATCCAAAAGACAGCTGTGCAGAAAGAGAAGGAGGCCTTTCCTCCTGCCGCACACACTGACCGAGCACCAGGCTCTCCACAGTCAAGAGCTCAGGAAATCCTCACATTTACCCTATGGGGTGAACGGTAGCATTATACCCATTTTACAGATGAGAAAACTAAGGTACAGAGAAGTTTATTAGCATGCTGAAGCTCAGGTGGGCTAGAAAAGATTGCAGCTGCATGAGAACCAAGTATGCACAAACTTTCCCTCTTCTTCCTTCTCCTCACATCTCTTGCTTCTACTCATGATTTAGCTCATTTAGACTAAGAAGTGAAGGCTCCCCAGCCTCCCGATGGGGCCAGAGCCCAGAGCGCCCACCTGGTGGGTGTTGATGGACTGCAGTCCAGTGACTATCCAGTCCACATCGGGCAGAGGTGATCCAGAGCCATTGCACGTGATGACAGCATTGTCACCCTCTCGCACGGTCAGGTTCACATGGCTCACACTGATCTCAGGAAGGTCTGGGAGGGAGGACAGGATGAGTGAAAAGATAAGCCAACACTTAATACCAAAACTTTGTCCCTAGGGTCGATGGTGGCACTTCTCAACACAACCTGCTTGAGCTCTTGGAAGGCCCCCGAGTCCCAGAATCTTCACGGCACCTCCCTGCAGACGTCAGAGCTCAGAATTTAAGCCCAGCTGGGCTCTCCCACAAGGCAGGCAGCGGGTGGGGTTGGGGCAGGTGCTCAAAGAATATAGTTCCAGCCATAAGGTCAAATGGCATCTTCCACTTTGGGCTCTGGGTCTCAAACTGTCGTCTGCTTCAGACTCCCATGAGGAGTTTGCTAGAAATTCCAATTTCCGAGACCCATTCTGAGACATTCTGGGATCCCATTAAGTCTGTTGGGCCCAGGAATCCGCTTTTCTAGAAAAGATGCTCCTGATCCAGAAGGTCCAGAGCCCCCGCTTTGAGACAGACTCCTTCGGATCTGGTTGACCAGTAACTCACAGAGAGAAAGGCCTCCGGTCCATTGAGAAGGGGCCACTCAACCCCTGTCTTCATTCCAGGCTCGTGGAGGGACAGGAATGAGCCAGGAGGTAAAGGGTAAGCCAGATCTGCACCCGATGCAGAGTTCAAGGCCGGGAGTGTGTTTATGGAGGTGGGGGGTGGGGACCGGAAGGCCCTGGCTCTCCAGGCTCCTGCGCAGGGTCTGAGGGAGCTCTCCCCGGAGCCTGCTGGGGCCCGGCGGCTCACTCACCACACTGGCTGATGTTCATGCGGAACAGGGGCAGTTGGGAGCCATCGGCACTGATGCAGGAGAGGTGCTGGCTGTTGAGCTTGGCCTCCCCCTGCTCCTGCCACAGCTGCATCCAGCGGATGTCGCAGCTGCAGTTGAAGAAGTTCTGCTCCAATCTCCTGTGGGCAAGGAGACAGGGGAAGGGACCTCCTGAACCAAAGACGGCCCGCTCCCTCCCAGGGCTGTGAGGGACACCCCCACCTGCGCGTCAGGGATTAGGGAGAGAAAGGGGGTTGAACAAGGTCTCGAAAGAAATGAAAAAATACTTCCAAGTCCAGGAATTCATTTAGATTTTGCACTAATATACTCATTTGGAAAAAAAAAGAAAAAGAAAAAAGAAATCCACTCCACGTAACTCACCTGCCAACGAGACCCTTTTAACTATGTCAGCTTGGGATGCTCCTCTTCCCAAAACCCTCCAGTGGTTTCCCATCCCATTGAACGTCAAGGTCAAAGGCCTACAGGGTCTGCGCTGCTCTCTGCCACCTCTCTGGCCTCATCTCCTACCTCACACCCCCTTCCGCTTCTCCAGCCACACTGACCTTGCTGTCTGTCAAGTTCACTAGCATGACCAGCCTGGTCCTGCCTCAGGGCCTTTGCACTTGTTGTCCCTTCTGCCTGCAGAGTTCTTACCTATAACATATCTGCTATATTGGCTATCTCACTTCATTGAAGAATCCTATGGCGTTCTCTAACCACTGCTATAAGTAAGCTACCACCAACCCCTGCCTCAGCACTGCCCCGTCCCCGCCCTACTATCTTCTTCCCCGGAGTATTTGTCACTGCCCAGCATCACTTTAAACATTTATTTGCTTGTTTATTATCTGTCTCCCCAAATAAAAATTAAGCTCCATTGAGCTCGAGAAATTGCCTGTTTGGTTCTTTGCTCTATCGCCCGTATCTACAACTGAGCCTGACACATAAATACCTGTTGAATGAATAAAAGGAGGGAACAGAGGGAGGGAAGGAGGAAGGAAAGAGTTACTCTCCCTGGGGAGTAGGTAGTTAGCGATTTCCAAGATCTGCTCAGAGCCCATCCTGGGACCAGCTTTCTTCTTCACAAATTCAACAAAATCCCTACTAAGCACCTCTTCCATGTCTGGCTATGAGCTGAGTGCTGTTGATACAGAGCTGAATGAGTCTCTGTTCTCCAGGAGCACTCAGTTTGGTGAAGAAGAGCATCTGATGGAGAAAGCGTCAAGTTCAAGGCCTTCCTTCTCCACTGGCTTTCCCTGTGACTGAGAGCAAGTCCCTGCCCCTCTAAATGGGGTTATCCCATTAGGAGGACAATGGCACTCACTGATGTAAGACTCTTCAAGTAAAGGGCACCCAGTAAATCAAATGTCTGGATCAGCAGAAGGAACAGGATTCTCTCACTGGGCCAGTAAGGAGACAAATCTGTCGGTGCCCAGCAGGAGAGGCAGGAAGACCCGGGATATCCGGGACAAGGGGTGGAATTCCAAAGTGGTTCGGCATGCAGCAGGACTGATCAGCTCATAGGAAAAAGTGAGGCCCTGGAGGAGGAGTCAGCGTGTCTGTCCCAGCCAGTGGGACACCACAGGGAGAAGCTGCCAACACCTTTGCATGGTACCCCCCTGTCCAAAAGCACGCTGGCTTTTCCCTGCACTCTTTCAGAAAAAGAGAAGGGACCTAGCCTTCACAGAGCATCCGCTCCCACAGCCACCCTAGGAGACAGCCAACACTGTCCCTGTCCAGAGCAGGGACCCTCCTCTCGCGTTTGGAGGGGTTAAGTCTCATGCTCGAAGTCCCTGGGCTGGGGTGTGACAAAGCAGGGCTGCAAGCCTCAGCCTGCTGGACTCCACACCCCACACACTCTCCACCCCGTCTACCTCGTGCAAGGCACTGCTGGGTGTGAAGGGAGACGCGGAGGAGTCAGCACGACCCCCAACTCTGCGGCTCCTGGGCAGAGACCAGGGGAAGAGTTCACGGCGATGCTGGAGGCTGAGATGGGAAAACAGGAAAGAAAAGCTGCGCCAGGGCACAGAGTTCATGTCAAGGAGCACTGGGAAATACAGCTGGAAACGAGAGTGGAAGCCAGATGGTGCGGGACCTTCACGGCCACATCAAACATCAACAAGCTTGGAATTCATCCAGAGGGCAGTGGGAGCCAGTGAGGCCCCTACAGCTCGAAATGATGGGAGCGAAGCGGGTCTGTGAGAAGAAGAATCCAGCAGCACTGCGCATGAAGCGTGTGCATTTCTCAGAGCGCCCAGGCAACGGGATGAATGGGGGATGGAATCCTTGATTCACACGCCTTGATGAGACCCCGTGCCTGGCACGGGGCTACCTGCACCCAGACGGGGCGTCTTCCCTCATTCACGCACGGGCATGTGTAGGGCGGAGGCTCAAGGTCACGGTTCTCGAGTTTTTTGGTCTCAGAACTCCTTTTTACACTTAAAAATTACTGGGGGCCTCAAAGAGCGTTTGTGCATGTAGATCATACCTACCCCTCTACCATTTTGGAATTCAAATAGAACATTTTAAAACATTAGTACAAACTCCCATCCGTCACCAGAGCGACGATGTAATCACAGGTCAAGTGGCCTCTGGAAAACTCAACTGCACACCTTCTGGGGAATGGAAGTGAAAAGGGCAAGTAATGTCTAGTATTCTACCTCATGGTCTCCCTGAAAGGGTCTTGGGGACCCCACGGCACCTTGGACCCCCACTTGAGAACTGCTGCACTCATAAGGGCCTAGAGTAGACTGGTAAAAGCAGGGGAGAGGGAAGGGAAGATGGAACAGACATGGTAAAGAAGACAAGGTGGTATTTGCCGCTTTGTTGGAGGCAGAAGGGAAGAGTGGAGGATGACACCAAGGTGTTAAGCTCCAGGAGACAGGAAATCAATGAAGGAGAGACATGTCTTTAGCTGAAAACAGAAGAGAAGGAACCAATGGAAAGGAAGAGGTTCAGTGTATGAGGAACTGGGATGAGGTCCTAGAGGAGGAAGGTGAAGCATGAGGCCCGGAAGTCTCAGAGGCATCTGCCCCAGAGGAAAGGCAAGATGGCGCCATGGCTGAGACAATGGATAGAGAGGAAAGAAAACAAGCAGGCAGGAGAAAGTGAGAGCTAAGAAATAAAAATGGAATGACATTTGCGTCGCACCTACCACGTACCCAACACCATGCGGAATGCCCTCCTCACACCACCCCCATTGAACCCTCCTGTCAGGGAGGAAGCGGGTGATGGCTTTGTCAGGAAAAGCAGAAGGTCAAACTAGGCTGCCCAGCGTGTGGAGGACAGGAAGGCCTGAGGACGTGGATCTGTGTTTGCATTCACACCGCAGGGGCGGCGAGGGGAGGCTGGGCAGCTCTGCTGGAAAGATACTGAGGGTCCAGATGCTTGCATATACGCAAACTGACCCAGGTCAGCCTGGGTTTTCCCAGATGCTCGCTTGACAAGATGTGGTCATTCATTATGAAGTAGTTGTAAAAATACAAATTATCCACCTGGGTGGAAAAGATCAGCAAGTGAGGGGCTGGCTGGGCTGGGCTGCTTCAAGACCATGTGCTTTACTGAATCCTGCCTTACCCGAGCCCCACACTGCTGTGCCCCCCGACTTCTCGGTGGCCCCCTGCAGGGGTGACAGTGCCAAAGCGTGCTGAGGCTGGTGGGAGAATCAGGTGGGATGACACGGCTAGACACGAGCACATTAACAGCTTCTTGTTTCCTTCCCTCCTTTTCCTCTAGGGCCTGGTCCCCTAGAAGGGATGCCCCATGAGACCCGGCCTTTCCTCTACTCCACAGACTCCTAGAAACCGCACAGAAACCTCCAGCTTTCCCCCTCTCCCCTGGGACTTTCCTCCTAGCCGGCAAGACACGCGCACACACACAATAGAAAGCATGTTGAGTCTGAAAACAGGGGTGCCCTGGGCCTCCCACCGAGCTGACCTACCACAGCCTTCATATCCTGACGAGAGAGGGTTCAGGAAGGTGGACCGGAAGCAGAGAAGGGCAGCCCTCAGTCTACATGATGCCATTCGTTCTTCCAGCAAGTCCGGTGTCTCGAAGAGGGGCCTTGGGCCAGGACTCCGGGCGCTGTCTCGAGGAGCCTGAAGTAAGTCTTCCCCACCCCATCAATAATACAGGTGGCCCCAAGAATAATACAGCAGCAGCTGCTTTGGGGCAGAGCTCAACCCACACCCAGCCCTTGCCCCAACATGGCCTGGGGCCTAATTGCAGGGCCCTAGGGGCGTCCCGCAGATAAACTCAGCCCCATCCAGGCAGACACAGACGCCTCACTGCACGGCCTAGGCCATGGCGGTGTATGTAGAAAACACTGGCTCTCCTCCAGTCATCACTCTGGCTTTCTTCTCCCTCCACAGCACTGGTGCTTCCAGTGGCAATCCTGGGGCCGGCCACAGAAAATGGGGAAGGGGTGGAGATCTACAGTCAACCAAGGAAGCCTGTCCAGAGGCCCAAGTGATGATGGCGCTGGCCTCCCAGAGATAACAACACAATGGCAGAAGTGGTACACAAACAAAGGTTTGAGTGGAGCCAGCGGTCACCTTGGGCAAAGCTAATGCACTGAATTGTGTCTCCCCCGAAAGATCTGGGCAAGTCCTCACCCCCAAGACCCATGAATGTGACCTTACTGGAGTACAGTCTACGTGGATGGGATCAAGTGAAGGATCACGGAATGATCATGGGACAAGATCATTCTGGATTCAGGGCGGGCCCTAGATTCAATGACAGGTGTCCTTATAAGAGAGAGGAGGGGAGAGGCCAAAGACACAGAGATGGGGAGCACAGCCTCCAAGATGGAGGCAGAGACAGGAGGGGCACTGACACAAGCCGAGGACACCAGGGGCCACCAGAAGCCAGAAAAGATAAGCAAAGATTCCTCCTCAGAGCCTCCTGAAGGGAGAGTGGCCCTGTGACACCTTAGTTTTGGCCTTCTGACCTCCAGAAGAGTAAAGAGTCACTTTCCACAGTTTGAAGCCTCCCAATTTGTCATGATTTGTCAAAGCAACCCTAGCAAACTAATATGGCCAGTAACTTCTTCCCCAAGATTCTGCTTTAACTTCTGTAAAATGGGGCTAATTGTGCTCGACCCTCTTCCTGCACAAAGTTATTATGAGGATTAGTGATAATACATGATAACATGCTTTGTGAATTGAAAGGGGCTATAAAGAGACCAGAAATTATTATTACAGTAACACTATTATTAACATGATCGTTCAGGGACTTCTCTGAGAGCCGTGGAAAGCGGTCATGGCCAAGACTGGGAGAAAAGAAAGTGCCAGGATCAGCCCAAACCCATCCCAGATACCGAGTTAATATTTTACCAAGTCGATTAAATCTGCAAATTATACCAGAGGTAATTATCACTTTGCTTTAAGAAAATGAAATATTCCAATCTGTTTTAATCATGTCTGCTCTGTGCGTGCAGGGTATTAAGAGAAGCCTGTTCAAGATACACTAATGGTCCTTAGGGTATTTCTGGAAGGTTTCTGTGCTGTGGGTTTATATCCTCCGGTGCCTCTTGCCTTTGCCTAAATTGCATCATGGGATTCAGAATCCAAGCTTCTTTTCTTTCTAATTCATTCTTTATCTCTAAGACAATCTCTTTGATTCCCGCTCTGATTTCTGGACAGACAGTTCCAGTCTTCTCCGTAAGGAAAAAAAAAAAAAAAAAAACACCATCTTGATATAACCAGAAACTTCTGAGAGCAAAAATGCAATGCCAACTCAAATTTCTGCAAACCCGTGCCACTGAAACAGTGTTAAGTACTCCAAAGGGAATCCTGAAAGATACTTCCAGTTCTCTTAATAAGAGAAGCACAGCCTGGACTAGTGAGGGGCAATGGGCGAGGTGCTCAGCCGAGACCATATCCTTCATCTGACAAAAGTAAGTGAGAAACGAGGAAGGGAAGCCTCCGGCTCATGACCAGGGCTCTGAGATGGTAACTTGTCTGGGCCCCCCCACCCAGTGATTCCACTCAGGAACCCACCATCTTGAGACTGGTTTCCAGAAGGAGACAGCAAGTATGGAGGATGGGGGAAGTTTGCTGAGTTGTTTAAGGAAAGAGCCCTGGTCTTTGGAAACAGCAGACCTGGGTGGCGGTAATGCTAATTATCATACTACTAATTCCCATTATGATTGATAAGCTCTGTGATCTTGGACCAGTTGTTTCACTTGGCCAAGCCTCAATCCCTCATTTGTATAACTGGTTATAATGATACCTCCCATGGAGGGTTGCTCCAAAGATGAGACAGGACTTTGTTCATAATAGGTGCTCAATATATGGCTCTTTTGTCTCCTTCTCTACTATTGGAAAGGTCGTAGAGACTCAGCCCTTGGATGGAGAACCCCAACAGCATTCGTTCTTGTATCAAGGATCCTCCAGTGGGGGAGGGTCTGGTTGGGGCAGGCAGAGATCCTCAATGACAGGATCAAATGTGCCCAGAAATCACGGACTGCCTCGGTTTGCCCCTTCTGATCCTGCAGAAGGTGGCTCAAAGCCTCACACTCTGGCTTTGTGATCTTCCGGCCACCTCGGCCCAGAAAGTCATCTCCCCCTGGCCTCTCTCCTCCAGGGCCAAAATTCTTTCTTCCTGGAAATACCCAACCCACCCCAACACCCCAGCCCACAGGCTCCATTGGGCAGACCCTGGCAGTCTACAAGGCTCGTGGCAGATGGCGCCGTGTGGACTAATCAGGAAGTCGGACGAGAAAATACTACCCCCTCTTCCATTTGCCAGGAACTGGGACTGTTTGGATTTTAATCATAGCCACAGCGAAGAGCCAACATGAGGCCCCTCCAGCCAAAGATAAATTTTCCACTCTCAACATTCAACTCTTCCTCAAAAAATTGACCCCTACCAGGGCAAGCGCTCCTTAGAGGGGGGCTTCTTTATTTTCCCATGTAATTTTTTTCTTATCTAACAATATGACAGAAATAAAATACTCGGGGACGTGGCAGCCCTCACACACTGACTCACACTGGAGGGAACGTCTTCATTCTGCCATAAGTCACATCTAGCTCACCGGTGTATTGATCCCGGGCAAAGATGAATGCAGAATCCCATGATCCTCTGGGAGAAATCTGACATTTTCTTTAAATATATATCCACGGAACAACTGTTTCTGAAACTCCATGAAACAGGTCACCAGGGCAGCACACCATTGATTCCACATCCAATGATTTTTTAGAAGGAACACTGAACGTTTTCTCAATAATTCAGCCAACTGCAGACCCCAGATGTCCCCCAGAGAGACGCTGTCCCTCGATTCCTACAGATGAAGGGGGAGGCATTCCGGGAGAAGCAGACAGGAGACTCCCAAGAAAGAGAGCCCCCAGTTAGCTCCTTTACGGCAGAGCCCCTGATCAGATCTGGGGCGACGTAAGAAAGAACTGCAAACATGCACTTTTTGAGAATGATTGCAGAACCGATCCTTGAATTGGAAACAGGTTTTAAGAGGCTGAGAGACAGCTAAGCAGAGTGGTCAAGACCTTGAGTCCATATGCTACCACTGGCTAATGGGGAACCCGACACAAGATACTTAACCTTGCTAAGTACCTCAGCGTCCCCGAATGTGAAGTGATAGGAATAATTCCTAACCAATAAATTATTACAAGAATTAAATTAAAGAACGTACATAATTCGAGAGATTGCTTGGCACAGTGCCTCGCATGGAGTCAGATCTCAGAAATCGTTGTTAGTAGTGATCTTAGCAGTCCTGTTCATTTAGTGCTAAGGTTTTTTTCCACCTACAAAGATGGGAATGAATGCAATGCATCAAGTCTAATGGTCTGACATTTAGCTGTCTGTGACATCTGTGACATTGTCTAGGTTTTCAGCGTTGTATACACAAATAAGTATATATTTACCTTTTTCCAAGCTCCGGTAGTTTTTTTTTTTTAAGATTTTATTTATTTATTTGACAGAGAGAGAGACAGCCAGCAAGAGAGGGAACACAAGCAGGGGGAGTGGGAGAAAAAGCAGGCTCCCAGTGGAACAGGAAGCCCGAGGCAGGGCTCAATCCCAGGACCCTGGGATCATGCCCTGAGCCAAAGGCAGACGCTTAATGACTGAGCCACCCAGGCGCCCCAAGCTCAGGCAGTTTTTAATCGGTGTATCTCGGGATCTCTTTAGCCCTATGCAGCTAGAGAACTGTGTATACCTACTGTGGCCATACCAGAGGAGGGTAAAATCCTAAGAAAGGAAGGCAACCCACAGCAGTACTGTCCTAAACTCTCCAACACTGTTGAGATCACCTCTGTACTTCCCGGCCCTAGAACAGCTTTTCAAAGAATGAGGGGCTCGCAGGTCCATGAGGATAAGTAGGGTATACAAGGCCATCATGGGGTAATGGGCTATTAGGTCACTGGATGTAAATATTCCCCTCCCTGACCAGCTGGGTTGGAAAAGCTAAGATCTTGACTCATCCGTGAACTCACGTCTTCCCAGGTGGAGGGAAGGCAAGTTGAAAAGCTAACAGCATGGGCAGAGATCCAAGGCTACCGCCTCTCGGTAAAGATAGTAAAGCAATCTGCATTTGGTGAATTTGGATCTGAGTCACTATGTAAAAGGGAACACATGAGCAGTGCCTCTGGAACCCTGGCTCCCTAATTTCAACCATGTCTCAATTCCTTTCCAATGTATTCCTTGATCTGTTCCCTCAACATAACATGCTGTCCTTCATGCACAGAGATGACCCTGATGACACACACGTCAACACGACTTATTTTTTCCAGCAGTGGTCAGGAATTTTCACCCGTCCATCCAACAAGGGTTTGTACACAATAGCTGGAGGGTAGGGGTGCATCAATCAGCCTTGGAAGGCAGTAAGACCAAGCAGTCCACAGGCAGATTGAATAAATACACAGACTTGCCTCCCACCCCCCACCATCGGGATGCCCATACGCAAGCCAAATAGGCTGACAAAAGATTATGAGTGATGGAAAGGGCATGCAATCTGAAGTCAGAGGCCTGGGTTCAAGTTCTAGGTCAGCCAGTCCCTAACAATGCAATCTTGGCTGTGTCTCATGTGCCTTTGGGGGCTCAGAACCCTCACCTTAAAATGAAGAAATACATTTTATATTGGAGATATAATAACACCTATCTCCCATAATGCTCATGATGATAAATCTAAAGTCATGTAAATGAAAGCACACCTGATAATCTACAAAATCATATATTACAAATGTTATTTATTATAAATTGATAAGTACTTTTGGTATTATAAATATAAATGCTATTACTACTAATTACCTACAGATCACAGAACTATGTCCTGCTCAGAGGTAAGATTCCCGTCTTCTTCAGAAATGTGCCAGAAAGAGCATCAGAAATCAAGCAACAAAGACGGTGTCTTGCTCTCACTGAACATGGTATACTCTGTGTCACCCAACCCAAGAAGCCCAACCTCAGGTGGCTCCACTGCCCCACATTTCTCTCCACCCAACCGCGACCACCACTCTACTAGTTGAATGGTCTTCAAGACCAAACTTACAATTCCCGAAGACTCAGCGTCTGGAAGAGCTGCCATGAAAGTGTGGTGAGCCGGTTACTCGACAGGTTTCTGCAAGAGGGACAAATAAAGGGGAAATTAAGGGAGAGATCTGGCATAAGTAATGCTCTTGGTAGGAAGCTTGGTTGTTTCATGGAGCCTGGCTTTGTGGTTCTTCTCCCTTGCTCCATTCTGCTAACAAAGTATCTGCCAATAGTCAAGGTTTGGAGAGGATTTCGAGGAAAGGAAAGGGAGAGATTTTACAAATGTAAAAAAATAAAAAAATTGTTGGTCATTTTCCCACATCCTCTCACCACAGTAAAGGTTCAGGTCACCCTCCCACAGGAGGACAGAACTCTCAGGATACACAAGCCGACAAGCATTCTTCTTCATTTTTATTATTGAGATGTCACTGACATTAAAAAACTATGTGTATTTAATGTATACATATTGATGAATTTCAAGGTAAGTGTATACCCATGAAACTGTCACCATAAACAAGGCCATAAACTTAACCATCAACTTTAAAAATCTCCTCCCTCTCTCTCTCTCTTTTTTTTTTTTGCAATAACCATTATACCAGATATAACCTCTTAACGCATTTCTAGGTGTACAATCCAGTATCGTTCATGACTCACTATGCTGTACTGCACATCTCCAGGACTTACGCATCTTGCATAAGTGAAACTACTTCCCCTTTTACCAACAAGCATTCTTAACATTCACAACAGTGGGGAAAAGCCCTGCAGGTCACCTACAATTTCTTCTACCCAGTCCCTCCCCCGGCAAAGAGGCCCATCAATGATCAAGACATCAGGCTTTTGCGCACACTTCTGTTCTCCTCCTAATGACTATTTAATTGTTCTCATTAGGATGTACAGGGGAAAGGAGTAGCCATTAGTCTTCCAAATAATAGAAGAAACACGCCCACGGTGATCACGTTGCCAGGCTCAACAAACAACTTTTGATGTGATAACAGCCCTTCAAGGCAGCAGTTAGACACGCTGGAGTCGACGTGACATGGCAGGAACACTACTCCTGCACTGATGAGATCGGATGGCGGTACAGACGCCACGCAGGTCAACATCTATGCACACACACACACACAAGCATGTGTGCATCTGTGTCGATCAAACACGCAGGTGATAAAGGCTAGTGCAGACTCTTGTTTATACCCACACACGTACACGCATGCACGCACCTCTACTTAGATGATTCCTACAGCAGATATTTGGGGAGGAACCAAATACAGGCTACTTGGGGGAATGAAGGGTGGATGAATGAGACGGTCCCTCTGAAACTTATATTCAAGTTACAAATGAATAAGCAGGAGAGCTGCAGTTTGCCATGAAGAGAAGGAAGGGTACAAACAAAGTGATGCCATGACCAATATGGGAGAGGCAGACAGCTCCTGTATGCAGGTACTTAGAGAGGCGCCCTCCAAGATGGTAGCCTTGAGCTGAGGCCAGAGCGAGAATGAGCCAGTGCCAGGGCTGGGGTGTTCTGGGCAGTGGATGCGAGAAGAGCAAAGGCAGAGAGAGGGCCAGTGGGCAAGGAGGTAGGGGAGTGTGGTAGGGAACAAGGAGGAGAGAGGACAGCCACAACCACCTTGCTGGCCATGGTGAGGAGCTTGGATTTTTTTTAAGGAGCAATGAGAAGGCACTGGATGGCTTCAAGTAGGGAAGGGACATAATCTAATTACCATTTCTTAAAGGAAGAGACCAAGATTGGAAACTGGCAGAACAATTAGGAGGTTGCTGCAGTACTGAGGAAGGGGATTAGAGATAATGAAGCAGGTGGATTCAAGGGGGAAGGGGGACAGCGCCGCCAGAACCTCGCATTGGATTGTGTCTGGGAGGGGAGGGAGGAAGACGCCAGCAACAGGCAAGCAGCCAGATCATTTAATGAGACCAGGAAGGCTGTAAAAGGGTGATATCTGGGGGTGGGGTTCAGATCATGAGCCTCCCCTTACAAATGCTAAGTTTGAGATGCCTGTTGGATACCCAGAGAGAGAAATCAACTAGCCTGGTGGATACTTGGGTCTGGAGGTCATGGGGGATGTCCAGGCTGGGGGTTCACAGACGGCATGCACAGCGTTCGCGGGGACAGATGGCACACAAGGACAACCTAAGGAACAGGGCTTCCCCTTCGCATCTGAGGCCGCTGCACCCTTGGTGACAGCCGCTGACCGGGTTAGGAAGGCAGCCCCCTTTCTGAGGGTGCAGGAGACTGGTGGACAAAGGAAGGGGACCACAGGAAGGGGTCCCAAGCTTCCCGTTCCACTCCCCCTGCACCCAGCAGTCTCCTTACAGAGTCCTCCAGCCTGCACAGCGCTAAGGTAGGCCCCCATACCCCGCTTCCCCCAGAAAGAAGAGCTCTAACACACGTGAATCACCAAAGTTCATAAACCTTAACCTGTCTGCACTCTCAGCTCCCCAAAACCCCTACCCCCAGTCTGTCTTGGGCCTGCAAACTTCCTCCATGCCCCGCCAATCAGAAGGAAAGGGGTGATAAAGGAAGGCCTGCATGGTGTACACTGAAGGACACCACTGGGGCGCAGCTCCCCTGACCCCCTCCTGCTCAGGGGGGTGGAGTGGGGATCAGGTGCACACGCCCAGCGAGTGGCTGACCTTACACTAGGTTTTGCACCTGGAGCTCAGACCTCGGGGTCAAGGACACTGGGTCTCAGTACCACGCCTGAGTCCCCAGGTTGCAGCAAATGTGAGTGACTCATCTAGGTAGAAGTCTTCTGTTCCGTCTTGTTTCCCCGGCTCACTGCCTACGCACACCTGCGGCAGTGGCAGCCAAAGTCAGACAGGCCCGCCTGCCATGAGGTCTCCCCCTCACTCCAGCACCTCCTTAAACAGAACTCCCGGTCCTAAAACTGAGCAGTACCCCAGGAGAGTCAGCAGCCAGGAACCCCAGATTCACTGAGCCCTCAGAAGCAGCCCCATCTGTCTCTCCCCCTCCCCAACCCCCAGACAGAAGCAGGGCAACAGCCCAGGAAACAGGAGTAACGCAGGTGAAGTGGGGACCCTGCCCATCTCCGAGGGAGGATCGGCCTGGGAGTGTGTGCCAGGGGGTTCCTGGGGAGCCTGAGGCAGGGATCAGGCTGCCAGCAATGTCCTTTCACAAAGGTCATGTTTTGCTACATTAGGCAGAAATGTCATGAGAAAATTGGATTCTAGAAGAAAGAAAATAACAGGCATTCTGGGCAAATAAAGAATAAGAAATAGCATTATCTCCTTATTACAAGCTGGAGTGGGGAGGGGGCCTGGGACACTCCGTAAAGGGGGCATGGGCCCTGTTCTCCTGGAGGTGTCTTGGCTTCATCTCCTTCCTGCCACGCCCACCAAGGCCCCCCCAAGGGAAATGGCCCCCCAATTCCTCCAGCTCTTCCAGGACTCGTGCGCTATGTCGACGACGACAAACTCCCCTCCTCCCCCACCGCCTCACTGGGACACAGACCATCTCTCCTGTTGGAGCGAAGGCCCGCCCTTACTCCCCCTGCAGAGGGGCTCCTCTCCTGTGCTCACACCTCCCTGCCTCCCTGCACTACCATGACAACCAACAGCCCCACTCACCAAGGGCTTCCTACTCAGCACCGGGTACTGTGTTCAGCACTTTCACATTCAAGACCTCCTTTGATATATACAGCAACCACAGGGAGCGGGTGTTACTACCATCTCCGCGGTGGAGCTGAACGGGTCTGAGTGGCCTTAACGCAAAGACCCCATCAACAAGCAACAAGCCACATACCCAGGAACGTTCGCAACCAACACACAGATGTGTAAATTCCAGGTACGCACCGTGCTCCGCGAGACCCTGGAGAAACGCAGCGCGCACAACCTGTACAACCGTCCATGTACACCGTTCCCCACCAGAGACACGCGAGAGAAGCACCCAGCCCCAGAGACAAATACATGCGCAGAAGACAAGTAAGGCAAACACAGAGCCACCACAAGACAAGCAGGGCACGCCTCTGGCCACCCTGCCCTCACAGGCATTTATAAATGCTCACGGTGCAGGAATATGGGGACACTAAGACATGGGGCTTTGATGGACTCACCGCCCATTCAGAACTCACTGCCCCTGATTTTCCTCCCAGCTAGCGCCTCACCTTATTCACATGCCGCCCGTAACTGATGGGCTGGCTGCCCTGCTCGACAGAGTCAGGGTTTAGTTAAGAACCCTCCTGCCTCTGGGCCCCACAGCAGCGTCTTCCGGAAGCCTCCTCCCTGACAGATCCATTATCCCCCATTTCTGACGTTTGCTTGGGTCAATGGCCAGTTTCCCAGCCACCTGACCACTGGAATTAATTTGGTGAGCAAGATTTTATGAGATGAGGCATCAAATACTTTCCCCAAATCAAGCTCTGTGACATTGCCCCCGTATCCCTCATCTGAGACTACCAAACAAAGCCATTAATTTTGTCCTGCACTGCTGGCTCTCTTACAGCCCAGTCTCCGGAGCCCAGAGAAATGAACAATGACGATGCAGCTCCTGGGTGCTCTGGGAACAGGGAGCCAGACACGCAGATGGCCAAAATCGGACCCAGCGGAAGGGTAGGGCTGAGATGGCCCTTCCTGCCATTAACCGCTTGGTGAACACGGGTCCTCCCAGGCTAAACACCACAGCATGGTAAGCAGTTCCATGACCTTCCTAAAGGGAACAACCAAACTGCAGCAGGATAGGACCCATGATCGGGGAGGATGTCACCCTCCACCCCGGGAACCCTACTGTCCAACCAAAGGGTCACTCAAGATGAATTCTGTTGCCAAGAAAAGCCAACCACGTGAATTCCTCTGTTGCCCCCAAAGACACCATATCCTTGGGGGCTGAAACTTGAGAAGGGGACACTGAGCCCCACCCACCAGTGATCCTGAAGATGGGAGGCTTTGCAGAGTGCCTGGATGTGGCTGACATCTGGAAGTGCCTCCTCTTCTATGGGCAGAGGTAGGCCCGGGCGCGCAGGTTACGTTTCAGGACTGGAGTGTGTAAGGGATCGCCAGAAGGTGCCAGGTTCTCTCTTCGAACCCCCAACCATCTTCCGAGACCTGGGGGCCCCGGATCCCCCACAACTCCCCTTACATCTGTATACATGGGATGTTAATGGAGCCCCCCCACCCAACGTCATTATCACTGTGTGAGAGTCTATGTCTCCCCTCCTGGGCCCTCCACCCTCTTCCTCTATTTATTTCACCCTCTTTTTTGGGTTCCACTGAGCTCTCGGGCCCCCTTCCAGGTTCCTGTTTATAAGCCCCATCCCCTCTGCCCTGGACTTGGATGTGAGACTTGTCTCAATAAACCCTTTGGAGTAAGAAAAAAAGAAAGAAAAGAAAAGAAAGAGAAAAAAAAGACACACTGAGAACCAGGAGTGTGTTCAGCTGCAGCCCAAAGACGAAGGTGGCTTTTTTTTTTTTTTAAGATTTTATTTATCTGAGAGAGAGAGAATGAGAGGGGAAGGGGTCAGAAGGAAAAGCAGACTCCCCTCTGAGCAGGGAGCCTGATGCGGGACTCAATCCTGGGACTCCAGGATCACGACCTGAGCCCAAGGCAGCCGCCCAACCAACTGAGCCACCCAGGCACCCAAAGGTAGCTTCTCCTAGAGGATCTGTTCCACTGCTTGCAAAAGGCCCCATTCTGAACACCGTACGGGCTCAGAGCACCAAGCACAGCTAACCAGAACGCAGCAGAGGTCAAGGCCTCCTCATCTTGTAGGCTCCCAGGAGTGTGGCTTGCTGGCTGCGTCCATCACAATCGAAATCTTATTTCCTTCATCCAAGAAGGCAGCATTTTGAAAGGTGCAATTCTCAGGGTGCCTGGGTGGCTCAGTCGGTTAAGTGTCTGCCTTCAGTTCAGATCATGATCTCAGGGTCCTGGGATAGAGCCCTGAGTCCGGGAGCCTTCTTCTCCCTCTGCCCCTCCCCCCACTTGTTCTCTCTCTTTCTCTCTCTCTCTCTAATAAATAAATAAAATCTTTTTTTTAAAAAAAGTGCAATTCTTCCTTCCGTGACATCTGACGTCCCCTTGGCAATCCTTTCCTTTTCCCCATAGAAGAAACATCTCCTTGGTCTTCTTGGAAACAGCCAACTCCCTCCCCTGCCACCCCGCACCAGGATTCTTTGGAAATTGCTGAAGAATCCCAAGGAAAGTTCAAGATAGGAGAACTCCCCCCGCCCCATGCAGCACCAACTCCACAGAGAGTTTGCTGAAAACGAACCAATGGACCACAGAGAAGGAGGAGGCTGCCAGTCTACTGCCCACTTCTCCAAGACCCAGGGCATGTATGCTTCATCGACCTTGTGCAAGGTCGGCCCCACACCACGGGTGACTGCAGCCCACCATGAGGAGCCATGAAGGTGGCTGCCACCAACCTCCTTGGGATGAAAGGGTGAGAAGGAAGGAAGCGCCACGCATTCTCTTCCCCAAGGCCTGCTGCCAGCCACCAAGGAGGCTCTACGAGCCAACCTCTTAAAATCCAGTGCCTGTGACAAGGAAGCAGGGGCTGCTGCCCAACGTTCCTCTTGAAGACCAAGAAATATTTTTCTACATCATTGATATATTTGCTTTTCCCTCAATTAAATTGCTGTAAAAGGGGGTGGGGGTTAAAGCCATTTGAGCCATTTTTATTCAGCTAAATTACACTGGATGGCTCATTTAATGAACTTTAATGAAGCCAAAATGCTTTCTCTAATCAAATCTCAAGTGACGTGACTGGTGTCTTGACCTTAGATCAGGAGACTAGAGACAGCTTTTCTACAAGGCCCTGTGCTGGGCTGAACCAGGGTTTCCCAGAGAATGTTCCTGAGAATCTGAGATCTACAGTACATTAATGGATATTACAAGGGGGAAAAAAATTCATCTTCTCTGAAAAATGTGGTTTTAAACAAATTAAACAGGCTTATTCACTGCAGAACTTCTCAGAGCCTTTATGAAGAGGAGGATCTGACCTACTGAGTCTCAAACATTGGACCACAGAACCTTCTCCATCGAGCACCTAGCAAAAAATTATCACCCTACATAGCATACAGAAAAGATGGTTATGGTTAAGAAATAGGTATTCACTCTTGGTGCAGGGTTCTTGGCTCACAGCTATCAAAACCCTCGGAACTTCTTGAGCAGTAAGAGCGGTGGGAGCATCTTTTGTTATAATATTTGATCTCTTGTCCTCAGCTCCTGAGATTGCTTCAGAGAATGAGGTGACTTTGTAAAGCCCCTGAAGATGGGTGCTGGTTGCCAGGGGAACCAACCATGTATAGAGGATTAGAACTTTCAGTCCCACCCCCCGATTTCTGGAGAGGGGAGAGGCAGTGGAGGCTGAATCAATCACCAATGGCCAATGATGGAGTCAAACAAGCCTATGTAATAAAGGCCCCATAAAAACCCCATAAAAAAGGGGTCCAGGGTTGGTGATCCAGAATACTTCTACATGCTACCAGGCCAGGTGCCAAACTCCACAAGGACGAAAGGTCCTTTGTTCAAGACCTGGCCTTACGTATCTCTTCATCTGGCTGTTGATTTGTACTCTTTAATATCCTTTGTAATAAACCAGTAATCCGGTGAGTAAATGAGTTCGCTGAGTCCTGTGAGCCACTCTAGCAAATTAATCGAACTCGTGGAGGGGGTCATGGGAACCTCTGATTTACAGCCAGGTTGTCAGAAGTACCAGGAAGAATATGGATTTGGGACTGGCCTCTGAAGTGGGATCCGATGCTGTCTCTGGGTAGTCGGTGGCAGAATTGAGTTGAATTGTAGGACACCCAGCTGGTGTCCCAGAATTGCTTGGTGGTGTGGGAAGAAAACACCCACACATTGGAAATTGGGTGCAGAATCCATCATGGAGTGCCGGGGTCAGCGAGCTATTGTCTGCAGGCTAGCACTCAGTTTTTGTAAATAGATTTTTGGAATACAGCCACACCCCTTCATTTATGTGTTGTCTGAGCCCATGTTCTAGGTGGAATAATGGTCCTCCGAAGATGTCCACATCCCAGTTCCCAGAATCTGTGAATAGATCAACTTCCATGTCAAAAGAGACTCTGCAGATGTAATTAAAAGCGTGGACCTTGAGATGAGAAAATTATCCTTAATCATCCCCTGGCCCCAGGGCAAGCACAAGCGTCCTCAGAAGTAGAAGGGGGGGACAGAGGGGTCAGAGAAAGATGTGACTAGGGAAGAGAGGAAAAGACATGGGATGTGCTGGCTCTGAAGAGGGAGGAAGGCACCACAGGCCAAGGACTGTGCATGGATCTCTAGAAGCTGGAAGAGGCAGTGAAATGAATTTTCCCCAAGAGCCTCCAAAAGGGACCCCAGCCCTGCAGACACCTGGATTTTTAGCCCAGCGAGGACCATGCTGCTTCTAAGCTACACAGCATAAAGCAAGCCATTTGTGTTTTTAGCCACAATGTTTAGGATAATTTGTTACAGCAGCAACAGAAAACTCATACGCCCTCGGAGCCTGCATTAAAGCCACAGGGTTGAGTAGCTATCAGGGAAGACAGAAACTACTTAGTATGTGGACATTTCCAGAAAAAGTGTGCCAGCACTCACCCATGGAAAAATAACGGGAGCCATCTATGCTAATTCAAATGTCTAGTGGTCACATTTTAGAAAGTGAAAAGAAAGAGATGACAGTAGTTGTATTCCTACGTTACACTTAACTCAGCAAATATAAAGTGTCATCCATTTACGTGATCAACATAATAAACGCTAGTGAGATAACTCATCTTCTTTTGTGTGCATGTTCCATCTTTGCAATCCACGTGTACTTTACACTCATGACACATCTCCATTTGGACTGGCCACATTTCAAGGGCTTAAGAGACACGGATGGCAGCTCTCGAGCATCTGTACAAGCCAGGCGCTGACTGGGGTCCTCAGCGGAGAGGAGCCGCCAACAGGTGGAGAAGTAGAACTGTAAGTTCTCCAAAGGGCAGCCGTTCTCTCTCCAGATGCCAATCCATCCCAGGACCCAGCAGCCACGTGGCTTGCCCTGTGGAAAGGAACCACTCCAGTCGTCCCCAACCACATGGCAACACCACTGGGAAGCTGCCAGTGTCCCCTCAAGCTACAGAAGCTCAGGACAGGCAGGGAAAGAGGCATGCTGGCAAGATGGAGAAGGAGGCTGGCCCCACACATGAGACACCAGACTTGGGCGTGATCACTGGACGTTCAGAATGCTCGGCCCAGTTAGAATGGCAAAAATTGACAAGGCAAGAAACAACAATTGCTAGAAAGGATGTGGAGAAAGGGGATCCCTCCTACATTGTTGGTGGGAATGCAAGTTGGTACAGCCACTCTGGAAAACAGTGTGGAGGTCCCTTAAAAAGTTAAAAATTGAGCTACCCTATGACCCAGCCATTGCACTACTGGGTATTTACCCCAAAGATACAGACGTAGTGAAGAGAAGGGCCATATGCACCCCAATGTTCATAGCAGCATTGTCCACAATAGCCAAATCGTGGAAAGAACCAAGATGCCCTTCAACAGATGACTGGATTAAGAAGTTGTGGTCCATATATACAATGGAATATTACTCAGCTATCAGAAAGAACGAGTTCTCAACACTTGCTGCAACATGGATGGCACTGGAGGAGATAATGCTAAGTGAAATAAGTCAAGCAGAGAAAGACAATTATCATATGATTTCTCTCATCTATGGAACATAAGAACTAGGAAGATCGGTAGGGGAAGAAAGGGATAAAGAAAGGGGGGGTAATCAGAAGGGGGAATGAAGCATGAGAGACTATGGACTCTGAGAAACAAACTGAGGGCTACAGAGGGGAGGGGGGTGGGGGAATGGGATAGGCCGGTGATGGGTAGTAAGGAGGGCACATATTGCATGGTGCACTGGGTGTTATACACAACTAATGAATCATCGAGCCTTACATCGGAAACCGGGGATGTACTGTATGGTGACTAACATAATATAATAAAAAAACAAAAAAAAAAAAAGAATGCTGGGCCCACCTAATCAAGTGCAGGCTCCCCCTTGAAGTTCAAGTCTTTTCACACGATGACCTAAAGCCCATCTGCATGTCCTCCCATCACCACCCATCTTCCTCCCCATAACTAACCCTAAAGACACCCCACCCCCATAAACAGAGTGGGATCACGGAACTGGCGGTACCCTCACAACTTCCTGGCACTTCTCCATCTCCATACCACAGCCCCCGGTGCCCTATACCCATTCAGGCTCTTGCCCCCTGTCCTGTAGGCACGGTGCAGATGGGCCTAAGAACAGCCCATGCCGCCCACCCCAGAACCTTCTTGCCCTCCTCTTCCTCCCATGCATTTTGTCTGGGCCACATCTCAGACTGCTGGCTTTGACGGACGGCTCTGCAGGTGTTGGCCTCCTTCCCCAGAAGACTGCTCTCCCTGCACGTGGAGAACCACTTCCTTTCAGCTGGAGAGCCCTTATAGCCCCTGGAGCATAGTAAGTGCTCAGTAAACGTACAGTAAGTTCAGCTGAATTCCCATAGAACTTTGACATCACATGGGACTGGGCGCCGGTCCCACCTCTGCTGCTTCCATGCTCTGTGACCCTGGGTACATTCCCCGACCTCTCTGCTCCTATGTATGCTGCGGACACGGACAGGGCCTGTCCCTTTGCGTGGCGGTGAGGATTAAACATGCCATGTCGAATGGGGTACAGAAAGCAGCTGGCGCAAGGCCTGGCCCTTGATAAACACAATCTATCATTGTTCAGGCACGGCGTCTCTGCCCTTATCTGCCCATCTCCAGTCACCGCGGAAGCTGCAGCAAGCCCAAGCCCATGCAAACAGGGGCCAGAGGCCCAGGCGATGACCCCCTGAACGTAGGCATCAACAAAATCTCAGTTCAACAAAAGAACACAGAAACCCATTTTAATGACACAACAAGTAGCATCTATACCGCCCCCCCCCTCCCCCGAGATGCACTGGGACCTGAACTCCAGCCCAGCCCAGCCCACTGCCCTCATGCCTGGGCAAAGCCTAAAGGTCCCACAGGTCCAGGGAAGAGGGAGTGCTCACCGTGAAGCCTGGAGGCAGAGGTCTGGTCGCAGGGCTCATGAAAAGGCCTTAACATCAGCTCTGAGCCTTCATGCAGTCGGGTTCTCGCCAGACCTTGAATGTTATTCAGACTATTCTGAGGCGTTTTGCTCCTTGGGAGTTTCATTTCAGACAAATTAACCAAAAGCTAATTGCCCTGAAGCAGGAGAGCTCTCTCTGGAGCCTGGGGAGGGAGGGGGGGGCGAGGGGAGGCCTGACAGACAGGGGGTGTTCCTACCAGCGGGCCCCCTCGGGGACAGAGGAGGAGAGCAGGCCCGGGCTGGTTCCGGGAGCCACAGCCCCCAACAGAGGCTTTGGTACGTGAACAGGGAGGTGGGGACCCTCATTTTTCACTCGAGAGCCGTTGTGACAAGAGAAAAACAAAGACGCAGAGAGAGTGTCTGTGGGACAATCAAGAAAGTAGCTAGAAGCAAAGCGGGGGCTCTTGAGGGAGGAGGGAAGCCGAAGTGAGTGTGGCTGCGGCCCCACCGGCGCTGGTGGGGAAAAGGCCAAGCACATTGTCAGGACCAGGGAACCTGAGTCCAGTCCGGGGAGGCTGGCAGGGAGAGGCTGGGCAGGGGCCGGAGGGTTGAAAAGCACGTTCCTGCTAATTATCGTTTAGCTACACCAGGCACCGAAGATCTCTGTTCTAAGATCTAGTCTTGGGATTCAAGGAAGATCGATGGCTCTCCCCAAAACAATAAAATTATGAGCAGAAAGCTGCTTTGGCCTGTTTATAAGGAAACGCGATTAGGCCAACATTGCCTATCATCCCTCCTGTGCGTTGAGTGGTTGGAAGGAGCCCAGGCCAGGGGTGGGTTTGGGGTTAGCATCTAGGGCACGGGCTCTCCAGCTCTGGGAATCAGCACCACCTGGACGCTGATAAAACCCAGACACCTAGGCTCCCCCTCCCAGAGTTCCTGATTCAGGGTCTGGCCTGGAATCTGCATTGCTAAGCCGTTCCCAGGGGAGGCTGATGTTGCCGGTTAGGGAACCACACTTCCAGAGCCACTGATGGAGGGAAATTCCATCTTCCCAAGGAGTTGACTTCACCTCCTACCAACTCCTCCTGCCCTGAAAACCTGGCTGATCAAACGTGTAGGAGAGAATAAAACAGCCATGTGTCCAGATGTAAAGAGACGCCATGTGAAAAGTAGAGGAATCTCCCGCAAGAGCTCCTGGGAACGGAAGCCACTGTTAACAACTAGAAAGGGGATTTAGCATCCCCATCTGAACCTGGGTGGACGACTGCCAAGTGCGAGGTGCCGCTAGGCAGTCGGCAGGAGGGCTGGGACAGAGTTAGAAACCAACTAAACTGAGCAGATTGGGACCCCCCTCCATTGGGGTCCCCTTGAGGCCAGAGGACACCCCAAGAAGCAGAGGCCTTAGCCCAGAACCTGAGGTATTTTCCTAGAAGCTTGGAGCATGGTGTCAAGCCCCAGGATGAAAGGGCTAATGGAGGCCACTCCCTCCAGAGCTGGCTTTGTGGACAGCTGTCTAAGGGCTTTGGGGGCCTTTGACCCAGAGCCCCTCAGGCCCCCCCTGTCCCTCCCCCTTCCCAGACAAGAACCTGTGTGTGGATTTCAAGAGCTGTTGCTGACTGCTGTCTGCTTCCCTTCCAGCAGAGCTAGGAGGACATGCGGATACCACTTGGGGCCTTCTCACCCGCGGGGTTGGCCAGGACACCGGCTCATGGAGACCACGTGAGGCAGTAGGTACCAGTTAGTGTTTAAGATGGAATGTATGGGCAACAGGCATTGCAGGGAGAGCCCAGGCAAGGCAGCGTGGTGGAGAGCTCATTATATCCCCACTGGACTGCTCTAGGGGGCCGTAGGAATTTTCCAAGTGTGGTCCCCCAGCAGCATCAGCATCATTGGACACTCATTAGAAATGTAACTTCTGGGGGGGCGGGGCAGCCCAGACCTGCTGAATCAGAACCTCCTGGGTTGAGTCCCGCCCCCTGTGTCCTATCGGGCCCTCCAGGCGATGCTGGCTTCTGCTCCAGTTTCGAGAAGCATCGGCCCAGTGGCAAACAGCACAGACTCTGAAGCCAGACCGACAAGCTAGACTCTCGGCTCTGGACCTCTTGGGTTGCGTGACCCACCCTCCCCACCTCCAGAGAACATTACAGAACCTCTCTGGACCCGTGTCTTCCTCGTGACCCCAGAAGTCGTAATAATATCTGCCTTACGGGGCAGCTCTAAGGATGAAGACGAATTCATGCATGTCAAGCGCCCAACGCAGTGCTTGGCACACAGTAGGTACTCAGTGCATGGCCACTGGGGTATTGCACGGGGTAGTGATGACAGCGGCTAACACACGCAACGATTACTCTGGGCCAGCTCTCTTGAAAGGTTTTACATGTAAGAGCTCACTTGAACCCTGCAACAGCCCCACGAGGGATGAGCCACAACCACCACCGCCACCACCACCATCATCATCATTTCCACTTTCCAAAGGGGAGGGATTGGAGCAAAGAGGTTAGGTCCCTTGCCCTGGGTCAGCAGCTGCTGCCAGGGGGAGCCAAGAATTGAACCCCCACAGCCTGGCCACAGTCCATGTTCCTTAGCACCTACCAGCAGCAGCAGGAGGAGGAATGTCACTGGGGTTCCATCTCCTGTACTTCCCATAACCCCTACCTTCCTATGACCCAGTAGGACAACATCTTACCATGCTTAAGCGGAATTTGGAAAACCTTCCCCACCCCCAAGTCTGGGAAGACTGGAATTCTTGGTCTCTGAAAGGGGGAATCGAATCGAATTTCCCACTGTGTCCCCTTGTCTAAGTAGGACCATACGTAAAGCCAAAAAGGATGGAGACCCACCTGCTAACACGAAGGGGCCCACAGGGAGAGGCGTGGAGAGCCCTCATCCAGTGAAGTATTCCCCCATGCATTCCCCCCTTTCCTGCAGACCAGACTACAGGCATGGAGGGGTTTGGGGGAGTCAGACACGGAACAACATGTCCTAGAGCACATCTCCAGGAGGCACATGGGCAGGAGCTCTGAGCCGCCAGTGCGCGGACCACAGGTCAGCCTTTCAACGTGACTGCCTCGTGCTGGGGGGCTGGGCATATTTGGGAGCACCGCTTCCGCCCTGCCCTCAGGCTGCTGATGACTTGCCCCTGCACACAGCAGACTTTAGAAACAGCAGGCAAAATGGAAGCACAAAGAAGGAATAACAGGGCTCAGTGTCTGTATCAAACGCTTGTCCCTGTAATGAACCCGCAGCACCTGGGACTAAGAATTCTACCTAAGACTCTGCCCTGGGGCCAAGTCTCTCCCGGAGCCTCCGAACCACCAGTACCATAGCCAACAAGAACACAAAGCTTCCAGGAGGTTCTACCCTTGCCTGGCCCCTTTCTGCCTATATAATTATTGGGAAGCTCTCTTCCACACTCTGAGCCTCCTCTACCCTCTGAAAAGGGAGCAAAATCTCTAGCACATGGACAGTGGGAATCAAATAAAATAACACACGCGGTCGCCCCGCACGGTGCCCGTCCTAGGTGGGCACTCCACGGAAAGGGGCTTTTATTACCAGTGGAGACTCAGAAACAACAAAGATGGTGAGCCATCACAACTGTTAATGAGATAACTAAAGGGGGGGGCACCCACCCGGGGAAGGGGAGGGACGAGGGGTGGGGCCCACGCTCCAGTTCCCAAATCCTCGATGGTGATGGTGCGTGGAGGGACCCATTGCCACACGAACAACAAAACAAGGAAATTCGCACCCGACAACGCGCTCGCAGACGCTGCTAAATGGTTTCCAATTAATTAACTGATTACACGATAGAACAGAAGGGGATTCGAAAGAGCGCTGTTGACCTTTAAGAATAATTAATATATCAGGATAGCAAACTCATCCAAGGAAAATAATGAGGAACATTATAATATTACATCCAAAAGCTCTGGATGGGGAGGCAGATGGGCCTTTCCTAAGCAACCCCCTGACTCCCTCCACCTCCTCCGGCTTCCTGTCTACCCACTACCTCCCACCCAGCCTCTTCCTCCAGATCCTGAGACTCTGGACTCCCCCCTCTGCACACCAGCACTGCTGCCCCCCACCCAGTCCTGCAGGCATTGTTTGCCGGGGGAACGATAGCAAAATAAGGAGGGCCCGGTGAAAGGCTCCCCATGCTGCCGAATGGGAGGGGAGATGCTGAGAGGGGCACATCAGCTCCCCCTTCACAGTCCGCATGTGTGCCGGAAGCCTCTCTCCCCACCTACTGCACTGCTGGGGTCGGCACTCCAGACTGGGGGTAGGTGCCCCTCCTCCTGGCCCCCGGCTCCTGGCTCACAAGGCAATTCTACCGTCACGGCCCTAATGGAATATAAGGTTCACTATCTGATGGCAAACAGTTCATACAGTCTATGAGGTCATAGGCCCATCTATCTTAGTCACAATTCAACTGTTCCCAGCACCCCGCAACACAGCGTTGTTGAGTGGATCCGGAATGAGTTTTCTGCCACAGTCAGCTTTTACTTGCTTGACACTCTGGATCCTCCCAGAATTTCGGGCAAATGCCGAATCATCCTCCAGGACTCCCTGAAATATCCTTCGTCCAAAAAGCCTGACTGACTGCCACCTCCTGAGTTTTCCCACTCCCAGGGTCCCAGAGTAGTCCGTCCATCCCTTTAGTTTAGCACTTGTCACACTGTCAGTCTATCAACAGTCTGGCTTCCTATTAGTCAGGGGACCCCCTAAGAGTAAAAACAGGGCTTTTCTTAATCTCTTTGTATCCTCAATACAAGCAAAATACCTGGTATACAGTAGGCACCCAGGAAATATTAGCTGAAGGATCCCAAGGATAAATGGAAGTTCGTTGGCCAAAAGGAGGTAAATTCCATAAAACCTCCACTCCCCTTAGATAACTCCAAGGATACGAGATCCATTCATTCAACAAGTACTGATGATGGGTGACCACACATCCCGGTTTGCCCAAACAGTCCTGGTTCACGTCTGTTGTCCCAGAATCCCATTCCATTAGTTCCCTTTCACTCCCAAAAGTGTCTTAGTCCGAGGCACCTAGGTGGCTCAGTCAGTTGAGCGTCCGACTCTTGGTTTTGGCTCAGGTCGTGATCTCAGGGTCGTGGGATCGAGCCCCGCATCAGGTTCAGCGTGGAGTCTGCTGCTGGAGATTCTCTCTCCCCCTCTCCCTCTGTCCCTTCCCCAACACCCACATTCCCCGAATAATAAATAAACAAATAAATATATAGGTAAAATCTTCTAAAAAACGGTGTCCCAGTGTGGATAATAATTTTACTGAATTCCTACTATGCACTACCCATTGGCTGTTGGTTTATAGTGCAGAACAATAGAGATAGACAAATTCTCTAAACAAAGTTTTAGTATCATCCCAGCTTTTACTATATTGAAAGGCAACCTCCACCCCCTCAATCATTCAACCCACGCTAATCTGGTACCTAGTCCGTGCCAGGCAATGCTAGGCACTGGTGCATGAAGTGAATGAGATGCGTTCTCCCATGGAAACCGTTCACTGCCTACGTTTCCAGAAGAATCTGGGGAAGGGGATCTGTCTGAAAGGTTTGCATGTGGCTCAGAATCTGAATGTTCCTTATGGTCTTTAATCCTTGCTGGCCCCACAGAATGGTGGGGTGCAGTCAGGTTGGCCACAGTCCCCATATCCATCCATGTCAGCTGGCCCAGAGTAGGTATCCTTGCTCTAAAATATCTTGGGTTCTTTTTTTTTTTTCTTAATCCTTAAAAGGGCAGGTCCGAGGGTATTTGCACAGAAGTATATCGCCACAGATAGGAGATATCCTGGAGAACAATCTCCAGAACCTCGTGACTAATAGGAGACCCAGACCCACTCCCGATCCCCCTTTTTCTTCTCTAGGTTCTCATCTGTCTTCACACAGATTTCTCCCAGCCCAGCTTTTCCTAAATCACTGCAGTGTTCAGGGTCCTGTAGCTAATCTCATTTCCAAAGCTCACATGGCTTTGCTTCTACTGAAATTCTCCACGTTACCACTCTCACTCTCTTTCCTCCTCTGTGTCAGAAGTACTGGCCTCCTCTCTCACTCGCTGTGACTGCCAGTAATAACCATGTCCCTTCTCCTGAGCTGCAGCCACAGTTAGGGGCCAGCGGCCCCCGTCCTCCCACCCCACCCCCATCTCGATCTCACTTCCAATGTCAGCTGAAAACATAGCTTTTCTCCTTTTAATTACACTTCTCTGCTCCCTCTCTGTTATTGGCCTCATGACTCAGGGCTTCAATTTATTCACCAAACAATGTCATTACACCACTGTTTTCCGTAATTTATACCATGCACGGTCTCTTGGCCTCTGTTGTCCAATTCTACAAAATGTTTGGGGGAAAGCAGTGTTCGTTCCTATTCCCCATGGCCTCTCTCCTGCAGAGATCTGGCAGAGTCCCCGGAGACTTACGCAAGACCTCTTATCTCACACTGAATATATGGAGCCCAGAACCAACCCCTACCCCACTTGGTTCCATGGAGATTCTCAAAGGGTTGTTTCTTCACCTCCCCCCACCCCCACAGGTTATGTGAGGATCCGGTATACACTGGGAACAGGAGGGCATTTGTCTAGAGAGCCAAGGCACTTTGGATTGAGACTTAGAGAAATGAGAGAAAGGAGAACAGAATGGAAAAGCACACGGGGACAGGGTCCCAGCCAAGACTGGCTCCCCCAGGGGTGACCATCCACACGAGGAGCTGTGAACTGTGTTTCTGCCTACAGTTTTTTGTTTTCACAAAGCAGAAGACACAGTGTGCACTTTGATCACAAACATTGTTACATGAAAGCATGCAAGCAAATTTCACTGAACGGTGTGAACTTCATACATCTTGCACTAAGCAGGGTGCCAAACTCAACTAATTCTTTCTTATACCAGCACCACGATGGCTGACCTCGACTTAATTTAAACCTTGAGCTTTGAACACAAGTGCAAACAATTAATTAACTTGCTAATCATTTTTCCATGCTATGGGGATTCTTCCAGAATCATTAACAATAATCATGTGAATAAACTAAAGAAAATTGGGATACAGAAATAATTTTCTGAGGAACAGAAATAATGAGAAACATTTATTGAGTGCTTGTTAGGAACTAATTACTAAAGATATTAGATATTAGATATTAAAGATATTAGTCCACTGAATCTCCCCCCAAAACCATTTATGGTCCATATTATTGTTATGATTTGTTCTCATTTTATAGATAAAAAAATCTATGGCTTAGAGGTTAGGTAGCTAGCTCAAGGTCACAAAGCTGGTACTGTTAAAACAGGGGCTGAATCAGTGTGTCTGACTACAGAATCCATGATCTTATTAGCACACTACCACTGTGTGTGTGTGTGTGTGTGTGTGTGTGTGTGTGTGTGTGTGTTGTTTGTGTATGTGTGCATTACACATGCATGTAAGCGAGAAGGTGTCTGGATCTCAAGTCGGGGGCTCTGTTTTGTACACCCAGGTGAAAACCTTCCAATAATGAAGAGGGCACATCATCACAAAGGACATAATTCCACCAGCCCTGCTGTGCTGCTGCCACAGTTCGTCCCCCCTCTGACTGTTCCTATGAGAAAGCACATGGCAGATCCACTGGCTTTTGGCCCCATTCAACAGAAACAGAACAGGCTTGGTAAAGGGATGCACATAGTAACTTTGGACCACAGACCCTGGGAGCTCTGCCCTGGAGGAAAGAGCCCCATTCCAACTCAATTCCCTTCTCACGTCCCTAGAAGATTCCCCAGTTCAGAGTAACTGAAGTCTTAAATCACAATCCTCCTCCCCTCTGGCCTGGGCCTGGGAGGAGAGAATGGGAAGGAGTAGACCCTTCTCATGTGCCCTTTCCTGCTTAGGTCTGGATCTCGCCAGGCAGGCTAGCAGAGTTCTGTCCACCCCATGTGCAAGGCTCTTCCTGAAAGCCATGTGGCTCTCACCTAAGGGCACGGACAGACCACCAGCAACTGAGATGATGCTAGAGAGAGGAAAATGGGAGAGCCCAGGACCTGGGAGCCTCTCTCTGGGGAGCTGTTGACAGCTCACTGTGCCCCCAGGACTCTCTGGGCTCTGGCCATGGTGCTGAATCCCCAGGGAGAGGAACACGGAGGCTGAGAGCTGGGGAGGCAAAAGTAGTGGTAGGGAGATATCAGTTTCCCTGCCAAGAAGAAACAATTTTTCAATATTCCTTTTGGAAAAGCTGGGCTCCTGACCACCTCAGAGACGTGAACCAGCCTTTGCACCGTGATACAACAAAGAAGAATATGAGTTCCAGAGCAGACCTTTATGGATATGAATCCCTATCTTCAGTTGTGTGACCTTGGCCAAGTTACATAACCTTTCTGAGCCCCAGAGTCCTCATTTGTAAAACAAGAAGCATATCACTCATTCGAACAGGATCACTGTTGGAAGAATGCTTAGCAGAGAGCTTAACACAATAAATACTTCTATCTTTCTCTTGGCTTTGTTCCCTGCTTGCTTGCAAATGCACACACACACACACACACACACACACACACACACACTCCATGCGTTTTCTCCCTCTTCCTATATAATGCTGCATATATTCCTTCAAAAACAAATTTAAGACCCATGTCCTTCCCCAGTATCCCTAGAATACAAAAATTGTTCTGCCTGCTATGGTCAGCACCAACCAGCAGAAGTTAGCATCCTGGCATCTCCAGTCTAAGAAAGCTAACTTTCTTCCCAACTAGACTGAACATTCCAGCTCCACCTGGACCAAGTCCTGACTTAGTGTCTCCATTCCTCCCCATCCCAAGCCATAATGCTGGCCACAGAGGGAGACATTTCCAAAGCACCTTTCACCTGCATTTAACAAGGCCCACCACAGCACTATCCATACAGTCACGTAATCTAGATTATGAATCTAACAATATTTGAATGTTTTCAGGCTACTTTTGAGTTAGTTTCTGACAGTGACCCAACTACCACAATTTGCCAGTAAAACCAGTGTTGGTATGTGTTTCCCATGTAGCAGGAAAGGAAGAGAAAAAAAAAGATCAAGGGGGTGATGGATCTGTGGAAAGTGTCAGAGCAGCATCAAATCAAGACCCTGAAGTCCAGAAACCAGGTGAGTCTCCCTCCAGGTGTCAGCAATGACTTAGGGAACAGCCCAGTGTAGCAAAAAAGACAAGGCACTGGGAGTCTGAGACCGGGGTCCTGGTCCCTCCTTCACTACTTCTAGCTCTGTGGTCTTGGGTGATTCACTCTCTCCATTTCCTCAGCAATAGGCCAGGGATGACAGTAACTGCTACTTCACCTTACTACTGCATGTTAAATGAGATGGTACTTTCGAGAGTGGTTTGTAAAGCATTATAGCCATGTTGGGGATGAGCATATGGCTCAGGGAACTGGTCAACAATCCTAAGAAGAAACGTGTCCGGGTCACTCTCATAACATCACACCACACTGACCGCCCCCACTCCGTGTCCTGCAGAACCCCAAAGAGACATATCCACTCATTTCACAGGGCTTGGGGAGACCGAATAGGTGCCTAGCATCTTCCAGTGACATATATGGACGGAGAGACCTAACATCTGTAAGGAACTAGCTTCAAATGCATTCTCTCATCCAAGTCCCAAAACACAAGCCTAGGAGGGGGATGGTCTTAGCGCCAGAGGAAGAACCAGCTCAGAGAGATTAGACGTCTTGACCAAGGTCCTGCAGTTGCTCAGCAGTCAAACTGGGGATGGAGCCCAGTTCTGACGGGCTCTGCAGTAATCGTGCCCTGAGACACGGCACCACGGCCCTCCTTGATGCTTCACCAAAATTAGGGAGGGGAGAGCGAAAGGCAAGAGAATCCTAGGAGGGCCGCATGCCTCTGAAATCAGCTAATAAATGCTGTTGATGTTCTCTGAAAAGACTGACATGGACTCTCAACTATGCCGACTCAGAGCCAGTGCGTGAAGCTTTCCAGAGATTCCTGGGGTCCAAGCAGAGACTGACACCAGTGAGAGACACCAAAGGGGACAGGGGTAGGGAAGGATGGGAGGAGAGGGGAAGAGCCGAATGAGAGAAAGCTGCTTGGGATCAGGCCCGGGGAATGCAATTATTAATATTCTAAATGGAGTTCTGAGTGCTTAAGCTTTATTTAAGAACATGCCCGACTGTATAATTACAAGGCCTTAATTTGTTTTCTTTTCCGTACAATAAATAAGGAGCACACGGTTGCTCTTTGCAAACACCACCCTTGCTGCCATCAGCAGAGGCTCTTGATTGCAGACGGACAGCTGGCAGGCAGAGGGGTAGCCCCACTGCCGCCGGGAGGGGTGAGCTGCCTGCCCCGAGGCACAGCTGGGCATGCCAGATGTGGGGAAGGGCAAGAAGACCGAGGTGCCCTTTTATTGCTGGAGAATGGTACGGGATGGATGAGTGGTGCGGTCACCCCCCCCCTTGGTTTCTCTGGGGAGCAGGCATTGCTGGGGGCCCATGGTGCTCAGCGGCGCCGACACAATATGGAAATGGGTTCAGTGAGCAGCAGGGGAGGCTTCCCTGTGTCTCAGAGGCGAAACCCTACCTCCCAGTGCCCATGGCTGTGCCCGTGCACTGCATGCCTGAGGGCATCGGACGCACCAATGAGAAAAGGGAACCCAGCCTCCCTCCAGTGCTCCACACCTTCGTTCACGGACACGTCCACCAAGTGCCAGGGTTGTGCCGAGTGCTGGGTGTCCAGTGGTAGAGGAAAGAGGCAAGAGGCTTGCGTCCCCAGGGAGCTCTCACCACAGTAGGGACGGCAAACATCACATAGTTAAAAGCATAATGATGAAATTCAAATGTATGCTTACTGGGACAAGCGCAAAGAAAGGATAAGAACAGGGACCAAAGGAAAGGGATGGGGAACAGCATGGGTGGGGCGTGGTTAGTGGAAAGCTTTCAGGGGACCATTGGGCTGAATCTGGAAGGAGGAACAGGCCCTCTCTAAAGAGACTGGGGGCCGAAAGAAAGCCTGCCATGTGAGGGGCCAGGACAGGCAAGGGCCGTGAGGGGAGATGGCCCAGCACACTGCAGGTTTGGAGGAAAGTTGGAGGCAGAGAGCACGAGAGGACGTATAGGGGGCGGCGTGTGTGGAGAAGTGTTGGAATGGGTCCCAAGGTTGGCCCCAGACCTGTACTACGCTGTCCCATTCAGGCCTCTGCCACAGCAGCCCACTCACCTCGTGAACCGAGGCGGAGTCTGGCTCTGTCTGACAGCATTAAAGGCACACTTAGGAAGATCCGAATGAAATGTTTAAATGCTCTCTTGGCCAGTTGCGTGGGGAAAAACTGTGGGATGGAGTGGAGAGTGGGAGCTCTAGGGAGACCTTTCAGGATACTGGTATGTCAGAGAGGAGGGCCCTGGCCAGGGAAGCACCAGACCTTCCTCTGGAAGGAGGCGTGGAGGCATCCGAGACATACCGTCTGTCAGAAAATGGGGACCTAGTCAGGGCCGCCCTGACTCCCCCCGGCCCGCTCTGGCTCTCCCTAACATGACCAGCCCCTCAGAGTTCTGCTGCCTTAGTGACAGAGGTCTCAGATCATCGGACAAGCCGGGAAGACAGGAGAGCTGGAAGCAGGATCCTAACCCTTTTGTCCTGACCTGTGAAGGAGCACAGGGTAAGTGATGGTGGCAGTCCGGCTGTCAGCCCGATTCCAGGGTCAGTGGGGGCCTGCAGTCCCTGAAACATGGCCAGGCCTCTGGACACACAGCACACAGCTCCCTCTACCGAGAAGAGTGCTCACCCCACAAATGCCCACCACCCGTCCCCTCTCCAAGCTCCTCCCACCTGCTGCCTCCCACCCACCCCAGGTTTCGGGTGTTCTGTCATCACCCCGGGGGGCCTTCTCTGCTGTAACCCCCCCTTACCCACAGATGCAACGCCTACCTTTGTTAAGTGCTCCTCGGAGCCCTTAGGCCCCATCACACTGTAAAGTAACTGCCTCGACCCCCCACCTCTCTCTCCTGCCCCAGCTACCTCACTGAAGCTAAATGTAATTCATCTTTGCAGCTTCGCCTGGGAGGCCCTAGGACCACGCCAGATGCTCCGATGGGAATTAATGAGTTCACGTCTCGGGAAAATGCCACATGACCCCAAGGGCCACTGTGAGTGAACTTCACAGGACTCTAAGATACAAGGTTGGTCAGGGACGGCACATAGCTGAGCCCCACTCTGGGGGACCCAATGCCCTTCCAACCCAAAACAGCCACCCCAGCTGGGGGGCCCAGAAGCCCACTGGGAAGGGGCAGAGGACCACAGCAGGTCCCAAGAGACAAAGGGGTTAACCTGGGAAGGGACTTTCACAAATCCATCAGGGAAAAAAACCAGGGAGAGAGAGACACGAGACTGCCGGTCTGCTAAGGAATGAAGAGGGACGAAAATTAATGATGACGCCAAAATAGCCACGAGACTAATCTCATTTTCTAAATCTGTCCTTAACAAGAAAAATGGAGAAAAGAGATGTGGACAAATGGAAAGTAATGAAGCCTTAGGCGAGGGCGGGGGAAAAAGGAAAGAAAATCTACTAAGAAAAATCAAGGCTGGAAAAATATGGGCACACTGTCTAATCCCCAAGGCTGGGAGCTGCGGAGACCAGAGTGTTTACTCAGCATTAGACTGAGCTTTCGGAAAGCTGACAAGGTTACAAGAAAACTCTTAAAGTTCAGTGCAATGGATCCTAGAGTTACCTGAAGTTAAATAGAGCACAGACTCTGTGCTGAACGTAGGGCTTCAACAAAGAGAATCGTACAACCTCACAATGCTCTGGCAGGCCAGCAAGGTATGCGGCCACGCCGTCTGGGTCACGTCGGGTCTGCCCTGGGTGGATCAGGATGCCGACCATAAAATAAAGTGAACAGAAAGAAATTATCAGGGAGGACATCCTTAATCCCTGGACCACGGGGAGTCTGTAAGAGAGACACAAATGCACAAGAAAAAAGAAACTCAACTTTAGGAAGCTGGCTACCTGCCTCCCTAAGGGAACAAGATGTAAATCCTTTCCAGGGCTCCAGAAAGGCCATCACCCAGAGACTGAGGGTGTGACATGACTAGAAATGAGAAGCAGCAGATACGTGAGTGGGGGCTAAGTAATTCCAGGTTGAAAATCCTGAGTTCGGTGAGTTCCAAAACACATCTGGGTTCAACAGAAGCAAGAAGGACCCATTTGCAAGAGGAATAGCAAGTGGTAAGGCAGGGACCTTAGAGTTCATCGAATCTGGTGCCTATCCCTCCACTCCCATCCCCAGACTAGGTAGTGGACGTGGCCACCCACAAACACCGTCGTTCCTGGGGGCTGAGGCCAGAGAAGCCCGGGCTGGGGACAGGCAAGGCCGCCTCGTGCTCTCTGGCAACAGACAGACTGAAAGCCTGCTACTACCGCATGCATACATCATAAGCCTGCATTCATCCCCGCCTGTTCAATCAGCCAGGCTCCATTCTCTTTACCGAACACCTGCCCTGTGTGACCCTCTGCTGACGGCCCCCTGAGCGCCAGCCCAGGCACTTCCCACTAACCTAGACCCTGCTGGCAACTGGGTGTAGACCAGGACTTGGGTTCCAGGAGCCCCCTTAGTACTCTCCCACAGTCCTTCTCCCAGAGTAGCCCCCTTTCTGACAAGTGCCTCTCTGGAGCTTCCTGCCTGACCATCCTTTCCAGCTGGTTCTAGAGAACTGACGCCTGCCCCGGCTGGACCCGAGGTGGCCACAGGCAATGGGTGCAAGAGTGGAGTTGTTCAGAGCACAGGCTCTGGAACGCCAGCAGCAGCCCACCCAGGGTTGGCTTCAGTCTCCACCACTTAGTAGCCGTGTAAACTCAGGCAAGTCACATGATCGCTCTGTGCCTCAAATTCCCCATCTGTAAAATGGAGACAACAAATCATGTCCACCTGCCATTACGAAGATAAAATGCTATATTAAGTGCGCAGACGAATGCCTGGCACATAGCTAGTGCTTCACTGATGTTAAGCCCCTTGAGCTCACTGCACTGGAAAGCCTGCCCCTGCAGGGAGGCGGGGAGAGGGGAAGGCCAAAATGAGCTGACCACAGCTTTCCCCTGGCCCTGCCCCTCAACGACCCCAAACACCATCTTTCTTCCAAGAAGAATTTCCCAAATTGCCGAGGCCGGGTCTGGGCCCGTTTATAACACCGCCTCAGTTTACAGAGGTAGAAACAGACCAGGTGGGCTAAGCAGCTCATCCAAGGTCAGAGAACAATGCAGAGAAAGAGCAAAGTATGTGCAAGGTGTGGTCACTCCGCTGAGAGCCAAAGAGTACCTGTCACGAATGACAGCCATCCAGGTGTCAAGCCGCCCCTCACACTCACGTGAACTCAAACTTCTGATCCCCTCCTCTCCTGGCCACCATCCAGACACACCAGTGCATACAGTCCTGACTCAGGTTCCCAGACTTTTAGATCTGGGAAAACCCTACTCCACCAACAAATGGCTCCATTCCCAAAGCCTGTTCCCTTGGAATTCTCTCCAAGGTGACCCGCTGGCCAGACCCCATAGCCTGGGACCGTGACCATGTGTCTCAACGGCTCTGGGGGTATTCCAGGTGGGGAAAGGGCTATACTCATGCCTCAGTGAGGGGACAGTCCCTGCGCCATAAGCACCCACAGCCACGCACCCAAGTCCCAGCCCACCGCTGCCTGCTCCACGAGCCTCCGAGGCGCTCCAGCCGACCTCTGATGGACAGTCACACTTAGCGTCTAAGCCAGCGGCCCCTCCGTGGCCTTGCACTGGGAGACTGGAGAGGGTCAACTGTTTGTGCAGAGTGTCAAAGGTGTGAGTTATGTCACAAATAACCCACCACCTCTAATAAAGAGCCACCACTGGCGTTCGATTTACTTCTTTATACATATCAATTCGAGAAGGTTCAAAGCCATCATTGCAACACCACCCCCCTCCTTGTGCTCCGAGACCCCTTCTTAAAGGGGAACAGAAAGGAAGAGATGACAGCTACATACTGAGAAGTCCGCAGTGCCGGCAGCCCACATCCCTGTGTGTGGGTGACAGCCACTGTCATCCCTGGTTTATCGGTTTCTTGTCTCTCTATAGCAAAAGTTGATTCCTCTCTCATCCTGCACGTCCACAGAAGGTCAGCTGTGGCTCTGTCCCCATCATCTTCCCAGCAAGGCTCAGGCTAATGCAGCAGCCCCTGTCTGGAACATTCACATCCTCTGTCCCGTGGCAGAGGACAAAGAGACATGGGGGACCCCACACAGGCTCTAAGAGCTTCTGCTGGAGAGGGACATGGACACACATATGCACACACACACACACACACACACGGACAAAAATGTTCATTCCTCATCTTTATTGATATATAACTCACACGCCATACAATTCACCCATTTGAACTGTACAATTCAATGTCTTTTGGTATCTTCACAGGGTTGTGCAACCATCACCATAATCAGTTTGAGAACATTTTTCATCATCCCAAAAAGAAACCCCGTACCATACCCAGTCTTTTCCCGACTTATCTTAACCACAGGGGAGATTATAAATTATGAAGACATTCTTTTATGCCTATGAGAATGTGCCGTGATATAAATCTCACTTGTCACATCTAGAATAGAAGTTTTAAATGGCTGGGGCCTGCTAGGTATAAACCACGCATTCCAGCGAGCACACCTCTCTCCAGGATATCCTTGGACAGGTTCTCCATTCAGGGCCCAGTGGAAATCTATAAACCCCTGAAAATGTGTGAGAAATGGTGTGTGTGTAGTGGGGTTTTTTTCTGAAGAGAAGGAGAAATTGTATAGCTTTAACCACATTCTCCAAAAAAAAAAAAAAAAAAAAAAAAAAAGGACTGATAGGATTTCATTAGAAGCAACAGCTCGAGCACCAGGTTTGAGAAATCTCCAAGAGATAAGTTGCTTTCATTGTATATTTTCATGTGACATTTCAGCAGAGTGGTGTTATGATATGACTGAACATTTGTACTATTTGTACGTTTTATAGGATCCATGTTATAATGTCCATGCTTTGCATATTATTTGCCCGTATATCCTTTCTTTTAAACACAACTGCAATGTTTTCTGTCATACAAAGAGTCTGAGGAGCTCTGATTAGATGGGACCAAGAACGGTCAACAGGACGACATGGTGGAATGAACATCAAGCTGATGATACCAAGTACCTGAGTTCTAGTCGTGGCTCAGCTCCTGCCCATGAGCTCTTGGTCTGAATTCTTCTCTACTCTAGAAATCCATCCTCTCACCCATGGAACGATTAAGTCAGACTAGCCAACAAATAGCACTGGGCTACTCGCTATGTGACAGGCATCGCTCTGTGTGCTGGGGCTCCAGCAGAGAGCAACACAAAGTGGGGAGACAGGGTCTAAGCAATTAAACAAATAAGTGAATGAGATCATTCCAGGCAGTTCACAGTAACGAGGAAGCTGTTAAGCCACATGATGTAGTTGGGTGACAGGTGCATGAGGAGAAGCAAGCCCACGGAGGCCGGGTGGTCGGCCTTGCTAAGACAGTCCCATCAGAGAGAACGATGAGAAGAAGCCAACATGCAGAGAACAGGGTCTGATGGACCAGCAGGTAAAAACTTCCAAGGGGGGGAAATGAGTGTGGCACATTCAAGGAACTGAGAGAGGGTTCATAAGGCTGCAGCGGAGAGCAAGGAGGAAAGCGCAGGACAGGAGACAGAGAGATGGAAACCGAATCAGCCTGAGTCTAGCGGCCGCGGCAAGGGGTTTAACTTTGATTGTAAGTAACGTGGGAAGTAATTGGAGGGCTTTAAGCAGCAGAGTGACACAATCGGATTTATGTGTTTAAAATATCACTCCGACAATGGTGTTGGGAATGAAATGCAGGGGACAAAAGGTAAGAAAGCCAGACAGGAAGCTACTGCCAGAGCCAGAAGACAGGCGGGTGGCCGGGACCAAGACAGAGGAGGGGGCGAGAGACGTGGACGAATACAAAATACTGAATGAATGAATACGTGGCTTTGATTAACTGATGGAAGGATGGAGGAAGGCAGGCAAAGGGGAGAGAAGAGGCAAAAATGACTTAAAAGGTTTTGGCATGAGTGGTGTGGCGGATGGTACCACTCAGAAAAACAAGAAACACTCAAGGAAACGGGTTTGGAGAGAGGAGGTAGAATGAAATCAAGAATTTCGTTTTGGGCCAAGGTAAGTGTGACCTGCATCTTAGCCACCCAAATGGAGAAGTCAAGTAGGCAATGAAAGGAGGTGGGAGCAGAGACAGGAATATAAATTTGGGGGGTTAGCTCTAGAGCCCCTTCCAGCTTTAATTACCTATGGTTCTGTGGAATCAGAGACCAAAGAGCAGGGAAGAAGTCATTAATAACCGCAAAAAATATACGGAGTCTTTCATAAAGCACGGTCTTAAGCAATTTCTAAGCACTGTCCTAGTGAAGACTCAGGACAATCCTGTGAAGTAAGAGCTCTTACGGTCCCTTCAAATCTCATGGTGATTCAGCTGCTTGCCTAAGTAAGATGGGGAAGCTTATTACACGAAGACGCGGAGGTTTCAGGATTCGAACCCTGGCCTTTCTATCTCCAAAGCCCACGCTATTAACTATACAGTGCTCAGTGGATAAGTCCTCCACGTGGAACAGAGGAGGAAGGGCCCATGTGGAGAAGCAGTGAGGGGACAAGTCTGCCACTCACCAATCCCTTTGGGACTTGGAGGAATGTCTCAATGCCGAGGGAAGGGGCAGGCAGAAAGGCAAAGGTCTACCGATAAAATATCTACCCATTAAATATTGCATCTAACAATGCATCCCAGAATGGGGGGTGATCTCAAGGAAAAAAAGCACTGAGTGATTTACAAGAGATAATAAATCCATCTTGCCAGGCTTCCATCCCAATAACCTCCAGAGGAATGTACTGCCTTCTCAGCCGAGTCCTGCAATGGTAAGGATTCTGGCCCTTTTCTCTTTGCTACCCGCCCAGAGCTGCTGACTTTCTCTCCATGTGAACATTACACAGTTGACACAATCACGCTCAAATCAGGACATTCTCCCCCTCCTCACCCCATCACAGTCCCACACAGGTCAGCTTGGGGCTGGCTCTCGCAAGCTGAAGATTCAGGGTACGTTTGCTTACGACAGAGAGGAGTAACAATGTGGCGTGCAGAGCTCTGGGAGAAAAAGCAAGAAACAGAATGCGAGAGAAATCCCACCACAACAACTCCAAGGGATTAAATAAAAATTCTTTTGGCTTGCTGGAATCTTGCACTGCATATTCTTGAAAATGAGCGAGCCATAGGCGAATGCTAAGAATCTTTAATGATAAGGATATTCGGTTTGTAATGTAACTGTTGTTATAGGATTTGACCTGAATAGGAAAAGAAACTAAACAGAACTTTCTCAACAGAGGTCTTTGAGGATGGATGGTGCTAAATTCCCAGGGGAAATAGCGGCGCGCGCGCGCGCGCTCTCTCTCTCTCTCTCTAATAAAACTTTAAAGACTCCCACTCCTCCCCTAAGGAGTGCTTGCTGGAGAACTAGAGACAAACACATGTGGACTGTAGAACCGACTGCAGAACACTGACTTCGGAGGCACAGGGTTGAGAATCCAGGTCCGGGCTGTTCCACTCCCTGCTGTGTGAACTTGAGGGGAAGCCAGTTATGATTTCGGAGCCTCAGTGCTCCCATCTATGGAATGGGGATTGAGGAACCCTAACCTACAGTTACCAAGAGGAGTGATATTTGCAAAAATGCCAGGCACAGTCCTGGGCACATGGTAAGTTCTCAACCAACACTAGCCTTTCCTTCTTCTCCCCTGATACCAGCATTTTTTTTAAGATTTTATTTATTTATTTATTTATTTATTTATTTATTTATCTAGCTAGCTAGCTATTTATTTAGAGGGAGATGGGAGGAAAGAATCTGAAGCAGACTCCGTGCTGAGCACAGAGCCTGACGCAGGGTTGGAGCTCACGACCCTGAGATCATGACCTGAGCACCAAAATCAAGAGTCAGATGCTTCACCGACTGAGCCACCCAGGTGCCCTGACACCGGCATTTTTTATTCAATTTTCTAACCATCATAAGAAAAAAAATGTTTTAATCGTTTCAGTGGAAAACATTGCATCTTCTGGCCCATAAGGTATAGCGGGAAGATCCCTGGAAAGAGAATCCGAGGACTTCGTGGAAGTTCTCCTTCTGCTACTTACAAGTCAGAGCATCTCTGGGCCTGCCTCCTGGGCTGCCTCCCACACTCCCCCCGCCAGGAGGCAATGAGAACGGAAGGAGATGATGGATGGGAAAGCACTCTGAAAACCCTGAGGTGCTCTACAGAGGAAAGAACACACCGCCCGACATGTTAGTGCGGTTCATAGAGAGTCATCTACGTCATTCTGCTTATGGGGACCCCAGCCTGTGGAGATCCAGCCGACATGTGAGCCACACACGAGGAAACCAACCCCAGAAGGGAAGAGGTGAGCCAGCTGCAGAGGTGGGGCTGGGAAATTCGGCCAACAATCCAATTTCAGTCGTGAGGATGGGTGCACTCTCCAATCAGATGGAAAACAAAGAGTAAGCTAGTCCGCTGACCTGTTTGGGTCCTTTCTGAAACTTACATTGTCGAGAAGGGGCTTCAGAGGGTCTAGAGCAGGGGGAGTACCTGGAGAGAACAGGGACTCTCTCGGGGTTCGTTTTTAAGACACAAGAGATTGCAGGGAGGAGTATTCCAGATGGCAGAGAGGTGGATGGCGTTGCAGGACAGATCTATGACTTTTCCAGAATAAAGTCGTTGTCAGAATCGTCATCAAGCTCAACTGGTCCCCTCTCTTTGGTTCTATCATCACCACCACAAATAACAACAATAATTACTATCATTATTAGCAACTGCCATTTCTGAACGCTGACCATTTACGGGGCACTGGGCTGAGAGCTCTATGTGCCCCCAGTCACTTCATCTTCCCCACATCCCGTCCGCAAAGGGGGCACCATTTCTGTGCCCATTTTGCAGATTAGCAAATAGCGATTCCAATTATCCACTTGGAAAATCCTTATCCTTAAGAATCCTTACTCCAAAAATCTTGAGAGTCAAGGAAAGGACCTAAAGGTCAAGGATATTCCAGTCTCTCAGACAGGATCTCCTTTGCTGTATATGAATCAATATTTCCTTCTCTCACGCTCAATAAAGCACAGAGAACACTGAAGCAGTTAAGAGAAGATGGGTCAGTCACTCATAAACCTGGAAGTTGGACACAAGAACCCTCCTCCCCAGCCTTCTTCGTGACGGACAACTTTGCCTTAACATTGCTGGGTTCATTATCTGGCCGGAGGAAGAAGCGAGCCATGAGTAATGCAAGAGCAGCTTAGAAGTGGGGGACAACCGAGCCAATCAGAACAATTTGGACAACTTGACACCGGTATAGGGGGTGATGATTTCACTTCCTGCTTCTTATTCTGTGCAGAGGGGACAAGAAAAGACTTCTCAGCCATCACCCTAAAAAAAAAAAAAAGAAGAAGAAAAGAAAAGAAAAAGGAAAAAGCCACCAAGCCAGGGCTTGGCAATTAGTGTTGGAGTAAGTGATCATCTTGTGATTGCTCAGCTGGGGCCCGAAGACTCGTAACCGCATTTAGAGGACAGAAATAGAAGATGCTGCGAGAGAGCAGAGAAACCTGGCCCATTTGCCAGGAGAAAAATGTCCTGGGAAGCTGCCGGGAAATTCACTCAGTTGGGATTGGGGGGGGGGGAGGTGTCTTCATACGTGGGACAATTTCATAAATAAACCCTTGACGAAGCCAGTGCTTACACCTCGACCCCTTGACTCCTCTGTGCCCTTCAGGCTCCCCTGGAAGCCCCACAGTGCCTAGGGGAGCCCCTCGACAGGTGCTGAATTTCTCCTACCAAGCCGAGCATCCTAATGGCCCCTGATGTACAACCAGGCCCACGCTGGGGGTAGATGGATAGTAAACCGTCCTTCTTGCCAACAGCAAGTACTTTGGCAAAAGCTGGCCAATGCTTCCAGGAGAAGCCAGGGCCTGAGGTCATGGCAGGCTCGCAGCTATCAACAGATCTATTCCAACCAGACTCCTTCTGCCCTCTTAACCTTGGGAATCTTGCAAAGTCCCACCAACCTATCATGGCCACGTACCCACCGGACCCTGGATCATCCCCAAGGAGACATGGGTCGCAGCCTTTCTTCCAGGACCTCAAGGGTAAGTCAAGGGGAAAGTTCCAGAGCATTCCATTTCAGAAATACCTGTCACCCGAAATGAACCCCTGCTCCCACTTCTGTGGCCAAAAGAAATATGACGGGTCCCAAAGCCCCCTAGATTTCCCTGAGAGCTGCAGGTGGCACAATGCCTTGTAAGTCTCTAGGGCATGAGCACCAAAGCCACTGTCCTTGAGCAAAAGGACAGAGCTTCTCCCATGTGACAGCTTCTCTCCCCCAAATATGACCCTAGACCACAAACTGGCAATCCGTGTGTCCCATTCTGCCCACGGAGCTGTTTCATTTGGTCCATGGGGTTGAGGGGGTTTTTCATTGCCAAGCATTTAAAACTTGAGGGGCTTCACCAGACCTTTAGCTCTTCTTAAAAAAAAGTAAGTCTGGCAACGTGAGGCCCCACCTCCACATAGCAGCAGTCAGCCGGCTGCCCCTGTGGCAGGGGACATTTGGTCCCAGCCTCCACTGTCCCCACCTGATCGGCCATGGGCAGTTAGCTTTGTGAACTTTGTATGAGTTAGCAAGAAAAGAAAGACTTCTCAGAGGTCAGAAGCTTCTTCCCCTGGGGTATTTTACATTGAAATTCAAATCCCCAATAAAATAAACACCTGGAACATCTGGTCCAAGGCCCTCCTCTTGTCCCAGCTACACCCCCAGCTGCAGAGAACACACATCGGGAGAATCTCACCCCAGACGCTCGACCAGGAGAAGAGGGCAACTGCTAAATGAGACAACTGGAAGGGAAGTGTGAAGCTGCGACATCGGGCCCTGAGCAGGGCCCTTACAGTGTGTGCCATTTCCAGATGGAGGGAGGGAGGTTTTGCACAAAGCCAGGGTGGCCGTAAGTGCTACACGCACACGTACCAAGCACTCACTATGTGCTTGAGAAAGCACACAGAGGACAGAGGATAAGGCCAGCACCCCTGAAAAGAACCACCCCTCCCACCACAATCTTCCAGAAGCCCTTCGCTTTCTCTTCCTCCCTTTCTGCCACTTCCTAAGAGCTTCCCTCCGAGGCTCTGCCTCCAATCCAGTGGGCTGCCCTTCCATTAGCAACTGCAAAGTGCCTCAGCCAGTACAACAGTCACGTGGACAAAGGAAAGACTCACCTGCACATCATTGCTCCATTTTTTCACCCCAAATACAACAGACCCCTCCCTCCCGACCTGGTCCCTGCAGAATCTCTGCTTTCTCGGGGAAGGTGCCCAATGGATGTCTAAGATGGCCGCCATCCTGGAAGAAGAGGTGAGCAGACAGCAAGCATCCCCGGTCGGCACAGTGGGTTGCCGTTTCCCCTGACCATCTCCCCGGGCTTCCTCTCAAGCCCACCTTCTCCCCAGGACATGGCAGTCCTCCCATTGAATCCCGGAGTCTTCCGTGGAGAACAAGGCTTGGAGAGAAAGCAGCGAGCTCATGTGATTCCACCCCCACAGGTCCAACCCTGAGGAGGCCCCTCCGTCATCAGACTTGGGAGGGAGGGGGAAGGGGGGAGGGAGGGACAGACAAGAATCCCACCCGGAGCCATGTGGCCTGCAACTTGTCCCAAACGAAGCTGTGTGACCTTGGGTACAGGGGTCTCCATTCTCGGAGCCCTTGTCCACTGAACCCAGAACCTACTTAGACATGACGCTCGGTCTGGCCCAGCCTTCCCTCTTCTTCCAACCGCACCCAACACACAGAGGCACACGGAACACTTAGGGACCCAAAAATGGTCTCAGAGGTGTAGCATTCACATCCCAGATGAGTGGGATTTCTTATCTTTTACAGTCCCACAAAATTGCAAATGGAAGGCAAACAACCTTGGGCATCAGGAGGCTCTAAGCCCTGGTTTAGGCTTCTGACATGAAACTTAGAGATGCTCAAATCCCAAACCTCATTCTTAAGAGGCAAAATCGGAGGCCTGGGGCAGACAGTGACAAAGCCAGGCCTAGACCCCAGGTCGCCAGCTAGCTCCACTGCCCAGCACCCTCCCTGCCGTGTGCCCCCCCCACACCCACTCCCCGCAGCCCAGGACCCAGCTCTACTCACATATAGCGCAAGTGGGGGTTCTTGGCAAAGGCTCTGGGCTGGATGCTCCGAAGTCCTGAGTTCTTGATGGTCCTGGAGAGAGAGAAAAACAGGGTCAGCAGAGCTCATGGAGCAGAGGGACATCTGCTCTGGGCTTAGGCTGACGGGAAGTCGTGGACCTCCAGCCGCCCCTGTGAACTGAATGCAATTTCTCATCATCAGTATCACGAGGTGCCCCCAGTATCACTGGGACCCGGGTGAGGGTTTCGGATGAGCTGCCAGCTGTCATCTCCCCATCCTGACAAGGGGGTAACAACAGGTCTCCTGCTCAAGAATCTGGCCCAGCATCTACAGGGCTGTAGCCCCCTTTGCGGCCACTCCCTCCCCCACCCCAAATCCCCCACGAACACTAGCCCTGAAGTCCAAAGAAGGAGGAGGGGGCTGGGAAATTTTGCAGACTAGGGGGCCATTCGTCAACCATGGGGCTGAGATAAGATCACTAGCTGGGAGCCCTGGGTTCGGGTCCTGCCCTGAATCCCTAACTACAGGTGAGACCACACAGTCCCTGTGTCTTCTGGGCTGAGGGGAAATTTGGGAGAGTGGGGGGACGGCCTCTGAAGCCCTGGACAATCCCTAAGTGGGTGGTACCGAGTCTAGTAAAAGAGGAACGGAGGAGGACCGTGCCAAGGGCAGCCCAGGGGCCGCAGGCGCCCCGCACCCACCCACCGCCTGAGGTCCCTCCCAAGGCCTGGTGCACTCACAGCTTTTGCAGGCCGGTGTAGAGCTCCATGTCCACGGCGTTCAGCGTATGGAGACCTCGCCAGTTCTCTATGTGTCTGCAGGGGAAAGGAAAGACAGGGTTCAGGTCAGCCGGGGTCCACAGGAAAGGTGCTGTCTTTAGAACCAGAGAGATCTGGGTTCGAATCCTGAATCTCCCACCAGGGCGAGCCAGGCCCTCTGCCAAATGGCCAAGTGTCCTGAGCCTCGGTTTCTCCCTCCCAGAGGGGGTTTGCACGGCATCTGCCTGGTGGGATCGTCATGCGACCCAGAGCGCCTGGCCCACGGACAGCATTTAATGTCCCCTCTCGGCTCCAGAAAGCTCCCCTTTTTAAAGACTTGAAACCCAGCTTCCCCACTGGTCTTCATGCCTTAGCTTCCTTCCAGTCACATTTGTTCTCCTTTTTTGGGTTTTCCTAAGGACAGCTCATTTTCTCAGCTGTCCAGGAAGACAACACAAATGATGTGGTTTTAAAAGGGGGGAGGGGGAAGGTAGTTTGCCGGTGGGCATGGTTTTTGAGTGCAAAGGCTCAGAAGGAGCACACGCCCACTTCGGGGTCCCCCGGGGTCCAGACACTGACCGCCCCGTTTGGGTGACCACAGCCCAACCCACCTGCAGTTCAAGAACACAGAGAGCTTGATCGGGCAGAACCGAGTCGGGAAAGGAGGAGGCAGGCTGGGGACCAGGGAGGCACCACGTGTCACAGAAGGAAGGTGAGACCAAAGAGCCCAGCTCCAGCTTCACCTCGGGGACCTAAACCCAGTGGCTCTGAGCGAGAGCTCTGACCTCTCCGGGCCTCTTGTGTCTTCATTCGCAAAGGGAGAGGTTTTCGCTAGGTCAGCAGCCTCTCTCCGTCCTCGTCACAAAGATCTCCGTTTAGAGCTTTCTCCCAAGACACCTCCTGTTTAAGGAGGCTTGGGTAGAGCAGACACACTATACATTTATTAAGTAATAATTAATTCATCTTCTCGGATTTATTAATTGAGGATATAAATCACCATTCACCAGAGCTTTTTATCAACAGATACAAACCAGCACTAACTCCCCCAGTGGATGAGATCCAGCCACGTAAAGGAACTCAAAAGTTCTATAAGCAAAGGAGCCTGGCTTGTCATAGGTTTGATCACTGTTCTTTTTTCTTCTTCTTCTTCTTCTTCCTCTTCTTCTTCTTCTTCTTCTTCTTCTTCTTCTTCTCCTTCTCCTTCTTCTCCTTCTTCTTCTTTTTTTGCATATTGACAAAATGCCAGAGACAAACATCCTCCATTATAGCTCTTGGGGTCCCCAGGTTGAGAACCATCCAGCTGCTGATTTGTTAAGGCCCTTTTCCAACTCTAGAGTTGTGTGAGAAATTACCACTCGTACGTATCTCTCTCCCAAGGAGCTCCAAGGGGCCTCAGGAGAAGACCCTCTGATACCCACCCTGCCCTCCTGGGATCCAACACGCCCATCAGCGTCCCCGACGTCAAAGTACCCTCTTCACTCAGCCTGCAACACAGATATCCGAGGCACTTGGAGGCCAGAAAAGTGGCAGCCGCCTTCCCCAGACAGCTCCTCCTTGGCCTCACCACACCCGTGGCTCTTCCATCTGCCACCAAGTGGAGCCAGAGCCAGGAAGGCCGCAGGGCGGCGGTGGCTGGGGCCCCTGGAAGCATTTCAAAGCCGCACGGTGACAAGGTATGCGGAGAGCCCGTTTTGTACCACATTCTCTCGGGGCCCCTGCTGAGTAGCCAGACACACTGGCATCTGCTGGGGACAGGGACCAGGTGGCCAGGTCGGGACCGAATTCCAACTCCAAATTCTTCTCCCTGGAAGCCTCACAGCCCCGGGGCCATTCGCTTGGCCCAACCCTGCCAGGGCAGGGACCCTGGCTCCATGTCAGGTGAAAAGGAATACCAGAAGGAGGAAAATGACCTGTGCCAGTGCCCCCTAGGTGTATTCACGGGGCCATCGGTCCAGGTAAACTACCACGTGGGTCATGCTATTCCTACAGACGACCGTTCATTCACAGGAGCCCAGCCACAGACTATGATCTGCTCCAGACAAGCAGCTGTCAATCAGATGTTTAAATAAATGAAATCACTTTTCTTCGCCGCCCCCCATAAGAAGCCCGTAAATGTGTTTTTATTTATGGCTGAGTTGCCAATCATCGGAGCATTCTATCAGTTTACCCTTCTTAGCCCTCGTGTCCTGATGGCCACACGCTGGCCCGTCCCCGACGTAGGCTCACACGGATGATACGGGGGGGCAATGAATGAACTCTTTGGTGCAAAAGGCTCCCTGGTCAAGAGACTCTGGCCCCTGCCTCCTCTGTTGGGTCTGAGCCTCCCCGTCTGGGGGAAGAGCCTTTTCACAGCCACGGTGTCATGGTGAAGAGCCTGGGCTCTCGAGCCGGGTCGACGAGCTACAGCCTGTGGGCCAAATCCAGTCTGCCACCTGTCTTTGTACAGCCTGAGGGCTAAGAATAGTTTGTACATTTAAAAAAAAAAAATCAAAAGCAGAATCCTATTTTGTGACATGCGAAAAGTATATGAAATTCAAATTTCAGTGTTCATCTCCATTCACTTACTGCGGTCTGTGGCTGCTTTTGCTCTACAAAGATGGAGCTGAGCTGAGGAAGCGTGGCAGAGACCCGCCTTTTCTGGAAGAAGCTCGCCGACTGCCCCCCTGCCTCAAGCCAGGCTGCTAGGATGCATATCCTGGCCCTGTCACTACCTCTGGCCAGGTGTGACCCCGTCCAAGGAACTTCACCTGTCTGTGCCTCGGTTTCCTCATCTGTCAAATGGGGTAATAAAATACCCCCAGCGTGAGAATGACGTGAGAATTGAAAGGCCACATTAAAAAGCCCGAATGAACAGCAGCTCAGGACACATAGTAAGTCCTCAGGGAGTAAGAGCCGGGATGGTTATTTTTAACCCTGTGCTTTGCAGAAACTGAGCAGTCTTTTCTCGGTTTTCAAGCTAAAAATGGCATCATGGTTCTGCTGGAAGTTGTCATTTCTCAGCAATCATTGATAAAAACTCCATGTGGCGGAAGCGTGGAGGGCCAGTAAATCTGTCATTCATGACCTCCAGGAAAACTGCTCAAGCAGAAATTAGGAACAGGTTCAGGGAAGGCACAGTGGCAGCTCAGAGCAGCTTCCGAGGCGAAGGTGCAGCCTGACATTTGTGGATGACAGTGGCGGGGCACCTGCCAAGTCCGCTGGTGACTCACCGCTCGGTACCAGCCCCGGGGGGTCTGCTGCGGGAGCTCTGCGGGCCGCCGTGTGCTACAGGTGTAAGTGGAGAAGGCAGGCTCTCAAAATACAGCAAATAGGATAAATCTGACAGTAGGTTTGGTTTGCTCTTGTTCGAGGTAAACAGTAGTGACCTTGGCCCCGAGTACATGGCTTCTTTTATTGGGCTTTTCTGGGTGTCCAGGCTGTCCTCCCTGAGCACTAAACTTTGTCACTTGAAAAACACAATCGATAATCTATTTTTTAAAGGAAGGTTCAGCACTTGAACCCCGTGTGGGGCAGTCGCTGGTCACCCCATTCCAGGACCGCAGGCTGTGCCAGGCATCCCCGCAGAAGTGTCTCAGGAACCCGCCTCACCGTGGGAGAGAAAGAGCTCAGAGCCATGCAGGGAAGGCGGGTCGGTGGGGCTATGAGATTCTGCGCTCGTCCACTCAGGTACGGAGATCTGCAGCCTTGTTCTCAGTCTGTGTGCTTTGCTCAGGAACAGTGAGGGGGGGCAGAGAGGAGGCTTCCATCCTGAGTAAAGCACCCCCACTTGAGTCACCTCTTATACAGGGGCACTCAGCAGGAGGCCATCCTGCCCCCCAAGGACAGTGGGAAATGTCTGCAGGCATTTTCGTTGGTCACGATGGGGAGGAAGGGAATGATGCCAGCATCTAGTAGGCAGAGCCAGGGGTGATCCTAAATGGTCCACAGATGCCCAGGAGACCCCACGACAAAGAATTATTGGCCCAGAATGTCCATAGCTGGGAAGCCCTACCTCATCTAATGAGGCTTGTGCCTTAAGATCACCATTGAAGACTGTGTTCCATGGCTTGAAACAGCAACCGTTCTAAAAATGACTGTTTTGGGGGCACCTGGGTGGCTCAGTTGGTTAAGCATCTCCCTTCCGCTCAGGTCATGATCTCCGGGTCCTCAGATGGAGTCCCTAATCAGGCTCCCTGCTCAGCGGGGAGTCTGCTTCTCCCTCTCCCCTGCCCCTGTTCATGCATACTTTCTCTCTCAAATAAATAAATAAAATCTTTTTTTAAAAAAATTCCTCTAGGTCCCTGGGTCCAGGTGAGAGGAAAAAATCAAAATCTATGGCTCCCCGAGCCCCCACAAGTCAAGGGCATTCCTTGAGAGGAAATGAGGGGCTCTTTGGTGCACTGGACCACGGCCCGATCCAGGTTACACATCCCAGGAGCAATAATGGTCTCCTCTCACCCAGCTCTGGCTGGAACCCACAACAAGGGTCTTTCCCTCTCGTTGAGAGTTCTTCCACATGGCTTAGCCCTGCACGGCAATGGGAAATGCTCCATCCAGAGAGTCAACTCCGTGCCCCATCCCTCCCCTCCGGCCACAGCCCTTCCTTGACACCCCAGAATCACAACTCTTCACCAAGAGCGAACATGCAACACTTTTCCAGAGAGAAGGGAGGAAGGGAGGCTTAATTCATGACAATGCTGAACAACCAAACCAGAGCCGGGCTTCAGGCTACAGCTCAGAAAACCTCACGAGGTCTAGATGAGCCTCTGTGGTCAAAGAACGCACTGCTGTCAGGTGGACTGGGGTGTGCCAGAGCCGAGGGACTGTGCATATGCCCAGCCCCTTCAGGAGTAGGAGAAAAACCACCAGAAATGAAGCCACCCCAATGACAGGACCCAGTTCTGAAATCACAGATAGCTGCTTCCCCACCCATTCTGAGGATGAGCTAGGGCACAAGTGAAATATTAATTAAAACATCCAGGGAAAAGATAAAAATCCTTTGTACGAGAATAAATTCGACTGTGCTTTTGTACCATCACTTTCTTCCTCCTTCTGTTTGGCTGGAGCCAATATGGAAATGAATTGGCAATCTCTAAGCATATAAAAATGAGATGGTACAGACTGTGTGGTCCATATTTTAATTAAAAACATGTCATGTGGATATGTTTAAGAGTTGTTTATAACTCCAATATTTAAGTCCTATACATAGAAAACTCTAGAACACTGAGACATCCACCCCCTTCCATCACTAGGGGACTGAAGCTGATGGGGAGGCCCATGAGAAGAAGGGCAAGACAGGTGTCTCCCTTCACCCAACAGAACGTTCCTCGTCACTAGGACATCCGGTAAGACAAGGGGTTGGTTGGTGGGACCAGCGAGCCTCCTTCCTTCTGTTACACACGGCTGGCCATGTTTGCAACCTTTTCTCTCTCCTCCTTTGCTGTAAGATCACTGTTATTTTCACTGTGACTTCTCACTGCTATTAACGAGCTGTTCTTCATAACCAAATTTTCCGGACAACTAAATTTAAATGCAAAACCTTTGCATGTTCAACTTCCTTGCTAGCTGTTTCTTTTTCCTCCTAAAATGCATTACACACCTCCTTGCCTTTTTAAGCAAAGTAGACAGAACATGACTTACAGATTTTGATGATCTTGGATCATTATGACCAAGCTAACTAGCCTGATGAGCTCTGTATCACCCAGTGACACCCTCACAGCCTCCCAGAGTAGGCAGTTTGTGTCCCTGCCCAAATGCCCCTACCCGGACGTGATTCCTAAATTCTAATGGTTATTGTGTCCGTTTTCAGCAGCTTCGTGGCTCTTCCTTTGCCATCAGGCTGTGGGCCATCACCCCCCAGGGCCTTTCCTCCCTTGCAAAGCGCTGCGACCCGTCTGCTCGGCAGTCCCTCCGAGCACAGAGGCTAAGCATGGGTGCCCTGTGGGCAGCCTGACCAGGGGCAGAAACCCAGCTCTGGCCCTTGGAGGCTGGATGCCCCTGGGTCAGTTACTCTCGAGGCTCTCTGGTCCTCAGCATCCTTATAGTAAATCCAGTCAGTGTGACGATTAGATGAGGTAGTGTCTTAGTCCTCAATTCAGTGCTGATGCATAGAACCGGAGTGAGAAATAGCGGATTCCATGCCTACTGCTGGAATCGTGGAAGCAAAGTAAATAGAATCTGAATAAAGATCTAAGAGAACACAGACACACACACACACAGAGGTAGGTATTCGTCCTTGTCGTCTTTGTTTCTAATCCTTTCTGGATAATTAAGGTCGAGAGGTAAGTGAAGTATTCTTGGAGGTGTAGTCATAATTCACATTTTCCTGATGGCACCTAAGCGTATGCCACTAACGCTACGATCCGTATATCCATTCTTGGAGGTGCGTCCTGGCAGGAGGCAGCTGAAACGGGCACTTCTCAGATGTTTTTGCATATGGGTATTTCCCTCCTCCAACACAGAACATTAAGAGCTTCGGCTAAAGGCTGTGCACAGATCCCCCCCACCCCAGACACTTCCCCATCAGACTCAAGGCTCCTATCCCCTTCTCCCCTGAACCCCGATTCTGGGATGCAGGCCTGAACTGAAGTATGGAGCTGAGTACCCGGGGAAACTAGCCTAGAATTCCATTTCTCAGCAAATCAGCATCGGAGCGCACGCACGCGTGAGCGCGAGTCAGCACGCACACACGCACACACATATACGAGTGTGCCGTGCATTTGACTTCGAAGCCTTGTAGGGCAATAAGGAAATTGATTTGTTATCCAGGCATATTATGTCTAGTGATCCAGACAGAAGCATTAGCTTTCAATTATCTGATATGTTTAGCATTATAAACAAACCGTCTGGAGCAACAGCTCTATGGAGCTGAGGCACCAAGGGGGCTGGGGAAGAGCCGCATCGGATCACACCAGCCAAGTCACCGGGCTCTCTCTCCCTTGACAGCTGTCAGGGGGGATCCAAGATGCCTGGGGAGCTGGACCTGAGAGCCTGGGGAGCCTACTTGGGCTAGCAACCCCAGCATGCCAGCACATTAACACCCAGCTCTACAAGCAGCTGCATGCCAAGGACCACGGTGAACGAGCCCCACATCTGGGACCCCCGGGGACAGCAGAAAGGAACATTCACATCGTGCAGTGAACAGATGGGAAACGACAGCATCTGTGTCGGCTTCCTGATCAATTCGAAAGCTCGTGCCAGGAACAGGGAACGTTTGTGCACACACCTGTGCTCCTCGGGTGCTGAGATGCTCCGTCCGCTGACAAAAGATCAAGGGCACACCCCCTCTGCTACCCCGCTAAGCAAAAGCCTGACCCCCAGGAGTGAGGTTCCCTCTGGGACTCGGCCAGTTCACTGGGGAGTCCGGGCTGTCCTGCTTGGCCACACCCGCCACCACCGCCTGGGACCAGAGTGGCCAGCCCCTGACCGGTCTAATGGCTGCCCTGCGTTTGCACCACTGCCGGCTGGGCAGGCAGGTGGGCACGGGCTGGCGACCCCAGCATGCCCACACATCGGCACCCGAGCAGTGGCCACCTCTAACCTGCGAACCCTGCCTCCTCCCTGGGCCCCCTACGGTCACGCTTCCCCCTCAAGAGTCTCCACACCTGCCCACACACATTCTCCCCTGCTGAAAACCCTCCACCTGCTTCCCGGGGCCCTTACAACGAAATTGGGACGCGTTGCCAGGGCCCACAAGGTCCTGCATAGGCCGGCCGCTGGCTGCTCCTACGGCCCCTTTTCTTAACAGCTGCTTGTTTTCTGGGCCCCCGCCACACTCTCCTGCCTGTCTTCAAACACGCAGACTTACTGCCAACCAGAACTTCCATGAAACAAAGGTCCTGCCTCCTTTTAAGCCCTCAAGGCTCCCTGCAAAGGTCACCTTCTCAGAGACGCCTGCTCTGACCCCTATGTGAGGACACCTCCCCCTCTTCCCCTCCAGCTGCTCTCTGGCACAAGCCCCTGTTCGTGTCCTTCACAGCCCTTAATAACTATCTGTAATTGTCTTATATGATTATTTGATTATGTGTCTGTCGTCAGCATCTATATGCGAGAACTACGACGCATGAGAACAGAGATCATATCTGTCTTACTCACCACTCGCTCACCTCCAGAATCACAAAGAAGAGCAGGTTCCCCAGGATAAGTACATACTTGGGAAGCCACCCAGGTTGGTGCTAGGCGGCCACCTCCAGACCCCACCTCACACCCAAGGCTTCCATGCTCCGTGTGGCACAGTCCTCACTCTGGCCTCCTGGAGCAGCCCAGAGGCCTGGTCACACTGAACAGGCACCTCGAACCTGATCTCTGAGGAGGGATGTGGCCCAGGGCACACCATTCAACATCCCAATCAGGGATGGGCGTCCTAGGGAATCACTGCGGGGCTCACAAATGGTGATCCCAGAGGTCTGGGGAGGCCCATGGACTAGATCTCAGGTCTGCTGCTCACGCTCAGCGTCAGGAGTGGGGAAGTGGGCAGGTCCCCCCTCTCGCCAAACAGAGAAGGAGATGAGATGGGCGTTTTCTGGCACCTGGGTTCATCTTCTCCATCTTTCCCTTGCCCACAGGACTATGGCTTTCAGCAGATCAGGCTTCGGAGGGCACAGACCTCCAGTGCCAAGCAAATGCTCACTGACATCCGAGCGAATGAATGAATGAACGCATGCATTAGGGAACCCTCAAAGTGATCAAAGGCAGAACATACGCACCCAGCACTCCCCACAGGGACCCTCCCCTGCCCTCAACCCTTCTCACCTTCTCAAGGACTCGTTCATCTTTTTTCTCCCTCTCTTGTCTGGACCCTCACCTTCTCTCTACTAAATTTTCCCATCAGCATACAACATGTTCTAAAGGAAAAGTCCCCTTCACGCCATGTCCTCCTCCAGCGATTAACCCACATGGCCACATCTCTTTGCGGCAAATGTTTTCAGAGTACGTCTCCTCCCACAGGCCGGACTTCCTTCCTCACTTCCTCTGCATTCTCCAACCCAGTTAGTCTTCCGTCCTGGCTGCTCTGCGGACACTGCCCTGCTGAGGTCGCCAGTGACCCCCATGCTGGCAAACTCAGGAGACTCTGCCCCGCCACCCCGTTACCCTGCCTCTTGAGGGCATCTTACCTGGTTAACCACTCGTTCCTTCTTGAAACATTCTCTTTACGGATTCCTGAACTTTGAACTTTACTCTCTCCTGGGTTTCTTTCTACTCTGAGGGCTGCTCCCTCTAAGTCTCCTCTGCAGGGTCCGTATTCTTTGTCTGATCCCTAAATGTCAGTGTCTCCCAGGTCCTTCCCTGGGGCCCCCCTTCTCCCAGCCAAGCTGTGGTGATCTCGCCCATGTGCTGGCTCTGAACATCACCTATGCGCTGCGAGCATCCAAAAGTGTGTCTCCGGTCAGACCTGCCCGCTGAGCTCCAGGCTCTTCCCCAATAGATCAGTAGTTCCAACACCAGCCCTTGGCTTTCCTCCCACTTGGGCCTCTCCATTCCAATAAATGGCACCGGGGTCACCCGGGCATCGATGCCAAACTTCATCACTGAGTGCTCCCTCCCCTCCCAAGATAGCCACACCTGAGCTATCCACCTCCACGAGAGATATCAGCTCTGTCCCCTTCCCACAACCTCACCTGGGCCCAGGCCATCACTGCCTCTCCCAAAGGCCACTGCCTCTAAGACGGCACCACGGCTGCTCCTCTGGCCTGACTGAAAACCGGTCCTCCACTCAGAAGCCTGAGTGAACATTTATAACATAAATCTGATCACGTCCCGCTCCCCCCACTGCACCCAGCCTCCAGAACAAGCCTGCAGGGGCTCCTCCCACACTTGGCATGAACTCCAGCCTCCACCACAGCCAGCAAGGTCCCACATGTCTCACTCAGGCATCTCCTTCTCAGCTCAAACGAACTGACCCTGTTCACTTGGCTTTCGTCTCACCGGCCTCCTTTCCGTTCTCCAAAACTCCAAGCTCTCCCCCCTCCTCTCAGGGCCCTCGCACTTGGTTTTGCCCTTAAAAGCACTTGGATTCTCCTTAAATGTCATCTCCTCAGAGAGGCCTTTCCTGACCAACCTAGCCAAAGTCATTCTCTATAACCTTCCTCTACAACTGTTCTCAAAAGCCAGGGGCGGATTCTGCACCCCAGAGGCCATGACTGGGGACTTTTTTGATTGTCACGACTAGGAAGTTCTAGTGGGTAGAGGCCAAGGATGTTACTAAAAATCCTACGACACAGGACAGCCCCCTCGAAACAAAGAATGATCTGGCCCAAAACGACAACAGTGCCAAGGTTGAGAAATGCCGTTCCAGGAACTTCCTTTAGACCACCTGGCAAAATCTATAATTTTCTCACGTATGTGTTAACTTGTTTATCGCGTCTCTTTACTAACAAAATGCCAGCCCTGTGAGGGTAGGAAACCTGTGTATCTTGTTCACTCCTGTAACCACAACACTCGGCCCAGTTCCTGTACATAGTAGAAAATTCGAATGAATGAATGAATGAATGAATGAATGAATGAATGAATGAAGAACGTGAGGACCTTGCAGCACGTCGTAAAAACCCTCTGGTCGCTGAGGTCTTCACGGGACCCGCATTTTCTCCAACCATTTGAAGAGACTAAGGTATAAAGAAGTAAGCTGTGCGCATGGGCTTGGGGGCATAGGGATTGGGGGGGTCAGAACGCCATGGCCCCTAGGAGACACTCTCCTCTTGTCTGCAGATGAGAGTCAAACCGCATTGATCATAAAGCCCCCAATCCTGCCTAGACAACTAACTCAGCTTTACAACAGGAGAGAAAGAAGAGGTCTTTGATGTACCATAGAAAGAGCCCGAGGCAGGGAGAGACACATTGACTTTGACCCTTTCTCCCCAATGGGCCTTGGAGGAGAAAGTCTGAGCAAGAAGGAGAGTGCGGTCCAGGCCAGAGCAGCTGGCTTGAAAGTAATCCAATAGTGCAAGCTCTACGCCGAAAATCAGCGGGCCCCAGGGGTCCTGAGAGTGCTGCCCTTCGGGTGGCCAATTTCCTTAGGAAAATATGAAATGGCCAGGCCACCCTTTACTGAATTATAAAGCACTTATCACTTCTTTAATAACTACCCACATGGAGGACTTAATTCACTCAATATGGAAGTTATAAAGGCGAATTGCTAAGAGCTTTAAGCTCAAGTGTAGTGCATAAAGACTTAGGAGGGCAATGTTTTCCCCTATTAAAGGGGCAGATTTCCTCACTGCAACTCTGCTTCAGAGTTAACGCAGAAAAGTTGCTCCAAGGCCCGGGGCATCTGCATCATTGGAGGGTAATTCCAGGTCCCTGGGACAGAAAGGAGTCCTTGACTTTGCGGGAATAATTCTCTCCGGAACTGGAGGGTGTCAGAGCGATTCGTCAAGGTAACCATCAGAAAGACAAGATCGCATGGGCGGTGCCTCGCACTCCATGCACTGCCCCGGAATGTGAGCAAGGCCCGGAGAGGAAGAGAGGAGGCAGGGAATGGAGGAGGAAGGGTGGGCTGGGCTGGGCCTGGAAGAGGCCAGGGGAGCAGGAAGCTGCAGGAAGGGAGGAGACACCTCTAAAGAGATCGGCGCTGCAAGAAACGCTGGCTTACAAGCGAGCCCAACAAGGAAGGCATTAACAGCATTAGCCCTTGTAATCTGGAAGCAGACCAGCCCTGGAGATCCTTAGGGTTCCAGAAGTTTCCATTTAGGGGGCTGGAGAGATGGTCTCCCTCACTCGGCGAAGGAAATTCAGCTTTTTCTCTTGTTAATGTTTCTCTTTCTGCTTCGGCTTCGTGAGCAGTTTCCTTCCCTCCGGCCATAAGCCGTCTGTTCTCCCCATATCCTCCCTCTTTGGAAGGCATCTCCCTATTCACATGACTTCAATTACTGCCTAATTAGAGATTATTTCCAGTTCAGCTCTACCCCTGATGCCCAACCTCTCCCCTCTTCTGTTGTTCCACCCATTCCCCTGGACTCCCCAAGAGCAAGCATGGACAGAACAGCTCATTCTCACCTCCTGGATTCTCCCAAACTATCTTTGCTGAGCCCTCCTGACTTGAAACATCACCGCAGAGCTGGTGAGCGCATTTCAAATCATGGAAAACACCAGCAGGTTGGCAACGGCTCACGCAGTTCGCTGGGTTTAGAAGGAATCTGTGGGTGAGCGGGAAAGAGCTGTGATTGATTAGTGATGTCTGCCATGGGCACAGTACAGACAGAGGCGATGTGAGTGCCATCTATTAACCACATCTATCCAAGAAGTGGTTTGACATCTCTCTCTTGCTCTCGCTCTTCCTTAGATTCAAGACCTGCCAATCCCTCCTCCAAGATATCCCTAGTAACGAACTTGCCCCCACTCAACCCTCTCTGAGAGAACCTCGTGCCCAGAACGACATGACCCACCTCTCACCAAACCTTTCGGTTTCCAGCCTGTGAGCTCTACCCTGTTCGGCGCTCTCCGTTCTCAACGATGACTTTGGACATGTCCTTCACAGCCTTAAGGCTAACATCGTCCAATGGCTAATAGATGCCTAGCACGCCAAACGAAAACTTCCTCAAGGAAGGCTTCACGCTGTGGAAAAGCCTGTCACTGAGGGGAAGGGGTTAAGTAAAGAGCCACAGACACTTTGAGGACAGAAGCCACTTTTCCTCTACCCCGAGTCCAGCCCATCACACCACTGAAATGCCTCCCTAAGGCCATAATCCAGACCGAAGCAGAGAGGAAGGGGACCTGTACTGGGACCTGTCTGAGTGGTTTTGGGGACTCTCACTCCCTTCATCCCTACCCCCCCACCCCATCCCACTGTCATGGAAGACAAAACGCCAAACTGTGTCAGGGAGGTGTGCTCTCATCAACAGAGAAGCCAGCCTGTCAAGCCCCAGTTTCTTCATCTATAAACTAGAGATAGTGATGCTGGTTTCATGGAAGCATCACAAAGATGAACTGAAACACAGTTTGCAGAAGATCTAGCACATTGTCTGGAATACCCTAGAGCTTAGCGCATGTTGATTTCCCCTCCAAAAACAAAAGCAGTGTGACATGTAAGAAATACATGTATTTGGTCTCTGCTCTCATTTCCTAGCGTGCAGCTCCTAAAACCCTTGGACTTTCCAAGGTGGCAAGTGTCTTTCTGTCTGCTAATAAGATGACTAGTGTTTAGGGGCTCCTGAGTAGCCTCAGGCTAGAGGCTAGGAGCCAGGGGAACCAATCTTATAATCACAGGGTTGGAAGCATCAGCTCCATCCTACTGGAGGCTGACTTCCTCACCAATGGCCAGGATTTAACCAATTACACTCACATAAAGAAGCCTCCATACAAATCCCAAACAACAGGGTTCAGAGAACTTCCAGTTGGTGAACACATGGAGGCACGGCGGGGGGAGTGCACCCCGAAAGGGCATGGGAGCCCTTCCCCCATACCTCACCCCATGCCTCTCTTCCACCTCGCTGCTCCTGACTTGTCTTCTTTTATAACAAACTGGTAATCTAGCAAGAATCCCATTTTCCTGAGTTCTGGGAGCTGTTCTAGCAAATCGCTGAACCCAAGGAGGGGGTCCCAGGAACCTTCGACCTATAGTTGGTCAGAAGCCCAGGTGACAATCTGGGGGCTGGTGCAGTCTTGCAGGACTGTGCCCTTACTTGTGGGGTCTGGCACTAACTCCTGGACACCCACTTGGTGTCTGCAAAGAACCGGAGAAGTGGCTGGTATGGGGGCAAGTCACACATTTGGTGGCCAGAGGAAAAGCCTTGGGAGTAGAGGGAAAGAAGTAGTTTTTTTCTTTGCAAGCCATCACTGGACTGTGCAGGGTCTGAGGTCAGGAACTGGGGCTTGCGGAGCCAGCAGAATGACCCTGTTTGTGGCCGCAGTGGCCGAGGCGGCCACGTGACTGCAGCGTGACACCCTTTTCCTGCCCACCCCCACCGCCTGCTCTTTCCGAGTCAGCCACACGAAGCCCTTGCTGCCAAGGCTGGCTCCTCTGGCTTCCTCAGAGCCACTGCCACTCCCTGCCGGCCCCTGGGAGCCCAGGGGTTAGTGGAGTGGCACATCCCAGGGAGTCCGACAAGCTGTACCCTCCTCCTCCCTCCGCCAGGCTTTCGGCAAACCACCCTCACCCTCCACGGCCATCAGCCATGCAGCCTCACCCTCCAGTTACTGCGGAATGACTCCTGTGTGCTTGCTGGTGTACGAAGGTGACCCTGTCACCTCTGTGCCCAGGCGTTCTGTGCCTGGCTTCACTCAGAAGAGCGTAAATTCCTTGACAACAGAATCGGCCACATGCAATTGACTTGGGTCCCCTCCTTGAAACAGGGACTGGGGGGGGGGGGGTGCGGTCCTGTGGGAGGGAAGAGCTGTCCCGGGGGTGGGGCAGGGCCAAGGTTCAATGTCAAGGGTCAGAGGCACACAAACCACAGAGCCACAGATGGTTGCAGATGGACACATGCTTCTTCTCAGACCTCCTTCGGAGGGTCCTGCTCAGAGCCCCGCCCCCCACCGCCACCGCCGCCGCGACATCACAAGCACTCCCTCGGTGCTGTGTGTCACAGAACCAGGGTTGACCTAAGGAGCACCTGGTAGAAAACAAACTCAGGCCCAAACGGACTCTGCCCAAAGGGCAGATCAGGGCCCCCACGGCCTCCTCCTAAACTAGGCCCTGATCCTTAGCTCCTGGATCCAGGTGCTGGGAGGGGTGGGGTGGGGGGAGAAGCTTCTAGGAGGAGTCAGGTGGCTGGAGTACTGGGTGTGGTCACTTCGGAGGCTCAGGACAGCAAGATATTTACCCACTACTGTGGGACTATTTGACCATTTTAACTTCCCGGCCTTAAACGGTACGTGCTGGCGAGTATCAGCTCCGAGCAGAGACTGCGCGTCCCATGGGACTCTCGTGATCTTGTCTTATACTCTTTGACAGGTCTGTCTCCCCACGAGTCTTTGAGATCCTTGAGGGCAGGGGCTGTCTTTTATCTCAGCATCCCCAGAGCCACAAGGGGCGCCTGGTTCCTTAAAAGCCCTCAATGCATTTGGCATGCATGTAGCAGGGACTGTCCCTTCCTCAGCCGTCAGCTTCCCCCTGGAGAGAGAGCATTTACCATCCTGCAAGCGGCAAAAGGAGGCCCAAGGCACCATCTGGGGAGTCCCTGGGCTGGACAGGAAAGGTGAACGCAGCAAAGACAGAGCGAAACACACCCACTGGAGGCCGACTCTCCGCACTGGGAGTACCAGACATGCCAAGGTCAAGGTGGAACTCTGCCTCCAACCCCCACCCGGGGAAATCTGGGAAGCCAACATTTGGCCCGCATCCCGCTGACATTTCTCCTCTCCAGGCTAGTAGGGGCAAGGTTCCCGAGGGACCCCGAGGGGACTGGCAATGTGACACCCTATAGCTGGCCCTAGAACAGAGTTCAGTGGGCAGGACTGCCCGGGCTCCCAGCCCCCAGAGCAATGGCACAGGAGGGAACGTGGTGCCGGCGCCCAAGGAGTGAGTGAAAGGGAACGCCCACAAGCTAGAGAGGGGAAAGCTGGGGCCAGAACATACTGGGGATTTTTCAGGTCACACCCCGACCAGCTCCCTTCTCGCACCATGCATGAGGAGAAAGAAACACAGAGCCCGTGGCTGTGGGGTGGAGGGTAATAGGGAATAATTGGCAGCATTACTGAGCACTGACCATGAGCTTCTGGCTGCTGGGCTCACCCAAACCCAATGCCCTCACCACGAGGAAGGATTTATGGCCAGAAACCTGTTGCAGTGCCAGCCTAAAACACCTTGACCCCAAAAGTTCATCGCAAGCCTGGGTTGCGGTTGCCCGCCGGGCCTAACCTCAGCAGCACATGGGGCCTGGAACTCCACTTTGTCCTTTCATTTATAAAGCACCTACTATGTGCCAGCTGCCTTGGCCTGGCACCTGGTGTACCTGGGGAGACCTCTTGCAGCACGGTGCCATGGCCCCCATTCAGTACCCACTGTGAGTATTCACCAATATGACAACGTCTCTACCCCAGGGCCTGTCACTTCATGCAATGCTGGGACAGGGGTCCTGCCCAAACCCTGGCTGCTCAGCTGGACCCTAACAACCCAGACAGCACATGCTGGCTGCCTTCTCCCAGGGGATGGGCTCAGATCCTGCTCACACTTCCTCATCACCATCTCGCTGGTAACCACTGGGACCGATTTCCAACTGGGCGCACTCCTGTCCACCCCTCGGAATCACAGAGTTAACAGTTTTGTGTTAACAAGAACACTCCTGCCCAGACTCCTCCCATATTAGAGGCTATGGTCCACCATCCCAGCCACGATCAGACGCAAGGCCCCACGTCCTACCCACCATGATACGTGGGAATGGGAATGCTGACTAGACCCCGGGGACCAGCACAGCTGTGTCAGTGTCCCATTGACCTGAGCTCACTTGTCCCCACCTTTCTTTGTTTTCTCTACCAGCATGCCACCAGGAATTCAGAATGCCTAATAGCTACGCCTACGGCCTGTGGGTCCCCAGGGCCCCGTCCCTGGGCTCTAATGGTGTGAAGTCATGGTGGGGCCACTCAAACCACCCCACCAGGTGCAAGTCAAGAATGAGGAGCCCAGGGCAGCACCGCACTTGCCTGCACATCTCTTAAAGATGGAAGACTACACAGTAGCTGGTGTTCAGCTCAGACCCTTGGGGAAACCGTGTGGCACCGTGCATGTGAGCGGGGGCTCAAGGTGCAAATGAGCCCCAGGAGAAACACTCCCGAATCATGCCATCCGCACACCAGGGTGGCTCCGGCCAGCCCACCCGGGTGCAGAGGGTGCTTCAATCTCTGACATGGAAGCCATTGCCTACAGGTATCTTGGGGTCCCCAAATTCAGAACAAGAGGTCAGGACATCACCATGCTGGGCTTTTTCTTAATGGAAACTGCCTGCTTGCTGAAGTCCACTGGGTCTGCTCATCGGGGGTGCCCCTGGAACACACAGCTGCCGAGGGCAAGCCAAGCTCTTCCAGTGGATGGCGGCTTTATGAGATCCACGTGAAGGGGGCTCTAAGTTATCCTATCTCCTGTTCCCTCACTCCTCTCTTTGTAAAACATAGCCCAAGAGGTCTGGATTCCTGGAAGGGGACTACACCAGGGCTGACAATTGCAAATCTATTCACACTCCAAGAGGGCCAGGGATCTGCACACTGGTATTCCCAAACACCTCTTAATGGCTTTTCCCTGGTTGAGGACCACTGCCCGAAACCTGCGCGAAACCTCCCCCTGGTCTTCATCTCTTGCCTTCCCGGCGCTCTCCTAAGTAATCTCACCCAGAGTGGGGAGGCCATGGGGCGCTCTTCTTCACCACCACCCTGCTTCCCAGCAGTCTTCTCGGTTTCTTCCAAACTCACTTCCGCTGGCCGGTTCCCCCGCCACAAGGGCTTTCTCTGCCTGCCTCTTCCTTCGCTCCTTCAGCTGCTCTCCAGCCAGCAGACTTGTGCAGTCTGAAATCATAGCTGGCAGCTCCTGACGGAATGCCCCATTCTCTAAAGCAGAAGCCTCCCAGAGCCCAGAGAGTGAGTCAGTGCTTCTGAAGGCCATCCAGCCCCTCAGCAGCCTCCCATGGACTGTTATTCGGGGAGTTACAGGGCTAAAGGTGCATTTTTTGCTAAGAGATCTACTCATGCTCATCTACAGAGCATCTCGAGCTGGGCCCCAAACCTGTCCCTGCACCCGAACTCCTCACAGGCCACCTCTCCATCACTGGTCCAGCCCACCACCCCCACAACAACCTGGGTACAGAGCTTTTCCTGGAGAAGACGTTGCTGCTGAGAAGAGCACCCACTGTCTGCAGTATGGCTACCGACTGTCTTGGAGACCTGTGTTCCTGAGAGACTGAGCAGGTCCCATGGGCCTTGTTTCAGCACAAGGGCAAGAGCCTATACCAACCAAGGCCCAAGACCACAAAGGTAGAGACGAGAGACTAGTATTGCCGATTCCCAAGGAAATAAGCATGCAAATGGATAGCAGGAAAACAGGGTAGGCGGAGGCTGGATGAGGCACTGCGAACCCTCGGGAGCAAACACTACGTGTCCAGTGCCGCACTGATTTCCCTCCGACCATTCCATTCCATGCTGCTGCCTGACTCCTAGCTGTGGGCGCCTGTATCTCTTGTCACGTTAAAAAGGAGACCACGGGCTCAAAATGAAGTCGCTTGTGCTAAACCCCACATCAGCAAACCGAGACTTAATACCTAACCTAACTGTACTTTCAAGCCCCCAGGAATGTGACTTTGAACCAGCCAACCTGGAATTTCCTGGTCAGCCCCTGGAGGTAATCCGCTGATAGACACCTTTTCTGCTCTCCTTAGGAGGGCAGCCAGGCCTAAAACAATACATTTTTTGCTAATAATTTCCTTTTCTCCATTCCACTCTGCCTTTAAAAACCTTTTTTTTTCCGCTGCTCCTTGGAGCTATTTGCTAGATGGGATGCTGCCCGATTCATGAATCATTGAACAAAGCCAAGCAGATCTTCAAATTTACTCAGTAGAATTTCTGTTATTTAACAGATCTGGTGGCAGTGCCAGGACTGAAGGAGACTTCCAACGGCCTCAGGAACAAAGAGAAACACAGGCATGGTACCCTGGGGACACTCTGAGTTCACAGTCTTTCTTGTCATTTCCAAGAGCCGTGTGACAGTCCACTCTCGGATCTGGGCTCTGCCCTCTTTGCACTGAGTGCCTGATCTAATTGGCCATTCAACCCCCATTCAGAGGTTTTCGAGTACAAAACCCTAGCACTTAATTACACCCCAAGATCCATGTGGGAACCATCAGTGGCAAGTACGGAGCTCCCTATCGTGTGGGGCTTGAGGCCATGGTCCCCATTTGTCGAGGTCTGCTGGTTCAACCCTCTCCCCAGTCCAAGGCTCCATGGGAAGCACTGGTGGTGCATGCGGGGCCTGCCGCAGGCCAGTCCACGGTAACTTCTAGACCCCAGCCCATAGTTCTGCCCTCGGATTCCACACCAGGAACTGCTGGTGGTTTAGCCTGCAGCTTCCCATTTGTTTGAAATCCTTCCCCGGACTCCACACCAGGAACGGGCGGTGGCAGCTGTGGTCCTCAGCTTGTTTGGAATCTGTCCTCCATCCCCATTCTCTGAGGTCTGCTGGTCCAATCCTCTCCCCAGGCCCTAGTTCTTCGGTGACTGCTGAGGTCCAAAGTTCTCTTTCTGGGGTCACTGTTGGTTTCTGCTAATGTGCACAGGAGGGAAAGGCTAATTGCTAATGGGGATCTCAAAGGGCAAAGAGCCACAGAATTGGCGGGCACAGGTCGAGCATTTAAAAGCTGTTAGAGCACTTGCCACCCAACCCAAAGACTCCCGTTAAGAGAAGTTGGTCACAGGATAAGTTAGATTGACACCAGGCCACCTGCCAACCTCAAAAAACATGTCCACACAATACAGTACACTGTAAAACACCACACAATTCCCAATCCCAAGGCATATCCCACTTAGGTATTAATGTGGTTCTGAGAAACCCAAAGGCTAGCTAAAATAAATAAATAAATATGGCTGACCCTTGAGCAACAGAGGTCTGAACTTGTGAGAGTTGACTTATATTCAGATTTTTGTAAAGTCCAGTACTGTAAATGTATTTTCTCTTTCTTACGACTTCCTTGATAACATTTTCTTTTCTCTAGCCTACTTTGTTGTAAAAATATAGTATATAATACATACCGGATACAAAATATATGTTATTCGATTGTTTATGTTATCGATAAGGCTTCCAGTCATCAATGGGCTATGAATAGTTACATTTTGGGAAGTCAAAACTTATACACAGGTTTTTGGCTGCAAAGGTGGTCAGCACCTCTAATTCCTTTGTTGTCCAGGGGTCAACTATAATAATAAAAAATGGAATCCTTAATTTCTAAAGAATAAAACTTGCCATCTTCCAGCACACCTCCTTATTTTATGTCTAAAATCTGCAGTCCCGGAAGCTATAAATATCTACCCCTGGACAAGATCTTTTACTTAAGAAGTACACTTGAGGGGCGCCTGGGTAGCGCAGTCATTAGGCGTCTGCCTTTGGGTCAGGGAGTGATCCCGGCGTCCCAGGATCGAGTCCCACATCGGGCTCCTCTGCTGGGAGCCTGCTTCTTCCTCTCCCACTCCCCCTGCTGTGTTCCCTCTCTCGCTGTCTATCTCTGTCACATAAATAAATAAAATCTTTAAAAAAAAAAGAAGTACACTTGAAAGTAAGAGCTCCCATAACAAGCAAACAGAATGGGATACCTATTTTAACTGAGTTTCCAAAAGGCTTCAAGAATCAGAAATAACTTCATTAAAAAATTCATTGTAAAAGGCTAATAAAAATTTAAAGACATAAGATCATAAACAAAAGTCTGCCAAATCATTAGCTGTACAGCTACAAGGCTAGGCACCTAAAATGATGCGTAGGCCCCCCACATGATACTTTCTTAAGGGGTCCATTATCAAAACAGTGGCCCAGAAATCAATGCCTCAGTTGTAATCAACCGGGACATTGTAAAAGAGATCGTCATCGAAGGCCCTATGTAAACTCTTTAACCACCAACTCCAGTGGCCCCTCCCCAAATTGACAGGACTCAGGGATTCTCTGGTAAACTGCTATGTTATTCCCTTAAATAGCTAAGGAAACCTAAAATTGAAATTAATGGAAAACCTTGCCAAATTCTAGTAAATATCAAAGGTCTATTTAATTGGCTTAACAATAAGCCCTTACAAATTGAATATTTCTAAATCTCAGCAATATGACAGAAACTAACCCAACTACTTTTCAGAGTCATGTGACCTGGGAAGATATTTGGTATTAATGCTAGTTTAAGCTTGGTGGTTTCATTAAAACAGACATGGCTTTAGAATTATCAGTGTCTACTATAATACTTGCATCGTACTCACGTTTACTAATCAAATAAGTTCATGTTATCTCGGTTACAAAATCTGTCAACAAGAAAAAGAGCTTGGTACAGTGGTTAACTTTGTCTAATGCCTCACAAAGACTTGTGGGTAATTTGAAAATAATCGTCAAGAACAAGTAAATTGAATACATGTAAGTAGGATAAAAAGGTTTTAGGTAAACTTTTTAAAGTTTCCCCATATCTTTAGGGTAACCTGAAACCTTAAAGTTTTGCTAAGTTAAGTCATATAACGAGTTAAGTTAAATTCATTGGATATCCAGATCATTTCCAAATAAGATAAAATACTGAAACATTAATTAGTGAAAACAGGCGTATCCATATTTTGCTTCCAGAGGAACCAAAGATCTTTGAGTCTATTAGCAAACATGTTTTATGCACACTGAAAAAAGCTCGTTTCTAGGAATCATAAAAAGTACTCATAAGCTGCCAAATTCACAGAATGCTAATGGAAAAGACAGTTCACAACTGTTAAAGAAGAAAAAAGCTGGAGGTATCACACACTTTCATTTCAAACTATTCTACAAAGCTACCGTAATCAGAACAGTCTGGTACTGGCACAAAAACAGACACAAAGATCAATGGAATAAAACAGAGAGCCCAGAAATAAAACCACACTTATATGGTCAATTAATCCATGACAAAGGAGGCAAGAATATACAATGGAAAAAACACAGTCTCTTCAATAAATGGTGTTGGGAAAACCGGACAGCCACATGCAAAAGAATGAAACTGGGCCACTCTCTTACGCCATATGCACAAATAAATGCAAAATGGATGAAAGACTTGAAATCAATACCTGAAGCCATAAAAGTCCTAGAAGAAAACACAGGCAGTAAGCCCTCTGACATCAGTCTTAACAATATGTTTTTGGATCAGTCCCCTCAGGCAAGAGCAACAAAAGCTAGAATAAACAAATGTGATCACATCAAACTAAGAAGCTTCTGCACAGCAAAGGAAACCAAGAACAAAACAAAAAGGTGACCTACTGAACGGGAGGAGAGATTTGCAAATTGCACATCTGATAAGAGGTTAATATCAAAAATATATAAAGAACTTACACAACTTAATATCAAAAAAAATCTGAATAAAAAATGGGCAGGGGACTTGAATAGACATTTTTCCAAAGAAGATGTACAGATGGCCAGCAGGCACGTGAAAAGATGCTCAACATCACTCATCACCAGGAAAATCCAAATCAAAACCACAGTGCGAGGTCACCTCACACCTGTGAGATTGGTTATTATCCAAAAGACAAGAAATAACCAGTGTTGGCGAGGATATGGGGGAAAAGGATCTCTTGTGCACTGTTGATGGGAATGCAAATTGGTGCAGCCACTGTGGAAAAGAGTATGAGGGGTTCCTCAAAAAATTAAAAATAGAACTACCATATGGTCCAGCAATCCCACCTCTAGATATCTGTCTGAAGAAAACAAAAGCACCAATTTGAAGAGATGTATGCACCCCTATGTTCACTGCACCATTATTTACAAAAGTCAAGATATGGAAGCAACTTAGTGTCGATCAATAGGTGAATGGGTAAAGAAACTGTGGTGTGTGTGGATATGTGTGTGTGTATGTATTCAGTACTCAGCCATAAAAAGAAGTATCTTGCCATTTACAACAACATGGATGGACCCACAGGGTATTATGCTAAGTGAAATCAAAGAGAAAGACAACCACATGATTTCACCTAAATGTGGAATCTAAAAAAATAAAAACAAATAAAAAAGAAACAAACTCATAGATACATAAATACAGAGAACAAACTGTTGGTTACCAAAGAGAGGAGTAAGAGGTACAAACTTCCAGTTATAAAATACATAAGTCATGGGAATATACTGTACAGCATGGGGAATATAGTCAATAATACTGTAATATCTTTCCATGATGACAGATGGAAACTAGACTTACCATGGGGATTATTTCCTAATGTATAAAAATATCAAGTCACTATAATGTATACATTAAACTAATAGGATATTATATGCCAAATATATATATATATACACACACATATGTATACACATATATGTATATTGCATATGTACATATATATACACATTATTTCCAAATTATAAAACTATCAAGTCACTAATAGGTACACCTAAAACTAATAGGATATTATATGCCAAATATATATATCCTTATATGTATATATACGTACACATATATTTATATATATATAATTAATGTATACACACGCACACACGTGTGTGTGTGTGTATAATTAAAGCTACTAGAAATAGTAAGAGAAACACCTCCATATGTAAGAAATTAGAATGTCTGATTTCAGTAAAAGAAGGCATAAGGAATAGAAATGCATTTTTGTGGAGGGAAAAGAAAGTAAATTTGCCTGAAAGTGAGGGTGGATATTCAGCATATTTAAAGAGGGAAAACACAGGACAAAATCTGAATGTAAAAAAGAAAGAGAAGGTTTGTGGAAAAGGAATCTTTGAAAAGGAATTTTAATGTGTGGTCAAGCTGGCTGATATAAAATGAATTTATTTAAAATTAGTTTTAATATTAAAAGTAGACTGGTGCAAAACTGGAATTGGCTTTTTCCCTCCGTTAAAAGGACAAAGTTTTCTTAGATTATTGGTCTGCTCTTAATAAGAAATTGTAAACCAAGGGTTTTCTTTACCTTTACTGTAATCTGTCTAGAAAAATAAAGATTCTACGTTTTGTCTTTATCAGGTACTTAATTACTTAGGAAAAAAACCTGTGTCTTTTCAATATTAAAAGAGCTAAGGCTTTTCACAACTATTTAATTTTCTGTTATTTGCCTACAAAGTTTTTAATTGTTACTTTGGTTAATTAGATAACTAAGTATTATTTCACAGACCCATGATCTTGTTTGACCAAGTGCCCAAACCTTTTGATATTTCTGACAAACGTCCCCAAAATTAAAATTCTTTTTTTTAATAATGATTTTTTATTATATTATGTTAGTCACCATACAGTACATCCCCGGTTTTCGATGTAAGGCTCGATGATTCATTAGTTGTGTATAACACCCAGTGCACCATGCAATATGTGCCCTCCTTACTACCCATCACCGGTCTATCCCATTCCCCCAACCCCCTCCCCTCTGTATCCCTCAGTTTGTTTCTCATAGTCCATAGTCTCTCATGTTTCATTCCCCCTTCTGATTACCCCCCCTTCCAAAATTAAAATTCTAAATGAAATATTTTTGACTTTGAACTAACTTTGGGATTTTTCAAAAGATCCAAGAACATCTCAAATGATTTGTTCTCTCCTTACAAAGAGATGTTACACTAACTAGGTTTATTTCATATGATAAATTACATGGGAAACATTGTCTAGCAGGTAACAGCAAACCTTCTTAGATCATATTCGTGTGGATATAGGTTATTAATAGAAGTGTTCCAGAAGTTGTATGTAATTCCAAAAGATCTATTGTGTCCTAATATAATGTAAACATTTACAATTCCAGTTCTTATCTTAAAATGTTGTGTTACAAAAATAACCAAATTTCCTTGTCGAATAGATCATAATAAACTCTCATCAGACCTTTAACCACTGCCATTTTTAAGTCTTATCATTTGTAGACAGTTACTGTTTTGCTCAGATGCCTTTACAAAAGCTTCTTACAAATGTGTCTCATTTCCAGAGAAATTCACGGAAAGGCATCCGACAAGTCCTCAGCAGCACAGGTTTCTGATGAAAGATCACACCACCGAACAGAATAAGAATTTACAGAACACAAATGGAGAGACTGGTGGTATCATAAAACTTTTCACAAAAGATCAAGATCAACGAGAATGAATTACACGGAACAGAATGCACTGAGGAAAACAATTATAATTTTTATGACTTCTTGTTTAAAACATGGCTAGTTCTCAAGTGTTTTGCTTTTCCGAGTTTTAGGAAACCTTTCTCTCTTTTCTGTTAAGCTATCAACAATTTGGTAAGATACACCTTTGTGAACCAAAAATGAAACATTTCCTTTTTCTGCACATCTGATCCCTCCGGAATTCCAAAACTCTTCAGTATTCTTTTCATGGCAAAATAATTAGGTATTTACATAAGCTCCGTAAGAATCCATTCTCTTTGTAACAGAACACAAACACTGGTTATGTTACCTAGGCTTTGACTGGAATGTCATATTTGAGAGATAGATACATAGACTCAGATACGACCAGACAGTTTTGAGGAATTAGGGTTGATTTTACAGACCAGATAAAGCCCCTTGAGAAAATCCACCTGTGACCTTGCTTACAAAGTTCCAGCAAAGCGGTCTTTAAAGAGCTTCTGCTCTCAAGCATATTCTTGCTGCACTTATGTAAATAATTAGGCGAAGTTTAATGCAAACAAATTAGCTTTACTATAAAAAAAGAAAGTAATTGTAGAGAGAAGAAATTATGTTTACACCTTTATCGATATTTGTTTCTAATCCTGTTAACTGTCTTCGAGGTTCTGTCGTACAGCTGAATTCCTCTAGTTTCCTCAAATATCTGGCTACAACTCTCCAAACTAACATTTCCAATTTTCTCCCACCCTTTTGACTTGGAGTCGGTGAGAACAAAGACCAGCCGTCAAGGTCCTTGGAAGGGGCTATGCTGGGTCCCGCTAACTACCCAGATGACGGCCAAATTTCGTGGACTTAAACGTTGACTACGTATCTCACAGCTGAAGAAGGTTCCAGCTGACATCTAGCCCTATAAAAACGCTGGAGACCCCCCTACTCCAACTGACTAGGAGGAGAAGCAGCAGACACCAAGCAAGGTAGACGGCTTCCTCCCAAGACACCAGATCAAGACTTTACACTTGAACCAAACATGAAACCGTTTCTTCTTCCTGTTCTTTGTCTTTATGCTGGCGCTGGCCTAGAAAGAGAACACCCTCACCTGTGGTCTCCCAGGCCACTGCGAAGAGGGGGTAACTTCTGGAATTTAGAACAACTATTTATTTCAGGCTAAAAGAAAACTTAACTGACCCCTGGCTTGAACAGGCAGATATCTGTGAATGAATCCATTAACAGTGTCGCCTTAGCAGGAAGTAGTCTGTGCCCCGAGAGGGTCTGTCTTTGTGGCGGGTACCACTCTCCTTGGTCCTTGGACCTATGATGGCTCTGGCTGGCACACAGCCAGGCAATGTCTCTTAGTTATCTGCCTGTGCCTCTAACTTCCCACAAACGAACTAAGACACTTCATTCGTTGACTCCTCTGGATTTACATCATTGAGTTAGAAAGGAATTGCCAGGAGGCATTCAAGACTCAGGACTTGCTTCCTTTGGCAAGGCCAAGCAGTCCCTGGTTAGGAGTAAATGTAAATGAGAATGTGATCTGAAACCTTTCCTTAACTCTTAAAGAGATTGCAGAATCCACTGCTAACTCAGTAGATGCCAAAAAAGATCCTTAGGTTCTAGCCAAAGTTGTTCTCGATAACATAGTAGTCCTGGAATGTCTTCTAGCCGAGCGAGGAGGCATCTGTGCTGTGGCCAACCCCCTCCCTGCACCCCACGCCTGGATGAACACTTCTGGGGAAGTTGAAACTCAGTTGCCTAAGATCATTAAGCAAACGACTTGGCTTAAAAAGGTGATTCCCTCAATGAGGTCTTTCTTTGGCTTCTCTGATTTTGATTAGTTTGGGTCTTGGGGACCATGGCCCCGAAGTACACTCCAAACACCGGGAATTACCTTACTTGTAATAATCCTAACAATTTTGCCAGTGCATTGTATTCTCTAGAAAGCTTTAAATGCATATCCGTAGCCACTCACCATCAAGCAAATGACCTCCCTGAGACTAGAACGTCCGCAAAGGAATGACGAAAACGGCCAATATATAAACGGTGACCCCGAAGCTGTGGCCTGTGACTATCGCAGAGATGGAGCCAAAAATGTCAAGAGGATCGACGGACAGACGCTGTGAGCGCTACGGGCAGGAGCCGAGCACGGTGCCGATGGCTCACATTCTGATCCCATCTCTCAGGCTGAGCGTCTGATCAAAAGGGGGCAATTACTAAAACAAAGAAACAGCAGGCCCAAAATGGAGCCGCTTGGGCTAATCCCAAGTCAGCAAGCCAAGCCTTCATTCCTAACCTAAGTTTAAACCCCCCCACCCCCCCTCAGGAACGTGACTTTTTACCAGCCCACCTGGAATTTCCTGGTCCGCAGGAACAGGTACTCCTCTGAGAGACCCCTCCTGTTCCCTTTAGGAGGGCAGCCTTGCCTAAAACAACGCCCTCTTGGCTAATAACTTCCCCTTTTCTCTTCGCTCTCTGCCTTTAAAAACCCTTCTTTTCTGCAGCTCAATGGAGCTCCTTTCTGCAGATGGGATGCTGCCTGGTTCAGGAATCACTGAATAAAGCCAATCAGACCTTTACATTTACTCAGGTGCGTTTTGTTTTTTACCAGCCTGAGAGTTTTTCTCAGGGCACGGCAAGTGCCCATGGGACTGAGCACCCCAGGAGCCCCTCCTAGGGTGATGACGGACAGACACCCCAGGGTCCTCACCAGTCCCTCCCTTAGGTGTTCACTACACCACGTCCCAGGGTTTCCCCTGGGACCGAATGTCATTGTGCTGTCGAGGTTGCTTGCCTGGTATCACACCCCTTCTGGCCTCCTGTCTCAGGTCCCACCTCCTGTCCCACCCCTCCTCCTGTCCCACCACCCTACTTAGGCCCTCTAGGATTATGGCCCACACAGACGGCCTGCCTTTGACCTTGGGCGGTTTACTGTGTGCCCGGCCCTGCACTTACCCCATAACCTCATTCCAATCCCACCGCCACCCTAACGAAAGCGCTTTCTCCTTCTTGTTTATAAATGAAGGCACTGAGGCTCCCAGAGATTGGGTGACCTTCCCAAATGTCACGTGAAGCCCACATGCAAACCGTCGTTGGCTGAGTTCTGGAGCAGCTTCTCTTTTCCCAACACTCCGTGGGCCCCTCAGCAACCTGGTCCTCTTGCCAACCCGAAACTTCCCTCTCTCTGGTCGACCCTTGCCCCTAATGGCTCCTTAGTTAAAAAAACACCCCACCTGTTTCACAGTTAAGATGACAGATATTTAAAAGCCACATAAAACTATAACACAGCATGGAAATGTGGGGAAGTTATAGTTTGATCTACTTATCCTTCCACGCTCCTCACACTACGAAGTCTCGCCTTCGATTCCTAATATTTGGCTGAGCTTCTCTTTTCCAAGCCTCACCACCTTTGGCACACGAGTTCTTTGTGGGCCTAGCTCATCTCCCCTCAAGAAGGCCCCCCTCTTGGCATCCTGCTCACACCACAGGAGGCGCTAACCATTCTTGCTGAATGAACTAATCAATTACACGAAGGCGTGAGGACAGGAACGCACACAAGCCGAGTGCTGTCATTCCACACACCCACAGCTGCTGCTGAAGGCAGGCAAGCTGCAGGCACCGAACACATACTCACTGAGGGCCTGCTACCTGCCGGGCGTGGTGCCAGGCTCTAGCCCTCCCCCAGTGTCGCCTCCCAGCAAGAAGGGACGGCCTGCGCGAGGAGGCCAAGCCCCTCTCCCATCAGATCGGACTCAGCTTTGATGGGGAAAGCAAGGGAGAACACGGCAGAGATGAGGCAGTTCTAAAGAGTCGCTGTTAATGAAAAATAAGGTGTAAAGTCTGGGCAACACCTGCCCCCATGCCTACCCTTCCCACGGGGAGATGGGCATTCTCTGGAGCCCCTGGAAACCGGAAGGGAAGCAGAAAGTAATTCAGGGCTGACACTTGGGCATTCATTAAAAGGGCTTTTCTCTCCCTGCTGCTGGTCTTAGCACATGGTTCTGCACATGGCGGTGGGGGGGGGGGGGGTAGATTTTGATTCAGGGTCTGAGACACATGTCAGCTGAAGCTTTGATGCCTTAATACCCGTGTGGGGTGAGAAACAGGGGCAGGATACGGACCACTGTAGCTCAAGGGAACAGGGGGCCACAGGAAGACATGTCCAGCGCCCAGACTGACTGATGTGGGCCTGGGCTCTCAGACCACCCAGCTAGCCACCAGGGCCTCTGGAGACTTCTCTGCAAGCACCTGTCCAAGCTCCCATGGGGTCTGAGAGCCCAATATGGCAACCAGGCCTACGTGGAATCGCACCTCCCTGCCACAGTGTTTCTTTTTTAGGGAGCCCCAAATTGCTACGGATGTGATCTCTGGCACAGTCACCTGAGGGACCCAGCAAGAACCTCAACTTCCTGAGCCCCCAAATGGGATTCGGCCCCACACAGCTTTTCAAAACATGGCCATCCTCAGCCCCAGAACTGGTGATTCTAGGGTCGGTCCTCATTCCCATGTGATTCCCTAATGTTTCTCCAGGCCCGGAATAAACAGAGTGCAGGGTCTGACTGCAAGAGAAGGATCTGGGACAGTATGGGGATGGGAGGGTGCCAGGCCGCACATAGGTCTCCTACGGCCCTGACCTACCAGCCCACAGCCCCAGTACATGGCGGAGGCTGTGCCATGAGCTGGTTGGTGGAGCCACTCCTCCCTGCTGGGCCAGTTCCAACAACGGAGCCTCCCGCAAGATGTTGGCCTTTTCACCCCAACTTGCTGACTCCCCGCCCGCAGCCCAACCGCACCCCTTACAACAGCACTTCTCAAGTGAAATCCTGGTTCCTCTACAAGCATATGTCGAACGTATCTGAAAAGCTCAAGAGAAACACACACAGCCATCCTTTTGAATCTGGAGCAGGTTATGTTCACCTCCATGGCCAAATCCAGCCACAGATGCTTGGGCAGCAAAGCAGCATGTTGGGGGACAAGAGCGACTCCTCCAGAAAAGCATATCCCGCCTCCTCTGTGTTCTCCCAGAGATCCAGCACCGCCTGTACACCCACACACAGCAGAGGCCGCTGACAGAGGCCAGGGAGCAGACCCCCAGCCAAAGCTGCCCTCCCCAACAGCCACTGTCCCCTCCTGGCTTCCTGGCTATGCCATCGGCATCACCCTCATATCTGGCCTGAACACGTACCAGGGCCAGTTGTGCCCAGCGCTGGGGAGATGGCAGAGATGCTGTCAGACATGCAAAGGTCTTTCCCCATCCAGGCTGCCTTTCAAAGTCACAACTCCCATGGACAGACACGGATCACCCTGCTTCCCTTGAACCTGGACAACAGGTAACCTTGTGGGTCTTGGCAGGCTGGCCTGCAGAAACTCCCCACTGTGCTTGGAGCCCCAAAAGCTGGAGGCAAGCAAGGCTGCTTTATTTGCATCGATGCCAACCTGCTCCCTGGCAGGCAGATCTGCTGCAGTCCTCCATCCGGCTCGGCCACAGCATCCCTCCAGCGTGCCTGGATCACTCCCAAAGAAACGGCAATGTCAGAGACGGGAATCATTTCTCCCAAACAGCCCATCCCCGAGGCCTCCCAAATGCTGGTATGCAGTGTGCCCAGAGAGGCTTCCATCGCTCAAGACCGCCCATCCCTCCCTTCCTGACCACACCCCGGGGGATCCGTCATCTCCTCTATCTCCTGCCGGGTCTTGACCCCCTTCGGATCTGCCATTTTAGCCTGAGAAAGGGATATAAAATGATACGCCACTAAAGGAAAACAGAACAGAATGGATAAGAAAGGAAATGAAATTCACTGTGAGCACTTTGACATTTGCAAGATATCTACATCATTGCTTCTTAGAGGGTAATGTGCATGCAAACCAGCCTGGGAGCTGGTGAAACTGCAAAAAATCTCAGTGGGTCTGGGGAGGGACCTAAGATTCTGCATTTCTGGGGTGTTTTTTTAAGATTTTATTTATTTATTTGAGAGAGAATAAGCACAAGAGGGGAGAGGTGGGAGGCAAAGGGAAAGGGAGAAGCAGACTCCCCACTGAGCAGGGAGCCTGACTCAGGACTCGATCCCAGGACCCTGAGATCATGACCCGAGCCAAAGGCAGATGCTTAACCAACTGAGCCACCCAGGCACCCCAAGATCCTGCATTCCTAACAAGCTCCCAGATGATACAGATACTGCTGGTCCACAGAACACACTTCGGGTAGGAAGAGTCTGTCTACGCAATGCTTGACACAGAGTACGCACTCAAGAGTATTTTGCCAAGTTGAATTAAATGGGAGGAGGAACTGGGTTTGACGGCAGGCAACATGTCTCAAAGCTAACGATAAGTCAAAGCAGTCATTTAAGCCAATGGTTCACAACACTGGCTGCACATTAAAAACACCCAGTTAGCCTTTTAAAAATGCCAATGCCTGGGCTCCGCCTTCGGAATCCTGACTTCATTGGTCTCAGGTAGAGCCTAGACATCTGTATTTTTTAATAAAAAGCTTCCTACGTGATCCTAATATGCAGCCAGATTAGAGTACCAGGGAACTCGGTCAAACTGTTTCACTGGCTGTTATGTGCCGGGCATTGTGCACAGAGTGAGCCCCTGGACGCGTGGAATTGAGTGAAGCCAAGTCCTTTCCCTCAGTGAACATACCTGCTCATGGGGGAAATAGGTCCCAGGGGCTCCAGTGGAAAAGTACTATAAGTCACATTTATTTAGACTGTTTTGTGAGCACAGATAAAGAACTGACCCAGCCTGGACGAAACAAGAAGAGAAAAAGAACAGTGACCAAGTGGTAGTGATATTTGGGTCTTAAAGGATGAATAGGAGTTCTCTAGGCAGACGAGGGAAGCAGCTATCCTGAACTTCTGTTGTTCCCCATTATTGGTCATATGGAGATGATGTCTGGCTGGGACTTGGGTCCTGAATTCTGGGCCAGCTGCCTACTGCTGCCCAGTACATGAGAAAGATTGTCTGCACAAGGATCAAGGTCAATTCAATGCACGTTCTCTGCTACTGGTCGGCACTATTCGGAAGGCCAGTGGAAGTGGCCAGGATGCCGTGTAAGTCACTGTTCAATCAGGAAGATGGAGATTACACCCTCTGCTTGATAGAGAAAATGTGACGTAGAAACTAATGACATGTTGGAGATGCTGCAAAACCATGACCCAGAGATTAGCAACAACTGGAAGCCCTCGGGTTGAAGGCATCAGAGGCAGACGTAGTGTTGTGAAGCCCAGGGTCAGAGCTGGAGACAGTGGAGACTGCCCAGCAGGAGCTGGAACTGCTAGGAGATGTAGCCAGTGCTAAGGACGCAAAGATGATACCCAGATGGCGGGGCGGGAGCCTGCCTTCTCCCTTCCCAAACCCAGCCAGGAGCCAGGTGGCAAAGGAGCCTGGGAGATGTAGTTTGCAGGAGGCAGGCCCTGAAGGACAGCAGTGGATCTGTGCACGTACAGGTCAATAACAGATTCCTTCTGGCAAAGGCAGGCTGAGCATACCCCACATCCCTGTTCCCTACAGTTAAACCTCTATCTAGGCCTGGAGCAGAGCCCCCCAACCAGTGTACTACAGACACCATCCACATGGGACCTCAGGAGCCCATCAGGCAGGTCACCTCTAGATGCAAATACCCTCCCCATTTACCCCCATGGTGCTACACAAATGTTGTCAATTTCTGTGTTCGATGATGTACGAATGTTTGTGATGCACTGCTCTCAGAAAATGCTAAGACAGACAGATTGCAGGCAGGCCACACCTAGGAAGAGAACATTTCCCTCCCCAAACGGGGAGGGCCTGTCCAGGTGAGGCAGCCCCAGACCCCTGAATTAGGTGGAGCACCTGGGAGCACCAGGAGAGAACCAATTCAAAGAAGGATCTGGTTCCAAAACATCTGTCTTCTTCATAAGAAATCCATTTGAGGATTTCATACAGATTTTTTAAAGATTTTATTTATTTATTTATTTATTTATTTATTTGAGAGAGAAAATGCGAGCAGGGGAAGGGGCAGAGGGAGAGAGAGAGAGAGAGAGAATCTCAAGCAGACTCCCCACGAGCATGGAGTCCGATGTGGGGCTTGATCTCAAGACCCTGAGCTGAAATCATGACCTGAGCCGAAATCAAGAGCTGTACACTTAACCAACTGAGCGACCCAGGCGCCCCGTGTATGGATTTTTATACTCCACTTGTTTGTTTGTTTTTTTAATTTCAATGCAGCATTTTTTTTAATTGACATAAAATTCACATAACCTAAAATTAACCATTTCAAAAATGTATTATTTGCTGGGCTTTAGCACATTCATAATGCCACACAAGCGCCACTTTTAACTACTTCTGAAACATTTTTATCGCCCCGTTCCATTAAGCAGTCGCCCCCATTCTTCCTTCCCTCCCCCAGCCCCTGGCAACCACCAATCTGCTTTCTGTCCCTAGGGCTTTACCTATTCTGGACATTTCGTACACACAGAATCACACAATATGGGGTTTGTATCTGGCTTATCTCACTTGGCATCATGTTTTTGACGTTCATCCATGTTATAGCATTATCAGAGATTCATTCCATTTTTATAGCTAAATAGTACTCCATCATAGAGATATATCATATTTTGTTTATCCCTTCACCAGTTGATGAACATTTGGGTTGTTTCTGCCTTTTAGTTATTTTAAATAGTGCTGCTATTAACATCCATGTTTAAGTTTTTGTTCGAGTACCCACTTTCAAATCTCTTGGGTATATACACCTGATTTCCCAAGGACATAAGAGAACATATAATGTCGACATAATATAAAATAGCAAAATCGGATGTATAAACAAAACAGACTCTTAAGAGGGAAAAAGAAGTGTATGTTCACAAGAATCCAAGATGAAGTAATTCCCACAATCAGGCCCTGAATTTTGCCATGGGTTTCCTGGAAGCCAAGGTGAAAAGGGAAATAAATCAAGTTACTAAAAGTCATTTGTAGAGATAAACATTCTTTCCCCAGCATTAAATCCAGAAACACACCTGTAACATGGACGCTTGTGTAAAAGATTGAGGAAAACGCATTCTTTATATTTCTGCAAGAGACAGAAATGTTCTTCAAATGGGTGGTTTTGATTTTTCTTTTTAATCAACTCTATATGGATCATGAACACATTTAAACCGTAATTTGATAAAGTCAATTTTGTAGGATAGAGCAAGAAAATACAGCCCAGACACATTACTTACTAAATACCCAATTTAATAGATGAATCGAATGCAAAGAATCTAAGAAAGAAGAAGTCAACGCATCGGCTGAAAGTCCAACAGTTCATTGCTTGAACACTCTCTGGATTCTTTCAGCACTGGTGCGGGATGCCCATACTTCACGCCGCTGGTCATGGGCGGAGCCGTCAGCTCAGACATGGGCCATGCCATGAGGAAAGCGGTCATTCAGCTGTGGCTTTCTGAGCCAACTCTGAGTCGACGGAGCCCATCCCGCCCATCAGTGTAACTACAGGGGCCTGAGCTGGGCTGTCCTCTGACTCTCCCTTCTCGTGACTCTTCGAAGCTGCTTTTCCAACCCGGTTCAAGCTTCATCAGAGCTTTTTTAGCTTGCTGCATCACGTACACGCACACACACACACTCACTCACACCCCAGGCCTCCCACAGTCAGCACTCTGTTCCACTCCCATGGCTGCCAGGCGTCGAGGAGAAGCTTCACAGGCAAACCTCCGATATTCTGGCTGAGAGCCGTGTCGGGAGGGCCCCTGGATGGAGTGGGGCCTAACTCTGTCCTCACTGCCATCCTGGGGCGAGAAGCATCCCCCCGCTCACGGGGAAGGTCACTGCACAGATACATGTGTCCAGCCTCTGTGGGGCTGGGGGTGGCGGGGGGAGCACCCTGCCCCGGGCACCTGCTTGAAGTTTACACCATAGTAAAAGATGCCTTTCCTCTGCCTGACAGAGACCAGCAAGACTGGCTTCTTCACACAGATCCTCCTCTCACACCGCGTAAAAGCAAGAACATTTATTGGTCACCTACGACCTGGCGTAGTAAGTCCTACCTCGTGTTGCCTCTGACGTTGGAGCCCCGTTCCTTGCTGACCCGAGGCTGAGGTCCACAAGGACTGCACAACTGGTTCAAAGTCCCCCAGGTGGCAGGTCCACAGCCCTTGCTGGCCAGAGGAAACGGTCTACTTTCAAAGGTATCTGGGTTTCCCTCTCCTCCTATCCTTGGAATTAGAAAAAAATGGGAGGGACAAGGACAAGGCGCTTACACGTAGCCACTGGGATTCTGTTCAAGTTTGTCCTCGCCCTCCTCTTGGAAAAGTGGAGACTGTGCTGTCCAGACAGACAAATAGGGCAGCTTGGCATCGTTTAGGGTGTGAAGAGAGCTCTGTGGTTCAGAAGCAAGTGTAGGTGAATTTCAAATAATAGCACACACATGGCGCTTACTCTGTGCAGGTACTACTTTAAATGCTTCATTTTCACTAACTTATTGTAACCCTCACACAACCCTTCAAGGTAAGCATGACTACAATCTCCATTTTACAGAAAAGAAGCCGTGGCACAGAGGGGCCAAGCAACTTGCCTAAGATCACACAGCTTAACCGGGATTTGAACTGAGGCAAAGTGGCCTAGGCATCCACACTCTCAGCCTCTATACTGTTTCCTAGGGCTCCCGTTAACAAAGTACCACAAACTTGGTGACTTAAAACAGCAGGGTTCTCGCTCACAGATCTGGAGCCTAGAAGCCCAAAATCCAGATGTCAGCAGGGCCATGTGCCCTCAGACGGCTCCAGAGAAGAATCCTTTCTCTTCCAGCTCCTGGTGGTTCCTGACAATCCCTGGCAGTCCTTGACTTTTTGCCACATCCGTCCATTCTCTGCTCCATCTCCACCGGGCCTCTTCCCTCTGGGTGTCTGGGTCTTCACCTGGCTTCTTAGGAGGACACCAGGCATTGGATTTAGGACCCACCCTAATCTAGGATGACTTCATCTTAACTCATCACATCTGCAAAGGCCCTGGCTATGTCTAAGTAAGGTCACATTCTGGGTTTCTGGGTGGATGTGACTTCAGCAAGCACATTGTTCAAGCCAGGACAGCCCCGATGCTATATTGCTTCTATGAAAGGAGAGATAACTTGAGCTGGGACCCCTCTAAGCCAGGAAAATACAGAGCAGAAGATGAAAGCAGAGAGAATCAAGACAGAAAAACAAGGCCCCCAAATGAACACTCCGTGACTTTTCCAGGTGAGATGCCCTCCTTTATGGTCCCAGCTCGAAGGAGACTCGCCATGTCATCCTCCTAACCAGCCGGGCCCACGGCTGGCCCTTCCCTAGGAGGAGAGAGCCTCAGGGGCATCTGGTAACAGACAAAACGCTTCCTGGGTCTTCTCCCTTCTTTCTCCCCGCCGCCTGTGCCTGGTTTCCCCCCACAGCCAGCATTTGTGCTCAGGAAGCAGCTCTGAAGTTCAGCACTAGCAGCCTGTTCACAGCTTCCCTGACAAATCCAGATTCAAACGGAGTGTCATCCTTGGGGGTCAGCGAAGAAGAGCAGCTGTCACCAGGGAGGGGCCAGAGCAGCCAGCCCCCTGTAGCTTCCCCTGGTCTTCGTCATGCCCTCCCCCCCACCATTATCCCCCCCGTGGGCAAACGTCCCCATGCCTGCATGACACCCCCGAGAACCAGGCCCTCGCACATCCCCCTGCAATGCTCAGTGCCAGGTGCCGCCTCCCATGATGCTGGGAAGGAGCTGCTAGAGAGAAATCCAGAAGGTCAAAAGGCAGCTCTCAGCAGTTCGGCTGCTGCAGGGATGAAAGCTGGGAACAAAAGAGGCCTCAGGAATTCTGGAATAGAGATCAGGAAATGTCAGCGCTAATGCTAGCAACAGAACACACACGAAACACAGGGGCACAGCACAAACCGAATGCGGGGTGGGCGGCCTCTGGGAAGGAACGTGCTGTCTCGGGCCTCAGAGGAAGGAAACTGGCTACTGGGAGGGCAACTCTGCACTGTACCTTTTCCGTACTGAACCACAGAGAGCGACATATGCAAGAATAAATAAAATGTAATGTAGACATTAATGCAAAGGGTCCTTGCACTATGCTGTCCCATCACCGAAGGGAGGAAACAATCTTTCCACTCTTATCAGGTAGTTATGAGACTTGAATAAGAAATGTACGTAGGGGCATCTCGGTGGCTCAGTCAGTTCAGTGTCTGCCTTCAGCTCAGGTCATGATCCTGGGGTCCTGGGATCAAGCCCGCTTCTCTTTCTCCCTCTGCCTGCCACACCCCCTGCTTGTGCTCTCTCACTCTTTCTCTGTGCCAAATAAATAAATAAAAATCTTAAAAAAAAAAAAAAAAAAGCAAATGTAGGGTACCTACAAAAAGCAAAAGGGGTACCTGGGTGGCTCAGCAGGTCTTGATCTCAGGGTCAAGAGTTCAAGCCCCACGTTGGGCTCCACGCTAGGCATGGAGCCTACTTATTCAAAAAAAAAAAGTATGTGAAGTATGGCATGGTGCCAACCCCAGGTCAGGGCTCAGGGCCATTAGCTGCCCCATCCCACAATGCTTCTATTTAATCAAGGATCAAATGAGGGGTGGAGGCCGGCTGCTACGTGGTAAGCTCACGTGGGGCAGGAAGGTCAGGAGCTGGTGATCCCAAACCCAGAGGGACAAACTGCTGGTTGTCGAAAGGGTGCTCTGAGCTCAGTGTGGTTTGTACTCAGACTACCTCCTGAAGTCAGATGGCGCATTTGCCCCTAGAGTTCAAGGTCCAACATCCAGGCCATAGCAGGGCTAGGTATTACAAACCACACATGGCAGTCCCAGGCACTTGTCCCTACTCATGGAGAAGCCATCCTAGTACATCTGAGCCTAGGAAGCAGAGAAACCTTGTTAGAGAATCCAGTGTACCCAAACAGCCCTTCCCCCGGGGCCGACCAGCACAGCCTGAGCACCAGGCCCACCTCAGCGAAGCAGTTCTGAACAGCCCCAAACAGGCAGTGGGGCCCGGCAGAGGGCTAAAGCACCCGGCCGCAGCCACAGGGGGCGCTGTCGCCTTAACCCAAGCTCAGCAGCTGGGCGCGCCTTCTTCACCTCATCCATCCTCCCCTCCAGCAGGACTCCATGAGGCATATCCCTGGAATGGCCCAGGATGGCGATGGCTCTTTATTCGGGGAATTATGACCACCCCTCTTTAGGGGGCCCAGGGTCATCTCAAATGCACGCCCTCCTCCCCTTGCAAGAACTCCAGGGACTGCTGTCTGCCCCTCTCTTGGGAACATACCTCCTGCCTTGCTGGAGTTGTCTGTGGAATAGTCTCGGGCCTCACTTGCTCCATCTCCAATTTCCTTCAGAATAAGGACTATATTTGGTTGTAACTCCACAAAGTATGGAGTCACAGGGCAGCGAAGCGACAGTTTGGGGCTCGAGGTTAACAGGTCTTCAGAAACATCACTCTTGTGGCCAACAAGCACATGAGAAGATGCTCACCATCACTCATCAGTGAGGAAACGCAAATCAAACCCCAGTGAGATACTCCCTCACGCCCATTCAAATGGCTACTATCAAAAACATCAGAAAAGAACAAATGTTAGCAAAGATGCAGAGAAACTAGGACCCCTGTGTGCCGTGGGTGCAGCCGCTATGGAAAGCCATAGGGTGATTCCTCAAAAAACTAAACACAGATGATCCAGCAATTCCACTTCAAGGTATACACCCCCAAAAAACTGAAAGCAGGGTCTCAAAGAGAGAGCTGTACGCCCATGTTTATTGCAGCATTATTCACAAGAGCAATACGGTGAAGAAACCCAAGTGTCCATCAACCGACAAGAGGATAAATAAAATGTATACACACAGAGAAGAATATTACTCACTTTGCAAAAGGGAGGAAGTTTGGACACATGCTACAAGATGGATCAACCTTGAGAACATTATGAGAAACAAGCCAGTAACACAAAACACAAATCCTTTGTAATTCCACTTATACAAGGTACATAGAGGAGTCAAATTCCTAGTGACAAAAGTAGACAACTGGTTTCCAGGGGCTGGGGCGGGCGGGAGGAAAGATGGGTTATTTAACAGGTATAGAGTTTCATGCCTGCGGGACAAAGAGTTCTGGAGATTGGTATGTGTGATACACAATGTGAGTATACGTAACACTACTGAACTACACACTTTTTACGTGACGTATATTTTACCACAGTTAAAAGGGAAAAATGAATAGACTCTTGTGCCCATTGCTCAGTCCGCCCTGAGGGGCCGCCATCTTGGAAAGACACTTGGAGGACAGGAATCTCAGCTCTTCCCGAAGGCCAGCGGGGGCCCCAGAACATCTCTGTTCCCCTGAGTTGGGTGTAATTGTGCTGCAAGAAACCATGTCTAATCTAGCCTGACCCCCTACGTGTCACTGGGTAAGTCACACGAATCCCCTGCCTATAAAACGTGGGAAGCATCTGTCCCCACTCTAAAGAGGAACCCTGTGTTGAGGCCTCTTGTGGAGGCTCCTATCAGGCCTCCACAGAAAACCACTCATGGGGAAATAAGCAAACTTTCACTGCAAGGCCACGGTCACTGGTGGAGATGCAGGCTACGGGGCCAGACAGATCTGGATTTGCATGCTGCCTCTGCCACTTTCTAGCTTTGCAACCGCACATGACCTACTGTATCTTTCTGAGCTTAGATTTTTCTCCTCTGCAAAACAGGAGAGTAATGCTGATTAACTAGCATTGTTCTGTGGATTGGACAGGATTCTTGCTAAGCAGTGGGCAGAGAAGGCACTCGACAAGTGGGATGATGATGAGGAGTATCCTAAGTCTGAATGGCAGAGCTGTCAGCTGGAGCCCCCACGTACCTGCTCTCGGGCTCACAGTCCACTGTGGGGCCAGCAGTCCCCGGGAGGTGTCCTCCCCGGCCACATGTGACTCTGCTACCCAAACCAAGACCCTGACGTCACCTCCAGCATCGGCACCTGCTCCCATCACGGGAGCTCTGATTTCACGTTAACCCTTGTGGGAGGAGGAGCTTTCGGGTGCCTGGGACTCCCTCGGCCAATGAGTTCTTCACCCTCATCTGAAGCCACCTGTGTGTGAACCCAGCCTGTGTCCCCATCAAGGCCTTTCTCCATCCCAGCGGTGGGGACAGTCCGTACGGAAGAGGGCATGAGATCACCCACCTGGTGTCTCTCACAACACAGCCTAGATGACAGATGCCATAGCAACAGCCCTAGCAACGATGACAGGAGACAACCTCTTGGACACAGACTGATGGGAAATACGTCGACAACAACCAAGCCCGTAGGAGGAAGGGCTGCAGAGGGCCAGTGGGGCGCACACGCATGTAGGACACCACCTGCCCTAGCACAGAGGGAAGCCCATTAGCCGAGTCCAACTTCCCCTTTCAACATCAAAGTGAAATAATCAATGGGAAAGGGACAGGGAAGGCTGGAAATCCCTCGGACCCACAGCATATTAAGTTTAATCCTCTCTAGCCAGCTGTGTGGCCATTCGGCCACAACTCTGCTGTCTGCTCAGTATCCAACAGCTCTGAGAGGAGAAGCCCAGGCTGGCTGTGTGGACACTGCAATGCAGAGGGATAGAGCCCCTCGCCACCCAGGGCCAGGCCCCCAGGGCAGACAGTTGGCCTCCCGGCTTCAGTGCCCATCGGCAAGAGATCCCAGCAAAAGTCCAGACGCTAGAACCAATCCTGCTTCTTCCCTTGCATACGTGGAACTCCAGAAGAAGCCATCCTTGTCCCAGGACAAGGTCGACCGAGCCCAGGCCCCCACCAACCCAGCTGTTGGGGGGCACTTCAATTTGCGAAGCAGTTCATCGGGGTAAGGAACTGAAGCTTGACTTGTCCAGGCTTCCAGGGGTGATAAGGGTCCAAAACAAAACTAGAAGAACACAGATGGGAGTGGCTAACACGCTCTGAGCATTTCTGGGCGCCAGGCCCTACACTGAGCACAGTCCCCTCGGGCCATGCTTTCCATGCTCTCTGAGATGAATGGCTCACTGTGCACATGACAAAAACAAGACCCCCGGGAACCGCCAGCCTAAGGTAGCACAGCTCCTACCGGGAGCCCTGCGTCCAAACCCAGGAATGCCCTTGCCCCTTCCCTCACTCCTACCAGCCCCACGGAGAGTGTCACCTGTGGGCTAGCGAGGCGGAGGGGCTCTCCAACACCAGGGGAACATCCCCAAGTAAATCTGGCTACAATTGAAGAGGCTGGGTGGGGTTCAAGAGAAGATGCGATCAGGACCCAAATGCAGTAAGGTACGATAAACTTTAAAAGAAAAAGAACGCCAGCAGCAGGGACAATGACCACAGTGGCTTTGGGCCACACACACGCAGTGCAAAAGCTTCTCCAGCAAACGAACAGCTTAAACGTTCTGGTGGGGGGGGGCGCTGTGGCAGGGGTCCAGCTGGAGGTGAGGATGGGGGACAGCCCACCGGGAACAACCCAGTAAGACCCCACTTTCTTCTACCCAGAGTAATAACAGAGGCTTCAGGGACCACTAAGCCAGAGCCCTGTGGGTCTGCTGAAGGAGAAAATGCCACCACTGATTCACAGGCACAGATGGTGGGGTTCGAAGCCCAGGCTCTGCCACCTAGCAGCGTGGGACGCTGCCCACGTCACTGTGCCCCTCTGTGCCTCTTACCTGACAAGCAGGGAGGACAAGGTCCAGCGCGTGAGTTACTGAGGATAAAATGTGATCGGAGATGGGAAACAGCCCAACTCTGCAAGCCTCTTAGGAAATTCTGGCCCCGTGTAGGGCCCTCTGCAGGCACTCCCAGGAGCCCACCCATCTTTGGACCACCCATTCCTAGCAGCACATGGCCACACACCAGCAGCCGGCTTCCTCCCAGCTGGAGCAAGAACAGGGTAAAGGCGCTCCCTCGAGCCAGGGGAGTGGCGGGCCACAGGACTGCCCTCCCTGGTTCCACCCCACAGTCTAAAACGACGCCCTAGGAAAAATGAGCATGGCAGAAAGGGCCCGAGAGCTCAACTCCTCCAGGATTCTAAACCCGAGATGCACATCTCAAAGTCCGGGGGTATGCGTCCAAAATGCCAATTCCTGGGCGGGATCCCAGGCTGTAGGATCAGCTCCCTGGAGACAGGGCTCCACTCTCTGTGTTTTCACCAGGCTATCCCAGGGATTCTGGTGCACGGCCAGGGTCAGGGATCTGGTCCAACCCTTTCATTTTACAAATGAGGAAAGCTATTGTTAGTGGATTTAATGCTGATTCATTTCGACCACTCTTTCCCTGGTTGTAAAGCACTGCAGTCTCACTGTGGAAAGTTAAGGAACAATGAGAAGATACCAAGAAAACTGAAGTCACTAATAATCCCGTCTCGAAGAAATAGCCACACTCAGCATTGGGGGCACTGCCTCCCATCTCATTCTTGGGCAGCAGCGATGAGGAGACGGCTTCGCGGCTTAAATCCTAGATTTCCTCCGCTTACATTTTATCTTAAGTGCCTTATGATGTCATTGCAAATTCATGACAAAAAACCAATAAAGATAAAAAATACCCAGAGACTGTAAACACTGTAGATAAGATGAATAGCTAATGAATGCCAAGGGCAGGGCCGGGACCCAGGCAGCCCGACCCCCATGCTGTGCCCACTCCTTCCATGGAGGGGTCCGCCAGCCCCCAGACAAGTGCATCTTGACAGGGAGTCCAGGCCAGGACGAAGAGGCACGGAGGCCAGCCCCCCAGTGACGGGGAATGGGGAAGGCGGGGGGTCTTGTCCAATGGCTCACAAGGGCCAGCCCAGGGAGTCAGATCACAAAAGCAGAAACTAATGATACAGTTGTCGAGACTGATTACACAGCACAATAGAAAAATTACAGGGCTGTTTGCTCCCAACAACGTAACATTAATTTATCAATACGGCTTATGCGACACGGGAGAGACAACCGCCTGAATGCGGGCTCCTTGCTCACCTTACTGCCCCTGGAATCTCAGCCACAGAGGCAGGCGGTGCCTCAGGGAAGGGGTCAGAAAGCCAACTTTCTGGCCCGTGCTGAGTGGGGCAGCGCAGAGCGGCTGCCCGCGGGTCTGAAGTCGGAGACTCTGCATCACACAGTGTAGACGCGGATGCCCGAGAGAGGCCGGCCCCAACACGTATGTGAATCTACGGTCCCCCCGATACTGCCCAGCACACGATTACACCACAATCCCCCCTCTTCACGTCAGGAAACGGAGGCACAGAAAGCTCAAATGGCTCGGCTAAGGCCACACAGCGGGCAAGGAGCAGCTCTAGGATTCAAACCCAGGCAGGATTCAAACCCCAGCATGTGCTCCCTCCCCTGAAATGTCCCTCCAATAATGAAAGATTAATTAAAAAAAAAAACAACACTCCCTTCCTTTGGCTCATCGACACTTTCCGTCTGCGACGCACACTCACTCACCACTCCACCAGAGCTCACACTCATCCTCCGTGAGATGGCCTGGGGCTGGCCTTTGAGGTGGGGACACTGAGGCAGGCACCCAGAGCCCAGAGATTTGCCCCCTGCTGTTTAGGCTGCCCAGTTATCAGGTTGAACTATATCAAACTGCCATTCCTTGGACCAGAAGCAGCTGTGTACTGGCACTTGGACATGGACTGATCGCCTCCCAGAAGGAACAGCCATGAACTTGAACCAGCGTGCCCACTTGCGGAGTGCGGTGCCAGGGACGGTACTAGCTACTCTGTGACGTAAGTGCTGTTATTAACAGCAAATAAGGAAACTGAGGCCCGGGGGGACCTCATGACGCTGAACGTCCCACAGTCAGGCAGCGGCCTGGTAAGACTAAAGGGTCACTATGGGGCAACGGGATCCTTTTGGGATGCTGGACTCTCCCAGCTGCACGAGTGGCCTCCAAACTCAACCCAAGCAGTGGGTTAGGTGGGCCAGCGGGGTCTGGGGTATAGGTGGGAAGAGGAGGGAGGAGTGGAGGTGGAAGCTGGCAGGAGGGTGTGCGGTTAGTCGGGAACGGGGGAAAGCACTCGCTTCCCTTCTGCCTCCAGCCAGAGCTGCAGGGAGGGGGCTGGGGCTCAGCAGAAGGCAGATGTCAGCAGCTCCAGTTGGAACCCCCCTTCCTCCCCAGCACACAGGCCCCAGGACAGACAGTGACCTTCCCTAGCATCAGCCAAGTGCATCGTCCTTGACCAGCTGGCCCGGGCACAGCATCACAGTGAGGCCACCCAGGAGGACTCAGTGGCCTGTGTCGCCAGGCACGAGTACTGGGGGTGGGGACAGCGGCCGGTCACAGCTGTGCCACGGCTGCCTCGCTGCCCCCTTCCTCCCCAGCGCCCCTCTCTGCCCATGTGTCCGGAGGCAGGGGGCAGCTGGCAGCCAGGAACAAGAGGGCAGAGGCCACGGCAGGAGGAGGAGCGCACCAGGAACAAGAGGGCAGAGGCCACGGCAGCAAGGGCAGAGGGGCGCCGGGGTGCCCAGCAGCAGGGCCAGGGAGGCCCTTTGCAAGGAGGCAGCTGCGACCTAAAGACAAGCTCTGCCTGGGGAACCCCACCGTTCTGCTCTCTCGGACGAGGTACCCAACCATTCCGGGTCTCCGTTTGTTTCTTTACGTGTAAAATGGGCATAAGAGTATTCTCCTTGCACCATGAGAGGATGAAATAAGGGGGCACATGAATAGCTTTTAGCACAAAATCAGTGCTTGATGAAAGGTGGTCATTACTGCTATTAACGGGGTGGGAGCAGAAACTTAGAGAGTCACAGCCCAGGGTGGAGACGTGTCACAGAGGCAGTGCCCCATGGGTAGAGGGCCACAGGGACAAGGGGCAAAGAGGCAGACGAGTTGGACTTGGGGACAGCAGGGGAGCAGTCAGATGGCATTCCTTCTGCATACTCCTGGGAGTTGCAGAGTTCAGAGGACAGGCGACAGCCACATAGCTACACAAGTAGGGGGGCCCCAAGCAGGCGTCCCAGTACAGGTCTCAGACTCCAGCTCTCAGCGGAGTGCAGCCTCTGTCAGACCTCAGCCCTGCACCTCTCGCCCCAGGGAGGGGACAGCGAGGAAGGCCCCTGTGAGGGACGAGGCCCTCCTACAAGATGGGGGACCATCCCTGGCCCAGGACCACAGCTCAGAATCTAGAACTGAACAGGAGGGTCTAGGACAGGCTGGGAAGTCAGAGTTCAAGGCCGAAACTCTGTCGGCACACAGGCCCAGCACGGTCTGCGCTTCAGGTCCCGCACGATTAGGTCCAAATACTCCCTCCTCCGCCTCCCAGTGAGAGGACTTCGGGCACATGACCTACAAAGCTCTCTGAGACTTGGTTTCCTCATCTGTGGAATGGAGCTAATGAGAGTTTTGTTTCTGATTTCAGACAGATATTGTCATTATTCCGGAGATCATCTCTGTAAAGCATGGAACACACTAAGGACTTCAGTGAGCAGGAGCTATCAGGACTGGCACTGCCACCGTCAAGGCCAATGACAGCCCTTCTTCAACAGGAATAGGTGGCCCAGGCATCTCCCAGCAGTGTCGTGACGCCACGGAGGAGACAATGTTGCTAAGAGGCAGCCCTCTGCTGACCTTGAGGAGTCCCCGCCCCTAAGCAGCGAGGCCGCTCTTCAACGATGCTGCAGGGCGGAGGTGGGCAGGGTGGCAGGGGTGTGCACCAGCCCCCACACTCAGAGCAGAGAGGCCATGGGCTCTGCAGGAACCTCCGAGGGAAACCAAGCCCGGGAGCAGGGCGGAGCGAGTGCAGACCCTCAGCCCTTTGCCTTGAAAAGCTGACTATTACGATCATGTTTGCTCTTTTTCCCTATAATTATCTCACTTTATTCTCTTTGTTTTTACTTCTTTTTTTACATTTAAATGCCAACCCAGACCCAGAGGATGCAAGAAAGAGGGCGGTGTTTCTCGTGGCAGGGCGTGGAGGGGCAGCCTACTGCTGGGCCAGAGGAAGAGGACCTCAAGATGAAACTTGAAAAGACCCATCGAGGAACCCCAGTGGATCTCCACCCCTGCACCCACCGGGGCTCCTTCCAATGTGGGTCAGGGTTTTGCATGAGTAAGACAAGCCATTTCTGCACACAAAACATCAAACACTGGGCTCCAGCAGATGGGGTTCTGAGCCGGGCCGCACCCTCGGCCCGGTCCTACACAGATCAAGCAGTCAGAGCTGCAGAAGCTTCTCCCACCCACCTCCTCTCTGTAAACCCCAAGAACGCTCCGGTTTCTGTAGGAGGGGCCCCAGATGCTATTCAGAGAAGGCCCTGAAGCAAGCGGCAGATGAATGAAGTGCAGAGAAGAGGAGGAGTGGAGAGAGGAGGCAGGAGGAGCTGGGGCCAGGCTGCTGTGTGTGAAGGCCTCCCTCCTCGCCTCTCAGCTCCAAATCACAAAGCAGGGTCGCGATGAGCGGAAGGGTCGCCATGAGCAGAACCAGCCACACACTTCCCCGCTTCTGACAGTGCGGATGCTTCCCACCCAGACGGATCCTAAGCCCCCTCTAGAAATGCAAGAACTCCGATGGCCTGGCCACCTTCCATCAAAGGCAAGGAAGGGATGGGGCCCTGGGAAGAGCCCACAGGAAGGGTGCTGACTGTGAGCTGCAGTCAGTGGTCACTCGCTGCTCTGTCACACACAGCCCACACCTGCCTCTGCCTCTGTCCCCACACTCCTCAGACCCCAAGCCCCAGACAGAAGGCCTTGCAGAAGCCCAATGTGACAGGCCAAGGGCAACTCCAGGAAGCAGCTTAGAAGTCGAGAGAGCACTGGACACGGAGTCAAAGGCGTGGGTGCGAGGCTTCACTGTGCCGTGTCCTCACTGTGACTCCAGGCAAGCTCTCGGTCTCTGGGCCTGTGTCTTCTTCTGTGCAATGAGGGAAGCGAACCAGACCATCTCCAGGCCCCCAGTCCCCTGCTCCGAGACTGAGAGTCCTAAAATCGAGGCGGCACCAGCCGGGTACCCTTGGGCAACACCGTGCCCCCCACCCCGTGTACTTCCCTCCCCTGCCACTCCCTCCTGAACCCCCAGCACAGCTTGAACACCACAGTCTCAGCGGGGTTGGGGACCAGGGTGCACACCCACAAGCTTTGCTACATTCTCATCCCAGAGAACGGTCTGGCCCAGCAATTTCAGACGCAAATTGTTCCAGATGGGGGCCCACGGTGGGCGGGCAGAGGCCCCTGGAAACGGTCAGCTGTCCCGGGGCCGTCTAAGCAGGGAGACCTTGGGGCCAGGGATATTCAGCCTCAGGAGCCCCTCGTCCCCGCTGACAGGCCTAGCCCTGCCTGACTCCGGACCCGGTGGAGCACTGAGCCTTGCTTCTCTGGGCATCACATCACCTGTGGCTAATGCACACCTTTTCCCTCAAACGCCCATCCTCGCCCTCGAGCCCACGCATTTCGTCCTCTTCCACTACCATAAAAGTAACAACAGCGACAGCACGTAAAACTCTGGAAAACCCTCGGCAGGTGTAAGCAGCGTGCGTGCCAAGTGTTTTATGGGGTTGTCCTACATAATCCTCTCAGGGACCTCATTAGGAAGGTACCCTTGTCATCCCCATTTCACAGATGAGGAAACTGAGGCGCAGAGTTGACTAACTCTCTGACAAGATCGAGGACATCTGACCTGAGTTTTCTCATCCCCGTTCCACTTCACTAATGCATCTGGATCTTCACTCTCTGCCTTTTCCCTCCTTCCGCAGAGAAAGACGGTCCCTCTTCTTTTATTCATTCGAGACCCAGCACCAGGCAAGGCGCTGCTTGAGACGCTGTCCCGGCCTCCGGGTTTGTGTCTCTCATTCCCTCTCTTCCAGCTTTGCATGTCTCCTGCTCCTTCAGCTTCTCCCAGCGGCCGGCTCCTTCCAGCCCCAGTGCCAGATGAGGAGAGCACGTCCCAGTGCCCCCCCACCCTCTTAACAACATGTGCTCCTGCCCACCCATCACTGGCCATCGCCGGGTAACCACAGCCCTGGCAGGACAAGTCTCCCCCATCCCCTTCAGCCCACCCTCACGTGGCCAGGACTTGGCTGACCACTGCCTTCGTCCCGGAGGCTTCGTCCCCCTGGCGGCCACACCGTGGCATCCTCCCCATGAGCTCGCTCCCTCCTGGCCCTCTCTCCTCACTCCGGCCTCCAAATGGAGACTCTCCTTGGCCCTCATCCCTTCTCATGGTCCACTCGCACCCTTGGCTTCAGCTCTCACCTCCAGGCATATCATTCACAAATCTCCAGGCTGGCTTTGATGCCCAAGGCCAGCCTTGAAATTCCAGCCCCCGGGCCAGACATATGCCTCTGGATTTCCAAAGCAAAACCCAAATCTGCCGTGCAGAACCAGACGCGTCGCTCTCCTTCCCAACCCACTCTCCGCCTGAGCCGCCTCTCTCTCCTGGTGATGGTTCCTGCCCACCCTCAGGCTGCCTGCCGGAGACCCCAGCTCCCAGGCTCCTCACATGCCCCTGGAGACCACATCTGGCCAGCCTGGCCTCCCTGCCATTTCCCTCCCCAGTGCCCCCACCCCCAAACTGCACTCTTAGCGCCTCCTCCTAACTCTGTCCTTGGTCCCTCCACCTGGAGGTGGTTCTGTGTCTCTCACGGGTCTGCCCACCGCCTCCTCAGGTGTCTGCTGCTTCCCATCCATCTCCAACTGCCATCGCATCGATCTCCCTGAAATCTCCCAGGTCCCATCATGTCACCCCACTGCCCCAGCCGCGGCCCCAGGTACACAGAGAAGAGGTCACGGGCTGCACCCAATCCTCTGAGAGTTTGGGCAATCACTTGTCCCTGCCCTACATCCTCCTCTTGTCCAGTGTGACTCACCATTCACGTCCTCCCTGACCCCACCCCCAAACCCAGGCAGGACCAGAGCCTCCCCAGGAGCCCAGTTCTCTCTGCCCCTCCCTATGGGGGGGGCGGGTCACTGTGATACACACACACACACACACACACACACACACACCCCTCCCGCACAGCAAGAGAGGAGAGCTACCACGTGGGCAGGAGACACGCCATCCGCCGGCTCCCCCTCTGCTCACCGGAGGCCTAAATGCCGCACACTCACTTGCTCGGCGTCCCCAGCGGCCAGGAGTGGCCACATCTGGAACCTGCAGATGTCTGGGTACAGGGGTGCCTCTGGAAACCTCTTGCTTTCCTGGTGGCCACTCCTCACCTCTCCCCCTTCCTGCCTGCCTTTTACAAGGACACACATCGGCTGCAGCCACTTTGCCACCATGACAGGAAAGCGAAAGAGAATCACAGAGACGCTGCCTTTGACATAACTGAGCTGCCGGACCAACAGCAGCTTCCACCCCCCGCCGCCATCTAATTTTACATCAGAAAAATACACCCCTTTATGTTTCAACCACCGAAGTCCCTTTTCAGTTACTTGCAGCCAAACACAAGCCCGTGCGGTCACATACGCGGTCCCCCTGAACTCTCCCAGCCACCCCGTGGGCTGGCAGTTATTTGTTGCAAGAGGAACTGAAGCTCAGAGAGGTTAAGTGACTTGCCCAAATGCCAAGCACCCGTGAACGCGAGAACCGGGGTCAAACCTGCCTGCTGCAAAGCTGGGCTCTTCCCGACCTGCTTCCCCAGCCGTATTCCAGTGTTCACTGAGCGCCTCAGTGCGAAAGACCACCCACCTCCCACGTCTTCCTCCACATGAGCCTTTAGACACGTGGGAAGGGTCATACCCTCCTCAGGCTGGATGCCCTGGCCACCCTCTTCCTAAAGCAGCAGCTAACAGAGCCAGTATCCAGAACGTGTTACAAGGAGCCCCCTTTGGAGCCCATGGGTGCCCCAGCAATGCCCTGGGCCCCCCAGCAGCTCTGCAGCTCTGCCCAGCTGCTCTCTGCACATAGGCAGGTGCTGCCCCCCTCCCCTGCTCACTGCCGTCATCCATCCACACGAAATGAAACAATCAATGGTACAAATATTTTATCTAGTTTCCCACACGGTTATTTTATTCGAGGTGAATGGATCAATGTAGACCAGGGAGCATGGAGCAGAATTTCTCGCTGAACTGACAGCGGGACATTTGTTCCAGCATGGAAAATCTCACCAGGTTCTATTGCAGCTGATGTTTGGGGCTGGGGAGCGAGGGGTGGTCCCGCGACCTTCAGGCACAGACTGGACAGGGAGTCCGGGAAGAGCATAGACTAGCATCTGTGACCGTGGGCGTGGGGAGCACGGGCTCTGGGCACAGAGGACCTGACTCCAACCCACTTCATTGCTCGCTAGCTGGGTGATCTCGGGCACATGCCCCCGTTTCCTCATCTGAACAATGGGGATCAATAACGCTCACCTCATTCAGTTGTGTAAGGATTAAAGCCACTGAAGGAAAAGTGCTCAGCACACAGCCCAGCACATGGTAAGCACCCAGGGTCAGTGACGCCATTACTCCTGCAGTCCTCATCATCGTCACCATGAACTCAGGACTTCTGCAGCCAGAAGGGGGGTAGGAGCATGCCTAGATATTCCAAGATGACTCAAATCCATGCATGGACACCTGCTATTCCTCCAAGTATGCTCTCGTTTTGGAGTCAGAAACTTTGATCATGATAAGACTGGATATTGTACAAAGGGTCCTCTTCCCTCTTGACAGAGTTGGATGTTGGAGAAGTCATTCGCCTTCTCTAAAAATGGAACAGTGAGATCTGGCCTTCCTCCCAGAGCACTAAAAAGTCCCTTTGAAGGGTGCCTGGGTGGCTCAGTCAGCTCAATGTCCAACTCTAGGTTTCGGCTCAGGTCATGATCTCAGGGTCCTGGGATCGAGCCCCACGTCGGACTCTGCACTCAGCATGGAGTCTGCTTGAGATTCTCTCTCCCTCTCCCTCTGCCCCTCCTGCTCATGCTCTCTCTAAATTAAATAAATAAAATCTTAAAAAGAAAAGGAAAAAGAAAGCCGTTTGAGTGTAGGTGCACACTTATTTTAACGTTCCCTGTTAATAGTCATTGAACAGCTGATCCTATGCTCCACCAGAATGCCGCCATCTTGACTTCTATCACCTGACAGCATACCTGTTTTGGGAAAAGCTTAGAGCCAGGGAGGCATGATCCTACCCATAGAAGCAGTGAGGTGAGGAGGGAGGGAGTGGAGATAGGCAGAGAAACCAAAAGGATCTTGCCAATAAAGACAAAGGTAAAACGTGTTTAACTAAGTTCTCCCAAGCGAAAGCTCCTCTCCCAAAGACATGGTTGGACACCGTTGAGAAGGCTGGCTGGTGGCCATGACAAAAGGAGCTCCAAAACAGGCCCCTTCCTTAACAAGCCTCCTTGCTGCTTTCTCCGCTGGGGCCACTTCGCGGACAAGGGCCCCATCAGTGACACCCTACATGAGAACCATCTCTCACGAGCACCATGGACTCTGTGCGTCCCAAACAGAAGTCACCATGTCCCCCGTCACCCACACCTGCTCAAGGCGGCAATATTTCCCCCTCACACAAATTCTGGAAACCTCAGCCCCTCTTAACACCTCCATCCCTCACGCTCAACAGGTATAATCACAGTTGTTTGAAATTTCTGCATCGTCTTTAAAATATTTTCCCTCTCCGTTCCCCTAGCTTCCCACCCACATCACCCATCTTCGAGGCGCTGCAAGTGCCTCCTGCCTTCTTCCCCTACTCTATGCTTCTCCTCTTCCTAAACCCATGCGCATCTGACGTTTAGGCTCTTCTTAAAACACAAATCAAAATGACCCCCTCGGGTATATTAGTGCGCGTGCGCACAAAGGTTTTCTGCATACATGGAATATGCAAATTTAACTCTACGCACCCAGAAAGAGTGAGAAAAAAATAATAACTATTTTTAAAACGGCGGTCCTTCTGCCCCCATTTCACTCACTGAGAGCATCTGTCAGAATAAGCAGGGCAGACATGCTGTGATTCCGCTGCCCCCACCCCCAGCCCGTCCCAGCTCGAGGGTGCCTCTCCCAGTGGCCACAAAGAGTTTTCGGAGATCACTTTCTGCCTCACTCGCTGATTCTACTACAGCACTCGAAGGAAATCCACCAAAGGATGGGTTTTTCCCAGGTGTCTGGGGCTATGAGTGATTTGTCTATTTTTCTTGTTATTTCTAATTTTCCATTAGCAAATATGCTTGAAAAAATTTTAAAGCCATCTGAACTTTCTTCATTTAAGATGCTTGTCCTAAAAACCTTCAGTAGCTCCAATCGCTAACCCCGCAAAGTTCAGACGGTCTCAGCCCAGCATCCAAGGGCTTCCCAAGAGAGCCTGGTGGTTCATCTGTCCGCCCACAGGGCCCCAGACGCCCTCCCCCCCAGGCTGACGGGGACCTGGCATTTTTTCTGCGCCACCGGCTGGGCACGTGTGCTATATGCTGCACTTTCTGCCCGAAATGTCCTCCCCGCCCTCCCCCTCCCTATCCAGATCCAACCTGTGTATCAAGGGACACCCCCCATATCACCAAAGTTTGCCTAAACTCCACCCCCCCACACCACCACACAGCTTTCTGTGGCAACGGATTGTCACAACCACCTGCGTTCTCCTGATGAACCCGTCTGGCCTCCCACCCCCCACCCCCGAACTAGTCTACCCCTCTGTCGTAGCCTTTGCAATCTCCAGCCTTGCACACCACAGATGCTCAGATAATGGAGTAAGTGAAGTGGGTTGAATTGGATTGAACTGACTTGGACAGCCCTGGCTTGACTTGGCTTGATTCAATCATTATGTTCTTTAAATCAAAGTTTTAGTAAATTTGGCAAACTGAGCGCTTGGCAAACAGGCATTCGGTGAGTTGCCTGTAGGCAAATTGGCTATTTGCTCCATGGTCCTTCGGGCACTTGGGCCTCCGGTCACTTGGCTCTTGGGAAACTGGCCTCTGAGAAGTTGATCCCTCTTAAGTGTCTTCTGATTTTGGGTGAACTGACCCTGAGCAGAAAGTGAGCATCTGTGGGGGGGAACAGCGACATGTCCCAAGAAGTAGTCTCAGAGGCCGGCTGAGGACCAGGGAAGTTCCACAGTAGCACGTGGGTGACACTGCAGATACTCCAAACACCCAGCCCCGTGACAGCTGGGAAATGCTGGAGACGCTCGCCCCTGAAGAGTCTCTGCGGAGCCGTGTCACCACCCCCAAGCACCCAGGAAACCAAACCGTCTGCCCAGCCTCGAGCTTCTGTCCTAAGGAGGAGGACCTGCTCCCAGGCGACACCCAGGGTGCCAGGGCCAAGGGGGTGCCCCACTGCCCCCTGCCCCCTGCCCTCCCCCGGCCCAGAGCGAAAGTTTGACTAAAGCTCAGTGTCTTTGCTTTTATAAATCTCTGCCTTTTAATGATGGCTTCAAGGCTGAGGGGAAAAAGGACCATTAAACTCACTGAATAAGTTAATGGGGCAGAGAGAATCTATTTCGAAGCCACCCCAGGCTATTTTCCTCTGGAGCTAAAGCCTGAATAAGCAAAAAGAAAAAATTAAAACCGTAGAGCGCATTGCCAATAAATAACCCCCAGTGTAATCTCTCAGCATCCAGGACTTCATTTCCAGAGATATTATAATGCAGATCACTTGGAAAACACCTCTGGTTTCAGAGTTCCTCCTGCAGCGGTGGCTGGGGTCTCATAACCCGCCCGACCCGGGCCCTCCCTCTCTGCGGAGGCAGCTGCAGGGGCCGCTTCTCTCCCTGTGGCGGCCCCTTAGGCACCCAGGTGAGAAGCTGGGTCCCCCTGGGTCAGCACACGAACCCAGGCCTCCTCACAATCGGGAACCCAAGCCCCTGCTCTCCCCCCAAGCTGTACGACTCCTTCAAGATCTTCCTAGTTGCCACCTGCCTTCACCTGCAGCCCCCGTCCCACTGTCCTGAAACTTGACGCTCTCTCTTCCCTCAGCACAGACCAAATACGGCACCTTGCTTTCTTTTGCCTGGACAGCTCCTCTCCTCCTCCCCCAGCTCCCTCCTCCCACTCCACTCCTCCTCCTCCCTCCCCCTCTCCACACTCCACTCCTCCCCCCTGATTTCCCGTTCTCCTTGGCCCACTTCCCTGCCTCCTCCAGGGAGAACTGGGGCCTCCCCACAAAGAAGCCGGAAACATGGCTCTTAGGGCCGGGAAAGCACAAATAATTAAATAACTCAGAACTCCTGTTAGTAAATGTTGAATCCCACTAGACACACGTTGTTTACTCTTTAATATTTAAACATGGTAATTAAATCTCTGAATAAACAAATATATTTGAGCAATTGGCATTCCTGAGTGGGAGCTCCTTGCTGCCACCAGGCACCTTGGGGTCCTCCAGGCAAGGCCAGGCCTTCTTTGCGGGCTGCCAACGTGTCGGCAAGTGGGGTCCAGGATCACAGACCCTTCCTGGGCCATTGGGCCAGGCAGCCTGGCTGGACTTCTAATCCAGGAAGGGGTGATGGAGTCCACCCTAGTCCTACAGAATCTGCCCCTCGGAGGACCCAAGGCTGTGTCTTGTCTTCCCTGACCTTCAGAAAATCCCCCAGCCTCCCTGTCCCCGGCAGCCACGCTCCTCATCCCCTCATACGTGTGTTGGTCCAGACGGATGCTGAGCACTGGAAAGACCGGGTACACAGGACTGAACCCCAGGCCTCAATGAGCTCCCAACCATCCTTTGGAGAAGCCCGTCTTCTCGGGCTGGCATGGTCCAGCCCCTGCCTACTGTGCCAGACACCAGGAACTTGCTTCAGCTCCTTAAAGGTGCCCTTGCTTCCAGGGCTTTCTTCATGCCAGGCCCTCTACCTAGAATAGCCCTCCACGGCATCCGCCCCTCCTATGTGGCTCATGGCTGTTCATCCTTCAGTTTGAGCTTAACTGTCCCTTCTTCTGGGACTCCCCCAGTGGGCCCCAACCACAGAGCCCCCAGGCCCATGTGCTTCCTCGAACACACTGACTGCACCCATCACTTAAGCTGTGAACTGGATCACCTCCTGCTTCAAAGAAACACATTCCAGGGCCTCCTATTTCTCTTGGATTAAAACCTAAACTCCTTTCCATGGCCTGCAAGTCCCTGTGGACCTCTCCGACCTCATCCCTGCTCCTGGGCGCTCCACTCCATTCCCCCTACCCTGCCCCAGCCTCCTTTCCGTCCCCGCCAACACACTTGTCCCTCATTCCTACCTCAGGTGCACACACATGCTGGAACATTCTGCCTTCCAGGCCTCACGAAGCTCTGCCACCTTGTCACCACTCAGGGTCGTCTCAGAGGATGCCCTGCCTGCAGCCTCCCCCTGGAAGCATCCCCCAACCCCGAGTCAGCCTTCGTATCGCGCCCCTCGGCTCGGTTCCTTCATGGGACTTGTGACTCCCTGGCATTCACCTGGGTGCCTTACATCAACACCAAGGTCTCTGCTCACTGAACTCCCAAGCCGGGAACTTGACCTTGGTGGTTCCTCACAACATCGGCAACATGAGGGAGTGAAGACTGTGCGTCTCCATCCACACCGCTCACTAATCCGTGGGTTCCGTGAGGCTGGCCACTGTACCCTCGTGCTCGGCACCCACCTCAGACTACGAAGTAGAAGCAGACACAGGCTGGTCCAGGGCCTCCCCACACCCCACGTCTGAACACTCAGCAAGCACGGCTCCCAGATACATCACTTCGGAAGGAGGATCTGGACTCAGGGTGCTGCCTGGCAGTCACCTGTCCATTGCAAACAGGACCCAGACCAGGGCTCTTAGAGAGGCTGCGTGACTTGGGTGCATGGGGAACCCCTGGGGTGGAGAGCACCTGCCCAGGGGTCCAGCCCTGCCAGAGAGCACCGGACGCCCAGCATGCCCTCGCTTCCACACTGTCGGAGAGAACAAGGAATGTTCTAGGGCTAGGGACACCAGAAGGTGCCCCTCCAAAGTCAGCAATCTGCTTTTCCTGCCTGCTTCAGCCCTACCTCCTCAAGAAACGGCATGTCACAGTGGAAACCGACGGTCTTTGTGTTACACAGGATCCCGGCTCTGCCACCGACCCATGTGGGTGACCTTGAGCAAGTGACGCCACCCTCTGCCCCTCCTCATCTGGAAGACGAAGATAGAAAAGCACTTATTTCAGTGAGTCACGCACATGTGTCTATCCTAACCCAGATTACTCAAAGGCAGTCCTATTGTGTAAACTTGGTACAACCACTTTGGAGAAAGACCTGGCAATATTTTATAAAGTTAAATATAAATACATCACACCATCCAGAAAATCCACTCCTGGGGACAGACCCGAGAGAAATGAAAGCATGTGTTCACCAAAAGCCTTGTGCGAGGATGTTCATCATGGATTGACCCATAACAGCCCAAAACTGGGAAAAGCCAGGGTCCCCACAACCAGGAGCCTCGCTAAACAAACTCAGGTATTCCATAAAGCGGAACAGTACCCAGCAATAAAAAGAAACAGATCATGTTATCTGCAATGACAGGCATGAACCCCAAAAATATTTTGCTAAATCTGTATCCTGTGATTCCATTTATATGAAGCTGAAGACCAGGCAAAAGCAACCTATTCTGGAAACAGTCAGGATGGTGACCAGCTCTGGGGAGGAGGGGGCAGACTGGCTGGGGAGGGACACGGGGAACTTTCCGAGGGAATGGTAATGCCCTGTATCTCGTTGGGTTTGGGTCCCACACGTGCACGCGTCTGTCAAAACTCACCCTTGAGATTTACGCAGGTCACTGACCATACACACTAACTCCAAGGAAGACAATGGAAACAAATATGGATCACTAGATAAACAGGCTGATGTATTTGGGGGGGGGCGTACAAACGTCTACAATTTACTGTGAGATGCATCCGAAAAATACGGTGGGTAATGAGTGGACAGATGGACGGACAGATGGACAGACCACGAGATAGAGCAGGCAGAGTAAAATACTAACTACAGAATCCGGGTGGTGGGTATGTGGACGTTCACTACAAAACCTGCAAATTCTGTGTATGCCTGAAATTATTCATAACGAAAGGATGGAACGGGAGAATCCTATTTCCTCACATTCCCCCAAGGAAAGCAATTCCATACGCTCATTCTTTCTTGAAGTTGTTCATTACTGCTGACCAAATCGCCACGGTCTGTGGTCCCAGCCCATTGGTATTTGGGGGTAAGGCAGGGATAGGGGGGTGCAGGGAGCCTAACTTGATGGCTGACACAGGGCGGTGCTCACTGATAGTAGGCTGAAATAATTGATAACTTGGTTACTTGATTAATAAGGGAGTCAGCACATAGTACATTTGACATGCAGCTGTTTTGCTTCTTTTCCCTACGATCTCCTAAACATCAGACAATCAGAGAAGTGTCTTCCTGGGCCCTTGTCAAGCTACGCACTGGCTTCTTCCCTTTACCTAGCTCTGCTTCTCCCACGGATGCGCGATCTCTTCCGCGGGGGCTCCTTTGTTCTCAAGGCCGGCCAAGCAGTTGGGCTGAGGGTGCCGGCAGCTGGAGACACCAAAACCTGAGAAAAATCCAGCTCTGATGAACTTCTGCAGGTTGCTGCACTTGGGAAGCCTAAGAAAGGCTCTGTTTTAACTTCAGCAGGCATGCAATTTTTTTCTTACAACTGTTGAGCTAATGATGAGCGGAATGGTGTCCCCCCACAAAGTTCCTCTGTTGATGTCCTCAGCCCCAGTATCTCCAAATGTGTCTGTATTTGGAATTAAGTCTTTATTTAAAGTTCATATGGGGTCATTAGGGTTGGCCTAATCCAACATGGCTGGTGTCCTAGGAGAATCAGACGCACACACAGAGGGAAGGCCATGTGCAGACACAGGAGGAAGACCACCCTCTGCGGGCCAAGGACAGAAGCCCTGAGACAAACCAGCCCTGCCTGCACCTTGATCTTGGACTTCCAGACTCCAGAACTGTGAGAAAACAAATGTTTGTTGTTTCAGGTAAATACCCCGTCTACGGTATTTTGCGATGACAGCCCTTAGCAAACAAATACAGTGATGGAATGTTGTCTTTATTTTAAATTACAAATCTGGTAGGTATGATCACCTTTTTGCTGCTTACAGTTTGTAAAATTTTATTTTAATAAAGAAAAAACAAAGGATCACATATTGAGCACCGTCTTTACCCATCACCTGGAATTCGTGCATATTATCATTTTGTCATAGGCTAATCCCAAAAAAAGAGAGAGGGCCAACCATCATAGCCTTCCTCTCCTTCCTCCTCTCTCCCTAGAACCAAGGCCATCATGACAATGGTGTGTAACCAGTCACAATTTTATCTTCTTACTACGTATTTGTGTCCACAAATAATACGTTCTCTTGATCATCGCGTTTTTTAAATTACACTCTGCAACTTGTTCGGGGGTTCGGTTTTTTTTCCACCAGCATTATGTTTTCAAACATAGTCACGTTAAGGGCACAGAGAACAAGATTTTCACTGTGACTGCTATAAAGCACCCATCATATCAACATAGCCCAGTTCCCTTATCTCCTCTTCTCCCGATGACATGGGAGCTTGCACCCCATCCTTTTCCTCCTCCTCACCGTACCATTTACCCACGGCCTTAGGGTAAGCTCTTGCATTGTCTGCCTCAATGTCCTCATCTGTGAAATGAGAGCGGCTCCCCGCCCCCTGCATCACCACCACCATGTGTATGGCTGAAATACCATATAAACGGCCCGCCCCCGAGCAAGTGCTCAACAGACAGCAGCTGCTAGGACCGTGTGCTCCAGAGACTGGAAAGCTAGAACAATCAATAAACACCGGTCCAGACAGCAAAGAACATCTCAAAGGTGGGTCCTGAGTGACAAGCAGGGCTCAGGTGAGCAGAACGAAGGCCAGAGGTCTTCCAAGCAGGGGAAACCGCCTGACCGCAAGACTGAGAGTTGGAAATGCCCGGGGATGTTTCGGGAACACGCAGACCAGTGTGCCTGGAGCAGAGCGTTCCCGGGGTGGGAGTGAGGGGGCATGTGGGGAGGCGAGATGCGGCAGCTTGAACGTGAACAGAGAAGTCTGAACTTTACCGTGGGAGCAATTCGGACCCAACTAAGGTTCCTGAGCGGCAATTATAGAATTACTTTCCTGCCACCCAAATAGCTCTTAAAAATCAACTGGGAATCTAGAAGAGTCCTGTGGAAAACATAATTGTGCTTTCATTTCTCAACTACATACCGGACTACGTGTGTCAGAGCATGCTCCGGTCAAGCCGGGGCATGTGGGAAAAGTGAGGGTGGGGGTCAGCACGGAGCCAGGCACCAGATTTGGGGTGCAGAGGGAAGACATGAAAGGGGAATGGAAGACAGAAGCCGGCACCTGGGTGAGCCCTGGCAACACGTGCTTGACAGTGGGTGAGTGTGCTGCTAGAATGGGGGGTATTCAAACTTGTCGCAGCCTGGGAAAATTCATTTAAAAAAATGGATGCAGAATACCGTACCGGCTCTGATCCCCAGGGAGTACACCCTGAAAGCCATCAATGCAGCTGTCATTACTGAAGTGTGGTCCCTGGGTCACCAGCATCCGCATCACCTGGGTACTCATTAGAAAGGCCCCTCCACCAAGGGGAAGCAGAAATTCTGGGGTGGAGCCCAGCACTCTGCCTCGGCAAGGCCTCCTGGGGACAGGGATGCAGGCACAGGTGTGAGAACCATGGGTGTGTGTTCCCACAGCCCTCCCACACACAGAGGCCCACCGCTAGCAACATCCTTCTGCAGCTTCAGCCCCTCCAACCTTCTACCCTGTGCCCGACCACCCCGTTTGAAACAGGAGAGGTCAGAGCCAGAAAGGCCCCCAAAGGTCACCTGGTCAGGACCCCTGGTTTTAAGGATAAAAACATGGAGGTCCGGCAATGGCCAGCGCCTTACCCAGACTCACTCAGTAAGTTGATGGCAGTGACGGGACCCCAGGGCCCTCGCTCGGAGGACAACCTCTGAGATGTAGCTGAAAACACATATTCCCACAAAATTCAGGAATCTCAAACTCCCCTGGGTCCCAAAGGCCCCTTTGCAGAACAGAGAAGAGCACAGTGCTATATCTTGTCGGCCGAGGGGTGCCTGGGAGCCACTGAGGCTTGGGCGGGGCCCAGAAGTAAAGGAAATAGGGCTGGCAGGAAGGAGGGAGGCATGGATAACCTGGGGGGCATGGCGGGGGTTCCGGGGCCACATGTGCCGCATTCAAATCCCAGTTCTGCCACTTACTAACCAAACGACTGACCATAGGAGACAAGTGCCATAGCCTCCCTGTGCCTCAGTTTCCCTGTGCCTTCATAGAATCAGGCTGGTAACAGTACCTGCCTCACCGGGCTGTGCCACGAATGACACAGGGTTAAAATAAGCCAGTCCCTAGGAAAGCCTCTGGAACAGTCACCGCAAGGGCTTGCACTCCCCGTGACGAGTTCCAGTTTCCCTAGGAGACACCTCCAACAGGCTGCTCGGCTGAGGGCGAAGCCCCAGGCCCAAAGAGGTACAGAGAATGAGAAGAATGATGTGCCCAGCGCTCTGGGCAGAGGCGTCCGCCCTGTCACCAAGCTGGGATCGGCCATAGATCCGTGAGACATTCTGCTAGAAACGCACCCATCCTGTCCAATGGGTCTTTACTGAGCACCTACTAGATCCTGGCTGCTGGGGATACAGAGCCAAGTAAAACACCATCCCTGCCTGCCGAAGCTCACGGCCCAGAGAAGAAACAAGCACAGGGAGGAGACTGATGCCATCCAGGGCACAGACATGGAACTCAAGAGTCTCAGCTGGCCTAGGGCCCTGGCCATGCCCCCCTCCTATCCAGCGATGCACCTGGGCAGGTGAGGACAGACACCAGGAAAGGTGAACAGGGTGGAGCCCCAAGGCCCAAGCACGCCTGACCAGAGTCCAGACCACAGCGGCCCTGAATGAGCAACCAGCGAAAAGAAGGCAGGTAGACCAGCAGGACTGGGGCAGGTGGGGAGACAGAGAAGAGTGCCAGTCATTTGCATAGAGACGGGATGACCCTGGACGATGAAACCTAAACAAGAGTCAGGGAGGGCTAAGGTCACTCTTCACACGCTGCTGCTCCCCTGGGGGGCCCCGAGCACTACTCTGAGCAGAGAGGAGGGATGGTGTCCCCACCAGCGCCCAGGGCTGGGCACCAGCCGGGCAGAGTGTTGGCCAGGAGCCGGGAGAAGGAAGCTGGGGCTGGCCCTGTAAATCGCACGGGAGCCAGTCTTCGCGTACCCACTGGGCATTCACCCCAGCCCTGGCTCTCCTCCACATGACACACGGGGGAGAAAGGCTGACCCCCAAATCACCCTCCGATGGGGCTTTCTCCCAGGAACGTGGCCTGGGGGGGTGGAGAGAATCTGGCTGCACCCTTGGCTCACCTGGCCCAGCTCCCCTACGGCCTGGAGCTAGATCCCCAAGAGCAAGGTCCAGGCAGCTTTCCAGAGAAAGGGCTTGACCTTCCATGTCCTGTAACAACGGAGAATATAGACCTTCACTGTCCTGCTCACTCATGTGTTCTCAGCTCTCACAAAAGAGGCTGGCCCCTCGGAGGCTCTCAAATAAACACGCTGATTAAATGCAATACGGGAGAAATGAAGGGGCGTCCGGGGAGAACCCTCTGCAACCTGCTTGAGGACACACACGGCTCCATGGCTTTCCTCCTGCCTGTCTCTCTGCCCGTCTCCCCTCGGCCGCCCAGGGTCAGCTTCCTAATAAACTACTTGCCCCAATCTTTGTCTCACGAGGTCAGAAGGCGACGGGAGCAGACATGCAACCCCCCCCCCACTTGCCTGCCGTACGTGCCTTCCCCTAAAAGCCACGGGTCGTCTTGTGGGCAAAAGCAAGGCCACGGCCTCAATGCCGTGGCCAGGGGCCACAACCCCGACAAGTAACTGCACTGCTGCCCACATCAGGTGGGCCCGGAACAGGTGCCCCCAGAATTTTTAAATCTCCAAGTAGAAAAACAGCACCCTCTCCACCGCAGGGAAGCCCACCCTTTCGCATACGGACATTTTTCTTTAAACTTTAGATTCCATTTTCTAAAACTCTGCCCCTGCTTCTCTTAAGACAGGGCTTTTAGCTGTGGCTTCTTTGGCTAAGGCTCGCCACCCCGACTCGACTGCAAGCTCCAAGAGGGGAGGGCCGTGGCTCTTTATTTTCTCCGTGTGGTGTCTCGGGACTCAGCACCGTGCCTGGCACATGGCTGGAGCCTGGTGCTAAGAAGAAAGAGGGGTGCTCCCTCATCTCCGGCTCCTGCAGGAGGAATGGCCAGGCTGGCCCTGCTCGCATCTCTGCCCATCCTTCCCCCAGAGTCCAGAGGCTGGCATGGTCCCAGCAGGCAGCAAGGCAGGTAGCCAGACACCTGGGCGCCCCACCGCCTGGAGTGCAGAGCCCCTCAACACCCACAGTGGGCTGAACGCCCGCCAACACCTGCCATCAGCTGTCTCTTATGCACGTGGAAGATAGTCCTTGGAAAAGTGGAATACAGGCCCTCCCCTGCACAACCCCCCAAGGGACAGGAGCCAGCCGCCCCCGCAGGACACAGGGCCCTCCCAGGGCAGAGGGAAAGCTGCAGCCGCAGGCCCTTCTTTCCACGCTCCCCCTTCACTGCCAGGGGCTCCGAGGGGCCCTACTTCCTCCTCCATCACTCTCTCCCTCCAACTGCCTAGAAGACAAGGTTTCTGCCAAGGGAATAAAACGACACCCCTCCTCCACGCCCCTGCCCCCTCCCCATTTCTCATGTTATTTCCCACTTGGTGTCTTATCGCCACATTTGTTAAAATGGCTGCCACTTAAGAGGTGGCAAGCAGTCAGAAACACAATCTGGAGCAAAGCTGATATTAAATAACTCCCTGAACCCGGCAGGTCTGCCAAGGCTCCCTCCTGAATCGCAGGTGTGTAAGGAAGAGGCTACACGAGGTGAGGCGCAAAAGACACCCCGAGTCCAGCCTCAGAGACACACCCCTGCTGGGGGAAGGTCCCTCCCTTCTCCAGGCTGGAGTCTCTGCTCCCTCGAAGCCCGAGGCTTAGCACGTCCCTCTAAGCCCCTTCCCACATGATCCCACACGCCCCCCGAGACACACACACACATACACACACACAGAGCAAAGGGCAGGAAACAATGCCTGACATTCAGGTCCAAGCTACCCAAACACTCCCTCTCAACCCGCCCAATGCCCCCTCCCCTTGTCATTTTCCAGGTAAACATATGGAGCCTCAGCAATCTGAGGCCCGCCAGACAGATTGGGGATGAAAGCATCTCCCAGAGAGTGGCACCCCAGAAAACATTAAAAAGTGTCTGGTCATTAGACCCCGGGATTGGTTGGCTATGAGGAAGTCACACATGCGCTCATCCCACCGGCCCAGGCAACACATTCCCAGGGGCCATCATCACACTCATGACCTTTGAGAATCAATCATCTCTAACCACTTGCATGTGAAGGGAAGAGAAATTCAGTTGACAGACCCCCTGAAGCCCATCTGCCATGATGCGGTTTCAATCTCACCTGCCCCAACAGTACCCATCAACTCCGCAACCGTGCCCGCCCCTGCCACCCCAACCCCAGCCAAACACAGTGCTGCTGTTCTCCACTCCAGCCACTGGGTGTCACTGCTGCCCCCAGTGAACTGGAACCATGGAGGGTTCATGGGTTGGTGTGGGGTGGGGAGGGCGCCATCAGGCCAACAGGATCCCACAAATCACTCCTGCACTGTGTCCTAACCTCATCCTTCTTCCCGAAAGAGATGGATGGCCAATCATGGAGTACCCACCACGTTCCAGACACTTTTCACACATCATATAATTTAATCCTCACAGCAACACCTCCCAGTAACACCTTACTTTGCAGGTGAAGAAAATGAGACCCAGAGAAATTAAGTAACTTACTCAAAGTTCAAAAAACAAGCAAGGGGGAGGGCAAGGACTGGAACCTGAGTTTGATGTGAAATTCTGTGACCTTTCTACTACACAATTTAGCCTCCCTTGAGACATCAGATTCCGAGCTATGGGCTCTAATTGAATCAAATTGCTTTGCCATGACCCACAGAGATGTTGGCGCCTGGAGGAAAACCATGTGCAGCTTTGATCAAAGGCACATTCCCAACAGGGCAGGCGAAATAGCGCCTCCCTCCCTGCAGACATCATGGTCTAGTGCCCTCTTGTGGCTTAATGTGGAACTGGCATGAATGTGAATGGGAGGCCCTAAGGACAGACTGAAGGGACTCCAAGGTCACCTCCTTTCCCCTGGATTCCTAAATTCTTTCTCCCAGGGCTGCTCCCAGGGCCCCATCTGCAGCTGACAGGCTTAATCAATTACAGTAGCCCAGAAGGGGACCATCTAGTGAACAGAAGCTACCTAGGGCAAGAATAGCAGTAAAACTCCATGGGACCATGTGCGCGAGGGGCTGGGTACTCCTGAATTAGTCTGCACAGGAATTCCCCACTGGGACCTTCTGCCACTTGGTATCCCAACTGAGTCTATCTGTAGGAACCATAACTATCTCCCTGTTCTTTTGGCAGACATGTGCCTTAGCCGTTTTGGTTTTTTTCCCCCAAATACACACCATCTTGGCCCTTGTCTTGTTTCTCTCAGCTTTGGCCCAGGTGCTGCTGGCTCCCCTCGTGTAACTTCCTCCAATCCCATGCCTCGAGGACCCTGAAATGCCACTGTCCATCACCTCTGCAAGACTCCATCATACCACCGGCCTCTGTGCACCCATCATACGCCAGGGACTTACTGTAATCTCATTTAATCCTGCCAACTACTCTACAAAGATGGATACAGTTAGCCTGATTTTTCAGATAAGGAAAGTGAGGCTCAGAGAAGTTAAGTAACTTGAATAAGCTCACACAGGGGCAGGGCCAGCATTTAAACTGAAGGCTGTCTGGCCAAAGAAAAGCCACTATTCTCCCTGCGACACAGAGCTGCCTCTTAGACGAAAGAACCACTGAAAATCCTGGGCACCGGAATTGTTCTAACAGAAGGCCCTGGATGAGAAGGTTAGTCTCTCAGGGTGAGTCTGATGAGCTGGAAGGAGGACAAGAGCCATAGAAATTATCTGTGCTCATGGAGAGGAAGTTCTGGAATAGAGGAAGAAAACGAGAGGGAGAAAACATACACACATACACACTCTCATGAAATCTGCTAATAACCCTGCATTGTTAGTATTACCTTCATTTTTCAGATGAGCAAACTGAGGATCAAAAAAGTAGGCAGCCCGGGGCCCCTGGGTGGCTCAGTCAGTTAAGCGTCTGCCTTCGGCTCAGGTCATGATCCCAGAGTCTTGGGATAGAGTCCTGCATCGGGCTCCCTGCTCAATGGGGAGCCTGCTTCTTCCTCTCCCTCTGCTGCTCCCCCTGCTTGTGCTCTCCCTCACTCTCCCTCCCGCTTTCTGTCAAATAAATAAATAAAATCTTAAAAAAAAAACATTTTTTTTTAAAGTAGCCATCCCACGGTCACAGAGCTGGTAAGAGGCAAAGTTGATCTCGAGCTCCATTGAGTAGGTACCGTCCAGAAGCAAGGCTGCCTGTGCAGATGACCTCCAGTCCACCAGGAGGGCCATAAATGTTAGCTTCTCCCTGCTCTTCAGCCTCAAAAAAGCGTCAAAAACAAGCGGGGGGGCGGGGGGGGTGCAGTCGGTTAAGCGCGTCCAACTCTTAGTTTCAGCTCAGGTCATGATCTCACAGTCGCGGGATTGAGCCCCACATCAGGCTTTGTGCTCAGTGCTGAGTCTGCTTCAGATTCTCTCTCCCTCTCTCTCCTGCCCTCTTTCTCTCTCTCAAATAAATAAATAAAATCAAAAAGAAGAAAGAAAAGAAAAGAAAAGAAAAGAAAAGAAAAGAAAAGAAAAGAAAAGAAAGAAAAGGAAAGGAAAGGAAAGGAAAGGAAAGGAAAGGAAAGGAAAGAAAAGAAAAGAAAAGAAAAGAAAAGAAAAGAAAAGAAAAGAAAAGAAAAGAAAAGAAAAGAAAACACTGACCACAACAGAGAGGGTCCCAGCTGCAGCCCTGGGTCTGGCAGCCATGCGATAGCCCTGGGGACACAGGACCTGGCCCCATGAGCTCAGCGCCCACCACGAAAGCAGAAGACCCCATCTCCAAAGTTGACAACCATGGTCGCGGGACAGGTCTCATTTATGGACCAACGAGCGCATGAAACAAGACAGCACCTGCTCAAATCCCGGAACAGATATAAAAGAGCTGAAGCATTCAGAGAAAGGAAAGAGTCCAAACTAGCTGGTCCAGACAGGGCCCATGACCCTAATTTGCAAGGCACTCTCATACCCACCAACTTAGATGGGTATCTCTGAGGGACAGACAGGGTCCCGAGAGCTTAAGAGACAATGCATCACACTGTTCCATCTCGTAAATATCAGGATCTGGTATTGGCTGAGCAGCGACTTGGTGTCTAAGTGATTCCCAAGCTCGGCATGAGGGGAGGGGGGCCAGGAAGAAGTGAGAGATGCCCCCACACTTGGGCCAGCATATCAAATGGCCGGAGGGAGTTCATAAAGCCCAATTATTCCATGACACTAACCCCAACAGCGTAACCAACCGCCCATCAACTTCTCTGTGTCCACATCAAGACTGATCTTCCTGGGCAGGGACTATGTCTCATTCATCTCCATTTCCCTCATACAGATGTGCTGATCCCCGCTGCTGCTGCTGCTGCAGACCAGAGAGGAAGGAGAGCGCTGACTTCTGTCCACCCAGCGCACTCTCCCAGCCACCTCCTGGGAAGCTCAGTTCCGGGAGACTCCCATGGCTGGGCCGCAGATATGATAAAGGCAGGACCATATCTGCAGAGAGAGGCCCCGCCTGGGGGAGAGCTGACCTCTCTGCTCATCCCTGGCTCAAGAACAGCTCTGAAAGCCAGATCAGCTAGGGCACATCTCACTAGGCTCGTGCCACAACCCCAGGTCCAGCCTGGTGAAGGCAAACACCAGCCTCCCACCGTCTCGTGCGCAGCACTGCCCTCTGGTGGCCATGGGGGGTCTACACGCAGATGAACTTGGCAGGCAGGAAGCCAAAGGCTTTAGGGCTTGTTTACCAAGACCTGAGACGTGATGTGCCCAGCACACAGAAGAGATGCACTTCTACGTGCTCAAAGACACCCCCAGGTGCACACACACAGCCCAGTTCACCATGGGAGGCAGACGGACTGGGACTGCGAATCGAAGATTGCTCCCTTCACTGTCTCGCTGTCTTTGCAGGAGACTCAGGGCTCCTTCCCCTGCCTCTGGAAGAGCCCAAATCCCTCAGCCCCACAGCAGCCGCTAGCAGAGGGTGGGGAAGGGAAGCCACACCAGCTGGGGAGGCAAGGCCCCACGCCAGGACACACTGGGTGACTGAGTCAAGCCCATCCACCTCTCTTGAGCCCCACGTTCCTCCTTGGCAAAACTGGGTTGGACCCCAATTATATCTGAGCCCCTTTCCAGATCAGATGATTTATGGTTCAAAGTCTTGATCCTCTTCCTAGCTCAAAAACACTCGCAGATGTCTAGAAACGGGAACATCAACATGGCACCCTAACGTTTAGACAGCCCATCGAACATGTCGCCACACCAATCGGACAGGGATCTAGCCGTCAACTCCCAGAGATGACCCAACTCCCAGAAGGTAAAACTGAGGCGAAAGAGGTCCTATGATGCAGTGAGCTCAGCCAGCCAAGCAGCAGCAAAAATGGGGTGTTTCCACAAATGCTTGCCCCTCAATCTCAGTTGTGGGTGGCTACACCGGCTCGCTCCACGGGGACAGCTGTGGCCATCCCCCATGCTCACAGCTCATCCCTGTGCAGAGGCAGACGGAGCTCCCGTGAGCAATGGGTAGAGCTGAGGCAAAAGGAAAGGTGGAGGAGAGGAAAGCCCGCTCATCTGAGGAGGAGGCAAGAGAAGAGAAAGAATTAGAAGTCAAGGAAGATTCTCTAAACACCGGCTTCCAGCTCTCACTGCTGGGCCCTCCAGACACCCCCCTGCTGTTCTGCACCTACCAGCCGTCTTGAAACCCCAAAGCTCTCCCTGGGAGAAGCCATCCAGCCCTCCATTCTCTGATCCAAGCTCTCAAGGGCCACGGGCAGTCAGGGACACGGTCCTGCCGGCCGCGCCTCAGCCTGGAGTGGAGCTGGCGGGGACCCAGCCGCCAGCTTCCTGAATCCCCGCCAGCCTCGCTGGCACCTGGTCTCCTGGGGGAGCTGACCTGACCAGAGGCCAAGACACCAAGGGGTGGTCAAAGAGGCCTGGGAAGAGGGCTTGGCTGAGACACAGCCTCGGGGGAGACCGCTGTCGGGAACAGGTCAGGAGGAAAGCTCCAAAGCCTCCCCGACTGTGAGAGGCCCGTCTGTGACCATATCGGCCAGACAGCAAGGCCAGGACTGCACCCACTATCTCGTCTGCCTTCCCCTCGGACCCCAGCCAGGGCAACGCTCACCCAAAGAACTGGACTGTTACAACATAAAGGACCTTTCTAGACCTCACATCTACTCTTTTTTTAAATTAACTGATTATCATGGTCACATCTTCATGAGTGACTGTGTGCATATGTGTGTCGACCAGTGTATGTTAGCATGCCTAAGAAGAGAGCAAAAGCGTCCAGGCAATATAGCTTAATATTAAATGTCAGATAGCTCTGCGTGAAATTAAAGCAAGTCACATTCTGTGTCTGGACCCACACCCCATCTGTAAAACGGGATTCATATTAATGAATGAATGAATGGTACTTCTCTGATAGGGTTGGCATTGAGGCCATAACAGTGTTACCTCTCAAGTGGTTGGAACAGTTGTCTAGAATATAGGAAGTGCTCAAAGCGCTAACCGTTGTTAGCGATCGTATACTGACAGCTTTCTCTCTGCTGGGCGTCATACAGGGCACCAATCCTCAGAGTGCTGCTGAAAGGTCGTTACTAATATGCCCATTTCAGAGATCAGGAAACTGAGGCCCAGAAGAGGTAAGGGGTTTGCCCAAAGCTAGGGAGAGGCCAGGCCCAGAGGATCTGCTAGGGAAACCCGACTGCCGTGGTCCTCTCCATGCTGGAGGATTCTGAGGAAGGAATCCTGCCTGAATCTTCCACCACCCAGACTGGGGACCCTGTTGATGGAACAAAGCAGATGGGGGGCTGGGAGGCAGAGGTGAGGCTGGAGAGAGAGGCTGGGCTCCCAAGCCAGCTGAGCCCACAGCCTCGCCAGCCGCGCCAGTAAACAGAGCAGAGCAGAAAGCCTCACTGTGAGTGAATCTCTAATTGGTGTGGGCTGCAGGCTTCAAGGAGCCCTGGGGCTGCCAGCCTCGCATAGTTGCTGCCCCTGGGGACCCCAGATTTGGAAACAGCGCCCCAGAGGGAGACACAGTCGTGGGCAAGGCTCTGGCTTTGACAGAGTGCCCAGGACGGGTGCCAGGGCAGAGCAGAAGAGGGTGGAAGAGAGGCCTTCCAGGAACCCTCGGGCCCCAGGCAAGTCACTGCCCTGGTCTGGGCCTCTTACGGAGTCCCTTGTACAGAGCCTGGGGGAGGGGACACCTGCAGCAGTCCCTCCCAGCCCTGAGTTCTGGTGAGCCCTGCACTCGGGGTGAAGGCAGAAAATGGAGGGTCCTCATGGGGCTTCCCAGGGCTCCACCAGGCACTGTGCTTCCGTTTTGGCTTCACTGGAGTCCTCATCTTTGGAGAGGCAACCCATCAAAGAGGAGCAGCCAATGTGGCTGGTCCCCAGGAGTATGTGTTTCTCAAAGTGGAGGCAACTAGGCTCCACGGATGGATGACAGGTGACGAGCGGATGCCTCAGACAGCCACCACCAGCTCTGGGGGATCAAGTCCAGCCTCCACTCAGGCCACACTTAGACCCAACTGCCAGGCTCTCAGCCACCCTCCAATCCCTCCCAGATGGACCATTCCCATAACGATGCCCCTTGGGAGAAACAGAACTTTCTGGATGAAAATGAAGCCATAGGGTATCTAGCTGCAGGACCACAGCCAGAGAGAATAGTCAATGGAAATACAGAAGCCATGAGAGGAGCACCACAGAAGGAGCCACAAGACTCTTCTAGAGCTTTCCTTTTGGGAGACATGCAACTCAACCATTTCCTTTATTTTGTTAATCAGTAAAATGGGACTAATCATTCCTGCCTATACGTTTCAAGTAGTTGCGGCAAAAATAAACCCAACCTCTGTAAACTGGAAAGTGTGAAAGAAATGCTACAGTGTTCAGGAGGCAAAGAATTTGCTAGACAGAAACAAAAGGAGGACCTGAAGGATATAGTCTTTCCAGAACTGGCCTGGCCCTGTGGACTAGGGAGCCTTAGGAATCCTGGTCCGGTGCCGATATTCCCCTCCACCACCCAGCCTGATTCCTCCTGCTCCCCCGCCTATCAATCAACCCCCAACCCCGGAACAGAGCCAAGAGGGGGAGCCCAGGCTTCAGGGTCACCCCTGCTACCATCAACCCATCTGCCTTTCAAACTCAGGCCCTTCCAGTCACAACAACAGTGAGCACCAAGCCTTTATGATGATGCATGGTTTAGCAATAAAAATTTTATCTTGTAACCACTGAACATTCCTCTATTTATTAAGTTATATGCTTGTATATCTTCCATTCATACGCTAAATATTCCCTTTTCTGGACAAGAATAACTTGAAATGAAAGTTCTAGCATGTTCCTCTCCCACCCAGTGGAGGTCCTTGCTGGAGCAACGCGCAGAAGCTTTGCAAGGGGACGCTTCCTCCCTGCCTTGAGCGTGGGGTGGAGAACAGAGAGCCACATGAAGCTGGGTGTCTGGCCTCCAAGAGGCTGCAGTCCCCAGTGCATTCCTAAGTGTGGCGTTTGGTCTGGGCTGTTGACTCCAAACTGTGTGGCACTTTCTGGATGACCCAGAGTTCGGTAGAGGTGGGAAGGGAAGGAACAAAGGGAAAAACGGCCAGTGGCCACTGGCCAGAGAGGGAGCACCCCTGCCCTCCTCCTGGGGGCATCACAAGAGTTGGCACCAATCCCAAAGATGGTGCCCTTAGAAACAGAGCCTCCGTGGGGGGCTCCCTGCGCCCTGGGATGGCACCGGTCCAAGCTGGAAGAGACACTGCCCCATGGTCTCAACTCATAGTTGAATTTACAGGCTCAAAAAGGCTACAGTCCCCTCCTACGACTCTCAGCGGGTTAGGGGCACAGCCAGGGGAGGGACTCATGTATCTCATCCCTTTGACTATTCCTACCCTCCCTGTGGTCAATGGGAGGTCCCAAATGGAGGCCAGAGATGGTGTCTGTGATCCCAGTATAAGCCACTGAATGGGGTCCAGTGGCAGCAGAGCTGCCACAATCTTGGCAAAGGTCATCCCAAGGAAAGGTCACAGTCCACCCACACTCCCGCCCAAGAGCCAGCTGGGCTAAGGACCTAGTCCACCCTGACAGTCAGAGAAGAAGAGGAGGCAGCAGGCAGGGACAGGCAGGGCAAGGACAGAGAGCAACCCAAGGGAGTGAGCATCAGAACCCCCCCTTCTTCACGGCAGCAGGCTCCTCTTTAGCCAGACAGGAGGCTGGTCAGCTCCTTGAAGGACCCTGAGCCACCTCTCGGACTCCAGGACCAGCCCTCCAGGGATCAGTACCCAAGCGCTCTCAACGTGAGGGCCAAGTTGGGCTGTTTTTACCCAAAGGGGCCATGTGCTCAGGTCCCTGGAGCTGCAGAGATGACGCTCTGGGTCCCGGAGTGTGCCTGGGAAGACTGACCTGGGCTTGTGGGGGTTGAGGACTCTGGATCCAGGGAGGGCCTGGCCTCCAGGTAAAATCCCAGGGCCTCTGGAACCCTGGGTCCCCGGCTTTCATCCTAAAAGTGCCTCATTCCCCAGAGCTGCAATCACTCCCCCTTCCAGACCTAACCACAAAGGCCTCCCATCTCAGCCTACCTCCCCCTCAGGCCTAGGCTCAGAGCCTGGCTGAGCTCCATTGATGCCGTTGGGGCCTGGCTCACACCCTTGCCTGCATCCCAGCTCCCACGGGTAATTGTCAAGGCTGGCGCTCCCCTTGATCCTTCGAAAGGCTGAGAATCAAGGAACCAATACAGCAGCCAAAGCCCAAAGGATCCTTCACCCAGCCAGGTGAGGGCCTGCAGGGAAAACAGGGGACATAAAGGGACCAGAGAGTTGCAAACACCAGAGACCCTGTGGTGGCTCCTGCAGAGACCCTGTTGGAGGCTCGGAGTCCCAGCCAAGAGCTCAATGGTCTTCGAAATCTGGATAGCCAGCCCCAGGAACCTTGGGTCCCTCGAGCCATCTCCTCCCCCTAGATCTTCTTTTTTTTTTTTTTTTTTGACAGTCAAAGGATGCACCATTCTAACCCAGCCTCAGGCTGGCTTGACCTAAAGAGAGAATCCAACTCCCAGCCTCCACCCTCTGCCTTTGTGACCACAGAGCCTGGTTGGGCGCAGCAGTGCGCAGACCCTTCTACGTAAGGTTAGTGTGGGCCAGGACCTCCAGGGGCAAAGGAGCTATCCTCTTGAACAGAAAGAGGCCCAGATGGAGAGCCCTTTGGGAGGGGAGGAGGTGAAACCCACACTTCTGCTCTTATGCCTTGCAACTGGCTCCCTCCTGATACTGGTGGGGCAGCCACCTCCCTGATCATTGGCACCCTCAGCCAGCCTCCAGTGGGGACCCAAGAGCCATTCCACACATGACTCTGAGAGAAAGACCACAGGGAATCTCTTGTCCATCTTAGAAGTCGGGTATGATCAGTTAAGCACCCAGGGAGGGACCTCAAGACTCCACAGCTCCACAAACAAGAGGGTGTGTCTGCGGAGGCCAGCCCCCCTCAGCTACTCCCCCATTCCCTTAGCTAGGCCTGATGGAAACGCAGCTTCACCCCAGCCTCTTCCCAAGAGTCTGCCCAAGCTGGACCCTTAGGCACACACCAGCAAGAGCTTCAGGCTGATGGAAGGCTGGAGGACCCCTGAATTCCCAATCTCTGATAGCATCAGAAATCCGAAGAACACTCTTTCATTCTGCAAAGTCTGGGCTTCAGCTCAAGTCCCCTTCCCAGGTCATGCCAAAGTCAGGCCTCCTCCCCTGCCTGGAGAGCTTCCTCCTGCCCTCCAGGCCCTCCTCCCAGCCTGCTTCCACAGGCATCCAGGCAGAATGGAGGCCTGGGCCTTGGTGTTGGACAGACAGGGACCAAAGCTTAGCTCACCACGAGGGCTACGGGCCCCAAGAAAAGTTACTTTGCCACCCTGAGCCTTCATTCCCTTGAGTAAAAGAGGAATGGGTGATATCTGCTTCCCAGGATGAGCACGATTCCCCTCCCTCTCTCCACAGTCCTCCGCCTCTGGGCTAGAAGGCTGGGTTCTTCCCAGAGTTCAGTCAATACCAGCCATAGATCTAACAGGGCACTGGGGAGAAGATGGGGTGAGGAAGGGTCATCAGACCCATGACCTCTGACCCTCCCCCCCACCTGCCAATCCACGCAGCTCCTGTAGGAATCCAGTTCCCTGGCTCTTAGGTGTTGGGGTAGATTTAAAGAAAGGAGTCCTGCCTGCTTGCCAAAGAGCCTAAGTCCTGAAACAGGGATGCGGACACACAGTCTCCCAATCCACTTCCTGCTCACTGTCCTCCCATTTGTTCCACTGGGGTCCTCCAATGGCAAAGGGGACAAGAGACGGCACCATCCCTTCCCGTCACCCACCTTTCCAGCACCTCCATCTTGGACGCTTTGCCTAGAAAGAGCAACCCAACTCTCCCCGGTCAAACTGCTTCCCCAAGCATCATTTTCAGAGGAGGGACACCTCTGCCTCGCTACAGAGAGCCTACGTGCTTGTGGCCATCCCTGCCTCCCACTGGCTTCCTACAGACACACACATCCTTGGAGCAGAGAACAGTCTGAATGAGGCTTTCCAGCTCCCAGAGACCCACACCAGGGAGCTTCCCTCAAACCTTTAGCCCACCAATCCTCCTGGATACCCCCAGATCCAGCTCCTGAGCCCTGGACCCACTGCTAAGCTCTCTCCCCTCCCTACTGCCCCCTCACCGCCCCCCCCCCCCCACACACACACAGCCCAACAGTGCACTTCCAAACCAGAGTTTCCCCGATGATCACACTCAGGACCCTCCTCCCACCATCTTCAGGGGTGCAGGAATGCTGTGGCCTGCAGGGCCTGGAGAGGCAGAGCTGGGTACATCAGTCTACCCCTGCCAACCCCTGGCTCCCCCCTTGGCTGTTCATGTCCTCATCTCAGGCCCACGGGCTGCAGGTAGTGAGGAGGTGAATGGCAGAGCCCAGATATGGGTCAAGCTTGTCTCCAGGGCCAGGAGTCAGAGACATGTCCTGGGCTGCACACTTCCTCCAACTGTTAGCTGCAAGAATGCGAGCGCTCTCTCCATGAAGCCAACAGGGCTGGCGGGCTTGCGAGAGCAGAACTGCAATCCCTCCCAGCCTGGCCGCCCCATTGCTGAGGCAAAGGGAGGGCTGCTGCCTGGGAGAGCCGCGCCAATGGCAGATTCGGCAGGGCTTGTGTCCGCCCAAACGCCTTCCTCAGACCCCAGCCAGGACTTCAGTGCAAACCCCTCTCTCCTACCCACTTGGAGGGTCCCCAAGGGGTGTGGACCTTGGCAGGGGGAGAAAAGAGCTATCCCCTGAACAACCTCAGCACTGTCCACACCCTTCTCTGGATGTCAGAATGGGGGTGGTGGGGGTCACCTGGCCCCGAGGTCAGCGGAAGGAAAGATGGGCGGCCTCCCTGCACCCTGAGCTCTTCTTTCTCCTGAGTCTTCGTTCTATTCCCCAGCCCTACCCAAGGGGAGGGAGGGAATGCAGGCCACCACAGGTCTCAGTCAGACGGGGCAGAACCCAGCAAACGCCAGTCAGAGTTGGATTTTCAAAAAAAAAAAAAAAAAAAAAAAAAAACCCACGGATCTGCAAGATCATACAACCCCCTATCCCCAAACCACGCAAGCCCCCTCCGCTCCCTTCTCTATCCTGACTCGGAATTACCGGCGCAGTTATCAAAGCTCACAAGGACGGGATCTGTAGGCGCCCAGACGCAGATGAGGGTGGGAAAGGCGGGGGGTGTCTCGGAAATGCCCAAAATGGGGTTGGAGAGGGCGGGAGAGAGAGAAAGGGAAGAGGTAGGCGTCCATGACGGCCTCGACATGTCCAAAGTCTCCCCGAGAGCAGCCAGCTTCCAACTTGTTTACTTGTCAGCGTGTTTTGCTGTTTCCAAAAGGAAATAGTTAAAGATCTCGGCTGGATCGCGAGCAGTCCCTGTCACCTTCCCTCCCGGCTACGCGCCGCCGCTGTCACTACCGCCGCCACGGCCGGGGATCGAACCTCGTCTACTTTATTCCACTTGAGCGTGGCCAAACTGTTGCTATTTAGTGGGGGGCAGAGAACCCGACTCGCACCCTCGCGATGAGCCCCGGCGGGTGGGGGCGGAGGCGGGAGCGGGAGCTGGGCCCCGCACGCCCTGGGCGGGCTGGGGTCCCCTCCGGGGAAAGGCCCCCACGCGGCTCGGGCTCCCGCCTGCTAGGGCCGGATCACCTGGACTACGCAGCCCGAGAGCATCTCCCGAGCCACAGCGAGCCTGACGCGCGCCGGGCGGGCGGCGGGCAGCGGCGAGCTGGGGCGGGCGGGCGGAGGGCCGGCTCCCGGCCGCGGGCAGGCGAGAGGGAGACGCGGAGCGAGAGGGGAGGCGGGCTGGGGAGCGGCCGCCCGACTTACATGGAAGTGATATTCCTTGAGATGTCCGTGATGTTGATGCTGGCGTTCCCATTGCTGTTCCCTGAATCCTGCCCTTCCAGGAGGGGGAAGAGGTTCCCATCGTCCGGCCGCCGGCAATTGATCTCAGTCTTGCTGCAGACACAATTTGCAGGGCAAGCCAGCACGGAGCCCACATAGTCCAGCCAGACGCTTCCCAGCAAGAAAATCCGCCAGAAACTACACTTGGCTGGGCAAAGAGAGACATCCATCTCCGATCGCGGCTTCTAAAAAAGAGGAGGAGGAGAGGAGAGGGGGGTGGGGTGGGGGGAGTGGGGAGAGCTGGGGGGGAAGGAAACAAAGACGGCGAGGGAGGGGGGAAGGGGGAGGGGGGGGCCTCTGCCTTTGAAACGCCGTGCGATCAGATGCAAAATCCTTCAGCGTCTGAAACCATCGCGGCCGCCGCCGCCGCCGCCGCCGCCGGGTGGGAGCCGCGGGGAGCGCCTAGTGGCGCGGTCTGCCTGGCATGGTGGCCGGCTCGGCGCTCGCCGGCTCGCCGGGTCCGGGGGCTCGAAAAGCGAGCCGCGCTCTCCTACTCCGAGACTTTGCAGGGTTGCCACAGACGGTGGGGAGGCAAAAAAGAAAAAGAAAAAAAAAAAAGGAAAAGGAAAAGGAAAATATGGTGCTAAAGTCACCAAGTCCCACCTACTGGGCAGAATTAAAACGGACACACCTGCAAAACACACACACACATACACAGTCACACATACACACACCCGGAGCCCAGGGGAAGGAGGAGGAGGAAGATGCAGTCGGAGCTGCAGCAGCCGCCGCGAATGGCTCGCCGCGCGCCTGCAGAAATGTACAAGTGCTCAGAGCCTTACGAAACGCACGGGTTATCGGAGCGTCTTCCTCGGCTCCCTCCCTCTCTCCCCCTCCCTCCTCCCCTCCCTCCTCGCGGCCTCCTCCCCCCCGCCCCCCGCCCCGGCTGGGAGCGGCAGGAGAGCGGAATCTCCCCCCCTCCCTCCCTCTCCCTCTCCCCCTCCCCTTCCCCACACCCCACTCTCTCCCCGCCCGTCCTCTCCCCTCCTCCCTCCCCACCCACCCACCCACTCGCCGGCTCGCGGCTCTCGCCCGCACCGCCACCCGCAGCCGCGCGGCCGCCCGCCCGCCCGCTCCACGCCTTGCGGCCAGGCGCCGGCTCGCCGCAGCCAAGGGGAAACCGAGACGGAAGGGAAAAAGTTGCAGTTGGGATTGAGAGGGTCTGGGCTGGGGAGGGGGAGTTGGCGAGCTGGCGGCGCGACGCCGAAAGGCGCTCTCCTTTCCACTTTTTGGCCCTCGCGCTGCCCGGTGTTTTGCTGCAATCCGGACCGCGAGAGGAAGTGAAATGGACGCGGCCGAGGTGACCAGGGAGTGCTCCCGAGCCTGGGTGGGGGACACGGGCTCGAAGGCGGCGACTGGGGGTGCGGGAGCGCACGGGAACCGCAGAGAGGCACCCGGAGCCAGGGACGGGGGCCGCGGACGCGCGGTCCTCCGTGTAAATGACACTCATTTCTGTAATCGAGAGTCCGGGAGCTGGGATCAGCTGGGAGGGGACTGCGGGGCAGGCCGGGTTGGTGCCCCCGCGCCCCCTGCGCCTTCTTGGCGGTGGGCTTTGCTTTCAGTGCCGGGCACGCAGGGAGCGGGGAAGGAAAGAACCAGCGCTGAAAGGGCTGCGCTGGGGAGCCGAGGTGGCCCCGGGCGAGCGGTGCTTGCGAGAGAGAAATGGCCAGGAAATTGAGATGCAAGGGGCATTTTTTGGCAAGCAGGCCAGCACCGTCAGAGGCCGGCTTCTTGGGATCGGCTCTCGGGTGTGCTGCTCTGGCTGCCCGGTGAGGGGGCGGGCGGGCTGCTTTCCCCCGGATTCGGGGGCGCAGAACCTCCCTCCTTCCCTCCCAAACAAGCACCCCTTCCTGGTAGGGGCGCAAAGCAGGTGCAGGCTTCGACGCGAGCTCAGATCCCGTCGGGAGAAGAGAAGGGTCCCCGCTTTTTTGCCTTGGTAGGGTTTTGGTTTTCTTTTTTCTTTTTTTTTTTTTTTTAATAAAACGTCAAAATACCAAGTGTGAGCTGTTTGCTGAGAAAACCAGAGCATTCGCTGTCGGAAAGGAAAAGAAAGGGTTAGGGAAGTCCGAGCAGGCAGACACACTACGGCATTCACACGCAGAAGAAAGCAGGGCTCTCCTCCCCGATCTTGGATGAGGGCAGGCGAGGAAGCGAACACGCTGAATTCAACTGCATCCAGCATCTGAAAGGCTTCTCCCCCGCCCCCCTATGGATTCCGATGCAGGTCATGCAACTTGCAGGCAAGATGGGGGAAGGGGTATGCCGGTGCCACCCGCCCACCCCAGGCGCAACCACAGACAGACCAGGCGCCTGTGAGTGCCACTGTCGCTGTGAGTAAACTTGGAAGGAAAAAAAAAAAGGGAAAGAAAGGAACATGTCTATAAAAGGCAGTTTTCCCGACTTTCCCTTACGTTCTCTGCCTTCCCCCGGCCTCGGGGAGATTTTTACCCCCTTGTTGCCATTGTGGCCTGGTCGCCAGACTGGCATTTTGCCCTCCCACCAGCAGGAGGGGACAGAGAGTGGAGACCTCCTTCGTCTGGCAAACCAGTTCCTACTGGCCCCAGGCCAACCCCTGATACCCTTGGTCCACTGGGAACCCCCCTGCCCTTAAAGTGGCCCTCTGAGAGTGGCCCGGGGAATACCTACTTGAGAGCCTGGGAAACTGAGGCAGAGTCAAAGGTTGGTCTCTCAACAGGAGGTGGCAGGTGGCAGCAGAGACCTACAGAGAACCTTTCTCAGACCACTCCAGCAAAAGGCAGGGAATGCCAAATGGATTGGGCCCAGCACTTCTCCAGCCTAGAACTAAAATAGTTGTATCCAGATGATGCCCAGCCCACTTTTGCGGGAGAGAGAGAAACGATTTTTAACATTTCCAGCCGAGAAGGGGAGCGGTAAGTCAGAACAAATAAAAAACTTCAAAAACCCCTTTGGAGATGATAAAAATGCACAGGTGAGGCAAGGGGGGCCTAATAGGACAAGAAGCCTTTCATCCTAACAGTAAAACGGGATTAAGATGGGATGTTACATTTATGCTGGAGCTCTGGGCCTGAGCAGGAAGTGGCAGCTTAAGAGGAGGGAGGCCCTTTTCAAAGCAGATCCTAGACTAGGAATGGAGAGAACAGAGTTCTAGTTCCAACTGACCGTAGGCAAATCACGGAAGCCTCTGGGCCTCAGCTCTCACATCTGTAGGATGACTAGGTTGGACTTCACTCTCCAAAGTTAGGCCCTCCGACCAGCAGCATCCACATCACCTGGAGGCTTGTTCGTCTGCAGCATCCCAGGCCCCACCCCAGACCTACTAAACCAGAATATCTGTTTTAACAAGCTCCCCGGGTGATTCATAAGCACAGTGCAGTTTGAGAAGGACTAAGATGACTCCCAAAGTCCCTTCCAGCTTGAACATTCTCCGATTCTATACAGACATGGGCTGGAGAGACTTAGAAAAGAAATGGAACCCATAGTGTGGATTCTCAGAATATTATTCAGTGGGGGGTAGGGGGAGGAAGCAGGTGAGTCAGGTCCTGACTCTCGAAGTTTCACTACAAGCTCAAAAGTGGGCTCACCCCGCCCAGAAAAATAGACTCTTGCTTCAATACTTCTTAACCCCAGAGATAGGCCAGATTTGGTGGAGGAAGCAGGAGAAATTGCCCATTGTACACGCCCTCCTTTTGGTCAGTAGGGGTCCAGAGCATTTGGGGTGTCTTGTCTCCTTGGTAAGAATGTCCTGATTGACAAGGAATAATGCCTGACACATAATGGTTCCCCCTCTGTGGCTATCACTGGTCCTAGAGAAATCAGGACCCAGCTCAGCATCCTGCCAACGCTGTTATCCCTCCCAGGTCTTGCTGCCAGCTGCAGTCTAAGAAATGAAGAAACTTAGCAATGTAGCCCCTGCTCACCAGTCAGAGGCAGGAGTGGCCAAAGTGCTTTAAACAGAAACGAAAGCTTTAGAAACCCTTTACAGCTGAGCTTTACCACCTTCTGGTACCAAGGGTTCAGAGAAGGTGAGAACCCAAGATTTGGATATGGTCCCCATCAGACAGGCCGGAGTGGAGGCTGCCTCCCAGAGCACAGTGGTCCAACCTTCCCGACACCCACAGAAACTGAACACATCTCATCCCAAAGGCATGTTCCAGCCATGTGAGCACCTGAGATTTCTCCTTGACTGTTTAGAAGGTAGCCCCAAAGCCAGAATTCCTTGCCATCTAGGCATGGAGGAAGGAAGTGGAGGCTCAGGAGCATATAAACGTAAGCAGCTGACCCGGGAGCCATCGTCCCAGCACCTTCCCCACTTCAGACCTCTGCGGGCCTCCTGGTTACAGGTCTGCCTTTCTAACACAGCCGCATTGGCTTTTCCAATGACGCCACACTCCTAAGGAGTAGCCATGTTACGGGGGTGCAGGCCAGACCCCAGGCACTTGGGATTCACCCACCGTGCTCTACTGCTATGGTGTCAGCCGCAGTCCAGGAGCTGTGCTGCCCAACGTTCTAGTCTGAGCAGAAATGAGAACTTCGGCCCCAACTCTGAGCTGCGGAAGGAACTGTGGTACTGAAGACAACCCAGGGAGTAAAGAGGAGACAAAGGGAAAACTGTACCCCAAAGAACTTGCTGTTGCAAAGAGCTATTGGAGCTGTCAGACTTGGACTTGGCTGAGAGAAGCCTGTTTGCTGGGTGGCCTGAACTCAAGATGTCAGGGGGAAAGTCACGGCTAGTGGCTGGGAACATGTATCCAGAAGACCAGGAGCCAAGGAAGGAGGGGTTACAACTCCCTCCTTGGCTCCTGGATAGGGAAAGCCCATCTATAAAAAGGGACAGTCGAGACCAAGGTGTCAAAGGGAGCAGGAAGATCTAAGGACAGGAGGTCCAACTCAGGAGCCCGACTCGAGTCCCAAGGTCTTGGGCATGCACCTGCCAGGAGGTTGGAGCTACCCGCCAGAGGGGACAGAGCCCCTTGCCTCTAACTCCCGTCCATTACAGATTTTCAGAGGGATACCTAGATTCTCCTGTGCCGCCCTGGTGGGAGTGTCTGGAGGGAGCCTGGGGGTCCTCACCAGTGATGCCGCCCAGGTGATCCTCGACTTATTCTGCTTACCCTGGATGATAGATTCACAGAATCTCTGGGCTGGAAAGGACTCTCAAGCCCAAAGACCTGCAACCCCGCTTGATGCACAAATCCCCTCAGTGTTATCCCCAAGTGCCCAGTCTGTCCCTGCTTGAACACCTTCAGGGACAGGAGGCTCATACCACCCCAGGCTTCCCAATCTGTCCGCAACCAGCTTTATTCCTTGGACAGCCTTCTGTTGGAAATATGAAACCAATGTCCTTTAAACAGCCATCCTTCGTACTAATACTACTACCTAGAACCCCAGGGAAAAGTCTAGTCTCTTCTCTACAAGCCAGTCAGGAGGCTGCCCACCTCTCATTTCTTCTCTGAGCAAAGTATCCTCAGTTCCCTCCCTCTGCTTCCAAAGCCCAGTTTTCTAATCCTTCCCCACTATGGTCATTGGTAATACATTCAGGATTGTCAATGGCCCCTGTAAAGTATGGCTCCAAATCAGGCAGGCTGCAGGGGCTGTGACCTCGGGTACAAGAGAGTAGGCAACTCTAAAGGGACTAAACATGGTTTTATGTAATATACCCATGGAGATGAATTCGCCACCCAATAGCGTTTGAACCTGGGCAAGGCACTTAATCCTCCTTGCCTCAGTTTCCCCATCTGCAAAATAGGGGTTCAACGGGGCCTAATTCACCAGCCTGTTGTGAGATAACATAGTGAGGCACCTTGAACAGTGCCTGATACACAGTAAGCATTCTGTGTGTGTTAACTCTATTATTCCACTTTTGAGGTACACAGAAGGCTTTACGGCTTCGGCTGGGAAGCCCTGGGACCAGTTATCCAGCAACAGCCAAACACGCTGTCACCCTAAAGCTCATCCCCCACACACAGGAAGCAGCACCCCCTAGCAAATTACTGCGTGGGGCTCAGCTGTTGGGGCACACTCATGGATGTTCTCAGCTGCACTTCCAGACCCTGGAGTCGCCAGCAGCCAGGAAAGGTCCCAGGCCTGGGTGCCTGGGGAACAAGACGCTGGGCGCTGAGAAGCAACCCCACGGGACCTCCCTGGTTCTCTTGCCAGCTTCTTGCTCCTTTGAGGATGGGGGCAGCTAGCTTCCGTCTGCCCAGGAAGTAACCCCTGCTGACTCACCACCACTGGCTGCGAACAGTTGGGCCAGGCTGGAACTCGGCGCCACACCATTCCCAGTCCTGCCTGGCGGTGGGTTCCTGGCCACGTCCACTGCAGCTTCTGCAAAGAGCAGGGTTGAGGGCACGTGGCTGGATTCAAGGAGTAAAATCTAGGTGGTAGGAATCACCAGGCTTCTGGGGAGCCAGAGGGGCGAGCCCCCAGAAGGCATCAGAAGAGTCTTTGAGCATGGGTGGCCTAGGAGGACTGCACCCTCACACCCACTCTCCATCATAGACACATCCCTCTTGCCCCTTGTAAGTGGGCGTCCCACGGTAACTTACACACACACACACAATACCCAGCCATTCACCTGTTCTCTGGCCAGAGGGCAGCCAGAGGGAACTGAAATTGACAAGATGGGAGCTGAAATGGGGGGGAGGGGGCTGAAATCCACAAGGTGGGGCAGAGCCCTCTAGGTGACTTTCTGATTCCCAAAGGGATGTTCTTCCCCCCACCAGCTTTTAATATGTAAGTTTCTTGAGAACAAAGACCTTGTTTGTTTTATGTACTGATTTGCCAGCTCCTTGAACAATACTGAGAACATAACAGATGCCATATATATATATATATTTGTAAAGCAAACCCCTGCACTTTGAAACCATTCACCACATTGTAAATAAGGGTTCAGTGTCCGTCTATAAAGCACCAAGAAGGCCAGGACCTGTATCCCTGCTGTTCATTCTGTTCTTCCCAGGGCCTACCTCTGTGTCAACACTAGAGTGGATATCACACATTCTGGAGGTGATTTGATGTACCCTTTTGCTGCCTGAAACCCCATGTGTATCCCTAAGAGAAGTTTGGGGCAGAAGTGGGGTGCCTTGAGCTGATTACCTCCTCCACACCCCAGAGTTACACTTGCTGCTATAAACTTGCCCCTGGCAGGGCAATTATCAAGGGGCTTCGAGAACAGAAAGATTAGTAGCTCCTAATTTCAGCTCCAAGGTCAGGAAAGAAGTTTGGGAACAGCAGCCTCCAAGGCCATGTCAGACCACCTACGCTCTCACAAGCTCTTCACACTGAACTGGGGGCCCAGCAGCCCCATTACTGTGGCCTCTGTCCCGTAGAAAGGCAAACCTTGCTCCTCACCTCCTGGAGCCCCAACTACACCTGGTCGTCCTCAGCCAATCCAGCCACCTGTTCAGCTCCCAGGCTCCTGCTCTGCCGTGACCACCTCCCATAGTGCGCTTTCCTCCACCTGCTTCTCAGCAAAACGGCCTGTATCACACCTTTACCAGCCCTGGCTCAAATGCTGGCTTTCAGATTCAGCTCTGAACTAATTTGTTCATTTAGTGTCAAAAACCTATTGGGCTGTGTCACCTTGGGCGTGCTGCTTGACTTCTCTGATCCTCCATTTCCTCCTGTGCCACATGGGGGACCAGGAATCCTAAGGATCAAAGATGTCATATGTGAAAAATCACCTTGTGGATGTTGAACACTGCACAGAGGACAGCCACTGGTTTCTGCTAACCAGGCAGTGGACGCCAGGACCTTTGCACATTCCATCAGCAGTTCACACCTTACCTGCCTGCAATTATCGACCACCAGATGATCTCAGAGTGAAGGAAATCCCAAGGCAACAGTTTCTGTCCACACCTCTCATGACATTCTTTCCTCAGAGGGGCAACTAAAGCGTGAGTGTTAGTTTCAGGCAAATGATTCAGATCTCAGCTCCAGCACCCTACTCTGTCCAGCGACTATATTCTAGGCATATCCTGTCACCTTGCTGCGCCTCATCCTCCTCACCTGAAAAATGTGCTCCTGGATATTGCTCATGGATATTTTCCTTCCAATGTAGTTTTGGGACTGCAATTATAAAATGTGCACAATGAACCTGGCTGGGGGGTTGGCCAATAGTAGCTGTATCATGTCCCTTCCTTTTCTCTATATATCTTCTTCAGGGGCCCCCCACCCTTTACCAGGTGGCTCAGCCCCCATATTAGGGTACTCACAAATTCTGCCCTCCCTGCTTGCTGGAAACCATCCTGGTTTCTATTTCTTAAAGGAGCACAGATCTCCAGGAGCTCCAGGGCTAGAGAGGTGATGCCCTGAAGTCCTCAGGCTCGGAGAGGAAGAGACTGTCAACATACCTGGGACCAAAGCAAGAAATGACCAAGTTGGCTCCAATTCCCTTTGGCGCAAATGATGACTAAGAACCATGTACACATACACACATCAAAGTAGGTATCAAGAGCAAGTGGAAAACCACACACACACACAAAAAATCTTACTTGCTGAGGCACCAGTGTGGGAATTGGGGAAGCATTATGTTGGGGGAAGGGGATATGAGGAGCCATGCTCGCCTTTGGAATGAAGAGACAGCTCCTTCCCACAGGCTTTCAGCCGTCCTCCACCCCCTCCCCAGCCCACAGCACCAGCTGCACTGCCTGAGAACCGAGGGAACAAAAGCCCAGCCCAGGGAGTTCTGGAATGGGGGGACAGAGAATGAAGGTGGGGGGAGGTACAAACTAGCCCTGTTGAGCCCTGGCCAGAGCCCAAGCCAGACCCCCAGAGCTCTGGAGTGAGGGCGTGGTGTGGGGAGGGGGTCCCAGAGACCTAGCCTGGAGACAGACTATGGGTTCCTCCAACTGGTAGAAGCCAAATGACGCTCAAAAGGCGGGAACACTCGAATGCCCTCTTCCTCATGTCAAATTCTAGAACTATCCTCAGGACTCCAAGAAAGAGAGCCCCCGGAGCCCAGCCCTGTGGATGGATGGCTGTGACTCTCTCCCAATGTGCCCTGGGGGCTGTGCTTCCAGTGACAAGCTCCGTGCTCCCCCCGCCCAGGGCTAGGCCCTGCTTCCGTGGGATCTGTCCCCTTTCTTGCAGAGCTAATGGTCATGCCGAGTACTCAGGGTCCCCACAGTGCTTACAGGTAGCAGGCGCCTTCCAGAGACTGCACACATACTTCAAGGGCCACAGCAGGCCATTTCCATTCTCCATCCCATGGAGTTCCAGGGATGAAGAGGAGCAAAATGATGATGACAAGAATGGTAACGATAAACGCGACCCCCACATGCTGACTTCATGTGGATCATTTTTCTACACTCCTTATAATGTACGATTTCACTGAATCATCACAAATGTGCTTCTTTGACAGAGGAAGAAACAGAACCAGAGAGGTCACATCACGTGTCCAAAGTCACCCAGCTGGTATGCGGTACAAGGCAGGTGTTCAAGCCCAAACCACTACGTCCACTGCACAGAACCACTTCTTGGGTGAAAGTGCCCGTAGTGAGGCAGGAAAGAGAGCAGAGGCTGCCAAGGGGAGGGGGACAACCCTGCCCTCCTGCATCCCAACAGCCCTCTGCCAGGGGTTTCTCCTTGGAACAGGGGAGAGAAGGAGAGTGGGAAGACTCCGGTTGTGATCACTGGGCTGGTCCGGGCATGATGAGTCTACAACCTGCCCTGTGGGTGGGTTTCACCTAACAGCCAACTCTCCCCTGTACAAGACAAGATCACCCGGCTCAGCCCTCTCCCGGTGAAGGGTAGGAGTTCTAGAGGTAGGCCGTTGGCACAGCGGCCGCATTGAACGTCCTACCCGAGCGTCTGTAATAAACAAATCAATAATTAAGAGAGGATGCACATTAGCCTTTGAACAGCTTCCAGAGAGAGTTTATTTTTGATCTTACACGAGGTGAACAAGTGTGTGCTCAAAGCCTGGAGGAGGTTGTGGCAGTGACAGAGAGATGGGGCTTGGAGGGGTGGGCAGGAGTGGACGGCCACCTGTGGCAGGAGCCTCCAGAGGGCTGGGCTGTGCAGGTGAGCGTGGGGGAGCCGGGTGGCAGGTGGGCAGGCCCTGGGAATGTGCAGGGGCGGGGGGGGGGGGGGGCAGGTGCGGCTGCTTAATAAGGAGGAGGCTCGAGGCCCATCTTCATTCCCTTGTGCCAGATTGAGTTGGAAGCCATGCCTGTAATCTGTTACCACTGATACAAAGATTACGGAATAGAACATTTTAAATATCAACCCCACTTCCTGACTCCCACTTTTCTCTCCCTTCGCTCCCTGCTGGCCAAGGGAGCCAGTTCACTTGCCCTTCAACTTCCGAGTCCCCTGGAGCTTTCCACGCCTGGGACTTTAGGAAGAAGGAAGAAGATATTAAATTGTCTTTCCAGAAGGTCAGTTTATCATGAGCCCCACCTCCCCACACACACACACCCCCAAAATAATAGCAATAAGAATATAGTACATTTGACAATTATAGCATGCTGACACTTGAATACACCCTGGAGAGCCGCCAGGCTAGAGTTCCTCAGACTTCTCCAACCAGAACCGCCAAGCACAGAGGAGAAGGAACCCTATCCCCCAGGGTGGGGAGGGGGCGGGGAGGTGGGAGAAGAGCTAAAGCAGGCATAAAAGTTCTTTGAAGTCTCACGTTTTATTTTTAAAACGCATGTGAGCATGTCATTGTACTGCATGGTATGTCCATGTATGTTCTGGTGTGAACGAGCGTTTTAAAGTGTCTCCGTGGCGTATGGTGGGTGCTTCTGGAAGATACATGCTGTATTTACTGTCCCCATGCCCTCAGAGCCCCCTGGGGTTTTGACATAAAAACGTTTCATGGGAACCTACCACTTGAAGAAGTACGCATACAGTCCAAACCCCTCGTCCCCCATCCCTGCCATTTTATAGGTAGAAAAATTAGGCCCAAGATGACCGCTCTGTCCCCAGGGCCACACAGCTAGTTAGGAGCAGAGCCAGAGGCTTCTATTCTTCCAGGCACAACAAACAAACAACCCATCCAGATTCTGGCTGGAGCCCCCAGAACCTCGTGTCCCCAACCCAGCTGCGCCCCCCCCCCCCCCGAACCCGTGCCTCTCTCTCCAAACGGTAAAGCTACCTTTTTAGCACAACAGCATTTTATGACAGATTTTTATGACATCATCTCTCTAAACATCTTTCTCCAAGGAACACAAAATTCTCCAACACAAACTCACTCAGGCCTTACAATAATCTCCCAGAATTCAGCAGAGTACAGCAATTTTTGGTGTTTATTGGATTCTTATTCATCCTGCCTCTTTTCCAAAATGGATTTGCAAATAAAGATGATGACCTCTCCATTATACAGATGGGAATAATGTGACTTTCTCGAGCTCACGTGGTAGATTTGGGGCGGGGGACGTGGATGACATTTCAAGCTCATATTATACAGTCTAAAGAGTCATGATTTACCCACCTGGCCTTAGTGGGTGATTATAGCAACTGGGCTTGGCCTGGGCTGGACTGGGCTGGGCTGGGACTGGGCTTGGCCTGGGCTGGACTGGGCTAGGGCTGGACTAGGCTGAACTGGGCTGGGCTGGGGCTAGACTGGGCTGGACTGGGCTGGGGCTGGGCTGAAGCTGGGCTGGGCTGAAGCTGGGCTAGTCTGGGCTGGGCTAGGCTGGAGTTGGACTGGGCCGGGCTGGGGTTGGATGGGCAGAGGCTCTGAGTGCCTCCTGCTGAGGTCAGGAGCTGCAGGCTTGAAAAGCTTCTAAAAATACCAAGCACGTTTCTTGCAGGGGGCTGATTCAGCTGACCTTTCCTAAGGATGACCAATTTGCTGACTCTGTGCTGGGGGCCAGTGGACAGAAAGGCCTCCTGTTTCTCTCCAGCTGACTCCTGGGCTGAAGCGAGGCAGGATGGGAATATCCCCTCACCTCCAGCATCCCTCACCTCTAATAGATACAGTGAGAATAAAAACGAAGAAGCAGGAGCATCCCAGAGGCTCTCCCAAGGGCAAGTGGTGGGCTGGGCAAGATTGTGGAGAAGCCAGACTTGGTCTCTGGTCTCACGCAGCTCATGGTCTGCCAGCCCAGCCAAAGAGAACAGCAGACCGTCACCATGACACAGAAGCACACGGCAGGACCTTTCGAGGGAGAGGCTCCTGTTGATTAGGGAAAGCCGGCTTCTACTTGTTCGCATTTAGTGTTGGGTGGGCTCCAGTTCTGCACACTTGAGATCCTTTGCCAGCTGCTTCAGGAATGAGACCCTGTAACCCATCTGGGACCACCCAGGTTTCATTCTCTTTATCTGTGAAATGGGCAGGTGAAACTGGGGATTTCAAAAACTCCTCCCAGCTGGGAGGCTCATGCTAGCTGGCGACTGGCTGAGGTGGAGGGCTCTCTCGCCCAAATCCTGGTTCTGTGGGACCACTCCCAAGTGAAGTTACCTTTGCTGGCTCTAGTAGAGCTCACCTTGCTTCTGGTCCCCTCCCAGCCCCTAGAAGGAGAAGGGCAGTTGCTCTTGGTGGGGTTTCGCTGCCTGAGGCTCCTGGTAGAAAATCCTGCCTCTTTTATTTCTGGCAGAGACAGCCCCTGGCAAGCCTAAGTCTCATCCTGGCCACCCGGCATTCTGGGGAGAAGATTCTAGTCCCCACCTGTCTGATAGTTTACAGTTTCTGATCCAGGACTGGTGTGGGCAGGGGGACATCCTGGCTCTTCCTCATGTAGCTCTGGCCTAAACTGACCCCCTCAGCCCCAGCCTGCCATCCTCCCTGGCCTCAGGGAGCTGGTCCTCCACAGACAGGCCTGGAGCCTTGCTAGGACAGGACGCTGTCCGCCCAAGGATGGAAATGAACGCTGACAGCTCCTGATTTATGCCCTTGTTATCCTGTAAGGGAGACAGGGAGGCAATTTAAAAGGCCAGCAGTGTTCCGAGAAGCCCAGAAAGGAGCCCCGTGCCACCTGGAGCTGCCCACGGGCTCCCCAGCCAAAGCCACCTGCCTCCCGGAAGGGCGAAAAGCCAAGGTGAACAGGGAGGAAGGAAGGAAGGAAGGACGGAAATAAGAGCACTCCACAGGGCGTTTGGGCGCAGGCTCTGGCGCACTCCCGACCTCCAGGGGAGGCCTCTAGATTCATCTTTGTAGGTGAAAAGCCAGACATGCGGAGGCCTGAAGTTACACAGTGAGGAGACCAGGGGCAGACTTGCGCCTGGCTGACCTCAGAGGCCACCTCCTAGGCCACTAGAGATCAGTAGGATCCAGTGGAGGGAGGGATGGGAGGATGGGGGGCTCCGCTGTCAGGACGAGGGGGAAAGTGCTTCAGAGGAGAGCAAGGCTGTGGGAGAAGCACTGGGAGAGAAAGAGGCAAGCAGAGAGACGCTGAGGGAGGTGGCCACAGGGCTCAGGAGACCTGTCTGTCCCCAATGGGAGGTGCCAGGTTGAACTTTCTGCTCCATAGCTCTGGAGAAACGGATTCCATGTGGGACAGACTAGAGAACAGCCCTGGCCACCACCTCACCCTCAGCTGCTCCGGCCTGGGCGTTCAGTAGGGCCAAAGGCCAAGACCTCCCTCTTCCAGGCGTGGGGAGAAAGAATAAGGCTGCTCCACTGTGGGAAAGGCTGGTCCAACTCCTCATTAAAGAATAAAAAGGAAAACACAGCAAGGGGTGGAAGGCACAGGGCGCCTGACATTTTGTGAAAAGATGGCTGAATTTCTGGCTCTCCCATGATCTCCTGCTTTAAAACCTTCCGTAGATCCCCACTGCCTGCCCAGCATCCAGCACTTCCCAGGACCTGGCTTAAGCTCCCTTCCAGCCTCCTGGGCCACCAGACTGCCCAGGTCCCCCACATCTGGTCTCCAGATCACTCACACCGCACCTTGCCCCACCCTTACCCATCTCTGCAGTTTTGCTCCTTGAGCCCCACAGCCTCTGCCTGTCAAAATCCTGCCTGGCTTCTAAAGCCCTGGACATCCTACCTCCTTAACAAGCTTCCCCAAATTCTCCTACTAACCTCTCTGCCCTTGTACGTCCAGAGTGTGCGGGCCAGCGTCGATCACAGCATTGATTGGAGCCTCCCACGGCTCAGAGGTGGCCGTGCATATTTCCGCCTCCCTCCCAGAACTGGGGGTGCCTTGACTGGAGGAGATAATGCTTAGTGAAATAAGTCAAGCAGAGAAAGACAACTATCATATGATTTCTCTCATCTATGGAACATAAGAACTAGAATGATCAGTAGGGGAAGAAAGGGATAAAGAAAGGGGGGGTAATCAGAAGGGGGAATGAAACATGAGAGACTATGGACTATGAGAAACAAACTGAGGACTTCAGAGGGGAGGGGGGTGGGGGAATGGGATAGACCGGTGATGAGTAGTAAGGAGGGCACATATTGCATGGTGCACTGGGTGATATACGCAACTAATGAATCATCGAGCCTTACATCGAAAACCGGGGATGTACTGTATGGTGACTAACATAATATAATAAAAAATCATTATTAAAAAAAAAAAAAAGGAAAAAAAATAAATAAATAAAAAGGAGAGTGGGAAAAAAAAAAAAAGAACTGGGGGTGCCTTGACACCAGAGCTATGGCATTTGCACAGAGCCCAGCACCTGTGCTCATCTAATGCACATTGAATTCCACTAGAAAATTAAGCCAGAGAATAATGCTCCCTTCTTTCCTTTCCCCCACCTCCTGTCCCAGCAGAATCTTTCTTGGGGCTCCAGGGACAAAACCTACAAAGTGAGTAGTGGGATCTTTGGACAGAGTTTTAAGCTCAAGGCAGGTGGGGCCAGGTCTGCCGTCTGGCTCTGTGTGATACTGGAGATCGTGCTTCTCACTGATGTGAGATCCCATGATCCTTGGGAAACTGGTCTCACATTCCCACAGGGCCTTCGGGACAACTTGAAAGGAAGTCAAAATATCTGAGAACTGAACCAGCAACCACAATGATTTCCTAGCTCCAAGGAAAGTCGTGCACTAAGCCCAACGTCAACATTGCCCATCCCAAAAGAATGGGGTTTTGAGAGAACAAGACCCAGGCACCTAGGCCACATGGCCCCAGTGTTTGCTGATGTCTCTGCCAGCCCAGCCTGAGTGTATAGCCCTTCCTGTTTCTGCCTCTCCTCTCTTGAGCTGCAGACAGCCCGAGGTCTCAGTTCCCAATACGGGATGAACAGAGGGGGAAAACCAAGTTCATTTCAAGATTCATTAGCCATTCCAAGGAAAAATAAATGGTTGCCAAATGAGAATGGGAAGGGCAAACCCAGACTGCATGGGATGCTGCCCTCAGCTCCTGAGCTCTGGGCAGATTTCAAGCAGCGCTGAACATGGGGACAGAGCGTCAGTCCTCAGTGTCTGTCCCAAGCTGTCCATCAGCAAATCACTGTTTGAGGGCTGACAGCAGGGCTGGTCCGGTAGCAGGGGAAGAGAGAGGTGGGTGCAGACTCCAGCTCTCAGATAACCAACTTGTCCTGCTTTGCCCAGGACTCTTCAGGTTCTAGCACTGAAAGTCCTTCGTCCCAGGAACCCCTCCATCCAGGGCAAACCAGCAAGGGCAGTCACCCCAACTCTGGCCAACAGGATCTGGTGAAGCCAAGACCCAACAGATTCTGGTGGTAGGTGCTTCATAGTATATATAGTATGGGAGGTAGAGAGCCGGCTCCTAGGAATGGCCTACATAAGGGGTACCTGCCACCACCCAGCAAGTACCCATGCTGAGGCTCGGAGCGCTTTCCTGACTTGCCCAAGATCATAGAGCTAGGACTTGAACCCCAGCTCCTTGCTGGGAAGGGAACAGAAGGGGAAGAGCAGAAGCCTTCCGATTCCTAGACACCTGAACACGTGAACTCTGCCGCTGGCCCTCCCCTGGCCCAGAGACCCAAGGGAAGTCAGTGCAATTAGCAGTTCCAGGCTCAGCCGATAGGTGGGCACAGCCACGGGCCAGCAGGAGGGGTGGGGCTGTGAGGCCACTGACCCTTCCAGCTGCTTCGGGTTATGGCTAAGTGGCCCCAAGGAAGCCCCGGAGTGCAGAGGGATGGGGAGAGACTTGCTCTCAGTGTCTGAGGCTCAGAAGGAAATGCGGGGGCTTCAAACTCAACCCCAGCCTGAGCTCGCCATCCTCCAAGGAACTCACCCTTTCCTGAGGGGCCACTTGTCCTGTCTGCTCAGCAGGTCATCTCGGCCCAGGCAGACATGCTCACCCTCAGCCTCCTGCTCCCCAGGCCTGTTCTCCCTGCAGTAAAGACTCCAACTCCTTCCATGGCTTCTCACAGGAGCTGGTTTCGAGTCTCCTGGTCCGGCTGCCCTTGGTGTCTGTTTCAGCACGTCAAGTCTTTTAAAAGACAACTCTGACTCTTCTTCCCGGGGAGATGGCAATGAAGTTGGAAAGTAATGAAGGGAGAAGGAACGGGGGTGAGGGTTTCAACACCATCTGATATTAAACGAGTCACACAGGAAGTTCCCTAGAGCTGATGGGACATTCCAAGAGTGGTCAACCAGAGCAGACCAGAGCTCGGATCCCCACTCTGAACATTCCCCCCCAGCATGGACCTGGCACTGACATGGCACTCCCATCCCACCACTGACTTGTATTAATCAGAAGCACTGAAGTCTTCATGTGGCCAACTCTGAAGCCATGCCTCCTCCAGCCAGTTGGCTTTGGGGGCAGAATGTTACTTTTATCCTTATTATACTCACCTTGTGGATTTGTCCCTCCATTCTTGTCTGTCCAGATCTTCCGGTTCCCAGAAAATCACCTCCCCCTGCTCTCCTCATGTCAGCGACAAGCCGGTTTGGCCTACTTTACCCAAGTCTTCAATAAACCAGCACATTCTGCAGAGTTTGAGGCCAAGCTAGAGACAAACAACTTTTGTTTGAGGAGCAAATGCCCACCGGTTGCTTCAGCTGTTCGCCTGTTCGCTTCCCTACCTGGATAATATCTCTCCCCTCCGTAGACTGGCCACTCGAACTAAGCCCACCAGCCCAGGTCCTGCCCTGAAGAGCCCCCTCCTAAGGCAGGCCTCCCTTTCCATTTTCTGGCCAGCCCCCAAAGTCCAGCATCTCCCCAAGCTCCGCACACCCAGGAACTAAGACCGAAGTCCCAGAGCCCCAGTGCCCAGGCTGCATGTCATTCCTCTTTGTGGTTGTGGGGAGGTCTCCTTGCTTAGAGAGACCTACCCACCACGTTGGAGGCATGCAATAAATGTCCATCAGTGGAAGGGAAATGAAGCCTACTCAACATACACGTGTGAAGCTCTGAGCTAGGAATTGGCTGCCAGATGGGGCTTCAAGGCCATCCTTCCACAAACATTCATCCATGTTTATCCATTGGGCCATTGCTAAAGCCCTTAGACAGAGGTGTTTTTAAAGATCTCCAAGGGGGAAAGGCAATCCAGTCTCTGTAGACTCGTTCACTCCCCCATGTGCTCATGTACTGAGCATGTGCTGTGTGCCAGGCCCCCGGTGGGCGCTGCAGAAATGGACATCATGAGAAATTGACCCGCGAAACTGACCCGCAGCTGGTGACAGGCTACTCCGGAAGGGAGCTGCGGAAACAACTCATTTTGCCACATGTGAAGTGCCCCACTGGCTTGCTCTGAGCCTCCAGGAGACAGAGGGCCTGCCCCTGCTTAGAGGAGGTGATATTTGAGCAAGGGTAGAGGCAATGTCCTGTCCCCAGTTGTCCTAATCTTCTCGGGGAGGAAAAGGTGAGGCAGGTTCTCCAACTCATTCCCAGTTCCTTACAGGGAAGACCAGCCCGTAAGGGCCACAGGGTCTAGTGAAGGGAAACAAGTATGTTCTCCCTCCTGGGCCCTGAATCAGTCCTCAGGTCACAGTGCTTTGCATCCCACCCAAAAGGGCTGCTTGGCAGGCAGAACATTCCTGTAAGCTAAGGCTGCAGTTTGCATCGCCAAGGCCCCAGCTGGGCCTCGGCTGGCATCTAGCACCACCTACTGGCCACAGAGGGGAAAACGAAGGCTGAGCGGTCACCTCTTCCCCCTAGGGCTCCTGGAGTTACTCGTTTGGCCTGACTGTCATGCCTCTTCACACTCTGGTCACCCCCTGACCTCCATCTCGCCACCAAGGGCAGAAGTCAACATTGGAAGATGACACAGACACTCTGAAGGGAAAGAGGAAGCCATGGGACCAACTGGAGCAGTCAGACCCAGGGACAATCTGCACCCAGGAGCATCAGGGAAGAGACAGAGGGCAGAGCAGGAAAGTGAATGGGGGCTAGCACCAGGCAGCGCGGACATGGGAGGTGCTGGAGGAAGTCTTCCTGGAGAAGGAAAGACGAAGCTCTCCTGGGAACTCTGAGGTCCCAGGGAGGAGTCACATTCCGGCCATTGCAGGCCAAGTGCCAAAAAGTGCCCTCATTCTAGACAATGTCACTCTTCTTATGCACAGATGGGCTGGGCAGCTCCTCCCAGCCCTCCAATCTCAAGCGGGCCTGCACTCGCCCCTGCTGCTCCGCCCAGGTCGGCAGCTGGAGTCAAGAAGCACCCTTGGTGGCTCTTCTTAGCTGGGAGCGAGCGAGGAAGGGTAAGAAGAAACAAGGGAGAAGGAACAGGGTGAGGGTTTCAATGCGAGCTGATGTTAGGTGAATCATGTACAAAGTTTCCTTTGTAAGGTTAACATGCAATTAAGCATCCTTCAGTTTGGAATCACTGGCTCAGGGATTTCTGCTTTGAAAAGAGCTTTTTCTGGGTGCTAGCAGCCGCTGACACCCCTGTGGGTCCATGCTCCGCCTCCTCCTGGGGCTCCAAAGAGGGGCCCATGCCTGCCCCACTGCCTGCGCAGAAGAGTACGGGGCTACCGCTAAACGTGGGGGCTTTGGAATCAGATAGACCAGCTGTTGACTTTGAGCAAGTCTCTTAACCTCTCTGAGCCTCAGCCTTCTCTTCTAAGAAACAGAGATAACCATGGCACCTCACGGGGCTTTGTAAAGGGTAAGCACTACGAACTGCTTAGCACTTACCTGGAAGAGAAGCTCAATACATATTGGCTGGCAAAAAAAAAGGAAGGGAAAAGGCCCTGGCTGCTTTGTCACTGGGCGCCTTGCAGCCCCTTACTTGGAGGTAGTTCTCGGGCAAGGCTCGCAGCCTCCCCCAGCCAGCTCTCGCAGCCTCCCGTGGGCGAGGGAGGAAAGGCGGGGGCGAGGCCTGTTCTCACCCAGGGAAGATTGCTCCTGGAGTGGGTGATGACTGCACACCTCACCCACAGGGGAAGGCGCTCAGCGAGCGAAGAACGGAAAAAGCCAGCACCCCTCTCCACCGCATTCATTATTCAGAGCTTCCCACAGCCTGGGGCTGCTACGGGGGTGTGGGAGAAGCACCAGCCAAGGCCACTTTCGCCTGCTCTGCCTGAGATGTGGACAGCAAACCCAGTGCAGAGACCCGAAGGTGGGTCGGAGCCATGTTCTGGAACCCTGGCTCTCCAGAGGTCCAGGTGATGGGAGTGGCAGGCCTGAGACGGGAGCTGGGGCTTCCCACGGAGTTGGCTCTAGACAAGTGTTTCTCAAACTTCACTGTGCATTAAAAAACAAAAAACAAAAAAACAAACAAACAAAAAAAAAACACCTGGAGGGTTGGTTAGAACCCAGATTGCTGGGCCCCACCCCCAGAGATCCTGATCCAGGAAGTCTGGCGTAGGGCCTGAGAATCTGCATTTCTAACACGCTCCTAAGTGCAGAGCTGCTGCTGCCCTGGTGCCCTTGTCAGTTTAAATTTGAGTTGGTGAAAATTGAATTTAATTTTTTTACTTTGAAATTACAGTTGCTTGGCCTCACCGGCCACATTCAGGGGCTCGGGAGCCACATGTGGCAAGTGGCTACCATACTGAACACTGCAGGTACAGAATATTTCCAGCATAGTAGAAAGTTCTGTTGAACAGCACTGCTCTAGAAACTCTATCCTGATGATGGGACTATCCAGGGAGAGGAGAAGAAAAGGGAGTGTGTATGGAAAGCCCCAAGGAGGTCGAGGCTTTATGAGAGCTTGAAGCACCCATCAAGGGGAGACGGGTCCCTCAAAGACTCTCCAGGAGGCTCAGGGTGTGACGTGAAATGCCAAGTGGCAGCCCCAGCTCGCCACTGACCCTGACGGAGGAGCACAGGCACCGCGGGCACCGTGGAGGCGCGCTTTTCAAAGCCAGCTTGGAGGGAGCCGGTGGAGGTGAGGCATAGCTCCGATCTGAAGGGAGGGTGAGTAGGGAAGGCGGCCTCTGGTATTTTTTGCTCAGCTACAATCCACTCGCCCACAGGCGTGCTAGTATCCATGTCAGTCAGGACGTGAGCAAGCGGCTGGGTTTCGTGGTGCGGGGTAAGGGCAGCCGTGAAGGACAGCGTCGGTGCCAGGCAAGGAGCCTGAATAATGTGGCGCCTGCTCCGAGGAGAAGCATACATCAGAGCTCTGAACAGATGGCCCAGCAAAAGGGGTTAAGTAAAGAGATCGCTGCGAGGAGTCTTGTCACTCTCATTGGAGCGGAGACCCAGGAGGAACAGACTTTCGGTGGGTCCGAAATAGCAAGTGCCAGGGAGGAACGCAAGCCGCCTTCCCTGCCCCCTCCCCCTCCTGTCCCTGCCAGCGCGCCCTCGCTCTGCCAGTCTTCTCCCAGGGACAGACAGGGGCTGCTGACAGCGGCTCTCCCTGGGAGGGAGGGGAGCGCCTGTGGGTTCTACCATGTGTGTCTGTGTCACACAGAGAAAACATTCTGTCCTTGAACATAAAGGAGTCGGCTTGGGGAGGGGGTGCTGGAGGTTCCCAGGCTGCACCCCTGACGATGCCCAGACTTCTAGGGGCTCCGAGGTCAATCCCAGATATTCTGACCCTGACCTCAGGCCTTGCTCCTCTCTTTTGCTTCCTTCTGTGCCCCTTGCGTAGGGGTCCTGCACTCCCGGCCAGCCAGTCTGGGACACAAAGCTGCCCGGCGAGATGTAGGGACTGCACGAGAAGGGCACTGGGTCATTTGCCCAGCCCACGTGGTCCCCGCACATCTGTTTCATTCCCTTCGCTTCCTCGCCATTTCCAGACAGTGCTGTCTACCTCCCGCCTTCTCTCCCTCTTTCTCCTCACATCCTCCCCTCTCCTTCGTCTTTTTCTTCTCAGATCCTCCCCTGATCCCTAAGGAAACCAAGGCCACCCTCAGCTTCCCAAAGCCACCCCTCGCCTGCCTTCCCACCCCTGGGCTCTGCAATTCCCAGGACCAGTGTCTCTGTTTGGCCAGAGCCTCTCCCAACGGCCCCTCTCCTTCCCGAAGCCTCTGTCTACCTACACCCTCCATCCTTAAGCCCCTCTGACCACTCCTTCCCACCAATCTCTGCAGCCAGAGTCAACAACTAACCAAACTCATTATCCCTGATCCTCAAGGTTAGTAACCTGGACCCTGGGCCCACCATCCTTTTCCCCATGGAGCCATCATATTTCACGCTCATTTTGGATAACTTTTTGGTTCAATCAGGAAGGGACATTTTATGATGCCTTAAAAATTATATATATATATATATATATTTAGCATAAGAAGGATTGCAAAAGGCAAAAAGATATCACCCACTGGCTCAAATCTATTATCTCCAAGGAACTTCGCCTGATGGGACTTCCTTCAGGAATATGCCGAAAAAAATCATCAGCACCTTGGGGTGAGGGCAGGGACGCCGTTCTCATAGAAAGAGTCAAAGGGGACAAGTGTCTCAAAAGCGTCCTTAAAGGTCTATTTCTTGTTGGAAACCCTGAACAAGGGTTTCACACCCTGGGCACTCCTGCCATTTGCTGGGATCAGTTTTTGTTGAGAGGGCTGACTGCATTTCAAGATGTTTAGCAGCACCCCTGGGCCCATGAGATGCCAGGAGCACCCCTCCCAGTTGTGACAATGAAAAATGTCTCCAGACATCGCCAAATGTCTCCTGGGGGACAAAAGCACCCCCTCACTGAGACCTGCTGACCTGACAACAGGCAGGTGGTTTTCATGTGTCAGGGAAGAGATCAGTGACTCTGGACAACCTGCTAGAGCCCGGGGGAAGAAATAGGACTCTCTCGGACACAAGTGGGGCCAATTCCCAGCTTGGCCACTTGGCCTCAAGAGCAGTGACGATGGCTCATGCACACTGAGCTTCGCCATGCTCCAGGCGTGTAATTATAGAGTACGTCCCATATGTTATGCATCATACATCACGTAATGTCACCACGCCATGGGGAGGACACTAAGATGTGGGGTGGGGAGGGGAGGAAGGGGCTGAAACACGGGTTTAGCCTTTACTCCTGACTCCATGCTTGGAAGTATGTCCCTTATACCTCTTGGTTACCACTTTGTGGAGATAAACGAAGGCAGACAAATACAGAGCTCATGCCACAAATTCCCCCGTGTGCAAGATATTTGCAAACATTAATGCTAACACTTGGCATCCTTTACAATCTTGAGCCCCCTTTGTCCTGGTTGTTGGAGATGTAATCCTCATGTTCTTGAGGCTTTCCTGCCCAGCAGACTCCCAGGGTCTCTGGGTCTTCAGCTGTGCCAAGACACGATGTGGGGATAGGCAGTGTGAGGGATGCTGTCAGCCACCTGTCCACTCAGATCACCACTGAAATTTTCACTGTCATGGTATGGCCCATTTGAGTCTGATGGCTCACCACTTCCGCATAGCACTTGAGACAAGAACGCTTTCTCAAGGCTGCATGGAGCCCCACATGCCTGGCTGTCTTTCCACACAGGGCCACAACAGTATCTTCCAACCCACATGCTCTTACAAAATGACTTCAAAACTCCTCCCATCAAGAGGTGAAGACGGTCTTGTTGCTGTGACACAAGTGACATTATGTGACCCTAAAGGCAGGTGCAGTCCTGCCTGGTTTTCATGGGATGCTAGATCTTGGAACCTAAGCCACCATGTTATGAGGAAGCTCAAGCAGCCACAGAACACGGACACGTGGGGGGGGGGGGGGTTCGGGCTGACAGTCGCAGCTGAGATCCCAGCCAGAGCCAGCAGCGACTGCCAGACCCGGGAGTAAAGTCTCCTGATGATTCCAGTCCCCGCCAGCAAGTCACGCCCAGCTTTCCACTCCCCCAGACACCACAGAGCAAGGGCAACCCATTTCTCATGTGTTCTTTCTGCATTCCTGACCCACAAAGTCTGTGAACATAATAAAATGATTGTTTTACAAAATTTGGAGTGATTTGTTATCCATCAAACGTAGGGGAACGTCCACCAAAGGCATCAAACCACAGACGCACCTGTCTGGGGTCTTGCCTCCTTACTGGGGGTGCTGCCAGGGACTGGGACAGGGATCTGACCCTGGCCCCTTTCTCCCCTCTCTTCTGCCTGGGAATCTCCTTCCAGTCCAGTGTGGAGAATCTAGATTTCCTTTTTGCTTTTCCAAGACACTTTGTTTATACCCAAGCATCTTGTCCTTCTTCCTTTCATCTCTCCATAACACATCTGACTTTGCCTAATGGTTTAGGCTTCTGAAGCAGAAAATCCTATGAGACATGCAGGCTTTTCACATGTCCTGCCATCTTTCCTCCAGGGGAAGGAGTACAGAGCAAAGGACCTACTTCAATGGGAGAAGAGAAAGGGAAAAACACCCCCTGGGGGGGGGGTGCTGAGATTATTTTTAACAGCTTTATTAAGATGTAATTCATATAGCATACAATTCATCCCTTTAAAGTATGCAGTCCAGTAACTTTGAGGATAGTTACAGAGTTGGGCAATCATCACTGAGGTCAACCTCAGAACACTTCATGGCTCTAGAAAGAAGCCCCATGTCCCTTAACCATCAGCCCCCAGTGCACGCATGCCTCCCAGTGCCTGGCAACCACCAATTTGCCTGTCTCCAGAGATTTGCCTATTCTGGACCTTTCATATGAATGGAATCCTACAGTATGTGGTCCTCAGTGACTGACTTCTTCCCACTTAGCACAAGGCCTTCAAGGTTCTTCCGAGTTGTAGCAAGAGGTAGAGATTAACATCTCAAGGCATCCTCAGGCCAGAGACATCTTTTCAGCTTCCTTTACCTCCACTCTAAATTGTCAGGAATTCACTTTCTGTGTGTACAAAGGAGTTCCCATCATCATGCACACGTTCCACATAGGACTTGCAGGGGGATCAGCAACCAGAGGACCCCCCAGATTTGGGGTCCACCCTCCAAAGTGAAATGATAATGGAGCTCCCAACAGCCCCTCTCTCTGCCTTTCCCTGTGCAATTATGTGCCCCTTGGGTGTCTTGAATGAATTACTCTGCAGGACCTTGTGTGGACATGCCCTGCCTAGTCCTCAGGAGCTCAGCCAGGAGGCAGGGAGCGGAGGAGAAAGCTGGCAGGGCCACTGGCCTTGCTGAGGGTCTCCAAACACCGGGACTGGGGCAGGGTCCAGTTCTCAGGATTGCTCCTGTAGAGGGCTATGAACAGGCAGGGTTTAGGACCCAGCGCTGAGTGAAAGTGGCAGTGGGGGCTGCCAGTGGAGGGCTTGTGGCTCGCCTAAGAAATGGATGAAGAATGGGCTGGAAAGGGGTATGACCATCAATGAACCACAAAGCCTTTTAGCATCCATTTGCGACTGCTGCTGAGCAAACAAGAGCAAACACACCGGTCACTAACTGGGGCTTGGGTCCCTTGGGGCAGCCTTGAACTCCAGCCCAGAGCCCCATCCCCAAACAAAGGAGAGACAACGTGCCCTCAGCAGCCCCATCTTGGTCTGTGTAGATAAATCTAGACCTGGAAGACTGCAGCGCTCCGTCTCCTTGCATTTCCGCACTGGTGTTCTGGTCCTTGGCAAGGAGAAGACCCCAGCACCTTTGGGTGAGCAATGCTCCGTGATGAATAGAGATGAGTCGCTGGGCTCTGCTCTCAGAACAACTGTTTAGGTATCAGCTTTCAGAACCAGCTCCTGTCTCTCTAATCCCTACACTGCTTACAATTCCCTTGCTGGAGGAAAGCACAGTTTCTGTGTGTTAAGGATTACACCACAGGCTCCATTCCCCCAGAAACAAAGGACAGAAGGTTTGGAGAGCCCACGATTTGGATAAGCAGAAGTCGGGCTATCCCCTCAACAACCCCGTTCCATCCTCCATTCATTCTGTAGGGTGCCAGCCCCAGAGTTCTGGTCAACTTGATCTGAGAGTCAAGAGTGGGGTTTAGAGTACACAAAGCCCCAAGGATCTCATAAATGGGATATGAATTCCTGGCAAGGATCAAAGAATCAGGTTCGTCCACCTCCTGACCCAACACACAATGCCCCTTTGATCTATGAAGTAGCCAGATCCTTCTAGCACACCAGCCCCAACAGCTGACTCTATCAACTGGAGGGAGCACGACGTTTTACTGAAATGGAAAACTAGTTAGAGACCAGAACACTGATGTCCAGTAAGGTTTTGTTGACTCAATCTGTCAACTCTCCTGCTCTTTAAGACCCATTGACAGAAGAGGGGAAGAGGGTGACAATGGAAAACGTGAGGTACTTTGAAGAAGGGCTTAACATAAAAATCAACGGAGTCAGGCTAAGAGAGCACCCTTGCCCCAACTTGGGTCCCCAGTGCCACCAACCGGGGCGGGCGGAACTGCCAACAAAGCTGCAAAGCTCTGTGCCCAACCCCCCACCCTGCTGCCCTGCCGATGCAATCCCCTCCCCTCTCCTCCCCTCTCCTCCCCTCCCCTCCTCCCCTCCCCTCCCCAGTGGCCTCTGCCTGTTTATTTGCTGAGCATTGGTTTAACAATGCACTGTTTTTATGAGTTGTGCTGTAGTTCTTGGTAAAGCACTTTAATCCACTTTAATGCCCCCACTCTGCTCCTCCGTGACAGCCTGGTGGTTACTCTAATGCATCCCTCTCACCTCAGGGTTACTAATGAGGTCAGAGGGAACGCAATATCCCAACTGAATAATTCACTAATCAGATGCTACAGACTCCAGTGGTAAAATTTATTTCTGACACCTAAACAGCAAATGGGTTTGTGGACACACTCCCTCTCTCTTTGCTCCAGAGCTATTTCTGCTAAGTGGAGGGCTGCTGTGTTTGCTTAACAAAAGGGCTCTGGTCTGGCCACAAACACGTCTCAGCAATGGGGGGCCTTGCATTCTGTGAGGGGGGATGGGGACAACCACGGGCCAGCGCTGTTTAGATGGGGTCTCATGCAGATCAGATCGCAGATCCAAGCAGCCTGCTGAGTCCCCCTTTCCCTTTCCTGGCCTTCAGCAGGTGACCTTCCCCCCCATCATTGTGCTGGGGACACCACAGCTCAGATCCCTGCTCCGTTAGACTACCACCATTAGATCAGTCATTCTGAATGCTTCTCCTTGCAGCCACCTTGCAAATGCGGGGAAGCTCCCCAGAACCAGTCCCTAGGAAAATACACACATTCCTTACAATTTTGCAGTCAGCATTCAGGAGTTACCAGCTCCTTTGCAGGCCTCAGATTCAGGATAAGACTCTTCTCTGCACTGGGTTCTGTTAGATTATCACTGGATTTTCTTCCAAACTAGCTGCCCATTTTCCCAGTTTATAAAATGGAGAGGAAGAGCCAGAAGTCTCCTCCAAGCCCCCTCCATACTCCAGGGTTCTAGAAACCTCAAGCAGAGATCCTAAGGCCCAGTTCTTTATGTTCTGGTCCACCCAGAGAGATAGGACCCCCAGGCGGATGCTGCCTTCAAGAGAGGTGGCCCTCAGGGGCTGGAAGGACAGACACCCATCTTCAGTTTCTATCCACAGAGAGTGTCCCCTGTCCTCCAACAGATGGGAAGCTGCAATTTAAACTCCAGCCAGAGTTTCTCCAGGAACCAGAGCAACCGCCCCTTTTCTAGAACATTCCAGGCTACCTTGGATCACACCAGGTTTCTTTCTTACCTCCTCAAGTGAACAGCATATAGGAAGTCAACCAGAGTCCCGGGGTTTGGGGTTCAGGGTCTCAGACCAAAAGGAACACGAGAGGCCTGCCTTCCAGGATCCAGCCTACTGCAGCCCCAGTACACCAAGCAGGGGGCTCTGTTTATACCCTCTCGACTTGATTGCATATATATGCATACGTGTACAAGACAGATGAACCTGCATATCCCTCAAAAATACAGACTATAGGCACTTGGGAGGCTCAGTCCATTGACCCTCCGACTCTTGTTCTCGGCTCGGGTCATGATCTCAGGGTCCTGGGATCAAGCCCTGCATCGGGTCATGATCTCAGGATTGTGGGATCGAGCCCTGCATCGGACTCTGTGCTCAGCAGGCTGCTTGTCCTTCTCCCTCTGCTCCTCCCCTCGCTCACCCTCTCTCTCTCTCTCAAATAAATAAGTAAAATCTTAAAAAAAAAAAAATACAGACTATAAATCAAAAGTATCTTCAATTCTCTAAGAGTCCCTACAGATCAGACATCCTCTGTCATGGAATTAAAACCAGAACTTCGGGGGCTCTCTTTCCTTTCTCCAACCCCTGCACAACGCACTGGGGTCCAGAGCCCTCCCAGGTGCCTCGGCCAGGAGACTGAAGTCCAGCGGAAGCCTGTTCCTGCCCCTGGGCACGGACAGAGTGTTCTGGGAACGGTGCTGGAGGAGCCCTGGGTGTCTGGAAGAGCTGGCTGAGAGGACTGAGCCCAGCTCTCATCCGTGCGTCTGTATTAATCAGCAACCATGCCACCTGAGGCTGGTGGCCAGCTCCGCCTCCCGAGGCTGCGCGAAGGTGCTGGAGCAGCATCGGCTCCGCAGCTAATGAAGGGCCCTCTCGGCAGCCAGGGGGAGGATGCATTCCAGGCGGCTGGCAGCCCAGGCAGCCCTAATTGCCTGTCCCCCAGCTCAGCCCCTCCCCGGCTCCCCTCCTTCTCCCCAGCCCCTCTCTCCCTCTGCTGGAAGCTAAACCTCTCCCTCCCTTGCCATGCTCCAGAGGCTAGGCGGAGAGGCCTGGGTGGGCGGTGGGGGTCGGGGTCCCTCAGCTGAGTCCTTGGTGCCCTCCAGGTCCCAGGTCTCCAGTGTGTTTTCTGTAAACAGAGGCAAAGGTGGCTGCTCCCCACCGGCCAGTTTGAGCTGCCCTGGAGAGCCAGCTGCAGCAGCTTCCCCACTTGACCCTTGCTCTGAGGTGTGACCCCAGCTTTGCACTCTGATTCTAATTTAGGAAGCTTCCTCCTCGCCTGGTTCCTGGGAGCCTGGAGCCTGGCATATGGACGTGAGTACCTGCATTGCTGATGCAGGCGGATTAACACTTTCCCTCCAGGCCTGGAGCCTGGCTGGGCCGGTGGACTGTCACTAGCTGGTCTCATACCCAGGTTCTAGCCCTGGCTCCCTCTCCTCCTCTTGGTACTCAGCTGTGAGCCCTGAACCTTCCTACTCCTTTGAATCCAGAATGAGACTGTCTTGGCCTGACCCCCCCACGGCTCCCAGGACCCAAGCTCTCAGAGAAGCGAAAGGAACTAACATTTGCTGAGTCGTTTCCCTGTGCTGGGCAGTGTGCTAGGAACTTTATCTTTGAGACAACTCTGGGGAAACACCACTGCTGTCATTTGACAGATGAGGAAGTTGAAGCTCTGATAGGCCCGTAGGTCACCTGTGTCCCTACCCGCTTTGCTACCTCATTTAGCTCGGAACGAAAGAACAACGGAGTCCCGAGTGACTGAGGAGACCAGAAGGGCATTATGGAGGTGAGCAAGGGGAGGCTTCACCCACCGGAAGAAACCCCTGGAAGGAAGGGAGCGCTGAAGCACAGACCCTTTACGCCGTGATGCAGCTGTCCCCCCAGCAGGAACTGTTATGTCTACTCAGGGTACCGCGAGTGCGGGCTCTCAAGTGAGGCACGGGGGGCAGTGGGAAGGAAGATGCAGGGCCTCAAGCCACCTGGGTCTGTCACGCCCCAGATGCAAGGACTTGGACAGGTCGTTTCACCTCGAAGCCTCGGGATCTGCATTACGGGAAGGTGCTGGACCAGATGGCCCCTCATGTTCCCCTCGAGTTCTATCATTCTACATTGGGACACAGATCCTTGGTACAGGAGGTGATAATGAACGTGATCATGACCAAGATGCTAATGATATTAATACTAATAAATGAAAAACAAGAACTAACATCAGTTGGAGCTTGTTATATGGCAGACACTGTGCTGTGTGTTTTACACAGAGTATCTCATTCCGTGCTCACATCCATCCCATGAGAACCAATATTATTCTCGTTTTACAGCTGAGGAACTGAGGCTCCGAGGTGCTCTGCATCTTCCCCGGGATCACACAGCTAGACACTGGCAGAGCCAGGACTCACATGCAGGCTCTCTTGACTTCAGAAACTGCTTATAGCCACATAGGCTCTTCCCTACTATGCTACCTAAAAGACTCTGCCAGTCCCTGACTCTGCTGTCTTGAGCCCCAGTGGCAGAGAGCAGGGCATGCTTTTCTAAGGCGTAGCAGATTGGGAGTTAGAAAGCTGGATTCCATACTCATTGGCTTTGACCCGCGCTATGACTCAACTTCCATCCATTCATCCACCCATTCATAAACTCCTTCTATACTTTAACTGGGTTAATTCACTCAAACATTCACCTGTCCACTCGCCTATACATCCATTCACCTGCACACCCATCCATCTACCCACCAACCAATTTATCTACTCACCCATCTACCCATTCACGCATTCATCTATCCTCCCATCCATTCATCAAACCACATGCTTATTCATTCATCTATTTACTAATTTATTCATAAATCCCATGCATCCATCCTTCTATCCACCAATTCACCTTGCCATGCAACTGCTCTCCCATCCACCTACCTGAACATTTATCTATTAATTCACCCATCCAACCATCCATCAATTCATCCAGCCTTCCATCAATCCTTCCATTCATTCACTTAACACCTTTTGACCACCTACTCTATTCCAGATCCTACATTATGTGCTAAAGATAAAAAGGTGAATATATGGCAGATTCTGCTTTGAAGAGGTCAAATCACAGTGGACAAGAGAGTGACACAAAAATAGGCAACTATTTTTGTTATAATAGGGGATGATGAGGAATGTCACAATGGGAAGCAGACAAAGATATGGGATTTAGCAAAAGGGTCTCTGTGGGGGATCAGAGTGGAGATCAGAGATCTTCTCCCAGGTGCTCACCCCTGAGTCTCCAAAGGTGATTAGGAGTTTGGTAGGTGACCTAGGGAAGTCAGCGTTAAGCAGAGACCACTACATATGTAAAGGCATCAAACCATAAGAGCAGACAAAGCTCTAGAGCAGTGATTTTCAACTGGGGCTCATTTTTGCCATTGAGGGGACATCTGGCAATGTCTGAAGTCATTTGTTATTGTTACCACTTGGTGATGTCACTGGCATCCAATGAGTAGAGGCGAGGGACGCTGATGAACACCTTGTACTGCTCAGGACAGCCTCCGTCCCCCAAACAAAGAATTATCCAGCCCCAAGTGTCAACAGTGCCCAGGTTATGAAACCGAGAAATCTATTCTAGAAGGACAGCAGATAGTTCAAGACGGCTGGTGTGAAGAAGAGTTAGCAGAGAGAGCAAACCCCAGCGAGGTAGTCAGGAGCTGGGTCAAAGGCTACAAATCACATTCACTGAGCATTTACTGTCTTCGTTCAGGCTGCTGTAACAACTCCCCACAGATGGGGAGGCTCAAACAACAAACAGTTATCACCCATCATTCTGGAGGCTGGGAAGCCCAAGATCCCGTGCCTGGTGAGCAACCTCTTCCTGATTCACACACAGCCATGTCCTCACTGTGTCCTCAGAGGGCAGAAGGGGCGATGGAGTTCTAGCCTTAGTCTGAAGTAGGTTTAGTGCTCGGCACTCAGAATTCCAAGATAAAATCAGACCCAGCTGCTGCTCTCTGGAGCTTCAAGATCTTGTTGGAGAAATGAAATACCTCCAAGAGGGGAAAGGAAACTCTGATTGCCCAAAAATCCTATGAGGTAGGTACTTCTAGTCCCACTTTCCAGATGGGAAAGCTGAGGCTCAGAAAACTTAACAAACAAACCAAAAACTGGCTCTCCACCACACAGCGAGTAAGTAATGCCCCCAAATCCACACTGCCCAGCTGGGCAACCCAGGGTGGCAGACACGAGGCGAGTTACCAGTAGAGACTTGATGGAGAGAAAATAGCAGATGAACAGAGGAATTGAATACACAGGAAACGCTGGGGAGGTGGAAGGGTGAGTCAGTAAAGGCACAGGTGAGCAAGAATGTGGCAGATTCTGGAAACCCTGGGTGGTTGAGGGATCGGGGGAAGGAAGAGGGGTGGAAAACTGTGCGTGGAGCCCTGCGGGGTCCGGGTGGTATGCTCGTGGCCATGGGAACCGGAAGGCTACCAATGACACAGACATGAGAAATACCTGTCAACAACCTCAGAGGAATGCAGAGAGAGAGAGACACAGAAGGAGGGGCTGAGCGGAATTTTACATTTCAAGCCTGAGTTTTGTCTAGAAATACTTGCTCCTGGTCCTCTGAGTATGGAAACTCCCTCTGCCAGCCTCCAGCAGTTTTCAGGGGCAAAGGGCAGCCCACACAGATGATCACAGGGGAGCCTGCTACCATAGTCTGCTCCGGCCGGGCCTGGACGGCCAGACTGTACAGAATTGTGTCTGCGTCCTTTGATTCCTACCTACCCACCAGATACATCATGTGTGCATGTGCACACACACACACACACACACACATGCATGCAGACACACATACACGCACGTGTACACACGTACACAGGGTCCAGATCTGAGGGGTATGGACACTGCCCATCAGATGAGGAAGACCACTGGCTGAGGAAAAGGTTCACTGGCCCCACCGCTCTGAGCTGCATCGGGGTGAGAGGCTTAAAGAGAATCAATTTCATCCAAGAAATCCAAAAGGAGACAGGGAGGGGAGGGGCCGGTTTCAGCAGTAGCCAGAGTGATAAGGCAAGGGAGCCATAGCCCAGGCCAGGGGAAATCTTTGCAAATTGAATTTCTGACCATGGCAGAGAGACAAGCCAGGGCAGAAGAAAGGCCTGGCCTCCGCGGAAGGAGTCCCATTCTCCTGGGTCAGAGGACTGCCCTTTGCTTCCCAGGGAGGCACATGAAAAGAACAGAAAAATCCTGTCCCAGGAGGGCAGTGCCCTCCCTTCAGGGCTACCCCATCGGCTCCTCACGTCCTCCATTTCTCCTCCACCCCTTAGCATCTCAGCTCCCTTCCTAGTAGGAAGGGGAGGCAGGGAGGCCCAGAGACTCTGCCTCTGGAGTGAAACCTTAGAGATGGGAACTATCCAGGCAAGGAGGAAGTGTGAGCCTGAAACAGGGTATTACCTGCCACCTGTAAAGGCCACAGGGAAGAGGCAGCCCTCCAGGCCCTGCACCACTGCTTTGAACCCAAAAGGAATCTTCAACGGCTAGTCGCCTGGATTCTCTGTCTCTCTGAATCTGGAGACCCCTCCCATCCATTCCCTACCCCCCACAGACAGAACATGAGTAGGCCAAGCTTGGCTGTGGTTATGGTCAGTGTCACCTCTGAAGAGGACCGTACTTAGCCTACTCCATGGGAGAAAAGAAGGCTCTCTCTCGCTCTGAGCTGATAGATCACACACCATTGTGTTCACCTGGCTTTGGTTTGAAGAACAAGACCCTAAAGGCTTGTGGGAGGAGGCCTGAGGACAGGGGCTCAGGAAGCCCTGGGACAGCAGCCCTCCGGTCGGCCAGGGCTGTGTTCACACTGGAGTGGGGGTCAGGACAGCAGACCCTGCCCCATCTCGTGGCAAGGCCTATTCAGTCCAGCCTCTCAGGCGAGGCATGCATCAGGCACCCAACAGCATTCACAACAATGGAGACACTTCTGGAAGCACTGGCTTGCTGTGTGGGACAATCCAGGTGCCCCTCTTTCTCTCATCAAGGATCTGCCCCCCCCGTAAGTACTCTTACCTGCATTACATGCATTTCATCGACTAGAGCTGTTTTGTTCAATGTGGCTAAGCACTAAAACAGTGCCTGGCACATACGAGGCACTTAGCAAACATTTGCTCAGGAAATAAACATTTGCTTTGTTTATTCCTTGCAACAGCCCTAAAAGGAAGACAGTCTGTCACCTCAGTTTGCTGATGAGGAAGCTGAGGCCCATAGAAGCCAAGGAACTGACACCAGGCCGCTCCCCTCGGGGAGGTAGAGCCAGGCCTTGCATCCACGACCATCTCACTCCAGAGCTGATGTGCACCCTCGTCCAGACCCCATGCCATCTTGTCTTCCAATCCAAGGAGCAGCGTCTTAAGCTTGGGAGTTGTAGCATGTTAAAGATACCACTGAAGGATGAATGGGGTGAATTACCACAGCCAGGACCAGCCACAGGAGGGAGGCTTTATGGGGAAGAGAGGAGGAAGAATGGTGTGGGGTGTCTTCAAAGAGCCCAAAGGCCGTCCTTGTCCAGGAGTGGTAGGCACATGGCCCACCATGGGGAAAGGCCCTTTACCGGTAGCCACAGAAATGCCTTGGGGAGGAACCCAGGATGCGTCGGGGTCAGGAACCTGCTTGTGACAAGCACTGGAACTGGTAGAGCATATGCCCCAGCACAGACATAGAGCCAGGTGGATCTATCATAGGATCCCCTATGCTTTGATACTGGCGGGGGGGGGGGGGCATCTGTGAGTATTCATGGGACTCCTGTTCCCACCCACCCTTCCCCTGCCCAGACCCACCAGGGTAAACCAGCCACCACTCTTCTAGAGCACCTGCTGAGTTTAGATATCATGCGCACGCTTCCTCAGGGCCTGATGTCCTCGGGGACAAGCTCATGGGAGGGGGACCAGGGACCTTGCTCACAGACCAGCATCTCTGAGATCCAGCAACCTAGACCTGATGCATTCCCTTCCTTCCTGTCTACCTTCTAGCCCAGGCTCTCTGCACCCCTGTGGGACATGCTCCTCTGTCCCAAGGGGCTCGCGCCAGCCCCTCCAATACCGGGGCCCCTCCCCCAGGCCAGAGCGGCTCCAGCCACCGCAGAGGGGTCAGGCTCTCTCGACCACGGGGAGATCATTATTTTAGAATGTGCCCGCACCTCTGGGAAGTGTCAGTGCACAGAGCAGAGTGAAAATAACAAACCAACACCACCCAACAACAAATGCCACCTATCACAACAGAGACCTGACAAATGAAGATAATCACTTGGAAGGGCCTGGGGGCGGGCGTTAAGGCTTCGAGTCGTGGTAGGACAAGGGAGGTGAGACCCAAGTCTCCAAAGGGTGAGTTCCCCCAAACTAGGCCGCCATCCCCACGGCCCTGAGCTTGGCTCCCAGCCCATGTGGCCTGAGCCAGGGCCAGACGTGGAGGCAGAGGGCAGACACTAGGAGCCCCACCTGAAGGGAAGGTCAGTTTTGGGCCAGACTAGATGATCTGAAGTGGAGTCACCAACCCAGGGCTGGAGGGAGAGCAGAAGCCAAGGAGAAAAGCCAAAACAGGGTGCAGAAACAGGAGAAGATGCGGACTGTGGTAGGACAGCACAGGCCGGGGCGGACACAGGCTTGGAGAAATTCCACACCAGGGAAGCTTCTCTTGCCCATGTCGCACACACCGTGAATGGGATTTGGAAGTTGTGTCTGTCATCACCATGACCCAACTCTGCTCCCTGTTCTGGTGACAGTGCCCACTTCTCCTTCAGGGACCACACCCTCCCTCACGCCCAGGCCACGACGGGGTGGGGGAGCGGTTATGCTGGCCCCGCTCTCTGGCTTCAGAGGTGGCCAAGCAGCCCAGGCCTGGCCATTTGGAGTACTCCATCCCCCCAGCCAGGCCAGTAGCTCATGCACGGGATTGAGAGTAAATCCTGCCAAGAGAAAGAAACTCACATCATGCCAAAACCATGATATAAGCCAACGCTACCAAGGGCCACCATGCCGAGAGGGCCTAACTGAGAGAGAAGCAGACAAATAGCAAAGACCCTGCGCGAAGTGAGAGAGAGAGTGTGTGTGTGTGTATGTGAGAGAGAGAGACAGAGAGACAGAGAGTGAGAGACAATGGCATTCTTCGAACCCCTGGAGCCAGCTGTACCTGACACTACAGTTACACAAACTAATAGATTTATTTGGGGTTAAGCCACTAGGGTTTTTTTTTTCTTTTTTAAGATTTTATTTATTTATTCTACAGAGAGAGAGACAGCCAGCGAGAGAGGGAACACAAGCAGGGGGAGTGGGAGAGGAAGAAGCAGGCTCATAGCAGAAGAGCCTGATGTGGGGCTCGATCCCATAACGCCGGGATCACGCCCTGAGCCGAAGGCAGATGCTTAACCGCTGTGCCACCCAGGCGCCCCCCAAGCCACTAGGGTTTAATGGCTGTCACTTGCACCCAAGGGTGTTGATTTATCCAGATACTCCAGGTGCATTAAAGCGGCCCAAACAGGTTGTCGTCTCTGGCTGCTGCTTATTAGGGAAGCAGAGAAGCCATCGGCTGGACAGAGGTTTCCCAGAGTACTTCTTGGGCTGACTCCACGGGGCACCCTGCGGGCTAGGCCATTAGGGAAGTTTCTCTGCATCACGGTCTTGCCTCCTATTGTCGGAGAGACACACTTTGATGGAAGCCTAGGCCGTATGCCAGGGCTAAAGACACAAAGTTCCAACATGGGACTCTGTGAGTTTTGGAGCCCAGGATCCCAGGGTAGCAGTGGCCTCTCCCCTTTGATACACTCCCCTAGAGCACTAGGTGGTGACAAAAATTTCCCATCCCATCCTGCTTGTGCACTGAGGACTTCCGTGAATAGTTTATCACCACACTAAGTTGTGATCTGTCTGTTGTTTGTTTAATGTAATGAGATTATGAGAAATCATTGTGTTTCTTTTAGGAAAATGGATTTCACTATCATTTTTCAAATTTAAGAACTGGTAGCCAAAAGTCATTTTAGGCCATGATTAGCCTTGGCTAGGACAGTGGGTTAACCTATGCATCTATTAACTAACATTCCCAGTTCTGCAAATTGGGTTTCTTGACCTTATGGCCCCATTATGGGCAACACAGCCTTTTATTATTATTATTATTATTATTATTATTATTATTATTATTGTGGTAAAATATATGCAACATAAAATTTACCACTTGAACCATTTTTACTGTACAGTTCAGTGGCATAAAGAACATTCACATTGCTGTACAACCATCCCCACCTTCCATCTCTAGAACTTTTTTCATCTTCCAAACGGAAACTCCTTGCCCATTAACCACGAGTGCCCTTTCCCCTCCTGCCAGCAGTCCTGAGCAGCCAGCATCCGACTTTCTGCCTCTCTGAACCTGACCCCTCTAGGTGCCTCCTAGGAGTGGAACCATGTGGTATTTGTCCTTTCATGACTGGTTTATTTCATTGGGCATATCTTCAAGGTTCAACCGTGCAGCATAGCTTTTGGAGATATTTTGTGGGCAAACCTCCTAACTGTGGTGCTTCCGTTCTGCACTGGGGTGGTCAGCTCATCTGCTTGATTTCACACTTAGGAAAGATCAAGTTCCGAGAAGGAAATCTGGTTTTCTAAGTGTACGCGTAGCACCCTATAATGCCAGCAGACTTGAATTAATTTTCCTGGGAGTGAGCTGCTGGCTCCTCGCACATCTGGTAAACCTTCCTGTTAAAATCCTTTTCTGATGAAGAAAAGACAAGGACGCAGAGGATGGCTCCCCCCAGATAGCCCCCCAACACAAAGAAAAGTGGTCCTGGGCCCCAAAGAATCACTTGGCTACCTGTCCATTTGCTTTCCTCCCATTTCCAACCAACCTGCTAAGGTTATAGGATGGTGAGTTTAAAGAAGGTATTGTCGGGTTACGTATATGACGTCTTGCCCCAGTCTCAGAAAACAAAACCCTTACCTGAGTGAATTTACGTGGCCTTAAAAAGAATTGAGCTTTTGTTCCTAAGATTCCCACCCAAAAAAGTGAAGAACCAGGTATACCCATGGACACACTCACTCATAAACTCTGTCAGAAGACTCGGGATCCTGCTTGTGCAATTTCCAGAGCACCCGTCTGAGCCATTTGTCCTTGTGCTGTTCGTGCCTGAGCTCCATGTGAGTTGTTGTGTTTTTTTTTTTAAGATTTTATTTATTTATTTGAGAGCGAGAAAGAGAGGGAGAGAGAGAGAGCATGCAAGTGGAGGGAGGGGCAGAGGGAATCCCAAGCAGACTCCACGCTGAGTGTGGAGCCCCACACGGGGCTCAATCTCATGACCCTGAGATCATGACATGAACCAAAATCATAAGTCGAATGCTTAACCAGCTGAGCCACCTAGGCGCCCCCTATGTGAATTATTATCACAGCCTGGATTCCACTTCTTGGCCCAGACCTCTAGGACTTAAGATGCTTCACTAGCCCTACCTCCGCAGCCCCTGGGCAGTTTTCTGAGGCTTGCCCTCTGACCCCATGCACTGCCCCGATTCACCTTTGGATCCCAGCTGCTTCTAGTCCCTGTCTGAAAAATCAACAGGCCAGAGAAGGGGCATGGACACTCTCCCGGAGAGCCAGTTCCCCAACCTGGCCAATCCCGGCCCATGGAGGGGCAGGGGCAATAGGAAAACCTGGCACGTTCTACTGGATGTTCCCATCCCTTTCTCCTAAAGTCTCTCCCCACTGTACAAGGCCAGGGAAATTCCCACACCCTCTCTCCTGTTCCCACAGGAGCACCCTTGGCTTAGCCAGGAAGTCAAGGCCAAGCTGGGAGGGTATGCCTATACTGGTCTATTGGGAAATAAACACAATACCTGACATTCTGGTTTAACTTACGTGAGGTCCCCTGGGCCTCATCGAAGGGGCTAGGTTTGATAGAACTAGAGATTCTGTGAGACCTTTGATACTCCCCTGATTGAACCTACAGGTTAGTTTTGCCCCATGGACGCAGAAAACACAAGTCTGGATTAGAAGTGCATTAAGCACAGTGTGGAGGTCCCTTAAAAAGTTAAAAATTGAGCTACCCTATGACCCAGCCATTGTACTACTGAGTATTTACCCCAAAGATACAGACGTAGTGAAGAGAAGGGCCATATGCACCCCAATGTTCACAGCAGCATTGTCCACAATAGCCAAATGGTGGAAGGAACCGAGATGCCCTTCAACAGATGAATGGATTAAGAAGTTATGGTCCATATATACAATGGAATATTACTCAGCCATCAGAAAGAACGAGTTCTCAACATTTGCTCCAACACGGACGGCACTGGAGGAGATAATGCTAAGTGAAATAAGTCAAGCAGAGAAAGATAATTATCATATGATTTCTCTCATCTATGGAACATAAGAACTAGGAAGATCGGTAGGGGAAGAAAGGGATAAAGAAAGGGGGGGTAATCAGAAGGGGGAATGAAGCATGAGAGATTATGGACTCTGAGAAACAAACTGAGGGCTTCAGAGGGGAGGGGGGTGGGGGAATGGGATAGACCGATGATGGGTAGTAAGGAGGGCACGTATTGCATGGTGCACTGGGTGTTATACGCAACTAATGAATCATCAAACTTTATATCAGAAACCGGGGATGTACTGTATGGTGACTAACATAATATAATAAAAAAACATTAAAATACAAAAAAAAAAAAAAGAAGTGCATTAAGCACCTTGTGGTTTCATTATCCAAAAAACAGACATGTCCCACCTGAAAAATGATAGGTACAAAGAGATCTGGATGGACACAGGTCCAAATGCTGATTTTTTAAAATATATTCTTTTACCTTAATCCCACTTCCACAAAATGACAGCACTGTGTTCTACCCACGGGGTGGAAGAACCAAGTGAGATAGTTGAGGTAAAGGTGGTTGACATGTTGGGGCGCCTACGTGGCTCAGTCTGTTGGGTGTCCAGCTCTTGGTTTCAGCTCAGGTCATGATCTCAGGATCCTGGGATCGAGCCCCACGTCGGGCTCCATGCTCAGCAGGGAGTTTGCTGGAGATTCTACCTCCCCCTCTGCCTGCCTCCACCCCTCTCTTTCCCTCTCTTTCTTTCTAAAAAAGAATAAATAAATCTTTAAAGAAAAAAGTGGTTGACATATTGTCTGACACAGAGAAGATTTCGACGGTTACTTTTCTTCTTCCTTTCCTTCCCTCTCCCTCCTCTTTCCCGTCCTTCCTCCCTCCCCTCTATTCTTCAGACAAGAATTTGTTGAGGGCTTAGACTCCACAGCATTTTCCCTCCCATTAGTCTCACCACCACTCCACCATCATCCCAGGAAGAGACAGTCTGACTGGTCCAGGCATAAAGCATGAACTGGGCCACATGCACTGGGTCATTGTGTTTTTTAAAGGTTGTGTGTCCACACTCAGCTCTCCTTCCTTCCAGTCTCTGCAGAGGACCCTTTTGGGACCTGGCTGTCCCTCTCTTCAATGCCTTTCTCTGTTCAGTTCAAGTAGTAAACAGCCAAGATTTGCATTCGTGCTTCCAGGTATGCCTTATGACAGAATCCACCATTAATTGTTAATAACCTGGTTCTTTGCTCCCTTCAGTTCCTTTACTCCCATTCAATATTTTGAAATCCTGCAAAAGGATAGTGGTCAAGTCAAGGCATGAACGTTTCTGGGTCTCTGGCAGAAATACTCTCAAACTTCAAGCTAATTTGTGCCACCTACCACCAATGGGACAACTTCTGCTCAGCCTGCGGTATTCCTCTGATGCTTGGAGGAATTCCTTCAGCTTTGACCTTTCTTCAAGCCCCAGCAGACCTGCCCACCTTCGTCAAACAACTTCCACTGGCCAGGACCCCCCCGAGGTCCCCAGGACTACCCCCATTCAATTCCCACAGTAGGATCTAAGGGAGGTGTGGAGGAGGCTACAACACGCAGTGCATGAGACCTCCAGGAACTCACCCAGAAATATTCATTAGGAGGAAAAGGCACCTAACAGGCTGAAAGGTAAATAACAATACCAACAACAACAACAACAATAAAAGAAAGATTCTTGCTAAAGGGATGAGGGGCCTCAGCCTCCAGCCCAGACCTGCGGTCCAGTTTTCTCACCATCTGTTTTAGGTAGGTCAGATTTTGTGGCTAAAAAAATTGGTGCTGTCCGCATAAATATAGTTCATATTGCACTGCACATATTTATAAATATAAGTGCTGTAGCACCACCACATTGCCTGCGAAGAATGCAAGCAGGTTGTGATTAGAGGTGAGCCAGTTGCTGATTGTGGGTTAATTAGCTCTGCTAATAAACTGCCTGTAGCTTTACTTAAGAAAAATAACATATTTCATCTTAGGTAGAACAATTACAGTGCGTGTAAAATAGATATTTTTGCCTAATGAGCATTTGAAATGCTTTCATTGGAAAACACACACACAAATACACACACCACTCTTTTCTTTAAAAAAAAAAAAAGGAAAGGAAAGGGAAGGGAAGGGAAGGGAAGGGAAGGGAAGGGAAGGGAAGAGAAGAGAAGAGAAGAGAAGAGAAGAGAAGAGAAGAGAAGAGAAGAGAAGAGAAGAAGAGAAAAGAAAAAATCCAGCCCCTATGTTCACCAGTTAGATCGTGGTGAAGACGAACTTCAAAAAGGTTGGAGTGGTCTCCCAGTTCCTCGGCTGATCTCAGCTGAGGGCCACTGGCAACAGAGCAAGTCCTGATGAAATCCGAGTTGGACCCCAGTGGGAACCCAGCAGCTGTGGGATGAAGAGCAAAATGAGCTGCAAAGCACAGAGCTCAGGAGAAATGCTGTAATTAGCAGTGAGAGGGACACTCTCGGTGGGCATCCCTAGGACTTCGTGAAGGCGCCAGAGCAGAAAGAGAGCCAATGAAGGAGCAGCAGCAGCAGACTGCAACGGCATGACGGTCCAAGGAGAAGGACAGAGATATGACTCCAGACCCAATATCAGGGGACAGTTGGATCCTAGGTCTGCACAAACCTCTCATTGACAAGGGTCCTAGAAACCTGGGGATGGAAGAGCCCTTAAAGCTCACGTGATTCTGGGATGGCAGACACCTGACATATGGACTACCTTTCTTTTCCTCCAGCACCTTCGCAGACATGCCTAATGGGGCATAGGACTCTTTCCTGCTAGCCCACCACAGCCACTTGGAATTGACTAGAACTAGTCATCGCTGATCTTTGTTCTACTCTTCCTCTTTGCTTCAAGGTAAGAAAAGTGAGATCTGAGATAAATCCGTGTTGCGTTAAGTATTTTAAGTGACCTTTACAAAGGTCTCTCGACTCTTTCCACTACAAACCATGTCGAAGAGACTTACAGATATGTGAGTTCTCAGTTTGGCCAAGGCTACCCTCAAATGAGTCACAATAAACCTTCCAGAATCCAGAAAAATCATCCACAGGAAGGCAGGAAAAGAAAGTGGTGTTTGCTCCAAAGAATCACCTTTGGATGAAGGAAGATGCAAGAATTGGAGGGAGGGGAAGGGCCTATAGAGCCATTAGGCTGCACATCAGTCATCACGGTTCTCCGTGGGTGCTGAGTCAGGTACAATGGTGATGTCAACTAAGACAAAGGCTCTTCCAGTCAGAGTGTCTTGGTTGCTGGGGCTACCATAACAAAGTACCACAGACTGGGGGCTTAAACAACAGAAATTTATTGCTCACAGTTCTGGAAGTCGAGAGTCCAAGATTGAGGTGTCGGCAAGTTTGGTGTCCCCTGAATCCCTTCTCCTTGACTTGTGGAAGGCCACCTTCTCACTGTGCCTTCACAGGACCTTCTCTCAGTGCATGCACATCCCTGGTGTCTCTCCTCCTCTTAAAAGAACATCAGTCCTACTGGATGAAGGCCTCGCCCTTATGACCTCATTAACCTAACAACCTCTTTAAAGGCCTTGTCTCCAAATACCATCACACTGGGGGGTAGGGCTTCCACATAGGAACCTGGGAAGACATAGTTCAGTCTGCAACATAGGGTCATCAAACGGCAGCCCTTAGAGCTAACAGGATCTCAGAGGCCACTGGCTCTACCCCCTGCCCAGTGCAGGACTCCCTTTCCAGAATATGAGTGTGCTCTCCCAGGCTCTGCCCTACCATGGGCAGGAACTTTGCATCCACACAAACCCAGGCACATGGAGGAGGGGCTTGCAATGCTACCAAATGATAGTTATTGAACCACGGTGGTAGGCCAAATAATGGCCCCCAAAGACATCCACGTCCTGATACCCAGAACCTATAAATATATTAAGCTGTGGGCAACGGGGAACTGAGGTTGCAGATGGAATGAACGTGGCTAATGAGCTAACCTTAAAATAGGGAAGCAATCCTAGATTATCTGAGTGGGCCCAGTGTAATCACAGGGGTCCGTAAATAGGGGAGACGCAGGCAGAAGAAGAGACTCGGAGGGAGATGTGACAATGAAGAAAGGCCCAAAGGTGCTATTTGCTGGCTTTGAAGATGAGGGAAGGAGCCACAAGCCAAGGAACATGGCAGTCTCTAGAGGCTGGAAAAGGCAAGGAAACAGCTTTTCCCCTAGAGCTTCCAGAAGGGAATAGGCCCTGCTAACACCTTGATCTCAACCCAGTGAGACCCAACTTGGACTTCTAACCCACGGCGCTACAAGATAGTACATTTGTGTTGTTATAAACCACCGAGTTTGTAGTAATTTGATATGGCAGCTGTAGGAAACTAATACAAGAAACTGATGAGGCTCTCCCAAACGCTGACGAGGGGGGACAATAGCGCTGGAAGGAAAGCTGACAGGAGGACCGAAACAGGAGACGTGGCAGGGCACCCATCTTTTGGGAGAGACTGCTGTGGGACCTTTGTCCTCATGGGACAGTACAGGCTCACACGAGTATTTCCTCAACGGCACCATCAAACTACAACCAGAGCTATCGGCTTTTCAGAAGGGCGCCAAGATTGATTTTGGAGTCAAACTTGGGTTCTCAATAACCATTTGAAAGGAAAGGCAACCCAGAATTCCATGCACCCATATTGTAGTTTGCATCTATGAAGGTCTCTGCTGTACAGCGCTTTCTGATACAATGCATTTCTTTTTTTAAAAATAAAGATTTATTTATCCGTTTGCGGGGGGAGAGAGAGAGAGTGAGAGAAAAGGAGCATAAGCAGAGGGAAGGGCAAAAAGAGAGGGAAAGAGAGTCCTTCAAGCGGATTCCCCACCAAGCGCAGAGCCTGATGCAGGGCTTGATCCCAGGACCCCAAGATCATGATTTGAGCCGAAACCAAGAGCCAGCCCTCAGCCGACTGAGCCACCCCGGCGCGCTTGATACAATGTGTTTCTTAAGGACAGTTCAACCCTTTGAATGGTGGCTTTCCCTGTAATGCCGTTCATCTTCTGCCTGAACTGCTCCCTTCATGCCCACCCCCCCACCAGGGTCTTGGCAAACAAGTCCGTGAGCTATGGAGACCTAGGCCCTGCTGTGGCAGAAAGCCTCCCGGGGGAGGGGAGAGAACCAAAGGGGGAAGGCAGGCAGGGGCCCCATGGTTTCTGACAGGCTAGGGAGCCTGGCACATGATAAGTACAACCAGTTTTCCCTTCTCTCCCGGAGCCCAGAACCCAGGGACATGTGCAAGGCACGTCTGAGCTCTGGTGTAAAAATAAACCCGGGGCTGTCAAGCCCCAGCATATTAATGACAATTAATGATTCGCTCTAATCCTCCCTAGCTCTCCGTGGGCATCTGTGACATGCTTTGGGCTGGACACCCCTCCCCACTCCCTCTACCTCCTGCGGATTCCATCCATATGCTGAGCTGCTCAGGAATGCAAGTCTGGGAGGGAAATCTAATGGTAAGAGATGCCCACGACAAAATGCCTGCCCAAGACTAACTGGAGAGGGGCAGCCTGTCTGGGGACGGGGATGGGGGGATGGTCGGTCTCTTGGGCTAAGTGCTCTTCCCTGGGACTTGTAGGGTGCCAGCACCTAGCATCTCCTTACAAGACCCCCTGGGCCAAGAAAATTGCAGCCTCCAACATGGGCTCCTGGGGTCAGATTTTGGCATTGCAGTTGCTCCTGCCTCTCAGCTCAGACCCCACTCAAAAAGCAGGCCCGTTTCACCCCTGTGGACCAGCCCCCTCCCACTCAGGACACCAGACCCTATAGGCAAACGGCAGCTGCTCCCAGCCCCAGAAAGCCTCCATCCTCCTAAGCTCTCTCCTGAGCTAGGAGTGTCTCAGACACAGTGAGGCCCCCTTCTGTGCCCCTGCAGCACCCCGCATGCCCCATGGAAGCACTCCTCATGGTTGGCATCTGGTCACCCTGCTTCCTGGCCTTGCCTGTCACTTGGGCGGAGGAGGGAGGCAGGGACCACAGCTCTCTGTTCTCTGTTGGGGCCCAATCGCCTGGCATGATGCCAGGTGTGTCACAGGTGCATAATAAATATTGGCTGTCTGCCTGCCTAGCCAACGGGCCACATATGGAAAACGCTTAGAACCCCACCTCACAGGCACTAAATGCCCTGTATTACCTCCCGTTCTCCCACATGAACTACTTCATTCAATCTTCCCGCCTCCCTACGCTCTGCGTGCTATGAGAGCTCCCGTGATTTAGAGGAGGAAAATAAAGTTCCCACCACTGAAATAACGTGTTCCAAGTCCCACAGCTCACGGACCGCTAAAGCCAAGAGTCAAACCTAGGTTGTATCTGCCCCGTTCCATCGATGTCACTCAGCGCAGAGGGGGGTCCCAGCATCACCAATGAGAGCAGGCTGGGGTGCAGGTGAAATGCTCGCCCGTGATAAGAATTCACATGTCTCTGACTGGTCAGTCCTTGAGAAATGGCTGTGGAAGGCTGAAGACGGTGCAGTGGGAGGCACCTAGAATGTTTGTGAGAACCTGTCCTGAGGTCTGGGCTCAGCACTGCGGGGTTAGAGGCTGGGATGGTGTTGCTGATGCTGGAGGGAAAATTATTTGCATTGCTGATCCGTGCGGCCAAGATTTCTCTGCAAATCCAGCAGTAGGTGCCCGGGTGGCTCCAGCCCAACCCACGCATTTATAACCCACTCACGCGGGAGAAGGGGAAGAACCGCTGGGGTCTCTGCCAGCCTCTCCTTGTGCTATAATGAGCAGGAGATAAACTTTGCCTACATAACATGCTGCCTTTTCTTGCCAGTTCCATTTGGGATTAAAACCACAATGAAAAAAAAAAGAAAGAAAGAAAGGCGGAATCAAAAAAGCCCCGAAAACCAAGTACCTTGAAGACTTTTTCCCCTTTGAAATCTCTCTAATTGGGCACTTATCTAGGGCGGGAATGTGGGCTTCTCCGAGTCATTACAGAAACACACACAATGAGGAAATTGTTGCCTTCTTAGTCCTATATGGAAGGCCTATTATTCCTGCTGAAGCTGCATTGGGTTTCCACACTGAAAGTCTTTTGGTGGCAAAGGAAATCGCTCTCCCCAAGTTCCCAGCTGGCCTCGGTAAAAAGAATCAGGTTGCTGTCATAGACTCAATTTTAACCACCAGATTCCTCCTTTTAAAAGCATAACCTCCCGCACGTGCAGCCCTGTAACGTGATGCAAAACACCCAATTCTGTACTGCTTATACTTCCATTTCAGGCATCAAGGCAGCCAGGAGGATCGGACCTGCTCACACTGCGCTTTCCTCTGGCTTTGAGCAGCTGCTTTGTTTTCCAGCCAACCTCTCTGTGTCCACCTGCCTTCTCTCCTCCTTAGGCCTGGAGGCGGCTCCCGCAGGGACCCAAGTGGAGAAGCACCTTCCACCCTCGCCCTTTCTTGATTCCCCCCAAGACACCGAATCCTGGGGCTTCCATCCCAGTAGCAAGCCCTCTCTCATGGATGGAAGTTGCTGTTTTATGAGAAATCACCAGGATCCACCTCGTCCCCAAGCAGACAGCCCATAACTTCAGTTTTTCTTGTCGAAAAAGGACAGTGATGTGTGACAAGCCATCACTCCCTTGACCCCACATAAGCAAGAGCCAAGCGTGTCCGAGCAAGCACAGCCTGGACTCAGGCTTTGAGAGGTTAAACCAAATCCTGCATTAGGGTCTTCGATGACAAACCCCTCTCCGCACCTCCCCCCGGCACACAGCACTCACAGTTCTCTCCACCGTCAGTGCCAGCATGTTGGTCCATACAGCCCTCTCCCCTAACCACCTGCAGTGGCCTCCTATCATACCGCACACCACTTGTCTCTCCCCCATCCAGCCCTGCACACTTTTCAGAGGTTGGTTATGTCAGTGCCTTGCTCAAAACCCTCAGTGGCTCTCCACTGCCCCCAGAAAAAAGGTGATGCCTTATCCTGGCATTCAAGACCTTCCTGAACCCAGCTGCAGCAAATCTCCGCAGTGTATCTTTCCCGGCACCCACACACCCCCTGGCTAGCTGGTCTCCACCGCCAGCCCCCCTCCCCCTTCCCTGGTGCACACACCCACGCTCCTTCCTGTGAGCTTGCTCATTCTATGTCCTCTGCCTAGACTGTCCTCCCCTCCATCTCTACCTGTCATAGCCTACCTCATCTTCAATGCCCAGTTCAGGTGTCACCTCCTCCACAGATGTGCCCACATTTAGCACACTACCTGGCAAAAGCAGGACATTTCCACATGGCCAACTTGATGCAGCCTTTGTAATGCGACAGATTTGGCTCAGCCATGTTGGTGTTCAAAATCCCTGAGCCCCAGCTTATAGTGTGACTCCCATCCCATCTCGGATACTCACCCGAGGGGTGAGGGTAGACCAGGGGGGAGGTGAACATGTCTGGTTTATACATTTCTTAGTTAGGAAATAGCGGGAATGATAAAGGTTTGGTTTTTCAGGGCACTGAAATGCTTCTCTGTTGAAATATTTCGACAGAGAAAACCTGCTCTTTGCCTTCCCCACCGCTGGTCTTCCATATGCCTGTTGAGTAAGTGATTGAATAAATGAGTGAAGGACTCTCCCACAGCTCGTGTGGCTCCTCCCTTCCCCTACCTTGGCTCACGCGGACACAGACAAGCAGCCTGACGCCCTACAGCATCTCCCACTGTGCCTGTCCCCACTCCTAGGACCACTGAGCCCCTCTTGCCCTCTCAGCCCCTCTCTGACCTTGAACCTCAGCCACAGGCCTAGAACTCTGCCTCTAGCAGCTCAGCCCTCTGATGCCCTCTGCCTATGTCACTGCCCAGTGCCTACCCCCAGAATGCTCATTACCAGGTACTGTCACTCTTCTGCCAGATTTCTAGCGGCAGAGGCTGGCTAGATTCTCCCCAAACCCAACCCCTCTTCCTCCTGGCACATACCTGGACCTCATTCTGGAGAATGTAGTGCAGCCAAATGACCCCATTCTGACCAAAGGAATGTGGGAGAAAGTGATGAACTCTATACTTCACCTCTGGGACCAGCCCATAAAACTTCTGGTTCAGTCTCTCCCCCTCCCCCACCCTCCCTCCCTCTCCCTCCCACCCTCCTTCCTTTCTCTCTGTCTCCCTCACTGGATGACTGCAAATGAGGATGAGGTTCTTCACTGCACTGTTCAGTATGGTAGTGGCTAGCCACGTTGCCACAGTGCAGATAGAGAAATCTTCGTCACTGCAGAAAGCTCTAGAACAGTGCTGCTCTGTGGAGCCATGTTGAGTGAAGTCTGGCCCGAATAACGGCTCAGAGCAGAGGCATCTCCTTCTCCCCAAATGACCTTTATAAGAACTGATGTCAACAAGAAATGTCCTTTGATTGGGTTAAGCTGCTGAGATTTTGGGATCGTTTGTGACAAGTTAACATACCCTACCACCAGCCACTCAGTTGTCCAAATACTCTAGACACTGAGCTCAGCCTCTCTGCTCATCATCTGTGCCTCCCTCCCTGTCCCCAGAGGGTAGCACCAGTGGTCAAGACTTCAGCCTCTCTTCTTGGTCCTTCCTCATTCCTGCCTAGGTCTGTGGCTCTTTGTATCCCTCCCCGAAGCTCTGCATTTCCTAAACTCTTTTCTCATTTCTGCCAAATCCATATACTGCCTCTATTATCATTTACTTAATATCTTTCCTAAAATGGGCTCCTTTTTTATTTAAACACATATATATATATTTTTTTTAAAGAATTTATTTATTTATTTGACAGAGAGAGACAGCCAGCGAGAGAGGGAACACAGCAGGGGGAGTGGGAGAGGAAGAAGCAGGCTCCTAGCGGAGGAGCCTGATGTGGGGCTCGAACCCAGAACGCTGGGATCACGCCCTGAGCCGAAGGCAGATGCTTAACCACTGCGCTACCCAGGCGCCCCTAAACACATATATTGAATAAGGACATTTTATTTAACTTCTTAAATAGAATACTAGTATTGCTTGCTCTATTAGTCAGGGTTCTCCATAGAAACAGAACCAACAGTGTGTGTGTGTGTGTGTGTGTGTGTGTGTGTGTGTGTGTAGAGAGAGAGAGAGAAAGAAAGAGAGAGAGAATGAGAGAGAGATTTATTAAAAGAAATTGGCTCAAGAAATTATGAAGGCTGACAAGTCCCCAGGTCTGCAGTTGGCAAGCTAGAGACCCAGGAGAGCTAATGTTTCATTTCCAGTCCAAAGGCCAGAAAATACCAGTGTCCTAGCCCAAGGCAAGAGGAAATTCCCTCTTACTCCAGGGAGGGTATGTGGCAGAGCCTGGCTCTGTTCTATTTCAGGCCTTCCACTGATTGGAAGGGCCCACCCATGTTGAGGAGGGCAATCTGCTTCACTCAGTCTACTGACTCAAATGTCAATCTCATCCAGAAACACCCTCAAAGACACACCCAGAATGATGTCAAACCAAATGTCTGGCTCCTCGTGGCCCAATCAAGTTGACCTGTCAAATGAACCATCACACTTGCCACAAATAGCAGACAAATCCAGTGAAAGGCTAGCAGTATTATTTAAGTCCAGCCAGAATCTGTAGCCTGTCTTGGGCTCTGGGCCTGAGGCTTGCTATTTTTTCATTATTTAAAAGGGAGATTAGCAAGTATTGGGGAGGTGTTAGAAGTGAGCTGATACCACACTGAGACTTTTAACTGAAAATAATCATAAGGATTGTAAAAGGATCCAAAAGGGGACACCTTTCCCACTGTGTGATTCAGCTCTTGAATGCACATTCATATCCCATCTCAATTTATCCCCAGTGCCCACCAGTGGGACCCATACCCACTGGGGGGCTGCTCTCCTCGACTACGGGCCTCTGAAGGCCAAAGACCACATCCTAATGATAGTCACATCCCCCATGGTGCCTCACACATAGGAGCCACTTAATAGACAGTAGGTGAGTGAAGGCATAGCCGGGAACGTTCTCTGACCTAGTTGGAGGTTTCTGTCACAAGCAGAACATCATGACAAAGGAAATGGGACTAGAATGTTAAACCACACTAAAGGTTCCATCTACCAAATAGCTCCTGTGGCACTTTGGGGCAGGGCTGTGTCTGAAGGAATTAAAACATTTGGTAGCCCCAGGGCCAGATTAAGACATTCTGAGGCTCTAAAGTCTGGGCCACGTCATCCAAAACACCAGAATGCATTTTCACAGAAAGAACATTGAACATTTATATCTAAACACAGATCAAAGCTGCGGATACACAAACACACAGTGTATTAAGAGAGAAAAGAGGGAGAGAAAGAGGAGCGGGAGGAGAGAAGGCAAAGAAGAAATGCCGTGTGGGGGAAAGAAATCTGAAGTCTGTTCACGGCTCTTCCCAGCATGAAATTCTTCCGTGATTTTTTTTTCCCTTTGTAATAGGGACAAGTCCAAGCTCCTTTGTAGATACACAGAGCTTTGGATCACATATATCTAAATCTAGCCCCCTAAGACCACCTAGTGTCTGCGGATCCCCACAGGAAGTGCCGAGAAGAGCCCTTCCCAGGCCCACTCACGGGCTACCCAGGGGCACCTTTAGCTGACAGAGCCTTAATTTCACCCAGGACTCCCTGGGCTGGGGGGATTCTCAAAGATAGATACAGAGATCTGGGAACTATTTTCAAATTTCCAAAACACCTAATGGGTATCATATATTTTCCTGCAACCAAACCTCCGAAATCACGTGTGGTCCCATAGCAGGGGCCTAGACTTACTCTACTGCTACGTTTTACTTTCCTGCCTGTCTCCCCAGAGGAGGATGAGCTTCTTACAACTGGGAACCATGTATTTGCCTGATTTCACTTTAAAAAAAAAAAAGATACCCTCAATGCCTGCCACATAATCATCCCTAAAGGCTGCCTGATGAATTAGCGAGTGAATGAGTGAATGAAACATGTAAATGTGATGTTGCCATGTTTTAATCGCTCACTTTGTTATAGCAAATGTGAAGGTAAATCTACTAGTAGTAAATGTAGATTATTTGGAAGGAAAAAAAAATCACTCAAAACAAGTAAAACAAAAAAAACATAATGAAAGAGGTGCTAGGCAACGAAGAGGTTGGGAGCCTCTGACAGTACATATGCACACGCACACGTGTCCCCACACAAAAAGCCTCAGAAACCCACACCGCCCCAAGGAAGCAATGCCCTGGAGACACAGGCTGTTTCTAAAGCACTATTTCGCAAAAGGAGGTCTGCAGACTCCCAGTATTAGAATCAATGGGAAGTCCGTTAAAAATGCAGATTCTTAGGTCCTACCCAAGACCAGACAGTCTGAACATCTGAGACCAGGACCCAGAATCTATATTCTAAGTTCTTTCTTGGGTAGGTCTTAAGCACAATCAAGTTTGAGAACCGTTGCCCTAAGAGCTAGTGGGCAAGTCCTGTTCTGGCCACCTGACGCCCAGAGCTGGGGCTGGGTTCAGAGTGCTCTCATCCCTGTCCTCCAGCTGTGAGCGCTCATCCCCTCACCTGGGACCCATAAACATTGTATTGGAGAGAAGAGGTAGTGAGAACCAGGCATAAATCATGCTCCTCTACCCCTCTTCCCACCCCCTGCCTTCCCCTAAGGAAAACCCCGGCCCCAGGGACTGCTCACAGGGTATTTCAATAAACTCCTACTGGCCCTTTATCAGATGGTCCAGTCAATTAGAACTTCATCAGGAATCAATTTGTGAGGCCCAGCTGAGATGTAACTATAGATCAGGGCAATGGCAACTGATTATCCCACTAATGGAATATTCCATTGATTAATTGAGTATTTAAATCTTTCAGACCGTGGCCATGCTTGCTGCCATTGTTGCTGGATGAAAGGGCGATGGAGAGCATCTCAGTCGAAGAAGAAACGAATGGTTCATTCTTCATTTATCAGCTCTCAGCAAAATAGCGGGTCTGTCCTGGGTTCTCAGCATATGAGAGCACTGCCCTGTCTTCAGCACAATGCAGGAACCTCCCAGCTGATTGCACCAGTCAAGGGAAGGTGGGTTTAAATGCTCCATTTTCCTGCAAGGCTGTATGCCAAGTGTCTCTCACACTTTCCAACCACCTGGAGACTTGTTAAACCGCTGGGAGTCTAATCAGCAGGTCTGGGGCGAAGCCTGAGAACCTGCATTCCTAGCAGGATCCCCAGTGAAGCTGGAACCACACTCTGAGTAACATACTTACAATTTATAAACATGCATTTTACCAAGCAGTGGGGTGGGGAGAGGGCACAAACATTATCTACTATCTCTCCGAGTTATGTTAGACTCTAAGATTTAGGATGCTCATTCTCAATGCCAATGCACTACTCACCACAATGGTAAAACGCGCACACACTGTTGCATCAGTGAAAAGGTGGATGTACACCACACATTTTACTAGGACCCTTGATTACGAGTAAAGGTTTTGTTTGGGGCTTACGTCCTGACGCCAGTTCTTAGCTGCGTACCTCTGGATAAGCAACTTAGCATCTCCAGGCCTGGGTTTCCTTGTACCGATGCTGCCCGTTCCTGCATCGTGGAAGAAAGCACATAAAGCACTTCACGTGATGCTGGCACGTGCTAAAGGCGCAGGAGACGGAAGCTAGTGCCATTATTACCCTGATACCCAATACCTAAAAAGGTCTCAGAAGTCAGGTTCCCTTTGGGGAAAAGAGGGATGGGATTGCTCTTTACCGAGAAGCAGATGCTTAAGGGATGGGAAGAGCCAGGGAAAGCCCCTTGTCCCCTGCATCTTCTCCAGATGCTGCCTTGGGTCTTTACCACGTGACTGTGAAGTTTAAGATGTGCAGAGCCTTCCAATTAAATTTCCCAGAGTAGCCAGGAGATTGTGAGGGGAAAGGGAAGAAGGATCTTGAGTCCCTACTACATATGCAATGCGCCTTGTTCATAAGTGATCTCATTTCATCTTTACTAAAGCCTGGAGGGGCTGATATAATTATCCCCATTTTTCAGGTGGAGAAACTGAGAGACTCAGAGAAGGAAAGAGATGAGCTAGACAAGCAGGTGGGCTGGAACCGGAGCCCAGGTGTGCTCTGTTCTGAGGTCACCAAGTCCCAGTTATGGGTGTCTGTGCAGGTGTAGGTGTGAATCTGTGGGTGGTGCTACGCTGTCACAAGACACATGAGTGTGTGGAGGTGTGTCTACATGCCACACAGGCAGACGTGGGTCATCCGTATGCAAAGCACACCGGCGTAAGTTATTCTAGTCACTCAGTGTTCAACCTATCCCCCTGAGGACTTCCTAACACCACTCTTCCCTGACAAATATGGATTGCTTCATTGGTCCTTAAATTTTCATTTGAGTGACCTACAAAGCACAAAGAATGACAGCAGTTCTTGAATTATTGTCATCTGTAAACCACTTCCACAGGGGAAAAGCTCCCATCAGCTACCTATGTATAGCTCCTGCAAACAAAAACCATCACCAGAATTAAGGGCAAGACTGGCATGCTCTTGATGGTCACCAATGAGAGATAGCTGATTTTCAGAAACTATCAGAGTAAATTATTCATCCACGTGATACTGAATCAGACCCACAGTTGTCTTGTAAAAATTAATCCTGAAACCTGCACCCATCAAAACCTGAGGCCCTCTCATGCCTATGTCTGAGAACCCCCAAACTCTGAGATCTTTCTCCCGGGGACTTGAGCCCAAGTGTTGGAAGGTTGCAGAGTCTGAGAGAATTGGGACTAAGATAAATCTGGCTGCCCTCAGCCCTAACTTTCATCAACACACTTCCCCATGATTTTTAAATTTTTTTAAAGATTTATTTATTTTAAAGAGAGAGAGAGAGAGAGAGAGCATGCGTGGCAGGGAGGGAGGGAGGGAGAGAGAGAATCCTGAAGGAGATTCCCTGCTGAGCATGGAGCCCCACTCGGGGCTCAATTCCACGACCCTGAGATAATGACCTAAGCCAAAATCAAGAGTTGGACTCAACCGACTGAGCCCTCAGGTGTCCTCCCCATGTCTTTATTTCAGCTGTTTTGGGCACCCATAAAATAGATCCACGTGTTATTTACTGTCATATAGGATGCATGCAAACTGGGCAACCAGAATGTTGACTTTTCCACTAACTAGCTGCTAACGGTAGAAAGTGGTCTGTCCCTATTTGGGCCTCAGTGTCCTCAGGTCTAATGTTCTGTGATTCCAAAAGATATTCTTCATTTGGCAGATGGGATATTAAGGGTCCTGCCCTTGTAGTGAAGGCTCTTGCTCTAGACAAGGATGTTTCCTCGAAGGGTAATTTGAGCCTGCACAAAGTATGACATAGACAACTTTTTCATAGCCAGCTTGATGGAAGCAGGGACAGCATAAAAAATTCAAAAAGCAAAGACCAGAATTGAGCCAATGGTCTCAGACCACACCCCAGCTCAGCCTTTTCAGACTTCTACCCCGTCCTGTGTGGGTTCTGAGCCCTGCCAACTGCAGGCTCATCTTGGCCAGTCCCTGAGCCAAGAATAAGCCAAGCTTAATCCAATCTCCGCTCCACTCACGTGAGAAGGACTTTTAGAGGTGGCCTATGAGTTGAAAGCCACCTTCTAGGCAAGCATGGGGTCACAGTAGCTCCCTGGACAAAGTCGAGAGGGTGACCTTGTGCCCTGCTGCCTGGTTCCTGAACCCACTCCAGTTCTCACCAAGAACCAGAGTCCAGCCTGACCCCCTGAGCTATTTCCCACCAAACCCTGACTCACCATGAGAAGGTGACAGAAGAGCTAGACACCTAACCCAGTGTTCCTTCCCCACCACACAGCTCCACACACTCAGGGCAGTGGATAGCATGGTGAGTGTGTATCAGTCACTATGCTTTGGGCTGCATGTAACAGAAAACCCAATAAAGGTTAATCAAGAAGAGCATGTAGTGACCTAACCTAACAAGTCACAGAAGCGTGAAAGTTCAAAGGTCTATCTAGCGGTCCCACAATGTCATCAAGGAACAAGGTTCTTTCTTGCCTTCTCCTCTTTAATCATTATCGATTTTCTTTTTCTTTTTTTAAGATTTATTTATTTATTTTAGAGAGAGCATGTGTGCATGTGAGTGGGGGAGGGGCAGAGGGAGAGAATCTTCACGCAGACTCCCACTGAGTGCCGAGGCCCATGCAGGGCTTGATCCCAGAACCATGAGGTCATGACCTGAGTTGAAACCCAGGCGGACGCTCAACAAACTGAGCCACCCAGGCTCCCCTATTGACTTTTTTTTTTTTAAGATTTTATTTATTTGAGAAAGAGAGAGAGAAAGCACAAACAGGGCAGAGGGAGAGAGAGAAGCAGACTTCCCGATTAGTGTGGAGCCTGATTCAGGGCCCATCCCAGGACTCTGAAATCATAACCTGAGCTGAAGTCAGATATTTAACCAGATGAGCCACCCAGGGGCCCCTTGATTTTCTTTAGGCTCATCTCCTCATGGTCCCAAGGTGGCCGCTGTGGTTCCAGGCATCATATCCTCACACTACTATATTCATAATAAGAAGAGGGCCCATTTTCCCTTCATGTGCCTCCTTTTATCAAGGAGGAAAACATTTCTCAGAAGCCTCCCTGCACATTTCCTCTTAGGTCCAATTGGCTTAGTGAGTCTGTGACAATAACATTTATAGTAGAAAGCTAGCTCTACCATCAGGAAAGGATTTGGGGTGCAGGGAGGTCTGTTGGCTAGGCAACCGGCAGTGTCAGCCCCAACCACCAAGATGGTCATTTATCTGGGTAAAGTTGAGCCATAAATATCTTTTAGGCAAGTGAAATTGCTTCTTGGATGAGTCTGGAGTTCTGGGATGACATAAATATTAGAAGTCAAGTTTTGATATGAGATATGAAAGGCCATTCCAGGCATAAAGCCTAACTACACGGCAGGCAGGAATGGCACAACCACAAGGAGATGCCTATTGCAGATGGAGCTTGAGTGGCTACGAGCATCAGGGCTGCCTTGTTGCACCGTTCCAGGACACACCATCTACAAAGGACACAGAGATGGCACACTGAGAAGATGCTGCGCTGATGGAGAGAGTCTCTGGAATAGCTAGAAGTCACTGCAGAAACTTCGAGACTGCCCCAGGTCTCTGATTTCCCCGCAGGTTCTCCCCTGCCCCCAGGAGCAGATGCCCCTCCATCCCAAGCTGGCTCTCACCCTTGCCTCTCTTACCCTGAGCCCAATGGACCAAACATCATGAATAATCTCGGGTGAGCAAGAAGAAACAGTTATATTTTTCCATCTCTCTCCTTCCCTCACCCTTCTGACTTCAATCCCATCAAGACATAGGTCACGAATAAGAGAACCCTAGAGAAGGGCAGAAGACAGATAAATGTGGGTCACCGGGATAAAACTGAGGGCATGGTCTCTCCAGAAAGATCTCCCTGTCATCACTGAGCCTCAGTTGTCAAATAACCTTCCCTACTCAGATCGCATCTGTAGGAACTGAAAAAAGAAGGAAAAATTAATGGACCTCTTGGAGGCCCTGCTCTGTGCCATATAGTAGGTGGGTACTATCTTTTTAAATTTAATGTATGTATGTATTTAGAGAGAGCGCGTGCGAGTCGGGGGAGAGGGGCAGAGGGAAAGGGAGAGAAAGTATCTCAAGCAGGCTCCACACTCAGCACAGAGCCCAATGCGGGGCTCGATCCCACAACCCCAAGATCATGACCTGAGCCAAAATTGAGTCGGACACTTAACCAACCGAGCCACTGCAGGCACTCTGGTGGGTACTCTCTTCTGTACTGTGGTACATCACTAGCGAGAATGAGCCGGTCCCAATCAAGTCCACCTTCTTCATGGCTTCCCCCTGCCAACAACAGAAAAAGCTCCCATCCTTTCTCCTTTAAGAAGTGGAAGCAGGTTTGGGGGAGCAGTGAGGTTCTGAGCGTCGCGATGGGGCCGTGTGCAGACGGCATGAGAGGCATGCATGAATGTGTACACACGGGCTTGGGTGTGTTGTGGGGCTCACCAGAGAGCCCAGCATGGACGCCTTGGAGCCATGCATGACGGGGTTTCCAAGTGCTGTCACTGGAGTGCTACAGTTGCCCAAAAGCAGCTGCCCAGCCAACTGGGATCTGAGCTGATATTACAGCCCCTCTTGCATCCCCCGAGATTGGCCTCGTTCTCCTGGATGACCAGCTCTCCGCATCAGTGATCCATGTTCCACCTGCTACCCTAGGAGTAAGCCTACCTGGGGTTTTCACAGCCATGGGCCCTGACACCAGCCATCACTGCCCCAGTGTTTCTGTGGTTCCCGTGACCCTGTGAACTCCATGAAGTGGGTGTCGCTCCCTCTGTCCTACAGAGAAGATATCAAGTGGGCCTCCCAAGGCCACACAGCTAATAAGTGGCTAAATTTGGATTTGACATTTGATCTTTGTGACTTAAAAGCCCTTCCATGGGATGAGGGCCCCAGTTTCCTTGGGACGGGGATGGAGGCTCTCAGGGCGCCTGAGGGTAATAGGAGACAGCTGCATTGCCCACATCTGTCTGGTACATTTTTGTAGCGTGAGGAGCTCTCTTCTTCCATAGCAACCACTCGAGGTTTTGGCTGCTAACCCCATCCTGCAGGACAACAGCAGTCTAGGCCACGCAGCACCATGTCCCTACACCCCACTCCAGCCTCTCTGTGTTAGTAAACCCTAGCTCCCACTTCTTTCCTCCTGGCTTCTGGTTTATTTTTCCAAAGAGCACAATAAGCACAATTGATTTTAGAATAAAAACCTCTGGCTTATGCACAGAGGCATTATTCAGAAAGGTTAAAAAAGATGAGGAGGCATTATTTCCCATTAACCTTACTTTGTAACCTTGCGATTGAAATGCCACGAGACCGGAGTGGCCTCCCTTGATGGTGTCCCGTGTGCGCAGCTCTTTCAGGTGGGCACTGGGCATGGCGGTGCCGGGGTGCCCTTGGCTCAGAGTGCATATGAACCACAAAGGACAAAGGCTGGGAAGTCAGCAGGGCTGGAAGAGGCCTTCTGCACTGTCTAGTACAACGCCTTCCTCTGCTGGCTGGGGGAAGGGGAGAAGAAAGGGTCGGTCCATCCAGAGAGGGAAGGAAACCTCAGAGATGTGTAAGTCAGCATGAGCAGAGCACTACATGGCCATCTACAGAACTTGGCCTCCTCCCTGGGATGAAGCAAATATTTTCTTTATTGAAACATCTTCACTAATGGAATGAAGCTTGTGTTTTAGTCTCTTTCTAGTGAATGAGGTGGTAGAAAGGCTCCCTGGGAAGATTGGAAAATCAGCCCTGGAAGAGCCACTAACCCTTCAGTCACTAACATGGATGTAGCAGAGAGAAATCACCTGTGAGCAGGTGAGCAGAGAGGGACTTTTGTGTTTGGAGGGTCTGAAAAGAGTCTAAGGAAAGGGAATGGATTAGGTCCTAGTCCTGAGGCAAGGGGGGAGGGGCACATGTCTGTCTGACCCAATCCTGACCCAGCACAGCTGAGCAAAGGGAAGGACATGTCCAGAGATGCCATCCCAGGATACAACTTGTTCGGGCCTAGAAGGCAGGTGAATGAGGGTACATGGAGGACCCGGAGATGAGACGCAGGGCTGGGGAGAAGGACACCCAGTCATGTGGCAGGCAGTACTTATCTGCCCCCAGCAGAGCCTGGCTACCCCTGCCGGGCTCTCAGCATACTGTTGGTACTTAGGATGGCACACATTGCTATCTTCCTCGTGTTAGCTCAAGCTGGTTTAGCAGTCTTGTCTCTCCCTCTACAAGGTGGGCTCCTTGGGGGCAGAGTTCATATCTTATCAATACTCAGGGACCTACACACATGTTCTCCCGGGTCGGCAGGGAGCATCTGGAGTTTGCTCTAGAAATTGGGCCCTGGTCCTGCTTGGCTTAGATTTGTCGGGAGAGGGGGAGGACAGTTAAGAAGATCCAACAGATCTCTGGCAGGGAGGTTGGGATGATGCCAGGAAGACTTAACTGGAAGCCAATGGATCTCCCCAGGTAACTTTTACACCAGTGAATTCACCAGACCTCAGAAACTTGATGTGTTAACACACAAAGAATCAATGTGTCATTTGGCAATAACTGACATTAGCTGAGTTCTTCAAATGGATATGCAAACTGGACTCTAATTTGTTAATTCACATTGAAAAACATGTCAACGTAACAGTCATGCAGCCTACAGGGTGTCTGAATCCTGGCTAACATCCTTCCCCTCGGCATGAAATACGCTCAGAGTCTCTCTCCTCTGAAAAAAAACAACAGAAATCATCTAACCGCCACCCCCCCCCCAACATACATGCTCCAGGCCTCACATCTTCACCAGCTTCTGCCTGTCTCTCTCCTCCTCTTCAGAAGCAAGTTCTATAAAGAATTGTGCATTGTTACTATTGCAGATTTTCCACTTCCCACTCACTTCTCAATCCACAGCAGTGACATTCAAGATACGTAATTACCAATATGGCCTGGAAACCTACCAACTAACCCTAGGATTCTGGCAGGGTTGAGACCTCCTGCTGGCTGAGAGGGTGACTTCGTTACTGGGCTGTGCAGAGGGGGCCAGGGAAAGAGCCAGTGGGCTGGAGTGGTGGGGGATCATTTAAGGGGTTTAGGTGGTAGCTATTTACCAATCAATATATACGTATTTCAATATTCTAACCACCAGCATGACTGTATTATTAGGTATGGTGTGAATACCAGCCCCGCTCTGCCATTCCACACCAATAGCTCCCGCTAAGGTCATCAATGACTTCCATGTTGCTCAATCAGTCCTCACCTTACTTTATCTCCCGACTGTGTCTGATACTTTTGACCGTGCCCTTCTTCTAGAAACACTCCTTTCTCTTGTCTTCCCTTGTCTCACGCTTTCCTGGGTTTCTCTTAGAGTTCTGGCAGCTCTTTCTCAAGCACCTGTTCTAGATCATCCCACCCTTCCTGGCTATTACACTTGGTAAATCCTAAAGTCTCCACCTTCAGCTCTGTCCTCTTTCAATGCTCTTCATTCTCCCTTCACAGCTGCACCCATGCCCGTGTTTTTATTTCTATTTACACAACAATGAAGCCACATCTTACATGACCAGCCTAGGGCTTTCCTCACTTTAGGGTCTCAAAAGTGCTTCAGGTCAAAATATTTATGAAACACATATCTGATAAAGGACTTGTATCCAGAAAATATATTTTAAAACTCTCAAAAGTTGATAGTAGAAAAACAAACCCAGGGCGCCTGGCTGGCTTGGTGGGTAGATCATGCAACTCTTGATCTCAGGGTCATGAGTTCAAGCCCCATGTTGGGCATACAGCTTACTTTAAAAAGATTTTCTTTAAATGGCCAAAGATACGGACAGATACTTTAAGAAGATATACAAGGAGTGGGGAGCCTGGGTGGCTCAGTGGATTAAGCATCTGACTCTTGATTTCCACTCAGGTCATGATCTCAGGGTGCTTAGATCGAGCCCCACATCGGGCTCCATGCCCCACACAGAGTCTGCTTGAGATTCTCTCTCTCCCTATCCCTCTGCTTCTCCCCTTTCACCCCTCCCTGCATATGCTCTCTCTCTCCCTCTAAAATAAAATAAATAAATACAAATCTTTTTTTAAAGAAAAGAAGATAAACAGGTGGTGAAAAAGCACATGAAAAGATGTTCAACGTCATTAGTCGTTAGGGAAATGCAACATTAAATCACTGCATACCTACTGAAATGGCTAAAATAAAAACAGATTGCCAACACCCAGTGCTGGCAACGACGCAGAGCAGCCAGGGCTCTCATGAGTTGCCAGCGGGAATGCAAAAGAGCACAGCCACTTTGGAAAACAGTTTTGCAGTTTCTTATAAAGTTAAACATATACCTACCCTTCGACCCAGCAGTCCCCCTCTCTTATTATCACTCTATTCAAGAGCAATAAAAACATATGTTTACACAGAAACCTGTACGTGAACACTTATTGGGACTTTCATCATAACTGCCAAATATGGGAAACGACTCAAATGTCCTTCGACTGAATGACATTAGCAAACTGTGAGACATCCACATCACAGAATAATACCGAGCTATAAAAAGGAGCACACAATTGCTACGTGGAACAACGGGGATACATTTCAAATGCATCATGCTAAGTGAAAGAAGCCAGACTCAAAAGGCTACATACTGTAGGATTCTGTTTAAATGACATCTGGAAAAGGCAAGCTATGGGAACAGAAAACAGATCGGTGTTATTGCCAAGGGAGAAAGGGGGCAGAGGGAAACTTTTTGGAATGATGGGAAACGGGACCAGCTACATAATTTGCGGGGCCCAGTACAAAATGAAAATGCAGGGCCCTTGTTCCAAAATGATTAAGAAATTCAAGACGGTGAGAGGAAAGCATTACACCAAGCACAGGGCCCTTTTAAACCCAGGGCCTTAGACCACTACCCAGGTCACATGCCCATGAAGCCAGCCCTGGATGGAAATGTTCTACTTCTCGATTGTGGTTACACAGCGTTACGCATTTGTCAAAATTCACACAACCATGCACTTAAATGGATGAATGTTACTGTATGTAAATTAAGCCTCCGTAAACCTGATATTAAAAAAAAACGTGAATTTTGTCATGAGGAAGCCTCACGCTAATAATGCAGGCTGAGGCTCAGCCTTCTGAAGCACAGGCCTATAAGCTTCAAACTGCACCTGAATGTCAGGGAAATCCTGAGAGAATATTCCAGACTGGAGGAGAATGAAACAGTGTGGTGCCCAAAGGCAATGTACGTTCATGGATGGGATCTTGGGCCGAAAGGGGAAAGACCTGGATGAGATGGCTGGTGTGACATGAATGGGGCTTTTGGTTTATTTCCTGGTGGTGGGAGCGGGGAGTGTCTTTGTGGGGGTGGATTTCAGGGCAATGGAATAAATGTGCTCAGGGCTAACTACTGGGGAGTCTGGGAGAAGGGGACACAGGAAGTCTTTGCCCTGTTTTTGCAACTCTTCACGTTTGATATTATTTCAAAATAAATCTTTGAAGTTCTTCAGAATCAAGAGGTCTAAAAAACAAAGCCACGATCTCTCCCAACCCCCACCCCTGAATTTTGTCCCTTCCAGTCTCCTTCTCACTTAAGAAATGCACCCCCCCACCCCACCCCCACCCCCCGCTGCCGCCACAGCTGGGGAAGTGATCTGGAAGGCTCCCCTGGGGCTCTTCCTCTTCTGTGACCCCTGCTCACCTTCCAGCTTCTTCCCTCCCCTTCATACCTCACCTCTAGCCAGACTGGCCTCTGCCAGCCCCAGCCACTGCACACACTACCCCAGCAGCAGATGCCACTTCCTCGGGAAAACCCCAGGACTCCAGGGCCAGGCCAGGTCCTGTGCTGCATGAACCACCCCAGGGCTCCCTGGCTCTGTCTCTCTGGGGGGGGGGGGGGGGGGGGTGCGGTCTTCACAAGCGTCTGCAGGATCGACATTTATGTGCTAGGTTCTTCCATCATTGCTTGCCTCCATCACGCGGCTGGGTCTGGTCCTGCCCACCACTGTTCCGGGCACTGCTGCACACATGGGATGGGCTCCATAAATATCTGCTGATGAATGTACGGGGGAGTGAATGAATCCTGGCAGGTCTCTTTGGAGGGCCGAGTTCTCATCGGAGAACTGCTCTAGTGGGCTTCAAGTCAGGGCCAAGGGGAGTGAGCTGGTTGGGAGATCAGAAAGCAGGACAGACTTCTGTAGGTTTGGTTTCCCAACCTTTGCCTCCTAAACTCTGGTTTTCCCTCTTTTAGGCAGTCCAATACCCTCCTGAGGGATTCTCTTTATAAGCGTGTGAATTTACCCAGCTCCCTAAGAGGGAAGCTTGCCTCGTTCTGGGACCTCTCATTTTTTGCCTGTCATTCGCATGTATATGTGTCTTTTGCCAGGGCTTAACTCCTCCCACACAACTACATTTTCCTTTGTTAACACATTCTGGGGTGCCATGTAACAGGGTAAGATTTCAGATGGAAGCCCCTGCCCCAGCTCTCCGTTCTCTTCCCACACCCACTCATTCTCACACCAAAAGGGGCCTGGGGCCCTCCTGCCTGTGGAATCCAAGTCCTGCCAAGCCAAGCTCTATTCACGGCCCCATCACATGCCCCCTCCCCAGGACACCCCTGGGGTGGGAGGTGCCCACACCAAGGGGAAGTGGCCCAGGAACTGAGGCCTGCACAGGCCCTGGAGGAGGCTCAGAGCATCCAGGGAGTGAGGTCAAGAAGAGAGTGTGGGTTCCCCTTAGCACCCTGGGGAGGGGCATAGCCAGAAGAGGACCAGGGGGGTTAGGGGTTGGGATAGGAGCCTGGGTTGCCAGATCTAAGGGCAGTCTTGCCATTTGCCACCCCTACGCACTCCCTCCTGTGGCAGTCTGTGTTCTGGTCTATCTCTTTAGAGGGCTTCCTGGACATCCATTATAGAAGGTAAGATGTACAGCCCTGGAACATACATATCTCACTAATCGGTACTGAACGCCGCGGCTCGTCTGAATGAGTGATGAAGTCTGAATACAGAGCATTTTTATTTTTATTTTTTTTAAAGATTGTACCTCTTTATTTATTCATTTATTTGAGAGAGAGAGTGCACACGTGCGCAAGCCGGGGTTGGGGAGGGGAAGAGGGAGAGGGACAAGCAGACTCCACACTGAGCATGGAGTCAATGCCGGGCTCGATCCCACAACCCTGAGATCATGACCTGAGCTGAAATCAAGAGTCGGATGCTTAAATGACCAAGCCACCTAGGTGCCCCTAACAGCACTGTTACAGAAAGACACAAAAGAATGTCAAAATCACAGGGGCCCAGTCCAACTCCCTTATTTTAAAGAAGAGTAAACTGGGGCGCCTGGGTGGTTCAGTGGGTTGAACATCCGACTCTTGATCTCGGCTCAGGTCTTCATCTCAGAGTCATGAGTTTGAGCCCCACATTGGGCTCCATGCTGGATGTAGAGTCTATGGAAGGAAGGAAGGAAGGAAGGAAGGAAGGAAGGAAGGAAGGAAGGGGAGTAAACTGAGCCCCACAAAGGCTCAGCAACTCTCCAAAGTTGAGCGTCTAAATGGCAACACCATGACTGGAACCCGAGGCCCAGGGCATCCCTTGCTGAACACTGAAGCACCTAATATCTTCAAACAAGCTCACCCAGAGGCCGGCATCATGCACGGGTGAAGTGTGGGGCACCAGGTGCCAGGCTGCCTCTGGAGAGACGGAGGACCTTGGGGCCAGCGACTGGATCCTGCTAAATTTGATGTTCTCATCTGTAGAATGGGTGTGGTGTGAGTCCTGATCCATCTGGTTCAAATGCTGGAAGGATTAAAATAAAACCCAGGCAAAGTAGGCAGCACAGTGTCTGGCATATAGAAAGCAGCGAGATAAATGTGAGTCACTGTTATTTTTTATGTTGTTAAGGAGAATGATATTCACCAAATATTGCTGTATCCACAGGCTCTCGGGAATGAAGGGCTCAGTGAGGCTTGGGGATGCTGTCACCACTCTTGGTGTGGGAAGAGTTTTGGAGGCTTCTGAAACTCACCCACAGCATTTCCAATTTCCTCCAGACCATCCTGCTGTGGCAGTTAATTTATACCATCTCTGTTTTCTCTCCCATTAATCTCTCTCCCTCCCCTAATCAGGCTCTCAAACCAGATTCATCCGTTTTACAGGTCTTTTCAAGGAACAAGCTTTGGTTTTATTTATTCTTTCTAATATACCTTCATTTTTATGTCATTAAATTCTGCTTTTATCTTTATTAATACCATTTTCCCTATTTTTTTTTTTTTTTAGTTTATTCAACGTTCCTCCTCTAATTTCTTACGATGATTACCAAACACCACCCCTTTGTTGGGAGAGCGGGGCCGGGGTCTTATTTCATTACTAATGAAGGCATTTATGACTATAAGTTTCCCTCTGAAAACAGCTTTCACCCTGTTTGTTAGAGTGAGGGGCTTACACGCTTTGTTAAAAAAAAAAACCAAAAAAACAAAACAGATTTCTGAACACAAGTAAACTTCAGCTCAGGCCTTCAAGAAAGCAATCACAAATTCAAAATTAATGAGCTGCATGGCTGATGGGTTAATGCTTGACTGCCTGTCCTCAGAGCTCTTCTTCCTCTCCCCGCCATCCCCAGCCCAGCCACGAGAACCCAGGCCTGCATCTTCCCTCCGTGAACTTGTACAGTAGCCCCTAATGACCACCCTGCCTCCAGCTCCTTCTCCACAGCACGGCTTCTGTGGCGTTTCCAATTCACAAACGTGGTCTCCTTGTTCCTCTGCCTAAAACCCTTCAGTAACTTTCTCACTACGGGATAGTTTTTGGCATGGCAGGTGTGACCGCTTGTGTGAACTCCTGCCCATCTCCAGCCTCAACCAGGCTCGCTGTCCACGCCACTGGCCCTTACCCTCCGTCCTCCTGCAGAACTGTACTGTGTGCTTCCCCGTGCACCTGGCTTGCTTTCAAACTTCGTCCCTTTGCTCGGCGGGCTCCCTCTGCCTGCTGTGCCCACCATGTCTCCCCTGCCAACCCTGCTCCGCAACCATCTCTTCTGGACGAAGTGCCAGTGGCTTCAGGAAGCCTTCCCTGGCGCTCTCCCTGAGCCCTGGCAATGTGCCACTGGGCTCATGCAGCCACCTGGACATCGCTCTCCCCTGTGCCTTACCATGCTGCATTAAAATAATGTTTACTCATTTATCCACCACTTTACTGTGAGCCAAAGACAACACTCTCTTTAACCTGGGTCCCCAGCCCCTTGCTCAGTGCCAAATTTGATCGCATCTGATCAGCGTCTCTTGAGCCATTGGCCCTAAGGGTTTTTCAGCTGGGGCTCTGGGAAGTGAACGTGAACAGTGCGGGGAGTAGATGCAGGGCCCCTTCCTAACCTCAGGCACTGTCTCTTCAGCAGTGAAGGACCCCCTCCAGTCTCAACACCCTTGGTCCTAGGGCTCAATGACAGTCACTCGCTGGCCCTGCCCCTGGGGCAGATGACATTGGTTAAGGGGTCTAACCTCTATTGGGCATTTTCCATTTGACAAGAATGTTATATGGTGCATCTCACTTAATCCCACAAAGTATTATTCCCATTTTCCATGATAGGAAACTGAGGCTTATAGCAGTAGTTCTCAAACTGTAAGATGCACACAATCCACCTGGGAATCTTGTTAAAATGCAAACTCTGGCTCAGTCAGTCTGGGCTTTGGCCTGAGAGTCTGAGTTTCTAGTAAGTTCCCAGGTGAGCTGACGCTGGGATCCATGGACCTCACTTTGAGCAGCTTAAAGAACTGAGTGGAGGCGACTCCCTTCCTGTCATACGGCCTCCAGGACAACACTGACGGAACTTTCTGCAGAGATGGAAGTGTTCTCTAATCTGCACCGTCCAATACAATGGCCGCACAGAGCTAGTGTGACTGAGGACCTGACTTTTAAAAATGTTTTATTTCATTTTAATTCATTTAAATGTAAGTAGCCACATGGGGCTAACTAGTGGTGGCGACCATATCGGGTCAGGGTAGCTCCAGACAAAGCTGAGGGGAGAGAGGGGCTGGAGGGCCAGCCCTTCCCTGGTATAGTCCAGGGGAGGAAACGGTCGGAAGCTCAGCCCTGGGAAGGCTCAGGTCAGCTGGATTTCGACCCAGATGCAGGAGCCACCCTGAGCTTCCGGCAGGCTGCTGGGAAACAGCAGGGGCTGGAACTGCCCACTTGGGCACTGGGAAGGGAAGAAATGTGCTTTATAGCATGCTTTGCCTCCCTGAAATAACTTCCTTGCGTGGTACCTGGAGGAAGGGTGAGGAATGCAGGGGAGGTCATTGGCCATCATGGCAGGCCAAGGTCAGGGGCAAGACTGGTACTAAACACTTAACTCTGGGCCAGGCACTCTTGCAGGCACAGCACATACTGGTTCATTTTAATATCCATAGCAACACATTTCCTTTTATACAGATAAGGCACAGAGAGGTTAAGCAACTTGCTCAAGGTCACACAGCTTGTGAGTGGCAGAGCTGGGGTTCACAGCCCAGAATTCTGGCTCCAGGGCCTTTGCTACTGACTGTATGCTAAGACTGATGAAGGGGTGGTCAGCCTGGCTTGAGAATGATTGCATTAAGGAATGTCTAGGACCTCTCACATCCCAGTGTAGACCCTTCATCAGGGGTCCAAGGCTCTTCCACCCTCCACTCTAGTGAGATGGCGGGTCCTGGTAAAGACCAGTTGCCAGGACTGAGGCCATTATCAGCATCATCGTGATAGGGAGCCAAGAGCCTGAGCCAGGGAGGTCTGGGCAAGTCCTCTTCTCCTCCACCACACACTAACCCCAGCTCTTGTTCTGTCAAATAACAGAGCACTCCAGCCTCATCTGACCAGCTCCAAGTGGCAAAGAAGGTCCCGGAGAAGAAAGGCGGGGGACCAGGTCAGGTGGTAGCCATGGGGTAGAAGATTCCATTTCATGCCCACAGGGCACCACAGGACACAGGTCAGAGAGAGGAACCTTCCCTGGCCTGTCTTGGAGCCCACCTCCAAAGAACTCAGGCAGCTGCTGGCCCTTTAAATGGAGCCAGCTCCCACTGGGTACTCTTAAAGCTCACTTCATTCATGAATTAAGTCCCTGACATCCCATATCTGTATGATCAATATGTTTGTTTATTAGCAGCAGCTGCTGTGTTTTAGCAAAGGCAGTGGACCCCAGTGAGAGGGCTGCTCGGTAACCACAGAGCAGGGTCTGGGACAGGGAGCAGGAAGGCCTCCCACTGGCCGATGGGAGCTGGGGCTGGATAGGGTTTCATGATAATGGCCCTTTAATTGAAATCGCTGGTTCAGTAGGACCATTGGTTAGGGAGCTGTGCTGATGGCTCCTGGCTCAGCCCCTCTTCAAGAGGTCCATTAACTGGTGGATGCGCTCCCAGCTGCTGGGCTAGGGGAGCAGCAACAACATAGGGGTGGGCGGGGGAGGCTGCACAGGCAGCCGGTCAGCAACAGCGTCAATGCAGCTGCTGTGGGCCACGCAGCGGGGGTGGGATTCCGGGTAAGACCTGCCCAATTTGCCTCCCTGGCCTGGTCCCAAACCCAAGCTCAGCCCCATTGTCTCTTGCCCAGAGTTCATTTCGCCTCAGTGACTCAGGAACCTCACTCCCAGGCTGACTTATGCTTTTCCAGAAGAGGACTCATCATTTTCCATTTCTGATATCTGCTCTGTTGATGATTCAGGATCCCTGCCTCTGGTGCATTTGTGGTGCTGGAGGTCCAGGGAGCAATTCCAAAATCACTACTTCATTCCTTCATCCATGTGCTTGGAAACCTTTCATGAGTAACTTCTATATGTCAAGAACTGTGCTAGGTTCTGAAAACACAAAGATAAAACAATGCAATCCTGCCCTAGAGGGATTTAAAGTTCTGTGAGGTAAAACCATGCAAATATCAGTAATATAAGAAATTAGTAGCTTTATTGGGAGTATGTGTGATGTACGATGGGAGCACAGGAGATGGAACCTCTAAGTCAGGAAGATGGAAACCAGGAAGGTGGCAAGTCATCTGAGGGAACCTGTCCTAAGCTTTTAAATTAGCAAATTTCCAGGTCCATAAGGCTCTTCTGTTTCTCCCAGATCCCCCAATCCAGTCTGGACTAGCAGGTCTCCTCTACACCCCATACTATGTACTATAAACCACAGCCTGGTAGGCTGTACAGTGCTTCTCAACTGGGGGCAATTTGCCCTCAAGGGACATTCAGCATGTCTGGAGGCATGTGTGGTTTCACAATCAGGCGGGTGGGAAGGGATCCAGCATCTAGAAGGTAGGACCTACAGTGCACAGGACAGTACCCCACAACAAAGAAGTATCTGGTCCAACATGCCAACAATGCCAAGATTGAGAAACCATGGGCTATAAGATGTCTTCATATTTTATTCTGCATGAGACATAAACACAAGCAACTTTACCATTTCTGCCTTCTCCATCCATCCATCCATCCATCCATCCATCCATCCATCCAACCATCCATCCATCCAATTCCATACCTATGTCCAACATGCAACCAATCCTTCCAATGGCTAGTCTTGCTCCCTATTCTGCCATTTACATTGCTGTCTCGACCTTTGGGATTTGACGTTGGCTACCATCTTCTATGACAAGACCTTGGCTATTTCCACTTCAAACCCCCAAATCCTCTAAATTTGGGGCTGCCCTCCTGAAAGGTGTTCTCACTCAGGAACATTTCCCATTTCCCTAAACATGTGCTATCTCTGCTCCCACCCTTGCTCTCCTTCCTCCACCCCATATTCAGCATAAAGTGGGGACACATGGCTAAGAGCACCACTTCCATGTCTGTCATCAGAATCCCATCCTCCCAAAGATCTTGTCTTCATCCCTACAATTAGCTTGGACATGAACACAGGTGATCTTAGCACCAAGAGAAAGGTCAGGTGAATAGGTGTCACCAACTCATCACCCCAAATCTGTCAGCACCTGACTTAGGGTATTGACCCAAGGATATGCCCACACCCCAAAATTTTGAGTCACCTCCAATATCTATCTCATTAAAATGTCATGATATCAAAAGAGGCTGAGAGATCCCATCCTCCTAATTTTTTCCATACAGGATGCTCAACAGAGAATCCCAGGTTACAACTCACTGTCCACTGACCAACTTCTAGGAGGTTATAGAAAAGGTCAACTGTTGCCCTTAAACTTTCTAAACCAAAGATGAAAAAGAGCCACCTCCAATAAGTTGATGGTAGCTGCTTGGAGCACTGTGTTGGGAAGAATTCTGGGGCAATGGGAGACCAAGGTGGGTCTTTTGGAGGGGGTATTTGGAGTTCTCAGTCATTTCCTCCTCTACTCTTCAGCATAATTCAGCTTTGATCCCACAGCTCACCTCTATTTCAATTAGACAGTTGGCTCTAAGTCTCTGCTATTATAAAAATTCTAGAACCTTAACTGTTTGAGGCCAAGTTTCAGGTAGAGTCAAGATCAATTAGCAATATTTTGCATGCATAGCGGTGGGAGGAATAGAGGCCCGTGTGTTAAATGTTTGCCATTTTAATACATTCTTCATGCTATTTTATTAGCAGGAGTGACTACAGTTTATGGTGTTTGGGTCTTCATGAGAGACCCAAACCAGTAGTGAGATTGATTAGGTCCTAAATGAAGTTGACAATGCATTCTCATTGATTTTCACCCATGAGCATGTACACAGAATCTGTTTGGTGATATAATTAGAAAATAAAACTGTCTTCAGTCTGCACATTTCAATGACCCACTCATTGGAGAGGCACCAAATCTGTGACTTTGTTTTCCTGGATGTCAATATGCATATACCTTAGAATATCCCAATAATCAAGGATTTTGAAAGTCCCAAAGGATTAAACCAGTCACTTACCCAATGTTTGAATATACTTTCCACAATTTCTGCCAAATTGCCCTAGCTTCTGTCTGAATAAATTCACAGATAAGGACTCACAGCCTTCTGCCCAGTGCAGCCCATTTGGACTGGGCTCAGCCAGAAACTGGCTGGTTAAACATCTTCCTTAAAAGGAAAAATGAATCTATAGACCTACACTTTCTATTCTTCAGCCCCACTTCTCCCCTTTGAGGACCCTCAGAATAATCCAGACCTCTCTCAGACATCCCTTCAGCCATCTCATCATGGGATCCTAGAGACTAGGGATCAGCAATCTATAAACTCAGGGGCCAAATCTGGCCCTCCACCGGTTTTTATAAATAAAGATTTATTGAAACATAGCCGCACCCATTCATTTATGCATTGTCTACAGATGCTTTCACACTTCAACAACAGAGCCGAGTAGCTGTGACCCACACAGATGACATGCAAAACCTAAAATATTTACTATGTGACCCTTTATAGAAATATTTGCTAACCCCTGTTGTAGACTATACCTTCTTTTGCATGGTGCTGAACGAACCAGCTCTTGCTAGTGATCATCCTAGGCAAGGTTGTGAGCCTTTTCATTTTTACCCTCCTGATCATTTCCCCTTAACAGCTTCCATTAATTTATGTTCATTTTTTAAAAGAGCAATCCCAGAACTGTGCTCCTGCAGAGGCTGACCAAGGCTGGTATCCTTGCTTTTTCCTAGTAGTAAGCCCTTCTTTCTGGAAGATTGCATTTGCTTCCTCATGGTCAATAGTCACTGCTGCTTTATGAGGTGTCCCCTGTTGACAACAAAATTGCACTACCATTACTAGCTAACATGTACTGAGCACTTGCTATAAACCAGGCCACTGGTAAGTATTTATTTTATATCATTGCTTTGATTGTTTCCATCCAACTACCTTACAAGGGAGGCCCTATCATTATCCTCATTTTATAAATGAAGAAATTGGGGGCTCAGAAAAGTTAAGTAAATACCCAAGGTCACACATTCTCAAATGACAAAGCTAGACTTCAAAGTCAGGTTCCACTGACCCCCAAGCTCCTCTTATAAGAATGGCTTTCCCCTTCCTAGGAGCTGGGACTTTGTTGGGTGGGATTTGGCTGTGGCGCCCAGAAAAGTAAACCTTGACTTTAACTTGACAATTTAGCTCACTCGCATTCATTCATGCACTTGATCATTGATTTATTAAAGAAATGGCCCATTGAGCAACTATGTATGCCAGGCTTGTTCTAGGTGCTCGGATAATGGCAGTGAACAAAATCAACAAAATTCACTGCCCTCGTGGAGCTCACCTTCCAGTGGGGTGGGGAAGAGGGGGAGAGACATAAATAAGATAAATAATAAAAACATATATCAGAAGGTGGCAAGTGCTATAAAAAATAATAAAGCAGGGAAGGACTAGCTTGCTGGAGTGAGGCAGGGTTACAATTCCAAGCAGGGTGGTCAGAGCAGCCTTGGTCTGAAGGGAACCTATAGGTAGTGAAGGGTTGAGCTGTGCGGGCTCCTGGAGGAAGAGCCTTCCAAGCAGAGAAAGAGCAGTTGCAAAGGCCCTGAGGCAGGAGTGTGGCTAGCACAGTCAAGAAGTGGCAAAGAGACCAGGTGGCAGGAGTAGGGCCAAGGGGATAGTAGTAGGAGGTAAAGTACAACAGACTGAATGTTTATCTCTCCTCCCACCACCCCCAAATGTATGTATTAAATCCTAATACTCGGTGTGATGGTATTTGCCTTCAGAGGTGATTAGGTTATGAGGGCGGCCCTCCTGAACGGGATTAGTGTCCTTATAAAAGAGGCCCCGGAGAGGTCCTTCATCCCTTCCACCACATGAGCACACAGCGAGAAGACGGCTGTCTATGAACCAGGAAATGAGTCCCCTCCAGACACCGAACCTGCCAGCACCTTGATCTTGGGCTTCCCAGCCCGCAGAACTGTGAGAAATCAATTTCTGTTGTTTATCAGCCACATAGTCTATGACATTTTGTTCTCACAGTGTGAATGGACTGAGACAGTGAAAGAGGTAAGAAAGGGCCAGAGCCCGTGGGGCTTGAGGCTTCAGTCAGGCTTCTGGGCTGCACTTTGAAAGGTGAGAAGATAAGCCACTGAAGGGATCTGAGCGGAGGCGGGACATCATCTGGCTTAAGCTTTAAATGGCTCCCTCCAGCTGCTGGTTTCCAACAGACTTTGGGGACCAGAGTGGAAGCAGACAGAACCGTCGGGAACCTACTGAAACACTCCAGAAAGCAGGTGGTGGTGGCGTGGACTGGGGGGGAGGGGGTTATCTCTGTAGATGTGGGGGCAGGAAGTGCTAACAGGAATCTCATGGATAGAGAATGTGGCAATGTGAGAGGAAGAGGGGACTCAAGGATGCCGCGGAGATTCCTGGCCTGAGCCACCAGAAGGAAAGAGTTGCCTTTACCCGAGATGGGAGAAGGCTGTGTGGGGGCACTTCTGGAGGGGGCGATCAGGAGTCAAGTTTGGACACACTCCGTGTGGGATGCCCATTACACATCCAAGTGGGGGCGCTGAGGAACCAGTCGGCTATGAGACTGAAGTTCGGGGAGGTTCTTCTGCTTCATTCAGCCCTGCATTTATTCACAGCTGTTCACTGAGTGTCTACTTCAGTTCAGCTCATTGCAAATGCATCAAAATGTTTCTGGAGAAAAAAATACACTTGTACTTGTATTTAGATCAATACTAAATGGCACATCCTACTATCTTAAGACTATTAACAGCTATTGCTCCTCCATCAGCAACACCAGCACGCCCTCTACACACACACACACACACACACACACACACACAGGCGTACACACCACTAACGGATGGAGCCTCTGCAGAGGAAATTTGGGGCGCAAAGAGGGGGGAAAGATGAGGTAGACATGTCCTGGATGGAGGCAGAGAGCGCTCTCTCTTAAAGCTCACTGCTTCTGCCCTCCCGTGCTGGACACTGAGCTCCTGCAACTTGGAACTCTCCCCAGCCACCTCGAGCCCTGCCTCCTCGCTCCTCTGGCCTGGCCACCTCCTCTGAGGACTGGCCGGCTAGCACTGCTGTCCAAGGAAGGTGTGCAGCAGCCTTCTAGCGCCGCAGTCAGGGAAGATCCCAATGGTCTCAGATGACATCTTTCTTCTTTCTTTCTTTCTTTCCCTTTACCCAGCTTAATTATGGCTTCTGGCAGGGAGGGCTCAGCTGGTGCAGAAATCCGTACTCCAAACTCACTGGCACAAAGGTTCCAGCCAGACAGACCTGAGGAGGCTTTTCTCTTGGACTTGGGCTGGGAGATGGAGACTTTTTAATTAGAAGTTGTTATTAATGGAAAATGCTGCAAATTAAAAACTAGGCCTCCTCCCTCTCCCTCCTTCCTTTCCCACTATATTTATCTCTGATCTCAATTAGAAAGTTCAGGGACTCTCTGCCGAACAGAATTTGTGGAGATGAAAGCTGCTGGAGACACCAGGGGGAGGGGAAGACGTGGGAGCTGAGCGCGGGGGTAGGAACTGGAGTGGGAAGGGGGTTAACTGAGACAGGGTGTGGGGGTGGGAGGGGGGAGCATGGGGTGGGAATTGGAGGGGAAGGGGGTTAGCTGAGACAGGGTGGGGAGTGGGAGGGGGCAGCACGGGGGTGGGAACCGGAGGGGAAGGGGGGGTTCGCTGAGACAGGGCAGGGCCCTGGAGTCCTGGGACCACATGCTCCTCCCGAACTCCAGAGGAGGTCCTGAAACTGCCCCAGAAAAGGCCTCCTCAGCTTTTTCTGTCCCTAACACTGCTGACAAATATCTCCTCCACTCCTTGGCAAGGGAGTAACAAGTCACCAACACACGGATGAGACATCAGAGGTGGCTTCACTCTGAAGAGGGCTGTGTTCGGCAACAGTCGGTGACACCTTCAATTTGGGCTGGCCTATACATTTTCCAAAACTTTCAAATAGAAAATGACCTTATTTTTCCTACTGCAAAAACACTGAGGATTGTTACTTTTAAAAATTCCCATTATACAGATAAGGCGAAAGTGGAAAAAAAAATAAAACAAGAACTATTTGAAATCTCGCCACCTAGAAAGATCTATACTGCTAATAGTTTTGGTGACCATCCTGCCTACTATCCATCTCTGTTTCTCTTTCATAATTTTGTATCTTGGGGAGAATGCTATATATACCAAATGTCCTGAGGCAAGCTTTTCCCTCCACAAAATATATTGTGAGATGTCGTTCTATATCAATCAACATAAATCTATGTCATAATTTGTAATGGCTACATGGCATCCCATTACGTGGGTGTACCATAATTTATTTAACCAGGCCTGTCTTGGTGGCCAGTTGGGTTGTTTCTAGAGCCCATTCTTACGAACAGCGCTGTGTCTCCCCCCCCTTTTATACACCATTTTCATAAACATGTTCTTTTTATTGAGGTATAACCAGCACAGAACATTAGTTTCAGGGGTACAACGTAATGATTTGATATTTGTTCACACGGCAAAATGATCACCGAAGTAAGTCCAGTTACTATCTGTCATCATACAAAGTTACAAATTTTTTTTGTCTTGTGATAAGAACTTCTAAGATTTACTCTCTTGGCGATTCTCAAACTATGCACTACAGGGGTGCCTGGGGGGCTCAGTCGGTGAGCCTACAGCTCAGGTCCTGATCTCCAGGTCCTGGGATCGAGGCCAGCATCAGGCTCCCTGCTCAGCGGGGAGGCTGCTTCTCCCTCTCCCTATCTTAAATAAACAAATAAAATCTTAAAAAAAAAAATACACTACAATATTATTGACTAGAGTCACCATGCTGTACATTACATCCCCATGACTTGGAGTCTTGTCATTTGCGACAACAATGAACCTAGACAGTATTATGATAACAGAAAGATAAATACCGTATGATTTCACGTACAGCTGGTATCTTAAAAACTAAACAAAAGTCATAGATACAGAGAACAGAATGGTGGTTGCTGCGGGGAGTGAGGGGAGGAGAGAGGGGGCCGAAGTGGGGGAAGGGAGTCAGGAGGTACCAATTTCCAGTTATAAATAAGCCTCCCTTTTACAGAGCTGAGCTGGGACTGGCCCACACCACTCCCTCCTTCTGTCCACAACAGCCACAACAGGGGACTTCCCAGGGTCCAACAGCTCCACCTACGGGCTGGAAGACCCCAGAGCAATAGCATTTTCTCAGCCATCTCTGTTCAGAGTTGGAAACTATAAGGGCAGGACCTCCAGCCCCTAATATTTTGCCTAGTGGCCCAGAGCTGTAGAAAGTTGCATGATTAGAGGACTTAGAACAACAAGCAAACCTCCTCTCGTGGGTTAAACCCTTAGATGGACCTTCAGATGGGTAATAACCCAAGCTCAGTACATTCAATATGGTTGGCTATGATTATTCTATCCAACCATGAGATGGTATTTGGAAGCATGATCATGATAATCCAATTTTACCAAAGGGGTTGGGGGGGGGGGGGCGGCGCTTCAGACTGGCCAGCCCAGGAGCAAATCCCCAAACTAGCTGCAGGAGAAAGGTCAACTGACTTGGCCTATGTGTCATTTCCTTCATTTCAAAATGGTAGTAATGATCCCAACCTTGCAGGTTTGTTTGAGAATTAGACATAATCTGTTAAGATGCTTGCCATATGATCAGTGCAGTGGTAGCTTTAATTACTATTATTATTAGCATTAGTTTAATAACAGAATAACAAAGCATTAATAAAAAAGTTCTCTCTATCATGCCTTCTGCTGGTCTTACAGGGAATATGTACAACACATGGGCTCTGCCCTCAAAACAGATACAAATCTATCTGCAGGCAACTCTCCCAGGAAGCAGGTCATTAGAGAGGCATAAGGTGGCTATGGAGAATGAGGGAAGTCTCCCTGGAGGAGGCAGCGCAGAGGACAGAATGAAAGGAATACGTGGCAGAGCACAAGGAGGGAAATTTAGGAGTCAGGGAAGGAACCGAAAGGTCATGAGGTCCAACCCCCTGTTCCCACACTTCAATCAGGACTTCTCTGTTTGCCCACCTGTAGAGATGAGCCACAACCACACCTGGGAATCAGCACTTTCCCTCTGCCAACAGCTCAGCACTGGAAAGAGCTCATGCTCAAAGTTGAGGAAGCTCTAGCATAGGCTTTCTGAACTGCCAGGATGATTAAATGCAGACCTCTGGGGGAAAGAGAGATTGTGGAGTTATAAACACACTAAGCGACCATGGTCTTGGGTGGCTTTGGTTGTCGTCTGCCAAGAGCAAGGACTGGTGCAGATGACCAGATGGCCTCCTGGCTACACCAGCCTTGTGCTCCACATGTTATGCACATGTTGCCCACCCCCTGTGTTTCCAATCCAGAGCACACCTGTGACAGCCAGTGTGGTGGCGCTGAGGGCAGGGAATGGGTGGAGTGGCAGTGTCCTCTGCATCCCACACCAATGCCCCATTTCAGACGCTTACTGCCTCTTCTGTAGGTTACTGTAACAACCTCTGACTGGCTCCAACGGTCTTTGTCTTTGCACTTCAAATCTTTCCCACTACTGCCAGGTTACTGTATGGCAGCGGCTCCCCAACTCAGAAACCATCCATGGCTCCCCACTGTCTGCACAATGAGGTTCACACTCATCGACCCAGCGGCTCCCCAACTCAGAAACCATCCATGGCTCCCCACTGTCTGCACAATGAGGTTCACACTCATCGACCCAGCAGGCAAAACTGTCCATTATCTGACCCCAACTCTTCCCCCAGCTCAGCCTCTTCTCCAGACATACAGAAAGGCCCCGTGTCTCCCATCCATGCCCATGGTTTCCCACCGTCCTGTCTTTGCTCACGTAATACCCTCTCTTGGCAGTCTCTCCCTCCAGACCTCTATGTGTCCAAATAATCCAAGGTGACGCCTTTGTCAGCCAGCCATTCGGAAGTGATGCCTCTCTCTTCTGGCTTTTGTTTATATCTTTCATACGGAAGTTAGCATTTTAAAGATTCCATAATTATTAATGACTCTAGAGTATGGGCTCCGTAGACTCCTCCTGGAGGACAGGGACAATGCCATTTCCGTTTGTCTGAATACTGTAAGAAGGACAACTAGCTAGTGGTTGTTCAGGACACACCCCTGGGTCTTAGGAACCCCTTGACTCATCAACCATGTGTCTTCAGCAAGTCACAATCCATGCCTCAGTTTCCTCTTCTGTGGAATAGGCTCATAATACCTTCCCAGGGTGATGTACCCATAACAAAGCTCACAAAGAGGATCCTACTCTCCATGACAAAATTGGTGATTAAAGGTGCAACCAACAGAGCAATCTTGAAGTAAGGTGTGTGCAATGGAAGAGGAAGAGCTGAAATGGGATTGTCTCTGTTCCTTCCCCTGGAATCTGAGCAAAGTTCACTGCCTTCCCAAAGCTGGTGTTCTGGAAGGTGGGTCAAGGAACCACTGGAAGGCTAGACACTTCATTCTATCTCCCTTCCGGAGATCCCTGTCTCCTTGCCCATCCCTCAAAAAGATACTGGACCTCGTCTCCACTGTTGGAAGCCGCATCCTGGTCTCCTAGCTCTCCCCGCACAGAGCCCTTCCCTTCCTCTCCCCACCCAGGGTCCCGGGCCTTTCCTGCCCCCTGCTGGGGGACTGGGCTCTCCAGGCAACAACGTCAAGGTGCTCACTTCCACCGAGCAGCCCAGACTCTGAAATTACCCCTCGTCTGCTAATTGCTCGCTGCTATCTCTCCCTCTCTGTAGGAATATCACTGCCAGCAATTAGCACAAAGATCCTTTCTCACTCTAGTTAAGATCCCAAGCTGCAGTTAAATGCTCCCAGATCCCATTTAAATGATTTCAAATGCAATTCATTCTGGCTCATTAAATAATTCCAGGGCTGGCTTTCGTTCTCTTACCACCTTAGAAATCCCTTTTTCCAGAGAAGAAAAATAAATGAGGGAGGGTTGATAACGGGAGAACGGTCTGGTCTGGGAGAAGGAAGGAGAAGGTTTTCTGTTCTGGCCTCTCCAGCGCCTTGTTTTGCATTTCACTCCCTCCCTCTGGCTCCCACCCCAGCTTCCCCTCCAGCTCTCTCCCTCCATCCCTTTCTCTCGGAAATGACTTCACCTGACAGCTATGGATTTAGAGCTTTTTTGCCAATTACTTATGCCCAGTGAGAGAATAGGTTTTTAATGTCTGTCCTGGTTCCGCCCAGCCTGGCTACCTCACAGTGAAGCGAGCCCACAGCCCTCTCTCCCTGACCAGACTGTGCTCACTGCCCAAGCTGCCCAGGCTGTGGAGGACGGGGTGAGGGTGGCTGGAAGGGGTGGGGCAGAGGGGCGGTGGGGCGGTGGGGAGGGGGTCACAGAGTTTCCACCTCTGGGAGGCAACACCCATGCTGTTGATGGTGTTCTAGCCCGTGGGATCCACATCCCCGTGCAGCTGGGTTCATCACTCATTCGATCATCATTCATTCCTTCTGCATCAATTACTAATATTTACTGAGCACTTACTATATGCCAGGTACCAGGAGAGCATTTTACATACGTTAATTTGTTAAATCATTGAAACAGCCCCGTAAGATAGATGCTCTTATTAAGGCAGTATTACAGGGAGGGAAATTAAGGCTCCAGAGAAGCTGAATAAATCACCCAAAATCACACAGCTAGCAAATGCCAAAGTGAGGAATTGAACGCAGGCACTGTTGTTCTTAGCCAGGCACACCCTGTGCTTGAGCGACCTACCTGGGCTAGAAGCCAGCACACCTGGGGAGTCCTCCCCCACCCCCCCAGCAGGCTGAGCTCCCTGCCCCATCACAACTCTCATGCTACTTGGGGAGATAAATAAACTACTTTTCTAGAGCACGCAGCATGGTCTGGTGAGGGCTATGATGAAGGTCTGTGCGACGCGCTGCGGGCACTCCAGGAACAGAGCCATCCATTCTGCCTGCAGAGGGGCGGGCAGGCAGGGAAGGGCGACTGTCATGCAGGCTTTGAAGGCTGAGGAGGAAATCAGCAGAGGAGGGAGAGAGGGGAAAGGCATTCCCACAGAGGAAAGAGTGTGAACAAATGTTCAAGGCTTGGGAGGGCCTGGAGTGATTCAGTAGCGTCCTCCGGGCAATCCACAAGCTGCGCGTGGCTGGGGATTTGTTGCATAAATGTTACTCTAGAGCGGTGGTTCTCACCGGGAGGTGATTCACTCTATCCTCCCTCTCCAGGGGACTTTGGGCAATGTCTGGAGACATTTTTGGTTGTCACAGCCAGGTGGGGAGGCGCTACCCGCCATCAAGTGGGTAAGAGCCAGGGATGTTGCTCAACTTTCTCCGTGTGCAGGACAGTGTCCACAACAAGGCGTCATTCGGCCCCCAAATCTCAATAGAGCTGAGGCCAAGAAACACGTCCAGAGGGGTGAGGGTGCTATGGCACTTGGAACAAAGGGACGTCGATTCTAGTCAAAGAGATCAGAATAGGGTTTGTGGAGACCAGGCATTCTTAAAAATGAGCAGGACGGCCATGTAGGGATGGGGATAGGAGAGCACAGGAGCAGGACCCAGAAGGGGAGAGGGAGGGGCACGTTCAAGGAGCTGACCAGCTTGGCTGGTTCCCACCCTCCCCGGGTTCATGAGGAGCAGGCCAGAGAGGAGGGCTGAAAACCAGCCAAGGCTTAGGTCCTCCTGAGCCTTAAAGCAATTGCAAATGACTCAGTAAGGCAATGGGGAGCCGTGGAAGGGCTTTGAGCATCAGGAGGCAGGATCGGAAATACACTTTAATTCATCAGGCTCTAATTAATTAATCAGGCAATGCAGGTAGACGCTGGAGGATGGGAGACCAGTTGGGAGCCGTTTCCATATTCCTGGCAGGAGTTCTGCCAACCTGACCTTAGACAATGGCAGCCACAGTGAGAAGAAAGGACAGTCCCATGAGATGCTGCAAGGGAGGAGAGGACCGGGCCTTGCAAGGACCCAGAGACTGACTGACCACATGGAAGGAGGAGAAGGGGGAGTACAGGAGGCTTTAGGGAAGCATCTCCACCTCTGGGGAGCACTGCCTCATGCACGCCACAAAGTGGCAGGTGCGGAGGGAGCTTGGAGGAATGCTTCCCCCTGACTATCACCGCTGCCTGGGAGCAAGCTGGCAAGAGGGCAACCCCAGCACCTTGCTCGTCTGCAGTCACAATGGTGGTACAAAGGGTAGACCCAGGAGGATGCAGGAGGAAGGCCCGTCTGCAGGGGCCTGAACAGCATCACCTGGGCAGAGGAAAACTAAGACCAAGCATCCAGGTCTCCTTGTAGATGATGGCGATGGGGATGGTAGGAACAGTAACAGTGAGCATTTATCAGGAGTTTACCGCAGACCAGGCCCAGCGCGAAACACAAAACCCAAGATGGAGACATAGCCGAGCCCCATGTGACCTACCACGCAGTTCCCTGGGAGATACAAAAACCAAGCTCCTATTAATTAATTTAAAATTTAAATGTAATTTGATATTTTAATTTGTTAAAACAAGCATGCATTACTTTTGTGATTAAAAATATACAGATTTTTTTAAACGGAAACTAAGATTTATGAACAAATAAATTCATTACAGTATTTTCTAGAATGGCAGTGTGTTTGCCATCAGTGATTCACCAATGACATGTCAGGCATTGCACTGGGTGTTTTATAGGAAAACAAACAACTACTTTCTTGAAAAAAAGACAAAAAATAAAGGCGAGTTGGCTTTTAATGGACTAGCATACAGTAGCAATTCGATAAAATATGTTGAGTTAATTATTTCGATCACCCCAATTAGAACAGAAAGGCACCTGACAGGGACTGGGCCTTGGGAATAAGCCAGAGACAGCAGATATAATAAATCTGAGCCCATCACACTGAGCTTGCCTCCAAAGGAGGAGGACTGAGGAATGGGAAGTGGGGGGAGAGCCGCCTCAATCCCTCCTGCCCCAGATCCAGTCCCGGAGGTAGGGGCTGAGTCTAGGACAGGTGAGCAATGCCCCGGGGAGTCAGGAAGGGGGCACTGAAGAGGCAACCCAGGAAAGACAGGACAGGTGAAGGCTTTTGTGAAGCCAGGAGAGCCTTATTGAAGGAGCAATATGGAACTCCGACCGCCATGAAACAAAGGTCGGGGTGTGCAGTAACTAGCATGACTCAGTCACTCATGAGTCAGCGGGTCAGCTTAGGGATGTTCTGCTCCTCGTGTCTCTCCCATGCCTCCGCGAAGCAGGGAGCCAGCCAGCCAGGCTTTTCTCAGGGTAAAGCCAGAAGTTCAAGAGGGCCAGGCCAACTGCACAAGGCATTCCAAGCTCCTTCTCACCTCAAGTCCGCTAGTATCCAACCAGTTAAGGCAAGCATGCGGCTGGGCCCAAAGTCCAGGAACAGGGAAATATACTTGCCCTTTTGTGGAAGGAATTACAAGGCCTCACAGCAAAGGATATAAATTAAATGCATAGAAAATTAAAGGCAACAATCAATACTGCGGTCTCAGCCCAAAACCCGTTTGCAATGTCCTACTGTCATATAGCACATTTGCTCAAAGTGGGCCCTGTTGTGAATGAAGAGGGGCTCTTTGTGATGGGTGAATACTCTCTGCCCTGAGATTCTGAATGGGAGTCACAAGGGAAGGAGGGCATAGGGAGAACACTGGCCTGTGAGCTGGAAGCCTTGGGTCTTTTCCTTGGGCTTGGTGTTCAACCCTATTGAACTTTAGCTTCATTTGACACTGACCTAAGCCTAACCTTAACCTTAACCCTTGGACCCTGTTGATCACCTCATTCTTCATGAAACTGCTTTCCCTCCTTCCAGAATATCATTCTTTCACCGTTTTCATCCTGCCCCCACCCCAACCCAAGCAGTTTCTTCTCCATTTCCTTTGAAGGTTTTCCTTCTACCACCTGCCCCTGAAAATACTGGTGTCCTCCAGAATGCTCTTAGACTTCTTAGACTTCATGGATGAGCTTCAGAGAACCTATAAGCTCTAAGAAAATTATTTAAACTCTTTAAACTTTTTTCTGTTTGTAGATTTCTGAATTGAGGGTTCATGGGTTTCATAAGACCCACGAAATGGTTCATGACTGTCATAGGTGACCAACCACTACCCTGTACTCTGATCCTCATCTTCCTTCAGGTTTTGGACATCACCCCACCCTAATGCCTCCCCGTCTTGATTCCACCCAAACCTCTCATCTCTCCCCACACAACTGCCCACTTAGTTCCACAGGTACCTCAAAACATGCCAACACAGAGCTCCAAGACAGAGCGTACTGTCTCCTCTCCTCACAGGTTCCCAAACTCAATGACATCATCATATTGCCCTATCTTCTACACAGACTTCACAGAGCTGTGTCTGCCTTTAGGCTTGCTTTCCACTTATTTCTTAAATCCATACCTTCCCCACCATGCCAACTATCCTCAGTGTGGGCCCCATCACCTCCACCTTAAAATACACCGAAGATTCCCCACTGCTTTCGGGATAAAGACCAAAGTTCTTGGCCAGCCATAGAAGTGCATCATGAGCTGGTTCACACCCACAACTCCAGCCTCATCTCTCCCAAAAGCACCATGGCCAATTATCTGCAGCTCCCAGAGCCTATCACGCACACTCTCACCTCCAGACTTTGATATGGGTTGTTCCCTTTACTCTCCCCCACAACTTACTTTCTTCCTTTAAGATCGAGCTTTGACATTACCTCCTCCAGGAAGCATTCCCAGACCCCACACTGGGTAAGTGTCCCTTCTTCGAGCTCGCATAGAACCAAGGAGCTCTCCTGTCATAGTTCCAATGAGATTGTGCTGTCTACTGATTTATAAATATCACATGAGCAGGGATATTGTGCTTGCTTCCCAAAGGCCTTATAGCATATGATATAATAGCAGGTGCTCTATAAATGTTCGTTGAATGAATGAATAATCAAATAATAGATGAATGGAGAAAATGTTGGCTGTGCCTCTTACCTGTCCTGTGATATTGGGTAAGTCTCAGATCTCCTATAGGTTTAGTTTCCTCATCTGCAAAACGGAAATAGTAGTCTAAATATGAGTGGATGGCAAAGAATCGTAGCCCATTCACACGACTGAAGATTACATAATCAAAAAATGTTTATCAAGACTGTGTAATGACAGGGAAAATGCATATGATGTTAAAGCAAAAGAAGCAGGATAGAAAAATAACTAGTGTGATTACAACTATATAAAAAGAACGACTGGGCACACAAACACATTCGCACACACACAAGATTAAAAAGACATGTACCAACATTTGTCCTTGGGTAGTGTGCCTATGAGTGATTTCTCCTTCACTTTATATCCCCATGTTTTCCACCTTTTCTTTAGAGAATGTGCATTATTTTTATGATGAAAATCAAACTTTATTACGAAAAGAATAAAGAAGTTTCTAAGAAAAGAACTCTGCATCCTCCTCACTTGGCAGTGTGTTGAATGCCTCCCGCACGCTCAGGGATGAAACTTACCATGTCCCTCCCAGGTCTTCTTACTCCTGTGCAGAAGCATGTCCCCCCCCCCAACTCCATTCCTCCCACTGAGCTCAGGGGCAGTGCTGGGCACCCAAACGCATGCGTGAGGACACCTAGGAACACCATGCCTAAAATGAACTCTGTCCCTGGTCTTGTGATGATGGGAGGAAACGTAATGCAGTCTCGGTTACTTCCTCTGGCCTATAAATTTAGCACAGGAGGGATGAATATATTTCTGAGTCTTGCTGTGTGAGAACACACTCCTGGAACCGGCTCTTTGGAACTGTACATTTTCAAGGTCTCAACCTGTGCCCTTCCATCCCAGGAAGGGCAGCCTATTTCATCTTATTTAGAGCCATGGAACTGCCAAGTCAGAGATATTGTTCTAACCCACATTGGAGAGACTTCTAGGAAACCCATATTCTCATCCACTGCTGGTGGAAGCCAAAAATGGCACAATCTTCCTGTTGAGTCATTTGGCAAGATGTATTTGACCCTGATTTCCACTTCTAAGCATTCATTCAGTAATGAAGCAAGAGATAAAACTCAAAGGATGTTCATCAAATACTATTTATAATATGAAAACATGGGAAACAATATAAATTCCAAAATAGGGATTGATTAAATAAATTATGACGGAATCATTAAATAGGTTACCATGCAACCATATTAATATAACAAGGTGGGAAATCACTAATTACATGGAAAGTGTTCATGGAATACTGCTAAGAAGCAGATTATAAAACAGTCTATACATATAATCTCATTTTGCGATATGTATAAATGTATCCTAAACGTATCTATAAGCATAGAGAAGAGACTGATAGGATAAACAAGAAACTGTTAGTGGTTATTTCTGAGTAGTAAAACTTCAAATGGCTTTTCTTCTTTTGGCTCATTTCTATTTTCTACATTTTCTGCAATTAGTTTGGATTGCTTTTGTAACATGGAAAAATATTTTAGAAGAGTTCTATTTTTAACAATCTTCCAATTCTCTTGAGCCATCTTATTTTCTAAGTCTTGTGCTATGGATTTGGCCATCTTTCTTTAGTTCTGTTCACTTCTACCTTAAGGTCTCTGATTACGCCCAGCTTCATGCACCCGGAGATAGATTGGGAGCTTCCCAAAGACTCTGGTCCTTCCTTCTTTATCAACCAATCTCTACTAATCGGCTCAAAGGCTAGAGTAGTAGGACCCCATGTGTTTCTCCCTGTCCACCAATGGATGAATTTAACAGTAAGGGAAGTTAAGAAAGTGTCTGAGACTCAGCCTGTAGTTGAATGGAACTTCAAGTTGGATGGATTTCCCCATCCTGAGCTGCCCCATTGTCAGATAGGCTGTCCACTGCATGAGGCACCCACCCAAGGGGGGCAAGTGGAGGCTGATACACAATCCTTGTTAGGCTCGCTAAGCCACACGTTCACCATGCTCAGTGGGTGCAAGGCTCTATCCTTAAGGAGAAGGGGGTCTTTTTTTAAAATTCAGAGGGCAAATGCCACATGATCTCACTCATATGTGGAATTTAAGAAACAAAACAAACAAGCAAAGGGAAAAAAGAGAGATACCAATAAACAGACACTAAACTATAGAGAACAAAGTGACAGTCACCAGAGGGGAGGTGGGTGGAGGGATGGGTCAAATAGGTGATGGGGATTAAGGAGTACACTTACCATGAGAAAAAATAGTAAAATAAATAAATAAATAAATAAATAAATAAATAAATAAATAAATAATTTTTTAAAAAGAGAGATGAGGAGGACATGTCAAAAAGACAGTCCTACTGGTTAGATTGGCACAATGTAAACATCAGATAAGTAATGGCAGCAACTCAGGATGCCTGGGTGGCTCAATTGGTTAAGGATCTGCCTTCAGCTCAGGTCATGATCCTGGGGTCCTGGGATCGAGTCCCGCATCGGGTTCCCTGCTCAGCGGGGCATCTGCTTGTCCCTCTGCACCTCCCCTTGCTTATGCTCTCTCTCTCTCAAATAAATAAATAAATAAATAAATAAATAAATAAATAAATAAATAAATAAAATCTTTAAAAATATATAATGGTAGCAACAGATTATAAGCCATTTAATAAAATAAGAATCCAGGTATAACTCCTGATATAAATGGGGAAAAATAATAAATAAGTCAATGTTAAAAAAATTCTTGAGTATAAGTGCAGGTTTCTCTAGGTGTCTGTCTAGAAGTAATACTTGGATCTTGCCAGCATTGCCTAAAAGTTTCCATTGCTTCACATCCTTGTCAAAACTCATTTGTTGTTCTTTTAAAAGTTCTGCCAATTTGTTCGGTGTGAAATGGTCTCCTACATAAAGCATTTTAGAACGTTGCCTGGCACATAGTAGGGTCTCGATAAGGTTGAGTTTTTATTTGAATTAAGATTTCCATAATCAGTATGGACATTGGGCACCTTTTCATTTGTTGGCTGACCATTAAAGTTTCCTCTTTTGTGAAAAAATTAAAATTTAAAACTTAAACATTTTTTAAATGAAATTCAGAAGGCAACCATCCTCTCGCCAGTCATGACACCAGCAGGGGTGAGTCTCCCTAGAGGGGATGTTTTTCCAATTTGTACAAAAACACTGTGGGCTCGCAGGGCCTCTCTTCTCTTCTATCATCTCCTCACATGCTTTCCAATTTGTTTCTACCCTGAGTTAATCTACTCTGTCCTGAAGAAAGCAACAGCCTTGCCTTTCACCCCATGGAGTGGCAGTGAGGTCCTGCTCAGGTTCTCCACCCGGGCTGCACATTAGAATCCCCCAGGGAGATCTGCAAAGTCCAGATACCTCAGCCACACCTCAGACCTGTTAGCTCAGAAGGCCTGGAGTGAGACCCAGCCAGAGTTGAGAAGCACAGGAAGCAATGAAAACAACTTGAAGTTTAAAAAAAATTAAAAAATCCTGGGTTTGGGGCTCAGTTCCTAGGCTTGTCACCACTTGGACAAGTTACTTTACTTTTTCCGGCCCAGTTTTTCAACTGTGACTCCACCAGATCAATGTTTTCCAGTCAAAATTATAATGTGAACCAGTCCGCCCTATGAATGTCCTATCGCTGACCCCAGCATGAGAGAGCACAAGAGAACTGGCCACTGTGACTGAGAAAGAAGGGTACAGTTGGGGAAGGGGAGAGGGTGAAGGCATGAGGTGCTAAAACTCTGGCTCACCAGGCCATAAAACAGTGACTGAGAATGGAAAGTCTAGATGCTGTCTGAGATTCCTCTCATCCCTCACAATTGGTATTCCGCACATGTGTGCAAAGCTGGCGGGAAGATAAAACTCCGCTTCCACATGGCTCAGAGGGGATTGTGAATTGCCTAAATATGACACCATTGATTTCTCCCAGATTCAGGTCATCAGGCTCAGAGAATTTGCTGTTACTGCCACTCCCTCCTTACGCCATCTCAAGTCCTCACTTCCCGTGTACTGGGGAAAACCTTTTTGCTATTGCCAGTCTTTGCCAACCAGCTAGCTCTACTGAGACATCACCAAGAGAAATAGTCACCTGTCCAGAAAAGTAAAAACCCTTCGAGAACTTGGTCGAATCTCTTCCCTCTCCCAAGTCTTCAGCTCCTTCACAGAGACAAGCCACGTGCCATTTTCCTCCCCACTGAGAAGCTATCCTGTCGGGTGATGTGGTAGAGTTGAAAGAATGCTGGCTGAAGCCCCCCAAAAGTCTTGAGGTCAAGACAGAGCTCCACCACCTCCTCATTGCTTGAAGAAGCATACCATCCCTGAGCCTCAACTTCCTTGTTTGTAAAATGGGGATGATGATATCTGTTCTACTGTCCTCACGAGTTTTTGTGAGGATCAGTCGATAAATTGCAACTGAAGGCAATTAATATATTATTTCAGCCAGGTTTCTTGTCGGGTCTGCCCAGCCTACATCCTCCCACCCTCAGACTCTGCCTCGTTGTGCTAAGCCTGCTTGAACTGGGTTGCCATTAGTTGCTACCAAGTGTCCTTATGAATACAGCTTTACAAATATACGGATAGGTAACAACGCTGCTGCTGATTATTATAATAGCAACACAAAAGCCTCTTGAGAAGGAACTGGATCACACCCTTGGGGATTCATGTCTAAGATATTTATGACAACGGAACAACCCAAGGATAGGAAGTTATCGGTAGATTTCCAAAAGTATTGGCTATGGAATTAAACACATACAAGGGTCATTCCCCTGGATTCACCTGCTGCCTCAGTTTACTTAGAAGTCAGAAATTTAAACTTAAAAAAAAGTGTGTGGGTCAACTCTACTGCAATTTAAAAAACAATTTAAACAAGTTTAGGAAATTGGAGATGTTGATCATTGAGTCAAACAAACTATTAGGTTGGTCAATCTATGGCCGGTTGGCTATCAAAATATTGCCAGGACTCACACCTACCACTGACATGGATTTAAGGGAGACTCTAAGAGCATTAGGAATAATCCAGTTAGAGAGCACGCACAGCCAGTAACCTTGGTGAGGTGACTTCCCGCAGTTCTCACGGAGTAGTTAGAGGCTGATAGTTGCAAACTCTGACCTCGCACTCCCAGTCATCAAGGGCAAGGATGCAAACACCCAATAATATCATCATTCCCACAAAAGGTTTATGACTTTTTAGCTCCTTCAATTTTAAATTCCTAACACCCAGGAAGTTTTCTATTGCTTTACAACTCACCCCACAGCCCCTCACACACACGGACACGTACACACACAATCTCTGGAATTCTGGTGTGATGATTAGTATTTAAGGGAAGCCCCAAACATAGGGTCTCTTAGCTTGAACTCTTAGAAGGACATTGTAGCATCCTGTGTCATTTTGATGCAGAGGATGTATGAGCAAATAAAGAAAAAATGTGAAGCTGGAACTTCTATCATTGTCCTCCTGGGCTGCCACACCCACACTGTGAATAATAATTTGCTTTACGCAGATTAAGACTTGTGCAAGCCAAGATGAGCCTACTCAAAAACACAAAGCAAGTGCTTCAAGCCTTCCTGTAGCTGCTGGACTTTCCTCTGGTTTCTCTTCCACAAATTGCAACAATTGCTGAGCTACCACATTACCTGCTGGGGAAAGGGGCTCAGTACCACTGAACTAGACAGCATGAGGACCCTTTCCAGAATGTCAAGCAGGTACTGTCTTCCGTAACTGGGCTGGTTTCAAGTGTTGCACACCAGGACTGAAATGAGCCTTGCAAAGGCGGTATTCTGTCAGCAGTGCTGTGACTCTGGTTTTGGCTCCTTTTTATACCAGAATCTTGACTCCAACAAATGTTTGTGATCTACCAGATAAATATATATCTCAACATGTCCCTAAAAATGTTGGAACACCGGCTGTTACATGAGGAAAGAGCTCTATGGTCAAGCAAGTTTGAAAAACACTAGATTTTTTTTAAAAAGACTCCTTAAGTGGTAATACACATTGGTTATCTGGACCTTTTAAATGATAATACACATTGTGACTATCCCAGAGTGAGGTATGCTAGGGCTTCCAATTTTTCATCATAGGTATTTTTTAGGTAGGAGCACCTATTAACACCCCACAGAGCACAATTTGGGACAAACTGAACTGTGACAATATTCAGCAGAATTCTTTATCCCCAGATGGTGGGGATTCAACATAAAGGAATAAATGAGAATGTTTGAATTTACACACTACGGAAGGAGATTAAAAGAGATTTTACTCTGGTTTTAAGTATAATTAAATCCAACAAATTACAGATTACACATTTTAAAAACTTCTCTACTTATGAATTTCCAAGTTACAATTTTGCTGTAATCTTCCAAGTTATAGACTAAGCCACAACACAAGAGCACATCAGCTCGGCTTCCCACCAGCAGATGGCAGTAGCTGTAGTGCAAGGTCCTTCCAGTCTGGACCATAGAGTCCTTTGTTAGCAAGCAGCAATCTCCCTGGGGTTCTCTTTAGTTTGAGGTATTTTGCAAACATGAGTAATCCCATTGTGTACAATGAGTACAAAAGCAGCAAATGTTTTAAAATGCCCCAAATAAAGGGTGTGCAATTGTGATGGAGCTGAAAGAAGAATGCACCCCGCTACGCATATGCCATCTATGACAATCAGCAAGAGAGGAGGGGAGAAGACAAACACAAGGGGGCTTGAGAGCAAGGGGCTACAAGATGAGCACCCACATGGGCTTCCCCTAAGCCAAATATTGATTCAGAAGAAAGCTGGGGCTTGGCTCAAGAACCTAATGGCAGAGTACAGTGAATGTGCTGTTGTTGAAATGCGTGTTCATTCATTCAGCCCCTATTTTATTGAGTGCCTAACATGAGCCAAACATACATGCTGGCTACTGGGAACATGTTAATCACTAAAACAGTCATGTCCTTATCATTGAGAAACTTACAGGCTGTGGGAAGATGGAGGGGGGAGAGAAATGGATAACAAACAAACAAAACAATAAAAGTGAAATGTTGGTAAGTACTATAAAAGAAGCAAAATAGGGAGTGGTGGTAGAAGGCAAGGGAAGTGAAGGTGGGGTGGGTGGTGGTATAGACGGGGTCCTTGGTGGATAACTGGAAGAGGATCCTAAGTGTCGGACCCTCCAAATCTGCACAGCATCACAGTGGGTGGGGAGGTGGGAAGTGTAGCTTCCATGGGGCTGAGGTGCTCCACGGGATGGAGGTGGAGGACAGAGAGTCACCCAGCTCTACAGACTTGCTAGCACACTGCACTGATCTACTTTGGAAAGAACATGGCCCACGAAATAGGTATCAGCAGGAAGAAGAAGCATCTGTTGGTTTTCAAGTTTCAAAAGACTCATACTCTGATTAAGTGGAAATGCTCCCGGGGCCTTGGTCCCCCTAGACTCAAACAAACAGACCTACAAAGAACATAACCTGTTTTTAAGTAGAGGAACTTCTGTGCTAACTAGCAAGGCTGTGGTGTTAATTTTTGACTTCTTATCACTAAAAAACTGAGGACATGTTTTACTGGATTTAACTAAGAGAACTGTCTGTTAACCTGATCTGGATTTTTTCTTATCTTGTGCACCAAGGAGTCTGCTGAGCCTCTTCTATTCTCCCTGAACTGATCTTGATCCACACTGGTTTGCACTTCCTGTGTCACAGCCTTCTATTGGCAGATAGCCCCTAGTTTTTATTTATTTATTAATTTTTTAAAGATTTATTTATTTATTTTAGAGAGAGAGGGAGCACATGCACAGGGGGAGGGGCAGAGGGAGAGAGCGAGAATCTCAAGTAGATTCCATGCTGAACATGGAGCCTGACATGGGGCTCAATTTCACATCCCTAAGATCATGACCTGAGCAGAAACCAAGAGTTGAATGCCTAACCGACTGAGCCACCCAGGCACCCTGACAGCCCCCGGTCTTTATTTAGTAGGTCAAAATTATGTTCGGCATTTATCCATTATGGTGCTTTGTTTGCTAAGATTAGGTTTGGTTATGAGTAGTAGACAATTCAAAATAACAATGGTTTAAAAAGAAGTTTAAATTTCTCTCTCAAATAAAAATTGGAAGACGAATAGTCCAAGGATAATGGCAGCCCTGCTCCACAAAATCCTCATGAAGCCAGCCTCCTTCTCTCTTAAAACTCCACCAAGAATGGCCTCTGTTTACTCATGAGCCAATATGGTTGCTACAGCTCCAGCCATTACATCTGGATTCTCAGACAGTAGAAAAAAGGAAGAATGGTCTCTTCAAATGTATGTGTGGAACCGTAAGAAAAGTGCTATATACTTAACTCAGTGAGACAACATTGTGTAGAAAGCATCGTCCTTTCTTTAAATCTTTATTTAAATTCAATGTAGTTAACATATACTGTACTATTAGTTTCAGAGGTAGATTTAGTGGTTCATCAGTTGCATATAACACCCAGTGCTCATTACATGAAGTGCCCTCCTTAATGCCCAACAGAGAGTTACCCCATCCCCCCACCAACCTCCCCTGCAGCCACCCACAGTTTGTTTCCTAGAGTTCAGTGTCTTTTATGGTTTGCCTCACTCTCTGTTTTCATCTTATTTTATTTTTCCTTCCCTTCCCCTACGTTCATCTGTGTTGTTTCTTAAATTCCACATGAGTGAAATCATGTGGTATTTGTCTTTCCCTGACTGACTTATTTTGCTTAGCATTATACCCTCTAGCTCCATCCATGTCATTGCAAATGGCAAGATTTCATTCTTTCTCATGGTTGAATAATACTCCATTGTATGTATATATATGTATGTGTGTGTGTGTATATATATATATATATATACCACATCTTCTTTATCCATTCATCTATCATTGGACACTTAGGCTGCTTCCATTGTTTGGTTATTGTAGATAATGCTGCTATAAACATAGGGGTGCATGTATCCCTTTGAATTAGTGTTTTTGTACTTTGGGGGTAAATATATAAGAGCTTCTTTTGGTCCACAGTTCTGCTAGGCAGATTTCTAAGATGACCGCCCAGTGATTCACTCTATTTTAGAATCTGAGTGTGAACAGAACCTGTGATCTACTTCTAGCCAATAGATTATGGAATAGTCACTCCCTTGAGTAGGTGACATTCATTGACAAAGGTGATGGGGTAATCACTCATGTGATTATATTATACAAGACTTTGTCTTAGACTGGAGTGAGAGATTTTTCTGTAAGCTCTGAAGAAGTAAGTTGCCATTTTGTGAGAGGGCCCAGGAAAGGGCAGTGTGGTAAGGAACTGAGGGATTTCTAGGAGTTGAGGGTGGCCCCTAGCTGACAGCCAACAGGGAAGTGGGGAGCTCAGTCCTACAATCACAAGGAACTGGCTTCAATCAACAATCAAATGAGCTTGGAAGAGGATTCCAAGCCCCAGACTGGAATGTGGCATAGACTGCAGCCTTGGGACACCCAGAGCAGTGTGACCCATTTAATCCATGTCCTAAACCCTGGAGACTATGATATAATAAGTGTATGTCTATTTGAGCTACTTAAGTGAATGGTAATTAACTACAGAGCAATAGAAAACTAATCCAATAGCACTCTAAAATTTCACAATAAAAAGCTTTTAGTGTTGGTTTGTTTTCATGTTCTTTTTTTGTTATGTTATGTTAGTCACCATACAGTACTTCATTTTGATGTAGTGTTCTATGATTCATTGCTTGCATATAACACCCAAGGGCTCATTGCAGTACATGCCCTCCTTAATACCCATTACTAGGCTAACCCATCCCCCCACCTCCTCTCCCCTCTGAAACCCTCAGTCTGTTTCCTGAAGTCCATAGTCTCTCATGGTTCATCTCCCCCTCTGATTTCCCCCCTTTCATTTTTCCCTGCCTTCTCCTAATTTCCTCCATGCTATTCCTTATGTTCTACATATGAGTGAAATCATATGATGATTGTCTTCCTCTGCTTATTTCACTTAGCATATTCTAATTCCAAGAAGATGTGGTCCATATATACAATGGAATATTACTCAGCCATCAGAAAGGATGAATACCCATCATTGCATCGACACGGATGTTAATGGAGGGGATTATGTCATGTGCTTTGTCGAAGATTAGTTGACCATAGAGTTGAGGGTCCATATCTGGGTTCTCTATTCTGTTCCATTGATCTATGTGTCTGTTTTTGTGCCAGTACCATGTTGTCTTGGTGATCACAGCCTCGTAATATAGCTTGAAATCAGGCAACGGGATGCCCCCACATTTGTTTCTCTTTTTCAACATTTCCTTGGCAACTTGGGGTCTTCTCAGGTTCCATACAAATTTTGGGATTGTTTGTTCCAGCTCTTTGAAAAATGCCATTGGTATTTTGATCAGGATGGCACTGAAAGTATAGATTGCTCTGGGCAGCATAGACATTTTCACAATGTTTATTCTTCCAATCCATGAGCATGGAATGTTTTTCCATCTTTTTGTGTCTTCAATTTCTTTCGTAAGTTTTTTGTAGCTTCAAGAGTATACATCATTTACCTCCTTGGTTAGGTTTATTCCAAGATATCTTATGGTTTTTGGTGCTATTGTAAATGGAACTGATTTCCTAATTTCTCTTTCTACAGTTACATTGTTAGTGTATAGAAAAGCAACTGATTTCTGTGCATTGATTTTGTATCCTGCCACATTACTGAATTGCTGTATGAGTTCTAGTAATTTGGGGGTGGAGTCTTTTGGGTTTTTTACATAAAGTATTGTGTCATCTGCGAAGAGAGAGAGTTTGACTTCTTCTTTGCCAATCTGAATACCTTTTTTTTCTTTTTGTTGTCTGATAGCTGATGCTAGGACTTCTAGTACTATATTGAGCAATAGTGGCGAGAGTGGGCATCCTTGTCGTGTTCCTGATCTTAAGGGAAAAGCTCTCAGCTTTTCCCCATTGAGAATGATGTTTGCTGTGGACTTTTCATAGATGGTTTTTATGAATTTGAGGAATGTTCCCTCTATCCCTACATTCTGAAGAGTTTTAATCAGGAAATGATGCTGTATTTTGTCAAATGCTTTTCCGCATCAATTGAGAGGATCACATGGTTCTTATCTCTTCTCTTATTAATGTGTTCTCTCACATTGATTTGTGAATGTTGAACCACACTTGCATCCCAGGAATAAATCCCACCTGGTCGTGATGGATAATCCTTTTAATGTACTGTTGGATCCTATTGGCTAGAATCTTGTTGAGAATTTTGGCATCCATATTCATCAGGGATATTGGTCTGTAATTCTCCTTTTTGATGGGATGTTTGCCTAGTTTTGGGATCAAGGTAAAATGCTGGCCTCACAGAATGAGTTTGGAAGTTTTCCTTCTGTTTCTATTTTTTGAAACAGCTTCAGGAGAATGGGTATTATTTCATCTTTAACTGTTTGGTAGAATTTCCCTGGGAATCCATCAGGCCCTGGACTCTTGTTTTTTGGGAGGTTTTTGATCACTGCTTCAATTTCGTTACTGTTTATTGGTCTATTCAAATTGTCAATTTCTTCCTGTTTCAGTCTTGGTAGTTTATAGGTTTCCAGGAAGGCATCTACTTTTTCCATGTTGCTTAACTTATTGGCATCATGTTGTTGATTATAACTTCTAATAATTGTTTCTATTTCCTTGGTGTTAGTCATGATCTCTTCCCTTTCATTCATAATTTTATTAATTTGGGTCCTTTCTCTTTTCTTTTGGATAAGTCTGGCCAGTGGTTTACTGACCTTATTAATTCTTTCAAAGATAGTTTTGCTGATCTGCTCTACTGTATTTCTGGTTTCTAATTCATTGATCTCTGCTCTAATCTTAATTATTTCTCTTCTCCTGCTTGGCTTAGGCTTTATTTGTTATTCTTTCTCCAGTTCTTTAAGGTGTAAAGTTAGCTTGTGTATTTGGGATTTTTCTATTTTTTTGAGTGGGGCTTGGATGACTATGTATTTAGATGACGACTTGGATACTGCCTTTGCAGTATTCCATAAGTTTTGGACCGATGTATTTTTATTCTCATTGGTTTCCATGACTTGCATAAATTCTTCTTTAATTTCCTGGTTGACTCAAACATTCTTAAGCAGGATGGTCTTTAGCTGCCAAGTGTTTGAATTCCTACCAAATTTTTTCTTGTGATTGAGTTCCAGTTTCAACCACTGTGGTCTGAGAATATGCAGGGAATAATCTCAATCTTTTGGTGTAGGTTGAGACCTGATTTGTGACCCAATAGTGGTCTATTCTGGAGAAAGTTTCATGTGCATTAGAGAAGAATGAGTATTCTGTTGTTTTAGGATGGAATTTTCTGTATATATCTATGAAATCATCTGGTTCAGTGTGTCATTCAAAGCTCTTGTTTCTTTGTTGATCTTCTGCTTAGGTAATCTGTCTGTTGCTGAGAGTGGAGTGTTGAGGTCTCCTACTATTAAAGTATTATTATCAATATGTTTCTTTATTTTGGTTAACAGTTAGCTTATGTAGTTGGCTGCTTCCATGTTGGAGGCATAAATGTTTATAATAGTTAGATCTTCTTGTTGGATGGACCCTTTAAGAATTATATAGTGTCCTTTTGTATCTCTTACTACAGTCTTTAGTTTAAAATCTAATTTGTCTGATATAAGAATTGCTACCTCAGCTTTCTTTTGAGGTCTGTTGGCATGAAAAATGGTACTCCATCCCCTCACTTTCAGTCTGGAGGTATCTTTAGGTTCAAAATGAGTCTCCTGTAGACAACATATGGATGGGTCATGTCTTTTTATCCAATCTGCAACCCTGTGCCATTTCATGGGAGCACTTAGGCCATTCACGTTGAGAGTGATTATTGAAAGATACGATTTTATTGCCATCATCTTGCCTGTGAAGTCCTTGTTTCTATAGATTATCTCTAAATTTCTGGCCTACATTACTCTTGGGGGTCTTCCTTCTTTTATAGAACCCCTATTAATATTTCTTGTAGGGCCAGCTTGGTGGTCACATATTCTTTCAGTTTCTGCTGGTCTTGGAAACTCCTCATCTCTCCACCCATTCTAAATGAGAGCCTTGCTGGATACAGTATCCTTGGCTGGATGTTCTTCTCATTTAGTACCCTGAATATGTCTTTCCAGCACTTTCTGGTTTGCCAGGTCTCTGTGGACAGGTCTGAAGTTATTCTGATGTTCCTCCCTCTGATGTTCCTCCCTCTGTACGTAAGAAATCTCTTCCCCCTAACCACTTTCAAGACTGTTTCCTTGGATCTAAGATTTACAAATTGTACAATTATATATCAGGGCGTCAGTCTGTTCTCACTGATCTTGGGAGGGATCTTCTCTGCCTCTTGGACACATATGCTTGTTTCCTTCCCCAGATTAGGGAAGTTCTCAGCTATGATTTGCTCAAATATATCTTGTAGACCTCTCTCTCTCTCTCCACCCCCTCAGGGATCCCAATAATTCTGACATTGGAACATTTCATCGTGTCATTAATCTCTCTTTCCAGGACACACTGTCTCTGTTTCTGTCTGTGCTGCTAAAAACTGAAGCCTCTCTGGTTGTGTGCCCCACAGCAACACACCCAGCGGAAGAACCCAGGGCCAGGCTGTCTCGGCCCTTTGTGCTTCTAAAACCACAGCTGCCCATGGTTCATGCACGCACACCCACAGCTCCTGGAGCCTGTCTGGGGGCTGCACTAAAGTCCTTTCCCCACCACTACCGGTTTGCGAGTCTGTGACTGGTCGCCAGCACAGGACACTTTTGCACTCCTGTGTTATTTCACCTTCCCGGTGCCAGCACTTATGGTGGCTCCCTCCCCCTTCTGTTTATATTCTGATATCTGCCCACAGAATCACGGCTCCCCACTTTATACCTCAAGACCAACCACCAGAGATTTTCTGCTTGTAGAGATCCAAATATAAATTCTTACATCTCAGGCTGATTTCATGGGTGTTCAGAATGGTTTGATAGATATCCACCTAAATTCAGGAGACTGGTTGATACAGGATCCCTACTCCTCTGCCATCTTTTCCCTTCCTTTCATGTTCTTAAGTAAGGAGAAATTTTCTTCAATTATGTCATCAATTATTTTCTCTCGTTCATTTTCTTTGTTTCATCCTTCTGACTCTTATCATTCAAATGTTGAATACCCTAGGTTGATTTACATGTAGATGTATATATTTTTTCTCTTCTATTTTTCATTTTTCTGTCTTTTTGTTATACAAAGAGATTTGCTCAGCTTTATTTTCTAACCCTTCCATTGAGTTTCTCATTTCTGCTACCATGATTTTCATTTCTCACAGCCTATTTCATTCTCTGAATATTCTTTGTTTGGACAGCATATGTTCTTTCACAGATTCAGTGTCATCTCTTATGTCTCTAAGGATATTTATGATAGCCTTTTTCATTGACATTTTCTTCTCCCTTCAAAGTCTCTGTTTTCTCTCTGTTTCTTTTTTCCACCTCCAATAAGCTTGTTTGAGTTCCAGTCTTTCACAGTAGAATCTTTTCTCTTTTCTTAGCTCTCTGGTGGTCATATTCAGGAGTAGGGGCCTAAAACACTGATTGTAAGCTCTGAGCCCATTGGTGGGACTTGCTGGTTGTGAATAACACTGTCAAGGGAATATGGCTGAGCCATTTGCTGGCGGACATCAAAGTCAGTATCTTCAATGTCAATTTCTTCTTGATCTACTCAAATTTCACAGAGAAGAGTTTTTCAATCTCCTGCTAGGAAGTTGAAGGCCTGTGTTTGGAGATTCAAGGAGGGCAAGGAGTAGGGGAGAAGACTGGGAGTCTCGGCATTTGGTTTACACTCAGTCATTTTTGTCCCTCCTATTTTCAGCATGTACCCCTGACTTCAACTGTGTCTGGACTGTCTCTTTTACCTGTCCAGAAATAAAACACTCTTCTTACCCAGCAGCAAGAAGAGAGGAAGGGGATGTAAGGGTCTGACTGCTTCTTTTTTTATTGAGGTAAAACATATGTAACATATAATTTGCCATTTTAACCATTTGAGTCTACAGTTCAGTGGCATTAATTACAGTTACAATGTTGTGCAACCATCACCACTGCCTATTTCCAAAATTTTTCATCACACCAACAGAAATTCTGTACCCATGAAGCAAAAACTCCCATTCCAGCTGCTATTTAAAAAGCTTTCTACCAACCCTTTTTATTCCCTCTTTTACCTCCAGTTTCAAAAGTTTCTGGTGCCACTAAACCCTGAGACTTTGAGGATTCTGCAGTCTAAGTCCAGTTGGTTCTTAGGACTTTTCTTTGTCCTATTAGTTACATAAGCTACCATTTCTGCTTTGTAACTTCCAAAGTGATGTTGTTCCCACTATCATTGTCCCCATCCTTGTGGATTTATGGCAAAAAACAAACAAACAAACAAACAAACAACCACCCTCTTCACTGGTAGTTTTAGTGGCATTTTAGGACAGAATGAATTAGATGAGTGTGCTTAACCCATCGTTTTTACCAAAAAGTTCACCGGGTATGTAGATCTTATATCTGACCGCCTTGCCAAATGCTCTGATTTCCAACTACTTTCCAGGCTATTTCTTGAGTTAAGTATTTGATCATTTTGTGTACAAATAATGAGAGCTTCAAGACTCCTTGCAACACAGTCTGCTGAGTTAATGCAATTCTCCCCTCGAACTACAAGTAACGTAGAAAATTCAAGAGCTGCACTTGAAAGAAAGGAGAAATGCCATGGTGTCAGAAATCAAGAGAGAAGTCAGAGCTGAAAAGGTACAGGAAAGGTAATGACCACCCACAGAGGGTTTGGGGTTATGGACCAGGGTTCTAACACTCACATAAGACAAAAGACGCTGCCTTAGCTCTTGAAGTGGGGGGACTGAGCTGTAAGAGGTGCTTTTTGTGTCCAGTGTCATATGCCTTTGGCCAGCCCTTGATTTCCTGGTAGCAAAATGACAGAGTCCCATGTCTAGTGTGCACTTAAGAGCAGAAGCCAGGTCATGTAGGGTCTAATAGGCCAAGATAAGAAGTTTGGAAGGTTTTTACATGGCAGAATAATATTATCTTACCTATGTTTCCAAAACATTCCTGTGGTTGCTGTGTGGAGAAATGGATATTAGTGGTAGCAGGAAAAGAATTTGGGAGGCCATTGCAGTTGTCAAGGGGAGTGTTCTGATTATCTATTGCTGGGTAACAAACCAAATTAAGTAGCATTAAAACAATAACCATTTTGTTAAGCTCATGGATTCTTTGGGTCAAGAATTCAGAAGGGGCACAGTAAAGATAGCTTACTTCTGCTCCATGATATCTGGATCCTCAGCAGGAAAGTCTCAAATGAGTGTGGAGGAGTTCAAAGGCTAGAAACCATAAAAGCTGGGCTTAACCAGAATTGTCAACTGGGCCACCTACATGCGCTTCTCTTGGGCTTCCTCACAGCTTGGCAGCTCAGTCAAGAGGGAGCATCCGAAAAGAATATCCCAAACAGAATCAAATAGAAGCCTCTCATGATCTATACTGAGAAGTCATGTAGTATCACTTCCGCCATACTCTATTGGTCAACGTAGTCCCAGGCCCATCCATGTTCAAGGGGAGGGAACATCACCCCCACTTCTCAATGAGAGAAGTATCAAAGCATTTGGAGGCAGTGTTTTTAAAGTGCTAAGGGAGAGATGATTGCGACTACAACTAATACAATAGCAGTAGAGATGGTGGGAGAAGACAGATTCAAGAGACATTTGGGAGTCAAGCCAAGGAACTTGCTATTGAATTGTGTGCTAGAAAAAGGCCAAGTGCTATTTAAAAAAAATGAATCAAGAGTGCCTCCAAGGATTTTAACCCGAGCATTTGGGTAAATGGCAGTGCCATTTATGAGATGGGGGTGGAGTTATCCCAGAAGGTTTTATTTCATTCAAAAAGAAAGGTTAAAAGAAAATTTCATTTTTGACCACCCAATATGCACAGATTTTGTGCTTGAAATGTGTCTTCTCATTTAATCTTTAAAACAGCTCTGTGAAGTAGGACTATTTACTTCCCTTTTTCAAATGTAGTAACCAAAATCCCAAGGATAAGCTACTTGCATAAGGTTACATGGAAAGTGAGTGTCAGAACCAGGATTCAAACTTTAGACTCTACTCTTTCTACTCAACAGTCTGCCCTTAGCCAAGAGCACATAACTAGGGAATGGCAGAACTAGACTTTAAAATAAATTCTAGCCCTAAAGCCTCTGCTCTTAACAGTACAGATGGTGACTGAAGGCAACACAGCAGGCTTACTACCAGGGCCCAGCCCATTCAATTAGAAGAATACTAACTCTCTGAATAAGAATGCCAAGGCCCCACATTATGCCCAGTGCTCCCTGGATAGTCCCATGCACACCATAATGCTCTGTGAATGGGAGATGATTCTCAATCTTAAAAGAGAAAGGAAAGGAAAAGGAAGAAAAAGGCCTGCCATTAAATGCCTTGACTGAGAAGTCACCGCTTAAAACTTGTCCACAGATCATCCATCCACCCAGGACATGGTGTTATGGATGGATATTCCTTGAAGACACAGAGCTGTGTGGGTGTTAACCCAAAGGTAACAGCAGTACCATCAACTTCTGAAATACAAGAGAAGAGCTCTTTGTTTTGCTTAAATCCCAAATCTTTGATCATCCGCATCACACATCTTTGATGCTCTGGCAATCTGCAATTGGTGAAAATTAACACTCAGTTAGGAAACAGGTTAAAGAGGCAGTGAGAAGTGAGATTTAGGTCTTAGATCTGAACAGTGGTACCCTTTTTCTCCACCCCCTTCCCACTCAGAAGATAAGGCTTGTTTATTGTCCCTCTGTTCCACTGGAAGTGAAGTTTCTTGAGATCATGGACTTATCTGCCATAGTCATTCAATCTCCAGCGTGGAAAAAAGAATCCAGTGGGGAGTATGTCCTCAGTGAGTACTTGTTGAGTAAATGAATCAATAACCTACTTACTTTTCTTTCCTCCTACACTACGAAAGAAGAGCATGTCTTTTCTGTTGGAGGAATCTCAGGGTGCCGAATCTTCCCATCCCGATTGCCCACCACCTGAACCAGAATAACTTCAGCCCGAGAACAGCACAGGGCTTCCTGATGGCTGGCATGCTACCAGGTGGGCATCCCTCCATCCATGATCCTGTTGGTGCCTTATGTAACTGGTAGTCTCCAGGTCATGGAGTGCCAGAGGAACCAGGCAACCAAAGACAGATATCCCACCTGTGTCTCTCCAGGATGCCAGTCCTGCAGCCAAAAGCAGATGGGACACATCCTCTGCTATGTCCCCAGCCTATCCCCATCCTGCCCACCCCAATCAGCCAGCCTCGCCTTCATGCCCACAGGTGACACCAGCCTCTCACCCAGAAAAATGCCTGTCTGGGCCACCGGATTCAGCAAGATATTCAACTCAGGATATTTGATAACCTTAGACAGCCAGAAAAGGAAAAAGAGAAAGCAAGGGGCGAGAGGGAGAGAAGGAGGAAATGACAGACATTTGTTTCCAAGGGAATGCGTTTCTGAGGGAGGAGAGGAAAACAGAAAGTGATAGACTCTTCCTTCTTATAATGGCTTCTTCCGAAACATGTCAAATTCTTCTCTAGAAACTTAAATAAAAGTTGTAACCACAAGGTTCTCATGAACTTTGGAGGCAGACAGACCTGGTTTTGATTGCTGGCTGTGGCGTCTGCTTGTTCTGTGGCTTCCGTGGCCCCTCTGAACCTGTTTCCTCCCCATAAAAGTGGGGAAATAGCTTGTAGGGGGACCATGAAGATTCACTGAGGGATTGGAGGTGAACTCGCCTTGTGCACCTCATAGCACTCAAAAAGGTACTTGATTTTTTTTTTCCTCCCCTTGCTACCCCTGCTATGTTGAAACCCTGCCTTTGGTTGGCCTCCATTTTTTTGTGGGTTTGTGTGTTCCATGGCCCCTCACAAGCATCTGACCCTGGATTATGAACTCAGGAAAGAAATTCATTCACGAAGAAGATTTGTGATAAATAAGTTGCCATGCCCCAAGTCAGCAGTCAGATGTTGAAGATGTTCCCAGGAACGTATCTGCCTTCAGTGGGGCAGCTCACCCCAAGTCTCATGGTGAGATAAATCAGGGTCAGCACGGAGAGAGCAAGGTCTTGGGGTGGGGAGAAACGGGGGAGGAGGAAGAAGCCGAGGCCCGGGGGGTTAACAAGCTCATCCACGTGAGTTAGTAGGTGGCAGAACTGGGATTCCCAGTCAGGCCCGTTGAAACCCAAGCCTGACCTCAGAGCGTCTAAGTTGGAGGCCTCTGCCACTGCGTGATGCAGAATGAGGGTTCCACAGAGGACCAGGGCCCGGACAGACAGCAGACATCTGCAGCAGGCGGGAGAGCCTTCAGGGCTGTGGGGAGGAGAAGTGGTAAGACAGGCTGTGTCCTGGACCGTCGCCCCAGGGGACCCTGAGAACTCTTTGGGAGGAATTTGAGAGTGGGGATGGTGGTCAGGGTGTTAATGTCCCTGAAATTCTATGGAGGGGAGCTGTACCCTTCAGGTTCCTTTGATGCTAATAATAAAAGCCAGCTCCAAATAGCATATCTTATACAGGAAAGGAATGTACTGGAGGAGAGAAGAACTAATGTGAATCCTAGAGAACTTGGCACAAATCAGAAGAGGCCTGGCAGCCATGAGGTCCCGAAAGTTCACCCAAGTGAAAAGCTGATTGGGCCCCTGCTGATGGAGCACCCATCCATCCCTCCCGCACCCACACCTGCTGGGCTCTCCTCCGCTGCCTGGCCCCAGCGACTAACTCCAAAATTCTTGTGTCATGACTCCGTCCATGTTCACAACTCCAGCAGCAGCCCCCAAGGGCCCACAATAGGAGCAGTGTGTACGTGTGTGTGCATGTGTGTACGTGGGTGTGTGTACGCACGCATGTGCCCGATGAGGGTGGATATCCAGAGAGGAAGTGCTTGGCACCCTCTGCTTCCCATGGTAGGAAGGATCTCAACAAGATCCTCTCAATGCATGGATTTCCCCAATAAAAAGCATGTCCAGATGTTTGGTAGCCAAACCGGTACAATGTCCACCTCAGATGCTAACCCACCTGTCCACCCTAGGCTATGACTGCCACAGAGCTCACAAAAGGTTTGCTCAGACAGTTACTTCTGGGAGGTAGACAGAGCAGATACTGGGATTTCTAGCTCTGGATCAAGGTTCCCCCAAAACTCCCTAATGCCACCACAGGGTGCCTCCAGGGGAAACGGCCCATTCATAGCCCTTGGCAGACGGGCCAGCCGGCACACAGCAGACTCAGAAACGGCCTACTGGCTCCTCTCTCTCTCTCTTTTTAAAAATATTTTATTTATTTATTTGAGAGAGAGTGTGCACGTGAGTGGAGGGGGAGGGGGAGGGGGAGGGATAGAGGCAGAGGCAGACTCCCCACTGAGCAAGGAGCCCGAGGCAGGACTCAATCCTAGGACCCAGGATTATGACCGGAGCCGAAGGCAGATGCTTAACTGACTGAGCCACCCAGGGGCCCCTGGCTCCCCTCTTTCTTCTGACAAGCTCAGCACACTTCCAGGAGACCTTCTCCTTCATCCCCTCTGAATGCTCAGAAATGAAAAAGAAAGGGGGCCATGGAGGTCAGAAAAGGGAAGTCAGCTGTCCCGTGACGTTGTGGGCTCACCCCACCGATACAGATCTGTGGCTCATGCTGGGATTTGGAGCCAGACCCAGAGAGCAAATGTCAGGTCCCCAGCCTGTGTGGGACCTGGGTATGTCCCATAAGCCTCAGCCTGTTGTATCCAGTGGGAAACAGTAAAACAGCCGTCCCCCTCACAGTGTTGTGGTGAGAATTTAACGAGAGAAAGATGCACCCCCGAGTATGACCAAGACGGGCACGATTATTATAACCAGCTCCTCGGACGAGCCTCATTTGAGGGTTTCCAGACACAAACAGCTTTGCTTGCAGTTTCAGTCTCCACACTGGCTACTTTCCTTTCTCTGCCCACGACATATTGAGCAGATCATATATATTTTTTGGGGTTTTTTTTCAGGTTGTGATAGTTTTTACACGTAGTAGAAACGCGGAGGCATCTAATAGAAAATCTTCGCTGCAATCTGATCTCAAGAACTCCCTTCCCGGTGGCCGGAGGCCACGGTGGGGAAGAAGACATCGTGGGTTTCTCCATTCTCTGGTCTGTCCAGAGACCATCTGAGTCTCTCCATGCTCTCTCTGGTACAGTCTCTACCCCATTCACTCAGCTGCTTCTACCATGTGTAGGAATGGGGTAGAGTTTTGAGGAACGGAGGCAAATAAAGGTCACAGAGGCCCTCATCTGACTTGTATGTTATGGTCCATCATGGATGCCCTTCTAGGGTTTCTTGTTCTTTTTTTCTTTTTTAGTTATTGAGGAAAGAACACTTAATTCTTGTGGTATGAGATCAACCCTTAACAAAATTTGAAATGCATAATACGGTATTGTTAACGACAGGCATGACGTTGTACAGTGAATCTCTAGAACTCGTTTGTTTTCTTTCGCTCACACTTGCATCCATTGAACCGCGACTCCTCACTTCCCCCTCCCCTCAGCCCCAGCAACCACCCTTCTGTTTTCCGTTTCCATGCGCTGGACTGGCCTAGATTCCCCACATAAGTGAGACCATGCAGTACTTGTCCTTCTGTGTCGCCTTATTTTACTTAGCATAATATCCTCCGGGTACATCCATGGTGCCACATATGGCAGGATTTCCTTCTTTTTTAAAGCTTAATAATATTCCATTATACACACGCACACACACGCGTTCTTTAGCCATTCATCTGTCAACTGACATTTAGCTTCTTTCCACAACTTAGCTATTGTGAACAATGCTGCAATGAACATGGGAGTGCAGATATCTGTCTGAGATCTTGATTTCAATTTTTTGGATATATACCCAGAAGGGGGGTTGTAGGTCAAATGGTATTTCAATTTTTAATTTTCTTAGGAACTTCCATACTGTTTTCCATACAGCTGCACCATTTTACTTTCCCACCCACAATGTGCAAGTGTTCCCATTTCTCCACACACATCCTGGGGTCTGTTGTTGTTGCTGTTTTGATAACAGCTACCCCAACAGGCATGAGGCAATATCTCGTTCTGGTTTTAACGTGCATGATTAGTAATAGTCAGCATCTTTTCATGTACCTGTTGGCCATTTGTATGTCTTTTTTGGAGAAATATCTATTCAATTCCTTTGCCCCCTTTTTAATCAGGTTATTTGGGGCTTTTGCTGCCAACCTCTAGGAATCTATAGAGATTTGGGGAGCCCTGCCCTCCCCCTCTGGGGAACTCTCTCTGTACAGCACCTTCGTGCAAGGGAAGCACTCTCAGGGGGCTGTCTCGCTGCTCCTTGCAGAGCCCACCTCTGGAGCAGCGTACACAACTTCCTTTGGTTGGGGGTCATCTTGCATGGGCCCCTTTCCAAATGGCTCCAATGCCATCACCCTCTTGAAGACTCAGAAACCCTCAACTAGAACAGGGAAGAGCAAGCCCCTCCTACCTCACCCTCTCCCCATGTTCTGACCAGATGGGCAGTTTCAGCCAGTTCTAGCCATTAGACGCTTTTAGGCAAGAGTCAGACCCAACCTCTATGCCCTGCAAACTCAAAGACACCAACCGTATTCTCTCAATAAAACTTTCTCACTTCACTCAACCCAGTATCCTGGGGTCCACAGGGTTCCTTCACTCCACTGGAGTAGAAGGAGCACCCGTCTCCTCTCCTGGATAATATCCTGTTCCATTATTATCAGAAGAATTACAAAAGAGGCCATTTTATTAACCCATCTTTAACTGGAGTTAGGGTTTGTGCACAGCCCCATATGCTCAAGAAAAGCCCGAGGAAGGTACAAGCTTCCCAGAGACACGTGTCCTCCAAACCGCTCTGCCTGTCCAGGAGCATCTCTCCTACCAGGACCCATGGAGGGAGCTCGGCAGGGCTGGGGCAACAGACAGAGCTGGTCCCCCCTCCTCTTAGATATGCTCAGTGTCTAGAAGCAGAGACACAGGGTGGGTGGGGAGGGGTGTGTGGGGCTCCTGGGTGGCTCAGTGAGTTAAGGGTCTGCCTTCAGCTCAGGTCATGATTCCAGGGTCCTGGGATCGAGCCCCATGCTGGGCTCCCTGCTCAGCGGGGAATCTACTTCTCCCTCTCCTTCTGCCCCTCCCCCTGCTCACGCACGCACTCTCAAATAGATAAAATCTTTTTAAAAAATAGAGGGGCTCCTGGGTGGCTCAGTCAGTTGAGCATCTGCCTTCGGCTCTGGTCATGATCCTGGAGTCTTGGGATCGAGTCCTGCAACAGGCTCCCTGAGCAGGGAGCCTGCTTCTTCCTCTCTCTTTGCCTGCCACTCTGCCTGCTTGTGCCCTCTCTCTCTCTCTCTGTCAAATAAATAAATAAATAAAATCTTTAAAAAGAAGAAGAAGCAGAAGAAGCAGCAGCAGCAGAGAGAGTCCCCAGGCTCCTACACACAAGGGCAGCCCCTGTGGAAATGGGGGGGGGCGGGCACTGGGGCTGGGGGCTGGGTGAGCCAGGAAGCCAGGGACAAGACATGCAGGAGCCCATGAGGCTTCATCTGCTCCAGCACACCTGCTGGTCCTCACAGAGGGGCAGGCTCAGGTCCCCACTGTTTTCCTTTTGCAGAACGAAGAAGAGCATGGGAACGAAAGTGACAATATAATAATAACAATAATAGTGATGAAGCAGCTGCAATTTGCTTAACTCTTACCACAAGTCAGCATAGGTCTGGGCTATATGTATTGTCCCACTTAATCTTCACGACACTCTGAGGCAGTGGGCAGGCAGAATAATGGCCCCCAAAGACGTTCCTGATCACCAGGCCCTCTGAATAGGCTATGCTACATGCAATGAGGAATTAAGGTTGCAGATGGAATTGGGGTTGCTAATTAACTGACCTTAATATAAAGAAATGACCTGGATTATCTGGGTGCCCCAATGTTATCATGAGGTCCTTCAATGGGGCAGAGAGAGAAGAATGAGTGTGAGAGTGAGGCCATGTGAGAGACACTCAGCCAGCCTTCGCCGACTTTGAGGACAGAAGGGGCCATGAGTCAAGGAATGGGGGTCAGGAAGAGGTAAGGAAACAAATTCTCTCCTGAAGCCTCCAGATGGGAACCCAGCCCTGCAGACTCCTGAATTTTAATCTAGTGAGACCTGTTTTGGCTTTCTGACCCTAAAAACGCAGGATAATAAACCTGTGTTGGTTTCAGCCGCTCAGTTCAGGGTGATTTGTAGCAGCAGCAATGGGAAATGAACACAAATGGGTACTCCCATCAGATGGAAACACTGAGGGGTGGTTTCTTCCAACTGTGGGCCCAGGGCCAAAGATTTCCCCACTTTCAACTCCCACAACCCTTGTGTACAAGCCTTCTCCCTTCCTTACAGAGTCCAGGCTCCTCTCCCTAATTCTAGGCCTCAGTCGGTGCAGGCAAAGGGGGAAGATGCCACCCCGTGGGAGAGAAAGAGGAGAAGCAAGTGGTTGGGGGGGTGCTGGCCAGCACAGGTGGATGAAAGGAAAAAAGGAGCGTCTCCCCAGGGCTCCGGAGGCTGTCTCTGAGCAGATGATGCAGAGTGTGTGAGGGAGGCTGCTGCCGCCCCCCAGCCCATCACCATTCTCCCTTCTGCCTCCCTGCCCCCTCCCCGCCTCCTACTCAGAACCAGTGACTAATTGCATTGCATTTCTCTTTGACTTGCGTCACCCAGCAGAGCATGTGTGGTTGTTTTTACAGCTTATTCTTTCAGGGATTCTAAGTGACATTTTTAAGTGCCCTTCCCCTGTCTTGGAGCAGCACACCCTCCTCTGCTCTCTCCCCCTCGCTCTTTCCCTCTTCCGGGGGCTGCAGGTGAGAACAGGAACAGTTCAGAAGGCCGGGGGGCAGACCCCACAAAAGCAGCAGAGAGACTTTACTGCTCCCTGATCCTTGGGAGATCCTGACAAGGGTAAGCCCCTCAGGAGGGACACAACACCCTAAAGAGACAGCCCACACGGCACAGCTGCCTGGAAGCCATACCTGGGCTCCTTCCGTCCTTCCTCCCCTCTTCCCCTCTTCCCTCCCTCCCTCCCTCCCTGCCTTCTTTCCTCCAAGAACATTTTCCGAACACCAGCTAAGTGCCAGCCCCAAGTATAGAGTGGCAAGCAAAACAAACACAATTTCTGTCCTTGAGGTGAGGGGTGGAGGGGGAGGTCCACTGTTGTCCATCAGTAAACTAGCTATTATAATACAATGAGTGTATGCTGTAATCTGGAAGGCTATAGGGGCTATTACATTGCATTGAGTAGGAACCACACCAAACCTGGGGGAGGAAAGATGACCAGGGGAGGCTTCTAGGAGGTGGTGTAACAAAACGAGGATGAGATGTTGCAGGAGAAGGGGAGGGAACGGACAGAAATAAAACCCCAAAAACTATCATCATGGTTAGAATACAACAGAAACAGTAAACGAGTGAGCTAAACAGCTCAAGGTGAGCCATCGGGCAGCCATCTGTGCTCCTCAACTTTCCTCCCCCATAAAATAAAGAAGTTAGGTCAGATGACCTCTAATACACCCTCTAGCACTAAGACTCTGGTGGTCAGGATGTTCCACCATTTTTTTTTTTTAAGGCAAATATGGCACTGTGATGGAGAGCTGTAGAGGGAAAGGCAATGGGCTTGGAATCTGAGGACCTGTATTTAAAGATTTTACTTATGTATTTATTTGAGAGAGAGAGGGAGAGGCAGAGGGAGAGGGAGAGAGACTCTCAAGCAGACTCCCTGCTGAGCGTGGAGTCCAACATGGGGCTCCATCTCACGACCTTGAGATCACGACCTGAGCCGAAATCAAGAGTCAGATGCTTAACTGACTGAGCCACCCAGGTGCCACTGAGGACCTGTATTTAAATCCAGGGCATGTGCCTCTTGTAGAAACTTGGGCAGGGCAGATAAGCTACTTGAGCCTCAGTTTCTTTATCTGTAAAATGGGATAAGAACGTTATCTATTTCACAGGATTATCAGTAGAATCATCCTGTGAAATGATAATGATAGACTGTACCTGCAAATGTGTATTGAGCACCCAGAGGATAAGTTCTGAGCTGCCATTGCCACGGGTGTGCCTACTGGTCCACACAGAACGTTAAAGACACAGGGATCTGTTTTTTGTTTGAGTTTCACGCAGAGAGTCTTCCCATCAAAAGAAGGGAAGGTGCTTGAAACCCCAAATTCCAGCAGTCAGAGAGTACAGGAGTACAGCCAACAAAACACTGCTGATCCCAAAGGGCCTTCTAATTCCTGCCAGAGAAGCCACAGTTAGGGGCAGGGACCTAGAACATGGCAGGACCCTCCACAGACTATATCACCGAACACTTCCCACTCCAAGGGCTTCAAAGTAAGGACAAGTATCTCAGCACAGAGCAGACCACGAGGACAAGAACACAGAGGGGCAATCAGACCAAAATCCACAGCCAGTCTCAAATCTGCAAAGCCTTACCTGCTCCTTAGCGAGGAAGATGCAGAGACCAACATCAGGATCACCCATGTTGTCTCTGCTTATGGGGATCACCGGTCAACTGTCACAAGAGTAAGCCTTTCCCAAGAAGTAGTTTGGACAGCATCCAAAAGTCTCCAGTTGAAGAAGAGCTCTTGTTCCATGTGCCTACCTGAGCTAGTGGACCATGTCTGACAACTGTAGTCAAGATTTCAGTGCCAAGAAGGAGCAAAACCAGGCAAGCCACTCCCTTCCAGAATTCTGTCTGGGGGCGTGCTGCACTTACAAAATATCCAGCATAGCATCTGGCACACAGTAGCACACAAATATTACCTGAACAACATCTTACTTGTGTCTAAAATTTGTAAGGTGATTTTTCATCTGTTACCTCCTTTAATCCTTTACAATAACCCTATAGGGAAGCTGATATTTATAATACTCATTGTGGGAGCCAGTACTGCTGTTCATCAAACACTTCCATATCTCCTCCTTTCTGGGCACATGGTAAGACTTCTCTGCATCCTTGGAGGGAGAGGTGGCTATGTGACTTGCTCTGATCAAAGAAGTGTGAGCAGAGTGACTTGCGTTTCTTCCAGACGGAAGCTGAGTGAACCAGTGTACCATAATTGCCCCCACTCTCCTTATCCAAGTGCCACAAAAATTGGCAACATTTCTAATGGTAACTATTATGTCAGCCTGAGTTTAGAATGAAGAAAATATGTACCAAAGCCCTCCATAGACCCAAGATGGACATGAAAAGTGAACAAGAAATAAATCTTTGCTGTGTTAAGCAACTGAGATTTGGGTGTTGTTATGCAGCACATGCCTATACTGACTGATATACCCATGTCACAGACAAGAAAGCCAAGGCTGAGTTAGTTTATGTGAATTAACTTGCCTTAAGTAACACAGCAAGATAGAGGCCAAACAAGGATTTAGAGGGTGATCTCCCTGATCCTAAGTTCAATATTGCAAAACTATTTTGAATCTTGAACTTTGCCCCTTTGGAACTAGAACTATAGGACTTCTTTATCCTTGCCATCAGTTCCTAGCATCTTGGCTTCTGGCAGAAAAGAACACATGGAACAGGTCAGTTCATGATTATTTTCTCTGGGTTGAAACTTCCAAAAGGTTTGGAACTTCCCAATTATAGTCAAAGCTCATGCCATTGGTAAGCCGACAAGGCCCTACACTGTGCCTCAGTTTCCCTACTAATGGCAGACAGACAATATGACTTAGGTCACCACCCCTCTTATTTAGGGCTATATGAGGAAACGAGTACAGGCATCTGGGAAATACCAAGGGATGACTTAAGAAGTGAAGCCAAAAGTCCCACCCACAATAATTACATTCAGCTTAGCTTCAGGCCAGACCATCAGATAGCTCTGGAGAAGCCTGTGGGGTCTGGGAAGGCTGAGAATAACTGGAGAAGCCTGTGGGGTCTGGGAGGCTGAGAATAACTATCAATGGAGCTCACCAGTTTCACCGGTGACAAGAAGTGGATTAAGTCCTTAGATGTACAGCTGCGTCCAGCATGGATTGTTCTTCTAAGAAGAGAAATAGATCAGCTCTGTACTTGGAGGTAAAAATAGCCCAGAGTCACTGCTCTTGGCTAAGGCTGCTGGTCTAAGACTTTTAATGGAGGACCCGGATATACCACATAGCCGGCCTCACCCCAGCCCAGGCTTGCACAATGACCTCCTGGGCAGCCCGTCAGACCTGTGGTCACTTATAAATGTCCTTTATAGGTGCCTCTGGGTTCACTCAGCCTTATCCAGTAGTTCTAACGTGCTTGGGTAGTGGGACAGGTGTGGTCTCCTACTTCATGGTATCTCAGCTCCCCAAAAGAAGCACAGGGATGGCCAGACAGGAAGAGTCTGGTGTAAACTGAGCATTTACCAGGTGTCAGGCACTGCCCCGGACATTTGACACACTTAAATCGTCTAGATGTCACAATCTGTCTGTTGGACTGCTGCTGTTTTTTCATTCCGTGATGAGCAAACTGAGGCTCAGGAGATCAGTACCTTAGCACCGTGGCCTCTGAGGACAAAGTACTCACATAAACACTAATCCTTACTATTGTCACTGTCATCATCATTGTTTCCATCATTTGAAAGACTCAGACTTTAAAGAAGTCCGTGGTGTCTCCAAATCCCTGCTTTCAGATATCAGTAACTCTTTAGATCAAAGTTTCTCAAACTTTGATGCAAGCCAGAACTACTTCAGAAGTTCTAAAAAATCACATCTTCGTGGATCCTACCTCAGTCCAACTAAATAAGAATCTACAGGTTTGGGGCACAGGCTGTGACACGTTATCTTGCTTTCCAGATAATTGTAATATCCCTCCTTGGCTGGAGAACCACTGACCCAGTGGAAGAAGTTTTATAGCCACCTTTCTACTCACCCACACCTCTGCTATCTTATACTTCTATGCAGTGGGATGGGGTCTCTAATGTCTGCTTTTTCCTGCCTTAAATATTAGAGGCCTAATCTCTGATCATTAAGGATTAGTCCTTCCATGGGGAAGTGGTGTGTGTTTTGCTGAAGTAAACAGCTTCTAAAATGGCCCCCAAATTTGATTTCCTCCTCCCTTCCTGAAATTCATACCCTGCGCAATCCCCTCTCCATGAGTGCAGGCTGGATTTATTGATTCATTTCTAAAAAAAAGAAAACATGGCAGAAGGGAGGGGATGTCACTCCCAGTATTGGGTTATAAAAAGATGGTGGCTTCCATTTTGGGGGCCCTCTTTGGTTCTCACACTCACTCACTATGAAGGAATTTGGCAGCCATATTGTGAGCTACACTGTGAAGAGGTCTATGTGGCCAGGAACTGATGTCTATAGCCAACAGCCCACAACAACGTGAGGGCTGCCAACAGCCATGTGAGTGAACTTAGAAGCAAACCCCCGACTTTCTCCATCAAGCTTTGAGATGACTACAGTCCAGCTGACCTTAATTAAAGCCCAGTAAGAGACCCCAAGCTAGGGGGTAACTGAATTTCTTGTCAATAGAAACTAAGAAACAGTAAATGTTTGTTGCTTGAGCCATGGAATTTAGAGGTGATTTGTTAAGAAGCAATGGATAACTAATACAATTACCCTCAGGGCAACAGTATTATGGCAGGCAGAAGAACAGTATTATGATAGGCAGAACAGTATTATGGTAGGCAGAAGAACAGTATTATGGTAGGCAGAAGAACAGTATTATGGTAGGCAGAAGAACCCCCCTCCCCACATCCTACTCCCTGAAACCCATGAATATGTTCATAGCAAAATGGATTTTGTAGATGTGATTGAGCTAAGGATCTTGAAATGGGGAGATTTCCCTGCAATATCCTGGTAGGCTCAGTGTAATCACAAGTGTCCATAAATGAGGAAGAGAGGGACAGAAGCGTCAGAATCAGAGGTATGGACAGCATAGTAAGAAAGACTCGTTGGTCATTGCTGTTTTTGAAGATGGAGGAGGAGACCGCAAGCCAAAGAATGCAGGTAACTCCAGAAGCTGGAAGAGGCAAGGAAACATTCTCCCAGAGCCTACAGAAGGAATGTGACTTTGCTAATACCTTAATTTTAATTCAATAAGATCCATTTCAGACTTGTGACCTCCGGAACTGTAAGATGATACATTTGTGTTTTTTTAAGCCACTGTGTGTGGTAATGTATTACAGCATGAAGCAGACAGCACCGGGCAGAGTTTTTCTACACAAATATATCAGTCTTGACATCCCTGTAGGAAGCTAGGCTTTGGCTAGCAAGGTTACTGGGATGAAGCTATGGGGTTCATGAAGATAAGGATGAAGTAACTAGTCTGCCCCCTCAGGAGAAACCAAATGGAGTAGCTTGGTTTTGCAGCCCCAGAGCACTCACCCTACATCCACCAGCTTTCACACGAAAGCACGCCACAGACGAACCCTTGTAAAGACGAAGAGGGTAGGACTAATTCAGGGGAGCAACTATGCCTTTCAAGGTGTCTCAGCACCGTCTCCTGGTACCAGCCAGGCAGAGAGCTGCCCATGCAATGCTCAACCAGCTTCCCTAGTAGTACCAGCCACTCCCATCTCAACTTCCAGAAGACGGAGGTTGGGTCAAGAGCAATGGGGCAGTACTGAGGCCACTGAGACTTTCACAGCCATATCGGACTTTCCTTTACTCAGACAAGTAATGTCCCCACCGCCACCCCAGATGGCCCGGGAGTCTGCCCACTGGACTGCGGTTACTGTTAGATCTCCCACTCGACTTATCTGGTCCAATTTTGTCCCTAGTCAATCAATGAAGTAAGTGGGGAGACTAAGGCTCAGAGAAGTGAAAGACCAGACTAGCATCCAGATTTCCTGATTCCAGTCCTACATTCTGTCCACCAGACCATACCCTTTCCAACTTGTAACAAAAGAATGTGAATTAAAATCTAATCGCTAGGGCCGTGAGATAGACTACGGAGTTCCACGCCTGGCTCAGTCACAGAATTGCTGTGCCTCACTCCCCTGTGCCTTAACTACCCTGTCTATAAAATGACCATCTCATAGGAAACGTGAGACAGAGTTTGTGATAGTGTCAAGGCACTGCGGAGGAATACAGAAATACCCAAAAAGTCAGTAGTCACCCTCACTCATTTTTCCAGACCCCAAGCTAGAAACCATGAGGAGAAAAAAAAAAAAAATTCTCCAAAGTTTTTTTCTAACAAACTTTGAAAACTAGAATGTGGGTGTGAGCACTACTTTTAAGGGTTTATGAAGTGACACGTGGATCACCTGTCAGGGAGCCAGGATTGGAATGCTGGTTTTAATTACACCGAATATTTCACTTTCTTATGCAGAGGCATAATCAATTATCTTATTTAAAGGCATTACGATAATGTGTGTGTAAAATGGAGCCATTCCCTGTATTGCATTAGATTCTACTAATTATAGGAGAATGTTTGGAGCTAAAATGTCAGCTTGTCATCCGGATGGCTTGTAATTCAGGATTTGCATTCACAGACGAGAAGGGAACTCTGACAAAAATTGCATTCAGCTCCAGCTCGTCAGGCCCCCTCCTCACTGGCTCCAGCAGCGTGGAGAGCACTGGTCTTTGGTCTGCCCCCTCCTTCCTCCAGGCAGGGGCTCCACCCCCTTCCCTTCCCCAGGAGGGCCAGACAGTGAGGAAGGTCAGGGCAGGATCAGACCACCGCGAACCACACCAGTCGCAAAAATGAAAGAGCAAAACCCCCTTGAAGACCCACCTTCCCTCCTATTTTGTTGTCTTCCTAGTAATTGAAATGCTAAAAGTGGTGTTTAAAGAGATTTGGGTTCCAAAGAATGGACGATGTTTAACTTTCTTGGGACTAGCAATCTGATTCGATTTAATTCAATGCAATAAATATTGCATGAGTGCCTACTGTGTGCAGCAAGCCAGGAACTTGGCTCAGGGGGCACTGGTTAAGAGCACAGGCTCTGGAGCAGACTACCTCTAGAACTTCCTAGGCGTGCCCTGTGAGCCAAGTTAGCTCTTATTCACCTGATTCCCTGTCTGTGAGATGGAGATAGCAGGGTCATTATTAAAGTTGAGACAGATGATCTCTGGAGTGCTTAGTAGGAGGCTGACATCAATTAAGCGTCAGCAGAGCTCAGCTGTGGCTGAAGCCATGGACGCGACATATGTGAACATGACGTTCCAGGAGGACAAACAGGCATTCAGCGAGGAAGGGCTCCCTGCCCTCGGAGGGGTAATCACACTAACACCCACTTTCTCATCACCATTTGCTTTATAGCAAATGATTTCAACTCCTCTTTCTCACTTTATCCTCCCCAAACTCATATGATTATTCCCCCTCCAGAAAAAATAAAACGGACCTTTCTGAGCAATGAAATGAGTGGATTTGCCTCTTTCAAGATAACCCCTCTGCTGAGGGGGAGCATGATAACAGCCCCACTGGACAGAAGAGGGTTTACATTCAAAGTCTCCTTCCCCTGGTTGAATTCTCCTTTCCCCAGTCCTTCTGTCCAATTCTACCCAGCTGCCGGACATGTAGCCCCAACCTATCTGAGGGGTGGAGAACCAGGGCTAGGGCATGGCAGGACCCCTTCCTCCAACAGCAAGTAAAGATGGAAACAGCCTGCCCAAGCTGGCTGACATCAGGGGGCCAGGGTGAGCAGGGGCCAGGGTGCCCTCGAGAAGGGACGTTAAGCTTCAGCCTGTCCCTCTCCATGGTGCGCACCATTCCCACTCCAGGTTAGCTGGCTATGGATTCCTACTCACCAGGCCCTTCTCCCCTCGCCACTCCTGCCCAGGACCTAGGCAAGCTTCCTTGCATCTCCCTGCATTTCAGGACTCCCTGAGCAAAGCTCTGGACTTTTATCTTACTGCCACATGAGACTTCATGCCTCCATGCCTGCCCACGAGACTCGGTGCCTTGGATGGTTCCATTCTCCTTGGTGGAAGAGCCCAACCCCACGACCTGGCCCACCTAGACATGCTCTGCTGCCTCCCACCCAAGAGCTCCCAACAGGGTCAGGCTAACTATGACTAACTCAAAGCTAAGTACCTAAAACACCAGCTTTCCCAGAGGCTGATCAAGATCACGTTACTTCACGCTCTCTTTCCTCGATGCTTTATCCACTGTCCTCAGGCGCCCTTAGACTTTCAGGACACCTGTAAAGGTGGATGGGTCTCTGCAGCTCCAAGGACAGTGGCCCTGCTTCCTCATTCTGTCTTCCCCAGACTTCACTCTTTCGTGGGGTCCTGGTGTTTGAGAGCAGAACCACATCTGGGGCACCCCTTCTTTTGGAAACAAAGCTCTTAATTTCCTAGCCTTAAAGCTTCTTATTTTGGTTTGTTTTTATAATTATTTTTTGTCCTTTAAAAGCTATTGCATGCCAATAAAAAGTACTGAATCCTTGCCGTAGAAAACGTGAAATGTCCAAAGTAGACAAAAGGGGGGGGAATTACCCATCAATCTTTGGCCAGGAAGCCACTACCATTAGCATCCCCTTGTTGAGTTTTAGAGATGGGCTTTTTAAAATTAAGTCAGACCACAGATTGAGATTGGAAATTAGCTGCACTCAGAGCATCATGGAGGTGTGGAATCCACTCATCTGTGAGGTCTTGATAGTTCACATTTTCTCTCAAAACAAAGAATTTCCTGAGGTGGAAGCCCCTGTAGACTCAATCTTCAGGAGGTTATGCAGAGACAGCTACACAGGCCACTACTTGAGCTATCCTTTACTTTACTCCCTGGAGAAACCTGGCACATCCACAGCCCGTGTCCCTAACCTGGCCCTCTTGAGTCATTGCTATGGTCCAAATGTTTGTGACCTGCCCCCACTGCCAATTCATATATTGAAAGGCAATAAATAGTATTGGAAGCTGGGACCTTTGGAAAGTAATCAGATCATGAGGTAGAGGTCTTGTGGATGTCCTCAGTGCCCTCAGAGAGATCCCTCGCCCTTCCACCATGCATGGACACAGTGAGAAGATGGTGGATGATGACCCAGGAAGTCGGTCCCCACCAGACATGCCACCTGACTTTCCTGGCACCCTGATCTCTGACTTCGAGCCTCCAAAAATGGTGAGAAATAAATTTCTGCTGTTCCTAAGGCAACCAGGCTGTGGTGCATTGTTATGGTGGCCAGAATGGACGAAAATAGCCAACCTCCAGGTTTTGGTGGGCCCTGCTCCCCTTGAGTCCCATGCCTCCAGCCCTGGCCCAGGCCTCTCCACTGAGCCCAGAGCCATGTACCCAAGTGCACCCCAATGTCTCCTTGTCACACCCAGCTGCACAAAGCCTGTCCTGTTCATCTCACCTTGAGACCTCCCCGCCACCACCACCACCACCACCTGCCTCGGGCAGCACTGTTTACTCACTTACCCCAGCTGGCAAACTCCAAGGCATCTCTGACTCATCCTTCTTGCTCGTACCAGTCACTCATCAAGCCCTGGTGTTTTGTCTTGGAAATGCCTTGCGCGTCATTCCTCTCCCCTCCTCCCGCCATCACCACTGTCACCTCTCTTCACTGTGGCAGTCAAGGCCCTTCCTAAGCAGCCTCAGTCTCCCTTCCCAGTCTCGTTGACAGTACCTCTCTCCCCAGACAGACATACTACATCCCAGGCACAGTCCCCAGTGCCTGTCACAGATGCCCCCCACCCCATGACAAGGTGCTCATGGTTGGGCCTGTGCTACATCTGAGAACCCAAGGGGCAGAGGAGTCAAGCATTTTGGTTATTTATGAATCAGTAACAAAGCACCATAAAACTCAGTGCCTTGAAACAATAATGATTTTTCAATTTCTTACAATCTAGGCTTACAGTCTGGGTGGTCCTTATGTAGGTCTTAACCTGGGATCACTCAGCTGATGGCTCCTCTGAAGTTGGAAGGTTGCCTCACTCATGCATCTAGCGGCTGATGCTGGCTAGGAGTGAGAAGTCTGGGTTCTCCTCCACATGGGCTCTCACCCTCCACTAAGCTAGAGAGGCTTCCTTTCATGGTGGTCTCAGGGCAGCATTCCAAGAGATTGGAAAGCAAAAGCCGTAAGGTCTCTTAAGGCCCAGGATCCACGAACTCACCTAACAACTCTTCTACCATATTCCATTGGTCAAAGTGAGCCACAAGCCAACACAATGTGAAGGAGATGGAGAAATGTACTCTCCTCTTAGTGGGAGGAGTGGCAACATCCCATCGCAAAAGGGACACAGGGGGGCCTGTTTCCCTGAGGGCCACTTTTAGAATGAGGTACCACATGAAAGGACTTGTCCACAGTTGCTCACTCAACCTGAAAACCCCGGCATCTGAACCAGGGTCTTCTGATGCCTACGTGCTCCTATTTTCACATTTGCTGCCAGACCAGCCTCCTACCAAGAGAAGGCCATCAGTGGATGGGTCATCCAGAGTAGTCACAGTGGTGACACTGGCCACTTGAGCTGTGCCACCCTGGATGAAAGTGGCTGCCAACTGGGCCAGCACTACCTCATCTTCCAGTAGTTCTGGCTATGACAGCAGCTGCCCATCCTACCTTCCCACTCACCACATCCAGCTTGGCTCCAGCAAGCAGCATAATGCAGGGCTTGAGAACTCCCCCAGGTCCCCAGACTCCATTAAGGAGGTGATTAAAGTTTGATGCTCCCATTTAACACCTATTAGCAAACACAGTGCCCTCCTGCTTGGAGAGAGAACTTGGAAGAGGGGGCCTCCCCAGCTCCCAGCGGCACCCTTCCTGCCAAGGTGGCAAACCATTAGATGGAAGAAAGCAGAAGCAGGGCTGGATGGGGGAGGGAGGACCAGCTCTTCCTGAGCCCCAAAGCAGGACTGAGAGCTTAAGTCCTCAAGTGCAAGGGTCCCACGGTGGACAGCAGGACTGGGTCAGAGATGAAAAACTGGCATCCAAGGAAATGAAGCTTAAGGGATGGTGAGAGGCCCCCATCTCTCCTCCACCTTCCCACCAGGAAAAGATGTAAATTGTCCAAGATCATGAGAAGATGCAACATGGGAATGAATGTAATCAGGATATAAATGCTCCAACAGAAAGGAGTGGATCTCTGTTCCCAAGGTCAGCTATGGGAACTCCCCACAAAAACTCCCACAGGGAAGGGAATCTGAGAAAAACTGACAGCATTCTATCTCTCCTTCCTAAACAGAATGACTTAGGGGCAGAGTATGTTGAATTGGGGGTGGAAGGGAAGACATAATCAACCAGCTATAGACTGAGCGCTTACTATGTGTTAGTCCCTGGCATGAAGGGGAGCTTACACAGAGCAGGAAACAGAATCTCTACCCTCAAGGAGTGCCTAATTTCACAAGGCTACAGTTGCACACACACCTGTAGTTAAGTACCAGTATAAGGCAGTAAAAGCAGCAGAGAACCAGGATTTCATTCCCAAGCTTTTCACTTACTAGTTCTGTGAGCAGCTTATAGAAAGCTAATTCCACCACTCCTGGTTAATGCTTAGCAAACACAATGCCCTGTGGCTATGACAGAGAACTCTAAAGGGTGTTTCCATAAGTGACCCTGAAGGCCAAGGTGGCAGCCATCAGGAGGCGCCCAGTAAGTCAAGGTTAATCTTAAACATCAGCATCCTCACCTATAAAATGGGGATGGTAATACCCATTGAATTGGGTTGTTATGAAGATGGGATCATATAATGCACATGAAAGCACCTTTTGATTGTTCAAGAGCAACTCAAGGTCACAACCTTAGGATTATTATGACAAGTGTTAGGAGAAGAACCTTCCTCCTCCAGGTTGTGGACCTTGCTGGGGTCACTGTAGTAACATGGAAATTGAAATGTTTTAAGGTTCATCCAGTTAATTTTCTTCCCCACGAGGTCCTCTTCCTGAGATACAATACCCTCCCAGTCCTACCCAATAACCATGGCCTTAGCTGTATCCCATAATAGGTGCTTTCACAGCAGAGCCCATTATAGTCCTGTGGGGAACAGGGTGACTGAGGGAACCCTGTGATGACCCTTGTCTATAATCTGGATATTCCCCCAACACACCCATCTCCCCCTCAGGATCCTGGGGTTGACTGATGGTTCCCACCATCTCTGCTTCCTCTTTTGGCCTTTTCCTCTATCCAGGGGTCTTTTGCTCTGAGACTCAATGCCCTTAGGTTCCCTTTTACCTTGGCCAGGCCTCAGCACCACTTCCTGGGGAGTAATGTGGACATCACACCACCATGGCATCAGGGGAGGGCTGGCTGGCCAGGGAGGACCTGGAGGGAAGTGGGGGCCCATCTCCACCTTGAGGAACACATCTCCCTGAATTATATAGGGAGAGTGTGGCCTCAGCAGAAGGGCACTGTGCCTCACTGGGGCAGGACAGCAAAGGTTCTGCTGAAGATGGTATGAAGTAGACTTGAGAGAGAAGACTGGAGCCCTGAGGTAGTCGGGCCTTCCCTGCCAGGCCGGACAGCCACGGCTGCTCCGTAGGTAGTGACAATGCACTGGAAGTCGGGCACTTTTGGGCAGTAGAGGCACAGAATGGAATTACAGTAGTCCCCCTTTTCTTCAGAGAGTACGTTCCAAGACCCCCCAACAAAGCCTTCCCTGCTACTCCCACGGGACTCTACTGACTTTTTTTTCCTCTATGCCAGGGGTCCAAAACCTACAGCCCAAATCCCGCCAACCACATGCTTTTCTATGGGCCACGAGCCAAGAATGGTTCTTACATTTTTACGTGTTTGAAAAACATCAGAAGAATAGTATCAAGACACATGAGGATGATGTGAAAGTCAGATTTCAGTATCTGCAAACAGTTCCATCAGAAGTCGGGCGTGTATGTTTGTCTGCATCGTCTCAGGAGGCTTTCATGCAGCCGTGGCAAGAGACCATGTGGCCCCTAAAGTCTGAACCATCTACTCTCTGACCCTGCCTTAACAGGAGAGCCGGCTGACACCCTCCTCCGTGTTCCTATGGTTTTCATTTCAAACAGCTTCGCCCTAGGACCTCCAGTCTTCTCCATGGACGAGGAGCAACCTGAGGATGAATCTTGTTCAGTTCTATCCCTTGGGCCTGTTCCAGTCTCTGGCAAGAGTAGACACTCAATCAACGTTCTGTTTCCAGTGAAAATACCTCTTCAATGGCCCCAGCTCCCGCAGGCAGGCCTAGTGCCTGGGGTCGGGTACTGTCACTTCTCTTTGGCCCCCCCCGCCCTGGCAGGAGTAGGGTCTGCTGAAGATACTTCCCGAAGCAGACAGCAGAAAGCATTACTCTCACTTACAGACATGGAAACCTCAGTCTAACAAGGGGACAGGACTTACCTAAGATCATGCAGGCAGAAGGGGCAGAGCAGAGATGCTAAACCAGATCCTTCCCTGCGAACCTGACGTTACCCCCTCGCCTTGTGCAAACATGAACCACCACCGCAGCCACTGCGGTACAGAGGCGCCAGGAGAGCCCTTCAGCCCTGGGGAGCTGGGATTCCTTCCGCAGCAGAGTCCCGGGACCAGAAGCAACTCCCTGGGAATGTTTGTTGCGTGGGGTTTATAAGCAGCATTTGTCTAATAAAGTAATTTCTGAACATCTCACATCCCCTAATTACTTGTCACAATAATGTGAGGCATCTCCCAGCATGCTTGTTTTTCCCATTGCTGGCACAGAGTGGGAGCTCCTGGGCCTGGGAGGCGGAGATAAATATAGCCACTCATTTACTCACCAGTTGGGTTGCCTGAATGCACAACAATACACGTGGCCACCCCGACACATGCCAAGCCCATGCACACACGCAGAGGGAGTGATGCTGCCGGCACCACGTGACATCACCAACACTTCCTGGACCAGCCCTAACTTGGAAAGGGGCAAGACTTTGTCCAGCACAGAGCCAACTGGCCACAACTGGGACTTTTCTTTGGGAGTTACTGAGAGGCAGATTTGGGTGTGATACAAGAAAGAATTTCTCTAATGATGCCCAGCCAAGGTCATTTTTCATGAGGCAAGGACGAGTTCGCTTCTGAGGTTCCCATAGTTTCCAAGCCCAAGACATTCTGTACTTAGAAATACTCCAGCCATTTCACCTCAGCCTCCAGGAGCTCAGAAGCCTTTGCAAGCAAAGAAGAGCTGGATGGGGCTAGGGATAGAGGGGTAAGGCAAAGCCCTCATACATTTCTGCAAACCTTGGCTTACTTTGGGGTCTCCTGCTGGCTCCTGTCACCATCTCTGCCTCTTGGGAGAATCAGGAGTAGAACCATGGGGTGGTGATATATGTGGTCTCAGTTCTTTCCTTTCTGGGTCCACACTCCCATCTTCCTTCAGCTACCCTTTCTGGTATGCCCTGCGTCGCCCCCCACAACTCCCGGACTCCCAGCTCCCCCTCCCCAGAGCCTTGACTGGAGCCTTTATTTCTCCACATCCTGGTTTAGAGGCCCCAGATAAAGTGCTCCAGAAAGAATGTGTGTTTCCCCTCTTTCCATATGTGTACACAAACACAGCTGGCCCCACTTTGTCTAGAAAACAGCCCAGCCTAGAAAGAACTGCTTCCTCCGGGCAAATTCTCCTATCTCTCATGGTCTTGCTCAGAGGGTCCTTCTCCCTTGCAAGGTTCCAAATGGATACAGAACTGAAATACCTCGTTGGATGCTATTTGTCCTGCTCCTCCCAATGCAGGGACTCATGCCTGGGGGTCACAGGACTCTCCTGCTCTCTGATGTCATTCTGCGGAAGACCAGGGCTCAAGTATGTTCACAGCTATGCCCTCTGAGCCTAGTCCTGTTAAATAAAGCACAGTGGCATTTACCAAACCTCAAGACTGGCTGCAAAAGGCTTTGGACAAGACAGACAGGTAGTGCTGCTTGGAGCAGGTTAGAGAGGCCAGGTCTCTCCAGTGTAGATGTGTCCCTTAAAGAACCCTGATTCCCAACACTTCTGCCCAGACACCTGGGTCCATCTGAGGTTTCCCCAGTCAGTGGCTCTTGTCTCATTGCTTATTCCAGAAAACCAGATTTTTTTTTTTTCTTATCATTCGTCCCCTGTTCTATTCTACTCCCTGGCCAAGCTGAAGTTTCATGCAGTCCCCTGTCAAGCCTGGGAGTCAAAGTAGAATAAAGAATGACCCCAATGTGGGTTGAAATTGCATCTCTACTGAGTCTTAGCTGTGTTAACCTGCTACAAGCCACTTAGCCTCTTTTAGGCTCAATTCCTTCATCTGTAATATGGGGGTTGTAATATCTATCTCTAATGGGCAACTGCCATTTTTGCCTATCCAACAACCATTCTCCCATTTTCTAGTGTCAACCCCATTATTTTCCTTTGAGAAGACCGCATCTTTCTCACTCTTAATCCATGTGGTTTAGATGGGGCTGGTGCCCTCTCACCGCAAGTGGGCAGGTTGCCCTGGGCGGCCAGTGAGAGTACAGCAACAGCCTGGCCACGGCGATTGGCTCAGGAAAGGCCATGTGACCCAAGCCAAACCAATGAGAGTCAGCCCTGGGATTTTTGCTGAGGCTCTCTTCCCTTGGAAATTGCTACAAAGCTAGAATAACAGTCTAGAGCTGCTGGTGGTCACCTTTGCCACCCCGTGAGGCACGCCTGTCTGAGGCTGAAACCAACACAGAAGAAAACAGAACTGAGAAATACAGAAAGAAGTTCCTTAGGACGTTATTTAAAGAGCTGGACCTAGCCATGTCTGAAGTTCATCCCTAAGCCTCCCAATGATGTGAACCAATCAATTTCCTCTAAGCGAGTTTGAGTTGAGTTTCTTTTCACCGGCAACTAAAAGTCCTGACTAAAATACTACCTCCGGGCTTTGTCAGAATCAAATAAAACAGCATATACAATCACCTTGCAGACTGCTGGCACATAATAAGAACTCATTAAATATTAGTCACCTTCCCAACAAGAGGAGGAAGGGAAAAGTGCCAGTGGACACAAGACCGAGAATGCGAGAGAGATGTATAATCAACAGAACAAGAGCCCAGAGGAGCCCGGGAGGGATGAGATCAATCCACAGGGGTGGAAGGCGTAGCCCAAGTGTGGACAGAGCAGGGGAAGGGACACCCCTTCTGGGGGTTGGTGGGAAGAAACTCAGGGGAATTCAGAAAGGCTGAGGTGGGGAGCGAGAACAGCGGCCTGGTTTCCTCAAGCTCAGCGTTGAGGGTCCTCTGCTGCGTGGCCACGTGGGTGGCCTCAGAGGCTTGAGGACAGTGGGGACAGGCAGCATCGGCTGCCATAATTGTCAGCAAGAGGAAAATGGCAGATTGCTGCAGAGCAAAAGCCCGCTGCCCACAGCCGGCTGCTGTGGACCTGATGCACACGGTCTCCTGCCTTTCTTCTATACTGCTTCTTTGGCTCTCATTCTATCTCCCTTTTGGTTCCGAAAAGAAGAAACTGCATCTAGTCTCCCAGGAGACAAGTTCAGGAACCCAAGGCCAGGAACAGCCCCCCCCCCCCACCTCTGAAACATACAGCCCTTGCTGGCAGCGGCCTCCATCCTGTTCTGCTCCTGCTGGAAAGAGAGAAATTGGTTCACGATGGATGTCACTCTTGCACTTAAGCTCTGTCTCTGCTCATGCTCTCTTTCACTTGCCTTCAGGAACCTTCTGCTTGAATCCAACACACCTGAGCCCTATGGCCTCCTTACCCCCAACCCCTCACCGAAGGTTACCCGTGGAAATCCTACTCAGCACTCGAGGCCAGACCCATGGCCAATTGATGCCCAGTTCAACCTCTCTTCCTCTAAGTGAGAGGTTGGCAAACTTTTTCTGTAAAGGTCCCCATAGTAAATATTTTCGGCTTGCTAGGGCCATATGGTCTCTGTCACAGGCAACTACTCCACTCTGCAGCTGTGGAGCAAAAGCAGCAGAGAGAACACATAAACAAGTCAGCATGGCTGGGTTCCAATAAAACTTTATTTATGGATACTGAGATTTGAATTTCACACGATTTTCACGTGTCATGAAATATTACTCTTCTTTTGATTTTTTTTCTTTTTTCTTTTTTTTTTTTTTTTTGCCCAACCATTTAAAAATGTAAAAATCAGTCTTAGCTCATGGGCCATACAAAACCTAGCAGTAGGTTGGGTTAGGCCCATGGGTCACAATTTGCCAACCCCTGCTCTCAATAATGAACGTCAGTGGCTGCCTTCGTTAAATTCCTGCTCTGTACAACATCTTCTGCTCATATTTCCTTCATCATTGCCCCAGCCTTCTTAGATCAATAGGATTATCCCTATTTCATAGTTTAGAACATCTGAGTTTCAGAGAGCTTTTATGACTTGCCTTACCAATCCAATGTGGTATCCAATCCAGCCCACGGGGGGCAAAGCTGGGGTCCCAACCCAGGTCTGTTGTCCCCAGATTCTTCTTCATCAAGCTCTTTCTAAAGTCCCTCACACCTTTCTGAACCCTCCTCCCTGTGCCACCTCCTGTGGGTCTGATTTACAGCTGTTTGTGGCCTTGAGTTAATGGCCCTGCAGAGGTATCCACGGCCTGAGGGCAGGAACGCTGCTCATACACACACACACATACCCAAGCATTCCTGCCAAGCCCCTGGCCAGCCCGTCTTAGCCACTCAACAGAGCAAACCACATAGTGAGGCTGGTGTCCCTCTAAATTCAAGACCACAAACCACAAAGCACCCTCAGCGCTACCCGGTAATCCTAACATGTTTTTCTAGAAATGTTTTTTCCACTCTTTGAACCGATCATTGAATACCTCCTCTTCTCTCCATGTCCTCATTCATCCCCTGCTCCCCAAGTCCCCCTAACCCTCAGCAGCTGATCTCACCTCATGCTTTGTGCTTAGTTTCTAAACAGAAGCCATGCTTGGGTGCCCCCTTAACTGCCATCACCAAATCCACAAACATCCCCCTATCCAAACCCAGAATCTCTTCCATGAGTCCCTTTAGGATCTGGCACTGGCTCCCTTGCTGACCCCATGTCCCACCTCTCCCCACACTGATGGTGTGAACAGATGGTGCACATTCCCAACTTGGGGGGACTTTGCCCCTCCTCCCCTCCTCCACTCACCTGCCTCTTTCATTCCTTCACTCCATCCAGTCTTGGGGCAAAGCTCACTTCCCCAGAACTCTTTCTGGGCCTAAAACCATCCTTGCTCATCTTTCTATCTCTCAAATTGGCTTTATTTTCCTTCTTCCAGGTCTCACTCCCTGATGGCATTCCACACACATATTTGCACACGTGCTTCTTTTGTGTCCCCCAGGCCGAGCATGAGCTCTGCAAGGGCAGGGAAGGCCATGCTCCGTTTTGCTCAGTGGTGGATCTCTACCATCTAGAACAAGCATCCAGAACAAGCATTCAATAAATATTTCTGAATGCACTAAGAAAACCCGGAGTCCTGGAAAAACTTTTGCCAAATTCTCTTTCCTAAAACTTCCCATCCCTAAATGTGTTCCAGAGGCCTCCCTTCCTGTCCCCAAGGGCTGACAGGGATGGGAGACTCCCAGGGACCCTTTGGGAAACACTCTCCTCCATCTGCTGCCCTAGCCCACATCCCTAGAGCCTGATGGCATCAGAGCTATTTCCGGGGCCTTGTAAACTTTCTTTAACTCGGGAAGCCCAGAGTGGTGCTAGAAACCAACAGTGCAATTATAGGGCTTTTAAACTGCGGGACTCCTTTGCACTCATTTCCCCAGGGGCCTCTCCGAGGCCAGGACCCGGTTGGGCCAAGAGCGAGGAGGAAAGCACGCTCATCTTGGCCAGAGCAGAGCAACTTTTCAGCTAATGCAGCCACGTGCGCAGGGCCTGAGGGAATGGGCAGCCAGGAGGACAGCTCGGTCCCAGTGGTGGACCCAGGCTCCCACACCCCACATCAGGACCTAGAACTGCCTGGGGTTGGAGGGTCTCCACCAGACCAGGGACAGTTGGGGGTGGGGAGAGGCACTCACCTCAAAGTTAAGCCCATATCCTGGGCAGGAAAGTCAAAACTGGCCCTGCCTACCTCCCCAGCTTCATCTCCGGGGGGACCATCTGGAGCCCTGGGCGCATGTCTGTCCATTCGACAGCATATGACACTGCAAAGCTCTTCCTGGCTTATGAGTCAGCCTTCTTCCTCTGCAGCCACCTTGACGCTCATGGGCTATGACTTTTATGTCCCCAGAGTGGGTGCTTAGTCAATGTTTGCTGAAGAAAGAAATGGCCTGGGAGAAGCAGGTGGGGTAGAAAAGGGGTCCCCAACAAGTCCACCTCATACATGGCCTGGTATATCATACGAACTGCTCTGTAGCTCACCACCGTCTTCAAGTGGGGTGGGGAAGGTGGGGAATTTGGCAAGGAGCTAGCTAGAACCCACTCTCGGCTCAAGCTCACCAGGCACCTCCCAGGACGCAGGGCTAGATGTGGCCCCAGGGACAACAGCACTACAGCTCTGGCCTGCCCTCCATGACGGGCTTCTCTGTGCCACAAAGCGTCCAGCCGCCCTGCAACTTAGAAGAGCGCTGCTCCTCTTGTCTCTGGAGCGCCTCTCCTGAGAGCACAGAGTGTGTGAGCTGGCAGGAGCTTCGGGGCTCTTCTAGGCCAACCTCCTAAATGCTGGAAGTGAATACCCAGGGCTCCCGGTCTCCTCCAGGGCCCCTGAGAACGGGGAGGTGAGGCTTCACAAGTACGGTGGCACGGCGGGGAGGAGGCTCCCCTTCTCTCAGCTTTCTCCCTCCTCATTCACAGAGAGCAGTTCCGACCCCGGGGGGCTGGGCCGGGCTCCCAGAGTCGGTATTTTAACAAGCCCCTCACAAGATGCTGAGGCAGCCCTTCCACCTCTGTTTGGGAATGGGTGGCTCTGGGTTCACGCCTCTATTGATGCCTGATTAACAGCCTAGAAGTGCTAAGGGATGCCACGCTAGGGACCCTGCTCTTCCTCAGCCCCTGTCCTGGTAACATCCTGAGGAATGAGGGGGGGTACAGAGGTCCTTCTGCAAGCTCTCCCTGGCTGGGAAGACAGTGTCCTTTGGAGGGATGGGGCAAGAGCCTCTCCGAAGTGCCACCCTTGGGGGAGACTGACTGGCCCAGGCTCCACACTTGGGGACGACAGCCCACTGCGATTCACACCCCGACACGAGGAGGAGGGCCTAATCCCACACGAGGCCCTGTAGTCACAGCCGCCCTATGGGGAGGCTGTTACTGTGCCCCTGTTACAGAGGAGGAAACGGCCCGGAGCCCATAGCTTCTGACCCAAGGTTGGTATGCTCAGCTTCGCCCCAGGGCCTGATGCAGTGATCACCATCCTGACTGCAGATGGGGTTACTTCCCCCCAGAGGGCTGAGAGACAGGTGAGAGAGGGAAGAGGCTGTGGATTCTGATCCCAGCAGACCCTGTAGGACAGTATCTACATCACCTCCCTCTGCCAAACCCCCGCCACCAAGCGAAGAGGAAGATTTTGTATCTCCCACATCCGGCTGTGAACCAGGGGAACAGAGAGAGCTTGCAAATCTAAAGTGCTAGATGAAAGCCCATTAATAAACCTCCTGGCAAGGCCTGACCTAGGCTGCACAGGGGAGCGCCATTCATAAATCTCTGCCATGTGCTCTGGCTCCTGCACCACAGCCCGCAGGGAAGGGATGACTTGGCGTGAGCAGCCTACAGAAGAGGCCCAGAGAGGAGTCGGGGGTGCGCTGAGCCCCTGGACCTGAGAGCCTCTCATGCCCTCAGTCCTTCTCTCCAGACTCTGCAGCCATGGGAACCACGAGGGACACCTCACTGTTCTTATCCAGGCTGTCCAGGGAAGCGACATACTTCACGGTTAACGACAATCCCTGACCTGGAGCTCTGGGACCTCAGGCAGATGCTAAGCTGATCTTCTCATCCAGAAGCTGGTGACAGCTAAGACGCTTCCAGCTCCACCATTCTGAAGGGCCACATGTACCCATTGGTGCTTATGCAAGCCTTGTTGTGAAATTTGGTCTCCCTCTTGGAAGGTAAGGAAGTAACATTTCTAGAATAACCACCAAGATCCAGGCACCCTACGTGCTCTACTCCAGGGAGTCTCCCTAATAACCCAATGAGGCAAGTTCTATAGTGACCCCCATTTTGCAGACAGGAAAACCAAGGCTCACAAAGTAAAACTTCCCTAGAATCATGGCTCTATTAAAGGACAGATTCAGGCACTCAGATCGTTTTGGAATACGACAGAATGTAAGTAAATAGAAACAACACGGAGGCAGAATTCGAACCCAGGTTGCTGGGCTTTCAAAGCCCCTGTGCTGTCCCATAATTTCTTCCTCTGCACCAGGGGTTCTCAGTGGGGACATGTGGCAGTGTCTGGAGATATTTTCAGTTGTTGTAGCTGGGGGGAAGTGGTGTCTAGCCGGCATCTAGTGAGTAGAAGCAGGGGATGCCACTAAACAGCCTATGGTAAATAAGACAGCTCCCGTAACCAGAAAGTACACAGCACCACGGTGAAGAAACCCTGACCTAGAGCCACTGAAGACAGCACAGAAGTGTGCTCTAGGCTTTCACTGCACCGCTCCTCTGAGGTAGAGCCAGAGAGCTTGGACCAATGATTTCCAGAGTATCCTGTGGGGTACACTAGGTGTATATGACTCTTGTAGGGAATTTGGGGGCCGGGGGGGTGTGGTTCTTGCTTATGTAATTTTAGGAAACAGAGAGCTTATCAAAACTAAAGTGTCTTTGGTGCAGGACTTCTCAGTGTGTTTATTTGTATGGTCAGTTTTCAGTAAGTCAACTTGCCTGAACTGAGGCACAGTTATTCAATCATTAATCTAAGTGTCACTGTGTAGGTATTTTATAGATGTGATTAAAATCCATGATCAGTTGTCTTCAAGTAAAGGACATTATTCCTAGGTCAATCTGATTCAAGTAGTCCAAAGGTCTTAGGGACAGAGCGGAGACTCCCGAGAAGAACAAAGCCTGCCTGTGGACTGGAGTCTCACCCAATGCCCGAGGGTTCCAGCCTGCCCTTCCTGACAGCCGGCCTGCCCTGCAGCCTGCAGACTTGCCTGGGCACCCCTAACATGTGCAAGCCAATTTCTTGTAATAAATCTGTCTCTCTGCCCGTTCATCCTTCCATCCATCCATCCATCCTACTGGTCCTGTTTCTCTGGTTGAACTCCGCCTGATACAATTTGTATCATGATTCATAATCTCCCAGAGGAGAATATAGTTTTATGACAATTCCAAAACAGATTTAGCCAGTGGGGCCCCAAAGCTGAGGAGCATCTCATGCGATTCATGTTGGGCAGATGTCTCTCTCTCTCTATCTCTGCTTCTCTCTCTCGGGCAAACTCTGGTTTGGAGAAGCTGGACGAGCAGACCACAAGGGGACATCAGCTCCCCATGACAGCTGGCCTGACCACGTGCTCCCACTGCAGGCGGGGTGTCCTCACCACTGTTGAGTCAGCCACCAGGTCAGGTGGGACTCACTGGGACACCTCTGGGGCCCAGGTGTGTGCTCTCCGTCAACAACCTAGTCTGTAAAGCAGAGCTCACAGTCCCCAGCCCTTCGCAGAGGGAACAGAGACAAAACGAAACAGTGCATGCAAAGCACCTGGCACTCAGAGGGTGGTTGGTGCCCATCCCTCCTCTCTCCTCCCCCTGACGACAAGCTGTGCTAAAACAGGCCTCCTACTATATAAGGTATGAGCAATGTTTTAAAACCACTCAAAATGTTCAGCAGTTGCCAAAAGATGCTACGGAGCTCTCCTAGGCCCGTAGCCCACACTAAATTTAACAGGCCCATGTTTACAAACCCAAATCCATGCATCTCAGAGGCTCCCACACACAACCCAGCTGTACTTCTCAAGAACTCCATTTGGAGAGTCTGTGGCAGCGTCACCGCCAGCTGGTGCCTCTCAGCCTGGGCTCCAGGCAGCCACTCACGGGTGGGAGAGAGTGGGAACCAGGAGACACTTCTGCTATCTAAGGACCCCTGGGACCCCAGGCTGGAGGGTTCAGGCCAGAGCTCTGACACCAGGACACGGGGGAAACTCCAGCCGCTAAGCACAGGGAGCAGGCATACGACATATCTCTCTGTGGGCCCTGGCTTTTTCTCTTTCCACCCCTGCTTCCTCCCTCTGCACGCACACAGGCACGCACACACTCCTTCCTAGGGCTGCTCAGCCAACCTGCAACAATCAGGCACACTGCACAACGGCTGAGGCCCGGGAAAAAACACAAGCCCCTTGCTTAAACAGAACACAGATGAAAGCATGAGGGGTCTGCACCTAGCAGAGCCCCTCAGCCCTGGCCGGGCCCTATTTATCCCTCCTCACAGTCCTGGTCCTCAAACGGCAGGGACAGCTGAATCACCAGGCCAGTTTGTTAAATACAGATCCTGGCCCCACCCCCAGAGTTTCTGACTCAGCAGGTTTGGGAGGGAGCCCGACAATTTGCATTTCTAACAAGTTCCTAGGTGAAGTGATGCTGCTGGAGGGGGTGGGGGGAGCTCTCTCCAAGGATCAACCCTTTCCAGTTTAGATGAAACAAGTCAACTGACTCCCAAGTGTTACCTGATCAGAATGAAATCCGTGAGTGTGAGTGTTGGGGGCGGGGCAGATGCCGCTAGTGGGGAGCCCTGCCAAAGCCCAGATTTCTGACAGCTGCAGGAAGTGACAGTTGACAGCCAATAGCAAAGAAAGAGACAGCAAACTATAAAAAGCAGACAGAAGAACTCAAACGGCAAAGCAGTCTGAGGCCATCTCCGGGGGATAAAGTCATTATACACCCCTAAATAAATCCTGAGAAAGCACTCTCTCCAAGTCTCGGAGAGTCACGATAGTGACGATACTCACAGTGGAGTCCCTGAAAGATGAAGAAAGCCATACTTAGGCAGCCGAAGAGGGCAGGAAAACAAAAAATTAATTTTGTAAAAAAAAAAATCTACATCTAATTTGTCGGCAATAAAATCATCTAGGTGCTCAATGAATGATTAACTTGGCAATCTGGAAAATTTTTCTGTGTGCTAATTCATTTACCTCATTAACCTGGGTTGTGTTTTGCGCATGCACCTGGGTGTGTGTGCTCCCTCACGCATGCACAGGTACGTATTTTATATAAATGCATTCCCTAACACTAACTGCTACCCATTTCCAGGTCTCGTCGTAAACATCACTTCCTTGACCCTGCCCATCCAGCAAGGTTAGCCCCCAGTTTAAAGCTCTCTTTGATGCATCTTTAATTGTTCAAACTCGGTCTTCCTTGCCAGAATGTGAACACTATGGGGGACTGCCTTTTTTCTAGTTGTTTCTGTTACCCAACAGAGTAAAACATAGTAGGTGCTCAGTAAATGGATGTTGACTGCATGAATAGCCACGTGCTTGCCACTCTTCCTTCTCTCACCCCTCACCCTTCACCGCCTCCTTTACAAAGAAAATGTAGGTCAAGGAGCAGGGATCACGAGCCTTTAGGCAGCCCCAAATTCTGAAAGCTAGCCTAAGGTGTGCTTATTCATGCTGGCAAGGGAGCAAATCAGTCCTCCAGAGGGAGAGAACATTGTCTTTCCAGCTCCTCCTTTGAATCCAAATTTGCATATTCTGGGTGAGGTGGAGACAGGGAGGAGGATGCAAATTGAATTAGAGCATTCCTCTCCGAGTCTCCACCCTGACTGTTCCCGATGAAGCCTTCATCTGTCCCTCATCCCCCACTCCCTGACATGCCCCTTCCTCTTCTCACTCCAGTCCAGCCACTCCTAAGGACAAGGCTCGGGATCCTGGGCCCAGAACACCAGCAGATGGAAAATGGAGCACAAAACCAAAAAGAGAAAACCGTGCTTTACGTAATTGATGCGTTTACCTGTAAATAAAGGGCATTAATGAGAATCCGCCTAAGCTAACGTTTAACAGGAACCCCCTCTGGGCTGGTGGGGAAGTAGGGAACAGGTCCCTCCCCACAGAACTGACTGCATTAGCCAAGCAGGATTCAATGATATCGGGAGACACTCGCCACGCTCTTGGGCTGAGGACCCATCTTCCTCTCCCCAGCTCCATCACAGCCAGTGAGCACATGAACCCATTTCTTGAGAACTCTGCAGAGCTCCCAAGCTTGAGAAGAAACCCACTAATATGGACACGCAAGTGTGGCATCACCTGGCAGCTGCCTCGCCCGCGAAGACGGTTTTCCTCATTTCTCCTACGTCGAGATTCTCCCAGAAATTCTATCAAGAAGGTTGTTCCATGGGAGAATAAACCTTTCTAAGGCAAGAGTTTTTCCTACTGACCACTAGTCCCAAAGGCACATTTCTCAGACAGACTTCCTTTCTCTCGTACAGAGTCAGGGTGTACTAGATTACGTGTTGGTAACAAACTCCCTAAAATCTCCTGGACTCTCGATTACAAGATTATTTCCCGCTCAGGCTGCATGTCTGTCACAGGTCAGTTATGGCTCTGCCCCAAGAACCAAAAGAGCAGCTGCTACTGAAGATTGACAATCATCAAGGCCAAAGGCAAGGGAACTTGGCAGAAGCGCATGCTGGCTTCTAGAGCTTCTTGATTGGCTAGAGCAAGTCCCATGGCCATGCTTAGGTTCAAAAGATAGGGATATATAATCCTTCCCTAGGGAAGAGCCCTGGAGAGAAGGACACCAGATAGGAGTTAAGTAGTTACACAATCCGCCATACCCTTGACCTGCCAGGCTTCCATCTTCCTCATAATAATGTATCCACCATCGCAAGCGCTACCCACACCATCATCACCCACAGCACTATCACTGTCCATCACCACTGTCACTCCCACTGACATCATCACAACCACATCAGCAACCTCATCAACAACGTGCTACCATCATCGCTACCTGTCTTAACCCAGGGTCCCTGGAGAAGAGATCCTGCCTGGGAGAGAAGCTCACCCACTAACATTCTATCAGAGAGTGCAATACCAAGGAAAAGGGGACAGACGCAGGGAAAGAGGGAGAGCAAATAAAAGAGGATATTTAAGAAGCATGCCACATTTCACGACAAATGCGACTGACTGCTCAGTCTTGCTGGTCATCTTCGAATCTTAACAGTTCATCTGCCACACCTCTTCCTGGTTCATTTGTGCAGAGGAATGGAAAAGAATTTAGCTATTGACGCCTTTCTGGTCCACATCTCCCATTGGTCAAAGTCACCGCTTCCGAGATGTGTGACCTGGTCCCCCCAGGCAACCTCTAGAGGAGGAACCAGAGCTTCTGGGGGTCTGGGGCACAGCAGTCAGTCTCCTTAGGCAGTGGTGTCTTCCAGGATCTTCCATTCATCTATAGTGGTAGTGATGCCAGAGTTGTGGGAATAACATGCTGGGCTCTTGCTGACTCTGATCGACTGCAGGACAAGGCAAGTGGCCAAGGCCCACGAAGAGAGAAAGTGTGGCCACATGGACCTGGGGTGGCATACAAACGGAGCCTAGCACAGTCCACCCTTTGTGCCTTTCAGATCAACTCATTCCTATTCATAACGTGTGTATTTCATATCAGAACAAGACACCTTCGACTCTTCCCCAAGAAGTGAGGTGAAAATCCAGTTCTTCAAGGGGATGGCAGGTTTCAATGTCCCGGAAAGACTTGAAGAGGGTTAGCAGGCCGAACTCATTACATCTGTATGATGGCAGCTGGTACTGAAGTCATTATAACTGATGATGATCATTGCTTCATTCTGCATCCATTTTGACTGACCTGGACTGCTTCCCTGGTATGATGACCTAGACCTTCTACCCCAAACGGGTCTGAATCCTTCATTGCCCCAACCCTGTAGAGCCATCATTGCTAGAGTTGCCCACAGGCCCAGTGGCACCAGAATATGGCCCCAGAGAATCCTCTAACTTCATGACATACTCTTCTCCTGTCCCCATTATGTAACAGCAAACCTGGCTCCTCATGGTAATCAGAGTCGATTAATCCCCCTGCCGAGTGACTTCTTTCTTTTCCTATTGGTTTCACTGGCATAAGGACCTAAGATCTATTTGCCAAAAACATATTAATCATTATCTGAGCTTTCAGTGAGTAGTAACCACTGATCACAGATCAACATAACATATAATAAAGGAAAAGTTCAAAATATTTCAAGAATCACCGAAATGTGAGACACGAAGTGAGCAGAGGCTGGTGGGAAAATGACACCAACAGAAGCTCAATGCAGGGTTTCCACTAACCTTCAATTTGAAGAAGAAGGAAAAAAAAAAAAAAAAACCCAAGATCTGTGAAGCACAATAAAGCAAAACAAAATAAAATGAGGTATGCCTGTATTTATCCTTGGGATTCACTGATCTTCTTGAATGTGTCCATTTAAGTCTTCACAAAATGGAAGTTTTCAGTCACTATATCTTCAAGCATTTCCTGCTTTGCCCCATATTCTCCTTCTAGGACACAAATTCTACAGATGTTAGACATTTGGATGTTGTCCCATGGGTACCTGATGCTCTAGACGCTCTCTCTCTCTCTCTCTTTTTAAAGTAGGCTCCACACCCAGCATGGAGCCCCATGAGGAGCTTGAATTCAATACCCTGAGATCAAGACTTGAGCTGAGATCAAGAGTTGGACGCTTAACTGACTGACCCATCCGGTGCCTCTCTAGTCTCTGTCTTATTCAGTCATTTGTCTCTCTCTGCTTCAGATTACACAATTTCCACTCATCATCTTCAAGCTCACTAACTCTTCCATTATCTCCATTTTCTTTGACTCCTTTTTAGTTCATCGATTTCTATAATTATCTTTATTATTTCCTTTACACTATTAACTTTAGGTTTAATTTCCTCTTCTTCTTCTAGCTTCGAAAGGTGGAAGCCAGATCATTGATTATAAACTTTTTCTTAATATGAGAATTTCAAGCTATCATGCTTTATTTTTATCCCACAGAGTTTTACATGCTGTGTTTTCATTATCATTCAGTTCAAAGTACTTTCTAATTTGCCTTATGATGACTTCCATGACCTATGGCTTTCTTAGAAGTACATGTTTAATTTCCAAATATTTGGCGATTTTCCAAATATTTTATTGTTACTGATTTTTAATTTAATTTCACTGTGATCAGAAAACACATTCTGCATTATTTCAATCTTTTGAAACTCATTAAGACTAGTTTTATGGCCCAGTATATGGTCTGCATAGTACACATCCCATTTGCACTGGAAAAGAGTGATTGTACATTCTACAGATGTTGGATGCATTGTTCTATAATTGTCACTTAGATCACGTTAGTTTATAGTGTTCAAATTTTCTATAAACTAACTTATGTTTTAGTTACTGGTTCTATGAATTACAGTGAGATGATATTAAAATATCCAACTATGATTGTAGATTTCTTTTTCTCCCTTTATTTCCACCAATATTTGCTTCGTGTAATTTTGCAGCTTGTCATTATGGGGGGTACACATTTAAGATTATTATATCTTCTTGATGAGTTGGTCCTTTTATTATTATTAAATGGTCCTCATATCTCCAATATTCTTTAATTTTCTGATATTGATATATTAATATAGCATCTTTTTATGCTATTTAGAAATCTGTCTATGTTCTTAGATTGAAAGTGGATTTCTTGTGGTGCCTGGGTGGCTCAGTCAGTTGAGCATCTGTCTCTTGATCTCAGCTCGGGTCTTGATCCAAGAGTCATGAGTTTAAGCCCTGTGTTGGGCTCCACACTGGGCATCAAGCCTAAAGAAGAAGGAGAAGGAGGAGAAGGAGGAGAAGGAGGAGAAGGAGGAGAAGGAGAAGGAGGAGAAGGAGGAGAAGGAGGAGAAGGAGGAGAAGGAGGAGAAGAAGAAGAAGAAGAAGAAGAAGAAGAAGAAGAAGAAGAAGAAGAAGAAGAGGAGGAGGAGGAGGAGGAGGAGGAGGAGGAGGAGGAGGAGGAGGAGGAGGAGGAGGAGGAGGAGGGGAGGGGGAGGGGGAGAAGGAGAAGGAAGGAAGGAAAGAAGGAAGGAAGGAAGAAAGAAAGAAAGAAAGAAAGAAAGAAAAGAAAGAAAGAAAGTTTCTCATAAGCAGCATATAGCTGGGTCTTACTTTTTTATCCCTCTGATGATCTGTTGTAGTTGGAGTGTTTAATATTAGTCCATGTACATATGGCAAATGTATTGATATGGTGGATTTCATTCTATCATTTTACTATTTTTTTGCTATTTGTCCCTGTGTTTTTTGCTTCTCTGTTTTTCCTTTTCCTACTATCTTTTGGGTTAATAACATTTTTTTAGTATTCCATTCTATCTCTCCCAGTGGCTTTTTTTTAAATAAGATTTATTTACTTATTTATTTATTTATTTTAGAAAGAGAGAGCAGGAGCAGGAAGGGAAGAGGGAGAGGAAGAGAGAATCTCAAGCAGACTCCACACTGAGCCTGATGTAGGGCTCGATGTCACAACCCTGAGATCACGACCCAAGCCAAAACCAAGACTCAGACACTTAACTGTCTGTGCCACCCAGGTGCCCCTCTTCCGTTGGCTTTTAAGCCAAATTTCTTTGTATTACTTTTTGGTCGTTCTCATAGAATTACAATATACATACTTAATTTATCACAGTGTACCCTGAATTAATGTTATCCTACTTCACATATAAGAACTTATAACAAAAAAATTCATTTACTCTTCCCACCCTTTATGCTATTGTTGTCATATATTTGCCTTATACATAATACATTGTTATTGTCTTTATACTAAATAATTATCTTTAAACAAATTTAAGAAAATAATCTTTCTTTTTCCCATATATTTATCATTTCAGCACTCTTTATTCCCTTCTCTAGATTCAAATTTCCACCCGATCTCATTTATCTGATAATACTTTTACTTTTTGCTTTCATTTTTTCTCACTTATTTTGCCTTCATTTTTGAAAGATTTTTATACTAGATATGGAATCCTAAGTTGATGGATTTTAATATGTCATGCCATTCTCTCCTTGACTTTTTTTTATGAGAAGTCAATTGTTATTTTTATCATCATTTCCCTGTATGCTGCCTCTCTAGACTTTTTACCTACCTGCCTTTAAGACTTTTTACTTATCTATCGCTTTCATAATTTTGATCATGTGTGATTTTCTTTGTATTTATCTTCCTTGAGGTTTGCTCTCCTTTTCCAATCTGTAAATTGCTGTCTTTGATCAAATTGGGAATTTTTGGTCAATATTTGTTCAAATATTTTTCCTGCCCTATGCTCTTAGGCTCTTGGTTTTGTTATCTCCCTTCACACCCCCAGCCTGCCACCCCAGGACTCCAAGTCCAAGTACATGTATTCTAAACTCCTTAAAATTCCTTTCAAAGATTATTGAGACCTTATTCTTTCATTTTCATTTTTCCCCCTCTCTGTTTCAGTTCAGATAATTCCTATTGGCCTGTCTTGAAGTTCACTCATCCTCCTCTATTCTATCCAATCTATTCTTACTCTCATCCAATAATTTTTATTTATTTTTTTAGTGTTAGCATTTCCATTTGGTTCTGTTTTATAGCTTTCAAATATCTTCTGAAATTCCCCTTCTCATCACCATTATATCATCTTTCACCGTAGACTCTAACATACTCATCACAATTATTTTGAAGTCTTATTTGCTGAAACTGACACTTAGAACAACTCTAGGTCTGTTTCTATTGGTTGGTTTTTCTCTTGACTATGTGCCCCATTTTCCTATTTCTTCTCATGTCTAATAAATATTTATTATATCCTGGACATTGTGGATGATGTGTTATAGAGACTCTGGATGCTGTTAACTTCCTTAGATGAATATTGATTTTTGTACTAGCAAACATTTAAACTACTGGCAAATAAACCTTGGTCTTTTGGAGGCTTTATTTTAAGCTTTGTTAGGGTAGGTGTTTTCAGTTTTTCCTTTTTCCTAAGGGGCAGCCCTTAGTCCTTGTACATGTCCCTTACACCTAGAGCTTGACCATCCTGACATTTTAATAGAAAAGCTGAAGCGGTCAGCAAGCTCTTTTAACTTGGCAGAACTTGAACTCTAAATTGTATATCCACAGCACTGGGGAGTTGCTGTAATATCAGCTTAGTAAGATCCTACAGCTTTCTTCTGGGGTTCCTTGGAGTCTTGCCCTGGGTCTTCACAGTTCAGGGGTCAGCCAAGGATTGAGGGCAGATTGTATGTAGATTTAGAGGTTTGCTCTCACATGACTCCCTCTTTTCCTGGATATCCCCCTTCAATTTTCAGTCATTCCAGCAGCCCTGAGCTCCAACCTCTGCCTCCTTAGTCCACTTGGAATTCTATATGAGCTCTTATACATTAAGCAGACTGGGGAGTGGTTTCAAGATAAAAAAACAAAAACAAAAAACAGATAAATGGAGATCTCACCTAGGATGTTTCCCTTTTTTTTAATGGGTAGTAGCCCCTCTAGTTTCTGCCTGCTTTTGGTCACTCTATGGTGCCTTCAAACAATTATTTTTTGTATTTTCCAAAATTTTTAAATTATTGTCACTGGGAAAGTTAATCTGATATAAGGTCCTCTGCCATTATTTGAAGCCAGAAATCTCTTGAAATATTTATACAAATTGAGCAACATCTTAGTCAGTTGTCCATAAATCTAACCACTTAAAACCCAGTCTTCCAGATATCTGTCATTTATTTGGTGAGCATCCCAATATCCTTCCAGGTAAATCCATTTTGGTTTGAATTAGCCAGATTAAGTTCAGTTGTTTATAATGGAGGGCTGGGACTAATACCTAGGGTTTATACTGACTGCACATTGCTCAAGTCTTACCTACATGAGTGGCTTCAAAGACCTCTCCACAACCCTGGCTGTTCATGGCTCTCTGAAAATATCATCCCAGCTCACCACCACCTTTTTTTTTTTTTTTCAATTTTTCACTTTTTTAATTAACAGTTTGACGTAAAATATTTTAGTTTTATAATAATTGTATTTCTGCATATTACCAAATTTATCTCTTCCCAATACCATGAAATCATTCACGCTCTGGTTTGGACACTGCTTCAGAAGCCCCTTCAATCTGCACCCTATTGGTCAGAATTCCTCTCCTCTACATGAGTTCTAACATCCTCACCAAACCATCTGCTTTGCTCTCCACTCATGAATACCCATGCACACGTGCCCACACACAGACACATATGTCAGATGTGTATGTAAAGGCAGATGTTCCAAACTTTCACACCCTTTCCTCCCAGTGACAGGCAGAGAAGAATTCCAGACATTTAGTAAAAGAGAAAAAGAGATATATTTGGAACATGGCGTATGACACCCAAGGCAGAAGTCAGGGAGAGAGAATATTGTGAGTAAAGGAAGCTGATCTAGGGAATTTCATGAAGTCCTCATGAGCTCATTTGGTTGTGCACTGTCCAATCATTTTCAGAACTCCAAAGTGCTGCACTTGTTAATGAGTATGTTAATGACCCTTCAATTTACTCAGTAAAGACCAATTTCTAAAACATTCATGCTCCATTATGCAGGATTTCCTCTCTATCTCTGAGGTGACTCTTTTCTTTCCTGAGAGAGACCAAGAATGGGAATGGGCAAAGTCTTTTAAAAACTGGGTTCCTGGATCACTTCCTGCTCAAGCCAAGAAGGGATAAAGAAAAGGAGAACAGATTTTGGTAGTACCTTCTTACTGGTTTTGTGGTCTTGGGCAAGTCAGTTATGAATAATAATAGCTAACGGATTCAGAACATTAAGAGCTGCGTGTTATTCAAATACTTTAAAAGCTTTATTTCACTTAATCCTTACAACTATTGAGGTAGTTACCATTACTATTTCTATTTCACAGATGAGAAAACAGCAACATAATAACGTGTTATCTGAGCCCTGCCATAGTGGACAGCTTTTACTCATGGTGTTTGATCCTTGGTTTCGTAAAAGAAGCAGCAGGACTGTAGCTGGAACAGCTTCATCGTAGGGTTGGACATAGCTCTTGGTTGTGTCGAGTCTGGCTTTGGGGCTTTCAAGCTTGGGTCCCGGGCCTTGTAAAATTCTGTAAGCTCGTTAGTATACTGCACTTGTTTTTCACTGTTGTATAATACATTGCCACAAATTTAGTGGCTTAAAATAGCCACTAATATTAAAACATTCATTATCTCATAATTCCCATAAAGCAAGAGTCCACCACATTTTACCGAGGTCCTCTGCTCAAGACTTCATGGAGATCAAGGTGCCAGCCAGCTGTGTCCTCTTCAGGAAGCTTGACTTTGAAAGATCAACTTCCAAGATCTCTCAGGTTATTGGCAGAATTAATTTCCCCATGGCCATGTGATAAGGTTTCTGTTTTCTTAACTGTCAGCTGAGGACCACAACCAGCTCCTAGAGACTGCTTTTGGGTCCTTCCCACATGGCCCTCTCTACAATATAGCAGTTTGGTTCTTCAAGGCTGACAGGAGGGCATCTGTTAATTCTTTTCGTATCTTTTTTTTTTAAAGATTTTATTTATTTATTTGACAGAGACAGAGACAGCCAGCGAAAGAGGGAACACAAGCAGGGGGAGTGGGAAAGGGAGAAGCAGGCTCATAGCGGAGGAGCCTGATATGGGGCCCGATCCCATAACGCGTGGATCACGCCCTGAGCCGAAGGCAGACACTTAACCGCTGTGCCACCCAGGCACCCCTCTTTTCGTATCTTTTAAGGAGTTGAAGAATTGGGTGAACTGTTTTGGTTTTGTTTTGGTTTGAATAAGATTTTTAAAACACTCAATGGATGGCCCATAGCAGAATTGGAAGATGGTAATATAAAGATATCAGTTCTTATCAAGTTGATTTACAGTTTAATACAATTCCATTTAAAATCCTAGCAGTAATTTTTATAGATATAGACACGTTAATTCTAGGGTTTATATGGTAGGCAAAGGAATTAGAATAACCAAAACCATTTTGGAAAAGAAGAATATAAGTTGTAGGAATCACACTATCCAATTTAAAGGCCTCATATAAAGCTTTGGTAATCAAGGCAGTATAGTAATGGTAAAAGGATAGGCAGATAGGTCCGTGGAACAGAACAGGAAGATGAGAAATCAGCACACACATATAGGGACAACTGATTTTTACAAGGGTGCAAAACCAATTCAATAAAGAAAGTATCTCATTCAACAAATTTTGTTAAAACAACTGGATATTCATGCTCAAAAAAAATAATTAACTTCATTCTAAACCTCACAACATACCAAAAAAAATTTTTTTAATGGCTTGGAGATCTCAATGTAAAACCTAATACTATAAAACTTTTAGAGGAAAACATTAGAGAAAACCTGGGTTAGACAAAGCTTTCTTAGATCTGACACCAAAAACATGATCTGTAAAGAGCAATTTACTTCATCTAAATTACGAACTTTTGCTCTTTAAAAGGTATTGTTGGGAGAGTGAAAATACAAGCTACAGACCAGGAAAAAATATGTGAAATCATGTATCTGACAAAGGACTTCTTTCTAGAATACAGATATCTTTAAAAACGCAATAGTAAGAAACCAGACAACTCAATTTTAAAATGGGCAAAACACCTGGACAAAGAAAATATACGGATGACAAACATGCACACAAAAAGATGTGTATCATTGGCCATTAAGGAAACACAAATTAAAACACACCTATTACCAAGGCTAATGTGAAATAAAAAACTGACAGTATCAAACATCGGCAAGAGTGGGGAAGAAGTGAAATTTTCATATGTTGCAGGCAGAAATGCAAAATACTGTACTTACTCCAGAAAACGCTTTGGCAGTTTCTTATAAAGTTAAACCTACACCTACCATGTGACCCAGCAATCCCACTTCTCAGGAATTTATCCTAAAGAAATGAAAATGTACGTTCACACAGAAACCGTCATGTGAATGTTTAGAGGAGCTCTAGTCATAATTGCCAAAATCTAAAAACAACCAGAATGTCCTTCAGAGGTGAGTGCGTGAACAAACTGCAGTATATCCACACAATGGAAAACTCGCCAATAAAAAGGAACAGACTACTGATACCAACAATGTGGACGAATCTCAAGTGCATTAAGATAAAGAAACCAGTCTCCAAAAGCTACACACTATATGATTCCACTTATATGACATCAGCAAATGACAAAACCACAGCAATGGAGAGCAGATCTATGGCTTCCAAGAGTTAGGTGTGAGGGAAGGGTAAGACTACACAGGGATGGTACAAAGATTTTGGGAGTGATGGGATTATTCTGTAACTTGATTGTGGTGGTATTTACATGAATCTATATGTGTGTTAAAACCCACAGAATTATATACCAAAAAAAGTCAATTTTACTGTATGTTAGTTTTAAAATTTTAAAAAATATTTATGAGGAACATGTGTGGGAATGGAATTTCATGGACCTGGAACAGAGAGAGAGGAACATAATTTTAGATTAGGTTAAATTTTCAATGTGTGAACACCTACCAGAGATTCTGGATGCAAAATATTGACTCAAGCAACTGGGAAAGATTCCATTTATTTGCTTGGTTGATGGACTAAAACTAGAGTCAACAGTAGCCTATGTGAATTTGAAATGCCAGAAAGAACTTGATATAATATAAAGGAAAGAACCCAAAAAGCTGTGGAGATAAGAATATAAGAACAGATTTATCATACGTTCACAATTCCTACCCCAGAAATAATCCACAAGAGGGTTCGGAAGGCAATCTCTTCACCGTGATATTGAAAAATACATTGTTGTTGAAGAGCACTGACATCCTTTAAAATCACATTAGTTAGTAGCTATCTACTGTAGGTAAAATATAAAAGTAGGAAATGCTGCCATTATAATGAGTTCCTTGATTTAAGTGACAGGATGGACACTTAGAATGACAAAGATCTAGCAGATGTACTCAACTACCGGAGAAAACATAGATGTGTTACCAAAATAGGCAGCAGACCGAAAGAATGGTTTTACCTATAAGGATGTTTGGAGATAATGAGGCCTCTATGGCTGAAATAGATGGGCTACTTGCTGAAGTTTTACTTAATGTGCATGACAAACAACAACAACAAAAACAACAACAAACCCTAGGCTTAGTGAGCAGAAAATATTGATTTGAGCCACAATTACTGGGACCCACTACCTCAGTACTATAGAGACTCACCCAATTCCCAGACCCAAGTGAGTTCAAGGAACCAAAGCTTTCTGATTGAAAAGGAGATTGGGTACCCTTAAAAAAGGGTGCTGTAGTAACATCACAAGCATGTACCATTAAACTTTCACCAGACTGTTACCAAAGGGACATAAAATACATTTCAGGGTAACTGTTTGCAGCGGCGGGTTGGGGGGGGGGGGCAGGTGGACCACTCCTAGGACTTTGGGAGATTATTTGATCCTGGCTCTGAGCTAATACTAATCCCCAGCAACACAGAATACTGCCTTGGACCACTACTACGGTAGGGGCCTGTGGAAGTAAGGGTGACTGGAGTCGGATATGAGTCCCGCCTCAGCTACTTCACCAGCTCGTGACCGTGTAGATGAAATAGGTCATATTTACCCAGAAGGCTGCCTGCTTTGTGTGGGAAACAAAGCAAAAGAAAACTCTGTATGAAGCACCAAACTGCCACTAGGCCTGCATGACCTGGCAGATCTGTGGCTGACTGAGAGCCACGTGGAGCCTGTGGCCAGCCCCAAGAAGAGAACCACAGTTGAGGCATCTGGAGCCTTGAAATAAAGCCATGCCCTTTCAGTGGGCAAATTAACAGATCATGGTTTGGGCTACACAGCTTCCGCGTGTTCTTGCCAGCCTTCCCATTCAGATGGGGGTGGGGGCTACAGGTGCCTGGTCAGATGGCAGCACTGACTTGGTTCTCAGATGAGCAGAGTGCTGGTCGGGACACTACTCAGGCTCTGCAGGGAGGAACCTAGTCCACTTAGATACCAGTGCAGGTTGTTGCCAGCCCCTCGCCACTTCTCTAGCACCGTCCGATTCCCAGGGGGGGCCCTGAGGTTCCCCTGCCATCTCTGTGGGGCACACCTAGAGTGAACACTTCCAAGAAGCAGCCCACTATGCTGGGGAAGCTGGGTGTCCCCCAGGGGCTCTCTTTGTCTACTGGAAGGACCCTGGGCTCCAGGGGACCTCTCTGTGGGGCACCGAGCTGATCCCTACAGCTGGTCCTCTTCCCCTCCTGCAATCTGGCTTGGTCTTTATGATGCAGGGGCACCTCAGCCTCACTCCATGCTCTAGGATTCTCTCAGCGGGATCTTGCCCACGAAGTGTTGTTAGTTCTTCTTGTGAGGGAAAGCGAAGTCAGAACCTGTGACGCCATTTTGTTGACATCACCTCAATAGTTCACACTTTGCTATTGGCAAAGGCAGAATGGCCAACCATGAGAAAACTGGAGGCCTTGCAATTAAGCCGCCCATTGTGAATAGAGATTGCCAACCAGCATTAGGGTGTATCCAAAAACATTTCATGATCAGATGGAAGTGGTAGGCAATGTATAAACTTAGCTGATCCAAAAGGTACAAGAAATTTGCACAAGTCCCAGGATGTCTACCCCCTTCACATATCTATCTTTTCTTCAACCCACGCCATAGCCTTAAGAGGTGTTCCAAATGACCAGGTAAGTGGAAAGGTAAAAACTAGAACCTGATTTTAGGTAGCTCTGCACACTATGCAGGTATCAGATGAAAATGGACTACACCCCACATAGAGATAGTCCCACAGAACAGTGAGGAAAAAAAATCTCTCCCAATGGACAGACTTTGAAGGGCATATCTCGGACTCTGCAGTAATTGGAAAGAGAGATGCCCTGTGGTATGGATCTTCAAGGTCTCATAGGCAGAGGCTAATGGTTTGAGCAGGCTTGGAGATAACAATATTGAGGGATTGGTGACAACGAGTACTGGAGAAGAGGCATGTGGATGGACCTCTCAGAATGGACAGAGTGTGAGACTACTTTGTGGTTCTTACTGAGGAGGAAGCTCACAATATAAGGGTGGATAAAATAAGCTGTTCTGTGGATGTCAAGGCCTCTTTCTTCAGCCACTCTCGATTGCTCAACATGGCCATGATGACAGAGATGGATATTATGCCTGGGCTCAATGACAAGGACTTCCCCTGATGGGAAAAATGACACTGGTAAGCACACGAATTGCCAGTGGTAATAACCACCTGGGATCTCAGGACAAGTCGCACACCTTGGCAAACAGCCAACCACCTTTGGGCAGACTCACTGCATTGCAATCCCTTCTCCATGGATGGGGCAGTAATTTGTTCTTACTGAAACAGACACTTATTCTAGGTATGGATCTGTTTGGGCAGAATTGAGTCTCTCCAAAATTCATATGTTGAAGCCATAACACCTGGTACCTCAGATTGTGACTCTATTTGGAGATGGAGTCTTTTAAAAGGTGATGAAGTTCAAACGAGGCTGTTAGGGTGGACCTTAATCTAATCTGACTGCTGTCCTTATAAGAAGAGGGAATGTGGACACACAAAGAGGCCGCAGAGATACGTGAGCATGGAGGATAGGCCATGTGAGGACACATCGAGAAGATGGCCATCTGCATGCCATGGAGAGAGGCCTCAGGAGAAACTAAACTGGCTGACACTTTGATCTTGGACATCCAACCTCCAGAACTGTGAGAAAATACATTTCCATTCTTTAAGCCAGCCGGTCTGTGGTATGTTGTTATGGTAGCCCTGGCAGACCAATACATCTTCCTAGCCTACCATGTTTCTGAAAATCATGTAATTCATGGAATTACTGAATGCCTTATCCAAATCCAGACATCTTTTAAGCACTGCTCCTCTCCAGGGAATTCATGTAGAGCAAGTTAATTGCAGTGATAGGGCTCATGTGTATAACATTCACTGCTCTATCCAGGTATTCCATCATCCCAAAGCAACTAGCCTTATAGAGCAGAGGAATGACCTGTTGAAGTGATGGCACCAGCAGATATCTGGTGAGGCTGAGGTGTTGCCCTAAAAAATGTAGTCTATTCTTTAAGTTAATGAGCACTGTCTCACCCCAAGAAACAAAAGGTAAAAGGAAGAATAGCTCCTTTCATTATGATGCCTGATGAACCACTTGCTAAATTTTTGCTCTCTGTGACTTTAGACTCTGTTGGCTTAAAGGTCTTTCAACCAATGGGAGGGATACTTTGACCAGGAGACACAAGAGTGGATCCACTGAATTAGAACCAGAGACTTCCACCCGGACATTTGAGACTTATCATGCCCTGTTGGACAAAACGACTGATCCAGATTATCAAAGTAGACTGCTGCCATCCATGTAGGCAGAAAGGGCTATTTCTGTAAACCATAAGGGAATCCCTGGGGCACCTCTCAAATTGCCATGTCCGGTGATAAAAGTTAACAGAAGGTAAATTCTAACCCCATACAGGCAGAGCCGGTAAGCATTCAGATTCCCCAAAAATGAAGATTGGGTCACCCCACCAGATAAAGAATCATAGCTAATGGACTCTTTTGCGGAGGACAAAGAGAACACGAATGGGTAGCAGAGGAAGGACATTATGAAGGCCAGCTGCTGCCTTGTGGCCAGTTGCATAAGTTCTGCGGTAGTTATCCACATTTGCTTCTCGGTCTGCTGTGTCATAGGCATAACTATGTATATTCAATAAATTTCCTTTTTTCTTCCTTCTCCCTTTTCTCTACCAGTTTATCATAGCCCATGTGTGTTTACAGTTTAGTCCACGGCCTGCAGACTATAATATGCTATTATGGCAGAAGTATAGGAGAAATGGCTCTCTGGCAGCACACCAGAACTTGTACCTGGCAACAGCAACTCGTGAAACTTTGGGTACTTCCTTTGGGGAGTGCATTATCATTGCATAAGTGATGGTTGTATGATGTTAGGCAAGCACAGCTTATTGTTACTACTATGGTTGGAAACGGAGCCCATATTGATGCTAGGTGGCAAAGAAGTGGATTGAAGTCACATCTACTTCCACACTGCAAATCCTGCCTTTCTAAGATATAGTCAAAAGACGGCATTTTTCCAGCCTTCCTTTTAAGTAAGGTATAGACACGACACTAGCTTCCTGCCAGCAGATGCATCCACGTGAGACTCGGAAAGCAGAGGGGACAAGAGCAAGGTTGCAGCAAGTATGAGGTCTTAGGCAGATTTGCAGGAGTTGTAGCAGAAAAAGGTGCAGTGGAGGTCCAATCGGAGGTCTTGCAGGGGTTGAGCAGAAGGTCACAACATCTGCAGGATTTCCAGATGATAAAAGAATCTCATCAGAATATTACTACATTCATCTCCTTCTGCTGGCATCGCTTTCCTCTATACCATATTTCCTTGGATTGCGTTTCTCATGCAGGTTCTCTTCGCTCCAACAGCAGCTTCTGGCCCCTCCAATCCAGTAGGAACAGAGTTTCTCTTTCCAAAAAAAAAAGAGTCCCTGAATTGAATCTCACTGATCCAATTTGGGTCACATCCCTGAACCAACTGCAATAGCCAAGGGGATAGAACATGCGAGGCCTGGGGAATGTACACGCCCTGAACGGTGAGAACAGGATGAAGTCTGAAGGAGAGAATAGATTTCTCCCATTTATTTCCTCCCTTGTATTTTATCATCCAAAAACAACTGGCTATAGAACGAAGCAATTGCCTCTTGAAGTTGTGTCAGCAGCGGTGAGGTTGAGGTATCGCCCCACAAAGGGTGGCGTATGCCTTAAGTTTGCAATGACTAACCTGAGGGTAGCTCTCAAACACAAATCAGGATGTAACTAAAAGAAAAGATGATGGGTGGTGGGCAGCAGAAACAAAAGCTGTCCCCCAGACTGCAATTCTGGCTCCTCCCTCCACCTACAAATGGGATAATGAGTGGCACAGCCTGCAGGTGAAAACCCGGACTCTTCTCACCATGTGATCCCAGCTGCACTTTTGGTTTGCTGGACCAAAATTCAGAGGGCTTGGTTTCCAGGTATGATGCCTATGAACTTGAGAATCTCCCTTAACTTTCCTGGGCCTCCATCCCCTTCTCTGCCAAGTGAAGAACTAATAAAGCCTGCCTGGTGAAGATTCAACAAAATAAAACCTCATAAAACTGATTCAAAATCTGTAAAGCATTCCATAAATGTAATGGATTATCTTTATGCCTCCAAGGAAACCAAGGATGACCTGAGCCTAGTTCATCCCATTTGCAAATAATGGGGAAAGGGAGGTAGATGGAAGAGGTAAGACAAATAGAGGAGTTTAGATTGGAACCACTCTCATATGCCCTTCACCCCACAGATGAGACTAACCCAATCTTTCTAGGCTATGGGTCACATTTTTCTGAGCTCTTCCCCTTTCCTGGATAAGAGTGAAAATAGCAGGTGAGCTGTGACCAAAGGCTTATTACACTGCAAATATGTTTGATATGGAATTCCTCAAGGCAAACATTTCTCCTAGGAAAGTGACTGGATAAAGAAGCAAAGATTCCTACAGAAGGAAATTTATTGCGGTAATTATTAGGATAACAAAAGTCTAAAAGTAAATGCCCTGCAACAAAGGATTGATTACATCATTACGTAAATGGTGGAATTATCTCTGTCTCTTACATCATTACACAAATGATGGAGGTCAAGCACAATATGTATATTATATAGAAGCATAGCCAGGATATAATAGCTGAAAAGAGCACATACAGTATGATCCTGTTTTTATCAATCACTCATATAGATGTATTCATATGCATAGACAAAGATTCAAAAGATATATACTGGAGTCACGTCAAACATGCATTCAACTTCTCCGAATTCAATGCTGTGCACGACATGGGGTGGGGGAGGGGCAGGGGAGGAAGATACAGAACAACTTCAATGTGTAGCTGTGATCTGCCACTCCCCCTCACTGAGCACACGAGTCAGATGGGGACACGAGGCTGCTGAAATTTCAGTCCCTCTCAGTTCCCATTTGCCTTCCAGAATGTGAGCATCCTCCCATGCTGAGTGGGACTCTAATGCTTCAAGATGTGTATTTTTCAGACGACCTGTCCCCTAAATGCAGGCCAACTACTTTTTCTGGGGCTCAACCAGCAAAACAGTGATCTGGTCCCAACCTAGAAGAAAATGGTTGGGTTGTATGGATTGAGAGATGGTGTGTCCACTCCTAATGTGACACATTCCTGAGGAATTGTCCAGGGTGATTTTTCTCCTTGTGGACCAACCTCTTCCCCTTCACCCGCCCGGGCTAGGTCCTACCCAGCAAAGTGTGGACAGTGGGGCTACTCTGAATAAGGCTGGGGATTTTTCTTTATGACGATCTAGATCTCCAAGTTTCCTAAAATGAACATGTATTTATGGGATATATTTTTAAAGGATAGATAAGGCCTCTTATCCTTGTGGGTACTTGACCAAGTACCCTCCAGAAATTTCCACCTAGGGATTTCAGCTTTGTTAGCCCATAAGGGCAGATTCCTGTCAGGTCTCTGTAGGCTGTCCTGCTGTGGTTTGCAAAGCTGCTCTCCCTTTCTCTTGGCCCTTATCAATGAGGATCTCTGGGGGTGATAGCATTAGGCCAGGCTGGGCAGCACTGAATGGCTGCAGGGCCCAGGGTGCCAGGCGGCTCGGGGCCATTTCAGCCCATCACTCCCGGGCTCCATCAACCCTTGTTAGTCTTCATTACCAGCCTGAGCCCAGACAGGCTGCCTCCACGCTGGGTCCTTGATTTTTCTATTTTGAGAGGGTTACTCGGGCCAAATCATCAAATCAAGTTAGGCCCCTGACGTCTTAGGTTTGCAGCGATCTGACAGTTCCCCTCCCCCTGTCCCCATAGACTAGGGGTGGCCCTACCCTGGTCCCCAGCACCACAGAAACACACTCTCTCACGAAACCCCCCCACATGCTCACCTATACACACACACACACACACACACACACACACCCTCACAGCCTCATAAACCCTCTTTCACTGGCACCACACAAATAATTAAAACATCTGAACATCTCAGACGTCATGAGAGACTCGGGCCACTTACAGTTTTGAGGCTTCCAGAATATCACGGAATGAGAAATAGCTGCAACTGAGTCCTCATATTTGTAGCTGTCCTAAATGTTAACATTTAACAAATTATTGTCATGTGTTTTAAATGCAATATAATTGCGTTATCCACAAAATAATCATAGGATTTATGAACTATTAATTCTTAGGGCACTGCAGGCAGTGCGCTTGGGTAATGCAATGTGCTTAGAGCTGTGTGATGAATGTCTTCTCCTCTCCATCTTGTCAGTATATCTTGGACCGCGTGTGTAACCTCATTTGGGGATAATATCGAGAGCCCATATCTGAAGCCCTTTGCGAGCGAGAGGCCCAGCCAAATGGCTCCTGTCAACTCCTGAACACACACTCACACCGGAGACGCCATGTGCCCGCACACGCTAACACCCACAGTAGCCACCCACACCTGCCAGGAGAAAACCCAGAATCCTGTGTCTCGCCGGTCACCTCCGTTACCTCAGGACAGTCAATGTCTCAGAGCTGGGAGGGACCCTTGGTGCCATTGGCTCCAGCCCCTCTCAGGACAGAGGCTTCCCTGGTCACCCCCTGGATGACTGGCCACTTAGCCGTTTCAAATCATTCCTGACACACTAGCCTGGACCAGCTCCAATGGGAAGGCCAGCCTAGGACTTCCATAAATCAGGATTCTCATCGTTTCCACCACACGGCCCTGGGGCCAACATTAACCATCACCACTCCATCCAGGGCCTCTGTTCTATCCACCTGCATCCAGGCAAGTGTTGTGCGCGCACACACACACACACACACACACACACACGTACACATGTTCGCACCCACACCTGTACGTACATAGTTTAAAAGACAAAGTGGCATTAGGGAAAGACCCTGGCCCTTAGAAGCAAAAAGCCACTATGTACAGCTCTCTTCTATTGCTATGAGTGGTCACTTACAGACTCATTTGTCCTCTCCAAGCCTCCGTTTTCCGTGTCTTTAAAGTGGACCCAGAAAGAACCTGCCTCATAAGGCTTTCTGGGGGAGAAGCTATGGGCGCTGCTTTAGGGGAATAAATAGAAGTTAGCCACCTAAACGGTGATGCAGCTCATCCCTCCAGACTGATTCCAGGACTCACTGCCTCCAGGAAGCTCTCCCTGATCTGGAGGAGTTGGGGGATGACAGGAAAGACGTTCCAGACAGAGAGAGCAGGACAGAAAGTCTAGGAAGATACCACAGGGCTGAGAGCTGCCTGTGTTTCTGCAAGCTGTGAACATAGCTCATAAGAATGAGTGGAAGTAAGGGGCTCCTGGTGGCTCAGTTGGTTAGCCATCTGCCTTTGGCTCAGGTCATGATCTCAGGATCCTGGGATTGAGCCCTATGTTGGGCTCCCTGCTCAGTGGGGAGTCTCCTTCTCCCTCTGCCCCTCCCCCTGTTCCTTTTTTCTCTCTCTCAAATCTTAAAAGATTTTATTTATTCATTTGACAGAGAGAGAGAGAGAACACAAGTAAGGGGAGTGGCAGGCAGAGGGAGAGGGAGCATGGAGGGACCCCAGGGATCATGACCTGAGCCAAAGGCAGATGTTTAACCAACTGAGGCACCCAGGTGCCCCAATAAATAAAATCTTTAAGAGAAATGAGTAGAAGTAAATGGAAGGCAGGCGAAGTAGGCAGAGTCTAAGACCCCACTTTGCCCAACATATGATGCTTTCTCTAATATCTGGCCAGAGCAAGCCAGCCAGGCGGTATGGACCACATCTTCTGCTTGGATGTTTGAATTGGTGCTCATCCAAGATGGGAGTGGATCAGGTTGTGCTCGGCCCATGGATTTCCCAGAAAGCCTTCCCTGACCACCCTCGGGCGCAGCTAGGCCAGACGCTGCACCAGGGAGCGCTCTTCAGTGAGTGCTTCTGCTTTGAGGTTGAGACCTGTGTCAGGAAACAGATGGCACACTCGAACTAGCTCATTGAGAAGAGTTTAATAAAGGGACTGTTGACAAAGGTGTAGGCAGGGTTTACAGAGACAAAGAGAGACAGCGCTGGCTAGCAGCAGAGGGCAGTCCGAACCACACACACCCACACACACACCCACCCCCCCCCCCCACACACACACACAGAGGCTATGTGAAACCGGCAGGGAGCGCTCAGCAGGACCAGGAGAGAAGGATGGAGGGGAAGTACCAAGCCTCGTGGGGGGTAATATCACATATCAGAATGACAGAATAATAATGTTTGTTTTGTGTTCATACCTTAATTAATACTTTCAGTTGATGTCTTGTAATATGTTTATATACAGTTTATATTTGAAAGGGATTAAGGTTTTAGTGTCCCTGATTATTTAAAAATGAATTTTAAATACTTGATTTTAAAGCACCAGGATTAACACTAGTATTTCAGCATCACGTGAAATAAATACTAAACCATAGTAGTATCGTTTTGTCCCAATATTGACGATCAGTATTCTGTTAGGTGCAAGCGGTTAGAACCCAGCCCACGAGGACTTCACACGAGTCTGACAGCTCCAGGGGAGGGCCCGCTTCGGCCCAGCTTGTATGGAAGGGCCTGAACAGTGTCACCAGAGTTTGGGTGACTCGGTCACTTTGCCTGGCTCTCTGCTCTCCTCCATGGTTGTCTTGATTCTCAGACAGTCTCCCCCTCGCGCTCACCAGGGCACTGGGGCAGCTCTAGACCTCAGACCCACTCACCTTCATATCCAGTGGAGAGAAGTCTCTGTGCCAGAAATCCACTGAAGGCTCGCTGCCCCCAGGGCTCTGGAGGGGGGCTGTGTCCCTGTGTCCATCGCTACAGCAATCCTGTGACATGGCTTGTGAGCTCCAGCCACCCTGTGGACCCAGCATGGGCTCAGCTTTTTCTGAAACATAAATATTGAGGATGGGAAGGAGATGGTTCCCCCAAAGCATAAGAAGTCATCCCCCAAAAGGGAAATCTGATGCTGAGTAAGAAACAACAGATACCCACCTCAGATGTGCCTCTCCACCCTTCCACAAAACCCTGGACTTCCCTCTTAAATGACTCCATTCACACTCTTAAAAACAAAAACCGAATAAACAAAGAAGCCCTCTAGACTAAGTTCCTAGAGCACGGAGACTTCCTTGTATTCCCAATCCCTAGGAAGTGTCTGGCATTCTGTACTTGCTCTGTACTTGTTTGCGGAGGGCACATATGATCAGAAGTGCTCGGTGAGAATGCTGTGCCCGTGGCCATCAACCCAACAGGCTGATGGGACAGTGCTTCCTAGTTGCCTTCGGAGCTCTGAATACATACTTGAGTGAACCTAGCAATTGCCTGGGCAGTTTCTTCAAATACAAACTCCCGGGCCCCAGTGCCAGAGACTCTGATTCGGGAAGTGTGGGGTGAGTTTGAGACTCCGCATCTCCAGCCAGCTCCCACGGGGTGCTGCTGCTGACCCAGGACTATCCTTTGAGGAGCACTGCTCCAGACCTGCAAGGCAGGCCCGGAGCATCAGGGAAAGCGCATTGTTCTGACCAAGAGCTGGATTACCCTTCGTGATGAAAAACAATATATTCAAGATGGTGCTCCAGTGACAGCTATATTAACCGAGCAATTTCAAATGGTTTTGCTCAATGGGATGTCTAATGAAAGGACTAGCATTTTCAAAACTATCTGGTAAAAGATTTATTCAATTAAAGTGATTCAATTTTTAAAGGTATTTGTCCCTTCTCAGAGGCAAAGCCATGCTTTTCTAATTAAAAGCTAATTACTGGCTAATATGCTGGTCTCACTGCTTTCAGCACAATGAAGCAGAGGGGGCAGGAGGGCCCGGAGGCTGTGCTAGAAACCCCAAGAGTAAAGAAAGATGGGCACCTCTCCCCCATCCCCCAGAGGCCCTGCATAATGAACCTTACACTTAGTATCTTCATTCATTCAACAAACATCTTAAGACTTTTTTTTTAAAGAGAGATTTTAAGTGCCTATGTAATCCACATCATGTCACTCCCCTGCTTAAGACCTTTCATAGTCTCCTGACTGCACAGGACAGGTACAAAAGCTTTCACACCGCCCATGAGGACTAATCAGGACCCTCTGCATCTCTCCAGCCTCATCTTGTACCACTGGCTTTTTGTCTTGAGGACCAGCCACACCAGGCTTCCGTCTTGTGGTTCCTCCAGCGTACCAAGTCTTTTCTAGCCTCAGAGCCCTTCCACACGCTGCTTCCTCTACCTGTCAGCCTTTGCTGAACTGTCACATGCTCGCAGAGACCTTCCCCGATCCCTCTTCCCTCGGTCTATTCTTTTAAACAATCCAGCAATGAAACAGATTTCAGATTCCAGAAACATACACAAATGCAGGTGAAAATATAGCCCAAGGTCAACATGACATTTTGAATCAGTAGAACAAAGGACGTGGTTTCCAAGAAGTGATGTTGGGATAAACTGTGTCTCCAGCTGGAGAAGAAAAGTTTGATCTCAACCTTATTTCTTATACCAAAATAAATTCCTGATGAAAGAAAAGTTCAAATGTGTAAAATAAAATCAAAAAGTACAAGAACTTTTATTACACTCTTGGAGTGAGAAAGGCCTTTTTCAAAGTATGATACAAACTTAGAAACTAAGATAGAAAAGATTATTACACTAACTTCACAAAAATAAAAATTTTCTTTATGAGATAGTCGTAAGAAAAGTAAAAACTGATGGAAATATTTGCAACATGTACCACAGACAAAAGGCCAATTCCCTTAATATATAAAGAGCTTCTACAAATCAATAAGAACAACATGCCAATAGGAAAATGTGGACAAGCTAAAACAATTAACAGTAACTGAAGTAGAATGAATTTTAAACATATAAAAAGATGTGAAAATTTAAATGAGATACCATTGTTACCTATCAGGTTGGCCAAGTTGACAAAGCTTAATAGCAGATTGTTGGCAAGGGTATGAAGAAACTAACATTTTCATTCTATGCCTGTGACCTTTCTGGAGGCAGGAACCATAATATTTAAAATGTGCAGAGTCATTAATCCAGCAATTGCAATTCTAGAAAATTATCCTACAGATATGCTTGCACATGTGTGAAATAGCATATGCATAAGAGTATTCATTGCAGCATTGTTAAAAATTCAAAACACTGTAAACAAACTAAATATCCTTCAATATCAGACTAGTTAAATAAATTATGAAACAATCCATATAATGAATATTATACAGGCTTTAAAATGAATGAGGCAGCTCCCATGAACTGATGTGGAGCTTTCTCTAAGATATATTATTATGTGGAAGAGCAAGCTATTGAAGAGGGTGTGTACCATGCAAGAATGTGCTTTAAAAATAAAATACTATGCATGCATATACTTATATATACATTGATTAACTTTGGAAGGAAACACAGGGGCTGGTAACTGAGGCTGCCTTCCAGGAAGGGAACTAGGTGGGGGTTGGGGGGGGAGACTTCCTTTTCACTGCATACGCTCTGTAACTTTTGAATTTTGTATATAGTATGTATCAAAATGAATTTTTGATTAAGAATAAATGAGTTAAAGCCATTTCACATTTCACACACGGAAATGGGGGAAAAAGGAAAAAAGCAGAAACAAAATGTTACCAATAATTGTGTGGTGATATCAGGAGTGCCTTTTACTTGCTCTTTGTATTTTTCTATATTTAACCCTATTTCTTTAATGAGCATGTACTGATTTAAAATGGGGAAAAGAGTCATTTTTAAAAAGCATTGGCAGAGTCAGTAATCACCATCTTTCCTGTTGAGCCGCATGTGTTCCCAGCTGGATATGGCATGAAATCCCCCAGCCACATCTGTTAATCCTGAGCCATCCTTGTAAAGACCCTGTGAGCCTCTGCATGTGGCTTTGGGGAAACAGGTCATCCCAGCAGCATCTCTGGTCCCACTCCCAGCAGGCTGGGGGCAGGCTCTGTGCATAAATGACAACAGAGCCCCACCTCCGAGAGCTGCTGTGAGGCCCCCAAACTTGGAAAGACCACCAAAAAAAACAACAAAAAAAAAAACCAGTTACAGTTAACATTTGAACAATGCCCTGGAGTTTGCCAAAAGCACCTTATATGACATTTTACTTGATTCTCACAACTGCAGTGAAATGCAGCTCTAATTATTTTCCCCTTTTGAAAGCTAGTGGAATCAGCGTTCAGAGAGGGAAAGTGACTGGTCCAGGCTCACACAGCTCTATGTCCTAGGGTTAGGAGTTTAATCCGTGTCTTCTATTCCAAACCAGAAGCTCTTTCCACTTAATAAGTTGCGGTGGGAAACACTAAATGTGCTCACCAAAATTGATCTCTTTTCCCTGGGCAAACAGCTAGATTACATTTCCCTGCCTTTCTTACAATTAACTGTGTCATTGAATGAAGCATGTCTTCTTATTCTGATGTTTCCACATCTGGAGCCTTAACTGACCCTGGGCAAGCTCCCCTCCCAGAGTTAGCAGATTTCTAGAGATAGTCAACTCTCCCAAGAGCATGTCTGTCACCTGAAAACTAACCAGTCCAAACCCAAACCCCCAACCTCCTGGTTTCTCAGCTTTTAGACGGCATGACACGATTTCTCTGTCCTCATCACCCCAGGGCCAGGCATCAGACAACTAGGGGCAGCCCCTATATCTTGAGCCCCTAAAATTATTCAAACTAGCCAATCCTAAACCAGCTTACCCTGCTTCACCCATCCCTCCTCATGAAAAATATAATAAAGGCTTTTCACTCTCCCTCTGTCTCCTAACTGACCCTGCTCCTTCCTTGTGTGGTTCCCATGGATTTGGGGTTCCCCCTCCTTTTGGTAACTGTGGGTAATAAAGTCTTTTCAATGGCAGACAGCTCCTTATCTGTTGGCCTCACCAGTGGAATGTGATTCGCAGTGAAAGATAACACCTTCCAGGGCTGGTCCATAGGAGCCCACCACACAAGCCTCTCACTCTGTCTGTCCCTCCCTGACTCCATCTCCTCCTCTCTCCCCGTCTATGAGCTGGATGTAGAGCAAACCACCCAGGAGAGTACTTTGAGGCCCTGTGGGGGGGGGGGGCTATAAAATGGAAGAAGGCTGCATGCTTGAATTACCACATGGGAGCCCACCTGTCAGACACACATCAATACCATGATCTGAGCAAACACTAAACCTCTACTGTGTTAAGACTTTGCAGTCTTGAGCTTCTTTGCTACAGAAGTTGGACTATCCTGACGAATTCAGTTGCCAAAACATGTCTTTGGTTGCTTCTACATCCTACCACATCCCTGCCCCTCATCTCCAATCCCCCAAGGCCTTGGAGTTTCCCAACTCCCCTCAGATTGCCTAAATCCCCCTAGAAGAGCATCCAAGTATATTCCCCCAAATTCAATTCCACAAATGTTGCCTAAGCACCTGTCATGTGCTGGGCACAGAGCAGGATCAGACAAATATCGGAGCCCTACGAGAGGGCTTGGTACCAGCTAGTGGAGATCAGGAAGAAGGCTGTGCCCCAAGCACATGAGGCTGAAAGGAGAGAGTATCTGCCACCTTGTATTACAGGCTCCTTGACTTCTGGGTGTACTGGTTTCAACATCAAAAGGAAAGGAGAAGGGGGAGAAGGAGGAAGAAGAAGAGGAGCAGAGAGAATGACAGTGCAGTTGATTGAGACTCAAAGAACAGAGACAAGACTGAGTAGGAGCCAAGGGGGGCTGGGGAGTAAATTGAGAAACTCAGGTCCCAGGAAAGGGGAGGCGTAAGCGTCTAAAAGCATAGGTAAGAACACTGCAGACCAGCAACACCCCGGTCCCATGTGGTTTTGGACAGGATGCTAGAACTACTGGCTTTCTGTCCCTGAAACCAAGCCTCCCTTAGGAAAACCCTGGTAACATCCCCCCGCCCCAGCATCCCCCGTCCAGTTAAGAAGCATTTGTGTCCTCCCCCAGGTCTCTGCCATGGGCCCACCAGACTGCTGATGCTCCGCCGAGGCACCACAGCCCTCCGAGGCACACGTTTGCATTTGGCAAACAGGCAGGGTTTGCTGCAAGGAACTGTGGAAGCGGGAGGTGTGAGACACTGTCCTAATCAGGAAGCATTTGGCTGCAAGGAACAGAGATGCCCCAACTGAGCTCAAATACTGGAGGGTTTTATTGAAGGATTATCAAGAAAACTCAAGGAAGGATTGCGAGAGAAGTGAAAGTCATGCTCACAGAAGCTAGAAAATCCCCCTCCCCTCCTGTGCAGAGCTTCTCTCTCTCCCTCTCTCTATCCTGTTTCTAGTGTCATGACTATGTGTCCAGTTCTTTGTAGAATGACTTTATCTAGCTACCATGGTTCCAGCTCACCCATAACGCAACCTTTCCGTGGGTATTGGCGTGTCAGGTGACTTGAGCTCTGACTCCACAGGACTCCTAGCTCAATGCCCCACAGCTCATCAACTCAGCCCCTCAGAATCTTGATTTCAAATTCTTGAGAGCAGATCTGACCATATTAGGTCATATGTCCACCCCCGGTCTAATGAGCTAAGGTCAAGGGAGAGAGATGACCTGAAACAAAGAGCTGCTCCTTCCAGCGACTAGGAGCCCACCAGATGAATAAGCAGATTATAGATGCAGACACAAACTCACTCACGTGTGCACTGCAGACTGGGTCTGGCTCTCAAAAACCTCACCATCTCCTGGGAGAGCTTGACTCAAGTAGACTCTCCTTCAAGGAAATGAGAGGGAGGCATCAGTCCCATTTCCCAGAGAGGAACGAATGCAAAGCAGCAAGTCCCTACGGCAGGTAAGGAACTCAGCTGCAGCCCTATAGGAGCAATCTCCCACATTTCACACTGACCCAAACCTGGTCCCCCAGTGACCAGGCTGACATTTGGTCCACCTGGGCCTATAGCCCAAAATAACCCCTCTGTCCTCACCCTCTCATCAGAAACTCCTGCTGTACTGTTATGTGAGCAGAATGCCAAATTAGAGGTGGCTTTATGACCCAACCAAACAATACCATCCCTACTCCCTAGGAGCATAAATGTCAATACACACCACACTGATCTAAAAGCAGCTAAGATGTCACGATGCAAAAATACACAATGTAAAGGAAAAAAAGTTAGTCACAGTGGTGGCAGGAGGGCTGAACTAGAAATGCAAAGACCTAGTTGCTTGTCCTGACCCTGAAACTAGCTCACCAAGTGAAGGTGGCCAAGCCACTTCCTGGCTTTGTACCTAGGTGACCTCTATGGTCTGCTTTCCCAGCGTGTTTGGTTGAGGGTCATCCTGGACAGGGTTAGTGGGGTAGTAAGTGAAAGGGAAGATGACTCATACTTTCCCCTACTTAGAAAAGATTCCCTGCATGAGGTCAGGTCCCAGAATTGGTTAAAAGAGGGAGGGAAGAGGGGCGCCTGGGTGGCACAGCAGTTAAGCGTCTGCCTTCGGCTCAGGGTGTGATCCCAGCGTTACGGGATCGAGCCCCACATCAGGCTCCTCCGCTATGAGCCTGCTTCTTCCTCTCCCACTCCCCCTGCTTGTGTTCCCTCTCTCGCTGGCTGTCTCTATCTCTGTCGAATAAATAAATAAAATCTTTAAAAAAAAAAAAAAAGAGGGAGGGAAGAGGGCAGTAAATTAGAAAGAGTTTTCAGGCCAGGTGCCACCTGGGAGAAGGGGCTGGGTCACTCTCATGGGGCGGGTACCTGTGGCTGAACAGGGGACTGGTATCCTGCTGTTGAAAGATATGGTCAGCCATGAAAAAGAAGGAAATCCTGCCATTTGCAACAACAGGGAGGGATCTTGAGGGTCCTCTGATCAGTGAAATAAGTCAGACAGAGAAAGACAAATACTGCATGATCTCACTTATATGTGGAATCTTAAAAAGCCAAACCATAGAAACAGAGAGTAGAGTGGTGGTTGCCAGGGGCTACAGAGTGGGGGAAATGGGGAGATGTTGGTCAAAGGGTACATATTTCCCATTATGAGATGAATAAGTTCTGGAATCTAACATACAGCATGGCGACGTAGTCAACAATACTGTATTGTATGCTTGAAAGTTGATCTTAAATGTTCTCACCACTACAACAAAAAGATGGTAAGGATGTGAGGTGAAGGATGGGTAAGCTAACCTTATTGTGGTGATCAAATCATCACATTGTACACCTTAAACTTACACTGTTTTATACCAATTATATCTCAATAAAGATAGAAAAAAAGGTCCTGATGTTGCCTCAAGTCTTCAGTGGGTGTGGGTACATATAGGGAGGAGCTGTAGCAGTAGGGGGCAGGCAGGAAGTGAAACATTGGTGTGCATGGTCTTTTCTACAAGGCCTCCAGGAAGCCTACTGGGAAGTGTTCATGGTATCCTGGTGTGAGTTAGGGGCATTTCTGTCTCGAGGCACAGAAACCCCACCCAAACGGTCTTAAGCCAAAAGAGAATTTAGCAATACATGTAACTGAGAAGTTCAGAACTAATGCTAGCTTCAGGCATGGCTGGGTACAGGTGCTCAAAGAGTATCACCAAAACTTGGTTCTGCATCTCTAAGGTCTACTTTCTTTGGATAGGATCCATTCTCAGCAGGGCTCTTCTGACCACCAGGTGACTACAGTGGCTCCCACACCACATACTTCCAGGTTCAAGACCTACGAGAAAGTGTGAGTCTGCTTCCCCAGTACCGAAACAAATAAAAATCCTAGAGTTCAATCTCAGTGGTTCTGACTGGCCTGCCTTGAGTTATGTGCTAGTTTCCCAAAGCAATTACTGCCAGCAGGGGAATGAAATGCACCCATTATATAAGCCTGAGCCTTATGCTCCACCCCTGGGGCTGGGGATGCAGCCTACTCAAAGCAGAAAGAGAGGGAGAAGTAGACCCTCAGATGAAAATGGGAAAGCGCTGTTACAAGAAAAAAATGGGGAATGGATGCTTGAGAAGCAAATAACTTGTGGTCACTACAGCAAATTATCCTAGACTGGACATGTTGCCAACAGTGCATTTCCACTGCAGATGTAAATTCACATGGAAAAGATCCCATCGCAGCTACTTTGGACATATTGTATCCTCTTCCCAAGGGCTGATTCTTATTCATCATTCTAACACCTGAAGTGCATAATACAGGACCCGCCTGGTAAACAGTAATGCTTAATACCTGCTTCTTGAATTGAATTGAGCATCTGCAGCAGACCTCATCACAATTAGCACCATGTGCAGCCTTTATATAATTTACCAATCTCTCTTGTATCCATTTACCTAATTTTGTCCTCCCAAAAACCCAGTAAAAATAGGCATTATTGGCCTCATTTTGTAGATGAGAAAATCGAAGATCAGTGAAGCTAAGCAACTTATCAACTCTAAGTGACTTTGCCCAACTGGTGAGTATTGGGGCAGAATCTCAACCCAGGATTCTCAACTTAAAGTATGGGCTCTTTCCTCTCCACGGTGTGGTCACCCGGGGGGGCAAGGAAAGGACACAAGCACCAGAGTTTGGGTCCCTGCTGCCCCAGCCCAGACAGATTCAGATGCAATAAACCACTCTTCCCACCCCCCACCAAACTGGCCACCAGGGTCTCCTTCCCCATGGATCTGGAGAAGGTCCTGCTGCCATGTCATGTGGCCTGAGGACAGCAATAAATAGTCTGCTGAACTCTGTGATGCTAGGTGACCTGACTGATCCTCTCTTAGTGCCCCCACTTCCTGCCACCCTTCAGGCCTCTACTGAGACTGGGGCCAGGGCAAGACTGAGTTATGAATTTATTGACATATAAAATCCAAAGCTTTGTTTCCTTAAGATTCTGCTGTGCACCAATTTTTAAAATATGAGTCCAGCCACTGGAAAACACGCCTCTCCTTTTTGGTGACTGCCTTTGAAAGAACTGGTATGCTTCTGAGCATTTGTTTACTTAATATTTACAAATTAAATTTAGAATTTTTACAGCATTGATATTAAATATGTCACCTACTTTGAACTGTATATAAACTGTTTATAAGAACTGTATGCATTTCCAAGTATTTACTTAATCTCCTAAATTAACCTTTGAATTTCTGCAAAGTGCCTCGCTAAGCATGTCACTTCTTTTTCTCTTAATGTAGTACATAAAAATATGCACAAGGATTGCATTGTTTTTGAGCATTTATCTGCTTAATCAAAATTTGTGTGTTTGTGCATTCATTTAATTAATTGACGGTTTTTAATTTTCAAGAAGGGTAAAGATGGCTAGCCAAATGTAAGAACTCTGAGCAACCACAAAGTAACTGCTTATACAGCTTTGGAGAAGCAGTGTGATAAAGGCTAATGCTGGGGAAGGGGAGCAGAGGCCTGAGGGTGGAGAGAAAAAAACTAGAAACAGGAGAAGAGAAAATGCTACAGAACTGCTAGACAAAGAGATGTTCCAGGTATAAGTCATCAACCAGTGTCATGGACTGAACAAAGAGTGCTTGTGTCCTCCCAAAATCCACATGTTGAATACCCAATGTGATGGTACTAGGAGGTGAGACCCTTGGGAGATAATTAGGTTTAGATGAGGTCTTGAGGATGGAGCCACCATGATGGCACTGGGGCCCTTAATGAGGACTAACAGACACCAGAGCTTCTTCTCTCCACTCTATGAGGACCCAGCGAGAAGGCAGCCATCTGCAAGCCAGGAAGAGGGCCCTCACCAAGAACCAATTCTGCCTGCACCTTGAACTTGGGCTTCCCAGCCTCCAGAACCGTGAGGAATAAATGTCTATTGTTTAAGCTACCCAGTCTATAGTATTTTGTTACAGCAGAGCCCAAGCTATAATGAGCATGACTGGGCCCAAGGTAGGAAGTATGTAACCAGTAATGAATATCACAGTGAACTCAGACATTATTCACTTCTGACTCCCCCTGTTGCCCTACATAGTCAAAAGGACAGGTTCCTGGTTTATTCAATGATTGTAAGCCCAAAAGAAAAACTTCTGGCAGAACTTCAAATCAAGGAGAATAATATGCTCTTTCAAGAGCTCTTGGTTACTGAGCTCATTAAGAGTTATATTTGAGAAGAATAAGATTAACTTTCCACAATGAGACAGATTATAAAATATGATTTTATTAATAGCAGGTGAAATCTGCTAGAATGAAGTATGTTTGTTACACTGGGTATGGCTCACTTCCCATCAGCCCCTGCCCCTGGAGCCATTCTCTACCTTTTGGGTCCTTCTGACAGACTTCCTGATCCAAGCCTTTGGCCTTTACTGGACTTGTAGAAAGGATAGCCTTGCATTCTGTCCAGATAAGCGGGATTATATACCACACTGGTCTTGGTGATTTGGATAGCCCTACCCAGCTAATTAGTTTCTCCAATTGCCAATTGCTCCTGCCAACACACACACACACACACACACACACACACACACACACACACACACAGCCCTAGCAACCTCAGTTCCTTCTCTTCTCCACTCCAGGAGATCCCATCCTGTTTGCACTCAAAGTAGAGCTTGCTGTGATCCAAGGATTTACGTGATTGAAGGACTATCAACCATAAGCACCAATAGCAAAAGCAGATTCATCAAGCAAATTCTTAACATTCTTCACCATCATAACACTTGTTAAAGATGTGAAGAACTTAAACATGATAGATTTAAACAAAAGCCTCAAACCATTTTTCAGGAAAATAAGTAGGATATTATAGTAATTTATAATTATTCCATCAATAATAATTTTTTAATCAACAAATAATTTTAGATCAGAGCTATAAACATGGGCTAAAAGCAGTCTAGCTCACAGAAGTATTTCCTTCAGCATTCATAATATTTTTTAAATATTGGGATTTTTTTTTTGCTACCTTGAAAATGAGATGATTTCAGACTAAAGGAACAATCATCTGAGCCTCCAGTTAAGATGGAGAAGGTCATGAAAGATAATCACCCTTACCATAACAATGAGAAAACATCAGGTAAACCATAAAATCATATTTTGTAATCCCAACAAAGAGATAAGGATGCAAAGAAATCTAAATGAACTAAATTCTAAAGAGAGACAAGCCTTTAGTAAGTGAATAGGGACTAGTGGCTGCTTTTATTCTTGGGGATATGGGAAGGCAGAAAAGCAAATCTGCAATTGATAGGGGTACTTTGCCGAATTAAGAGGAAATCAGATTAACTCATAAAGGCCATAAGGGCCGACATGATGGGTTGGATTCTGATTGAGCCCTCATGTAGAGATGGCACCCACTGCCCACCAATTCTCCCCCAGATGTTTATCAAGTACACAGCAGCAAGTGGACCTGGGCTGGACAGCAGAGCAAAATTCTCCCATAGAATGAAAATGCCTGAAAGCAGGAAAGGAAATCAGAGAGAGATCTTAAAATTATTTAACATTTAGATCCCAAGGAGAAGCCTCATCCCATCCTTAAGGCATTTGAAGCCAATGGTGATGAAACCATTATTTTATTGCTGAGAGAAGAAAGGACATCATGTTTCTGGGCATAAATATTACCTACTTCAGTTTCTTCTGTCCTCTTACACAGAACATCTAGTTTGTGACCCAAAATTACAATGAATGCAAAAGAATGACAACCCTAATCAAGAGGAAAATATTCTATAGAAGCAGACCTATAGATGACCTAGATAATGAAATTAACAGAAAAGAACTCTGAAATAACAATTATAAATATTTTAACAAAAAAGCGTAGAGTATAAACATAATGGGTAAAAAGAGGGAGAAACAGAAACTCTAAATAAGAATCGAATGGAAATTTCAGACCTAAAAATATATATATATCTGAATGAATAAACCACTTCATAATGGACTGGATAAAGTAGAGAAAAGGATCAGTAAACTCAAAAAAAGGTCAATGAGAAAAATTACAAAACTGAAGCACAAAGAAAAAGAATTTTAAAAACAGAGTGCCACATCAGAATGCTGTGGGGGAAAAAAAACAAAAACAAAATAAACAGTTTATATAAATGCAATTATCCAAAAAGAAGAGGAAAGAGAGAACTGGAGCAAAAGAAGTATTTGAAGAAACAATGACCAGAATTTTCTAAATGTTGTGATACATACCAACCCACAGATCCAAGAAGCTCAATGAATCCCAAAGAGAGTAAATACAAATAGCACAACTAAGCAAGTTATGGTAAAACCCCTGAAAAGCAAAGATGAGACAAAATTTTAAAGCAGCCATAGAAAAGAGGGCATTAAATTTAAAGGAATAACCATAAGATTTATAGCTAACATCTCAACAATGTAAACATTGTTTACAGCAAACAATGGATTTCAGAAAACAATGGGATGACATTGTTTAGACGCTACAAGAAAAAATGGTCAATCTATAATTCTATATGCTTTGAAAACATTATTCAAAAATGAAAGCAAAATAAAGACATTTTCAGAAAAACAAAAGAGAATATTCATCACCAGCAGACTGCACTAAAAAAAATACTAAAGGAAGCTTTTCAGGCTGAGGAACAGATGGAGGCCCAGATCCTTAGGAAGGAATAAAGAGAACAAAAAAGGATAAATATTGGCAATCATATATATATATATATATATATATATATATATATATAGCCAATATTATATATATATAAATATATATATATAAATAACTATTGAAAGCAAAAAAATAATAGCAGTGGATTGTGGGGTTTATATCATTTCCAGATGTGAAATACATGAAAAACAGCAGAAATGGTGGGAGAGGAAGTAAACGGAATCATATTTTCTAAGATTCTCACATTGTTAAATGTAATAATACTGATTAATATTAATTTTTATTAGTTATTAATATTAATTTTATTAGTTATTAAATGTGAAAAAATGAAGTATGATTATTGCAATTTCTACAATAGACATTTAAAATAATATTAGAAGGTACAGTTTAAAAGCCAACAAAAGAATAAAATGGAACAGCTAATAATGCTTGATTAATTCAAAAGAAGATTGAAAATGAGGAACAAATACATAAGACAGAAATTGGACACATAGTAAAAGGGCCAACTTAAAGCCAGATATATCATTAATTATAGTAAATGTAAATATATGAAACATTTCAATTTAAAAAATTGTCTAGATAAAGAATCAAGCTCAAATTATGCTATTTGCAAAAGACAAACTTTAAATATAAGGACATAGTTTGAAAGTAAAAGATGAAAAAAGGCATACCATATAAATGTTAATCAGAAGAAAGTTGGTGTAGCTATATTCATATCAGACCAATAGACTTCAAAACAAGGAATATTACTAGAAATAAAAGGAACATGTTATGATAATAGTGTCCATTTATCAGGAAGACACAACAATCATAAATGCATATGCACCTAACAATAGAGCTTCAAAATTCATGAAGCAAAAACTCACATAAATAAAAGGAGAAATAAACAAATCCAGAACCACAGATGAATATTTTGATAGAATAACTAGTAAAAAATTCAAGAAGTATATAGATTTGAAATATTATCAGCTACCTTGGCCTAATTAATATTTATAGAAAACGATATTCAGGGGTGCCTGGGTGGCTCAGTCAGTAGGGCATGCAACTCTTGATCTTGGGGTCATGAGTTCAAGCCCCACATTGGGTGTAAAGATTACTTAAATAAACAAATATCTTTTAAAAAACAAGATTCAACACTACAGAATATAACTTTTATTACATTCACATGGAACAGTCACAAAAATAATTCATATGCTGGGACATAAATCAAGTCTTTATAAACCTCAAAGGGTTAAAATCATACAGCGTCTGTTCTCTGACTACACTGGATTAAAATAGAAATCATTAACAAAGCAAAGCCCAAAAATCTCTAAATATGTAGGAATTAGGGTAACACTTTTCATAACAACAAAAACAACAATTCCAAGTATCAAAGAAGAAATTTCAAGGAAATGAGAGTATATTTTGAACTGAAAAAACAACATACTAAAATCTGTGGGATGCAGCTAAAGCAATGCTTAGAGAAAAATGTATAGTTTTAAAGGCATCTATTAGGAAAGAACAAAGATATAAAAAGTAATGGCCGTAAGAAGCTAAAAATATATATTTAATTCAAAGTAGTAGAAAGAAAAGAGCAAAAAATCAATGAAATAGAAAAAAGAAAATTAACAGAGAAGACCAACAAAGCAAAAATGTGTTGTTATTTAAAATTAATAAAACTGGCTAATGTCTAGTAAGAATTATCAAGGCAAAAGGAGATAAAACACAATACTTAAATATGGAATAAAAAGGAGAGTATTATTACAGATCCTACAGATATTGAAAAGATAATAGGGGGATATTATGAAGAACTTTATGCTAATAAATTTGATAACTTAGAAGAAGTAAAAAATATCCTTTTAAAAACACCACCTTATGAAACTCATACAAGAAGAAAGAGAAAAATCCCATCTTTGTTAGTTGAATTTGTAGTTAAAACCTTATATACATTAAACTTCAGACCCAGATGGCTTCACTGATAGATTCTCTTTTTCTTTCTTTTTTTTTTTTTTTTTTGAGAGAGAGAGAGAGAGCAAGCTCACAAGCGGAGGGAGGGGCAGAGGGAGAGAGAGAAGCAGGCTCCCCGCTGAACAGAGAGCCCTATGCATATTATGAGCAACGCCGAGGTCATGACCTGAGCAGAAGGCAGATGCTTAACAAACTGAGCCACCCAGACACCCTTTCACTGATAGATTCTACCAAATATTTAAGGAAGAAAGTAATAGCACCACCAAGAATGCAAAAAGACAAGCCACAGACTGGGAGAAAATATTCACAGCACATATTATCTGACAAAGGATTTTTATTCAAAATATATAAAGAATACAGAACAAATATATATAATACATAATACATATTATATATATATATATATATATATATATATATATATATATATGACATATAACATAGTAGTAAGTCACTCCAATTTAAAAATTCCTTAAGAAAAGGAATTGAAAAGGAACTTCACAAAAGAAAACACTGAGTGGCCAAGAGATGTATGTGAAGGTGCTCAATAGCATTATTCATCATGAAAATGCAAATTAAAACCATAATGAGGTACCACCATACATCCACTGGAACAGCCAAAAGTGCTGGTGAGGATGTGGAGCCACTAGAACTCTCATACCTTGCTGATGAGAATGTAAATTGATACAACCTTTATGGAAAACTGTCCATTTCTAATAAAGCTTCATGACCTATTTTATGTCCTAGCAATACCTCTCCCAATGTGTGTGTGTGTGTGTGTGTGTTTCATATATGTATGAAAAATGAGTACATAATGTCCAGAAAAAAGACACAGGAAGGTTCATAAACAGCTGTATTCACAATAGCCAAGAAGTAAAAACAAGCCAAATATCCCTCAATAAGAGCATAAATAAATAAAATATGGCATTTGGTACTACCCGGCAATAAAAGAAATGAATTACTGATAACGTGCAAGACGGACAATCTCAAAAGTATTATATTGAGAGGCCTGACACAAAAGAATACATACTGTAAGATTTTATTCATAGTTCAAGATCAGACAAACTAATTTAGGGATATAGAAGTCAGTGGTCACCTTCGGTGGGAAATAGGCAGCTATTGACCTGGAAAGGAGCACAAAGAAACCCTCTGAGAGGTGGAAATGTCCCCTACCTTTATATGGATGGAGGTTACATATGTAAAATGCATACCTATGTAATAATCCATTAAAAGGTGTGCATTTTAGGGAAAAAGACAGTCTCTTCAACAGATGGTGTTGGGTAGACTGGACAGCCACATGCAAAAGAATGAAACTGGACCACTTTCTTAAACCACACACAAAAATAAATTCAAAATGGATTAAAGACCTAAAGGTGAGACCTGAAACTTAACACCAAAAACAAAACAAAACAAAACAACAAAAAAACCCCACAAATAATCCAATTGAAAAATGGGCAAAAGACATGAACAGACCTTTCTCCAAAGAAGACAACCAGATGGCTAACACACAAGAAAAGATGCTCAACATCACTCATCATCAGGGAAATGCAAGTCAAAACCACAATGAGATATCACCTCACAGCTGTCAGAATGGCTAGAATTAAAAAGACAAGAAATAACAAGTGCTGGCGAGGATGTGGAGAAACGGGACTGTTGCTAGGAGTGCAAACCCATGCAGCCACTGTGGAAGACAGTAGGGAGGGTCCTCAAAATAATAAAAAATAGACCTACCCTATGATCCAGCAATTACAATACTGGGTATTCACCCAAAAAAACACAAAAACACTAAAGAGATACATGCACCCTGATGTTCATTGCAGTATTATTTATGATAGCCAAACTAAGGAAGCAGCCCAAGTGTCAATCAACTGATAAATGGATAAGGAAGATGTGCCATATATATGTGGAATATATACATATATATGGAATATTATTCAGCCATATAAAAGAATGAAATCTTGCCATTTGTGACAACATGGACGGAGCTAGAGAGTATAATGCTATGAGAAACAAGTCACTCAGAAAAAGACAAATACCATATGATTTCACTCCTATGTGGAATTTATGAGCAAAGAAACAGAAAGAGTGACAAACAAGAAACAGACTCTTACTAGAGAACAAACTGCTGCTTACTAGAAGGGAGGTAGGTGGGGGGATGGCTGCAATAGGAGATGGGGATAAGAGAGTACACTATTCATGATAAAAAAAATTACATTACATTAAATTTAAATTTAAAAGGTACAACATTCATCATAAAAATTATACATTTTTATTGTACATAAATTATGACTCAAAAACAAAACCCCACATATATCTCATTTCTTTTGAAAGCATGAGAAACTCTGGCCACACAGAGCCCACATTTGGCCACAACTGGCTGAAGAAGTGCATGTACCACTCCACCACAGACCCCACCACTCTCTATTGCTCACCCCCAACCCATACCACTCATTTCTGCTACCTGCCTGGGCCCAGATCCAACCACTTTAGCACAGGGGTCAGGATGGGAGCCCTGAATGAGGGCACCACAGCAAGCGCCCACAAAGACCGCCAGCTAGCAGACTAATCAGACTCTGGTTGTTTTCTGCCTGGCATTTGGAAGTAGGTCTCCTTCCTTCATACTGAGCCAACAATTCAATGGGGGCAGGAAGCCTCAAAAGAGAGATCCTGAACTTCTGAATAATAAAGATCGCTCAAGCAATTAATTGGAGAAATTAAAGAAATGTGACAGTATTTGCATTCCAACCTGGTGAAGCAGTTCATATTGATTACATTTTTTAATCATTTAAGCAAATCGTGTGCAAACTCTATTTTAACAGTGATGTGCATTCCCTATAGCCCAGTTCAACCTCCAGATACAGAGCTCGGTCTTTGTCTCGTGGCTGTGCTGGGGAGCACTGTGGACAGGAAGCTGACAGTGGTGGGCCCGGGCATCACATCCATAAGCCAGGGTCACTCGGCCTACTGGCCTGGCGCCTCTTGGTTGCAGACTTGTGATATTCGAGTGATTTCCCTACTGGTCGGGCCCAGCCTTGACCCGTCAGAACGGATATTGACCAAATCAGGGGGACAGGGTTAATGGGCCCGTGGGAGGTCTGGGAGGAGCATGATGAAAGGCTAAAGGATTAGGAGGAGGACTCACGAGGCACTGCCTATTTACCAGGCAGCATGAAAATTTGTAGTATTTATTAAGCAGCCTTATCATACCAGTGGTACCAGACTAGAGCTCCCACCAACTCTTAAGAGCCAAAGGTGGGCACCTCTTCCCAATTCCTCATGTGACACCACAGTGGTGGCTCAAAACTGGCCACAGTGGGAGTGTTTACACCACAGAGATTGGCAGGCTACAAAACAGCATTCCCGCCCCAATACCCACGACCTCCAAACACCTGTTCACCTGCATACTGCTGGGAGTGACTAAACATCCCCACAATATGTCCAATTTATATTCCCATTTTGCAGGTGAGGAACTGAGGTGCAGAGAAGTCAAATGACTTGCCCAAGGCCACCTAGCCATTGGCCACTCAGCTATTAAGTGGCAGAGCTGAGTTCAAACTTGACCGTTTAGGGGGCCTGGGTGGCTCAGTCAGATAAGCATCTGACCCTTGATTTCAGCTCAGGTCATGATCTCAGGGTCGTGAGATCGAGCCCCGTGTCGGGTTCCATGCTGGGTGTGGAACCTGCTTAAATTTCTCTGTCCCTCTCCCTTTCCTCTCCCCCACCCTCCTTCTCCAAAAAAAAACCAAAAAACAAAAAAAACTTGACTGTTTAGAGCCAGAGTCCATACACCTCACCTCTATATGACACTGCCCTTCACTTCCTCCCTCAAAAGTTTCAGTGGGCTACGGGCTCTCTGTCAGCCATGAAAGCAGAGCCCAAATTACTAGCTATAGAAAATCTGACTTCCATTCCTCACAGGCAGGGAAGACCCAGAAGCACACTCCATTACTCGGGCCACACTTCTTATGAGGACAGGAGATATCTGCATCTAATTGAGAAAAATTCCCCTCCCCCTACCCTAACCCCACAAATGTGCCTAACGATGCCGTCTAAAATGCAAGGTTGAGTTCTCATTACACAAACAGGTGGGCCATCCATATGCGGTGTTATTGGTAATGAATGGCTGTCCACATCCCTGCCGGAGCTACAGCTGTCCCGTCCTGCCTTCCGCACTCAGGTATGGGGTGCAGAAACCCATACAGACCCCTTGGAAAATCCTGGCCTGGCCCTGGGCACAACGATCTCATCCAGCCCTGCATGGGGACCTGAGAAGGTTTCTGGGAGACTCTGGATAGCGGCGCCAAGACCAGATGGCCAGAGAGATTACTACAATTTGATTTCCACAAAATCCATAAACTTGGATGAGCTAATGTTCCTTCATATGCATTATCTTGTAATCCCAGGAAAAGCTGTGCAGAGCAAAGAGCCTGGCTCTCTCTACCTCCACAGGCCCTGGTGTGCTGGGTAATCCCTGCTCTCCTGGGATGGGGTCATAAAGGCCAAGGAGCCCTGCCAGGGGGCTGAGGAAAGCTTGTCACCATGGCCATGCTGGCTCCTCAGAGCCTGGAATTTGCGGACAAGAGGGGAGGACCCTAGGTTCTCAGAGCATTCCAGAAGGAACTGGATCTCATGCTAAGGGCAGGCAGACTTCACATGGTGTCTAGACAAAAGCCCCAGGCTGGGAGTCAGGACTCCCTGGGTCTCTCCCCTTTGGCTCTGGCTCTGCATGAGACCCAAGACCAGAGACCCCTTCTCTGGGCCACATTACCCTAAATGTAAAGGAGTTCACCTGCTCCACCCACTGCTATGTGAGAATCCGGCCAGCACCACCTCCTTGTCACATGTTTGGAGCTGCCCCTGGCCAGATAGGATCACTCGAGGCCACCCGGAGGCAGGTGACCACCCTATTGACTGAGCGCAATAGGGGTGTCCCTCGAGGCTCATGAGGACTTGGATTTAAGTCCCAGCTCTGCCACTTACTAGGTGTGTGACAAGGACCCTGCCACTTTACTTCCCCAGCTCTTGGCTTCCCTTGTCTGTCCGTCAGGAATACTGATACGGCCCTGCTTTCCTCAGGCATGTTGTAAAGTTCACATAAATGTAGGACATTGGACCACAGAGGATGTGGCGTAACCACCTGCTCCAAGGAAAAATATGTTAAAATGAATCAAATACCTGTGAAAATGTTCGGATACTGGCGTTATGACTTTTTTCCCTGGCTCTGCCTCCCCTTTCAAATATTACCTCCCCTGAGCTCCCGCAACTTCTTCATAATTCTGCCTCATCCTTATGAGCGCACTCTAACGTGTTAATGCCTTAGTTGGTGATGACTTCGGCCTCACCATTATCATCGTGTATTTGCATTGCCTCCAGTGCCTTAACTCAGTTTGCAACAGGCCGCTCAGAGGCACAGGGCACACAGGGAGGCTCTGCAGAGGGGCACCGTGGGCTTTCTGAAGCAGCGGGCAGCACAGCTTTTGGCCTGGAGGGTCTGGGACTGTGCATGCATTAGTGTGTAGAGCCTCCCTGTGGACAACACATGTACTGCTGGGACCCACCCTGATCACCGGCGCCTCATCACCAGCCCAGGACAGCCCCCAGCAGAATTGCAAATCCAGCCTCCTAATGTTGCAGATGAGAAAGCTGAGGTTCGCCCCGGGGTGGGGTGGGGGGGGTATGACTTGTTCAAGATCAAACAGTTCCTTAGACATTCTGTAGACAGGAGTAAGTGATGGGTAACAGTTGCTCACGATTCCACAGGCAAGAATGCTGAAACAAAGAACAGCTTGCCCCAGCCAGGTTCTGACCTAGGAATTTAGATTTGAGGGGCCAGTGCTCAGAGCACAGGTGCACCGAAACCATTAAGGAAAGGGGGATCTCCACTCTCTCCTATTTATCTCAGGCACTGGGAGTCTCTGTGTTTCTGAAACCGTATCTAGCCTACTGATGCAAAATCTGGTTACACATTAGCCCCCAGGAAAGTTTCCATGACTCAGCCAAGGGCTGTCCACGCTCCACTTTCCAAATGGGCTCTGGCTGGGGTGACCTGGATCCCATGAGGCTGGGCTCACTGCTGTCATTTGTGACCCATCCAGAGAGGGTTGAAGATACCCTTGAGCCATGTGGTTCAGGAATACCACAAGCTCCAACCCAAAAATATCCTGGAACAGGGAGGAGGGGCCACTGTACTCATTTATTCAACAAATACTCCATGCGAGGATTTGATCCAACAAAGATTGGAGTGCAGTTGAAAGAAAGCCTATTGGTCAGGGAAGAGAATATTCTCAAGTGTGGGTGTCAGCAGAGCCACAGTCGGGTACAGTTGTGGGAAAGTCGCCCATGCCAGGTAGTTAGGAAGAGGGAATTTAATCCAGGGAACTATTTACACAGGTGTTTGAAAAGACTGAACAAAAACAGGGGACAGTGAAACAACCAGAGACGAGCAAGAGTATAGGCCACCACCCCCCCGGAGTGGAGGGACCGAGGAAAGAGGTGGTGCTGCCAGGAGACTTGCCCGACCTGCAGGAATTGGCATCAAGAAGAAGGCTGCTAGTGGGAGGCGACCTGCAGGAATTGGAATCAAGAAGAAGGCTGGGGGCGCCTGGGTGGCACAGCGGTTAAGTGTCTGCCTTCAGCTCAGGGCGTGATCCCGGCGTTCTGGGATCGAGTCCCACATCAGGCTCCTCCGTTATGAGCCTGCTTCTTCCTCTCCCACTCCCCCTGCTTGTGTTCCCTCTCTCGCTGGCTGTCTCTATCTCTGTCAAATAAATAAATAAAATCTTTAAAAAAAAAAAAAAGAAGAAGAAGGCTGCTAGTGGGAGGCGGGACCGCAGAGGGGATAGTGCCACCTAGGCAAAGAATGAGGAGAAACACCTGGCCCTTCCCCCACCCTCCCATCTCTCACCAGTACCTCTTACTGGCCAAACCCAACTGGAACCCAGTAGCAAGGAAGCCTGGAAAATTTTAAGGGGTCAGCACCTGCTTGATGCATGCGTGCATACGCATGCACACACACGCTCTAGAGCACGGGGCGGGGGGGGGGGTTGGTGAGAAGCGGATCTGCGAGCAACAGGCAAATGACCCCAACAGCATGTGAGGTGAATATTCGAGTCCGTGTGTGATGTGAGTGCCCAAGCACGCACATGTGTGTTATCCGTTTCCAAGGTGCGTGTGTGTAGAACGTGCACGGGTGTCTTTTAGTGTGACTGCTCAAGGGTGCGTGTGGCTCAGATGGATTTCGAGGGTTTGTATAAATGTGTGATAATCAGAGCCAGCATCCCAGGGTTTGTGTGTGATGTGAGCGTTCAAGGGTACGTGTATGTGTGATGAGAATATTTAAAGCTCTTGGGGTGTGTGTGTGTGTGTGTGTGTGTGTGTGTGTGTGTGTGTGCTGGGAATGTTCAAGGAGGTGTGTGTGTGCTGTGAATGCTCAAAGCTGTGTGACATGATGTTCAAGGGTGCGTGTGTGTGTGTGTGGCTGTGTGAGAGACTGGTGGGAAGTGGGGATGGGAGAAAAGAACTAGACAGAAATGTTCTGTACGGACGTGGTAGAAAATGTGGCCATGCGTCTTTGTCAGGGACAGATATGTACACAGAACTTGTCATTGTCACGTACGCACACAAAACGGCTGGGAGGATGGTGTTTGGAGAAGGATGTATATGAGGCGGGACTATAAGAAACATCTTTTTTTTTTAGCAAACATACTTTTCCATCCAATGAGTGTCACCTGCTCCCAAGCAGTCACCTTTTTAAAAAGTTAAATTCCTATTTTATTAAAGCAGCTAGAGCTCAGGGAAGTTTTTGGACCTGCTTTCAGGCAGTTTGTGTGCTATACATAAAATCTGCAATCACGGCTACCATCACCCCATATTCTTACTGCCTGAGGCTGGAATTACCCAACTTAATCACTCCCATCTCTGGCTTAAGAACTTTTCCAAAACCCAAATCTCTCTCAAAAAAAAAAAAAAAAGTGCTCATTTGTCACCCTTAAGGCCAAGTCTCTTTGGGGTGTATGAGCTAAAACATACGCTTCATTGCCTGATAATTAGCCACTGCAGATGAGAGTGCGCAGGGAGCTCCAGAAACAACTGGGAACCAGAAAAATACCATAGAATCACATCATATAAACCTTCGACTCTTAAGAATTCAAACTACTGTTCAGGGATTTTTAAAGGTGAGACTAATAATGTGTAAACGGTACGGGCATTTCCACCCACTGTAAATGAGCCTCCTGCTCCCATGGGCTCCTGCCCTGGAGCAAGCCCGAGAGGGTAAGACAACTCCATCTGGGATCCTGAACGCCTATCTTCGTGTGAGCATCTCGTGATAACTGAATGTGGGTCTGAATGTGTTCTTCCAAACTGCCCCAGTTTGGGCCTTTCCTCAGGGTACACACACCTGCAATTTTCCCTTGAAGACAGGTACAGGAGTCCTAGTGTTTCATATGACCTAGCCCCTAAACCCAAGCCACCGGTTAATGCCAAATAAATCATGATTGCTTCCATCACTGGAGGAAACACCAGCCAAGCGTCTCTAAAGGATAGTTCAGTAGTAACTTTGTACATGATTTGTGCGCTGACTTTAGAATCCAGCCCCCAGGGAAGATGTAGCTTCACTGCAATAAGAGATCATGGAACCCATTCTCTTGGTTGGCAGGACGGAAGGATGGAAGTCATCCTTCAGACAGCACAACTCTTAAGCATCTTTAAGACACTGTAAAATAATCCCCACATGTACTGTACTCCAGCCTCACGGGACTTCTTCCAGGCCTATGTGGGCATAAGCTCCCTACTCCTTCTACTCCCCCAGCTCACTCCTCCTTCTCTTCAGGCCTCAGCTTAGCCATGTGTGTCCAGGAGGCCTTCCCTGAGCCCCAGACCAGGCCGGATGCACAGCACTAGTGTTCCCATGGCACACTTCCCCTTTGCTGGTTGATGGGTCTGTTTCCTGCTCCCACCCTCAGCCCTAAACCATTGAGAGGACGTTGGCTGGGAGTATTTTGATCAACATTTTATCCTCAGTGCTTGGCAGTCAAACAACCTCCTCCACAAATATTTGCTGAATGGTCACTGGAATGTTTCAGGAATTCACTTTGATGTTTAATAAACCTAAATGTCAAGGAATTCTTCTCATGTTGTAGTCTCCCCAAATCCCTCCAGCTGCATTCCAAGCTTACTGCCTCTAATCCAAAGGGGACTGATCAACTTCCCTTGAAGTAACATGCACACTTGAGGACCATGACTCTTGTCATTCTCCAAGTTCAGTGGCTTCAACCTCTCCAGTCTCATTGTTCTCAACTCCAAATCCTCTTCATATGCTCCCGAACTGCACCCATTCAGGTCTTTCCAGGGCTCCATGGGCCTGCAGCAGACTGGCCGTTGGTGACAGGTGCAGGAACTTGATGATACCAAGAAACTGTCTAGGCAGCATGGGGCAGTGGGTGGCTTTGGGTTCAATCTTGGCTCCACCACACATCAGCTATGAGGCTTTCATCCCTTCATCTCCCCAAGCTTGTCTGCTGACCAAAACGTGGGGAGAATAAAAGCTGCCATGTAGGGCTGACAGGAGAATCAGGTAAGTCAGAGGATATGAACACGCCCAGCATCTGTGCTGGCATGTCAGCTTCAGGCTGCCCCTTGACCCCAGGGGACATGGCACTGGGGGGGGGGGGGGGGTTCTGCAGAGCCTGGGCAAGGAGCTTCTCTCCAAGGCAGTGGCCTAAGGCCAGGCGCGACGAGATTGCGGAGACAAAGTGGTTGTCGAGCAAATTCTGCCACCTTGTGGAACTCATGCATAAGATCCAACCCCACCTGGATCCCGAAGCCCCGCCTTACCCCTCTCCACCTCCACCCTGCTGCTTAGTTCGGGGGAGGGGGCTCTCTCTTCTCAGCCCTGTCTACCCCAAGGCTTCTTGAACTGGAGGTGTCCTGGAGGTGTCCTCCCAAACCCTGTAGTCCTAGGATGTTCCCAGTTTTGGCCACCAGTCCTGTGGTCCTCCAGGGTCCTCATCTGACTGTATTAGGGCCATTTTCCCCCTGCTGGGCCAAAGGAGAACTGAGGGTCTCTCCCCCAACCTCTGTCCCTTCTTCAGCTACCCAGCAGCTACTCGGGGCCTGGGCATCTGATTCTTCAGCAATTAATGGTATGTCCATACTGCCAAATCTTCTCCACAAAACCTGCTGCTGGCTCCTCTGGCCCATTTGAGGATGACTTGGGTCAGGGTCACTGGCGCACACGCGTGTGTGTGTGTGTGTGTGTGTGTGTGTGTGTGTACGTGCACATGCACCTGTTCCTTGCTCTGGACTAGTAACGCCCTCTCTGGCCATCCATAATCCGACTCACAGGGCACCCCAGTGCTAGGCCCTCAGCTGCGGCGGTGACTTAGCTGCCTGGACCTCTCCCTGAGCCTGTCTGTTCTGGGCACCTCTCCTGGAAGCAAGAAGAGCAACTCCCCCCTTCCCTTCCCGCTTGGCACTGACATTCCAAGGCAGGTGGGAGGTGACTGATAGCCTGCAGGGACTGGCTATCATCCAGGCGTCTAGGAAATACAGCAGAGAAGGAGGGAGAAGGAGGCTGTCCTAAGATTTTAGGCAAACAGCCTTTATCTCGTAGTGTGTGCTTGCAGCTTAGTGATCTGTGAGCTCTTAATAATTGGGTCGCTGACCTTTTAGCTGTGTTTTTCCCACTGCTGGGGTAATGGACTGGCCAGAGAGGCCATTCTTTTGTTAGTGCTCCACAGGCCGGTACCTAACGATGGTCTGAACTGCCGGGCCCAGGGTGGGACAGGGCTGGCATGCCCAACCAGCCAGATGTGGTTATGGGACTGACCTGCCATCCCATTTCGAAATCGGCTACTGGAATCCGTTAATCTCCAATTTCCCGTGTCCCTTTCCAAATAGGTCAGAAATGCTCAGGTGCCACAAGGTATCACCTGGAAAAGGTGAGAATGGGAGTTGCAAAAGCTGAAGATGATACAGCTGGGTTCGGGAGAATACATTGGAAGGCGCAAAGATTTTCTTAGTGTTTACAACAGGCTATGCACAGTGCAGAGTAGTCTCGCATAAATCATCACATTACCCGAGAAAGAGGATCGTCTTCCTCTTACAGATGAGAAAGGTAAAGTCAAGAAAACTTAAGAACTACTTTTGTGCACAGATCTGAGTTCAAAGGCTGATCCCACAGCCTACAAGCAAGTCACCCTAAGCAAGTTAACTAACCTCTCTATTTTCTCAACTATAAACTAGGGCTAATGATGCCTGCTCTACCGGTTTAGATAGAAACCTACGCTGTAGGTAGGGGCCCTAGTACCGTTTCTCCACTTGGCCAATAGTGACAGTACTAATAACTTGTGTAAAAGGAGATTTCAGGATGGAGCAAGCAAGCCTAGTTCAGAGAATGTCTTTTATTTTTCCAACGATTTTATTTATTTGAGAGAGAGAGAGTGCGAGGGGGGGTGGGGGCAGGAGGAGCAAAGGGAGAGGGAAAAGCAGACTCTGTGCTGAGCTCGGAGCCCCATGTAGGGCTCCATCTCACAACCCTGAGATCATGATCTGAGCCGATATCAAGAGTCAAGAGTCAGAGGCTCAACCGGCTGCCTGGAGAAGGTCTTTTAAAATAAGGTCGGGAGGCCACAAGGGTGGAGCTTATGGACATCGGAGGAACTAGGAACTTCTGGCCAGCTACAAGCCTTCAGCCTGGACTTCCCTTACTCACCACCCCTGAATCATTTCCATTCTTCCCTTTGAAAAGAGCCAATTCAGTCCCTCATTTGCATTAACCTAGTTTCAATCCCTGTTTTGCATAGGAGACCTGAATGAGAGTTGTATTTGTGACCTTTGGCCTTTTTCACTCCGCCCCTTTCTTGTCTTCCTCAGGATGCACAGTGAGGTTTTTGCCTGAGACTGCGTATCCCAAACAGCAGAACTAATTGCCCAAATAAAATGCCTGTCTGCTTAAATGTTCAGTGAATTCCTTCTTGGTTGACACTTGCCTAAGGTCACAAAACAAATTCAAACCCAGGTTTCCTGACTCCCAAGTTCAGTGCTCAGGGGGAAGGAGCCTGATTCACTTAAATATTTTTTTTGAAGTGTGGCCATTGAGGCGGACTCTGCCCTAGGATTGGAAGTTCGGTAAGGTGTAGGAGCCAGACAACTCACCATCCTATAAAGTGCTAAGTCTAGAAGCACGTTCATGATGCAGAAAAGGCACAGCAGGAGGTACTCTTGAGATGAAGTTACCAGGAAAACGAGCTCGTAAGAGTGGTAATATTTTCTCCACAGTACCAGCATAGGTAAAAAATAGAAGTTACTGGAAATCACTTGGGAAGGCAAGGACCAGGAGGGAGCTAACTTTTAGAGGAGGCTTCTAGTGAGCTGGGAAGTACTGTTTTATGTGTCTTACACACACACACACACACACACACACACACACAGTGGCATTCTCTTCTGCGGGTGCACAAGCATACCTCAAACCGCAACTCCTAACCCGCACCTCTCACACCTTACTCTCTTCCTCCCACCGTTTTCTTGGAAGGTGCCCATCCCCTGAAACACAGAGAACATCACCTCTTGGTTCCCTGGTGATCTTCTCCCCAAAGGATACACCAGAAACAATTTTTGGTCATGTCTGGCAGCTAGTGGAAGATTTGGGCTGGCATTCAGCATACACAGTCATTCCGACCATAATGCCAAAAAAGCTTCCATTCTTGTAAAATCATACTCCAAAAATAACAAGGCTTCTGGGAAAAGGGGGTTAGGGCAGACCACACAGAAACAATGGGATTTTGTGGCCAGAGCACAAATAAAACAGAACCCAGCCCAGTGACGCTACTGCTGTTAAGCTCCCACTGGCCCTGTACACTGGTCCCTTCCCACCTCTACTCCTGGGGCTCATGCTTCTTCCTGACACGCAGAGATTAGTTCCACCAAAATAAAAAACGTGATCCAGGAAGCGACCTTCTTCATCGATTCTGTAAAACAAAGGGGAGGGTGGTGCCTTCCCAGCATCTTTCTTTCCACTCCATTTCCCTAGACAGCCTAACACAGTGGAGATGCTAAGAGTGATTTTTGAAGCCACTAAACCAGCCACTATTCATAATAAAGGAAGGCACTTCTATAAAATGTGTGGCTTTTTTCTTAAGGCAATTCAATCCTGTCCTGATCACTTCCAAATATTAATGTTCTGGGGAAAATGTTACAGGAACTAACCTAATTTCAGGTTATCCTGACACCATTTTTCTATTTACTAATTGTATATGTTATTTCCCATTAAAGAAACAATTTCATAACAAAACAGAGCATCTTAAAAACAGTCATTAAGGTTCTGGTACCAAGTCCAATGTGTGAGTTCTTCCCATACACAAAAGCAATCCTCAGACCCTAGCTGGGTGTCCTACAATTCTGCTCAATTCTGACACCATCTACCTGGACAGAGCATCAGATCCAACAGGTTTAGGGCTCAGTCCTACAAGATACCTCCCCACGCTGTGCCCCCAACCCTTCAGAGGCCAATCACCTGTCCAGGCATCTGTGCTTCTGAACAACAGATTCAATCAGATGTTCCAAGGACCACCCCCAACTTGGGTCCAATTACTTTGCTAGAATGGCTCACAGAACTCAGAGAAACATGTTACTGACTAGAATACTAGTTTATTATAAAAGGACGTAACTCAGGAACAGCCAGATGGAAGAGATGTGCAGGGCAAGGTGGGGGGGGGGGGGGGAGGGTGCAAAGCTTCCATGCTGTCTTGGAGTGCACCACACTTCCCAAATCCCCAAGGGGTCACCAACCCTGGAAGCTCTCTGAACACCCATCCTTTTGGATTTTTATGAAGGCTTCATTGCATAGGCAAGACTGATTCCATCATTGGCCATAGGTGATTGAATTCAAATCTCTAGCCCCTCTCCCCTCCCAGGTCAGGGGGCTGGACTGAAAGTTCCAACCCTCTAGTCACATGGTTGGCTTCCCTGGCAAACAGCCCCAATCCTTAGGTTACCAAGGGACTTTCTAAAACTCGCCCTGGTAACACAGCGAAGACACCTTGATTGCTTTCAGCACAGGAAATTCCATAGGTTTTAGGAGTTTTGTGCAAGGAATGGGTACAGAGACCAAATATATTTCTTACTACTAATCACAGTATCACAGTCTTGAAAAGTGTCTCTACTTCACTCTGGTGATTCCTTCCTTTCTAGACTGGAGGTCCCTGAGGCAAATATGCAGTATAGTTCATATCTACAACTCACCCCAAAACCCAGAAAGAGACATGTATATCCCTGGTCCTATGTCTGCCCTCTCCTAGCACCCACGTTTCATTCCCAGGGCAGCACGACTGCCCATGACATCAGCAAGCCTCAGCTCGGGACATCTCCCCTTTGCAACGAGGAGGGACGGGGAAGGAGAGCATATCAGGACTAGGCACCTCAATTTTGATTACAGAAAGCAACTTCCCCAAGCCTGAGTGAGAACACAAGGCTACATCTGAAACAGAAATCCCATTTCACCAGCTTACATCACACAGGCCAGCTGTCTGAGAGGAAACCAAGAAGCTGGGCTCCAGGACGCAGCCTTGCTACTAGAACTACTATCCGGCAGACGGAGGCATGCCTGGGACCCTCCCTCCCTTCCACTCATTTAGCAAATGTTCACTGAGTGCCCTCTTGCCAGGCACTGGGACCAGAGATGGCTCAAACAACACAAGGAGGGATCGAGAGCCCCAGCCCAGAAGCAAGAGATCAGCCTTCTCCTGCACCATCAGTGACATAAGACTCTTAGCAGAGTCCCATCTGGCCATGATTCCCCCATTTGTAAAATGGAAAGGACAATCGGACCCTGCCTATTTCACACACCTGCTTCAAAACAGATAGGACTAAATTCTGTTTAAATATAAAATGCTTAAAAAAAAAAAAAAGAATAGAAGGAAAAAAACAAGAAAAGGGGGCACCTGGGTGACTCAGTCGGTTAAGCGTCTACCTTCAGCTCAAGTCACGATCTCAGGGTCCTGGGATTGAGCCCCACATTGGGGTCCCTGCACAGGGGGGAATCTGCTTCTCCCTCTCCCTCTGCAACCCCCACCCCCACTCTTGCACACGCACGCACGCTCTCTCTTTCTCATAAAATCTTAAAAAAAAAAACAAAAAAGAAAAAGAAGAAAAAAGGAAGAAATTGTTTCCTAGGCTAGGCTGATACACTTTCATATCATGTACAAAGGGAGGAAAACACAAAATGGATAATGGCTAAGGAACTGCATAGAACTAGTTTCTTTTCGTGAGGCTACAGGCTTTCACAGAACTCAGGGCTTTTGAATGGTCAATTCATTTCCTTCAGTTCTCTCTTTCTGGGTCCAGGAAGCTAACTGATTCACTATGAAGGAATGCAACACTCAACTATCAGCTTGGAAACAAGGGAAAGGCACCCTAAGAGACGGCTCTCTCTGCACGGGGAAAAGCCAGTCGTCCTCAAAGGACAAATCAGCCGAGACCCACACGATGGTAAACTCGTTTATTTCTCTGAATTTAGTTGGCTGCATGCTGTTCCCTGCAAAGATGGGACAAGCACACAACGTCCTCCAGGTCCCGACCACAGGCCTGGTCGAGTATTGTCCACAGGCAGCACCGCCCATCAGAGGTCCAAGAGAAATCTCCTAACCTGGGCCAGGTACTTCGGTTTCAAATAGTCGCCCAGCTCCTCCTTACAGACCCAGACGTGATGGCCCTTCTTTCCGGTCTGGGAGAAGTCCCCAGTTAATAGCAGTGCTTTGAAGAAGAATACTTTGGCCCCGAGGCTACTCTCTGTCCGCATTGCCTGAGGGAACTTGAACTTGTAGTGGCCACAGGGGGCATTTCCCAGGAACTTGGCTTCCAGGTTGTTTTCTGAAGGGGAGAGGGGAACATGTGGAAGATGAGGATGCACCCACCTGTTTACTCTGACCCCCCAAATCACTGGGGGTCTCTGTGAGAGCCATTTCCAGCGCGAGGTAAAGCAATCCCTGAGAGGGAGGACGAGGGTCATTCCTGAAGAGCCTCTCCCCCTCTCCATCCACGGGCTCACGGGCTCCAGATTCACTGGGTCCATCCCATGTGCCAAGCTACTGCTTTCAGACTGAAGTCAGCGACGCCGTTCAGAGACCACTACCTGGAGTCAGAGCACCAAGCTTCTAGACCAAGCCTGGCCACCGTCTGCTGATGAAGGACCAAAACACTTGGATCTGTAATGCAAAGCTCATTAGCCTTTCAAAGAGAGTGTCATTGGAAAAGCATAAAAAGAACCCAATCTGACTTCTGTGGGGTGAAAACGTAACCAAAGTTGAAAGACAAAGACAGATTGTTGGATATTATCTAGAATCTATAACAAAGGGTTAACCCCAACCAAGCATTCCAAAGGGAAGGGGAAGAGGACAGATGAGTCAGGGCACTCGGAGAACATCTGGAGAGCCAGCTAGCTGAACAGGAAAAATAAAGCTGGGTTCCACCAACCTCAGTCCTCACATCAAAACTGATGCCACAGATCAAAGATTTAACAACGGAGATTTCACTTTCAAAGAACTGTACATTCTGGATGGTGGGTTCGTGGATGTTTAATATTTTCCGAATTTTTCTGTAATTTCAAATTTTCATTAAAGAAAAAAAACGAAAGAGTACTAGAAAAAAAATGTGGGATACTTTTCATATCATTTTTGAGAGGGAAAGCCCTCAGCAAGACATAAAATTTTAAAAATCCATAAAAGAAAAATGTATTTACATAAAACTAAATCTTTCCACAAGGAAAAACGAAGCCTAAGAGTCAAAGACAAAATGGCACACTAAGAAAAATATTTTCAACACACTCCACAAAGGAAGAGTGTGCTCAGTTATAATAAGTACTAACAAATTAATGAGGAAAATTAATCTAAAAGAAATCTACAACAAATCTAAAAGAAAAATAAACTAAGCATACAAACAAGGAGTTCACACAAAAATAAATACTGCTGACCTATAAGCTCATTAAAAGATGTTCAACCATATTAACAACTAAAGACAGATAAATTCAAACAACAACATGTCATTATTACTGAAGTCCCAAAACTTTGAGCCGTACCCTGCCTGCCAAGGACAAGAGACAAATGAGCACTCTCACACCATCATGGGGATAGAGATCAGTGTTAACCACTCCCCTTGGCAAGAGTTACCCATTTTTATGCATACCCTTTCACCCAGCAACTCTGCTTCTAGAACTTAATCCTCCCAGATATGTTTCTCTGCCCATGTGAGCAAAGGTGAGTACACAAGGCCGCTCATTACAGCTTTTGTAAAAGCAACAAAGAGGCAAAGTGAACTGCGCGCACGCATATTACGACGTCATATGCTGGGGTTAGAAAGCGTTAAGGTAAGGGCTTCACATGCTGATACAGAGAGGCGCTTAAAAGCTGCATAGAAGAGAAATGAAGGTATATACCCATGCTCCTACTACGTGGGGGAGAAAAACCAGATGAGGTATGTACGTGCCTGCGATTTCTAAAAGGATACACCAAAAAAATTAAATAAATAAAAAACAGAAGAATACACCAAAAACTGTTAATGGGGGATGCCTCTGAAACAGGAAAATTACTTCTTACCCTATATTACATTTACTAGACACAGTTTTGATAATTTTTTTCACCATATTTAATGCATTGCTTCTCTCAATACTAAAAAAAACAAACAACAGCAACAACAACAACATTCTTGGCATCAGAGGAGGAACTGATGTATGATGTGAGCTCACCCACAACACAAATTGCCAGCAGTGGGTATCTATGAGTAGCGGAATTACATTGGCAAGTTTCTTTATACTTTCCTGAATTTTCCACCTATTTCACTGAATATATAATTACTTTTCTATTATCTGGAAAAACAGATTAAAAAATAGAGTCAAATCAAGAAAAAAAAAGAGACGGTTCATTACAAAATGAGCAAAGAATCACGAAGAAATGCAAGTAGCCAATAAACACATGAAAATATGGTCAATCTCCCTACCAGGAAAATGCTAATCCAAAAGAGATCATTTTGTACTGACTGGATAGGCAAAAATTAGAGATCACTCCATGTGTTGGTGGGGATCTAGACAAACGGGCGCTTCTCTACACCACACCTGAAAATGTCCAGTGGTATGTACATTCTGCAGGACAACTGGGCCGTACCCATGGAAAACTCCAATGTGTCCAGCCTTGACCATTAATCCCACCTTGAGGAACTCCATCTTGCAGAAGGACTTGGGAAGTAAGGTGCCAACGGGGAGGACAGAAATGGACTCTTTCACAGACATATATACATTTTTACATTTCTTGAGCTATCCTTTGCATTTTAATTATTTACTATAATTTGCTATTTTAATAGCTTCACAATGAATCAACGTTTTATTTGTTATGCACCTGTTCAACGGCAATATGTCTTTCGTAGGTTTCCTTTCACGTCTCTTTATTACAGCAGGAACGTTACAAGGACAGTGGATGCCGAGAGGAAGCCCTATCCACGTGGCACGCGGGAGGGACAGCGGAACATCCGTCATGTATGTGTGAGGAAAGTCAAGCATCTGAACAGTGATCCCGGCAAGCAACCCAGATGCCCCCTCCTAGATGACAGCTGAGGCCACGGGAGCACCGCGAAGGTCCCCACCCACTCCGTTCTGTCTCGCTGCCGCTCTCGCAGGCTGCACAGGGCCCTCATGGGGAAGCAGCAAGGGGGCACAGGTGCCTGTGCTGGTGGCAGGGCCAACAGAGCGGTGCTGATACTGCCAGATCTACATACTCAATAAACACTCAGCAAGCATCTAGTGTGAGCCAGGCACTTTGCTGAGAGCTGGGATGATGGGGAGGAACAGATACTGTCCGTACCTTCAAGGGAGTCAGAATTCTAGCTGCGCGGAGAGATGTGTCAATACACACATTACCAGGCAATGGAGTAAGTCAGAGAGCGTGTTCTCCACTAGAACGTAAAGCTCCCATGGAGCAGGCGTAGTGTCCTGTTCATCACTGTGACCCCACTGCCTGGACAGTGTCCAGCAAACAGTAGGCTCAGTGTAAATGTTCGTTGCATAAAGTGAATAAAAGCACGCACAAATGCTACAGGAACCTAGAGGAAAGAGCAGCTCTGTCTACCTGGAGGCTTGGAGAAGGTTCCAGCACAGAAGGTATAATGTACAAGCTGAGTCTTCAAACTTGAGTAGTCAGACCAAGGAGGAGTAAACCGTTCCAGTCAGAGACCAGCATGCCACAACAGAGAGGCATGCATGACCACATTACGGGAGGAATGCAGAAGGTCCGCTAGGTTGGAATTCAGACTATCTGTCAGTGTGCGGCCAGATGGAAGACTTGCAACCTCGGGACCAGAGCAAACAGATTTGTAGGCCATGCTTGGAAGTCCGAACTTTGACAGGAAACCTTCTAGGCAGAGAAGTGACGGGGATTTGTGTCTGAAAGCTCATTCTGGCAGCAGTGAGGGGCATGACATGAAAGCAAGGGGGAACTTATTTGGCATCTACTTCAAAGGTCCAGCACCGTGGTTCTCAACCACTGTGACTTCACCCCCCCAGGTAGTATTTGGCAATGTCTAGGGAGATTCTTGGTTGTTAGACTAGGGGGACTGGGGATGGCTAGCACTACTAGATAGCTACTGCTATCCAGTGGGTAGAGGCCAGAGATGCTGCCAACCATCCCACAATGCTCAGAAGAGCCCCACAAAGAATTACCTGGCCCCAAATGTCAACAGTGCCAAGGATGAGAAAACCTGATCTGGTGAAAAGCAAAAAGAGTGACAGCTAACACTGTGGGAATAAAGAAAGAAATATTTAGAATAGACCAGGCAGGACTTGAGAACTTCGGGATGTCAGAATGAGGTCAGAGGTAACTCTGAGGTTTCCAGGGGGGTAAATGCGTTAAGTGTCGGGCCAGGAAGCAAGGCTGCAGGGATAAGAAGAGGCGCAGGCTGGGCTCCTGGGTGGCACAGCGGTTAAGCATCTGCCTTCGGCTCAGGGCGTGATCCCGGCGTTATGGGATCGAGCCCCACATCAGGCTCTTCCGCTATGAGCCTGCTTCTTCCTCTCCCACTCCCCCTGCTTGCGTTCCCTCTCTCGCTGGCTGTCTCTATCTCTGTTGAATAAATAAATAAAATCTTAAAAAAAAAAAAAACGAGGCGCAGGCTGAGAGTGGTAGGACTATTTTGAAAGTACACACAAAATTTTTAAATCTCAGCGGGGAACAGGGAGAGCACAGGGATGGTGCCTGTCAACCTGTGTCCCCAGATGGCATTTTAGCAGACCCCGAGATGTGTGTTGAATTGAATGCTTGCCCCTCAAGCCAACCATTTTAAGATAAGCAAATAAGCCTCTTTCACAGAAAGTCTAGGCACTTTCCAGTTGGCTGTCCCTGTGCGGGGCCCTGGGGCAGAACCTAAATCACGCAGAAACAGCTCTATCAGGGATAACAGACTGTCAAATACTGAGTCACCAAGACATCTTCCTCAAAATGACACCAGACAGCCAAGAAATGAAAAATATCCTCATTTTCAAAGAGACGCTCAAAATTCAAAGTCAATTTTAGAAGGCAGTGAATTACCTAGACAGAGACATTCTGAGAGACTAAGTACTTCTTCAGGATCTGAAGTATGGGCTAAAGAGAGAATCATGAGTGACAGGCAGGCCACATTCCAGAACTAAACACACTTCATGTTTTTTAAGTTCTCAGCACAATGATGTTGCTTTAAAAAAAAAAAAAAAGGTAACTCTATTCAGTTAGATCCGGAAAACATCCATCCTACGCAGAGGTAAAATAAAATCCATTTCCTCAAGTAATCCATAGATTAAACTAATCGAAAACATGGGAAAAGATAAAGCCAAACAGCAAATCATGATCATTTTTATGAACAATAAATAACGAAGCTTTCAGTGGTGTAAAAACTGAAAAACATTTTACTGTAAATACTGATGACTGGAATCCTGTCTGAACTATTAGTTCTACTGGTGTTCCAAACAGACAGAAATGCCACTGAAGGGAAGGTGAGTAGGACCCATTAAGCCGGCAGGACCCACCATGGTTACCCACGACAACGATGAAATATCCTACAATCGTGGGCTCAATGGAAGATTTGGGCCAATTAAACCCGAAAGGTACTAGAATTATCTATTCCTGTGGAATATGCCAAACTGTGGAAACCTGGAAATGAACCTTCTGTACTTTGTTGCGAAGACAAGGTTTACTGAGCAGAAACTGAAGCTCTCCATTCTTCAGGTATGAGAGCAGTTGTTAAATTTGCTGAATCAGGCAAGCATGAAGAAGCGCCCCTACGCAACACCGGCCCGCTCAAAGAGAGGCACGGGAGGAGGAAGGACCTACAAGCAAACTCTTGAGTTCTGCAGAGGAGGTGAAGGCCCAACAACAGGATCTACTCAGCCAACCTGGCAGTTTCACCAACCTCCCCGGGCTTAGAACTAAGACCAAGCAGAGTCTTCATGAAGAAACTTCCGGATCAAAACCTGTTGACAGACCTGCTTTCCCTTCAGAAGAAGCAGCCGCCGTGGTGGATATTATTATTTGGAAAATGAAAAATTAGATTTTAGGGGAGAAAAAAATTCAACCCACTCAAAGGATGGAAAAAAATATGAAGTTCAATAAAGCAGATACTTTTTGCAAGTGAAAGAAAGGATTGTTTCTTCTGCCATCAATAAGACCAACATGCTATATTATAAAGAGAAAAAGAAAAGAAACAAAATTTTAAAATCTCAATGGGACAAAGACTCTCACCTGATCTAAAATTCTTTCTAGGTGGAATTTTTATAGATATCAAAGTTCCCATTAACGACCCACCTCCAATCCTTCCAGCCGTCCTCACAAGTCAGCTTGCAAATCCTGTGGCTGAATGCGAAGGGAGTCTTGTGAGGTTTAGAGGGAGGCAGAGAACTCACCTGAGAGCGTGGCCAGGGTTCGCTCTGCTGTTCCTCGGAGGGTCTCCCCGGGCTGCCACTCTGTCTGGGGAAGCATCCAAACATCCTGGTCTCCAAGCTTCTCTTTGACCAACAGAACAAGGTTCCTGTCTAGCTTCCGTCGCAGTGAAGTTCGATCATTCTTTTCATCAGCTTCTGTGAAGAAAATGGGATCAGAGAAGACAGAGACTGTAATCAGTCAGAACCAAGGAGAACAGAGTTTTACAGTCTTCCTTTCTGGCAGAGCCACAACTTTTGCCCTCTTATAATCAAGTTACGACCGTGACCCATCTCTCTAATTCAGACCTCTTTCAGGGTAGAGTCACAATCTTAAGAAAACTACAATGTAAAAAGAGAAAACCAAAAGCTGAACTTCTCCTTTGAAGAGCACAACACATGGTACTTTGAGCCTTTGGAAAAGAAGCTATACCCACACTTCTTCAAACACTACTACTTCACTGGTTTTGACACTATTACTGACTTAACTTGGCCCCACTTCCTCTGTTCTTCAGTCTTCATCTGTGGAACAAAGATAAGAGAACTCAATCCTCTGCTTTAGGAGAGATTTCAGATGAAACACAGGAGACTAGTGGGAAAGGCTTAATTTCCCCCCATTCTCACTCCCAAACTAGGAGGTAAACTCAGATAACATTCATGAAGTTTAACCGAAAGAGAACAGGTTATCCCAACACCCTTACCTCCCACTCAAAAATAACACTGGCCTTTAAAATTTTTATTAGGCTGGAAATGAGGAACAGGGAAAAGAATTTATTTTTCTCCCACCTGAAAGAAGTTTTGCAATCACTTGCTACTTAAAATACAAAGCAGGCGGGCGCCTGGGTGGCACAGCGGTTAAGCGTCTGCCTTCAGCTCAGGGCGTGATCCCGGCGTTATGGGATCGAGCCCCACATCAGGCTCCTCCGCCATGAGCCTGCTTCTTCCTCTCCCACTCCCCCTGCTTGTGTTCCCTCTCTCACTGGCTGTCTCTATCTCTGCCGAATAAATAAATAAAATCTTAAAAAATAAAATAAATAAAATAAAATAAGATAAGATAAAATAAAATAAAATACAAAGCAGGGGCTAAGCAAATGTCCTTGGTCTGGGAACCAAAATACCTCCCTTTTCCTTCTCTCTTGCTGGCCGGAAAAGACCACAAACCTGTTATGCGAGCTCCAGGTTTGAACTGTAGGAATTTCTGCTCCCATACATCTTCCAAATCCTGCACCAGCAATATATTCTGTTCATCTTCTTCTTCATCATATAAGTCAGCTTTCTTCTTTGCCAGTCGCTGGGCTTCATCCAAAGCACGAAGCTCATGGTCTGAATACATACTTCTCTCTACTTCAATCTGGGAAAATTAAAAGGCCAAAAAGAAAACAAAACAACAGGCAGAATAGAAAACAGAGCTATAGCACACCTGACATACTCAGAAGTTTACCACCCAGCATAACCAGACATACAATCAAAACACCACAGAAAAAAAAAGAAAGAAAAAAAGTCCCCTGCATTTTGGGCTTGAGTTACATTTGCTTAAATGTTAGAATGTGATTGGAGATCAAGCTGCTAAAAAGAACAGAGGACTGGGACAGGCACTGCCTGCCCACTTACCATACTCCAGTCCTGTGAGTCCTTGACCTCACCATGGACTTTCCTGCCTCAGGGAGTTTACAGATGCTGTTCCTTTTTCCTAGAATGTTTTCCCTCATGCTCTTCTCCTAGGAGATTGCTACTCGTCCTTCAGATTTCAATTTAAGTATAACTTTCTTAGGGAGATATTCCTTGACACCGCCCATAAAATCAAATTAGATGTCCCAGTTAAAGTCTTTTACCGTACCCTGTGTCTTCCTTTGTAACACTTACCAGGGTCTGCAGCTATATAGTCATATGATTATTTGGTTATTGACTGGCCCACCTTCACTAGACTGAACACTCTGAGAACCAGAGGTGTGTCTGTCTTAATTATCCCTAGCACTTAGCAGGTGTCTATACAAAATAGGCGATGAATGATTATCTACAAAATGAATAATCAACTATTTGCAGAATAAGTTAATGAACGAAGTAAAAAAGCACGAAGTGAAGTTTAGAGCTCCCAGTAGCCAACACAAAAAACATCTCAGATTCCAGGGAAACAACCACCTTCAATCACTATCTGTGGGAATTTAAGCCCCTCACAGCCACCACATTGAATACTTGCTCCTGTTTCCTCACTTGCCCCTCACACAGACAGACTTTATCGCAGGCATCTTGTAGATGTGCCCACTACCTGCTCCTAAAACACATCACAGACTCACTAAATTATCGACTACCTGTGATAGGAACTAAGTCGTCTTGTTCACCACCGCACACCTAGTGTGTTCAATGAAAAAGGAAAGCAACTCTAAAGAGCTGCCTAACGTGACAACAAAAGAAGGCCAGTGAAAACAAACTCTCTTTTACTGAACGCCTTGTATGTACCAAACCAACCCAGTAAGGTAGATAGATACCTATGCACGGGTTGAGTACGCTGAAGTTGAGAGGTGAAGTGACTTGCCCAAGGTCACTCAGACTGACTGGTGCCAGAGTCGGGATCGAACCCTGGCCCACGTGCTTCTACTGGTTCCCTAACAGCACCCTGAACCCGCTAGCCGCACCTCAATCCTACCTGCTGTAGTAAAGCCGCCATCTCTTCTTGCAGTGGGGTCAGCGCCTTCGAGACCAGCGGTGGCCGCTGCAAACACAACGCGCCCAAAAGGCGCCATGGAGACCCGCTGCTCGAGGGTGCGGCCGCAAGGGCCAGGCTGCGAAAACCCAGGCGACCGGCCCAGAGCCCCTCGAACTGCCGCCAGCCCTTCGCCACCCCAAACAGAGTCCGCCTTACGGGCGCCGCCATTCTTCTGCCCGCCCACAAAGTACCGCGGCTCCCTGCGGGGTCCTGGGCCAATCCCATGCTCCCACAAGGCAGCGCGGGAGCGGCAAGACGGAAAGAGTTCTGTCCCGGGAACTACTAGAACGAACCATTCCAATATGGAGGTGTGGGCGAAGATCTCATGTTAGAAGTTTAGGGGAAAGAGAAGAAACTCCCAGTTGACACTCGAAACTATAGTTATGGTAGAGCATTTAAATGGAAAAACAATCTTTAATGGACCTTATTATGAAGAGGAATGAGATGACTTTCCTTCTACGCCCTCCCCCACAAACGCTCGTGGTGCTGGCGGCGCCCGGTCGCCGCGGACGGAAGCTGACGGGGGTCAATCCAAGTCATGCAGGTGGTACGAAAGACGGGGTCTTGGCTCTTGCGGGCGTGGGCTTGGCCACCCACGCCCAGGTAAGAATGATCACCCCCCCACACCCCGCTCCTAACCCATGGCCACCCCCTCGACTGCGCTTCTGCCTGTGTCCCTGAGCCGCCTGGACTGCAGTGGCCTTTGGGACCTGACCTCACCGAGCTTTCCTTCCCCGCAGGGTCGTGGCCGGGGCGCCAGCCTCCACCATCCACACGGGCGCCCAGCAGCTGCAAGACGCGGCGGCCAAGCAGGAGGTTGAGGAGAAGGTGGCGGCTCCGGCTCCGAGCCGCAGCAGCTTCAGGTGAGGGCCACTTAAACCCAGCCTTCGGGATACCGGCACCACCGTCCAGAGTCCAAGAACCAGTGAATTCCCAAGTCTGCCACTTGATATCTTTGGGACTTTATGCAAATCAGTTCCTAAGCCCCAGCTTTCTCATCTACAAATAGAAAGGTTGCCGAGAGAGTTTGCGAGGATCAGATGAGATGAGCCTTGACACAAAGTGGACGTTCTGTGAACAGTTTGATGAATGAATGAGTGAATGTCGGAGGTGTATAGTAAATAGCACCTTTTTCCCCCTGACTCGGGTATCACAGCAGGCTAACAACCTTCCATGGGCCTCGGATACAAAAATGGGAGCTGGGGGGCGGGGCAGGGGGCGCTAGCCTGTGGTGTAGATTACTGAGTTGGGGCAGGGTGGTTTTTGTGCTCAGCCCCAGGGACTGGCCCCTTGCTTTCCATGAGTGCCACCACCTCAGTGTTCATTCATGTCCATTTAACAATGTTTACTGGAAACCTTCTTGGTGCCAGCACTGTGCTAGGTGCTGGGAATACAAATACAGATCATTTTTCCCCCACGAGTAGGTCACAGGCTACTGGGGAAGAGAGACATGCAAGCATTTGCAGCATAATCTGGTCAGGGGTATGCTGGAGGTAAGAACTGGTTGCTTGGAAGTATGAAGGAATGAGTGTCTCACTCCTGAGGAAATCAGGCAAGACTGCCAGGAAGATAATGTGGAGCTAAGAACTAAATTGAATGGGAGTTCAGCGGGACAACATGGAAGGGATGATTTTAGGCAAAGCTAATATTCTGTGTAAAGGCATGCAGTATGATGCACGTGGTATATTCAGGTGTGTGCGTGATGGCAGATGAGGCTGGCAAGAGAAGGAATCAGAAAGCTGAAGGACTCATCTGTAACAGTGTGGCTTTCACATTCTTCCACTTTAGACAGTGGGGAGCTGTGGAAGGAATTTAAGCCAAGACCCTGTTGGAGTCATTCAGCAACGTCAGGCACTGTTTTGAGGCATTAGGGACGCATCAGTGACCAAACACCCGAAAAACCCTGCCCCCATAGAACTTAAATTCTAGTGGCTAGGGGGCAGTAAATAGAAAACATGTAAAACGTGAGGGTATAACAGATGATGAGAGTATGTCTAGTATTCGGGAGGAATATCGAGAAGGTCATTGTGGAGTGAGGAGTAAAACAGGACATGGGGGAAGGGGATGAGTGGTGCAGCAGATGCGTGGGGCTGCATCTGGTCCGGCTTGTAGGACTTCGTGGGGACTTCAGCATTGACTCTGAGTGAGAGGCGAAGCCACTGGAGAATTTTGAATAGAGGTTGAAATGATGTTGCTTCATTTTGAAGAGTCCCTTTGGCTGCCGTGTCGATAGTGAACTGTAGAGAAGTAAGGATGGAAGCTGGGAGATGTCTTCTAAGCAGTTAGAAAATTTTTGAAATAATCCGGGCAGGAAATGATGGTGGCCTGGACCAGGATGACAGCTTTCGGGGTAGGACATACAGAAAGTGGGACCAACAGGATTCGTGTAAGGTGTGAGAAAAGGAGAGGAAGGAAGGAACGCTAAAATCTTTGGCCTAAGCAGCTGGCAAGGTGGAGTCGTCATTTCTTAAGATGGGGAAGGCTGCAGGAGTTTGGCTTTGCTTCACTAACATCCAGTGGAGATACAGTGTAGGCTTTTAGAAATGGAGTTCAGGGGACTGATCAGGGCTAGAGACACATTTAGAAGATTCATCATATAGATGATGGTTAAAACCGCAGGACTGTACAAGATCATCAAGAGAGAAAGTGTAAATAAAGAGGAGAAGAGGTCCAAGGACTGAACCCCAGAACCCTCTTAATGTTTAGAAATTTAGATGAGGAAACATTGGCAAAAGAGACAAAGAAGGAAACTCCTGAGAAGTAGTAAGAAAACCTATAAGGATTTTTTTTTTCTTAATGTAGTTCAAGGCTGGAGAGACCAGCTGTGTCAGATGTTGTTATGATAAGTCACTGTGCTGATGACAGAACTGCTCATTGGATTTAACATAGCGAGTGGGTTGGTGACCTTGCCTAGAGCATTTTTGGTGGAATAATAGGGCTAAAGTCTGATTGGAGTGGGTTCAAGGAGAATAGAAGACAGAAAGAAACATCAAGTGTAGTCAGTTCTTTGAGAGGGAGTGGAGAAATGGGCAATAGCTCAGGGAGGCTTTGGGATAAAGAGGTTTTTGTTTGTTTTTAGGCTGGGGAAATGACGGCATGTTTTGCTGAAGGGAATGATCCGGGGTGGAAACATTGCGGGAGTGCTGTCCTTGAGAGACTAACACAAGTGGAGCATCAGGAGAGGAGAGAAGGCAAATATTGTGGGCACAGATGTTTGGTAGTGGAAGCTGGGAGAATCTCTGATTCCTTGTATTCCTCTACGAAGGTCACCAGCTGGCCGTGAGGACACAGGAGGGAGGTGGAGGCTTCAGGAGACAAAGGAAGATATAACGGAGTCATCCAGAGAGTGGAAGGATAATTGAATTGGAGACATTGGAGACATGGAGACAGTGCTGAGGGCCCACTTGATGTCAGAAGTCATTAAAATAAAGCAGTAGTTCTCCACTGGGGCAGTCTGGCCTCTAAGAGGACTCTTAGCAAGATCTGCAGGCATTTGGGTTGTTACAACTCAAGACAGTGGAGAGACAACTAGTCGTTGAGGCCAAGAAAGCTGCTGAACACCCCAGAACATGCAGGCCAGCCGCTCACCACCAAGAATCATCTTGCCCAAAATATCAATAGTGCTGAAGTTGAGAAACTGTGATATATAAAGAGACCAGTGGACGCTGGTGTGGATTTTTCTCTCGCCAGCTGTGCAGAGGCATGCCGAGGCTTGGAGTGGCTGGAGAGATGGATTCAGCCAGGGTTAGGGTTTGCCAGGAAGGTACGATGAAGAAAGAGGAAGCAGAGGACTGAGGGGATGTGCAAGGGAGTGATGATACTGACTGGTCATGAAATTTCCTGGAGGCCACGAGAGAAGTGAAGACCTGGGGGTGGTGAGGGAAAGTGAACCAGCGGGAGAATCGGTGGGCTTGGAAGGATTCCTGGAGTGGGGGTCGCATGGGTGTGCCTGGAGGTGGTGGCCTGAGTGTGCTGCTTGAAACCAAGGTTATAATGAGGTTGCAGACATGGCAATGACAAAGGCCAGGTATGACCACAGGAGGAAGTAGCCAGGCTAGGATAGAGGACAAAGGATCATTGGAGAAAAGGAGGTCAAGAAACAGAAGCCATACAGTTGGAAGGATCTTATGGAAGCCATCTGTGTAATTATGACAGGAGTGGTAAGCCAGGCGCTATCATCGCTGCATTTTTCTACATTTATTTGCATTTTTAAAAAATCGTCTCCAGCCACAATTAGAAAGTAGGTTGCAGACCATGAGGCCAGGCTTTCTTTATCTGGGAGGGGAACTACAGCAGACCCGGCCCAGGTCCCAGCGTCTGGCACACTGTCAGGGTCCGTTTGGGGTGGTTTGCACTCCCATGCCTGAGCTGCTCACGGTGGAAGTCAGCCTTCCCTTCCAGCCCTTCAGCGGCAGAGAGCAGAGGCTGTTTTCAGTCCTCAGCCCTTCCGAAGAGAGCCGTGTGTGCTGGCCCCTCTGTTTTCCTGATGTGAGCACGGGTGTGAAGAGACAGCAGACCAGTGCCAGAGGGTTTGTCTTTCCTTTGTCTGGGCTTCCCCCCGGGTGTACCACTCATCTGTACATCGAACCTGGTCAGTTTAGAGGCCTGATTTTATCCGTGCCTTCAGTTAAATGGTTCAAGTTCCAAATCCTCCGGAGTTCAAAACCCTTGCTGTCTATAAAGGCATTACGCTAGTACGGTCAGACTTTAGTAGGCTTAGTTTTTGGACCCCCCGAGCCAGTAGGGGAAATGATGTCCTCTCAGAGCCTCGTCCGCTCTCCAGCTTAGCCTGTAGGTTGAAAAGCCGGCAGCCTGCTGAGGGGCTGAATCGTCTCCAGATCAGGCCTAGCAGGGAGGAACACTCCTGTAGCTCTCGAAGACCCATTGCGTTATTTTCTGTTTTTTTTTTTTAAAAACATCTAGGAAAGCAGGTGGGGCTTGGCAGCAGGATCGTGCTCCTATAATAGAGTATTTTCTAAACTGGAGTCCACTGAATTTCAGGAGGCGTAGGGAGGTACAAACACAGGTCTGGTCCGTGCGTGTAGGCAGCATGCAACGGCAGGCGTACTCCCGTCTGGAATGTTGAAGGACAGCTGTGTGTGTTTGAATAAAAGGAAGCACAGCGTGGCAGACCGGGCTTTGAACTGAGGAAGGGCTCCTAGGCCCTAAGCCTGGCTTCCCTTGCTGACCCTATTCTCCTGTTTGTACTTCAGTTTCTCCACCTGCACACAGAGCGTACTGACCTAGAGGTAGCCAGAGGACAGGTTAGACCGAGACGGAGAAAGATCTTGAACTCAACACAATGTCTAAATCAGTGTTCTCAGTCGTGGGTTTGCATCTGGTTCACGGGGGATATTTTATAAATAGATGCTCAGGCCCCATCCAGAAGTCAGGTGTGGGGACTGAGCACCAGAATCACGAGATTGTGCTGTTCCGCCAGCACGGAATGCTGCTACTGGTCCGGGGTAGAGGTTGGCAAACTGGGCCCCTATCCCAATCTGGCCAGGTGCCTGGTTTTTTGTAAATACCATTTTACTGGAACATAGTCACACCCGTTAATTTACTGTTGTGTGTGGCTGTTTTTACACTCAAGAGGCAAAGCCGAGTAGTTGCAACAGAGACTCCGTGACCTGCAAACCCTAAAGTATTTATTATCTGGCCCTTTACGGAAAAGGCTTGCTGACTTCTATCATGGGGGATACTGGATTGTTTTTATAGTAATGATACTATAAGTATTATTAAAATTATTTTGTCCTTTTTTATAAAATAGAGAGTCAAGATATCACCTGAAACCAGAAATAGAGGTTTGACTTTATTGATTTAGTTAGTTAGTTAGTTGCAGAAAGTGAATTGAAAATAGTGATCTGAAGGCACCAGAAGGGACGCAGGAAGGTAGGGAGGGGGCATTAAATGCAGAAACTCACTAGGTGTGTCCGGAGTCAGAAGAGACCGCCTCAGCCCAGTGTTCGTGGGTACAGTGGTAGCACGAGAAGACTGGGGGCAGCTACCCCCGGAGCAGGTCCAAGGCACAGGGCTGCTGGTTTCACTGACTTAAAACAAAGAAATCGAGATTTACCTAAAGCGTTTCTTTAATTACAGCATTTACCCTCCAGTTCCAGGACAGGAGAGCCCTCTGAGGTGGGCAGGAAAGAAATTCGAGGAGATCCCAATCGCACACATTAAAGCGTCCTACAACAAGTAAGTGGAAGGGGCGCCTGGGCAGGTCTTAGGGGGGCTTCTTTCCCCTTTGTGGGGGAGGGCAAGCCCAGGGGGCTGCGTTCCGCATGGTAGTGTTGATGCAGGGGTCCCCCGGCACCCCTCCTCGTTTTGGGAAACCATCTCTACCTTTATAAAGTTTCTTCAGATTTCATGAAAACGTGAACTAGGTTGGGCCGATCCTAGTGTTAAGCTTTCTCTGCCCGCCTTACGACTAGTATCTCCTGGTTCTGCTCACATAGTTGGAGAGAGTGTTTATTAGGGTGTGTGTATTGAGTGTTACTGGGTACTGGGGAACAGAGGATGGGTGAGATATACATGAGAGAGGTGGTTTAAGAGTCTATGATTTATTGAGAAACTAACCAAAATGTAAATCTGTAAGTAGGTATTGTCCCTGAAGCGCTCACCACAGTGCACTGACCTCCAGCCTCATAGGGCTACACGAGAATCATGATTCAATGCGTGGGTTCCAGATGAGTGTCGGGGCCTTCCCAGCTGCGTGTTGGCAACAGAAACCTTGCTGACCTCCAGGACAACTTTGCAGGCCAGCCCCCACTGGGAGATGGGCTCACTGCTTGGTCACAAGCCTACCCAGGAAACAATTCAGAGAACTGTACAGGAGACTGTTGGCAGTCGGGGATGATGTGTGGGGCACAGCTGAGATGCCATAGGGTTCATCCAGCATTCATGTGACAAGCTTGAAATGAGAGCAACTGGGTTTCTTTTTCTCCCCTTCTCAGGCTGATAAGGACACAGGTTAGCACTCTCTGTATAAGCGCCGATGACCTACCCTATGTGTCTCTATTGAAGTTGTGTCAGGGACAAGCAGTTCCCCTGTCAGGGGGAAAGGGCAGTCGTAGCCAGACCAACAAGCAGATGGCCTGGGCCCGGGGCTGTTCCTCCACCTCCCTCTTTACTGGGAGTCCTCAGGGAGCTCTTCAGACCAGAAGATAGAGTAATGTTGCCCAAGGGGAAATGAAAAGCATGTCTAAGTGTCTCTGGAAGTCAGTTAGAGATGACTGGAAAAGAAGTTTCACGTAAAAGTTTTTTGATCACGGAACAGAGAGCATCATTAGCATTAAAATTATCCAGTATGGCAATATTGCTCACTTTTTTGGGTATGATAATGGTTTTGTGGGATTTTTTTAAAGTCATTATCTTTTAGAAATATATATTGGAATATTTACCGATGAAATGATAGGTCTAGGGTTTGCTTCAGAATAACCCATTGTGTGGGAAGAAGGGAGTGGAAACAGGGTTTATGGATGAGACTAAATTGGATAGGAGTATTCCTGAAGCTGGGTGATGGGTCCATGGGTGTTCATATACTCTTCTGTTCACTTTTGGGTATATCTGAAACTTTCCCTAATGAAAGCGTTTTTTTTTAAATTACCTGATGGGAAACATCTAACTTCTTAGGGAAAAAAAGCCCAACAAGGGTATCAAATCTAACTTGGACACCAGCCGCAGGGAAGACACTAGGAGGAAAACACGCCAGCCTTCTTCTGGATGACATTTAAGCACCCGGATTCTGCAGCTTGCCTTAGCTCAGACTCCTAAAACAAAATACCACAAACGGAGGTTTTAAGCAACAGACGTGGATTCCTCGCAGTTCTGGAAGCTGGAAGTCCAGGATCGGGGAGCCAGCATGGGGGGTGGGGGGGGCTTCTGGTGAGACTTCCTCTGAGTCACAGGTGGCCAGCTTCACGTTGTGTCCTCCCATGATGGAGGGGGCGAGGGAGCTCTCTCGGGTCCCTTTTATAAATAAGAGCACTGACCCCATTCATGAAGGCTCCACCTGATGACCTACTCACCTCCCAGAGACCCCTCCTCCAAACACCAGCAGGTTTGGGGCTAAGATTTCAACATGAATTTGGGGGGACACAAGCATGCAGTCCATAACAGAGCAGTCCTTAGATGATATGATGCATCAGTTTTTGATGAGGTTTTGGGGGGGTTCTGACCTTTCCCAACACCTCCTGTAGCAATTGAGAAAGCATTCATCTGAGAAGCTCCAAGGGAAACCAGTCGAGTGCCTTTTTCTTCCTCATTTGGGCTTGCAAGGGCCTGGCTTAGTGCTGTTATTCCCTGACCAGTCCCTGTATCCTCCATGCCTCCCTGTTTCCCCAGCACACAGATCCAGGTGGTCTCTGCAGCTTACCAGCCCCTTGTCCGCACTTCCTGTGGCACGGAGGGGTTCCGGAATGCCAAGAAGGGCACGGGCATTGCCGCCCAGACAGCAGGCATAGCCGCCGCCGTGGTAAGCATGTGTTCTTTCTGGCTTCTTCTGTGGTGTGTTCCATTTTCTCCGTGGCTTATCACTGTGAGGAAGATTCTCCTCAAAGTCATTCAGGAGCAATGGTGTCCGACAACTCTTGTTCGCTACCCCAACCTTGGCAGCAGTCTGAAGAGATCTGTCTCTCTCTCTCTCTCATGCAACACCAATTTCATCGTGAGCTGTTGTGGACCTTTCTAGAAGCAAATTGGCAGTATGCTCCTATTAGTATATTTATGGACCATCTACTGTACGCCAGACACCTTATGTTCATTACCTTAAATCCTCAGAAGACACTCGGTATTACCCACGTCTTTGAGAGCCAGTTAAGATCCAGGGTGCGACTTGTTTTGAGTCGTTGGTCCGGGACCCCGTTCTATGCGCGGTCTACCATAGCGCCCGCCTTACAGAGGTTCACCTTCTGCCAAACCAGAAGTATTTCCTGAAGGAAAACCTTGGCCTTCAAACAAAGCTTAACACCCCAAAATATTGTTTGCTGTGCATTAATGATCATCAAAATACAATATGGATTGTATACACTTAAAATGTCAGTGTTAACAGTAGCTTTTGTGTGGTAGGTTGAGTGACTTCCGTGTGTCTTCCAGAAACTTTCTATAGTGAACTGCTTTTGTAATCAAGAAAGAAAATTTAAATGACATCACTTAAAATTTTTCAATGATTTTATGATAACACTTTTTAAGTGGATTATTAGGCTAGGCCTTAAAGTTCTGCCCTTACTGAGAAAAATGTGAGCGATGTTCAGAAATCTCCATCAGGTGGCAGTGCTGCCCCGGGTTAACAGGGATCACAGGTGGCTGTAAATCTTGAATTGGACACATTCCATGCTCTCTGCTGGTGTCTGCCTACACTGGGCCATCTGTCCTTTGCTGCCTTCCCTGTTTTCTGCCTGTTTATGTATGTGAGTGCCTTTTCCCCAGAGCACTAACCACTTGCTCGTCCTCTCCAGAAAGCTGTGGGCAAGGGCGTGACCCACATCCGCGTGGTGGTGAAGGGCCTGGGCCCCGGGCGTTTGGTAAGTGGCCGGGAGTCTCTGCAGCGTGTGTCCTTCCTTAGTGAGAGAAATGGGGCTTGAGAACAGAGTCAGGAGAGGGGGAAAACCCTCTCGTGGGTTTCCAGGACAGCTTGAGTTTCTTTCTGCTCTTCTAACCTACTGAGCTTCTCAAAAGCAAGCCCAGGTCACAGAGTTTAATTCATCAGACATTTATGGAGGACCTGCTGTGTGCTAGGCACTGGGCATAGGAAGGTGCTCTGGGGGGGCCTGTCACGAGTGGGTCCCCCAGTACACACTGGTGGGTCCAGCGGTAAAGCTCGTGCCCAGGGTGCTGGGAGCCCACTGGATATATCCCCAAAGAGCTGACATCTGTACTGACTTTTCAAGAATAGCAAGGCATCAGCCAGGTGTGTGGGGAGGGAGGGGACATTCCAGGCAGAGGACACTACAGAAGGGTAATGCTTAAGGTCTGTTGGGGTTTACAGATAGTCTCAGTTTTCAGATCGTAAAGCACAAGGTGGGAAGTGGCAAGTGCTCCTAGAGAAATGGACAGCAGCGAGGACGTGGTAAAGGGGTTTGGTTGGGAGTCCATGAGAGAACAGAGTCAGGACTGTAGGGATCAGAGCCCCCAGCCCGTCCCTCTCCAAGACCTGCGTGGACGTGCTGTGTCGTTGTGTCTGGGACCATGGCATTCTCTGTTCCTTCTGCTCCTTCCAGTCTGCCATCAAGGGACTGACCATGGGCGGCCTGGAAGTGATCTCAATCACAGACAACACCCCCATCCCGCACAATGGCTGCCGTCCCAGGAAGGCTCGGAGGCTGTGATGGAAAGGAAGCCATGTCCCTGAACTTGACCGCAAGTCCCACCTCCAGCTGGACCTCATAGAAGGTGCACTGTCAGAGCTCTCTCCAGAGCAGGGCTTGCTGGAGACCCCTCAGGGAGCAAGGGGGAGCTTTACACCCTTGCGTGGTGACCTTGCTTGTTCCTTCAAGTGGAGACTGGTGTCCAGAAGGGACTCGAGAGGAGCCCGGGGCAGCTGCGGCCCAGACTCCACAACCAGTGAACGCTGTCTCTGCTCTGCAAAAATAAAAATATCTCTACCACCTGTAGTAATTTGTGAGGTTTCTGCTGGTAGAGTTGCGAACAGTAATCCCGGCTGCCTTCTGAAAGTGAGGAGGTGACTGTGAATGAAGGCGGGACCCCAGGCAGAGGGGGAAACGGACACATGAGCTGCTGCTTACCCAGCAGCCTCCTCACTGTTCCCAGGTATTTCCTTTCAGGCCCCAAATGGAGAGCTTCTTGCCTCCTCCCTCTAGAATATTCTGGTGGTACAAATTCCACTGTTGGCGGGCGTATTCAAAGTTAGCGCCAGCGGTGTGGGAGGACTGCCTGAGCTCCCCTACCGTGACGTCACCCGATGCACCCGCCAAGGCCTTCAGCAGCCCCAGTGCCCGAGATCAAGGGACCCTGAAGGGAGGAGAGGGGTTTAAGACGGGATTCTCTCGAAAACTGGCTGGATGGAGGGATGGGCCGGAGCAGTAGTTGGTATGGAGTCTAGATGGTGCAGACACAAGTGGGCTCAGCCTGGGAGCCCCAGGCAGGACTAGCTGCTCACTGATCGCCTCTGAGCTCCCTGTATACCACACGGTAGCCCAAGGCAAGGGGTCTAGAGAGGCGCCGTTCTTCCCACGTGAGCCAGGCTGTAGGACAGGCCAGCTGAGCACAGAGAGGCGGGCGTTCCACATCTGGACCCAGCCAGCTGGGCAGTGCGATCAGCCTGGACTCCAGGGACATCATCCACAGGTGCCCTCTTAGATAGGAAAGCGGCTGTGCTATGCAGGGTTGGAGAGGGGGAAGACCACAGCTTGGGCATGAATTTAAAAGGAAAAATGTCTCCCTACTGCCTCCTCTTCCGTCCTTCGCAGGACCTGTGAAGGTTCACTTGTGACCCTTGACTAAAGAAACCCAACCGGAGGCCTGATGGGTTAAGGCCATTGCTAGAAGGAGTTCCGCTGTCTCACCGTCAAACTACCTGTAAACATGATTCATGAAAAAACATGAGCACTCGCTCACACAGCTCCTGAGAACCGCTCTGGGATTTGATATGGTTTAGCCGTTATTCAGGTGGACAGTCGGACAGTTTATCAGGCAGGGCCCAAGCAAGAAACATGGTTCAAAAGGTTTAGAAGAGAAGGTTAATGAGGGCTCTTTACAGACGTGTGGGCAGGGTTGAGGGAATAAACACCCTGGAGCACTCAAGGACCAGCCAGAAGCCGTTCCCACCCGCGGGGGCAGGGGCAGGAACAGCTACCAGAACCTGGCCACAAGGAGCACAGCCTCTGCCAAACTCTGGCCTGGCCGAGAAAGGAAAGAAATGCCCTGACTGTTTCCACCCTCTGATCACCTGCGGGCGTCTCGGTGGCTAAACCCAACCAGAAGCAAGAGAGGAGGGGAGCAGGCTGGTGTGGTCCTGGAGCCTCGGCCTCCCAGGCCACAGAATGGTGGCCTCCTTCGTTCCGGAAGTGAAACCCTCCATACGCGGTAGTGTTAGAAAACATTCTTTTATTTACAGGAGGGCTTTGAAATGGAAGGGAATGCTCAAGCACGGACAGGACACTGGGAGCCGTACAAGATCAATGGTCTTGGGCCCAGAAACAGATGCCTGGCACCACCACCAGAGCCCACGGTCAAGGTCTGCCGGAGACACGCACTGCCTTATCATGAGCTCTCCGTGCTGTGGCCAGGCTCCGAGAGGCCAGTGAAACTGATGCTCTCTGAAACATTACCTCTTCCATATTAGATCTTGGCGTCTCAAAGACTTGGCCCCTTCCCAGGAAGGCATTCACCGAAGCCTGACGATGAAGGCAGTCACCATTGACTTACAATGCTGGCCACCCCGCCCCCTGCTGCCACAAACCCTTCTCAGCCACAGCCCCCCTCCTAGTCCTGAGGACACAGGTGGGCCCAGGGCAAAGGAGAGGCAGAGCAGTGGGTCCCAAGTATTTGCACAGAGTGTTGGCATCAGCATATGTGACACCCTCCCTCCCTCCCTGGCAGCAGGGCTCAGATTATTTCCACGAGTGCCTCTGCAGTCTTGCTCCTACCGGCTCAGAGCTGGTGGCCCAGGACTGGCTACATCTGCATAGAAGCTCTATGCAGGCAAAAGGACAAATATGCCTTCTTTCCTTTCTGCATAGATGCAGTGTTTCCCCTTCTTTGAGCCAAGGTCCTCACCTGACACGGAGATACAGCGTCGCCACCAGAATAAGCCGGTTTAACACTAGAGTCCCTGGGTGCTGGCAGGATATCACTGCGCTTGAGGGGAAGCCATTCTCCAGTCGCCTCTGCCTGCAACCTCGCTCTGCCGTGTCCATTCAAAAAAATGCGTATACACCTTCCCCCTGGGCTCCTTTATCCTTTCTCTCAATTCCTTTCTTCCTGTATTGGAGACACATTGCTTTTTATAAATCTGAGTCGTATCAGCGCGAAGTGATCGAGAGCAGTCACCGCCAAGGCAGGAATTGTCCACTCAACCGAATTAAGCAAACATAGGTTATTTTGCACAAACAGGTCAGGCACTGCCATGACTGTCCTGGATGCAGCTCACAGTCTAAGGAAGCTAGACAGACATGGGGCTGAATTAGTTAGAAAGAAAAGAAGCATTAAAGGCCCCCTCAGCTTAAGGGATGCTAGGGAAGGCTGTCTGGAGGAGATGGCAGGCAAAAGGAGCAACTGGGTCAGCGGGCACCCTTAGGATCGGAAGCTGGCAAAGCAGCAAGGCCCAGGCGAAGGGGGTAAGAGATCATCGGGTTACGGGGTATGGTTTGGTTGGCGTGGAGGGTCGTGGGGTTCAGACCAGATAGGAAGACAAATGGAGGGCAAAGCTGATGAGAGAAGAGGAAGGAGTAAAACACTAAGAATAAAGAACAGGTTATGCAGATGTGGAGAAGGGGAGGTGGGCATGCAGAAGGTTCTAGGCAAGAAGGAACCTGAGCATTAGGGACTATAGCTCGCTCCTTTACAGGCGGTGAAGTTTAGGTATGTAGGCATCTAAAACCGAGTAGGAATAAGAATCCCAGAGGTTTAAGGCGAGAAACTGTGAGCTGCGGAAAAGAAAGCTGTCAGTCTTACTGCTGAAGCCGCAAAGGGAAGTCGGGAAAGGGGACAGAGAAGGCGGCTGTGAGGCTGAAGACCCCCAAACAAAGCGGAGTGGCCCAGAGAAGAGGATGGCGTGGCCACTGCACCTGTGTGGCACAGAGTTGGGGGAACCAAGCTCTAGGGGGGTGGCTAGAATCCCAGGGTGGACGCAGGCTGTGGGCTGGGGTGGGGTGCCCGGCGGCGAAGGGGGTGCACACAGAAGGGCCCGGTCGTGCCTGGAGGGGGCAGGGACAGGGACCTGCCATAGCCCCAGTCTAAAAAAAAAAAAAAAAAAAAAGATGCTCAGTCTTACTAGTAACCAGGAAATGGGAATTAAAATGCATGACTGCCATTCCCCAAATGATGCTTAATCAAAGCCATGGTGGGGGTGACACTGCCCAGGAAAACACTAGAGAAGGAGGAAAACAAGAGGCTGAGTTATGAATGCTGAAGGAGGACGTGACTGCAAACGAGGCGGGGAAGGAGTGATCAGAGAGGCAGTGGCGCTTTGGAAGCCAAGGGACAAAGTGCAGGCTGTGGCTAAGAGCTCTAGCAAGATGAGGACCGGGCAAGGCCACCTGCATTTGGCAACTCGGAGGTCACCACCCGCCAAAAGGAGAGTGGCTGGGAGGGAGGTCAGGAAGGAGGCCGAATCTTCCAGTAAAGACTGTGCCATGGCAAGAGGGAAGGTGCCAGGACACCAGCACTGTCCCCTGAGTCGTGGTGGGCCAAGATTCAGGGTGTGGAGGCGCCCTGGCCTCAGGGAGGAGAGGGAGGTGACTTGGATCTGGAGAGAGGTAGCCCTCAGCAAGGGGGCAGGAAGCCAGGCCTCAGCGGGGAGACTCCCAGTGACAGGCGTGCCCACTGGAAGCTGGGGACAGCAGGGTTCAACTGGTCGCCAACAACAGAAACAGAACGTCCTCGCAAGCAGCACACAGGGAACATTGCTTCCCCCTCCACATTGCATACAGTCTTTCGGGAAGAAAAGTGCCGTTCCTCTCTGAGCTCTGATCGCGGGGAAGAGAAATAGCGAGAGGCTCTTCGGGGGCAGGTTCCGCAGTATCTGTCGCCACGTCAGACCTGCGGAGCTCTGGCTGCAGAATTCCCCTCCAGGAATGTATCCTGCGGGGCGGCACTGTCCCAGAGAACTCCCTGCTCCGTAGAAATGCTCCATCTCTGGCTCCGCGGGGCTCCGGAGCACTGACATGTGGCTAGCATCACTGAGGAGCTGAATTTTAAGTCTTCTTCCATTCAAGCTAATTGAAAGGTGGATAGTAACGCGTTGCTGTTGGCTACTATATGGGACAGTGCAGCTGAGATACTCTTTCACGTGTGGAGCAAGTCGGCAAAGAGACATGTTTCCTGAGGCACTGGGAGTAATGGCAAAATACTGCAACCTCAATGTCCAGCGATAGCGGGCCAGCTAAAGACTTCAGGATGCATCCATATAATGGAATGTTGGCCCTGAAACAGGCCAACAGGTATTGCTAAGCGAAAAAGAGGGACGCCTGGGTGGCTCAGTCGGTGAAGCATCTGCCTTCGGCTCAGGTCATGATCTCAGGGTCCTGGGATGGAGCCCTGCATCGGGCTCCTTGCTTAGCAGGGAGCCTGCTTCTCCCTCTGCCTGCCGCTCCCCCTGCTTGTGCTCTCTCATGCGCTCTCTCTCTCTCTGATTAATAAATAAATAAAATCTTAGAAAAGGGGCGGTTGGGTAGGGGGAACAATGTGCATAGTACAGCCATTAATTTTTGTACAAAGGACAGGATACGTGTCCATAAATATATACGCATTGAGTATCTGCAAAGACGTACCCCCAAATGGTAGCATCTCTGCAGGGAGGGAAAGAGTAACTGGGAAAGAGGCAAAGACAAGACCTCACTTTTTACCTTTCCATCCTTACAATACGGTGCCATGTACCCGTTGGTGCTTATTCAGATTAATTAGTGAACCAACTAAAATAAAATATAGAAATGAAGGACTGGTTTGTAAAAAAAAAAAAAATGTATAGAAGCTGCAGAGTTGGACATTATATAAATTGTCCGCTGAAGTGTGCACATAACATTTTTAATTGATGTTGTAAAAGACTCTGAAACACCCCCCCCCCATCCTGCTGGTGGTCCAGTGTTTGGGGGAAGACATCTGACTTGGCTCAGAAATTTGTTCTGGTAATGAATCTGGCTTCTCCCCTCTGCCTGCCCGGGTTCAAATTAAATTGTGCACATGCTCTGCGATTTAGCATAACAAGTCTTGCCAGAGAAGCTGGCCTCCGTGTCTTTATTGCTTGGCTGGAAGGAGGGGGCAGACAGAGCTCAGCGCTCTGTTTCCATAGTGCCCCGTGGCAGCTTAACCACCTTGGATTTGCGTAATCCCCTTGAGCGGAAACGAAATGTCAACTAAGGGGCAGCAGAGTGTCCAGGGGGCCCTGGCTAGCAGAACAAATGTCGCCGAGACCCAGTTGAGCAAAGACTCCGTACACAGGCTGCCAGGCCACACTCCCCTGCCCCCATCAGACCTCAGTTGCCCCCTCAGGTCAAAGAGGGGGTTGAGTGGGATGCGGCTCCAGCATCCCAGGAGCCTGCAGGCTGTGCATGGCCAGGAGGAAAGCCCGGTCCTGAAACACGAGTGACCGCACTGGGGGACAGCCTCTGGGGTGTGACAAAGGCCTGCCTGTGTGTCCCAGAAATGCAGTGAGCTCTTCTCCCCAAGCCCCGTGCCTTCCCCAGGGCTCCTCCAGCTGCCCATCCCTTCTAGCCTGCTGAGGGGGGAAAGGCTTGGTCCTTGGAGACCAGCTTGGCATCCGTCTGAGCCTCTGCTTCTCCCCTCCAAGGGCTGTTAGGGACATTTGCTAAGATGACCGGTACTGGGCTCTGCACGGCAGGTGTTCACGCAGGGGGCCCTGCTCCCCTCACACTGGTCCCTCGGGCTCCGGGCTGTGGGGACCCAGCCAGGAACACAGTGATGAATGCAGGTGCAGGCCCATCTTGCCGCCATCATCAGCATTACTTTTCAAAAGCTTTTTTTTCCTGCAATTTTAATCAGAAAGTGTTCTGTAGGAGCCAATCACCTGTCCTCCTACTCCCTTAAATCCACTCAACTGTAGATTAAGCCAGATTGTTAAAAATTTGCAGCCAAAAATTAAATAGCCAAACGACTCAAGAGTTTATCCCTCAGGGGTCTCTCTTCCCTCCCTCCTTCCTCGAAAATCTATCAATACTCAGATACAATATGTGTGAAACCCGGTCGCTGCCCTAAGCAGCTGAGAGGCTAGTGGGAGAGACAAACTCTGGAAAGGTCCATTGTAATACTATCGGTACTACCACAAAGCAGGGGCACCCGTGTGTGTTTTCGGGGGTGGGGGGGCGGTGGTGTGTGTGACAGTAGTGGTATCAAGGAACACTTCCTGGAGGAGGTAACATCTGAGCTGAAAATAAGAGTACGTACGAGAAGGCAGATGCTGGGGGTGACGGGTGAAGGGGGCCGTTTCTAGCAGAGGATGGCATGAACGAAGGGCAGAGATGATACAGTCCAGGCAGTAAACTGCACACAGCTCAGAGCATAAAGCGAGGTAGGGAGGCTCTAGGGGCCTGAACCACGACCCCGTACATGTCAACCTCGGTGCAAATAGGGTCCTTACAGATGTGCTTAACTTAAGGATCTTAACACGGGGAGATGACCCTGACTATCTGGATGGGCCCCGAATGAGATCACACAGATCCTTATAAAATGGAGGCAGAGTCTGTCTGCACCACATTCAGAAGAGGGGAGGCCAGGCGACCGCAGAGGCAGAGAGGGGTCACCAGAAGCTGGCAGAGGCAAGGAACGGGCTCTACCCACCCTGGAAATGAGACGAGAATGTGACGGAGAATAGCAGCAATCAGAACTGTGGGCAGGGCCCATCCGAGACAGGTCCAGGAGGCCAAACTGGGTGGAAGAGAGCCAAGAAGCACCACGGCCCCCCCAGGACATGTCTCACAGCAAGGGCCTGGGGGGCTGCTGGCGCGCCCTGAGCGGGCCCTGCATGGGCAGGTAGAAGGGGCTCCCTTCTTGGGCTCCACTTCCCCGGCCCCCCTGGAGATGGAGCTCTCCAGCTCCCTAGCAGTGTGAGCTGAGGACAAAGCTGCTTCGGGCAGAGGACAATCAGGGGATCCTGACAGCCCGTCCCTGGGAGCAGGCACTTTTTTTTTTTTTTGTCCTGTCGGGATTGGGATAATTGGAGCATTAACGGAAATGCATTTCTCACCTATTTTCTGTCTGATTGAAAAGTACTTTGCAGTCATTTAGAACCCTCACACCCCTATAATCAGAGCTCACATCACTCTGACGGAGGCAGGAAACTGGGTCACGACGTGGGCCCAGGGCCTCCCAGGACACAACCAGCAGAGTGCAGGCCTGCCTCCCCCCCACAGGCCCCCCAAGGACATAGCCGGCTCTGTGCCGCCCCTCGGAGAGTGACAAGTTTCAGAAACAGGCTGAACTTGGATGGAGTCTGACAGGATCCAGTTTTATTCTCCTCTCATCACTGCCTCAAATCAACTATGGTCAGGCCTCCCTTTCTACACCGCTGAACCTCCGGCCCAGGAAGATGCCATGGCTTTGTGGTTACTTTTCCCAATTTTTTTGGATTTTTTTTTTTTTTTTTTTTTAGTTAATACACAGTGTAGTATTGGTGTCAGCTGTATGCTATAGTGATTCCACGCTCGCATACGTCACCCGGAGCTCATCACGACAAGTGCCCTCCTTCATCCCATCCCCTACTGACCTGTAAGAGTAAGTCCCGTGTGGATAGTTAGCACTCTCTTTCAGGGATCCGAAGTCCAGCCAAACCCTAACAAAACTTCAATCCTATGGCTGTCCAGAGCTTCTCCCCTCCCGTCTGCAGCCTCACCCAAGCACGGCGGGAAGGGGAGCGGGGGATAGGATGGGGCTCCTTCCCCAGTGCCCACCGAGCCACAGGCACCTCGGGGATGCCCCACTGACCCCAGCCCCACCGGATGCCAGCAGTGGGGCTTTACCCAACCCTGGCCTTGCCCCTGCCCTCCTCCACCAGCCTCCCTCCTCCCAGCAGGAAGCAGAAGTGGGCACCAGTGTCTGTCCACGTATGTTCGACCTGAGCTCCCGGAGACGCCATCAGTACTTCGCTCCCAGAACTCTCGAGCAGAACCCTGCCTCAGAGGTGGCGTGGAGCAGGTTCACGGCTTTCCTGCAGCTGGGCACTCTCCTCTTCCAACAGGCACCCCAAACTCTGCCAGCTCCCCCACCAATCACTTGACTTCAAACCCCAAAGCAGTCCTGGCCCTATATAAGGTCTCACTAAGTAGATTTGGAAGGAAGAAGAGACCATCCCCACTGCGCTGCTTTGGTTGGGGAGATGTTAGATTTTTTCCAGCTCTGCAGGTGGGGAGAGGTGGTTGTGGTAGGGACAACGTCAGTGTCCCCACCCTGGGGTCAAGGAGAGGCAGGGGTCTGAGGTCACCCACGCCCACACTCGCTCTGAAAGCCCAGCCTTCCTGATGGGACAGGGGCAGCAGTTTCCTAGAGGGTCTGCAGGGATGTTCTGGGCCCTTCAGACAGCGTTGTAAACACCTAATTTCCAGTAACAAATCCTTTTCAACTGAAAACAGCCGGAGTAGTTTCTGTTTCCTGTCACTATACACCTTTCCAAATTTCCAGTCTCTTCCTTTGCCTGGATGGGGTGGCAGTTGCTGGATCTGTTTTGCTACCTTTTATTACGTCCTGCATGGATGCGACTTGTCCTCATCCTTGACTGTGCACGTGAATCCCCAGGAGACCCTTGTTAAAATGCAGGTGTCTGATTCTGTGGGTCTTGGATAAGGCCCAAGAGTCTGCATTTCTAACAAGCTCCCAGTAGTGCCTTTGCACCAACCCCACCGCAGACCTCCTGAGGAGCACAGCCTCACACTGTGGGGGTACTTAGCATCTACTGCCCTCGGCTGAGGGCCTTTAGCTGCAAAACCAAGGCAGCAGGAAGCGGCCCCTTTACCGTCCTGCACAAGCGGTGCTGGGCCAGGTGAGTAGGGGGCACAAAAGTGAGTTAGACCCACTCGGGGCCGTCTCGGATCACAGCGAGTAGCTCGTACTGCGCACAGAGCCTGGGGGGCAAGGGGGACACAGCCTCCTGCCTCCTCTATGCCCTTGTGACTGAAGAAGTCTCGCTTCCCAGACACAGGTCAGCAGTGCTTTCTGGGTGGACTCAGGTTTTGGGGACCAGCACTGTAGAAGCACAGGGGAGCAGGGCAGGCATTTGGGCCGGGGCTGGGAGGGGGGATGGCTGCGGCTCTGAGCTGGGTCTTTGCACCAGCGACAGGTTGGAGGCATCGTGGGAGAGGGGGGCAAGGAACAGCAGAATCACAGCGGAGAGGCAGGGAAGGGGCCTGGCCAGCCACACGCTCTGGAAACAGCCCGAGACAGGGTGGGACAGGGTGGGGTGCAGTTGAGGCAGGGGCAGGCTGGAATGCTGAAAGGAAGGATTGAAAGGGGGCTGAGGCCACCCAGGGAAAGCCACGCGAAGGAGTTTGGGGTGCCCCTAAGGCTCTTGAGCTGAGCTCTGTCAGAGGCATGACAACGTCCCCGGAGCAGAGGGAGGTGGTAGCCTGAGGAGCGGGGACACAGGGTAAAAAGGCTCTGAGTTCACATGTCCTCCCACTGGCTGGGTTACAGGAGCCCAGCCGCAGGGGCCTTATTATTTATATTTTATAAACAGAGCTATTCATGCAGGTGGCTTTCATGTTTCTTCAAAAGCTAGAAGACTAAATGGAACAACAGAAAAGGACATGTTGTCCATTTAGATGACCTCGTAAACATGGGCCTTCGAGGGGCAGGTGGAAAATATCGAGCACGGCACTCAATAAACATGGGCTGCGTGTGTCAGGTGAATGAGCGCGTAAGGCTAGAGCAAGATGCCTGGGGCGGGGGGTCCGGAGGAGTCCAAGTTACCCGATCAGGGCAGTGCATCCCCAGGCAGCCGATCCCTTTGGGACCATCCTCTCTGTTCCTGCATCCCCAGCCCAGAGTCAGCAAAGTGGTGACTGATCACTAGGAAATTGCAGATCTTTTCCCCGAAATGCCTAACAGATATCTTGACCTAACGTTGCCAACATAAAACCCTTTCCCTCTCACCTGTCTTATCTAAGGCAGCTAATGGAACCGCTTGCCCAGTTCAGGCCAAAAAACTTTGGACACATCCTTGATTCCTCTTTCTCACCCCTGTGCCAAATTCCTCAGCTGGTCCGGTTGGCCTCACCTTCAAATTAGATCCCATTCTGACCTCTTCTCACCGTGTCCGCTACTCCTCTAGTCTTGCTTGGCCTCCCTGTGTCCTGCCACACCTTCCCTCAGGCAGGACCCATTTCCCACCCAGCAGCCAGGGAGGGTCTTTTCAAAATGTAAACCAGGGGATGTCACTCGTTCGTTACTTTTCTTGTTTAGCTTCTGCTTGTCGGTGGCAATGTAACTCCACAAAGGTGGGGGCTTGTGGATTTAGGGGGCCCAGGGTGGAAGAGAGAGCAGGCACATGAGTGCTCAGCAACCACGGGGGGGGGGGGGGATGCTTCACCTCTAGCCTCAGTTACTCAGGGCTGCCCCCACCGGCTCCACACTGCAGAGGAACACAACCCAGCTGCTGGCTGAGCCATTCTCCAAAAAAATACCATGTGAGTGTTGGAGGGCATTACATAAAGTGATTTTTACAATGGTTTTCTAGAACATTTGGGAGAAACATTCCAAAACAGTAAGTAGAGTAGAAAGACTCTGGATTACCAACAAGGTGAATGGCTAAAATGATATGTAGCAGTCAATTCTAGAGTGTCACCCGGAATTCAAAACATTAGCCAGTGTCTGGTTCTAAAGGGACCCCACGGCAGTGTTTCCAAAATGTGACAAACGAATTTAGAAATGAAGGTGGGGGATGTTTTTCTTTGTCTTTTTATTAGGTACTTAATAAATATTTACCAAATGAATCAACTGCTTGTGTAATATGAAAAAGAAGGTGTGCCCAAAACGTCATTCTAAACTTCGGGGTGTGAGACGGATTGGAATGGCTGCAGAAGCTGTATTCTGGAAAGGGGTCACTAAGGAACCCCAGCATTCCACATTCACCTCTGGGGGCTCACCCACGTATTCTCTGGCCCCAAGTTATGCAAATATTTATTTTATTGTCCTACTGTTTGGAATGTATTTTTGATAGCTGCTTCAAGCCCTTTGTGAAATGAGACAGGAAACGGAAGGGCAGACAAAACAAATGAAATCAGCAGACCCAGATCAAAGTTGACAAAGAGGCCAGGAAAGAGGGGAATTGAGAGTAGGTCAGGAGTGACTGTCTGCCCCAGTTACGGACTCCGGGCCCATCATTCTAGTTTTACATCTTCCTTTCTGGAAGGGAGAAGATTCTCTGATCAAAAGCTCCCTGGCCAGCAAGAGGTGGGAGATTCCATGGCCTGAGCCACGGCCCTGTCACCTCCTGCTGTCATGGGGACAGAGATTAGCAAGTGCTAAGCTCCCAGGGCTGGGAGGTGCAAGCAGGGCCAGCCAGGAGGGCCCACTGTGCGTCTTGACCTGATGGTCATTGAAGTTGTTGGGTACACCTAATCCAGCTGTCACCATGCACTCGCCCTACTCTGCAAACAACAGCTGGTCAGGGCTGGGCTCCACGGCTGCCCATCTGCCACCCGCCCTCCCCGGCCAGAGATTCACAGGTGTCTTTAAAGGCCCTTATCCCTTGGAGCATCTCCCCTTGTTTCCCTGGCTTGGATCTATGGCTCAGTTGGGGATTTTCCATCCTTCCCACAGAGTGTTCTGCTGGCAGTGAGTCCCAGATACGCCATCTGCCCTCCTGTATCCCACATCCTTCCCCAGGGTCCCTCACCACACACAGGGGCGAGGGAGTGACTTAGCGGCAGACTCGGAAGTCCAACTTGAATTCTGGTTCCAGCTGTGTGACCTTTGGCAAGTTACTTAGTCTCTCTGTGCCTGAGTCCCTCATAGAAGATGGAGACAATAGTAGGCACTCCAGAGCGCTGAGAGGATTAGCTGAGAGGGTTCAGTAAGTTAACATAATACAGAAGTTTGCACAGCGTCTGGCTCTAGTGCCCAAGAAAATGCCAGGTGACCTTCCAGAAGGCACCTTGGGCAGCAGACATCCCCTTTAACTCAAGCGGGGCCTTCAGCTCTGTCTGTCTGCACTCCAGTGAGGACAGCCAAAGCAACAGCTGTATAACCCTCTCCAGAACGTGTCCTGAAACCTATGAAGGAACCTTAAGAATCCAGCCGAAAGACTATAAAGCGAAGTCCTGCCCGCTAGTTTTGGGCCTCGGCTGGGATACCCCTTCATGGGAGCTGGTCCCAGCTCCCTATTAGAGTTCATGAAATGTAGGATCCCTCAAACCCAAAAAGAGTTTCGAATGCCGGGGGGACCAAACAAATGCCAATGTCACTCACGGCATGAAAAGCAGAGCTGTAGGGTGAGCCCACTAACATCATTCAAGAGTGAACGGAGGCCTTGAACTTGAAACTGTTGGGAGGCTCTGAATTAGGGGCCGTTTGAGATTGCCCTCAGTTCCATGACACCTGCAGCGCTGAGGGGCTGAGTCCAGCCACAACTTCATATTTTCTGGAGAAGACACAACCTTCCACAGCCTTCCTCTGCAGCCCCACCCCCCACCCCCAAGCCAGGCTTCCTGTTGTCTTGTGGCTCCCACGACAAAAAGCATGCGCCTAGAAGGTGCCTGCAGGCTGAGGCAAGCTGGCCTTCACCTACACAGTGGGGGAGCCTTGAGGTGTTAGCTTCCTATTTTCACCTCATCAATAAGAAGCAGCTGGAAGGGAAGCCAGAACCAAGGGTTGTTGTCCCCCATGGTCTCTCCAGAAATGGGAAAAGCTGGGGTGCCTGGGTGGCTCAGTTGTTAAGCGTCTGCCTTTGGCTCAGGGCGTGATCCCAGAGTCCTGGGATCGAGCCCCACATCGGGCTCATCTACTGGGAGCCTGCTTCTTCCTCTCCTGCTCCCCCTGCCTGTGTTCCCTCTCTCACTGGCTGTCTCTCTGTCAAATAAATAAATAAAATCTTAAAAAAAAAAAAAAAAAGAAAGAGAAATGGGAAAAGCTAGGCCTTTCCTTTCATGGGAAGAAGGACAGGAAAATGGCTGGTTAGCCCTTCCCACACTCGCTCCGTTCCACCCAGGCCTCGGAGAGGCTGTCCGCTCCGAGAGGGTGCTTTCTGCTGCCTGTGTCAGGCACTGACTGTGTCGGGCGTGCGGTCCCTCATTTCATCCTCACGACCCTGAAGTCAGTATTCTTGTGCCTATTGACCGGTGAGGAAACAGGCTAAGCAAGGTGATGCCATGGGACCAGAGACTGGGGAGTGGTGGCGTCAGAATTCTAGAGGCAAACTCGCTGGCTTCACTAGAGTCCCCCCCTCAGTAAAAGGTGAGTGAATGTGTCCTCCAGCTCTCCGCTGCACTCCCACCTCAGGCTTTCCTGGGTGGGGTCCCCACTTCCTTCTCCTTCCCTAGCTGGCCCGGCCCTGCATGAAAGCAGCTGGGGCAGCAGAATCTGAGAGAACTGGATTCACTCCCTGACGTTGCCACTCACGGCGTGTGGTATGTGGAGCAAGTTACGTCTCCGGGCCTTGATGGGCTCATCTGAAAACAGGAATGTGGTTGCTTCCTTCAGAGCTGCCCAGAAAGGCGGAGATGCAGGGCAAGGCAGGACAGTTCTCAGCAGAAGCTTTGGATCCAGGCCACTCGGGCTTACATCCTGCCTCTCCCGCCCAGTGACCACGGGCCAGGGGCTGAGGGGAATCTCTGATCTCTCCTTCCTGATCCTCCAGGTGCCGACTGCCACGGTGTCTGCTTTGTGAGGTCGTGGGGACGATTTAGGGAGCTAATGAACGTGCAGTTTAAAATACCATGCTTGGCACATAGTAACTGATCAATTGACGTTAGCTATTGTTGTTATATTTTCTTCTCAACAAAACATTGCCCAGGGTGACCTTGGCCCCTCCATCTTGACCTCCAGTCCAGAGCTCTGGCTCTCCGGGCTCATTACCCAGCCTCCTGTGGATGTCCCACCGGGTGTCCCACGCCCCACCAGGTGTGTCTGATACCGTCCCTTCCACGACGGCCTCTTCCTGGGTCCCCAGTCTTGGATTTTACCATGTCAAATCCACTCTGGAGAGCCGGAGCGGTTTGAAAACACAAATCTGACCAACGGTTTTTTGGATGACACTCTGCAGGGCTCTCTAAGCGCAGGCCCTCAGCAGGCCACCCCCTTGGGCACCCTTGGCCTCAGGGAGAACCTTGGTCCCTGGTCTTGTATGCCAGTCCCCGAACAGGCCCCTCTGGCTGGGGTCTCCTTCTCTTCCCTTTCCCCTCCCCTCCCCTCTCCTCTCCTCACCAGGCTAACCCCTGTCATCTTCCAGGATTGGGCTCAGGTGACATCTCTGCCTGAAGCTGGCCCTGACGCTACCAGTGTGGGTCAGGCACCCTGGGTTTCTGCTGCCGGGGCCCTTGTGCACCCGCCTCTCAGCTGCTTTCAGTGAAGCCCAGCCTGTCTCCTTGTCTGCCTCCCCATCTGGTCCGGACACGCAGGACTGCAAAGGTCACACCTTACTGGTCCTTGCAGCCCAGTGCCTAGCTCAGGCTCTGACACTCTGACGCAGCTCCAGAAACGTCTGCGGAACAAACGAGGAAATACAAGGGGACCCCTGCAGGTGCAGCACCCCTCACCACTGTGGCTGCAGAAGGGCATGGGGCTCCCACACGCAACAGGCCGATGGATGGGTGAAGTGGGATTATACAAGCCAGTCTAAAGGGGCCCCAACTATGGGGCTGTGGGCCTCCTGATGGTGGCATAGAAAAGCGGGTTACTTTACAAATCCTCAAAACTGTAAAAGGCCCACGTATGCCAAATAAAGCACGTCACTGAGCAGCACCTTGCCTCAAAACATCCAGTTGCAGCCTCTACAGAAAAAGCATCTGGGAGGAATCGGGGCCTGAAGTCAGGTCCCTGAGCAGCCATTTCTCGGACGCCGTGAGGCACGGCAAATTCAAGTTCAGGGTGGTGGCTGCCACTGACGTCTACCTCCCCACGCCCTTTTTCCAGAGCCTCAGGAAGCCCAGAGCAGTTAGCGGGCCACTTGGGATGAGGCTTTCCTTTTCCCCCTTGTCCAAGACGGGGTGCTCCCAGGGCACCCCCAAGTCCATTCTGAAAGGCAGTCTCTGCCTCCTATGGGGCCAGATCATTCTCTCTTCCCCAAAGTCTCTCAACTGAGCTTCACAATCCCAAGGGACCTCTCTAGACCATATTGCTCTGTGTTATAGCTGGTGATGTTCTTTCTGTCTGCTCTAATCGTGAACTTGAAGGAGGGGTGGGATGGGTAGTTCAAGGGTCAAGGGGTTTGGGCACCACATCTGGCTTTGCAGGAATACCAGGTTCAGATCATTTACTTCTTTTAGAGAATTAGCCCTCAACCCAGGGACCCCTTGCCCGCGCTCCCACCCTAGGCTGTGACAGCAGGTGGACTGGCCACCCCCCTTGTCTGGAGAGAAGCAATCAGATGTGAGGGCTGCACGTTGCTAGGGAGCCGCTGGCAACAGCTGGCTGCGAAATAAGTCGTGTCCTTGGGAAAGCATGTTCCCAGCCGCTAATTAAATGCTGCTGCAGCCTCTCCTCCTTCGGGGAGCTATAGAAATGTGCTGAATTAATGCAGGCAGGAGCAGGCAGGGAACAGCGGGTGCACCAGCCCGCGAAGGCCCCTCCTGTCTGTACAAAGGAGAGGCTCAGGGGGCAGCAATGAAATTGCTCAGCCCCTAGGGACTAGGAAACAAAATCCTGGCCTAGGACAATGCAGCTCAACTAGCCCACGGGGTGCCCACCTAATACACCTCGGCTGTCACAGGGAACTTCACTGGCTAACTACTTTGTTAAAACTCATTAAATCCCACTTCTGGGTCTATAGCCAAAAGAATTGAAAGCAAGATCTCCGAGATATATTTGCATACTTCTGGTCACAGAGGCACTGTTCATGATGGCCAAGAGGTGGAAGCAGGCCACGTGTCCACTGATGGATGAGCGGATAAACAAAGTGCAGTGTACCATATAACGGAATATTATTCAGCCTTGAAAATGAAGGAGAGTCAGACGCAGCTCCAACCTGCACAAACCCTGAGGACATTATGCTAAGTGAAATCAGCCGGTCACAAAAAGACCCAGAAAAGGACAAATACTGTATGATCCCACTTACACGACGAAACTAAAGTAATCAAACTCACAGAAAGCACAGCGGCGGTCGCCAGGGGCTGGGCGAGGGGGAAGCGGGGCCTTATTGTTTCAGATTTGACAAAGCTGCAGAGATTGGCCACATAGCAATGTGAACGTATTTATCAATACTGAACCGTGAACTGTACGTAAAGAGGTAAGTTGGTACATTATATGGTTTGTGCTTTATACCACAATTAAAAATTGAAAAAAAAAACCTCATTAAAAATGTTAAGTAAGGGGTGCCTGGGTGGCTCAGTCGTTAAGTGTCTGCCTTCAGCTCAGGGAGTGATCCCGGCGTTCTGGGATCGAGCCCCACATCAGGCTCCTTTGCTGGGAGCCTGCTTCTTCCTCTCCCACTCCCCCTGCTTGTGTTCCCTCTCTTGCTGGCTGTCTCTATCTCTGTCACATAAATAAATAAAATCTTTAAAAAAAAAATGTTAAGTAAGGAGCGCCTGGGTGGCTCAGTCGGTTAAGCGTCTGCCTTCGGCTCAGGTCATGATCTCCAGGTCCTGGGATCGAGCCCCACATCAGCCTTCCTCCTCAGCAGGGAGTCTGCTCTCTCTCTCCCTCTGCCCCTCCTCACTGCTCATCCTCTCTCTCTCAAGCAAATAAAATCTTCAAAAAAAAATGTTAACTAATACATGCTGACATTAAAGAATTACAAAGATAAAATAAGCTAAAAAGTAAATGCCCACCTTCCCTTGCTCCCAGGTCTGCTCTCCAGAGGTAACTATTGTTAATAGGATCTTCAGTATGATTTCCAAAGTGTTCCATGACTCGATGACCCGATGAGCATGTGCATATTTATATCTATACTGACTTCAATCTCAATACAGATTTTAGGGTGGTTTGTTTTGTTTTGTTTTGTTTACAAAAAATGGCATCACACTAAACATGGTTGCTCAATTACTAGTAATGGCTCACAGAGCTTTCCAAATCAGTATGTACGGACCTGGCCTATTATTTTTAACAGCTGCATCAGATCCGATTTTATGGACATCTTACCATTTATTCTGTCTGTCCTCTATTGATGCACATAGTAGTTTCTACTTTCTCACAATGAAAAGCTGCAACGAAGTGGTGTTGTACATAGTCTTGCTCCTGTATGCTTAATACATAGAATTTAACTGGGTTTAAAAAATAGGAGCATTTTTGAAGATGCTGCTCTTTTGTCCTTCGGGAAGTCTGAGTCAGCTTACTCCCCCACCAACAGCGTGGGGAGAGCACACTACGTTCTTGACAACATAGGGGTCATCAAACATTGAACCTTCGCTCATCTGATGGGTGAAAAATAAATATCAGAAACATTTTCAGATAGCTCTTGACCATGTGTATTTATTTTTTCTGTGAACACCCTGCTAACAAGATTCTTTGCTCATTTTTCATTTGAGGTTGTTCATCTTTTCATTATACATTATATATTTTTAAAATGGTTTATACTGGGGCGCCCGAGTAGCACAGTCGTTAAAGCGTCTGCCTTCGGCTCAGGGTGTGATCCCGGCATTCTGGGATTGAGTCCCACATCAGGCTCCTCCGCTGGGAGCCTGATTCTTCCTCTCCCACTCCCCTGCTGTGTTCCCCCTCTCGCTGGCTGTCTATCTGTCACATAAATAAATAAAATCTTTAAAAAATAAAATAAAATAAAATGGTTTATTACTAAGGAAATCAATCCTTAGTATACCAAATGTCATTTGTCATTTGATTTTTGATAATTTTTGTTATGCATAAGTTTCCATTTGTTTTTTGTGGGTTTTTTTTTTTAAAGATTGATTGATTGATTGATTGATTGGAGAGAGAGAGAGAATGCACAGAGGGAGAGGGAGAAGCAGGCTCCCCACTGAGCAGGGAGCCTGATGTGGGGCTTGATCCCAGAACGCTGGGATCATGACCTGAGTGGAAGGCAGACACTCAACCAACGTGAGCCACCCTTCTGAAAAGGGGCTTACTCACTGCACAATTATAAACCGAAATCGAGAAGACAAGAGCACTTGGGTAATCACGGGTCTACTTTGCAAGGGTCCCCTGTCCTTCTCAGCCCTTGGCACTCTGCCTGCCCCTTCCAGAACCCACTCTTTGCAAGACCCACAGAAATGTACCTGAGTCCCACACCAGCTCTTTTCATTCTGCTTTTTCAAAAAATCACTATTTTCCTAACACAACACTTTCCAATCTTCTAAAACTCACCCCCCCCCATTTGACAACCAGGACAGTCTCCTGTCCCTCCAAGGTTTTGAGATGTGTCTCAATTATGAATCCTTGTCTTCTGCATAACCTCCTCAGAAACTTTTTTTTAACTCTCTGCAATTAGTAATGTGAAAACTTACACAGTTTTTCATTCTCCCAATAAAAATATCAACTTGTTTTTTCAAAAGAAACTTCCCTCAAGATTCTAACGTGCCCACCTACTACCTCAATTTTATCTGTAACCTACCCTGAGTTAACACTTTTCAGATAAAGGTTTATTCTTTAAAAATTTAACCAGAATGACATTTAAAAAATTTTTATTAACAACTGACCTTGGAAAACAATCGAGAGGCAATTTATTCTGAGTAACACATCCTTCCTTAAGGACAGATTTAAAACCTTGTAACACCCCCTCACCCCCCAAAAAACCCTTTAAAGACAAGGGAGAAGAAACTGAGTTTGAAAATCACCTTTATTTTCCTTCTGCGTTCCCCCATTCAGAATATTTCCAATCCCCTTTTTTTTTTCCTTTTAGTAGAAACATAGACCCCTCTCTGTTCTTTCAACAATTAATTAAAGCTAAGTGACAGTCTCCTCTCCTAATCCTGGGGAGTTAATTACTAAGTTTGGAAGAGAAACAGTAGCTGAAGACCAGGACATCTCTGGTCTCAGGAAGAACGGGATGTGCAGCACAGGGCCCGGGAACCCCCTTCTACCAGCAGAGCCTGGCAGCAGTTTCAGACAGCTGTCCCGTGGCCCTGTAAGTGCTCCTGGTGGAGGACAGAACTCCATCATCAGAGTCAGTAAAACAAGATGCAGAGGAGACGTGGGCTCCCACAACACAGCCGTCCACCCCTCGGCTCCTTCTTCCCAACTCCGCACTCAGACACTGGTCACCTGGCAGCGTCACTGATGGTGCGATGGGTGAGCCAGAGCAACGCCAGGGCCCCTCTGGCTTTCACAGATGGGGCGAGAAGTGCAGGCATACCTCACAGAACGGTATTTTCCAGATACCGCGTTTTCACATGGCAACTCCACGTCTAGCAAATTTATTGGCACCATCGTTCTAATAGCATTTGCTCACTTTGTGTCTCTGTGTCACATCGGGTAATTCGTGCAATATTTCAAAGTTTTTCATTATATTAGGGTGATCCGTGACTGGTGATCTTTGATGTTATGTAATTGTTTTGTGTGTGTTCTGACTGCTCCATCCACCCATTGTTCCCCCCCCCCTCTCTCCCTCTCCTTAGGCCTCCCTGATCCCTGAGACACAACAATATTGAAGTAGGCCAATTAATAACCCGACAATGGCCTCTAAGTGTCCAAGTGAAAGAAAGAGTCGCATATCTCTCACTTTAAATCAAAAGCTAGAAATGATTAGGCTCAGTGAGAGGAAGGTGTGTGGAAGGTGTGTTGAAGGTCCAGATGAGCCAAAAGCGAGGCCTCCTGCCCCAAACAGACAAGTTGTAAATGCAAAGGAAAGGTTCTGGAAGGACATTAAAAGTGCCACTCCAGTGAACACATGAATGATAACAAAGTGAAACAGGCTTCCTGCTGATACAGAGAATATCTCACTGGTCCGGACAGAAGATCCAACAGCCACAACGCTCCCTTGAGCCAAAGCCTCACCCGGAGCAAGGCCCTCATGCTCTTCAATTCTGTGGAGGTGGAGAGGGGACGAAGCTGCAGAAGACAAGTCTGAAGCTAGCAGAGTTGGCGCATGAGGTTTAAGGAAAGACACCGTCTCCGTAACATCACACTGCAAGGTGAAGCAGCAAGGGCTGGTGTAGAAGCTGCGGCGAGTTCTCCAGAAGATCGAGCGGAGATCATCCATGAAGTGGCTCCACCACACGACGGATTTTCAGTGTGGACGAAACAGCCTTCTGTAGAAGATGCCATCTAGGACCTTCACAGCTGGAGAGGGGAGGTCCGTGCCTGGCTTCAAAGCCGCGAAGGACAGGCTGGCTGTCTTGTCAGGGGCGAATGCACCTGCTGACTTGAGGCTGAAGCCTGTGCTCATGTGCCGTTCTGAAACTCCTGGGCACCTGAAGAATGATGCCAACTCCACTCTGCCTGTGCTCTATCAGTGCAACAACAAAGCCCAGACAGTACTATGTTTACAACATGGTATACTAAATTTTTCAAGCCCACCGTTGAGACCTACTGCTCAGAAGATTCCTGTCAAAATATTACTGCTCATTGACAATGCGCCTAGTCCCCCAAGAGCTCGGACGGAGATGTACAAGGAGACTGATGTTTGTACACCTGCCGATACAACAGCCTTTCCGCAGCCCATGGATCTAGAAGTAATTTCAAGTCTCATTATCTAAGAACTATATTTTATAAGGCTATAGATACCAGAGACACTAATTCCTCTGGTGGATCTAGACAAAGTAAATTGAAAATCTTCTGGAAAGATTTCCAGATTCACCATTCTGGATGCCATTGAGAACATTCGTGATTTATGGAAAGAGGTCAAAATATCAGTATGTCAGTATTAACAGGAGTTTGGAAGAAGTTGATTCCAGCCCTCATGGATGATGTCCGTGGAGGAAGTCTCTGCCCGTGTGGCGGAAACAGCAAGAGAACTAGAATGAGAAGTGGAGCAGAAGATGGGACTGAACTGTTGTGATCTCACGATCCAACCTGAACAGGTGACGAGTTGCTTCCATGGATGAGCAAAGAAAGTGGTTTCTTGAGAAGGAGTCTACTCCTGATGAAGAGGCTGTGAAGATTGTTGGAATGACAACAAAGGATTTAGAATATTACAGACACTTAGCTGATAAAGCAGCTGCAGGGTTTGAGAGGACAGACTCCAATTCTGAAAGAAGTTCGACTGTGGGAAAGAGGCTATCAAGCGGCATCACCTGCTACAGACAATCATTCGTGATAGGAAGAGTCAATGGATTCAGCAAACTTCATTGTTGTCTTATTTTGAGAAATTGCCCCAATCCAAGGCAAGACCCTCTATCAGCAAGAACATTCTGACCCACTGAAAGCACAGATGATAGCATTTTTTAGCAATACTTTGCACACTTAACAGACGATAGCATAGTGTAAATACAGCTTATATATGTACAGGTAAACAAAAACATTCACTGGATTTGCTTTATCGGAGTACTCATTTTCTTGAAGTGCTGGGGAAGGAAACCGAAGTATCTCTTGAGTTGTAGCTGCATTCGGAAACATTTCAGAAACTCAAAGGTTGGAGCCTATGACTTACAAATTCTCATGTTCTCAGTTCCTGGCGCTTCGTAGGTCCTCAATAAATTTGAAATCCTAAATGAACAAATAAGCCAACCTACACACTAGTGTGAAGAGGGAGAAATATGTGGAACGTATTTTCAACCTCTAATAAAAGATACCTTTGTTGGTCGTTCCCCCTGAAAGGGAAGGAATGGATACAGAAGCACAGAAACATCAGAATTCCCTATTAATGTTGTTGGTAGTCAGTAAAATACCAGTGTAGACCTATAGAAATCCAGGATTTAAGTGGATTCTGACAGAGGCTGGATTAGTTTTACCTGCCATTAACTAGTAATGATGATAGTCTCTCTGAGATCAGTTTCCCTATTTATAAAATGAGGAAAATATGGCATTTTTCAAATACAAGGTGTTACATTGCAAAACGCACTCTTATTTGTGTTAATTATATATTGTTATATAACAAATTACCCCCAAAATTCAGCAGCTTAAAACACCATTAATCTCACACAATCTGTGAGAGCCAAGAATCTGAAAGCAGCTTGGCTGGGTGGGTTTTTTGTTGTTGTTTTTTTTTAAGATGTATTTATTTATTTTAGAGAAAATGCACGCATGAGTGGGAGGGGCGGAGGGAGAGACTCTCAGGCGGACTCCGCACCAAGCGCACCAAGCGTGGCTTGCCTGGGTGGTTCCTCTTCAGGGTTTCGCCTAAGGCTGTACTCATTTGTTGGCTTGATAGAAGCTGGAGGATTCACCTCCAAAATGTCTCTCTCACATGGCTATTAGCAAGAAGCCAAGTGGGTCTCTCCAGAAGGTTACCTGATATCCTCATGACAGCTGGTTTTCCCGAGTGAGTGATTCAAGGAGGTGGGGGGGGGCGTAGAGTAGATGCAGAAGTCTAGCCCTGAAATTCCTTTTATAACCTGGGATTGAAAGTGACCCATTCACACTTCTGCTGTGTTGTATTCGTCACACAGACCAACCCAGATCCAGTGATGGAGGGAACTACACAACAGCATGAATCTAGGAGGTGGGATCATGGTGGGCCTCTTGGAGGCTGGCTACAAACAATGTAACACTAACAAAAAAGAACCCAGATAATTACACCATGACAATGCTTTCTTATTACTTGGAACTACTATTTTATACTGTTTTAACCATGCCTTTTATTTTTTGATGATTTGACATGTTAGGACCTCACTGACCCTATAGGGACTGCCGCTCCCTATAGGGAGTTAGCTAATTCCTAAAGATACCAAATAGCACATCTGGGAGTGTGCCTTTATTTGCACACCAACCAATCCAGAGCCAATACCCCAACCACCTCCTTCATGGTGCTCTTACACTCTGGGCCACTATCCAGCTGCCCTAATACCTCAGAGCCAGGTATCAGACAACTAGGGACAGTCCCTATGTTCCAGAGTCCACCGAATACTCCCATTAGCCAATCCCAAACCTACTCAGCTTGCCTTGCCTGTTCCTTCTTGTAGAAACCTCAATAAAGGCAGCCTGGGTGGCTCAGTGGGTTAAGCGTCTGCCTTTGGCTCAGGTCATGATCCCAGAGTCCTGGAATCGAGTCCCACATCAGGTTCCCTGCTGCGTGGGAAGCCTGCTTCTCCCTCTCCCTCTGCCTCCATTCCCGCTCATGCTCTCTCTCTCTCTCAAATAAATAAAATCTTAAAATTAAAAAAAAAAGTTCTTAAAAAGAAAAAAAAGAAAAAGAAACCACAATCAAGGCTCTTGCCCACATTTTCCCTGGCTCCCTTACCTCCTGAGTGACCCAGGTGCTTGCCCATGGAAGCAAGGCACACTGCACCTCCTGTATCTAGACACCTGTAAGTAAAACAGACTTCTTCCTTCACGAGTCACTTCCATGTCTGTGTGTCGAATTAAAACAAATCCTTGGATCCTTAAAACATATACTTACCCAAAGAGCATTTTAGGCCTTTTTCTGGACTTAGAGGCATTAGGGGTGTGCTGAGGAACAGCCAGTGTCACCAGCATTTCTCATCTGACTTCAGCTCTAGTGTCGTCTTCTTCCTATTCGGAATCATGTGGCCCCTGTAAGTTAATCAGCTTCTGTTCAAAGTCAGCATGAAGTTCCTGACAAATTGGTTCACACCTTAATGATTAGTCCCGTGCTTTGCATGAATTGGTCACACCAGGCCTCTCATTGCATTAAAACTTCTTCCATTTATTCCAAGGCGTGTGATAGCTTTCCCTTCATTCATGTGCCCTGCTTGGTGTTTGATAAGCAATTCTTGTGCACGACTCTCAGCATGTCCATAAAACCTCATTTACCAGTGGTTACCTTGCTTTCTTTCTTAGTTCCAAAAGCCCAGGGTTACTGATTTGCAAAAATATCTGGCCTCACATTCATTCCTGCAGTGGCAAACCTTTGCTTCCCTGATACCAAAATTAACCGCACTTCTGCGTCTGTACCTTTCTGTACATAAAATAACCTTTCATTTCAACACGAAATCACAGTACAATCTTTTTGAAGACATTTTAAATATCACGTACATTTAACACACGTGGTATCCCTAGTGCATATTACTCAGCAGGGCTGACGACAATGTGAAGAGCACACCCAGCGTGTACATGCACAGGTGACAACAGCAGTGACGTCACGGTCACTGTCTAGCATCACTGATAAGACACCGATATTAGATACACTCCAATCCTGAAAAATGCATCTCCGAATTCACGAAATGAAGGAATACCTTCCAACAAAAGGTGCTTACATAGCTTCCGGCCCCACAGTAAATGCCTACTACACGTTCACAATCAACAACAAATTCTCAGCAAACAAGGTTCCTTTTAATCCAATGTGTTTGGCTGCGAAGAGGGTCAGGGATGTTCTGGTCTTCTCAGACATGGGTATGCCGGGGACAGAGGCCATGGCAGCAGAATGGTACCACCTCAAAAGCCACCGGTCTCCTGTGTAGGGGCTGGGCCTGGAGAAGGGGCAAGCTCATGTTTCTCGCAAGGAATGAAGAGGCACTATCAGGGCTGGGTGCAGTCTCTGTGACATGAAAGAGGCATGAGCCTCCCACACAGACCAAGAAACCTAGAGAAAGGCAGCTAGCATTCACTGAGTACATACTGTATTAAGAGCTTTAATTAATACTCATTTAGTGCTCACATCAGCCCTGCAAAGTAGACATTAGCCCCATTTTACAGAGAAACTGGAACTCAGTTCAGCTCTTTTATGAAGCCCAGGGTTTGCACCTGGCCCCACTCGCAAGGCTAAGCTGTTCCCAGAGTTCTGCTGGGACACCACGGGTAAAGAACGAGTCCTACTGTGTATCTCTCTCCTTCTGCATTATTTCTGCCTCTGATAATCAAATGTCGTGTGATGGAGAGAGTCTTTAGAATTTTTCTTTTTTTTTAAAACAACAGAGGCTTATAGCTATAAAGGGTATACACTGAGCAGATGAATGTTGTAAATAAAATTGCCCTCTGGAACATCAGAATCACTTAATATGCTCAATTCTTTTCAAAGCACGTAGTGCAGAGAACTGTTATGCTGATTACCAATAATTATAATCCATTCATTAAGGAAAAGTCTCTAAGGGCTTCTACAAAGGAACACTTCATGGCTGAGATGGAGTTACTCTGTGTACTTGAAAATAATGAAGCTACCGTTCTTTTAAAAATTATCTAATTTAGGCTTTTCACTGATTTACACTGTGCTTCTCTACAAGGACTCTGAATGAAAGAGGTTTTGCTAAATTTAAATGGAGCCTTTCTCTCAAAGGTCCAGAGTAGCTTGGAACTGATCATTGACATGCCAGCCCCTGCAGAGTAGGGGTGAGAGGAGAGAGTTTCAGGGAAGAATTTAGATCTGAAAGATATGTCCCTGGAAGTCTCTGCTTTTCTTAAACATTTTGGTTCCAAAGAATTTGTTTCTCCAAAGATTCTTGAGATTCACTGGACATCTGTAGAGAGAAGGCACTAGAATTTACTGAGAGCAGCCTTAAATCTTTTAGAAACAAAGTTAACATGAACACATAGGGACTGCGAACTTCATACGGGTCCAGTGCTCCATGAGCTGAATGCTTTCTCATTTTAGTTACATCATTTCCAGTATAAGAGGCCATCCGAGATACGGATGCAGAGGGCTATAGGAGAGCCAAGAATCTTACAGAAATCCAAGAACAGGAATCATAATTGGGCTTTTTCAAACCCAATCTAAGAAGGTACCCAGCCAGCAGGAATTTCATGACTCTTTCCTCACGGGACCTGCCTTCCTCTTTGCATCTATTAATTTGCTTTCAATTATAAGAAACAAAAAACCCAATTCGAAGTGGCTTAAACAGTAGGGAAACTTATTGTCTCACAGAACTGGAAATCCAGCTATAAGGTGGGTTTCAAGGTCGTGTGATCCAGTCGACCAACTATATCATCTATGATCGGGTTCTTTCCTCTCCATTCTGCCCTCCAGGTCAGCTTTGTCCTCAGGCTCTTTTTTGAATAGGATCATGGGTGGTGGATAGTGGAACCATGGGCTACGTGGCTCCTCACTCACATTTTCAAAAGAGAAATGTTCCCCCAGCAGTTCCAGAAACCTGTACCTCATAGTACCATTGACCTGTTTTAAGTCACATGACATTCGTAAACTAATCTCTTCTGCCGACTGCTCTTGACCTAGTTCTAGTTCTGGTCACTAACAAGGAGTATGGGATTACCATGATTGGTTTAGACTGCTCAGGGCACATCCCCAGAGTGAAATCAGAGGTGTGGGTGGTGTGCGGAGAGGGAGGGGATGGAAAAAAGGAAAATTGGAAATAGTTCCTAAGTGACTGCCTAAAGTAAATGGGTAGACACTGAAGCCATATGGTAATTCTTGAAGGAAAAACAGGTTGGGGGGGGGGGGGCAGTGGGAACCAAGAGCACTGTTTTGGATGTGCTGGTTTTGAAATGCCTATTAGATATTCAAATGAAGATATCATGTTAGCCACGGGATATATGAATCTGGACATCAAGGAAGGGGTCACGGCTAGAGTTATAATTTTGAGACTCATCAGCATACAGCTAGAATTTAAAACCTGGGGAATGGAAGAAATCAATTAAAGAAATTACATACAGAGGAACTGAAATGAGATTCCAAGGCCAAGGCCTGGGGCCCTTAGTATCTAAATGTAGAACCAAAGAGGAGAAGCTAGCAAAGGGACCAAGAAGCAACAACCAGCAAGGCAGTAAGAAAACCAGAAACACGTACTGTCCTGGAAACCAAGAGAAGCGAGTGTTTCTTGATCGAGAGAGAAATGAGTTATGCCCAATGTCAGGAGGCTGAGTATGAGAGGGACAAGAGGTGAGTGCACAATTGGTACCATGGAGTCACTGGTGCTGAGACAAGCAGTTTCGGTGGGGCGGGACGACTGAGGCCCATGTGGAGCAGGCGGAGGACAAATGGAACGTGGTGGGTGACAGCGTTTAATTTAGACAACCCTCCCAAGAATTTTTTCTGTGAAGAGTAACAGAGAGATGTTAGTGGTAACTAACAGGGAAAAAGAGGCCAAAGCAGGAGGTTTTAAAGAAAGAAGATCCTAGGGGTTATCTAACATGCTGACAAGGAATGACCTATCAAGAGGAAGATGCGGGAAAGAATCATCGCAGGAGTGAAGACACTGAGAAGTCAAGAAGAGACAGGATTCAGTGAGCAAGTGGAGGAGGAGTTGGCCTTTTGTAGAAGCAGGGCTATTTCACTCGGGAGGAAAGGCAGGGAAGGAATACACACGCCAAGTCATGCGGTTGATGTGGTGAAAGATAAGGGAATTCCCACCTGATTGTTTCTATTTCTGGCATGGACTAGGGGGCAAGGTGATCATGAGAAATGGGAGGAGGAGTTGTGAAGAGAAATGAAGGGGTCAAGCAGCAATTCCAGGCAGTGGGAGAGTTCACAGACAAGAAAGGTATATGAGGACTGCTCAGTCGTCAGACGTGATGAAAGGTACGACCAGGAGAGTGGAGGAGTAAGGTGGAGCAAAGTACAAATTAAGCTTCAAAAAGGTGAGGAAATGGGCCCAGGGTCACACAGCTAATGGGCAGAAAGGCGGGCATTCACACTGAGGCCCAAGTGACTTCAAACTCTGTGGTATTTCCACACTGCGAGTCCCTCAGGCGCTATCGAGCGACCTGGTGCAAAGACAAAGCTGCAGGTAAGGTGCGTCTACAAAGATTTGTTGAGCCCCACAAACATGTGACTGCTGTGCGACCCTGATTTTGCTATGACCTATGAAGAATCTAGGAGGATGCCTCAGTATTTCACCCTTCCAACGCCCAGGGATGTCATCCTAACCCTCCCATTCTCCTTTGGGTTATGACCCCGACTGCCCTGTCGGCCTCCCTCCAGTCTCCAGTGCCCCCACACCATCTTCCGGACTGCTAAACACGGTCTTTGTGAAATGCAGATTAGGTCTTCCACGGCACAAAACCCTAGCACCATAAGACACAAGACTCTCCTTCACAATTTGGCCACATTCCCCTGGCCTCCCCCAAAGCTGGTGCCGCAGAGCTGTTATTGACCATTCCACAACCCCAACAGCCCTCTTCATGCTTCTACTCCTCTGGGCATGCTGGAGCTCTCCTTGAAATGTCTGTCCTCTGCCCTGGTTCACACAACACGGTCCCATCTCCTCCATCCTCCTCCACCGTCCCCAGACAACCGCTATGGGGGCTTTTGCCTTTCTGCATTCGAATTCTCTATGTCTTTCCTCATCCTCCACGTCATAGCACAGCATCTACCTGACTCATACTAGGTGCTCAAATCCTGTGTTGAATGCTGAATGAGAATGAATTTAGCTGTTCAATATTGAAGATGATGAAATGAGCTGAACTGCTTTTAGTGGGGCTCAGCATCTCATACCACATTTGTCATGTTCCCAAGGGATGTCAGAGGGATACAGAATCCACCTTTCACAACCTACTCTGAAACCCAACATTTCGAGGCTGCTTTCAAAGTCAGACGTTACTGAACAAGCTTACTGCATGAACGGTAGCTACATTATGCAGAAGAAACCTAAACAGCCTGACCAGGCAGCTGTAGGACCCTGGCTGAGACCGTACAGAAGGTCGGCTAGGGCCCAGCAGGTGTCTGCAGGAGCTGTGATGGCTTGGCCGTCCAGGAACAACCAATCTGATCTCTTTAGAGACGCCAGGAGCCTGCCAGCTCTCCCTTCCCAATCGCTGTACGTGCTACACAGCGTTTGTATCTGCTGTGGCCAAAGAGAACTGCTCACTCCTCCACCCGCATGACACAGATGGTACAGATGGGAGCATGCTTTCTCATGACAATGTGCAATTATGCCCAGTTCCTCCAGCTGTAACAATTACCAGGACAAAACCCCAGGGAAGGACACAGTCCTGGCAGAGAACGGTGTTCCATGCTGGCACACACCACTAAGTTCTCCCAAGGGTGGCCACCGCAGCCATGGCCTCTGGTGCCTTTCACAGTCCTTCCTGGAACCCACGGAGGTGAAAAGCATTCAGTGAGATCAGGACATAAGGCAATCATCAAACAGGATATATTTAAGTAAGAAAATACCAAGGCTTTATTATTATTCTTTTTTTTATAAAGACAGCCCTGTTGTCAGCTACGTGGAAAGGATGTACACAGTTCCCGTGAGGAAACAAGACATCCTGCTTCAGACTGCACACCATAATGCCAAAGAACAGACGCCAAGGGGGAATGGGGTAATGCTCTCATCTTCATAGCAATAAAATACAAAATAAGACAAAAATTAAATGGACTTAATGCTGGACATTCCCACAGGGAAAAGACCAGAGGACTTTCAATCAATCAGTAGTTGGATATGATAAAAATTCCATTAGGCTGAGCCACCCTCGCTCCTCTCTTTGGCCCTCCCCATCTGAGGTATAACAGTCTGGAACCAACAAAGCTGGCAGTCAGGAGCTTTTGCTTCAGAGTCCACCGAGATAAACAGGGGGCAATGTCTTGGAAGACCAGATAACTGGGCTTTGGTGAGGCACCTATGTGCAGCAGTGTCGCATATGGAAGTTGACAACATACTCAGCATTAGTCCTCTGCACTGAAATAGCAAAAGGCTCAAAAGGGTGAAAGGTGAAGGCAACAAGGCGTCGCACTGTGTGGTTGATGGGGCGGCCCAGTAAGCCTGCCTGGATCTCAAACTTGAGCAGACCAGAGTCCCGGGCATAGAACCTAAACAGAAGAAGGAGAGAAAGAGAAGATGGTACAGATGTTCACCACCACCTTGAAATCTGCACAGCACGGAAATGCAGCAACTCATTATTTAATCTGTTATCTCCTCTTACATCGGCCCCAGGTTATCAGAAATGCAAAACCGCCTTTGTCTGAACAGCTCATTCTATGCACAGGGTCATTATGAATTTTACTGTGCTGTCCTGAGTCATTGGGTCATTTCTCTTTCCCAAGGTGACCTTTAATTACAGCCTTAACTACAGCTTCCCCTTTTCCAGAAAAGCTGCCCCAAGACTGTCTAGGCCAGGGCTAGACATGAAATGGAAGCCACATGTATACTTTTAAATTTCCAGGTAGCCACATTAAAAAAGGTAAAAAGAGAAAGGTGAAATTAATTTAAGTAATATATTTTATTTAACCCACTACTGGTATCCAAAAATATTACCATTTCAACCTATAACTCAGGTAAAAAATATTAATGAGATATTTCACATTTTTTTTTGGTATCAAGCCTTTGAAATCTGATGTGTGACGTGAGCACGTCTCAGCATGGACTACTCACACATTAAGTGCTTAACAACCACCTGTGGTGAGTGGCTACTATCCAGGACAGCCCAGATCTTGGCCCATATTTGAGTTTTTCATTTTTAAGAATAAATTCTTTCAGAAGGTCCTTCTTTTTCACACACAAAAATAAAATACTAAGTAGTTTTTCATTTTTCATCTAATACTTCCATTCACCCCCAGACTTAAAGACATCTTCCCACATGCAAGATAAGCGTCTTCGGGTATCAGGATACTAGAGATGTTCAGTGGGGTTGGGGCTGAATTAGGGGAAGTCCCGAAGAGCTCTGAATTACAGAGCTCTATAACTTCCCTTTTGGAAAGCAAACATATGGTAGACATAAAGATATTCATAGCCTCTGACTCGATAATCCCATTTCCACGAATTCATATCCTCAGAATTTAATTTAAATGGAGGACATAGTGATATGAATAAAGACGGCTTCTCCAGCACAGCTCCAATGTAAAAATGCAGGAGAATGAAGGCTCAGTGACAGGGGACTAGTTCAATCAACTGTGGTACATCTAACTGAGGGAATAATAAGCCATCATTAGGACTGTAACTCTGAGGACTATGTAACAACATGAAAAAACATTTCTGAAATAAAAGCAGGCTACTACAAAGGACAATGGTAACCAGGATTCTAACAATGTACACGTGAACACGCATACTGACAAAGACTAGAATGGAACATCCGATACAGGCGCTCAAGTCATGGCGTTTCCTCTTCCAATGCCTTTAATATCCTCATATTCCTCATTTTAAATTAAAAATAAGTGAAAAACCCCTTTAGTCAGAGGCAATAGCCATTTCCAAATTTATTACTTAGGTTACTCTCTTTTCAAATTAGAAAGGCAGGTCAGAAAGGAGAGGAATGTATCTCATGCTACCTTGACAATATCAAATGAGGCCCGTGAAAAGCTTTTATGTGTAAAAACCACATTCACCTCACCCACACAGTCCCCAACACACAAAGGTCTTGTAAGGTTAAGTGAGTTGTTCGAGCTTCTAAATCTAACTACCAGTTCACAGGCAACGTACGAGAATGAGAAAAATCGTAAATACTACTCCAGGGACGCGTGACCAGACTCCAGCATGTGGGCAACGTTACAGGACAATTTCACTGCCAGGGAAATAAGAGGAAAGCAGAACCTACAGGATAAAACAGACTTAAGGGAGCAGCAACCAAATGCAATGTATGAGCCTTGTTTAGATCCTGATGGGAATAAATGGAACCATAAAGAGTATTTATAAAACAACAGGAAAATGTGAAAACTAGGTACTTCGTGGTCTTAATAAAGTTTTGATAATTTTCTTAAGATAAAATAATGGTTATGGAGGTTGTATTTTTCTGTCTTTATCTTTTAGAAATTCATGCCGAAATGTCTCAGTAAAATGCTATAAAATCTGCAATTTGCTTCAGAATAATCAAGGGTGGCAGTTGGTGGGGGGCAGGTGGAAAGAGATGACAACACTGACCATGAGCTGATAACTGTTAAAACTGGGTGGTGGGTATGTGCAGGTTCATTATACTCTTCCACGTTTTATATGTTTAAAGCTTTCTGTAATTAAAAAAAAAAAAAGTTAACTGGTTTTTGGAACATGACTGCAATTTCCCAAAGGAAATACCATGAGTGGTGATTAACTGTTCAGAATGTGTTACACAAGCCTATTTAATACACAATAAAGCTGGATCGTGAAACACTACCTACCACTGTTTCCATGTGAAAAAGGCCTTCTACTCTCTAGCTAAGGGTTCCAGGAACACACCTTCCCTGAAATCATCCCATGGGTAGTTGTGGTACCAGTTCCTCTCCCTAGTATCAAACACAACATACAAAGCAACACAAACTCCCAACACGGACAGAGAGGGGGTCTGTGGAGTAGACATTTGTGAGGGAAGGACTGCTTAGTTTTCAAGGTTCTAGCAATAATATAGCAGTCTACATTCTAAAATTTCTCCAGTGAGGAAGCATGAGTTTCTCCAAAATCTGCCTGTTCCCCAAATTATCTCTGCTATCTTTTCTACTAGGTAACATGAGGGGATAAAATAATTTGAGTGAAATAAAATTAGAAAGTCTCAACTATAAACACTATTATGAAATGGTATGTGGTTTCCTACCCTGGATACCTTTAAAAGGGAACAACACTTATCTGAATTGGATGTTTTGATGAGAAGTAAAGAGCAGAACTACTTAATTTATGAGATTAGTGCCTACATGATCAAAAGCACTCACCACATTATAGAAACAGCCTGTCCTTCCAATTCAACCCATGAGTACAAGCGGGCACAGTCACAGTGGAATGAGGTCCAAGGAGAGAGAGAGAGAAAGAAAGCGGGCCACCTTTAGCCCTTAGACAGTTACTAGCATCTGGAGCAGTGATGGTGTACCTGATAGGGTGATCTCCACAAGTCTTGGGTCGCTCCATGACAGACACCCACTTGTCATCGTAGCTGAAGAGAGACAAGTCAAGGTAGGGGCTACCGCTGTAAGACTGGGCACTGATGGGGAGCTGACCCAGCAGCCGGCGCACTGCCTCCGTGTGCCCTCCATACTTGGCATTTACAATGGTGTCTTTAAACCTAAAATAAAGCACCAGTGAGGAAGGCTGTGTTAGTAGGCACAAAAAGCTGCCTTGGATTTTAAATTGATAAAACATGTCTAAAAACAACTCATTCTGTAAATAGAAATCTAGATAGTGAAGGAACTCAGAACTCTCACACGTCACTAGTCTGCCTGGCTACAAACACTCTCAAAAACCAGAAAAGAGAATTTGAAGTGGGAACATTAAATTACTTTAGAAAAGTTAATACAGACTCTCCAAACAAGTTTAAAATGAGTATAACTATTCTATGACAACACTTCTACTCAAATCTACTTCCCCCAAATAACAGCCTCAGCTTGCATTTAGAAAGCAGTTATAGAGACAGAGAATCCCATGGAAAAGAGCAGCCTCTCTCCGACTTTTTTTTTTTTTTAAAGATTTTATTTATTTATTCGACAGAGATAGAGACAGCCAGCGAGAGAGGGAACACAAGCAGGGGAGAGGAAGAAGCAGGCTCACAGCGGAGGAGCCTGATGTGGGGCTCGATCGCACGACACCGGGATCACGCCCTGAGCCAAAGGCAGACGCTTAACCGCTGTGCCACCCAGGCGCCCCTCTCCGACTCTTCTTGGGATCAGTTATAAGCCAACTTCCATCAAAACTTTCAACAAAGTACTCATCCCTTGTTTCAAGTCTGGGAGCTAGCTACCTCTACTCCCACAGAAATATCGGTATCTAAACAGTAACGTGGACACAGAGTCACGTATCTCTCTCACTTTCAGTTATAATAACAGAGCAATTATTTCTCACAACTGTCATGAATACTAAATTTAATACCCTTTGACCAAGTATTTCTACTCTTCTAGAAATTTACCCTAAGGAAGCAATCCCATATGCAGAAAAATCTGTGCACATTCAATACAGCATTGTTTATGATAATGATAAAAACCTAATGGAAAACTGAAATTTTCAAAGATTGCATGCTTACAGAGGAAATGTTTATCATAATGGTAAGTAAAAGAAACAGGCTATATTCTGTATACACAGTGGAATTAAAAAAAACAAAGAAGAAGGGGCGCCTGGGTGGCTCAGTTGGTTAAGCGTCTGCCTTCAGCTCAGAGCGTGATCCCTGGATCCTAGAATCAAGCCCCGCATCGGGCTCCCTGCTAAACGGGGAGCGTGCTTCTCCCTCTCCCTCTGTCTCTGCCACTCCCCCAGCTTGTGCTCTCTGGCTCAATCTCTGTCAAATAAATAAAATCTTAAAAAAAAAAATTTAGGCCTAAAAAAAAGACTGGCAGAAATATACCAAAATTATAACTGTGCTTGTATAATTACATCTTGATTTTTTTTCTTTTTCACTTTCCCATAGTTTCTTAGAAAGAATGTCAACTATTAGTAATGTATTTTTTAAAATCTCTATATCAAAGCATATTATATGGTTTAAAATTCAAGGGGAAAATAATTTTTTTAGTCCAGGGGGAAAATATAACATCTTATCCCTGAAATCAATGGAATGAAAACTAATGAAATAAATTTAAAAACTTGAACGTTCCCAACTTTGTGGAGACCAGAAAGCTTGATGAGATGGGTTCTGATTTTTGTCTTCACCATTAACCTGTGATGCTGGGTGGACATCAACAGTTCTCAGTTTCCCCTGAAGAAAGCCTAGCTCTCAATATTGCTTTTCTGTTATTCCTCTTGCCCGTAATTTTCACAGCCTCAGCGTAAATCATAAAATTAAATCTTAGGCCAAAGAGAACTTCTTTCCATTTTGAATGAGCTGGAATCAAAGACTCTGGGCTCTCTGGTTTTCAGCTCCTTTTCGGCCAACATCTAGTACTACTCTCATAATCCACGCTGCCTTGCCTGGCTCACTGGCTTCAGATGATGGGGGCTGGCCCATAGCTACATAATAATCGTAAATCACAGCCTCCATGACAATCTCTAGGTTGAAGCAGTTCGTCTTCCCCAGCAGCTCCACCAGCTCCACTCTCCGTGCTCCCTACTGACAAAAACATGAAGCAGTAATCCCTGGGACGTCTTCTGATGTTTAACACCTCGCTCACTGTCACTCTGTCCAGTTATGACTCTCTCAATTCGTGGGGATTTCTAAATTCACAGAGATTACCCTTCCAGCACCATGGCCTCCTAGTTCCTGAACCTCCAGTACTAAATTCCACAACCTCTCCTACATTTAATCAATTCCTCCCCACCTTTTCCCAAACCATCAGTTTCCCCCCACCTACACAGTTTCAGACTATTTCCTGTACCATACTATGGTGGTTTATGGGGAAAATATATTTTCCAGAGGCTTCCTTAGAAAAGGTACATGAAAGGTCATTTTTTGAGAACTTTCATGTCTGAACATGTCTTTGTTCCACCCTACTGGATATAAAATTCTAGACTGGAAATCATTTTTTTCACAGAATTTTGAAGGGATGGTTTTATTGGCTTCAAGCTTTCAGTGTTATTATTGCTAAGTCCAATACTATTCTGATGACTTATTTTTTAACATGTGAAATATACGTTCTTTATGCAATTTTTTACAATTTTTTCTTTATCCCCAATGTTCTAAAACTTCATTTAAAAAGACTGATTTATTTCTTTTAGAGAGAGAGAGACAGAGCATGAGGGGAGAGGAGCAAAGAGAGGAAGAAAGAGAATCCTAACCAGGTTCCACGTGGAGCCCAACAAAGGCCTTTTTTTTTTTTTTTTAAAGATTTTATTTATTCATTTGACAGAGATAGAGATAGCCAGCGAGAGAGGGAACACAAGCAGAGGGAGTGGGAGAGGAAGAAGCAGGCTCCCAGTGGAGGAGCCTGATGTGAGGCTCGATCCCAGAACGCCGGGATCACGCCCTGAGCCGAAGGCAGACGCTTAACCGCTGTGCCACCCAGGCGCCCCCCAACAAAGGCCTTGGTCCCATGAGAATGAGACCATGACCTGAGCCAAAATCAAGAGTCAGACACCCAATCGACTGAGCCATCCAGGTGCCCACCAATGTTCCAATATTTCATGATGATATGCTTCAGCATGGGTCTTTTTTTCATTAGGTACTTGATGGAGCTGGTGACAGGCTAATAAAGATTTAATAATTATTTATCTGGGGGCAAAAGCCATGATTTGCACCTGCCAATTTCTGTGCTGTCAATCCTACTGCTGTGGTCAATTTCAAGGTACCAATGTGACATCGCTGAATGTGGAACTGTCGAAAGATGAGCAGTAGCTCTTAACTGGATAGTATTTTCACCATACAGATAAAATAGATACAAATACACTCAAAAGCATAAATAATAGTAAAATAACTACAACGTAATTAATTTTTTTAAATTAAGGACACAATTTGTTTTTAAACATTTCATTTATTTGAGAGAGAGAGAACATGAGCAGGGGAGGAGTACAGGGAGAGGGAGAAGCAGACTCCCCACTGAAAAGGAAACCCAACATGGGACTTGATCCCAGGAGTCCGGGATCATGACCTTGAGTCAAAGGCAGACACTTAACGGACTGAACCACCCAGGTGCCCCATAATTAATTAATTTTTAATAACGACCGCATTTAGCAATTGCTTGCAGAAATTCTTGAAAGCTTAACAAATTAGCTCTCATGAGCCCGTAAGAGCCAGTCTTAGCACACCACTGAAAGGTCCTGCCAATTTCAAAATTTATGTTCTTTAGGACCGGAAAACAATTTGCATTATTTCCTCCCTGTCATTTGCTCTACTGAGCCTTGTGGAAATAACCAGATACTGGATGTCCTGGGCAAATTCTCTAATTTCTTTTCATTGTTTCTCTCCCATTTTCCTACTTTCATCTGTTTATTCTATTTTCTTGGAGAATTCCTCAACTATTCCTAAAAAATTTATCTATTCTAGGAATGTTTCTTCTTTTATAGCTTGAATTATTTCAGACATTGCATTATTGTTCCTTTATGCTTTCTACTGTTTGTTTTATTTTGGTTTCTTTCAAAGTGAAGATTTTCCTTAAGTAACTCATGATCCTTGGTGTCCCCCTGCTTTTTTTCTTGAACATTTACTCTAATCTATATTGGATCCACTTTTATTTATTTCTACTAAAAGATTACTGGAGACTATAAAAATAAGCATTTTAGAGCCATGAGTTCACAAGAAATAAAGAATTCCAATTTATATACACATTGTATTTTCAATGCAGCAAAGCAAGACAAGATGGTTAATGAAATGTTACATTACGATACAGTTCTGTGGGGGAGATAAAATATATGAATTTGAACATAAGGAATAACAATGTAAAATCTCAAATAATATTGGCATAATTTGTTCTCTCCTTTTTATATCAAATACTGAATATCAAATTATTATGGCATCTAGATTCCCCCCCAGGTTATGTTTAAAAGCGTTGAGTTGGGGCACCCAGGTGGCTCAGTCGGTTAAGCTTCTGCGTTCGGCTCAGGTCATGATCCCAGGGTCCTGGGATCAAGCCCCGCATCGGGCTCCTTGCTCAGCAGGGAGTATGCTTCTCCCTCTCCCTCTGCCTGCCACTCCCCCTGCTTGTGCTCACTCTCACTGTCAAATAAATAAAATCTTTAAAAATTAAATAAATAATAAAAAATAAAAGTGTTGGGTTATGTACCATAAACTTATACAATGTTATATGCCAATTATATCTCAATAAAACTAGGAAAAAAGGCTTGTAATAATTTTATTTTTAAAAATCAATATTAAATATACATTGAAAACTGCACTTTCTGCAATTATTCAAATTTAACAGCAAAAAAATTTTAAGATCAACTTAAAAATTAATGTAAGAGGATACCTACAGTTGATCAAAATCTTTTAGTGGTATGATGTAAAATTCTGAGGATCACAAAACTGGAACTCCACCTTTCTTTTCAACCTTTATTCTCTCCTCCTGAGACTTCCTACAATTTCACTTAATTCCAGATGCGTTCTGAAATAACTCTCAAAAAACAGCTTCCTCGAATTACTGGGTGATTTCATTCATTCAACAAACAACTTATGAACTTCTTCCACATGAAAGACACTGGCCTAGGTGCTATGGGTACAGCAGTGCATATAATAAACTAAAATCTCTGCCCTCATGGCAGTTTACCTTCTAGTGACTTTTTTGGTATTTTCTCTCAGCCAGCTATACCCAGCTTTGTAATTAGTTGATAATGATCTGCCTGATTTTAAAGCTAACTTAAAAGAAGAAAATTCAGGGATGCCTGGGTGGCTCAGTCGGTTAAGCGTCTGCCTTCAGCTGGGGTCACAATCTCAGGGTCCTGGGACTGAGTCCCACATCAGGCTCCTTGCTCACGGGGAGCCTGCTTCCCACTCTGCCTGTTGCTCCCCCTGCTTGTGCTCTCTAACAAATAAATAAGTAAAATCTTTAAAAAAAAAAAAAAAAGGGAGAAGAAGAAAGAAGAAGGGAGAAGAAGAAGGGGGAAGAGGAAGAAGAAGAAGAAGAAAATAATTCAGGGGCACCTGGGTGGCACAGCTGGTTATGCGTCTGACTCCTGGTTTCGGCTCAGGTCCTGATCTCAGGGTTGTGGGATCCAGCCCCTCACTGGGCTCCACACTCAGTGCAAAGTCTGCTTAAGATTCTCTCTCTCCCTCTGCCCCTCCCCCCACTCTCAAAATAAATAAATCTTTTTTAAAAATAAAAGAAGAAAATTCATTCCAAAATGAAAAAAGCAAATTCTGATCCATGTTCTGCCTCCAAAAATCCTTCTATACTGAACAGAAATGCTTATAAGGCAGAAAACTTGTGTGAACCAGAGAAAAAGGAAAAGGCAAGTAACTTGTCTGAAAATCAATATCCATCTATTTCTGAGTACTACTCTTTTATATAAGGGGTGATGCCACTGCATTAATGTATCTGCTTTGTTCCTTTTTTCCAGTGGCACTGATGCTTATTCTGAGTCATCTGTTCACTCTGGTCTGACCTATCTTGAAACCTAAAGCAGATATTGTCCCTAACTGGCTAGAGTTGGGGGAGCAATTTAGTATGCGGCATCCAATAAGGCACTGACCAACTAGAGTAGGATTCAGCTTGGTCCAATGGCCCAAAGTAACCACTCATTTCACAATAATGTTCTCAGATAATTATATCCAAAACTCCGGTTCATAGGAAGACCTGGTTGATGGGGGGGTCTTAACTTAGGGTGATCCAGGTGTTTGTGGAGGGACTCCAAGTATGAATATCTGAAGGTCTCTTCTTTGGGTTGGTCAGTTTCCCTAAGGAAAAAAATCTCTAACCTCCTCCCTCAGGAGTATAAGCCTGGCTGCCAAATCTGATAAAGAGGACAGAAATCTCACCTTCAGTTTGTTGGTTTTCACTTAATTCTTGTTTTTAGCATGACAAATCTCATCACTACCTCAGCTGTGCCTCATGAACCTGAAACCAGAGCCTACATGGTTCAGTTTCTCCAGAGACTAAACCTCCAGCCCTCTGCGGAGGTGGAGAAGAGACAGTCATATGGCAGAGTAGGCTTAGAGAAAGGGGTGAGAAGTCCTGATTACTCCTTTCCAGACCTTCCCCCAATCCTATTTAAGCCTACATCATAGGTATCTTCAGAGGTACCTGGGGCCTCCAATTCCCCCAACTCTTTCCAGAGTTCTCTGGAGCAAGGCAACTTGTTTCTGGATGGCTAAGCTCTGCAGTCTTAAGTTTTTGTTCTCTGAAGTGTGGCAAGTTGTTTACCGATCATCAATTAGCTTCTCAGCACCCAACACTGATTCAGATCTCTCTCCCGTCGCCAATCATCTCCTGTCTCCAATGTCTCTCCTCTCCCATTCTCTTTGCTCTTGTTATATTTATACCTCTTACTCCTTTAATGTCATTTTAGTGGGGTTTGGGGATGGAGCAGAGATAAACACATGTGTTCAACACATCATGTTTAACCAAAAGTTCTAAAAGTATTTCCTTAGTCATTCACTCAAAAAATACTTAAATGTTTGACAGTACATCACGAAAATACAGCAATAAATAATAAAGACATGGTCTCTATCTTTCCGTAGCTCTCATACAGCTCTCTTTCCTCTAGGACAAATCAGAGATAATGTACAAGTAATTCCACAGGTGCTGAGAGACAGAAGCTCAGGATGACCCAAGAGGTTACAACAGGCCGACCTAACCAAAGCAAGGTAAACAGAGAGAATACAGGAAGGGTGTTCTGGAGGACATGACTACTGGCCTAACACCAGTGAACTGTCTAAAGAAAAATTAAGCCTGTTAAGCCTGGTGGAAGAGCTTACCGGCGCTGGATCTGCCTTGCAAAATTGTTGCTGGAAGCTGAGCAGGGAAACTGCACTTCACTATGTAGGGTAGCATTACGGAAGAGGTCACAGAAGTTCTCAAAGAGCTCTAGAAGCTCATCTGATGTATTCTCAAACACGGCAATCACCTCTGTTGTCACCATATTGTATACCACAAAGAAAGACGCCTGCAGAAGAACAGAGAGAGCTATGAGACAGCTGGGTATACTGCCATGCCTCGGAAACTTACCACTTGCTTGAAAATTCAAACAAGTAAACCAAGCAAACACTTCTGCTCCTGTACTACCATAACAACATGGCTCCAGGTGGTTCTGGGAGAGGAGGAAGCCTCGGTGCACTTTATCGATCAAAGGCCATCAGTCATGGCCAGTACTGTTGGATTTACCACCATATCTGCGCTGCTGGAATTACTGAGGTGGCCTGCGTGTACGTGTAGAAAGGTTGCCAATCTTTCACTTCTGACTCTGCAAATTCAACATTTTCCCTTCCTAGTATTTATTCGCTACTTGCTCCCCAACCCAGCCTGAAATAAAAGGCACTTTTTTTAAATGCCAGATTTAATTTTCCTCCCTGCTGAGAAAGTGATTGGTAGCCTGTAGCTGCCTGTTGGCAAATTATTTTCTCTTGTATACGTACAGTTGAAAGTTCAATTTAGGGACATTTATTTTCCCTCTTAAGATTTCTAACATGCAGAGAGACACCTGAAGTACACTGTGTCCTAAAACTGCCCAGGCAAGTTGTAACCAAGCAGGGAACTGCTGTTGAACAAATGAAAAATCAGGGAGGCATTTTCCATTTCTTTCTTCATAAACGTTCTTTCAGCCAAGAGCATTTGGAAGATACATTTGAGATTTGTAGCAATTAAGATCAGAGGGGGAACCTGAAAAGCATTCAAATGCCATAGGTGGCAGTTACCACTTTGTCTGAATGGGCCCCTGGGTGATCGGCCCTCTAAATCACCAGTGCTCTGCTCTAACAAGGAAGCTCCAGGAACACCTGGTTTTTGTCCCAATGAATGTGGCAATGCGAATCAATCTGTAAGCTTTCAACAGGACCCTAGAAGTTTTCAGAATGTTTCAATTAGTACTCCCCCTCCTACGACAGAGTTTAAGTCTCCATCATCAATTCCTGGAGTCACATGGCCCACCTGTTTTACTAGTCATTAGTCCTTCCCAGAGCTTTCATTACATGACTTTTGCAGTAAACTGGAAATTAAATATGACTGTAAATTAAAGAGGCTGGAAAGTAACCTGAGAATAATACCCATAATATTAGCAAGGCTTTGTGTGTAGATGCACTTTCTCTCATTAACGTTATTGGAACCTATCAAATTAAACTGGGGAAGGAGGTGGGAGGACAACTAGGACAAACTGGGTTTAAAGTTACAAGCTTTGTAAGCAAAACACTGAGCACTAGACTGAGTCTAGCCACATTTATTAGAGCTACCAGAAATAAATGGGTCATGTTTTAGCAAAGGAAAGAAGGATAATCTCAAATGCAGCTATCACAGACAACTTATTCCTTCCAAATGACAAAGGTAATTATAGCTCAAACCTAAATAAAAGATTGACTCATGTCCTTTCTATAGACTTGGACAACACTTTGACCCTATCAGGGCTCCACCAGGATCCATCATAATTATGTGAATATAAAATTACACAAACCTTACTAGCCTTCCCTCCAGGGCAGACTGGGAAATACAGAAGGGACAGAAGTCAAGAGTGTCTATGCCAATCTTCCATGACACATAAGATGGACTAGGCGCTCATTCGTGATGGCTTAATGGGCACCTTCTTCATTAATAGGAAAGAAAAGAATCCAGAAAAACTAACCTCCAACCATATTACTCCCCCCTCCACCCACCTTTTTTTTTTAGAATATACAAGCTATGATTCAGAAGAAAAATACTGGAAAGCATTTTACCGTGGATAGTTGGTAAGGTCTTAGGAAACAGTGTCCTGCACAGTCTCTACTAAGACAGAACCAACTACAAGTCAGTGGGAGATTTGAGACTCAGCCCTCTTTGTGGCTGACTGGTCTGCTCTCTATTCTGAATCCCCAAACTCCTATCTAAGGAGACATTCTGGAAACAGGAGAATAGAGGGCAAAGGTACAGAAAGGTAGGTCTCTTACTCGACCAACACTAAAGTGGAGAGCTTCTCAAAGAGAAATACTCCCAAATAGCCTGAATTTCAACACGATATTTCAACCTAAGAGTCTTGGGAGGGTTCTGCGCCCTTAACACCACTTGATTCCCATTTGAGAAATAGCTCTTTCCCCTCCAAGATCCTTCAGCCAAACTGGAATACCCCAGGACCTGCAGTCCTGATGATTCACTTGGGGGATCAGAAGTTTTGGCTTCCTTTTAATCTTTTCACTGCCCTACAGCCTATGGTCCAGCACATGGGCAAGACCAGGGTAAAGCCATAAAACTTAACTGCCAGACGAACTTACCTATTAGTTAACTCCTAAGGATTGTATGAAAAAGTATACTGACATTAACCCCTTAAGCAGGAAAGGCCAAATTTTTAGAAAATTTTTTTTGGTATGGTGGGCTCATTCTCATTCCTAGAACTAAAGCAGTCAGACCAACAAGCACAGTCCCACAAAATCAGGCAGGATTATCCACCAGTAGTCCAAACTTTGACCTTGTAGCACTTTGGCTTCTACCTCAAGGGAACTGAAAATGCTCTGCAGAAGAATTAGGGCAATAATTACAGAGCTGACTACCCACATGTCAATGACTTGAGATTTAGCTTCCATTTGTCCAAATAATTACATGTGGCCAGAGAAAAATGGAGCTATTTTAAGTTTGAGGCCTAGGATAACAAAAATTCAAGAGCATAGAAAATGCAAATTTCTGAGAGGCTGGCTATAGGCAAAGAGAGAAACCTTCCCATTTTACCAAGGGGATGGGAGGAGAAAGAGCAGGAGAGCACTTCGTACCTGTGAGGGATCTGTGACCCGCAGGGTTACCACGTCCTCACTGGTGTACTTGATAAACAGATGGTTTTCATCCAGAAGCTGCATTTTCCACATGCGCAGCTGCCGCAGCTGGTCAAAATACTGGAAGAAGCGCCTCTTGGCCATCGCACTACCATCCTGCTCTGCCCGGCGCCACAAGTACACAAGCAGCCGGTGTTTCAGGGAGTTGATGAAGGGATCTCTGAAAGGATTGGCCATGCCTGTCTGACTGTCGCGCTGCACCTCTGGGAAAACGGCTGACACAGTGAGGAGGTCATCCTCATAGCAGAAGCGGCCGATGGTCCTCACATCAATGAAAGTGCCTTCAGGAGTCACCTGGAAGACGTGGATCGTCTGCTGCTGCACTGACAAGATGGCCAGGATGTTTTTGTACAAGTACAGCCCTTGGTTGTGTGACAGGACCACCTTATCACACTTGAAGGTGCGGGTATCACATAAGCGGCCAGTGTGAAGGTCAATGATGTGAAGGGAATAGTCTTCCAGAGGGGACCGTGGGTTGGGGGTCACAGACTCACTGTTCCGATACACCTCATAAAAAGGAGGGTGCGGCTCATCCGGGAGATAGGCAGCCGAGCCCACGATGACACACCGACAGTCATCGGTGAAGAGGCTGCACTCCCGGTTCAGATGCTCCCCGTTGGCAGCTACGTTGGTAATGTGCAGCAGGACAAAAAAGCGTTCAAAGAGCCGGCCGCGGATGTTGACTGACCGCTGGTCATTGCCATTGGACAGGATCTCCCCCTCATAGCCCTGCAGTAAGTCCTCAGCTGCCTGGCAGCCCTGGTACTCATAGATTTCAAGGGAGGTCTGGTCTGAAGAGAAAGCAATAAAGTAGCGCCCATCAGGCGAGAATTTACGCAAGAAACAAGGAGGCTTTTCCACATTGACGACTGTGAAGTTGGGGAAGACATTCTGGTGGAACACTCGGACCTGGTGCCAGTGGGTACCTGCCTTGCCTGAGCTGATTCGCCGCCGTTCCAAGCGGTGAATGACATTTTGGTTCTGGATTCTTCGAGGTTTGATGGTTGAAACATGATGATCCATTATCACATCTCTGCATGGAAAAGTAAAGAAGTCAAGAAAACAAAACAAAATTGACCAGAACATAAATGTATAAGTTAAGGAGATTTTCCTCCTTATACCCTGGACCTAAGAGCTCACGGGGTGACAGTGGTCAGCATTTCTCCTTCCCAGATTATAGTCAGAAAGTGGTCCTGACATTTCTGATTCTAAAAACAGGTTTGAGGGAAGGACCTAATTCACTAGGAACACCTTCAAAGCACACTTAGCTGTTGGGAACATTCAACAGAATAAATGCAGAATTATATCAAATTTGTTCAGTGTAAGAGTAACATTTAGTGCACGTTCATTAAAGAAATGTACTAACTGGCTGTTCAGATGTCCATACTACCCAAAGCAATCTATAAACTCAATGCAATCCGTAACAAAACCCCAATGGTGTTTTCTGAAAAAATAGAAAAATTCATCCTAACATGCACATGTAATCTCAAGGAACCCCAAAACAGCCAAAACACCTTTGTAAAAGAACAAAGTTGGAAGACTCAGACTTCCTGATTTCAAAACATATTACAAAGCCAAAGCAGTTAAAAAAAAAAAAAGTGTGGTACTGGCATAAAAACAAATATACCAATGGAATAGAATAGAGAATCCAGAAACGAACCCTCACAGATGTAAACCCAAGACTGAGGAAGTTCGGAGAACCTCAAACATGATAAACCCAAAGAAATCCATGCCCAGACACCCTGCAGTCAAACTTAAAAACTAAAACACAAAGTAGAAATCTTACAAGCAACCAGGTAGATGACATACTACCTGGAGGGGAACAATTCAAATGTCTGTGGGTTTCTTGAGAAACTGTGGAGACCAAAAGGAAGCAGAACGTTTCTAAATTGCTGCCTCTGGGTAAAGTCAAATACCAGCTAAAAAAGCAACTCTCCAGATTTTTCCCTACCTTCCCATCCACATCAACTCTCATTCTACCCTATTTTATTTTCTTCAGCCCTCATCATGTTTTGAAATTATCTTGTTTACCTTTTTAGTATCTGTCACCACACACCGACCCCAGGGACCCTGCCCAATTCCTTGCTGAATCCCATCACCCAGAGCAGTACTGCAGGCACAGTAACTGCTCATAAATATGTTAAATGAATGAAGGGGCCCTGTAGGATCAAGAATTCACTAGGCAAAGTAAAAGAGGAGCATTTCAGAAAAAAGGAAGCCTAAAAAATACACTTGGAAGGAGTGTGGCATGATATATTTGGGAAACAGAGTAATCCCAAGTGGTTAGAGCCTAGGTAGCACAGAGTGAGTGATAAAACAGAAGCCCAGAAAAGCAGACTGGAGCCAGACTGGGAAACACTTCACACGCCCTGCCATGCCACACCAGCTATTACACACTTTAAGCAGGGGAGTGACTGACCCAATCTATATTTTAGAAATAAAAACATAACATACAATGTAGTATTTATGTATAGTGTCCCTTCTAAAAGGGATTTGAAATGCTTTACGTAAGTATGGATACTACCTAGTCAAGTTAAAGATATGCATACCTCTATGACTGACCAAACTAAATTTCTCAAACTGCTAGTCACGACTCATTAATGAGGCCTTGAAATCAATTTAGCGGATATAGCTGATATTTTTAAAAGTGGAATAAAATTAAAAAGACTACATTGTATCGCACATAGTAAGGGTAAACATTATTTCGTGAAGCTTGTTTCAATTATATATATGAATTATATGCACTGAGTGAGGCTATAAAATCTATTTTCTACTGATCTAGACTACAGCAAGAGAGTGCTTACTCAGGCCAAATCTTGTCTGCCTGCTTGTTTTTGTAAACAAAATTTTATTGGAACACAGCCATTCCCATTCACTTACATGTTACCTATGGCTGCTTTTGTCCTACAAAGGCACAGATGATCGATTAGTTGAGACCAAAGACCACATGGCCCACAAGCCTGAAATACCTACTGTCTGGCCCCTTGCAGAAAAGTCTGCCAACAGCTGATCTTGAGCACTGGTTCCCACCTGGAGCAATCTTTTAACATCTGGAGACAATGTTTGGTTGTCCTAACTTGGGAAGGAGGGATGTTGTGAGTATCCAGCAAACAGAGGCCAGGAGCGTTGCCAAACATCCTACAGTAAACAGGACAGCCCTCCACATTCAGGCCAAGATGCCAACTATGCTAAGGATGAGAAACCCCGACCTAGAGAAAGGTGTGTACACAAATAACATGAATGTCTGCAGGCCTGTTAGCAACAGCAAAGACTGACCGCACTCCAAATGCCCATGAACAGAAGACTAGATCAATTCTTCCAGGCATATTCATGCAGTGAAATCTTACGAAGCAATGAATTAATGCACTATACAGTCATACATAACGACCTAAGTGAATCTCAGAACACAACAATGATTGAAGAAAGCAAGCAGCAGAATATTTGTGTGTGATTCTCTTTATATAAGCTTCAAACAATTTCTAGTTTAAGGCTATCAATATATATGGTATACAATTACAGAAAGCAAAGGAATTATAAAATTCAGAACAGTGGTTACCTGTGAGAAGAAATGGGATGGGGACTGAGACACACTGGCAGCTCTGTTATATTTTTTCTTAAATCAGCATTCACTGTATTGTCATTCTTTAAAGATTACATATACTTTTAAAGTATTATTTGTACTTATTCAGAATTTTTTTTTAAGTAGAAAACAATCATCGTGAAGAGAAAACTAAGGTAGGACAGTAAGATGAAGCCAGATGTACAGAGAAATGCATACCATGTGACCTGCAGAACTGCCAAGCTTCTAATTTGGCTCTGATTTCTCTCAGCAAACAAAGCAAAAGGAAAAAATCAGTACAGAATCTGCATGGCCAGGGGCGCCTGGGTGGCACAGCGGTTAAAGCGTCTGCCTTCGGCTCAGGGCGTGATCCCGGCGTTCCGGGTTCGAGCCCCACGTCAGGCTCCTCCTCTATGAGCCTGCTTCTTCCTCTCCCACTCCCCCTGCTTGTGTTCCCTCTCTCGCTGGCTGTCTCTATCTCTGTCGAATAAATAAATAAAAAATCTTTAAAAAAAAAAAAAAAAAAAAAAAAGAATCTGCATGGCCAATAATATAGAAACTTAACAGATGCTTGAAGAAGCACAGCTCTTCCCAGGACTGGAGTTTAAAAGCAATCTTTCTTATAAGTTTTCTCAAAGGACCTTGGCATGACAAAGTGAGCAATATCCTCTGAACAACAAATATACTGAATTTCACACAGATACTCCTTGTAGCAGTGACATTGTTGATGTGGCTATTCTGACACAGCCTAAAAATCACACTATTAAGGTTTAAGCATTTCAAAATACCAAATAACACACAAAACTACCTCACTCAATCCCTGCCCAGGAATCCCTGCCAACCTATGATGGAGGCTGGAGTCACAGAGGGTGACCAGAATGGGAAGACAAAGGCAGAGAAGGCCCAGGAATGGGAGGACTAGGCATGAGACACCATCTAGCAGACTAACCGTTGAGTCGGATCAAGTATACTACAGTGGTTCAACTTAGAAAGAGCCACTGATCATATTAAGCAAAACAGATGCTTAATCCTAAGAAAATTCATGTACATTTTGTATCATCCCATTTTAATTCTCTGATTTGTCTTCTTAGGGAAAAGACACCAGTAACTGGGGTGAAAGGTGTGAAGGGGTGGGGTAAGCAGAGTTGAGGACCTATTAGCTTCAGCTCCAAATTGTACCGAAAATCCTCACCGAACTTCGTACACTTCTCTCAGCGTACGCGCTGTCTCTCCCTCTCCCTCCACACACACACACACACACACACACACACACACACACTCTATTTTATATCACACAATTGTGATTTTTAGAGACATGATGGAGTTATTTAAGGCTTTTTCAACTTGTTCTCTTATTGTTCTGATTATAAAACCAATACACGCTCATAAAAATTCAAACGCTATAGAAAAAGTATGTAATGAAAGTCCCTTTGGGGCGCCTGGGTGGCTCAGTCGGTTAAGCATCTGCCTTCAGATGGAGCCCCCAGTCCGGCTCCCTGCTCAGCAGGGAATCTGCTTCTCCCTCTGTCCCTTCCCCTGGCTTGTGCTCTCTCTACTGTTCACTCTCTCTCTCTCTCTCTCTCTCCAATAAATAAAAAAAAAATCTTTACCAAAAAAAAGTCCCTTCCAGTCGGGGTGAGAGTTATTATGAAAAAAGAGTCAAGGTAACTGATGATATTTTCCCCAAAGCTGTCCCTCTCCCAGCTCCCCTAGTCAGTGAATAGCCCAGCTACTCTCCTGCTAGCAGGAACCAGAAACCTGACAGTCTTCCTTGATACCACTTTCCCTCAGCACCCTGATCAGTCACCAAACTCTGGAAGCTTTATCTCCTACTAAACAGCCCTCTAATCTTCCACTTATTTCTATCACAACCTGCCAGTACCCTTATCCAAACTTTTATAATTTCACGTCTGTGATATTGCACCAGCTTCCTACCTAAACCCACACCTTACAACAGCCAATAATCTTTTCAAAATGCTTTTGTGACCACGTCCTTTTCCCTACAGATTAGAACAGGGCAGTATCTTCCCACTGCTTTTTATGATCAGAATCAAAATCCCTAACATGCCAACCAGGTGTTCAAAGGTCTCAGCTCTGCCCCTCCAACCCTATCTTTTCCCATTAACTCCAACCATTTCTTCAACAGGGATCCTACCTCCCTCCTGCCTCAGAAGCTTGGCATTTGCGGTAAACTGAAATCTAAAAAAGCTCTTCTCCTCCCTTTGCTAACTCCCATTTCAGTAATCAACCTAATTATCTCTTCCTCAGACAAGTCTTCCTTCCCCTTCCCCTTAGCTAAAATACCAACTTACTAGCCACATCTCGCCTTCACAACACTTGTCATGCTTGCAACTTTGTCTCAGCATTTCACTCCTACCTGTGGCACTAGATGGTGAGCACATATTCTGTCCGCCCCATCACCATACTGGACACATCTTAACCCTCATTTCCTGTGCGTTGGACCTGCCTCATGCCAAGTTCCTTGCCAACTCAGGTATCCACAGGGGCTGTTGCCTCTGCCTATGACGTTTTTCCCCAGGCCCTTCCCATAATTTCTCAAGTTGCAGCCTAAGTGTCATCTCCTCCAGGAAGTCTTCCCTGACCACTTTCTCCAAAGCAAGCCTCCCCGTTACTTTCTGTTTGTCTTCTCCATAGTAACTGCCACAATGTGCATACCTACTTTTACTTGCATGGTTGTGTGTTTAATGATTGACTCCTCCACTACACCGTACTCCCTAGACAGGAAGCAACCATGTCCACTTCGGTCACCTCAGTTTTCTCAGAGCCTAGCAATGGGGCTGGCCCTTCGTATGCGTTCGGTACGTTATTCATGAATGAAAAAAGAAAGCCTCACGGGCCACTAGCTCGTCGTGTGGTACTAAGCAAGTCCTTTCCCCCTTGCTCCATCTCAGCTTCCCCACGGGGGCCGGTGCACACACCCCTCAATTCGTCGTGACAGATTCCAAAGCGGTAAGGGGATACCGAGGGGCTGGCACACACACACCCAAGGGGGCGCCCCCGGAAAGAGAAGCCCGGGGCGGGGCCTCAATGGGAAGGGAACGCTCAGGGAGGGCGGAGGCCACGGGGCCTCGGCGTCTTGCGGGGAGGGGGCCGCCCCTCGGCGGGAACCCGGGTAGGCCTCGGGTAAGGCCTGACGGGCTTGGAGGCTGGGCCAAGAAAGGAGAAGTCCTCACCTGTAAGGTCCTGGTTCAAAGGGCCGGGGAGAGGGACCCCCCGGCCTGCTCGGCGCGCTCCTCCCCCAGCCCCGCCCCCGCCATGCCTCCGGCCCGGGCGCCCGCGGCTGCAAGCCCCCGCTTCCGCTTGCCACCGGAAGTGCGGCGCAGAGAGACGAAAAGCGGGGAGAGCGCGGCGGCGTCAGCGGACACCGAGAGAATTACAACGCACCCTGGTGCCTGGAGGGAGGATCGAAGCCGCAGGGACCCAGGAGCTGCGAAGGAAAAAATTAAGAGAGCCCTAACCTGGGCATGTCAGTGATCTCTTACGGTAATGTTTATGAACCTGCTGGACACGTCTGCAAAAACATGGATAAAAATTAATGTTTCACCTCTTGATTAGATGCGCCCTTTCATCAGCGAAGGAACGATCCGTTCTGTGTTGTCCGCTATTGCACAGTGAGCGCTTGGACCACCGGGACTGTACCCGCCTCTGAACGCCCTGCCAATACAGTTGCTGGCGCATAGTAGAAGTACAGAAAAGCTCCTTGCGTTAACCTAGTCCCATACTTGGACAGCCTGCCCCCAAATTTCCCACCGTCGGCCTCCTTCGCATCCTTCAGTTCTCAGCGCATGTGTCACCTGACTGCTTCCGACTGCTCTCGTTCCACTGCCACTTCACGCTATTTTTTTTTTATTTAATTAAGATTTTATCTATCTACTTGTGAGAGAGAGAGCAGGACAGCACAAGCAGGGGGAGCAGCAAGCAGAGGGAGAAGCAGGCTCCCTGCTGAGCAGGGAGCCCGATGGGGGACTCGATCCCAGGACACGGGGATCCTGACCCCAGCCGAAAGCAGGCAGAGGCTTAACCGACCGGGCCCCCAGGCGTCCCTCACGCTATTTTTTTTTAGTACTCATCACTGTCTGATATTACCCGGTGTGTGCGCGCGTGGGCGCGCGTGCAAACGTCTTCCTTTGTTCTGTTTCCCTTCCCCCGCTAAAGTGTCAACTCCATGAGGGTAGGGATTTTGTCTTGTCTTCTATCCTTGTCTACAACAGGGTTGGGCATCTTGTAGGTAGGTGCTCGATAAGGATTCAGTCCATGAATGAGTGGCTCCGCCCACATTGTTCACAGCAAACGTAGGAAGAAGGAATGCTAATTAGCCTTTACAGATGAGGACACAGACTCAGGAAGCCTAGCGGCTGAGGAAACGGGCTGGTTTCTTGGGCCAGTCTTGACATTTCCAGGCTGAGTGTTCTCAGGCACTGACCGCAGAGTCTTCATTTTCTCTTCTGGGAAATGAAGATTTACCTGCTTAGTAAGGTTATTGAAAAAATTAGAGGTGTTATACTTAAAGTGCCTGGCACAGCCTGGAATGTCCTTGATGCTCAGTAAAGAATTATTGCAGTTACCCAAGATCGACTCCCTTGCCCATCCATGATGAAATTGAGACCCCAAGAGGGACATGACTTCTACAAGTTCCTACAAACACAAGCAGCAGAACTGAGACTATGACCCAGGACTTCCATTTCCCCTTTTCCAGGGTTCGCTCCCACAGTATCAAATTCTGACTCTGCCATTTGGGTTCCTACATGATGTTAGGTGACTCACTCACCCTCTCCAAGTCTGTATTCTTATATCTAAAATTGGGTAATTATCTGACTTGATTACTGGAGAGATCACATAAGAGAATGTCGTTTAAACTATCAAATGCTACCCAAATGGAAGCGTTTGGGGCCTGTTACCTCTGTGCTGAGCCTGGCAATTAGAATAGGGACCTTTACCTGTGCCAATTATTGAAGAATAACTGAAAAGCCCTACCCCTATCTCACACCATATACAAAAATCAATCCAAAATAGTCTGGGGGCCCCTGAGTGGCTCAATTGGTTAAGTGTCTAACTCTTGATTTTGGCTTAGGTCATGATATCAGGGGTGTGTTATTGAGCCCCGGCTGAGGTTCCACACTGGGCATGGAGACTGTTTAAGATTCTCTCTCTCTCTCCCCCTCTCCCGTTGCCCCTTCCCCCCCAAAAAATAGACCAAGGACTTAATTGTAAAGGGCAATCTATGAAACTCTTAGAAACATAAGCATAATCCTTCATGACCTTGGATTAGGCAACAGTTTCTTAGATAGGACACTCAAAGCACAAACAACCAAAAGAAAAAATAGATTAAGTTGAACTTCATTAAAATTTAAAAACGTTGGGGCACCTGGGTGGCTCAGTGAGTTAAGCCTCTGCCTTCAGCTTAGGTCATGATCTCAGGGTCCTGGAATAGAGCCCGGTGCTGGACTCCCTGCTCAGCGGGGAGTCAGCTTCTCCCCCTCCCTCTACCCCTGCCCACTATTCGTGCTCTCTCTTGCACTGTCTCTCAAATAAATAAATAAATAAATAAATAAATAAAAATAAAGTTAAAAATATTTGTGCTTCAAAAGACACAAAAAAGTGAAAAGACAACCCACAGAATGGGAGAAAATATTGGTAAATCATATATCTGATAAGGGTCTGGTATCAAGAATATTTTTAAAAAAACTCTTGCAACTCAACAACAAAAAGACAAACCATTTGAAAAATAGGCAAAGGATCATATATACAAATGGCCAATAAACACACGAAAAGGTGCTCAACATCATTAGTCATCAGGGAAACACAAATTCAAAAGCTTAGTGAGATATCATTTCACAGCCACTGGGACAGCCATGATTTTCAAAAAGGAAAATAATAAGTATTTGTGAAGATGTAAAAAATTGGGGTTCTCCTACATTGCTGGGGGGCATGGTACAGTCATTGTGCAAAATAGTTTAGTGGGTTTTGTTTGGCTGGTTTTCGTTTGTTTGTTTGTTTGTTTGTTTAGACAGAGTGGGAGGGGCAGAGGGAGAGGGAGAGACAAAGAGAGAATCTTAAGCAGGCTCCACCCCCCACACACACACCCCACCCCCCAGTACAGAGACTGATGCAGGGGCTCCATCTCACGACCCTGAGATCAAGACCTGAGCTGAGATCAAGAGTCAGAGGCTTAACCGACTGAGCCACTCAGGCACCCCCTTAATGTTTAACTTCTGTTTAACTTTTATTTATAAGGAAGTCTTTAAAATCCTCTGACTTCCCGCTATTGTTCTTGCTATTTGTAGATTTAGTGCAGAGTCCAACACGGGAAGGCTGTCACACTGTGTCACACAGTGCTTCCTGGAAAATCTGCTAGCCATGGAGGAGGCCGGAGGTTGTCTTTCCTCCTGGACTTTTCCAGGAAGTGGATTTCATTTCATTGCTCTCAGAGTCTGATGTTATAGAGGAGACCGGAGGCAAGACTGTGACTGCCTGGGAGGTCTTTGCAAGAACTTTGCCTTCAATTCAGAATAAAATAAGAAGCCACAGGACAGCTCTGAGCAGAGGAACTGCATAAGCAGACTGATGTTTTAGAAGGTTCACGCTGGCTGTCGCGGGGAGAGGGAGGCCACTGCAGTAGTCCAGGCAAGCGGTGATGGTCACCTGGATTTGAGTGATGGCAGTGAAGGTGGTAAGAAGTGGTCAGATTTTAAATATACATTACAGTTATATTGCCAATGGCTTGGATAAGCAGTGTGAGAGAGAGAGAGGAGAGGCAAGCATGCTCCAAGGTACTGGCCTAAGTAACTGTGAATGCTTTTACTCGGAAAGTAATAGTACCTTGAATTGGGCAACGTTTAAAGTCATCTCCATGAGAACAGGAACCACGTCAGTTTTGCAGCTACTGATCCCAGAGGCCTAACACAGTGCCAGGCACAGAAGCACACTATAAAGATTTGCTGAATGCTGATACCAGTCTTTTGTGCACGCAGGGCAATGCCTCAGATGACACATGTGATTCCTCAGCTCTTCAGCCTGCCTTTCCCAGATGTTCCAACTTCTAATTGCCCACCGCCCCCTCCCACTGTGCTCCCGGCCCGGGAAGAACATTGAGTCCTGAGCCCCCACTGCAGCCCGTGCTCCTCTGTCCCTCTCAGGAGTCCCAGGGCACTCCAGGTCCCCAAGTGAGTGGGCTGATGGAGCGATAGGGAGGGGGGCCTGGAGGCCCTGAGAGCTTTCTCTCCTCTCACTCCGTCCTCCCGTGGCTCTTCTGCCAAGGCTTTTAGCAACTCTGCTCGGTATGTGCATTAGCCACAAGAGGAGGAGATGGGAACAAAAGCAGGATGAGAGGCTCTTGTTCTTTCTCCTATTCCAGAAGAGGCTGGCTGAGCTCTTTTCACCTCTATATTCAGTGGCAGACATTTCTTACCCTAATATTACACCACTGCCACCCCATCATCCCCATCATCCCCAGCACCAACATCATCATCATCACCAACACCACCACCATCATCATCATCAACCCTTTCGTGAAAATCATCACAATCACCATTTAGTACATATTTACCGTACTCCAGACCCCGAGCCAATCATTTCACCTACATTATGTCATTTAATCTCCCGTGGGTATTGTTATCCCCACTTTACAGATGCAGAAACTGAGGCTCAGTTTTGCTTGACCCTCATTTAGATCCCCCCACTCTATTCTCATTCTACAAGGTTTATTTCCTTATAAGTCCTGAATTGCTAATCAACTGTTTGAAGACATACCTTCCCTTCATGCTCTCGGCTAAATGCTTCCTGACCCCTTAGTGGTTTTTCTTTGTCTTCGGTGATCCTGCAGCCATTAGTCTCTTGGACAGTCTTCCCACTGCCTCAGGTACCTACGCTCAGACAACAGGATGAGGTTTGCTCTGCCAGAAAGCACATGCGCGTGTGCACACACATACACACACACACACTGGAGTTTTCCTTTGGCTTGGGAGAATTGTTCCCTTTCACATGGCAGAGAAAAACAGTATGGGCTTCAGCATGAGGACTGACCTGGGTTTAAACAGGCCGCCCCTTGCTGTGTCTGAGCTGGGATGCCCGGGCAGCAAGCATGGGGCTGGAATCTCGTCCTTGCTGGCTCGGCCAGGCTGGGACCCCGGCTCAGCACTGCATCAGCCAGGGAGGGAGTGCCTTTTTCTCACTGGTCCACAAGAAGACTTGCCTCTTTTTGCAGTCAGTCTACTCGGAGAGGGAGCTTTGTCCTAATTCACACGAAGGTGCCTTATGGGAACAGCAACCACAGTTCCAATCTCATTTTTGCCTTATGCTCTCAGTGCAACTTTACACGAGTGATTTCACCTGTTATTTTCAGCCAGTTTTTTTTTTAGAACACTGGCTCTATGCCAGGCCCTGTGCTGGGTGTGGCAGGACAAAGGTGAGTAAGTCCTGGTTCCTGCCTCAGAGAAGCTGGCCATCTAGCTGGAAAGACACTCAGGAACAGCTAACTTATTTATTTTTTTTTAGATTTTTATTTATTTATTTGACAGAGAGATAGACAGCCAGCAAGAGAGGGAACACAAGCAGGGGGAGCGGGAGAGGAAGAAGCAGGCTCCCAGTGGAGGAGCCCAATGTGGGGCTCGATCCCGATAACGCCAGGATCACACCCTGAGCCGAAGGCAGACGCTCAACAACTGAGCCACCCAGGCGCCCCAGGAACAGCTAATTTCTATACGATGTGGTGAGCACTCGATTAGAGATCTGGGCAAGGCAGGTAGATAGGCAGCCAGCTCAGCACTCTGAGAACAAACGCGACAGGAGACGCCGAAGGGAAGGTGGGGATGCTGTTCCAGGCAGTAGGGACCACACAGGCCAAGGTATGAAATGCAAAACAGAGGAGCGTCTACAGAGAACAAAGTGCAGTCGGGCATTGCTGAACCACACGTAGGGAGGGACCACCCAGAGGGCTAAAGGCTCTGAGCTCACTCATCTCCTCTTTAAAACCGGAATAACAGTATGACCTCCAACAGGGCTGGATCTGATTACCCAGTCAACGATCGCTCCTATGCCCAGGCAGATCTGAAACCTCTCCAAGGCAGCTACCTTGTCTTCAAATTATGTCTCTGGCCACACCTCATAAATCTGCATTCAATCAGTAGTTTTTGATTGTCTAGTGCCTAGGACATATTAGGGGCCTAACAAGGATTTGTTAAAATAGTGAATGAATGAATGAATGAATGGGTGAAGCCAAACCCGAAGTCTCCTTCTAGAGGTGCCTGAGGTCTGTGGTCGGAAGAAGGTGTCTGGGGGAGGAAAGAGAAGTAGGAAACTATCAGCATCTTCTTTCCTGTGGCAGTAGCTGTTTCACTCACAGAACAGGGCCCCGTGGAGTGTGTCCCTTAAACTGGGGGTCCCGGAGGTGCCCGAGGCCCATCCTGTTCCACCCTCCTCTCTCGGGGGCGGGACGAGGGGAGCAGCTGAGGTGTGAATGGCCAGAGTAGGGGTGCAGGCAGAGCTCTGGAGGAAAGGATTGCTCATGTTGCTTGCTGGAAATGAAGAGAAGAGGCTGGGGGCCGAGGAGGCAAAGTCCAGAGAACATGAAAAATCTTAGCTGCAGGGAAAAGCACTCTTCTTCCCATGAAGGCAATGAAATTACAGGTAATTGTGAGACACAGAGATTCGATAAAACCTAGGGAGGCTGTCAGGTGAGGGGACAGGACTGGCCGGGGAGATGGAACAGCTGGTCCTCCCCTCCAGCGCCGGTAATCGCCCCTCTGTTATGAAGACTGAACAAACAGTCCTTCCTGGCCCCTGTCATGGGGGCAGCTGGGATGGCTGGAAGAGCCAGGGATGGCCAGGCCTCCTCCCAACCACCACTCAACTCCTGGGGTCTGGCTGCCCAAGCACTATGGAGGGCAGACCTGTTCTGAGGACAGGAGTGACAGGGGCGACTGAGCTAGAATGGACCTCCTATCTACCTCCGGGCCACGGACGACCAGAAGGCCATCTGCGGAAGAGGGACCACGCATTCCTTTTTTCCCTACCCCCCACCCCCACCCCTGTGGTCCTCCCTGTCACCCACAGAGGATCCAGTGCTGAGTAACTCCCACCGTAAAACAGAATGGGCGTGGAACATGCTGGTGAGGGAAGCACAGGGCCGTGTGGACACACACAGCGATGACAGCCAGCCCAGGTGCTCCGTTGTTAGGGAAGGTCTTCAGGAAGAAGTAATCTCTAACCAGGTCTGGCACACAGCGGTGGGGGGAGGAAGCTGCAGAAGGGGAGAGGAGGTGAGAAAGCGCACAGTGAGAGACCTCCTAGAACACACACTGCACCGTGAGAGGCAGGCTTTGAAGGAAGTTACTGACGTGATAGAACAAGTAATAAGCCTCTGGGAGGAGAGCACCATCACTCTGACCAGGAAATATAATCACAGTTCTTAGGGGAGTAGAACCATCCATACACCAGACTGTTCGTTATAACCGAAAAGTCCCCCAGCGAGGCAACGACCGAGAAACCGTACAGCCCCTCAAGGACTAGAAAGCAGCTTCCAAAGCCCACAGTAAGGACAACTGACTCATAACATTGTATAAGTTTATGGTGACATAGGTGTTAGAGCAGGACCCCAATTGTGTATACGCCAAGTCTAAAATGTTTTAACAAAACCATATGGGAAGAGCAATGGTGGGAAGTAACAATGGCCAGATGATTGGGCTGGTAAGAGAGACAGAGTGTGCTGTTTCTTTTGTTCCCATTTTTTTCATGAGTTATTTCTATAATTTACTTTTTCACAACAAAAAATGTTACAGTGCGAGTTGGGAACGATGGAGTCATCTACCAAGAGGGGACTCTGGTTCAACAAATGGTGACGGAATATGAGCCCATGTGGACTGGAGAGCACAGCCGTGACTATGGTTCACAGAGAAAGTAGTGTGTGGAGTGTGGACCCACTGGAGAAGAGAAGAGTTTACACGGTAATAAAAAGTCAGCAAGTTTAAACTTAGATCTGTTGACGATGGCTATTCCTGGGAAGGGTCACAGAGAGATTCACCTTCTACTTCATACATTTCTCTGGTGTTTTTTTTTTTTTTTCATTTATGATGAACGTGTTTTATTTTAATGATTGGCCACATCAGGACAGATATTTATACTGAAAGTATTCAAAATAGCAATAACAGCATAAAATGATAGGTTGAGAGAAATGCCGAGTTTTCAAGCTGCTCATAATCCCCCTTTTACCATCAGGATGGGCCATCCGTGGCCAGAACAGCTCAGCGAGGACAAACTAGGTTTCCTTCATTCTCCAGCCCAGAGACACTGCACTTTGCTAAGCTCAGTTTAGCAAAACAAGCCCTTTGTGTGAGCATCTCCTAAACCCAGATCACCTGGCTAGGCACTGGGGGTGGTAAGGGGACGCAAGAAGACTAAGCTGGGCCCTCCGTTTGACCAGAGTACAGGGCCAGGGGAGGAAATTTAGCTGGAAGGAAAAGCATGGGTATCTTTTGGAGAGTCTCCACGGCCTGGCCTTGGTCTGCAGGGGAGGGCAGGGGTGTGACAGGATTTGCATCAACCCCTTGGAAAATCATCTGGGGGTTGTGGAGGGTGGAGACAGGGACATGGCAGAGGGAGACACGGGGCCACCTTTCCAAGTGATGAGGGCCCAGGCTAGGGGGTGTATCCAGGGAGCCCCTCCTTTTGACCAGCAGACTTTTCTTTGGGGTAGCAGGAAGTGAATGGATTGACTTGCCCCCTTCCCCCAATGCCCATACGAAGTGTGTCCTGTTGATCAGCAGTTCTCAGCCATGGGTGCCCAGTGAATGCCACTAGGGAACTTTATAGCTACTGAGGCCTGTGGCCCATCCCCAAGTATTCTGATTTAATTGACCAGAGGTACAACCTGGGCATGGGGTATTCCAGAACTTTCACAGGATTCTGGAAGATAGTAGAGTTTGAGGGCCTCTGCCCCCAGAGCACCATCAAACACAGCAGGAGCCCCAGGGCCTGTCCCCAGACAAGCTCTCCCACCTCCTCCTAGAACAGATGTCAAGCAGCTGGCCTTCTTTTTAGCAGACTCTGAATTTGGAGCTTTTCTGGGGAAGTGACAACCTTGTCCTCTGTAGCACTGAGGGTGTTCAGCTACTTCCGCTTAGTATTACCCATCACTTTCTTCCTTCTGGAAATTTGGTGATCATTTAATGCGCTGTTGACCCCTCTTCCTGTTTCCCTCAGTCTATACATTTGGGCCACGGGTCCCTCTGTACATGACTGCCTTCACCACGGGAGTTTGAGAAGGCAGGAGAAAAACACATATGTACAGGGAACCACCTTGACCTGGAGGCTCCTTTCTATCTTTTGTGGGAGCATGGGTGTTGGGAAGGATGGTGATCCCGGGGGCATCTAGCCTCCCTAGTCTCCAAAGGCTGATTATAGGAAAAGGACATCATTTTACGGATCATCATAAAGAATTGGGCTCTGTCCCAAGACGCTGGGGGTAGCCATGTGCAATCGGAAATTGACATTTATGATATGGGACCAATAACCACAGTAGCTGGGATGTGAAGTTTGGCCACTTCTTCCAGGGGTGAGGTCACCCAGAGCTCCTCTCTTCTCCCCTCCACCCCACTGACAAAAACTAAAGGCTGCAAGCCCAGGGCTCCGCAGGAGGGTAGAGCAGTTAGGATGTGGGTGTCCAGGGATGCCCAAATCCTCCACATGACCGTAGTAGGGTGAGTCACCTCCCACTCCAACAGGAATCTTACCTCACAGCCGGCCAGGGTGTGATTTGCCACATTTGCCAGTCCACGATTGGTGAGTTGGGGAGACAGCCAAGGCCCTTCTAGGGACCTGGCCAGCAACCTCTGCCAGGGATCTGGTACAAGGGGGACAGAGGGACCGTAGCAGCTAAGAACCACTGGATGGCCTTCTGACCAACCTGGGACAGGCTCAAGAGATGGGAAGAGGGAAGGGAGGAGTGGGACACCTTCTACTGCTGCCTTCACAAAACAGTCCTGTGGGCTGAGGCCTGGGCCCCTCGGGGCATCTGATAAGGTCATTAAGTCAGCTGGAACACCTGCCCAGCCATCTGGCACTTTCATCCTCCAGACAGGGCCACCCAGGCCTCCTTGCTCACCTCCTCAAAACCAGGGGGCTGCAGGGGTTCTCCATACCTGCCAGGGAGAATGAAACCACCCCAAGACCCAAGGGGAATAAGGCAGTGTTCTGGCCTCGCACGTGACACTTGAGAAATTCCTTTTTGACTTTGTTAAGAGATGGGTTTCTATCAATGACCCACCTTCTCTAAGGCTCCCAGTGGTTTAAACAGGGGTTAATTCTGACCTCGCTGAGATAACAGAGAAGCATGGTTGGGAGGGGGGGAGGACTGGAACAGGGAGAATTTAAACAAGGCTGCCCTCTCTCCATATCAGACTGGAAAAGAGCTGCAGCCCAGGGCCCATTAATCATCTCAAATGCTGGGCTTCAGGATCTTATCTGCTGTACAATCGCCTCATCCCCTCCTCTTCTGGGCTCTGGAAACCATAGCATTTGCAGAGAAAACACAGTACCTATGTTAGCAAATCTTGTTATGCTCTATCTAGTGGCACATGACCCATTAATGTATATATTTAGCTGTTCCAATAGAGTTCTGATTTGTGTTAAGAAAAACATTGGGGCTGCTGGGAATGTTCTGTATCCTGGCCTGGGTGGTGATTGTACAGGCGTGTGCATGTGTAAAACGTCATCCGGCTGTACGCCTTAGGGCCCTTTATGTACGTACTCTCTCTCTGTTATCCCTCTACTTATACATTTAAAAAGAAAAATCTGGGGCGCCTGGGTGGCACAGCGGTTAAGCGTCTGCCTTTGGCTCAGGGCGTGATCCCAGTGTTCTGGGATCGAGCCCCACATCAGGCTCCTCTGCTATGAGGCTGCTTCTTCCTCTCCCGCTCCCCCTGCTTGTGTTCCCTCTCTCGCTGGCTGTCTCTATCTCTGTCGAATGAATAAATAAAATCTTAAAAAAAAAAAAAAAGAAAAGGAATGCACCACTGAGTGATGCTAAATTCTCAGGTGTAACACCCCCACCATCGAGGGACCCGGGCTGTATGTGCACAACTCTCGCCTTAGTGCCTGGGTCCCTGCCCGCTGCGGGGTGGGGGTGGGGGGCAGCAGCAAGGCGGAAAGAGGTCGAATTTGAAGAAGACACATCTGTATTTGACTCTTGACTCTGCCGTTTCCTAAGTCACTCAGGGCAATTCACTTGGCCGTTCTGTGCCTCAGTTTCCTCACCTGCAAAATGGGGAAAATATTCTCTGCCTTACCAATTGTTGATGATTAAAGCTAATTAAATGGAAAGCACCTGGCTCATCACAGACACCCACCAAATGGCAGTGCTGGTCCCTGTGTAATAGCTGTTCCCTCAAGAGCCTGCTTCTCCTGCTTCCTTGTCCTCACCTTAGCTTGACACGCTCAATGTCCGAAACAAGCTTTGACATCACTTGGCATCAACTTCTCCTTCTCCCACCTCCTCTCATGCACTCCATGATTTTCCCATCCCCCTTCCGACTGCAGACGTCCCACTTATAACCCTTGCCCTGTCCCCTGCTCACACTGCCACCTGCTTCAGCAAGAGTGGGCCAAGCCTTTCTACCGTCCTCCATGAGACCGCCTCACTCCGTGTTCAGCGTCCCCAGCAGTAGCCTCGGCCCCTGCAGCTGTGGCCCCAACCTTACCTGTGGATTTAGGAGATGTTGGGCTGCAATGCCCATGGTGTATGAAGAGGATGTCAACAGCATACCCACCACTGGCCAATGGACCATACGATGGCCAGTTCTCGGAACTCAAGGTACAGGTAAGGCAGACTCATTGCCTGCACAGGGAGCCGCCTGTGTCCACTCAGGCATGGAGACCTGTCCAAGATGAGGTGTCAGAGGCATCAGTGCTCACCTGTGCACACCCTCTCCCCAGGACACATGCCTGTGCTGCTGGGAATTCGCTGCCTCTCCGAGGCAAACCCTCTCCTCTATGGACCACTTAGAGTTTTCAAAACCACTCCATCAAATGGGCCCGTATATGCTTCCCTCTCATGCTAACTAGAACCAGACTAACCCCTTTCCTGCGCTCTCAGCTTCCAAATACTTATTTTTTAAAGATTTTATTTATTTGAGAGAAAGCACAAGCAGGGAGAACAGCAGGCAGAGGGAGAGGGAGAGGGAGAAGCAGACTGCCTGGGGAGTAGGGATCCTGACACAGGGCTCGATCCCAAGACCCTGAGATCATGACCTGAGCTGAAGTCAGATGCTTAACCGACTCAGCCACTCAGGATCCCCTCAGCTTCCAAATATTTAAAGACTTCCATGTCTCCAGTCCTTGAAAAGTCTTCTCCAGATTAAAGATGCCCTATTCCTTCAACCATAGCTCAGACTCAAGCCTAAGGAGCGCCCCCTTGCTAAGCCCTGCCCTGGGTTCCATCATGGAGGCAGTGAGAGGTAAAATTAGGAAATAGTGGCTATTTTCACACTGGCACCCAAGTGCCCATTCCAGGCCCTCCTCTGAGCTTTTCACACCCTTTTACCATCCCACACCACCGCTCCCAACCCCTCCGTGATTGATTCCCGGTTCACACTAATTAGGCCTTGCTTGCACTGTGACAGGAAAGAGAGCTTTGCCATTTTCTTTAAGGAAACCATGTGAGAGGCCGACCTGCTGGTGGTTGCCAGGCAACCTTGAGGATCCTGCCAGAGAGATGAGCTCGGGAGAGAGGAGCCGGAGAGCCTGGTTAGCGGCTCTGCTGAGAGGTGCGAGAAAGGCCTGGCTGGCTGTGGCGCTCCTTGCTCCAGCTGTCTTTTTAAATGAAGTGCATGAGGTGTGTGTGTGTGTGTGTGTGTGTGTGTGTGTGTGTGTGTGTGTGTGTTGTGGTGCACATGCTAAGTGACCTGGGACAGAATAAAGGAGCGTCAGTCTTTAAGGTGGAATCATAATGACAGATACCGTGTTTGGATAATTTATGAAATATCACACTATCTGTTTACCCTTAAATGTTCCTTCCTGCCTCCTCAGCTCTGGGCGCCATGCGAGACTTGGAATTCTGAACAGGACAGGAAGCAGACACAGCCTGTAGGCAAAGGCCTTTCCCCTTTTATAAAATATGAAGCCGCAGAACAAGGGATAAGGGGAGGAGTCTTGGAAGGGGCAAGGAAGGAGGTATGACATTGGGGAAGGGGGTTGCCTGGGGCCCGGGAAGGAGACAGAGGTCAAGGACCTGACACACTCCTAAGGTGATGGTAAACTTCAGGGGGTCGGGACACCTGCACCCCCCAACCTCACAAAGGGTTCCTTCACCTACTCCTGGCTCGGGCCTTCTGACAAGAAGGAATCACGCAGGTGCCGTGGGCACAATGCATGGTTCCAGGGAAACCCACGGGAGCTGGAAGTCGATGCCTTCGCATCTCCAACAACCCAGAACCTTCGCACGGCCCTGATGGAGGGAGAGGAGACACTGTGCACAGAGCACAGTGGGCTTGATAAAGAGTGATTAAAGCTTTTTAGGTGAAGGAGGCACCTGGTTGGCTGAGTCAGGAAGACTATGTGACTCTTGACCTCAGGGTCGTGAGTTCAAGCCCCTTGCTGGGTGTAGAGGTTATTTAATGAATACATGAACTTAAAAAAAACCTTTTTAGGTGAACAACTTGGTAATATCTAACAAACTTTTAAATGTCACAACCTGTAATTGCATTTGTAACAAGAAGTCACATTTATTGTATCTCTAAAACACCCCTCAGGCCATACTCTAGGACCTTTCCCAGGGAAACTCTCAGCTACGACAGGGGCTTGCTATGGACGGTTACCAATCTTTTTTTTTTTTTTTAAGGTTTTGTTTATTTATTTGAGAGAGAGTGAGAGAGAACAAGCAGAGGGAGGGGAGAAGCAGACTCTCCACTGAGCTTGGAGCCCTGATGATGTGGGGCTCAATCCCAGGACCCCGGGATCATGACCTGAGCCAAAGGCAGACACTTAACCCCGACTAAGGGGCGCCCTGGAAGGTTACCAATCTTTTAAAAATGTTGCCGATCTATTGTTGGGAAATGGCATCTCCTTGATGCTTTAATGTAACAACGCTGAGTAGTGATTTTCACCTCAATTTCTGTTTGTTTGCATTTTAACAATGAGACATATTTGTGTATTAACTGATGGTAAAATTAAAGTAAATAAAAATCATGATTCCTTATGCTCTTAAGAGCATGGCTTTGGAATATAGAGAGCAACAGTGGATAGAAAAACAAGGCAAAATTAATAAAACCACATTCGGTGGAAGGTTTGGGCTACCTCCATTAGATATTAGGTAAAAGTGAAAGATTTGATAACATAATTAAACTTGATCATATATAAATGTATATTACATATGTGTATACATACACATAAACACACAAATGCACACAAAATCTAATGAAATTATGCACACATACAGCATACAGGAAACAATCTAAAAAAAAATGACCCTGCCTTGAGCTACAAAGAAAAACTAGACAAATTCTAAAAATCAAACATCATAAAGGGGCCACAGTCTCTGAACACAATGAAATAATATTCAATATTCATAATTTTAAAAGGATAACCAAAATATTATCTGCCTAGAAAAATCACTAGAATATTCTCCTAAATACTCTTAGGTTAAGAAAAAAGAAAAAAATCAAATTACAATGTATTTAGAAATGAAAGGCAACCGGGGCGCCTGGGTGGCTCAGTCGTTAAGTGTTGCCTTCGGCTCAGGGCGTGATCCCGGCGTTCTGGGATCAAGCCCCACATCAGGCTCCTCCACTGTGAGCCTGCTTCTTCCTCTCCCACTCTGCCTGCTTGTGCTCCCTCTCTCTCTGGCTGTCTCTCTGTCAAATAAATAAATAAATAAAATCCTTAAAAAAAATAAAAAAGAAATGAAAGACAACCGATTGGTTTAAAGGCTTAAATGTAAACAAAAACTAGATAAATTATGGGTAATTAAAAAATAATCTTGGCGTAGGAAAAGCCCTTCTAAATATGACAAGGGTCACGTGGGTGACTCACATGGTTAAACCTTGGCCTTTGGCTTTGGGGTCCTGGAATCAAGCCCCACATTGGGCTCCTCGCTCAGCAGGAAGCCTGCTTCTCCTCCCTCTGCCTGCCACTCCCCGTGCTTGTGCTTGCTCTCTCTATCAAAATAAATAAAATCTTTTAAAAATAAATAAATACAGGGGCGCCTGGGTGGCGCAGCGGTTAAGCGTCTGCCTTCAGCTCAGGGCGTGTTCCCAGCGATCCGGGATCGAGCCCCACATCAGGCTCTTCCGCTGTGAGCCTGCTTCTTCCTCTCCCACTCCCCCTGCTTGTGTTCCCTCTCTTGCTGGCTGTCTCTATCTCTGTTGAATAAATAAATAAAATCTTTTAAAAAAAAAATAAAAAAAAAAATAAATAAATAAATAAATACAACAACAAGCTTCAGAAATCCCAAAAGACTAATACGTTCAACCACCTCAGAATTTTAAAAAACAAAACAAAAAACTATGTGATAAAAACTACAATAGGCAAAATCAAATGATAAACTAGGAAAGAACATTCTCAACTTATATCACAAATGGCTAATTTCCTCATATATAAAGATCTGCCATAAACCAATAAGAATAAAGACTAATTGGGGCACCTGGGTGGCTCAGTTGGTTAAGTGGCTACCTTTGGCTCAGGTCATAATCCTAGGGTCCTGGGATAGAGTCCTACATCGGCTCCCTGTTCTGCGAGGAGTCTGCTTCTCCCTCTCCCTCTGCCCCTCCCCCCACTTGTGTGGATGCTCTCTCTCTCTCTCTCTCTTTCTCTCTCTCACTCTCTCTCAAATAAATATATAAAATATTTTTTAAAAAAGAATAAAGACTAATAGCCCAAGAGAAAAATGCCCAAAGAATATGAATCAAGAGTTCATAGAAAAAGGAATTTAAGAAATGTCTGTTAAAACATACAAAGTGATATTCCATCGCACATCCAATAAATTTAATCACAAAATAAGTCTACATTGAGACATTGAGTTAAAGAAAAGGACACACTGGATATAATGACCTTTACATAAACTTCAAAACCAGGCAAAACTAATTGAGGGTGTTAGAAGCTAGTGAGTGGTAGGGAGCTGGAGATGAGGGGGCTGCTGGAATTCTATTTCTTGATCTGAGTGCTATTTCACAGACGAATGCAATTTGTGAAAATGAATGGAGCTGTACATTTATGGTTTCTACATATGTCTGCATGTATGTTAAATGTCAATAAAATTTACTTTAAAATACTAGTTGAATTTAATTTTTTACCTAATCTTTTACCTTTTGATGATGCATTATGTTAATATGGATGAGGAAAAGGGGGCTCTCTCATGTATTGCTAATGGGAGTACAAACTGACAAAGCTTTGATAGGAAGATGATTTATTAATACCTGTGGAAATTATCAATGCACATGCCCTCTACCTAGCATTTTCACCTCCAGGAATTTACCTTATAAATAATACTTGCACCAATATGAAGATATAATGCATTGCCACATTACTGAGAGACCAAAAGATTGAAAGCTACCTAAATATCCATCAACAGGGACTAATTAGATACTCCTTACAATGGAACCCTTACAATGAAGTGCTCTACCATCATTAGCTCTAAGGAGGACATTTTTTATGTACCAATATGGAGTGATCTCCAAGGTGTATTTTAAGTAAAGATATAAATTAAGGAGCAGAACTGCATCTGAGGGAAAGCTATAAATATAAATAGTACTCACATATACATACATATCCCTAGATAAATAGTCAAGGGACTGATAACATTTGCTGTCTTCAGAAAGAGCAAGGGGTTGCTGATGAACAGGAATAGGGATGGACATTTTTCTTGATGTACATAGAGAAAGCACTGGACAGACCCATTGAATAGACATTATCTCTGGATTGGAAGTGGTACTGAGTGGCAAAGGTGGAGAAGAACTTTTAAAGTTACATTCTGTAAACTGAGTAAGAGAATATAAGCAAGTATCACAATATATATCCATGTAATTTTTAAAAATCTTTTAAGAAATAATGTGTCTGCTGTAATACTTATTGCAGACGAGATAGAGACTAAAATCAGGGGATGAAGGTTTGAGAAGAAGCAGATATAAGCATCATTTCAGAATAGCTCCCCTAAGATATTTATCAATTACAAAGGGGAAAATAACATTAGAGTGGCGAAACCTGGAGGCCACCACTTCATTAACATCACCAGTAATAAGATAACCTCATGTGCCCTCAGATACAATGCACTGTGAAGGACACAATATCTCTTCTGTAGTGTCCTTCCCAGGAATGTGTGACCTCAATCCAACCAATACGAAAACACCACACAAAGTCAAATTGAGAGATATTCTACAAAGTAATTGACCAATGCTCTTCAAAAGTGTCAAGGATGTAGAAGTCAAGGAAAAAATGAGGAACTGCTACAGATCAGAGAAGACTAGGGAGCTATGTCAACCAAACACAGTGTAAGATCCTAGAACAAGAAAAGGGGGCATTAGGAGGAAAACTGGTGACATTCAAATAAAGTCTGTAGGTTCATCAGTCATATTGTAAAGATGTTAATTTTCTGGACTTGATAATTGCCCTGCAGTTATATAAATAGTTGACATTAGGAGAAGCTGAGTAAGAGATATACATTAACTCTCTCTATTATTTCTGCAACTTTTCTGTAAGTCTAAAATTCTTTAAAAATCGGAAGGAAGGAAGGAAGGAAGGAAGGAAGGAAGGAAGGAAGGAAGGAAAGAAGGAAGGAAGGAAGGAAGGAAGGAAGGAAGGAAGGAAGGAAGGAAGGAAGGAAAGAAGGAAGGAAGGAAGGAAGGAAGGAAGGAAGGAAGGAAGGGAGGAAGGAAGAGAACGGAGGTTGAGGAAACATAAACAGAAAAGGAAAAGAGCTGGAAAAGCAGAATTTGACAGTGCCTTAGGTATCTGTTTGGTAAGCAATGTCTTAATTTCAGGAAATGACTCAGCCTACTGGAAATTTTATTTGATTGTAGAGATAGAAATAGTTTTTTCAGCAAATGGTGCTGGAACAACTGGACATTCACTGGAGTGACTCTAAACACAGACCTTATATGCTTCACAAAAATTAAAGCAAAAGTAGATCATAGATCTAAATGTAAAAGCCATAAAACTTCTGGAAGATCACACAGGGGAAACCTAGAATGCCTTGGGCATGGTGAAAACTTCCTCACAACAAGAAAGGTATGATCCATATGAGAAATAATTGATCCACTGGACTTCATTAAAATTAAGATTTTCTGCTGTACCAAAAACACTGTCAAGAGAATGAGAAGACAAGCCACAGACTGAGAGAAAATACTTGTAAAAGAAATATCTGACAAATATTTTATAAATGTCTGATAAATATCTGTACGTATGTCTAAAATATTAATGAACTCTTAAAACTCAAAAATATGAAAAGGAAAAACCTGAGCAAACCCCTCACCAAAGAAGATACACAGATGACCAATAAGCATATAGAAATCTGTCCACATCGTATGTCATCAGGGAAATGCAAATTAGAACAAAAATGAGATACCACTACATACCTTTTTAAATGGCTAACATCTGGAAAATTGACAACACCAAATGCTGGTGAGGATATGGAGAAACAGGAACTCTCATTCATGGCTGGTGAGAATGCAAAATGGTGGAGCCATTTTTGGGAAAATAGTTTGCTGCTTTTTTTTACAAAACTAAACATACTCTTACCATAAGATCTAGCACTCATGCTCCTCGGTATTTACCAAAGTGAGTTGAAAACATAACCATGCAAAACCTGCCCACAGATGTTTATAATAGCTTTATTCTCGTTGCCAAAAGTTGGAAGCAACAGAGATGTCCTTCAGTAAATGAATGGATAAATAACTGTAACACACCCAGGCTGTGGAATAGTATTATCCAGCACTAAAAAGAAACAAGCTATCGAGCCATAAAAAAGACATGGAGGAAACTCAAATGCCTAGTACTAAGCAAAAGAAGCCCACATGAAAGGTCTACATACTGTGTGAGTCCAACTACATGACAGCCTAAAAAGGTAAAACAGGGTAGTAGAGACAATAAAAAGACTAGTGGTTGCCAGGGGTTGGGAGGTGGGAGGAATGAATAGGCAGAGCACAGAGCATTTTTAGGACAGTGAAACTATTCTTTGACGATACTATAATGGTAGATGCATATGTCATTATACATTTGTCAAAATATACGACATAGAATGTACAACACCAAGAGTGAACTCTAATGCAAACTATGGACTTTGGGTGATAGCAATGTGTCAATGTAGGTTCATCAGTTGTCACAAACGTACCCTCTGGTGGGGAATGTGGGTAGAGGGGAGGCCGTGCATATGTGTAGGCAGGGGAGATATGAGAACAGCTCCGTACTTTGTGCTCAAGTTTGCTATGAACCTAAAACTGCTCTAAAATATGAAATCTACTTAAAAAGAAAAAAAACAAAACAAGAACAAAAAAATACAAAAAAAGAAAAAAATTTTACATTTAAGCCAAATTCTGAATGCTTGGTTGGGAGTCTTGAGAGTTATGGCAGGAGTCCTGTCCCCACTTCATCCTGCAGGCCAACTAAGAGATGATATGTAAATGTCCTCCAATTCACTCCTGGGCTCCTAGAGTCAGAACTCATAAACGTCATTGAGCCCAAGAGCCTGGAGCAACAAGACATTTTTCACCAAGGGGAAATGTTATTTTAGAATGAAATCCTAGCTAAGGTGTCAAGGGCTGGGGAACACAAACCCATAAAACCAAGGTCCTTGGAGTATTTAACAAGATTTCCGCCTGATGATAGGAAAACAATGATTTCATTGAGATTTGTCCAGGAAACTGGTTTCTCCCAACCTAGCTAAAAGGCGGAGATCATTTTAGTAATAATAATGTGAATCAGAAGTAGTTGGTCATCTCGTGCTGAGTCTCCTGTGCATATTCATTAATCCATCAATTTCCTTTCCAAAGGTGGGAGAGATTGGGTGCTCAGAGGCAAGTCTTACAGGCCTCCCAGTCCCAAAAATGCCAGGAATTCACCTGTATCCTCAAATGATTTGCCTCTGTGGCTAACTGATCACTTTTACAAGCTGCCTTCGGTTGCTGCCTCTGGCATTTTCCACTAAAAGGCTTCTCTGATGGATAGTCTGGTAGATTGCCAAAGGAGTGATTTATACTTACAGTTAACCCAGGACCTTCTCACCTGCCTCCCTGGGCAAGTGGCCTTTATCTGCACTGCTTAGAACACCCTGGGGAAACATTAAGGGGAAATTGAGTACCTTCTCTTTATCTCTAACCTAATTCAAAATTAGCGTGTGCTCTAACTGTAAATCTCAGACTGAGCCGTTCTTAGCTAATTATGTTTTTGTCATTTCATTTTATGTGATAACAATAGTATCAGCATTAAGCAGAATTTATAGTTTTCCAAGTGCTCTCTTGAGTGTGAACGAATTTAATGCTCACTAAAACCCCATCAGGCAGCAGAAGAAGGGTTGCCATCCTCATCTGGGGAAGGAGAACCTGTGACCCAGAAATCCAACAGCCCCCCAAAGTCAAACATCAATTTCTACCATCAAACAACCTTGTGCAGGCTATTTAAAAATAAATCACTAAATATTTCAAAGCCATGTAAAATATAGAAAATACAAAAGACAGCCCTGTATCTATCTCCTGGTTTTAACAACTGTTAACACACATACCTCAGATGCTTTTGAAATAAAATGATACAGGGATGCCTTGTGGCTCAATCAGTGGAGGATGAGACTGTTTCTTTTTGAGCCTGTGACTCATGATCTTGGGGTTGTGAGTTCAAGCCCCATGTCAGGTGTAGATGTTTCAGGATTTCTCTATCTTTACTGCCCGTGGTTCTTGGTCATGCCCCTTCGAAGAATGAAGAGGTAGACCAGATGAAGAGTGGTGGGCAGCAAAGCAAAGTTTATTGAGCAAGAGTATAAAACTCCTGGAGAGGGAGGCGAGCCAAGAGGTAATGTAAATTACTAAGTTTCTAAGTTTAGGGGTTTTTATGAGCTCTTTTGTGGAAATATCTTAAGCAATCAGGGTGTGCTGAGCAGTGCCAATTGGGACAATACTGAGCCAGCCAGACACACCATGCCTTACTCTTCAAAGTCACTCTGCAGTGACCATTTTTCTCATGCTTCCTTGTGACCATGCCTGAGAATTTCCCTAGAGTATGTACCTAGAAGGAGGGTTACTGGGTTGAAGGATATACATACCTTCGAATTTATTAGATGTTGCCAAATTATAGCGATTTGTAATTCCAACAAGTGTCTAAAAATTCTTGTTTCACCTTATCTTCACCAACACTTGGAATTATAACTCTTGTTAATTTTCCAATTTGATGGGTGTAATTGCTTGTTCAAATTGTTTTCATTTCAATACCCTCATGACTAGTCAGTTTGGGCATTTTTCATAAGTTTATTGGCCATTGGAGGGCCCTTATCTATGAATTGGATAGTTATATCCTTTATTCAATTTTCAATTCTTTGGTCTTTTTCTTACTTATTTATACAAGTTCTTGAGGAATTCTAGATATTAATTCCTTATTGTTGATACACTTTGCAAATACCTTCTCCGAATTTTTAACTTGATTTTAACTTAGTTGCTATCTTTTGCCTCCACTAAAGTTTCAAAGGTAATATGTCATTGAATATTTCTTTTCTTATTTGTGCTTTTGGGGTTTTGTTTAAGAATCATTCATTGTCGGGGCGCCTGGGTGGCACAGCGGTTAAGCGCCTGCCTTCGGCTCAGGGCGTGATCCCGGCGATCTGGGATCGAGCCCCACATCAGGCTCTTCTGCTATGAGCCTGCTTCTTCCTCTCCCGCTCCCCCTGCTTGTGTTCCCTCTCTCGCTGGCTGTCTCTATCTCTGCCAAATAAATAAATAAAAATCTTTAAAAAAAAAAAAAAAAAAAAAAAAAAAGAATCATTCATTGTCATGAAGTCATAAAGATATGCTCCTGTATATTTTCCTATTTTTTTCTAAAAGCTTACCACATTTTTCCTTTTAATTCTAAATGTAAACTACTTTAGGGTATGGTATGAGATTAGAAACTTATTTTATTTCATTTTCCTTATACATGTTTTCATATAAATGTTTCAACTGCCAAACACCCACAGACTAGTCTCTCATATTTCCATAGGTCAGTTTCTGGGCTCTCTATTCTATTCCATTAGCCTATTTTAACATCACTATGGCTGTTCTATGCAGTACTCATTACTATAGCTTTTTTTTTTAAGATTTTATTTTTAAGGTGCCCCTGCTATAGGTTTATTATAAACCTTGATATTTGATAAGGAAGTCTCCCTCCTTAAACCTCATAATTCTCTTGGCTATTCTTGGCCATCTTCATATAAAGTTTAACATCCGTTTGTTAAGTTCACACAAGAAAATCCCCTGGCTTTTTATTAGAATTGCAATAAATTTATAAATTAACTTAGGAAAATTAACATTGTAGTGTCCTTGCCACATCCACAAATAGGTCGTGTCTCTCCATTTACTTAGGTCTTCTTTTATAACTTTCAATAAAATTTTAGACTCTCCTCCATGAGTGTCATCATTATTAGATTTATTCCTTGGTACCTAAAGGGTTTTCTTGTTATTCTCAATAAGTTCACTTGTTCAATTACCTTTTTTAAATTAGGCGTTGCTCAGGAATGCTACTGATATTTTTAAATCGAGAAACTTTTCACATACCATAAAATTTTTACCCTTTTAAGCTATACAATTCAGTGGTTTCTGGTATATTCAGAAGGTTGTGCGAACACCACCATCTAATTCCAGAACATCTTTGTCACCTGCAAAAAAGAAGCCCCATAACCTTTAGCATAATGTTTTCAAGGTGAACCCACATTGTAGCATGGGTCAGTACTTCAGTCTTTTTTACGGTTGAATAATATTCCACTATATGGATCTATTACATTTGTTTACTCATTTATTGGCTGATGGACAGTGGATTTTTTCTGGTTCAGGGCTATTATGAATAACTCTATTATGACCATTTGTTTGCTTTGGTTTTGTTTTTGTTTTTTTATTTTCTTTTATTTTTATTTATTATTATTTATTTATTTATTTATTTGTTTGTTTATTTTTGAGAGAGAGAGAGAGAATGAGCTGGGGGTGGGGCAGAGGAAGAAGCAGACTCCCCGCTGAGCAGGGAGTCCGAGGCGGCACTTGATCCCAGAACCCTTTGATCATGACCTGAGTTGAAGGCAGATGCTTAACTGACTGAGCCATCCAGGCGCCCCTATTGAGACAATCTGTATACAAGTCTTCCTTTGACCATATGTTTTCAGTTATCTTGGCATATACCTAAGTATGGAATCATTGGGTCATAGGGTAACGTTTGTTATCATTTTGAGGAACTGCCAGACTGTTTTCTAAAGCAGCTGTACCATTTTGCATTCCCACCAGCAGGAGGGTTCCAATTTCTTCACATTCTCACCCATACTTGTTAATGTCCACTTTTTTAAAGGTTTATTTATTTAAGTAATCTCTACACCCAACGTGGGGGTTGAACTCATGACCTGGAGATCAAGAGCCCCATGCTCCACCAACTGAGCCAGCCAGGAGTCCCTGTTAATGTCCACTTTAAAAATTATAGCCATCCTAGTGGGTATATCTCATTGTGGCTTCGATTTGCATTTCCACAATGACTAATGATGTTGAACATCTTCTCATGTGCTTATTGGCCATTTGTGTATCTTCTTTAAAGAAACGTATATTCAAATCTTCTGATTTTTAAATTTGGTTGTCTTTTTATTATTGGGCTGTAAAAGTTCTTTAAAGATCCTAGACTCTTATCAGATATAATTTGCAAATATTTTCTCCTATTCTGTGGGTTGTCTATTTTCTTGGCAGTGTCCTTTGAAACAAAAAAGTTTTAAATTTTGATTAAGTCCAATTTATCCATTTTTTGTTCGGTTGCATGTGCTTTAAGTGTTTTATTTTATTTTTAAAAATATTTTATTTATTTATTTATTTATTTATTTATTTGAGAGAGAGAGCACAAGCAGGGAGCCTGACTCAGGGCTCCATCCCAGGACCCTGAGGTCATGATCTGAGCCGAAGGTAGACATTGAACCAACTGAGCCACCCAGGCGCCCCTCGGTGTCATACGTTAAAAACCTTTGCCTAACCTAAGTTCACAAAGACTTATACCTATGTTTTCTTCTGAGAATTTTGTAGTTTTAACTCTTACATTTAAGACTTTGATCCATTTTGAGTAAACTTTTGTATAAGGTGTGAGGTACAGGTCCAAATTCATTCTTTTGCATGTGGATATCCAGTTGTCTCAGCACCATTTATTAAAGAAACTCTTCTTCCCATTGAACTATCTTGAGACACTTGTTGAAAAATCATAGACGATAGGTGTATAGATTTATTTCTGGACCCTCAATTCTGTTCCATTGATTTATGTTTATCTTTACGCCAGTACCATAACGTCTTGATTATGGTAGTTTAGCAGTAAGTTTTGAAACTGCAAAGTGTGAGTCCCCTTCCAACTTTTCTCTTCCTTTCCAAGAGTGTTTTGCTATCCTGGGTCCCTTGTATTTCCATATGAATTAGGATGGGAGTGTCATTTTCTCAAAAACAACAACACAAAACACAGCTGGAATTTTTGTAAGGATTGTTTTGCATCTGGTCAACTGGGAGAGAATTGCCATTTTAACAATAGTAATTATTCCAATCCATGGACATTGGATATTTTTCTGTTTATTTACATTTTTAAATTTCTTTCAACAATGCTTTGTAGTTTTCAATGTACGAGTTGCACACATCTTGTATTAAATTTATTCCTAAGTATTTTATTCTTTTTGATGCTATTGCAAGTAGAATTGCTTTCTTAACTTCACTTTCGGGTTGTTCATTGCTAGAAGTAGAAGTGATTTTGTATATTGACATTTTGCAAACTTGCTGCTTTTGTTTATTAGCACTAAGGTTGGTGTGTGTGTATGTGGGTTCCTCAGACTTTTCCATATAAAAGACCATGTCATCTGCAAATAAAGAAGTTTTACTTCTTCCTTTCTAATTCTTTTATTTCTTTGTCTTGCTGAATAGCTCCAATGGAAACTTCAGTATAATATCGAATATAAGTGGTGAGAGTGTACATCTTCATCTTGTTCCTGATCTAAAAAGGAAAACCTTCAGTCTTTCACCGTTTAAATGTGACATTAGCTGTGGGTTTTTTGTAGATGCCTTTTATCAGGTTGAGGAAGTTCCTTTCTATTCTTAGTTTGTTGGGAGTTTTTATCATGAAATGGTGTGGAATTTCGTCAAAAGCTTTTGCATATCTATCGGGTTGAACTTGTGGGTTTCATCCATTATTCGATCAATATGGACTGTTACATTGATTTCTGGATTTTAAACCCATCTTGCATTCCTGGGATCAATTCCTCTTAATCATGGTGTATAATCCTTTTAATATGTTGCCAGACTTGGTTTTCTAGTATTTTGTTCAGGATTTTTGCATCTATATTCATAAAGGCTGTTGGTCTATAGTTTTTAAATATCTCTGTCTGGTTTCAATGTCAGGTAATACTAGCCTCAGAGAATGAGTGTGGAAACATTCCCTCCTCTTCTCTTTTTTTATTTTGGAAGACTTTGCAAAGGATTGCTATTACTTCTTGAAACAATTGGTAGAATTCGACAGTGAAGCCATCCAGCCCTGGGCTTTTCTTTGTGAGAAGATTTTTGATTACTGATTTAATCTCTTTATTTGTTATGATCCATTCAGATTTTCTAGTTCTTGAGTTAGTTTCAGCAATTTGTGTGTTCCAAGGAATTCTCCATTCTCATTTGTGTTATCTCATTTGTCAACATACAGTTGTTCATGCTATGATTTTATAATTTTTTTAAATTTCTGTAAGATTAATAATAATGTTGCCTCTTTCACTCCTGATTCTAGTAATTTGAATCTCCTCTCTCTTTTTTGTAGTCAGCCTAGCTAAAGATTTATTAATCTTGATGATCTTTTCAAAGAATCAATTTTCAGTTTCATTGATTTTTCTCAATTGTGCCGTTGATTTTCAACAACGTTACATCAAACAATCTTATTAGTTCATAGGATTTGCCTGTAGATTCTCTTACATTTTCTACACATATTCTGAAATGAGGACAATTTGGTGTTTTCAGGATCCAATCCAGTACCGTGTTGATTACAAGCAGTCACATTCCTGTCTTCAAAGAGAATGTTTCAATGTTACCTGTGATGCTAGCTGTGAGTAGATGCCCTTTATTAAGGAGTGGTAATTTCCCTTCATGCTAGGTTGACTAAAAAGTTTTGTCTTATAACAATATTGAATTTTATCAAATGCTTCTAGATTTATTCAGCTGTTCATAAGATTTTTTTCTTTTAATCTATTAAAGTTGAATTAATTTACATAAATAGATTTTCTAAATGTTAAAAATTCTTACATTCATAGAATAAACTTTACTTGGTTATTATAGAAATTTGGCTTACTAAAAATTTATTTTCTACACCTATGTTTATAAATTCATTTGCTCTATACATTTATTTCCCCTAGTTTTTGTGATTTGTTGTTGTTTCTTTCTCCTTTCCTTTCCTTTCTTTTTCCCTTTCTTTTTTCCTGGCCAGGTTGGTTCTGTAATACAGAGATATTTTGTTCCTCAAAGTTATGGTAGAATTTGCATGTATAACCATCTGAATTTGATGTCAGATGTGTTTTAGGGCAGAGCAAAGTTTTGCTAAAGTTTTAGCAAATCGATTATATCTTCCTAGCCAATTACTTTTTTTAATCCTTAAAATATTAAGTCATGCCCCATTTAATGCTTTTTGCTTTAAATTTTACATTAGTTTTCATACCAGGTTTGTTTTAGTTAATATTGCCTACATACACTTTTTCCTCAACTCTTGACTTTCAAAGTTTCTATATTCATGTGACTATATATGTCTTCTATAATTCGGTTATAGCTGGATTTTTAAAGCTACCTGAGGAGTGCCTGGGTGGCTCAGGCGTTTGGGTGTCTGCCTTCAGCTCAGGTCATGATCTCAGGGTCCTGGGATTGAGTCCCCCACTGGGCTCCCTGCTCAGTGGGGAGTCTGCTTCTCCCTCTCCTTCTGCCACTCTGCTTACTTGTGCATGCTCTCTCTCTGTGTCAAATAAATTTAAAAAATTTTTTTAAAAAGCTATCTGAAATGTTCTGTCTTTTAACTGGACACTTGTAACTGTACACTTATATTTATTGTGATTTTATTGTGATTAGTAATTTTTTTAGGATTTTATTTATTTATTTGAGAGAGAGAAAAAGAGAGCACAAGGAGGGAATGGGGGAGGGGCAGGGCAGAGAGAGAGAGGGTGAAGCAGACTCCCCACCGAGCATGGAGCCCCAGGGAGGCTCTATCCGAGGACCCTGAGATCATGACTTGAGCGGAAAGCAGACACTTAAACAACTGAGCCACTCAGGCGCCCCTATTGTGATTAGTAATATTAAGACTATTTCTACCATCCTCGTTGTTTTCTGTGTACCTTGGTATTTCTTCTTCTTCTTTTTTTCTTTCTAACCTTCCACTTGATTGATCTGGTCTTCCTCATTCCTCCTCTTTCCTCTGCTGGTCTGGAAGTTAAACTTAGAATTTCTATCATTTTAGCTGTTTTTGAAAATGTATTTATTCAAGTAGGCTCCAGCGTGGAATCCACAACCAAGGCTTGAACTCACAACCCTGAGGTGAGAGCTGAGATCAAGAGTCTGAGATCAAGAGTCTGTCACTTACCTGACTGAGTCACCCAGGTACCCCTTTATTCCTCCTTTTTAATAACTTACAAAAATTTATGTATATTTATTTTTAGACTTTACTGCTTGTCCCACTATCTTTGTGTTTGAGGCTCCAGTGTAATACCTGGCCTATACCATGTACTCCATAAATATTTGTTGAACAAATCATTGAAAAAAATGCAGCAGGGGCACCTGGCTCAGGCTCAGTCAGTAGAGTGTGGGACTCTCGATCTCAGGGTTGTAAGTTCAAGCCCCATGTTGAGTGTAGAGATTACATAACAAAATCTCAAAAAAAGAAAAAAGAAAAAATGTAGCAATGCTTAGCATTTGTCCTTCTGATAATTTTTTTTTTTTTTGGCCTCCAAACAGAACAATTCAAGGTTTGCTAGACATTATAATGATAACCACCTCCTTTAAAAAGTTTTTAATTTTGGTGAAATGCATATAATATGAAATTTACCATCTTAAGCACTTCAGGTTTAGAGTTCAGTGACAAGAAACATATTCACATTGTTCTGCTACTATAACCACCGCCCATGCACAGAACTCTTTCATCTTGCAAAACTGAAACTGCACCCATTAAACAGGAATTCCTCATCCCCCCTCCCCCAGCCCCTGGCAACTACCGTTCTAGTTTCTGTGTCTATGAACTTGACCACTCTGGGTACCTTGTATGAGTAGAATCATCCAGTATTTTTGTCTTTTTGTGACTGGATGGTGGTCAGTGAAAAATATAAATTTTTAAATGTTTCCAAACACCTGCATATTTTGAAATGTGAAAATGGAAGAGGGGAAAAAAAAAAACCCCAAAACCCCAGCCTTATTAGCAGGAAATATCCTGCTCCCTGTGCTGTCAGAATATGGGCAACACAGATGTCTGTGTGTCAGTCAAAGGTTGGACCTGCAGGGCACCAGCCAGCCAGTAGGGAAGGAAGAATTTCAGCCTGAGTGAAGCCCTTACCAGCTCCTGATTGGGGGGGGGGGGGGGGGGTGCGCAGAAAATCTACATGATTATGGGGCATGATAGATGATATTAAGGAAGTGAGCAAGTGAGATGAAGACAAAAATATTTCACATTCCTCTTTACTATTAAAAAAAAAGGGGGAAATCGTTGATGATGAATGGCCTTGGCGACACTGACAAAAAGGAGAGGAAGGCTTCCGTTGGACCGGACCCCAGCCCTTTCTATAGGGGTCAATGCTACTCCACCTCTTGCAGAACCCCAGCCCCACCTTCAGGGGACATGGAATACCCAGGTGTCTGTGTGAACATTTTCAAGCTTGTTGACAAGAACTTCATTAAAAAAAAAAAATGATGAGACCCCCAGTTCACACTTCTGTGCCCCATGTGGCTCCCTGGCCACCAGTATGGAAACCCTAGATGCACGCTAAATCCGTGGTGGGTTGCTCTTCTCTCATCCGTTGGGCTGCTTTTGAAGCAGGGGAGCCTCGGTTTATCCGCGTACACAAGTGAAGATTGGGGTAGGTGGTTCTGTGTGGGCGTTCCCTGGGTGTGCTCACTCGGGCATGGGGTGGGGGGGAGGGCGGTGGTCGGTGAAGAGCGGGTGAGAAGGGTGAGCCTTCACATTCTTGAATTCAGGAAGGACAGTCTGTGTGTGGTCAGGCGACCCAGGGTCCGACCTACCGAGGTGGGGCGGTGGGAGGGAAGGGGAAGGCTGTGGAATGTCCCCGTGGAAATGAAGGTTTCTGCCTGATCGCCCTCTGGAAGTCTCCCTGCTGCCGGGCAGCCCCTCTCCTCCCCAGTTCAGCCAGGACAGCGGAACGAGGGCGAGGACGGAGAGATGGACCCGGGGTTGGCTCTAGGGCTTCGTCCGGTGCGGGTAAGGTTGGCTTCGGCACTAAAGCCGGGCCCCCTCCACTCCCTCCAGTGTTCTACCGCAGCAGAGCGCGGGATCCCCGAGCCCAACCACGCCGCAGGAGAGAGAAAAGACGGCGCCGCGAGCTGTTGCCATGGCCACAGGGGACTTTTGATGTGAAGCTTGGTGACCACTCCCCTCACCCCCCGCACCACCAACTTCCCTTCTCCACTTGTCCTCTGGATGACGTCATGGACGTCCGTGGCCCTGACAGGCCACCTGTGGGCTGGTCTCGGCTTTAAAGCAGCTGTTCTCCCCTGGCCCCCGCAGCCGTGGCGACTGTGTCTGCACCCGGAGCACCACGCGACTCTGGACCTGCCTCCGGCCCTGGCGGCGCGGCCACCGCTTGGGACAGAACAGATTGCCCGAGAGAGGCAAGTATTCAAGGAGTTCTTCACAAAATACCTTCCTCAAATACCAACTACCCCCCCACACACACACCAACCCACATCCCGCCCTTGCTCTGCAGTTATTGGTGGAGAAGGGAAGAGCCCAAGGTGGGATGGTAAGGGGGCTTTCTTCGAGAAAGAAGTGAAGGGCAGCTGTCTTCTTCCTGGCCGTGGCGACCCGGGCCGGTAAAACCCCGACGGTCCGCGTCCAGTCCTCCTCAGCAGGGTAAGGACTCGGGACTGGCGGAGCAGCCAACTCCAGCTGAGATTCGCGAGACTGAGCCCGGGGCCGCTTCGGAGGGCGGGAGGAGGGGGGCGGTTGGGCTCAGCACCTACCGAAGGTGGCTTGCCCGCTGACAAATTCACAAGGGGGTGGGAAGGCAGTGAGGGCGCCTGGGAAGCTGGAGGCGGCTCCGTAGCCCCGCAGCTGAGAGCTCCTACCGGGTGTTCCGGCCGGCTCGAGTTCTGGGGGCGTTTCGTTTTCGCACCCACCAGCCCGGCGACGCAGACACCGGGCTTGCAGTTTGTCTGACTGGGTCAGGCGCCCGCTCGGCGACGGGCAGCACCAGCCTCGGGAGTGCGCGCTCTCCGGACCCAGTCTCCCTAAGCCTACCACCCCAACCAGGTCTCCGCTCTGCTCGTCCTTCAGAGTCCAGGTGCGGCAGACCTGTTGCACGTAGAAAAGCGGTGGGGTTCGGTGTTCCAGGCTTCCTTTCCCAACCTTGCCCGCCACCAGATCTGTGCGCCAGGAGTCCCGGGATTCTGCCTGCGGACGCCCAGCGCGGAGGGAGGAGACGTGGGGGAGTGCCGGGAAGCCACTGGATAATCATCCCAGTGCAAGAGGCTCTTTTCTACACGCCGCGACTGTGGCAAATAATTACACAATTCGGGGAAGGGAACGGAGAGGCTCAGGGGATCACGCCCCGGAGGGAACCCGGTCTGCCGAAAAAGCAGATACGTCCTAGCCTCGCCTTTATCCCGGGCAAAGGGCGCCTGCTTTTCGGGTCCCGACCTCGGGGGCCAGAAACCGGCAGCTGGAGGTCCCCAGAACCCGTCCACGGCGAATCCGAGGCTCCAGCTTCAGCACCAGAGGCTGGACAGCGCCCGGACCCGAGAGCGCCCCGACTCCGCTTGCGCTAAATTCCTCAACCCCCACGCGGTGGAGGCCAGGAGGTGAGGCAGGGCTCGCCGAGGGCTGCGGGCGGGGGGCTCATCTTCCCCATTTCTCCAGGAGCCTAGGTATCGGATTCTAGGAGGGCATCCTATGTCTCCGTTCGCTAAGACCAATTGGAATAACTTGGTGCAAAGTGCCCGAGGGTGCCGAAGAGAGAAGAGGCGCTCCTGGAAAAGGTGAGTTTAGGGGCAAGCTGGACAGTGGATCTGCCGGGAGCACCAGACCCTGCTGTGCTGTAAAATATCACCACATCCAAGCCGTGTTCTCTCCCGCGCTCTCGCCCACCCCCACTTCTTCCTTCTCTCCCTCTCTCCCCGCAATCTCCGAACGCCCTAACGCGGATGAAGGACGGGATAGAGGGAGAAGATATTGAGGCCGAGGTAAGAAGCACATTTTATCTGGGGTCAGAATATCTGGGTGTAGGTGAAATCTGTCCAAAATGAATATCAAGGTCCTCAGTTTTAGCCAAGGGAGCCCGAAGTGTGCCCTTTACACGAGGAGCAGAATGACTTTTTTGCCAGAAAAGAGAAAAGCCACGGAGGGGAAGACGATATCACAAAAGGGCTAACGGAGGTGGGGGAGGAGGAGAGGGGACAGGACCCGGGCCCTAGAGTGTGGTTACCAGGCAACCAGCCCCAGCCTCTTGTTGCCTTGGTTACAGTGAGTGGAGGGGTTTTGGCCACTGGTTATCTGTGAGCACCTTGATTCTTTAAATTATCTGCCGGGAAACCCCTGCCTTCCCTGGGCTGGATGGGAGTCACTGTAAAATCCTAGGGGTTTAAAAGGAAATCCTGGAATGTGAATTTTTCTTTTTAAGTCAAGGTTCAAAGTCGAAGCAGCTACCTTTCCACTAAGGCAACCCTTCCCACTCTTCTCCGCCCCCTTCAGTGAGGTAATCATATCCTACTCTGCCCTTTCTCTGGGATTTACAATTAGGGCTTTTTTAAAAATCATTTTTTCATGTAGTCCCTTAGACGGAGGGACTGATCTTCTTCCCCCCTCTTTTTTTCCCTTTAAATGAGAAAAACATATTTGTTCTTCATGGATGAATGGCAGGAAGCCAGGGAAATTGTCCAAAGGTGTCTCTGGCACAGAGAGTGTTTCTCCTTGGTTTGGCAGTGGTTCCTCCCTCCCTAAATAACACTCGCCATGGGAAGGGGGCTGAATTCTAGATCATCCCCTCTTCTCACCTCTCCCCACAGACCACACAGCACAGGTCAGTAGAAATGCTGCTTCCTTAGCAAATTGCCCCTGGCATCACCTGCCTTTGATTCCCCGAGATTCTCCTCTCTTCATTTCCTCTCCAGCCTGCCTTCCTAGCAAACCCAGCACTTACCGCTTCTAATCCCTTGATCTTCTTCCTTTCCCTTGACAGACACTGACTCCATTTTTCACCTGTCAGCCTTATCCACCTGTGTTCATTTGTAGTGTCTGAGGGAAATCATGTTACCCATCATTTCCCAAAGGCATTTGTAACAGTCTCAGAATGATTCCAAGGGACAACACTGGTAAGTTAATAGGACAGCTTGTGTTCTGTGCACTATTTCACCTAGAATACTTTTCCTTAAGAGCCATGAACCTTCCCTTTCCAAAATGAAACCTTGTTCTAAACCGAGCTATGACTTACAACAGGGAAATATCTGTTTCAGGCAGTAACCATCACATCATTATCTGTGTCAGTAAACACACATTTCATTTTCTCTTCCTCACCTTTTCCTTTACATATTGCTAATGTAAAAAAAAAATAATCCTTATAACTTCAGTCTAAGTTGAAGGTCAAAATTACTTTCCATTGACTGACTAGTTTTGGGAAGATTAACATTAAAATCCTTTTCTCTCACGTGTTACTATAGAAACTTCTTTTTAATACAGACCAGACAGCTGCTCTGCTTTTTGTACTTTTCTTCCCAAAGAAGTGCCTCCTTTATGAATTCTCTGGGGCAGCTATCATTGATCACATCAATAATGTCCCATAGCCCCATAGCAACAGTGGGTTTTTCTTTTTTTTTATTCCCTTTCTGCTCATTTTCTTTATGGACAAAAGGTCTACTTCCCTTTCAAGAAGAGAACTGAGATCTTATTGGTCAGAAAAGGAGAAGCTTTATTTCATTGGTTAGTTTGTATTCCCTTGTCAACCAATCAGAGGATGCCATTTATCCTTTTCTGACTAGCTGAGCGAACAGGGTGCCCAGAATGTTTGAATCTGCCTTAGTTTCATCCAGTAGCAAAGGATGGAACTCAAGAGTTCTAGGAACCAGAAACTTTGACTAATCCAGATTGCATTTGACTTGCCAGAACGAATTTTGCTGCCTAATTATTTGTAGCTTTCTTGAACAAAAAATACGTTGTTCTATAGATTTTTCTTTTCATTTAAAAACATATCTTGATCATCTTTCCAAGTCAGTGCATGCTATTGGTATCAGCATATGAAAGGTCCAGGGACCAGGCACCCGGGTGGCTCAGTTGGTTAAGCGTCCGCCTTTGGCTCAGGTCATGATCCCAGGGTCCCACATCGAGCCCCACATCGGGCTCCCTGCTCCCTCTTCCTCTGCTGCTCCCCCTGCTTGTGCTTGCTCTCTCTCTCTGTCAAATAAATAAATAAATAAATAAATAAATAAATAAATAAATAAAATATTTTAAAAATAAAAGGAAGGTCCAGGGCATCTTTGTGATTTCTCCTGGAAGTTCGAATTGGTTTCCACCCCTAGGGATTTAGTGAAAACTGTTGGGGGTGAGGAGGGGAAACTAGAAGACAGAAGATTGGTGTTCCCTGTGATGAACATGTATTTCAGCTCTTGGATTGATTCTGTCCACTTTGGGGTCGTTGGCAGCTTTGTTTTTCCACTTTAATTCTTCATAGCTGCTCCTTTGGCTCGCATTTTCAGTGAGAAATAAATTATGTGAATGGATGGAGCTGATGACCCTCGAGTTCAGTGTAAGAGCAGATCCATCCCCTCCCAGGAAGGCTTGTGGCAGGTAGGCGATGGTGACCTCTGAAACTGGAGATCACCCCAGCCCCTTGTGGCACTGGAGTTGGGCAGGTATGTTTTTTCTTTTTCTTTCTCCCTACACCAAATAGTCCTATTTGGGGATTCTGCCATTAGCCTACACTTCTGTAAAAGACAGAGGCATTAAAGTTCCTCCCCTTCCAAGATAGAAACTCTGACACAGCTTGAAAGCAGGTTTAACGTGAGCACAGATCCCCCTGGTCAGTCTTTTCTTGGTTCTTGGCTGGAGGGAGTGCTTGCAGTGGACAGGTGTTTGATCATGGTGGTGTTCTCAAGGGCCAACTCTCTTAATGCCAGGGTTTCAGTGGCACCAGGATCCCCAGCACTAGACTATAAGCCCTTCAATATAGGGGCCATATCTTGTACACTTTTGATTCCCTGGAACTCAGTCATGCTTAAAATAGGGGCTCAACAAATGTTTGAACTGAATCCTACAGGCTAGTATCAAGACAAGTCGCTTAACTTCCTTTTTACGACAATGGCAACTCTAGCCCTGGACCCTCCCCCATCTCTTCCTTCCAAAAGCTTCTATTCCCTAGCTCTCTTCACAAAAGATAAATGAAGGCTCAGTTCATAGTTACTATGGTTACATGGAGTGGCCACACTGAGGATCCCTATCACCCATTACTGTCTGGAGGAAAAAGAGAGGAGGGGATTGGGGATCATTGTCAAGGAGGAAACCATGGAAACAAGCATTGCCAAGGGGATGACTCTAAATTCAGAGGAAAGAAACTAGAAGTGGGGAGAGGGAGGTGCTGGGCTCAAGGGCAGGTCATCTTTTCAAGGTACTTTTCTCTGAGACTGTAATGGCCTCCTTTGCTACTGTATCTTTTTTTTAAATAAAGTATTATTTTATTTTATTATTATTTTTTTAAGTAAGCTCTAAGCCTGGGACACCTGGGTGGCACAGACGGTTAAGCATCTGCCTTCGGCTCAAGTCATGATTACAGGGTCCTGGGATCCAGCCCCACATCAGGCTCCTTGCTCAGCAGGGAGCCTGCTTCTCCCTCCCCCTCTGTCTGCTGCTCCCCCAGCCTGTGCTCTCTCATGCTCTCTCTCTCTCTCCCTGTTAAATAAATAAATAATCTAAAAAAAAAAAAAGTAAGCTCTGACCCAGAGATCAAGAGTTGCATGCTCCATGGACTGAGCCAGCCAGGCACCCCTCTATTTGCATCTTCACCCAATCCAGAAAAAGCCCAGAGTTAAAGAATTTAAGAGAATTGGGGCTCATATTCATTTTCATTGGTCCTGCCAGGAAAAAGCTAATGAAACTGAATCTATTGTATTCACACCTCATGATCAAACTGTCTCTGAATTCTGCCTCTTTGCTAACCAGTTTCAGGAGCCAGGCTCCGTGGTAGGCACTGGAATATAATAATGAGCAAAAGAGCCCCTGCTTTCATGGGGATGGCTAACAGCTGGGAGGCACTGGGCCTCAGAGCTGGGCACTGCCAGTCTTCTCCATGTCCCCTTTCTGTGTCTCCCAGCAAGCCCTGCCCCACTCTGGGTGGAGATAACAAACCCAAGGTTGGAGAGCTGGCCTATAGGGGGAGAATTCTCAGTCAAAAAGAGAAAGAATTAAAAGCAGCACCAATAGGGAAGGGTAATTATCCTTCAGCTGCTGCAGAAATAAAATTAGGACCGAGCTCTCTGAGCCACCAGGATATTGTGGCTTTTGCCAATTAAGAAGCAGATATGTCCTGCCAGTGCAATTAGAGGCTGGGTAAGGCAAGGGGCGCGGGGGGGGGGGGGGGGGGGCTTGCCTCTCCTCCATCGGTGACCTGGGCTGGGGCAATTCCCTGGGGAGCCCAGCGCGCGGGGGGGGGGGGGGGGGGGGGGGGGGGGGGAGTAGGGAAAGGGGGCCTCTGGGGCTGGAAGGCCACTGTCCCCCTGCTCACAACTGGTTCCCTTTTCCTCTCCTTTCTATTCTGCTTGCCCTCACCCCCGCACTTCATTCTGGGCTGTGGCTCAGTCAGCACTGGGAGGATTTTCACCCGGACCATGACTGCGGAGTTGCGGGGCTTGAGGAGGGGGGGGGGACCTGGTAGAGAGGGGGGTCACCATTACCCAGAGTCCTTCCTTTTTCCTCATCCCCATGATAATACATTGGTTTATGATTAATGAAGAAAGGTAGAGAAGTGAGCTGCCCGCCTGCCTCCCTTTAAAAATAAGACCTCATTATTAAAGAAGTATGTTCATTACAGAAAATGAAACACTCCGGAGGCAAGAACAGGAAAAGAAGACATCCCCCTCCCTCTCCATTCTGAGCCGAGGCTGCGGAGACTTCGGAGGTCGGGAAGGAGACTTCGGAGGTCTGGGAGTGCTGGGAGGGCACTGGGTTCCGCGGTGGGCGAGGGGAGCTGCGTGGGGCCCCGCAGGAGCGCGCGTAGGCTGAGTGTGCAGGCGCCGGGAGTCACCTGCTGGAGAGGCCAGGGGTGCGGGCTTGGACGGGCTCGCCCCATCTGGAAGACTAGTGATTTTGTTGTTGTCTCACTGCGTCCAACAACAAGTCCCAGTCTGCCGCATGGTGCCGGCCACCGCATCGGGGTGTGGGCAGGGCCGCACCTTCCCTTTCTTGGCTCTCCTTCCAAGTGTTCTTTATGTGCTTTCTCTGTATCCTGGAAAACACATCCGGAAACCACTCTGCACACCCCCCAGGCAGCACACCTCAAGCAGACTCTTCCAGAAACAAGGACAGACTATAATGTGAGCTGAGAAGCATGGAGGGGGATGCGGGGATAGGGGCGTCTGTCCTCGGGGCACCCGGTTGCTTCCACATCACTAAAGGGCACGGAGAGACAGTCCCTCTCATTACTCTCGAATTCACCCCACCACTGCTGGGTTATGTTTGGCCAGAGAGAGCTGCGGTGTCTGCAGGCCCATAGGAGCCTGTGCTCATGGCCGAGGTGCCTACCATGCTTAGTGCCCCCGCAGAGAACACGCCGCCCGCACCCCCTCAGGAGCCTTTCCTCTGCCTACCCCAGGGCTGAGAGAGTGGACTCGAGTGGACTCGCTCGTGTGCAACTTCTTAGCCCCAGAATCTGCCTCAGTGCTGCTGGGTCCAGAAGCATCCCAAGAGGAAAACTGGGGCAGGGTAGCTGTGTTTGAGGGCCACCCCCCACCCCCACTGTGACGGAAGCAGTTATCATACAAACCATTTCCCACTCTCTCTACATGGCTCTGCCTGGGGCAACTGGCCCTAAGGTGGTCGCCAAGCCCCTGTGATGAGACCTTCAGCGGGGACACATTTTTCAAGCAATAATCCCAAATGTCCTCCCCGGCCCTTTCCAAGTATATTCCCATCCTTCTTCTTCACCCACACAGCAGGCAGGCACAAGGTACCCTGGGACCCTCCAGCCAAAGAAGGGAAGGACTGGTCAGCAGCCTTGGGGGGCACAAAGGCTGGAAAAATCTTAGCACTAAAGCACCTTACCAACTTAAGTTGGGTTGGGAGTTGTACTCCTTTAGGGAATGCTAAAAGTGCAACCGTTAGTTGAGCTCACCCTGCTTCTACCACTTGCCAGCTGTGTGACCTTTGGCAAAGAACTTAACCTCTCTGAAGGAGTCAGGCCTTCACTCCCACCAGATGCTGCTGCTGTCACTGCATCAGCTGTTCCTTCAGCTCCTCCAAACCCGCTCACTTCTCCCCCATTTCCTGCCTCTTAAATTTCTCTTTATTCCTGACCTGACCCTGCCTGAAGCCAGTGGGCAACCGGTCCTATTAGAAATCTCATTCACACTTGAGGAGGCTGCAAATTGGTGTCACTCAGCGGGTGTCTGCCTTTCGTTGGGGCTCAGGCTGGGGAACAAGAGAGGAAGGAAGTCAAATCTCTCCCTGACAGCCCTCAGCCTCCAGGCCTGGTGTAGAGACAGAGGGGGAAGAGATTCTGCCTTAGTGAACCGAACATCTGGGGAGGGAAGTGGGGTGCACTTCTGGGTTGAGAGATGGGTCAGAGAGCCCTTGCTGGTATGTAGCAGAATGTAAAACAGGGAGCTAGGCACTCCCTGGGGAGTAGGAATGGAATTTGGGCTTTGAAGTCAGACACCCCAGTTCTAACCCTGGCTCCATCACTTACTGGCTGTGAGACTTTGAGCCAGCCACTTAACATCTCTGAGCCTCGAACTCCTCACTTGTAAAATGAAATTTATCTCAACTACCTGCTAGGTTGTTAATGATAAATAAGCAAGGGAAGTGTCGTAATACATAATGGCGAATGTAAATACTCAATAGTTGTCTCTTTGCCTCCTCTTTCATGACTTTTCTCTTCCCTGACCTGGGGCACCCACAGGTTCCCCTTCCCTGAAGTAGGAACATGTGAGAACTACCATGGCTCTCACATAGTCTCCCCTATCAGGTAGGAGTTTTATCCCATTCAGATGTTTATCTTTTCCCTCCCCAGATCAGTATCTTGTCCATTTCAGGAGGCTCAGTATATATTGAAAGAATGAATTTAGGCCATAGATCCCCCCTCCCTCAGCGCCACCACCCTCTTTAAAAAAAAAAAAAAAAAAAAAGTAGAAACCAAGGATCAGAGAGGGTGTGTGACTTACCTCTAGGTCATTCAGCAAAATAGCTTACTACTTCTTAATGTAACTTTCTAGGTGTCTCAGAACACAAAAGGGTTGGTGACCCAAGGGTCAGGACATCTGGGTCCCTTTTCTTAACTGCCTGTACCGGATTTGTGCGACCAGTAGCCTGGTTTCCAGCGCGCACATCTGGTTCCCTGGATGAGCGGGGACGCAGCGCCCTCTGCTGGGTTCTGTAGGTAGCTGCGCTTTAGCGGAGATTCTCTGTCTTGGCTGCGAACTGGAACCCCCTGGTGAGCTTTAAAAAAAACCTGCGTGTTCAGGCCTCTTTCTAGAACAGTTAAATTAGAATCTTGGGGTGTGACCGAGCATCAGTATTACTTAACGCTCTGCAGGCGATTCCAATGTTCAGCCGAGACTGAGGACCACAAATGTAAGGGTTAATTTTTCTTTTAAAGATTTTATTTATTTGAGAGAGAGAGAGAGAGGTGCACACACAGAGGGAGAAGAAGAGGGAGAAGCAGACTCCCCGCTGAACAGGGAGCCCGACACAGGGCTCGATCCCAGGACCCCGGAATAATGACCTGAGCCATCCAGGCGCCCCACTGTTAATTTAATATATGAAGAAATCTCCTGGTCGTTCTAGGAACCAGCAATCGGTGGAGGCTAAAATTCCCCCTGGATCATTTCCCCTCCATTTTCCATTTAAAAAAAAAAGTCAGTCCCGTGAGACTTAACCTGTGTTTAAGAATGCTGGAAGTTCTCAGAAGTTGAGGGAAGGTATAAAGGTGCCCTGAGTGTCTTGGCGACAGGCTGTGTCTGGGTAAGTCCAAAGTCACTGTTGGATCAAGAGTGCTATACAGAGGGAATCTGCTTGAATAAAATGAGTAAATTATTCTCATTTGGCTCCCAGAATTTTGTCAGCTTCATATGCTCTAAACAAGGACTCTGAAACTTACACGTGAACACAAAAGCGGTCAATCAGCTCATTAAAACAGATTGCTGAGCCCCAACCCTCTGGATTTCTGCCTCAGTAGGTCCAACCAGTTCTCAGGTGATGCCTGGGATGCTGACCTAGGACCACACTTAGACAACCACTGGTCTAAAAAATGACCAGATTGACAGCCCGTTTCAAGTCTGCACCTGGCCCAGTGGCATGAGAATCCCGTAGCATCCAAATAGTCCTCAAAACAGGTACACGGGCAGGCAGAACTGTGCTTTGACCATGGTGATGATGATTTGTAAGCGCAATGCCGATCAAGTCCTATGTCTCAAATGCTTCGGGATTGCAAGGTAGAGGGGGAAAGGGTGGGGTCCATCATGACAGGACTGGGGTTATGGGTTTTCTCCCACCAAGCCCAGCTCAAAGGAGTTCTGCTATATAGAAGCCCCAGCCTCTGGGACTTTTCACCCCTTGATATTTACACTCCAGAAATGGGAGGGTGAAGTCCCTAAGGGTGGGGTTGGGTATACTGCCATCCACAGTCAAGATGCCAGTAATGGGCCATCTGTATTATACACCGGGGGACCTTCAACTTTTTTGCTTGATAATATATTTTTTAAGATTTTATTTTTTTTAAAGTCATCTCTACACCCAACACGGGGCTTGAACTCACAACCCCCCAAGATCAAGAGTCGCATGCTCCACTGACTGAGCCAGCCAGGTGCCCCTGCTTGATAATATATATATTTTAAATTTTATTTATTTATTTTTTATTTTTGAGAGAGAGCGCACAAGTGGGGAAGGGCAGAGGGAGAAGGAAAGAGAGAATCTTAAGCAGGCTCCGGGCCCAGCATGGAGCCCTAAGCAGGGCTAATCTCACAACCCTGAGATCATGACCTGAGTCAAAATCAAGATTTGATTCTCAACCGACTAAGCCACCGACGTGCCCCCCCCAGCCTGATAATCTTTTTTTTTTTTTTTTTAAGATTTTATTCATTTGACACAGAAGGAGAGACAGCAAAAGAGGGAACACAAGCAGGGGAAGTGGGAGAGGGAGAAGCAGGCTTCTTGCTGAGCAGGGAGGCTGATGTGGGTCTCGATCCCAGGACCCTGGGATCATGACCTGAGCCAAAGGCAGACTCTTAATGACCGAGCCACCCAAGCACCCCTGCCTGATAATATTTTTAATCATAAGTGTACGTAGTTATAAAGGATGTATTGTAAATACTGATATCTTAAAAAAAAAAGTGTCCTTAAATGAATGCAATGAAGTTTAAATATCATAGCAATTTGATAACAACGTTACTATTTTAAAAATAAATGACAAACTCTTACCGACAATGTTGAATTTTACCTGAGCCCTGTGCTCCTGGAAAAAAGCAATGGCTAAGAAATTCTCAAATCTTTTTGTGTTCTGGAAATGACGTACTTCAAAGAAACACCCTGTCCCGTTTGACTGAGATAAGACTCATGAATAGACCCTTAGTTTACCTCTAATGAGGCATGGCACAGACACTCCAAATGCCCATCCCTTGACTATCAGCGGCCAGCTGAACTTCTGGACACACTGATCAATCAGAACAGAATGCCTGTTAACCAAACTTTGGCTAAGCTTCTCTTCTTCCCCTAGGTTCCTCAACTACGGCCCACCCTCGGTCAGAGCCAGTTTCCAATTTCTCCTTAATGACCCCTCCAGAGAACAGGTGTCAGGGTAAAACAATCTCCCAACTGCTCTACAACCTACGATCTGGATATTGGACTAGGTCACTCCTGTTCATCCCTCGTCCCCATCCCCATTCTTTCTAGCCTTGTTTACTCCTCCCCATAAAAGAAAACCTTTTCTGCCTAACCTAGGGAACCTTATGGTCAGAGCCCTCCCCCTATGACTATAGCTCTCCCCTCCCCCACCCGCCCCCAGTAACCCTTTGTAATAACGTCTCTCTTTACTAAATCCGGAGTTGTTTTTCTTTTACCTTACATGCCCATTCTTTTTCCTTCTTGAGCTTCTATTTCCATTCAGCTGCTATGGAGTAAATCCCAGCATAATATATTTCATGCCTGGCAGTATTTTCTGGAGCCACCAATCATATCTTTCTGTTACAAAATTATGTACATAAATTTGATCTCGTTCACTCTAAAAAAGTGACCCATAGAGTTCCAGGTGTTTGTTTTTCCCTTTTAAATGAGATATTGTTGCAAGTGTTTTCAGCACAAGTGATCAAATAACAAATACATAGCCTTTCATTACAGGAGAGATCCTCTTTAAACATACAAAGTAAGTTTTCATTAGAAGGCTATTGAACATATGTCTCTTAAGGAGGTAGGTTGAGCCAGTTATTTTTTCAGTAAGTTTGTAGATCCAGGGGTGAATATTAACTTTTCCAAGAACGAGACAGCGTTTGGGCCTTTTGTAAGCCCTGATAAGCATTGTTCACATAAAAAGCAGATAGAAGTGGAAAGAGGTTGTTTATTCTGTCAGTGTCTCTCAGTTCTTTTAATTCCTGATAATTACTTATTCTCAAAAATATATATTTTAAACAAACTATTAGCTGACATCATGATTAAATCCTCCTTGGATCACAGCGAAAGAGAATCAGAAACCATCTGACTTGCCCACTCCTCAGTAATAACCCATATTTAGGAGTGGGTTTCTTGCTCACTCCTCAGTAATAACCCATATTTAGGAGTGGGTTTCTTGCCCACTCCTCAGTAATAACCCATATTTAGAACTGCCTTATTGTTTTTCCTCCCTGGAGACTTTTATTTCCCAGGGTAAAGCAGCAGGGACAAGATTCAACACGAGTGTGGGCATGAGACTTTCCTTTGTAAAGCTGGAGACTCCTTATAAAAGGGGAGCTCGTTATAAAAGGGGAGCTCATTATAAAATGGAAGAAGGAGGCTAAACTTCAAGGACTCCAGGCTTGTGCTCAGGCCCAGCTCTGTGGGAGTAGAGGATCTGGATACTGAGTCCCTGAAAACCCTCTTTGCCCCCAGAATTACAGCTCTCACAAAATGTCCGTGTCTGAAGACCTTATGTCCTCTTCCCTACCACTCTCTGTCCTATCGCTGTTTCCTCCTAAGAAGCTCTGGAATCCATACCAAGTTCTTCATCCTCTCCACCACGCTGGCCCCAGGGATCTTATCTTGCCTGAATGTCCACAGTCACCCTCAACCCCTCTTTCTCCAGACCTAATCAATTCCTCCCTGCTGTGCAGTCAGAGGGGGCTTCCCCAGAGGGAGCTCTGGATTAAACTCCTCCTAGCTCCCCAAAGCCACCAGAAGGCTGAGTAGAAGGGCTTCCTCTCTCTAGTGGCCTTGTCTTTTGTCCTGCTTCCCTCAAATCTATATTCCAGTCAGAAGTGGCAGATTCCTGGACACAGGTAGCCCTGGCCTTCTGGGTACCTTTGCAATGCCCTCTGCTTGCAAGAGGGAGCTTCGGTAAGGGTCTTTGGACCTTAGCTGTTTCCTCTTAATTTCTTTTAGTGTCAATTTCCTTAACTGTAAAACAGAAATAATAGTACATATTTCACGGAGTCCTTGTGCAGATTATATATGTAGGTTGCCCGACACACAGTGGTGTTCACATAATAAATGTGAACTGTTTATTATTGTTCTCGTTAGTATTAACGTCGCAGAGAATTATCAGTCACCCAGCCAGACCTCGAGCAACTGGAGATTGAAGGACTGTACTTTTCCTGCGTATCCCAGGGCTGAGCCAACAGTAGGAACTCACCACTTAGGAAGAAAGTATTACAAAGGGATAAATGAAAGACTAGCGCCGAAGGAGCAAACCTGACTTTAAAAATCTTTTTTTAGTGCCCCTCATGTTTATTATTTCACTGAATCCCCTTGACATAGAGGACGTAGAGGCTATTCATTCCCATTCTGCAAACGTGGGTGTGTCCGTAAGCCATTCCGCGTTTAGTGGCACGCAGCTCGTAGGGGGCCACATCCCGACCCAGGGAGAGGGGTGGATTGGGGTTGGGGGACACACAGGGAAACGGGACACGGGAGCCACCCCTCCCCTCGGGTTGGTTTAAAATTTCTCGGGGGAATACCCGGCTCCCGGCACAAACCACACCCCTTTAGGAATCCCCGCCCCCTCTGCTGCCCTGCACCTATCCGCCGCGAGCCAGGCTACCGGCCAATCAGAAGATGCGTTAGGCGGGCGCTGCAGTTCGGCGAGCCAATAGGCAGGCAGCCGGAGCGGGGCTTGCCCGGGCATGTGGGAGCTGCGGGCTGCTTGGACACCACGTGCGGGCCGGAGGGCAAGCGCCGCGCTTCAGGTGATCTCGGGGACCCTGCTGGGGTCGGCGGGCTCGGGCGGGCTGGCGCGGCGTCTCCCCGGCCCCGGAGGCCGCGCCCGGTGTCCGTCTCCGGCCTGCGGTGAGGGACGCCCGGGACCCGGCCAAGCGGCTCTCGGGGCCCGCGGCTGTGCAGGCCCGGTCCCGGGTGCCGCCTGTGCCGCGTCCCAGCCCTGCTCCGGGCTCTGGGGCCTGCGGGGGTGGCGCTGGGAGCTGGGCGCTGGGGCTCGGCCTGGCCCGCTCGGCCCCGCCGCTGCGGCCAGCGAGTGACCACCGCCCGAGTCCCTCCCTGGCTGAGGCCGGGCCTCCTCCGCGGCGCCCCTCGGGAAACGCGGGCTGCCGGGGGAGATGGTGCGGGGCTCCCGGCTCTCCTTGCCTTGCTAGGAACTTTGAGGAGCACGGGGGGATCTCAGCGAGCCCGGTTTTCTCAAATTCGGGCGATAATTGGTACCACGGCTCGGGCGTGGGGTCGCGCGCTCTGCAAAATACAGCTTCTCAGATCCCGTTCCCCAAAATGGCAGTTAGGACAGCGTGGGGGGTAGGCCTGAGGATCGGCGTTTTAAACAGACGTTCTAACTGCTTTGGGGGAAGCCCCAAACCTAGTACCACCCTCGGTTTTAATAAACCCTCGTTTTGTGGTCAGGGGTTGGTGACTTGGTCCAGGCCATCTAGCTTTTAGGACCAGGGCAGCAAGGAGTGGGCCTACAACCGCCTGCCGCCTTCCCCATCAGCCAGCTGGTCCGTAACCCTGCCACCGCTGGAGACTGTGACTTCGTGGCTCCTTTGGGGCCTTTGCTCTGGGGATTATGCTGCTGAGGTCCTTGCCTTAGGCCACAAACCCTGCCCGGAGGCCAGATGGCTGCTGATCCCCAAAGAGATAGTTCCGGCTGGTGGGAGATGTGTCCTTACCGAAACTGTTGTGTTATTTGAGCCACACTTCTCTCCGACCTTGCTGAGCTCCTATCTGGGGCCCAGGATGGGTGAGGCATGTCCTAGATAATTAATTGTTGGTTCTGACAGGTCAGCAGGGTCAGGGCCTGGAGTAAGAGCACTTGCTTTCAGCTCTGGAAACACAAGGCCACTTTTTCTCAGGGAACTTCATTTCTGGCTTCTTTGAAACCTTGCCGGCAGGGTCAAGGAAGGGCGCTGACCCTGCTCTCAGGCTCAGCTCCTGACCTGCAGGGCCCGGAGCCCTCTCAGAGAAGGGAAAGGGCCCAGTTCTCCCCATTGCTGGCCTGGGGCCAATGGAGCTTCTGTGTTCGTCAGCTCGAATTTGTGACTTGTCGAGGTGAGGATGTTGATGTTAGTTACGTGCACTTTTGAAAGGAGACGGCTTCTTGGGGAGTGGATGAGCCAGCCGGAGGGAGGATGAGTCAGGATGGGTCACCATGCCTCGCCCTGGCATCACCAAGCAGCACTCCTCCCCACGCCTCTTAAACTCTGCCGCTGTTCAGATTCTTCTCCAGAACTCCTGCTATAAGGCAGTAGGGATCCTGTTCCCCATCAATCCCCGCATCATGCCCAAACTTTCATCCCCCTTCCAGAAACAGTGGTCCCTCGCTGTTCCCTCCACCCCGTCTCCTCACCCACAACCTCCTTTTCCATTGTTCCACGGGCCTCCTTCCCCTCTCACAGTGGAGGCGCTTTGCCTCCTGGACTTTGTATCTGCCTTTTCTCTGGATGCTCTTCCCTTTCTGTGCTCCTGGCAGACCTTCCTGAAACCCTTCAACATGTCCCTCCACTGCCACGCTGCACTAACCCGGCGTTTCCGTCTGTCCAGTGCTCGGCCTGGTGAGTCTGTCCTTCGTTCACTGCTCCCGTCCCGAGCACACACCGTGGTGAGAGTCTGACAGCCTCCTTGCCAAATGTGGAGTTCCCTGAATTCCCCGTCACCTCCAGCCCTGCGAGCCCCACAGTCTGGCAGGTGGCAAGCCCGGCCTCAGCTCCCTTCACACACTTCCGAGGAGGACCTGCTTGATGCCAGGCCCCGGGCTGGCTGTTGGGGGAGGGGCAGAGACACACTTCTCTATCCCGGCCTTCAGAGCCTTTGAGGTAGACGCTGTTTAACTCTTGTCTTAAAGTGTAGTAAATTCTTCTGCGGTTGTGCTGGCAGGCATGGAGGGGTGAATTTCTTTGTTCCCCGGCTAGATTGCAAATGTCTGGGGTCAGGAAGTCAGTGACTTCCCCGGGTGCTCTGGGCCTCCCTCAGTTGATCAGCAGAGAGTGGTCTGGGGACACCGGCTTACGGGTGTAGGGTGGGACCACCATGGCGTGTGGTGGCCTTCCCAGAGTGGGGACAGAAGGTGAAGTGGTAAAAAGGGAAGAGGGGACAGTTCCTCCAGCCATGACTCACCTCGTGCTTTGCGTCCCCTTGGCATCAGGCTACTTGCGGACCCCTCTTCCTCAGCCCTAGGTTCCTTCTCTTTCAGGCCTTTGCCGCGGCCACCAGTTCATCTCCCTGTCATTTGGAGGGTTACTGTTTCCTCTTCACAGAGATTTAATCTCTTCCAGCAAGGCTCCCAGAATCATCCTCCAGCCTGTTGTTTCCCTAGCACTTCTGACCCAGCCGCGCACACGCCTTGTGCTTTGTTTCTGTCTCTGCGCTGAGGCTAAGCTTCTTGGAGTCTAGGGTCCGCCTTTGTTCCTCTGTGCTCAGCACCTGGCACGGTTGGGACCCCAGGGAGCCCCAGGGCGGCTCTGCAACCCAGTGGGATCAGGGATTGTCCCACAGGGCTTCCTGGAAGGTGTAGACAGGAGAGGAGGTGTGCGAGTGGGAAGACAGGTAAGGGAAAGGCCTGTGGGTTGGGAGGGGCGGGGAGTCGGGGCCGAGGCAGCTTTGGCCTGGGAAGAGCTGGCTGCCAGCCTGAGGAGAGTCTCAGCCTGTCTGGGGGAGGGGGAGCAGGAGGTAATTGAGCGCTTACTGGATGTCATGTGTGCAAAGCCAGCACACGTGTGTCGTGTCATCTCGTGTTCAGGAAAGGTGGTAGTAGGGCCATTTCGCATGCAGGGGACCAGAAGCTAAGCAGTTCGGGTAACTTCTAAAGAGCCGAGTTAAAACTCTGCTCTGCCGACTTGAAAGCCCTGGTTTTCTGGTCTGTTGAAAATGTGCCTGCTGACTGAGCGAGCGAGTGAAGCTTTCCAGGCAGGCCCCTCGCTCTTGGGCAGCTGCTGGCCTTGTGCGTGCGATTTGCAAACCCCCATGAACTTCAGACATTTCCAGGTGCTCGGGATGGAGGGACCTGCAGGCACTGCCTTTTCTGTTTGTCCTTCCCGTGAGCCGAGCCTGACCACACCCCTGCCGCAGTCAGTGGTGACTTAGCAGCGTGCCCGGCTATTGAGAACTGTGTGGATGCTCTTGCGGTGGGTGAAGTAGGAAGTCGCTTAATAAACTCCCTTATTCTGGTAACACGTACCGAAAATACGGCCGTCGTGAGCCTCTTGTGAATTTTTTTCCCTCCAGTTTCTGAGGGTCTGTGCTTTCACAAAGGATTCTTTGTTTTTTAAAAAACTGGAATTGGGTTGCCTGGCTGGCTCAGTCAAGAGGAGCACAGGACTCTTGATCTCGGGGTCATGAGTTTGAGCCCCACGCTGGGTGTAGAGATTACTTAAAATAAATTTTAAAATTTAAAAATGGGATTTTGTGTGTGTGTGTGTGTGTGTGTGTGTGTGTATGTGTGTGTCTGTATATACACACAGACACACACACACTGCTGCTGTAGCCTGGATTTTCCCGCATCTGTGCCTCTCTACAACTTGTTGCTGCTGATGCTCCTGGAGGTCAGCTGTGGCTTGGAGGCTGAGACCGTGGATCCTGGGTGCGAATCAGCTCTCCCGTCTTACTGCGTGGGCAGGTTACTTAACCTCTGTGCTCAGTTTTCTCACCTGTGAGGTGAGGATAATCATACTTGTTCGGGTTGTTGGGAATACTTAGCGATTCCGTGTAAAGTACTTAGAACGGTGATTTGCACGTGGGCTTGACTCAGTGCCGTGATGATTCCACAAGGTCCTGGATGGACTCAGTGTGGGAGGCCGAGACAAGCCTAGGGCTCCCAGGCGGCCCGGCGGTGAGCGTGGGGGCAGGGGCGGCACACCTCTCACGGGGCCCCTCTGCGCTGTGTGTTCTCTCTGCAGAGCGCCGCCCTGCTGGCAGAGCAGCCCCCGGGTCACGCTTTCCCCGAGCGGTGAGCTGATTGGGATGGTTCCCCGGGAAGGCCCTGAGTCTGCGCAGTGCCTCTGCCCTTCCCTGGCTAGCCTGCATGCCAAGGATGTGCTTCGGAGAAAGCACAAGAGGAGGAGCCGACAGCACCAGCGATTCATGGCCCGGAAGGCGCTGCTGCAGGAGCAGGGGCTGCTGAGCATGTCCCCAGAGCTGCGATCCTCCCCGCTGCCCGCGCCGTCGGGGGCGCTGCCTGGCCCTGAAGCCACCAGCAGCGGGACGCAGCGTCCGAGGAATGAATCCGGAGGTGCCTCATGGAGCAGAAAGCCCACCCCCACGGACTCTGCGGGGCCCTCGCCCAGCAAGTGCGTGGCTATCGACTGCGAGATGGTGGGCACGGGACCCAGAGGGCGGGTGAGCGAGCTGGCCCGCTGCTCTGTGGTGAGTTACCATGGCGACGTCCTCTATGACAAGTACATCCGGCCTGAGTTGCCCATCGTGGACTACCGCACCCGCTGGAGTGGCATCACTCGGCAGCACATGCGCAAGGCCATCCCCTTCCAGGTGGCCCAGAAAGAGGTGAGGGCGGAAGTGGGGGCTTGTGTGGGTGGGTGACGGCCAGGGAAGGGCAGCCCTGGGTTTGAGTTGCCACTTAGTCACAGGAAACGAGAGACTTTGGGAAAGTTACTTAAATTCTTTAAACTGTGGCTTCCTTCTCTGTAGGCAAGGGTGCCTAAAATCTGGACCCATCTCCGTGTAAGGATTGCGGTGGTCCAACGTGATAATGTTTACGGAAAGACCGTGCCATGCTTGTAAGGTGTAGAACCGCTCACATGTTACATCTTCTTTTCTTTCCTTTCCTTTCTTTCTTTCTTTCTTTCTTTCTTTCTTTCTTTCTTTCTTTCTTTCTTTTCTTAATATTTTAAATATTTGAGGGAGAGCGAGTGAGAGAGCACAAGCAGGGGGCGCGGCAGGCAGAGGGAGAGGGAGAAGCAGACTCCCCACCGAGCAGGGAGCCGATGTGGGGCTCCATCCCAGGACCTGAGCCGACGGCAGACGCTTAACCGACTGAGCCAGCCAGGCAGGCGCCCCTACATTTTCCCTTCTGTTGTAAGAGTACTACGTATCTGTTTAGAATTTGTAAGGCCCACAGTCCTGTCACCTTCAGGCGTTAATGTTTCCTTGTATTTTCTTAGTTTTTTGGTGCTTTGAAAAAGATAAATTAGTGGTTGGAACTGCACTAATGTACCTGGAATCCCCAGTGGTGCTTGACCGTAGGAAGCCCCTAAAGCCTTGTTAACAATCTCAGATCTTTGTCCCCAGATCCTTCCATGGAGATTCTCATCTCGTACCCCTGTGGGCTTGGGGACAGCTCTGATGTGTGTGGTCCTGGAAATCATCACGCTGTGCCAACTTGCACGACGAAAACCTCGGAGCTTATGGGGAATGTGGCATTAGGAACATAACAGTCAAAGCACCTCCTAATAAGAACCCCCGAGATAAAAAGCTAGAAACCAAATGACGGCGCTAGCCCCGTTCTGCACGTGCTAGGTGGTTAAGACGTGCGTCAGTACTTCAGTAAGGGGGCACTTGACCTGAAAACATCCTGGTGTCTGCTTGTGAAGTGGGTGTCAGGAAAGTTGCGGTTTCTATGATGGTGGCGCGGTCGCAGGCATTCCTGGAAATGAGACAGTGGAGGCGTCAGGTGCAGGTGGCGGTGGCCCATCCCACAGGTGAACTGGGAGCTGCCTGGGGGCTGTTGGAGGCGTGTGCGTTTTGTATGTTCCCATGTGCCTCAGGTTAGCTGCGTGCAGCTTTTTCTCTTTCGTTTTTTCTTTCTTTCTTTCTTTCTTTCTTTCTTTCTTTCTTTCTTTCTTTCTTTCTTTCTTTCTTAAATAAGATTTTATGTATTTATTAGAGAGGGAGGGAGGGAGAAAGCACAAGCAGGGGGAGCAGCAGGCTCCCCGCTGAGCAAGGAGCCTGATGTGGGGCTCGATCCCAAGACCCTGGGACCATGACCTGAGCTGAGGGCAGATGCTTAACCAGCTAAGCCACCCAGGTGCCCCTGGATGCTTCGTTCACTTAAATGTTTCTCAAGGGCAAAATCATGCATAGGTGAAGGTGAAATTTTGCATTATTCTCCAATAGTGTCCTAATATAGCAATCATGTTGGAATATGCATGTTCCTAATAAGCATGATAGCAGAACTGCTTCATGTTTCTGGGTTATTCTCGGGATTAGGTAAATTTGGGAAACGCTGGTACAAGTGGTCTCGAGTCCCCCTTTTTCACATGAGATAAGGCCTAAGCATGTCTTTCAGAAAGTTGGGGATGATTTACGAAGCGCGTTGCTCGGGATTAGCAGCAACAGGAAGGGAGGCCTGCGGCAAAGCCTCCAACTCCTCGGTGCTTCCCTTGGCCTGGTTGGTGGGGCTCCGGGAACAGGACCGTTTCTTGTCTGCTCCGACTCAGCCAGTATGGAGTGTGTTTGATCCCTTCCCGCCCCGTGCTGTGCGGCGTGCGACTGAAGTGTGGTGGCATGTGCCCCCACGGAAGTCTAAATGGCACCTCCTCCATCTGCTGTGAAAGCTGGGTTTCATGATGAGCTGGACACGGCCAACAGAAGCGAGCTGCGGGGGTCCGCGGCGGTGACCAGGAGAGCCAGGCTCAGCGCCGAGGGCTGGAGGGCATTGCAGGCCTGTGGCCCTGGACGCGGCCTCCCTGGGGCCCGAGGAGCATGGAAGGCAGGGCACACGCTGTGCACATGGTGAGTGCTGAGCCCGAGAGCCGAGGCTTCCAGGGTGGGAAGTGGAGCCTGCAGCAGAGGGGCAGAGGGACAGGACACCGAGGAGGGGCCGTGTCTGCTGGGGCTCACAAAGGCTGCTGTTCTGGGCTCATCTCTGGGGCCGGCCCGGTTCTCTGGACGTCAGCCAGTGGGTCTTTGTCCATCAGCTCCTGTGTGCGGAGCTTCCAGGGAGCACCGCTAGTCAAGTCAGACATGGTCCCTGGTGTTCACGCTGAGCTGACATGGACGGTTGGTGTGTAGACCGCGCCAGAGCTAAAGGTGTACTTAGCACATGTGACGAATGCATTCCACCACAGGGTCCTCACGTCGCTGGGGCAGTCGTGGGGGAGGCCTCCTGACGTGTCAGCCGAGACGGGCCTCAAGAGGAGTTGGCAGGAGAGCTGGGTGGGGTGGGGGAGGCCGGTGAGGATTTCCAGGCTGAGACAGGACGGCGAGCAGGACACGGTTGCTTGTACTGATGAACTAGGAGACGTTCTCCGCGCGTGGCTTCCCCGAACGCTCGAAACCAGCCCGAGGAGAGTGCACTCTGGTGGGTTAGAGAGCTGACGCGCGCCCCGGGTCGCAGCAAGTCGCAGGGCCAGGCTTCGGACTTGAGGCAGCGTGGCTGAGTGTGGGGCTCGAGGCTCCCCGCTCCGGGCTGCCACCCTTCGCAGGGCTCCACGCCCCAGCGGTCGGGGCGGCAGCACGTGTCCTGGGCCTCCTTGACGGCGGGGCCTCCCGCGCCTTTGTCCGCCCCCAGATCCTCAAGCTCCTGAAGGGCAAGGTGGTGGTGGGGCACGCGCTCCACAACGACTTCCAGGCCCTCAAGTACGTCCACCCTCGGAGCCAGACCCGGGACACCACTTACGTGCCCAGCCTCCTCCACCAGCCCGGCCTCCACACGCGCGCCCGGGTCTCCCTGAAGGACCTGGCCCTGCAGCTGCTGCGCAAGAAGATCCAGGTGCGCGGGCCGGAGCGGGCGGGGCGAGGACGGCCCGTCGGGGCGGCGGGCTGCGCCTCCGGCTGCTGTCGTTTCCTTCCTTCCCCGTCCGGGGGACCTGGGGAAAGCACGGTGTCCCGCACTTCCTTCGTCCCCAGCGCGTTGTGACAGCCAGCCACAGGCTTGCGGGCTGGGCTCTTCCAGACCTGCGCCCCCCCCCCCCTTTCCCGAGCCCCTCACACCCGTCCCGAGAGGACACACCAGAGCTGGGACCTCGGGCGGTGGGTGACGAGGGCTGTCGTCCGCAGGCCGGCCAGCACGGGCACTCGTCGGTGGAAGACGCCGTCACGGCCATGGAGCTCTACCGGCTGGTGGAGGTGCGGTGGGAGGAACAGGAGGCCCGCAGCCTCCCGCCCCGGCCCGAGGACGGAGAGCCCGACAGCAGCACGGACATGGAGCAGTACATGGAGGACCAGTACTGGCCCGAGGACCTGGCCCAGGGCCCCCGCGGAGGAACGGGGGAGGCCCAGGACCGAAGGGAGTGAGGCAGGAGAGGCTCTTAGGCGGCCTCCGGCTGGAGCGAGTCGGGTGCAGGGGGGCCAGGAGGGCCCTGGGTGTGTCATCCGCGCAGGGCGGGATGTGGCTCGCCTGCTGTCAGCGTCCGGGCAGTTGGGACCATCTGTCCTCTTGGCTCCCTCTCCCAGGGCTGTTGTGGGCACTCACCCCCGACTCCTGGGGTTTGCTAATGGCACTTTATAGACACTGTGGAAACGTCAGGTGGGCAGGCTCTGAGGACCCAGCCGGAGGAGGGCGTGTGCCGGCCGACCAGCCCAGCTGTCACTGGCCTTCCCCACCCCCACGCTGTGCTACCTGAGGGGTGACGTCTCCTCCCTGGGGTGTTAGCTCAGTGACTTGGGGTAAAGCTCTCCTCTCTTACTGCCCTCCCCTTCCTCCACGGGCATTGTCAGGTTCAGAACGAATGTGCCCTGAACCTACGGAATTAAGGCCACTCTACGGGACATTCCTGTCCTTTCTCTCTGAACTAGAACTCTGGCTGTCGCCATCGTGGGAACTCAGTGCTCGGCTGCGACGGACTGGCGGAGCCCACAAGCTCGTGGGGAGCTGGCACCAGGAGTCACCAGGCACAGTTCTGAGAGGAGGGAGAGCGGCTAAGCTTCGGGGGGAGACCCTGGCGTATTAATTTTGACCCAGCTCGGGCACTAGGCTCTTAAGCACAAGCCTGAGAAACAAGACAGCAGTTTGACTTCTGGAACCCTGTGCAGAGCTACCGCCAAGGGACCTTCTTTATTAAGAGCAAGGCCCCCAGTGTGTAGGGGGGCAGAGTGCGTGTCCATGGGGTGAGGGCCAGGCAGGGGCAGCCGTGCAGTGTGTCCACACTCGGGCTGGTGTCCCCTCAGTCACTTGGATCCACAGTCATCGTGGTTCTTGGGTTTTCTCCAACTCTCTAGATACTTCTCTGTCAGGATCTCATCTGCCACCCCTCTTTCCGTGTTTCCCAAGGGGCAGTTTGGGAGTATTGAGGTTAACCAAGAGCTCAGGTCCGCACAGACCTTTGCGCCCCATCTTTGCTTGCCACTTAATAGCTGTGAGACCTTGAGCAAGGAGGTGACCTCACTCTTGAGCCCGTTTCCTCCTCTGTAAAATGCGGACGATGCCACAGCCTACCTCACAGGGTTGTCGTGGGGATCAGTGCTGACTGCTCAGCACAGTGTCCAAGGACACAGCATGGAGGTGCTGGGGAGCCGGGTCCTCACTGCTCCCTGCGGCTGGGTGACCTGTGTACACTCGGTGTCCCTCCTCTGCGTGCAGGAAATGACAGTGGTTTTATGTCAGTCTGACCCAAGCAGCAGGGCGGGGAACTGAGAGACACTGCTGAAACCACACCACTTCCAAGGTGTCTGTCCCCAGCTCCTTCCCCGTCTGCGGAGCAGGGAGCCGGCGGAGGCATCGACCTCGGCTGGCCTGCTCCAGCGCTTTGTTCTGGACTCCTTCCAAGTCTGTAGCTGGCGCCAGACTCACAGCCCGGCGAGGCCGCAGTTTTGATTCTTTGGGCTCTGGGTTGAAGGAAGATGGAGCTGTTACCAGTGGGGAAATGTACCGGGTTTAAAATCAGCTTTGTTGTAAAACCATTTGTTCTGGAATAAAACTCAATTAGAAAAGGGGGTGAAGGGCCCTTTTCTGAACTGTCAGGCTGGAGTGGGAGCGCGGCTTGGTGGAGGGATCGGGGGTGCTGGGGCACTGAGTCTTGCTGGGCGCTTCGGCCGTTGAGGTGGGAGCTTTCAAGTGATGCTTTGGGATGTGACAACATTCTAGAGCTACAGAATTTACGTGGTTTTGGTTTTTTTAATTTTATAACTGCCTTATTGTAGAGCACAAAGTTTGTTTCTTCTGAGGCTATGTACTCACTTGCCAAGAAAATGTTTAGTTCTAATTGTGATAAAATACACCTAACATGCAAGTTACCAACTTGACCGTTTCTAAGGGTGTAGTTCCGTGGCGTTGAGAATATTTACATTGTCGTACAGCCAGTCTGAGCTTTGCCATCGAGCAAAACAAAAACTGCCCATTAAACACGAACTCCTGACTCCCCCCTCCCTCCAGCCCCGGACCACCACCCTTCCACTTTCTGTTTCTCTGAATCTGACCAGGTGCCCATATAAGTAGCATCATACAGTCTTTGTCTTTGTGATTAGCTCATTTCACTTAGCGTACGGCCCTCGCAGTTCATCCATGTGTAGTATGTGTCAGAATTTCCCTCCCTTTTAAGGCTGAATAATCATTTGGACGCATAGACCGCATTCTGTTGACCCTAGTCAGCCCTCAGTGAACACTTGGGTGACTTCCCCGCTTGGTTGTGAATAATGTTGCTGTGAACGTGGGTGTGCAGTATTTTTGGGATTCTGCTTTCGGTTCCCATGGGTGCAGACCCAGAAGTGAGATTGCTGGATCGTCTCTGGTGGATCTGTGTTGGGAGTGTTGGAGGACCCGCCGTGCTGTCTGACACCGCGGCTGTACCAGTTTGCATCCCCACCCACAGCCCAGAGGCTTTCCCATTTCTCCACATCCTCACCCACACTTGTTATTTTTGTTTGTTTGTTTTGTTCTGTTCTGTTTGGGGTTTTTTTTGGTAGGGTATCCTAGTGGGCGTGGGGTTTTAATTTGGTTTTAATTTGCATTTCCCTAACGAGTAGAGATTTTGAACCTCTTTTGCGTGTTTATTGATATATAGTTCATTTTTCACTTTTTATGTCTTTTTAAAAATGTATCCCATTAGCACTTTTGCATGACCCACATGAAATTGCTGACATTCGATGGAGACGCTTCTACCTGCCACACGGGATTGAGAAATTCACACATGCGCCTTTTGGAGCACAGGCCCCGCTGAGACAGATGGTTGAACAGGAATTCAAAGGTCAGGGTACCTGCAGGGAGTGGTGTCTGACCCACTGTTATGAATCATCCTCCTGGCCTGTGCCCTGTACCTGGGGCCACACAGTGGCAGCCTCTGTACCTTGTGCGGCCACAGGCGGGCCATGTGAGATAGGACGTGTGTCTTGTAAGGCTGAGAGGTTTGCCCTGAGTGACTCATTTTCCTTCGGTCACCCGACCTAAGATTTGCCGGCTGGGTCTGGGCACCTGGGGTGGGGGGCCGGGGGGAGCATCCAATCTAGGAGCAGCCCCTCCCTGGCTTGGGTCAGGGATTCCTCCCCTGGGCTTGCACAGTGCCTGTGTCTAACCTCAGTGCACACAATACCTTGGAAAAAATTCAGCAGGACCCAGGCAGGGCTCCAGGGGCTGGGGGCCTTGCAGCAAACCAAACAAGTGGGAGCAGGAACAGTGAATGAACAAGTGAGATACACAGTATTTCAGATGGCGCTGATTATTCCTACAGAAGAAATCCAGAAGCGAGAGGAGGTACAGTTTTGAATAGAAGTCAGAAAAGGCCTTGGTGGGAGGCCTGAGGGAGAGGGAGCAAACTGGGTAGATAACCTGGAAGCAGAGCTTTCGAGCTGGGCTAGCACATGCCCAGGCCCTGGGGAACAGACAGCCAGTGCAGTGGGAGGAGGGAAGGAGGGGTGGTGAAGGTGTGGAGAGGGGCTGGCCTTTGCAGCAGGACCGAAGACAGAGACCAGAGACCCGATCCTGCCCTGCTGGCCCTAGGGCCCGGAATGGGAGGACCCCGGGGGTGGGGTGGGGGCGTGTCTGTAGGAGGCACTGCGTGAATCACAAAGGCCCCGGATTTAGGTGTGCACAGTGATGCAAGATGCGATTGGAAAGGCCACTGGAGCAGGTGACGGGGTCTCGGAAACTGCATGGGAGTTGAGGTTTGCTTTTTATTTTTGGACAACAGGAAATGACTGTAGGTTCTGGAGCCAACTGCTGTCCCAAACAGTGCAAGAGATAGATGTGGGGAAACGAAATCTTTTCAGATTTGAAGGACAGTGTGGAGCAGGGCATAAGGTGGAGGCAGGAAGGCCCGGGAGCTGATGCACAGGTGGGACAGGGCAAAGGGGAAATGTGGGGCTGGTGACTACAGAGCAGGACTCCGGGGCACAGAACAGGACGGGTGGGCATATGTTCTGTCTGAGACCCGAGGAGGCCAGCAATGTGAAGGGGTGAGATCCGTGGGGTCCCTATGGGGGTTGTAGAAGCAGAAACGTCTCCATTGGGTCTTTCAGGGGTTACTTTTTCAATGGATATTCACGTAAACACATTTTGCTTCATCTCCCTAAATCAGAGTCATAATCCTTTATGCATTTGAGCCACAAAAAGTCCCCAAACAGTCTGAATTCAAGCAAAAGTTGCTCATTTGGGATGGGAACCCCAAATAATCTCATATCTCAAAGTCAAACCAATTGAACGACAATCAACAAACAATGCCTTATCCTTTAGACATATTTCAGGACTTGATGTTATGTTTGAGGTCTGTTACAGTGAGACATCACTTGGTGAGAGCACCAGGGACCTGGGGAAATTCCTTTCCAAGCCACAAGTCTTGGTGACATCTGGGGGCAATCAGATCCCACAGCTCGAAGCTTAGCCCTTGTGGGTCTGCGGCAGGAGGCAAGAGCCTCACTGCAGTCCGTGCTGACGGCTTCTCCCTGAAAGCTCGCTCTGTTTTTATCGTAGCTGTAACTCATTCATCTATTCAATAAATACCGAGTGCTCTCCATGTGTCAGGCACCATTGTAAGAGGTCAGAGTACAGCCTGGGAGCGGGTGGAGTGTGTGGCCAGACTGGTGGGGGGCTCCTTCCAGGCTTTCTTTTCCTAGTCCTCAGCCTGGCTGGAGGCGGAGCCCTTTGACGGCAGACAGATGGTGGATTCTGAGACACCCCGAAGCACTGGAGACTCTAGGGGCTCCCTCCCGACCTCCTCGACTTCCCTGAGTGGGGGGCGGGTAGCCCCACTCACACCCAACCTTCTCATGCCTCCCTATTAATAGCCTCAATGTCCCAAGAGCCGGCTCCTGCTGCCCCCATAAGAGATGTCACTGAGTGTCAGGTTGGTAGTGGCCCCGGAAGTTGTGGGACATTCTGTGGTCTCCAATCCTGGGAATGTTTATTCTCGGGGCAGGCGGAGGGTGAGAAAGGGAAGGAAGGTGTGGCAATCCACTCGATTCTCATCAGCCGCCTTATCAGAGAAGGGGAGGGCTCCAAGCACAAGCGCTTGGCGGGGCGGGGGACAGGGGTAAAGGCGAGCGGCGAGGACGGGGAGGCTGCCAGCAGCCCAGCCCATGTGCCCGGCCTCCCGCGCCCCTGACTTCACCTGATAACAAACCAGAAACTGAAACAGGGTCGGGATTCCCGGCGTGAAGTCAGAGATGAGTCACAGCTCAGAGTGACTGCAGTAGCGGAGAAGTGGCACCAGAGAGGCAGACGTGAGCCGAAGGCAGCAGAGGCAGGCAGGTGAGTGGGAGCTGGGGCGGTGGGGGTTGGGGGGCGTGGAAGCAGGGGGCCTGCTGGTCCTGAGGCCCCAGGACCGCTAGGCTCAGGAAGCCGGGCGGGGTGGGAAGAGGCCGGCTTTGCCTGTTGCCGGGTGGTGTTCATGACAAACAGGGCAGAGGGCACAGGCTGGCGGGGTGTTGGCCCCGTGGCTGGCCCTTGAGCGATGCCCTGCCTGCCTGCCCTCTCCAGCACGTCTGAGGGTCCGGGTCCCGGTGAAGCATGGCAAGCAACCTGGAGGTGGTGGCCATGGACTGCGAGATGGTGGGGCTGGGGCCCGGCCGGGAGAGCGGCTTAGCTCGCTGCAGCCTCGTGGACGTCCACGGCACCGTGCTCTACGACGAGTTCATCCGGCCGGAGGGGGAGATCACTGATTACAGGACCCCGGTCAGCGGGATCACGCCTTGGCACATGGAGGCGGCCAGGCCATTCGCCGTGGCCAGGCGGGAGGTGAGTGGAGGGCCGTCCACCGGCCAGGCTGGGGTGGCGGGGAGGCCGCGGACCCCCACACACACATACAGGTGCACACTTCCCTGGCACCTTCCGCAGGTGCCAGATCTGTGACCTGTGACCCCAGATGTGGCAGATTCCCCCCACCTCTGCACGAGGGAGCACGAGGGCATCTGTGCAAAGGCCTCCTGCCCTCAGCCTAGACTCACACCTGGGAGCAGGCTTCAAGGCATCCGGTCCACCTTGGTGGCCTTGTGATGGGGGAACTGGGTCCCACCTGATGTTCCCCATGGTGGGATTCTTTTCTCTACCCTGGCTGCCCCTGGTCAGCCCCAGGAGGAAATGAGGAAACGGGCTCTCACTGGCTGGGCCCTTGGTGGGGGGCTCCCGGTCTTGGAGAACAGGCCGGAGCCCCTGGGCCGAGGGGAGAGCTTGCATCCAGACCCACGGTAGGGCTTCCATCTGCTTGAGATCAGTTTGTGGCCCCAAGATTTCCTACCCTCCTGGCTCACCTAATTGTGATGACTTGTTCAGGCCCCAGTTTCTGTTTCTGTTTCTCTGAGTCACAGGATGGAAAGCAAACTCAACCTCTTCTTGCACCAGCGTTAGTCACTTCTGGGAAAGTTGAGAAACACAAGTAAATTCATCAGTGTCTGGGCTGCTGGGGCTTGGGGGGAGTCCCAGAGGAGCACAGAGGACCGTGGTTTGTCTCAGCGGCACACACTGCATGCGTGCCGGGCTCCGGCCGCTGGAGATACACGCAGAACATAAACAACAATGCCTCCTGCTTCCTGAGCACAGGCGCTCTGGGGCTCGCTCCCACCTGCCGGGACAGCCGCCAGGAGGGTTCTCGGGAGCTGTGAACCCAGAGTTAAGAGGGCCAGTCTTGAATCCTGGCTGGTGACTCAGCTGAGTTACCTCGGGCAAGTTGCTCGGGTGGCCTCTGGAACAGAAACTGGGTGTAAGAACAGTAGCAATTTCACAGGATTATCGTGAGGATTGAGCAAGTGTCTAGAGAGAGTGCCTAGATGAGGACTCCAGAAAGGTTAGCTGTTCACGATTGTCTGTTAGCCCCATATCACAGATGCGCAAACGAAGGCCTGCTTGAACTGAGTGTGTTGTTTGCTGGGGCCACTGTACTGAAGTACCGCAGACTGGGGGCTCCAGCAACAGAAGTCCCGTGGTCGTGGAGGCTGGAAGTCCGAGCTCAGGGTGTCGGCAGGCTTGCTTCCTTCCGCAGCTGTGCCGGAGAGTCCGTGCTGCGTCTCTCCCCCAGCGTCCGGGGGTCGTGGCAGTCCTGAGTGTGTCTTGGCTCGTAGAAGCATCACCCCAATCTCTGCCTTCTTGTTCGCATGGTATTCTCGTCGTGTGCGTGTTTTGTGCCCCCGTTGCTCGTTTGTAAGGACAGCGGTCCTGTTGTTTTAGGGCCCTGATGGCCTCCACTAATTGCATCTGCAATGACCTTATTTCCCAATAAGTCACGTTTTGAGGTGCTGGGGGTTAGGATTTCAACATATAAATTGGGGGAGGGCACACACAATTCAACCAGTAACACTAAGTGACTCGCGAAGGTTCCCATAACCAAAGGTGGTCAGGACTCGGAGCTCAGCCTCAGATCTCTAGGGCTGTGCATCCAGTAGGGGCCCGCCGAGCCACATGCAGCTGTGAGCACCCCAGAAGTGGCTGGTCCGAACCGTGATGTGCTGTAAGTTAAAACGCACACGGGATTGCAAAGACTTGTATTAAAAAATTCATAAAATACCTCAATAGTTTTTTATATCAATTACATGGTAAGATGATAGTATTTTGGAATATTAGGTTCAATAAAGCATATTAAAACTAACTTCCCCTATTTTTACCTTTTCAAATATGGTGATTAGATGATTTAAAAATTACATATGTGGCTCATGGTATTGTCTACTGGACAGCACTGTCCTATAGGTAGTAAGAGGAGGCCGGGGAGCCCTGAGCTGGGGGTGCAGTACATCTGCATGGCACTGGAAAGACTCCATGAGGCTGGTGGTATTTGCAAGGGGTGGGCGGAGCCTGTGTCCGCAACCCAGTGGGCCACAGAGAGCCATGGAAGATTCTTGAGCAAGAGCATGGCAGGATCAAACCCAAGTCTCGAGAAGACTGGAATGGGGGGTGCTGGGGAGGCTAGATGGTAGTGAGGAAAGAGATGTCAATAGGGGGCGAGTCAGAGTCCCCTGGGGGGTATCAGCAAACAGAGGACTGGGACGGAAAAAATGTTAGGATGGAGGTGGCCAAAGGGGAGTCACCAAGTAGGGGAAGGCACATAAGGAAGAGGTGGGTTGGCTGTTCAGGGGTCAGCAGGAGGCCCAGGGACACGGCGGGAGCCCCCACATTCAGATCCCCACTGAGCAGTCAGGTGGACTGTGTGTCTCCGTCCTTCCTGCTCCTTCTCTCCCCGGCCTCCCACCCCCTCGCTGGCAGAGCGGCAGAAAGGGCAGGAGAGCCCAGAGCAGGGGGAGAGGAGGCAGCAGGGAGATGCTGCTCACATCCGCTGGCCTGGGCGTCGCGCCGCCTAGGTCCCCATCCAGGTTCAGCGCAGAAGCTTTGGATCTCAGCAGGAGATTATGCCAGGCCCCAGGCTTCCCGCGTGTAGCTCGGAGCCCTGCCCAGAGCAGGCACTGAGAAACCACTCAGAGAGGGAACCAAGAATCTATAGACCAGGCAGACCTTTGAACCACATCTGGGGTTTACATTTCCTGCTCCTGCTCCGTCACTCAGTGGTTTGTGTGACCTTTGGCAAGTTTTCGAATCTTTCTGAACCTGTTTGCTCATCAGTGACAGGGGGTGCTAATGCCTCCTCCCTGGCCTTGTCGTGATGTGGCCTGTAGCCCGAAGCACAGTGCCGGGCCCATGGCTGCTGTGCCCATGGAGAAAGAAGGGCAGACCCCAGATGATAGGTCCGAGTCCCCTTTCTGACTTCCCTTGAGAACCATGGTCTTAGATTCCGGCTCTCGTTTTCTGCCTGAACAGCAGGTATGCCTGCTCTCAATCTCTCCCACCTGGTGCCAGCGAAACTTCCCCAGGCCTGGCTCAGATCACAGCCTCCCCATTCCACTGTTCAAATACCTCCCATGGCTCCCCATTGCCCAAGGTCCCCCAGCACAACACTCTCGGACCTCCAAACCCTCCCGACCTGCCCTTCCTGCCTTCCCTCCTAGCTCAGCCACCATCCAGCCACACCCCGACTCTCCCCCTGTCCCCCATCCCTGCCCCTCGATCTGCTACCACGCTGGCAGGCCCCGGCCAGAGGAGTCCTCTGTGATGCCCTTCCCCACCCTGCCCGCCATCCGCACCTCCCCGTGTGGGCACCTCTAGTTCTTGCTATGGCCTCTGTACTTAAAGCTTGCCTGTCCGCACGCATGGTCCGCCTAGTGCCACGTGGTGCGGTGTGATTTATCCTGCCCCCAGACTGGATGGTGTGCTTTGCGCACGGAGGGTACCCTGAGAATGTTTGTGGGGTTGGAGTTGACTTGATTTTCACAAAATACAGGCGTTCTGGCAGCTGGGTGGAACAAACCGCCCCTGTCCTCCTGCCGGCCTTTGCTGCCGAGAGGCGGTGGTACACACGCAGCCTGAGGCCGGAGGGCAAGTGCCCTGTCATCAGACGTGTGTGGACGTGGGTCTGTGTCCTCTGGCTTGTGGCTAAACTTCTCTGTGCCCTTCGGTAGGAGCTTCTGTGACACAGGGTGGGGGAAGCAGTGCGCGTATACCCAGCACCGTGTCCTGGCTCTGTCCTCAGCACTTTCCACGCACCGCTGCCGTTGCTCCCACAAGAGTCCTGGGAGGTGGTTAACCAGCATCACTACCCCATTTTACAGATGAGCACACTGAGGCGCAAGGCTGAGCAAGCTGTCCAAGGAAGGGGTAGCAGAGATCCAAATTCGGGCTCCAGAATTTGCTCTGGGATCGTGAGATCCCATGATCGACGTGTATAAAAGTGCTCGCTGAGTGCTAAGTGTCCAGTGTGTGTAAGGGACAGTGTCGGGCACAGCCTGTGCGTGAAGATGTGGTACAGGCAATAGCTGTCATGTGTTCACGACCAAGGACACAGATGCAGCTCGATCCACTCTATCACCCATATGTTCTAATCCCCAAGTCAGAAACTGGGCTCACGGGTCCCCACATGTGTTGGGGGGGCTCTCAAAGGGAAGAAGCCTGTCAGCCATTTATCCGACTCCCCAGGGCTGTGTGACCCCTCTCAGGTGAGTCTAGGGCTCACCTGGCCTTGGTTTCACGCAGGCAACTTTCAAACGCTGCTCACCCACCTGTCTCTTCCTCCGACCGGAGCGGCGAGTGGGCCCTGGTCGTGGTGAGCCATAGACCAGCCCATGGCAGCCAGCAGGGCTCTGGGGAGCCACCAAGCCCCACCCCATCCACCCAGGAGGGTTGCTGCCGTAGGGCACTGAGATTGTGCATGGGATCCCGCCACTCCTTTCTCTCTTATTTTTTGTAATGTGGTTACATTACTTTTATAGCGGGAAGTTACTGCCTGTTACCTTCTGAAACCTCTAGGTCTGAGCGTCATCCAGAGCAGCAGTTCCTAATGTGGAGTGATTTGCCCCCCAAGGGACATTTAGCGGTATCTGGAGACATTTCTGGTTGTCATAAATGGGGCAGGGGTCCTGACATCCAGTAAGGAGAGGACAGGGATGTTGCTAAACCATCCTATAATGCACAACACAGCCCCTCCCCTGGCCACACACACACTGAAGAAGTATCGATAGTGCCCACGTTGAGCCCCACAAATCAGGCTGTCAGTGCGGGAGAGAACCCATGAGGAGACAGGTCCAGAGAGGGGCAGCGACTTGCTTAAGGACATACAGTGTCCTTACAACTCGGTGTTCAGATTCAGGGCTCTCACCTGGTGGGTTAATGCTGGGTTTTTGGTGTTTTTTTTTCTAACAGTAATTTTTAATTGCTTATAGTTTATTTTTGTAAGTTAATGCTCTTTTAATGTTAACCCAGTCTGTTGAGTAGCACCTACCCATGACCGGCCTCGGGGAGGGATAATTACATTTTTAGTTGGCAAACAAACCAACTGAATACTATGAAGCCTCCCGATTTAGGAGGGAAACGCAGCAGAAGTGAGGCCTCCTACAGCTGTTTCCCGTACAGCTGCCCTTGCCTGGGCCAAGTGCCCTGTGGAGGCCCCGCCACTGGGCCGGTGTCTGTGGGGCCTGGCCAGATGGAGGAGGATGATGTCACCATCCAGGTTTCCCCCAGCAGAAGCAGCCTTGTGGGATACAGACAGGGCGGGCGCACCTGCAGAGCAGGGCGGGGGGCCGGAGGAAGAAGGGCACTGGGGCCACTCAGGAAGGTGACAGGAGGGCCTGGCCCTCTGGATTTTTAACAAGGACCCCAGGTGATTTTTCTGATCAGACACATCTCAGGAATACTTGGAACAAGAGCAGGAATGCAGTGGAAGGAGGCTAGAGGCTGACACCTGCCATTGGCCATCACCCCTCTGCCATGGGACACGGGTACACGCCACTCTGTGTCCCCCTTTGCCTGTTGGTAAGATGGTCTGATGATTCTGGCCTCATAGGGGCCCCATTCCTGCTTCAGGAAATCCTCACTGAGAGCTGACCGGGGTCCAGCATCGCTCTCCACTCTGACATTACTAATGCTGAACTAGGTTCTCAGCAGGTGGTGACAAGGACAACTGTAGTGATAGGGACGGGGTCAGGCAGATCCGGACACCTCACTGCAGCTCTTAAGTCACCAGCTGTGTCCCCTGGGCAAGCCTCTCCACCTCTCTGGCCCCCAGTCCCCCCTCTGTGGCAGGGAAATTGGAATCCTCATGCTGAGGGGTGCCCAGGTGAGGTGAGGAAAGTCCCTGGCCCGGGGCCAGTGATGAGAGCAGATGGGTGACTGCCCCTCCACCTCCCCACTCTGCCCTCTCCAGGAATTTGAGACTCTGCCCCCTGTGTTTGACACACCTGCCTCCTGACACTGACTCAGGGCAGGTCCCGCAGCCAAAGCAGGTCACGCAGCCCTGAGGTCCCGCCAGCTGGCGCCTTCTCCCCGTCCCTGGGGTTCAGCAGGCCCCCCACTTCCCTCCCAGCCCTGCCTCAGGAAGCCGGTGGTGCCCTGGCTGCGAAGGGGCCGCTGGAGCCTCACCTCTCCCAGCCTTCACCTTACACATGGGGAACCGAAGTCCACATGTGGTTTTGGACCTGTCTGAGAGCACGCAGCGAGGACCAGCAGTCTCTTCCTGCCCAGGGCCCAGCATCCTTGGTCTGAAAAGTTGCTGGCACCTCTCCGCCAAATAGATTCTTCTCTTTTCCCGGCTTCCTCTTCCTTCTGCTTGTCCACTCCTCGTATTTTATTTGTCTCATCATGAGTCCCATGGTGCTGACAATAGGCCCCCTACCCCCACCCCCCGCCCCCGGACCCTTGGGCTCCAGAAGTGATTAAGTTCCCAGGAATCCACCTCCCAGTGACTCGGCCTTCTTGAGCCTGGGACCCGTGGCTGCCCTTTCTGGAATGGCAGACAGTCCCTCAAGGGCTCTGTGTGAACTGGGCCCGAGCCAGCTCCTCGTTGGGGGAAAACAGGCCACATTGTTCGGGAACGTGAAAGGATGTCAGCAAGAAAGGTGCGTGACCGCCGGCTGCCCAGCTCGGCCCTGTGCTGGCCACCGTGCTTTCCTCCACACACAGGACTCAAGCTGCTGCTGAGGCCTTGTGCCCTCACCACTCGTGAGCCCTGAGCAGCAGCGGCGGCACCAGCCGTAGAAATGCGGAATCCAGAATCCCAGATGTCTGGGGCTTCACGGGGGGATGCCGCAGCCCAAGTGTGAGCAGCCCGTGTCCATCCGACCAGCCCAGCTCCATTCCTCAAGTGAGCGTCCCTAGTCCCCAGGCTGACTGTGGGCTCTGTCCAGCGGTGGCCCCGACACACTGACAAAACCACGGGAACGGGGGAGGAGGTGATGGGCAGGCTGGTGACACTGCCTGCTGACGGGAGATGGACAGACCCCCCAGACAAGTCGCCTCATGTCTCTGAGCCTTGGCTTCCCCTTCTGTAGAGTGGCTGCAGTGATCCTGTGGTGGCCAAGGGAGAGTGCGTAATGCCCCACGTGATGTCCCAGGAGGCCACTAGATGCAGAAGCAGACACGGGAGGGTGTTAGCCATGTCAGAAGTCTCCCCCAGGCACAGAAGACAGGGCAGAAACTGTTAGAGACCTGTCCAAAGGGGCGCCTGAGCGCCAAGCTGCCCCTCCGGCAAGGGCCTGACGCAGCTCCGCCCAAGATCCCCCTCGCATCCTCTCCAATGGCAGCCAAGGTATAAAAGGGGGAGTGGCCCATGTGGCCCAAGGTAGGACGCTGTCCACAGGGCCACCGTGGGAAAGGAGTCAGGATAGAGGCAAGACGGTGGGCTTGGGCACTCGTGAGGGTACTTTAGGGCTTGCTCCCCAAAGCTCGGCTGCGTGGCTGGTGGAGGCCCAGAGCAGGCCTGCTCCTGAGTGTGGCTTTGCTGCTGGTTTTGAAGGCTGGCTCTGCCACTGTCACTCACTAGCTCTGTGACTGCCCCACTTATCTAATGGTGCTTAGCAAATCACCTCCAAACATAGTGGTTCAAACAAGGTCAATATTTACTTTGCTCGTGCACCTGCAATCTGGACGGGGCTTGGCCGGTGGGGCCTGCTGGGTGGCTCGGGCGTCCCGCAGGCCCGGAGCCGGAATCATTGGGAGGTCCGCTTGCCCAGCCATCCAGTGGCTGGCGCCGGGGCCCCTCAGGCATGGCTGTCCGCCTCCCTGCGGGGTCTCCAGCAGGTGGCTTCGGGGTAGCTCAGGGCTGCTGGGGGACTGGCCCCCAGAGAAGTCAGAAGTCACACAGGCTGGCCCACGTTCACTGGAGGCGAGGGGGATTGGGCTCCATCTTTGGAGAGCGGAGGTGCCAAGGGATCCACAAACTTGTTTTGAAATCCGCTCGATTTCTATGGCCGCCGTAATCAAACCATAAGCTGGGTGGTTGAAGGCACCACACGTGCTCGCCGTTCCACAGTTCAGAAGTCTGCCACGGGCCTCAACGGCTGAAATCGAGGTGTGGCCAGGGCTGCGTTCCTTTCTGGAAGCTCTGTGGAAGGGTGCGTTTCGTTGCCTTTTCCAGCTTCTAGAGGCCGCCCTGTTCCTTGACGCCCGGCCCCTTCCTCCCTCATCCAGGCCAGCAGCTGCTTGTCAAGTCCTCAGGGCAAATCACTGACCCCCACATAGAAGGGCCCTTGCGATTATGTTGGGCCCACGTGGGTAATCCAGGTGACGGCCCTTGTCGGGAGGTCGTCTTCTACCTGAAGCCCGTCAGCAACTTGAACTCCCCCCTGCCCGGCAACGCGGCCGTGGATTCTGGGGCTTAGGGCGTGGGCATCTGTGCGAGGTCGGGGTTGCGCTCGCCGCAGGAGGGTTGTTGAAAGGACGAGGTGACCTAATATATGTGACGTACTTAGCGTGGCACGTGGAACACGCTCAGCAGCAGCCACTCCTGTCACACGTGGAAGCCACGGAAGGAGTCAGGGACGCGCCTTTGGCACATACCTAAACCACTGAGCGTGAGGAGGGGCCCGGTCTAGTCTCCTCATTTTCTCGAGGACAGGTGGGAAGCCCGGGGGGGGACAGTTTGCTCAAAGTCACGCAGCAAGTGGAGGAGCGGCTGCCTCCTGCGGTTGCCCCAGACCCGCGCGGAGGACCCTGCGTGAGGCGTGGGCTGCGTGTCTTTCCGGCCAGATCCTGCAGCTGCTGAGAGGCAAGCTGGTGGTGGGCCACGACCTGAAGCACGACTTCCAGGCGCTGAAAGAGAACATGAGCCACTACTCCGTCTACGACACGTCCACCGACAAGCTGCTGCAGTGGGAAGCCAACCTGCTGTCCCGCAAGCAGGTGTCCCTCCGGGTGCTCAGCGAGCGCCTCCTCGGCCGCCGCATCCAGGTGAGCACCCCCTGCCTTCCCTGGGCTCCGGGGGGGCCCCCTTACCACCACAAGGCTCTCACATCCCCCAGGGGCTCCAGAACCCCCACATTGGGCCCCAAAGATGCTCTGCCTTCCACCTGCCCCCCCCCCCCAGTCCTGAGAGGCCATGGGCTTGCCGGCAAGGAGGGGTGCTGTCTTTGGGCTTCCCTGGCCCCCGGCCTGGGACAAGGACCAGAGTGCAGGAGGCTTATTCAAGAGGTGACCCCAGGACGCGCTGGGAGAGCGAGGATGAGAGGCAGGGAAGGGAAGGCACCCAATGAAGATTTCTTGTGTGTGCTTTTAAACTCAAGGCAGTTACTCCATGGATAACTGGAGTTGAACCCCACTGCGGGCCTCTGGGCAATCCCACAGACCCCAGATTTATGCCGGGAGTGGAGGTATTGACAGCTCCCATCAGGCGTGGCTGCTGTCGCTCCCGGGGCCCCCCACTCCTCAGCACCTGTCATCTCCAGCAAGCCCCAGGCGAGGGCACCCAGGTGCTGGCGCTTGGGAGATCACCGACGTGGCAGGACTGAGGGCGGTGGGCCTGACACTAGCAGTCGCAGCTCCATGTGGGGGCCTTCCCGGTCAACAGCTATTTATCAGCACGTACTCTGCGCCAGGCTGGACGGGGTGCTGGAGACGCATGGCTGAGCAGGGCTGGGCCCTGTGCCTGAGCAACTCTTGGCGGAAGGGACGGTGGCGTATCAGCCCGAAGGAATGAAGAACAGGGGGGCGGGGAGGAGGGCAGGTGTGCATGAGTCCGAAGGGTGGGTCTTTGTGGAGGGGGACGGGGAGGGGAGAGCAGGAGCCCCAGCCTGAGGTATGAGGCACCCCTTGGCCGGGCTACCGGAAGTTGTGTGGGTCTCAGGGAAGGGGCCAAATTTGGGTCCCTCTGTCAGCCTCGTGGCACACAGGACCCAGGACAGAATGGTCAGCACCTGGATTCACTGAGGTTGCACTTCAGAAACATCGTTTTGACCTTTTTTTTAAATATGTGCCCGGTGCCCTGGAGCTCCCTGTGTCTGACAGCAGGTCTGCAGCGCCCCCTGTCCCCACCTGGAGGGCACAGCCCGGTGCTCCAGAGGCTGGAAGTTGTGCCTGGCCACGCCTGCGCCTAGGGCCCCGGCTCCGGGGCGGACAGCGGAAGCCAGGCCGGCCCCAGCCACCTGCCGAGTGCCGGCCATCAGAAGCCTGGGGAGACTCACCACTGACCCACCTCGGGGCCCTGGAACCCGGGGTGTGAGCGGGGAAGGCCCGGGCCACACGGGGTCTCTGCATTCAGCCCCACCCTGTACCTGTGTCTGCAGAACAGCCGCTTTGGACACAGCTCGGTGGAGGACGCCAGGGCGACGATGGAGCTCTACCTGCTTTCCCAGCGAATTCGAGCCCGCTGAGGGCTGCCCACCTGGCCGAGCGGGACTGGAGCTCCCGGTGGCCACTTTCGCAGGAATGTCCCCAAAGTCTTTGTCCCTTCAAGACCCCCTTGCTTTTGGAAAATGCGTCTCTAGTAGTAAAATAGCTCTATATTTTTTCTACTCCATCGTTGGATACTCCTCTTGCCTTTCTCGGAGCCGGGTAAGGGTGATGGGCGCCGGTCTGTGTGAAGCTTAGTGGACAATCAAGACTGAGCTGGAACGGGGGTGGGCTGGGGGGTTGGGGGGTGGTGGTTTCCTGAATAATCTTGAATCCTGTGCATCCAAGAAGAAGCTGGAGGAACCTAGGTGGCACATAACTAAACCCTTGCCTCTGCCTCCCTTTTCCTGTTGCATTTACGCGCACGGGAGTGGCGCTCTGGCTCAGAGGTCCATTCGTGCCGGCTTGAAACGGGTGTCATGGCTCTGGGGAGCCCTGAAGCCGAGGTACAGAGCATGGTGACAAGTCATCCCTCCTCTTATAAAATGAGGAAGCAAAGGTAGTGGATTTTGAAGTCAGAACTAGGTTGGAGTCTTGGTTCTGCCATTTAGTAGCTAGAGTTGAGTTACTCAGCTTCTCTTTAACTTCTCTGTACCTCAGTTTCTCCATCTGTAAAATGGAAAATTTTCTTTTTAAGGATTTTATTTATTTGACAGAGAGAGAGCAAGCAGGGGGAGCAGCAGAGGGAGAGGGAGAAGCAGGCTCTCCCCTGAGCAGGGAGCCCGAAGTGGGGCTCCAACCCAGGACCCTGGGGTCATGACCTGAGCCGAAGGCAGACGCTTAACCTACTGAGCCACCCAGACGTCCCCTAAAATGGGGGAATTCTAACAATTTATAGGGTTCTTGCGAGATGTCGCACACAAAGCCCGCAGCACCACGCCTGTCAGAGCGCAAGCCCCCAGCCGATGCCAGTAACGCGTGGTTACTGTCTGCATCGCTCACTGACGAGGAGGCCCTGACGAGGAGGCCCGGGGAGAGCACTCCGCTGCGGGAGCCCGGCCTCCGAGGGGGGGCAGGAGTCGAGTGTGGGGAGGGGTCCACATTAGAGCAGTGACTGCTCATTAGTCTCAGCTGTAGTGTAGTCATGTTAATCCGGGCCCGGGTACCTCTAAACCAGAGTTACACGAGGGGGAGGCAGCGGATTCCAGTCGGGACCTCCGCAAGTGATTCCGGCGCCTGGACATTGGGATCACCTGAGATGCTTTTTAAGCAACCCCCGTCCCTAAGCACAGTGTTCTCGCACTCGGAGCATCAACATCACCTTGAGGGTGCTGGACCCCACCCCCAGAATTGCCAGCTCAGCAGGTCTGGGCTGGAGCCCCAGAATCTGCATTTCTCACAGGTTCCCCGGGATCCTGCTGCTGCTGGTCCAGGACCAGGCTCAGAGAGCCACAGCGAAGCATCAGGGCATTATAAGGTGCGGCCACAGTTGAGAGCCCCTGGCTTACGGTCCGAGTACTGCCAGGGTAGACTCCTGCTGCCGGTCCAGCCTTGCCCCCTGCCATCTCCCCGGGCTGCCTGCTCATGCAGAGAGATGTCCACAGCCCCGGAAAACGGGTTCTAAATAGCCCCACTACATAGATGAGGGACTCGAGGTGAGGTTAAGGACCCAAGGGATTCAAGTCCAGGCCCCTCTGACCCTAAACTCGAGAGCTGTTCACTCAAACTGCATTATAATGGCAGGGCCTCCCATTTGCACACTGACCTCTGGGAACCCCGGGGGACTCCCTCCCACTTCTGGGAGAGTGGAGAGGTGCTCCCTCAGTTCTCTCCTGCCCCATTGCCGGCGTTGGACTTGCCGAGCTGTGACCTGGCCCTCCGCGGCTGCTTGCTTGGCTTAGACTGGCCACCAGGTGGTGCCCTTGGGCCGTCTGTCTGTCCCGGGGGGCCTCGAAGGCAGAGCCCGCCCGGGGAACATTTAGGGGGCATGAGGTGTGAGGGGCTGTGTCCTTAAAAATGGCCAGGGCGCTGCAGCAGGGACCCTGTAGGCCACCCTCCCTCAGCCACTGAGCTAGAGTGAATTCCAGACCGGCCTGGAAGGTGAGGTCCGACTCTCGGACTCCCAGGCCAAGGGCTCTTCCACGTTGAAAAGGAGGGGTGATTCCAGGATTCCCAGAGCAAAGGAGTCCCCCAAGGAAGGCTCTAACCCAGCTTTCGGCTTCCTCCTGGCTCTGGGTGCACGGATGCTGCCAGTGGGGAGGCACCCACCCCACCTCCCGGGTGGGCGGTGAGGTGTGGGTCAGGTCGGGGGGGGGGCGTGTGCTGTGCGCCCTGGCCCCACTGGCGAGACCCCCCACCTTCTGCACAGCCAGTAGAGAGCACCAGCTTCAGAGTCAGGCTGACTTGGCTCACAGGTCTCACCTCTGAGAGAGCAGGTGCCCCTTCCTTCAAGTGGGCAGAGAAGAGGGTAGAGATGCCCAGCCCCAGCTGGTCGGGGGTAGGGACCCACCAACTACTGATCATAATAAAAATAAAGGCCCGCCCCTGGGCTGCACCACTGGACTCCCAACCCCCCTGGGTCCCAGTGCAACTGGAGTTGTGCCTGCAAGTGTTGGTGTCATTCGATGAGTTTGTAAAGCACGGAGGAGAGGAAGGTAATGTTTGCTGAGCGGCTGCTTTGGGACAGACGAGTTCTGTCGTCCACAGCAGACCCTCTCCCAGCAGCCTGGGCCTGGTGAATGCCCAGGAGCCCCGCTCTTACCCAGGGGCTAGACTCGGCCTTGCACAACTTCTGCCTCAGTCTCCTCATCTGTCAAATGGGAATATTGGTCCCAATTCCCATAGCTACCGTGGGAGCAGATTGGGCCAGGCAAGTGAAACCGCCCGGCAATCTGCCCCAGCCTATACAGGCTTCAGATGGAATCTCCTTGCCCGGGGAGGCCTCTCCCTCCTGCTTTCCGGCCCTCAGTCCTGGCAAGGGCAGGTCGGACTCCACCCCAGGCACACAGGGAGAAGGCAGAGCTGGGCTTAGCATCGCCTTGTCTTCTGTTCTCTCCTTCTGGAGCCCTTTGGCTGCCCTGCTTTGCTCCCCCCGTTAGTTTCCAATCCCCACCTCCCCAACCCTGCCCCACCTTCCTTCAGACCCACTGCTGCTGGCATTGTCTCCTGCGCTGCCCTCCTGGGCTGGGGGTTGGGGGGCACCCTTCCTCACTTTGTCCCTTCTCAGTTCACAGTGCACCTGCCCTGGGTGCCCTTCCCAGACCCTAAATACTCGGGGGGGGGGTGTTATCTGTGCTGCAGGGCAGGAAGGCCAGGAGAGGGACTCCGCTGTCCTGGGTGGGAAGGTCCAGTCCCCAGAGACCATGATAGATCCCAGCATAATGGCCGCTCGAGGAGGGCAGACAAGGAGCTTGGAGTGGTGGCGGTTTCTAGCAGGTGAAAGCGCTACCTGGCCCATGACATGTAGTCTCACCTGAGCCCACGGGAAGGTCCTGCTGCCTCCTCCTGCCCCAGGTGGGCTTATAGGGTGAGCCTAGAGAAGAAGAAGGGTGAGTGTGGGCAGGGCATCTTCTCCAAAGCTCACAGGCCTAAATGCCTAAGGGACCAGTGCAGGAAATAAAGGACTGACTCGGGCCTGATGGGCCGTGCAGTACTGGAAACGCATGCCCAGCTGCACGGGGCAGGTGACACTCGGCATCAGCTGATTGTGGCCATGCAGAAATGCTGCCCAGTGCCAGCATCTTCAGGACTGTGTCTGGCCCACGGGCCACCAGTTTGAGACCTAAGCTCTAGTCCACCTCCCACCCGACTCCTTTCAACCAGGGCCCTGGATACGTCCCAAGACAGAGACTTCACTGTCTCGAAAGCACTGCTCGGTGGGGTGGGGCGCCTGATTTATAAGTGCAGGCTTGCCCCACAAACTCCCACCCAGAATAAAGCCAATCTTGCTTGTACGTGGTGACCTGTCACCCACCTTCACATTATTGCTATGTTTCTCACCTCTACCCCGAGTCTTTGACTTTCCAGGTTATACACCCCCAATCTCTTCAATGGTTTCCCTTCTGTGGAGCCCCTCCTATTTCCCCTCTGTACCTCCCACGCACCCACCCCCCAGCCTGCCTATCCCTTCTCTGCCCACTCCCCTCAGCCCCATTCTCAGTGGATTCTTAGATGGGGAAAATGTGGGAAGGGAACCAGGGCTCCACTGGGACAAGGGAACAAGTGGCATCCTCCAGCCCAGGGCTGACTTGGGAAAGACCTGTACGTTCACACAGATCTGGCAGAATGCACAGAGACACCGAGGATGGGGTCACTTCTTGCCACCTAACCCCGAGGCATCAAGGAGCATTTTGGAGGTGGCTGGGAAAGACGGTCTCGGAAAGCCCCGCTCACTGGGCATACCTGAGTCACCTCGACTCAGGCCTGTTTGCTGCTGGACTGAAGGGATTGGAGAGCTCTCCGGCCCTTCTCAGACCCCTAGCCTTCCTGCCCTCCTTCGTCCAGCCTGGCCCGGCCCAGCCTGATGGAGGAAAGTGCTTCTGTTCAGGGAAAGGCTTCTCTGGCCTGGCCTGCTGTCTTCGGGCACTTGCCCAGCCTCTGCTCCCCACCACAGCCCCGTCCAAAGGCCTGCTGTCTTGGGGGGTCAGGAGCCAGCCCGGTCTGGTTCCAAGAGCAGTAAGAAGGCTGCCCGCTTCCTGCCGGGCGTGCTGTGAGCTGGGCCGGGCTCGGCCGCCAAGAGGCTTACTCACTCGTGGAACAATTTCTCCTCTATATGGAAAGAACATATGCTTTTCCTGCTGGGGAAAGAGAGGGTTTGGAGTAGCTTTGCCGAGACGTGTAGGAACAGGCAAACGTTGGCCTGGCCCCAGCACCCTGATTTCGAGCCATGTGCTGTGTGTTCGGTGGCAGAACCCCTTGGCCTCTGTTCCCGGGTGCAAGGGGAGGAGGCCCAGGGGATGCGGGTCGGGACCTCGGTTTTAGGACCCTGAGCTAGTCCCTTGCTCAGGGCTGGATGTCCTCATCATTTTTCTTGTTCTGTCCTCCAGGGTTTAGGGCTCAGACAGAGGGAGTGGGACACAGCCTCAGCTCTGCCAGCCAGTTCCAGCTCAGCGACCGGCTGCCTGCCACTGTGTCCTCCAATGGGGGCTACAGCAGCTTTGCTTGGCTGACCCCCGCCCGAGACCCTCGGTCTGAAGGAAGAGCTCAGGCCAAGCGGGAGCAGTAGGGCCTGGCTGTTCAGATCTCATCGCACTCAGGATGAGCTGGAGTCTAAAGAAAGCAGGGGCAGAATTAAAATAAAAATTCTTTCGATGTGAGCTAGCATCTTTCCTCTAAGGGACGGGAAAAGGCTGGAAGCAAGAGACCAAGGCTGGCACTGTTCTGCAGTGAGGAAAGCCCAGGAGCCTGGACCGCAGTGCAGCCACCGGAAGGGCAGGACCTGGCGGGCAGCGGGCTGGAGGCCAGTCCCGGCTCGCCTGTTTCCGGGCCCCTCCGAGGGTCTGGTTCCCGATCTGTCCCTGGGCCTAGTGTGAGGGTCAGAGTCAAGGACGCCAAGTGCCGAGCACAGACAGGTGCTCCATGAAAGATCGCCTCGAACAAAGAGGCACTAGGGCTCTGAGCGGGGCTGGGGGTGCTGGCGAGGGTGTGTGGGGGGCTCTGAGTCCTCCAAGAACGAGGCACCTTCTGTCCAGCCCTGTGGGGTCTGCCCCCTAAGCTATGAAAAGTTCCAACGCAATCCACGGAGCCTCGTGGGGTCCTTCCAGGGTCTTCGCAGTCTGGGCCGCTGTGACAGAACCCCGCAGACCAGGTGGCTGAAACAGCAGACTTTTATTTCTCACGGGTCTTCAGGCTGGGAAGCCCAAGCTCCAGGTGGCAGCCGATCTCACATCTGGTGAGGGCTCTCTTCCGGTGTGCAGACAGCCATCTTCTTGTTGCGTCCTCGCATGGTGGAGACCGAGGCCACCTCTCTGGTGTCTCTTTTAAGGACACAGATCCGCTTCCTGAGGCGCCACACTCATGACCTGACTCCCTCCTACAGGCCCCACCTCCAAACGCCTTGGCACTGGGGATGAGGTGAAGGGCCCTGACGAGGAAGCTGAGGCACAGGGATGTGAAGGTACTTGGCCAGAGTCATGCAGGGATGCAGGACTAGGTTCGAGACTTGAATTCATCTTAGGGGAAAAGATGCTTGGGATTCATCACCCGTGGAGGGGAACGACACACCCGATCTCTTCTCCTTCTGGGGCAGCACAAGCCCTGTGCTGATGTGGAGAGCAAGAGTGTCCCAGGCCAAGGGGAGAGCGGGGTCAGGCCTCAGGGGTCCTGGCCTTCAGCGCCAGGCAGTGGAAAATGGAATTTAACTAATATTACTTGCATTTTCACGCCTCGCTGTAGCATCCCTCAGTTTAAAAGCCAACAAAAGGAAACCCTTGCTTCTGTGCCTTCCCAGCTATCGTCCTAGGCACGCTTCCTGCCGCAAGCATCTTGAACACCATCGGTACCCCACCCCCTCTTTCCTTTTTCTCCCCTCTCATTTGCTCTAAACCCCAAGTCTGCCGTCTCTTCCCACCTCTCCCTGGAAACTGTTCTCAACAGGTCACCAGTGAGCTCCATATCGGCGACTGCAGGATACCTTTAGGTTCTCATCGTATTAGATCTCTCCACATAATTCAACTTCTCTAGAGCGAGTTTCCTCTCTCCTCCTCTGCGGTTCCTCAGGGCGTGGGCCTCGACCATCTTGTCCCCGTGCACTTTCTCTCTCTCGGTCAGTCTGACGGCTTTAAGACTCCAGTCAACAATTATTTAGTATGTACCTGGTATGTGCCAGGCACTGTTCTAGGCACTGGAGAGAAGAAAAAACAAAACATTTGGTTCCTGCCCTCCTGGAACTTACATTCTAGTACAGGAAATGGATAAAATGCAAATAAATATATAATATCATGTCAGCCGGCGATAACTTCACTTACATACACTGTTGAAGAGATGGGGGCGGATTAATAACATGGAGGGGCTTAAGTTTCAGATAAGATGGTGGCCTCACATGGGCCAAGAGAGGATTTTTTAGCTGTGTCTTCCTTCTCTCACAGATCGGAGGTGGAGTATTGCTCATCCCATCATTGTTAGAAGGCAGGAGAACAGAATGAGCCAGGGGTATCACCCCAACCCCAGCTGGGGAGGGGCTTTTTATGAAAGAGGATGGTTGCCGCTCATCAGATAGAAACGTAACCGTAAGGGCTCAGGGTTGCAGGGAGGTGGGTAGACCCAAGGGGACAGCGAGTAATGACCCCAGCGCTGCTGCAAACTCCATTCCGAGGTGGGCCCCCCTCTCGGCTCACCTGAAGGAGTATGTGAGGGGGACTGGTGTCCTGTCCCCAGAAAGACAGAGCTGGCCAGGGCAGCTGATGGCTCCCAAGAAAGACAACCGTGAGCTTGCAGGGAAGAACACGGAGATACCCGAGGAAATTCACTCCTGTGCCAAAGGCTGCAAAACTCACCTAATGGGAAAAGACCAAACAGGAACTTTAATCATAATAAAGATCTACCAGAGACAATAACAACACACATATCAGACGAAGGACTTGTATCTAGAATATATAAAGAACGTTTGCAACTCAAGAAGAATTTTATTTCTTTTAAAGATTTTACTTTTAAGTCCTCTCTACACCCAACATGGGGTTCAAACTCGCAACCCCGAGATGAAGAGTTGCACACTCCACTGACTGAGCCAGCCAGGCACCCCAGAATTTTATTCTTATTAAAAGCCCAATTTTAAAACGGGCAAGATTGGAATGAATGCTTTCCCCTTTCCCCACCAAGATACAAAAATGGCCAATGAGACCATGAAGCATACAATGTTATCAGTCAGCAGGGAAATGCAAATTAAAAACACAGGATACCACGACACAGCCATTAAAATGCCTGAGATGTAAAAGTCTGACCGTCCCAAGTGTTGGAGAGGATGCAGCACAAAGTCTCGTACTCTACTGATGGGGAAACCAAGTGGTACGACCCCTTGAGGAAAACAGTCTGGCAAGTTCTTTTGAGAGGTGCACGTCTACCATTTGACCCAGTCATTCTCCTTCTAGGACTTTACCCGGGAGAAGTGAAAGTCTCTGTCCATATAAAGACTTGAATGCAGGGGTGCCTGGGTGGCTCCATCAGTGAAGTGTCTGCCTTCGGCTCAGGTCATGATCCCAGGGTCCTGGTCCCAGAGCCCCACATCCGGCTCCCTGCTCAGCAGGGAGTCTGCTTCTCCCTCTGCTGCTCCCCCTGCTTTGCTCTCTCTCTCAAATAAATAAATAAAATCTTTAAAAGAAAAATAAACACTTGTACGCAAACATTCATAGCAGCTTTATTTGTAACAGCCCCAACCTGGAAACAACCCAAATGTCCATCAGCGTGTGAGTGGGTGAACGAAGTGTGGTTTACAGCTACAAGAAACATGAACGAACTGTGAGGACACAGGACCGAAATAAATCTCAGAATGAGTATGTTGAACAGATGAAGTCAGACGAGGAAAGAGTCCACACTGCATGGTTCTGATCACATAAAGTTCTAGAAAGCGCAAACTAAATTGATGGTAACAGCAACACAGCAGGGGTCACCTAAGGACGGGGCACAGGAGGAAGCAGAAGTGACAAGCAGGAATTAAAAGGGACATGGAGGAGCTTCTAGGGGTGATAGATATGTTCATTATCTCAGCTGTGGTGAGGGTCTCACTGATACAGGTTCTAGTCTATGGAGCGGCTTGTAACAACCGAAATCTGTGTCTCATGGTTCGGGAGGCTGGGAAGCCCAAGATGAAGACGCCAGCAGATTCAGGCTCTGGTTCGGGGACAGCAGTGTTCTCACGGTATCCTCACGTGGCAGAAGGGGTGAGCCTGCTCTCTGTGGCCTATCTTATGAGGGCGCTAACCCCATTCTGGTGGGCTCCCCATTCATGACCTAATCCCCTCCCGAAAGCCGCACCTCCAGATACTGTCATATTGGGGATGGGAGGTTTCCAGCCAGGAATTCTGGGAGACACAAACACTCAGTCCATAGCAACAGATATGCCCAACTTGATCAAATCGCACCCTTTATGCCGAAGTTTGTCGTGTACCCCAACAGAGCTGTTAGGGAAAAAAGAGAACAAGAGTAGAGAAGCAATGGGCAGGAGGGAACAGGATGTGGCAAATTGGAGAGTAGCCTGGAAATCTGAGCACGGAGCAGTGAAATCCCTAGCACCTGCCCGAGGCACTCGCCCCAGTGGAAAACGGGAGGCTTCGGCTCCAGGGAGGCGCACCCAGAGACGCTCTGGACTGGGAAGATTCTGAAGAGTGACACCGCTCACGTCTGTCCATCTTTCCGTACTCCACCCCCAAAATGCTTTCAGTCAGGATTTCTCTCTGAGGAAACTGACCGAGCCAATGGCAAAGACCTACGGATATTACCGTCGGGGCTCGCAGTGACCCAGCTGGATCCCTGACTCGTTACCCCACAGTGAGGCCCACAGTCAGCAAACAAGCCCTTCCCACTCCCAGAAAGCAATCCCAGTGAGGCCTTTAGCGTCTCGCTCAGCAATCTGAGGAGCCCGCAAAGGACGGGTCACTAGGCCTTTGAACAAAGGGTGTCTACCTGAAAGTTGCCCAAACGAACAGAAGGTGAGAAGCAAGAAGGAATAAACCACAACCCAAGGAGGGACGCCTGGCTGGCTCAAGAGCACGTGACTCTTGATCTCAGGGGTGTGAGTTCGAGTCCCATGTTGGGTGTAGAGAGGACTTAAAAATAAATTTTTTAAAACACAAAACAAAAAGACCACAATACAAGAAGGAAACTTAAAAAAAAAAGTAATTAACATTCTCAGAAAACTAAGAGAAGGCATTGCATCCCCAAAGTAAAGAACAATATTTTATGTTATTTTTCCCAGCCTTACTGAGATCTAATTAGCACACGACATTGTGTAAGTTGTAAAGTGTACAACGTGATGATTTGATACAGGTGCGTGTTGCAAAGTGATTACCACAAGAAGGCGAGTTAACACACATCCATCACCTCCCATAGTTACCTTTTGTGGCAAGAACATTTCAGACTCGCTCTCTGAGCAGCTATCCAGTATTTAATACAGTGTCATGACCAATAGCCGCCATGCTATACGGTGGATCTGCAGAACTTACTTATCACCGGAGGTGTTTCCTTCCTTCTCCCTTTGACCAACATCTCCTCCCTCCCTCCTACCTCCTCCCCACCTCGGTCTCTGGTCCCCACCGTTTCTGTCTCTGATTCTGTGAGTTTGGCTTTTTTTTTAGATTCCACAGAGAAGTGAGATCATCCAGTATTTGCCTTTTTTCTCTCTGACTTCTCCACAGGAATACTCTACTCTGAAGTTTTGACAAACGCCCGTATACCCATATATATCCAGATAACCCACTCCTCTGGACATGTGAACGTTTTCAGTGTTCCAGAAAATTCCCTCATCCTCCCTCCCCAGGAAGACCCCCTCTCCAGCAACCACTGTGCTAACGTCTACCTCCGTGAGTAGTTTTGCCGGTTCTAGAATGTCCTGTAACTGGAAGCAAACAGGAGACGGCCCTTCGCGCAGCTCAGTATTTTAGAGATTCACCCGCGTGTTGCGCGTCTCCAGTTCATTCCTGCAGTGATGGGAACGTTCTGCACCATCTGATACAGTTCCCGCTCACGGCATGCTGCGTCCGAGTACTTGGAATGTGGCCCGTGGGCCTGAGGGACTGAGTTGTTAAATTCTATTTAGGTTTAATTTGTTAAAAATGAGAGAGCCACTCGTGTTTCCCGACTACAGCTCCTGCAGCAGACAACGCAGATAAAATTAAAAAACCACTGAAAGAATGAGGAGGAGAAACCAGTCAAGCTATGGCAATAGTTGGACTATGAATGTATTCCTCTCGGCCATGGGCTGATGAAGCCGCAGGGAGTGCAGGTGGTCGTAAGACCCTTTACCATTTTTGTCTCTATTTCTTGTTTTGAGCCCCCCCCCAAGTTGGATTGTTCACACTGTCTGATAACAAATAGACATATTCTACGATGTACCTGACTGATGTCATCCCCTGTCATCATGATTCCTGTGTTGGGTGTTAAAAACCATTTCTCACCTTTGGAACTCAGGGTCAATATTTGGGTGATCCATTGGATAGAAGGCAAGACGTAGTAAAGGGCCCCTGCACACTCATCATCTATGGTCCCTTGACCCTGGGCTTCTCTCCAGCTACTGCCACACCCCACCTTCCCCTCCCAGCCAGGACTTACCCCCAGAGAAGCGTGATTTACTGTCTTCTCCTTCTCCCTCTCCAAAGCACTGGCTTCTGTCCTAAGGACTTTGCTGGAAGAGCTCTAACCAACTCTCTCTATGGCCTTCAAATGGTCAAATCCAATGGACTGATTGATTTTCAGGGCTTATCCTCTGCAACATTTGACAGTGTTGGCCATCCCATCCTGGAACTCTGATTTTTTAGGACACGAGCCTCTCCTGATTCTTTCCAGCCTGCTACCTACTTCTCTGAGGTTCTTTCTCTGCCCACCCTTTCAACAGCCGTGTTTCCTTCAGCTCTCCCTCCTCAGCCATGCCCACTTCTCACTCTCCTTAGACTCCCTGGGTGATTTTACTTTTACCTTTCTCGTGTATTTTTATCTTGGCTTCATGATTCCATCCATCCATCCATCCATCCAGTCGCGTAAGCCAGAAACCAGGGCTTACCTTGGCCCCTCCTTCTCTCTTTCACTTCCACGTCCAAACATTCTCCAAATCCTAAAGATTCCATTTTCCAAACATCTCCTGCATTCACTGGCATCTTCATTGCCTTAGCTCGTGACCACACCATCACTCTCCTGGGCTATGTAAATTTTCTTCCACTGGGCCCTTCCCCATAGTCTCACTTAGCTTCACTCCTTTCTACTTTTTTTTTTTTTAAGATTTTATGTATATATTTGAGAGAAGGAGGGAGAAAGAGAGCAGGAGTAGAGGGGAGGGGAAGGGCAGAGGCAGAGGGACAAGCAGACTCCCCGCTGAGTGTAGAGCCCGACACGGAGCTTGATCCCAGAACTCCGGGATCATGACTGGAGCAGAAGTCAGACACTAAACCAATGAGCCACCCAGCCGCCCCACTCCAAAAGCTTTGAATCTCGTGTGGCTTGACTCAAGGCTGCAGGGGTACTGCTCACAGGTTCCAGCAACAGCAACAGCGGTAGCCCCTGATGACCCGGAAGCTCTCACTACCTAGACTCCTGGCACTTCCTAGTTCCTGTTCTTTTCCAGATCTCATTCATAAGGCTTTTTCTTTTTTCTCTTTTTTTTTTTCTTTCAGGTCTGTGAGTTACCTGATATTCTTCAAAGGAGTCCCTTTTCTGTTAAAATTAGCCCAAATCTATTTCTGTTACTTAGAACTGGGAAGATGGCTCTAAAATCCAGACTCATTCATAAGGCAGTGAGTGGCCTCCACCTTCCCCTGCTTCCCCTTCTGCCACGGTCCCCCTGCACCGTTTGCTCCAGCCTGCAGAGTAACATGCCATACCCCGAACACCCCACACCTAGAAAATTTCCTCCTCTTCTCCCCCTTTGAGTCTCAACTTTGCCACTTCCTCCGTGAAGCCTCCCCTGCTGCCCCAGGCACTCCACCTTCCGGTGGGGGGGGGGCTGGTACCCCCCATCACGTTTTACTGAAACTGCTCCCTTATGTGTCTAGCCCTCCAAAGTGGGACTAAGCACAGCCTGGCACACAGTAAGTACTATGCTCAGTCAGTGCCCCTCTAAGCCTGGCTCCTCATCCCCCAAATGGGGATAATGACACCAAGGTTTTTTGGTTTTTTTTTTAGATTTTAAAAGAGATTTTGAGAGAGAGAGAGCACAATCGGGACGGGGGGCAGGGGCAGAGGGAGAGGGAGAAGCAGACTTCCCCTTGAGCAGGGAGCCTGACTCCAGACTTGATCCCAGGACCCTGAAATCATGTCCTGAGCCAAAGGCAGATGCGTAACCGACTGAGACACCCAGGCGCCCTGACACCAAGATTCTTGCTTACAACCTGCAGAAGACATCTCTTAAGCATGGATGCTAGAAGGATGCTGGGTAGCTTGGAGAATTGCCAGGGAGGGACCAGGCTCAGCTCGGGCTCCGACCGGGAAGGAGGGGCAGCCAGGGCTCAACCAAGGGCAGGCTGGTCCAGGCACCGGGGTACCGGCTCACGCTGGACGCTACGGCAGGTCCCAGCAGAGGGCGTTCTGCTCTGATCTTGTATTTGCGTGCCACCTGCCGCTTAGGTGTGTCCAGTCCCACTTTTGGGGGCAACTCAAACACTGACCTGGGTTTTTAGCTTCTGATGGAGAGTGAGGCCCCGTTTCCCACCAAGACTCACATAGTGGGGACATCCTCAAATATGGGGGCGGGGCAGTTCAGGTGCTCCAGGTTTTCCCTCAATCAAGATGTCCATTGCACAATGCCAGAGGGTTGTAAGGAGGATTAAATGAGATAATGCATGACCCAGTGATTCTCCAATATTTCCCCTAAAGGCAGAAGGGATGGAAGGTGTCCTGGTCAGGAGGTCCAGCCTGGAGCCTCGGGCTGCCTGCTTGTGTTATATTCATTCAACAAACACTTGCCGTGGAGCTGGGCCCTCTTCTCAGTTATGGGAAACACATCACTGAACAGAAGAGACAAAACTCTTACTTAGTGGATCTATATTTTAGTGTTTGTCTTTGAAGCCTTGTATCTTACTTGAAAGTGAGCGCAGACTTTTGCATTCTGTTTTGTAACGGGACCATAATAATACACGCATAACATACAGGGCTTATTTCAATATAGAAATATAGTAATGGTGGCGGCCCTGCTATTTGCTTGAAGATACAGAAAACTGTGTCTTTATGTGCCTGTGTTTGGGTAAGTTCTGGTTGATACCAAGAACAAAGCTTAAACCAAGTTTGTGGGGGGGAGGGAAGGGAAGCCGGGGAGCCCACGCCCCATTGGAGTGGGGCAGAGGGTGAGAGAGATGCTCGAGGGATCTGGGGCCTCGCCAGCCTCTGCCGGGGTCCAAAAATCATCTGGAAGCCCCTCCGTCTGCCTGAGGCACCAGAAAGAACCACACACTTTTCCTTGTAAGGGGTTCACATAAAGAACAGTCCCAGGCTGGCAACGAGAGTGCTCTTGTGGGCCAGTGGTTCGGGGCTGACGGGCTGCTGGCCCCTGGATCAGCATGGACTTGGACCACCGCGGTCATCAGGCGGCCCCGGGGGATGGTGGGCTGTGGGCAGCAGTGGGCAGCCCGGAGCCCGAGGGGCGGGCAGGCTACAGCCAAGACAAGGGGAGTGACCTCCCTTGGCAGGAGTGCGAAGAGAGTGGCGGTGGCCCTAAGGTTTGTCAGGGCCAGATGGAGGGTGGGAAGGAGGCCCAGAGGGACCCGCCCACCCCACGAGCAGCCTGGTTGCCCAGATGGGTGGTTTTGGAGGGCTTTGTGGCCTAAGGAAACTCACTGCCCTTCCCAGACAAACCACTGGAGAGATTTATGAAAAACAGATGGTGGTTGGCGCGGGGTGAGGGGATTGGGGTTGAACTGAGCTTTCCCTCCCCTCCCACCCCAGGTGAGTAGCAGACCCACGAAAGACCAACTGGGGTGAACCCTCACCAGCCCAGCCTGGCTCCAGGAGAGACCCTCAGGTCAGAGCTCCAGAGCGAAAACAGCGTCCCCGTGGACTTGCCACGGTGTGGCAGTTGTGGACAAAAGAGCGACGGGAGGTAACATGTACCGTGTTCACGGCACGCCAGGCACTCCTGGGGACTCATTGTTCCTCCCCGCAGTCCTCTGGATGGCATATGCATTGTCCCCGTTTTCACAGGCACAGAGAGGTTAAGTAACTGGCCCAAGATCACAGAGCTAGTAGTAGGTGGGCAGAGTTGGGCTTTGAACCCAGGCAGTTGGGTTCAGGAGCTTAAACCTTGCCTGGCATTGGTCTTGCACTTTTTCTCAAGAGGAAGAGGGCACTAACTATCTGACTAGGTGATTTATTACCCCATTCATTTTATCTTCAGGGGTATCACTATTGTCACCCGCATTTATAGATGATGAAACTGAGGCTCAGAGGGTATATCATGGAACTTGCTCAGGGTCATACGGTTACACCCTGACAAATTAGGGATCTGAACACAAGTCTGTCTCACTGCAAATCTCCACACATAATAGCGCCTCAATAAACGCTGAGCCCCTCCCCTCTTCTCTGAGTCCAGGAGTCTGTCCCGGACCCATGTCTGTCCCAGTCTCGCTGCAGTGCCCCACCCAGGGGTCCTGCACAGCGGCCCCATCTCAGCCAGACCACTTCCTGTCGGTGAGCCAGCCAGAAAAAGCCAGAAGGAACGCAGACCTTAGACAGGGGCTGATTGGAGCCTCTGCTGCCCCCTCTCAGCCCACCCGCCTCCTTACAGGGACCTTCGGACAGGAGCCAGCCGCACACAAGGGCCGCATGGATCGGCAGCCGGCGGCCGGCCCCCAGGGCGGGCAGCCAGGTGCCCACAGCCGCAGGAGAGAAGGGCCCCTCTTCTCGCCACTCAAAGGTGGATTGAGGAAGGCTGGCTCCGTGATTTTTCCAAGAAGCTCGTCCAGAGCCAGAGAATGGGAACATCTGTGCCCTGCTCTCTGTTCTGGACGCGGCTCAGGCCGCAGTCTGGGGCTGGCCTCAGCTGGAGACAGCCCTGCATGGAGGAGCTTCTGGCTTGCTGGCCGGCGGGTGGGGCCGGTCTGGCTGGCCAGCTGATGAGGGCAGCCGCTGGCCTCCACCCCGGGAGACAGGGAGCCCAGGCCAGGCAGGCGAGCAAGGATAGGGCGGAAGGCTTGGGTGTCAGGGGCCTTCTCCACTGACTGTTTGTGCAAAAGGGCTGGGGGGAGGCCATGGCATTCTAGCAGGTGGACCTGGGGCCACGGCTCCTCCCCAGGCCTCTAGACCCAAGGCCCCTCCCTTCCCCCTTTGCCTTTCGAGACAGGCATTTGTGGGCACCTCTTAGCTCTTCCATCCGCCCACTCAGTCAAGGCTGCAAGGAAGTGTAGAAATTATCTGGCCAACTGAATCTTCTTCTAACTCTTTTTTCTCACTTGGTATATTTTTAAAATTTAAATGATATTTTCTTGAAAATGTAATATATTTACATGGCTCAAAGTCAAAATGCTATAAAAAGCTATGCAGATCTTCCCCAACTTTCAATGGAGTTACATTCTGATAAACCCATCATAAATTGAAAATACCATATAACGAAAATGCATTTAATACACTTAACCCACTGAACACCATAGCTTAGCCTTGCCTACCTTACACATGCTCAGAACGCTTACATTATCAGTCTACAGTTAGGCAAGGTCATCTAACACAAAGCCTATTTTATAATGAAGTGTGGACGAGCTCATGCAGTTTACTGAACAGTGTCCTAAGAGTGAAAACCAGCATGGCTGTATGGGCATTGAAGGGTTCTCAGTGTATCGGCTGCTCACCCTTGCGGCTGCGCGGCTGGCTGGGAGCTGCGGGTCGCTGCTGCCCAGCATCAGGAGAGAGGATCGTACCCATGCTTGAAGAAAATCACTTCTCCAGGGTGCCTGCGGGGCTCAGTCGGTCAAGCGTCTGACTCTTGATTTCGGCTCGGGTCGTGATCTCTGGGTCGTGAGGTGAGCCCCACCTTGGGCTCCACGCTCAGCAGGGAGTCTGGTTGAGTTCTCCCTCTCCCTCCGCCCCTCCCCCACTCTCTTTCTCTCTGAAATAAATAAATCTTAAAAAAAAACAAAAAAGAATATCACTTCTACCTGTGGCTGCATCTACTCTCCCCCTCCCCTTCCTCCTCAACACCAGGTGACTGTTCCATTTGATCCACGTGAGTCCTACTGGTGCTTCTTTATGCAAATCAAGCATATGCAGATCTACTTCTTTCCTCCTCCTTTAATGATATTAAAAACAGCATACTCAGGGCGCCTGGGTGGCTCAGTTGTTAAGCGTCTGCCTTCGGCTCAGGGCGTGATCCCAGCGTTCCCACATCGGGCTCCCTGCTCTGCTGGGAGCCTGCTTCTTCCTCTCCCACTCCCCCTGCTTGTGTTCCCTCTCTGGCTAGCTGTCTATCAAATAAATAAATAAAATCTTAAAAAAAAACCCAGCATACTCTATATCCTTCTGTATCTTCCTGGTTTTACTTGATGTATCCTGGAGATCTTCTGCCGGTGTCCTCATTTTGTCCAGCTGTGTCGTATTCCATCTCGTGGCTCTTCCGTAGTTCCTTAACCAGCCTCGTAAAGAGGAGCACAGGGGTTGTTCCCAGTCTTTCCAACCTTATTTTCAAAGGAGATCTTGGGTGGGAGCTTGATTCACGCCAGGCTGCTCTGGCTGGAGAAGGGGTAGGTGAGGCTAACACCCTCCTGGCAACCTCCACGACCCCCGCCAGGCCTTAGGAGAACCTCACCAGGACCCAGCACTCGAGGGAACACCACGTAAGAACCACAGCTTCAGAATCCCAATCTGCTTACATTTTTTATTTTTAAAAAAGATTTTTATTTATTCATTTGAGAGAGTATGAGATCACGAGCAGGGGAGAAGGGTAGAGGGAGAAGCAGACTCCCCACTGAGCAGGGAGTCCAATGCGGGGCTCGATCCCAGGACCCCAGGATCATGACCCGAGCCAAGGCAGGTGCTTCACCGACGGAGCCACCCAGGCGCCCCTAATCTGCTTATTTTATAAATGAGAAACAGGCTCAGCGCTAGGACGAGGCTGACCCATGGTCACAAGTTACCCTGCGGCAGACCTGGAAATCGAAACCAGGTTTCTGGGGTTCTGCCATTCACACCAGCCCTATTTCTTTTCCAGGGATAATGGACCAGGGCTCTGGGGCCACATGACTGGAGTCAGAAGCAGATGCGACTGTGGGCCCAGTCGTGGACCCCAGGCCTGCCTCTCTCTTACCCTCGCTTTCCATTGTCTTTCCCACTGCTTGGGGTCAGCCCCTCACACCCCCAGCAGAAGGGGCTCTGGACGTGCTAAACGAAAGAGGAGCTACCCAAACAGAACGAGGGAATCAGGGCTACTGACCCGGACCCTGAACTGGAAAGTCAGGAGAGAGCCTGAGCGAGGAAGTCTGGGAGGCTTCCGACTTCCGAGGCACATGTAAGCAATTTGTGTCTTTGAAAAGAATCACTGGAGAGTTTGACTACTGGTAAGTGACCGAGAAAACATATTTTATGAAAGAGAAATAGATTTACTGCCAGGCAAATGTTGAGGGGAGGGAGGGTCTGTCGAACCAGGAAGGATTCAACCAATCAACAGGAGCCTAGCAAGCCAAGAGGAAAACAAGCAGAGAGGGTAGACAGAAGCAGAGGGAGGCCAGGTCACACCTGCCAGGCTGAGTCTCCAAGATGGGCACAGCCTAAGGACACGGGGAAAGAGGCAGGGTTTGGAGAGGACCAGGGGGTCTCTGGCACCAGCCCCCCCCCATCCTGGAGATGAGGAAACGGACTCAGCCAGCACTGGTTTGTGGCAGAACTGGGGAGGATGTGGCCTAGTCCCAGCCCCGAGGATGCTGCTGCCACCCTTGTCGTAAGCAGGTGTGGACGTGGAAACGGAGCCAGCCTAGGAGCCAGGAAATCCGGGTCCTCTCTTTGACTCTGCCACACACCGGGTGACTCTAGGCAAGCCATGCCACCTCCCTGGGGTCCAGTGGTATCTTCTCTATGGCCAGAGGGTTGGACTGAACGGGGGCGGCTTTTTTAAACTTTAAACTTTCTTTTGAGCTCCAAAGTGGGGGGCTGGACCTCACCTTGGAGTTGTGCCAAATGGCCCTTAATCCCCATCAGCCCGGGAGGGAGGGAGAGCCACCTCCACGAAGCACGAGCCCTTGGACAGGGAGCACCTCCCGTGAGCGCATTCCTCCACAGTGCTCTTGCTGAACCCGGGGATGGCCTGAGATGAAATTCCTCATCATCCTGGGAAGCCAGACCCAGGGTTGCAGTCAATGTGATTTAGGAAAATAGAAGAATGTGAGATTGCTTGCTCCCAGACTTGTGGAACGAAATGTGTAGTAAAAAGCAGTACAGTCTTGCTTAAGATTTGCCCACCATGGGGCGCCTGGGTGGCTCAGTCGGTGAAGTGTCTACCTTCCGCCCAGGTCATGATCCCGGGGTCCTGGGATTGAGTCCCGCATTGGGCTCCTTGCTCAGCAGGGAGTCTGCTTTTCCCTCTCCCTCTGCTCCTCCCCCTTGTTCGTGCTCTCTCTCTCATGCTATCTCTCAAATAAATAAAATCTTTAGAAACAATTAAATTAAAAAAATTTGCCCACCCCACCCCATCTGCCCAGCCTGCCCCCACATGAAGAACGCATGCCTCATCCCAGTATGGAGATGAGTGGCAGTGCGTGGGTCCGTCCCTGGCCCCTCACCCACGGCTCTGCTTGCTGGGCCCCTTTGCCCCTGGTGACGTTAAGGACGCTGTGCTCTGAGGCTTTGTGGCTGGGAGTTAGAGAGGAAGAGGCTTGTGGTTCTTTCCTGGCTACCAGTTACTGTACAGGGACTTTGGTCTCACGGCAATGCACACACACACACACACACACACACTGTGCATGCATGCAAGCACACATCTTTATTGTACTTATCTATTTTTTTTTTAGAGAGGGAGAGGCAGGGGAGGGGCAGAGGGAGAGAGAGAATCTCAAGCTGACTCCATGCTGAGCGCAGAGCCCCACGTGGGGGGCTCCCCCTTACGACCCCGAGATCATGATCTGATCCAAAATCAAGAGTTGGATGCCCAACTGCCTGAGCCACCCAGGCGCCCCGAGGCAGACACCTTTAAAGGGAGGCTACGGGGGCTGGCAGGGCCCTTTCAGAGCCCAGGGACAGGATGTTGGGTGTGGGCTGGTGGGGCAGGTGCGATTGGTGCGGCAGGGGCTCACGGAGATGCCAGTGTGGGTGAGGAACAGAAATGCCGAACATCTGCTTGGCAGCTTCCGAGCTCAAGGCAAATTTGGGGCAATCAGGATCCGTTGATTTTGAATCAATGGCTTAGACACTGGGCGAATGGCGCAGCCGTTCCTGAATTAGGCTCCCCACTCATTGCCCTCGGCCTTCTCAAGAGACTTATTTTATCCCAAACCTCACAGCTGGGTCCGTCGTGGCCTCAAAGCCACGGACGTGTTTTATCTCTTTATGCTGTGTGCCACTATCCCCGGAGACACGGCGTGGTACGATCCTTATCGACAACCCCAAACCTGCAAGGCTCTGAAAGCTGAAAATGAACTTTGAACACATTCATTTGGTAACAAAATGTGACCTGAACGGATGCAGGGCAACGTAGAGTCTTTCTTTATCTCACTTAGTGCGAATGTTCAAACGTTCAGCTGAAGAAATACTTAAGTGTTTGATGAGAAAGTGCTTTCAGACCCTGTCGGGCGTTAACATAATATAGAGCACGTGCACCGTACTCCCTGTGTGGAGCTGGAACATTCGGATTTTTGAAACACATCTGACCTCGAGGGGTTTCAGAAACGGGGATTGTACTGCTAGCTCCATTTTACAGATGAGAAAACGAAGGCTCGGGGAATGTAAGTGCCTTCCCTGAGAGTGCACGGCTAGGATGTGGGAACACCAGACAACAAGCTCAGAGCTGTGGCCCTGAACCCAGCATTTCAGCAGGCCCGGTGCGTGGGGACCCAGGACACGCTGCAGAGCCCACGGCCTTCAGCCCACGGCCTTCTTCCACATCGATCTGAAGACACGTGTGTCTGAGCCTTTCCTCCCTACAGCCAGCAGCAGAAAAAGCAGCCATCTGAGGTGATACAGCCCCACCTGGAGGAGGACAGGCTCAAGGGTGAGCGGGGTTACGCCACCAAGTGAAAGCAACCCAGCGGTGACAAGATGCTATGTGAAGTAGTAACCCGAAAACTTCCCCCTCATTTTGCCTTATGACCTTGACTCCTCTGGGGAGGGAGACACAAAGCCAGCGTTACCCCCGGGGGGAGTGTCATGGAGGAAGCACAGGATAAAAGACTATAAATGCTTGATGTTAAGTTTCAAAGCTGTCATCTGGGTGCTAGTCTGGAAAGGGCTAGGAGCGGTGCTCATGTGGGTGAAGATTTTTCTGGCCCAGGAGACTGATGAGTAGCTTCCAATCCAGGGAGAAGGAGGGGGATGGACGTGAAAAATGAGGTGGTGCCCAGATGCTGATGTGGGAGGCCCTTCCAGGGCATCCCAGGAAATGGGGAGTGCATGGAGTGACCATAGCCCCCCCCACACACACCTTTAAGGGCAGGATCTGAAAGAGGAGGACACCTGTAGCTGGACCTCCACGAGGTGGTAGCCCCGAGGATGTAGCCAGGACGGGGCTAGGAGGGGGCAGCAGAGTGGAGATGGCTGGGTAGATTCTGGGGTCCTAGTGGCCCTGAGTCAGCCCAGCAGATCAGTCTCATCATCCAGGAGGGATGGTGCAGGAATGAATGCATATCGTCCTTATGATGCAGGAATGTAGCCAACTTCCCCAGTGCTCTGAGTGGGCCTGGAACGTAACTGAGAGAAGAACCAGGGGCCTGCCGGGTTTCTAAGTCATGACAGGAGACTCCATGGCATTGCTGAGACCATTTGCCCAAGAAAGTCCACCAGCCCGGGGTGGAGCTGGGCCTCACACAGGGGACCTTCTCCAAGGGGCGGGGGGACGGGAGCACCTCCCCCAGCCCTGCTCCCTCCTCAGGAAGAGCTGCCCGGTTCCAAGGGAACTATTTGCCGAGAGGCGCCTGCAGGGCTTAAGGGCCAGCACTCCAAGCCAGCAGCCAGCCTCCAGCCATTTGGGGCTTTGTCATTTTTGCTAATAATAAACCCTGGGGAAAAGCTGCGGCTGGAAAGAGAAACACAGAACAAATCCTGAGAATCTGCCTGGGCCTCACAGATTTCCTTCAGCCCCCAGTTGCTAGTGGAGGCCTAGAGCCGCCTGGCCTTCTAGTGGGCACTGGCAGGGGTGGCGTGCAGGGGGCTATCTGTGACAGAGGTGGGGGGTGGTCACCCTGTCTGTCCCCCAGTCTCTTCCCTACCAACGTCCCTGGATTCACCCTGTGACTTCCAGCTGAGGCTTAAAGACAGCTCTGGATCCATTTAATAATGCCCCAGAGGGAGGGCTTGGGGAAGGAGAGGCATGGGATTTCCAGCTGTGTGACCCTGGGCAAGGCATGCGCCCCCTCTGGGCTTTAACTCTCCCAACCAAAAAGCAAGAGGTTTGCCTGAGTTTCCAGAGCAGCCCCTTGTCCATGCTTATCTATGAGTCGGTGAATGGCGCCCCCATCAAGGCACATCCTGGGTTTGGCTAAGCCCTGCCTGCCAGCTGCCCTGCCTGTTGGATCTGGAAGAAGTGAGCTGGGACCTAATGGGGGGGGGGGGAGAACAGAAGAGGTGCAAGGAGAGGGGGAAGGTGAGGTGGGACACTCTGAGTTACAAGGAGACCATGGGGCATGGAGGAGACACTTACTACCTGAATGATCCGGGGCAAGTTACTCAACAGAACCTCAGTTTCCCCATCTGTGCAATGGGCTTAATACCTACTTGGTGTCAATTACATCAATTAAAGCATGTAAAGGGCTTATCGGAGAGCCTAGCATATGGCGCACTTAGTACATGTCCCTCCTGCTCCCCCTCACTTCTCAAAGACGAATCAGAAGGCCCCGGCCCCGCTCTGGTCCAAGGCACGTGCAGGCTGGCTCTGCTCCAGGTCAGGGGGTGCAAACCTATGTGTGCTGGGGGTGGCCCCAGATGTGTCTGGTTCTCCTCCACGGTGTTCTGCAGAACAGATGATGTAGCGTTGGCGTTATTTTCTCCTTAAGTGTTTGGTAGCTGCTCAATGCTTCAATTTCACACGCAAATCCCAATTTCCAGCCTCTTTTGCAGCATCGGGAGATTGGCTAACACGGGCCCGCATTCCCTTAGGACGGCGGCTGGCTGGAGCCGAGCAGCTTCTCTGTGCCTTTACCTTATGTTGCTTGCCATTCTTCATCTTGGCTTGTTTTTCTGTATTTTCCTTCTTCACATGCATAATTGGGCATAAAACAGGAATATGATCATATCACATATGCTCCGTTTCCCCTTCGGCGGGCTCGCCTTCCCGCCCGCTCGCAGGAGCGCCCGCCCGCCTCCATCCAGGTAACGCCCCCGCCATGCACCTACTACGCAGCCTTCATCCCATTCCACATGCTCTGAAGTCACGTTTTGACCTACGTGTCCGTATAGACGCACAGGTCTGTAGGGGGGATCTGTAGATTTTTTTCCCCGTTTCATAAATATGAGGTTATGTTATGGAGGCATTTCTGCAACTAGCTTTTCGACCGTCCCCCCCACAGGTGCAGCCTGTCCCCCCAAGTTGGCCTCGGTCCCTCAGTGCCTTTTGCTAATTTCATTCCCTCAGCGGCTCCTGTAGGCATCTCCACTGACTCTCCATTTTCTAGATCAGTGGATCTCACCCACCGGGCACTACGGGTTAGCACGAGGGGCTCTCGGGTCCAGGTGACCGCCATACGCTAGAGCAGGGATCTGCGAACTTTTCTCTAAACTTTAAAAAATTCGATAAAGACTAGACTTTTCCTTTCTGCTTTTTCATCTCGGCTTCCTAAAGCAACTGCCACAAATTACCATGAACGCAGTGGTTTAAGACAACCAGAACGTCTTCTCTTCTAGTTCTGGGACTGCAGGTCTGAATCAAGGAGATGGCAAGGTGGGCTCTCTCTGCAGGCAGTAGGGGGCCCTGCCTTGCCTCTTGTAGCTCCTGGCAGCCCTTGGCTTGTGGCTGCCGAACCCCGGTTTCTGCCTCCATCTGTGCGTCCAGATTTCTCCTCCCTGCCCCTGTCGGATTTAGGGCCCACCCTCAATCCAGGGTGATTTCCATCTCGAGATCCTTAACTCCTTACCTCTGCAGAGGCCCTCTTTCCAAATAAGGTCCCTTTTTGAGGTTCAGAGTAGGTATGAATTTGGGGGGGTGCTCTTCAACCCACAATGGTTCTCTTCCAAATCTTCCTTTTTTTTTTTTTTTTTTTTAACAGTGTCTTTATCCAGCGTGTAAATCTGCTAAGTGTATTTGTTTGCTGTCTCTTTCAGGTTGGTGTCTGCTCGTTGGTGTTCTTGTGGCCCCGGTCCCTTGGCGTCACTCAGGGTGAATCGTATCTTATCATCAAACCCCGTTTTGGCAGGCCTCCTTTTTCCCGTGAGAACCCCCGACTGCCTGGGTTGGGGGAGCATTTGCCTAGAATAACTGCATCTGTTCCCCACTGCTGAAGGCCCTCCAGGCCAGTCGACTGCTGGGCACTAATTCTGATGATTTCTTAGGCTAGGAGCAGCTGCACCTCCGAGATCACGTATCTTTGGGCCTCAAGCCACAAGAAGGGCAGACTTGACATTTTCATTTCTCCTGTGGAGACTTAAAAAAAAAAAAGATCCAAAACTCATGTGGAGGCAGATACGCAATCTTGTGCTTTCCTCTCGCTGGTGGGCACGGTTTTCCCTCGCCTCCCCCTGTTCTGAGGCTGCAGACCATGCGGTCCTGGCTTCATGGAAGTGTCTTGGCTCCAACTCCTTCCCTTGTGCCAGCCCAAAGCCTCCTTTCTCGACCTTAGTGGACAAAAAGATTGGCCTCCAGCATGCCATGCTCTGTTCTCCCTTCCATTTCTGCACATCGTTTTCCGCACCCCCCCACCCCAAACTCACCCAAGCAGCAGAAACATCAACTTTGCCACTTAAGATCCATGAAATCCTGGAGCAAAGGATTGAATCCTTAAACTCCTCCCCCTCTTCTTTGTCTTGTTAACTCTAACTTTCCCTTAAAGACTTAGCTTCCAATCACCTCCTCCAGGAAGCCTTCCCAGATTGTACCAGCTCCATCTGCCATTGCTCCCAGAAGGACACTCTGAGGCTTTGCCCTACTGTGAAGCAACATGGTGTGGGCAGGACCCTGCAAGCTCCTGGGTCCTACAGGTAGGTGTTAAGATGAGACAGAGGGTAGTGGCAAGGGAGGTGTGGCAGGAGAAGCAGATGGGCAGGACACAGCAAGCAGCATCAGGCATGGAAGGGCCTGAGCCCCAGGGAAGAACTTGGATTTTAGCTGTCAGAGATGGCGGCTCGGGGACGTGTTCTAAGGAGGGGCCGCTCAATCAGAGGCCCACTTTGGAACTGTCACTCTGGCTGCTAGGAATAAAACAGAACGGAGGCCAGCCGAGAAGCTGGGTGGCCAGTTTGGAGGCACCCAAATTCCCCAGCCCAGGTGAGTGATGATGGCCCTTGAGCAAAAGCTGTTCAGAGGTGGAGGGTGGGGACAGATTTATGAAATATTTAGGGAGCAAACATTCAACAAGTCTTGATGATGTGTAGGGACCAAGCATGCCAGACGTCTGATGCTCCCCAGGGCAGCCGTGACCTCCCCTCTCTCTCCTGCTCCCTTAAGCACCTCGGACCCCCTCCTGGGCGCTCCCCCCCCCCGCCACCCCCCCCCACCTCCATCCCCTGGGCACTGATACACCGGGTGCTTTGGGTAGGAAGTCTGAAAGGGCTTCAGAGGGGGCAGAGTGGGTTCCTGCCTTCTGCCGTCTCCCTGGGAAGCCTCCCAAATGAAGACATTCATCCTTCCCCTACCTGCTCTGGGACACTTGGCCTGTGTGTTTCAGGATGGTTTGAATTTTTTCAAAAAATTAAAATTCTTGGCCAGGCGAGCCAATTCCAGTGAATGACCACACAGTAAAACGTGACAAGGGCCCCTTTCACAGCCCCGACTGCGCCGAGCTGGCCAGGCGGCCAGAGGTGGCTCCTGATGAATCAGCTTATGTTAGAAGGTCAGTGACTCAAAGCCCCTGGGAGTCGGGCTGAACGGTGACCCGAGCATTTATGATGGGACATGGAAGGGGAGCCTGTGTTATCTTGGATGACAAGACCCCCATGATTACTGATTGATTTTTTTTTTAGTAATCAAATCATGTTTTTCTTTGTAATTTGAGTCCACATAAAAACGTATTTTTATATTATGATCATAAAATGCGATTTTGTCTTTTTAAATGTTTATAATCACTGTTCCATATTACCATGGTAGGGTTCATAATTATCTTTTTATTTTATGTTTTTAAAACCACTTTACTGAGGTGTAACTGACATGTAAAAAGCTGTAAATGTTAAATGTATACAATTCAAACGAGATAAATATACACCATGAAGCCATCACCACCATCAAGGCCATGTACAAATACACCACCTCCAAAATTTCCTCCCACCTCTTTTATTATAATTATTATTACTGTGCGTGTGTGTGTGTGTGCGCGTGTCTGTGGCAGGAATACTCTCCCCAACCCATGACTACTGATTTCAAGTTGTTCATTCAACCAAAATCTATGGGGTCCATGCCATGCCACGGAATGTTTGAGGCCCAGAAACCCAGTGGTGAATGCAGACGCCAGACCTGCATTCTCGCAGAGCCCCCCTCGAGTGGGGGAGTCAGACAACAGCAAGAATGTCCATAGCAAATCAAAATCTGGCAACAGCCAATATGTCAATCAACAGGAAAACAGCTCAACAAAGGGTGATAAATTCAGACACAGAATGTTACTCAGCCATAAAAGGAAATGAAATACATACACACACAACATAGATGCATCTCAAAAACCTACGCTGGGTGAAAGAGCCCAGACGCAAAAGGATGTATACTGTAGGATTCCAGAACAGGCTAGACTAATCTAAGGTGGGAAGAAAAATCAGAAGAGTGATCTGATCGCCTCTTGGGGTGCGGGTTAGCGCGTGAGGAAACTTCCTGGGGTGATGATATTGCTGCAAATTTTCATAGGTTTGCAACATGCAGGTTTTCACATTTCCCAACCCTCACTGACTGAAACTCCCAAGACTTGTGTGTGTGTATTGCCTAATAGAAATTTTACCTCAAAGAATAGAGAAGAACCATGAAGAAATATTGAACTCTGGAATGCTCAACTATTTAGGGCTGGAGTGAAGTGCACTGAAGTTTCAAGTACATTTAAAAAAAAGATATGTGATGGAGGGATTATGTGGGTTAATTGAAGAATGTAGACAGTGGGTGGATGGGTGTTCCTGTATCATTCTTTCAAATCAGAGAATTTTCATTCCCCTTCTTAATCCCCCACTACACACATTTTGAACAAAAACCTTATATATTTAGGTTGGATCCATGACAATTGGAGTCACGGGAGACAATGCGCCTCTAAACGGTTTCTGTGTTTTGTTTTAATAAAGTCCATTGTACAGAAAGCAGTCTCACGGAAGTATAGGGGTGGACAGAGATTTTTAAAAAGTTTCATCAAGCTCAGGATATATTTTTTTAACTTTTATCCAAAGCAAGATACACGATGAAGGTTTAAAACATTCATCTTCAGGGGCGCCTGGGTGGCACAGCGGTTAAGCATCTGCCTTCAGCTCAGGGCGTGATCCCAGCGTTCTGGGTTCGAGCCCCACATCAGGCTCCTCCGCTATGAGCCTGCTTCTTCCTCTCCCACTCCCCCTGCTTGTGTTCCCTCTCTCGCTGGCTGTCTCTATCTCTGTCAAATAAATAAATAAATAAAATCTTTTAAAAAAATAAAAATAAAAAAATAAAACATTCATCTTCAGTTCTTCAGTAGCCAGGTTCGACAATTATCCTGAAAAATTATAGTCAAACTTAAATAATCTTTCAATGAAAAAATGGATTCCGGACCCATGAATTTTTTATGCATGGATTTTTTTTGATGGAAAATAGTTTCCAGTCAAATGCAAAATTCCATTCCATTCCAATTTATTCAAAATTCAAAGTGTTTCATCGTTGTGTAAACTGATAACCGTTTACAAATATGCAGCTGTTTTAAATTATGGAACACGTTTTTTTTAAGGTTTTATTTTTAAGTCATTTCTACACCCAAGAAAGCTCAAACTTAAGTCATTTCTACACCCAAGAAAGCTCAAACTTACAACGCCAAGATCAAGAGTTGCATGCTCCACTGACTGAGCCGGCCAGGTGCCCCAAATTATGGAATGCATTATAACAATCTGCAGAAATTCTACTTTTTCCAAATTTCTAATTTTTTGTTTTTGTCCTTTGAGCATGGTGATATGGAAACAACCTTAGTGTCCATTGATGGATGAATGGATAAAGAAATTTATATACACATGTATACATAGATACACACAAGGATATCATTCAGCCCCCCGAAAGAAGGAGACCCTGCCATTTGCAACCACATGGATGAACCTGGAGAACATTAGGCTACATGAAATAAGCCAGACACAGAAAGAAAGGGGCAGGTGATGGGAGATGTTGGTCAAAGTTATGTAGGATGATTAAGTCCAGAGGTCTAATGTACAGCACGGTGACTAGAGTTAAAACTGAATTGAATCTTGGAAATCTGTTAAGAGAGTAGATTTCAGGTGCTCTCACCACACACACACACACAAAGGTAACTGGGAGAGGATGATGTGATAAATAGATTGATCATAGTAATCATGCACTATGTATCTGTAGAGCAAATGATCATGTTCACCCATTAAATATATACAATTTTTATTTTTTAAGAAAGCAGCGAGTCCTAAGGCTGGAAACACGAGTCAGTGCCCAGTTACAGGGGATCTTAATTGTCACATGGAGAAGCTTGGATTTTCCACCTTTTCTGAAAATGTTTGAGATTTTTGAAAAGGATAATAACATGGCTTAAAAAATGAAGTTTCTGGAAGATTCATCCAACATATGTGCACAGGATGGCTAATTTAGTAAAAATGATATAACATGAAAAAAATTTTAATAAAAAGCATGGCACAGTCCTTTCCTGGCAGGAAAGTATTCAGGTCATCAAAAATAACTGAGGATATTGGATAAATACGCAAATCTGGTTGTCCAATTGACATATTTTAAAAAGTCGGGACAAACTTATGTTGCAGAAATTCCAAGAGTTTGTTCCATAGTTTGAATATTTCCACAGGACCTTCCCCTTCATGACCATTTTACTTTGTACGGGACAACAGTTGTTGGCAGCTACTAAGCCATGGTAAAGACAATCATTTTCAGCTTAGCATATTAGCTTTCTGTATTTCACACTTCTTCTCTTCACTAAGCCTACTGTTTAGTTTTGCTGCTTTTTTTTTTTTTTTTGGCAAGACATTCTCGATGAAGGGAAGCAGTGCATGGATTCACATTCTGGCCCAATCTCCTTAATCTGGTAATTACTTTTCCTATCATCGCAGCTGTGCCACCAAACACACTCCTAGGCAAAGCTCAACTCCAAGCCACATTTGCTGACTCTGATCATTCTCTTGGATCTTTCGACAATGTCAAGTTGCTATAAAAGTTTCAAAATGCCTACTCTCACTCTCTGTACTAACCTCACTGTGGACCAGGAAATGATGGGTGACCCAGGATGGGGTGTAAGGTAGAGAAAACCGGAAAGTCCCTGAGCCCAGGGATGCTCAGATTTTGTAGTTCAGGAAGGAGACAGTCTGGGCAAATGAAATCCTCAGTCGGGCTACCAAATGTTTCTGAATACACTTCTCCTGATACAAAGGGAGGTCATTGATCCCAATGGCCAACCCAGAGAGAATCTTAAACCCATGCTCCCCGACTTACTCTGTTTGGTTCAGCAACACTGGGAAACCCTGCTCCTCTGGGAGTTATGAGAAGGCCCCCTTGGAAGCTTATAACCTTCTGTTGTTCTCAAAATGTCTTTGAGACTATGACTGTGGACGCTCATTCCAGAAATATGCAAGCACATGTGCCCAAAATATTGCATTCAGTTATAGGGCCTTTATAGACCCCTTATTACCCAGCCCAGAACATTCAAGGGATCCTAGGAAGCTTGCCTTGGAGGAAGAAGTCAGCTCGTCCCTGTAATACCTTCCCCTCAGCTGTGGGTAAACTGAGTCTTGGGCTCATACTCCGGGCTCCCCTTGTGGTGCCCCCCCAAGTGCCAGAGGCCTGCAAGTAGGCAGGAGAGTCCTCCTGAGACATGGCAAGGACTCCGGATCCTCCCAATGATGTCTCCCATGCATCATCATGGTCCTGCCTTCCCTATGTGACTCAGGGAGTTTTGGGAACCCCATTGTATGACCCAACAGAAGGTAACTATTGAAACCTTTGGGGAAGGTGAATTGCTGTTTTATTTTTCAATATTTGGATGAAAACACGTCCCAGAGAGTTAACTGTGGTCTGTTGTGTGGATCCTGAGGAAATGAGGGGTTCCCTTCTGAGCGGGGGCTCCACTGGGGGCCACTTGCCACAACAGAGCAGTGGGAGCAAAGGACAGGGAGAACTGGGCAATGTTGGGGGAGGGAGAGAGAGAGAGAGAGAAGAGAGAGGGAGAGCAAGGTGCAGAATCTGGCAGGGAAAGGCCATTCGCAGCCTGTGTACTACATTAAGCGTTCGGGACTTAGTGGGAAGTCATGGCTGAGTTGTCATCAGGACAGCAACATTCACTTACACAGAAGCCTCTGGGATTGTCCCCCAGTAAAGGAAAATGGCAGACATCCAACGAGGGCTGTTCTAAAAAGTGAGAGAGGGACCCTGAGCTCAAACACTAAACATTCGTCTACTGCAACCGGTCATGTATCCAGCTGTTGTCAGGAGGGACAACCCGAGAAACAAGAGTGACCCATTTCAACTTTACAGTGACATCTCGTAGGGGAAATGAGGGTGTTCTGAGGGAGATTTAGCCTCTGTGTGTGTGTGTTCTAGCTACAGAGGAAGTTACCTTGGCCACCCTTGCGAGATCATCTATGAAGCAATGCATAGTGGGCACGCAGGGTCCCCCGAAAACACTCAGGTTACTCAGGGCTACGCCAATGGCTCAAGAGCCCTACTTTCCTGGCAAGGTGGTGTTTCAAAGGTCAGAAAGGAAAGGTGGCTGAGCCCCGGTGTGGGAGTCCCCAGGGAAGGGAAGAGTCAATTCCCAGAGCTCCCGGGCAGCCCACCCCGAGAAGGCCTGCTTGAATCACTCTGCCCAAATGGATTTCATGAACGCTAGCTAATGCATCATAACCTTCAGGGTTTGAGGACAGGCTGAGTCCTGCCCCCATCATTTTTGATGCGATTGAATGACTTGCTCAAAAGGACACAGCCACTTAATGGCAGACCTGGGACCAGACCCCAGGCCTCCAGCATCTAGCATCCAGCCCCACTGCTTCTCCCGTTTTTCCACCCCTAAAAGCTCCAGAAACGACCCTCTTCTCTCCCGGGGAGCTGATGTCTTGGCATATGTAGGGAAGAGGCACCTGAACAAATCATGACTGAAAATGCAATCCCATCGCAACCATGTGCAAAGACAAAGCTCGATCAACCCCTCCGCAGACACAATGGCTAAAGCAGAGGCTCAGGGATCCTGCCAGCACCAAGCCTCCAGCTCAACCCAGGGCGGCTGGATGCAAGATCAGGGTGCCCCCAAGGAATAAGGACATTTGTAGCCTCCTTCTAGGCACTGAGATCTGCTTGGGTTATAAGATAGCTCAGGCATTTGCAGGGTAGGGAATTCACACCTGAGAGAAGGCCCCGCAGGTCTGATACGCTACAAGCCTGTGGACATGTCCTTCCTCGGTGAAAAGTCATCTTCCACCTCACCTGGGAGCCCTGTTTCATCCCTTTGCCTCACCACCAAGGACCCTCAGATTACCACAGGCCCTTGGGATATCCCCTGCAGGCAGGACAGAGCCAGCCTGGCCTCCAGGACAAAGTGTGGTGTCAAGGACTCGTGCCAGGCCATTACTCAAGCAAACCACCCATCTGAGGGCCAGAATCACAGCAATTATTTAAGTATTCTTGGAAACCCTGAAATTTTCTTTCTTTTAGTCGGTACTAATTTTTTCCTCTGGGCTTCAGAACAGACTTGCGATTGTCAGCACAACAGCTCAACCTCCCTCCTTCTACCCTCTCTTCCCCCCAACCACCACACACCCACACAGATGCAGACACACACACACACACACACACACACACACACACTCACTCATGCACACACGGATGAGAAACCCATGCAGGCAGGGTCTTCTGTGGGTTTATAGACAACAGCCCGTGATTCCAGGCAATTTGAGCCCTTCCTCTGTGACACCCGGTCAGTGTAATAGAGCCTAGTTTCTCGGCAAGACTCAGCAGGTGGCCGGTGAAGGGAGTGATGGTGTTGGGGATGTGGCTGGTAAAAAGGCTCCTCTTCCAAGAGCTCAAACCCCCGGAGCAAATTGAGCTACATACAGTTCCTTTGCCCGCAGTGGATCCAACCCCGGGACCCCCTTGATCTCTGCAGCCAGTAGGCGGTGCCCTTGTGTCTGTTACCCAGCACGGTGGAGCCAGGAGGTCCCACCTCTCCCAGAACCTTGTCACTGACATGCCTCTCCCAGAGTAGCCCCCGATGACACGCAGCTGCCACCTAGAGCCAGCTGCTCCAGAAGCGGCACCCCGCGTATCCCTGCATTGCTAACCCCACAAGGGAGGGCTCTGCTGGCAGGCTGCTCGTCCTGTCGTCACCGTCGCCTGGATTCTACCTGGGGTCCCCGGTGACATCACTTCCTCAACCCTCAACTCACCCATTTTCCAGTAATTGTGCCCAGAGGCACCAGAGCTAACTGAAACAAGCCGGGGACTTACATGTTAAAGTAGCCTTCCGTTGGGAGGCGAGGGCTGCTTCTGGAAAATGTTAACACTTTCCTGTTGGACGCCAAGCCCGCTTGGAACTAAGCTTCAAACGAAACCTCATCTGTAAAATGAGGGGGTTGGACGATCCCAGAGAGCCATTCTGACTCTGACAGTTTATGCTACTATGAAAAGAAAACCCAACAGAGCCCTGGGTGGGGGAGCTGAGGGCTACTTCTGGTTGGCGTGGTATTGTCACAAATAACGTGGTTGTGAGTCAGCTTTTATTTTCAGCCCTGCAGCTGATAGATTAATTTCTTTTTTACAGGCCACACTCTGCATAATTCCAAGAAAATCACTCCATCAGAGGCTCCACTGACATCACCAACCACCAGATAGGAGGCCCCCGATGTACAAACCTCAGGCTGAGTGGCCGTTGGAAGGCTTGGCTCCAGGTGAAAAGAGTCTGTCATGGTTGCCCCTTCCTCCCCCTTCCCGGTGGAGTTGCCATGGAGACCAGGCTTCTCCCTCTTCATCCGCCCTCAGGAGGTCTGAGCAGCAGAGTGTTTCCCACCTACCCATCCCCAGATCTGAATTTAATGGGTCCAATGTTGGGTCAGGCAAATCCATCATTCTTGAAGAGATCTTGAAGACAGACGGACAAAGCCCTGTTTTCTGGACAGCTGGGCAAATTGAATTTGGCCATGTAATTTTGGCCTGGAGGTTTGCTGTTTTATTTGTTTAATTAATTATCTAATGATTTTTTATGGAATTCCTCCGTTCGGGTACAGTCTTCCTGAGACCTCCAAAGCTCTTTATTCAGAAAAGAAAAAGATCTCTTTATCTTTTTTTTTTTTAAGACAGAGAGGAGAGAGGTTTATAGTCATTTCAGCTAGAAGCCAAAGCCACCAAATAGAGAAATGTGTTTAGAGGACACCAGCCAGGAATGAGATGAACCACAGCTAAGACCAGAGGACGGTTTCTAAATTGACAAAGCAAGGAGCTTTCTCTTTCCCCCAGTGCGAAATTCTCTAGGATCCTGAAATCTCCACACTGAAAGGGACCTCAGAAGTCACCCTGTGCAACCACCCAGCCTATGACAATCTCTGGTCCTTCATTCTTGGCAATTATCACCCATTCTCTACTTCACTGGGTGGTCAATTCTAAGTTCTTATACCTTGGATGGGAAAAAGCTTCTGGAGTTCTAAAGTGGAGTTGAAATTGGCCTCCTTGTAACTTGACATCCACCAGGGGCAGGTCTGTTCTCAGGAGGTCCGTGCAGGGATGAAACTACTCTAGTCCGAAGCTGGCTTGGACGACACCCTTTGTAACAACGTTTCAAATATTCTCAGTGGCTATCAAGCCTCCATCTCTTCTGGCCTTATTCTCCCGGTTCTTTTAATTACGCCTCACTTCACAGTCATTTCCAGACCCTTCACCCTCCTGGCCACTTGCCTCTGGACGCCAAGTCGTCAGCCTCCCTTTTCCCCTGTGGCCGGGGCCTGGCCATGATGCTGTGTTGATGAGCTGACGGATGTCAGGACAAGCCCAAACTTGAAGTTACAAAGCCGCATGCCGATGTCACACCAGAAACTGGCCACAGGACACATCCCGTCCTGTCCTCAGGATAATCCTTCATCAGTTGGCAGCATGATGGCGTGTTGCCTACCATTAGAACCACATGCTACGTATCCTTAAAGTTGTTTCTAGGGGATCAAAGTGTAGTTGGAAGTGATTTACTTTTTTATTCAATGAATGCTAAGCATTTATCTGCTAAGATCTTGTTACTGGTCATAGAAGTTAGGCTTTGGAGCTATAACAATAAATGCCACCATCTCTACCCTTAAGGAGATTAAATTAAATAATCTACAAAAGCCTAATTGGCCCAGAGGGGACAACTCTAAGAAACTTTGGAAGAACACTGCTTATGACAAAATACATGTATATATAGTCATAAATGACTGGAGATGGAGGAACCTCAGGAAGCTTGAGTTCACATCCCCTGGTTCATCCACCTAGCCATCCATCCATCCATCCCCTCAACGAATACATTTACTGAGCAGTCACCCTATGCAAGGTAATGTATTTGTCCAATGTGAACAGCAATAGCAGATAAGGGGTGGTAAGTAACTTCGTTGGTGCATGGAGTTGCATGATCTGGCCAAGGAAATCCATGTGGTTGGCATCAGAGGCAGGATCAGAAACCAGATCTTCTGACCTCAGGCGCTAGGCTTTTCCCAACGCACCATGACATCACTCATAAATTACAAGATGGCAGGCAATAGAGCATATGCTCCATTTTGGGGAACTCTGTCCCGCTGGAACCCTACTTGGACACTGCAGGCAGTATGTCTGTAATTGGCGAATGTACTGGCTGTACAGAAATAACGTTTCACCTCTGCAAAGCAAGAGGCTGAAGCCAGAGGCATTCCCATCTGTCTTCCAGGAGCACAGACAATCCCACCTTAGCCTTTGCCAACGAAAATGGGCTAAATGCTCTCCCAGGATCCACCAAAGAGAACATCCGGCTGCTTTCCTGCTCTTTGAGCTCCACGAGATTGGATGTTATTGGTTTTTCTAAAACGTCCTCCTCTCTTGGTTCCCAGGGTACCTCTCTCTCCACCGCCCCCTTGTGGACTATTTCCACAATCCCGACCAGCGTCCATTCTCTTAGTCCATCTGGCTCAAAACATAGAGATAATATTTCACTTTCCTCTCTTGTTGCAGAAGTTGGTCATCTACAGAAGATCCTTAGGGATGCCTCTCTTAGACTGGTTTGATTTGATCCATCCATCTATCCATGAATCCATCCTGCATCCTTCAAGAACACCCCAGCTCACTCTGGGATGACTAAGTCATGCTCCAGGGAAGCCAGAGCCCTGTTCCCCCAGCCCCGGGTGATGTCACATCTCAGCTAAGGCTGCCGGCATATCCATTCACCGGGCGTTCAAGCCACGCCCAACCTGGGTGACTCTTGCCTCTCACAGAACCCTCAGCCCCTCACCTTCCTTTTAGCCTTGAGTACAAGACCAAGGCCAAGAGCGTGTGCCAGGCTTCCCTACACATGGAGATGCCTTCCCACCAGAAGTCCTTGCTGGACAGCAAATAACCATCTTGCTCCTCTGGGAGTGAGGCCTCTCTCTCCTGACACTGGGCCATAACCTGAAATCAGACCCTATTTTAGAAGAGGCACCTGGGTGCTCAGGGCTTCCCAGGGCTGAGCAGAATCCCTTCTGTGCAGCTCACTCCCAATGCCTTCCCAATGCCTCCTCTCTACACTACCCACCTGTGCCCCAAATGCTGGCATCACGCCCTCCTGTATGGCTCTTTTCAAAGAGAAGAAGAGATGAGGAGGGCTGTATATTAGCCACACATCCTGAACCTTCCCAGGAGCATGGATGCAAATGGCCAGGAGAAAACCCCTTTCAGGCTGTGCTGGGGCACCCGGAGCTGCCAGCATCCCAATGTGACCTTCCAGGTGCCCATGTAGCGATTTGCCATCTGATCCCATTTATATCTGCATCCGGCTTCCCAGGCTTACAGAAAATCGGAGCTGCGATGGCCCTCCGAGACGAACCCATGCAATCCCCCGCTGTGCAGATGGGAAAACCAAAGCTCGGTGAATTCCCAAGGTCACTCAGTGAGGCAGAGACAGAGCCGGAACTAGAGGCAGAGGGCCAGTCCACTGGGCAGAAGGAGACAGTGAGCTACCTTCTTGCTGACATAAGACCCCATGGCAGCTGGGGGTTCTGGGTTCTGCCCCTCAAACTTGGGGTCACACAAGTGCGCATGCTTGACCTGGGAGCCTGCAGAACGGGAGAGGCCAGGGACAGCCCAGCAAGGACTTGAACTTCATGTTCCCTACCCACGGCCTGATCACCTGGGGAACCAGCCAATTTCGAGGAAGGACCCTCTTCCTGGCCTCTCTGCCTACTGGCAGGATTCCTGGCCGGGAGGCAGCCCTACCACCCACTGCTCCCACCACCGCTGGGGACTTAGGCACCCTGCCCACTCACCTCACCTCTCATGTCCAGACACGCTCAAGATACAGGATCCCTTTGCCAAGGGCCCTCGGCTCCAGAGAATCCAGGTCCGTTTCCAGGGACTGAGGCTCCCAGTGTACTAAAAAATAGAGAAATGCCAGAACAGGGTTACAGAAATCAAGATGTGTTAAAAACATTTTCTGTGAACAAATTAATACCCCCCCCCACACACACTCACACTCACACACACCAAACATAATGCAACATAGCTGTGTTATTCACAAAATAATCACAGAAATTATATAAACATAAATTCAGAGCATGGATTTGGAGTTGTATGGTGAAGGCCTCCTTCAGCAAATCTCTGTGACCGTGAGTGAAACCTTCCTCCACAGCAACATGTCAAGTAGAAATGTGAAGTCCTTCCAGGATGTGAGACAGGGACCAAACAGTAATCCTGCGTCCCAGCCCCATCTCCTTGGTGGGCCCTACCAATGAGGGGCACGGCATGAGAGATCCCACCTGAAGGTGAAGGGGGTGGGGGCTCAGGACTGGGCCTAAGAAGGCTGCCTCCCAGTCCCATCCCCTACCCGCAGCCCCAAGCCCCTACCTCAGGGAGAAAGAGGGAAACCAGGCTGCCCCCAGGGACAGCTCAGGGGTCTAGGGCTGCCGGTGGGCAGCCAGCCCTGACTGAATGGGGCCTTTTTACATCACATCACCCAGGAGGGGGACGTAATCCCTCCCCAGCCATACAGAGCACTGTTCACACAGCTCAGGAAACAAAATAAATATATTCTCCCTCAAAGACCCCACAATGGGGCTTTTTCATGGCAGAGAATCAAGGACAGCCCCCTCCCTCCACGTGGCTGAGGGGCTGCTCCTCCCTGCAGCCTTTGCCTGACTCTTCCTGGGGCTCAGGGCCCACCTGCCCTGGTCATGGCCTGGTATGGACAGGGGCCTATGGGTAGGTCTTGAGCCTAGGCTGTAAGTGTCTGGAAAGGAAAGAGGCAAGAAAGGAACCCAACATTTATTGACTTCGTACTGTGTGTCAGGCAGGCAGAGACCCAGTGAGGACACTCTGGAGGGATGAAAGCATCCGCAGATTAGACACCTCAAGACTGAAGGTGGGGCATTCACTTCAGGTTATGGTTGAGATTCTGGTCACACATGCAAAGCTCCAGGCCAAATATATACTTGGGGGGAGCTTTCATTACACCCAGCCCAGAACTGTACCATGCCCCCATGTCTTTTGGGTGCTTACTTTCAAGAGGATGTCAACCAGCCCAAAAAAGACTTCCCTTATAATTTGACCTATTCCCTGGTCATATCCAAACCAAATCAACATGCTGAACTCCACCTTTCCCACACACCCACCCACCAGGTCCCTCTTCCTGGAAACCCCTCTTCCTTTCTGCTTTCCTTTCCCTTTCTCTTCTCTAAGATCATGGGGAGCCATAAGAATACAGATAATACTCAGCAAGGGTTTACTCAGGCCCAAACACCTCTGAAGTCAAGCATCACCTCTTACAGGAAGCCTTCCCTGACGTCACCTAGCCCTCTGACTATCTGTCCAAGTATGTCTCCCCAGCTGGGTGGGAGGGCCTAAAGGGCAGGGCCTTGTCCCTCATCTTTGAGTGCCTTGTGCCCTTCCTAGAGATGACCCTAGAGCTTGGGTGAATGCCCCACCAAATCCAGGTGCTTGCAGAGCACCTTGAACTAGCATAAGCCCTGAGCCACACAGTGTCATTGTGACAGTGTAGGGGTCAGCATCCCAGCTGCCAGGACTCAGCCTGCTATTTAACCATCTAAGCTTTCTTTCTTTTTTTTTTTTTTTTTTTTTTTTTTGCTTTATTCGTTTTTGGGTTTTGTTAGCTTTAACTTCAAGGGCAACAAGTTGGGTTAATCACATTCTTCAGTTCCAGGTATATTATCATCATCAGTTAATGCAAAGCCCTCTTCTTATTTTATTTCTTTTTTGCAGCTTCAACTGACATTAAACACACTGCACATTTTTAAAGTGTGCAATTTGATGAGTTTCGGCATGTGTATACCCCTGAGAAACCAGTGCCGTAATCAAGGTAAGGCACAAATCTGTCTCATCCCCAAAAGTTTCCTGGAACTTTTGGTAATCCCTCCCGCCCACCTCTCCCCTCTCCCTACCCCCCACTCTGGAGGCAACCACTGATCTGCTTTCTGTCACTCTAGACTAATTTGCATTTTCTAGGAGTTTATGTAAATGGAATCACACAGTCTGGATTCTGTCATTGAGCATAATTATTTTTGGAGTCATTCTTATTGTGTGTACTGGTGTATTCCCCCCCCTTTTAACTGTTGAGTAGTATTCCATTGTATGGTTAGGGTATAATCTGTCCATCCGTTTATCTGTTGATGGACATCTGGGTTGTTTCCGGTTTGGAGCTATGACAAGTAAAGCTTCTATGATCATGCCTATAGAAATCTTGGTGTAGCTTTCATTTCTCTCTCGAAGTAGAATGGCTGGGTCGTATCTTATTTTATAATTCTCTTTCTTTCCCAATATTTACTTTCAATCTCCCTTAAGCATCCACTCTGATGTTTACCATATGCTCTTAAATATGCACACATTCTCATAAAACACACAGAGCTATTGTGTGTGTGCGTGCGGGGGTGTTCACAGTACCCTGCTGGAAATCCAGTTCTGTTTCTCACTTGTTTCAGTTGCTTCTATTTTTTGAGGTCCACGTATGCACATTCTGCAATTAGAAGTGCAACACCCCATAGTATGTCCCACCACCTGACTTAGTCCTCCCTCTGATGAACCACCAAGGTGAAGTCCAAGGCAGCATTCTTACAAGTAATGCCCCAGTGAACACGTAATCCTTCTGGCCCCATTGCCAACCTGCACAAGCACCGAGAGCTGGATCTCTGGGTCCCGAGCTGAGCACTTACATGATATCACCAAGGGCTGCTGGCTTGACTGCTATCGTATGGCCTGAGCCAGCTCACCACATGCCCTCCAGCGGTGCGCCAGCCCTGTGCCTCCTCCTACCCTGGCCAGCACGTGGTACTGTCCACTTTGCTCATCTCTGTCATTCTCACGGTTGTCGAGTGATAGGGTTGCTTCCGTATATGTTTATCTAATGACTAATGACATTGAGCATCTTTTCAAATACTTGTTAGCTCTGGCTTCTCTTGCTGTGAATTACCAATTTATATTCTTTGCTCAGAAAACATTTGCATTTCCCAGCTTTTCCTTTTGATTGGCAGGAGCTCTTTGTTTTATTTGAATGGAGATATAACTTATGTCTCGTGAAGTGCCCAGATCTGTAAGACCAGGCTTACACGAGTGCGACCACTGCTTAGATCAGGATTAGAGCATTTCCAACCTCCACAAAGGCTCTCTGAGTCCCCACAGTCAAGAACCTCTTAAAGGGACCGCTACTCTGATCTCTGTCACTTTAGGTCAGTTTTCCTGTCCTAAAACCTCATATGGATGGAGTCATACAGTATGTTCCCCTTTGTGTCTGGGGCTCTTTCCACTCAATATTATCTGTGACATCCATTTATGTTGTGTCTGCAGCACTAGGATATGCTTTTTCACTGCTGCATAATATTCTACCGCATGCCTATACCATAATTTATTTCCTTGTTGATGGACATTTGGGCTGTTTCCAATTTGGGGCTAGTATATATGAATAAGGCTTCTATGACTATGAACCTTACTGAATGTGTCTTTTGGTGGATAGAAACACTCAGTCCTGTTGGGAGTGGAGCTGTTACATCATGGGGATTTTGTAGGCTTAGCTTTACTGGGCACTGCCAAACACTTTTCTAAAGTGTTTGTACCGTGTTGTACCAGGAGTGTATGAAAATTCCAGTTGCTCCTTGGCCCTGCCAATACTTGATATTTTCAGTTTTATTTATTTATTTATTTACTTATTTATTTATTATTTGACAGAGAGAAAGACAGCCAGAGAGAGAGGGAACACAGCAGGGGGAGTGGGAGAGGAAGAAGCAGGCTTCCAGTGGAGGAGCCTGATGTGGGGCTGGATCCCAGGACTCTAGGATCACGCCCTGAGCCCAAGGCAGATGCTTAACGACTAAGGCACCCAGGCGCCCCATCAGTTTTTTAAATTGTAGCCATGCTGGTGGGTCTTGTAAGCAATCTGTATATCCTAAGAGATTTACCTCTTTAGGGCTTTATATATTGTTAATGTAAATTCATCAGTTATCTTTGTCCCCCGTGTATGGTATCTGTCTCCTCCTACGTAAATGGAGATGATACTACTTACCTTCAAAGACCTGGCAAATGATGGGTACTGAATTCATACTACTATACATTTCTGTCTCCACCACCAGAGTGCTGCTTTAACATGGCAGGGACTGGATTTTAACTCCTGTTAGGGCCTAGCTAGGAGCCAGCAAGGAGCAGTTTTTCACTTGAATAAATGATGGAGCCTCCCAGAAGCAATCTCCAGATTGTGATTCAAGGATCTGAGGGAGGGAATGAGGGGTTGTGGCAACGAAGTGGGGGGGGGGGGGCGAGGGGGTAACATTTCTCTACAGGAGGCCAACAGGTGCTCGGTGGGTGGGGAGAGGCCTCTCCTCCAGGAATCTAGCCCTGGACTCCAGGAGCAAGGACCGGGGTGGGTGGGAACGGGGACACTGAGAGGTGCAGGTTTTCCTCCTGAACACTGATCTGCCCTGCTGTCTGCCCCAGTGCTGTGCCCTTTTTTTCCAGCCAGTCTTCGGGGGAGGAGGACCAGGAGGAAGAAAGAGGGAGTGGGAGGAAGGGAAGGAGAAGGAGGTAGGGAAGGAAGGGGGAGAGGAATGGGAGGCGGGGGAGGGGAGAGGATGGGGAGAAAGACGAAGGAGGGGGGGAGAGGGGAGGAGGAAGGAGGTGGAGGAGAGAGGATAGGGAGGAGAGAGGATGAGGAGAGAGGATGGGGAGGGGAAAGTGGAAGGAGGGGGAGGAGAGGGGAAAAGGAGGAGAAGAAGGGGGAAGGGGGAATGGGGGAGGAGGAGGGGAGGGCGGAGGGGGTGGCTGACGCTAGCCCCGCCCCCGCGCGCCCGCGGGAGCCTCCCCCCGGTTCCCACCGCCCTGGGCGGTAGCCGCTGGCAGCCGAGCGGAGGCGCCTCGCCGCCTCGCCGCCTCGCCGCCTCGCCGCCCCTTCGCCTCGCCACCTGGCCGGCCAGGCCGCCGCCTTCCCCGCCGCCGCCGCCGCCGCCGCCACCGCCCCCTCCGCCCTCAGAGCAGTCCGCAGGCCCGGCTGGGCAGCCACAGGGGCGCCCGCCGCCTGGGGCCTCACCCTCCCCCGACAAACAGCACTTCTCAGTCAGAGGGGTCGCCAGTCCCGCACCGAACTCTTACAGACTCTCCGACTCTCAGAGTCAGTCCACCCCTCCCTCCCTCCCTCTACCCACCGAGCCCGAGCACCAGGGAAGGGAAGCAGTTGGCCCAAGGTCACACGGTGAATTAGGAACAGAGTCAGCCCTCGGCTCTGACTCCAAATCCGTGTCCTGCCTTGCCTCCGCGGCGTGTCCAGCGCACAGGCAATGCGCTCTCTGCCTCCCTAATCTCCCTCCTCCTCCTGTGTGCTCAAGCTCCGAGTCAGATTCGGCCTGGGTTCACAGACCCTCAAAGGTCCTCTGCCTTCCCTCTGCTTCTCCTAGCATCCCATTCTCCATCCCCCAGCCAAAGTGATCTTGCATGGTGCACTGGGTGTTATAGGCAACTAATGAATCCTCGAACTTTAAATCGAAACCTGGGGATGTACTGTATGGTGACTAACATAATAAAAAATCATTAAAAAAAAAAAAACCCACAAAGTGATCTTGCAGAGTAGAGAGCCGATCACCCCCCCCCCCCCCCGTTTTAAAAGCCCCAGAGGCTTCCAGCACACTGGGAGCACAGACGAAAGCCAGCCACACGGGGAGGGGCCCCTGCTTTCACTCCCCTCGCCGTCTGAGCTCAGACCCCTAGCCTGTCTTGTCCCCCAACCTGCCAAATTCATTTCCACCCTAGGGACTTCGCACTGAGTGTTCCCTCTTCCCCAAACACTCCTTCCCTAGGGGCTCTCAACCAGGGGCATCTATGGATTGAGCTGGAGTTCAAGTTCATCATTTTCCTGTGTAACTCTATGTGTATGATGTTATGAACTTAAAAACATCACTTTGGGAAGGTCCCATAGGCTTCGCTAAACTGCCCAGTTCCTGTAGCACAGAAGAGTTTAGAAACCCCTAGACCTTTGCACGACTGGCTCTTCCTTGTCATTCAGGTCCCAGCTCCCATGCCACCTCGTCAGGCGGGCCTTCCTTGGCTATGTCAGCTAACGCTGCTCCCCTTCTCATCCAGTCACTGCCTAGCACAACAGTGTAGACCCTGGACCAGCAGCGTTAGCATTACTTGGGAACTTGTTCAAAATGCATGTTCTTAGGACCCACTCCAGATCTACTGAATCAGCAACTCTGGAGGTAGGGCCCAGCCCTCGGTTTTAACAATCTCTCCAGGTGATGCTGACGTTGGAATCTCAAGTACGAAAAAAAGGCTGCGCCAGCATCTTCTCCCTGTGCTATCACAGCTGTCACCAGCCAGCTGAGGAAAGCTACAGGCCCAGGGGCCTTAGAAAGGGAAAGGGCTGAGTCTTAAGGTGAAGCTACCTTAGACGGAAAGCCCACAAGGGACTGGGCTGTCTCGAGGAAGGGGCCCAGCTGGACTTCAATGGGAGTGGGGCTTGAGGAGCCCTGTTGGCCGGCCAGGGTCAGCGCTGAGTTGGAGAGGAAAGGAGGTCCACCTCTCTACATTTCCCAAGGGGCAGGAGAGGGGTTGGCATTCCCCTGGGCACTCCTACCTCTGCCTGGTCTGAACATTAACCAGTGTCCCTGAGGTCCCATTTGGAACCAGCCACAGTTGCTCCCAACGCATACCAGCCTGGTCTCCTGGCCTCTGCCCCATTGCCCACAGGAAGTTTCAGGGCAATCCCAGGGCCTTCCCATCCTGAGCTGTTTCCTGTGCATTTTCCAGGAGGACCAGATGTTCCTGCAAACTGAGCCTGAGCCCGAGCCCATTCTCCAGACTAGAGAGCTGCGTTCTTGTTGCCAGTCCCTGGGAGATGCCTGACACAACCTATAGAATGGCAGGATGCAGCCTGTAGCCTCTGGCTTTGGTGGAGTTGTCAAGGGGAATGTATGGCCCCGTTCCTGTGGGTCACTGGTCTCTGGCTTCTGTGCAGTTCCCAGGCCCCTGGCGGGGAAAAACGAGACGCTTTTAATTGACTTCCTCAATCTGATGATAGAGTATTGAGTATCAATAGACCACAGGCAAGCTATTTTAATCCATGATTTCAGACGGGAGCAGAAGCCCGGCTGCCACCACGGTCCTGCCACGCCACCTCAGGGGATGAGCTCACCCCTGTCTGCTAGCACAGCAGCATTTGCTGCGGCCAGGCAGTCTGATTCAGGATCTCCCGGGGAAAGTTCTAGGAAGTGGGGGGAGGGGGGATGTAACCAGTTACAGCAGTGTGCCTGAACCAGACCCTGCCAGAGACCAGCCTGGAGTCGGCCGACCTGGCCACTCTCCTAGCTCAGCCTCTTCCTGGCTGGGGAACACTGAACAGGTGACTTGACCAATCCATGCCTCAGTTGCCTTACTGGCAAGAGGAGGTTGAAGCAGATGGCGACACTGGCTCTAGATTTCTACAATGAGGCCTGGGCACTTTTCTCCCCCTGTCTTATCTTAGAGTCTTGAGCCTTAATTTTGTATGCTATGGTCAAGATAAGAATCACCAGCTTAATGACATTCATGGGTCCTGGGTTTGGTTCCAGCTCCCCCATATGCATGCCCTTCCTGACCTCGGCCAACTGTCCTGGGCACAGGCTTAGAGACATCATCTCCATAATGTTGAGGGCACCTCATAGGCAGTCTACACTCTGGGTCCTTGTGAGCAAGCATTAATTGAAGGTGGAGATACGTCCAGGAGGCTGTGGGCACTTCTCATTGTCACCACTCCCTGCCAGACCACTACCCTAGACCTTTCACTCAGCATCATCCTTACCTACATGCCGCCCCTCGCCTAGCAGTCTGTGAGTTCAAGGGCAGGGAGGCGATCCCATCATCTTTGCGTCTACAGGACCCAGTGGGAGCTCATTGAGCGGTCATGGAACAAATGAATGAGGGGCTGGATGTGTGGATGAATGAAAGCAAGCAAGCCACGTGAGGCACGCTTGCTGGCTACCCTGTGTGTCTGTGTGCATTGTTGCTAGGTGGGGAAGAGGACAGGGTTAGTCACAGCCAGCCAGGAGGGGGCTTGATGGCTCTGCCTGGAAAACTTCCCTCTCAGTCACGGTCTGCAGACTCAAGAACAGGGAGAAGCTTTCCTCCACGAGAAAAGCCATAGAATCATGGAATGTTGGCTCCAAGCAAAAACCACAGGTCACTTAATCCTCACCCCTCCAATGGGGAGACGAAGGTCCAGACAGGTTCAGTTCCTGCCTCTACACTGAGCTCATCATGGAAACTGTTGTTTTTCCATGAAAAAGGAGCCCGAGGGTAGGGGAGAAGGGGCAGGGGGAGGAGTCAGTATTAAACAGACCAATTGTTAGTCACAGAGAAAGCCTGTGCCTTCCCAGGGGCCTGACCAGCCCAGGGCAGGGGGCTTACAGAGTAAAGCCCCCCCACCCCAAGCTCCAGGGCTGCCAGCCTGCCTGGGCTGGGCCATCAGGCATTATGTAATAAAGCCAGAGGCTCCAAGAAACACCTAAGCTGGCCTGGTGTTCATCTTGGACCGCGGTTTCCAGCTATTTCCTACAGAGGGAGGTTTTGCTGAGTACAGGGTTTTCTGCATTTTCCATCCGTTTGCTATTAAAGAAAAGCAGGAGACAAAATATGAAATCCTTCCCTGAGGTTGCAAGAAATCTCCCAGTTCTGAAGAAGGAAGGGCTTAAGCTCTGTCCTGTGGTCCCTGGACGCCTGGTATATCTTAGGCAGCAGGAGCTGATCCCAAGGTGAAATGTGCTCCAACAGGCAGCTCCCCTGGGGCCTGGCAGGGAGCGGGTGCCGAGCCCACGTCCTGCGGCTGGGCTGCCTGCGGCTGGGCTGCCTGCGGCTGGGCTGCCTGCGGCTGGGCTGCCGTTGGAGGTTACGCTGCTCCAGGAGGAGAGCTGGGGAGAGGACGGGGCAGACCAGCTCAGAAGCGTCAAGAGCCCTGGAGGAAGGAGCTCTAGTTAGAAGGCTTAAGTCAGCTCTGGGGTGGTTGACGCAAGGCCCTACTAAAATTTCATTTGCACCAAAAAATTCATCATTAAAATTCTCATCTCGGTCTTAACGCCACGTCTCCACGAAGCCCCACATGGGAAGGACAGACATCTTTAATACATTCCTGTGGGGAGAGCACCTTGGGAAGCCAGCGGGGCCCTGGCAGGGGTAGAAGATGGATCCAGAAAGGTCTGGAGAGGAAGGCAAGCCTAAGGAATATCAGCTCTCAGGTCCCACGAGATCAGTGTCAGGGGGTCCGCCTGGACCCCCACCCAAGGAGGGGAGCAGAAAGGTTTCATGGGAATATGCTCACATTCTGGCTGCAGAGTGAGCCTAAGTTGAGGAGGTAGAGTTATGTGCAGGATGTCCTCCTGTCTGTCCCTCCCAAGTCCATCCCCAGGCCCTCGGGCCACTCCCCTGCACAGGTGGGAGGCAGTAGAGAAAGCCTGATGACCCAGAGCCAACCACCTGCGGCCAGGGTCCGCGCCGCCCCTACAGTCTGTGTGATGCCGGCAGTAGCGGACTTCTCTCTCTGCCTCTGCTACTTCATCTGTGAAATGGAAATAGCAGCGGGGACTCCATGCAAGGCAGGGCAGGGTGGGGAGAGCGGGGTGGGCAGCGGGTGTAAGGGTTGAGATAAAGCAGCAAATCCAATAATATGGGCTCTGGGAGCATATCCAGTGCTCAGTAAGTGTAGCTGTTAGGAAACTGACCGATGCTTGGAGAGCTGAGTAAGGAGAGCTCTGGGGCATCTGCAGCAGCAGGCAACATGTGGGGCCCAGCAGTGGAGCGAGGCTGGGCACTTCAGGAAGGGGTGAGCAAAGAGCCCTGCCCCCAGGGCTTTACAGTCAAGCATGGGCATAATGGAAGGACAGCGGCCTCAAGGGCGGAGGCAGGTGGAGTGCAGGGAATGCTGCTTGGAGGGGACTCTGGTTTCCCCTCAGGGACTGGGCTCTGTGACCACAGAGACTGTGTCATGATAGGCAGCATCATCCCATCATCCCAGTCCAGGTGGTCCTACCAGACCCCCAAGGATGTGATCCAAACGTACAAACCCCGAACCTTGAGGAATCTGGTCCAGTTGTCCCCTCCCTCTTCTGGTGACTTCCCTGAAGCTTCATGGGAGCTCCCAAACCCTGTGCCCACAAAACACCCCATCCTTAAGCGTCTGCACACCGTGCCCCACAGTGCGCTGGGTGCGGAGTTCCGGTACCCCCCCCGGACTGAGTTCCCCGAGGCAGGGACGGCGTCGTCCCCATGCGGCTCAGCCCCCTGGCACAGCAGCACAGCAGGGGCACACACACCGAAGATTTTTTCTGAAAAAGTTGGAGTTCTGAAATTTCTAAGAGAAGCATCAAAGTCCCCATCACAGTAAAAATCAGAATTTTGCTGGACTCCCTTCCACTTCCATTGTGTTAGTGTGACTTTCATATTGATTCACATAGGGGGGCACCTTCTTTTAGGTCCATCAAAACATTCAAAGTCTTTTTCACCCAGCAGCCCTGCTTACGAAACATTTGCTTCTCCTTTTTGGTTTCTCAGGGTAGCAACTGGAAAGTTTGGCGTTAGCGGTTTGCCAAGCTGACAATGAGCCCCACCCAGACTTCTTTCAGAGTTTTGTCATTTAAAAATACATACATACATATATGTGTGTATGTATGTATGTATGTTTATTTATACACATACATATACACAGTAACATAATGGCTAAATACATCATTTCCTAAGAGAAAACCCATGGTTAAGAAGAACAAACTGAGGGGCACCTGGGTGGCGCAGTCGTTAAGCGTCTGCCTTCGGCTCAGGGCGTGATCCCGGCATTATGGGATCGAGCCCCACATCAGGCTCCTCTGCTATGAGCCTGCTTCTTCCTCTCCCACTCCCCCTGCTTGTGTTCCCTCTCTCGCTGGCTGTCTCTATGTCTGTCAAAAAAATAAATAAAATCTTAAAAAAAAAAAAAAGAAGAACAAAATGAGGGCCTCAGAGGGGAGGGGGGTGGGGGAATGGGATAGACTGGTGATGGGTAGTGAGGAGGGCACGTGTTGCATGGTGCACTGGGTGTTACACGCAAGTAATGACGCATCGAGCTTTACATCGGAAACCAGGGATGTACTGTATGGTGACTAACATAATATAATAAAAAAACATTTAAAAAAAGAAGAAGAAGAAGAAGAAGAGCATTTTGGAGACCTGGGTTTGAGTCCTGGCTCACCACTCAACCAAGTGAGTATTTGAACAAATCACAGTACTTAACATACTTAATACAGCACAACTCCTAGGAGCCCTTCGCTTTTTCATCTAGTGACTCATTCTTTCATTTATGAGCTCAGTATTTATTGAGTACTTACTCACCTAGAGTACTTACTCACCTAGAGTGCTTACATTCACTAAGGATAGAGCAGAGACAATAGACAATAGATACAATCAATAAGCAAGGTATATGGTTAAGTTACAGGGGGACAAGGCCATAGAGAAAAAGAAGTGGCAAAAGATACAGGGGATGGGGCACTGAGGGCAAGGCAGGGGGCAAGTTGCAGTCTTAAGTGCTTTTGCATATAAAACTTGATGATGGTTAAGAGCATGGATTCTGGAGCGTGACCTGGGTTGAAATCCTAGCATGTGCTAGCTGTATGATGGGGTAAGTCATTTAATCTCTCTGGGCCTTGGTTTCCTCATCTGTAAAATGAGGATGATAATCATAGTAGCTACTTCCTAGGGGATTATTACAAGAACTGAGTTAATACACATAAAGTGCTTGGCACAGCGCCAGCACACTGTGAAAGCTGTGTAAGCATCGGATATAAGCAACAGGAAGCATTTGGCTATGTGTCAGTGTTACCAAGATCCAGAACCCTAGGACTTACCTGATTTTGCGGGGCCCGCCAAAGTTGGGGGCATGGGAAACAGGGGCATGGTACCCGTCCGTCAGCTCCTTCCACTCAGGAGCCAGCTGGAATCCCCTTCCTCTGTGTGGCCGTGCAGGGTGGGACAAGCTGATCTGGGCTTGGATTCTGTCTCCCCCATGGACTGGCTGTGTGACCTTGGGCAAGTCGCACGACCTCTGCAAGCCTTGGTTCCTCCTCTCTAATGTGGGAATAGTAATAATTGATTGTTTGCCAAGACCCAGGCACTGTTCTGACTTCTTTGCAAACATCCCCTCATTTCGGCCCTGCCACAACCCTCTGAGTTGGGTCTTCTGTTCTCCTCTCATACAGGTAGGGAAACTGAGGCACAGACAGCTAAGAAGGTGGCCTGGTACAGCCTCTCTGCCTGACCGCAGAGCTCCCCTCATCCCTCACTATCGCGCTGCCTGGGATGGGTACGTCACTCACACAGCCGGGCTCAGAGCCTGACCCCTGGCTCTACCCCTGTCATCACCAGTGCCTTCCCCCTGAGTGGCCGGGTGGAAGGCGGGCACCTGGAGCCCCAGGGTCATTCTGCTCTCTTCTGTGCTTTCAAAAGTTCTTTCTTCCAGGCAGAGAGCAAGTATCATGTGCTCTAAGTTCACAGGTGGCCTGCATTTCACACCCTGCACCTGCCCTGCACCTTCCCCCCCCCCCCCCCAAATCCCGGTCTCTGCTACTTGGTGACATCAAAACAATTAAATTTTTAACATCCATATTTGGCCCAGACTCAGACCTCTCAGAGAGACCGGGCTGCACCATATTTCAGAAAGAAATAAAAACAACAAAAGCCCTAATAGACTAGGCTGTTTGTTTGTTTTAATGAGAAGACCCAGAGAGACTAAAATGTCTGGGGATGGGTGGGCGTGGGGGGTTATTCTGGGTCAACAGGGAAGTGGAGTCACTCTTCAGAGAGTATCTCAGAGGGCCATGGGGACAATCAGAAATAGACCTACCTGTGCTTATTTCAGTGGGTGGATCTTTAAATAGAGCCTCCGGGGCATTTCTGTAAATGGGGCATGAGGTGTCCCTTCTGCAGGCTGTTTATGGGACTGGGTCGTTCCGGCCTTCAATGGGCTGCTTTGTTGTGTGTCTGCCTGCGCAGCCACAGCCCAACAATGAGTGGCTCCAATGCTCAGGCTCCTTCTGCCACTTAAACTCCAGAAGCAACAGTCAGCCTGGGAGTGAGGCTTGCGTAAGAGCAGATAGAGCCCTGGCTGTGGCAGCAGGGACCTTGCAAGGCTCCCTAGTGAGGACTGCCCTCCAGGGCCTCTGAAGGGTTCCAGAGCAGCTGTGGGGGGCAGAGGGCGGGGGAGGGAAGCCTGGACTCCTTGGTCCCTGAGTTCCCTGTCCTTCAGGGGCTCACCTTGTTCCTTGACTCCTAACACAGTGCCCTTTCTGCTGCACGGAGATTGTACAAGGGGCCCCCGCAGAAGGTTGTGACGAGTCCAGCCCTGCCAGGCAGGGGACAGACAGACGTCTGTCTCCATCCATTCAGTCACAGTGTATTAGGCATTGCCTCCACAATCACAGTCACCGTGCTCCATCCATGGGACATGCACTGTGCACCTGGCCCCGTGCGAAGCACCCCTTTTGTGTTCTTGCTCTGATCCCCACAACAACTCAAGTGGGATTATCCTTACTTTATTATCCCCATTTCACAGATGAGCAAACTGAGACTCTAGGAGGCCAAGTTCCTGCCGTTAATGGAGAGCAGGCGGGGACTGGGACCCAAGTGTGCACGATTCCGAAGCACACATTCTTTACCACTAAACTCTCCCACCTCCATGACGCAGGAAGCACCCCCCTGCCCTCCGGGAGCTCAGCCTGGTGGGAAAGAGCAGCAAGAAAACAGACCACTACAGAAAAGCCTTAGGGAACCCTAGCTCAGGCAAGAAGGGGCTGAAGCTGGTCTAGCCCAAATAGAGCAGGTAGGTTATAAAGAGCTTGGAAGAGATCATCTTTGAGATCGGTCTTTTAGGAAAAGGTAAAAGCCAGAGGGAGGAGGACGTTGAGTGAGGCAAGGCTTGACACTGGAGCTTGTGGACCTTCCATAGACATTGGGGTCTTGCCATTGGTGTCATCAACTTCTGACCTTGCTAATTTCAGCCACACGTATGTACTGAGAACCCATGTTCGTGACACCTTCTGTGTCAGTACACCCTTGAGTGTACTCAAAGCTCATTTGGTCCCCACCATGTGCAGCGTAGACAAGTTCAGGTTTTCAGATGAGGAAACTGAAGCTTGGTGTTATGAAGACCCTCGCCAGGGTGCAGGTCACAGACACAATTTCTAGGACTCGAAGACTTTAAGGACAGGCGCTTCAAGCGTATCTGTCTCAGCCAGCTATCCAGTCGGCTACTCCCCTCCAGACGTCCCTCCAAAGTGATTGCCCTAGCTTTAGCTCAAGAGCACTTAATAGGAGACAACTCATGACCTTCTAAAACCCATCATCTGTCCTCAGATTTCACGGTTACTAACAAGTTCTTCCTTATTTTGAATGTAACTCTTTCTCCATTACCCCAGTTCCTTCTGGGGGCCATTGAGATCAGCATCATTCTCTCCAGAGGCCAGTCCTCCAAAAATTCGGAAAAGACCCTACAGTCTTAGCCAGGCGGCCTCAGGCATACAGTGAGACTGCCCGTGGCGGCTCCTGTCCCACTGCCCTGTGGTCCTGCCCTGGCATGAGGCCAAAGCATGCCTGGTTCCAGCACTCAAGGGTGGGGGGCACTGTTTGCAGACCCCAGAGCCTCTGCCTAGTGACCAGCCCCAGGGGCTTTTGCCCAACCAGCTCCGCAGGCTTGCTTCAGCCCCGTGGGTTCCCCTACCCTGGTGCCGACTTTGTCAGCAGTGAGTTCTTTGCTCCTCTATTTCCCCGTGCTGGAGAGACGGTTCACAGTGAGAAGGCAGCAAAATGCCCTACTGTTCACGCCTGCGATGCGCCGGCGTGAATCTCTCCCAGGACGTGCGGGCCCCTGACTCACCCGGGGTCCGCCCTGGGTAAACGTCCCGTGCTGGGCTGTCCTTTCAGACCGTACATTTCCATGAGGCCCAGATTTGGTTCCCAGAACAGCAATAAAGGGAGGACCCACACATTCCCTCAGCCCCCCTTGCTCAGCCAGTGTTGACAGAAGGGCCACGTGACACAGGAGTGAGTAAGGCAGGGGCCTGGAACGAGCAGGAGAGAGAGAAGGAGCAGAAGGGCAGGGTCCCATGGCTGCCCCTCACCTGGGACAAAGCCTGGCATTGTCCTCATGCCCCTTCCCCGGCTGCCCCTCGCAGGACTGTGGGCTTCCAACCCAAGTTGGATTGAGTTGGGTTGAATCCTCCTCACCAACTCCCCCCTACCCCCCACCCCCAATAAGGACCTGTCCCCCGGAGAAGCAGCTCCTGCTTGGGCTCAGGGGCAGCAGGTAAAGATTACCCAGTCCTGGCACTTTCCTTCCCTCCTTCCCTCGCCCAGCCCCTTGGACAGAGCGTGGCAGTGGAGGGAGGCCTCTGCCTCTGGAATCTTCCAGCCCTCCTGTTCCCTTGGCTGGGTATATTTGTCTTGGCCGCCTTCACCTAGGCTTTTTACAACAGATTTTCTTTCCTTTGCTCCCCCCCCCCGCCCCCCCGCCGCCCGCCCTGGCCTCAGCGGCACAGCACACAGAGCGACACTTGTTTTCGAGAAGCCACAGAACCCCGCTCTGCGCAGTAGCCCACCCGTGTCTGAGCCCCCAGCTGCCAGTTCCCTCAAGGGCTGCGGAGAGCAGCGCTGGACCGAGTGGCAGTGGCAGAGGCAGGGCGGGGGACCAGAGCGCCAGGAAGGGGGGCACGGGGAGGCCCAAGTTAGCAGGGGCAGCAAGAGCAGGACCAAAGCGTAGCTGGCACTAGGCACACTTACGCAGAGACTTGCTGGAGAAAATCAGGGGTCGGATGGAAGGAGTCAAGTCCCAAAACCAGGTGGAGAGAAGAAGGTAGAGCCGAGCCAGGCTAGAGGGGACCCTAGAAAGAGGGGGCCTGCATTCGAGTCCCCACCTGCCCCTTATTATCTGCCAGCTTCAGGCCCCTGCACCCTGCTCTTAATCTGTAACGTGGAAATGATAATATTTTACTTGCTCCAAGGTAAGGAACTGGACTTCTTGAGGTACTTTCCAGTTTGAAAACCTATGACTTAATAGTTGTTTTTTTTTTTTTAATGCCAATAAAAGGTTATTTGTGTGCAAACAGAACATTGACATATAACAAGATGTGCCTGGGGTGGGGGAGGGAAGCCGTTTTCTGCCTGGTGACTTCCAGATCGCTGGTGAGGATTAAATCCCGTTCTAAATCATGGCCAGTCTTCCTTGAGGGATGGTTTCTGAATAGAAAGGCCTTTATGGTTTCCTCTGTGCTGCCCCTCGTGGGGCAGACTTTCCCCTTGAAACCCCCAGCCTTGGCCGGGTATTCGGCCCCCTCTCCCTGCTCTGCTGTGCCCCCCCTGCCCCTGACCTTGCCCACGGCCAGCTGGCCCATGGGGCAGGCCTTGAGCCCAGGGCAGGGCTCCTCTGCTCCAAGGGCAATTCGGGGCACACGCTGCAGGCATGCGCCTTCATAAGCGCCCAAGCCTGGTTCAGGAAGCCTGGTGTGCACTGAAAGGTCCTGCCCACTCTGTCTCTCATGCCGTGGAGGGATGGACAGATGGCCTCTCGTCCTCAAGGCCCATCTCCCCACTGTACCTTGGGGTGCTCTCCTGGTCAAAGAATTCCCTTCCAAGTGTGCCTGCCCCATCCCACATCCCAGCTGGGTCACCATTTCTTATCTCTCATTGCCTCTCTGTGGGCTTGGGTCCTTTTCTGTGTGGGTCCCTAGTCCTTGCTGTGTCCTCTGGCTGAGAGTGCTGACATCCCAATGGCTGTCCTCACGGCCCCACGACTGCTGGCCCTGATGCATCCCAAAGAATCCTGGCTCCTTGCCACAATCCGGTCTCCATCTTGCATCTTCATCCCATACTGTGTCCCTCTTGTCTTGGTCAGTTCGAACAGACTTTGTCTATTCCTTGCCACTTACTTGATCTGTAGGGAACTCTTGTCCTTCTCCAATAGTTATGTTCTATAAACTTGCCATGAACACCAAATTAGCAAACACCCCACCGTCATTCTTAGGAGAGAATGGGGTTTGTTCCTGAGAGCCTCTGGTCACAACATTCTCACCAACCCATCAATGCACAACTTTGTCTTACGCGTGTTTCCATTTAAAGACATCTTAGTTGGGCCATGAACGCTGAACAAAGCTTACCTACCCTGTATTTTCTCCACGAGACACATTGTACTAGCCAGCACTTTGGAACTTGGCTTGAGGGCCATTTTCAACAATGAAATCATCCACGAAAAGCACAAACATGTAAAAAACGTGGCGCTAAATAGACCCCAAGAAGGACCCTGGCGAACAGGGTGAGAGCAGAAACAAGTAGGCAGAGTGTCGCCTTGTTCAGCCTCAGTGGGAACACATGCATGTGGCGATTCAGAGCCGTCACTGACGGTGGGTATCTGTGAGACACCCTGCCCACAGTGTTGGTTCTGAATTGCAGATAAATTTTAGCAAGTGGGCCAATTCACAAAAATGTAATCCACGAATAGCAAGCATTGATTGCGTGCCTCTTGCTCTCCCCGCCCTTCCTCCTTTCCTTCACTAAATCCTTCCTGATCCTCTCTGCCATGTCCCACCCTTGTCCACTCTGTCCCCACACAGGTGCTTCCTTACCTGTTCACACAGCAAACATTTATCGAGCAGTGAGTACATACCAGGCACTGTGCTGAGGTCTCTGGGGCTCCAGAAAATGGATCGGAGTCTAGATCAGGAGTTGGCACACTTTTTCTGTAAAGGGCCAAAAAGTATTTCAGTTTTTGTGGGCTCTATGGTCTCCGTCACAGCTACTTAACTCTGCCATTGTAAGCCTGAGAGCTGCCATAGACGATATGAAGATGAATGAGCTGTTAATTACAAAACAGGTCGTGAGCTGTAGTCTGTCCATGGACTCCTGGTCTACCACCATCCTCTCTCCTGTCTCCTTACCACAGCTCTCTCTCCCCGAGCTCATCACTCTCTGCCCCCTGAGCATCACCCACTTGCACCTAGCTCTGTTGGAAATCCTCCCCTAAAACTGCCTGGGACCCAAAGGCAGGAATTGCAACTGTCCTGCCCCCTGATATGTCAGGGTCTAGCACAGCAGGGATGTCCTGGAATGACAAATAAATACATAAACCAATGTCCCATCTTTATGACTGCACAAGACCCAACTTTTGACCCCAATACCCTTTAAACATATGTCAAGCCACCTCTATGATCATATTTAAAAACAGAGACCTCTGCGACCCTGTCTGGAAACAATCCCTAAAATCAGAAGCACTCCTCCAGGGATGAGGTATCTGTTGGCCTCCCATCCCCACATTTTCCTTAGGGAAGGGTCCAGAGAGGCATACAGTTTAGACTATGAAAGGGAGCTCCCCTTTTTCTTTATTCCTCCTTGCTCCTCCTTATTCTTTTCTTTTCTCCCCCTTTTTCTGCTTCTCTTTCTCTCCCCAGGGAAAGCAGGGTAGCCAGGTTGCTGCTGAGGATTGCCTCAGGTCTAGGGTTTCTGGGAGCAGAGTGGCAGAAGTCCCTGATTCTGGGTTGTCCAGGCCAGCTCTTCCTCGCCTGTACAAATGTCCCAGTGGGCATAATAGTCCCCGGCTGGAGGGGACTTAGCTAGAGACCTCCTGGGACTGTGTCTCTTAGAGTTTTCACAACAGAGGTCCATCACCAACACAAAGCAATGACTCCCCGGGGAAGGGGCTGTTAGGCAGTGGGCCAAATGAGTGGAGAAGTTAACAAATTCCTAGCCCCCTTGAATCCCATGGTACAGATTTGCCCCTGGTTAAAGGCAGCCCCAGTCCTGAAAGCCCCGTGGCTCCGACCCCATGAATGTACATGTATGCGTGCACACACACACGTACAAACATGGCCTCATGATCCACAGGATGGAAAAGCAATCTCAAGTTGGTTTAGCATGTCTCCTCAATGTGTCACTTCTATCTATAAAGTCTCCACCCGATAGGGAAAGATTGAGAAAATCCAGGACATGAAACCTGAGCCTTGGAGGTTGACAGGAACTGTGAGCTGGTGTGAAGGTGAGTCATCTTTCACACTTGCTCACAAGCCTTCTACAGGTCTGTACAAAATGCAGCCTCACACCACCCTTCAAGGCTGGGCTCCATAACAGGAGCCTAGAGGGGATTGGCCCCATGCCACACAGAGGAGAGAAACCCTAAAAGATAGAGAAGATGGGAAAGGAGCACAGTGGAACAAGTTCTGGGTGAGGGCCCTCTACACCGGCACCGTGGAGGTAGCTCTCATATGAATGGGGCCTCAGGGACCGGAGAAGACAGGGATCCCAACTCTTCATATGCACCATGGGCTAACGCTAACACCCCCCACCCCAGGCTTGTTGGGAGGATTAATTAGAGAAGGTTTAACACAGTGCTTGACATGTAGAAAGTCTGCAAAACCTTAGCAGCCATGATGACGAAGATGATAAGGATGATGACGTAATTCTTTCAGCTTTTGGAAGTGGGAGTGTGCATTAATCCAAGCTTCCATTTCCACAGTCCCTTTCCCAAGATTGCTGCTAGAGCCAAGACTTCGGCCTCTGGGACTTGACACATCCTGGGACTCCACAGAAAATAGCTAATGCCCTGATATGGTCCTGCTCAGAGCAGGAATGGGAAGAGCCCAGCTAAGATACAAACAGGTAACATTACTCTGATGCCTCATGTCCTCTCTTGACCTTTGTAGCCAGTGTGACTGTGCAAAGTATATAAACAATGCCTCCCACCCAGCCCACCTGGTCAACACCCTCCCACTCTTCTGTAAATGTGGTGACCCACTTTCTGACATCGTCACCATACATTAATTATGTCTCATATATGGAACCAAACCATCCGTATTCTTGTCTCTCTGTCTTCCTTTCCTCAATGTGTTTTTGAGATTCATTCATGTTGTTGTGCCTATCCACAGTTCATTATTCTTATTGGCCGTGAAGTATTCCATTGTATACATGTACCACAAATGGCTTATCCATTCATGGACATCTGGCTTGTTTTCCATTTGGGGCTAATATGAATAAAGCTGCTCTGATTTACAACAAAACTCCATTTGATAGTCCATGGGAGAAAACCATCCTGAAATAAACGGTACTAGAGCAACTGGATATCTATCTGGGAGAACACTAACCCTTACTTCTAATTTATACTTCGCACAAAAATTGATGCAAGGTGGATCACAGACCTGAAGTAGGAAGGTAAAACACTCTTCTACAAGAACACAGGAGAATATCTTCATGCCCTTGGGAAGGGCAAGTATGTCTTAACCAGGACATAAAAGGCATCAACCACTAAAGAAAAAAAATAAAAAGAAAGTGGACTTTGCAAAAATTAATAACCTTTTCATCAGAAGACATCTTTAAGAATCTGAATAGATAAGCCAAAGACTGGGAGATATTTGCAATACATATGTCTGACAGAGTAGTCCTATGCAGAATGTTTATTTTTAAAACTCCACAAGTCAGATATAAGGAAAGAAATAACTTGGTCAAAAATAGGTAAAATATTTGAACAGAAACTTTTAAAAGGATATCCAAAATGGTAGGCAAACCTAGGAAAGAAATACCCAACATCATGATTCACCAGAGAAATGTGATTTAAAACCACAATGAGACCTTAATGGCAGAAAGACTGAAATTAAAGAGACTGCACCAAATGTTGGGGAGCGTGTGGAGCCACTGGAACGCCCATACCCTGCAGGTGGGAGGGTAAGTTGGGTCAGCCACTTTGGAAAAGCATTTGGTAGACCCTACTTAGGGTAAATAGCACCCTATGAACCAGCAATTCTACCTCTAGGCATATAGCCAACAGAAAGTATGAATATTCACCAAAAGGGCACAAACAACAATGTCTATAGAAGCTTTATTTCTAATGCCCAGCATCCTTTAACCCAGATAACATAGAAATGTTATCTTATAGGATGACTTTAATCTTAGGTTTGAGAGGACACAGGACCAGAAAGGACTATGCAGAAAGCTGAGTGGCATGGCTCAGGAAGGAGACTGATAACAAAAGGGGCAGGGAAGCAGGTGGTCCCTGGAAAGCCATGATGAGCCTGGAGACGGGGGTGGTTGTGATCTCAGCTAGCTAAGTGAGCCCCGTCAAGCTGTATCTGAGCCTGAGAGCAACAGTCCACCAACTGTGCCCTGAAGTTGTCCCTTGTGTGCTTAAACAGAGTGTATGTTCCCTGTTGGAAAGGATGGGGAGAGAGAAGCCAGGGAAAGTGAGGTCTTGGAGGGGGAACTTCTCCGTTTTCATGTTATGAGTAGGCATCCACCGTCCAGTGAAACTTGTGAATGCTGGGATCCAGGCCACCCTCGCCAAGCCACAGGGGAGCTGTTTCTGCTTCCAGAGAGCTGGCCCTCGAGCCACCCGGCTTCTTGTCCATGTCTCACTGCTCTTCTCCTCCCACAGACACTGCCAGGCAAGGGCTGTGCCAGTGCGGATCCGGGAAGCCCCTGGATCAGGGGCCCTATATCCACCCACACTGGCATGCATGCCCAACACGACGTCTTTCCTAAGAGCAGAAATCACCTCACCCAAACACAGAACGGAAGAGGCATTTGACAAGGAGATACGCGAGCATTTCCTAGAGCAGGGGCTATGGCTTCTGCAGGCAAAGGACACATGTGGGGCTCGGTCCTAAGTAGGGACCTGGATCTTACACAGGAAATATTTGGGTAAGCCTCCCACCTCAACACACACACACACACACACACACACACACACACACACACACACGTGATGACACTTTCCCTCCCAGTGATAGGGGAGAACCCAAGAAATGTGTCGTTTTTAGTAAGAGGGACTGTTGGAAAATATTGTGAAGAAAAAATAGAAATAAATAGAAATTTCTCCTGCTTTAAAAGCAAATAATCCACAGGAAGCCACAGGACTATTTTAAAATCTCATAGTAAGAGTCCAGGAAAGATGTCAGCTAGGACTCCAAAGAGGGAGCTCCTAAAAAGTGAACCTGTCTCGCTGGGCTGGCGAAACTGCAAAGAAAAGGTGTCATTTCAAAAATGGGTGGTGAGTCTCAGGAAACACAGGAACCCAGAACCCCCCTCGGAGAGGCAACAGGTGCGGCGCAGCCCGGGCGCTAAGCCTGGCCCTGCCCGGCCCCACCTGCACTCCTTCTCTAAATCCCTCTCATAGAAGTGTGGGGTTCTCTCACCCAGAAGCCTTTCTTTTACGGGCTGTCTTGATAAGGTTTATGGGTCAAAAGCGTGATTTAAGGAACTTCTTATAGGACGCATCTTAAGCCAATAATACAGGGTATTTCAAGTCAGAGATGAAGCCAGGCCCTTCCCACCCCCACCCCGTGGAGATCTCTTTGGGACAGAGAACGAGGCTGATGGAGGAACCCTAAACTCACAGCTACAGTGTGTTAAATGCTCTGAATGAGGGAGTGCGGGGGGCTTTGGGAGCCCAGCGGAGGGTGCTTAGCCCCTCCCGGGGCTAGCAGGGAGGCCCTCCAGTGACCCAGTGCCTGAGCAGGGTTTTGAGCCAGGACAGAAGGAAGGACACTCCAGGAGGAGAAGCCCCAGGTGCAAGAATACAGAGCTGTGAGTGCTTAGCAGGTGGTGGGAAGCCCGAGGGAGGGAAGCAGGATGGGGAAGAGAGAAGGCCAGATTGGACAGAGACTTTTACAGGCTGTTCTCTTTTCGGTTCATCCTGAAGCTACATGCAGGGGAATCAGGTGAGTAACAGGCAGCAGGGGTTTCACGCTGTGGAGCTGCTCGGCCTCTCCTCCCGTGCCCCGGGGATGAAGGCACTAAGGCACAAAAAGAGGTCCAGCAAAGAGCGATGACACCTATCAGAGCACAGAGGACCGAGACTGAAAAGAGATGTCAATATTTGTCTTGTTCGCACTCAAGAGAATTGAGAAGAGAGAAAGCGTTCATGTCACAAAGCACGTGGAGAAGGCTCAGCACTTCCAAGCGGCCGTAGCAGGGAGATTCCCCCCAACAAGCTTAGGAAGGGGTGCTTGGGGAGGACTGACAGAAAGCAGTCCTTTACCCAGGAAGCTGCAAACATCTGGAACTAATCCACCCTAGAGATGGCAGAGAGGCAAAGAGAAATGGGTTCAAGGAGGGTTTTGATAATTTCAGGGGTGTGAGGGCACAGTGATTATTAAGGGAAGCTGGGGATGTTTGGGACTTAGGCCTAACCGCTTGAGGTTGGTGTCCTGGAGCACCAGCATGCTTTCCCAGCAAGCTTTGCAGACAGGGCCAACCAAGGGCTGGGCCAGACTGACCACTCGTCCAACCCCACTGGCACTGCTGCTGCTTCCTGCACCACTGGCCACAAGCCCGGGTGACCATGGTTCTGATAATGATGGGGCAGCAGGACTGAGAGCAGGAGCTGCTGAGCCTGTGACCCCACCCCATAGAACCGACCCCGCTCTCTTCTCCGGGCTGCACACACACGTGCCAACCTCTAGTTCCTGAGAAGGACTATGGATGCCCTTGTCCATGGGCTTTGAGAAGTATCTGAGCTCACTTTCTTCCTGCAGCTCTCTTTAGCTCCACAGGAAAAGGCTCTTTTTACATGGATATCACTTATGGGCAAGGGTCAGATGTGAGGTTTCTATGCTCAGGGTCAGGGGGAGGGGCATGGAGAGCGTTAAGAAAAAAATCTGATAATCGTAAGGAGGAGGAGGAGCTAAGTGTAGAGGACAGAGAAGCGGTGACAGGTAGTGGTGGTCATAATGTGATGCTGACCGCGGAGACTGAGCCGTGGAAGGAAAGGTGGAGCACGCCGAGGCGGAGGTGATGGCGGAAGCGGCGGTGGACATAGCAGAGCAGGGATGGTAGAGGTGATGTGGGAGGTGAAGCCAGCAAAGATAAAGGTGGGGGTGGAGGTTGAGGTGATGATCGATGGAGGCTCTCAGCCCATCGAGGCGGCGAATGAAGCAGTCAGACCTGGCGCGGTCAGGGAGGGATTCCTGGAGTGTGTGGGTATTGAACCAGCCTTTACGGACTCCTGGAATTTAGCTGGAGAAAACACAGCAGGACATCCCAAGCCAGGGGAGTGTCAGGGAGAATTTTCGGGGACAGAAGAAGTAGGCTGTGTCTGTGGCGCAGAGAGGAGAGCACCCTGGCGGAGGGGAGGAGGAAGGCTGGGCTGGCACGGGGAATGGAGCACCACGAGGAGAGTAAACCCAGAGGAGTGCAGATTCTGGGTGGTGAATGGAGAGCCCTGGAAGCCTGGGCCATTAGGAAAGGTGTGCTGTGGGTGGTCTGGAAATGGTGAGCCATCTGCTGGGAGGTGCGCCGTTCGGCTCAGAGATGCTGAACCCTTGGGAGCACAGGGATGAGCACCAGGTCCCCGGTAGGGAAGGGGCTGGCTCTGCCGGAGGATCCTTTAATCCTAAGTCTTAGCTTATTTGCTTTTTCTTTCCTGAGGTCCAGATTGCAATACCCCCGCCCCCATACCATTACTCCAATTCAGTGACACCCGAGGAATCAGGATGCCTTTTGTCAGATCCGACCCTCTGTCGGGCTGGACTGCAGTGGCATGCTGTAGCCAACAGGCCCGTGAGAGCTGATTGTGTGAATGTCCTCTCAACCGCAAGTTCAGTGACAAAACGGTAGTTTGATATCAGCTGTGATGGGAGCATTGATACCACAGAGACTGGAAATGCTGTAAGTTTTCTGTTCCTGGAGATCCAATTGTTAAACACTCTGGGAACCCCAACAGGAGGAGTGAGGACACTCCCCATGCTAGGCCTGGGCCCATTGCTCGTCCCTGCATTCTAATGTCATTTGTGGTATGTTTCAAACCTGACCCATGTTGCAGTAATTTCGAGCCCCCAGTAGGCAGGGAAACTCTTCAGGCCAGTCTGGATATTTTCCCCCAACTTCTTATTATGAGAAAATTCAAATGTACAGAAAAGTTGAAGGAACATACAATGACCATGTATACAATTTCCAAATACATATTCAAATTTTCCCCTATTGTACCAAGAATGTCTTTTTCTCTCTTTTCTCCCAAACAAGGATCAAATAAAAGCTCTCCATTGCACTGAATTGTTTTGCTTTTCACTCTGTTTTGCTTCTTCTTTAGTCTCTTTTCATCTAAAGCAAGGGTCTGGAGTTTTCTGCAAAGGGCCAGATAGTAAATAGTTTACATTTTGCAAACCAAGAAACAAAATGAAGTTGGTACTTAGATTAACAACCATTGAAAAATATAAAAGACTTTCTTAGCTCGCAGATGTACCAAAAAAAAAAAAAAAAAAAGCAATGAGCTAGATTTCTCCTATGAGCTGTAGGTTGCCAGCCTCTGAGTTAAGAGCTCTCTACCTCATTTTCTCCTCCATGACCACAGATATGTGATCTGTGCATTCGTCCAGGGCCCTGGCTGCTTACAAGGACCCAATGCTTGGTTTGATGTCCCACTCTTGCTTTCCTGAAGTTCTTCATTTCTCCTGAAATTTTATCTTTAACTTGTACGTGGAGTCTGATGAACAGACAGTGGATTATGTGCACGAGCGGAGGAGAAACGCACACTATGTGTGTGAGCTGCCATTCCAGGCCACCCATCCATGGATAGTGTCCCCAACGTCCCATGAGCACCCAGTTCCAGTGGACCCATGATGTATGTTACATCTACAACGGAGGAAGCAAGCGGGGCAACTTTGTTCAAACCAGAGGCACTCTATTCAAACCGGAACTGCCTTCAAATGCAGAAAGAAGACAAGAGGGTTCTTAGAAACACATGTGACGAAGGGCCTCTCTCACGCTTTTCCCTACTCCCCTTACTTCCCTTTGACCAGCATCCCTGTAACTTACTCCGCAAAAGAGGACATTCGAGGAAAGGGAAAGATAAGCCGTCTTTTCCTTCCAGTTCGTTCTTTCTTTCTTTCTTTCTTTCTTTCTTTCTTCCTTTCTTTCTTTCTAGATTATTTATTTATTTATTTCAGAGAGAGAGAGAGAGAGAGAGACGCAAGCATGAGCAGGGGTAGGGGCAGAGGAAGAAGCAGACTCCCCGCTGAGCAGGGAGCCCAATGATCATGACCTGAGCTGAAGGCAGACGCTTCACCGACTGAGCCCCCCAGGTGCCCCTACTTCCTTATTTATAAATACATGGACAGTAGAGAGGGTTGGTAGAGTGTATCAAGACGTGACATAAAAACATTTGTTAGTTTTGTGCAACATTCCCACAGTTCTGGTAAGAACGAAATACATATGCACGTAGAAAGTATGAAACATCAAATGTACAATTTTGGTGATTCCACATATGAGCTAAATGCTTTTACATTTGTGTTTAAAAGTGGCATTGCATAATATCGAGGTTACATATAGTACATGCAAATAACATAAAACTCTAATTTCTCTTTACTTAAGATGGCATTAAATAACACGTAAGAAAAAGAAAAGCATCATGACCAAACGAGAGAGAGAGAGAAACCATGGAAGAAAGGAATATCTTTAACAGCACTGTTTTCTTGCTTTTTGAACATGGAACCCCGCATTTGCCCTTTGTGCTGGGCCCCACAAATTATGTAGCCAGACCTATGACACTAGCTTTTGGGAGAGTCTCTGTAGAAGGTCCCACATTATCTAATTGCATCCACATGGTATTTCCTCATTTGTTCAAGCTTCATTTTTAAAAAAAATTTTTGAAAAGATTTTTATTTATCTATTTGAGAGAGACAGAGAGAGAGGGAGAATGCAGAAGGAGAGGGAGAAGCAGACTCCCTGCTGAGGATCCACGGGGTCATGACCTGAGCTGAAGGCAGACGCTTAACCATCTGAGCCATCCAGGCGCCCCTCAAGTTCCATATTTCTTATAAACTAGAAATTCGGTTTAGATGCTTGGGTAGATTCAGGTCAAACAAATTTTGGTAAGAATATTTCATAAATGACTTAGTGTTCTTCACACAGCCTCACCCCAGGAGGCACATACTATCACGTGGCCTCTATCTGAGCCTGTATTTGATCTTCCGGTGACGATGACCTCTGGGTATTTCTGTCGTAAAGGCACATTTTTCTCTGAAGTAAGCAATTGTGTGGAGTGCTACTTTGACATCGGGCAGGTCCACAGTGACCCTTGACCTAATGATTTTCGCATCCATCCACGATCTTTGCCTTAGTTAATTATTATACTGGAGCTTGTAAAACATCTTCCTAATTCCATCACTGTTTTTGTGTGTGCAAATAGACCTTCATCATTTAAAAAGAGAGTTTTCCTTACCCCCGCCCTCTGTATTTAAAGTGGGGGGACATCCCAAAGGACTCTTGGTATTAATTAATTACCATCATTGTTCTTCGTGCTTTGGCTTAAATTGGGCCACATCCATTCAGAGGATGCCCCTTCAATTTGGCTGCTGAGTTCTGTTGACATGATTTCCATTGATCTTTGAGAACCTCCTTGCTTTCTGACACAGAATATTCCAGACTCCTCTTGTACTTTTCCTGCATAGTGTTTAGAAACCAAGACCTGTGCACAAGGTGTGCTCATTGTCCCTAGAATGTCACAGCTTTACGTGCCTTTCTTTTTTTGTTTCTTTCTTCTTCTTTTTTTTTTTAAAGTGAACTTTCTCCCCAACATGGGACTCGAACTCATGACGCCAAGATCAAGAGTCACATGCTTGGGGCGTCTGGGTGGCTCAGTTGGTTAAGTGTCCGACTATTAATCTTAGCCTGGGTCTTGATCTCAACGCCATGAATTCAAGTCCTGCATTGGGTTCCATGCTGGGCGTGGAGCCTACTTTAAAAAAAAAAAAAAGTGTCACTGAGCTAGCCAGGTGCCCTTTTATGTGCTTTTCAGAGAACAGAGATAGAAAATAAACTTTTTAGAACAGTGCATCTATATTATAATTTCTAATGCAGATTTAATACTGCAAGTTTTATTTTCTAAATTTCTTTTATTTTTTTATTTGTGTCTCTTTTCTCTTATACTGAAGATCTTGGTTCCTAATAAAATTAGTATATTTTCTTATTTGCTTTATTCTACAAAAATAGAATGGTTTCAAAATTACAATACTAGTATTACTTCTAATAAACTTACTAAGTGAAATTTTAATTTTCTTGTTTTTTAAAGATTTTTACTTATTTGTAGGAGAGAGAGAGGGAGAGAGAGAAAGCACACAAGTAGGGTGAGTGACAGGCAGAGGGAGAAGCAGGCTCCCCACTGAGCAAGGAGGCCGATGTGGGACTTGGTCCCAGGACCCCAAGATCATGACCTGAGCCAAAGGCAGACGCTTAACCGACTGAGCCACCCAGGCATCCCTAAATTTTCTTTTAAATTTTCTTTTTCTCCTTAGAATAAATTCCACTCTAGTCAGAATACTGTATTTAAAAGTTGTTTGAAGTAGTTGAATTAGAAAAGTTGTTTGAAGTATTCCCTCCTGAAAGTAATATTATCAATTTAACACGGAGTTAGATTCATTTGCTTCTGTTTGTGTTCAGTTTTACGGTTTGCTTTTTTTCCTTCTATTTAATTTTACTTTCAAATCTGTAAGATGTTTACATAGTTCAAATGTTATGATGACATAAAACGACTTACTCCTAAAAGTCTACCTATCGTCTTATTTCCCCCAACTCATGCCACAGCCTACGTCAATACCTAGTTACAATTTTCATTTCTTTCTTACACAAAAGGTAACACTACATACTCTCAGGCATCTTGCTTTTTTGCACTTAACAATATATCCTAGAAATCACTACCCATGTGTTCACAGAGATTCTCCTTATTCTGTTTTAGGCCTGCCTGGTACTCATGATGTGGACCTACCAGAGTTTATTTAACTGGTCCCCTACTGGTGGGCATTTGGGTTCTTCCTATCTTTTGTTTTTATAAATAATGCCACAGTGAATAACCATGTTCTCATTTGCCGAGTTGTATCTTCAAGGTAGATCCCTTGAATGAGATGGTTGGGTCCAAGGGTACTCGCCCATGCCACTGGCTTGGACGTCAAGTTCCCCGCCATTTTGTGCTCCCATAGCACAGCCTCAGAGTGAACTGTCACACTTTCTGCCTATTTAGTAAGGCACCAATTTAATTAATGGGATTAATTAAATTAATTATTTTCTGCCAATTTAATAAGTGAGAAATCATGGTTCGGTGAAGTGTTAAAATGCATTTCTCTAATTGTGAGACCGAACTCAGTTTTCTATGAGCCATTGGCCTTTCTTTTCTCTGTGAACTGTCTGCTTATGTCGTTCACCCATTTTTCTCTTACGTTTCTGCTCCTTTCCTTCTCAGTTCAAAGAGTGATTTATATGTCAATGCTTTATCTATGATATAGATCTCCAATATCCACTCCCCCTACCCCCAAAGTGGGTCATTTGTCTTTTGACTTTATTTACGGTGTGTTCAGACGGGTTTTGTTCCTTGGGGAAGGAGGAAGGCAAGAGGCAAAATCTTCCTCAGCTGTGTCCTTCAGGATCTCAGGCCACTTTTGTCCCTTCGCAGGCCAAGAAAACGGCCTGAAATCAGATGTGTAAACATCCAGGAGCTGGTGAGACAGGGAGCCGTGGAGACCAGCATGAGCGTAGTGATGGCTCCCACACGTCCTCCCATCCAAGAGCTCAGGGGAGTCAGCAAGTGGGGTGGGGGTGGGGGAAAGCAGCCCTCAGGGGGAGGCCAGGGGTCAGATCCCTCCACAGGCTGGGTTTGTACAGAGAATGTGAAATTCCTCCTGAGCTCGGCAGGACGTGGCATTTGGACTCCGGTGAGCAAAGCATTCCACACCCCACCCAGAATGAGGCATGAAGGAGGCCAGTCATGAGAGGGGAGGGGCAGGACCCTGAGTCAGTCCTTCTGAGCGGGACCCTTGCTGACTCACCCAGGCTGTGGGCCCTTCCCGTACCTGGATGGAGAGAAAAACACCAGCGATCCCGATTCTAGGACTGGGGGAGATGTTCGCATTCCCAGCTGCCTCCCTTTGGGTGTGCGAAACACGAAGACTAAGATTATATGTGATAATAGTAAGTGTTAATATCTCTTGGCACTCAGGCAGTTGAGTCTGAACTAGATGAAATTTCCACTTCTGTGAGTGTTGGCAGCTCCATACGGCCAGATCTGAAATGTACCAGGGATGTCTTGAATGCTTTCTGTGCATCGCCTCATTTGATCCTCATGGCTCTGAAAGGCAGGTTCTCACCTGAGGAACCCAGGCCCAGAGACGCAAGACCCACCCTCAGTACCTGCCTCTTCTCTCTTCCTGTCTGCCTGCAAGATTCCTCCCAGACCAGCACTCGCTCTCTGCCAAGGGCAACCATCAGCCGGCGGGGACAGGAGCTGGTGGATTGGTGTTCCAACCTCCTGTCCTGGGTAGCAGAGGAGGGCGCAAGTCAGAGGCATGTTCCACATGATTTCTCAGATGGCCCTCAGTGATACGGAGTCTCAGTTGCCCATTCTGTCACCTGCCCATTAGCTTACTCTGTATGGGCTTTCCCCTTTCCCCTGTCTCACTTTGCCCACTCCCTTGGAAGGATGACCTATCAAATAAACCACCTGCTCCCAAGGACTTGTCTCATGGTGTGTGGGGGACACTTGGTTTCCAGTTCTGACTCCACTTGTTAGTTACATGGCACTCACTCCAGGTCTCAGTTTCCAAGCTGGAAATGGGGCTACCATCTCTGCACAGCACATGGCGGAGAACTGCTGTTCTGAGACCAAGGTTTCACTGAGGCAATGCCTGGGAACATGTCCTCCTCAGCAAAGGGGTCGACATGAGGGCTGGGTCGTATCACCATCAATTATGCTGGAGTGAAGACAACAAGTCAATTCTGTGGAACCCAGGGAGTCAGCGTATTCCAGAATGACAGCAAAAATTAAAATAATGAGCCTCATCCCTTACCCCTTCCGTCCTTTCTCTAGGACCAAACGTGGCCAGTTCTTCTGGTTCTTGAGCCAGCTTCGGATCCGGCCACTTGTCTTCTACATTTTCTAACAGGCTCATGATGGCTATGAGAGTTTTAATCCCACCAGCCTGCACGTGTGGGTGTTGTCCTTCTTGACTTTAGTGAAAGGAGGATTGACATTCGCGGAGCAGTTAACTTTGTTAAATGCTTTCTATAAATGATCCTGTTGAGTCCTCCTAAGAACGTTGCTGAACTGGTGTCGGTAACTCCACTCTGGAGATGGGGAAGCCAGTGCCCTGAGGTTGGTGTCTCAGGTTGCTCGGCAGAATGTGGGAGAGCCAGAGTGTGAACCCAAGGCAGTCTGCCTCCCAAAGCCCGTGTTCCTCCAACATCCTAGACATTCCCCGTCAGGAAGCCAAACACTGCATCTAGCCGGTGACACTGTCATGGCTCACCAAGCTTCCTTAAGAACTGTCTTCAGTGCCAAAACCCCCCCAAAAAACTAGTCTCATTGAAATTTGGTTGTCCGTTATTGGTTAGCCATATGCCTTCTCCCTGTCTCCCTGGAAGCAGCACACTGTGGAAGTTAAACAGGAAGACTCAGGTATCAGGCCAAGTGGGTTTGAATCTACTTCCCTGCTGTGGGATCACAGACAAGTTACTTAAGGTCTCGGTGCCTCAGTTTCCTCATATGTAAACTGTGGACAAGGGAATCTTATTGCATCTCCCCAGAAGGGGCTGTGAGGACAAAACAAGGTAATCAATACATGTAAAGTGCTTAGTACCATGCCTCGTGCCTAAAGGACGCTCAGTGAATGCCAGCCATTACAATCCTTCCCAGGAAAGCCCTGGAGGGCTCCCCATTCCTTCCATGTGTGGTTAGGGCTCCCTCTTCTCTGCTCCCCCAGCACCAGGCTGCCTGTCATCATCATCATTAACCCCTGGGCATTGGCATCGTCTGCCACCTTCTATTAGGTGTAAGTTACGCTCTCTGAGCGCTGGGGTCATTCCCAGACCAGGCGGGCTGGGGGGGGGGGGGGCGGTGGCTCTTAGAAGGATGACCTGCCAACCTGCTAATCACCCCTCGCAAACCATGAACACTTTCAGGATATTCTCTCCCCGAGCAACAAGAACAATGCCTGGCTCATAGCAGGCAACGGATGAATGAGCTCCAAATGACTACTAGCTATTTTTAATTTTAAAACATCAACCATCTCCACTGAGAAAATTCAAGATAGTTTGGAGAAGGGGCTGGGAGTAGTTCCTCAAATAGTGCCAGCCTCACTGGACATGTGAGTAACCCCACCTCCCTGGGGAGCGAACTCATTTGCGTGGATAAATTCTGATCTGTGGTTTTTCAAATCAGTGTTTCTTTGTGTCCCTCACAGTGCTGTGCACACAGTAGGAGCTCAATAAATAGGTGTTTATTTATTGAAGTACTCCGGAGCCTCTGAATTTGCAAACAGAAACCAGAATCGGAGTCTCCTCCCTTCCAGGCCAGGCCTTGGTCCATCTGGGCAGACAGATGACCATTCACCGGCCTGCTCCCTCTGGGAATACTGTCCTGGCTCTGAGCAGGGCTGCTGAAAGGGAGCCATTCTCTCATCTCAGGAGGGCCTCAGACACTTCACAGTGAGGATTTTTTCTCAACTGCCTCACTTGACCTTTGGGCCTAACGGGTAGTGGGCAAAGCCCAGGGAAGGCCTGTCACAAATGGCCTTCCACCAGCCCACAGCTTAGTCTGCTCTCTTAGACTTCCCATTCGGCACTCTCTGGGCTTTCTGGGACCTTGGAAAGCACAGAGGACCACAACATTCCCCTCCTTCCCTCTGGACCAAAAGTTAGGAGGCTCCTTCCTGTGGCCACTGAACCTGGACCACCGTGTTCTCACTTTCCCTGTCTCCCTCCACCATGGTAGGGGATCATGGTGCTCAGTTATCTTAAATTATAACTGAAGTACTGACCAACCAGTGTGCGGATTCCAGACCGCCCTCACAACTACGGCATACCGCCCCTTGTAGACTGGCACGCTTGGGAAGGACAGGTGCTGCGGGTCACTGGCCCAGAAACTTGTGCCCCCATTGAGTCGGTTTTGGGGTGGCTAGTGGAGAAGGTGGGGCACAAGGAGCCAGGTGGGAGGGTGTGGGGTGTGAGCATGCATTGGGGGAAGAAAGAAAGATCTAACAGGAGACACTCTGGGGTCCCCTGAGAGGTACAAGTCAACCAGTGTCATCTTTTGCTTTTGGTATCTTACCTTAAACATCTAGCATTTTCATGAGCTCAGTTACTAGAGACCAGACAGGACACAGCACCATGATCCCCAAACAGGTCTATGTACTAGTCAAGGGTTTAGGTTCTGGGAACTGGGAGGCCTGAGTTTGAATTCCCATTTACCAGGTAACCATGCAGAAGCCAGAAACTATTCTAAGTGTCAGTTTCCCCATCTGTCAAAAGACAGGTACTAATACTTCCTAGCTTGTAGGACTGGGATATGGAAAGCATGGGACCTAGCATATCTTGAGTGCTGAGCGTGAATCAGCAACCGCGAGTATCAAGTGCAAAGACAGAGGGGTGCACAGGCAGCACGAGGTTGTCCTATTTGGCTGGAGCTAGGGGCATGTGTGAAATGTCATGAGACACGGCATGAAAGACAGATTGGAGGCCATGCTATGGCTGTGGCCTGTGGGATATTTATACTTAATTCAGTAGTCACGGGGAGCCATCGAAGGCTTGGGAGCAGGAAAGAGATGAGAACAGAGCTGGTACCAGGGAACAAGGTGAGAACGGAGAGTTTTTAGACAGAGGCGGATTCAGCCTGTGGTCTTGTCACCAAAGCGCTGCTCCCCCCAGCTCCCTAACCTCAGCCTATGCAGCAAACAGAGGGGCAGCCTTGCCATTGAGGATCATGGCTTTCTTCTTTCCTGACCCTGGATGTGAACGTGAAATCTTGCTCGAATTTGCTGAGTAAAAATAACAAGACTGGGTGAGAAATAGCAGCTCTGCACTCCTTTTCAACCAGGCCCTGGTTTATTTAATGCTGGTCCAGGGTGAGAGCTTAGTTTTCACACATGTTTCTTCTCACTTCCCTGGGATTTCTTTTTCTTTCTTTTCTCCCGTCTCTTCTCTTCTTCCTTTCTTTTCTTTCTTTCTTTTTTTCTTTTCTTCTTTCTTTTCTTTTCTTTTCTTTCTTTCTCTCTCCTTCCTTCCTTTCTTCTTTCTTTCTTTCTTTCTTCCTTTCTTCCTTCCTTTCTCTCTTTCTTTTCTTTCTTTCTTTCTTTCCCTTCCTTCCTTCCTTCCTTTCTCTCTCTCTCTCTTCTTTCTTTCTCTCTTCCTTCCTTCCTTCCTTCCTTCCTTCCTTCCTTCCTTCCTTTCTCTTCCCCCTCTGCAGTTCTCTTTGCCAGTCTCCAATAAGGGGATCCTTAGCAAAGAACTGCCCACGTCCGGCAGTCTGTCCCACATACCTGCCATGTTGAATCTGTAGGTAGAGAGAGCTGGGGCCAGCCGGCAGTGATCTGCCAAAGTCAATGTAATCACAGTGAAGGAACGGGCTTTGGAGTCAGGCCATGGGACCCCTGAGGGCAGACACTGGGTCTGCCTTGTTCTCTGATGTAGTCCCAGCGCTTGGAACAGTGCCCGGCACACAGCAGGCGCTCAATAGATGGATGCTAAGTTAGAGCAGTGGAGGGATGGCTGCCCATCATGAGTTTCCCAGGCGTTGGAAAAGGGGGCCGCTCCCTGTGGTGGTCGGTGGGAGGTGGGCAACGAGCAGGTATTGGAGGAGAGGGCAGGTGGGCAGGGGCGTGTTGGCAGATCCACCTCTGAGGAGGAGTCTGGCCGAGGAATGCTCAGAGTGAAATACTGCGGCAAAACAGCTCAGCGCCCACGTACCCAGCACCCCATCCACGCCCACCACGGGGGTGACCGTGACAAGGGCACCTTCACTGCCTCCGTAGGTGGCGGGTGCCCATGACCCACAGCTCGAGAAACCCACTGGCTGGGGGCCACGCAACCCGGGTCTGGGACCGGCGGCCCAGGGCAGTGTAGAGCCCCGGGCAGGGCCCCAGGAGCCCTGGCATAGCGCCCCCTCCAGGCCGGCGTCCGCGGCAGGCGGCACGTCCCCTTCCCCGAGCGGTCGGGACGCAGGGCCACGCGCGCGGGACGGAGCGGACCCCGGGAGGTCTGGGCCCAGGGCACGCATCCGAGGCCGCCGAACAAGAGCGGGCTTTGTGCAGCGGGCGGGCAGCAGGACGGCGAGTCCCCCGTGCCCCTCCCGGCCCGGGCCCGGCCGCTGCCTGCGGATTCCTGCGGCCGCCGGGTCTTGGCAGCGCGGCTCGGCGGGCGGCGGGCTTAGCCCTGGGCCCTGGCGCTCCTCCTCTCTCCGGGACAGGAGCTGCGCAGTGCAGAGAGGAGCCTCGACGTCCGAGGGAGCCAAATGATCCACGGAGTCAAGGCAGCGATCTCTGCACGAGCTTGCTCTCCGCGCGAGACAGCGCCAGGGCCAGCAGGGCCCACCTGGAGCCTCTTCCCCACCTGAAGGGCCAGGGCCCAAAGGCCTGCCCCGCGGAAGTTGGGGGTGCTAAGGGGTCCTCCCTCCCGGCCCCAGCGCCCAGCCTCCCGTGATCCCCAGGAGTGAGGGGGCTTGCACGCCTGAGACACCTGAGTGACTTGCACTCTCTGAGCCATGCCCGGTTCTGCTGCCATGCGAAGTCTATGCCGAGCGCACCGCGGTGCAGGTGGCAGCCTGAGGAAAGTCCCTCAGGTTCTCACCCAAGCCACACCCACCAGGACCCAATACCCTGCCTCTCTCCCAGACCTGACTGGGGTCAATGTGACCTTGAGAAGGGAGTTGTTGGAATGTTCTCTGGGCATTCTTACACTGCTGGAAAATGTTCACACAGAGGAGTGTGACATTTCGGGAGGCAAGTTGGCAACACCTGGCAAGGCCTTTAAAATGGTTCTTCCTTCTGGTATCAGCTTCAAGGAATTTATCCTGAGAGAGGAATTATAAATGTCCACAAAGATGTTCACTGTGGCATTACTCATAATACCAAAGCAATTGGAAACAAATTTATGGCCAACAATGAACTATTATATAGACATTACAAGGAACGGACATGGGAAAAATTGTCATGATATATGTTTGGTGGGGGGAATGTAAGCCACAGAGTCATATGTTTTCAGTTGTAATTGCTCTGGTAGGTTCTGAGGAATCCAGTGTTCCCAGCAGAAACAGAATGCTAAAATAAAAAGAAACCAAGATTTCCAAATACACACCCCTCCCTAACAATATATAGCACAGAGTTTTCTGGATGACCAAATGAAATAGTACTAGCCAGCATTCACTGTTTATGATGTAGAGGGAAATTTTTAAAAACTAGGTGAGGACAACAGAAAAACAGAAAAAGGGTCAAAGATGCACAGGGGATGCAAGATAATTAGAAACATACAGTAGGACGGCAAAAATAACCACTATCAGCAATTATTACAGAGGGCAAAAGTCTAAACTCAACATTTAAAAGTTTGCCAATTTGGTTAAAAAATATGCACAAATCAAAAAGTAATAGAATTGCAAGGAGAAATTTATAAATCCACAATCTTATATGTAATACTTACAAGATAAACAATCAACACATGAAAGAGAAAGGCTAAAACTAAGGCTGAAAACAATACACCAAGAAATACAATCCTCCCCACCCCCACACACAGAGCTGCTATGGTTACGCTAAACTTTAAGGGAAAAGCAATTATTGAGAATACCAAAAGCTACATGATTATAAAAGGAGTAATTCACCAGGAAGCTATATAACAATTGCAATAACACAGTAAGTTTAGTATCCAAATTTATAAAACAAAAAGTGATAGAGTTATAAGCAAAATGTATAAGCCCTCAATCATAATGGTAGATTTTTATGACACTTTTCTCAGTAACTGATATGTCAAGCAGACAAAAATTTAGGAAAGACAGATTATTTGAGTAATCGAAGTAAATTTAATCTATGAACATGTATAGAACCATACATTTCTATGTGTACCCAGCACTTAGAAATACTTTTCAAGAACACATAACACATTTGTGAAAATTAATTATTTACCAGGCACAAAGCAAATCATAATAAAAACTAGAATTGGTATCATATAAACCATATGCTCTCAATGCAGTGCAATTAATAAGACAGAAATCAATTTGAAAAATTTTAAACATGCTTCTGTTTAGCTCATAGGTTACAGAGAAACCGAAATTAGAAATTAGAAGTTATTTAGAAATGAATGACATTGACAATGTTACGTATCAACACTTATGGGATGCCCTTCTCCTTCCTTTCCCTTCCTGAGCCATTCAGTCCTAAGCTGTTAGGTAGACAAAGCCAGGTAACCAATAGGTAACTGATAGGTGCCCACTGAGAGGTGACCGGGAATGGGTGTCACAGTCTAAGAGGAGTGAGAAGCATGTCTATGCGGTGGGGAGGCTGGCATGGGGAGTCAGAGCCTCAGCTGGGAGAGGAGGGCATCTGCATAAGGAAGCAGCCTGGTGTGGGGTGCTGAAGCCCAAAGCTGGTGAGGACAGCATCCACCAGCCTACGGGGGTACCTTGATGGGAGGTGCCAGAGTCCAAGCTGTGTGAGAAGGACACCCACAGTCTTCACACTAATGCCTCCAGTTCCAATCTGACATCAAGGGTTCATGCAGTTTTCTCCTCTCCATAGGTACAACTTCCTTCTCCAACAGGGAGAAACTTGGCTCCCGCGATCCCTAATATAGTGACACATTTGGTCCATCCCCCTTGAAAACAGTCTCCATCACTGCTGCCTCCCCTCAACCGCAAGCAGACAGACTTCCAACCCGGCTTGGTCCTGACACTTTTTTGTACTTTACTCAGAAAAAAAAAAATTGCCAATTTTTTGTACTTTACTCGAAAGGACCAATTTTTTGTACTTTACTTGAAATTTTTCCGTAAGTTGGAGATTATATATAAAAAAAATTCGTTTAAAAACCATGCAACATGCAGCTAGAGCAGTAAAACAACATTTTATAGCCTAAAGGCTTATTTGAGAAGAGAAGAGTGGAACTCAATCAACGAAGTACCAAGACATTTGAGAAAGAAAACAGTAAATCTAAAGAAAGTAGAAGGAAGGAAATAAGAGATGGCAATGTCATAAGGTCACGTCAATACTTCTACACTTACGGAGAGAGTGTAACTTGATACAATCAACTCAAAAAAACAATTTTCCTTTAGTAAAGTTTAAGATGTGCTTAACCTATGATTTAGCAACTCTGCCCTCAAAAACTTCTTCATATGCCCCAAAAGACACTACAAGAATGCTCTTTGCGGTGTTATTTGTAATAGTCAAAAAAGGAAAGCAAATGAAGTGTTCATGGAGTAGATAAAAAAAAATCATGATGTACTCATACAAGGTAACATCATGGATTAGAAAACATGAATGAACCATTGTTACACTCATCACCACTGATGAAAAAATCATAATGTTGGGCAATAATAACTGATGACAGAAGAATTCATGTTTCTGAAAATAGGCTAACATATTTATGCCCTCAGGGCTGGGAAGAATGTCTTAAATAAGACATAAAAAGACATGCAGGTAGAATGTGAAAGACTGATAAAATTAACAATCTTCAAACTAAAACTTCCTGCATGACAAGACATTATAGACAAAAGAAAAAGACAAACATAGGCTGGAGAAGGTATTTACCATAGATCAAGCTGGCAGTGGATTAGTCTTCAGAATTTATAAAAGAATTCTTAATTATCAACAAAAAATCAAGCTCAACAGTAAAAGGATATGAAAATCCCAATTTCTAAAAAGGAAGGTGGAATGACTACCAAACTTGAGAACTTGCTGTACCTCTCTGGGGATGGGGGGATGCAAATCAGTGCTTACACGTTAGCTACCCACCCCAGGAGCTCAACACCATTCTTCCCATCCTCCACGGTCACACCCCACTCCCTGCCACTCATCTTCAGTCCGATGGGCTGCTGACCACAGCCCAGTGTCCTCTACTGCCCCTCCCAGGTGCCAGAGCTCACCTGTCTTCTGCCCAGTGGCATACTCTATTAGAACCATCTGGATCCCCAGTAGTTAGACATGCACAGCCCCTTCTTCAAGCCACATACACACTTCCGGGGGCCTGGGCTCCCACAGGTCAAACTCACAACCAAACGCTGTGACTAATGAAATGCTTGTCCCCTTCAATACTCAAGCCCATCGCTGAGTCAGTTTCACCACAGCTTGTCTTCCTTTCTCTGTGGTGGATTTTCTTCCAGGTTCTCAAATATTCATCCCCCTTGCAATTAAGTGTCTGTTGGCTTCTCCACCCCATTCCTGCGTGTTTGAACCCCCAAGTGTGGATATAGTTTGGAATCATTCCCAGAAGGCCACCAGTCCCCCTCAATATCAATGGATGCCAAACGTAATTCATGGTTCTTACTTTTTTTTTCTGAGATAGGTAAAAATTGCTGATGTTTTCATGAAGGTAGAAGGTAAAGACAGAGAACTCTGGAATAACCAAGGTATGGTGACATCACAGGCATACACTTCTGCTGAGAGACCTAATGCTTTCCCTTGGCCCTGGTACACCTGTAGCATGCCTAACACACCTGCATTATGCCTCTAGAAAGAAATGCAGGGGAAGGAATACAACCAGTCAAGAAATACATGCTTTTTTTTTTCAAACTGGCTGCGAACAAAGCCATGCTATAGAATGAGTGAGTGTCACCTGCCATGTCACAGGAACACAGAAGTTTGAGGGTCATCCAATTACAGAAAGTGTTCACCCACCTCAAGAATGCCCTCAACAGCTTACTTCCCTGAGCTGGTGACAATGGACCCTCGCCTAAGCTCTCCCGAGGACAGAGAGGTGATGTCACAAACCCGGAGTGGGCGTTTCCCAGACCAGCTGCACTCAATCAATATCTGCTGAGCAAAGAAGTGAATTTTTCACTTACTGAAATATCTTCTAAAAGCTTCATTTGAATGTGGTCTTTGACCGATTGGCTTTATTTTGTGACTTGGAATGACATTTCTGTATTTTTACACGAGAGTTACATTTAGAATCTAACCACCCTCAGAAAATAGCTTTTGGTCAATCTAAAACTTCTCAAGCTTGCTGTCTCAATGAGTGGAAACAACATTTCTGTAAATGGTTTCTTTAAAAGCAGACATAAATCAGCACCACTTTACTGGCTGCAAAAATACTGATGCAACTAACGGATTAAAAGTTATTTGCAGATGGTAGCATGCTAAATTTGTCCTGAAAATCTACTCGTGTCACCAAATATGGGTTTCTCTATACTACTGAAAAATAAAGCTATTTTTAAATGTAATATAATCCAAATGTCAACGGTCCCCTCGTCCCTCCTCATTCTTTCCTCTTCTCTGTCCACTTCAACAGTGGCTGAGAATAAAACTTCTTCACGTGGTTGTATTAACATTGCATAAAATTCAGAGAATAAAAGGAAAGCACTACCAAACAAATGAAAACATTTTTGTGACTTTCTTCATTCCTTCCCTTCTCCTTTTTAATCTTTTTGTTGTTACTGTTGTTTGTTCACAAATACATTTACTGTATTTGCTTGTTTACATACATGTTTGTGCCCCATTCTTTATTTTCTGGAAAATGGTCCCCACCCCTCCTCTCAGTGTCAAGTCCAGTTCCTTCCCTCTTGTCTCTCTGTGATCCCCTCCAGGGCACAGATCATCTCTTTGCCTCTCTGTGGGCCTCTTGAGGGCTCAGCACAAGGCACATGCTGTGTGCTTTCAATAATATTCACTAAAATTCCCAATGATATTCACTGAAATCACCAAAAAGCGAAGAACTCCAGATCTTCAGAATTATGGCTTGCATGCTGTATCTAAATCTCTTGTGTTAACTAATGAATCATCGAGCCTTACATCGAAAACCGGGGATGTACTGTATGGTGACTAACATAATATAATAAAAAATCATTATTAAAAAAAATAAATAAATCTCTTGTGTTACTATGAGGAACATACTGTTAATTCCACACTTGGCTACAGGAACAAGTTCAGAGTCAGAGAGCTTAAATAACCTGCCCCAGGCCACACAGCTGAGAAATGGCCCAGCCAGGATTCACTCACAGGCCTAATATCTCTCAACTCCAGACTTGTATGATGAGTGTCTAGTGAATCCAGAAGGCTCTCACTTTAACGGCACCCCTAGTCCAAAATTGGACAGCCTCCATCATTAGAGTAAAGCCAAGTATACCTCTCAGCAATGACTGGCTTTGCCCTTAGTGTTCAAGTCTACCCTGGTCTTCTCTAGTCTAGGCCAGTTACCACCATGTTTCGTTTCTTTCTTTTCTTTTCTTTTCTTTTCTTTTTCTTTCTATCTTTCTCTTTCTTTCTTTCAGATTTATTTATTTATTTGAGAGAGAGCAGAGGGGGAAGGGCAGAGAGAGAACCCAAGTAGACTCCGCTCTGAGCGTGGAGCCCAACGTAGGGCTCGATCCCATGATCCCGAGATCATGACCTGAGCTGTAACCAAGAGTTGGAGGCTTAACTGACTGGGCCACTGCTATATTTCTTAAACTTTCCTTTACAGAGCAGGGTTTCTAGCCTTCCATCATTATCAGCCTCTTCTGGAAGTATTTGAGCCTGTGCATATATTGTTTCAAATATGGTGTCAGAAACAACAAACAATCCAAAAAGTATTTAAGAAAAAAAAAATCTTATTTACAATAGCATCCAAAAGAATGATACTTAGGAATAAACTTAAGCAAGGAGACCAAAGACTTGTGCTTTAATACCACATAACAGGGGCGCCTGGGTAGCACAGTGGTTAAGCATCTGCCTTCGGCTCAGGGCGTGATCCCGGCGTTATGGGATCGAGCCCCACATCAGGCTCCTCCACTAAGAGCCTGCTTCTTCCTCTCCTACTCCCCCTGCTTGTGTTCCCTCTCTCGCTGGCTGTCTCTCTCTATCAAATAAATAAATAAAATCTTAAAAAAAATAAAAAATAAAAACCACATAACAGTGCTGAGAGAAATTTAAAAGACACAAATAAACAATAAGGCATCCCGTGTTATGGGCTGGAAGATTTAATATTGTTAAAATGTCCATGCTACCCAAAGCGATCTTACGGATTCAGTGAAATCCCTATCAAAATTTCAATGGCATTTTTAAAATAGAAATGGAAACAATAATCCTAAAATCCATATGGAATCACAAAGGAACCCGAGTAGCCAAAACAATCTCAAGAAAGAAGAACAAAGCTGAAGGCTTCATACTTTCTGATTTCAAAACATATTACAAAGATACAGAAATCAAAACAGTATGGTACTGGCATAGACAGACCAATAAAACAGCAGCACAGAATAGAGTCCAGAAATAAACTCACACACAGACTTTCAACATGGGTGCCAAGAATACACAATGGGGAAACGATGGTTTCTTCAACAAATGAGAAAGCTGGACATCCACATGTGAAAGAATGAAACTGGATCTTTATCTTACACAATATATAAAAATCAACTCAAGATGAAGGGACTTAAATATAAGACCTGAAATTGTAAAACTCCTACGAGAAAACATAAAGGACAAGCTTTATGACATTGACCTTGGCAATAATTCCTTGCACATGACACCAAGAGGACAAAAGCAAAAACAGACGAGTGGGACTACATCAAAACTAAAGAGCTTCTGCATGCCAAGGAAGTCATCAACAGAGTGAAAAGCAACCTACTGAATGGGAGAAAATATTTGTAAACCATATATCTGGTAATGGATTAATATCAGGAATATAAAAGGAACTCCTACAACTCAATAATAAAAAACTAAACCAATTAAAAAATGGGCAAAGGACTTGTATAGATATTTCTCCAAAGAAAACATACAAATGGCCATCAAGCTTATGAAAAGATGCTTGACATCACAAATCATCAGGAAATGCAATCAAAACCACAATGAGAGGGGCGCCTGGGTGGCTCAGTCGGTTAAGCATCCAACTCTTGACTTTGGCTTAGGTCATGATCTCAGGGTTCTGGGATGGAGCCTCGTATCAGGCTCCCCACTCAGCCCAGAGTCTGTTTGAGATACTCTCTTCTCCCTCTCCTTCTGCCCCTCCCCCTGCTCTCTTTCTCTAAAAATAAATAAATAAAACTTGAAAAAAAACCACACACACAATGAGACATTACTTCACACCTGTTAGAATGGCTTTATGTATATATACACAAAAACACACAGACGTTCAAAACCCCAGAGAATAACAAGCATTAGTGAAGATGTAGACAAACTGGAGCCTTTGTGCACTGTGGGAACGTAAAATGGTGCAGTTGCTATGGAAAACAGTATAGAGCCCCACTTCTGGGTATTTATCCAGAAGAATTGAAATCAAGATCCTGAAAAGATATTTGCACTCTCGTGTTCATCACAGCATTATTCACAGAAGCCAAGAGACAGAAGCAACCTAAATGTCCCCTGGCAGAGGAATATATGGTAGATACATAGAAAACATGTAAAAGAAAAAATTGTCATAAGCTACTCTATGAATGAACCTTGAGGATATTATTCTAACTGAAATAAGCTGGTCATTGAAGGACAAATACTGCATGATTCCACTTGCAGGAGGTATCTAAAGTAGTCAAACTAAAATAAATAAATAAATAAATAAATAAATAAATAAATAAATAAAATAAAATAAAATAAAATAAAATAAAATAAAAAGTAGTCAAACTCATAGAAGCAGAAAGTAGAAGGGTGGGTGCCAGGAGCTGGGGACAGGGGAATGAAGAGTTGTTGTTCAATGGGTATGAAGTTTCAGTCATACAAGACACAAAAAAAACTTCCAGAGATTTGCTGGACATTGTGCTTCTAGTTAACAATACCATATTGTACACTTGGAAGTTTATGAAAAGGGTAAATCTCCTGTTAGAGGTTTGTTGGTTCACTTTTTCACCACAGTAAGAAAATATATACACGGTGTCAGCAATTTGGCCCTTTGACTTGAGAATAAAAAGTTCCTCTTATCTCTTAGAAAAAGACTACTTGTTCCTCACCCATAGTAACAACTAAGCACCACAACGAATTTCAAACCTGTTCCACTCATCTCCTTCACCCCATCCACCTTCTGAGAGTCCGCCAATCAGTGAACGGCTCATGCTTCTGAAAGCCAGCCAATCAGAGAGAGTCTTATGCCTCTGTCACCAATCAGCAATAACTGCACTCCAGGAACCATATCTCTGCCCTTGAAGGTCAACCAATCCCTAAACAGCCTCACCCCTCAAATTCCCTTCCTCCTTGAACTCCTTTGCTTTGTTCTGTAAGACTGTGTCCCAAGGTGCAGTTTTCCCTTGCTTCACAAACAGTAGATTCCACTTCCTGCTTCAGGTTTCTAGGTGCCCTCTTCTTTGACACACCTTAAGAATTCCATTTTCTTAGGAGTTTATTCTAAGAAAATCACCAGGAATATGTGCAAAGATTTAGCATTAAAGATGATGTTGTGTAAAACGAAGAAGCAGTATGCCTGCCACAATAGACTATTGCTCTGAATTTTGATACCTCCATCAAATGGAATAAATGTTAAATAGCCATTAAAAATCATGCTGTCGAGGGGCGCCTCGGTGGCTCAGTCATTAAGCGTCTGCCTTCGGCTCAGGGCGTGATCCCAGCGTTCTGGGATAGAGCCCCACATCAGGCTCCTCCGCTGGGCACCTGCTTCTTCCTCTCCCACTCCCCCTGCTTGTGTTCCCTCTCTCGCTGGCTGTCTCTATCTCTGTCAAATAAATAAACAAAATCTTTAAAAAAAAAATCATGCTGTCGCAGATCATTTTATTAATATGGGAAAGTGTTCAAGATATCTTATGGAAAAACATATTACAATGTAGTGTTGCCACTATGATTTCAATTCTGTAAAATATTTAGGTATATATTTCTAGGAAAAAAAGGCTAGAAGGATATATGTGAAGCCAATCATTGTTATGATAGGCAGGATTTGGGGCAATTTTCCTTTTCCCTATGTCAGTATTTTTCTATTTTTCTGCAGTGAAAGCATATTACTTTTGTAATTTAAGAGAAAAAGAGTGTTTGTTTGCTTTTGAAGTGATACCCAGAACAGAGGACAAGCTTGTGGTAAGCGTAGAGAGCAGGACAGAGTACAGACAGATGCTTCCTTGATGATGCCAGACACTAACTGATCATATAACATTGCAACTGCGTAATGCTGTAGGTGCATATTGAGTTCAAGGTTAATTACATCCTCCTTGTCCTTTCCTCTCGGATATGTCCAGTCATGACCTCAAGTGCAACCTGTTAAAACAGGACTCATTTTCCTCTGGCTCCTCATCTGCACAGCCTCTCCCCACCCACCGAGACACATGTGCATGCTTGCGCATGCACACACACACACACACACACACACTCGCACACACTCTTTGCACCAAAGCAAGCTCTCCCTAGTCCACAACCCCGAGTCCTCCCAGGCCTTCAGACTCCTCCTCCCCTGCCCATCATCAAACCGTCGAGATTTTCCTCTAGAAAGCCCTGTGCATTTGCCCCCTTCTGCCAACACCGTACTTCAAGTTAGTTTTCCTATCTTATAAGATATCTCAAACTGTCAACCTGAAAACCAAACCTTGCCCACAAACCAGTTTTGGTTGGCCCACATAGTATTGAATTATAGATCAACATTTAATAATTGGGAAACTTAACACAAAAAAATACAGATTTCTGGCTTCTCATACTCAAAAAGCGACACTGATGCTAAATGATTTCCCCTTTAGACACAGAGAATTCTTCCCAGTTTTTCACAGTCTCCAGAGCTCCCTATTGTACCTCTAACACTAAGAGTTCCAGAGGCCATTTAATGTCAAGATCACTGAGTTGTTTTTCTTAGACAGTCCCTGTGGGAGTTTGATTATGTGACGCCAGCCTAGATTCATGGAATTTTGATTGCAAGCAGTCTTCAAAATCCTTTTAGAGAAGGAGCATCTTGTATATATTTAAAAATAATATACTCTCTTTGCTCTAATCAGTCGCAAAGTGATAAATTGCCTAAGAATTAATAAGGTAGAAAAATGCATCCCAACTTTTCTCTTTTCTTCTTGGAGCAAACAGGAAGAGGAAGCCTACGTTGACCACATAATGCAACATTTTAAGTCCTAGCTGAAGGGACCTAACTTTTCCTTTTAAAAACCATGCATTTCAGCTTTCCTTTACATGTTGTTATTTTAAAGGAATTGTGTCTTTTATGGAAGAAAATAAACAAAATACACTTGTTGCTTTCATTGAAGTTCCCATGTCTTATTTTTGGTGATGGTTGCTGTCCTAAATGGGCAATCGTGACACAAAAAATAACCAACAACGAAACTTACAAAGTACTATTTCTCATTTCTCAACAACTACCTCAGCAGGTATTTATGGAGAAAGAAAGATATTCCATTCTCCAATGCAGCTGCAAAACAAAGCTGAGAAACCATCAAAATAAATCACTGCTTCAAATCCCCAGGTACATCTTTAGAATAGGAAGCCTCTCTATCGCTTACACTATAAAGAAAACATAGTAAGGAGCAAGCTTGCCATTTAAATAGAGAACAAAAAATTAAAACAAGCTTTCTCGAGAGATCTCGGTTGTGGTTTGAATGATCTTGATTGGCTTTGAATCAATACACCCTTGAAAACTGTGGTATGTTCTGATCAAATCAGGAGACTCTGAGTGTCTCGTAAATCTAATTATAAAATAATAGAATGATTACAATTCTGTAACCTCTAGAATAAGTTGGCCAGGAAGGGAGGAGAGTGACCTGGGCAGAGCCAACTCATGCACCTGTCCCCCAGAGGATGGGGTGACAAGAGAGACTATGACACTGTCCTTTGCAGCCCTGTTAACTCTCCCTCCCACTGGGAATTAGTAACTGGAGCCCTCTTTTGACCACCTTTACTCTCACCTAGTCCCCACCTTAAGACAAGTCTAAATATTACTCCCCTTCCCCAAAATCCCAACTACAAAAGCATTTGAAAATAATTATATGTTTACTGGGGAGACAGAGGGAAGACAGTCACACCATATATCATATTCCACCCAACATAATTATATTAAGTCCCTCTTAGTCATGTCTATGTTCTCTCTCTCTACAGTCCCTTTTTAGGGCCACCTAGTACCTCTTCCCTGCCCTTCCCCCCAACTCTGGCTTCCCCCTACCTCCTGGACCATTCCTTCTGGGTCCTACTACACCAGCCTTCCTCAACACTGGTGACACCCCATGATCCGCTGGGGAGCTTATAAAGCAAACCAATGCCAGAACCCTATTCCTGAAGACACTGATTCAACCCATCTGAGCCTATTACTGTTTCAAAGCCACTAAGGTGCTGTCAGAACCCTTTATATTTGCTCTTTACGTTTGCTTACATAGCCCATCTCAATTTCTCTGATATACGTCCTTACCCTTCACTCAACCCTCTGAAGAAGGCCACGGGGATGTTTTCTGCTGTCGTGTTAATAACCTGGCATCTGGTCAACAAGCCAGTCTCTTGTAAGCTTAAAGTATGAGAATTCATCCCATTAGAGCCTAAAAATTTGTTTAGAAATTCTTTCCCTTTGGCACGATAATAAGAAGACCAGCATGGGACATAATCATAAATGGGTGCTAAGGTTTAATTACAAGGACATTCACAGTTTATAACGGTGAAAATATATGATTTAGCAGTCGATTTGGTTAAATAAATTGTAGTATATTAGTTTATTTCTATGATGAAATAGTATGCATCACCAAAATAACAGTATTTTGTGAAGGAAACTACCATAATGTAATAATTTCCTCTTTTTATTTTAAAAACATCAAACTGGGGACGCCTGGGTGGCTTAGTCGGCTAAGCATCTGCCTTCAGCTCAGGTCATGATCCCAGGGTCCTGGGATCGAGTCCTGAATCGCACTCCCTCCTCAGCGGGGAGTCTGCTTCTCCTTCTCCCTCTGCCTGCTGCTCCCCCCTCTTTGTGTTCTCTCTCTCTGTCAAATAAATAAATAAATCCTGAAAAAAAATAAAAAATTAAAACATCAAACTGGCAGAAATTTGAATTGTACAATGGCTACCAATATATCCTTTACCTAGATTCACCTACGGCTAACATTAGCCACATTCTTTCCTCATACTGTGTTCATATTTGGGTGTATGTTTTGTTGTTTGAGTTTTTTGGGTTTTTCTGTTTTTTTTGTGTTTTTCAGAATCCTTTGAAAAATCAACTGCAGACTTTCTCACTCCACCCCCAAGGACCACAGCATGTGTCTCATCTCCTAAGAACTAGCACTATGACCTACATGAGTCCAGGATCATTATCACACCTAAGACATCAGTACTGATAGAATAATAGGATCTAATATAGAGCCCATATTCAACCTTCTCCACTTGTCCCCCAAAATGTCCTCTATAGCTATTTTCTGAAATCCAGCTCCAATCAAGGATCATGTGCTGCATTTGGTCACTCCTTAGTCTCCTTTTAATCCACAATGGTCCCAAGCCCTGTTCATTTCTTCTTTTATGACATTGGCTCTTTTTTTTTTTTTTAGAGTTCAAGCTTGTTTTGCCAAAAATGCCACAATCTGAATGTCTGATCGTTTCTTCATGATTGTGTTTAGGTTAGACCCTTTCACCAAAAATACCACCCAGGCAATATTGTGTTCTTCCCCTTACAACGCACCAAAGGCCGATTGTGTCAACTGGTCCCATTATTGGGGGTAATCTAATTTGATCCCTTTCGTAAGGTGATTGCTGCCAGACCCCTCCAATGTAAACGTGTTTTTACCTTTTTGCAAGTAGTAAGTGATGTGTAGGGTGATACCTTGACATGGTGTGGATATCCTTTCCCCAAAAATCCTTCCTCCAATGCACTCACTGATAACCTTGCCTGAATCAATTATTACCAGAATGGTTGCAAAATGGTCCTCAGCATAATATTAAATGAAAAAATATTAAGGCACACAGCTACATCCCTTATGATCTCAACCAGTGGTGTGCTGGAGCTGATTCTTCCAGGCCTACAAAAGCCAACTGTTAAATCTTCAGGAATTTCAAAAGTCAGTTGTTAAATTATTGATTGCTTGAAATCAGCCATGGTGGAAATATTTACAAGATAGATATAGGCTAATGCAATAGCCAAAGAGCCATGGGCCCATTTCATAAAAGACTCAATCAGAATCTTCTGGATGGGGGTGCCTGGGTGGCACAGTCGTTAAGCATCTGTCTTCCGCCCAGGGCGTGATCCCGGCATTCTGGGATCGAGCCCCACATCAGGTTCCTCCGCTATGAGCCTGCTTCTTCCTCTCCCATTCCCCCTGCTTGTGTTCCCTCTCTCGCTGGCTGTCTCTATCTCTGTCAAATAAATAAAATCTTTAAAAAAAAAAAGAATCTTCTGGATGGGATCAGCCTCATCAAGTGTCAGAGACACTGATATCACAGTATGCAAAGTTGGACAGGAATATTCCAGATGGAAGGCTATTAGGCAGAGGTCCCCAAGACTCAGTCTTTGTGTGGTTCCTGCCATCAACTGCTCTTCATACAGGAACAGGAACTGTGGACTTAGTGATTCAGGTATCCCAAGTACACGTCCTCAAGCCTTTTGTAATAGGCTATGAGTGTATACTCATTGCTAACATCTCAAAGGCAAGGTAGAGTCAATACATCCAAGGGAAGAGTCAGCCTGGCCCCTTTGTTGTTGTTGTTTTTTTTAATTTAATTTGAGTATAGTTGGCACACAATGTCACATTAGTTTCAGGCGTTCAGCGCAAAGATTCAACAAGATTATACATTATGCTGTGCTCGCAAGAGGAGCCACCGTCCCACACCACACAATGCCATGGCAATATTATTGACCGGATTCCTTACGCTGTACCTTTTCTCCCTGTGACTTCTTCATCCCGTTACGGGAAGCCTGGACCTCCCACTACCCTTCACCCATTCTGCCCATCCCCCCTACCGGACTTCCCTCTGGCACCTGTCAATTTGTTCTCTGTGTTTATAGGTCTGATTCTGCTTTTCGTTTGCTTGTTTATTCGTTTGGTTGTTTAGATTACACATATGAATGAAATCATGTGTTATTTGTCTTTGTCTGACTTATTTCACTTAGCATAATGCCTTCTAGGTCCATCCATGTTGTTGCAAACAGCATGATCTTGCCCTTTTTTATGGGTGTGTAATATTCCTCTGTGTGTGTGTGCGTGTGCGTGTGTGTGTGTGTGTGTGTGTGTGTGTGTACGTGTGTGTACCACTTATTCCTTATCCATTCATCTACTGATGGACACTAAGCCGTTTCCATATCATGGCTATTGCAAATACGCTGCCATCAACATAGGGGCCCATGTATCTTTTTGAATTAACGTCTTTATTTTCTTTGGGTAAATACCTACTGGCCTGCTGCTTATATATGTTCATTTAAACGCTAAGCACTTCAGCACACATTATCACATCCCGATCCTCAGTACACTCTGCAGTCAACAGGCCAGGCTGCATTCTGCATTTTCAAAAGGGAGATCATTTAATGCTTGGAGAGAGGAAATGAGTCGCCCGAGGCCCACGGTCTCTGATATGCTAAGACTGGCCAAGGCAAACCTCAGCATTTCTTCGCATTCAGTTTGTCAGGAGAGGGAAATACAAAGGGACTAGAGGACATGGCCTGCCTGAGAAGGGGTGTCCTTTGCTGGAGCATCCTGGAGAACCAGCTTGGCGGGACGACATCGGAGCCATGACTGGGAATCAGATCGCCTGGTTCTAGATCCAGCTCCGCTACCGGCCAGCGTGGCCCTGGCAAATCCGTCCCCTTCTCCCAGCCCAGGCCTCCCATCCTTTAATATGGGAAGATACAAGTGGATGATCTCTAACATAAAGCCTGGCTCTAGGATGTAGATTTCTGTTCCTCTTCACTCTGTTTGGTATTCTATGATTTGTGCTTTTGGAAAGCAAATCGATATGGTTTCTTATTATAAATACTTCACCTTCCTTCATATAAATGCTGGTGAATATGAAGTTATAGGTCCCCAGAGGGACTTTCCTTTCCACGCCAAACCGCAGTGCCTATTCACATGACCAAAAACAGTTGCAGCTTTAATCTCCTGATGACAGCTATGAGAGATAAATGCAGAGGGCGGGAAGGCACAAAGCCAGCAGTATCAAGACATCATCCCAAATCTCAACCATCTTTGAATCATCTTCTTAAGCAAACTCCAAGGCTCTAGCTGAGCCCAAAGACCTGACACCCCACAACGACAGCTAATGTTCTCCGAGCTTTCCGTACATTTGTTTATTTCCCATTGTTATCATTCCCATTTCACACTTGAGGAACATGAGGCCCAGAAAGGGTAGGTAACTTAAACCATGTCACCCAGCAAGTAAGTGGTAGAACCAGGATTCAAACCCAAGCATTCTGCCTCCAGACTGGCTTCTGGTTTATAATCAATAAAACCAAGAAACATTACTATGGGATAAGCTTGTTGCCACTGTGCTTAGATAATATTTTGAAATGTTAACTATGGGTTTTTCCCTTTGATCTTGTATTTCTTGACACCCCATGGCCCTTTCCCTATTCCAGCAGACCTAGCGTGTGGCATCTTGTGCCTCAGAGACAGAGGCAACAGTCTGGGAGGACTTACAATGTGAGGGCAAGACTTGGAGCCTGGGGGCTAGATGAGGCCCACGGTTACAGGCAAGGGACCTGGAGTGGGGGTGCAAAGAGCATGGAGATGGGGTGTGTGCACAGGCCCTGGAGCTGTTTCTGTCCATCCCTGGTTGGGTGGGAGTGACAGAAGCCAGATAGGTTCCGAAAATCTGAGAGCACTGGAAGGACGGTGACAACCTCAAGTGGAAATGCGTTACTGGGGCATCCAGGTGGACAGGATGTGAGATCGCCATGTTGTCATGACCCACGAGGGCTGGTGGGCGGCTGTGTGCGTGTGGGGGGCTCTGAAGGACAGGGCAGTTAACTAGCTTAAAGAGCCCCTTCTGTGGGGATGAGAATGACACAGGAGTGGCCCACAGCTCCGCCCCAACCCTGTGGCCCCACAACCCTGGGGTGGGGGAGCACAAACTGGCTGAGACCATTTCCACCACACGGTGGAAGCAGGGATAAGTCACGAAAAGATAAAGTTATCTTTGTTGCCTACATTGGATTTTGTGGACTGACATTTGTCCCTGTTATTTTAAACAACAGGATTCTGAAGGCATGAAATATGGATCCTGTTTTCAAGTTGCTCCCAACCTGGGCAGGAGGCAGAGCCCAGGGTGCATGAGGTCTGAGGGCCTGATTGCAAGTCTGGTTCCCCCACTTTCCAAAAGAGTCTGAGCTTTAGGGACCGTCGCCTGGAGAATGCACACATGGCACTAACTCACTAATTATTGGGTATAGTCAATGAAAGCCATGTGGAGGAACTTTATAAAACCTTGGGGTGCTATATGAATGAAAGAAATTTTCCTTATACTTATCATCATTGCCCAAACACACAAAAGAATTCGAGAACTCAAGACAGGATATCATTTTTGTGGTGCATAGTGGGTGCAAAGGAGGTCCAAGAAGGACTAGAACATGCCATCATGTATGAAGTAGGACTGTAAAATGCCCTGTCCACCCCTCTTCCAAATGACCATGATGGCACGATAGTGTTTCTAGAAAAGGCCGCAACACATCTAAGTCCCAGCCACTTATTCCCGCCCCAGCACCCTTCCTGGCCCACAGATCTTCCTCACAAACCGACTCCCTACTGCCCGTGGGCCTGACCTGGTACAGTTCCCTCGGCCAGGCACACGGCTCCCTGCTCGTCCTGCTCCAGGTGCCCAGACCCCCTGGGCCCTGCCTGGTGCCAGGCACAATGAGGACACGGACTCAACCTTTTCTTGAGTGACATGGGGCCTCTGTTTCAACATCCACTCCCAACTCCATTTCCTTTGCGAGACCCTTCTCACTTCTCCTCTTTGCCTTCCACTGCAAGTGACCGTGGCCTCGTTTGTGACCTTATCCAGACCCTTGTCACTGCAGCCTTCGTCACAGTCTGTCTACATCCCTTATGAAGCGGCACTGGTGCAGGGGGCCATGTGTTTGCGCCCACCCCATCCTCCCAAGGTATGGCATGGACCCTCCCACTTAGAAGGCAGTCAAGAAAGGAACAATGAAGGGAAGAAGGTATAAAACACACATGCCTTGTTACACCATGAAGGTCAAGGATGTGTTTCATACTCAATATTCCAATGACCCAAGGGAGTAAATGTGGAAAACAGAGCTCCCCCTGATTCTTTTCTCCCAGGCCCAAAGGCAGTCACTGTTGTCATATTCTTGTGTATTCTAGAAATAACCTCGTACTTGTATTCTTTTTTTTTTTTTTTTTTATTCGACAGGATAGAGACAGCCAGCGAGAGAGGGAACACAAGCAGGGGGAGTGGGAGAGGAAGAAACAGGCTCATAGAGGAGGAGCCTGATGTGGGGCTCGATCCCATAACGCCGGGATCACGCCCTGAGCCGAAGGCAGACGCTTAACCGCTGTGCCACCCAGGCGCCCCTCGTACTTGTATTCTTGTGTAAGCCCCTTGTACCCAATGAATGAAGACAGATAATGACAAATTAACGTGGAGGACGGGGTGCTGCGGGCCACAGACCCGAATGGATACTTAAGGGAGGGATCAAGAGAAATGCCCTGGAAGCCAGGATGAGATTGTACAGCATTAGGGGAGCCTAAAACTTTATCAGTTGGCCTGTGGCCAGAAGCCAGGAAAGGCACTAAAGCAGAGAACCTTCTCAAAGAACCTTCTCCAAGAAATCTGTTTATGAAGGAAGGAACTGTTCAGGGAAGTAGTGGTCAACCCTGCCCTTTCTCAACATGTAGCCCTAAAGGAGGGCTCCCCAGAGAAGGTCTACAGAATGACATGAGTCTGGGCTTCATGAATTCTCAATTCTCAACGTTCCTAAATGCTTTCAAATGTGCTTTGGAAGCGCCGAAGATGGCTGGGCCGTCATGAAGGCAATACGGTGAAAGAATGGGTTAATGGATGTGTGGTGCTGGGGAGGGAGGCCGCTCAGAGCTACCACAGGGAGAGAGAGCAAGGGAGGTCAGGAGAGGCAAAGGACAGTAGAAACTCCAAGAGAAGGGGAAGAGACACACGGAGACCCCATGACGGTGCACTGAGGAACGAGAGTCAGACCAGCCTGAGAGCAGCCCAGCGTGGAAGGGAGGCGAGGACTGCAGGGTGCTGTGGGGAGGCCACTGGCTGGGCAGGTGTCGTGGGCACAGGAAGGTGGCTGTCAGCCACTGCAGCTCTGCACCAAGACCAGATGGTGTGCCGATACAGAGAGGCAGGAACACATCTAAGGAGGGAAGCTGAGGGCAGAACTGGGGGTGTGGCCCACAGCAGCCACCCCCACACTTAAGCCCACCTGTCCTCGTCTGCAGACCCAGCCCAGTGCAGGCTCCTGTCCACATCGGTGGGAATTAAGAGGCTCTAGCAGACTTCTCAGTCATGGAACCCCACCCCACCACCGTCCAGTTAAACACACTGTTGATCCTGCTTTGACTTGGTACCCTCAATCTAGGGGCTGCCCGATGATCCACTCCTCCTACCAAGATCCAGTTTAAATGCTGGCTTCCCCAGGCCTGGACCTCGGGGACGCCCTTCCAATAGCCCCACGGGCCCGGGGTCCAGTGCCTGTGTGAGCCCTGCTGTTTGCCCCACCAGGCCTTTCTGATGTGCTGCCCACCCGGATCTCTGGACGGCGCCTCTTGCAGCCCTCCCAGCACTGAGTTCCACGCACCTGCTGGGTGCCCACCTGCCACTCCATGCTGAGCCTCCTGCCCTCAAACCCCATCCCTCACTGAGCCCTTTCACCAGACACCACACTGCCCAGAAGCCATGGGCACCTGCCAGGTGGCCTTCTCCTCGCGCTACCCACTCCATTCGGGTGGACACAGTTCATCCCTAGATTCCTGCTCGCTTTCTCATTCACTCACTCAGCAAATATCTATGGAGCCCCAACTATGGCTCAGGCACTATGGACACAGCTGAGAACAAAATCAACAAAATTCCGTTCCCTCATTTTCTCAGAGCCAAGTTTTGCATTTTATGATTAAAGCTCTCAGCAGGATTTCCTCCTCTGTCTGCCACTTTATTTTTTTTAATGATTCTCTAGCTTATTTCAGCAGTTTAAATGAATTTGTGGGTTTTTTTTTAAGTAAGCTCTACACCCTACATGGGGCTCGAACTCACAACCCTGAGATCAAGAGTTGCGTCTATACCGGCTAAGCCAGCCAGGCACCACCTCTCACTCTACCACTTTATAATTTGATTTTTAATTTCTTCCTTTGGGGATGATAGTGTTTTAGTGGAAAGAGCATGGGTTTCACGCCACCAGAGAACTCTGTGCTGGAATCAGGGTGGTCTCTGACACTCTGAGTGGGGTGAGCTGGTCATCCTGTCTAGGACTCCCATTTTCTTTTCTGTGAAATAAGGAGAAAACTCTTCAAAGAGTTTTTCTTTTCCTTTTCTGAAAATTAAATAAGACAATGTACGTAAAGCTCTTGTTAAAAAGTAGAACTTCAGTAAACATTAACGGCCTTCTCTTTCAAAATATCCCCTTGCCCATCGTGGCCAACTCTCTCAACGCCCCACCGCCTGTCCCTTCATCCGTTCTGTGAGCCCATCCCCAGCTTCTGTGTGCCTTGCTTTTAAAGGCTCACGTCTGTGATCTTCAGAGGGCTGCTCTGGGTGGTAGAGCCATTCCCCCTAAGCAGGAAATGCCTGGGAATTGATGTCTGCCCCTACACACACATACACACACACACACACACACACACACACACACAAACACACACACACGGGACAGGGCAGCCAGCAGACAGGGACTGATCCTTATAGAAGGAAAATTCTGAGATGTAATTTAGGCTCCAGAGCTCCCCTCGGGATCAGGCTGAGGCTGGAAGCTCGCTTCAAACTGCCGTTGCTTAACTTCTTCCCTTCCCTGTTTTATACCCCTCCACTCCGCCCCACCCACCTCCTACTAGTTTCTCAGGGGAATTTTCTTAATAAATGACTTACACACAAATCCTCACCTTGGGGTCTGCTTCTGGAAAACCAGACAAAGATACCTGGTGCTACAGACCGAATGTTTGTGTCTCTTTCCCCAAATTCCTATGTTGAAATTCTAACCCCCAAAGTGATGGCATTAGGAGGTTGGGGCTTCGGGGAGCTGACTGGGTCATGAAGGTGGAGCCCTCAGGAATGGGATCAGTGCCCTTCATCCCGGAGAGCTCCCTCACCCCTTCCACCATGTGAAAACACCATGAAAATAAGCAGTCTATGACCCAGGAAGCGGGTCACCAGACAGAATCTGCCAGTGCCCTGATCTCGGACTTCCCAGCCTCCAGAAGCATGAGGAATAAATGTCGTGTGTTAGTGTATTATAGTAGCCTGAATGAATGAAGACACTCAGAGAGCTTTTGTTCTCTCAATGGAGATGGATAACAAACCGGAGGAAAAAGCAAAATATGCAGTATGTTAGTGATAAATGCAGAGGAGAAAGTAAAGAAGGGGACAGGGGAATGCAGTATAGATGGGGACTGAATTTTGGGTAGAGTGACATGAGTATGTGGCATCTGAATATAAACTGAGAGACAAAGTGTGCCTGAGAAAGCGAGCTAAGGAGACAGAGCTCAGAGGAACAGCACGTATAAAGGCCCTATGGCAGGAATGTGCCTGGCATGTTCCCGGAACAACACGGAGGCCGGAGCATCTGCAGCGGAGTAAGAGAGAGAGTAACAGGAGATGAGGACAGTGAAGGAAGGGAGAGCCAGCGAAGTGGGGAGATGATGGATGCGTCTGGGTTGAAAATCATCATGATCTGACTTGGGTTTCCTTACTAGCCTCTGTGTTGAGACTAAAGGCGGACAAAAGAAGCAAACATACCTGCTAGAAGGCCAATGCGGTAACTCACAGCATTCATGACAGTGGCATAGACCATGGTGCTAACAATGGAAGTGGTGAGAAGTGGTTGGATTCTGGATACATTTTGAAGATAGAGTCAAAAAGATTTCCTAATATAATGAAGATGAGGTGTGAAAGAAAGATGGGCCAAGAATGACTCCAAGATTTTGTTTCTCAGATGCTGGAAGGCTGGGGTTGCCACTAACAGAGATGGGGAAGATTCTAGAAGGAGCAGATTTGCAAGACAGGATCAGGAGCTCATATTTGAGATGCCAGTTAGACATCTAAGTAGCAATGTTAGGGGTACATTGGGGTATAAAACTCAGAGCAGGGAAAGGCCCCTGTTCTGTCTAATCTCACCATCCCATTGCCTGAAGAGCTCCTGGGTGGACCAATGAAGCCAGGAAGTCTAAAAGGAAGTGAAACTCATGATGCCTGGTACCTTCAAACCTGGGCTTTTGGGTGACCCTGCAGGGGGCCTTGGGGAGCTTGGATCTTCGAGCTCTGCTGTCTGAACACCATGGAAGCCAGCTCAATTCCTGTCGGGGTGGCAAAGCTGAGTTTCACACCCCAACTGTTGTGTGGCATAGAAAATTTGCAGTCAAAGGTACCAATCACTGGGCAAGATAGAGTCAGGGACAGAGAGGCCACAGTGCTGGAGAAGCTTTGCTAAAAGAAATCTTTGCCTGCCTCTTCATTCCTTTCAACACCCCAGATTTTAAACATCTGGATAGAAGCAATGGAGGAGCCATTCCTGGCTTTTGCAGAGGAAAGTGAAGTAACTCAACATTTGTTTCAGGAGGTTGGCCATGAGGGTAACAGGATTCTCTATTAGAGAGACCAGGGACTAGAGAAAGGGAGACTTGTTAGAAGAATATTGCAGTAATACTGCAGACAGATGGTGGCGGGCAGTAGCATTAGGGATAAAAAGTATTGAACAGTTGTAAGATAAATGAAAAGGGCAGAATAAACAGACTCACCACTTGGCTGGGGACCAGGGATAAGGAAGTTGGACAACATCTGAGTTACTGGGTCTATGCAAGAGTGAAAGAGGAGGAGGAGTAGGTTTGGGAGAGAAGATAATTCACTTTGGATGAGTTTTGTTGGTATGAGAGTGATATACTCAGCTGTGTCAGTCAGCTATTGCGATAATAACACTGTGTAACAAAACACCCCAATGCTCAGCTTCTTAAATCAATAGTTATTTCTTCTCATTCACATGTTTATGGGTCAACTGTATGTTGGCTAATCTAGGCTGAGCTGTTCCATGTCTGTCTTATCATTCTTAGGTCAATGTGGACTGGCAATGGATGCCTTGCTATCCAAGGTATGACCTTCTTCTGGCAAAGATAGGAGCTTGAGAGGGCAAGCCCAAACACACAAGCACATTTCAAGTCTCTGCTTGTATTACATATGCTGACATGCATTGGCCAAAGAAAGTCACATGACTGAGCCCAAAGTCCAGGGACAGGGGGAAGGGAGAAAGGAGTAAATAATTGACAAACCACAATCAAATCCAGGGCTCAGCACACTATAAACTGTAAGCCAAATCCAGTCTATCACCTGTTTTTGTAAATAAAGTTTTATTGGAACACAGTCATGCTTGTTTGCCTGTAGCTGCTTTCATGCTACAGAGGCAGAGTATCAGGGCTCAGAAGTTGAAGATATTTACAGTCTGGCCCTTTATAGTGAAAGTTTCCAGATCCCTGATCTAATCTACCACTCTGGCCAATGTACAATAATTAGGTAGTCTTCACAGTCTAGCCCCTGCATCATAATGAGCCCCACTGAAAGCATTTTATGTCACTCAGCTGCCTCTTACACCCTCCACTTCTGAGATGTTTTATTATATCTCAAGCCAAGAAAACAGTGGGATCCAAACAGAAATCAAGGATGCTGTGCCAAGGGTCGTCTATAACGTCTGCATTTGTTCCATGGGAAGCTATGCTTCACCCAAGACCAGCACAGGTGATGAATTTTTAAAGATGCATTCCTTATCAGCACTGTCAGTCACTACTTAGGAACTTAGATCTCACACATGGACTCAACAGTCTAGAATAAAAATTGACTGGAAAGTTGTGGCTTATGTCTATAATCTGTGCCCAGATTTGAGGAAGCAAAGTATACATTCGGCAGGAGACAGAGCCCCCTGGAGGGAATGGGCTGTGACAAGAAGCACAGGGCCAGTTAAAGTTCCTTACCACCCAGCATCAGCCAGGGAGGATGGGGGATGCCTCAGAACACAGTTATATTTGCAAACAGCCCTCATAAGTGGCCATGAGTTCAAGATGGAAATTTACTGAGTGCTGGGCATCAACCACCAGGAAAGAAACTTTCTGCTGTGTTTTCTCCTAAGGCCCTTTGCCAAGGTTGCTGAGACTACTACGTGCATTCCCCAGATCACACTGTCACTCAGCTCTGCTGCTGCTGCTGAATGCAGTGCTTGGAAAGGCCAGCCTGGGCTCTCTTGCTCCAACAGGTTCTACGTCTATCCACAAAACTATTCATTGAGGGCCTGTCATGAGCCAAAGACTGATGTAGGCCCTGCGCATAAAGCAGTGGATGAAACAGACAAAGATGCCTGCCCTCATGGAGCTTACATTCTGGTGTGTGCGGTGGGAGGAGGAAGGGAAAGACAGACAGTTAAAATCAGTAAGCGAAATATGCGGCATGCCAAGTGTAAGTAGAATGGAGGGAAAATGGAGGAAGGCAAGGAAATGCCAGCATGGCAGTGTGCTGCAGGGGGTCAGCGAAGCCTCATGGAGAAGCTAACAGATGAGCAAGGACTTGAAGTGAATAAAGGAGGGAGGCGTATATGTATTCAGTGACAGGGTGATCCAGGAAGAAGGACCAGCAAGTGCAAAGGCCCTGAGGTGGAAGCATGGCTGAGAAGAAACACTCATGTTCCCAGAATCTGGTTCCAGATTCTTCAGCCAGACTGAAGACAGGAAGTCGTTTTTAAATTAGAGCAGCTTCCCTCCTCAGCGTGATTAATTACTCCTTTTCCTGGATTGGCTGGATATGTATTCAGTGGAGAAATGTCGTCCCCCAGCCTGCTTCTACCTTAATCTCTTCCTCGTCGGGAGCTCCTCTCCTGATGCCTGCCCAGGTTAATGGTGGCCACTGCTCTCCTGGGGCTTCTGAGTTTGACCTTGAATTCACCCCAGGGTCACTGTGTGGGGCAGTGGGCACACCCAGAGCATAGGCCCCACCCTGGGTACCAGCGAGTACCCCCAACAGAGAGGATTCTGTCTCCTGCCCCCATCCGGCTGCTCTGTTCCACATATCCTCTGCTGAATGCCAACCTTCACACCCTCAGGTGAAGGCAGTAGGGGAGACTCTGGGGAGGCAGCCAGGTCTGTGGAGGTGAGGCTTGCTTCCCCAGGCTCACCTTCAAGCCCACCTCTCCATTCTCTCCATTCTCCCTCTTCTCCCCTTATCCTCTTCCTCATGCTCCAGGATGCCACCCCGTCCAGGAAGCCTCCTTCCTGCTGAAATAACTTCTCTCTTCTTTGGATTGACATAGCAATTCTCTCGTCTAAAATCAGAAGCCACAGCCTCTTATATTGCAGGTGGTTGAGCCCATTTCCCCATGAAATGTAGGCTCCTTGAGGCCAAACTTGGACTCATTCTTGCTTCTCTGTTGCACCTGAGTAAACCCTTCATGGATTAACTTCAAGATGTTCCTTGTAACAGGCTGTTTTAAACACCTTCCTCCCAAATCCCAAGGCTCTATTCCTCCTGACCCAATGGCCGACCTCATCTGGTGGGGTAAGGCCTGGGGGGCATCCTGGGGAGCAGTGCCCCGCCTCTTCCCCAAACCTACAGAATATTTGTGGCTCATAGGCCTTGGGTGCTACAGGTCAGAGAGTGAGGCCACAGCTTCAAAAATGGAATAGGCTATAATAATAAAAAGATTAAACATGAATGTTTTTTCTCAAAACACAAGGCGTTGGCCATCTTCAGCATCACAGCCAGTCTGAGCTCTTCTCTGGCACTGATTGGACTGGGCTCAGGAGGGACAGCATGTTTTAAAACTGTTTACAGGACAAGGGGGAAACTCAAAGAAGCCAAAGAAAGACCTACTATTAGGGGGCCAGGTGAACTGGGGTGCCCAACTGCAGGAAGGTCAGCATCACTGGTCAGCTCTAGGTCAGGGCCACAAGGTCACAGAGAGGAGCTTGTTCTTTGAGTAAACAATATTGAGCATTTGCACTTGAAGAGGTACTTTGTGACCAGTACTATGCAAATATAACCGGAACGTGGCTGGAATCAGGGGAACCCAAAGGTGCAGCACAGAAGGGTCACTCGGCTTGACCTTCAAACTCCACAGAGTGCTTTGAACTCAGACTTACAATTCTCCCCAGTGAGGCTCTTCATACAGTCACAGATACCAGCTAGCAGCATGGATAGGAGAGGACAATCACCACTCACTTCCAATGTCACAGGACAGGGCCATGAAGCACTATGAAATAATATGGTTTTATAAACCCCATTATTTTCTTCAAGATAGTGCAATTCTACTGTATTTGTTTTTATAAAAGTGTTCATTTTTGTCAATACTTAAAATAGTTTAAATATGCCATGACTCCAAGAAGCAAAGATACTCCAGCAGCAATGAGCTCCCCTAGTGCTCAGATCTTGGTCTCTAATATCATCCTCCACTAAAAGGAATCAGATCCCTCCAGAAAAGGCTGGTTCCAACTGGTATAAGATGAGCCTGGAATATCTTGTTATGACAGAAAAGTAGGTGGTCAAAAAGTGACGGGTACATGTCATAAGGTCATGCGACCCAGCTTGGAGAGACAGCCACTGACTACATCCACAATTAGAGCAAGGTAATTAAGTGCCATGTAATTAAACAGTAATGCATTATAAGCCACTGAAAGAGACAGAAATTCATGGGGTGCCTGGGTGGCTCAGTCGGTTAAGCACTCAGCTTCGGGGGGGGGGTCCTTGCTCAGCGGGGAGTCTGCTTCTCCCTCTCCCTCTGCCTGCTGCTTCCCTGCTTATGCTCTCTCTCTGTCAAATAAATAAATAAATAAAATCTTTAAAAATAAAAAGAAGTACTTCAAGACTCCATGCTGATAATAAATAGGTACATAAATAGAGGACAGGAAGAACTCTTGGTTGAAATAGGACTCTTGAGGGTCGATTATTAAATGTGGTGGGATCGGTGAAGCTGGAAAATCACCACTTTGCAACCATTAGGGTAAAGACTGGATCAGGCAAGAAGCAACAGTGGATGCGAAGTCTAGGGGGAAATTGAGACAAGGAACAGGATATTTATATAGTCTTAAACTGTTCTCCCATAGATTATGTATTATTACAAGGGAGAAAATAATAATCATACAATGAAAACATCAGAGAACACCTAGACTGGGTGATAAAAATTAGTGTCATTGTGGCGCCTGCGTGGCTCAGTGGGTTAAGCATCTGACTCTTGATTCCGGCTGAGGTCATGATCTCAGGGTTGTGAGATCAAGCCCCATGTCAGGCTCCCTGTTGAGTGTACAGTCTGCTTAAGATTCTCTCTCTCTCCCTCTGCCCCTCCCCACTCCCTCTCTTAAAAAAATTAGCATCATCGGGGCGCCTGGGTGGCACAGCGGTTGAGCGTCTGCCTTTGGCTCAAGGCGTGATCCCAGTGTTATGGGATCAAGCCCCACATCAGGCTCCTCCGCTATGATCCTGCTTCTTCCTCTCCCACTCCCCCGGCTTGTGTTCCGTCTCTCGCTGGCTGTCTCTATCTCTGTCGAATAAATGAATAGAATCTTTAAAAAAAAATTAGCATCATCAATGAGAGACAGATGGGTACCTTATGCTCCTCAGCTATGATGCCCTGGGAAGGACACATTATCACCTATGCAGTGTTCCAGCCACGAATACAAACTCCAATCTAATCATCAGGAAAACATCAGGCAAACACAAAATGAGGCCCATTCTGTTAAGGAGGGGGCACACTGTATTCCTTCAAAAATGTGTCAGGGGCGTCTGGTGGCTCAGTTGTTAAGTGTCTGCCTTCAGCTCAGGGCCTGATCCCAGGGTCCTGGGATTGAGCCCCGCATGGGCTCCTCTGCTGGGAGCCTGCTTCTTCCCCTCTTACTCCCCTTGCTTGTGTTCCCTCTCTTGCTGGCTGTCTCTCTCTCTCTCTGTCAAATAAATAAAATCTTAAAAAAAAAAAAAAAGTCCATGTCATGCAAGACAAAGAAAGCTGTGGAATGTTCCAAATTAAAGAAGGCTAAAGAGACATGACATTTAAACCCTGACCCTAGACTGGATCCTATATGGCAGTTTGGGGGGGGGGGATACTATTATGGACATTATTGGGTTAACTGATAAAATTGGAATACAAATAGTAGATTTTATAGAAGTATTGTATCAATGTTAAATTTGCTTAAGTTTATAACTGTACTATGGTTATGTACAAGAATATCCTCATTTTTAGAAAATACACACTGAAATATTTAGGGACAGAGAGCCATGATATATGTAACTTACCTGCAAATGTCTCAGAAAAGAAATTAGATCGGTGATAAATGGATATATGATAGATAGGTAGATGGATGGATGCATGCATGCGTGGGTGGGTGGATGATGCATGGATGGGTGGGTGGATAGGTGGATGGATGGATGGGTAGACGGATGGACAGATGAAAGAGGAAGGGGGAGGCAAACAACAAAGCAGATGGGTAAAGTGTTAATAAGAGCTGAATCTGGGTAAAAGGTTATAGGTGTGTTTATACTAATTTTATTTGTATGTGTTGTTTGTAAGATTGAAATTATTTCCAAATAAAACAAAATTTTAAAATGTTTCCACAATTTCAGGGGTCACTGGGTGGCTCAGTCGGTTAGGTGTCTGCCTTCAGCTCAGGTCATGATCCCAGGGTCCTGGGATCGAGCCCCCATCAGGTCCCTGCTCAGCAGGGAGTCTGCTTCTCCCTCTCCCTCTGGCTCTCCCCCGTCTCCCCCCTCCCCCCAGCCCCCTCTGATCTTTCTCGTTCTCTTGTGCATGCTCTCTTTCCCTCAAATAAATAAATAAAATCTTGAAAAAAATTCCCCCACAATTTCTATAGCCATGTTTTAGAATTTATTCATTTTTAATATAGCAAATGTCTTCAAAAACACAAAAGAAGCCCAGATCTGTTGTGATCTTTCAGCCACAAGAGGCTTTCACCTTACGACTGGTCCTCTCTCTCCATAGAAAGGGGAGGGGCAGGGACCCCTCAGAGAGGCTGGTCCATGCTTAGGCACCAGCTGAATGACCAGAGACTCAGCTGGCTCCATTCAGATTTTGATAAGTTGGAGACGCTCAGGATTTTGTTCAGGTTCTTAAGCTGAGACCATGTTAATTTGGAATGCTTACACATGGCTAGATATCTCCTCACTGCCGGGTCCCTTTCTCCTCTCTCTCTACCCCTTCCCTGGGCATGGTTATCCTCTCCACAGCTTTTGCTCACCATGTACAAGGTGCTGATTCCTATGATTACATATCTAGCCTCTTCTCTTAACTTCAGCCCCTCATATCCAACTACCTCCTTGACAACTGTGTCCCAGAGGTAGCTCAAACTGGTTCTTCTCCCAGATTCCCTCTGACAGAAAGAGCACCATGCAGTTGCTCGAACCAGGCCCTGCCTCCTAAACATCTGTCCAAGCCATCCACTTCTTTCCATCTCTAGATCAGCTCCAAAATAACCTCCCAGTTGTCCACACTCGCCCTCAAGTTCATTCTCTAGCAACAACCGTAAGGTTCTTTTCAGAATGAAAATCATCATCAAGCCCATCTCTCTTGAAAACCCACCTTCTGGCGACTCTTAGGATAAAATCCAAACGCTTCAACAAGACCTTGAAGACCTCAAATGGTGTATTCCAAGAGCTTCATTTCATGTCTCTCCACCATAGCCCTGCACACCCAACCACAAATGATGTCCAAGTGCCTGGAGTTCGCACTACTTGCCACCTCGGTGTCTTTCCAGGGGCTACTCCTTGTACCTGGAAGGTGCTAGTCCTCACCCCGCCCCTCCACCTTGCTCACCTCCATCCATCCTTCAACTCCATAGCCTGCAATGCTCTACAGGACTATGTGGGGGTCCCATGGCAGGGGAGGAACAAGGTCACAGGCAACAGGGAGGTCCCATACCCATAGGGGTATGGGACCCAGAAAACAGAGTCCTGGTGGGATTTGAGATTTCAAGCGGTCCTAGAAGTCCTCAGAGCTTGAGCCCTCCATTTCTGGGAGCGTGGCAGATTATACTTTCCCAGTATGGTCACCTTAATCTCTCCCATCCCATGTGCCCTTCTTAATGTGACTTTGACACCCAAAACTAAGGCATAAGAGGCATATAGCCTCTGTCTGGATCTCTTGGAACACTCACCTTGGAGCCCTGAGTCACCATGTAAGGATTCTGACCAGCTGAGGCTGCTACACTCTGGGCACATGGACAGGCCACATGGAGGTGTCCCAGCTCACGGCCCCAGCCGAGGTCCCAACCACAGCCAACATCAACCACCAGGCACATGAGTGAAGACAACCTCCTGCCGGAGTCACCTCAGCCATCAAGTTTTTTCAGATGAGGCCCCAAACAGCACGGAATGGAGACAAGCCATCCCCACTGTGTCCTGTTCGAATTTCTGACCCACAAAATCTGTGAGCATAATAAAATGGTTGTTTCAGGCCCCTGAGTTTTGGGATGGTTTCTTACGCAGCAATAGTAACTGGAACACACAAGATGTTAATAGATATTATACAAAAAGGAGGGGGGAGCGTTCCTGTAATTAAATGTTTGGAAAGTACTTCATTACACAAATTCCAAGTAAAACAGGGCTTTATTTTATTGCAGGATTCTTCACGGTCTTTAATACATAATGTGCACTGTGAATCTCCAAGAGGGAGATATGGTATTGGGTGTTCCCCAAATGATTTTTTTATGGGCTGTCATTCTGCAAAGGGCTGATGTCCAGCCTTAGCTTTATGGGGAAGCCATATGAGGCCCAGAAGTGTTCAGGGACCTACCCAGATATACCCAGAGTCAGGCCTAGTACCCAGGTCACTTGGAGGCTGGCTTAGGAGAAGCTCGGTGTCTGGCACATGGATGGGCACATTCAGACAGAAGAGCACAGTGTGGCTCTCTCCCGGCTCATCTTCTCCATCCCTTCGGCCTCTCCTGTGGCCTGCACCTCGCACCCCTGTCTCCTTCACCCCCCACCTCTTCTTTCTATGAAGACCGCCTGTCCTCCTCCCCAGGCAGCTGGAGGGATGGAGAAGGGGAAGGAAAGGCAGGAGCGGGCAGCAGCCCCCACTCCTTGACCCCCCGCTTCCCAACCCCAACACACCACACGCACGCACCACACACGCCACACACCACCCACCTCCACAGCCAACCTCAGCCCCTCACAGCTGGGCCAGCCTCCGTGAAAGCTGCTTCTCTGCCCCGAACACTGCCTGTTGTCTCATCCATGGAGTGGCTGGGCTCCTCCTCCTTCTTCCAGGCCCTGGCTGGAAGAGGAACACAGCCCTCCCTTGTCCCTCCTCTTGATATTTCCAGTAAAAGCACCTCGAACACAATCTCACTGCCACAGCCCTAATTATGTGTGAAATCATTTTTTTTTTAGCTCGAAACCAAAGCAAACAAGCGCACACAGAGAAGCCCATTCTCTCTGGCCCAGGAGGAGTAGCCTTGCTCCTGTTGGGTTACCTCAGGCCTGCACAGAGACCCCGCTGTGTTTCGCAAGCTGCCCGCCTGGCCAAGGTGCCTCCCAGGCCTGACCAGGGAAGCGGTCCGCCCTCTCAGGAGAAAGAGTGGGTTTCAATTTGCTCTGCACCTTCCACACAGGCTTATAGGAGCGCCACACAGGCCCGGCACACTGGGAGGCCCCAGGAAAACGCCTCTTTGGGGAAAGTGGGGGTGTTCAGGGGAGACGGACCTGGGGCAGGGAGTGTTCCCCAGAGGCCAGGAACTGGTTTCCTGATTCAGTCAAATCATTTTTCACTTCTGGTGAAATATTCGTCACTGTGTTTTATTATTTTATATTAGGGTTTCAAGTACGAAGTGGAGAAAACCATCCATGTCATCGTTCATATGTGGCCGTCGTCTCTTGTTTCTAGTACTTCCTCCTCTCCCAGATATTCATTCTCATCCCTTCTCCGTTGATAACTACGTTCAGATTTGATGAATACGCATTCTTTTATACATATGTGTGTCTTTGGAAAGATATTGCTGTGGTGAGTGTATGGGATTTTAATTTATCTCGGTGGTACTGGGAGAGATGCACTCTATTGCTAACTTTTTCATTCTGGTCCTATGTCTGGAAGATGTATCCCTGATTCTGTAGAGCTCTTCTATGCAGGATGGCTGTGTAACAGTGCCCCCCGTGCGTCCACTGGCCTGGTGATGGATAGCTGGGTTGTCTCCACCTCCCTACTACCACAAATAAGGTAATGATGGACATCCGTGTGCGTGTCCCTTTACGGATCTTGGCAGGAAATCTGTGGGCCTATATACCCAGGATTTGGATTGCAGACTTGCAAGATACACACTTACTTGGTTTCACTAAGTACTGTTGGATTGGTTTCCAGAACACCCATAACCACTTTACATCTTCACCCACAGGTTTCCTCACCATCTTACCAGCACTCGATATTATCCAACTTTCTAACGATTACCAATATCTGAGTACAAAATGGTATTGCTTTTTTCTTTAAGTATTTTTCTAATGGCTATTGAGGTGAGGTGAAGTGTCTCTTTGAAGGGTTCTTAGCCATGCAGATTTCTTCTGTTAACTGCCCACTTTCATCCCTTCTTTGACATTTTTCCATGTTCCCCACCATCACCACCCAAACAAAAAGCAAATAAGCAAACAAAAACCATCTGCTGGAATTGTGATTGAAATTGGATTGGATAAAGATTAATTAAAGGACAGTTTACATCATTACAATGTGGAGTCATCCATCCAGAATTATGGTCCACCATTGTCTAATAGAAATACAACATGAGCTGCATATGGTTTTTTTTTTAAAGATTTCATGTATTTATTTAAGAGAGAGGAAATGAACAGGGGGGAGGGGCAGGGGAGAGAAAGAAGCAGACTCCCTGCTGAGCAGGGAGCCCCACATGGGACTTGATCCCAGGACCCTGGGATCATGACCTAAACCAAAGGCAGACGCTTAATTGACTGAGCCACCCAGGTGGCCAACATGAGCTGCATACGTAATTTTAAAACTTTTAGTGGTAACTTTTGTTTAAAAAAGTAAAAAGATGCGGGTGAAATTAATTTTAACAGTACATTTTATTTAACTGAGTCTTCAAAATGGAATGTTGGTTTTACACTCCTACCACATTTCACTGAAGGCAGCTACATTTCAAGTGCTCAGTAGCTACATGAGGCTAGTTGCTATGGATCGGATGACATAGGTCTAACGCTTAATTTATCCATGTATTAATTTAAGATCTTAATTTTATTTTTAACATTTTATTTATAAATATCTCGAGAATTTTTTTCATTAAAATTTTTGTTACAATTGCAAATGTTATCTTATTTTCTGGTTGGTCTTTCTGGAGTATGGAAATGTTAGTGATTTTTTTCTTTTTTTACATTGATCTTGAATCTAATAAATGTACAAAACTCACTTATTAGTACCAGAAATTTGTAGATTCTGTTGAGTTTTTGCATAATTGAACATCTTTACCTATAAATAATACATTTTTACTCTTCCTTTCTAATTGCTCTATTATTTGTTTTCCTTGTCTTATTGCATCAAAAAAACACCTCAATTGCTATGTTGAATACGAAGAATCCTTGTCTTATTCCTAGTATTAAAAGCAATGCTTCTAAAGTTTCTCTTTAAGTATGAGATTTGGGGTAGATAAACTTTATCAAGGGAGTATCTGTCTATTCTTAATTTTTTAAGAATATTAAAAATCGCAAATCATGCGTGCTTTATCAAAAACCATTTTTTTTTAAAGATTTTATTTATTTATTTGACAGAGATAGACAGCCAGTGAGAGAGGGAACACAAGCAGGGGGAGCGGGAGAGGAAGAAGCAGGCTCACAGCGGAGGAGCCTGATGTGGGGCTCGATCCCAGAACGCAGGGATCACGCCCTGAGCCAAAGGCAGACGCTTAACTGCTGTGCCACCCAGGCGCCCCCAAAAACCATTTCTATATCTACTGAATAGAATAGATAGAATGTCTTGTCTTTGGTGTGCTTTTTCTCCTTTAGTTCGTTAATATGGTGAATTACACTGACATTGTTTTTCTGATGTTGCTTGCTTCCTGGGATAAACTCTATTTGATCATAATTTCTTATTTAAAAAATACATATTTGGATTAGTTCAATTGATGTCTTAAGATTTTCATAGTTATGCTTATAAATGAAACAGGGCTACAATATTCTTTTCTTGTGATGTCTTTTATCAATTTTGGAATCAAGAATATGCTAGTCACTCATATGTGGAATTTAAGAAAAAAACAGGTGAACATTCGGGAGGGGAAAAAAGAGAGAGAGAGAGAGAGAGAACCAAATCATGAGAGACTCTTAACTACAGAGAACAAACTGAGGGTTGATGGAGGGAGGTGGGTGAGGGATGGGATAGATGGATGATGGGTATTAAGGAGAGTGCTTGTTATGACGAGCACTGGGTGTTATATGTAAATGATGAACCACTAAACTCTACTCCTTAACCAATATTGAACTGTATGTCAACTAGCTAGAATTTAAATTTAAAAAAAAGAAGGATACGCTAGCCTCATAAAATCATTTTACTTATTTCAATTCTATTTTCTGAGTAATTTGTATAATGTATAATAATTGTGTCATCTTTAGAAGACATAATATTGCTTAGATTTGTTCTGTTTTATTTATAATCCAATCTGATCAGTGAGTTTAGCTCATTTACATTTATTTTAATTATTAGTATATTATGACTTATTTCAGCCATCTTATTTTGTGTTCACTTTTATTTATTATATAGATTTTTCTCTCTTTTCTACTTTCCATTGCATGAATCAGATTTTATTCTCCTGGATTGAAAGTTGCATATTTCATTTTTATTCTTCTAGTTGTTTTCCCTAACTTTTTAAGAATCATATTTATGTTTATTTTTTATTATTAATTTCTTTTTCATTGGCACTCACTCAGGTATTTGTGGTCTCCACATCCCCTCAACATCATCCCCACCCTGCCATACTGGTGTCACCTAGAACTGGTTCTTGAGGGTTATAAATAATTCTTCTTTATTTAAAATGTCAGTCTTTGTCATTCAGAGAATGACATTGAGAGAATGACAAATCATATTAAGTTATTTGTAAGTCCTTACTTCCCATGTCTCATTGCTTCCTCCTGTTGAGAAGTCTGACGTCAATGTAATTTTTTTAAAGATTAATTTATTTTAGAGAGAGAGAATGAGAGAGAGCAGGGGGAGGAACAGAGGGAAAGCCTGAAACAGACTTCCCACTGAGCACAGAACCCAACAGACCAGAGCAAGGTCCCAGAACCCTGAGATCATTACTGAGCTGAAATCAAGGGTCGGCTGCTTAACCGACTGAGCCACCCAGGCACTCATCAATGTAATTCTTGTATTTGTCCACAATCTGCTTTTTCTTTCTGTAAACTTTCAGAATTTTCTCCAGTGTTCGGTGCTCTGAGACTTCTCTGCAATGTGCCTAACTTGAGTATTTGTTTTGAGCCCATAGGCCTCATTTGGTACTATATGAACTTTCAAAATTCAAGTTATTTCTTTAATACTCTGAAGTTCTTAGTCACTATTTCCTCTTTTCCGTATACCTTTTTCTCTCTTTCTGGAATTGTTATGTAATTGGCTCTGCGAAATGACAAACACTTTTCCAAGTACTGAACAAAGCAAAGCCCTCAGGGAGCTTCCATTATGTCGGTGGTGGGATGGGGGAGGGGGGGAATCTGCAATAAACAAATGACTGTATAATTTGTCAAAGAAGAAAATGCCATGGAGAAAATAAAGCAGGATAAAGTGGCTCCCAGGTGGGGCTGGGATGGTGAATGTATCACGGAGCAAAGACCTAAAAGAACTAAGGGAATGAACCATGCAGATCTAGGGAAAGAGAATTGGAGGCAGAGAGAAATGCAAGGGCAAAGGCCTTGGGACAAGAGACTACTTGGCTTGTCGGAGGAGCAGAAGGAGACCGGGGAAGATGGAATGAGTAAGGAAGGGACAGAGCAGCACGGAGAGGTAGCTAGGAGCCAGATCAGTTAGGTCCTACGGTTATGATAAGAACTTGGGCCTTCACCTTGAGAGAGAGAAAGCCATCAAGATTTTGAACAGAAAAGTGACAGGACCTGAATTTGTTTTTGAAAAACAAAAACTGTGGATATTAAGGGGAGAAACGGAAACAGAAAAATTAGTTAGGAAAATACTGCAATAACCCAAGTGAGAAATGATGGTGGCTTGGACTGGATTGGGAATGTGGAGGTGGTAGAAGAAGGTCAGGTGCTGGATACATTTTAACAGTAGAGCTCAAGGGATCTGCCAACACATCGGATGTCGAATGTGAACGGAAGGCAGGAATGAAGCATAATTCACAGGCATACGATGGCTGCTGCATTCAGGGCATTACATCCAATTCCAGAAATAGCCAATTTAAGAAGAGGTTATCTCTTGTGTTTCTCTCTTAAGGGCTAGGAAACCTTCCCAGAAACCACCCAGCAGAATTCTCCTCATGTGTCCTGGCCAGAACGATGTCACATACCTGTGGCTAAATTAATCACTGGTAAGGGGACTAATAGGTCTTGAACAAGTGGTTCTCAAAGTGTGATCCTGGAACCCCTTTAAATGAGATCAAAACTATTTTCATAATAATACCAAGACTCCATTTGTCGAGTTCATGTTCATTCTCTCATGAGTGTAGTTTCCAGAAACTACATCATAGGTGGGGATGTCATTGCTCTGACAGCTCATGGAATATATACTTGTGTATTCTTGTGTTTTTTAGAATTTTCTAAGGAAAGTAAGCATAGGGCATAAATATATGTATTTTCTGAGATTAACTTAGTTTGTTCTCAGTACTTTCAGTGTGTTCTTATTAGCTATCTTTAGTTATACTTGCTATAATTTATAACCTCATTTCATCCAGCAAACGATCAGTCTGAAATCCCAAAGTTTCCCTTGCACCTAAAGAGAAACACAAGAAGTACAACTTGTCTCGTTTTGAAATACTATTTGTTAAATGTTCAAAAACCTTCCTGAATTTAAAATTTTTCTCTATAGCTATTATTTTAGAACAGTTATATTTTATTCTGAAATAAAAGATATTTTACTTATAACATATGTTTTCTTACTTTCAAGAATGGATCATTACCTTAAAAGGGGGGTACTTAGAAGTCTCACTTTCTCAACCCACTACAACGCCACCGGAAGCTAGAGATCCTGATAAAGAGGAAAGTGATATGTCACAGTGTTTGCAGATTCGTGGCTAGGAGTAACCGACTCCAAAGAAACTGGGAGAAACTGTAAAGAAGAAGCAAAACTTTGATGAAAGCAATCTCCCCCTCAACTCGACAGAAATTAACTACTGTCCCTATTGCGTCTTATACAACAGAACATTTCTGAATAGCATTATGGTGCCCAGGGCCAGGACTAGGGGAGGCAAGTGAGGCACCCAGGGTGCAAATTCTCAGGAGGTGCTCACTCTCAAGGCCCTGCAGTCAACACCTCCTTAAATTCTGTGCCCTAGGCACCTGCTCGTCTCACCTTTGCCCCAGCCCTGATTGGGCCATTTAAGTTGTAGTACAATTTTAAGACCAGAATCAAAAGAAAAAAGAATTTATCTATTTTAAATGTAGACATTATGAGCTCTTAAAAAGCCAGAAATTATTTGTTATAGCTCTTCAAACTAGAAACGAAAAAAGCCACAGGAAGGGGTGCCTGGGTGGCACAGCGGTTGGGCGTCTGCCTTCAGCTCAGGGCGTGATCCTGGCGTTATGGGATCGAGTCCCACATCAGGCTCCTCTGCTATGAGCCTGCTTCTTCCTCTCCCACTCCCCCTGCCTGTGTTCCCTCTCTCGCTGCCTGTCTCTATCTCTGTCGAATAAATAAATAAAATCTTAAAAAAAAAAAAAAGCCACAGGAAGCATCTTACAGAGTAAGTCATCCAATTGCTTTAACTGAAAGATTAATAAAGTCCTGTCCGGTTGACGCTGCTGAATCCGCCTTTTGAATGAAAAGTCAGTAAAAGAAATAACACTGCCACTTCTCAATGGTACAGCAACTTGCCAAACGCAAGATTTAGCTGCACCATGAAGACTGAGTTGATCGCTCGTTGGCAGAGTTGTATTTCGCCTTACAAATGCATGAAATGTACAGGTGTGGCTGGAGGGCTGTTTCGCTCATAGTTGTCCAGGATCAGCACTAACTAATCATGGAAGATCTTTTCTGTGAATGCTTGGCCACAAACACACGTGGTGCAGAAGTAGTCAAAGTGTTGAAGAACTTTGTTGAACCTTATGGTTTACCCTGGAACAACCGTGTTGACATTTGTGTTGATGATACAAAAGCAGTGGTGGGTAAAACCACTGAGGTCTTAGCACCCAGACAGGAGCAAACTGCACTCACAGCCATCGTGCGCTTTGCTGCCACGCACTGCCAATTAAAAGGAAAAAGTAAAAAACCAGTTTCACTTTACGATGTCCTTGATGAAGCAGTAAGAGTTATTAATTTGGTAAATCTTAATGCTTGCACATGTCTTTTTTTTAGCATGACTTTTTAATATCCTATGCAATGCAATGAAAAGCACACATACGGCGTAAAAGCCTAAAGCATGTCTGATCCACCGAAGAACATTTTTATCTAGAGAAAAAGCGCTTGTGCAATTGAGTTGCAGACTCAACTAGCCCCATTTTCTTCAGAGAACATTATTTTTACGTGAAAGAACAATTGACAAACTATAGTTATTCAGACCTGGGCGTGTGGCAAAAAGTTTCTCGAAAATGAACAAAGGGAGCCTGTCATCTCTAGGAAAACAACGGACAGTGTTTGCGGCCAATAATAAAATCCAAGTTTTCAAACACAGATTAGGAATTTGGGGAAACGTGAACTTGGCAGCTTGCCAATAAAGACTTCTTGGTGGTGATATTGATAAATGTGATGTTGTTGTTGTTGTTGTTGTAGAACAGAACGTGTCAACATTTGGAAGACACGCCCACCCAACGAGCTACAGTTTCCCAAATGATCACGGGTGGGTAGAAGATCCCACCGAAGAATAATATAGACCAATAGATTTTAATGTCACAGGGTATAAAAGGTGCCTCAATCTCATTTCAGATACCACATTGTACGTAACCTTTAAAAAAAGTATCTCTTGCTGAGTTTTGGTGCAGTATCAAAGAAAAATACCCCCAATTATCTGAAAGGGCTATTAAAATACTCATTTAAAAGAATTTCCCCGTAGCTTCATTGAGATAGGATTTCCAAATAAAAATTGCATACATTTAGGTTGTATATCATATTTTTTTTTAAGATTTTATGTATTCATTCGACAGAGAGAGAGACAGCCAGCGAGAGAGGGAACACAAGCAGGGGGAGTGGGAGAGGAAGAAGCAGGCTCCCAGCGGAGGAGCCTGATGCGGGGCTCGATCCCAGAACGCTGGGATCACGCCCTGAGCCGAAGGCAGAGGCTTAACCGCTGTGCCACCCAGGCGCCCCTGTATATCATATTTTGATATAGGTATACACTGTGACATGATTATCCATCAACTCACATAGCTATCCCGTGCGTGTGGGTGTATGCGTGGCAAGAATGCTTGAGATCTACTCTCTCAGCAAGTTTTAGCTATAAGGTACATAAATACTCTCTTTTACAACTACATAGTCCCACAGAATTTTTTTGTGTTAAAAAATACTAATTTCTCATAAAAAAATATGTTGTGTTAACATGCACTGTGTTTGCTGTTACTACTCTTTAATGAATTAATTTAAAAAGTTTTTAATTATCAGATTTAATTTCTGATACAGTAATATTGGTCAATATGACACATAAACAAAAGCTCTTTAGAGGGCCTCAATTTTTAATGTCCTGAAACCAAAAGTTTGAGAATGGATGGCTTAAATCCAATCAGGATTCACCCTTTGGGATTTGGAGGGGAGGGTACAGCCTCCCCCAAAGTGCACGGCTGTCTCCGTGGGAAAGGGGCTTGAAAACCTTCCAGGTTCTGTGAGGAAGGAGGGACGCATTTGGGTAAGTGACCAAGCGGTCTGCTCCAGTGGCTGCTAAGTGAGTCCTGACCTGGACCAGGGGCTCCTGGGACAACTCTGGCCGGCAGCGGCTGCATGAGGCCCAGTACACGCTGTGGCAGACCGTTAGAGTGAGAGACAGGGCACCTTTCTCCTGAAGGACAAGGAGGCTTTGTGAAGCATGTGGCTTCTGCTCTGCAGTGTTTCATGACCTCTTCTGCGAATGGGCAACCCACTGGATGTTGAGGCCCTTCTCTGGGAAGACCAACGATTTTGGCTCTCCTCACGATATCCTGCCATCCCATTTTCCACCATATTTGCAAAATGAAAAGCCACAGCCAACAATTTTGTTCTCTTGCCTAAACATACAACCATATCGCCCACCTATTCAAAACTCTGAAAAATCCAGCATGTGCAGAAGAAAGCCCAAATTTTTAACACGCGCTTAAAGATGTCCACATTGTGGCCCCAGCCTGTCTTTCCAGACTTTTGGAATAAGTTTGACTTGGTGGTGAAGAGCATGCCCTCAGGAGCCAGGCTGTCACTGTGCAAGGTCCAGTCCCACCAACCACTTACCAACGAAGTGACCTGACAGTGGTATCCTGGTGAGTGCATAACAACTGGCCCTCGGGGTGGACTTGACACCCTGATTTGTAGCATTTTCCGATTTCCATGGTATTAATACTTCCACTGTGACCAACTTCAGGCTACCCATGTGACATCACTAAATCTAGAGCTGCCAAGAGATGCTCATAATTTGCTCTCAAGCGTGTCTAGCTACGGCATTGTTGTAAGGATCAAATTGTGTAGTATAATGATTCTAAAATGTTAGCATGCCTCAGAGTCTTCTGGAGGGCTTGCTGAAACACACATTGCCGGGCCCCACTCCCAGAGTTTTTGATTCAGTGAGTCCAAATAGGGCTCTAGGATTTGCATTTCTAATAACTTCCCGGGTGATGACATTTGGGGAACCACTAGTATAGTGACTGTGACAGACTGACCTCGGTGGGTCTCACAGAGATGTCTCATATATGTCAGCTCTCAGTTGTATGATACAGCTACAGCCCCATACATCCCACACCATGGTCACACAGCCTCCCCTCTTCCCCTGACCCCATGCAATACCTTTCTGTCTCCGTACCTTTGCATTCCCCTTCTCCCTGCACCTGAATGTCCTTCACTTCACACCACCCATCCTTCCCATTGAAATCTTAATTCATCTCAAAGACCACCTCTAAACTCAAGCCCTCCTTGAATCTTCTACTGAGAAATAACTGTTGCTGGAGTATTCTCTCTTATTCTGCTCTTCAATGTTTACCTCCTATGGGAATGACTGCCTCCATGAGCCCATCTCTCCCACTCACTTGTAAGTCCCTGGTGTGTTGAATATTGTCATATCCATCCCTGTCACCCTAGCCCCACACCTTATATGTAGAAGGAACTCCATCAGTGACAATTATTTTTGAACTTGTTTCCCTGTGAACAAGCCTCTCCCCAGCAAAGGAAGGGGCTCTGTTCAGGCATGTATGACCCACCCCCAAGTTGCAGGCTTCTTCATGTTTGGCGGGTTTGTACCAAGAGTGCTCCCAGGTACCGTCTGTTGTTGAAGTAATGAAACAAACGTAGAAAACACAGCAATCAAATAGAAATATTGTTAAGTCTAGGGAAAACAAAAGGTTCTGTAAGAAAAGAAAATATATGACTATACCACATGGCTCAGCTATGAAGCACATTTCCATAGTCATAGTAATGCTGCATACTGACTTGTCCAAAATTTTGATGTAACTCTATTGGGAAGATGAAGGGAACAAAAAAATGTGCACAGACTAGAAGGTGGTGGTGAAAGGAAATGAAATCCTCATTTCCAACACAATAAGAAGTCAATAGACGATGCCTAAAATTTTAAAGCCAAGAAGTATGTGCATGTTATTTAAGTATATGAAGATGAATTCCAGATGAAAAATATAAAATCTTTGAAGTGGTTGACACAGGGGAACAAAAAAAAAAAAATGGAGAGGGGGAGGGTCTGATTTGGGCAAAAGAATAATAAGCCTCAAAGAATAATTGCCTCTTTAAATTGCGCTCACAGACAAACACAGGCGCACATCTGTGAACAAAAACAAAAACTGAATGTTTTTAAAAGAACAAGGAGGAACGAATTGCAAATCTATAGTAATTAGAAGAGTGTGGTGCTGTCATAGAGATAGACATATAGACCAAGGGAATAGAATAAAGAGCCCAGACATAAACCCTTGAAGAGATGGTCAGATGATTTTCAACAAGGGTGTTGAGATCATTCAATGGAGAAAGGATAGTCTCTTTTAAAAACAGTGTTGGGAGAACTGGATATCCATGTGCAAAAGAATGAAGATGGACCCTGTGCCGTATCAAATTGCATCAGAAACATAAAACCATAAAACTTGTAGAAGAAAACAGGGGAAAAAGTGTCATGACGCTGGGTTTGGCAAGGATTTCCTGGATATGATGCCAAAAGCATGGGCGACAAATATGAAAATAAACAAATTAGACTACGTCAAAATTTGGAATTTGTGTGCATCCAAGGACACAATAAACAGAGCAAAAGATGACCTAGGGAATAGGAGAAAATATTTATAAATCATGTACTGATCAGGGGTTAATAATCCAGAATATAGGGGCGCCTGGCTGGCTTAGTTGGTTAAGCATCTGCCTTCAGATGATGATCCCAGGGTCCTGGAATAGAGCCCCACGTTGGGCTCCCTGCTCAGTGAGGAGTCTGCTTCTCCCTCTGCACCTCCCCCCACTTGTGCTCGTGCTCTCTCTCTCTCTCTCTCTCAAATAAATAAATAAATAAAATCTTTAAAAAAATAATCTAGCATATATAAAGAACTCTTAAAATTTCAACAAAAACCAAATAACCCAATAGTTAAAAATGGGCAAAGAACTAAAATAGACATTGCTTCAGAGAAGATATACAAATGGCAGACAAGCATAAGAAAAGATGCTCAACATCACTGATCATTAGGAAAATGCAAATCAAAACCACAATGAGATGTCACCTCACACCCATTATGACAACTACCATAAGCAGAATAAAACAAAACCCAGAAAACAACAAGTGTTGGTAAGGATGTGAAGAAGTCGGGACCCTAGTATACTACTGGTGGGGTTATAAAATGGTGCAACTGCTTTGGAAAATAGTACAGAGTTTCCTCGAAAAATTGAAAATAGAACCACTCTATGATCCAGCAATTCTACTTCTGGGTCTACATCCAAAAGAATTGAAAGTGAGATCTCAAAGAGATATATGCACACCCATGTTCATAGCAGCACTATTCACAATAGACAAGAGGTAGAAGCAACCCTACTATCCATCAGTGGATGACTGGATTAACAAAATGTGGTATGTACATACAATGGAATATTATGCAGCCTTCAAAAGGAAGGAAATCCTGTCACATGCTACCACATGGATGAATCCTGAGGACATGATGTTCAGTAAAATCAGCCAGTCACAAAAAGACAAATACTGTAATATTTCACTTCTGTGAGGTATCTAAAGACTCAAACTCATGGAAACAGAAAGCAGAATGGCGGTTACCAGGGAATGTGAGAGAGGGGAATGGGGAACAGTTGTCTAATGAGCATAGAGTTTTAATTTTGCAACATGAAAAATTTCTGGAAACTGGTTGCATGACAATGTAAATATAATTAACGCCACTGATCTGTGTTCTTAGAAAATTTCAAGTATTTAAGGTCAATTTTATTTTATGCATTTTTTACCCCAATTATTCATTTTTTTAAAGATTTTATTTATTTATTTGAGAGAGAGATAGAACACAAGCAGGGCAGAGGGAGCGGGAGAAACAGGCTCCCTGCTGAGCAGGGACCTCAACGTGGGGCTTGATCCCAGGACCCTGGGATCATGACCTGAGCTGAAGGCAGATGCTTAACCAACTGAGCCACCCAGGCACTCCGCCATATTTTTTTTTTAAAGAAGGCAATGAACAGGCTCTCCTGAGCCACTGTCAGCACCTCTCCCTGCCCCCACCAGTCATCTCCAACCCGAGAAATCACCACAGCATGCTGATGGGAGAAAGCACAGAGCCAAACAACTCCTGTGCCCTCCACACCCTGTTCCCACACCTGAGGGAGTATATTTTGCACCCAAAAGGTGATCTTAGAATCAAACACTGAGGGGCTCCTGGGTGGCGTGGTCGTTAAGCGTCTGCCTTCGACTCAGGACGTGATCCCGGCGTTCTGGGATCGAGCCCCACATTGGGCTCCTCCGCTGGGAGCCTGCTTCTTCCTCTCCCACTCCCCCTGCTTGTGTTCCCTCTCTCACTGGCTGTCTCTCTCTGTCAAATAAATAAATAAAATCTTAAAAAAAAAAAAGAAACACTGAAAGAGTATCGGTCTAGGAGTAGAAATTTAAAGAAAGGTAATATCTCTAAAAATTTAATCACAAATGCAACAGAGGGTGGCGTGTTTTGTCCAGGGAGGCAAATCTATCAAGGGCAACAGTGTGCTGCAGGGGTTTCTGGACCATTCTAGAGAACCACACACAGCCTCCCCTCTCCTCACAGAACTGTGGAGGCTCTAGCCCAGGCTAGAAAGGAAATCATGCAAAAGTGAGCTCAGTCAATGCCTCTGAAGCCTGAGACCCCTGCCTATTCAGCTGGGTTTGCACACTGCAAGCAGTCTGGCTGGATGTTCCCAGAAGCACTGATCAGGTGGAGGAGGGCAGGGAAGGAAGGCCACATGGCTTCAGGTGTGGTGTGAAACTGGGCATGAGGGACAGTCCATTCTACTAAGAGAACAACCCAGACGGCAAACAAACAGGGCAGGGTGGAGTGAGACCAAGTTCTGCGGACAGCTCAGCGGTCACAGAACTCCAACAGAGCCAACAGAACTGCCTCCCCTCTGTACCTCCAGAGACCAAAACTTTCCACTAGGGACAGCATTTGGAGACAGCATGACGTGGCCGTCCCAAGACAAAGCCAGAAAGTCCCCATAAGGAACATGACCTGTGATCTTAACCCCTAGAAGGAGCCTCATGTTTGGATGCTAACCAGCATGGAGGTGCAGCCAGGCCTCATGGTGTCTTTGTAGGAAAAAGAGAGCCCCCCACACACCAGGTCCCTAAACTGCAACATTCCCAGGGGCACCCAGGACCACCAGATTCACCCACTCTTCCCACAAGGTTCTTTTGACCCCCATCTGCACCCCACACATGGGCTTCACAGGCCTGTGCTCATCTCTGCCTTTACCAAACCTTGTTCACTCAGGGCCTAGTAGAAGGGTCAGTCATGAAGTGTCTAATGAACACATGAATGAAAAAGACAGGATGTACCCACTGTTTTTAGGCAAAGAATCAACAGCTCCTAGCTCTTAGTCAAGCTTTTTTCTGGAGGCCTTACTCCATACCTGCTAAATCAGGCCCTTTAAAGGTGGGGCTCTGGAGTTCATATTCCTAATTAGGAACCACTGCCCTACAAGAGAAGGGTCTCCTACTTTAGTGGGTGTAAGAATCACCAGAAGTGCTCAGTAAAAATGCAGATTTGAACCACAAACCATCTGGAAAAGGAAATATAAAAAGTAATATCATCCAGTAGCATCTAAAAACATGATCCAGGGGCACCTGGGTGGCTCAGTCGTTAAGCGTCTGCCTTCGGCTCAGGTCATGATCCCAGGGTCCTGGGATCGAGCCCCACATCAGGCTCCCTGCTCAGCGTGAAGTCTGCTTCTCCCTCTCCTACTCCCCCTGCTTGTGTTCCCTTTCTCGCTGTGTCTCTCTCTGTCAAATAAATAAAATCTTTAAAAAAAATAAAAAAAATAAAAATAAAAACATGATCCAACCATGGATGAATGAATAAACCTACATGTTGATTTCCAACATAGATGCCAAGATAATTCAATGGAGAAAACTAATCTTTCCAACAAATCGTTCTAGAAAGCTAAATATCTGTAAGAATAAAAATAACCTTGACTCTTATCTCATAACACACACACACACACACACACACACACACACACACACACACACAAAATAGCTCAAGATATATCCCAGGCCTAAATATAAGACATTAAAACTATAGAACTTCTAGAAGAAAATAGGAGAAACATTTTTGTGTCCTTGATAGGCAAAGATTTCTCAGGTGGGACACAAAAGACAGTAAACCTAAAGAGGGAACAATTGGAAAACTAGACTTTCTCAAAATTAAAGACTTCTGCTCTTTGAAATTCACTGTTAAAGAAACGAAAGGGAAAGCCACAGACTGGGAGAAAAACATCTGCAATACTTACGTTAAACAAAGGACTCGTATCCAGAATATATAAAGATTTCTCTAAGCTCAAAAAGAAGTCCAACAATACCCCCTAGACACACGGTGGGCAAAAGATTTTAACAGACTTTTCAAAAAGAAGATACACAGATGGCCAACAAACACACCAAAAAATGCTCAATGTGGTAGTCATTAATGCCAATTAAAGCCACAGGGAGGTACCTCTATATAGTCACTCAGTAACTCATGTTTAGAAGACTGACAACGCACACATTCTAAAATCAGAATGGCAGACGGGGAGTGTGGGTGGTGCAGTCCGTTGAGAGACCATCTCTTGGTCTTGGCTCAGGTCATGATCTCAGGGTCGTGAGATGGAGCCCCGTGTGGGGCTCTGTGCTCAGCGGGGAGCCCACTTGACACTCTCTCTGCCCCTCCCTGCACCCCCTCAACGCACTCTCTCTTTTTCTGTCTCTAAAGTAAACAAATAAATCTTTAAAATATAATAAAATATAACATAATCGGAATGACAGAAACCAGCAAGCCCTCTGTGCAAACATTTTTAAATGACAAGACAGGCTTGGTAGAAATTATGAAAAAACATGCGAAGGCTTAATGTGGTTTTTAACACTTTAAAGTCAAGAAAATTAAGATGGAAGATTTCAATACACCCACAACTTTACATTTGACTAAATATCTACACTGCACACTATCATGTGGTTTGTAGATATTTCTAGAAAACAAACTACTTGTATCTTCTGATCTTTCATTAATATTACAATATCATCTTTGGGCATCAATTATCATGAACTCTTTAACTCTTCCTTTGGGGAAAAAAAGAACATTTTTTTCAAGAACATTTCTTTATAAGCAAATGTCTTGTCAATTAAAGTGTGTGTGGCATGTACACATATATGTAAAACACAGATTTGAACTATGTGGACTTTTTTCAATAAATACAGTCCAGTAATACATGGACTTTTTTCAATAAATACAGTCCAGTAATGTAAATGTATTTTCTCTTTCTTCTGATTTTCTCAATAACGTTTTCTTTCTCTAGCTTCCTTTATTATAAGAATATAGTATGTAATACTTATACAAAATAAGTGTTAATCCATATGTTATGGATAAGGCTTTTGGTCAAAAGTGGGCTATTCGTAAAGTTTCTGGGGAGTCAAAAGTTATATGCAGATTTTCAACCACACGGAAGGGGGGTGGTCAGAACCCCTAACCCCAGCATTGTTCAAGGGTCCACTGTCTCTATAAATCTATTATATATCATATATTTCAATTGAAGTGGAATTATATATTTCTATTTTTATATATATACATTATATTATATAAATATATGTAATAATAAAATATATATTATATATAATTATATATAATATAAATATATAATAAATAAAAGACTGACAAAATCAAGTGTTGCTGAGGATGTGAAGTAACTAGAACTCTCATACATTGCTCTTGGGAAATCAAGACAGGACGACCACTCTGGAAAAGTATTTGAGAATTTATTAAATTGAACATACACGCATTGTATAATTCAACAATTCCACTCCTTGATATTTATCCAAGAGAAAAAAATGTATTGTACACACATACACAGTTGTTCATAACAACTTTCCTCATAAAAGCCTGAATCTAGGGACAATTAAATTCTCATCAGTAGGTGAAATGAAGAAACAAATGTCATCTATCCGTACAATGAACTACTCCTCAGTAATATAAAAACATGAGCTATGGATACAAACAACATGAAGGAAGATTAAAATCAGGCTGAGCTAAAGAAATCAGACGCTGACAATTACACACCACAGCATTCATTTCCTAGGGCTGCTGTAACGAATGCTCACAACCTCGGTTAAAACAACAGAAATTTATTCTCCCAGAGTTCTGGACACCGGAAGTCCAAAATCAAGGTGTCCCCAGCAGGGCTGCCCTCTGCAGGCTCTGGGGGAGAATTCATTCCTTGCCTCTTCCAGCTTCTGGTAGCTGCTAGTATTCGTTGGCTTATGGCCACCTCACTCCAATCTCTGAGTCCATTTTACACCCCCTTTTCCCTCTGTGTGTGTGGTGTTGGGTCTCCCTCTATTTCTCTCTTATAAGGACACCTGTGATGGCATTTAGGGCCCACTTAGATAATCCAGAATTATCTCCTCATCTCAAAATCCTCAAATGAATCCCACCTACAAAGGCATTTTTTTCCAAATAAGGTAACATTTACAGGTTACAGGGATTGAGACATCATATCTTTGGCGCCACCATTCAACCCACCAGATGGAATGATTCCATTTATATGAAATTCTAGAAGGAATAAAAATAATCTATAGTAGCAAAAAGAAATGGTTGTCTGGAGCCAAGGGGAGTGATGAATTGACTGCAGAGGGGGCTGAGGGAACGTTCTAGTGTGAAGGAAATACTATATACCATGACTGAGATGGTGGTGACATGGCTGTGTAAATTTATCAAGACTCATCACATTTGACCCTTACAATGGTTACATTTCATTATACATAAATTTGCTTCAGCAAAATTAATTTTAAAAGAAAGCAGAAAAGTGTAGACGTGGGGAACCAATCTTGGCTAGTCACATTTGGCAAGTCTGGGGTGCATTTGAAACAAACAGCCCAGGTGCCTGAAAGGCTGGTAGCCTGGAACCCAGTGGAGAAACAGCACTCTGGAAGTCGGGGAAAGGACCTATCTCATCGTGCTGCATTCCCTTTGTGTCCTCAGATACCTGACAGCCAGGTGCTGAGCTAGGGGCATCCTGCAGTGAAGTCCTATCCACAGTGAGATCAAGATGTTGGGACAGACACCCATAACTAACTCCAGCACAGGCAGGTATGACAAAATCGATAGCTATAGAATCACAGCAGACAAATTTTGATCCCGGATTAAGATAAAACTCTCTGCACAGGATAGCCTGTGAGCTGGGCCCTGACAATGGGGCAGGATTTTGACATGTAGAAACATTAATGCCAGTTTCTTCCTGCTCATGTCCCCTGAGTGCACTCTGGGTCCTCTGTGCCTGCACCTCCCCATGCATGTCAAGCTCGTTCACGATGGCCTTTCCAGACATTCTGTTCTGCCTCCCGTCTTTTGACCAAGCTGGGTCATGTGCCAGTCATGCCAATCCCTTCTCTGGATTCTTCAAAAAATCCCCAGCAACAAGACGTGGCCTTCGAGAAGGCATGCTGGGGAGCTCCCCCCTTCCCCCATAGAGAACCAACCTGCTTGTCCCTTCTCTTGTCTATTCTACCCCCAGTTCCAGGTTCAGGCCTTCATGTTTCAAGGGCTCTACCTCTTTGATCTGACTCCTTGGTCCCTTCCTGCATCTGTTCTAACTCTGGTTTCTCACAAAGCCTTTACTGATTTCCAGGTGGTCCCTGTCCCACAGAGCAGAGGGGTTCCATGGATGGTGAGCTTTTCTATGACCTGCTTCTGATCCCTAACTCCATCACCCCATCCCTGACTCTTCCTAGGCCTCTATCCCTCAACTACTAGACTCTCAGGAATGGACTTGGACCAAGGCCTCAGGGCCTCTCTGGACCCAAAATGAAGCAATTTGAAGTGTCTCAAACCCTAGTCCCAGCACAATCCCTGGATTTGATCCTGTGTGCTTCCCAAAAGAAAACAGCTCGGTATCTCTCAGCCTGTATCATCCCCATCTCCCAATAAGCTGGGAAGCTTCTCCCCTACTCCTCCCTGCTTTGTTAAATGAGGGAGAGCTGACTTCGCTGAGCCAGGTCCAAGCCACAAGTGGAAAATCTGAACCCCATGGGCTCTGGGAATGACTCCCTGTGTCCTTGCTCTCACCACATGAGATGCTCCATTCTCTGCTTGCACCATCTTTATGGAGTGAGCAGGGCTCCCAAGATGGGAAGTGTGCAGCCTGAGGGGCCACAACCAGCTCCATTGATGCCTCCACCTTTTGGAGGGCTCTGTGCCTCTAAGAGCAGGTCCCAGGAGACAAGGAGTGAAGTCATGGGGCCTTCTGAGCTCACAAGAGGAGGCATCACCCTGGCAAGCACCATGAACGCACCACCTTGGATCAGAGACTTGGACTCAGAACATGTCTTAAGTGGGATCTTTGGGTCCCGAATGCCCTGATGAGGAACAGCTGTAGGGAGGAGGCTGCCCTCATCTCTTTCCAGAAGAGTAGGCCTAGACCTTGGCAAACTGGACACCAAATGGGGCTTCACAAATGTTCAAGACCTCCATCGATGTTTGACGGGTTGTTCTGGCAATGGGTACCCAGTCACGGGGCCATCAGGACCCCCAGGGCATCAATCATTACCATGCCCACCTACTCTGGGAAGCATTCTGACCCCTAAGGAAGGGATCCCAGTGACTAAAATAGCCAGGAGGAACCCAAACCTTACTCTATCATTGAGAGATGGACTAGCGATAGTAATACTGGCTGTTCACAATATTTCAGCTTTTCATCCTCCTGGCACATAGGATTATACTTCCCCTCCCACTGTAGTTGGATGGGGTCATATGGCTGGTTCTAGCCAGTGAGTTGTAACCAGTAGTGACATGTATCAGCTCTGAGTTGGAGCGCTCAGTTGCTAATATGTGGTGCTCCAGAGCTCTCTCCCCGCTCTGCCATGGCAACCAGCAATGCTCCAGACGGTGGCTGCTCTGCCAGCCTGACCTGGAGTGATGACAATGAGGACCTGGTGCAAAGCTCCCAACCTATCCCTGGATGGTGGATATGAGCATGGGTGAGAATTGCAACTTTGTTATTTCAAGTCACTGAGATTGGGGGCGGGGGGTGTCGTTAGAGCAGCATAACCCAGCCTATGCTGACTGAAACAGGAGTCAAAGGCCAACTGCCACTGCTCACGATCAATATCACCTACTCCCAGGGACCCACACAGCCTTGATTCCTAATCACCCACTTTGAACTTTGGGTCCAAGTCACCAGCTCAGTCCCAACACAATGCGAGAGTAAGGATGCCAGTGTCTTGCCCAGCTTGAAGATTCTGAGGCGATGACCTTTTTCTCCGAGACCAAGATGTTAGTGCTTCAGGATATGGTGGATTCCAGTGCAGGGTTAGGGTCAGGGTTAGGCAGCTACAAGTAGCAAAGCTCAGGGTGCCAACCAAGTGCCAGGAGTTGAACTGGGGCATGTGAACTGATGTCGGATATCAGACTCCAGAGCTCCAACACTTGACTAAACAAGCAGACTTTCCATACTCCCTGACTTCTGTTTGGCCAAGGAGAACTCCCACCTGTGGGTCCTACCCTGACGACCACACTGGGCACCACCTTCAGCCTCACATGCTAGCGAGGCCTCATGGTCCTTCTGTTCTCCCATCAGTTTCAGAGTCTGATGACTGTGACTATCTCTCACGAGAGATACAGCTTCTAGTCTCATGCCTTTGCTTCCAACCCTCGCCAGTTCGAGCCTCAGGCCTTAGCTTGGCCAGTCACCCCTTTCTCTCTCATCATTTAAACAGCTCCAAGCCCACCATCCCTGGGAAGGTCTCCTGCCTGGTCAGTACTGAGGCCTCCCCCTACCCACCCCTGATTCTTATTCCTGATTATACACCTGACTGCATCTTTACTGTCTGATAAAATCCAATTTTATGCTTTCAATCAAGTGGGTGGGTGGGGAATAAATGACTGTTTATGAACCTCTGCAATGAGCTAGCTGTTCTTTATTCACTCCTTCATTCAAGCAGGATGGTGAGAGGTTAAAGACAGGCTCTGGACACTTCACTGTTAGCATCGAGTCTGCTCTACCACTCACTAGCTGTGTGATTTAGGGCATGGTGCTTGACCTCTCTGGACCTGTTTCTTCTCTTTCTCTTTTCTTTTCCTTCCCTTCCCTTTTCTTTTCTTTTTTTTATTTCTATTCTTTTCTTTTCTTTCTCTCTTTCTCTCTTTCTCTCTTTCTTTCTTTCTTTCTTTCAAACAGGAATAATTCTGGCTACTAAATGAGTTGACAGAAAGTGCTTAGAACAATGTCCGACACAAAGCGCTCCATGCACGTGAGATGCCGTGACTCACTTACAGAGTATCTAAATGTACCAGACACAGGAGATACAGAGTAGAACAAAATAGACCTATTCGTTCATTCAACAAATATTGACTGAGAAGCTGCATGCACCACACACTGCGGTGGGAGCCGGGGATGTGCGTCTCCACCCTCACGAGGCTCCCGGTCCGGTAAGAGAGGCTAACAGACACTGCACAAGTAAACAGATGAAAATATACACCAGCAAGCTGCGGTCCGGGCTAATAAGGGAGGCAGAGAAGCTGGGGTGGTCAACAAAGGCCTCCCTGATACCGAAAGTACCATCCAGAGAGGAGATGGGGCCAGGACGTAAGGGAGCCCCGTGGGGGTGAGGAGGTGAGGTGGGAGAGGCAGGGCCAGGTCATTCAGGCTTTCCTGGCCATGGAGCCCTGCATTCGACCAGAAGCCACTGGATGGTTGTGGGCAGAGAAGCAGCAGGATCCCGTCCTTCCTCTTTCTCTGGGGGATACTGCAGTTCCTCTTGTCCTGAGGAGGGGACTCAGGCTCGTGGGCCCGTCACTGGTAGACGGTGCACCCAGAACTAGAGCAGGTCCCCTAAAGCCCCAGCTCAGGGAATGGGCCAACTCACCCTGTGCTCCTCACTCACTCCCGTCCCATACAGCAGGGGCCAACAGCACAAGTACCACCTTGTTACCGCCAAAAGCCCTTCACTTGTTCATGGGGTCATGGCGCCTGGCTTGATTTAAACTCCCACCACACCCAGGGCTCCGCCATGTGCCATTGGGTGTCTAGTGATAGTTTTCATGCCAATGGCTTCTGGAAATGAACTGCCTCCCCGCACTTCTTTCCCACCACTTTTTCCATCCCCCACAACCACGCCAATAACCACAAGTAAACGTGTTTCTCCCTGGGACACACAGTTAAGCACACAACCACAGAGCTGTGTCTCGGGCCCAGCGTGGAAGGGGCCAAGGTGCCAGGGATGACAAATCCCCCGAGAATCCAGCTTGAAGCTCCCCCGAGAGACACCCCTCCCCAAATTAGGCAGAGAGGGTCAGGAACACCCATGCAAACAGCTGATCCACAAAACCCCCACTGTGCCCACGACTTTCCCCACCTCGGCCCTTTCTATTTTTATCAGGAGAGTGAGAGGGGGTTGCCAGGTGGGGCCATGCTGCTGTTTATGTCTGAAATTTGAAAAGATGCACAGTGTACTTGGGAGAAGGTGTTTGCAGTTAAAGGAATTTCGGAGGAGAATTTCAAACCCAGCGGGGTGAATAGGTGCCTTGTGTTCTGGCTTTTGACTCTGGAAAAGCCACGTTTCCAACCAAGGCACGCAGAGGGGCTGGGGTGGGGAGGGAGATGCACGGGTGTGAGATCTGGCAGGCAGCAGGACTCAGCTCCCCTGGGCACAGGGAACAACTGATTTTCAGGCTGGGGGGCTTGAGGGAAGTCCTTCTGCCCCCTCGGTCCAATTTCGGTTTATTGCCCTCCCCCTAATTAATTCATAGCCTTTCCTGGCTCTCTTACCCTTCCCTGGTTAACCCCACTCAGGATCTGTCCTCCACCTCCTCTTGATTAGTGAGTTTTACTAAGCATATTGATTTTCTCATATGACCATATTTGTTTGTCAAGGCTCTAAATCGCTCTAATTTGTCAATTTCCTATTTCCTGATTAAATTGTAAGTGTCCCTTTGGTAGCTGTATGGCTGCTATTTTTTTTTGACACACACACAACTTAGGACCTGATCGAATGATTTACTCTGGAGGCACGACAGTGGGACTCAGTGGTCCTAATCCACCAACTGTGGAAAATGGGAGGCCAGAAATAACAATAAAACGATACCCCCCCCCACGCACACACAAGCTGAATGAAGTTCATCCTCTTTCCTCTTCTTCATCCTTCAAAGATTAAACTGGCTCTGACCCAGCTCTGTAGAGAACTTCCAGCCCAAACTAGATGGAGCCCTTATAAAGCCAGGGATCCGCAGGAAGGCTGAGGTGACTTATGGAGGACTGGACTTCTGACTTTGATCTGAAACCAAAGGTGGGCCCAGTGCATGAGACTTGGCCAGTGTGCATAAGAAGACCCGAGCCGTTTATCTCGTTTCTTTGTGCCTAGAAATAAGTGCCAAGAAGCACTAGCCTCATTTGTGCCCCTAGCTGCAAAAATGCAACAGTTTTTAAGATTCATTAGCCATAGAGTCCTAACAGGCACAAGATGAAATTGTCATGCAGCTAAACTTTAGCTCTGTCTGCGGTTCATGAAAATTCGTTGCTTGACACTTGTCTATATTTCTGTTGCTCTAGAACCCCCTTATATACACCACTTTCCCTTGAGTGTGTCTGGCGTCTGGCATTCCCTCTCTATATTGCTGGGGCTGGGTCTGTTTCTCTCAGTATCCTTGCATTTCTATCCAACAATCTCGTCCTCCATCTTTTCTGTGCTTCTCTCTCCCTTAATTGGTTACAGTGTGCAGTTAAGGTCTATTTTAGTATTTATTGGGTAGAATTCAACGTTCCCTGCTTTTCCATGTGTTGACTCTCCTCAGGCTGAGGGTTCTCCCAAGTCCCAGGCTCACATTTCTCTCAGCCTGCTGGCCACCTCCCCCGAACGTCCCTCCAACTCTGAACACACAACTGTCTCCCACGGCACTTGCTGTCTTTCTTCCCAAGCCAGCTACTCTGCCTGACCTCCCTGTTGTGGTCCCGGGGACTCCCCATCTCCCAGGCAGGAGGGTTCAAAAGTTGGAGGCTCTTGGGGCGCCTGGGTGGCTCAGTTGTTACACATCTGCCTTCGGCTCAGGGCATGATCCAAGGGTCCTGGGATCGAGCCCCACATCGGGCTCCCTACTCCGCTGGGAAGCCTGCTTCTTCCTCTCCCACTTCCCCTGCTTGTGTTCCCTCTCTCTCTGGCTGTCTCTCTCTCTGTCAAATAAATAAATAAAATCTTTAAAAAAAAAAGTTGGAGGCTCTTCTTGCTTCTAGCTTCTCTCTCTCCCCCAAGATCCAGTGTCTTTGATTTTTTCCTTTCAAATATCCCCCCTTGTCCATTTCCACTGCCCTTACCATAGCATGATCCCACCACTCATAGATGCGTTTTGCGGATCCTTCAATGTTTTTTTTTATATAATTTTTTATTATGTTATGTTAGTCACCATACAGCACAACCTTAGTTTTTGATGTAAAGTTCCATGATTCCTTGTTTGCGTATAACACCCAGCGCTCCATGCAATATATGCCCTCCTTAATACCCATCACTGGCCTATCCCAATCCCCCACCCCCCCTTCAACGTTTTAATACACACCATATTTTAATGTTTAAGTTAGTCATCGTCTGATCTATGTAAAAATCCAGAAATTTGGCTTCTCAAGGAAAACCACAACAATAAGTACCACCACCACCACCACCCCCCCCAATACCAATACTAATATTAATACTACGTGATCCAGCAACAATGAGCTGAATTCCTGAATGGTGACATTTAGTTGGAGGAGGGGTAGTGGCTGTCCCCTTGGATGGGGCATACGCTCTCCAGCTTGAGCAAAAGAAGCCAGACACACAGAGTATTCATAGGATAATAACATTTCTATCAAGCTTAAGAATAGACAAAACTGATCTGTCAGTAAGGTCAGAATAGTGGTCTCCCTGGGTGGGATGTAGCGACCAGAAAGGGCACCAGGGAACCTTCTAGGGAGCTGGAAATTTCTACATCTTGATTGCATTGAGATTACGATGGTGTTTATATATGCTAAAAATCCCTCAAGTTGTACACTTTAAGATGCATTTTATTCTGTGTAAATTACATATCAAAAGAAAGGAAGGGAGGGAGGGACAAATGTTGGTACAATGCCATGTGTAGTACCTGGCACACAGTAGGTACTCAATAAATGGTCACTATTAGGAGTTTTTTGTTTCAAGTACGAGGGCTCCAAAGCCAGGTGGCCTGGGTGAGATGCCTGGTTCTGTTCGACAACTACGTGAACTGAGGCAGCTTACCAAGCCTCCCTGCCCTCAGTTTCTTCACCAGTGAGATGGAGTTCATGAGACCTTGCAGGATCATTGTGAGGTTTAATGAAGCACCGAGCACAGGGCCTGGTACATAGTAAGCGCTCAATACATATTGCTCTAAAATAAAGAAAAGTGCGACCACTTGTACGAAGACCTTATGCTAATAAGCCAGTCGATACAGCACATAAATACTGTATGATTCCACTTATATAAAGTACCTAGAGTAGCTACATTCATAGAGACAGAAAGTCCAGTGATGGTTGCCAGAGACTCAGGAAACAGGGGGACGGGGAGTTAGTGTTTCCTGGATACAGAGTTTCAATTTGGGGAGATGAGAAAGCTCTGGAGACGGAGGGTGGTGATGATTGTAGAACATTGTGAATGTGCTTAATGCCACTGAACTGTACACTTCAAATGGTTAGAATGATCAAGTGTGTGTTACGTATGTTTTACCACGATAACAAAGAAAGAGAGAGGGAGGGAGGGAGGGAAGGGGGGAGGAAGGAAGGAAAGAAGGAAGGAGGGAAGACGAGGCTGTGCTAGCCCACAAAGGAACCGACATTTCATTTTTTTAAATTTAAGATTTTGAGACTGGACAGAGCACCCTCCAGGAATTTGGTAATTCTTGTTTTTTAATGACTATTTCAAGACTGAATGCCAAAAAGTAAATGTCCTAAGAATAAAAGATTACCGAGTTAAATACTCCTTTTCCCCCCCTTAACATTCTGTGTGTTCTCCCCTTAAAGGAATACACATTAAGAAACCAAACAGATCAATAGCCCCAGCTAAAATATCAAGATAACTATGCCCCAGGGCTTTAGCATCAAATAAGGGCCAAGTCTTGTGGGGGAAAGCCATGCCCGTGCTTTAACAGATGATCTTCAAGCTACGGTGATGCTCTCTGTACCTCTCACATTTCATCTTTAGCAAGGGAGTGTGGGCTACCGTTATGTGCGCATGTAGAAAGTATGTATTTCGTATCTCTGCTGGAATGTGTGAAACATCTGGGACAAAAAATGTTCAGCCTGATCCAATGTTTATCAATGAAGGGAAATAAAATCATCAAGAGCACAATGTGACAAGGGCTGGGCCGCCAGTCCCCCCAAAACACCCCGATGGCGGGAATAAGGGAAAGGGCAGAAAGAAGCCAGGCCAGGTGGGTCCGGGGTATGGGAAGCAGCCCTTTAGGATTCAGAGTTGGGGACAGAGAAGGTAGGCAAGCTCCTGGGAGCTTCAGGAGCTGGAGCTTGCCAGGGGAAGGATCCTTCTACCTCTCCTCTTACCCCAGACCTGCTTGGAAAATATTGTTTTAGATGATGACGGTGGTGATGATGGTGGTGGTGGTGATGGTGATGGCGCTGATGCCATACCCCAACGTAGAAACACCCCCCTCAGTGTCATTCCCTGCGTCTTCTCAATGATAAAAACACTAGTGAGTCATGAGTAAAATGCTTGCCATAATTTCCTCTGTTATAAATGGCAGGGTTTTACTGAAAATAGAATCTGCTATAAATTCGGGGGGGGGATGTGGAGAATTAAACTGAATCTTCAAGAAATGAGAGTTTCCTTAAACGTGCCCTTCAATTTCTATGTCTTAAGTGACACAGCACTTTCTGGTTACTGTACGTCATTATTCCACACAGACCTGTGGGGAATTGTAAGTGTTTCATTAACTTACCCCATGTTCTTTATTATTAGAACATTTCCCTCTGAGTTTGTCACTTGCACGGCGTTAAAGTAATAAAACAGCACTTTTCAAATGTTCCACTAATTCTCAGAAGACCAGTCCCCCGCCCCGTTTGGCAATAAGAACGCTTCTCCATATCATACTTCTATGGCCCTTTGCTTCCAGAAACGACCGCAACCTCTCTACACACATTACATATAGTATTTATCATTGCCATACTCCGAAGACGTGAGTATTTCAGCTTCTTTTACAAACCCAGAAAGCAGCACATACTTACTTGGGGACATCAAATTGTAGTGGAGAGGAAAGGGAAGAAAATTCACCATCTTGCTCCTGGAGCCAGATCACAGGCTAGGTGCTGATGAATCCCTTATTCTAATTCTACAGTTCCATACAATCGCATTTCACAAATGAGAAAACCGAGACCCAGAGAGGTTAAGAAACTTGCACACATTCTCTGTGCCAGAACCGGGGTTCACCTCCAATGCTCCTGAACACACAGGGGACCTCCTCCTCCGCTTTGTTTTGTTGCTTGGGAGAGACAAGAAGCCCTTCCGAAGTGGCCAGCATGAAAATGGTCTGATGGTTTTCACTGTCCACAAATTTCAATTTCAACCAGAAGTATGATATAGCCCAGCAACACAGTAATCTCTGGCTGTACCAGGAGGAGAAGGATGTTGAAGGCTGTTCTGCAGAAATTGGGACAGATGTGTTGTCCCAGAGAGCAGTCTAGGCTGCTTGCTTGTACAGGGGTAGCTGAAGGACGCTTCATTTTTTTTTTTTTAAAGATTTTATTTATTTATTCAACAGAGATAGAGACAGCCAGCGAGAGAGGGAACACAAGCAGGGGGAGTGGGAGAGGAAGAAGCAGGCTCATAGCGGAGGAGCCTGATGTGGGGCTCGATCCCATAACGCCGGGATCACGCCCTGAGCCAAAGGCAGACGCTTAACCGCTGTGCCACCCAGGCGCCCCTGAAGGACGCTTCAGAGGAATTCTGGAAACACCTTGCACTGGGACTTAGCAAGGTACGTACATGGTGCCCCCATGTAAGGGACAGAAGCAAGCATTCGCGCTGCCATGGTTAGGTGGACTGGGAGACGGGCCATCCTATAGAAGCCACCTTAATGGCATGTGGAAGCCCACCTCAAAGATGCTTCCCAGCAATCTCCATCCCCTGGTACTCACACCTTTTTATGCCCCCTCCCATAGTAATCCAGGGCAGGTCCCATGTGACCAAGAGAATATGGTGGACGTGACAGCGCATGACTTCCGAAGCTAGGACATTAGAGCACTGCAGCTTCCACTCAGCCTCCTGTATCACTTGCTGTGGCAGAAGCCAGCTGCCATGCCACGAGGCGGCTCCACTGGCAGGCTGAACGGACAAGAGCTGAAGCCACTGGCCAGCAGCCAACACCGACTTGCCAGCCACCTTAGACCCAGATCCTCAAGCCCCAGTCAAGCCTTCAGTTGACACCTGACTGCAACCCCATGAGATAACCCAAGGCAGAACTGCCTGGCCATGCTTCTCCCAAATTCCTGACCCACAGAAACCATGAACAATATTAAATGACTCATTGCTTTAAGCCACTAAGGTTTGGGGTGATGCATTACACAGCCATTATAATTGCAATATGGAGCAATGGCATCCTGTCTGGCTCTAGAACTCAGCCCCAGGATAAGTGAAGACACAAAAGTGGGACACTAGTCAGCTTTCTAGAAAGTCTGCTGCGAAGAGCAACAGCAAACACATAGAAGGATAGAAATAGGATCCAAGATGGTTAGGGGTGGTGAGCTTAATGTATTAGGGAAATTTTTAAGAGAGGCAAAGGTGAAGTTCCACACTTGAATTAGAACAACCCATTGTATCAGGACAAACCAGGGAAGACACTGAGCCCTTGTAGTACTTGGGGAAAGGAGATCTGGGTTGGCTACAGGCTCAGGATGAGCCATGATGAGGCTGCCAGAAAAGCATAAAAATGTAGGCTGCATTAACAGAAGCTTAGTACCCCATCAAAGGAGGTGAGCTCCCCCGGGGGCTGAGCACTGTATTTAGGTCTGAATCACTCTCTACATAGGGCAAAGGCAGTCCAGATGTGCTGGGGGAAGATTGGTGGGAGTGGGTAGCATCCGTTGATGGAGAGAGATGAGGAGGGACAGAGTGAAGTGGGGATGCCTGGTCCTAAAGGAGAAGAGGGGGAGAGCAAGAACAGTACAATCACTGATCTTATATGCAGAAAAGATCTGCCATGTGGAAGGAGGTCAGAGGTGGAAATGGGCCTGTTTTGTTCACTGCTGAATCCACAGTGATGGGAACCAGTCGGTGCTTCTACGAAATCTGAGAGCTGCCTAAATATTAGAACGACATATGGGACGTGGTCTCAGAAGGGAGTCAAATCCACGGGCGTGTTCACACAGAGTCTATGTCGCACGTGGTCCTCAATGTTCTCTAAGAGCCCTTCCCAGCTGTGAGATTTTCTTATTCTGTGGTTTTGTGATTGGATGAGTTGAACCTGCAGAATGAAGCCAGCACAGTAGTTCTTAAACCTCAGAAGGCATAGAAAACACCTGGGGGATCTTATTAAAATGCAGATTCTGAGTGAGAAGGTCTGGAGTAGCCCGAGATTTTGCATTTTGAATGAGCACCCAGCTGACCACGCTTGGAGCAGCGAGAGGTTAAAGGTCGCCCCATGACCGCGCATAGGGTCAGGCAGCCTGGAAAAGGCAGTAAGTATTTGAGCAGAGGAGGGATGACCAGCATCAGAAATACTCCCCAAGGAAGAGCATGGAACAGGGGAGCGTCCATATGCCACCAAGGGCTTTCTGACACTAATGTCCTTTGATTTTCTGAACATGGTCTTTACATGGTCCACTTGCCAATCATCCTGGGTTTTCTGTAGCCTGAAGGGGCAGCAGTGTGGAGTCATGCTAACCTGCACTCATTCACTACCTGGGTGGCCTGGGAGTCTCAGTTTCTTAGTGTGTAAAATGGGAACAATCTCCACCTGCAAGGCTGCCGTATCAAAGTTTCTTAGCCTCATTACAAAACTAGATGATCAATAAGCATTCACTTCAAGGAGTAATTACCTAATTAATATTTGTCCTTGAGTTGAATTGTCCTTCACTAACCCCACATGTGCTGGGATGTAAGTCAGATATGACCCCGTTTTACAGATGAGGGCGTGTTCTCACCTAGAGCATCAGGCAAACACTGGCATGAGTACCCATGACTCCTCCTATTGGAATTTTAAGGACTTTTTTTTTTCTAGAAGAGTCATTTTCCCTGGTCCAAGCATTGGGGTCAGTAACTAATAAGATTTCATCCCACTGCTTTGTCAGAGAGACAAGATGCTGTTTCCCCCAGAGGGGCTCTGGTCAATCATGTCAGCTCTGCCCAAGATGCTCTGTGACTTAAAGACCTGACCGGGAGAAACCAACAGATTCAGGGAGAACAGGGGTGAAGCCAAGAACTGCCCACCAGTGGATCACCTCAGCCACAGCTCCTGGACACCAGTGGGTGGAGTGGGAACCACACCCTCCCCAGGCTTCACTGCCTGGTGCAGAGAACGGACAAGAGAATGTGCTGGGCGCCCTAGCAGAGATGGCCAAAAAACCCCACACAATTCCAGAGTTGTCACCCCTGGGAAACGGAGCCACTGCCATGCCTTTTAATCAAGAACAAGCTTAGTGTATTATCTCTGTAATGGGCAGCCCACAAAGACCCCACTTCTTACTCTTCTTCATTCAGTCCATGCCCAGTGAGAGAGTCAAGCGGCTTCTACCACACTGACGGAGGCCACTAAATCTTAGCGTCAAGTCCCACCAGCTTCCTCCATAAGGGTCTGAAGGCCACCAACCAGCCTGGGTCCCCCCCCCCCAAAACTGCTGTGGCTAAACCAGCAGCTTGTGTAGCAGAGAGAGCACGACTTTGGGGTTGAATTCAGACCCTGCCTTAAGTAGGTAACTCCATCCCTCTCTGAGCCTCCGTTTTCACATCTTTTGGGGGTGGGGGAATCCTAATATTTATCTCATTGGGCTTTTGGGGAAATTAAGTGAGATACTAATGTATGCTAAGCAGCCAGCTCAGGGAAGGTGTTCAGACGCTGTTGGTTCTCTTACTCTTTTGACTGGAAAAAAAATATTATTAAGGAGGGTGGTCTCTGGAGCTACAGAAGTACTGGAGAATTCCTGCTTCGTTTGAGATGTCCTTGATCTCTCCGAGACTTTGAAGACCCTCAGCCTTTTGCCCTGAGGCTGGCTCCCAGTCCCCAGCACGCCTCCCGGCTGCCCCCTAACCTCCTTCTGTCCCCGTCTTCCCTGCCATACCGGCGCAGCCCATCCCCAAAAACTTTCAGCCAGTTCCTCCCGAGGGTTCTTCCAAAGCGTGGCCCGGGAGCAGGGGGCGCGCCCTGCCCTCTCGCTTGCCGCCGGCCGTCGGCAGCACACCCCGCGCCGGGCGCGCGGGAGCCCGGTCCCGCCACCGCAGGCGCGGGTGAGGGTGCGGGTGCGGGCACAGCCCTCCGGGGCCCCTCGGACTGCGGAGCCGCCGACTGCATTGCAGCCCTTCCCGCGCCGCTGCCTCCCGCGGGCCCCGGGGCTGCCGGCTCCTCTCGCGCCCTGCGCCCCGGGCGGCTTCCCCAGCGGCGCGCCGGTCCGGAGCCGGGGTCCAGCGCGCTCCAGACGCCTCCGCCCTCCCCTCCCCCGCCGGCCGCCCCTCGGGTCCCCCGGGGGTGGGGTTTCCCTCCGCGCCCCCCCCCGGCCCTCCCCTCCCCCGCCCGCCCCTATGTATGTGTCACCACGCGCCATGCCCGCCCGCCCGCCCACCTACCTCCCAGCCGCTCCAGAGGGGGCTCGCAGAGCTGAGGACGCGCGCCGCGCCGCTCAAGGTCTCTCTCTCTCTCCGCGCGCTCACCGGCCGGCATCTGACGCGGGTGCCAGGGGCTCCGGGCACCTTGCAGTGGCCCTTCCCTCGGCCAGCCGGGACTCCGCAACCCAGCCGCTGCCGCCGCGGCCGCCGCCTGAGGGGACCTGCGGACAGGACGCCGGCGGGAGGAGGGGTGCGCAGCGCGCGCGCAGAGCGTCTCCCCTGCTGCGCAGCGAGACCCGGGCCTTCCGGCCCCAGGAGCCCCCGGCCGCCTCCCCAGGTGTGTGGCACTGAAGTTCTCGCGGAAGGGAGTCCAACTCTTCAAGGTAACTGTCTCCTTCCCTCCAGGGAGAGGCTCTCCCGGCGGGGGGGTGGGGTCCCCCGGTCAGCCAGTAGCGGTGCCGCGGCTGCCCCGCTCCGCGCCGGGGGCTGCGCTGCCTCGGTGTCCCCTGTGGGGGAAGCGTGTGCTGGGGGTTCCCGACCGCTGCGTCCGCCATGGAGTTGAGCAAACTTTCAGGCTGTTGCAGACGCAGCGTGAATGGGGCAAAGAAACACGTGACGAGGGGCTCTTGTCCGCTGGTCCCCCGAAATTAAGGAAGAGAGAAGAGAGAGCTTTTACTCCCGACTCCCGTGTGTTTTCAAGTCCTAGGGTCTGGAACGAGCCTTGGTGGACAGACTAGCAGCTTTAGAGTCGGGGAAATGTGGGTTCAGATCCCCTGTGCTACTTTTGAGCTGGAGGGGGTGCTTCATGGTTCTGAGCCTTGGCCTGGGCTGTCAGTGGGAAGGAGGAGGCTCTTTGGCAAGGTGGCTGGGCACTGGCAGGGTGGCTGGGCACGGGCAGGGTGTCAGGTACAGGGCAGGTGCCCAAGCAGAGGATGGGAGAACCCATTGGTCCCACTTCCTTGGCCACTTGGCCTACTCCGGGAGCCACAAGGATGGGGAAAAGCTGCGGGGGGGGGGGGGGGGAGATTGGCAGAACCTGGGGCAGGGCCACTGAGCTGCCAGCAAGGGAAGCAAACTCAGAACACACCACTAAGCAGGGCCATCTCTCAAGGAAGAGGAGGGGAAATGAGGACACATGACCAGGGACAGTTTTCCAGTCTCTGGGTTCCTCTGCAGTTGAAGCCAGTGATGGTGGAGCCTTTCTAACCCTGGGGGGATTGGGTGGTCAGTTGTCTGTGTTAACTGAACCTACATTCTAGGCCAGAGCAAACTGTGGGGTGGGGGCTTGTCTCCTGCTGGAAAACAGTATCCAACCCAAACTTCTCCACCATTCTACTCCTTGCAGTAGTCATGAGCAGGGTTCTGATAGGATTCTTCTAGGGTCTCACCGCTAAGGAGCCCAGGTCCCAGCATTTTGCTTGGTGCGTAAATTCCCATTCTGTCAGGGTGGGCTGCCAGGAAGAAAGGAAGGAGGAGGCAAAGCTGAATGGGTTAATGTGGTGTTTCAGGTCTGGGACACTGCGGCGAGTGGGTATCTGACAGTTTGGGGGAACCCTGGGCCTTGGAAACCCATTCAAAAGAAAGTGAATCCAGAAAGGTGTGATGACTTTCTAAAGGTCACACGTGACTTAGGGGAAGGGCAGGAGTAGAATCTGGGTTTTCTGAGGCCCTCGTCGGTTGCTCGTCCTGATTTAAGAATCCAGAAGTCTGGGTTCCAATCCTTGTTCCTTCCTTGCCTCTGGGTTGCCCAGGGGAAGAGCGCCTGTGCCCCTGGGCAGGGCAGCTAAGGATGTGCTTTGAAGATCAGTGTAGGAACGTTGGCCTGTCCATCACTGAGCCTGGAAGGGACTGCCCAGAAAGGGAGGGCAATCAGGGAGAAAACCCCAAGACCATAGGGGAGAAAACCCGAAGGAGGGGGTGCTTCTAACCCAAAAGCAACGATCCCTCCAATTTCAAAAGTTTCGGATGAAGGAATTATCAAGAGGAAGAAAATACCTCTCAGAGAAATGCTGGAATTTTTCAGGTTACATCAAGTGAGGTTTAAATGAGATGTATGTATGTGCAGTTTCTAGTGGATCCCCGGGTACCTTCATTCATTCTCCAGTAAGTACTGAGTGCCACCTAGTAACTCCGTGCTCCGTGCTGGCCCATCGCTGGTCTGAATAAACGGGAGCTGTGGGGATGGAAGCAAGTACTCAATAACTGATATCGTTTATTATTATAATGACTAATTTTAATACTAAGTAGGTATTTTTCATTTCCTAGAATTTTCCATGAAAATCATACTTAAATTGGGATTCTTTCTTTACAATTTAAAGCCCTCTGATCAATATAGGAGTAAAGAATCCAGAGGGGAAAATGACAGAAGTATTATTACATATTTGCAGGAAGTGTCTGTGAGCTTGAGTGGTGAGACTCTGTGCTGTCTGAGCCACACCTGACTCCATGCCCCTACTCACACCCAGGCCCACACTTTGCCCCTGCTCCCCATCTCCCACACATCCACATCCCAGGCAGCCTGCACCCCTGCATGCCAAGTGGGGCGCCCTCCACCCCACATGCCCAGAACAGACTGTCCAACTCCCCAGTTGGAGAGGAAGCTCCAAGAGAGCCCTCACTCCTGAGATGGTGGGGGAGAACCATGAGGGTGGGAGCCTGCCGGGCAGGGCAGACCTGGGTTCGAATCCCAACTCAGCCACTTGCTGGCTACAGGATTTTGAAGAAGTCCTTGTCTGGCTCTCAGCAGGCACCAGAAACCTTAATTCCTCTCCTCTAACGGCTTCTAGGCCCCCTTGGGGTCACAAACTGTAAGTTCAGGAGAATACTTACTGAGAATATTCTGTAATAGGAAAAGACTGTGTGTCCCAACTTTTCATGTGGATTTTTTTCATGATGCCTCCTAGAACCTGGTCCCTCCCAAGACCCTTCTTGCTGGGCACAAGGAGGGCCTCCACTGAGCCAGGGGAGGCCCACGGGCCCCTGCTTGGAGCCTCACTCTTAGTCTGTCTCTGCTCCTGCAGGGACATCTAGCACAGACCATGTCTATGTGCAGGTTGTAAAACCAATTTAGGGGAGTGTAATGACATAGGAAAGTAATCTCATAGTGCCTCCCATGTAGTAAAGGTAAGTATTGTTTCCAGAAACTTTTATTTCTGTTATATATTTGGCAATCCTAAATTAGTGTATATGTGGTTATAATATATAGGCATATACACAATATATACAAATTTGATGTTCATAGGATGAGTTTCTTACTGCGGGTTGTGGTCAAAAAATTTGAAAGACACTGATCCTGATAATGTTTCTGTCTCTGAGAAATTCTTGCCTCGTGGCTCCAGCTGGCAGGTGCTGGGGCATCCTTGCTGCCCCTATGCTAACACCTGGACTGGACCCATAAGCATCTCGGGAGTGGAGGCAGCGAGGGGTGGAACCTGGGGGTGGAAGGGAAAGGCAAGTTCCAGGAAGAGGAGCCAGACTCAGAGAGGAAACAGTGCATGAAAGACAGGCCTGCTTGCGAGTGGAGCAGGAGGGGTGACAGGGCCAATGGGCTGCCCTGGAAAAGAGTGTCTATGGGTGGGAACATCTCTTTTTAAAGATTTTATTTATTTATTTATTTATTTATTTATTTATTTTTAAAGAGAGAGTGTGCGCAAGTGAACAGGGGAAGAGCAGAGGGAGAGGGACAAGCAGACTCTGTGCTGAGCACAGAGCCAGACTTGGGGCTTGATTCCATGACCCTGAGATCATGACCTGAGCTGAAATCAAGAGTCAGACACCCAACTGACTGAGCCAGCCAGGTGCCCCTATGGTGGGGGCGGGGGGGAGGCTTGGGGGGTTGGGGGGGAGGAACATCTTGAAACAGGAGCCAAGCTCTTCTGCTGTCACTAGGTGGGCCTCTTGGCCATGCTGTGGGCCTTGATGGGAGCTTCACTCCTACCCTCCTTCCTTGAGAAAGTTCTGTTCTATCCAGTGAAAGGGGGCTGTGGCATCTCCTCTGGCTGCTGTCCTGCCCCCAGACCTGATAGGACACCCCCATCCCTGAGAGGAGGTCTGGGCCCCTGGGCGTGGTTGGAAATGGAGTCAACGTTGTGGGGAGGAGCAGCTGGTGGGGGGGGGGGGGTGCAGGGCAGGGACAGGGTTAGAGAGGGAGAGCAGGAGTGAGGCAGAGGGAGGACCAGAGAGAGGGGGAATTTGTAGGAAAAACGGGAAAATGGTTCCTTTTTTCAAAAGTTGAATCCAGGGCAAGAACGGAAACCATGGAGTTTACTTTTAAAAACTCAGAGCCTCCTTGTAAGCGGCTGAGTGTGTGTGTGTATGTGTGTGTGTGTGTGTGTGTGTGAGCGCACGCTAGGAGGGCGGGCCCTGCGGGCTGGCCTGGGCTTGTGAGAGGCGACTTTTCTCCCTCTCAATGGCCTTACAGTGTATCCTAAAGAAGCTTTTTGTTAAACTCATGAATAGGTGGATTTGGGGTGTGCAATGCTGGCCATCACGATTTGGATATTTGGTTACCTTTGAGGTTACATGTATTCCCTTTTAAGACACACACCCAAAAAAGGAGCCACCTTTCTCGCTTTTGGGGGTGGGAGGGCTGGCTCGTCTGTCTGTGATTGATTTGGCCGAGAGGCAAGAGTCCAAAGGAGAAACTGAGGACTGGGCAGATGCGTAATGTCCAGCCTGGCTGACAGCCCCTCCTCAGCCTCCGGATTCTGGGCCTCTGAGTTGGAACATGGAAATTCCCAGACCATGGATGTCCGGGGCCTTCAGGGCCTGCCTGTAACGACCCTCGTGTAAGAGATCACAAATGGGACAGAGGCCCAGAAGAGGGAAAGTGCATGCCCCAGGCTGGCCCAGAGCAGACCAGTGAGGATCTAGACAGAAACCTAGGTCTTCAGGCCCTCACCCTGAAACATACCATATCCATGGAAAGCATTCATTCATTCTTCCTGCAGCACCACTGGCTACATGCTACAGGCATTGCACTAGGTGTGGCTAAACAATTCAATCATCCTGCCCTCCAGCTACTCATGGTCTATTGAGGGTCAACTTGACCCTGACCCTGCATTCCTATAAAGCAGTGGTTCTTAACTGGGGAGCTCTTTTGCTCCCCAGGGAACATTTGGCCTTCTGTGGAGAGATTTTTTTGTTGTCACCATGGGGGAGGGGTGGTAGTACTAGCCTCTGGTGGGTAGAGACCAGGGACGCCACTAAACATCTGAAAATGCCCAGGACAGCACTTTCCTCCTACCAGTAGAGAATGATCCAGCCCAAAATGTCAGTAGTGCCAAGATTGAGAAGTCCTGCTCCAGATCTTCATTTAGTTGTGGGACTAGAGCACGCTGTACGCCCCAGCAGGAAGACTGCCGGTGGGAGGGCAAGAAGGGAGAGTTTGGCAGGCGGTAAAGAGTAGACAACAAAAGAAAATAAGAAGCCGGGCCCCAGTGGTAAAGCAGAAAGAACGTGGACCTTGGCAGCCCCGATGCAGATTGAAATCCCAGCTGTGTGCCCTTGGGCAAGTCACTTATCCTCTCTGAGCCTCACTTTCCACATGTGTGAAATGAGGCTGGTCTGATGGTTGAGGCAGTTCAAGATAAAGTGAATAAGGGACTTGGCACAAAGTGAACCTACAATAAAATGACAATTGCTATTATTGTCTTGGAAGCTTTTCGAGGTCCTACTCTGGAAAATCACAGCATCAGCAGCTGTGGACGTGTGATGTCGAGACCAAAGTAATGCCTTCTGGTTGTGGGGTGGCATGTGGGTCAGCACCTTCCCCCCACACAGCTCCCTGCAAGGGGGAGGGGGGCTTGCTCCACAGAGAAGGCATCCTACATTATGGGCAGTGGGAGGCTTGCTGGGCTTGCAGCCACTTGAACCAGGCACTGCCTGGCTGCAGGATGTGGGCAAATTGCTTTGCTCCGGGAGACTCGATTTTCTTCTCTGTAAAATGGACATCCTAAGGCCTGCCTTCACAGGGCAAGATCCAGGCAGAAATTACTTCTGGGAAGGTGCCTTGTGGGGTCGGGGGAGCCCCTATGAAGCCTAAGCAGGAATCTTTCATACCTGGGGGCCGGGGGGGGGGGCACTATACCTAATCCAGGGCCTGGAGCACACAGACAGGCTGAATGAATGAATGAATGAATGAGCAGCCCCCACACTCTAAGTTCCTTTCAATGCTTGACGAGAAGAGCACCGATACTCAGATGGGCTGTCCTCTGCTTGGCCGCTCCTCCATCCAAGCCAGCCGGAGGAAGCCCGGACCTCTAGTTCCCGTCGGGCGCCAGGCCCAGGTTACAGCGCTGGCAGCAGCGCCCTCTAGAGGACACTTCAGTCATAGCAGTTGAGTTGTGCTAACCCGGAGAAGGGAGCCCGACTGGAAGCGGGAGGTGTGGGTGAGACATCAGAACAGAGAAAGCCCAAGCTGCTGAAAAGAGGACCCAGTCAGGATCAGGAACCTGGAGCCTTATCTCAGTGCAGGGCACATCCATGTTCCCATCTGTACAGCAAGGCCTTTGCTCGACCACACGGAGTTGAGCTCAACCATATATTAAGACCTCATTGAAAGTCACTAGCCAAAGGGGTGGATTTGGGAATTGCCAAGCTTCCCTGAGCCTCTGTTTCTCAGAGTCACGAAGCATTCGATCAGAAAGGGACCCAGGGGACTAAATCACCCGCCTCCTTCATTACACAGATGAGACGACGGAGTCCCAGAGAGGGCGTTCAGGCTGCTCTCAGCGGAGCCAAAGCTCCCATTAGGGCTGCTGAGGCTCCTCCCTCCACATCACATGTCACATTCAAACCAGCAAAAGAAGGTGCCTGATTACAGAAACACTGTGCCATCCCATAAGAACCCAGCTGCAGATAGACTTCATCCTGGGGCCACCCACTGTCTACCCTTGGACCACCTTCTGACTCTGTGCCTCCACAGTCCTTGCTGGTTCCCGGGATGTTTGGGGGAAGAAAGCCTTTGTGAGAGAAATGTCCAAGGCAAGGGAGAGCCCAGCCTCCCATCTCCCTCAGAACCCCTGGGCTTTCTTATCCCAGCCTCCCCCCTTGATCATAGGGAGGGGGTTTTCCCAACCAAATCTGGACCTTGGCCTGACCTTCCCCTTCAGGTGTTCCCTTCCTCTCCCCCCCTCCAAACCGCCCTCACTTTGACCTCCTATCCAGCTGGCTCAGGGAAACACCTGGATTTTAGGATGACTCAGGAATATAGTGGATGTTTGTCAGCTTGACAAGACACTGAAAAAGGGACCCGGAAGCCATCATCAGAAGTAGCCTCTGTCCCTAGAATCGAAAGCATTGGAGGAGCTTTGGGGAAAAAAGTATGCCCAAATCCTAATGTACCCCCAGAGATTCTGCCTGGGGGGCAGGGTAAGAATCTGTGCTTTTCAAACGTACCCAAGGTGATTCCAATGCAGGCCAGTTTCTGAACTCTTAGTGTAAAGCCCCAAATAGTTCTTTGGGTGCCTTTGGTTCTAAGCCATTTTCTTGTAGCCCTGCCTTTTGGGGTCACCTGCCCTCCCCTCCCTGTAGGCAGAAGTACAGCCTCTGCCCCCAGTTTGTCCTTTAGGGGAATGAGAAGGTCACAGCCTGCTTCTGTGTCTCCTCCCTCCTGCCTGAGATGGGAGCCCTGCTTCCTGACCATAGTTGTCCTTGACCCTGGATTAAAGTACATTTGTCCCTGGAAGATGAAGCTAGGCCAGGGTTTGCAAAAGTGGGTTCCCCAGAACATCTGTTTCAGGGACGGCCAATGGACATTACATGTAGAAAGGGCCTCATCCCCAGGGGTCCAACAGAACAAAATGTACCCCCTATTCTGCAAGAATTCTCCAGATGCTGATGGATATTGGAAATCTCCGAGTTTCTTACACTGAATTTTCCAGGGAGCTCTTCTCTCCTAGAGCAGATTGAGGGTCTATAGAGAGGCTGATCGAAGCAATCAGCCAGCTCTGATCCTGCAGCAGGAATGAGGCAGCTGCACCAGGGCCCAAGGGGCAGCCCAGGGACTGGGGAGCACTTCAGAACCTAAATCAAAGACATGGTCACAAGCAAGCCCTCTCCACCCTCAGAGCAAGACTGGGCCCACCCTCTCCTTTCCCACCTGATACCTGCTGCCTTCTCTTTAAAGGTTGGCCACTCAGGATGTTCATTTTAGTTCCATTGGTTCCTGGATTGAAAAACATGGGAGGGAAGTGGGGCATTCCGTGTGGTCTACTGGGGGCTGGGGATGGGAACCTCCCTCCCCTCCATGGACCAGAGGCCAACCCTGTGTGCTCTACTAGCCATGCGACTCCAGGGGGCGCTAGTCTCATAGCCATTTCTACAGACAACCCCTGCCCATGGAGTGAACCCCTGCCCCTGGAGCTGGGCAAAGAAAAGCTGCATCTGTCTGCATGCTTGTGTCTGTCCGCTGTCCTCGTCACTACATCCGTGAGTGTTATCCCCACCCCAGCCACACACGGTTTAGCCAGGGCGGCATCTTCACCCTTCTCTGGGCCATTAATTCCCCTTAAGGTAGCCTCATTCTGTGATTCCCCCTTCTTCAGCCCAACCTGCGATGGCTTCCGCTGATCTTGCTTTGTTAAAGTTTTAGCAGAACAGTCCCTCTGGTGTGGGGAGGGGGGACCTGATTGCATACATTGTCTCCACACCCCATCCTGAGAGAGAAGAGTGCTATAGGGCTGCGTTGGAGGTGGAAGGAGTTTTATTAGCCAAGGGCAGACCTAGCATGGGCTTAGAGCCTCACCTCCTACCGCTTCCCCTTTCCACCAGGGCCCTCCCATCCTCTCTTCGCTCTAGGAGCTCCGGCTGCCATCTCGATGCCTTAGGGTCTCCAGGGGCTGCCCACAGGGGTCAGCAAGACTCACATATGCCAGATAAGGCTCCCGCAACGTTCAGTGGCTGGAAAATTGTAACCAGTCCAGCCCCCTCCTTCGCAACTGCAAGTATAGTATGAGTGACTGACCCTTAGATGCTTGCGGCAATCATTCGGGTAATTTACATATCCCTTCTCAGCCCTCTGGGGACAGCAGAGGCTCTCAGAAGACCTTTTACCCTTGGAATACAGCCCAGTTCTCTTCCTTGGCCCACAGGACCCTCCGGAACCTGTTTCCCCTTCCGCCTCAGCATCCAGATGCACCTTCCCCTCCCCCACCAACCTCTACCATCTCCCACTTCATTCCCACCTTAGGGCCTTTGCCCTCCTGGTCTCTCCTGCCTGAAGCTCTTCCCACTTTGGCTTTGCAAGGTTGGTTCATTCTGGTCATTCAGGTCCAAATGTCACCTCCTCCAGGAGGCCTTTCTTGACCACCCAATTTAAAGATAAACACTCCTACCCCCACGTCTCAGCAGCCCTGTGCCATACTTTCTTTGTAGCTTGCCACTGTCTAAAAAGTGCTGGTTGGTTGGTTTCCTTGGTGGTTGTCTGACCCCTCCCACCCCCGTCCCCCCAAATCAAAAGCTGTATGGGACAGGCGCCCATCACGCAGATGGTCTGTCTTGATTTTCTTCTATCTCCAACACCTAGAAAATGCTCAGCACATGGTAGCTACTCAGTAAAAGTGTGCTGACCAGACAAATGACTTTCTAGCCCAGTACTTTTCAAACGGTGCTGCAGAGTCTGCGGGGGTTGTCTATGACACCCCACGGGACCCACAGAGGTGAGTAGAGAGGGGCAGTGATTTTAGGGGTCCCCATGTCAGATTCGATCAGAACAACTCCACTTTAATGTCTTGAAAGCCACTGATATGGTGCTTTCTCCTCTTGTCAGAGATCAGAAACCGAAACCTTTAGAAAGGAATATGTCTGGTAGAATGCTAAGCAAAATAAGCCAGTCAGACAAAGACGAATGCCATATGATCTCACTCCTAGGTGGCATTTAAGAAACAAAATAGGGGCGCCTGGGTGGCACAGCGGTTAAGCGTTTGCCTTCGGCTCAGGGTGTGATCCCGGCTTTCTGGGATCGAGCCCCACATCAGGCTCCTCCGCTGTGAGCCTGCTTCTTCCTCTCCCACTCCCCCTGCTTGTGTTCCCTCTCTCGCTGGCTGTCTCTATCTCTGTCGAATAAATAAAATCTTAAAAAAAAAGAAAAGAAAAAGAAAAAGAAACAAAATGAACGAGCAAAAAAGAAAAAAAACAGGGGAAAAAAAGTGCAAGAGAGGCAAACCAAGAAACAGACTCTTAACTGTAGAGAACAAACTGATGGTTAGCAGGGGGGAGGTGGGAGCAGGGATAGGGATATGGGGATGGGGATGAAGGAGGGCATTTGTTGTGATGAGCACTGGGGCTTGTATGGAAGTGTTGAATTCCTGTATTGTGCACCTGAAACTATATAACACTGTATGTTAACTATCCTAGACTTAAAATTAAATTAAATTTAAAAAAGAATATGTCCGGCCTAGGGGTATGGCACTGGATGGTGTCAGAGCTGGAACTAGGACCAACTTCCACTGAACTGGGCGGTTGTCTAAAAACAGCCCCCACCTATCCCCGCCACCTCGGCAGCCCTATCTCACCCTGGCCACGCTCTGCAGTGTCAGAACAGCCACTGCGTGAGCCAGCTCAGGCTCTGGCACCAAGGGGACCCAGCTGAGGAGAGATGTGGCTGCTCTCCATAGGCCAATACCCTCTTCCCAGCTTCCCCTAGTAGTTCATGATGACTCGAGCATCCAGGGGGAGCAGCTGCTTTTAGGAATAAATGTATATTTTTAGGTTCTGCCACCTTTGAGCCCCAAGTTCTATCCCTGGGCTACCCAACATGGACCGTGGGCCTTCTGTCATCTTGTTTCCTTGACCTTTTTCAAGCTGTGGGGTCCTGGCCCTCCCTATGGCATGGAGGAAGCAGGCTAGACACCAGGGTGAGGACAGAGCACAAGACGTGGTTTCCCGGGCCTGGAAGAGCTCAGGGTCTTCATGACTCTGCAGACCTCAGCAGGCAACCCTTCTCTGCCTTCACCGTCCACACCGAACAGCATGTCCCCTCCAGCTCGCCTGTGTGCCTGTCATCTCAGATTCCCTGCTGGGGGCCTCCCTGGAGCCTCCGGCCCTGTCCTGTCTTTCTTTTGTGATGGAGGGTCCAGCCCATGGTTGCCTATGTTTTATTCCCAGCCCCCTTCCTGATGCCGCTGGACTCACAAAAGAATCCATCGGGCCATTGTCCTGGAGGAGTAGGAGTCAGGTGGATGGGCTCCAATTCGCCAGCCGTGTGACCTTGCCAGAGCTGATTAGTCTTGCATGCCTCAGTTTCCATATCTGTAAATCAGGTATAATGTCTCTGACCTCGTGAGTTTGTGGATATCCTCATGTGTTGAGGATAAAATAACATCACTAAACCAAGGTACCTGGCACAGAGCAAATGCCCTCCAAGCAGTGACAGCTCTTAATCACGAATATTCCTGGAGCATTCCTGGTATCTGACAACCTGACCTTTTGTAGAGATGGGTTGGGTGGTCATGTGACTATCTCTTCTTGCCCAACCTGAAGTTCCTCACTGCTCTCCTCAGCACTTACGCTCTTCAGGCAGCCATGCAAGCTTGGAGCACGGAGGGACGTGGGGAATGCAAGAAGAGCCTTATGCTTTCTGCCACCTGGAAGCTAACTGCAGAAAAGGGCAGGTCCCCTGGCAGACTTGACAGCAGGTAGCTACAGCAAGCCCTATTGTACCAAGAGCCCCCCACTGTGCAATTTCAGGGGGTGCCATTCCATTAGGTTCCCTGTGTAGACTGTCCCCTGGAGTGGTACAGGGCACGGCTGATGTGGCTTTACCCATCAGCCCCCATCGTACCTCATTCCTTCAGCCATCCCTTGGGACTGCACCATACCTACAAAGGATGGACCAGCAAGAAATTCCTTTTCAGGAGTTCCGACTGCTACCAGCTTGACTGTGCTTTCAGTATGTGGGCTGGGGAGGGGGAGCTGGTGCAGGACCAGGAGCTGCCTCTGCCCCCCACCCCGGCCCCCAATCTCCTGCTCTATGCCCTGTCCCCCCCTCCTGGGACTGGGGAGTCAGGAAGTCTAACTGTCCCAAGAGAACCTTCGATGGTTCTGAGCAAGTGAAGGTAGCTGAGCAGCCTGAGTTGTGCCTCTGTTGAAACGTCAGTGTTTTTTGGTCCTACGTGGACCCTAGGAGAAAAGATGCTGAGTCCAGATGGGCCAGAACCTCAAAGAAACGTTCACTTCTGGGTTTTTGTTAATAAAAGACAGAATCCAGACCAGGATCTGGGATATATTTCTCCCTTCTCCTGGCTTCCTAGAAATAGAGAGAGCCACCATCAGCAATCAGTGAGAGCGGGAGGGAGATGGAAGGGCCTGATGATGGCATGAGGGTCAAGGAGCCAAACTGAGGAAGTCACAAAGATAGGGTTCAAAGCAGCCAAGAAAGATCTAGAAAAATCCATCAAGAACAATCCCGGGGCACCTGGCTGGTTCAGTCGGTAGAGTCTGCGACTCTTAACCTCAGGATTACGAGTTTGAGCCCCACATTGGGTGTAGAGATTACTTAGAAATAAAATCTTTAAAAAAAGAGAGAGAGAACAATCCCAAGGCAGGGCACTTCTCCACTAAGAAAAGAAAGGCAAGAGAGATTTAGATTAGACATGAGAAATAATTTTCTAAAGAAATCTAAATCATCCTGAGGTTGACTACCAAGTAAGGTTGGGCAATCTCCTTTTTTAGAAGTGTTTTTAGTCATAGTAAAATAAAAAGTTAGCCATTATATTCGTTTCCTAGGGCTGCCGTCACAAAGCACCACAAACAGGGGGCTTAAAATGACAGAAATGTATCATCTCACAGTTCTAGAAGTCCAAAATCAAGGTCTCTTCAGGGCCATGCTCCCTCTGAAACCTGCAGGAGAGAACCCTTCCCTGCCTCTCCCCAGCTTCTGGTAATGGCTGTGGGTTATGGCACATTCCCAAGAGTTTTATGGTACATGGAGAACTCTCTCCTCTCCTCCATGCCCACCTCAGTCCTTTCCCATCCCCCACCTACCCCTCCCCCCACTGGCTGGCACCTTGGTCACTGGGGAGTTTATTGCCCTGAATGTAGATTTTATTTTTAAAGGATATAAAATTTCGTTCTTTTTTGGAAACACTTTTCCTTTGAAACACGTTAAAGGACATCACAGAAAGCTGAGGAACTATAAACACTAGACAGGGAAAAATAAAAATCTATTGTAAACCTAACACCCAAAGATAACCAGAGTTAAATCTATGTATATCCTTCGGGTCTTTTCCCCCACGAGTAGATACACCCAAAAATGGAATGGCGTTGCATTGCACGTAACATTTTGCAGTTGGCTTTTTGTGTGAACACGTTTCCAAGTCAGTAAGCAGTTTTCCATAATTAGAATATTCCACATGCCGGGCTCTTCACGGGACACAGCCGGAATACACAGGACGAGAGGAAGTCTGCCCTGCGCTCAAGGAGAGCCCGCAATCCAGGTGGGAGAAAGCCATGTCTGCAGTGAAAACCAAGTAGGAAACAGAGATCCCCAGGTCCTCGTCCCAGCACCACTGCTGTCTGTGTAGCTGTGGGCGAATTTTTCCGTCCAGGAAGATGGGCACAGCTGCTTCCCCCAAGCTCAGATGGGTCTGAGGCTCAGCTCTGGTGCAGGGGTAGTTACCGAGAGACAGCACACTTCAGTGGGAAAGTCTGCAGACGCCCCTCCGCCTGGTGCGTCTGTGTCCCCAGCAAGCCAGAGACGAGAGACTCGAATTTGCTGCTCCCAGAGTAGGGCTCGGGTCCCTTGTTCCTCTCATGGCATGAGCCTCGTGAAGAGCCAAGCATGTTTCTCATTTTAATGCTAAGTATGGATCCTAAAACACGGCCCTTCCAACAAGCTCACTAATTCATCTGCTGCTCAGATAAAGAAAGAACCCAGAAATGGAAAAAGAACAATTGTGTGTGATTCATTCAGGGGGAGCGTGAGGGGCCCTGACATGGCGCCTTCCTAAGAAATTTTCAAGGAAAATGTGGATCATACCTGGTTTCCGCCTTGTGTGGCTTTAGAGCCCAATTCCAGGAGGATGTAAGTGTCCCAGGATGCCAGAGGCAGTGTGGTACCCGGCAGGGCCCTGAGTGCGCCAAGGCCTCCTTGAATATAGAGAGCACTCCAGGAAAAAGAAAAGGAACCTGTCCAATTGGAATAGCGCATAAGGATCTCTAGATACTGGGTCAGATAGGGATATTGATTTTCCTCCTCAAAAGGAAAGGCAGTAGTCAAATTCATAGAGACAGGAAGTAGAATGGTGGTTGCCAGGAGCTGGGGGAGGGGAGAGGGGAATTATTGTCTAATGGGTACAAAGTGTCAGCTTGGCAGATGGTGGTGATGGCTGCACAGTGATGTGACATGAGAACGTACCTCATGTCACTGAACTGTAAAAAATATGAACTTAAAAATAGTTAACATGGTAAGCTTGGTGGAGTGCCTGGGTGGCTCAGTTGGTTAAGCATCTGACTCTTGATCTCAGCTCAGGTCTCGATCTCAGGGTCGTGAGTTCAAGCCCCCCCATTGGGCTCCATGTTGGGGGCCTACTTTAAAAAAAAAAGATGGTAAATTTTGTGTTATGTGTATTTTACCGCAATTCTTTTTAAAAGAATTTAAAACAACTAAACACAAAAGGAAAGGCAGCCTTCTTGAGAAGACTATGTCTGTGAAGAAACACTGGCAGGGAGGAGCCAGGAGGCAGTGGATGGCAGGAGTCCCTGGAAGGCACTTTCTGGAAGGCGGCTGCACTGACATCCTGTCGGGAGGCTATTACGCACCGTAATCCTGACGGCCGTGCAGGGCAGAGTTGCACAGCCAGAGAAGGCGGGCCGAGGACTGGGGACATGCTGGAGACAGCTGGAAGGGGAGGGAACAGGGCGGGGTACAGCATAATATGTCAATGCTCATGTCGCCAACTACTCTGGAGTAAGCTGAGAGTCAGAGGGGGTCTGTGACGGGCTCAGAGAGCAAGCTCTTTGGGGTTTTCAGCCTTATGCTACAGCCCCAAGGTGGCTGGGTGCTCTGAGTCAGACTTTGAAACTTAACCCCATCCATGGGAAAACTCTTTCTGTAGCAGGCATGCAGGGAATGTCTGTGAATGGAACCCATGCTTCAAGGCTGGGTCCACAGATGCTCAAAGGCCTTTGAATGACGAGAACAAACTCCTGATAGGGTCCGTCCTCGGCACCTGCCCCCGTTGCTAGCCTATATGTGGGAAGCAGAGAACAGGTTAGGAGTCAGACAGACCAGGGTTTGAATCCTGGCCCTGCCACTCCCTGGCTGTGGGATTTGAGGTTAAGTTACTGACCTGCTCTGAGCCTCTGTCTCCATTGTAAAATGGGACTAGCAACAGCGCCCCCTCCCGGGACAATTGTGAGCATTGAATGAGATGATGCATTTGTCCAAACGGCTGTTGGGCACGATGCTGGCTTGGGGTCGGCTTTCAATACGTGGTCATTTTTAGAGGAAGTAGTTGTGGTAGGTGCTCAGGCATGCGGGAGACCCAAGGAAGGACGAGTCTCGTGCACACCCCCGTGGGCGCTGTCTCCTTGCAGAGGCAGACAAATGCCGCAGGCAGCCTGTGATCCTGATCTGATGGAGAAGGGTGAACTTGGTCACACTGGGGTACTGGGGAGACGTCCCAGAGGTGGGGCCAGTGACAGCTAGAGCAGAAACTTCGGTTTCCTTCTGGAAGCACACCTCGGATCAGGTCATTCCTGAACCCCCCCCCCAAGAGCCGCCCCATCACCTACAGAATGAAGCAAAACTCAGTAGCCTACTTACAGAGGTTCTTCAGAATCTGGCCCAGCCTTGTTTCTAACTTTATTTAATCCTACACCACTTGGATGTACTCCTTTCTCCATACTTTTGCTCATGTGATCCCTTCCTCCTAGAATGCCCTTTCCCTCTCCCATAGGGTCCCTGTCTGTCAAGGCTCAGTTCAAACGTCACCTCTTCTTCAAAGCTCTCCCAGGCCCCCCAGACAGGAGCGATTTCTGCATCTTCTCAGCTCCCAGAATTCTCTCATTGAGGGAATTCTCTTGTGTTGTACGATTTATTCATACATCTTCTCTCCCATCCCACACAGTGAGCCCTGGGGGTGGATTCATATGGGTCCATTCCTGAGTCCTTCTCAGCACCGTACTATAGAACTTAGCATGTGGTGGGAGTTTGACAGAGGAAAGGAGGGAGGGAAGGAGGAAAGGGAAGAAATGGCTGGAACTTTTCCAGAGGAGAGGCAATTATTCCTTCCACAGGAGAGCTGAAAAAGAATCCTCTGGTTTTCAGAGCACACACTCCTAGAAGGGAAAGCAGTGTGGGTGAAGGATGGCCATGGGGTGAAGGTGTCTTGTCCACTGTCCCATCAGCCAACCCTGAACCGTGCTGGGCAGGACAGGCTAAGCCGAAGGAGCTGGTATAGTGCCGTTTCAGGAGGTCCCCAAGACCACCTCTCGTTCAGTAAATTCTTTAGAAGGATGCGCAGACCTCAGCAAAGCTGTGATACTCACAGTTTTACAGCAAAATGATACGGATCAAAATCAGCAAAGCACTTTCCTACCTGCCTGGTAGGAAGGTGTCCTAAGGTGACCAGGTACAGAGAGGTTCCAGCTGCGCTCACCCAGTGGGGTTACGTGGACACAGAATGTGGCCAACCAGGGAAGCTCACCCAAGCCTCGGTGTCCAGGGTTTTTCTTGGGGGATTGGTCATGTGGCTGACTGCCCACATGGTTGACCTTAGTCTCCAGCACCCAACATGCCCACCATAGATCACACTATTAGCACAGATGATCTGGTCTGCCCTGAGGCCCCCAAGTAAACTGAATGGAGGCTTAAAGGTCACCTCCTAGAACCTGGGTTCACAGCTCCCACTGGCTCTCGAAGAGGAACACGACCCAAAAGAACTTAAAGGGATGTTCACCATGAAGTCTTGCCTAGACCTGGAACCAAGGTGGGCAAACTAGGGTCAAAAGAATGAGGTTTGGGGCACCTGGCTGGCTCAGTCGGTAGAGCATGTGACTCTTGATCTCAGGGTTGTGAGTTCGAGTCCTAAACTCTGCCCTCTGGGTGCAGAGATTACGTAAAAATAAAAAATCTTTAAAAAAAAAAAAGAATGATTTTTTTTTCTCCAGTAATTCATTTTCTTATTTACCCTTGACTAGACCCCGGGAATAAAGTCACAGAACTTGAGTGTCTGCCCCAGGGAGACAGTGGCCCCCTGTTTCCCGTCAGCCACAAGCCAGGCACCTGGCTGTCTGCCTGCCCAGGGACTCGGCTATCACCCCAAACACCTGATGGCCCTTTCTGACAAGCAGGCATTTTCACTGGGACACTCAGCTTCCAGACACCTCTACCGAAGATCATTTTTCTAAACCTGGGCTCCATTCTCAGCCAGGGAGCCCGCCAAGGCGTCACACTGGGCCCCCTAGCCCCTTCCCAAATCCCTGCAGGAAGGAGCTGTCTGTTCTGCCAGGTTGGCGGTCAACACCGAGTGGAGGGAACTCAGCTCTTGGCCCAGGATCCCTGCCCCAAAAAAGGTGCTTGTGCCTGATGGAAAGTTTGGGCTGAAGGACACTCCCTTCCAAACTCCCAGGTTCGATATTTACACAACGTCTGAAATTAATGCAGAGAAAACCTCTAAGTGCCCAGCTGGAAGGGAAGGCTGAGAACAGGAAGGGGCGGGTCCCAAGTCCTAGGGTTTTTTCCACAGAGAGAACAGGGCAAAGCTAAGTGTCCCTGGGTGAGTGAATAGGAACCATTAATCATGCCATGTGCCCCTCCACTTTAAACTGGTTTTACTGGGAATTTGCAACGGAGAGTGGGACAGGTGGGCATAATGGGGAAAGGTTGGTGGTGTTGAGTTGAATTTTTCCCTCAAGGGCCGTCCCCCGCCCCACCCACCCGGGGCCAGGATGGCTGCAGGCATCCAACCCTTAGGAAGCACCACCCATGGCCAGCCTTTCTTCTCAGCTCCTGGACCCAGCCTCCCTCCCAGCCCCTTGGAAATGCAGCCTTCGTCAGGTGACAGCATGGCTCCAAGTTCTGTTTTGTCCCTGGATCTTTGGAGTCCCTCCCCGCTCCCTGAATGACCATCTTGCCCTACTCCCGGTCCTCTCCTAGCAGGAGAGGAACATGAATGGGTGTTTCCAAGGGCCATGTATGGATGTTTCCATGGGCTACGGGAATGCCCCCAGCTCCCCTGACAGCCCCTGCTCCCAGTTACCCTTTCTCTGAGGTCTTCTAATGGTCTCCAAGGCTGAGGAGGCAGGAATGCTTTGAAATCAGGTGACATCCAAAGGTTACAGATCAATCTTAAGCTTACCACTCCTTGCATTCCCAAACTTAATCCGGAAAGTACATTACCCATTCATTAAGAGCCATCCATTCATGTATTCAATGAATATTTTTTGTTTACCTGCTATGTGCCATGCATTGTTCTAGGCACTGGAAATAGAGCAGTAAGCAAAACAGACACAAGTCCCTGCCCTCATGGAGTGTATATTCTAGTAGGGGGAACAGATAATCAACACACAGGAAAGGGCAATAATTTCCAATTATAATAATAATATAAATAAACAATATCAGGGAGGCACCGGGTGGGGGTGAAGGAACAGGGTGGTCAGGGAAGGGACCTTTGGACTGAGCCTGGAATGTTGAAAAGTGGCCAGCTAGGGGAAGATCCACAAGTATGTGCCAGAAAGAAGGAAGAACAGGTACAAAAAGCCCTTAGGAGGTAACAAGTTTTTGTGCTCCAGTTAGAATATGGCTGGAAATGGAAGTATGAGACGTGGTGTGAGCAGGAACAGGGGCAGATCATGAAGGGCCTTGCAGGCCATGGGAGAGGACGGCTGGTTTTCAGTCCAAGAACATTCCTCCTGTCCTGCCATGAAGTACCCAGGCCAAGCTTCCCGTTGCTTTAGCTAACCCTTCTGACCTAAGCTTTCAATGGGATAAAAGCTGCCTTTCTCCCCACTCCTCCTGCCAGCTCACCCAACAGGATCATGCTGCCTCGGGGACATAGAAACTTCTGTTTTGTGATTTGGAAGGAATGAGAGGAAGTTTAGAACATCGTTCCCTGCCTCTCCTCCGAACTGGAAAAAAGCCATTCCCAGAGGCCTCACCCATGGATTTTTTGTCCAAAGATGCCAAGAAACTTGCCCAACTTCCCCCAAATAGCAAGTTGTAGGTCCAAGGTATGAATTCAGGTTGTATTTTTAAGGTATTCATCTTCTCCCATACCATATGTTTCCCAGAAAACTTGAGAAGAGGCCACTTCAGGAAATTGCACAGAGCCTGTGTTCATAGTAGACCCCAGGGAGCAGATGAAGAACAGCATATCTCTTGTCACAACAGGTCCAAGTCCAACAGTTACCAGCTAAATGTCCCTAGCAAGGACATGTATCAGTGGGTGAGGGAAATCAAGGCAGAAAGCCCAGAGAGGAAAGAAATGGATGCCTTCTACGGTACTGTATGTGCTCCATGCCCTTGACCAGGGTCTGCTCCTCCCAGTTCCCTGTTATGCTCACCACCCACCTCCACAGGCAGGGCCCACAGTACCATGTGGGCCTTCAGTAAACCCAGGCCAGGTTTTTGTTTTTTTGTGTTTTTTTTTTAACTGTGGAACCAGCACCTTCCTCGTCCCTCACTAGGATGGTGAGGTTGGCCATAGATTGACATTGGCAGAAACATGTCCTTGGGCTAATTTCTGAAGCTGAAGTTGAGAGAGGGCTTCCTTCCCTTAGCTGCCCCCTCCCTGTGATCAGGAGCACGGGAAGCAGCAAGGAGCTGGCCAGCGCTTCCAGCTGCCAAAGGTGAGGGTGGGACCTTAGAAAGATCCAGAAGACCCAGCTCAAGGGAGGGCTGGCTCTGTTGGCTTTTCTGCTCAATTGGCTGATGGGAATCCAGACACTCTTAAGCAAGTGATATTCATGTTTTTGCAGGTACTGGCTGAGACATGACCCTTTTAATCAGGAATGGCTTGGTTAGAGCTTTTTAAAAATCCACCCTGAAAATCCCTGGGAGGAAGTTAGCAAGGACTGCCTGCAGCCCGGCAGAGCAGATGTGGATTTGTGCAGTGGCCCTCCTTTTCCCTCAGGCAGAAAGACAGACTTTGGGGAGGAGCCGCCATGTTGGGCTGCAGGAACCAGTTCTCCTTGGGCTTCTGGGGGCACCAGGAGAGCCAGGACTCGGAACACCCGCAGGGTTCCTCCCCACTGATGGAAGGCCCGGGAGTGGGTTAGGACTCTCTCTTGGGAACTCACACCCGCCCCCAGAATGGACCCTGCGTTACTGATTGTCAAGAATTCCAGATGCTTCAGTGACAACAGAGTAAATAACAAAATAGGAATAAGGAAATCAAAGATATGAAAAAAAGACAGGAGAATAAAGAATAGGAGGAAGAGGGAGAGAGGAGAAAGAGGAGGAAATACAAAAAGAATCTTCGCATTCACAAAAAATACCTTCACAGTTCTCACGGGGGTGAACCTTGCATTGTGATTCCAGCTTTACAGATGGGAAAACCGAAGGCGTCCATGAGTTCCCCGGTGAGTTAGGACAGAGCTAGGACTGGACTCAGCTGTCTGGCTCCCCCTTTCCACACCATTCCACTATGTCTGTTTAGAGTATGTGGGAAATTAGCAGCTGCACTTGGGTCCCGCTGGCTAGATGGGTCATTGGTGTGGGATCCCTGCCCCTTTCTCTATGCTGGGCTTGAAATCCAGTCTTAAGTGCATATGCCGACACCACTATACACAGTTGTAGGATGGGGCTTGTCCGTGAATGACAAGAAAAGAGGCGCTGTTGTGAGATTAGCCTGCAAATAAGTGGTCTGCTGGAGGCCAGGGGCTGGGGGAATGGATGGCCTCGGTCTTTTTACATCCCTCTCCCGGTACTGAACTCATGGACACAGAGCCACTTAGTTACTGACTAATCCTACTGGTCAACCAGTCTACCAAATTCCAGTGTCCACTGGTTCATCCATAAGTAGGCATCGAATAGCATTTTTTGTTGTTCCCGGGACTGCATGAGTTAACATGGAGAGAATTTTTTTTTTTTTTTAACTTAAGCCTTGACTTCAGCCTTAAGGAGGTCACAGTCTGCACGGTGAGGCAGAGCTAGCATACACAGGACAAAATGTAAGTGGTAGCTTGGGTGTGGGAGCAGTCCCAGTTGGGAGAGGCGAACCAGCCTGGTTCGGCATTTAGCGTTAGTTGCTTCCACTAGCGTGCTGGTAAGCCCACTCCCAGAAAGGCAGAGAAAGACAAAAGCCCTCATTTGTAATGTTCTCTCGTTTTCCGTGCTGGAGATAGTCCCATTTGGACACATTTCAAGTTCCCTATGTGACATCCCTGAACACGGAATTGGGAGGAGATATGGGAAGTTATCTCTGGCCAGCCAGGGCAGGCTGGCTCTGATGCCCCATTGGTTTTCCCTGGGGCCCCGGGAAGGGAAGACCCTACTTGTCTCACCCCTGGGCTGCACATGGGCTGTGACCTTCCCAAAGTCACATGCCGTAATGGCGTGCTGGCGTGAAGTAACATGGCCATGTACATCACCAGCGATGTATCTCTGTAGCTGAGATTCACTGAAGGCAAAATGGGAGTGGTCTACCCCAAAGAGCTGTGCACCTCACGGGGGCTCTACAAATGTGAGCCTCCAGCATCCCTTCTCCTCCCTCAGAGGCCTGGGGTGCTTGGGCCTCCATTTGTTCATTCATTCATTCGGCATATATTTCCTGATTGACCTCTCTCTGTGCTGGGCGATCTGCGGAGGGCTGTGGAGACAGCAAGACCCAAGCCAGATGCATAGAGCTGACAACACGGGACGATGATGACCGGACCCCTAGCACTGGGTTCTGGTCTTGGCTCCATCTCCAACTTACTGTGTGGCCTTGAGCAAATTGCTTAACCTCTTGGGGCCTTAGTTTCTTCACCTGTAAATGGAAGGAGTTGAACTTGACATTCACGAATGTCTATTCAAGCTCTGACCTTCTGTGGCTCCAGGAAGGCACGCGAGGAAGAGTGAAAGGAACGGGCAGCTCTGTGCAAGATGGCAGACGGGAGAGCAGATGGGACCCCTGGAGGTCTGGCATGAGTCCCTTGAAAGAGGAATGGACGTGCTTAGTGTGGTCCCTGAAGGAGGAGCTCAGGGGTGGAAATTATCATGGGGGTGGGACATCAGCCTCCGGCTTGGAACATGTTGAGCACCATCCCAGCTGCCCAGCCACGGCACGAGCCGCCTTGTGAAGGAACGGGCCTCTCCTATTCAGTTAGAGACTGAAGGCCACCTGCCTTGGTCACGTGGACAGGATCCCCGGCAGGGAGGTCATGGCTATAAAACCCCAGCCACTGGCCCCTTTTCCAGTCGACACAGCTTGAGAGGCTCCCCCAGTCCTGCCACCAGGGACGTGGGGGGAGAGCAGCACTGATGGCCGCCTGCTGGGTGCCACACCCTGCCAGCTTCCAAGCCAGAGACACAGTTCCCGCCCCGGACAGGGGAGCCTGAATGGCACATTATCTCACTCAGTCTTGAAACAGCCGTGGGTGTGGGTCCTGGGGTATTAAACAGACGAGGTGGCCAAGCCAGGACCGGGACTGGGGATCTCCGGTCTGGGGGGAGGCGGGGGGTCTCAGGTCTGGGGTCTCCACTGCATGTTGCTGGAAGAGGGATTCAAGGCAAGAGAGTGACCTGCCCGTCCAGTTTCTTAATTTAGTGGAGTAGAGGCTAGGGCCCTGGCCGTGCTGGCAACCATGAGACTGAGTCTAGCTGATGAGAAGATGGAGGGTTTTCCTATCTCCAACGATGGGGCACACGCGCTCGTGCACACACACCCTCAGCTCAGTTCAAAAGCGCTACTAAGCTTACTTTCCCTTGTCAGGTCTCCTAGTACTTCTCCTAAGAAAGCTAGTTCCTTGGTGACCAACCCAACCACACACGGAACCCCTCATCTCCCAGCCTTCATCCAGCAGCCCCATCCTGCTCCCCAAAACTCCTCGTTTCACTTCATTCGGACACCCCGGTCCCCTTCATCTGCCCCAGCCCTGTCCCCTCACCACCACCTCGCTGGAGAAAGGCCTCCCTGTTGACGGGCTGGCAGAGTCCTTCTCCTCCCATAAAAGACTCAGTGAGTCCTGGAGACACTTGGAAGCTGGACAGAATGGTATTTCTCCCTATTTTCTTTACAGCTAAGAAAACACAAACACAGGACCATATTTATTGCAACGTTTCTGTCCCAAAGTTTGTCTTAAAAAAAGAAGAAGAAATAAAATTAGTTTCTCTGCCCAGTCTACCCCTACCCCAAACCCCTGCCCTTTCCATTCTTGGTGGAGGCCAGGGAGAAAAACAGAGCGGGCCCCAGCCCCACAGAGAGCCACTGCATCCCGGACAATGGCGGGCTTGTTCACAGAGTTTGGGAAGAAACACACCTCCAAAAACATACACAGAACTTCCCAGTGGAGGGTGTTCTGAGGGAAGACGAACAGGCGGGCCCTGTGTCTGGACACGGTATCCCTGAGGCTCTGGGAAGAGAGGAGCCCACAAGTCTAGCCCCTTCCCCAGACTAGAGGGGACACCTTATCCTTCTAGGCTCCCGGGGTGTGGGGGGGGCGGACTATTTCCCTGTGACTGGTCACGCTGGGCCTGAACGAGAGTGCCGCAACTCAGCGGCCTCTCACGGTGGCAGGACCTGGAACCCCAGAGATTGTTCTTTGAAGGCAGCATCGAAGGAGAAAAATCTCTGAGGAGAAGCAGGGGGCTGCTTGTTATGTCTTTGGAATTTTCCAGATGTCCTACAGTGTGAGGGAAACACACTCACACACTCATCTCTGTCCCCCAAGCGGGGCCCACACAGGCAGCTCTTCCATCTCTCAGGTGACCAACGTATGTGGCATGAATGACAGTGATGGAAAGAAAGGTCACTCTAAACAATAGGCCAGGTCACCCCAAAAGGGTTCCCCAGAGTCCTGGGCCCCGCCTGCCCCTCCCCCACACATTCCTGGGAAGGGAGCCCAGGAGGCCCCCCCCACTGATGGTGACTGAGCCAACAGCGACACCTGCTGGGCCATCAGACTGTGACACAGCGGGGAACGCAGGAGGCTCCATCCCAGCCTCCCAAAGCTCCCTGCTTGTCTTTAGTTCCAGGTCCTCCATCCTCTCCGCCTCCCACCTCCGCAAGGAGCATCTGTGATGCGGACACTTCTTAAACCAAGATGAAATGTCCCAGGCTGGAGAGGAGGGCAGGGTGGGCGCCAGTGCAGTTCCCACCAAAAGAACAACTCAGGAAGCATCATCGGGCACATGCCATGGGGTGCCAGCCGCAGGCATCTGCCGTGGGACTATTCATCCTCTAGCCAGTGTGCTCTGTCTTGGCCACACATTAGAACCTTCTGGGACGCTTTAAAAATGCCTGAAGATCAGGCCGAAGCCCAGGTGATTTCCATGTGCAGCCAAAGTTGACGATCAGTGTTCTGGTTGATCTCTTGTAAGTTTAATGGGGTCTTTTTGGGGTCTACCTGCACTGGCCCACGTGGAGTCAGGGGCTCAGTTGTGCAGGGGAGGCCTCTATGTTGTGGTTGTCATGTATTTGTACACTTGACGTGACAGTTTTACAGCAGATAACAGTAAGGAAGTCTTTTCTGATTCACATGAAGTCATTGTTTGGGCCAGTGGGAGGGCTTTGGGGGTCCTGGGCTCTGACTGTTCCCCTCCATGATTAATCTGTCCATCCCAGAGCCTGCTCAAGAGCTCGCTGGGTGGGCATCCTTCCCCTGGCTTGAACCAGGCCCCTGTGAATTGCGCTCGAAAGCTTGGAGCATTCTTCATCCTAAAACACACAAGATTCCCGAATTAGAAGTTGGGTCAGGCCTGGGTTCCGTCAGGGAGGTTGGCTAATTCATTTCATTTCTCTGGGCCTGGGGGATAATAGTAGGCTTCTCCAGAAAGACAGAGTCGATTGCATCTGTGCATCTATAGAGAAAGAGGTTTACTGTAAGGAATTGGCTCACATGATCATGGAAGTATCAGGCAAGCTGGAGGCCCAAGAAAGCCAGGGTGTAGTTCCAGGCTGAGTCTGAAGACTCAAGACCCAGGGAGAGCCAATGTTTCAGTTCAAATCTGAAGGCAGTTTGGAGGTCATCAGTCAGGGGGAATTCTCTCTCTCCTGGAGGTGGTTCAGTCTTTTTGTTTCATTCATGCCTTCAGCTGATTGGATGAGGCCCGCCCAGATTATCAGGGCAATCTGCTTAGTGTACCGACTTAAATGTTCACCTCGTCCAAAAACACCCTCACAGACGCACCCAGAATAATGTTTGAACAAATATCTGAGCAGCCAGTGGGTCTAGTCAAGTCGACATAACATCAACCATTGCATGGATCCTTCAGAAGGAGCCTTTATAGGTTAGAAGGTGGGAAGTGCCCTCGAAGAGACAGGAGGAGGATTCCAGCCTAACACGTGTAATTAAACTGAGAAATCTGGGAAGGCTTTGTGAAGAGAGGACTCTTGGGGAAGACATCCCTCAAACCACACGCAGCCTCTATGTTGATGTGGTTTCAGATCCTTGCGCATGGAATTAATCACCCTGTGTTGTGTGCCATGTGACCCTCGACTCCACCGTGTCTGAGCCTCCAGCTAACCCCTCTGCCTCCCTCCTTCCAGGTGAACTATGACCACTTTACTCTTGGTGTTTGTGACTCTGAGGGTCATCACAGCAGCCAGCTCACTAGAAGCTTCAGGTAAGGACACTCCCATGCGTGCCTCACAGATCCGGCAGCCACAGAAGACTGGATTTGGGGTACTGAGTCCCAGACTCCGTGCTGCTGCTCCCAGGGATATAATCTCCCTTCTCCTGGCCTTTTTCTGGCCCTGCCTGCCCCTTTTCTATCGAAGGCAAGCCTAGCTGCAAGGGGAGAACGCCCATGTGTGTGAACACACACACACACACATGTACACGCACACACACACACACACACACACACACACACATGCATCTGGGAGCCCTGGCTCAGGTAATCCTGCTCCCGGCTGCCCTCTCGCATGGACAGCCGAGAGGGAGAGCTCCTGGCAGGCGCCCATCTTCCCATCTCCTCTCTGTGGATCTTACCCAAAACCACCACACGCTGAGCTTGGGGTCGGAGCAGGATTACAGATAAGCCCAAAGAATAAAAGCTGCCAAGGGAGGAACAGCTGGACCATCAAAGAAGAGAAAATTCCTTGAGAAACAGAAAGAAGTCCCCAATATATCACACAGGTCTTTGTTTTTCTTGGCACGCCTTCCTTGGGAAGACCCCCGTGGTCTCTCGCAAATGGCAGGCCGAGGTGGGTTTCTGATCATCGAGCCCTCAATCAGGTGAGCAAACCCTCCACTGACTGCAGGATGGGTTTGCTCCAGAGTAACCTGTATCTCCCTTAGACCTAGGCAAGAGAGCCCCTGCTCTGGGCCACGCACTTTAGAGGCTTCCCTGGAGGAGGCCCTCGTCCAGCCCCAGTGCTCCTTAAAGGATGAGGGATCTGTAGGGACATGTCCACACAGATCGATGCTCTCCCTTTAGACCACACTCTGGATACCCAGGATCCCCCAAATTCCTTGCCCAAGTGACTCCAAGCCACTTCCAGGACCCATCCTCCTGGGGATGGCGGGGGGAGCACCATGCCTTTGGTGAGAGCCACGCCGGGCCTGAGGGAGAGGTCAGGGGGTGTGGACAGAGCTGGGGTGTGAGGGCTGGGATAAGCACAGGCCCCTCATGGTGCAGAGAACTGGCAGAGAAGAAGGCGGCCTGCTGCTTGGCCACCGGACCCCGTGCAAATCTCTAAAGAATCCAAGAATTCTAAATTTGGAACCTGGCTTTTCATTTTGAAAGGTGCCATTGTCAAATAGGAAGATAGAACATATTTGATTTAACAATCTGTGGACTTGATTTATAACTTTTAAATATGTATACGTAGGATATCTGGGTGTCCATCTGTACTCCGGCTTGGGGACCCACAGATATCCAGCCCCAGGCTGTAACCCGGGTGGTTTGCCCACACAGGCAAACCAGTCCGTAAGGCTGGTTGAGAGCTTTAAAAACTGCAGCATTGGGCACTGCAGTCACTCTTAGCTCTCCCTGGAGAACTGGAGAACGGCCCGCTCTAAAACCATGCTGTGTTTCGGGGCAAGGGCTGAGTATTCGGAGGGAGATTTTTGTGGAAGGACCTAGTAGTGGCTGCCCAGGACATCAAAGTTTAGGGCTGGATCCCCCAAACATTCCTGGCTCCCCCTTCCTTGCCCGGTTATGTATCTACCACCCACAAATATCTGACACAGTTTTATTTTCAACCTGTAAGCTCTCCCGGAAAGAAAAAGGGGGGGTCCCCTAAGTGTATGACTTGCCGTGAAAGGTGCTATTTTTGCAAAAGCTGTTTCTTTCCCATTTCAGGAAGATCTTTTACTTCTAACTGGATTTGGTAAACATGCCGCATCTTCCCTACCAATACTCTCCATGATTTTTCGTGGAGCTAGTCATACCCCACACCCAACCCCCACCCGTCTGACTTTTTTGCAGAAGTACATGAATGTCTGCTCTTCTCTGATGCTTCTCCAGCCAGCCCCCCTCCCCCGATTCCCCAACAGCAAGAGAGAATGCCTTGTCCCTCAGCAAAGTCAGGATGGAGTCCCAAGCAGACCTCAAGTGGGACATGTCTGTGTAGTTTTGCATCTGAGCTTTAAACATTGTGTGGATTTTTTTTTTTTTTTACAACTTTTCCTGCCCCAAAGTGATTTTTCCCAAAAGTCTTTGAGTCAAGCTCTCACTCCAGGAAGATGGGTCCTGTTTCTCTTACGGCTTGGTAACCCCTGGAGTACCCCAGTCTGAGAAACAGAGAGGGGGATCTCAGCTCTAAAGTTTTCCTTGCCCTCCTCTGCAACCCTTTTCCAGTTCCCTAGTTCCTGTCTTGAGGTGCAGAGACCAGGGGTCTTGAGGAATACCGCTCTGGATAAGGTGTTGCAGAGCTTCCCGGGAATTCCGATTGGCACAGGAGTGCCCCCGTCCCCCGCCACCCCACAAATACAGACGAGCTCACGGGATTTTGTCATTTCCAGAAGGACTGACAGGGAGGCTGAGTGGTCCTCTCCAGGCGCTAACAGTTCTGTCCCTGCCCCACAGACCCTGACAACTCACTGAGTGTCAGCATCCCTGAACCGTCGCCTCTGCGGGTCCTCCTGGGGAGCTCCCTCACCATCCCCTGCTACTTCATCGACCCCACGCACCCTGTGACCACCGCCCCCTCCACTGCCCCCCTCGCCCCGAGAATCAAGTGGAGCCGTATTTCCAAGGAGAAGGAGGTGGTGCTGCTGGTAGCCACGGAAGGGCAGGCGCGGGTCAACAGCGCCTACCAAGACAAGGTCTCGCTGCCCAACTACCCGGCCATCCCCAGTGACGCCACCTTGGAAATCCAGAACCTTCGCTCCAATGACTCGGGGATCTACCGCTGTGAGGTTATGCACGGCATTGAGGACAGCGAGGCTACCATAGAGGTCGTGGTGAAAGGTGAGAACGTCCCACAGGGACACTGCTTCACCTGGGGAAAGAACCAGAATGGTATCCTCATGGGAGTGAACTCAGGCAGGCTGGTTTTCAAATCCCAGCTGCTTCCCCGCCGGCTGGCTTGCACCCACCGGAGTCAAGTCACTTAGCTTCAGTTGTGCCTCTAACACGGAGCTGGGACTATCATTCTCTCTGGACTTTGAGGGAATTAAACACATCCTGGCCATCGGCACATGTAAATGAAAGTTTGCGCTTGGCCACCATCCCATGATTCCGTGGGCCCTGTGATCATCCCCATTTTACAGATAAGCAAACTGAGGTTAGGCGATCTGCCTGAAGTTTCTCTGGAAGCGAGCCAGAGCGGTCTCCTGACTCTTCATCCAGATGTCTTTTCCCTCCTCCACCCCCACCCCAGCCCCATTCTCAGCTCCAGAAGTCAGAGAAAGGGATGAAGCCTCCCTGGTTCCTTTTCTCTTGATGGCCCAAGGAGAATGGTTGTGTCCTTGGTTGGCTTGAGGACAGGGTTCCCACTAGGATGCTCCTGGGCTGAGGATACATGGGGCTCAAGTGTCTCTTTCCCCAAAGAAAATATGGGGCCTGAGAGTGCCAACAAAAAAGTAAAAGGAGGCAGGTTTTAGTTCAATTCAAAGAACTTTCTGATTATCAGAATTATCAGAGAAATTCAAAACAGACACTCTGTGGGGTAGTGAGGTCCCCATCACTGGAGGTATTTCCACAAAGGCAGAAGGATCACATGTGAATGTGGGGAGGAGATCTGTGCATCAGCTAGAGGCCCAGACCAGATGTCCCTAAGGCCCCTTTGACCATAACCATAATTCTTCGAGGACTTTGAAGATGGGAGGCTGTGCCTGACCTGCTCTCCCACCCGCGCAGGCGTCGTGTTCCATTACAGAGCCATCTCCACACGCTACACGCTGGACTTCGACAGGGCACAGCGGGCCTGCCTACAGAACAGTGCCATCATCGCCACCCCTGAACAGCTGCAGGCCGCCTACGAGGACGGCTTCCACCAGTGTGACGCCGGCTGGCTGGCTGACCAGACTGTCAGGTGAGCCCCCGGGCCACGCGCAGAGTTGGGGAGACGATGGGCTAGGGCACCGGGCCAGCCTGGAGCCGGGGCCAGCGTGACGCCGTGGCCAGCCTGGGCTGGGGCTGCAGTAACACCTTCGCCGGCTCTAACGATCCTTACATCACTGTTCAGAAGCCAACGTTTGATTTGGGGCCATCTGGTTGCGCTATGAGGAAGGACATAATAATGTGTCAGGTATTCTGCGTGCAAAAAATTCATCACGTGCTTTTCTAGAAAGCTCCAGTGCTCCAGTGGAAATACTTTTAGTGGCCGCTAGGAATTTTAAAACAATAGAGAACTTGCACAGAAGGCCTTTTCGTGCCTTATTTTTTAAAAGGGGGCTTATTGCATTCATTTGAAAGATGGAACATGAGCAATAAAGGCCCTGTGCCCCTTGCCCCCGACCACCTCAGACAGCCTCATGTGGGAGCTCCCGGGGGGCCGGGACGCATTCTGGAATGTCTGGTGGCTCTGCTGATAGAAATCTCGTGACCTGTCCAGGTCCTTGTCATTCCACCCTGCAGCGGAGTGAGGAGCTGCTGGGAACTTCGGCTGCATGAGCACATTACACATCATTACCCTTCCTACCCCTGGCCCCCCTTTGCCATGATTTCTTCACTGTTTCTTGAAACTTCAGTGTTTTGTGTATTTTTGTAAACCACTTGCCTTTTTTGTTGCTTTTAATAAGGCGAGACATCCATAAATTAAGCTTTTGGGGGCCTTTTTCCCCCTGGAGTGCAGCTGCTGAGGGATGGGTAGCCCAGCGGGACAGATAGAGCTCTGCCCTCGAGGGATCTCAGTCCGTGAGAGCGAGCCTGTTAAGGCAAGATGAGACACTCATTCGGGGCGGATCAGAGCTCTGAACGGAAAAGCTGGAACCGCAAAGCCTCCCGAGGAAAACAAAGGAAAATATCTTTGCAATCTTGGGGTAGATCTTTCAGATCTTAGGACACAAACGCCACCAACAAGAAAACAGGACAAGACAGCAGCCTAGCATAGTGCAAGAGCCCACACTGCGGCCTCAGGAAGAGCTGGGCTCAAACCGCAGCTCTGACACTTAGACGCTGTGTGACCTGGGGCAAATTGTTTCACGTCTCTGGGCCTCAGTTTCTTCCAGGTTAAAATGGAGTGTTGCTAGCACTTGCCTCATTAGGTTGACGTGAGACTCAAATGAGGCAAAGCAGGGGTCAGCAAATGGTGGCCCACAGGCCAAATCCAACCCACCCTTGTCTCTGTACATAAAGCTGTGTAGGACCTCTGTGGCTATTTCACACTACAGCGGCAATGTTGAGGGGTCAAGACGAGATCCTAGGGGCCACAAGACCTAAAATATTTACTCTCTGGCCTCTCTACAGAAAAGGTTTGCAGGCCTGGATATTTGGTTCTTATAAATATTCAGCAAAGGGGGCTGCCTGTAATCATCGATAACTGTGAAAACATGTATCTCAATAAAGCTTGGGGGGAAAAGCCATAAAGACGAGCAGTCCACGTACCCAGGGCAGATACTGGCAAACACATCAGTGAGTCCCCGTTTCCTCCCACGTGGGAGGAGGATACAAGGGCCCAGGCCACAGGCCCCTTCTGTCCCCTGAAGGTCACACGACACCCATTCTGGGTTCCTGGCAGGTACCCCATCCACACTCCGAGGGAAGGCTGCTATGGGGACAAGGATGAGTTTCCGGGCGTGAGGACCTACGGCATCCGAGACACCAATGAGACCTATGATGTCTACTGCTTCGCTGAGGAGATGGAGGGTGAGGCCTGCCCCCTTCCCAGGAGCCCTACCTGTCCCCTTCTCCCCACTGACACTAGGGATTCCGTGGGCCTCCTCTAGGGCAGAGCACGAACCCAGGACAGCACACACCAGACCCCTCCCTACCATGCCCAGAGAGGGTGGGGGAAAGGTAGGGGCCCTCAGATCCCCTCCTTCCCCACTTTGGAAAGAGCCTCAGTAGCCGCGAGCACGCCCCAACTGTCTGGCACCACTACTGGGCCCAAGAATGCTTGTCTCTGTCTCTCTGCTGGGACCACCCCTCCCAGTCAGCATCTCCTGCTGCCATGACCAGCCCATTGCTGTCCCAAGGTTCACTGCACCAGTAAAGCCTAGCCCAGCCTTGTCACCCTCACAAAGAATGCCCCAGGCCACTCCAGGGTGGGGCCCATCAGAAGTGTAGTTCCCAGGAGAGTCGACTGCCCTTCTGACCTCTCTAGCTCCGCTGCAGCCAGCCCCCAGTGCCACCCAGGCTGTCCCAATGGGCCAGTTCTGGAGAGCCTCAGTGGTGGCGGGAAGGAACCCAGAGTCCTTCTCTGCTTTGTAAAGGATACTAATTTTGATCACAAGCAGAGCTTCCCGAGTTACCTGGGCATGTGGAAGATACGACTTCTCCCATCTGCACCCAACCCCCCCTTTGACAGTCCAGGCCCTGCCGCCTCGGGCCCCCGCCCCCACCCAAGTTCGCAGCTTCCCCCAGGCTGGAGATAAGCCCAAACAACCTGGCTCATTCTGAGGCTGGGACAGTCCCCTGCTTTCTCACCCCCAGGCTCCCTTTCCTCACTCTCGCCTCTGGGCCCAGGGCCTATTAAGGAGCAAGTATTTGTGTTCCCATTCTTGGCTCACCAAAGACAAAGCCAATCAGAACTGCCACTGAGCGGGGACTGCCAGTGCCTTCCCCGGAAACACCTGCCCACCACCCACCCCTACCCCCCACACAACATGCTTAGGTTTGCAGAAATAGTAAAAAGCGCTCACAAGGCCCCACTAATGCCCTTATAGATGCTTCGGGGCCTAGAGACCCCCATTTGGGAACCACTGCTTTGAGGGTCAAAGTCTAATGCCTGCTCTTCCCGTCACAACTTCAATTTTTTTAAAAGGATTGCTTGCATAGGCAATGCTCAACTGCTAGGACGGATGGGGCAGGGAGAGGGGCGGTTTCACAGCAGAGGGCTAGCAAGAATGCTTTGGAGCAGGAGCTTGGAGCCTAGGGAGGGAGGCGGGGGCAGGAGCGGGGAAGGAGGTCCTCACCCTGCCGGCCCTGTCCTTGGCAGGCGAGGTCTTCTATGCGACATCTCCGGAGAAGTTCACCTTCCAGGAGGCAGCCAACGAGTGCCGGCGGCTGGGCGCGCGGCTGGCCACCACGGGCCAGCTCTACCTGGCCTGGCAGGGCGGCATGGACATGTGCAGTGCTGGCTGGCTGGCTGACCGCAGTGTGCGCTACCCCATCTCCAAGGCTCGGCCCAACTGCGGGGGCAACCTCCTGGGCGTGCGGACCGTCTACCTGCACGCCAACCAGACGGGCTACCCCGACCCCTCGTCCCGCTACGACGCCATCTGCTACACAGGTGGGGCTGGGAGGGTGCAGGGCCTGGGAGGGGGGTTTGCGCCACAGAAATGGGGGCCCAGAGGAGGGGAGCTGGGAACGGGGTTGGTTTCTACCCCTTCAAGGGACCACAGGTACCCAAACCCTATGCTTCAGTACCCCCTGTTTTCACCAGCTCCTAGAACAGCCAAGGGAGAAGCACCGTAAGCGGCAGGATCCAGCCCTGTCTTGTCAGCTCAGGAGAGGGTTAAAAGCACGACCTTCAGAGTCTGTGTTTGCGCAGGTTGGAATCACAGCTCTGCCCCGGGCGACTGTGCAGCCGGGCAAAGCCTCGATGTCCCCATCTGTCTAAGGAGCAAGTGGCCGGCACGAAACCATGCCCCCTCCAGGCGAGCACCGTTACCCACTCTCTCGAATCCAGTGTGCTTAAAAGAAGGGCCACGTGGTTATTGAAAAGAGTTGGTGGGGGCAGTTTTGACAGGCAATTTATTTTGAAAATTTAGACTAGGGACACGTGGGCGGCTCAGTCAGTTACGCATCTGCCGTGGGCTCAGGTCATGATCCCAGGGTCCTGGGATTGAGTCCCGCGTCGGGCTCCCTGCTCAGCTGGGAGTCTGCTTCTCCCTCTGCCTACCATGCTCTCTCTCTAACAAATAAATTAAAAAAAAAAATTTAGACTAAAACTTTTAAAAGATTTTTATCTCATTTTACACGTCTGGGTTAGCATTACAATTACATGCTAATTCTTAAAGGGAAAAAAAACACGGATACTATAGACGGGCATCCCTATTAGGACAAAACTGGGGACAGCATGGTGGCCTAGCTCCTTCATGTTTGGCCTTTATAGCCTGACTTCACAGGAAGAGGGGCGTTTTTGCAAAAGTAATGAGGGTTTCCCCCAAAGCCTCTCCTAACCGTCCCATAGCCTAACCAGCCTTTTCCAAGTGGTAGCACGCTTGTGGGTTTCCTCTTTCTTAAGTGATTGACCGGCCTGTTCCTGCCACACCCTCCTTGGCTGGTGACCGAGGCAGGCAGGGGTCTTAGGTCACTTTCCTCCATGTCATGGGCTCCCACATCTTTAGCATGAGTTCTCTATTCCACTTCGTAGCTGATTTATGGCTACTTACAACATCCGGTACCCGGAAGACAGATAAGGAGGTGGCGGGTGTTGATCAGGAAGGGATGTTGGAGCTGCCCTGGTCATATAAGCGGTGAGCCGCTTGGTCAGCATCTCGCGGTGTGATGCCTTGGCGCTCTTCGGCAGCATGGAATCCGAGGCCTCCTAGAATGAGTACTCGCGGAGTCGAGACCGCCAGGCGCACAGTAGGTGCTTTCCTTCCCCGGCAGGGAAGGAGGATCCGACGCTCGTCTCCCTCAAGCCAGCCTCAGGTTGAGCTCCTAAAACTCATCTTTCTCCCCGCTCCAGGTGAAGACTTTGTGGACATCCCAGAAAACTTCTTCGGGGTGGGCGGCGAGGAGGACATCACCATCCAGACAGTGACCTGGCCTGACGTGGAGCTGCCCCTGCCCCGAAACGTCACGGAGGGTGAAGCCCGAGGCAACGTGATCCTCACTGTGAAACCCATCTTTGGCGTCTCCCCCACTGTCCCGGAGACCGAGGAGCCCTTCACGTTTGTCCCGGAGCCCGAGGAGCCCTTCACGTTTGCCCCCGATAGAGGGGCCACTGCCTTCCCTGAGGCTGAGAACAGGACTGGAGAGACCGCTGGGCCCTGGGGTGTTCCCCCCACGCCCGGCCCAGCCTTCACCGCCTTCACCAGTGAGGACCATGTCGTGCAGGTGACCGCAGTCCCAGGCGCAACCGAGGTTTCGGGGCGGCCACGATTGCCAGGGGGTAAGTGCCTGCCCCTTGGGGGGCTGCATGGGGGCTGGGGGGCAGGTGGAAAGAACTTGGCCTACCTAAAGGATCCATGCCTTCAACTTAGCCTGAGACCTGGGCCAAGTCTTCCTCCTCTCAGACTCGGTTCTCCTTACTTACAAAACAAGGGGGTGGGCCAGAGAGTGACCTCCATGCTCTTTTGCCACGAAGAGTTTCCTTCAAATGAAGTCATAGGTGGAAACCGTAGTATATGTCAAGCAGGTAAAAATGCCACATGGGTCTAGTGAAGTGGAGCCAAGAACTGGGGCTCTTTTGTCCAGGGCCCCCCCTTAGCCCCATCAGGTACCTCCACAGAACAGAGCCACTTGAAAACTGCTGTACAAGGTGACCCTGGGACTCCTCACAGAGCTGACCTTCCAGGACAGGGGTCAGCAAGCTCTGACGGTCACATCAGCTTGCCACCTGTTTCTCTATGGCCCGCACACTAAGGATCGTTTTACAGTTTTAAATAGTTGGGGGACAAAGTCAGAGTGAGAATAATATTTTGTGGCATATAATGAAAGTGACATAAAATTCAAGATTCAACATCCATGAATAGAGTCGGATTGGAACAAAGCCGCAGTTACTCCTCAGTGTGCTATCTTGTGGCTCTTTTCGGGCTGTCACCGTAGAGTTGAGTAGTTGTGACAGAAACCATTGAGCCCACGAAGACTAAACTATGTCCTATCTGGCCCTTTCCAGAAAATGCCTGCCAGCCCCTCTTCTAGGATGGGGGTGTTCCAGGTGTTTAATAGAGGTCTGGAGGCTTGGGATGTTATGGAGCTCAGCCGCTCCCCAAACTCCAGTCCAAGAACAGGAAGGACATTCTGGGGTGGCTTTCATAAAGGCCTAGCTGGTGTCCCCTCCTGGGGAAGAGCAGCTGGACACTGCCATCCACCATCACACCCAGGATGTCATCAGGTCGGATTTCAGCCTGACTTGCCCAGAAGAATACAATCTGTTGGAAAGGAGAAATTGTTTAGAAGTTTTGGGGTAAACCCCCCCCCCCCGATGGCTGGTTCCCAGGGTTAGTCCAGGACTGGAAAGAGCCCCACTGGCTCCCTGTGGGAAGGTGCCAAGGGACAGATGAGCATTGGCCACAGGACAAGGAACATGGGACAGTGTCAGACCAGTGATTTGAAGCTGACGTAACCTGGCTAATCACCCCAGGAAGCGTCAGAAGCAGAGGCCAATGTGTATGCAGCTGAATATAACGGGACAGGCAGAGTAAGTGGGCAGCTCAAGGACAGGGCTCTGCCCCTTTGAGAACCTGGCAAAAACCACGAGGCCACTCCCCAGAATGTGCCCGGTGCACACCCACGAAAACTCTGGCCGGCTCTTTCGGGGCAGGCACTCACCCCCTGGGCCCTGGGCCAGGTGGAAGAAATGCCAGTGATTGCTCGATATATTCCTTAGCCTTTTCTGTATTTTCCAAATGTTCTGTAATGAATGCTTATTCTTGTTATAAGGAGAAAAAAATGCATTTGTTTTAAAGAGAAAAGGGACAACTGAACAGCTTAGGAGTAAGGGGCCCAAAGAGAAGGGTTGGGGACACCCAGGGCAGAAGAGTCCTCCACGGCTCTCTCAGGGAGATGGACTTCAGGAGCAGCTTGAACAAGCAGAGGGAACCAACTTGGTTGAGAATAGGATCGGAAGTAGGAAAGGAAGGAGGGGACGAAGGGGAGTTATTCCTGACGGAGCCAGGGCTCCCTCCCTGCCCTCAAAACCAAAGAACCAGGCCCATGGGCCCCGGCATTGTAGTACCCAGTCCATACCATGTCTCTCCTTCTCTTCCTCTCCTCCCCACGCAGGGGTTGTGTTCCACTACCGCCCAGGCTCCGCCCGCTACTCACTGACCTTTGAGGAGGCTCAGCAGGCCTGTCTGCGCACTGGGGCCGTCATCGCCTCTCCGGAGCAGCTCCAGGCCGCCTATGAAGCAGGCTACGAGCAATGTGACGCTGGTTGGCTGCAGGACCAGACTGTCAGGTGAAGGATGAGCCCCCGCCCCCGCCTTCCCCCTCCCCCCATCCCCAAACCAACCATGAGAGGTCGGGCCTGGGGAGCAGAACCTGTCACGGCACCCAGCAGAGTGGGCACCTGCTACGCTGTGCAGTAATTAATGAATTAATGACTCCGTGGCTCCTCCCTTAATTTCTCCCCCAGAATCAAGGCATATTCTGAGCAGGTGGGGAAGGGCCCCAGGTGACATTAAGTCCTTGGGCATTTATCCCCAAGGGACAGAGAGGGAGACTCTCTCCTCAAGGCCCCCCACCTAGGTCCCTTCCAGCTTGACTCAATGTCCTTCCATATAATGGGCTCTCTTCTGAAGCCAGGAATCCCCCAGGGGCCTCCAGACCCTTCCCACAGCCACACAGGGAGCTTGTTGCATGAGGGGCTCCTTCCTGGTTTGGATCTCACTGGACAAGTGAAGATACACCCTGCCCAAGTCCCCGAGAGACCTGCCAGCATCTCCCTGGGCCCTGCATCCCCCAGCCTCTGGAACAGGCCTTCATGCCCCCCTCCTGCCCTCCTTTGCAGATACCCCATTGTGAGCCCACGGACCCCGTGTGTGGGTGACAAAGACAGCAGCCCAGGGGTCAGGACCTACGGTGTGCGGCCACCATCAGAAACTTATGATGTCTACTGCTATGTGGACAGGCTCGAGGGTATGGTCCATGTTCTCGCATTTTGGGCCCTGGGGAGACACAAAGAGGAGGGGGAATTACCATCCACCCAGTTCTGTTCCTGTTTAAGAAAAGCTGGCCCAGCCCCTCTCTCAGATTAAGCTCCTTCTCTCCCTCCTGTGTGGTTCATGTGAGTTCCCCCAGCTGCAGGAGAGCACTGGTTCCTTAGAACAGCAGTGATTTCTGCTGATAAATGAGACTTTACTTATTACAAATAAATGTTACATATGCCATCTGCCTTGTGGAGAGTCCCGATACCCAGGAACAAATCAAAGGCTCTGAGAAATCCTGCAGTAGAAAACCTCTTTAACTCTGCTTAACCGAGCAGCGCAACCTTATTTAACCACAGACCTGTTCTTGTTTCATTTCTTTTAATTTCAATTATAATCACCAAATTACTATTGCACTGAGCCCCATTTTGGAAATGCTGGTGTTCTGGAAAGATTTCAGCATACCCACTCACTTGCTTTGTGACTTGGGGCAAGTTACTTAACCTCTCTGGGCCTTAGTTTCCTCATCTATAAAATATGAGCTGATTGTGCTCATATCAGAGCCTTTGGTGAGCATTCAATGAGATACGTATGAGAAGTGCCCAGTACAAGTAGGTATTCGGTAAACGTGAACTTCCTTCCCCCAAATCAGACAGGCACCTGGGTACTGGTCTGGGTGTGGGGACCCAAACCCCAAGAATGGCCCCAGGACCTGCCCCTCCCCTCGATGAGTTCCCAGGGGTGGGGGTGGGGGGCTGCTGGTCCTCGGCATCCGGGTGCTCTATGCTTGAGTTTTGTGGTGGAGGGGAGCCCAGGGGGTCAGAGGGAGGTTGCCCAAGCGCGACCGGACAATCTAGAGAAGACGGAAGGAGGGAAGGTTGTTTCCATCTAGAGCGACCAACTGATCTCAGTTCAGTTGCCCTGCCCGCCCCTCACCTGGCTGTGGGCACAAGGGTCACACCTGCCACCTGCTTCTGCCCCCAGGGGAGGTGTTCTTCGTCACACGCCTGGAGCAGTTCACCTTCCAGGAAGCCCTGGCATTCTGTGAATCTCAAAACGCCACCCTGGCCTCCACGGGCCAGCTCTACGCCGCCTGGAGCCAAGGCCTAGACAAGTGTTATGCCGGCTGGCTGTCGGACGGCAGCCTCCGTTACCCCATCGTCACCCCGAGGCCCTCCTGCGGTGGAGACAAGCCAGGCGTGAGAACTGTCTACCTCTACCCCAACCAGACGGGCCTCCCAGACCCGCTGTCCCGGCACCACGCCTTCTGTTTCCGAGGTACGCCTTCTCACCTCTCCTCCAGCCTCCCTTCTGCCTGGCGCATCACTCCCCTGGGTTCACCCCTTCTGGCCCCTGTCCACTTGCCCCGTCCGTCAGAGCAAGGAGGAAGAAGTCAGCTCTAAGCATGACCTTAGGCGTTGACCCCAAGGCACATACATCCTTCTAAAGGTCCCCAGAGACCAGCAGAGAGAAGTGAGTGAGAACTGGGGCCCTCAAATCAGGCAGACCTGAATTTTAATTATAACTCTGCTGCTTCGTAGCTGTGTAACCTGGGGCAAGTCACTTAACCTCTCTGTTCCTCTGTTTCATCTATAAAATAATGATGTAATAGGTCCCACCTCAAAGCGTTGCTGTGCGGATAAACCGGGATAGTGCATACGAAACACTTGGCATTGTGCCTGGGACATGGTAAATTCTCAGTAAATGTTAGCCTTATTATTATAAATAACACACACATACACACACACATATATATACTGTTTTAATTTGTAGACCCTTGCCAACTTTTCTTCTGCTTGTAAATATGTTTGTGATGAGTTGGGGGAAGGTATTCTTTTACTCTTCACTGAGCACCAGAAATTCGTGGTTTTAATTGACCCACGCTGAGGACCCACTGCCTCATCCAGCAATCTTCATTCCCTGTGAGTTCTGAGAGTGAGGTCGTCAAACAGCCCAGGGGTGTGGCTAGGGTATGGCCACGGTCGTGCTGGGCTCTGCCTAGAGGAGAACCCCGGGGTCTGGATCTCCTGCAATGTAGATTGTAGTTACAGCTTGGGCCACGTTTTATACCTGATGTATCAAAACTGAGTGTCTGTGTAACTTGCTATGAATATATCATTATTTCAAAACAACGGTGACAAAAAAATAAAACCTGAGCTCCCCCGAGCTTCTCCGACTTCCGGAGTCACCTTTGAAAACCCAGTTCAAAGGAAGCTCAGCCCCACTTGCAGCCTCAAGAAAGCCAAACCCCTCTCAGAGGATGTGTGGAAGCTCTTGTGCTGGTCCCCTTCTCCCTGCTCTGGGCAGCAGAAGCCAAACCAGTTAGCCTCCCAGTAAATTCTTAGCCATGCACCCCCACTGGCCCCGACCCTCCGTGAACTCTGGCTTTTCTATAACTGCGGAAGTTTGGCCTCCTTCCCGACTGAGCCCACCGCTGGTTTCCCCTAAACCAAAAGAGTTACCCCCCCCCCGGTCCCCCGGTCCCTAAATCACGCCTTCAGCCTCCAGTGCCAGGACGATCATGAATTTTAAATAGCAGCCTCCTATTTTTGACCCAGACATACTTGGAACCTAATTTCTATCCCCAAGAAAGACAGCATCGTGCCGTCGTTGAGAGCAGAGTCTCGCACCAGATACTTGCCTTCGAAGACAAGATCTGCCACTTATAAGCCGGGGTCCTGGGCAAGTCATTTAACTGTGCCTTAGTTTTCCTACCTGTACATGAGATCAAGTATCTATCTCATAAGGCTGTTGGGGGATAAAATGATGTCATATACATAACACCTTTCAACAATGCCTGGCACGTAGAATACATTCTGCAGAAGGGATGCCCCAGACTGCCCTGAAATAATGTGTGTGCTGATGATGTGTGCATATCAATATTGTGTAAGTGATACAATCAGCTCGTATTGAGGAAGACAAGGAGCCATCTCACTGGGCTTGGTCGGGGGGGAGGTCGAGGTCCAGCAAGGTTTTTGCACCAGGTTGGCCCCCCTCAAAATCCTCTAGTCCCCCTGGAGAAGGGCCAGCCTGGGATGGGTCGCTAGCAGGAGGGAATGCTCACCACCCACCTCTCTTTAGGTGTCTCAGCAGCGCCCTCTCCAGGAGAAGAAGAGCGTGGCACACCCACGCCCTCTGTCGTGGAGGACTGGATCGCTACCCAAGTGGGGCCTGGTGTGGCTGCTGTCCCCGTGGGGGAGGAGACGACCGCAATCCCAGTCTTCACCATTGAGCCAGAAAACCAGACGGAATGGGAACCAGCCTACAGCCCAGCGGGCACTTCCCCACCACCAGGTCTGTGAGGCGAGGGCGCTGGGGCGTGTCCTGAAGTCACACGTGCCTGTCTGCTTAGGCTGTGGCCCAGGGGTGGTTCTCTGCCCGGGACCTGTGCTCTGTTTCGCCAGCCCTGACACTAGCTGGATATGCTGCCGTGGGCAATGTCAGCCACCTCAACTGGCCTCTAGGACAACCGCCAAGGGAAGGAAGGGTCAGCCTTGTTGATAAAACACACCTCTCTCCCTCTCTCTTTCTCTCTCCACCCCCCAACTCGCCCTTCTTTTTATTTCTCCCCCCTACACACTCTGATGCTCATCACTGAGCCTATCAGGGGGCTGTCAGTCTGTCCTCCTGCATTTACACCTCTACCCTCTAACCTTTTAAAAACTCTCTTGTAGGAAGATCTCCAGTAGAGAGGAAAAGACCTAGAGGGGTCATTGGAAGTGTGACTGTGACCTGTCCCCTTGCCTTGCTCCTCCTTCTATGTCCCTCTTATGAGCCAGGCATCCCAGCCAGCACTTCCTGAGCCCCATCTGTCCTCATCAAATCACATGGAACTTGATGGGATGAAAACTTCAGTCCCCTAACCGTGTCGGAAAAAGTGTTTTGTGGCCATAAGGCTGGGGACATGCTGGCTTACAGAAAGATTAACAGGTTTTCTCACTGCAGACCTTCTCAGTGCCTTGGATATGCTAATATGTGCTGTAATGCAGAGGGGGTGATATATTCAAAGTGTCCCAAATGAATCTGACCAAGGGCCTTTCTTTTCCCCATGGAGCATTCGTGGGTAAGGCTGAATTAAAGCAAAGCCCAGTCATGTATGTGTGCTCAGTAGAGTCAGCTCGCCCGGGGACATTTTCAGTTGAAGAAATGAGTATATCAGGCTTCCCACTACTTTATGTAGTCACTCGTTGAGTGCACTGTTCCCAGGCAACTCAGCCATGCCAGGCACTCTTCTGGGTCCTGGAAATGCAAAGCCTGGCCTCGCTCCACGCCAGAAGGTGAGGGAATATTGGAGGAGGTGGGATTCTGGCCCAAAGACCTCACCCAGCAGCCACACCTGCTTGTGACCCTTCCCTCACCCTTCACCAGGACAAGAATAACCGAGTCCTGTTTGGCCCGAGTGTGTGGCTTGGCACGGGATCCTGGCAGCAACTAGTGGGAGTTTCCATGGGAAGGGACTCCAACGGGCCCCTAGAAATATTTTCCATACTTCAGTTCCCTACCACTTTGGCCATATCAGGAACCATCTGTACTGTCGTTAACTCTATGTCTCTTTCTCTAAATTGACTTGCTTTTAAAAAGAAACCTAAAATTATTTAAAAGAGAAATGTTATATCATGACTGTAAGTGGCCATTCCAAAGTGTTTCTGATACACACACACACACACACACACACATATCTATCTCCACCTAATGCCCTCTTGCAAGCCGCCACTGCTACCTGAACCACCCCCCCCCCCAGGATTCTCCTATAAGCCAGAGTAGGTTGTGAGCCTGACCAGTGGGACCAGCACCTGCCTGGCTCAGGTTCTCTACCTGAGAAATAAACCCAAAAGAACATGCAAGGTCCAAACCCAGCTAGATTTTGTTGTTTGTGCTTTTTTAAAGATTGATTTATTTATTTATTTATTTATTTATTTATTTATTTATTTGAGAGAGAGTGTGTGTGGGCAAGTTGGGGGGGGAGAGGCAGAGGGAGAGAGAGACTCCTAAGTACACTCTGTGCTGAGCACGGAGCCTGACGTGGGGCTTGATCTCATGACCCTGAGATCATGGCCTGAGCCAAAACTAAGAGCCGGATCCTCAACTGACTGAGCCACCCAGGCACTCCAGCCAGCTAGGTTATTTTTAAATGCCAAAGGAAATAAGATGGAAAGAAAATAATGCAACCATGATTATTTAGAATGATGAGACTTTTTCACTCTGTTTTCCAAACCCTCTGCAATAGCACGCTCAGAATTGAAAAAGTTGATGTATTTTTGCAAACAGTACTACCCCTCCCCTGCCTCAGAGGGATGGCTTTGGATGAATGATTCTCAAACTCGAGGGGGCATCGGCATTGTGAGGGTTCCAGGGTGGGGGTGGGGTGGGGAAGGGACTTATTAAAAGACAACATGCCTGGGTGGCATAGTCAGTTGTGTCTGACTCTTGGTTTCCACTCAGGTCATGATGTCAGGGTCCTGGGATCAAGCCCCGTGTTGGGCTCCCCACTCAGCAGAGAGTCTATTTGTCTCCCTCTCTCTACCTCTCCCCCCACTCACGTTCTCTCTCTCCCCCCCTCTAAAATAAACAAATAATTTTTTAAAAAAAATTAAAATTAAAAAAAAAAAAGACACCATGCTGCCCCCACCCTAGAGTCCCCAGAGGGAGTGCGGTGGGGTCTGAGAATCTGCTCTTCTGTCAGCCTCCCAGGTAATGCTGGTGTTGCTGGTACTGTTCATGTTGCCGGTGCAGGGACCACACTTTGCAAATCATGGGTTTAGATAAATGAGATGATCGTGTGTAGGTACTTGATAGGTGACCTTGATTACTTTCCATGAGAGCCAGGCCCCTACTTGCATGGGTTGTGTGGTTGGCGCCACCTGGAGTCTCGAAGAACACAGTTTCCTGGTCCCCTCCCTCCTTCCTTCCCCAGACACGATGCAAGGTTCCATTAGAAAATGTCTAGGGGCGCCTGGGTGGCAATGTGGTTAAGCGTCTGCCTTAGGCTCAGGGCATGATCCCAGCGTTCTGGGATCGAGCCCCACATCAGGCTCCTCTGCTATGAGCCTGCTTCTTCCTCTCCCACTCCCCCTGCTTGTGTTGCCTCTCTCGCTGGCTGTCTCTATCTCTGTCGAATAAATAAATAAAATCTTTAAAAAAAAAATGTCTGAGCACACACCTCTGAAGAAAAGTTTTACTGTGGAAGGAATGGGTGAGCTTCAAATAAAGCAGAGTTACTAAATCCATACCTCATCTTCTTCCTTTCCTCCAGGGATCCCTCCAACATGGCCTCCCACCAGCGCAGCAACAGAGGAGAGCACAGAAGGACCTTCTGGAACGGAAGTGCCCTCAGTCTCAGAGAAGCCGTCCCCCTCGGAAGAGCCATTCCCTTCAGAGGAACCGTTCCCCTGGGAGGAACTGTCCACACTTTCACCCCCAGTGCCCAGTGGGACTGAGCTGCCGGGCTCTGGGGAGCCATCCGGGGTACCTGAAGTCAGTGGTGACTTCACAGGCAGCGGAGAAGTTTCAGGACATCTGGACTTCAGTGGCCAACCCTCAGGGGAAAGTGCAAGTGGACTGCCCTCTGAAGATCTTGACTCCAGTGGGCTCACCTCTGCTGTGGGCTCAGGCCTGCCTGTGGGAAGTGGACTGGCCTCAGGGGATGAAGATAAAATTACATGGTCCGGCATTCCTGAAGTTGGAGGTGAGGGCCTAGAGACCTCTGCCTCTGGAGTAGGGGACCTCAGCGGGCTGCCTTCTGGAGAAGGTCCAGAAGTCTCTGCCTCTGGAATAGAGGACCTCAGCAGGCTGCCTTCTGGAGAAGGTCCAGAATTTCCTCCCTCTGGAGTAGAGGACATCAGTGGATTACCTTCCGGAGAAGGTCCAGAAGTCTCTGCCTCTGGAGTAGAGGACCTTAGTGGATTACCTTCTGGAGAAGGTCTAGAAGTCTCTGCCTCTGGAGTAGAGGACGTCAGCAGGCTGCCTTCTGGAGAAGGTCCAGAAGTTTCTCCCTCTGGAGTAGAGGACATCAGTGGATTACCTTCTGGAGAAGGTCCAGAAGTCTCTGCCTCTGGAGTAGAGGACCTCAGCAGGCTGCCTTCTGGAGAAGGTCCAGAAGTCTCTGCCTCTGGAGTAGAGGACATCAGTGGATTACCTTCTGGAGAAGGCCCAGAAGTCTCTGCCTCTGGAGTAGAGGACCTCAGCAGGCTGCCTTCTGGAGAAGGTCCAGAAGTTTCTGCCTCTGGAGTAGAGGACCTTAGTGGATTACCTTCTGGAGAAGGCCCAGAAGTCTCTGCCTCCGGAGTAGAGGACCTCAGCAGGCTGCCTTCTGGAGAAGGTCCAGAAGTCCCTGCCTCTGGAGTAGAGGACGTCAGCAGGCTGCCTTCTGGAGAAGGTCCAGAAGTTTCTGCCTCTGGAGTAGAGGACCTTAGTGGATTACCTTCTGGAGAAGGTCCAGAAGTCTCTGCCTCCGGAGTAGAGGACCTCAGCAGGCTGCCTTCTGGAGAAGGTCCAGAAGCCTCTGCTTCTGGAATAGAGGACCTTAGCAGGCTGCCTTCTGGAGAAGGTCCAGAAGCCTCTGCCTCTGGAGTAGAGGACCTCAGCAGGCTGCCTTCTGGAGAAGGTCCAGAAGTCTCTGCCTCTGGAGTAGAGGACCTCAGCGGATTACCTTCTGGAGAAGGTCCAGAAGTCTCTGCCTCTGGAGTAGAGGACCTCAGCAGGCTGCCTTCTGGAGAAGGTCCAGAAGTCTCTGCCTCTGGAATAGGGGACCTCAGTGGACTTCCTTCTGGAAGAGAAGGAATAGAGACCTCTACCTCTGGAGTAGAGGACCTCAGTGGATTGCCTTCTGGAGTAGAGGGTCATCCAGAGACTTCTGCTTCTGGAGTAGAGGACCTCAGTGAACTTCCTTCTGAAAGAGAAGGAATAGAGACCTCTACCTCTGGTGTAGGGGACCTCAGCAGGTTACCTTCTGGAGAAGGTCCAGAAACCTTTGCCTCTGGAGTAGGGGACCTCAGTGGACTTCCTTCTGGGGAAGGTCCAGAAGTCTCTGCCTCCGGAGTAGAGGAACTCAGTGGACTTCCTTCTGGAAGAGAAGGAATAGAGACCTCTACCTCTGGTGTAGGGGACCTCAGTGGGTTGCCTTCTGGAGAAGGTCCAGAAGCCTCTGCCTCTGGAGTAGAGGACCTCAGTGGGCTGCCTTCTGGAGAAGTTCCAGAACCCTCTGCCTCTGGAGTAGAGGACCTTAGTGGAATTCCTTCTGGAAGAGAAGGTCTAGAGACCTCTGCCTCCGGTGTAGGGGACCTCAGTGGGTTGCCTTCTGGAGAAGGCCCAGAAGCCTCTGCTTCTGGAATAGGGGACCTCAGTGGACTTCCTTCTGGAAGAGAAGGTCTAGAGACCTCTGCTTCTGGAGTAGAGGACCTCAGTGGATTGCCTTCTGGAGTAGAGGGTCATCCAGAGACTTCTGCTTCTGGAGTAGAGGACCTCGGTGAACTTCCTTCCGGAGGGGAGGGTCTAGAGACCTCTGTTTCTGGAGCTGAGGATCTCAGTGCGTCGCCCTCTGAGAAAGAAGACTTGATTGGGTCAGCTTCTGGAGCCTTGGACTTTGGCAGAATACCTTCTGGAACTCTGGGAAGTGGGCAAGCTCCAGAAGCAAGTGGCCTTCCCTCTGGATTTAGTGGTGAGTATTCAGGGGTGGACCTTGGAAGTGGCCCATCCTCTGGCCTACCTGATTTTAGTGGACTTCCTTCTGGATTCCCAACTGTCTCCCTAGTGGATACTACATTGGTGGAAGTGGTCACAACCACCAGGGCAAGTGAACTGGAAGGGAGGGGAACTGTTGGCATCAGTGGTGCTGGAGAAACATCTGGGCTGCCCTTCAGTGAGCTGGACATTAGTGGGGCAGTTAGTGGACTCCCTTCAGGAGCTGAACTCAGTGGCCAAGCATCTGGGGCTCCTGACATCAGTGGGGAAACATCTGGATTCTTTGGTGTCCATGGACAGCCATCGGGGTTTCCTGACATCAGTGGGGGAGCATCTGGGCTTTTTGAGGTCAGTGGGCAGCCATCAGGGTTTTCTGGGGAAACATCTGGAGTGACCGAGCTTAGTGGACTGCCCTCTGGACAACCAGATGTCAGTGGAGAAGCCTCTGGAGTTGTTTCTGGCAGTGGTCAACCATTTGGCATAACCGACCTGAGTGGGGAAGCATCTGGGGTCCCTGATATCAGTGGGCAGCCATCAGGATTGCCAGAGTTCAGCGGGACAACTTCTGGAGTCCCTGACCTGGTTTCCAGTACTGTGAGCGGTAGTGGTGAGTCTTCTGGCATTACGTTTGTGGACACCAGTTTGATGGAAGTGACCCCAACTACATTTAAAGAAGAAGAAGGGTTAGGGTCTGTGGAAGTCAGTGGACTCCCTTCAGGGGAGGCAGATCTTTCGGGCGCATCTGGGATCGTGGATGTCAGTGGACAGTCTTCTGGAGCAATCGACTCCAGCGGGCTGACATCCCAGCCTCCAGAATTCAGTGGCCTGTCAAGTGGAGTAGCTGAAGTCAGTGGAGAATCTTCTGGAGCAGAGACTGGGAGCAGCTTGCCTTCAGGAGCCTATGATGGCAGTGGACTCCCATCCGGTCTCCCCACTGTGTCTCTTGTGGACAGAACTTTGGTGGAATCTGTCACCCAGGCTCCGACAGCCCAAGAAGCAGGAGAAGGGCCTTCGGGCATTTTGGAACTCAGCGGTGCCCATTCTGGAGCACCAGACGTGTCTGGAGACCATTCGGGAGTGTTGGACCTAAGTGGGCAGCAGTCCAGGCTGGTGGAGCCCAGTGGAGAGCCGTCAAGTACTCCATATTTTAGTGGGGACTTTTCTGGCACCACAGATGTAAGTGGAGAATCCTCTGCAGCCACGAGCACCAGCGGGGAGGCCTCAGGACTTCCAGAAGTTACTTTAATCACTTCTGAGTTCGTGGAGGCTGTCACTGCACCAACTGTTTCCCTGGAACTCGCCCAAAGACCCCCTGTGACACACACCCCCCAGCTGTTGGAGCCCAGCGGAGAAGCCTCTGCGTCTGGGGAAATTAGTGGGGCTACACCAGGGTTCCCCGGGTCTGGGCTAGAAGCGTCATCCATCCCAGAATCCAGCAGCGAGACGTCCGACTTTCCTGAGGCTGGGGTGGGGGCATCTGTTGCCCCTGAGGCCAGCGGACAAGCTTCCGGGGCCCCTGATGTGGGTGAAGCCACCTCCGCCTTCCCTGAAGCTGATGTGCAGGGAGCCTCAGGCCTGGGAGTGAGCGGCGGCACCTCAGCCTTTCCTGAAGGCCCCAGGGAGGGCTCGGCCAGCCCGGAAGTTCGGGAGGAGCCAACCACCAGCGCCTACGCTGTGGGCACAGAGGCATCAGGCTGGCCTTCAGCCACTCCGGTGGCATCTGGAGACAGGACTGAAGTCAGCGGAGACCTGTCTGGTCACACGTCAGGGCTGGATGTTGTCATCAGCACTAGCGTCCCGGAGTCCGAGGGGGTCCCGCAGAGCCAGCGCCCTGCAGAGGCGCCTCTAGAAATCGAGTCCTCAAGCCCCTTGCACTCAGGAGAAGAGACCCAAACTGCCGAAACAGCCGAAACAGCGACGTCCCCCACAGATGTCTCCATCCCCGCGTCTCCAGCCAGGACCGATGAATCTGCACCAACCGTTCCAGGTATTGTCGGGATTGCTTTTTCCTTTCAGTGTGTTCGGGGAGTTCAGACTGCAGTGTAGTGGGAGGCAGTGTAAACTCAAGCTCCACTGCCCAGCCCGCTGTGCAGCCTCAGGCAAGTTTCTTAACCTCTCTGAGCCCCATCTGGAAGATGGGAAGAGTACCAGGGACCATTAAACAGGATATACATATGTATCGAACAAGCACTTAGCCTCCGACTTTGCACACAGCACACACATAGAGATTGGTGGCTGCTGTGTCATATCACAAGAGCAGTTATATGTGAATCCAACTGTCTGTACTTGGCACAGGGAGAGAGAAGGGTGACGACTGAGATGGTGCTAGAAATTCTACTCGCGCCCCTTTCCCGTGGAGTTAATGTGAGATGCTAGAATGAATCTGATGACATCTGTGCCCGAATATTCACTTCGTGTAGGGTTATGACCTGCACAATGTAAGGAGCTCTGAAGTGTCATCTTGGCTGTCCTAACTGTAGCCCCTGCCCCCACCCGGCACAGGTGACTGCTCTCTAAGATAGTGACTGTCTCACTTTGACACAACCCAGGCACAGGAAGCTGGTGATTTTCCTTCTCTTTTTGCCTGGGGACCCCTTGCACCTCCCTCTGGGCCGAGAGACCTTTCCCAGTCAGAGCCCCCCCGCCCCCGACCCGAGATGCTGGGGCCAGGTGCCCAAGAGGGACAGAGTCCCCAGAAACATGCTGACCCAGAGCCAGCCTCGTGGGCTTCAGGGGCCTTGTGCCCCAACTTGAGGTCTCGGGGGCGAGGCTGCACCCCAGGCAGGCCGCTGTGTTCTTGACGCTCATCGTCTCCCTGGGAGCTGCTGCCCCACCAGGTCCTGGCCGAGGCGTCCTGCGGGACCTGCCAGGGGTGGAGGGACACAGCTCCTGCCTGTGCCCCCCTGGCCACACTGGCAAGCACTGCAACATAGGTAAGCCCCTCATCGGCTGTGGGGTTACAGGCAGGGCAAGGAGGGTGGGCCCCTTTATCCCCAGAAAGGAACACAGGTAGGAGGAGGCGACCAAGGCCAGCTGAGGCTCAGGCTTCCCAGACCGGGAAGGAGAGGTGCGCACGACGCCTCAGGGTAGAAGCTGCAGGATAAACATGGCGCATCTCTCTAGAGAGTGTAGTCTACGTGGCACTTTAGGGGGGAAAATGTTCAAGTAATTAAACCGAGAATCAGTTCGTTTTTTGTTAAGCCAATGATTGTTTTATGAGTCGAATGCCAAATATGCTTAAATTTTGAAGATAATCCTCGTGACTTCCAGGGAGTGTGGAGCTAGGATGTAAATGGGGTAGAGCCGGTGACACCTCACGGCCCCGGGAGGGAAGCTCCGAGAGGGCTGTCTGGCATCGTGCAGAGTCGCCCTCTCCAGGAAAGCCCCTGCACACCCCTCCCTGTTCGGACCTGGGTGGGATTTGGGTCCCCTTCTTGCCCTAAAGGAAATGACGGGCAGTGCCTGTCACCCCAGCTACAGGTGAGCTTGACCTGCCCCTTGGCACCCACCACCCTGGGGCCTCTGACCTTCGCCATGGGTCAAGCAGCTTGTGGGACAGGTGAGGAGCCCAGGGGACCCTCTGTTTGGAGGTGGTCCCCAGAACAAGATGACGAGGATCTGCCTGTGTTCCCTGAACATGTCGAGGCCTGTGGCCATGAGGACGTTTCCTCTCATCAGATCAGCACCCAAGTACCTCCAAGCCCATATTCCCAGGGTAGGTCTCTGCACTGCCCCCACGCCCTTCCCCCAGCCTCTGTCCCAGCGTCTTTCATAGAAGGGCTTCGTTCCTATGACACATGCAGAATCAGAGCCATGAATCCCCGGGGAGAGCAGATCCCAGGAGACAAACAGGGCCAGGGAGCTATCTTCCTTCCGATAGCTGTTACATCATATAGAGAGAAAGATTCTGTGTTTGCTTATATTAATACATGTGCAAATCAAGACCTCAGAATATATGCTCCCATCAAGTAAATACGCTATTTACTTGGCACTTACTCAGGAAACGTTCCGTGGAAACAGGCACTAGGGTGACTATGGATTCACTCTTTCCACCACTGGGGTCAGCCTCTGGCCACGTGGTGGGGCCGTGACTAAGGGCACTGTGGGCCTCTGTGGCCAGAGGGGTGGGCTCTCCTAGGGGGTCCCGGCCTTACCGCCTAGCGGATAGTATGTCACGGGGCCTCGGTGACCCCTGGGACTCCAGCCGCATCCCTCCATCGTCCGCCCCAATGGGAGGGCACATCACCTCCTCCCTCTCGGTATGGCTGGTGGAGAGCAGCAGGGGCGCCTGTCCTGGGTGACGCGATCGTAGACATAGCCCGAGGCAGAGAAGAGCAGACTCAGGGCCCAGCAGGACTTCCGGGACAGCCACCAGGACCAGAACTCCCTTGCCCTGTGTTTGTGTCCTCTGACACCTCACTCCCTGCTTAGCAAGTCCTTCCCCAAGCAAAAATGTGACACTTGTACCAGAAGCCACAGCAAGGCTCCCGGCCTTGGCGGGAGAGGTGGCTGGCAATGGACCCTAACTGCTGGAAGGACAGCCTTTCTCTGTGTGTATCCCCATGGGGCTTTCTGCCCCCACGATCTCTTCCCAGACAGCTCTGTGGGTAGCTTGGCAGTTATCCCCATCCGAAACTACAGCCCAGAGAGGTTCAGGGATTTGCCTCTCTCCTCCGAAAGAGTCAAATCCAGAACTGGGGTCTTCATTCGCTTGTGTCACACACTCCGCTACATAAGCAGCTCCCTGTTTAACGTAAGAATCAGTGGCTGGTCTTCACTCGGGAGCTGAGCTTCAGAGCCAGCAGAATGGAGAGGGTTATAGAAGTGGGGCTCGGCCAAGCCCTCCATACCTCATTTGTAATAGGGTCAAAGTAGTAGTTCTCAGCTTTAAGAACCTCCTGATGCCTGGGGTCCCACTCCCCCAGATTCTGATTGAAATGGTCCTGTGGGCCTTGGCACTGGGGTTTTTAAGTCCGCCCGGGTGCAGCCAGGGCTGAGAAACTGCTGTCGGGACTAAGAACATCTGTGTACAGCATCTGGCCCCCCAAGAGGCATCAATAAAGATTACTCCCCCTTCCCCACCTCTCGCAACACTGGTTAGGGAAAGCTTTATCATTTCTAGAGAACAGGTGGTAAGCATGCTTCCAAAAGGCCTGCAGATAGCATCCTGTCTCCTCAGGTGACCCGCCGTGGTCTTGAGGTAGCATAATGTAGCATTAGTCCTGTGACCATATTTGAATACTCGGGGTAACCTTCTGCCTGGTAAATGGGGCTGGAGGCTCTGTTTAGTCCTTAAGAGAAAATACTTGACAATTACCATCATCTTGCTAAGTCGGCATTCCGTAAACAAGTTCTTGATAAGTGACTCATCTACACTCTTGACGTCAAAATAAACATGTTTAATGAATATTCAGATTTTTTAGCGATTGAAAAAGCAGAGCTAGCGGCCCCATTCCGATCCACTTAAAAAGCAGCAGCTTCCTCCCCGCCTCTGTTGCTGACATTTGCCGAGATTTCTGGCTCTGAGGTTTCAGTCCCCGTTGCTCCTTAGAATCTCCTGGGTGCTTTTAATGTTTAAAAAGCACCACACCTGGGCCCCACCTGGAGCTACCCCAATAGAATTGGTCCGAAGAGGGACTCTGGCATTGGTATTTTAAAAAATCTTTTAAAAATTTTTATTAACTACCACAGTGATTCCGATATGCAGCTAAGGTTGAGACATTCTGTTCTAGTCAGATTTCACGTCCAATTTTCCAGCAATCGCTGGTGCTGGGTGGATTTCTCTCAACTCCTGGGTTAGAAGGGCATGAACTTAAAGTTCAATCAGCCTCTTTTCTGTCTTACTGGCATTCTTCACTTTGTAGGCTTGAGGCTCTGATCTATGATCTGACACTGTCTCTTCCCCTGGAGTGGGGAGGTTTGAATTTCAGTGAAATCTTAGCCCCGGGGCAGGGGGACGCTGTCAAAGCAAGTGAAAATACAGGGTTACAAGTGCAAATACAAATCACACCTTCATGACCTGACATAACCAAAAAAGTCTATGGGCAGATTTGAACAGGGAACTAGAGTTGACCCTTGAATGGCACTGGGGGTTAGGGGTGCCAGCCCTCCGCAAAATCGAAAATCAGCATATAAATTCTGACTCTCCAAATACTTAACTATTAATAGCCTCCTGTTGACCAGAAGCCTTAGTGATAACAGAAAGTCAATTAATACTTATTTTGAATATGTATTATATACTGTATTCTTATAATAAAGTAAGCTAAAGACAGGAAAATGTTATTCAGAAAATCATAAAGGGAGGGCTTCTGGCTGGCTCAGTAGGGAGAGCATGTGACTCTTGATCTCGGGGTCATGAGTTCAAGCCCCACGTTGGGCGTAGAGCTTACTTAATTTTAAAATATACATATAGAAAAAAAAGAAAATCATGAGAAAGAGAAAACACATTTACAGTACTGTAATTTTTTGTGAAAACTCTGCATACCAGTGGACCCACACACAAACCCATGTTAGTTCAAAGGTCAACTGTAATTGAATTAAGAAGATTGACATTAAAGTAACATTCTAGATCAAACTTTAAAAAATATAAAAGACTTGATAGTATAATTATAGCATATTGGTTAATTTAATGATGTTTATTTTAAAAGCAAATTGGAATTGATAAATATGTTCTTATAACCCTCCTATCAATCGTGATTCCACGGAAAGCAAGTGTATTTACTCAGGTCTGTCTATCTGATTGATCCTGGGTCTTTGCAGAGTGTAGGACATCCACTGAGTTAAGAAATTGTCTCTGTGCTTCTTGAGGGGATTTTCTCCCATGTTTGTCCAGGAAAGTTATGTCCAGGGTCACCACATATAGCTGCACAGGTTGTACACTGAACAACTTGAATACCATTCATATATTCTTTATGACTGGCTAAAGGATACCAACTTTAGGTTAGGATACTAACCCCTTTAGTTGGATATCCTTTGAGCAAAAGTACCTGCTGTCACTCTTCATTCGGCCTTTCCTATGAGCCAAATAAACTCTCTCACTTGGAGGTCCTAAGCTCTGACATAAGCAAAAGCCAGGCAAGACCTATTCAGGGTGGAGGCCTGAGCTCTCCAATTCAGAAGTGATCATTTGGAAGTATCTTATTCCCCTCACCTTTACCAGGGGGCTCTCAGTTCTTGTCTCCCCTAAGTTAGGGTCTGGTTCAGGAACAAATCATCCCTTTTGGTTATAGTAGTGGGAAGAAGACTCAGAGTTCTGACACTCCCCAGGGTCCTTGCTTAGAGACAACAGGGGAGCTCTTGGCCTGGTGCAGCAGAAATGATAATGAGATGCTGAGATCCAAGATTTCAGTGTCTCTCTCCCTTCACAGGGGACAGAGGCCCAACTTCCAGCCTCAGTGTCTGATCCTTCCGTTGGTCTCTTCTGGTCTATCTCCCCAGCCTACAGGCGTGGGCAGGCCACTTCCCTTGTTTCCTTACCTGTACTAGGGCACATGACATCTGTGCCTTGGGGCTGTTGGAAGGGTAAAGTGTGTGGGAATAGTAGTGTCTAGCTCAGCGAAGATTCGTGAAAGAGATCAGTTCCTTCTCTTTGCTCTCTTTCTTCATGCAGTCTACCCATTGCCCAAAGCCCTTCCCATCCCCTCAACCTACTGACAGCCTGTCTGGGGTCCCACTCTGTGCTCAGCCCAGCTCAACTCCTCTCGTGGTTCCAGAAGACGAGCAATCTCCCAGTTGCCCTTCACAGAAAGAGGTTAGGGCACTGCAAGGCCAGAGGGAGAGGAGATGAGGCCTGCAGGCGTGAGCGGCTCACAAGAAAGCCCCACACAGGACCTCAGCCCTCTTCCTACAGCTAAAGGCCTCTCTCAGCTGCCCTGCTGGCACTGACAGGCTCTCTGGTCTTCAGCATATTGGCCCTTCCTTCCCTTCTCATCTGTGAATCCCACCCGCACCCAAAACACCTTCTGGACCCAGGAACAGGTGGTTCCCTGAGTTTGGGTCTCCCCCCACCCCGCAGCCTTCTCAGATTGGGTGCCAAAGCCGGGAAGAAAGCAACACTGCCCCCCCCACCCCGGTCTCTGAGCCACCTGGGGGCTAGTGATGTGAAATAAGCCTCTGGGACAAGGGAGGCCACCTGGCTCGACCTCCCGGGGGACCTCCGACTTCCCTGCCCCTCCCCCACGGTGGGCCAGAGGCCTCAGGGATGACGTCCGGCTCTTCTGCCCACAGACCACTCCTGTCCCCTGCTCTGTACAACTGCTTTAGCGCCTAGATTTGCTTAAGCCCTCCTCGCCCGGTGCTTCCCACGTCCCATAATGACGCTAATGGACACAAGAGAACAGGGGCTCCCGTTGAGCAGCCCCCAGCTTCCGCCCAGCCCACCGGCCTGACCTATTGCTGCTACTGCTGCTGCTGGGAATCCTGGTGCATGCTGGGAATCCAAGTGCATGCTGGGACTCCGGTCAGTTCCTCCATGCATTTTGGTTTTGCTTGGAACAGTTCCGGCCTTGGAACTGTTGGTGTCTAATCCGTGGTGCGCGCTCCCTGAGATGAAAATAAGAGCTCCGTGGGAACAGAGAGACGCCTGAGGACCTGAGATTTTCAGGCCACCCACTGCCCAAACCCAACACTGGTCCGGAAGACATCTACTATGCACCAGCTAGCAAAAAGGATCCACAAGACAATGCTTTTGCCTTCTTAAGAGGGGATGGACTTCAAGGTCTAGTCTGCTGAATGCATTTAAGATGCTGGTCACGTGGACACCACCCATAGACATGTGGGTCCTGAAGGTTCTATGAACACAGCTACATATACCAAGGCTTAGCCATCTATCACGATGCCCCATGGGCCAGTGGCACCCATTCTTTGCAGAATCTTATTGATCTGGGAAAAAGAGCTTCACAAGTATACCTGTTATCAGAGGAAGGTATCTAGAGGAAGGTATCCAGAGAAAACCAGCAGGAGCCTTTGTAGTACAAATACGAAGAGAGTGAGAGATCCCCAGGTTCCTGGCTTCTCAGAAAGAGGCAGAAAGAGTGGATTAGGAAATTCACTTCTCCTCGTGGCTGATGGATGAAAATTGAGGCCGATGACTTACCAATTCCAGTCCCACAAAGAAGTTGGATCAGAAAGAGCATCTTGGGCCAGATGAACAGAAGGGAGGAACAGCCTGCCTGGGAAGAAGAGGTAGCTGGGGACCTGCCTGTACCCCAGGGGGGTGGCTGGCCACTTACTAAGTGGCTCACCAGCTTCAAATATTAGTCTCCCACTGGCCAGAATGGAGCCTCTCTGGAAACTGTGACTCACTGGAGATGTCCATGTTCTGAGGCCCTACGCTGGAAGGAACACAGGAACATGTTGGGCTGGTTTCTCTTCCACTCCCCAAGAGAATGATGTTGGCTCCATCTTTATAAGATGCTCTGGAGTCCGATGTGCCAAAGGCAAAGTTGTCTGAGACTCCCAAAGATCAAATGAGTCTCATGTGCCTATCGCATGCCGCCATTTTCTCATGGTTCTGTACTCTCCAGACCACCTCTGGCTTGTTCATGCCTTGCCCTCTTGCCTCGGTTCAGAACCACAGAGGAAGACAGGAAAAGAAAGAGCTCTAACCAACTTCAGGCACTTGACGTCCAGTGTCCTTGCTCACCAGCGTCCTGTTCAGAGCCAGTTCAGACCCCAAGGCCTCTTGAAATAGTCACAAGAGAAGGCGTCTTGCAGGAGCTACGTGTTCGCTCTTCCAGTGGACGTTCACCTTCAGAAGCACCAGATTTCTTCACCCACAGGGAAACCTGGCTCCCGTGCTCCACACTTGCCAGTCAAGAATCACACGCATCCAAGAAAACCCTTGTTGGATCTTTGGCTCAGCGCTCCAATATGGCGGCAGCAGCAGCAGCAGCAGCAGCAGCAGCGCTTAGGAAGTCCAGCCACCCCTCCCAGGGCTCCGGAGAGCAGCAGGGCTGGCCACCCATAAAGCACCCACAATGCTTGCAAAGCTGGAGTGGCTGGCAAGAGTCCTAATGGTGGCCCTTGGTTTCTTGCAGACATTGATGAGTGCCTCTCAAGTCCTTGTCTGAATGGAGCCACCTGCGTGGACGCCATCGACTCTTTCACATGCTTATGCCTTCCCAGCTACCGAGGGGACCTGTGTGAGATTGGTACGGCCGCCTCGGCTTCAGCTAATGTTACTAACTGCCGCACACCCTGTCCTCCTCCATCACCCCTCCGTCTAACCGCAGTCTCTCGGCGCTGGCTGGAGCCCCCACGGTCCATCCAGACAGCCATGGCAGGGGCCACCCCTGAGAAGTCTGGCCTCGTTCACTCCCACTCTTCTTGCTGTTCCTTGTGGAAACCCTCCTCTGGGGCATTGGCCGATCTTCCCACAGGAGAGACACGCAGGCCGGGCCAGCCTGCACTTTGGAAGGTGGGGCTCTGGGGAATCTTTAAAACACTAACCCTCTTCAGGGCTTCCAGACCCACTGATGCCACCTCGAGGTCAGTGCATGCATCAGGCCAAAGAGGACAGACAGAGCTGATCCCGTGCGTTTGTGTGGAAGGAGGCTAGGGGTGGGAGTCATCGGTTCTCTCTCCGGAGGACACCGCAGATGTTCCAGCATGAACCAAACTCCAGGTCATGAGCATGCGTTGGCCTGCTGCATGGCCCATGGGACCTTTGTGGCCCCTCCATGGCCTTGGGAGCCACCAGGCCACAATGGCCATGCTACCTCTTTCTCCTCTGGCAAGAGCTCTGTTTTGCCTGCCTGAGAGCTCCCGTGTCACCAGCAGGACGTGCATGAGCAGGGACTGCTGCTTGTCACCTTCCCATCACCAGTGACATCTGCCATGTCAGTGCCATTCCGGCCCGTGCTTTCTTTTCCCCGCCCTTGTGCAAGTCAAAAGGCTGGCCAGAGAGAACAGAGCCTCACTACAAGGGATGGGGGCTGAGTTTCCCCTCTTGGGTCTCGCCAACCCCTTTGCTTCTGCACCCGGGCCAGGCTCCGACAAGGGAGCTGTGAGCCAGGAACTTCCCAGGGCAAGCCAGAGCCCCCCATTCTCTCACCTCTGGTGCTTGTAGTCTCCCCCCTGCCATCCTCCTGGGCCTCAGGGCCATCCCAACTCAGAAAGGGGGAGAAGGGACTTGTACTTACTAGTAGCAATAACCCACGCAGACCTAGAAGCATGCAGGGGTTCAAAACCATTTTCTATGATCTCTCAAGTTAGATATCCCAGAAACCTCCAGGAAGCAGATGAAACTCCTGGGAAGTCTCCCTTTGGTCCTAAGCAGGGTGGGGAGGTAGTTTGGGATTGCATGTTCCTTCGAGGCACCGCCAAGATTACAGACTGGTGGAGGAACTTAAGGCTTCTGGGAGAAAAGGCCTGGACCCTCTTCCTTCCCTGCAGCCTCCCACCCTCCACCTCTACCCTGAGACACCAAGAAATTGGGGATGGGGTCTTGGCTGGGGGGAGAACGGAGGGTTATAGGATTCTTTCCCCAGGCTGCCAAAATGTTTGCCACAAGGGAGAAATGTCTGGAACATCCGCACAGATGACAGCTCTTGGATGTCAGACTAGGAAAGGGGGTGCTCTGCCAGTGTGGAGGCAGGGCCCCTCACCGGGCTCTGTGCTCTGGCGGGGTGCAGAGATGGTACTGGCACAGCGCAGCCAGGTGCTGGGCCAGGTCGCCCAGCTAAGCAAAGCGAGGCTCCTTTTCTCCCATTTCCGTCCGGCAGGTGCTCCACGGCTTGGCTCTGGGCCGCTGCAGCTTCCCACCTTGCTGGAATTCTGTTCCTGCTTCTCCAGAGCCTCCATCCTGCATGCCCTGGCTGCTCCCAGAGCTGCTACACGCACCCCCCCCTCCACCCTCCAGGTTTGCCTGCTCAGCTCAGCCCTCAGCACTGTCAGCCCTGGAATGATGTTTCTGGCCTCCTCAGGTGCTAAGCTACCTCAGAGGCCTTGCCGCCTTCTTTCCAGACCCTTGCCTCGCTCCTTGGAGGAGGCATCGGCTGCAGGGGCCAGCAGCCTCTTCCTCAGCCCTCCTGCTGCTCGTCCTCTTCTCCGCAGGCTGCTGGCTTCTGCGTGTCCTCTGTCTCTGCCTTCCCCCGAGTGTCTCTCTTCCAACCCTGCCCAGCATCCGCCCCTTCAGCCTAAGCCTCCGCCCCGTCAGGTACGGGTCCTCCCTTCCTGGGTCAGCCAGACTGTGGGTCGCACCCAGTAAGGGAGGCTCCATACAGCCCGAGGGGTTCACAGCCCTGCACTCACAGGACCCACAGGCCTGAGGGGCAGCCCTTCACCGGGGAGGCCGCAGGGGAGGGAGGAAGAGAGGGTCTTGGAATTCTCTCTGTCCATGGCGTGCTGGCTGGCGGTTGACAACCGGCTCCTGGAGGGGAAGAGGGAGCCCTGATGGGTAGCGTCTGCGATCGCTGAGGAATTCACAGCTACCATCCTGAGGTCACTGAAGGCAGAGATGGGAAGACGCATTCATAATGCCTCTCCCAAGCCTGAAGGGGCCGGCTCCCGCCCCTGCTTCTGTCGGTCCCTCCGGGCTGCTCCAAGAGCTCCAAAGCGGCCCCTTCTCCCAACTCAGAACCCCTAACCCATATCGGTTTGTGAGGAGAGACGCCCCTCCCTCTTCTCCTCTGCCACCGAGAAATTATATAAACAGCCGAGGCCCCTGGATCATGGTCCCCCCATTGGCTACCTCGTCCTCCAAGAGTCCGGTATCCCATGCCCAGCCAGAGCCAGCTCAGATGGACAGATGTAGAGCCCTGAGCCTTCCGTAGACCCAGAGCAGACCGACTCCTGCTCCTCTGTGCCCACCCGAAGTGCCATCTCATGCCCCCAGCGCTCCCTGCTGCTGCCCCATCACACGCTTCCCACAGCTTCCTCCCTCCCTCCCCACCTTAACCTCAACACCCCCCAGAGCAGGTAACAACAGGAGAACACGCTTCCCACAGCTCCCTCCCTCTCTCCCCATCTTAACCTCAACATCCCCCAGAGCAGGTAACAACAGGAGAAAAGCTTGGGGGGGGGGCACATCACGGAAGGAAAGGATGGGAACATGCCCAGAGCCTCGGGGGCTCCAGGACCAGGCCTTCCCGGCTCCCACCTTGAGCCTCGTCTAAAGGGGCCCCTTCCTTCACGGACGGACATGGAAGTCGGGGTGAACGTAGGCCGCTGGCATGAGACTGGCCGCACCGGACACCCCCAGGCGGCCTCGGGGCCTCCGTCTTCACGCCCCTGACCTGTGTTGCAGACCAGGAGCTGTGTGAGGAAGGCTGGACCAAGTTCCAGGGCCACTGTTACCGCTACTTCCCCGAGCGCGAGAGCTGGGTGGATGCCGAGAGCAGGTGCCGGGCACAGCAGGCACATCTGAGCAGCATCGTCACGCCCGAGGAGCAGGAGTTCGTCAACAGTGAGTGGGGGGGGGCGGGGGGCTCGGGGGGGGGGGGGGGGGCTCGGGGCCTCACTTACCAGGAGTCCGCAGACTTGGACCCAGAGAGGCTGCAGGGTGGGGGGTGGGGGGAAGGGGGTTTCCATCGCTGGGGCTGCGCCCTGATGCCCCAGACTAACCCTGGGGCTCTCGCCGCTCCACTCCAGCTCGGGTGGTGGTCCCAAGTGCACTCCGCACGTGCTTGTGCTGAGACCCTTGTCAGGGCCAGAGAAGCAGGTGGCATGTTCCTAGGAGCCCGCCCACCTCCTGCCACGCCCCCACCCCCTGCCACGCCCCCACCCCCTTGGCTCTGCGAGCTCAAGTTCTAACAGCCACACCCTCCACGCCTCTCTCTAGACAACGCCCAAGACTACCAGTGGATCGGCCTGAATGACAGGACCATCGAAGGAGACTTCCGCTGGTCAGATGGACACTCCTTGGTGAGTTCTGCCAGGGGCACCGGGGAGAGGTGGCGGCCCAGAGGAGGGCAATAGAGATCCCGGGACCTCTTACACCCACTGAGCAGCTGCTGGGCTGGGAGCCCTGGGGGCAGGGACTGGGTCTCCGGTGCTCTCTGCAAAGGCCAGGTGGGTCAAGTGAACGCTCTCATGAAGACAGGGGTGAGGAAGACAAGGACGGAATGCAGGCACACCATCAGAAGGGGTACATGGAGGCTTTCGAGGGCTTCCTTTCCCACAGAGGATTCGGTCTACTCAAGGAGGCAGGCTGACAGAAAGCAACATAGATGCCAAGGGACAGTACACATAGTAAATGCTGCAGGTCAGCAGAGGAAGTCAGGGAAGGCTTCCTGGAAGAGGTGGATGGGAACAGGGTCGTGGGTCGGGGAAGGGGACCCTGTCCCAGAGCCAGGCCTGAGGGAGAAGCCTAGAGAGACAGTCTGGACTTGGGAGCCATTTCTCTATCGCCCAGTCCTACCCAAGCGAGGTAGCCTGTGAGCCCCCCCCCCCCACTACTGGCCCAATGGAAGAGGAGTGCCATGGGCCCCTCATCAGGGAGGGAGAAGAAGGCGGGGTCAGGCCAAGCTCCTGCCTCAGCCTCACCCTTGCCCCACCCCCCCACCCCCAGCAATTTGAGAACTGGCGCCCCAACCAGCCCGACAACTTCTTCGTGAGCGGAGAGGACTGCGTGGTGATGATCTGGCACGAGAAGGGAGAGTGGAACGACGTGCCCTGCAATTACTACCTGCCCTTCACGTGTAAAAAGGGCACAGGTGAGCAGCTGCCCGGAGGGGCCCGCTTGGATGGAGTCAGGACGTGAGGCTCCTGCTGTGGGACCTGGGAGGCGTCTCCTGGTCTCCTGGCTGCTGATGTCCCCTCACCCTCCCAGCAGGCAGACTGGCGCTGGGGGAGGTGCTCTCCCCCGCCCGCATCCCAGGGCCAATGGCAAGAGCAGGCCCACTCCTAGGGAGAGTGAGGGTCCCAGGCTAGAGGACAGACCGGCCCCTACACATGCAGCCCCCTGGGCACCACTCTCCCTAGGAGACTGTTGTCTTTCCCTCATCCCCTCAAGACCCTCCTTTTATTCCCGCCCTGCTGCTCTAAATCACATAGGAATCCAGATGTTAGAACCAGTGGTTTCCAGATGCTTAGCACAGCGTAAAAATGCCCCTTTGCCAGCAGCCAGGGCTCGCAGCGGGTGTCCAGGCTCGGTGCCCCTTCCTTGGGCTCTGGGCTGTCTCCCCACGGCCAGAGGGGGCCACACCAGCTCATCACAAGCATGGGTCATCACGGGAAACCCTCCGAGGGCCCTTTCTCAAGGGTGTTTGCCCCTCAGTGGCCTGCGGAGACCCCCCCGTGGTAGAACACGCCAGGACCTTCGGGCAGAAGAAGGACCGGTACGAGATCAACTCGCTGGTGCGGTACCAGTGCACAGAAGGCTTTGTCCAGCGCCACGTGCCCACCATCCGGTGCCAGCCCAGTGGGCACTGGGAGGAGCCTCGGATCACCTGCACAGACCGTGAGCAACCTCCCCCCCACCCCCCGGCTGGGCCCAGTGCCAAATCCCGCCAGCAGGCCCTCCTTCCTGCTCCCAGAGCCCGGGCGGTGGCTGGCCCTCTCCTGGGGTTCCTGAGCACCAGCTGTCTGCACACTCCAGGGGCGCGGTCACACTCACTCCCCCTGCCCTCAGTGAGGGCTCGCTCTCGCTTTCACTGAGAGGACGAAGGAACAAGCAGGTGGTCTGCTTTCCTTTTCAAGACCACCTCAAAGCCTCTTAGCCCCAGTGGGTGCCCAGAAAAATCAAAACCAGAAAGCGGGTAAAGCCTCAGGCTGCCTCCTTCAGCCCGTCGTTTCTGCAGGGAGGGGGGCCAGCGGTAGAGGGGCAAGGAGGGAGAGGCTTGGCTGCCCCAGCTTTCGAGCGAGCAGTCCAGATTTCCGGTCTCCCTTTCACCGCAGCCTCCACGTACAAGCGCAGACTGCAGAAGCGGAGCCCGCGGGGCCCCCGGAGGAGCCGGCCCAGCACAGCCCACTGAGAGATGCTTCCAGGACGCTGAGCCCAGGAGCCTCGCCAGGCTGACAGCCCATGCGGATGGTGTCCTCTTCTTGTCGCTTTCTGTCATATAAGGAATTCCATTAAAGAAGGAAAAAAACAAATCCCACATTGTGTATGCACCTGCCCCCCCAACCCCCCCAATCGCCAAAACTGCATCTGATTTCCCCCCCAATGCCAAAGCAAAGCAAACGTATTGTAACCCGTGGACTGAGTTCAGAGAATTTCTTCAATCTCCCGTTGTGCCTTTTCCAGGGACCAGTGCAGGGACAGGGGGAGAAGGGGAGGGGTTAAGTTAAATAAAGAAGATTATTTTTTGTTTCCTGACTTTATCCAAGAGCAGTGCAATCCTTGGTTTTTTCACCTCCAGGGAGAGCTAGGGAGGAGGGAGGAAGGGACGCGAAGAGCTGGGACCGGCCGCAACTGAATGTATTGGACGAGAGGCCAGGAGGGCTGCACCATCTGTGTGGGGGGAGAAGCCTCTGGGAGAAGGGGGGTCTCCACCGAGGGTGAGGGGGCAGGAGAGAGCCGTCGAGGGATCTTCCGCTGCATGGGGGGTCGGGTTCCCTCCCAGGGTCCCTCTTCCAGCATCCGCTCACCCGGGTCTGCCACCCTAGCAGGTGTCCATCCCGGCAGGGCTGGGGGAGGGTCACTTCCTGCCCAGCGGGGGTGCGGCCCCACCCCTCCCCCTCCCCCCACACCCCCGGGACCGTGCAGGCACCAGAGTTCCGTGCACCTATTTATATTTTTGAAAACTGAAGATTATGATAATTATAATAATAAAGACATTGGAAGAGATCTCTTTCTTTTCTTTTCCCTTTTTTTAATTTAAAGAGGTCTACCGAAGGGGCTCTTCAGAATGGGCCAGTTGGGACATGTTTCGATCAAATGACCCCAAATTGGGTGAATCTTGTCTGTTCACAAAGCCTGGAACAGTCACACCTGTTGTACTCTATTTTTGTGAGGGTACCTGTGCGTTTGGTGGACTGTGTGTGTGTGTGTGTGTGTGAGGGCCGATGGGTGTGGTGTTTGCATTTACAACTCAAACGAGGCATCTGGTAACTTTGCACGGTTTGGTTCTTTGCTCGCACGCTGCTCCCATCGGAGGCGCTTGGTAGAGTCAAGAGCAGGGACACATCAGGGCTTATAAGAGGGAACAAAACAGTTGCAGGCAGCCTGGGAACAGTGAATCTTGCTTACACGTATTTGCGGCTAGCTAGTTCGCTGGCCACTAGCAAAAAGGGCTGGGCATCCTGCCCTCGAGGAGGCTATAGGATATCAACGGAAACAATTTCGATTGCTTATGGACTCCCTCGAAAGACCCTGAGTGGAACCCGAGCGTGCATACTAGGGGCAGCCCCCCACCAGCCTGTTCCTTCAGAGGCCAGGTGCGTGCCACCTCTGCTCATCACAGTGGCCCCGTGGGCCCTCACATCTGTGTCTGCGACTGTGTCTGGGCGCGGCTCGTGCGTGCTGTGAGCCTGCCGCTATCTTTTCAGGTGTGTATATGTGCGGTATAGTATTTGTCGGTGAATATAGAGATGTGTCCAGACGACCTACGAGTCTGGAAATGAGTGGACAAAAGTAGAGAGGGTGCAGTGATGGTCACATAGAAGAGACTCAATAATTATGTCATTAATTGATCAACTGATTAGTTGGGAGTACAGCGACGTCTGTGGTCTTCAGACTTGAGCCTGCATTAGACTCAAGAGGGTTTGTGACAGCACCAGAGCTTCTCCTATGGACGGTCTGGGGTGGGGCTCAGAAATTGGCCATTCTAATAATTTGCCGGGGTGCTGCCTGGTCACACTTTGAGACGTGAAGAACGGACTCCGTAGCAGTGTGAGTGGCAGAAGTGTGCCTGAGCAGAGGCAGGCCTGCTTTCCTGAAGCTGGGGTCGGGGCAGGGGCAGAGGGTGAGACATGGAGAGGGCTGGTCTCTGAGATCTTGGGGTGTGTCCTGAGAGGCACCTCCTTCTCTTCCGGGCCTGAGCTGACACACAGCCTGGGAGGGGAGATGGTGGGAAAGCAGGCTGGAGCCTCCAGCGACTAGGCCAGCACCCGAGGCAGGGGCGCCACAGGGCAGGCAGCCAGAACCACGGGGGGCCTGAAGGTGCAGCCCACGGAGCCCCCGGAAATAGAACTGCCCCCACTCTCCCTGGAAAGGGAGCTGGGCCCGGACTGAACGAGGCAGAGAGCCAGACACAGGGACGGGGGGTCACAGCACCATTTATTGTCCAAAGAAAGTACACACACCTGAGGGCCGCTCCCTGAGCAGGGACAAAGGAGAACAAAATACAGACTCTTTGGAGAGAGAAGGAAAAAACAGGGAGAGAAGTTTCTCCCTTTCCTGGGACTTCACACAGAAGCCTAGGGACCTGCTTCCAGCCCCAGCTCCTCAGCTGCACTGTGGGCCAGCAGCTTCTCCGAGGAGGAAGAGGAGGCAGGAGACCACAACGCCCAGCTCCAGGGCCCCCGGGATACCCTCCCCCTGCCCCAGGCCAAGGGGGAGCTGTAGCCACCAGGCGTCACTATTCGCTCTGGGCACCAGCCTCCCTGGGGCAGGGAGAGGGGCTGCGTTCAGAGATGGTAGAGCCCTTGTCAGCCCCCGAACCTCCAATGGCCTAGAGGAGAAGGGAAGAGGGATTCCCAAAAGGGGGGAGTCTTGGGGTGTCCACCTGAACAAAGGGAGGATTTGGAATGTTGGGTTTACCCCCCCCAAAAAAAGTAATTAAAAAAAAATTTAACGTGAGAAGTATAAAAACAATACAAAAATTGCCCCAACCCGCAAGGGAACATGAACCATTCAATAAATACAGTGCGAGAGGGGAGGGGGCGGGCTGGTGGCGAGTGCACTCCGGGGGACTAACGCAGACGGTAGCAATACACGCCATACTCCCGGCCCTGCGGGTCTGGGAAGCCGAAGCTTCGGACACCAGGCTCCAGGAGCCCACAGTTGGGACGCGGGTGGACCACAGGGTAGCGGACACTGCCATCCGCCAGCCAGCCAGCATCGCAGCGGTCCAGGCCACGGAACTTCCAGGCAGCGAAGAGCTGGCCCACCTTGGCAATGTGGGCGCCGTCTTCCCGGCAGGCCTCCTCCGCCTCCGCCAACGTCAGCTTCTCCGGGTGCTCCAGGTAGTACACCTGCCCTGTGGGAAAGCGGGCTGTGAGGGCTGGGCAGCGGAGGCGGGCACCCAGAGGGGACAGTGCGGCCTGCAGAAACGGCAGCCCATCGGACCTCACCTAGCAGACCTGGCAATGATGAGCCCAGGGAGCCACCGGGCTGCGGGCACTTGCCATGCATCCTTGGCGAGGTCCCTCCCCAGTTCTGACCCCCTCTCTGAGGGTTCCATCCCACTGCCAGAGGGCCAGGGTCCCTCCCATCATGTCTGTACTCCACCTCCCCCTTCCCTAACTGCACCCTGGGTGGGCACCCCACCTAGGCCGCACCAGAGTCTCTTGCCCACCCCATCATTTACTGAGTCCCGGAGCACCTGGCTGGCTCAGTCAGTGGAGCGTGCAACTCTTGACCTCGGGGTTGTGAGCTCGAGCCCCATGTTGCATGTAGAGATGACTTAAAAATAAAATCTTTAAAAAAAATCTGTTACTGAGTACCTACTATGTGCCAGGATACTTTCCTGAACGTTTGGGATGAGACAATGAACCAATTACTGTCTTTATTTACCTTCGCGTGAAATGATCCCCGTTGTGAGGACAGACCATGCTTTATTGGTCTCTGATGCCCAGAACCTAGTGCTGGCCCCAGCACACAGTAGGCTCTCAAAGAATGTCTGAAGCGCAGCAAAACACTCAAAACTCAGCCAGACGTGGCTTCCACCCCTGCAGGCACTCCAAACCTCCCCGTAAAGGTGTCGGCAGGGCAGGCAGAGGGGTCCTAAAGCTGCCTCCCACCCCCGGGCCCGCGCTGGGCCGGCGCACTCACCCCTGAGGGCGGGAGCGAAGCAGAACGCATCATAGCGGTGCAGGCGGTGGTGACGCGGGCCGTAGCTGCGCACGCCAGGCGCCAGGCCCAGGCCCCCGCAGGGCTGCCGGACCCGCGTGATGGGGTACTGCACCGAGGCGTCCTGCAGCCAGCCGGCATTGCACCAGTCCAGGCCCTCCTCCCAGGCCCGGAACAACTGCTCGAAGGAGGCCACCACCGCATCCTGCTCCACACACGCCCGCTGCGCCTCGTGGAAGTTGAGCTGGTAGCGCCCGCGGGGGTGCTGGTAGGGAAAGACCACACCTGGGGAGGGAGGAAGGAGGGGGCTGAAGGGGCGGCAGGGGCCCAGCGGGCTGGAGACCCCAGTCCCTGCCCCCCACGCCACTGGGAAGGATACTCCCCCCAACACACACACACACACACACACACACACACACACACACACACACAGTCCCTCACAGAAGCAAACCTGTCATCTCCTGTCCGGGTCCGAAGCAGAGTCTATGTCTGCTCTCCACCACCCTCCTGGGACGAGGCTGGCACACAGCAGCACTCAGAAACCATGTTAAGGTCATGAATGAATCACCCAATTAATGTCCCCAACTACAGAATGGGAACACCCCCGAATTCACAGGGCTGTTGCAAGAACCCAGTGCCGTGGTCTCAGTGTGCCCCCCTAACTGGTGTTGAACTAATGTGATGGTCTGTGGAGGTGGGGCTTTTAGGAGGTACTTAGGTCGCGAGGGTGGCACTCTTGTGAATGAGATTAGCGTCTCCCACAGAGGTCGCTCACTCCTTCCACCACGTGAGGACACAGAGAGCCATCTGTGTGACCTGATAGAGGGCTCTCACCTGACCACACAGGCACCCTCCCATTCCCGTCATACTCAACATCAGGGATGAGGACTGTGACCCCTCTGGCCGCCATCTGGACTAGACAGGTGGATGCTGATGATAAAGGTCCCTGACTTGCCTTTTATCCTCATCTCCTCACAAGGAGGCAGACGAGGCCCTCATTTCACACTGCAGGGGACGGGAGCTCCAAGGGGATGAGGCGTCTACCCCGGGCAGCCCAGCTGGGGTGGGTATGGAGCCAGGACATGGTCCTCTCTACACATCCCAGCTGCCTCCCTCGCAGGTAGGGGAGGTATGAGGACACACAGCCCGTCCTAGAGACAGAGGAGGTAACAGCCCCTAGCGATTGCCCCCGGGAGCCCACACACAAGGTCTGGAGCGCAGGCCCTGGTGGTTTAGACAACACTGAGTTGACTGTTGTTGTTTTTTTCATTAGAAGATTTTTACAGAAAAATCCAGAGATTTCACATAAAAGTATATGCTTCTCTTGTCAAATCAGAAAACCTGGCTGCGTGGGGTCTGCTTCTGGGCCTGAGCAGGGCACTCCTTTGGGCCAGGACGACGGCTCAGCCACGTGCCCCGGTGCCCACCACTCCTCCCACGCACACTTGGTTTGTGCTGCCGCCGACTCCGCTGGAGTCTCAGCTCCTGTTTTCCTCGCTCTGAACAAGGTGTGAGCCAGAGGGAGTAGTGCGTCCTGGAGCCCGACTACCTGGGGTCAAACTCCTACTCTGCCATCTATGGGCAGTGTGACCTTAGGAAGTTACTTGACCTTCCTGTGCCTCTGTTTCCACATCTGTAAAATGGGGCGATGAGAGCAGTAGTTTCCCCGTGGGGTGGTTTTGAGGACTGCATGGCTGTCGAAAGCACAGAGTTCTAGAAAGTTTCTCGGGGCCCTCTCTCCCCGTGGCCCAGGCCCCCACATGCCCCCACCTCTTGGGGCCTCACCCCGCAGCTCCAGCTCCACCAGGCCGCTCTCGTCCTCCAGCCCATCAATGACCTCACAGCGGTAACGCCCGGAGTCCTCCAGCCTCAAGCCGCGGATCTGCAGCGACACTTGGCGCTCCCCGTCCCGCCGCAGGCGCACCCGGCCCCGGTAGTCTCCAAAGGAGCGGTGCCTCGGCCCAATGGCCACCAGCACGTCCTGCTCCGGGGCCCCATTCTCCGACAGCTTCCACCATTTGACGCGCACGGGCCTCGGGGACAGCAGGGCCGGCTCGTAGTGGTAGCGGCAGGGCAGGGTTGCGTTGGCCCCTCGGTGGGAGAACAGGGTCTCCTCGGGCGTCTCTACCACCAGCTTCACCCCATTGAAAATGCCTGGGAGAGAGGTAGGATGCTGATGGGGATGTGTTCCAGCGCATCTGTGCCCCTGCAAGGGCCACCCCCAGCTCATCCCCAGCCCCCGCCAGGCTCGGAAGTTACCCATTGCAAGAACGGCCATATGCTGCACCCCTGTCTGTATCCACACGCTCTGCACCATGACCTTGCATCTCCTATCCAGAAGGGACACTATTTCCCCTCCCCCTTGAATCCATGCTGGCCCTGCCACTTGCTTTGACCAAATGAACATGACAGAAGTGACTCTTCCCCTGTGCCTGCTCAGAGTCTGGGTCCACTCTTTCCCGGAACCTTGCCAGCCCCCACGACAACGAGCCTGGGCTCACATGCTGGAGAAGGAGAGCCCACAGGGACCAGAGACAAGCCCTCGCAGCTGGGGCCATCCTGGGCCAACCAGCCCCCAGCTGACCCGTCCTACCGGCCGCAGGCACCATCAACTGAGTGAGCACAGCCAGGACCAAGGACATGGAAGGCAGCCCCAGAATGCTGACCCGTGGAATCACAATTCAAACAACAAAACAAACAAACAAAACAAAACCAAAAAACACCAAAAAGGCTGTTGTCTTAAGCCATTCAGTTTGTTGTGCGTAAGAAGCGACCTGATGTGGCAGGCTTCTCGCTTAGCAGGTGGCGGGCTAGGACTCAGCTCTCCCCGAGGGTCCTTCCCTACCACGCTGGCCACGGGAGAGCACAGCTTGCCCTTTCTGTCCAACCGTTCCCCCTGATGCTCCCCAAATACCTAGCAACGCAGGTGAGATGAGGTGAGGACTTCTACACGAGACTATGTACACGCAGGGCTCCTGGGTACAAATAAACACAGAGCCCCCCACAGTGGCACCAAGAACCAGGTATGGCTAAGGCTGGCTCATCTGTAACTTGAGACCCCCGACATAGGTCTTACTACCTCATGCTCTTGGGCCCGGACTTAGACCCTTGGAGGGACACAGGGTAGGGGAGGACAGTCGTTCTCCGGGGTAAGCAGCAAACAGGAGGCTCCCTGCTGGGGCTCCATGCTGAAAAAGCCAGGTGCTCTGGTGCCGTGGTTCTCAAACGGGGGTCCCTGAGCCAGCAGCAGCAGCAGCACTGGGAACTTGTCAGAAATGCAAACTCCCAGGCCCCACCCCAGACCCCCTGAATCAAAAACTCTGGGGGTAAAGCCCCGTGATCAGTGTTTGAACGGCTTTCCAGGTGACGTTGCCGGTCACTGAAGTTGGAGAAGGCTGTTCCGGACAGGCAGTAGGCACAGAGGTTTGGGACCACAGGCCTGGAGTCAGAGAAGCTGGAATCTTGGCTCCAACTTTCCGCAAGTCTAGTCGAGTCTAGAGAAATCGGCTGACTCTCCAAACCACTTTCCTTATTTGTAGAATGGGGTCCCATCGGTAGCCACAGTGGGCTGTGCTGCGGCTCAAATCAGGTAAGGTGGGGCGTCTGGAAAAAGCTCAACAGACGTGAGGCAGGCCTATCATGGAGCGGCTACGACGTCCTTTGTTTTCCCCCGATGCTCGTTCGTAAAGCCGTGTTCGAAGCTTTACCCCGAAGACAATGAGAATATTGGGCTAAATCCTAACACCTCCGTATGACCAACACTATACAGACGAGTAAAAGAACCTGGCAGCTAGATACCCACTCAGTGACCTTGGAAAAACTGTATTCTGTGAAGTGACAGGGAGAGCCCCCTCTATCAAAGGCTAGAGGGCCCCACCTGACATGTTGGCAACGGTTCCCCCAGGTGGGGGGGATCATTTGTGATTTTGCTCGCACGTATTCAGGGACTGAAGGGAAAGTGGTGAAACTATGGGTAGAAAGTTTAAGTCTTTAAGTTTCCGTGAAACTCGTTGAAGTCGTGAGTGTCTAACAAAACAAATTCTGGGGGGAAAGGAAGGTGGGAGGCCAAATAAGGGCGCCCCGAGAGAGCCAGGTCCTAATCCCTGGCCCATAGAAAGTTGCCTTCTATGGCAGAGAAAGAGGACTAAATTAAGGATTGCAGTCACACGTATCTTCTTAGTGAGGGGGCCGAGGGAAATGTGACCCAGAGGCAGATGGGAGCGACTCAGGTCCATCAGTAGCCATGGGACACCGGGAGAGGCAAGGAACACCTTCTCCCCGAGAGCCTGAGGGAGGCTCGCATCATGGCCAGGTGGGCTGCGTTCTCAGTCCGGCCACAAACAAATCTTGGCACAGGTGCTTACGATCTGTGCGCCCTGGGAGGCTGGCTCAACTCCAAGCTTCGGGTTCCTCATCCATGAACTGAAATAATCCATAGTATCTGCTTTCGGGGCTGCGGGGGTGGCCGCCACCAGCGTGGCCTGGTGGGTGCCCTCATTGTGCTGGTTGGGAACCTTGCTTGTGTGCCAGGGCTTTTGCGAGGATCGTATGAGACAACGTACGGAAGGCACCTAGAAGCATGCCTGACGCATAGTGGGTGCACAACTGCCAACTACAAAGTCACCTGCCCAGAGGCGCCTGGGTGGCTCAGTCGGTTAAGCATCCGACTCCTGATTTCGGCTGAGGTCATGATCTCAGGGTCGTGAGATCCAGCCTGAGTCGGGCTCGATGCTGAGCATGGAGCCTGCTTAGGATTCTCTCTCTCTCCCCTTCTGCCCCTCCCCCCCAAGTCACCTGCCCAAAGCCATGCAGCTACTAAGTGGCAAAATTAAGATTCAAACTCATCTATCTAATCCCAAACCCCCTTTCCACTGGGGACACCGGGGAGGTCCCACTGCAGTTGGATCTTGGAAAACTGGCAGGGCTCTGGGAGTGTCCCTAAGTGCACAGCTGATTGTCTTTATGTGCCTCTGGCTCTGACCACTCCAAGCCCGGGGGACTAGCAAACACTGAGTAACTGAACCATCCCTTGCACTCATCTCAGAAATGAGCCCAGTCCATTGCAAGGGCCCAGGTAGGGAAGGGGCTGCTGGCTCCACGCCCTGTCTGTCCCCTGTCCCGACCTGGAACCTGCATATCAGAACAGGAGCCAGGCGAGGTCCTGGTCACCCCGGGGAGCATAGAGCCAGAGCCAGGAGGCCGCCCACCTTCACCGTGGCCGTTGCCCAGGTTCCAGCCGTTGGGATTGTTGGAGTAGTAGAAGCCGTTGTAGAAAGGCAGCCCAGAGACGCAGGGCAGGGGGTACAGCAGGACCAGCAGCAGCGGGCCCATGGCGCCAGGCACGGCTGCAGCGCCAGGGTGTCCGGGGTAAGACGGGAGCCTGGGGCAGGCTGGCAAGAGAAGAAAAACAAGCCAGTGAGAGAAGCCTGCTGCAGGGGGCCCGAGGGTCCTTGGGTTCCAGCACCCACTCACTCACTCAACAGATCATTACATAGCATCTTCTGTACCACCCCCCCTCCCCCCGCAGGCCCTGATCTCACAGCAGAGGAGACAGAGGGGAGCGAGCCCAGGTCCTGCCCTCTGGGGAACCGCATCCCACAGGCAAGATGGGCCAGAAGCGAGCCAACAAAGCCAAGGGAGGGGTTAGGAGGAGGCACGACGTCCTCGGAGAAAATTACACAGGGTGAGGAGGCGGTATCGAGTTTTCAGATGGCACGCTTGGATTTGAAAGATTGTGAGCAGCATTTTCTTAATGACACGGAAGAGCCTAGACTAGACTAGAAAATCTCAGGGTGTATTCATGTTTAGTGAGAGGACGCCTGCATTGTTGAGCTTTCGTTTCAGTCCCGAGAGGTCTAAAGAGGTCTCCGGGGGTGACGGGGAGTTCACAGATTGATTTATCCTGAGTCAAGGTCAAAAAAAATGTTAAATGCCGTGCTTAGAGCACTTCTGGGGGCCATTCCAGTTTCTGTGGACACACAAATAAAATAGGCAGCTAGCCCTTGGGCTGGAGTGCGTTTATTTGGTTTTTTTAAATATTGCATTTAAATATTATACCTCGATGATTGAGTTTTTTTGGTGCACACACCCCCCCTCCTCTCGTGTATTTGGCTCCCAAGGCTAAGGCCTCACTCACCTCCCCCTCACCTTTGCCCCGCCCTGCTCATTGCCATTTGCTGAGCCCTTAAGGATTTAAAAGACCGGCAGCCTTGGAAGAACTCGATGCAGAGAGGGGGCAGAGTCACGACGCTGTGTGGGGAGTATAGAGGTGGGGTAGAGAAAAGGAGCAGGAAACAAGACTGAAAACGGGTTAGCCGGGTGGAAAGGGCACTGGGGTGGGCCAAGCAGGGGACCGGCAAATGCAAAGGCCCAGAGGCCAAAGGGAGCATGTGGGGGGCTGGGAATGTGCTGGAAGTTCTCTATCTGTGCTTCCCTCTGCTCTGGTCCCAGGGACGCTTCTCGCTTCTCCGGGCGCCCTGGCCTCTGGCTTCCAACGGGAGGCACCCACAGGATGGGGGCGGGAAGGAGAAGCTGCGTCCCCCTAGTGACCACAGCCCTGCTGCTGGCTCCTCTCCCCAGCACCTGCTCTCCTGGGCTGTGTAACACTCTTTCTTCCCCTTCCCACCCACACCCCCCACCCCAGGCCTGGGGGGAGAGCCTGCCATTGCTTCTGTCTTCTCCCTTCTGCATTGCCTCCCATCCCCACTCTAGAAGCCAGCCTTTCCTTCCTAATTAGAGCCTCTTTATTGGAAACACCCAGGGTGAATTCTTGCTGAAACCCTGGCTGATCCAGGGGAGAGGCCATGAGAGGGGTCAGCCGGTCCAGCGTCTAGATGCCCTTGGGTCTCCAGCTCAGGCTTTTCCCTCTCCTTTGTCCCGAAGGCCCTGGGGTGCCAGTGACGGCTGTAAACAGAGGAGCCACAGGGTCAGAAGAACCTCTCAGAAACACCCTTCCAGGGGCTGTGTTGAAGGGGGACAGTGGGGCAGTAAAGGCCAGGGCACAGCGGGCGTCTGGAAATATGACTATGATTATCATGCAGCAACGTGGAAACACTGCCTAGGGTGTAATTTAAAATGGACAAACAACAGGAGAACTGCCCTTTTGCTATGATTGTAAGGCTGTGGCCCCGTGAATGCCTGTTGTATGTAAACCAGAATGGGAAAGAACAGCAAAAGGAGGGAGAAGGGAGGGAAGGGAAAAGAAAAAAATGGGGCGCCTGGGGAGCTCAGTCGGTTAAGTGTCTGACTTTGGCTCAGATCGTGATCTTGGGGTCCTGGAATCAAGCCCCACATCAGGCTCCTGCTAGGCAGGGGGTCTGCTTTTCCTTCTCCCTCTACCAAACCCCCCCCCCCCGCTCATGTGCGCGCGCGCGCTCTCTCTCTTACAAACTTTAAAAAGAAAAAGGAAAGCATGGAATCTGTAAGGAAGGGCAGTGGGATTGAGCAGGGAACCTTCTTGTTTTCACAACCGTTAGGAGCCCCTGCTGGAGAGGAAGGAGCAAATATGGAGGAAGTCGACAGAATCCGCTGCCCTCCTAAACCCCTTTGCGGAGATCCTGAGGCCCACAGCTGCCCTCTGTGCCAAGCACTGCAGGACACTGCCCTTCTGAGGTCTCGCTTCTTGGCTAAGAAGCGTCCCCAGGTGACCCCCATAAAGCCTCACAGGGACTTAAATCTGGGCAACCTAACAGGTTTGGGGGTAGGAGGATCTGGGTTCAAACCCCATCTCCACTACTTACAAGCTGTGTGATTCCAGCCAGGTTTCCTCACTTGCGGAATGAACTTCATTAAAATCCCCTGACCTATGTTTCACCCGAGTGTTCTACTTCTCTCCTACCCTAACGTGGTTCTAGAAAGGTGATGACCGGCCAGCAGAAAGCTGTAATTCCTGCCTCCCTCTGCAGCGAGGAGGGGCCCTGGGGCTCCGTGCTGGACAATGGCAGCGATAACACGCGCCCCACGCAGCTCTTGGGTCAAAACAGTTAGGGATACCGTTTCCTGGGATTCCTTCCCTCCACCTGCTGGCGACCAGAGGAGTCACCATAGTCTCACAGATGTCCCACCAGCCCTGGACCTCCCCCATCTGCACTGTACCATGAGAGAAACAAAGTCCTAGCGTTCTTAAGCCGCCCCGTTTGGGTCTCTTTGTGAACCCAGCTGGGGAGCCTCACTTGGACTGGCCTCATTGGCACAAAAGTACTAACGGCTGAGTTTAACGAGCACTTACGAGCTCATTGACTCCTGAACACAAGCCCTGCAGGTGGAACCTCTTAGTAGCCTCATTTTACAGCTGGGAAGACCAAGGCACAGAGATTAAATCATCGGCCCGAGGTCATCCAGCGAGGACATGGCAGAGCTGGGATCTAAACCCACTCTGGCTCTAAAGCCCAGAATGGCCATGTCAAATTCAGGGAAGTGACATGCCAAGCACACAGCTCAGGGCCTGGCACACAGCAGGACCTCCTAGGAGAGTTTCCTTTCCCTTCCTTGAGGTCCCACGTCTGGAACCAGGAAGGAAGAGGAACGAGGACAGAGGCTGTTGGTACGGACCTGGTTGTCACAGGCCCCACTGTGTCCCTGGGCACCCGCAGCCTCTGGCTGCGTAGGGCTGGCCAGTCCCCGTCTGCCGTGTGCCCTGCCTCACAGCAGCTCCTCGCAGCCCCGATGCCCCCCAGTGAGAAAGGGCTTCCCTGGGATGATCAAACGGAGGTGTTTCTGCCACAAAGTGATACTTGGGTGCCTGAAAAAAATGTGTACTTTCGCATTAAATAAGGTGAGGGGAAATAAGGCTGGGACAGATAACTTAAAACCTATGCGGCTTTGTACCCAGAGTGTTCACAAAACCAGGCAGAGTCCTCCTAAACAAACACCAGCACCGTGAACTCTCCACTGACCTTGGCACCAACGCCCTATCAGCCCTTCGCAGCCTTCACCACCCGGGCAAGGGCTTCCTCCTTTGAGATGTAGGTTTTTGGGGGCCTTGGATTCCAGAGAAACCACATTTGCCAAAATTAAGAATCTGACCCAGGGTGGAGCCATCTCTTTCAATTTTTTTTTTTTTAAACTCCAAGTTAATGGCTTTGCAGTGTCATCCTCTGATTGCTACGCTTACCCGAAAACGTTGCGTGAAGCTGCCATATAGGGACCCCTCTCTCCGCAAATCCATTGTGTCCTTGAGATGGTGCGAGTTTGGATCCTGAGAGGTGGGACAATTTGGTAGGTAGGGATGCTGCATGATCCAAATCTATCTGGTTCCTGAGTTTTGCACACTCAACAGCAACAGACCGGATCATAGACATTCATATGTGTACTTTTCGGCAGGACCGTCGGCATTTATCTTACAGTCCACAGCTTGCTAACGCCTGCTCTTTGCTTGTGAGAGACCCTGTTACAGTCGCTCCAGTACGTCAGCACGCTGAGAAAAATCACTGGCCTAACGCTATTCCATGATACACTGACCTCAGTCCCCCACTGTTCTTACCAATCGTGGATGAGGTCATTCATCCTCTAGAAACATGCACTGAGCCAGGAAAGGCTGGAGCACCTTCTGGGTCCTCCAGCGAGCTCCTAGGCACCCCTTCCCAGCCTCCAAGACCCCAGCACACATTCATAACCTCTGTTTTAAAGGGCTTCCCTGTCTAGCAGCTCCCCTGACCCTTCCAAGAACCCCTCCCACCCCGGTCAGCAAGAATTTTATTCTCCCCAATTAATCCACAGGTAAACAGAGGCACAAAGACATGAAGCCAGCGTCCGAAGGTCACATGGCCGAGACCGCAGCGGCAGGACTCTCTTGTAAACTCTTCAGCCAAACCCCATAAGGATCTGTCCTAGAGAAGGCCTGCCCTCCGCTTGTCCATGCACTTGCACAATGTCATTGTCTGCGGGTTTCACAACGTCAGAATTTTTATCCCCCTTGTACAAACAAGGAAAATGAGGCTCAGAAACGCTAAGTTGCGGGGGTGCCTGGGTGGCTCAATCAGTGGGACGGCCAACCCTCGGTTTCAGCTCAGGTCGTGATTTCCGAGTCACGGGATCGAACCCTGTGTCCAACTCCACACTCAGCGGGGAGTCTGCTTGAGGTTCTCTCCCTCTGCCCCTCCCCCCACTCACGTGCGTGCACAGGCGCGCGCTCTCTCGCTCTCTCAAAAAATAATTAAAATCTTTAAGAAGAAAAGAAATGCTAAGTTGCATGGCTAAGGTTACCCAGAAAATAGATGAAGGGGGGCGCCTAGGTGGCTCAGTCGTTAAGTGTCTGCCTTCGGCTCAGGGCGTGATCCCGGAGTTCTGGGATCGAGCCCCACATCAGGCTCCTCCGTTGGAAGCCTGCTTCTTCCTCTCCCACTCCCCCTGCTTGTGTTCCCTCTTTTGCTGGCTGTCTCTATCTCTGTCAAATAAATAAAATCTTAAAAAAAAAAAAAAAAAAGGAAATAGATGAAGGAGCTGGAATGTGGCCTCATTCACTCAGCAAGTATTTATCCTGCATCCGCCACGGGCCAGGCATAGTTCCCATGCAGGATGCAAATCAGAAGTTGCCAGAGCTCCCATTCCAGGGAGGGAAACGGACAGCAAATAGGATATGGGACATCCATGTGGTCAAAGTGTTGCAAGTGAGAGAGGATGTTGCAAGAGGCTGAAGCAGGGGAGGGGTGCCCCCGGAGACAGGGTGGATCTGGAAGACCTCCCTGAGAAGGAGACCAACTGAGGGTGTGAGCTTTGAGAATTCTGGGGAAACGGCAACTGCAAAGGCAGGAACGGCTTCAAGTCCAATGAGGAGGAAGAGGGAGGGAGGCAGGAAATGATGTCCGGGCCATAGGCACAGGACCGGGTGCGGCGCTGAACGGAAGACCTTGGGGGGGGGGCCTTTCTGGGGAGGATGGCCCGGAATCTGATTTACATTCTAAAAGAACCATTCTGGCAATCTTCCACCCTTAGCTCCAGGGCATGTCCTCCTCCTGGCTTCTCCTTTCCAGCTAAAGGCAGCCCTAGTTCTTGCTTTTTTTTTTTTTTTTTTTTTTAAGATTTTTAGAGAGCACGAGTGGAGGGGGGGAAGGAGAGGGACAAGCAAACTGTACACTGAGCAGGGAGCCTGGTGCAGGGCTCGATCCCAGGACCCTGAGATCATGACCTGAGCTGCAGGCAGACACTTAACCGACTGAGCCCACCCCCAGGCACCCCAAAATAGCCCTAGTTCTCCATCACTTTCGGCCCCTCTCCACTCTGGACACCCACCTAGGTCTACTCTCCGGTTTATTAACACTACTGCGAGGGGTGCCCAGCTGGCTCAGTCAGTGAAGCGTGGGGCTCTTGATCTCAGGGTCGGGAGTTAGAGCCCCACCTTGGGGTGGACCCTACTTAAACCAACAAACCCCTCCCACAAATGGAGAGGTGTGATCTGGTGACACCTCTCTTTGCTGGATGCTATCCCCAGCAGTCATGCAACCTGAGAATGAGGGGAGGGGTGCCAAGAAAAACAAAGTGAGTCCTGAAGGAAAGATCAGCCCTGTGTCCAGGAGCTCCCACCCAGGTGGAAACTGGCCCTCCTCTCCCAGCCCTCTCTGACAGGAGTGCAGCCCACAAAGCCTGAGACAGCCAGCTAGACTTGCCACCTGCCAGCTGGCTGACTTCACTTCCCGGAACAGAAGTTTCCTGGTCTCCTGAGCAGACTAATAGGGAAACTCAGGGGTTAAAGACAATGACCACCCTGCATGTTCGGCAAATGCTAACCACTACCACTCAGGCAAGCAATGGACAGCCTGGGCTCCCGACCCTGGCTACCCTGGTGGCTGTAGGAGGCTCCCCCAAATCAGCTGGAGCTTTGCCTGGGCAAAGACACAGCTGCACCCTGAGTGACCGTGATCAAGTTACTCAACCTCTCTGTGCCTCCATGACCTCGGCTGGGGAGGATGGGGGAAGGATGGACACTAGAACCTCACTCTAGGGCTGAGGATCATATAAGGTGAATTATGTCCAGCTCCAACACATAGCAGATGTTCCCCCAAACAGGTGCTAATATGTATTGGCAGAAGAGCAGAGTGGCAGATTTCGGATTCTAGAATCAGGCCACCGGGATTCGGTTTGGGTTCCCCCAGTTACTAACAGTGTATCAGCGGGCAAGTCACTGAGCTCCGCTTTCCTCATCTGTAAGATGGGGGTCACAATAATTCTAACCAGAAAGGAGTTCTATAAAAACGAAGGGAGAGACCGTCTGCAGAGCCCTTAGCTGCCTGGCAAGAGGGCAGGCACTCACAAAATCTAAGCGGTTATTACTATTGTAAAAAGTGCAGCCTCCCCTTATTTCGGTGAATCTTTCTCCCCTCTCACTGCCAAGGAGAGAAAGCAGCCACCATCGCCTTCTCCTTACAGCTGGGGAAACGGAGGCCAAGGGCACGGAGGTGAGTGAAGTATCCAAAGCTTTATCTTTGGTAAACAGGCAGAGGTTAGAGAAAATTCCTGACCGCCCATCCTTTGCTTTTCCCAGCACCACTTTCCTCGGGACCCCTCCCCACAGCAGAGTAAGGGGAACGCCTACATGGAAGGAAGATGGAGCCCCCCCAAGCTCTCACTTGCGCGGCGGAAAGTAGAGTTCCCCCTCCACCAGCAGGGGGCAGCATTGCCCTCCAGGTTTCCACAAGCCCCGGCTCCCGAGGAGAAATTTGACTTCGGTGCCCCCTGCTTAGACAAGGCTTACAGGGGCCTTTGAAACCTGCGGCCCCCGGAAAGTGGAAGCTGGAGGTGTTTCCTATCAGCATTCCCAGCCCGCTGGCCCACGCAGGGCCGCGGGAAGGAGGCCAGGGCGCTTCTCAATCACCTCCCCCTGCTGCAGAGAGCAGAGGCTCTCCCGGGGGTCCGCGCTGGGCACCCGGCGCTGGGCGGTCCAGGCCGGGTCACACAGACTGCTGGGGCCTTCCTGCGAGTTGGTGACAGAGCTGGGTCCAAGCGCCCGCGCTGTTTCCTTCCTGGCCGCCCACCGGCCCTAAATGCCTCCCTGAGCGACCCCATCTCCTACCCAGAGCGCTGCTCGCCGCCCTCCCTCTGCGCCTCTGGTCACGCTGCCTAAGGCAGAAACCCCCCGAACGGAGGCCTGAAACCCCCGGGCATCCTTTGCGCTTTCCGTGGGACCGCCGAGGGGGCGGCAGAGACCAAGAGGCGCAGGTCGGCCCGCCAGCCGCCCCGCGGGTTGCCCCCAACCCCCACCCCCGGGCTCCCGTGGACCCCAGAGCACCCGACACATGCCGCGGGGCAGAGCGCGGCCTGCCGCGCACCGTGCCGGAGGCTGCAGGACCCAGACGGCACGAGACGGGCAGGGATCCGGCGGGCCCCGCTGGCAAAGCCGCTGGACCTGGCGGTGGTCTCAGCGGCATCGGATTTCGCTGGGGATGTGCCTCCCGATGGCGCGCCCAGGGGTCCCGCGCAAGTGGGCCCGCGCCCGGACGCTGCTCCCCCCACCCCCGAACTCGCGCCCCGGGCGCGCCCCAGGGGCGATCACAACCCAGCTCCGCCCCAGCCCCGCAGTGCCCAGCGCGCTCCTCCTGCCCACTTCCCCGACCCTACCCTGGGAGACGTGGGGCCCCGCAGGAGACCCAAAGCGGGGAAGGGGAACACGGTCCGCAGGGCCAGGAGCCCGGCCACCCCCGAGCTACGTACCGTCCCCAGGCGGCTTTGGACGGCTGGAGCGCCTCCAGCCCAAGACTGTCCGGGTTCTAGGAAGCGGGCGGATTTGGGGGTTCTTGAATCGCCTGAGAGGAAGCGGTTGCGGACAAACCCCCGCGTTCCCGCCGGGCCAGCCCCTTAAAGGAACACACGCCCCTTTCCCTCCAAGGGCTGGGCCCAAAGGGAAGAGTTGCTGCCGACTTGGCTCCAACTCTGAGATGCTAGCCGCGCCGTAAAGGGAATGAATGTCCAGGAGCTGCTGTCACATCTTGGGAGAGGGGTGAGTGGGAGATGGAAGAGGTGCGTTATTGAGGGTCCCATTAGAGCACTCTAGTTTACCAAAAACGGTGGGACTAAACGGGGGGGAGCCCCTCTCCACTCTGCAGGTGGGCTATGGCTGCCCCCCACTTTCTGGAGCAGGAAGGGTAAACGTTCTGTACGTTTACCCCCGCATAAGGTAAGGGGGCGCTGACCTCCCTCCTGCCCGTGAGTTTAGCCATCATGAAATTCCCAGAACGACTGTTAACTCAGTCAGGCACAAGGATGCTGACCCTAGTAGGAAGGGCTTGAAGCAGTGGTCTGGGGGGAAGGGAAGGCAAAGTGAGGGGTGCTCCCAGCAGCCAGCAGGGGCAACCAGGCTTCTAACTGGTACTCCAACAGGAACAGGGCCCTCCCTTATAATCCTGACATCTGTCTGTCCAGCCATCAGGCAGGCACCACCTCCCAGGACTTGTTTGGACAGGGTGTTTTGTGTCCACCCTGGTCAACAGGGGTCCTGGGCTGGACAGTTTGCCTCAGCAGAAAAGCCTAGAGGTCCTACAACCCTGGCCGGGAGAAGGGTCACAGGTCACTGAGTGCAGAATCTATTCCTAAACACGCTTCAAAAAGCCTGAATGCATATGTGTGTGCATATGTACGTGTGTGTGTGTGTTACACAAGAGCCAGGAGCACATCAGAGCACAAAGAGCTGCAGGGAACTAGAAGGTACACTGTGGCCGAAGCAAACGCCAGGCGTCAGGGAGCCAGTACAGTTTCCTCCATGGAGAGGAGAGACTGACCTCCGCGTGGAGATGGACTGAAGGAGAAGTAAGACTCAAGTACTACCAAGGAAACTCTTGCAAGCATCTCCGATGATGACGTGACCCGTGGTTGAGGCCTCCAACGAGCCAGGCTTTGCATCCGGGCCTCTTCTCCATTAGTCCCCACAAGGCCACGGAGCCGGTCCTGTTATTTCCATTTTACAGATGAAGGAATTGGGGCCCAGAGAGATTTAAGTAAATTGCGTAAGGCCGCTTGGAGCCAAGATGTGAACTCAGGTTTTCCAACTTGAGACCTTGAACGCATCACTCCACCCCATTTAGACCAGAAACAGACCAAACTCCTGGGAGAGGTGGGTGGAGGGGTTCCAGGGCTGAGAGCCACAGGGGAAGGGAGAGGGACCACAGGGCAGGGCAGCTTTGCTCCAGCAACCCAAGTTTCATGCACCAGCAGGTGGAAACTCAGTACTGGCTCCCCAGACAGGAACAAAAAAGCAAATTTGGGGAGAAGATGGTGAACGCGTGTGGGAGTGGGGGAGGCTGCCCAGGGGGAGGGTCAGCAGTGAGGACCCCAGGCTCCCCGGAGGGGGACTTTCAGAAGACTATGGCCAACTCATCCAAGGTCACAGAGATGAGCAGAAGGGCCTGCGTGGCTTAGGCCATTCCAGAGTGGCCTCAGGGCTCCTGGGCCCGGTGGGGACCTGTGACTACAGCCGGTAAGACGGGCCCGCAGCAAACACTCAAAGCCACAAACCGGGATTGCGGACAGATAGGAGAGAAACTCTGTTTCCCCTCATATAAGTGGGACTCCTTGGGTTCTAACAAGGCCCCGAGTGCAGTTCATTATGGGGGTGGGGGGAGCCATCCCAGAGCACAGGTGCAGGGGAAAGCGGCTTCTCCCACTGTCTGCTAGTCCCCAGGAGAGGCCAGAACAGGGTTGTGGCTAGGAAATGCTCCCAAAAGGGTGTCCGGAGACCAGCAACCCCCCAGCAAGACTGACCCCAGACACAATCCATGCAGTTCCACAGAAAAGATCTCTGAAACGGGAAGGAGTGGGCCGAAAGATCCCCCAGGGAGACCCAATCCCCAGTTTACTCAGAGACCACAGCCAGGCCTTTCATTCTGTCCCTACCCCGCTAAGAATCCCTGGCAAGGGCAGCTCTCAGGAAGGAGCCACTTCCAGACTAATTTTCCTCACCGAGTTCCAGCAAAGCCACACCCTCCCTTTGGCAGCCACGTGGCCAGGATCTGCTGCCAAGAGGCGCCTCTGTGTATCACTGCAGGGCTCCCGAAGTTTGTTCCAGAAAATTCACCTTGTGTCCGAAGGCCTGGGCTACTAGGGTAGTTTCCCAGCTAGTCAGTCCCTCCTCCACCTGCCAGTCCCCTTCCCAGATCACCAGGGCACTGACCTGCACTGTCCCCCCACTGGCTATTTCCTGATGGCCTCTGCAGGGGGCAAGGTGCTGAGGGCAGAGAGGTACCCCTGGAGCTTTCCGAGCCCCACAGCCCTTCCGCCCTGCCAGCAGCCCCCCAGGAACCAGTGTGGTCAGCCAGGAGGCCTTGTGACCACTCGGCAGAGCCCTGGTTGCTTCCTTCCCACCCTGCACCCCACCCCGGAGCCTCCCACAGCTCTGAAAGCAGCCCAGGCTCATGGAGCTTCTAGTCGTTTCTGCAGCCCACCACTCCGGATGCAGAGAAAAACGCCAAAGGGGAAAACCAACAGCCTTAGCAACGTGGTGCTGGTGTGGGAAGAAGGCAGAGGCACTCATGGAGACAGCCTCTGTGCCAGGCGCCCCCTGAGCCCCTCACCGGGCAGCAGCTATGGGCCCCAGGGCTGCATGGATGAGTCTGGGGGGTGGAGAACCGAGGGGAAGAGGCCTGGCATGGGGACTTGGAAGTGGGACCCCTCAGGAGTCTCCTCCCTTCTCCGGCTGTTAAGCTCTCCATAGCTGGCAGGTGACACGAGCGTGCTGGCCTCTGAGAGGACTGAGGGGGGAGGATGGGGGCACCAGCCCAGCCCAAAGCCCATGTGGACGGGGCAATGATGAACCACAGCAAGAGTTCCAGGGGGTGACATAAATATATTCTGGAAGCTGCCTGTGTACTCTGGGGTAAAGAACCAGCACAGAGGGTACCACCCCAGGCCACCCACCTCCACCCCTATCTCTCCATAAGCCCACCCCACCCCCTTCTGTCTCTTTTTAGGCCAAGGGTCAAGAGAGGTCTCCAGGGAGATAAGGGGGGGGACACGTCAGGGGCCAGGTGGCAGCAGCAGGAGTGGCAGCATTGTGCTGAGGGACAGGAGACTGTTATCTCCAGCCTGGCGCCTCAGGGCCTTCCTCCGCGGCTGTGAGAACGGGGGGTGCGGGAGCGAGTGTCCAGAAAACACAAGAGACTAGAACCAGGATCCGGGGAGGTGCAGGTAACCCCCCCCACACACACTCCCTACTCCACCCTTCCCTGTCCATCCCAGACCTACTCAACTCCCACAGCGCCTAAGAGAACGGGATGGCAGGAGGGGTGGGTGCCAGGGCCACGTGGGAGGGGAGGAGGGAGGGGGAGGAGGGGGTGGGAAGGCAGGAAGGAGAGGTGGCTGAAACCCCCACCCCCTGTCGCCGACAATCAGGAGGTGGGGTGGAGGAGGCAGCAGGCCAACAGAAGGCCAGGAGGACCAGGTAAGGGGCAGGCGCCCCAGGGCCCTTGCGGTCACTCCGGCCAGGCCGACCACTAGCAGCCCAGCAGCTCCACACGCAGGGTGATGCGGTTGTGCCAGGCGACGGGCAGGATGCGCACAAAGCGAGCCACGAAGGGCACCTCGAACATGTTCTTCTTGTGCGAGTTATTGTCCAAGTTGCCAGGGAAGATCTGGAGGCAGAGGGGGCGTCAGGAGGGCCCCAGGGCCAGCCCCCCGCCCCCGCCCTCAGAGCCTCCGGCCAGCCTCGAAGTGCACCCCTGGAGGGGTGACAGGTCAGCCGGCCGGACACTCACCCTGGTGTCGACGGCCCCCTGGTCCCTGTACTCGGCCCAGTTCGTGCTGTCGTTACTGTAGGCCACTTTGTAGGCTGCCACGTACTGGATGTGGCCAAAGTCTCGGGCCCCCTGCGTAATGACGCCGGTCACTCGCCTCTGGGAGCCCAGGTCAACCTACAGGGAAAATCAACCACGTTTTCTTTGTGTAGACCGTTCTCCGCAGTAAGGTGGGAAAGGCAGACAGGCCGGGGCACGACTTCTAGTTTGGGGGAAGCTACTGCCTTTGGCACAAGCTTCTCATCTATACAACGGACGTAAGTCACATCACCTACTTGGTCAGACTCTGTCACACACTTCACTGCAGTCAAGCTCGAGCGCAGAGCCAACCCGCAGCCAATCCCCACCCCACCCCCGGTATGATGAGAACAAGGACAGGAGAGACACTGGAGCGGCTCCTGAGGTGTCCTGCAGGGTGTCCGCAGCCTGGCATGAATCTCGAAGGAGTCCAAATGCAGGCAGCTCCTCACGGAACCCGGCTCCGCAGCCTAATGCCAACTGGCGGCCTCGAGACGAGCCTCCTGCCCCCAGTCCCTACCACCCTGGGGAGCCTGCCAGCTGCCCTGGACGGGCAGTCTCAAGACCCGGCTTGCACACCCGACTTTATGCCAACGAGCAGGTGGGGCCCCGGCAAATCCTCGCCCTGCCAACACGGTTCCCTCGTCTACAAGATCAGCAGACGCGCCGGTTTTCTGTGACTCTCCTGGTTCCCAATTTCATGAAATCCAAGGGTTGTCCCATGGTGTATTCTCAGACACCGGGCCAGCCTTGTCACCTTGTGGCAGCTGGTGGTCAGGGCTCGACCGCTACACACACACCCCACCCCTTTCTCCGCATGGGGCTTGGGGCCTTGTCTTGGTGGAAACAGCCCTGAGTTCCCCCACCCTCCCCCTCCCCAGTTGCAGAATCAGAAGGTGGGGCACGTGGGAGGAGAAAAAACAAAGCTGAAGAAGAACAAGGATTTTCATACACTCCCTGTTGGGGCACAGGAGCCCCAGCTGGGCGGAGGTCAAAGATCAGCAGCCCCGTGGCTCCCACCCAACCCCAGCCTCGCAGCCCCGCGTCCCGACCCACCTGCAGCCATTCAGAGGCATCATTGGTCTGGGCAGTCCAGGCGTTGAACTTGCCCTGCTTGTCCAGCCGCGCGTAGAAGGGATACCAGCTGAAGGCATTCAGGCCCCAAGTCCTGTAGATGCTGGAGGCCGTGATCTGCTTATCAGGGATGGTGCCGTCCTTCATGCCCAGGGGCTCAGCACACCCTGCCAGCAAGGGGCTTCGTCACCGGGATCAGCACCCAACCTCCCAAAAGCATGAGCATGAGGCGACTACGGGGAGGAGCCGTGCATCCTGCCCAGCCCCAGGCATCCTCTTGGACAGACAGAAGCCCCTGCTGCCTTTTAGAGCCAACTGTTGTGCTTTCTCTCTGCCCACCTCACCTACTCCTCCCCTGGGCCAGCTGCCCTCCATCCCCACCCCCACCCTGACTTGCCCTTCCCAGATCCCCCACCACCTGCCCCCTCTGCACAAGGGCAGGCCCTGCCACCATGTCCCCAACGCCTTTCGGGCCTGATTCACGAGACACCTCCTCCAAGAAGCCTACCCTGACCACCTCACTTGGGCGGGCCTTGGGCCTCCACGGGACTCAGCACTTCTCTCTCACTCCTGTGGTCCAGCTGCTAACTAACAAGGCTGAGGCCTGTGATCTTAGCCAAGAACATCAGGAACAAGCATCCCATTGACCCAGCGCTCACTTCTGCCATTTCATCTACCACAAGGAACCTGAAAGCCGTTATCAGTAACTCCATTCTGTGCGTGAGGAAACCGGCTGAGACACAGTAGGCCTTGTGCCCAAGTCCCTCTCTCACTCACACACACACACACACACACACACACACTCACACTCACACTCTCCCTCCCTCCCCCACCCCCAATCACCACACCAGGCTGTGACATCATCACCACCACCAACGCCCCTTCCCAGAGCCATGCAGGCCTGCCTGCTGGTAACCGGGGATGAAGGGGACAACACGGCTGCCGTCCAGCAGGTGGAAATGGGAGAAGTTAGGACCCCCGGGGGGCTCGGGGCTCCGTCTCCTTGCCCAGAAGCCCCTCCCACGGAGTCCACCAGGGGGCCTTCACACTCAACACTGGCCACTCGGGGTGCTGTCACTCGGGCCGGGCAGCTGGCCAGGGCTCTGCGTGGGCCTGCCCACTCAGCGGTGTGCCCAGCGGTTCTGCAACCCCGCCTGCAGGGGGAGATAAAACTCCCAGGAGAACGATGCATGTGTCCCCCACCTGGAAGAATCCTCACTCGGCACTTGGGGGTGGGGGAAGCAGGGGTGGAAAGCCATGCCTTCAGCTGGGAGCAGGCTGGGGTATACGGAGTTTTACATCGCCGTCTCCCCAGACACCTGCACTCTAGCCACTGAAGACCGCTGCCTCCCAGCCAGACCGATGTCTGCCAGATGTCTGCTACTCGCACCACCCCGTGATGTCCAGCGCGAGGTCAGCCCCACGCTCCTCCCACAGAGAAAGGCTACTGGGCTGGGGAGCGGGTCGTTCCCAGGCAGGCTCAGGCCCGGGGCAGCTTTGCAGAGGGTGCCATGTTGGCATCCTAGGCTCAAGGGGGAGCCCTCTACAGATCCACTGCTTCCCCACAGTTCGTGCCCCCTCACTCCTAGGCCTCCTGACGAAGTCAGACAGCCTTCCAGGGAAAATGCCAGTCGGAGGGCCACTGAGCCAAAGGCCAGGACTCTCTGCTCCATCCCTCACTCTGGGAAGGACCCCATGGACGAGTGCTTCTCATAGACCAACCAAGGATCTTGTTAAAATGAAGATTCTGCTTCCATAGGTGCAGGATGGGGCTGGAGCCCGCGGTCCTACAAGCTCCTAGGTGATGCTTATACTACTGGGTCCTCGGAGCTCACGTTGAGTAGACGGCTGTAACCTGCTCAACCCAGCGAGTCTCCCACCCTGATCCAAGCCACCCTATCTTCCCACAGACTTCCCTCACCCACGATGGCCCTCTGCCCCCATTCTCCCCACACAGCCTAAGGGATCCCTTCTAGACACACTCTAATCATGTCCTATTAGCACTCCCCCAACCCCCATATGGCTGCCCCTTGTTCTGAGAATAAAGATCTGAATCCTTAAAATGACCCATATAGCCCAACTCATCTGGCTCCATCCACCTCTCCAGCCTCCTCATCCAGCAAGCTGCCCCTCACTCTCTAGGCTCCAGCCCCACTGGCCTGCCTTCCTTCTATCCTTCGGCATGCCCCAGGGCCTTTGCACTTGCCAGCTCCTCACCTGCCTGAAATGCTCTTTCCAAGTTCTTCATGCGGCTTGCTCTGTCATTCAAGCCTCCACTCAAAAGCCATCCCAACAGGGGAGTCCTCAAACTCAGACCTCAGCACCACTCATGTGCACACATGTACACACACACACACACACACACACACACAAGCACGCACACACCAACACTCTCACCACCCAGCTGGAATGCAGACTAGGGAAAGGAGAAGATCTTGAGGAAAGCAGACGGGACAGTTTCCACAACTTGCCAGGTTCTCCCTCTTTTGGCCTAGGAGGGAGCCAGCTGGGATAGGACCATGAACCATGCAGGCAACTTAAACAGGCAAAGGCTGCAGAGTCCCCAGACCTGTCCTGTACCAACAGCCTAAACTGCCTTTTAGCAGAAGGCAGTCTTTAACTCCCCATTTAAACAGTAAGGCCCAAAAAGGCAATGACTCTGGGAGAGGGAATGCAATGACTTAAATTTATACTTTAAAAGGGCGGGTCTCAAGTAAGACAGGAAAGGCAGAGAGCCACCTCTCCCCCCTCTGCAGCTCTGCCTAGTGAGCCCTGCAGTTCCATCAGTAGCCGGCAGGTGGCGCTGTGGCTGCAAAGACTGGGAACTACCCAGCCCTCAGAGAGCCCGGGGCTGAGGCACTGTCTCAGCCTGACCTGCCCAGGGATGACTTTTTCCTGGCTCATCAGAAACCTATCTTTTTCTCGTGTCTCCCATCACTCCATCTGGGACTCTCTCTAGAAAGGGCAGCAGAAAGGGACCAGCTCCAGCCCCAGGACTCTAGAAGTCCCCATGTTTGTCTTGAATGAGTTACAGTAGGTTTGTTGGGGGGTGGGGGGGGGAAGCACTAAGTGGGTGGGTGTCAAAAGCCCAAGGATCTAGAGCAAGTTTTAATACCTACCAGCTTGTGTGCACTTGATAAATAATTTATCGGGGCCTCCCTTTCCATATTCATTCCCTCGTTCATTAAATGTTTATTGAACATCTACAATCCAGGCACCGTTCTAGGCACTGGGACTACAGCCGTGAACAAAACTCCCTGACCTCATGGAGCTGACATCTGCAAAACAGAACTCATGCTACGTGATCTAGAAGCTCAAGAAACCAATCAGAGTAACAGAAAATAGCTCGACAACTGAAGGGGTGTCTTTTTTATTTTTTTTTTCTCCCACCAACCGAAATGCCAAGGGTTGGCAGACCGCAAACACAGAGGCAAGCGCCCTGAGGGCCAGGTGACCCCTCCCGTGAGCATCTCCTGTGGGCGCCCAGGTCCCCCACCTTGCTGCCGTGCCAGCCAGCTCAGCCTGGCTGAGAAGGAAGCGGGCGGGGAAGCCCACTTCTTAGCACTGACCGCAGCCCCCGTACTCACCATTCAGCTCACAGCCAAGGAGCTCGAAGCGGAGGGTGCAGCCGCGGTGGCAGACGATGGGCACCAGCCGCACGTACTGCACCTCCAGAGGGAAGTCAAACAAGTTGACCTTCAGGCCACTGTTGTCCATGTTACCCACAAACATCTAGGGGGAAAGCAGATTGGAAGAATGGGTAAGTGTGGGCAGTCCAGCTTCCCGGCGTTGCCTCACCTCCCCCGTCAGGCCTGGGAGGCAGAGATGAGCTCAGCAGAGCCAGCAGGGGTCAGTTCTTCCTCTGGCCACCCACAGCCCTCAACACAGTTTTCTCTTCTCACACCTTTCTTGGTCATCATGGGGCCTGGGCATAAACCCCTGTGTTGCACACAGGGTCACCTATCACCTACAGGGTGCCTCTGCAAATTAGGAAAAGGCACTCCTTTCTCAAGACCCTTTATCATACTAATTTCCCCACAAGCAGAAGTACACAAACCTAAGATGTCTACATCATGCATGCTGCTCACTTACTAATGACATCCTTGAGCAGTATACAACCTGCACAACTGTACATGGTAGCCCTGAAGGCTCAGAATGCATCCGACCTCCACCACTACAGCCACCGTCAACAGGTCATTGAACCTTTCAGAGTCTCCTTTTTCTCATCTATAAAGTAGGAGCTATCACCTGTAACCACAGAACATGGGCATAACGTGGGTTTCCCAATTTCTGGGAACCAAGAGGCAACTGATGACCCACCACATGGCTAATCATCCAGCGTACACACCCTCACTCCACTGGGAGCCCTCGAATAGCTCTGGAGCCCCACGGGGTGCGGACCACAGTCCCTTAGAGCCCTCACCTTGTCTCCCATGCCCTCTGTACTCTGGATGAACTGGAACTTGCGTCCGCTGACACTGTAGGCCACCTTGAAGGTCTTCAGGTACTCGGCACTGCCTGCGCGGCTGGCGCCCTGTGTTACCACGCCCGTCACCCGCATCTTCCGCATCAGGTTCACCTGGACCCCAGGCAGGGAGCACAGTACCCTTATCTCTCGGGTCCTTTAGACTCTTTCCACTCCCCCTACCCAGAAAGGATGGGGCTTTCTCATCGGGGCCTCTCAGAGCTTTGGGTCCAGTGCTCAGGGAAGCACACGAAGAGGGACGAGGCCCCCAAAGGCTTCATCCAGGGCAAACAGCCCCTCCACAACCTGGGGTCTGCTCCTCATCCGGCCCCCCGCTCCAGCACACCCCTCCCCACGCCCCCCCCCATCGCAAGGCTGCCCTCCACTTACAGATACTTTCACCTGTGGGAACCCACGAACTTGCTACCTGGACCTCAGTTATGACCCCCCAAATGCAGGCGTACTAGCCTCGCCTTGTCCCCTCCCGTCACTCCGCCCACCCCAGAGCCACTCTTTCCGTACCTGGATCCAGGGGTTCTTATCATAGTTGCTGGCTGTCCAGGCATTGACGATGCCCGTGCGGTGCAGGCGCGCCAGCTCTGGGGCCCAGCGCTGCAAACCCATGAAGCCCAAGTGCACAGACGAGGCAGAGATCTGCGAGTCGGAAATGGCACCCGTCTCCATGCCCAGCGGCATGGCGCAGGCTGCAGGCGGGGGACAGGGGGAGGTGGCAGTCAGGTGGCCACCCGAGCACGCGGGCCCCGGAGCCCCAGAAAATAACACCGTGTGGCTTCTGCCGAGACCCAGAGCAGAGACCAGCAAAGGACTCTCGGGGCCCAAGAAAAGGTGCATGGTGAGGAAGGGGGGGTTCTGGACAGCCAGGGGTCTGGGACCCAGGGCTGCCTGAAGGTTCCAGGCCAGGCCGGCACTCGTGGCATCGCTGGGACAGGCAGCCAGCAGTGGTAGACGGTCTTGTTTTCAGAGGGCGTCGAGCAGCCATTATTCTCGTGGGAACAGGGGCAGGGACCGGATGGCCGGAGGGAATTCCAGTGTGGCCTGATCCCCAGTGTCCCCAGCCCACCAGGAGGACCACCACATCCAGCCCAACCCCTGGCTTCCCCAGGATGGCTCTGGGAGAAGGGGCACCCAGCTGGCATCGAACAGTACTTGTACTGGACATAAAGCAGTAAGCAAGTCATGGGGTGCCTGGGGGGCTCAGGCAGTTAAGCATCTGCCTTTAGCTCAGGTCATGATCTCAGGGTCCTGGGATGAAGCCCACGTCAGTCAGGGTCCCTGCTCAGTGGGGAGTCTGCTTCTCCCTCTCCCTCTGCCCCTTCCCCCTGCTTGATGTCTCTTCTCTCTCTCAAATACGTAAAATTGTAAAAAAAAAAAAAAACTGCTTGGATTTTCTACAGTCCCACTGGTAGGACTTTTCCGGGTATGGCGTGAATGCCATCCCTATTTCTCTCATACCGTTTGCCCCTTCCAACTATTGGTCTTAAACCAGCCATTTGCCAAGTTGCCCCTGGCCAAGGGCCATCACCTTCACCATTACCCCAGGCATGTGGTCCCAGGGGGCCGGGCCCCTCTCGTCCCCCAGAGATCCCCCAAGCAGAGAAGCCAGGGACGGATCTATTCTGGCCGCAACAGCCCACGTTCCTGCTGAGCTCGGTACGAGGACCGTCTCGCCGAGAAAGTGCAGCCACGCAGCCAAGATCAGCACAGGCCAGGATTAGCAACCAGTTCCTCACACCTCACATGTCTACACTCTAAGGGACCCCACCGTGCATTCTTTGGGCCTGTGGGCTCCTTGCGGGCTCCAAGGACACACACCACCTAACAAACAAGGAGGGGCTGCAGGGGTCCCTCTGGGGGCTCCCCCGCCTTTGCAGCTGCCTCCTGCCTTCTGCCCCGGGAGCTGCCACATCCAACCTGGGGTAGACCCCAGGCCGCAAAGGGTAGGTGGGTAATTCCAACCCAGGCACACCCATGGTTACCTTGGCTCCCAGCACAGTAATTAGTGGGTACACCTGGCCCCACCCTGGGCTGTCTGCCTTAGTGACCCCCCCAACTACACACACACACACACACACACACAGACACGCACACATTCCTCCAACCAGGATCTCAACAAACACTGGCCTCAGCCCCGAGCCCAAGGGACAGGCCCTCCAAGGTGCTCTCCCCCATCCCCCAGCGCCCACCCAGCTGGCCCAGCACCCCCTCCTGCTTCTGCAGATCAGCAAACCTCAGCATCCCCACATCTGCCCGTAGGGGAACCACCTGCCCCTGCCCAAGATTCTTAGTGGCAGACCCACTCACTAGGCCAAAGACACTGGACACCCCGGAGATGCGGACTCAGCCGCCCGCCCACAGCAGGCGAAGGCGAGTCACAGATTGGTGGGAGGGACTCCAGCTGGGCCAGGAGGGAGGACAGCGTGGACAGTCACCGCCAGCGCTGGAGGCTGGGCACCCACCCAGGGCCATTCTGTGGCTAAGTGGATAACCAGCAGGCCAGGCAGGTCAGCCCCTCTGCACACGCCGGGCCTCCAACCGCCTGACCGTGAGGGGACGGCTCGGCCTGCCCAGGCCTCTCCCTCCTCCCTGAGCTCTGTGACGAGGCCGCAGTCAAACTTGGGCCAGGAACTGTCAGACTGCAAGGCCCCAGCCTTACTGTCGGACCTCCTGGGCCCTAAGATGAAGAATGTGTTTGTTTCCCCATCTCGGGAGAAAACGCTCAGGATTTAACCCTAACGCCCTGTGTCTGGTTCATGGTGACCCAGGCAGCAGCACTCCCCATGACCTCTGGGGTCACCACCACCCTTCACTCCCCTGCGGGGACATCAGGCCTGGCTTGCAGTCTGAGGACAGAAGGCCAAGCAGGAATTAGTCTAGGACGACAGAAGCACCAACTGAGGCTCTGTCCCCACTCCATCTACCAGAGGCGGCCCCGAGGCAGGGAATGAGGCCAGCACGTGGCCTGGGCTGCTCAGGGCCCCCCCAGTCAGAGCAGGCAACCCAGATACTCACTGGTCTCACAGTGGACACCTGTATAGCCATGAGGGCACTTGCAGACGTACTGGGTGAAGACGTCCCCTCTGTGCGAGTCGTCAACCACCTGGCATTCGGCATCATTACGGCAGGGGTTTGGAAAACAAGGACCTGGGAATGGAGAGGCAGGGAAGGTGGGCAGGGGATCAGGAAGGAGCCGGGGATAGAGACAGGCAGCAGCAGATGTCCCAGAGGACCCTCCACACAAACTCGGCCCCCTGCCCGCCTCCCCCTGCCATCCCCTCCCTCTCTCCCCTCTGCCTGAGAGGAGCCTGGGCCAGCCTGGAGCCATGAAGGATCAGGTGTAGGCGAATCAGTCCCAGTGAGGGAAGCACCGGCTTCCCAAGTGGCATGGGGAGTTTCCAGGGAAATGCTGGCAGACCAACGGGAGAGGAGCTGGGGACCACTGCCCACCGGGACGAACTGGGCCCAGCAGCCGGGCTGCGCGAGGAGCTGGGTGTGGCACGGGAGGTGGGACCCGGGGCAGGTACCTTTCTCAGTCTCATTGCAGATCAGGCCCGTGAAGCCTTCGGGGCAGAGGCAGTAGAAGGGGGTGTTGTCCTGGCCCAATAAGCAGGTCCCACCATTCAGGCACTGGCTAGAGTCACAGAAGTCACCTGCAATGTCACCAGCTCCGACTGAAGAATAGCAAGTCTTTCAGTCAACACGGGGGGGGGGGGGGGTGTGTGACTGCTATGTGCATGCTGGGTCACCGAGACAGGGAAACCAGGTGCGGTCCAGGCCTTGAGAAGCCAAAGGAAAGCCAAGTGGCCAATGGGTAACGAAGAGGCATCGCCAGCTCTGCGAGAAGCCTGCTGGAAGGGCCACTGGAGGTATGGTTTCTGCCAGAGTTGGAAGTTTCGCAGAGGGGCCAGGTGAGCTGGGTCTAAGAGATGGAGCGGAGTGTGCCCAAACCGGTCGTGAGGAAAGAATGTTCTAAAGAAGGGCAGAAGCACCGGGCCATGGGAAGCTGGAGAACCAAAAGACAGCAGAAAGGGTAGGTAGGGGCCAGACCCGCAGGGACCTTAGGAATGACAAGCTCAGACCTTCCATCCTGCAGACGGGGAGCCCTTAACCTTCCTTCAGCTGCCCACCGCTGTCTACCGGGGAAAAAAAACAAAATCAAAAACATCAGGGATTCTCTCTCAAGCGTGAGGTAGGAGTGGGGAAGCCATTTCCCATTCTGGGAAGGAGAATATGGAGAAAAGGCCATCTGCAGAGCTGTGGATGGGCTCCCCTGGGGCCGGGAGGTGTCCTGGGGGCTACACAAAGATCCCTAGGCTCCCAGGTGGGAATGTGACAGGAGTGGCTCAGGTGAGAGGCTGCCATGGGCCTCCTGGTGAGAGAGGAATTCAGGTGAAGAGGTGAGGAGGAAGGCAGATTTGAGGAACCCTGCAGAGGGAGGAGGACAGCTGGAGAGGAGCGCACCGCTTCTGGTTGGGGGCCTGGGGGACAGATGTGAGCCATCAGTGCAGCCCACCAGGACGGCCAGGCGCATGGGGGATCTTCTAGCTGACCTGACCTTCGCATCCCAGAAGGGCCTACCCCATCATGCGGGGTAAGACAGGAGAAATGGCCTTTCCTCCCCATAGGGTCATGCCACCTCAGGCTGGGGCGGGGGTGGGGGGGCACCCTCCTGAAATCCCAAAGCTCCAGAGAGCTGGGCCCGGCTCCGGAGAAGGAACAGAGGGAACAGGGAACACCGTTAATGAACACTGGAGCACTAAGAGGGCCACCTCGGCCGCGCCTGGGAGCTTAAGGCGTCTCCCAATGAGCTATTAGTCATTGGCTTTAAATAGCAGGTTAATCCCCTCCCCTGACCTGGCAGGCTGCGGGCACTGCCACAGACAGAGGCTTGGGAATGGCCAGAGTCCTGGGCTCCTGTCCCAACAAAATCCAACTCCACTTCTCCCCAACCAACCGCACCCTCTCTCCATTCTTCTCCAGGGCAAAGCGGTCCACTGGGGGGAAAAAGTAAAGTGAAAGGTGGCTCCTACCCTCACGCACAGGTCTTAGGCTGACTCACTTGCGCAGAAGCCATGGTACTTCCCCTTTCCCGGAAAAGCCAGATCACCCTCTACAAAACTACCTTGGCGATTTCAGAGTCCTGCCTTTTGGGTGATTTCTCCAGGAACATTTAGCCAGGGCTCAGGTTGTGGGAACAGAGAGGAGTGGAAAGCGGCTTTGAAGCCCCAGCTGGGTCTCAGGGTCGCTGGACAGCCACCAGCTCCGAGTTCCCAAGCGAGCGGGAGCTTGGAGGGCCCTTGAGGTTCTGGCTCGAGGCCTGGGGGTCAGACTGTCACAGGAAGACAGCGCCGGGGCTCAGCTTTGGACCCCCCCCCCCCCGCGTTGCTTGCTTGGAGAAAATGAAGGAGGGGGTGCCCGAAGCGCGCCGATCATGGGCACCTCTTCCCAGCCCTGGCGGCAACTGACTGTGTGGGCCCCACGGTGAAGAAACGGGGCATCCCCAGGACCAGCCCGCCGGAGGCCCAGCTGTGCGCGGGAGGCCGCCTCGGCGGGGGAGGAGGAGAAAGGAAGATAGAGCGGCACGCCAAGGCCGCGGGAGGGAGTCGGAAGCCACTAGCCCAGAAGGCAGCCCTCTCCAAGTCCCTCCCCAAGCTCTTGACCCCCCTCCTGGGCCCCACCCAGAGCCCCATCCCCTTCCTCCGCCTTCCCGGCCCTCGCTCATCCCACCAGACACCTACAAGCGGGGATGCAAAACTCCAATGAACACACCAGCCGCCGGAGCTGGCGAGGGGGAGTAGCCAGGGAAAGTTGGCTGGACAAGGCTTATCAGTACAAGAGTCCTAGAAACTTCCAGGTGGAAGACGAGCCAGAGTCGGGCACAGTTCAATGGCCTCATTTTACAGATGGGAAAAGAGAGGCCCGACACAGCAGATTCCTTTGTTATGGGTAAGCCCCATCCCTGGGGGCAGCTGGGCTGTCACCCGGTGTCCCGAGTCCCCGCCCCACTCTCAAGCCTCTTTCACTGCCCAGAACGCCCGGGCGCAGAGCCCGCAGGAGAGGCCGAGCGCATCCCCGCGTGCAGCCGGGGCGCAGCCGGAGAAGTAGCCCCTCCGCACTGCCCCGGCTCTTTGCCCAAGTTTGTAAACAGTGGAGGTGGAGGGAGGGCGCCGCAGCGAACTTCCGAGCGGCGCGGAGAGGAGGGGCGAGGGCCAGAGGGCGGCGCGATCGACTCACCGGAGGCGGCGAAGACTCCCGAGGCGCAGAGGAGCGCGCCGCAGAGCGCGGCCAGCAGGCGGGGGCCAGGCATGCCGTGGGGACGCGGGCGCGGGAGCGGGCGCTTCGGCCGTGGACGCCGCGGGGCTCTCACTCCTGCTCCTGGACGGGAATAAATCAGGCAGCGCAGCACCGCCCAGGCCCGCGTGCTCCGCCCAGGCCCTCGGGAGGCGGACCCGGGGCGGGGCTCCGCGGCCGGCCCGGGAAGTGGGGGGACACCGAGGGGTCCGCGCCCCCGCCTCCCGCCGCGGCCACGCCCGGCGCCCCGCGGGGAGCGGATGGCCAGGGCCCGAGTCTTTGAGTCGCCTAGACCGGGAAGGGCTCGGGAGGAGTTGTTTGGTGTTTCGGGGTTTTTTTTAATTTTAGATTTAAGATGCTTAGCCCTTACCCATAATGAGAAAAATGCAAATTAAAAAGTTGAGTGAGTGCCAGGTTTCACTTATCAGATTGGCAAGTGTCGAATTATGAGCGCACTCTTAATGCGAGGCTGTGGGGAGCAGGCCCAAGCATGCACTGTTGGAGGGAGTCTAAATTGGTTCCACTTCTCCGGAGAGCTACTTGGTAACACCTACCAAAGTGACCGGTGCCGAGACCCTAAGACCTAGTAGCCATTGCGCTTACCATTGCCTCCATCCAAATTCACGGTGTAAAATGACATACATACAAAGATGTCCTAGCCTATCATAGCAGCGTCATTTGAAATGATAAAAGACTAAAAAGGGAACCAACAAACTTTTTCTATAAAGGGTCAGATGGAAACTATTTTAGGTTTAGCAGGTTATACGGTCTCCAGGGTAGCTATTCATTTCTGCCCTTGTAGCGGGAAAGCAGCTATAGACAGTCTCCCAAGAAATGAGCATAGTGGTTGCCTAAGGGAAGGAAACCAGGGGGCCAGGGGGCCAGGGGGCCAGGGTGGGGAGAGACTTGCTGGTCACCTTGACTTTTATCTAAGTGACTCTTTTTTTTTATCATCTCTTTCTCTCTCAAATAAAATCTTTAAAGAAAAAAATAACTTCATTTATAATAGCATCAAAAAGAATAAAATACTTCGGAATAAATTTAACTGAAGTGCAAGACTTGTACACTTACAAAACATCACTGAAAGAAATTAAAGACCTAAATAAATGGAAAGTCATCCTTGTTCATGGATACTGAAGACTTATCTTGTTAAAATGGCAATAATCCCCAAAGTGATATAAGTTTAACCCAATCCCTATCAAAATTTCAGTTGTCATTTTTTGGAAGTTAAGCTGATCCTAGAATTAATATGGAAATGGATGGAATCCAGAATGTCTGAAGCAGTCTTGTAGGGAAAAAGAAAGTTGGAAGACTTATATTTTCCAGTTTCAAAACGTACTACAGAGCTACATTGATCAAGACTGTATGGTACCGGCGTAAGGATAGACCTATGGATCAATGGAATATAACTAAGAATCCAAAGTAAATCCATACATCGTTGGTCAATTGATTTTCAACAAAAGTGCCAAGACAATTCAGTGGGGAAAGAGCAATTTTTTTCAACAAATTATACTAGAATGACTGGAGAAACACAAAAGAATAAATTTGGACTCCCAGATCACACTTTATATAAAAATTAACTCAAAATAGATCAAAAACCTAAATATGAGAGCTAAAAGTATAAAACTCTTGGAAGAGAACGGGTATAAATCATCATGACCTTGGATTGGGCATGTTGTCTTAGACCGGACCCCAAACACACAACCAACCAAAGGAAAGAGTAGATTAATTGAACTGTATCAAAATTTAAAATGTTTATGAAAAAGGCAAGACAGCCCACAAAATGAGAGGCAATATTTACAAATCATGTGTCTGATTAGGGTCTAATATCCAGAATATTAGAATATTAATAACTCATAACTCAACAACAAAGGACAGCCCAATTTTAAAATGGGCAAAGAATCTGGAGAGATCTTTCTCCAAAGAAGATATACAAATAGCCAAAAGCGCATGAAAAGATGCGTAACATTATTAGTCATCAGGAAGATGGAAATCAAAACCACATGAGATATCAGTTCACACACCCACTAGGATGGCTATCCTCAAAAAAAAAAAAAATCATAACAAGTGCTAGTGAGGATGTAGAAAAATTGGAACCTTCACACGTTACTGATGGGATTGTAAAATGGTGCAGACACTGAAAACCAGTTTGGCAGCTCCTCGAAAGTTTAAGCAGAGTTTTAGCATATGACCCAGCAATTCTACTCCTAGATATACACCCAAGAAAACTGAAAGCATATGTCCATACAAAAGCTGACACATGAATGTTCCTAACAGCATTGATAGCCCGCGACTGGAAACCACCCAAATGTCCATCAGCTGATGGAGGGATAAACCAAGTAGTATATCCGTCCAACGGACTATGCTTCAGCCGTACAAATAAGCGAAGATCTAACGCTTGCTACAGCACAGCTGAACCTTGAAAACGTGATGCGAGGTGGAAGAAGCCAGACGCCCAAGGCCATGATTCCATTTACATGAAATGTCCAGAATAGGGAAATCCATAAAGACAGTAAGTCGATGAGTGGCTGCCAGGGGCTGGGGTGAGGGCAGAATAACAAGTCACGGTTCATGGGTATGGGATTTCTTTTGGAGGTGATGAAGATGTCCTGAAATTTAACGGTGATGATGGTTGCATAACTTTGTGAGTATGCTAAAAGCGATGGAACATTCTAAAAGGTTGGGTTTTATGTTGTGTGAATCATATCTCGATAAAAAAAGAATACAACTCTTCAGAACTCTGTCTCAAATCAGTAAGTCACTCAACAAACATTTACTGAGCAGTAACTGTGGTGAGCATTGGCCGGAACCCCTCACTGCACATTAGCATCACTTGGGAAGATTTTTATAAAAATACAGATGACCAGGATGCATTCCAAAGCAAATAAATCTCAATCCCTGTGGAGCCTAGGAATGAGTATTTTTTTAAATCTCTCCAGGTGAGCCTAATGTGAAACTAAGAAGAGAACCACTGGCTAGACTCACTGAGGAAAAAGACAAAAAACCTTGGCCTTGGGACCACGAGCTGATGGGGGGGGTGGAGTTAACAGATGAAGGAAGGATAGGGAAGGAGGGGATTTTCTTGTATGATCTGACCCTTGTAGAGTTCCGTGGGCTAGTAGCTCTGTGGCCTGAACACTATTCTTACCCACTACTAGTGCAACACTTTTCTTACCCCAGTATAGTGCAAGATTTGGTAGGATTTTCTAACAAGCATCCTACCAGAATCATCGAAACAGGTAGTCCACTTAAAAGCTTCAGAATTTTGTTCATATAAATGATAGGAAACCAGGTATGCTTTTCTTTTTTAGTTACTCATACCCCTACAGAATCAGAGAACATACTCTGTCTTCCAGAAACTTAACAAAATCCATTACACTGACAAAACTCGAAGTTGATGGGGCTGTGGGGAAATAAACATTTACCCCTAACTGGTGGAGCTACAAGTTGATTCAGTGTCTGAATCACAGTCTGACTGTAGCAAGACCTACAAAACTTGACCTTGCATTCTGCTTTGGGCCAATGCACTGGAAGGAAATTACCCAAATAAAAAGCAATGTACAAAGATGCTCATGGTACCACTATTCATGGTTCTGAAAAACTGATGACAGTCCGAACTGATAACAGTCCAGAATGCCCAGAGGGGAAGAGCTAAAAAAATGTGCTAGACAAAGCACAGGGTAGTTTTAACGCGTGAAAAGGAGGCGTAAGTTTGCAGGTGAAAGAATGTGCATTGGCCAAGCAGGATGCCCGTCCACGGCGACAACAATCGAAAGAGAATTGAGTCAGAAACGGACAAAAAAATGTCTAATCCTATGATTCCACTTGCATGAGGTTATCTAAAGTAGTCAAATTCATAGAGGGGCACATGGCTGGCTCCGTCGAAGGAGCGTGCAACTCTTGATCTTGGGGTTGTGGGTTCGAGCCCCACGTTGGAGGTACAGATTTATTTTTTTTTTAAGATTTTATTTATTTGACGAGAGAGAGCACAAGCAGGGGGAGCAGCAGGCAGAGGGACAGGGAGAAGCAGACTCCCTACTGAGTAAGGAGCCCAATTCGGGGCTTGATCCCAGGACCCTGGGATCATGAGCTGAGCCGAAGGCAGATGCATCACTGACTAAGTCACTCAGGCACCCCTAAAATTAAGAAAAAATAAAGTAGTCAAATTTATAGAAAGAAAAACCAGCATGGTGGTTGCCAGGGGCTGGGGGGGAGGGGAGCTGCTCTTTAAGGGTACAGGTTTCAGTTCTGCGAGACTAGGAAGTTCTGGAGCTCGTGCTTCTCCACAGCGCAAACATAATTAACCCTGCTTAGATGATTTAGATGGTAAATTGTATTTGTGCTTTTTACCACAATGAAAACAAAGTAATTAATTTTAAAAGAGAGAGAGCAAGAGTCTGGGCACCTGACTGGAGCATGTGACTCTTGATCTTGGGGTCATGAGTTCAAGCCTATGCTGGGGGTAGAGTGTCCATAAATAAATGAATGAATGAATAAAATTAAATTTAAAGAGAGAATTGAATTATTATTTTATTCCACCAACCCCAAGCCAAGCACTATTTGAGCCACTAAGGGAACAGCAGTCCACAGGGGCCTTATATAGGTAAGAAAAGAAGATCATTACTATGATGTGACATGTCAAGCACGCCTCAATTTATTCTTTTATTTATTTAAGTCCTCTCTGCACCCAGGGGGTGGGGCTCAAACTCACGACCCCCAGATCCAGAGCCACACGCTCTCCTGACGGAGCCAGCCAAATGCCCCACATACACCTCAATTTAAAACGAGAGAATAGAGAAGCTATTTCAGGCGCTAGCAAGTGCTCCAGGGACGACAGGACAGGATTGTACGACCTAACACTGAGGAGAGAAGGGAGCCCAGTCTAGGTTGGTGACTAGCAAAGCCTCATCTGAAAGGGTCACGCTCGCCCTGAGACCCTGAACGGTGAGAAGCCAGCCTTACAAGGATCTGAGGAGGCAAATGTTCTGAGAAAGGAACAGAACGGAGAGCTCAGAAAACTGACCAACACCAACAAAGTCCACTGAGTTTGGACAAAGGAGCCATGCAATACGGTGGAGAATGAATCTTCGTGACAGATGGTGCTGGAACAGCTGTCTGTCCATACGTCACAAAATTAAAGTCAAAAACAAACTTCACCCCTTGTACAAACTTTAACCCAAAATGGATCATAGGCCTAAAGGTAAAACCCAAAACTATAAAACTTCTGGAAGAAAACAGAAGAAAATCTGCATGATCTTTGGTTTGGGGATGAGTTTTACATGCACACAAGACCAAAAGCAGAATCCACGAGAGAAAAATCTATATAAATTGGACTTTATCAAAAAGTTGACAGTTTGCTCTATGAAAGATACCCCTAAGAGAATTAACAGATAAGCCGCCAACTGATAGAAAATATTTACAAATCACAAATCTAATAAAGAACATGTATCCAGAATAAGGAAAGAAATCTTAAAAACTCAAGGATAAGAAAACACGCAACCCAATTTTTAAAACGGACGAAAGATCTAAACAGGCAAAAAAAAAAAAAAAAAAAAGACCTCTGGATGACAAATAAGCCTATGAAGACATGCTCAACGTAATTTTCCATTAAGGAAATAAAAATGCAAACAACTATTAAATATAAATATAATAGAAAATGTAAAATATAAACTGCCTACCTATTGGAATGGCTAAGATCCAGAAGCCCTGACCACGCGGAAGGCTGACGGTGACGCAGAGCCCCGGGAACGCCCCTCCGTTGCTCATGAGGAATGCACCGTGGTGCCCCTACTTTGGAAGACAGGTGGACAGTTTCTTATAAAATTAAACATAGACTTGCCATATGACCCCGAAGCAATCGCACTCCTCGGTCATCTACCTCGGCGAATTAAAACTTGGGGTAACACAGAAACCTATTTGCTGAAAACCAGTGCTCACCACAGCTTCGTTCACCGTCACCAAAAACTGGACGCAAGCACGTTGTCTTTCAGCAGGTGAATGGATGAACTGCGGAACACCCGCACGGCGGGATACTGTTCTGTGATAGAAAGACTGAGCTACTGATTCACACAACAACGTGAATAAATCTTAAATGCGTTTTGCCAGGTGGGAGAACACAGATCAAAAGAGCTACACGTTACACGTTGTGTGATTGTATTCACAGGACATTCTGGGGAAAGCAAAAGGGGGGGGGAGGGGGCAAAAAACCAGACGAGTGGTTGACCGGGGCTGGGGCAAGGGGAAGTGGTTAATTGCAGAGGGGAGGCCTGGGGGAATTTAGGGGATGGGATTATACGGCGGGATCCTGGAAAGGTAGCTGCAGAGCCGTAAGCAACTGCCAAATGCAGAGACCTTGACCGCCCAAAGATGGAGCTTGAACCTATGCACGTTTAAAAAAATCATCCAGGGGCGCCTGGGTGGCACAGCGGTTAAGCGTCTGCCTTCGGCTCAGGGTGTGATCCTGGCGTTCTGGGATCGAGCCCCACATCAGGCTCCTCTGCTATGAGCCTGCTTCTTCCTCTCCCACTCCCCCTGCTTGTGTTCCCTCTCTCGCTGGCTGTCTCTATCTGTCGAATAAATAAATAAAATCTTAAAAAAATAAATAAAATAAAAAAATAAAAAAATCATCCAGAGGGGCGCCTGGGTGGCTCAGTCAGTTAAGGGTCTGCCTTCGCCTGGGGTCCTGACTGAGCCCGCATCCGGCTCCCAGCTCAGCGAGGAGTCTGATTCTCCCTGTCCCTCTGCCTGCCGCTCTCCTTGCCTGTGCTCTCTCCCTCTCTCTCTGTCAAATAAATAAATAAAATCTTTTTAAAAAATCATCCAGAATGTTGGAAGAGTCCAGACTGTGACAAAAGAATCTAAATGTATAAATAACTTCACTGTAAGCAGTGGGGGGTGGGGGGGTGCTGGGGTGTGGCGGAACGGGTGTGGAGAGGAATTGACCTAAATAACTTTGGGAAAGTGTTTTAACCAGAAACCATAAGGCTAAAGACAAAAGGAACTGTGCGTGCCGCTGAACCCCCGAGGCAGCGCATTTGCTCCTCCCGGGGATATGGGTTAACAATTCTGAAATTGCTTGTGCCCGTGTCCTGGGCCGAGACAAGGACGTGGCTGGTGGGTGGGAGGCGTCGGGATTCTCACTGTCAGAGAGGGAAGTCAGAGGGAAGCAAGGAGCAAGGCTGGAACAAAGCACACGGTCCTGGGTTTGTCAGAGACGTCACTACACGTTCCTGCTTAACTTCATTTAGATACAGATGACAGGTGCAGAGATAACTACAGAGACGTGTGTGTATATATGTGCATACACACAGGTTAGAATGCGTGTGCATGTTGCCCAGCTCTGTCTGCTGACAGGGACTAGAAGCCGTGACAGCCCAGTGCTCAGACCTCGGTCTGTATTACATGTTTCCAATGAAAGGAGTTGGGGCTCCTTGGAGAAATGGCCAATTCTAGGGCTAGGGCAGAGAGAACGCAAGATGAACCGGGGGCCTCCAGAAAATGCTTTAAAAAACGAAAGGATGAGGGCATGTGGAACAGATAAAAACCTAAGCTAGAAGAGTTCCCAGTACCTGAAACGGGAAAAAGGTAAGCAACAAAATAAATAAGGTGCTATTGGACTATAAGCCGAAGTACGAAAGAAATATCCATGGGTCCATACAAATGAATGAATGAATGAATGAACAAACAAATACAGAAAAATTGCAAATAATCTACGTAGCTACTCCCTCCTCTAGCAAATAGAGCTTCCTGACCCTCCCCTCACTTTGAGCATGGACTGAGCACAGACTTGTTTCCAAAGTACCGGAAGGATGGGAAGAGAAGTAACCTCTCAGTGGAACGATGTTTCAGAGAAGGTACCTTCTTCTCCTTCTCCTTTCCCCCAGTGATCAAGGTCAACAGCATCAGCGATAAGTCCTGTGGATGGCATTGCCCCAAATGATAGGATGAGCTGTTGGATATTTACCTCGGATTTGCTAGAACACAAGGCGTGCACGTACTCAGCTACAGTAGACCCTATGTGGCTAACCCCTCCGAGAGATTTCATGTACTTGCTTTTGCACATAGACTAAAGGCCAGAAGATGGAATGCTGAGAAAAAGAAACCAAACACAATAGAGCACATGTGCTGTAATTGTCCATATACAAAGACAAAAGTAACCAATGCCTTAGAAGTCGAATAGTGGTTACTCTGGCTGGAGGGCTAGGGACTGGTAGAGGGCCTCCCGGGACTGGAAATGTTCTGTATCTTGCTCTGGTGGCTAGCTACACAGCTGTGTGCACTATGTGACAATGCCTCAGGTGTGTGTTTTGAATATATGTTGTGCTTTGGGAAAACTTTACATTAAAGAAAATTCTATTGAAGGACTTTAGGAAGAAGAGCGCCATTGTTTTTAAAGGTTGACTCTGGCTGCTCTGTGGAGAACGGGTTGTAGAGAAACAAGAGAGAGACGCAGAGACTGGCTAGAAGGCTAGGGCCGTGGTCCAGGGGAGGGACGGTGGGGGCTGGGAGCTGGGCGATGGTGAGTGGTGGGGGGAGTTGTCAAGGAAAGGGTAAGTACTGGAAGGATTTTGGAAGTGGAGTCGACAAGACTTGCAGATAGACAGGTTGTATGGGGTTAGGCAAGAGAGGGGTCAAGGATGACACCCAGGCTCTGGCCTGAGCAGCTAAGTGGATGGCGGCGACTTTTTTATTGAAACAAATTGCCTGTCACTCATCTAACCTCATCCACACCAGCGAGGCTCCTTATCTCCAGGCCTGGGCACAGCGCCCAGCAATAGGAAAGGAAGCACCCCTAAAATATTTATGGAATGAATGACATGACTCCCCCCTTTGGGCAGAACCAGATCCAGGGTGTGGGAGGTGACGGCAAAAAGCAGATCATATATGAGAGAAGGAGTGCTTTAGTCACGGGATTAACGGGGACAGAACAGGGAATATGGTCAACGATATTGTAATGATGTGTGATGACAGAAAGGGACTGCGCTTGTGGGGAGCACGGCATAACGTCGTGAGAAGTGGACTCACTATGTTGTACCCTAACACTGATGTACCATCGGGTGTCAACTATACTCAAATAAAAATATATTTTTAAAAAAGAGTGAGAGAAAGCAGTGCTCCCCAGTGATGGCGGCTATGTATGCAATGGGGGATGGACTCCCCTCGTGGGTGGTGGGCTCCCTGTGCCGGAAGGGACGGAAGCAAAAGGCACGTGTTAGGAGGACAGTGCAGGAGAGGGACAGTGAGGACAGGTGCCCTCAGAGGTCTACACCACCTCCAGGATGCTGGTTTGTGATGACCCTCCCAGTGCACAGGAGGCCGGGGTGCCGGGCCCGGCCCCTCCTCCTCTGCTTTCCAGCATTGGTGAACGCAGGAGTCACGTGGGCTTGAGCAGAGCCTCGGGGCGGCCCCACACTCCCACCCTCCAAGTGCACACCCCCTTTCCCAAACCAGATGCTCTGAACACACATCATGATCTGTGAGCAAACATCCCAGCCCAGGGACCAAACAACTCCCTTTTGTTTCCAAGCCAGAGACCAAGGGCCAGGGGCCAGTGCTGGCGAATAAATATGCTTTCAGTTAAAAAACGTAAAAGTGTTTTCTCAGTGAAACCGAAGGGGTGGGCCAGATTCTGAGGTTCCTTTATGTGATTTTCCATACTTCGGCTGGGGCTTCAGTTCACTGCTGTCCTCGCGGATTTCTCTGGAGACTCCCTCCACCCTGACGAATCTCCCCTCCTCTGAACACAGGAAGCTGTGGACACTCAGAACCAGCCAAGATCTATTCATAGGGGAGCAGCGCCCTGAGATGTCTCCTCACCTGGATCGTCTGCTCCTCTGAGACAGACAGCCGGGGCTTGTACAGAAAGATCTAGACCCGGCACCTGGATTCAAGCCCCAGCTTCACATCTTACCTGCCTGGTGATCTTCCCCAAGCGGCTACTCGGCACGTTTATTTTCTTCATGTGAAGTTCATCTCCTTGCCTCCTTTCCAGGAGGTCAGTGACCTGAGGGACCGTTGCCTCCCGGGCCCAGAGAGGTCCTAGGCGTCTTCATCTGCCGGGGAACATGTCCACATCTGGGTTGGGTTTTGGCCTGCAGAGTCGAAAGCGTGTGGAAGAAATGCTTTAGAAAAATCTATTTTTATAGGGCTCTGCTCAAAGCCTTTCTACTTGGGCCGGCTGGACATCTGGACAACCCATCTCATGAATGAGACCAGAGCGAGGCTATTTCCGGAAGAACATCAAGTTCTTCCCTGGAAATTGTTAAAAAACAAAATTAACCCGAATAAATTTGAAGTTCTGATGGGCTTTATTAAATGATTGTGAATCGGGCAGCATTCCACCTAGTTAGTAGAAAGGAGCTCTGTCAAGCTACAGAGAAGGAAAGATTTTTAAAGGCAGAGAGGGAGCAGGAAAAAAGGAAATTATTAGCAAGGAATGAACTGTTTTAAGCAAGGTTGTCCTCCTCAGAAAGGATCTATCAGTAAATTTCCTAGTGCTGACCGGGAAATTCCATGTTGGCTGGTTAAAGGTTACATTCCTGGGAGGGTTGAAAGTGTGATTAGATTACATAATAAGTCTTGGTTTACTGATGTGAGGCCTTAACATAAGTGACTCCATTTTGGGCCTAGGGTTTTCCTTTGAACAAAATCAAACCCAAGGAGGGCTGGAGGCAGAGTCCCCGATTGGGCAGGACTGAGGGGCTGATCAGCAAACCTTAGGCCCAGGAGGGTTTATCACTGGCTAATCCCCCCCACCTACCCAAAACCCAATCTCCCCCAATCTCCTCCCCCAGCTGGAAGGGCTTCTCTTTAGGGATCTGGTAACCTTGTCTAAGCACAGATCACTGACCTGTTTGGGAACTGGTTGTCTTCCTTCTCTCACTATTAGCCCCCTCCTTTTGAGCCAGCAGCCCTGCTTGTCAGACACTCTTTCTGCCATTTCTCCCGAGAAAATGTCAACCCTCTCAATGAACTGAGTGGCAGACTTAAAATTTCTGACTTCTTGTTCCAAACCTACTGCTCTGTGGCTCCGGCCTCCAAGCCTCCTGAGTCCCAGCAGATAGCAGATGAACGTCCATGAAGCTACCAGGTAACCAAGTTGGTCAACCCAGCCTTTGATAAAGTTCAGCTATGCCACTGAGCCTGGAGGGAGCTCAGCTTGGCCGTATGGGGCAACCTCTTCACCAGAAAGGGGAATAAGGACTTCATTTCCTGCCCTAATCCCTGGGCCATATACTTAGGCCTCAGGCGACAGCCTCCCTACCCAAGCCTTACTGTGCTCGTTCATTCATTCAAAAATATTTATCGAGCAAGTGCCAAGTTGTAGGGTGTGAGAACCCACTCAGAACCCCAGAGTTGATGTAAAGAACGTTTAATTTTAATTCTAATTTTAATTTACTTTTCTCAAGTAAACTTGACGCCCAGTGCTTCCTCAAACTCACAACCCTGAGATCAAGAGTTGCGTGTTCCACTGACTGAGCCAACCAGGTGCCCCAAGAATATTTTAAGCTGAAGACATTTGAGATTCAACAGATGAAGGAAAAAGCCTTGTGGAAGCTTCCATATTTGACTAAGACTACTAAGAAATAAGGATTGCCATAAGTTCCTTCTTTGGGGCAGATCTTCTCCCAGGAAAGAGTAAACCGACCATAAGTTCCCTCTCTGGAGGAGCTTTATGGCCCCAAAGAAGACAGAAAGACCACTCATACCTTTATAGACAAACATTATCACAAACATTCTTATGTCCCCTTTATTGTCCTAAAGAAACTTCTTCCCATAGGAGCCTTTTCCCCTACTAAATTAGACATAGGAGCCCCTAAATCTGACCTTCCTTTTTGAGTTACTCATCATTAAGCACTCCAGTGTGTAAATAAACTCTTTTCATTTAACCAGTCTTTTGTCAGTTTAATTCACAGGGCCCCAGGAACCAACTTAAGAGGGTAGAAGCAAAGAGTTTTTTTCTGTCCCAGCAGTGGTTTATACTGATTCTTTCTTCACCCTTCAATTATCAGTAGGGCCTGGAGCCCCTAAACCCCTCATCTAGCATTGCCAACCTCTATCATAAGACATTAAACCGTTCTCATGGGGCCCTTGGGTATGTCCCTGTCCTTAGCCTTACTCCCTAGCCGTCCTCACTCTCCAAGTATCTACTAACCTCAGCAGAGGAAGTCCCTGGTATGTGGGTCTTGAGCTCAAAATCCACTCCTTTCCCAGCACGACCACAGGCCTAGCCTATTTGTCTTTCTAGAAATTAGATTCTAGATTCTATTTGTCTTTCTAGAATCTAGAATGTTGATTGATGCCCTGGGGGCTCTTGCCAGAAGGTATGGTGAACTTTGGCCAAAGGAGCTTTGGCACAGAGTCCAGATCCCTTCAAAGTCTCACCAGCAGGGTGACTTGCAGAAAAGCCTTGTTGTTTCCCCAATAATCCGGCTCGTCATTGCTGAATCAGACACGCCGCATTTCTGAAGGGCAAACATTCGTCCTCAGAGATAGGACACCTAATCGTTAGGGAGGACAGGACGGTGTTCCTAAGGGCCCTGTAATTAGCCAGGCTGCCCCTCTGATACTGAGTACTTTACACCCTTCTACTCCTGCCGCTAGGTCCTGCCAGAAACAAGAAAAGATCCTGGTGCGCCCAGACTCTTTACAGGCAGCCCTCAGCTACACACACAAAGACCTGGCCGAAGCTTTGAAATGATCAGTCGTAAAGGCCCAACGGCATTTTTAGCGAGGAGGGTGGCCCTCCCCCTCTGCCACTGTCTGGGGCTGGGGGCTGAGGGGAAGTCAATCTTCCGGTGATCTCTGTGTTTGGGAATGTAAAGTTGAGATGTCTCGGGAGGCATCCAGGCAGTTGGAAATAAAGCTCCTGGGAGCTAGTTGATCCAAACAGATATATGAGAAAATCATCAGCTCTAAGGTGACAAGCCCCCCCCCCCATGAAAATGGGGTGCCCCCTTGGGGCCACAGGCAGGGGCAGAATCTATGTGTTTTCCCCTGCCTGGCTCTGCGAAGATGACCTCCTTCATCTCTGGCCAACTCCCCAGAGACTTGAAGCAGAAGAAGGGGCAGGAGGGAACAAAGAAGTTCTGAGTGCCTACTAGCCATAAGGCAACGTCAGGACAGGAGTAGGCCGTGAGGTTCTGTTCTGAATCCTCCAAACCGGGACTGAGCCTGGCTCTGCCATTTCTGTAGTGGGATGACTGGAACTGGCTAATAATGTGTGGGGCGCAGTGCACAATGAAAATACCAGGCCGTTTGTTCAAAAATTACAAAGAGGGGCGCCTGGGTGGCACAGCGGTTAAGCGTCTGCCTTCGGCTCAGGGCGTGATCCCGGTGATCCGGGATCGAGCCCCACATCAGGCTCTTCCGCTATGAGCCTGCTTCTTCCTCTCCCACTCCCCGTGCTTGTGTTCCCTCTCTCGCTGGCTGTCTCTCTCTCTGTCGAATAAATAAATCTTAAAAAAAAAAAATTACAAAGAATTTCAAGATGACAACAGCAGAACTTTTTTTTTTTTTTAAGATTTTATTTATTTATTTGACAGAGAGCCAGTGAGAGAGGGAACACAAGCAGGGGTCAGACTGGTTTTCTGGGAACCACGAGCCACGGCTGATCCAGATACTGACCCACACTTGCGACGTGGGCCTGCAAAGTCACAGCTGCTTCATGAAATTCCCCATCCTCATCCTGAGCATTTAGGATCTGCCAGGCCTGACACTGAATGCCCAAGGGTGACCAGAAGGAGTGCGAAGCCCAGTGGGGAAGCAAGCTCATCCAGGACTAATAAGGCAAACTGCGCTAAGGGCCGCATGACAGGTTCTAGCAAAGACCGCAGTGGCTCTCAGAGACAGGACAGACGGCAGACCCCGTGCTCCCTGCCTCTCTGTGTAAGGGCCTCCGGTGGCAGCTCTGATGGCTTTCGAAGCCAGAGACGCCAACAGAGCTCTAAGCCCATTTCCTCCCTGAAGTAGCAAACGGATGCCCGCTTGTTGCCGGAACCCCCTGATGAACGCGGAGGAGGGGATCTCCCAAGGCCCTCTCCTTCGGCGTTCGGTCCTGGCACCTGACTCGTGAGTCCTTGGGGTGTCAGTCCCCACTGGCTTCCCTCCCAGAGAACTGTCACAGCTATCCTGGCCTCCCTGGGGAGAACCGGCAGCCCCTTTCTTGCTCACCCCAAGCACCCCGACCATTTTCCTGAGGCTGCTATTGAAATCTCCTGCCCGCACCACCGCCACGAGGCTGCCACCAACAGTCCCCCCTCGAGCGGGCTCTGACCCCCACCACGCCGCTCAGTTCTCAGGGCGGGGGTAGGGGGGCGGGCAGGCCCTGCCTTCTGTGCACCACATGCCCCTCCTGCCCCCTTCGAGGTCCTTCTAGCCAGACTAAGAATCAAACAGACATGAGACTAACCGGAGAATATCAAGTTTAGTTCCATGCATTCGGAGAATCCATGCAGCCCTGGGCATTCCAAAGATGGTCGGGCAAAATGAGGTATATACATGGTCATTCTGACCTAAGAAGAGGTCAGGGGTCTGGACTTCAAAGGGAACGGATGCAATTCATAGGAAGAGGAAAAAGCATAAATGTGTTGTGAACAAATGTTTGCTGGGCCCTTTGGAAACAATGGGACGCAGAGGAGTTAGGCCGTGCCAGGTTGCTCCCCTTCAGCTGTATCTAGTTCTTATTATGATGTAGTTATCTGTCTGTGGTCATAGCTCTCTTCCTGGGGCAGCCCCTCTATCTCCATTCTTTTAGGCAATGAGGGGGAGGTAAAGAGCTTTTCTGGAATCCGCCAGGTTTTGATTGCTTTGTAACTCAAAATCATCTTTATGCCGAAGTGGCCCATCTTGGGGCGGCCTGCACTTGGCCCCCTACATCGTCCCCCAAATGTCTGGCCCATTGCTAAAGATGTCCTGGGTCATGTCTCCCCGGTGCCAGGTTTAGGGGCCCACTGCCCCCTGGGAGTGAGGGTAGAACCCAGCCAACACAAAGCCTCTCCTCTCCCCACCCCTCAGCTGGCCCTTCTATTTCTGCTCTTCCAACAAAACTTCTCCCAGTAGGGACTCCAGCGGTGGCACCTGCCCCTCTCCTGCTTCACTGGGGCTCCCTCCCTTCAGCAAATCTCCTTATTGTGCCCATTTCACAGTTGGGAGGACGAGGCACAGAGAAACCTCTCATTTGTTGTTTGTTCCGGGGGCCCAGCTGCTGGGCCCTTTGCCTGGAAGCCCAGGCCCTGAGGGCAAAAAGAGGAGCTCCTGGCTTGGGACACAGGCTCTCCTGGGAAGAGAAGTCGTCAGCAGTGAGCAGTTCCCAGTCCTCCCTCCAGCCAGACCTCCCTCCCTCCGCCGGCAAGCTTGGACAGGGAGCAAGCACCCAAGGGGCACCGGAAGCTGCCTGCAGCCTCCCAGCAGACCTTCCAGCCCGAGTTGTTTTTGAGGATCAGAGAGCCTGGCGGAGACCAGGCAACGAGGAGGCTGCAAATGGGGCTCTTTGTAGAGAAGAGCGTAAATACACGCTTAACCACCGGTGACATTTCCTCATCAGCCCACGCTGGCGGGCTCTGCCTGTCCCCCTGCCCCCACGCCGTCCCAGAAGGCCGGCTGGCAGGGAGCACGGGCACGGAGAGTTCCTTCCCTGCACGGCAATTAGCTCCAGACATGGGAGCAGATGCACATTCTCAGGGAGCCGGGTCCCGAGGCCTTGGCAGGGACCCCCGCAGCTGCCCGTCGCCAGCAGGCCGTCAAAAGGAGGTGAGGCGTGGGAGCCTGGCCCTTAGACGGGCCACCGCTGGACCTGCCGGGCGGCCGTCAGGCCTTGGCAGGAAGAGAAAACATTTTTGCTCATAGAGAGAGTAAAGAGAAAGGCAGCGTGGCCGGGCAGGCCAACTTCTGCCAGTCTTGAAGGGGTGGAGAACAAAACCCTTTTTCTCCAGGTCCTCGAATCTTCTGCCAGGCTGGGCCATTGGTTGGTTCTGCCCCAGCTCTGGGGAGGTGTGGCGATCAGAGCTGTCCCGGGGCCCATTGAGGAGAGAGGCCCTGGATAAACACATCCAGGAGGCCCTGGCCGGCTGATGTGACCTCCCGGAGTCAGCCTCACGGGCTCTGCATTCTGAGAGACCCGCGTTCACCAGCCAGGCCGCAGAACATCTGTGACCGGCAAGGTCCTCTTAAACTAATGAAGATAGGGTCTGCCGCACGGTGGAAAAGGCAAGGTGCAGAGTGCAAGGCTAGTAGGCCACCGTTCAAGGAGGCGGGGGCGGGGAGCGTAATGTTGATGCACATTTGTGGGGGGCGGGGGCAGAGGGTGGGAGCATCTCTGGAAGGATAAACAAGAAATGGGCTGTTTGGGTTGCCTCCAGGAAGGGAAATGGGTGGCCGGCCAAGGAACAGAGGACAGAGGCTTCTCAGAGTGTACATTTTGGAGCTTTCGAGTTTTGAATTGTTTCAATAACTATATATTAAAAAATATAATTTGAATTCGACAAACAAAACACAAGGAGACCTTGTGTATGGATCTTACTGGATGGCCACGAGGGTGAGTTAACGTCAGTGAAATGCCAGCAGGATGCCAGGTGCGTGGCAGGCCCTCGGAGTGGTGGTAGAGCTGTAGGGGTTACGACACGTGGGCACCAGCCCGCACTGCTGGGCACGAAAGGGTGCAGGTGGAACCTGGAGGTCCAGAAGGGACAGGCCCAAGGTCACACAGCTGCAAGTGATGGATGATGGATCTTGGACTAGAATTCTGTTCCCAGAAGGAGCCTAGGAATATGTGTAGAAACTAGAAAAACTAAGATCTCTGGAGATATGAACACCAGGTGAAAATCAGACCCTTCTGAGATGGCTTGACTTTCAAGGTTGGCCTTCAGAAGAGCGGGGGGCCTTTGGCTGATCAGGGCGGAACGTTGGGTTGGGGTGTAAGGGCAGGGGACCTGGACTTAGAATCTAGCCCCCTGTCAGAGCTGGTCCACCCCAAGAGGCCCATTCGTTGAGAGAACACACACTTCTGTGCTTTCTCTACCCAGCCCCACACTTGGCATCCACTGGAGAGGAATCCCTTCTCAAAATGCCCCCGGCCCCTCCCTCACCCAGCAGGCCCCTCCTCACCGAGATGGCATGCCTACTGTATACTAGGCATTCAGCGAGGCCATGGGGACACCAAGAAGTCTAAGGAACCTCTTGGAGCTTCCAGTTTAATTGGAAGTGAAGAGCAGACAAATATCTGTTCTTGGATCCCTGGCCCTCCCATTCGTTAGCTGTGTGACCACCTCGCATCTTTGTGGCCTTTGCTTACCCATCTGTAAAATGGGCATCAAAAAAAGCAGCTGCCTAGCTTGTTTTGAGGATTAAGAAGGCATGTAAACTGTCCATTGGAAGTGCCGGGCCGTCAATCTATCAGCTACTACTGTCGTGCAAGAGAGAAAGGGGAAAGATGCATTGTAAGACAGACAGGACCAATGTGTGGATGAGTGATGTAAGCCTACACAGCATTATCATTATTTTTTTTTTAAGATTTTATTTCATTTATGTGACAGAGAGACAGCCAGCGAGAGAGGGAACACAGCAGTGGAGAGGGAGAGGAAGAAGCAGGCTCCCAACGGAGGAGCCCGATGTGGGACTCGATCCCGGAACGCCGGGATCACGCCCTGAGCCGAAGGCAGACGCTTAACGACTGCGCTACCCAGGAGCCCCAGCATTATCATTATTGGGATTCCCAGAGGGAATGCCAGGGTAGGCTAGAAGGGCTCCATGAGCAAGTGGAGCTTGCACTGGGCCTTGAAGCAGGGGAAAAAGGAGACCACATTCCAGGACCCCTGGCTGGTTCAGTTGGAAAAGAGTGCGACTCTTGATCTTGGGGTTGTGAGTTCGAGTTCCATGCTCAGTGTAGAGATTACTTAAAAATAAAATCTTTTCTTTAAAGATTTTATTTATTTATTTGAGAAAGAGCGAGTGAGAGAGCTTGAGTAGTGAGGACAGAGGGAGAGGGAGAAGCAGACTCCCCACGGAGCAGAGAGCCTGACATAGGGCTTGATCCCAGGACCCTGGGATCATGACCTGAGCCAAAGGCAGACACTTAACCAACTGAGCCATCCAGGCACCCCAAAAATAAAATCTTGAAAAAAAAAAAAGGGAGATGATATTCCAAGGAAGAGACTCAGTGTGGCATAGGTGAGCGTGAGTGCGGCCGGAGGGAAGCAAGACAGCAGGCTTTGTCTTTGGGGAATTAGCCCCTTGGCCTGTAGATGAAGCACCAGGGTCTGAAGCCAGCCTCGGCAGCCCTCCCCTGGCAGCACCCAGGCTGGGCCAGAGGCCGCCCAGAATTCCTGCTCTCGACTCACTGCTATCAGTGTACCTCCTCTCTCTGGGTCCAGCTGCCAAGCCCAAGACTGCCTCACAGGCTTCAAACTCAAAGTCGGAATGCTCCATTCCTGATCCTGGGAAAGGCGAGTGGGTACAGGCAGCCTGACTCTGTGCCCACTGTCCTCACAGTGACTGTCCCCATCACAGGAGCATGGCTCCACGGTGGTCAGACTCTCCTCTGCTTGGGCAGTCAATAAAATTGAGCACCATCTGTTCATAGTAATACATGCTCATTATTAGAACTTTGGCAAACACAGAAATACTTTAAGAAGAAAAGAACAGAGACTTTCATCCTCCAACCCAAAAGAACCTCAGTCGTCTTTTGACCATGTATGTCCTTCCAACCTTTGTCCTATGCATGCAGTTTTGACAAATTCAAAAATTGTGCCATGTGTGATAGGCAGCCTTCTAAAATGGCTCACTGATCCCCACCTTCTGGAAGTCACACTCACGTGTGATCTCCTCCCTTTGAGTGTGGGCTGGACCTGGTGACTTGCTTGTAAGAAGAATGTGGCCAAAGTGATAGAATGTCCTCTTTGAGATGAGGGTCCATCTTCCTAGCATTCTTTCTCTCTGGCTCTTTTCACGGGCTGCCCTTGTAGGAAGGACCGCCCAGCAAGGAACAGATGGGAACCTCATTCTTACAACGCTGAGGTCCTGAATCCTACCAACAAGCACAGGAGTGAGTCTGTAGATGAGACCACAGCCCCAGTTGACACTTTATAGCCTTGTGAGATATCAGAAGCGGTGGACCCGCTCAGCTGGGGTCAGATTCCTGACCCACACCAAGTGTGAGATAATAAATGTGCATTGTTTTAAGCTGCTATGCTTTGGAATAATGTGTTATGCAGCAATATACAATTAATAAACTATGTGTATTATTTTATAAACTACTGTTCAAGCCTAACATAACAACATAAGCACCTATCTCTCTGCAAACGTCGTGCTCCGGTGTTGTGTAATGTTTCATCCATAATTTGTTTAACCATCCTGCTGTGGTAGGACGTTTGAATTATTTCCCAGTTTTCACTGTGCGGTGAATAAAGCATCATCTTTTTTTTAAGATATTATTTATTTATTTAGAGAGAGCATGAACACAAACTGGGGGAGGGCCAGAGTCAAAGAGAGAGAATCTTTTGTTTGTTTGTTTGTTTTATTTTTTATTTTTTATTTTTTTAAATGATTTTTTATTATATTATGTTAGTCACCGTACAGTACATCCCCGGTTTCCGATGTAAGGCTCGATGATTCATTAGTTGTGTATAATACCCAGTGCACCATGCAATACGTGCCCTCCTTGCTACCCATCACCGGTCTATCCCATTCCCCCACCCCCCTCCCCTCTGAGGCCCTCAGTTTGTTTCTCATAGTCCATAGTAAAGAGAGAGAATCTTAAGCAGACTCCCCACTGAACACAGAGCCCAGTGCGGGCCTCGATCTCACGACCCTGAGATTACGACCTGAGCCAAAACCAAGTTGGATGCTTAACCAACTGCGCCACCCAGGCGCCCCTAAAGCATCATATTTAAGATGATTTCTTTATTTCTTTTTTTTTTAAAGATTTTATTTATTTATTTGACAGAGATAGAGACAGCCAGCGAGAGAGGGAACACAAGCAGGGGGAGTGGGAGAGGAAGAAGCAGGCTCATAGCGAGGAGCCTGATGTGGGACTTGATCCCATAACGCCGGGATCACGCCCTGAGCCGAAGGCAGACGCTTAACCGCTGTGCCACCCAGGCGCCCCTAAGATGATTTCTTTAGAGCTTATTTCCATAAGAATTATCGGGTCGAAGAACATGACACACATCATTTGACAGTACGAGTTATGATAAACCCACCACCCTGCCTCTTCGAATCCTTTTAAATCCCAGTGCTATAGACCAGACAAGTCAACAAAGTTGCCATAAGGTCATGCTGAGAGCCAAGGATTTGGCTGGGGTCAGAGGTTAGATCTTAGAGAAGCCATGAAACAAGAAGTTCAGGTTCAATTTTCCATTTGGTACTGAAGGAGCTGAGGGTACACCTTCTAGGTTCTGTTTACTACACACTCAAACTGTATGTCTCAGCAAACTCATTCTTCTCATTGTCTCTTAGGGTTCCCATTGACTGCTGTGTGACTTTGGGCAGGTTACTTAACCTCTCTGTGCCTCAGTGTCCTCATATATAAAAGAGGGGGTAAAAATAATACCCACATCATAGTGTTATGTGAGAATTAAATGATTTTAAAATATGTAAAGTGCTCAGAACAGTACTGTTGCACAGTGCTATGGGCGTGTGTGCTCATTCTCAGAGAAGGATAGCGTGATGATGGAGAGCTGAGCAGACCCGGCTTTAAAATCCCCCTCCATTAAGGGGCGCCTGGGTGGCTCAGTTGATTAAGCATCTGCCTTCAGCTCAGGTCATGATCCCGGGGTCCTGGGATTGAGTCCATGTCGGGTTCCCAGTTCAGTGGGGAGTCTGCTTCTCCCTCTGCTTCTCCCCCTGCTTGTGCTTTGTCTGTCTCTCTCAAATGAATAAATAAAATCAAATAAATAAATAAATAAATAAATAAAATCCCCCTCCACCGATTATGAGCTGTGTGCCCTTGGACAAATGACTTAGTCTTTCAGACATTCAATTTGTGCATTTGCAAACCAGGCTATGAAGCTAGGAACCCTCATTTGCCAAGGTTCTGTATCTAATTTTGCACAGGATTTATAATTGTATCATTGCAATTTGCATATAATTTGCAAATGTATAATTGCAAAAGAGGGCCCCCAATTTTATAAGCTTCCAGGCCTCAAAAACCTGGGTCCATTCCTAAGAAGGGCGATGCCATTTGGGGGGGTTATAAAAATTAAATGAGACAAGGTGTTTAATGACTTAAAATAGTGTCCGGCACATAGAAAGCCCTGCCTAGTATATAGTAAGAACATAGGAGACTAGAACTTGCTTTCTTCCTTTTCTTCCTTTATACGTATGTTACCATTTTAGGAAACCTAATTTACAAACACCCAAATTTTGGAAGAGAAAACAGAGGATGATCATTCTACTTATAAAATGACTCATTCACTTTACTTTTGTTGCTGTTGTTGTTAGTAATTTCCATGCCCAACATGGAGCTTGAACTCACAACCCTGACATCCAGAGTCACATGCTCTACTGACTGAGTCAGTCAGACAACACCCCTCCCACCCCCCACCCCGGGCTCTACATTTTTAGTTGATGTCTGAAAAGCAGGAATCCATCCACCGGACAAACAGGATTACTGAGACACCGGAAGTGCTTTGAGAAGTGCAGAGAACAGAGGGACAGACAGGCCTTTGGTACCCAGTGCTACCACACCTGCAGACCCAAAGCTGGAGGAGGGGCGGAGTGGGTGGCCACAGCTTCCCAAGCCTCGAGGACAGGACCCTGCCTTGTTTTTGTTTTTTGTAAACATCCAAACGACTTTCTTTCCAAAACATTTTTAAAGAAAATAATGAAGCAAAGAACCAGAGAAGGTAGGTGTCGCTCTTAGCAAAACTCCTGGGGATAATGCAAGATGATGAGGAGGTTAAGACTGGGTAAATAAAGCCAGGAGTAAACACCAGTAAAAGGAGCAGTGGCCGATGGAATGTGGGAGGGAGAGGATCCAAAACAGGGGCAGCCAGGCAGTGAGTCAGCCTGGAGGCTTGGTGGCCCCTCCTCCCAGCGGGCCCTTGGGGAGGCAGGGCTCTCAGCAGAGACAGGCCTGATAAACCTGGAATCCCCTCCTGGATCTGTTATTCTCTGTCCCCTCTCTGACTATGGCTCCCTCCTCCACATCCAGCCACCCCTAGCTCATGAGTCCAGCCTCTTGCTTCTTAAACCCGAGCCTGCATGAAGGACCCATCTTTCAACAGGGGGCATTTCATACCCAGCATCCTGTGGCTTGTGTGACCACCTCCTGACATGCGCACAGGACCTTGGGCTGCACCCACATTTTCTAGACCAAACAGATCCACCAAAAGTAATGATTCCAAGCCCTGGCAATGCCGGTTGACAGAGCAGCACGGGCACTGATGCCTTGGACTTGCATGGTGTTCTCCCTGGTATGACCTTGACAGTCCCTCAGCGCCATAAAAAGGGGGGAGTGATAGCCACGTGGCCCACCTTCAGTGTCGTGAAGATGAAGTGAGCTGCTATGTGGGAAAGTGCCTTGCAAAGGGAAGGGTATGTAACGAAGATAGAGTATGGTAATAAACTTGGGAAATTTCAAGCCCCAGCCTGACCTGGCACATCGTCCTTCTGTCGCCTGCAGCCACCTGGAAATGCCGCATGGGCCCTTTCCCTAACCCCCCGAGGTCTATCTGTACAAGCCAGGCCAATCAATGCTCAGAGAGGTTTCCTCAGTGCCGGGTTGGACAGTGCCTGGGGCCTTGGTCTCACTGACTGTCCTTTCCCTGGGACGCATCCCCGCCATGTCTCCAACTTCCTGTTGATACCCAGCCCAGGACAAGAGCCACCAGGAGGCAAGTCTCCGATGGCCCAGCAGCCTCCCAGAGAGTGAGAATCCACATCTCATAGAAGAGGAATGAGGAGGAGGAGGAGAAAAAGCAGTTTTATGGTTGAAAAGTTCGGGAAATTCTGACCCAAATCCAACCTCCTCTCCCTTCCCTTTCCCATCTGTCAAGGAAACACACAGTAACCTGCGGGGTTGGGACGACATGGTGACTAAGGGCGTAGTTGCAGTTTTTGGTTTTGGGGTTGTTTTAAAGGCAATTTTCAAATACCTGGAAGTAGAGTAAATAGTAAAATAAACCCTTTGGATTCAACAATTGGCTTCAACAATTATCCGTATTTACGAACAGGAGGGAGGAGGGATTTAGGAACCAACTCGATGTCCCAGCTCCAGTCCTACCATGAATTAGCGCTGAGACTCTGGGCAAGTTGTTTAATCTTTGCTTCCTGATGCATTCCGTGGGAATACCTGGGAACGACCGCCTTGAGAACCCCTTGTTCCGCAGGAAACGAAATAAGGTAGCCCTAAGGCACTACCTGAATGTCCCCAACAAAGCGCCCAATCATTACTGACAACCTGTGCTAGAGGCTAGGACTGTGGGGTGCAGGGGCCCAGGGCAGACTGCCCCAAGAGGGGCCACTTTGGCATGAACGTTTCTTTGCGTCAAAAGCAATCAAAACCCAGCAGATTCAGGAACAGCTCTTCACCTCCCCCTCCATGGCCTGCTTGTACCAGGAAGAGAGCTATTAACAGAAATTCCTGTTTACCTAAGAAATGTCTCTGCATAACAGGGTAACCTTTGTCTAACAAACAGCTCTCACCTTCCTGCTAATGGTCTTCCTCCCCTTTGTAGCTTCAGACCCCCACCCCTCTCTGTAGCTCATATAAGCATCATGTTGCCCGACTGTCTTTGGAATTGTCGTGTTCATGTAGCTTCCCCATACATATGCCATGAAATTTTACTTTCTCCTATTAATCTGTCTCATGTCAATTTGATTTAGCCCAGCTAGAAGGACCTTGAAGGCAGAGGAAATTCTTCCTCCCCAACAGGGTTTCTGAAACCAGATTGCCTGGGTTTGAATCCCAGCTCTCAGTTTCTAGCTATGTGACCTTGGACAAGTTGCTGACCCTCTCTGTGCCCCAATGTTTTAACAGCATTCCCTACCTCCTGGGCGTTTTGTTAGGCAAGCACATTTAGAGCATTGGGAATAACACGTGGCGAGTAGTAAGGGCTCGATAAAGGTTGACTTTGGTACTGTTAGTACGACCGGTTGAACTCCACTTACTTTGGCATTCCGCACCTTCCATTCACACCTATACACATCCTCCTTCTGAAGTGGCATCTCAGAGTCTCAGCTTTAGGAAAGTCTGGAAGAAGGAAAGAAGGAGTCTCGGGAGTTTCACTTCCACTGGACCATGCCACTAGGCTCCTGCCATTTTCCCAGCAGGAATGTCAGACCTGTGGGCCCAAGAATGATTATGTTCTGATTTGCTTGCTCTCTGTGTGGGTCACACACTCCTCCCAGGGCATTCAGAAATGCTTTTAGGTTAAGTTGGCACAACCTTGAACAACTGGAGTGACAAACCGGTAGAGGCTTTGCAGTGACGGTGCCCCTCCCCCACACACTAGCGGAACAGAACAATCTCCTTTCTTGAAGACCTTCAGACTGCTACCTGACCTTTCATGGGAGCCCTGTCACCTAGAAATCCTCGAGTGGCGTCTGTGGATGAGTCCATTTCGATGTTCTCCCCTCGTGGAGCAAATACTCACCAGGTGCCCCGTGGTGCCGGCCCAGGACGAGGGTGATGCGGGAACAGAAGGCAAGCTAAGGCCAAAGCAGAAACTGGCACCCTGCAAACCCCTCCCCCCATGGGATGTGTGTGACGTTCCGCAGGCACTCCTGGCTGCCCTAAAAGACAAAGAAATAGTTAACCTGTAGAGACCACACTCCTGCAAGTCTCGAGTCTCCCTCAGTTTACAAGTGTCTCAGCAGTTTACAAGAACAAAGCATTTCTATCAATAACCCAGCTTCCAGAGGGAATGTAAATACAATTAAATGTCCTTATAACCTGCAGGCCATAGACAGATGCTTCCAGGAATCCAGTAAATTCCCAACTATCTTCATGTTAATGCCTTACTAGAGGGGTAAACAGCCTTAACTTGACAATGGCAAGGCCTCCGTATCCTGGGAGTCTTCTTTTTTTTTTTTTTTTTTTTTTTAAAGATTTTATTTATTTATGTGACAGAGAGACAGCCAGCGAGAGAGGAAACACAGCAGGGGGAGTGGGAGAGGAAGAAGCAGGCTCCCAGAGGAGGAGCCTGATGTGGGACTCGATCCCGGAACGCCAGGATCACGCCAGGATCACGCCCTGAGCTGAAGGCAGACACTTTAACGACTGCGCTACCCAGGCGCCCCTGGGAGTCTTCTTTAACATATGAAAATCCTTTCTCAACCTCCCTTTTTCCTCACCTCCCCCAACCCCATGGTATATAATCAGCCGCCCCTCACAACCCGGGGCAGCAGCTCTTTCTGCCCAGGGCTCCTGTCCCCGTGCTTTAATAACCCACCATTTTGCACCAAAAACGTCTCAAGAATTTTTTCTTGGTCGTTGGCTCCGGACTCCACCTCACTGAACCTCACCTATATTGCACAATGTCATCAAGGGGATGTGGCATGCCCAACTTTTCCTGGGGGACCTCGGGCTCTTCACTTAACCACATCTGGGCTTTCATTTTTCAACAGGGTGCACCCAGATGATATCCACGGTCCCTTCCACATTTTGTGGCTGTATAATTCTATTTTTGATCTGAAATGCTAGTATTTGAACAATCTGACTCTTTTGACAAAACAAAGGGGGTGTGGGAGAGAGAAATCGGGGGCCTGTGGCTTCTGGCGATGGTGGTTCGCCTCTCAGCCTGCTTCTGCCCACACCACCTCCTGCACGCCGATGTTTACAACAGTTGAAACCACAGCTCTTCCGTAGGTCTCAGCGCAGCCAGCTCATCCCAACTGACCCCTGGCTTTGTTTATTAGTGGGGGTGAAAAACCACCGAAAAATCCTACTACCAAGATCCCAGACAGGCTGAACCCGTGACCTCAGGGAAGGCAGTGACCTGAGTCTGTGCCAAGAGGAAACCCCAGTGGCCTAGGGAGGGCTAGGCCCCTTCTGATGCCGCAGATAGAATACCGTGAACTGGCCAGAGACCCTCTCGTCCAGGTTCTGACCTCTTCACCCCAGTGCCTGTTTCTATTATTGTGCTCCCATGGCCTCCTTGGAGTAAAATGACTTTCTTTACTGTCAGGGGCATTAATTAAATAATGCTAGTCGAAGGCCAGTTGTAACTCTGAAAGGAAAGCTGACCGGCGTGGTAACGGTCCCCATCATCCACTGCCTCTTCCTCTGGGAGGATGCTAGTCCCTGCCATGAGATTGGTGGCACCTCCCTGAGGACAGATTTTCCCCACCCCATCGTCAGGCCTGGCCATGTGATTTCGTATGCCCCGAGAGATGAGCGTAGACCTAACATAGGCCAGCTCCAAGCAGAAGCTCTAAGAGCCATTGCACGTTTCCTCCGGAAGTCTTGCTCTTTCCTTTTGCCTGGGGAACACCAGGTTCCAGAGAGCAGCTCCCTTAACTTGCATTCTGGAAGAGAGATCATATGAGGCAGAACTGTGGCCACCAACACATAATGTGAGTGAGAAGCAAGCCGTGTTTCTTAGAAGCCACAGAGATTTGGGAGTATTTCTTACTGCATCATAACCTAGCATAAGCTGACTCACCCAGCAATGTTACCCCAAGCCAGTATCAGGACTTGCCAATTTTTCGGTCCTGATCGTTGATGTTAAAATTTGAACACCGACTACACCAAGATAAAAAGCTTCTGCACAGCAAAGGAAACCATCAGCAAAATGAAAAGGCAGCCTACTGAATGGGAGAAGATACTTGCAAATGATATCTCCTAGAAAGGGTTAATAGAAATCTTAATATCATTAATATATTATTAGTATATATCAATATTGATATATGTAACCAAAAATAGATAAAGAATGTATACAACTCAACATCAAAAAAACAAATAATTTGACTAAAAAATGGGCAGAGACCTGAATAGACATTTTCCAAAGAACACCTAGAGATGGCCACCAGACACAGGAAGGGTGCTCAACCTCACTCATGATCAGGGAAATGCAAAACAAAACCGCGATGAGATACCACCTCACACCTGTCAGAATGGATAAAATCAAAAAGACAAGAAACAAGTGTTGGCGAGGATGTGGAGAAAACGGGGGCCGTCGTGCACTGTGGGTGGGAACGCAAACTGGGGCAGCCACTGTGGAAAACAGTATGGGGTTCCTCAAAATATTAAAAATAGAACTACCCTGTGATACGGTAATTTCACTAAAGAATAGGAAAACACTAATTCAAAGGGAGACATATACCCTGTGTTTATTGCAACGTTATTTACAATAACTGAGATATGGAAGGACCCAAGTGTTCATCAACAGACAAATGGATACAGAAGATGTGGTCCATACACACAGTGGAATATTACTCGGCCATAAAAAAGAACGAGATCTTGCCATTTGCAGCAACACAGATGGACCCAGAGGGTATCATGCTAAGTGAAATAAGTCAAAGAAAGACAAATACTTATATGTGGAACATAAAAAGCAAAATAAATGAACAAACAAGAAAAAAGGAAGGAAGGAAGGAGGGAGTGAGTGAGGGAAGAAAAGAAAGGGAAAGGAAGAAAGGAAAGAAAAATACAGAGAACAAACTGGTGGTTGCCAGAGGGGCGGGGTGGGGGGATGGGTGAAATAGGAGAAAGGATTTGAACATAGAAAATGTGATCACCAAAAATAATCTGAGTCCCCATTTCATCATTATTCGACCCCTGGTTGGGAAGCACCGGTCATAGGAGCATCAGGACTTCTGTAAAAGCAACTCTAACCAGCGTTCAAATCAACAGCAGCTAAACATCAGGACCCTGCCCTACTTCGATTCAGAATGGTGAGTCGTGTGAGGGCAGTGCTGTTTTCCACTCCACACGACTCTCTGCTCTCTTGCAACATAAACACAAAATCTGGTTGCTCTGTTTCCCATCTTACCTTCTGTGGCAGCCTGGGGAAGGTCACCCCCAAATTTGTCACGGTGGTATATTGATTATTTTGAATGTGAGTTACTTAAGAAAGAGCCGGGGGCAGGAAGAACGCTCTGGCTCCCCTTCGCCTCCAGAAAGCAAGAAATCTTCCTCCCATGGGAAGAGAGATCCGGGAAGAGAGATCCGTACCATGGGAGAAGGCCAATCCAGAGCTGAAGAGGTCCATTTACACAGACCTTGTTACTTTTATTCATTTACTGGCCATTCACTTGGCAGGGCCAAATTTTGTTTAGGATTCCTCACTAGTGGAAACTCCCAAATATACGTGGTTTGGGATTGTTTTTGTTGTCAATTCCTCAAAGATTGCTGTTTCTTTGTCTCAAAAAGCAGAAAAGCTGCCTGCCTTGGTCATTTCTTTGGGGCTCAGTTTTACTCCTGTGCCGATGTCGGTAAGGTTTGCGTGTCAATTTCGCTAGGCTGTAGCGAAATTACTTCATCCAGCACCGACCTAGGTGTCGCGGTGAAGGTGTCTTGTAGATGGGGCTGCCTTTCAGGAAAGGGTATGATCCTTGCTTATGCGCGTGGGCCCCACCCAGTCGGTGAAATGCCACGAGACAAAAACGGAGGTTTTCTGGGAGCAGGAATTCTGTTGTACCAATTCCTGCCTGAGTTTCTAGGCTGCCCTATGGATTTTAGACTAACCAACCCGGTCCTTCCAATCAATCTCTCTCTCTCTCTCTCTCTCTCTCTCCCTCGTCCCATTCTTCCCCATCACGAACCAATGCAGGTTTTGCTGTATTACCAGATGTGAATTGTTCTCACTCTGTGTGGGGCTTCTGGGACTGAGGCCCCTGGTCTCAGCCTGTACTGTTTACACTGGGGGATGTGAGGGAGCCAGGAGGGGCTCCCCTGCCTCCGGAAAAGCTCTGCACCGAGTGAGCTGGGGACCCGCTCCCCCTCTTCCCTGCTCCCTCCTCAACCTCCTTCCATATTCAGTCACCCTTTGCTAACTTCTTTTCCCCTTTAAAACTGTCCTTGAATGTGATTGCACCCTCATTTCATCAGTATAAAAGCAAGTCTCCCCCCCACCACCTCTTTTAAATAGGTTCCACACCAAGCGTGGAGCCCAACGTGGGGTCATGGGGCCCAATCTCATGACCCTGAGATCAAGACCAGAGCTGAGATCAAGAGTCAGATGCTGAACCAACTGAGCCACCCAGGCTCTCCTAAAAGCAAGTCTCTGATCAAAGATTCATGGGCAGCCTTTATCCTTTAGGGAATGACCTATCCTTTGAGTCTCTGGGTTGTTTTGTTTTTGTTTTTTTTCTGTCTTTCCCTCCCCTGCCTCCTTCTGCCTTTTCTTCCTCCCTCTTTCTTCTCCAAATTTTCTCTCATTTACACAAAAGTGAGGACAATCAATATGGTGGGGCTGAGAAATGGAGTGCTCTGGGAGGTGATCGTAAAGAACAAGGGTGGGAACCAAGCCAGCCCCCCCGGCTCAGAAAGGTAGGGACAGGCACAGGTGTTGGAGATACTCCAGAAACGCAGGGGACAGAACCCAGGGTCTGGCAGTGTCCGAGAGCCTGGCTGGGGGGTGAACCCCTCTACTGACACAGGAGACAAAGGATAGGGAGAGAGTTGGTGAAGGGGTTATGTGATACAGTGATTTATTTATTTTTTTAAAAGATATTATTTATTTATTTGGAAGAGGGAGAGAAAGCACAAGCAGGGGGAGGGACAGAAGGAGAAGCAGGCTCCCCTCTGAGCAGGAAGCCCAAGACCCTGGGATCATGACCTGAGCCGAAGGCAGACGCTCAACCGACTGAGCCACCCAGGCGCCCCGACACAGTAATTTATAATAATACATATTTTGTTTTCATGCATTCTGGCACCTAGCGCCTAAAAAAAATCCTAGGAGTTTCCTAAAGTGAGAAGAGCAATAAGGTTACCCTTTGTTATTCATAGCAAGCTGCTTTCAATCACACAAGTTTATGTTAATGGTGACTTCTGGAAAGCCCCTAAGGACAAGGGGGCTGGTAGCCAGGGGAACCAACCTTACAGATTAGAGCCCCACCTTCCCACCCCCACCTCTGGGGATGGGGACGGATGGTGACCGAGTTTAATCGCCCACGGTGAATGATTTCAGCAATTGTGCCTTTGTAACGAAGCCCCCCCCCGCCCCGCCCCGCAAAACCCAGAAGGGTGGGTTAGTGAACGAGAACCCACCCACACCCTAGGAGAGTGGTCCTCTCAGCCCCACAGGACGGGAGCTCCCGTGCTCAGATCCCTTCTGCACCTCACCTGTGTATTCTCTCTTCACCCACCTGTTCCTTCATCCTTTGCAAGGAACCGGTGATCTAGTAAGCGCACTGTTCCCCTGAGTTCTGTAAGCCACACTAGCAAATCATCAAACTTGAGGAAGGGGTCGTGGGAACCTGATTTATAGCCAGTGGGTCAGAATCATAGGTAATAATCTGGACCCATGATTGGCGATTGGTGTCTGAGGAGGGGGCGGTCTTTTGGGACTGAGCCCCTAACCTGTGGCAACTGATGTCATTCCCAGGTGGACAGTGTCAGAACTAAGTTAACTGTGGGACATCTGGTTGGGGTCGCAGAATTGTTCAGTGTGGGGCTCCCTCACCCCATCCCTCACATATACACACATATTTGATGACTGGAAGTGTCAGCAGTTGTAGTGGGGTACTGAGGGTAGAGGAGACATACAAGAGTGTTTTGGGTTTTTTTAAAGATTTCATTTATGTATTTGTCAGAGAGAGAGCACAAGCAGGGGGAGCAGCAGGCAGAGGGAGAAGCAGACTCCCTGCTGAGCAAGGAGCCCAATGCAGGGCTCATCCCAGGACCCCGGGATCATGACCTGAGCCGAAGGCAGATGCTTAACTGACTGAGCCACCCAGGTGCCCCATTATTTTTTATTTTTTAAGATTTATTTATTTGAGTGAGAGACAGCACAGGAGTGGGAGGAGGGGCAGAGGGAGAGAATCTTCAGGCAGACTCCCCACTAAGCGTGGAGCCCAATGCGGGGCTCCATCTCATGACCCTGAGATCATGACCTGAGCCGAAGACAGACGCTTTACTGACTGAGCCACCCAGGTGACCCACACAGGAGTGTTTTATTTTTACAAGTGGAAGAAAGTGATTGTGGTTAAGATTTTTTTTTCCTTTTTTACTGGTTGATTGATTGTCACCTCTACGCCCAAAGTGGGGCTCGAACTCACAACCCTGAGATCAAAAGTCACATACTCTATGGACTGAGCCCGTCAGGCACCCTGACTGTGGTTAAGATTTTAAGTTACCTTGAGACATCAGTGTGGACTGAGGTCCACAGCTCATGATTGGGTCTGCAGCTCATGAGAGTGGTGGAGAAGGTGTGTTTGGACAGGCCTCAACACACGGGAGAGGGAGAGCTGTGGGAGCCCATGTGACCGGCCGGAGAGGAAGTGGTGAGTGACAGGAGGTGTTGGGGCTGACTGCTGGGGACATTCCGGCACTGAAAGGACTAGCAGATTGAGAGCTGCCAGAAAAGAGAAAAAAATAAGGCACAGGAGTGGCAGCCCATCTGGAAGTTCCAGAGAAAGAGAAGAAAGAAAGGAAGGACAGAGAAGCTGGAAATAATAGAAGAAAATATCCATCCATAAGCTGAAGAAAGGCCTGAATCTTCAGATTGAAAAGGCTCAGGTATCAAGTAAGATGAGCAAACAAAATCAAAGCCCAGTAAAATCGTTAGACACAGCCTGATGATATTCTAGCTCTCTAAGGATAACGAAAAACATCCTAAAAGTTTCTGGAGAGAGGAAAACAGGTCGCCTGCAAAGTAAATATCCAATGAGCCTCAAACTTCTCATCAGCAATATTGGGTTCCAGAATATAATTGAAACAATACCTTCCAACTTCTCAGGAAATGTTGTTTTGACCCTGCGATTGTATGCCCAGCCAAAAGATCAAATAAAAAATTTTCAGATGTAGAAGGACCCAACATTGACTTCCCACATGCCTTTTCTGGAAAAAAAAAAAAAAATCCCAGTACATTCCCTAGTGAAATGAAAATGGAATTCGGGAGAAGGAAAGTGAAATCAACTGAGGAACACAATAAGGGGATAAAAATCCCAGAATGGCAGCTGTCCACAGATCTGTAAATTAGTGGCTCAGCTGGAGTAGGAAGTCAGGGAATTACATGAAGAATGCTTTCAAAGAGAAAGCAGATTCAAATCAACAGGTAATATTAGGAGCGCCTAGCTGGCTCGATCAGAAGAGCATGCAACTCTTGATCTCGGGGTTGTATTTGAGCCCCACACTGGGTGTAGAGATTACTAAAAAAAGAGAAATAAACTTAAAAAAAAAACCCATAATATTAATCAGAGGATAATCTTTGTCTCCACCTCACTTAAAAACAAAGAAACCAATAATAAGAAAAACTCCGGGAAAATCAAAAAGTTGTATAAGAAAGTTATGACCCACATATGTTTTAAATATTTATTTATTTATTTTAGAGAGAGAGAAGAGAGTGTACAGGTCAGGGGAGGGGCAGAGGGAGAGGGAGAATCTCAAGCAGACTCCATGCTGAGCATGGAGCCAACATAGGGCTCGATCCTACAACCCTGAGCTCATGACCCGAGCCGAAATCAAGAGTCGGACGCTTAACCAACTGAGCCACCCAGGCGCCCCAAAAGATTTTATTATTAAGTAATCTCTACACCCAACGTGGGGCTCAACTCACAACCTGGAGATCAAGAGTCACAGTCTCCACCAACTGAGCCACCCAGGCTCCCCATACTTTTTTCTTTTTTAATTAAGATACAACCTACATGAAGGAGAAGGCTCAGATCTTAAGAGTTCTACTCGGTTGTGACCAACATCAATGCTCATGTAACATCACTCATTTACATCACTATCAAGATGAAGAACATCAGTATCACCCCAGGAAATTCGGTCCTGTCTCTTCCTCCTTGAGCCTCTCCACGCAGAAGCAACCACCGATCTGAGACAAGTTAATACTGAGATGGAATGTAATAAACAAGGGTCCATTTGACCTTGTCCTTCGAACAGCTCTTTCAAGCCACACAAGTATAGTGCAAAAAAACCACATTTCCTTCTTTAGGGATCCAAGAACAAATTTTTGTCTGAATATTACAAGTGATATTTATCGGTATATCGGTTTCCCAGAAATGCTATAACAAATGACCATAAACTTGGTGGCTTAAGACAACAGAAATGTCTTCTCTCACAGGTCTGAAGGCCGGAAATCTGAAATCAAGGTGTCAGCAAGGCCATGTTCCCTCCAAAGGCTCGTCTTTCTTTGCACCTTTCAGGTTCTGATACCTCCGATGTTCTTTGGCTTATGGCTGTGTGTCTCCAGTCTCTGCCTCTGTGGCCATATTGCTTTCTCCTCTCTTCTGTGTCTTCTCTGTGGGTCCTTATAAGGACTCCTGTTATTGGAAATAGGGCTCACCCTGTTAATCCAGGATGACCCTCTCATCTAAGATCCTTAGCTTAATTTTACATCCGTAAAGACCCTTTTTCCAAATAAGGTCACATTCACAGGTTTCAGACATGAATAGATTTTGGGGGAAGGACACCATTCAGCCCACTACAATTGGTTCTACGTTTTTAAAACCAACATCTAGACTGGTGCTGCCAATAGAAATAAAATGTGAACAGCGTATGTAGTTTTAAATGGTCTAGTAGCCACATTACAAAAGTAAAAAGAAACAGGTGATATTAGGGACTGAATGCTTGTGTCTCCCAAAATTCATATGTTGAAGCTTTAACCCGCAGAATAGCTTAGAGATGGGGCTTGGAAGAAAGTAATTAAGGTTGAATAAGTTAATACGGGTGGGACTCTAATTCAATAGGATTGGTCCCTTTTTTGTTGTTGTTGTTACAATTCCTTGTTTTTTATTTTTTTAAATCTTTTATTATGTTATGTTAGTCACCATACAGTACATCCTTAGTCTTTGATGTAGTGTCCATGATTCATTGTTTGCGTATAACACCCAGTGCTCCATGCAATATGTGCCCTCCTTAATACCCATCACCGGCCTATCCCAATCCCCCAAGCCCCCTCCCCGCTGAAGCCCTTGGATTGGTCCCTTATAAGAGGAGGAGACACCAGTGCACTATTGGTGAGAATGTAAATTGCAGCCACTGTGAAAAACAATATAGAGGATCCTCAAAAAATTTAAAATAGAGCTACCGTATGATCCAGCGATTCCATTTCTCAGTATTTATCCAAAGGAAATGAAATCACTATCTCAAAGAGATATCTGCATCCCCATGTTCACTGCAGCATTATTCACAATAGCCAAGACATGGAAACAATCTAAGTGTCCATCAAAGCATGAATGAGTAAAATATATGTGGTATATTATACACAATGGAATATTATTCAGCCATAAAAAAGGACATCCTGACATTGGCAACAACACGGGTGGACCTCGAGGGCATTATATGAAGTAAAATAAATCAAGAGAAGAGAACTGAGAGTCCAGAAATATATATACGGGCAATTAATTTTCAACAAGGGTGCCAAGACCATTTAATGGGGGAAAGAAAAGTCTCTTCAACAAATGGCGCTAGGGCAGGTTGATATGCAAAACAATTAGTTTGGACCCTTACCTCATACCATATACAAAAATTAACTGAAAATGGATCAAAATCTAAATGGAAGAGCTAAGATCATAAAACTCTTAGAAGAAAACATAGTGGTAAATTTTTGTGAACTTGGGTTAAACAACGGTTTCTCATATATGACGCTTAAAGCATAAGCAACAAAAGAAAAAATAGATTAGTTGGACTTCATCAAAACCAGAAACTTCTTTTTTTTTTTTTTTAAAGATTTTATTTATTTATTCGACAGAGAGAGACAGCCAGCGAGAGAGGGAACACAAGCAGGGGGAGTGGGAGAGGAAGAAGCAGGCTCATAGCGGAAGAGCCCGATGTGGGACTCGATCCCGTAACGCCGGGATCACGCCCTGAGCCAAAGGCAGACGATTAACCGCTGTGCCACCCAGGCGCCCCAAAACCAGAAACTTCTGTACTTCAGAAAACACCATCAAAAAAGTGAGGGGCACCTAGCTGGCTCAGTTGGTAGAGCATGTGACCCTTGACCTCAGGGCTCTTAGTTCGAGCCTCATGTTGGGTATGGAGATTACTTAAAAATAAAATCCTTTTTTAAAAAAGTGAAAAAACTCACAGAATGGGAGAAAATACTTGCAGATCACATACCTGATAGGAGTCTAATATCGAGAATATAAAGAATTAAAAAAAATTTTTTTAAATAATCTCTATACCCAATGTGGGGTTCAAATTCACAACCTTGAGATAAAAGTCACGTGCTCTACCAACTGAGCCAGCCAGGCACCCCCAGAATACAAAGAACTCTTATAACTCAACAACAAAAAGTCAATTCAATTGGCAAATGGGCAAAGGATTTGAATCGATATTTCTCCAGAGAAGACATCCAAATAGCCAATAAGCACATGGAAAGATGCTTGACATCATCGGCTATTGGAGAAATTCAAATCAAAATTGCAATGATACCACTTCACACCCAGTAGGACGGCTATAACCAAAAAGACAGATGAGAAAAAGTGTTAGGATGAGGAGAAATTAGAACTCTCATACTTTGATTGTGGGAATGAAAAATGGTGGCAGCCATTTTGGAAAACAGTCTGGAAGTTCCTCAAAAGATTAAGCATAGAGTTATTATATGACCCAACAAATGTACTCCTAGTGCATACCCAAAAGAAATGAAAACATATGTTCTTGCAAAAACGTGCGTACTAATGTTCACGACAGCATTATTCATCAGTAGCCAAATCAAAGTGGCAACAGGGGCGCCTGGGTGGCTCAGTCCTTAAGCGTCTGTCTTCGGCTCAGGGCCTAATCCCAGGGTCCTGGGATGGAGCCCCGCATCGGGCTCCTCTGCTGGGAGCCTGCTTCTTGCTCTCCCACTCGCCCTGCTTGTGTTCCCTCTCTCACTGGCTGTCTCTCTCTCTGTCCAACAAATAAATAAAAAATCTTAAAAAAAAAAAAAAGTGGCAACAACCCAAACGTCCATCAACGAATGAATGGATACACAAAGTGGTATATCCACACAGTGGAATGCTATCCACCAGCAAAAAAGGAGTGAAGTAATAATGCACGCTACAACACGGACAAGCCTTGAAAATATATTAAGTGAAAAAAGCCAGTCCCAAAAGGCCACATACTGTATGGTTCCATTCATATGAAATGTCCAGAGCCAGAAATCCACAGAAACAGAAAAAAGATTAGTAGCTTCCAGGAGCTGAAGGGAGGGAGGAGTAGAGAGTGCCGGCTCATGGGTACGAGGTTTCTTTTTTGGGTGATAAAAATGTTCTGGAATGAGACATTGGTGATTCCAACACAATTCTGTGAATATTACAGTTTACCGAATTGAACACTTTATTTATTATTTTTTTGGGGGGGGGATGGGAAGTGCAGAGGGAGAGCAAGCCTCTTAAGCAGGCTCCATGTCAGCATAGAGCCTGATGTGAGGCTCGATCTCAGGACACGGAGATCATGACCTGAGATGAAACCGAGAGTCAGATGCGTAAGGGACTGAGCCACCCAGACGCCCCTACAATCCATGGAATTGTACACTTTAAAAGGGTGAATTGGATGATATGTGGGAAAGGAAGGAGAAAAAGAGATAGGAAAGAAGGAGGGAGGGAGGGAAGAAGGGAGGGAGGGAAGAAAGGAAAAACTGAGGAAGAAGGGAAGGAAACGAAGAATTTAATTTAACCAGGTCTTTTATTTTCTCATGGAAACATTCATTCCACGGACCCATCTGCTCTGTGCAGAGCATTTAATAAATGCTTCTTGACCCAGCAGAGGCTCCGTAGCTGCTCATTTATCAGGAAGGCGGGGGGGGGGGGGGGCAGCACCTGGCTGGTTCAATGGGTGGAGCTCCTGACTCTTGATCTCTGGGTTGGGGGTAGAGATTACTTAAAGATAAAATCTTTAAAAGAAAAAAAAGGCAATGGGCTCTGCTGCTGTAGAAGAGGGTGGGGTTGAGGATTTAAAAGGGGATTACCTTTCGGTTGACCCTTCTAAGTGCAGGGGAGCACCCCTTGGTGTGTTAACCTTTTGCACCCATGCTCTGTGGCCCAAAGGGCTCTTTAAGGGGCAGCAGTCTTTTCCTTGGCCTCTGCAGTGGGTCGCCTTGCCAGTGACAGACAACACCAAGGAAGCATCGGAAAAAGAGACTTCCAGGTCCTGGGCAAAATGTCTCTGTGGTCTTGGCGAATACATTCTTGTGCCATTTTCCCAGTAAAGTGACTCACTCTGTTGGAGGCGATTCGGTGGGTACTTCCTGGACGCCCACTCACCTGGAAATACTGAGGTGGCTCCGGTCCAGACGTGGGTCTCCCGCTGCCTGCAGGGGAGACAACAAGCTCTTTGTAGGGAGAGGTGGTTGGCTCCCCTCTCCTTCCCCACTCTTACCCCACCCCCTCGGTGCCCCAGCGAGAGCGGGGAAGGAACACAGAGCCGGCTGGGGTGGGGGGTGGGGGCGGGAGCAGTGGCCGGGACAAAGAAGCCCGATTTAGAATTGTAATGAAGCTAAGAGACATCCCTGGGGCGGCTGGAGCTCACCCACGGGGCCAGAGTTCCCCGGCTTTTCCTGGTAACGGAAGCCAGGAGAAGCCCAGAGCACGCGACCGGGTGGGGCAGGTCCGGGCCCACGCAGCCCCCCTGGCCACGTGCCTCGGTCTCGATCGGTAGAAGTGGCCCCATCTCTGGCCCTCGAGAGGTGGGCGAGGGAAACGTGTGGCCCAAATTCGTGGTGTCCTGCCTCCCCAGCACCCTCTAGCGGCTGCCCAGACCTGCTGCTTTCTCGCCTCCCCTCCCACCGCCCAAGCTGTGGTTCCTGGATAGAAAGGACCCTCCCTCGGAGTCAAAACACTTCCCAGCTCCCCGCATGCTCCTGACAGCAAATGTGCTTTTCATATCCATTGCTTGAGAAAATGTTTTTGAAAAACTGCAGTTACGTAAGTAAATAAAGCACGCTATGTGTCTGCTAACGAGGTCCCTGGTGTAAGAGCCTGGGTGTGCTGTGTGCTGCCCACCCAGCTCCCTGGCCTCGGGGCAGGGACCCACTAGCCAGGCCAGGGGCTCCCAGGTTAAAAACTAATGGTGATGATGGCCACTCCTGTCAGTATTTAGGCTCTTACTGCTGCTGCTCCATTTCACTGGGGAACTTCTAGAAGCTGCTGTCCTCCTTAGTCATGGCTCATTGAAATTCCCAGGGGAAGAGGGACGCTGTGGGGAGTCACGTGTGTACTCTTGGCTTCCAGGCTGGACCCTAGGACTTCTGGCAGAAAGGTCTCTGTTGCCGTGTGACCTTGTCATCCGTGTGACTCAGGATCCAAGTGGTGCCAGCATTCGTGGCATGTTTAAGAATGTTACAGTGCATGAGGTCAGTGGGCTCCTCTCATGAGGTGACCATATTGTCATCACAATTTCCAGCATTTTGTGAGTTCCGACTATGTGCAGAGCACTTTTCAGAACTTTTAAGAAATAGAAATCAGTGTCCTTGTAAGAAAATAACTAAAATTCTGTTTAATTCCAGCAAAACCAGTTGAGCACTTGGGTATTGCATAATGCATTTTAAAGGTGCTTTAAAAGAAGTTAGACTTTGGGAAGACAATAAGGACAAGGAATGGGACAGTATTAAAGAATAAGGGTTAATGGTATAAAAGAGGGTAAGGCTGTACCTATACTGAACAGGACTAGTTTTGCTGTAAATGCCAGTTTAGTCAACTCAAACTCACATAAACTAAACTAAACAAAGTGAAAGGAATTTGTGGGTTCACTGAACCAAATGATAGAAAGGGTAGGAATGGGCTTCAGGGACAGCTAGATCCAGGACTGAAATGCCAGGAGAAATACCAATCCTCTTCTTCCAACCCCCCCCCCCCCAATCTCTCAGCCCCTTTCTCCCCATGGCCTACACAGAAGGGCTTTCTTTGCAAAGGAGGAAGATGGCCCCAGGCAGATCTGGACCCATACCTTTGACTTTCTACCAAAGAGGAAAAGAAATCTTCCCTTCTGGTTCCATTTGAAAGAAGAGAAACAAACACAAGAGGACTTGATGTGCCCACTCTTCTGCACAGAGTGCGGGGCACTTTTATTGGCAGCCCTTCTAGAACCAAATAGCTGGACTGGGGAGACATGTCTCCCGAAAGAGAACAGAATGCTGGTCTTGGCAAACACGACAAGGTAAACCAGTGTAAGCCACGTAATCTTTTTTTTTTTTTTTTAATGAGGATCCACAGATTTTTTTTTTTTATTAAAGTAATCTCTATGCCCACTGTGGGGCTCAAACTCATGATCCCGAGATCCAGAGTTGCATGTTCCACTGACTGAGCCAGCCAGGTGCCCCAGGGGTCCATAGTTTTTAACGAATTGTCAAAGAGCTCCCTAACCCGAAAACTTTGCCGTAGAAGTAAACTTGATGGCCACCCAGTTCACTTCTCCCATTTTGTGGAAGGGATACTGAGGTGCAGAGTTTGGGTGATTTTCCTAAGACCACACAACTATGACAGGATTCCATATTGATTTGATGTGGGTTGAGGAAGGGTATATGTGAGAAGAAGCGGTCGAAACCTGGTGTGAATGTGAGAGTCAAGACAAATGTTGTCTAAGTGATGACAGAGTCCTGCCACGAAGGAGTTTGGGGAAAGCAAAAGTTGTGAATGTGGTGAGGCTTATTTTTAAACGGTAGAATTTTTGTAAAAACTTCTAAAGTCAACAAGGGCCACTCTGGTTAAGTTCCAAGGCCTCCCCAGCGTTTATAATCTTTGAGGAATTTTTAAGAACGGCGAGGCTCCACCTGACTGGAGATGGGCAAATGTTCTGACTTTCCAAAAGAGGAACCAGCATATTCCAAGAAGCGCAAGCTGGCGAGCTGGACAAGGCTCCAGTGTGGGCTTGTTAAGAACAGGTTATGCCAGACAGGCCTCATTTCCATTTTTGAGGAAGTTCTCGCCCTGGCAGGTCACTTAGGGGAATACTCTAGACCCCAAGACTCCTGGCTTGTTAAATCTGAAAAGAGCCTTTTGGGTTTAAAAAACCAGGGGAGGCAGACTAGCGACCCCCCAGCTGAATTCAACCCTTGGACATTTTATTTTTTAAGATTTATTTATTTATTTGAGAGAGAGAGTGAGAGAGAGCATGAGTGGGAGGGGGGCAGGGGGAGAGAATCTTTAGGCAGACTCCCCACGGAGCTCAGAGCCAATGTGGGGCTCCATCTCACGACCCTGCGATCACGACCTCAACCGAAATCAAGAGTTGGATTCTCAGGGGCACCTGGTGGCTCAGTTAGTTAAGCGTCTGCCTTTGACTCAGGTCATGATCTTGGGGTCCTGGGCTTCCTGCTCAGCAGGGAGTCCGCTTTTCTCTCTCTCTCTCTCTGCCCCTCCCCACCACACATTCTCTCTCTCTTTCAAATAAATAAATAAAATCTTAATAATAAAAAAAAGAGTCAGATGCTCAACCTACTGAGCCACCCAGGCGCCATGAACTCTCAGACATTTTTAATAAATGGGGAAATTTCCCGTTAAGTCTGCCTTTCTGGCTTCATGATGACACTGGTCCACGTTGCTGCCTGGCAATGCACACTCCAGTTCACCCCCGGCTTCATCATTCCCTACTGCCTCACCCTTAGCCAGCTTCATTCATTATCGTAATCTCTCTACTCCGGAGGGCATTTGAGTGTATGACCCTGATCTGATCTGCCCACATTATCTTATAGAGACTCTGAGGAAAGAAGTGGGGCAGAGGAATCTCTGATTCCCCATGGAACAGCAATCTAGCATGGGCTCCTGTCCACCAGGTAAACACTAGAGACGCTATAGAAGCAAAGAGAAGCCTGAACTTGAGAAACAAACCTAAAAACCATGAGAACTCCAAGGAAGACCAACTAGTATGTGTGTGGTGGTAGTTTGGGAGGACTGGGCATCAGCCTGGGGATAGAGCAACCTGGTACATCAGTGGGAGGGTGTAATGAAAGGGTTTTTATTATTATTATTATTATTATTATTATTCAAGTATAGTTGACACACAATGTTACATTACTTTCAGGTGTACAACATAGTGATTTGACAATTCTGTATGTTATGCTATGCTCACCACAAGTACAGTTACCATCTGCCACCACATAACGCTATTACAATACCATTAACTATATTTCCCATGCTGTACCTTTCATCCCCATGACTTATTCATTCCACTACTGGAAGCCTGAACCTCTCACTCCCCTTCACCCCTTTTACCCATTCCTCTTCCCTCTGGCAGCCATCGGTATCCGTTTGTTCTGTGTATCTGTGGGTCTGTTTCTGTTTTTTGTTTGTTTGGTTTTGTCTTTTTTTTTTTTTAATATTTATTTGTGAGACAGAGAGAGAGCATGAGCAGAGGAAGAGAGAGAAGCAGACTCCCCGCTAAGCAGGGAGCCCCACACAGGGCTCCATCCCAGGACCCTGGGATCATGACCTGAGCTGAAGGCAGACACTTAACTGACTGAGCCACCCAGGTGCCCCTGTTTTGTCTTTTAGATTCCACATATAAGTGAAATCATCTGTTATTTGTCTTTCTCTGTCTGACTTCTCTCACTTAGCATAATACTCTCTAGGTCCATTTGTGTTACCACAAATGTCAAGATCTCATTCTTTTTTTTTTTTTTTTTTAAGATTTATTTATTTGAGAGAGAGAGAGCGTGCATGAGTGGGAGGAGGGGTGGAGGGAGAGGGAGAGAGAGAAAACAGACTCCGCGCAGATCGCGGAGCCCCATGTAGGGCTCGATCTCACAACCCTGAGATCATGACCTGAGCTGAAACCAGGAGTCCGATGCTTAACTGACTGAGCCACCCAGGCGCCCCTCCACATGCATTGGGACAGTCACTGCCTCCCCACCGCCTCTGTGTGACAGAAGCTGGGAGCAATAGTCCAGGTTTCAGGTGTTGGCAGGCTTACTATCAGGGCACCCCAGCAGTGCCCCAATAATGAAAACAGTTGTGAAATAGTGGAAACAGGTGTGGGCTGACCAGCTTCCTTCAGACATTTGCTTCTCCCCATTTCTTCATCCCACCACCAGGGCTGGTAGCACCCCATGGGGGAGGCTTCCCTCTTACGGTACTGCTTCCTTCTAAGAGTTAGGAGTGAATCTCTGACTGGAGGCTTAGCCTGGTGGCCCGGGAGCAAACAGGGAGGGGAGGACAGGGCTCAGCAGCGACTGTGTGGTGCCTGGGGCTCTCCGCCTGGCTTTATGCAAGCCCGTCTGTAACTCACAGGGAGATGCAACATCCCCGAAGGGCACGAACATCCCCAGCAACAAAAGGGCATGACCATCCCCAAAGACAAGGCAACAAGGGTTCATGGGCCAAAATACCGGCACTGGAGGAGTACATATTCCATTTAAAAAGGAACATACACATGCAGAAAATGGAACAAAATATTCACATGAAGCCAATTAATAAGAATTTAAATAACAATCTTCAAACACTAGGAGAGAATATTAGTACATGGCGTGGTTATAGAGCATGTCCATGAATTCTCTGATAATCCTCTCTTGAAGAGATGATGAATTCTCCTTTCCTTGAGTATGGACTGGACTCACTGAGTCACATCTTATAAATAGACTATGGAAGAGACAGTGTGTAACTTCCAGGACTAGGTCATAAAGGCATCATAAAGGTCTTCCTTTCTCTCACTCTTTTGAAACACTTATTCTAGGGAAAGCCATCTGCCATGTCATGAGGACGCTCAAGAAGCCCCATGGTGAGGTCCACGCAGTGAGGAACATAGCCCTCCTCACAGCAACCAGAAAAGAACTGAGACCTCCTGCCAATGGCCATGGAATGAGCGATCTTGGAATCAGATCCTCCAGCCCCAGTCCAGCCTTCAGACAACAGCAGCCCCGGCTAGCATCTTGGTTGCAGCCGTATGAGAGATTACGAGCCAGAACCACCCAACCAATGCTCCTAAATTTCTGACCCACAGAAACAACTATGACAAAAAGGTAGAATTCTAGAAGATGTAAAACATGGAAAGCTTAAGCTATTAGATTGTATAGAACTCCACAACCCAAATCAGAGGGCACCCACCTATGTGCGCTTCCAAGCACATGTGGGATATTTACAAAATGTTTCCTGTGTACCAGCCCTTAAAGGAAGCTTTAATAAACACCAAAGAATTGGTTTCACACAGACTATAGTCTCTGATCAATAAAATTATAACTGGGGGGGTGGCAGAACGCGTGAACTGTTTTTGGTTTTGTTTTTAGTTTAAATAAATTGAGAAGGAAGGGAGTGAGGGAGGGAGGGAGGAGGGAGGGAGGGAGGGAAGCCTGCCTGGGATTCTCTCCCTCTCTCTCCTTCTGCCCCTCCTGTTGCCCACTCTCTAAATAAATAAATTAAATAAATAAATAAATAAATAAATAAATAATCCTCTAGGAACTTGAAAGGACAAATGGACAAAAGTTGTAAATAGATCCTTTTCAGAAATTAGCAAACATTTAAAGAAATGTTCAAAAAAAAAAGAGAAATGTTCAAATGTTTTAGATACTGAAGAAATACAAAATTAAAACAAGAATACACATGACTTGCACCCTCGTCAGAAAGGCACAAATTAGAAAGCTGGGTAAAGGCACAGGCTGAGAAGTATGGTGGCTACTGGCCTTCTCGATGATAGACATTCATCATATCCTACAAGGACCAACACGTGGATCCAGGCCAGCCTGAAGCTTCTTGCTGCAAAGCTGGGTTCTCAGTCTCACCCTGTTCAACCTCTTATCATGACTTAGATGCAGAAAACAGGCTGGGAGGGCAGCTAATATCTGGAGGATGGCATCATGATTCAAAGGGTTTCTGCAGGCTAGCCAGACCATGTTGGAAGTGTGGTCCTCAGATTAGCACCGTCAGCATTACCCAGGAACTTGTTAGAAATGCAAATTCTTGGTCCCCACCCTGACTTAATGAATCAACTCTGGGAATGGGGCCCAGAAATCCATGTTTTAATAAGCCCTCCTGGTGGCTCTGATGCCCGCAAGAGTTTGAAACTGAAGTTTTAGACCAATGGGCTGCCACCAACAGCATCCAATTTAACAAGGGTAAATGTAAACCTCCTCCCTCCGTCCACCCATCCATCCAAACCCAAAAAAGAAAAAGAAAAAATAACAACAACATTATAGACAAGGGACATAAGTCATTTCACAGCCCTTGTGCAAAAGGCTTAGAAGATTTAGAGGGTTTGTTTTCTTTTGTTTGTTTTCTACTATAACCTTGAGATGAATTGTCGGTATATGACAGAGCTTTCCAAAAAGCCAATCTATTGACGAGCATCTTGGTTACTTCCAAGTTTTGGCAATTATGAATAAAGCTGCTATAAATGCAGGGTTTTGGGTGGACATAAATTGTCAATTCCTTGGGTAAATACCAAGAAGCACAACTGTTGGATCATATGTTTAGGGAATGTTTCGTTTTGTAAGAAACTGCTGAACTGCCTTCCAGAGTGTCTGTACCAATCATTCTGCACTCCCACCAGCAACGAACGAGCATCTCTGTTGTCCTACATCCTCGTCAGCATGTGGTGTTGTCAGTGTTCCGGATTTGGGCCATTCTAATAGTACCTCGTTGTGATGTTCTGTTTTGTTTTGTTTTTTTAAGATTTTATTTTTAAGTCATCTCTACACCCAACATGGGTCTCGAACTCACAACCCCGAGAGCAAGAGTCGCGCATTCTACTGCCTGAGACAGCCAGGCGCCCCATCATTGCTGTTTTAATATGCATTTCACTCCTGACCTATGATGTGAAGTATCTTTTCATATGATTATTTGCCATCCCATATCTTCTTTGGGGAGATGTCTTTTCAAACCTTCTGTGCATTTTTAAGTCAGGTTGTTTGTTTTTGCACTGTTGAGTTTTAAGAGTTCTTTGTATATTTCAGATAATGGTCCTTTATCAGAACTGTCTTTGGTGAATGTTTTCTTCCAGACTGTGCCTTGTCTTCTCCTCCCCCCAGCAGTGTCTTTCACCGAGCAGACGCGCTTACATTTCATGAAGTCTGGAGTATCAAGGATTTCTCTAATGGATGGCACTTTCTGCATTATATTTACAAAATCATCACCATACCCAAGGTCATCTAGATTTTCTCCTGTGGCATTTTCTAGGGTTTTATAGGTGTGCCTCTTATATTGAGGTCTATGAACCATTTTGAGTTAATTTTCCTGAAGAGTTTAAGGTCTGTGTCTAGATTCAATTTTTTGCATGTGAGGTCCAGTTGTTCCAGAACCATTTGTTGAAAAGGTGATCTTTCCTTTGTTGTATTGCTTTTGCTACTTTTTTTTTTTTTAAGATTTTATTTATTTATTTGACAGAGAGAGAGACAGCCAGTGAGAGAGGTAACACAAGCAGGGGGAGTGGGAGAGGGAGAAGCAGGCTTCAACGGAGCAGGGAGCCCGACACAGGGCTCGATCCCAGGACCCTGGGATCACACCCTGAGCCAAAGGCAGACACGTAACGACTGAGCCACCCAGGCGCCCCTGCTTTTGCTCCTTTATCAAAGATCAGTTGACTATATTTGTGGGGCTCTGTCTCTGGGCTCTGTATTCTGTTCCACTGATCTACTTGTCTATTCCTCCACCACTATCCTGATGTCTTAATCACTGTAGCTTTATGATAAGTCTTGAAGATAGGTTGTGTCAATCCTCCAACTTTGTTTTTCTCCTTCAATATTGTGTTGGCTATTCTGAGTCTTTTGCCTCTCTATTTGGCAGTCCTTTTTATGTCTTTGTTGTATACAAAACAACAAAACATCTTGCAATTGATGACACTTTAGATTTGATGAAATGTGATAGTTTCTTGTGGGTATTTCCAGAGATATCTTGTATATATAAAAGCAAATACATAAATGTATTATTTCCCCTTCAAGTTTATTGTCTATATTGTGAGACAGATCTTCAGTCTTTAAAAAGACCTGAGAGAATTTAAAAATAAAGGGAGGGGCGCCTGGGTGGTTCAGTTGTTAAGCGTCTGCCTTTGGCTCAGGGCGTGATCCTGGAGTTCTGGGATCGAGCCCCATATCAGGCTCCTCCGCTGGAAGCCTGCTTCTTCCTCTCCCACTCCCCCTGTTTGTGCTCCCTCTCTCGCTGGCTGTCTCTATCTCTGTCAAATGAATAAATAAAATCTTTAAAAAATAAAAAATAAATAAATCGGAATGTCTGCCCCCTGATGGGTGTTGAGGGGAATTTTTCCATGTCAAATATGGCCTTTAAAAAAAAAATGTATTTCACATCTGCCATGAGCAAGGCTCTGAAGACAGAATTCCTGGCCCCGTTAAGTTTGCATTCTAATAGAAAAGACACAAACACATGATAGATTATGCTTTGATGTGTTCTCTGTTCCAGGTGTATACCAAATGCTGTTATAGCGTAAGGAAGGGAGCAATTAACATGCCCTAGGGATGAAAGCCAGAGTAGAACTCACAGAGTGAGTACTATTCCACTGGGGTCTTGAAGTATAAGAGATGTATTGAAGAAGAGAAAGCAGGAGACGCACTGCAAACAAAGGGAATGTGTGATTAAAACGTCAAAGGGGTAAATGCCAAAGGGCATGCTGGGAGCTGAGAAAGGTGAGGTTGAGTGTGGAGTTGGTGAAGGAAAAGGAAGCATAATAGGGAGCAAGGTTGGAAAAGCAAGTTGGAACCTCTGAATCTGTAAATGGTCTTGCATATTATTCTAAGTGTTTGGATTTTAACCTGTAAGCACTGAGTTCTGGTAAAGAGGTTTTTTTTTTTTTTTTTTTTAAGATTTTTAAAGTTTATTTCAGAAAGAGCACATGAGGAACCTGGGGGAAGTGGGGTAGGAGTAGAGGGAGAGGGAGAAGCAGACTCCCCACTGAGCAAGGGGCCCCACATGGGGCTTGATCCCAGGACCCTGAGATCATGACCTGAGCCGAGGGCAAATGCTTCACTGACTGAGCCACCCAGGCACCCTATTTTTTTAATTTTTAAAGTTTTTATTTATTTTTTTAGTAGGTTCCACACCCAGCGTGGGGCTTGAACTCATGACCGCAAAATCAAGAGTCACATGCTCTACCGACTGAGCTAGCCAAGCATCCCAAAGAGTTTTTAAATCAGGTACAGAAGAGCTCAGATCTGAGCTTTAGAGATTCTTCTGGCTGTGGCGTGAAGGACAGACTGGGGAGAGAAAGACCAGGGAGACTGGTGAGGAAGCTACAGGAAAATCCCAGCTCAGTTGATAGGGAAAGTGGCAGAGACTAGCAGTTGTCTCCAATTATCCCTTCTTCCCTTCTTATAAGAACAATAGAATCTGAAAACATCAGCTGGGCACATAGCTATCCAGGATAAAGACTACATTTCCCAGCCTCCCTTGCAGCAAGGTGTGGCCATGTGCCTAAGTTCCAGTAAATGGGATGGAAGAAGTAATATACAAAATCTCTTAGTGGTCTCATTAAAGAACCACCTGTAAATTCTCCCCTGCCTTCTAATTGTAATCTACGAGTGATGGCAAGTCATCTGGGACCAAGCTAAGGAAGATGACTTAGTGATGGCAGAACAATGACATGCAAGGAGGCTAGATTCTGCCACCATAAACTTCCAGATCAGCCTGTACTGCTTATTCCCAGATGACTATGGTTATGTGATGGGGAATAAACTTTATCTTGTTTTAGTCCCTGTTACTTGGGGGTCTTTGTTACAGCAGCTGAACTTCTGCCTTTCAAATACAAGAACCTAAAAAGAGGTGGAAGACATTGGGCACGGTGAGGAAATGATGTGTGAATAGTAAGTGAGACAGTCAGTTAAGTTGGAGACACAGAAAAAAAAAGGAGGTTTTGGAGAAAATATAAATTCATGTTGGGACCTATTGGGTTTGAGTTGCCCATAACGGTTCAAGGTAGTTTCAATGTAAACATCTTTGCTGCAAGATTCTCATGGCATAATTGGCCATAAGGCAATTTTGCCATAAAAGATAAAGAAATAGCTGTTGACAGTTTGTTGGTTTCATCAACTGGTTAACAGTTTCACTTCTCCATTGACTCAGTACTCCCCTTTTTTTAAAGTAATCTCTACACCAAACATGGACCTTGGACTCACAACTCCAAGATCAAGTGTGGGCTATTCTGTCGACTGGGTCACCCAGGCACCCCTAAAGGAGCTGGCTCCCATTTTTATATTATATAAATCTTAGCCCACATAATGGTCTATGCAGTGGTGCAGAGCATGGAACCAGCATTTCCCATAGAACTTTGGAATGTCTATCAGGACATTTAACAATATGCCAAGGACAAACAACAGTGTGAAAGGCTTTCACGACATAATACAAAGCTCAGTTACAAATATGCATCCTAGTAATTGGAAACCGATACATCTCTTCATAAAGGAAACATTTTAGAGAATAACGGAAAAGCATGATGCCAAATCAGGGGGACAAATCAAGCAAAAGGGAGAAAAAGTATAAGACTCTTAAACTATGAAAGAAAGACTTTGAAGACAGGTGCTTAAGTACCGTCCACAAAATAAAATCAGTTATTTGCACAGTATTGCCAGGAATCTACACTATACATTTTGAATGTATTCAAATATTTTGTATGTCCCAATAGTCTTTTCAATTTTGTTGTTCATTTTCCATGTTTCATTATGTCCTTTTTAATGAATGCCCCTCTTTATTTTTTGTGATTTTTGTCTTTTATGGCAAAATTGCTTTGCAGCCAATTAGTTATGCAGCAAAAATGCTTGCAGCAAAGATGCTGATAGTGAAAATGCCAGACATGGCCTGTGACACAGGCCTGGGAGATGTGGATACACATGAGCAGAGCTCAAGAGAAAAGTAGGGATTTGGTCTAAATCTGGGTGTCTGGACATATAGACTATACATGGAGCCACGAGAATGCCTTATAAGAGTCTGTTGAATAAGAAAAAGGCCAAGGATAGAAACCTGCCTGTATCAAGTATATTCAGCTGCAGGGAACAGAAAACCCGGCTTTCATGGCTTAAACAAATAGGGTTTTATTTCTCTTATAATAAGAAGTTTGGAGGTGGTTGGATGTTGGTGTTTAGTTAAAGTGGCCCTGTGATGTCAGGACCAGCAAGTATCTCTGTGATCCTCTTGGCTTTCCCTGCTGCTTGTTTCTTCATGGTCATAAGGTAGCTGCTGTGGCTCCAGATGTCACAACCATGTTCAAGGTAAGAAAAAGGAAAGCAGGGGCACCTGGCTGGGTCTGGTGGTAGGCTAGCATGCAACTCTTGATCTCGGGTTGTGCATTCGAGCCCTACACTTTGGGTGTAGAGATTGCTTAAAAATGAAATATTTGAAAAAGATATTTTAAAAATAAATAAAGAAAAGTAAAGAGGAAAGCAGAAACCTTTCCAGGGGTCTTCAGCAGACATTTCTGTGTGTGTCTCATTGGCTGGAAGTATGTCACATGGTCACCTTTAACTACACCTGTAGTGGAAACAGTATGCGAGAAGTAATTGGAAACACTTGTTGGCTCAGCCAGTGAATAGTGTCTGAGGAACACGTCTAAGGGATATTAGAGGTAGAGATGCTACTGAAGACTGAAGACGACTTTGGGCCTTGTTCTTGTCATGCTTCTTCCCACCTAAAGGCCTTTCTCCTCTGCTTGGAAGCTCCACTTGCTACTTCTCATCTAGTTAACCCCTTATCCATCAGCTCAAGTCACCAGCAGCGCTTCCTAAGGAGAACAGTGCCCCAACCTCACCTGGCAGATCAAACCCCCTAATACAGGCTGTCAGGGCACTAGGTGCCTCTACTTGGTAGCACTGGTCATACTTGAAATTGCACTGTTTCTTTTATTTATTTATTTATTTAAGATTTTATTTTATTTATTTATTTATTTATTTATTTATTTATTTATTTATTTGAAAGAGAGAGACTGAGTGAGAGACAGAGCATGAGCAGTGGGAGGGGGAGAGGTAGACTCCCCTGCTGAGCAGGGAGCCCAACATGGGACTTGATCCCAGGACCCTGAGATTGTGACCTGAGCCAAAGGCAGTCACTTAACCAACGAACCACCCAAGAGTCCCTCATTGTTTCTTTTAAATGATCGTTGGAGTCACAATTGTCTCTCCTACTAGACTGTAAGATCTTTGTGGGCCTGGGCCAAGTCTGTGTTTGATCACATTTGTCCCAAGTGTTGGGTACGTAATGACATCCAGTAAATATCTGTTGGATGGAGGGATGGATGGATGGATGGATGGACGGATGGATGGAAGGATGGGTAGATTTTTCAATTGAGGGATTTGTGCCAATTTTGGCAAATTTATTTAAAAAAAAGTAATTTTGAAGAGAGTTTTCTCAACAAAACATGAGTATATTTTTTATGGAACATCAGCTTGCTGAAAGCTAAGGGCTATAGCGTAGTTTAGGCCTCCTATGAATATATTTTTCTTTTACTTATACTCATGAAAAGAATATTGAATACATTTATTAATATATTCATAAGAAGTATATATTCATATTCATTGAAGATATTAAAGGAATTTTTTAAGTGAGCAAATCAGAATATTCAGAAAATGCAGCAAACTGACTTTAGGTGACTTTTTCTGCTTCCAGCTTCAACAGATCTTTGAAGAATTTAGAAAGAGGAGGAATGGAGAGAGACAGGGCCATAGCTTGAGGGGAAGCAAGGCTGAGGGAAGCTGTTTGGGGACAGCTGTGACTCAAGTGGTTTGTTGGCTCAAAAGGGGCAATTCAGAGAAGAGGGACAATGGCTGAGGGGAGAATGAGGGAAGTGGATGGGGCAAGGATTTGGGGGGGCTGGCTGGGAGGGGGTGAACCTTAGGAAAAATAAGTGGAAGTGGACTGTCACTTTGCTGGCTCCCAATAAGCCACACCTTCCAGTGTTCATGCCTATGTGTTGTTGTTCTGTACTGACTCTGGGCTTTGGCCAATGGGGCATTAGCAGGACGATGCCAGCAGACACGTGAGACTTGCTTGTACATTGGGCTTGTCCTGTTGGGGTGCTCCCTCTTGGAACCCAGCTGTCATGCTGCAGAAGTTTGACGTAGCTATGTTGGGGGCAGGGCACAGGAAGAGGGTCCCTGGGCTGACAGCCCCAGCTGAGCCCCCAGCCAACAGCCAGCATCAATTTCCGGCCACGTGAGCACACGCACGCTCCTGGAACTACATCTTCTAGCTTCCGTGGAGTGGCCCCAAATGATGCCATGTGGAGCAGGGGTGAGCTGCTGCTGCCAAGCTCTGCCCACGTTGTAGAATCATAAGCAAATACGAGTGTTGTAGGTTTTGTTTTGTTATGTTTTGTTTTTAAAGAGTTTATTTTTTTAAGTTATCTTGACACCCAATGTGGGGCTTGAACTTACAACCCCGAGATCAAGAGACATGCTCCACTGACTGAGCCAGTGGGTGCCCAAGTTTTGTGGTTTGATGTCAACAAAGTTTTGGAGTGTTTTGCAATGCAATCGAAAGAACTGCTTTTTCTGAGTTTGGGCTTGAATTCTGCTTTATTATAATTTATTTATGATATGCTTCTGGTAATTCTGTCTGGGCTCATCAGCATTGACCTGGCAAGACCACTTAGGGTTTCAAGACTCCTGGAACTTCCTTGAAACCTGGACCCACTGCAGTGGCTCTTAGTGCAGTGGTTTAAGGTCAGACTACCTGAGTTGGAATCCAGTCTTGGCCATTCATTGGCTGTGAGATCCGGGTCAAGCCTGTGCCTCTGTCAGGGCTTCTGGGGAGACGTCACTAAAGAGAAAGGAGGTCATGGAGGAGAAAGCCAAAGCATGTGAAGGTGGACTGGGGCAAGGGCCGACGCCCTGTTGGGGAAGCCGCTCTGCCCTCAGCCTGCTCTGCTGACCACACAAGACCCTCTGCCTCCATCCACAGGGCTCGCCTCTCCCGGTCCCTACTCCTGAGGGACAGACAACAGAGACAGGGCTTGGTAGCAGTGAGACGGTCACAGAATAAGGGACCTGAAACCTGGCAGGGCACAAGCATCTTGCCCTGCCTGGAATCAGAGGCATAGCTGGGGTCCAACATTAGGGGTGGGGCTGGGTGGGGGTTGGGGCCAGAGGTCGCCTAGGCTGTTTGGTTGGTAGGGGAGCCCATCATCATCTTCATCACCACCACCACCATCACCAACATTGTTGACATCCACTGAGCCATTACTATGTGCTGGGTAGCAGTCTACGCCCTTTACAGGTGTTAACTCATTTGCATGCCCTCTTCATTTTATTTATTTGAGAGAGCACGCGCACATGAAGGGGGGAGGGACAGAGGGAGAGAGAATCTCAAGCAGACTCCACGCTGAGGGCAGAATCTGACATGGGGCTCGATCTCACAACCCTGAGAACATGACCTGAGCTGAAATCAAGAGTCAGACTTAACCGACTGAACCACCCAGGCCCCCCGCGGGGACTATCATCACATTGCGGCTAAGGATCCATGCGATAGAGGGCTTTGTAATTTGGTGAAGGACGTGTAGCTGGTAAGTAGCACAGCCAGGATTTGAACCCTGGCAGTCTGGCTTTCAAGCCTGCTCAGAACCGCTCAGTGATACCATCTCAGACTTTGAACACCTTCGCCATAATCCCATGGTCTTGCTTTTCCTCTGTTTCCTCAAATGTCTTTTCACCAGGTCAACACTTTAGCTTAAAAATTGGAAAGCTGCTGTGTTTGGAGCAAATACTCAGGGTGCAATGCACCCCACCACCCCTGCTCCCCAGCCAGCACTGCCGCTGCCCCGCCTCCTATTACATCTATCGGCCATCTGCATATGTTCTTTAGAAAAATGTCTATTCACGTATTTTGCCCACTTTTAATTGGATTATTTGCTTTTGGGGTGTTGAGCTTTATACATTCTTTCTATATTTTGGATGCTAACCTTTTATCATATATGTTGTATGCAGATATCTTCTTCCATTCCGTAGGTTGCCCAGTAGTTTCGTGGATTGTTTCCTTCAATGTGTACATCCAAATCCTTACACTGAAAGCCACTTCCTCCATGAAGACTTCCTGCTTACTCCCTTCCTGGAAATGCATCCCTTCTTTCTTAACTTGCCTGAACTCATTGGTTTTCCCACTCTCATTGCACAGTTTGCCACGATCTGCATTCGTGCTTGGCTGATTATTGGGATGCAACCCAGGGCTCTTCACAACACCCTCAACATGGCCCGGAGTGACATGGCTGGGGACAAACAGCAGTAAGACATGGAGTCCCTGAGAAAGCGACAGTCCACCCTGCCTGAGCTATTCCTGGCACCCTAAATCAAAGCACGATTGCTATTGGCAAAAGAGTTGAGGTCAGGGGCAATCTACAAGGTCGGGATAAATATTTTGATATATTTATCGATGAGTCTTTTCCCTTCCCCTCCTCATTTGTTACTTTTGCTACCCCTCCAGATGTACAGGAAGTTGGCTCATTGTCTCTGGGCAAGGCTGTTGCCGGGCAGAAAACAAAGGTCACCAAATACCAGTCCTCTGCCTTGACTGTCTCCTTAGGTCTATTTTAAGTCCTCGAGTTTGAGAGGCTTTCCTGGGGCAGACAAAAATGTCTTGGAGAAAGGTGAAAGCAGCTGGGCATCCCCTCCCATCGGATGGACACTAGGCCTGGGAGGAGGGAGAGGTCCCAGGTCCCAGGAGCAGCGCAGACCCGGCCCGGCTCCCTGACAGACCTCAGAAGCTTCATGCACAAGCCTAGGAAATGATGGCAGGAGAGTATATCTAGGAGTGGGAGCTAGTTTAGATGGAATTTGCGGAGTTTGGGGGCATAGGGCCCAGGGGGCCGGGAATATGGACATCTCAGCAGTAACCATGTGGAATTGGTCCAACAAGATGGCTTGGCACAGTCTAAGATCTGGGGGCCGGAGTGCAGCAATGGTGCGGGGGCAGGGCAGTAGGGAACTCCTCTCCAAGGAGAACTGCAATGAAGTGTCCCCCCAGTTCAGCAGAATAGTCGATTTACGAAAAACAAAGTTAACGCCATGTGCACCTGTGTTTGCAGCCTGAGATTTCTACCCAGTGCACCTGTTCTTACAATGTGAGTCCTGGGGATCCAATCTGTTCCTGTTCCCAGCAAACTCACTGGGGCCCATCTGCTGGGGCAGGAGGCGGAGGGGAGGGGCTGGCTTTTCCTGAGACACCAGATGACAGTTCCCCAGGGAGCTAATCCTGCCGCTTGCCCGGTCCCCTCAGCTTCATGAGTCAGGGAGCTTGGGAGAGCATGTTGAGGGAGAGAGACTGAGGGAAAGGAGGCTGCATGAAAGTTGGCCTAGCAGGGCGTTTTCCGTCCATTTCAGGGTTAGCTACTGCGCATGTGCGATGTGCCAGGTCCTAGGCTAGGCGCTGACGGATAAGGAAAGGAAAGAATGCGGGACAGCATTGTGTTGGAGCCTGGCATACAGTAGGTGCTTCATAAATGCTGCATCCCCCAGGCTCTTCCTGGAAGGATACGAGATGAAGCAAATACGTTTCATCCTCAAGGATCTTAAGCTCCTGTGAGAGGTCAGGACCCTTGTGGACGTTTCTCTACAACCCAGGCACAGTAAGCAAAGTAGCCCAGGCCCAAGGATCCAGGGCTTCAAGGGAGGAAGAGAGATCCGATTGAGGCTTCACGGAAGAGACACCGTGGGAGGGTTGAGTGTGTGTCTAGGAGAGGTGGGACATGAGGAGGGGGACAGGGACAGGACTCATGGGAAGCTGTCAGGAGACTGAGCCACAAGAGAACACATTCTGGCAGTTTCTAAGCTCCAGAGTGAAAGTTCATGTACAAATCAGTTGTTTGGAATTCGGAATGCATTTTCCCATGGGAGCAATACCGTAAATGGAGGCTGGGTTCTCAGGCCAGAGCATGGAAGCTGATATACCCCACAGGGTTATTCATCAAGATTACGCAGAGCTATTCCCCAGATCAGGCCTCGAGAGCTGGGAGCCTGTGGCACAAATCCTTTCTGGGTGGCTGGACCTGCCTTAGGCCAAGGTGGTCTTCTTGTCTGTGCTTTGGTATGGTTTAGGAAGGGATTAAACTTAAAAAGGCATAAGGTTAGTTTTAATTGTATTCAATAACAAAGCTACCCGCTGACATACATTTATAATTACATATTAAAGGAATAGTCAGTTTGCAGGACAGAGAGATGAAATAAGGTCTAAATTGCTATCAAATCAGCAGCCGGGCTAGTCTTAGAATTTTACAGTGGCCAAAACAGTTCTGTTTGATGTAAATACTTCCTAATTCCTAATCCAGTATGACTGGTGTCCCTATAAAAGAAGGAATGTGGACGCAAACACCCACACGGGGGGAATGCCAGACGAGAGGACGGTGTCCATTATGTTTATGCTTCTATGAGCCAAGGAATTCTCAGGACTGCCAGCAAACCGCTCAGATAGGCATGGACCAGACTCTCCCTCGCAGCCTGCAGAAAAACCCGATCCTGCTGATACCTTATCCTCAGACAGCTGGCCCCCAGGACGTGACGTTTTACACTTCTCTTAAGGTTGTGCTACTTTGTCACTGCGGTGCTAGAAAGGAATACAGCCTTTACAGCGGTAATCGATAACGTAACATCTAGCGTAACCCCATCACCTCTGTTGCAGCTGGGCCAGGGGTCTCCAACAAAGGCAGCCGGCGGCAGGACACGGCCTGCCCCTGGAGCTATGCCCAGCACGCGCTCCCAACACCAGCCACCCAAGCAGATGGGATTTCTTAAAGGATTTAAAGGAAGTACATGGGGGGTGCCCCGCTGGCTCAGTTGGTAGAGCATGCGACTCTTGATCTCAGGGTTGTGAGTTCGAGCCCCACGTTGGGTATAGAGATTACTCAAAAATAAGATCTTAAAAAAAGGGGGGGGGGGCACCTGGGTGGCGCAGTTGGTTAAGTGTCTGACTCTTAGTTTTGGCTCAGGTCGTGATCTCATGGTCATGGGATCCAGGCCCACATTGGGCTCCACACTCAGCTTGGATTCTGCTTGGGATTCTCTCCCTCTGCCCCTTTTGCTCGTGCTCTCGCTCTCTCTGTCTCTAAAATAAATAAATAAATCTTAAAAACAAAAAAGTGCAAGACCCTCAGAGAAGTGGAACACAGGTGGCAGAGAGGCGCTGAAACCAGGAGCTCCATACGCAGAAGCCATGGAGAAACCATGCACGATCCCCCAGCACCCGTGCAGAGTGAGAAGAAGCTCACCCCGCTGCTTCTGGGGGGCTGGCAGAGCCCCGTTATCCTGAATAATGGGCCAGCCTCCCAGATGCCTGGCCTCCTCACCCACTCCCCTGGGGAGCCTTGGGATAATCTCACCCCTTCCAGGTGAGATGCCCGAGCTGGCCTCTGCCTCCCTGTAACCAGAGAGAGCCTAACACGTTACGACATTATGACACACAGCACGTGATCCCTGTAAAAAGTATAGGAGACACAGACAAGGCACTACAAGAAAATAGTCACCTGTGACCCCACCGCTCAGAAACAAACACTGTGCCTATTTCAGTGTTCCTCCTTTCTCGGTCTTTTGTTCTATGCACGTACTTTTACAAAATAAGGTAGTACTATATATGCTGGTTTAGATTACGGCTCTTGTCTAACTAGCGCCTAATAAATGTTTTTCAAAATTTTTTAAGATTTTATTTATTTATTTGAGAGAAAGAGAGATAGCAAGAGAGCACAAGCAGGGGTGAGAGGGAGAAGCAGGCTTCCCGCTGAGCAGGGAGCCCGACATGGGGCTCGATCCCAGGACCCCAAGGTCATGATGTGAGCCGAAGCCAGATGCTGAACCGACTGAGACACCCAGGCGCCCCTAGACATTTTCAAAACCAACAAAAATTTGCCATTATTTGCAGGCGATGTTCCGTTGCGTGGGATGTGCATTAATCAATCTCTTGTTGTTAGAAATTCAGCTTGTTCCCAGTTTTCACGTTCATGCCCTTTGAGCTAACAATTTTACCGCTGGAAATATATCCCACAAGAGTGAAGCACTAGTTTCTGAGAGCATTTTACAGAGATATTTATTGCAATATTATTTTTTAAAGATTTTATTTATTTATTTATTTTAGAGAGAGAGAGCGAGAAATGTGCCCATGGTAGGGGGAGAAGCAGAGGGAGAGGGAGAGAATCATCGCCAACATAGGGCTTCATCCCACACCCCTGAGATCAGGACCTGAGCTGAAACCGAACTGGACACTTAACTGACTGAGCCCACCCAGGTGCCCCACAATATTACTGATAATAGCAAAAATCACCGGGACAACCTGGATGTCCGCCAACAGGAGAGTGGTTTAATAATTTACAGCACATTTGTATGATGAAATTTTGGACTACTAGTAGGGGTGAGATGGGTGAGTATTATTTATACAAGTATCATGATATATTGTTAATTGAAAAAGTAGGTTGCAAACTAATTGCATAATGTGATTTTTGCTTTCAATTTAAATTTTGTAAACGGAGGTGGGGAACCCCTATATGCATTTTTTCCATATTTGCATCTATGCATATCTCCATGGGGGAAAATAACTCAGGAAACTGTTAATATTGTTCACCCCAGGAGGTGGTGTTGGAGATATTTGACTAGTTACAGTAACTATGTATTCATTTTGCAACTTGAATAATGTAGTAGGAGACATTTTAAGAAGTAACAGAAAAAAAGAACGCCATGCCCCAGTGCAGGGATTACGGGAGGAATTTGAATGTTTAATCCATTCAGAAATGCTTGCAGCACAGTGCAATGAAAAAAAAAAATTAAAAAACCGCAATCAGACAGATCCAGCAATGCCCCTTACTCCTCCCTGACCCTGAGCAGGTCATTAATCTCCCCATGCCTCAGTTTCCTTGTCTGTAAAAGGGGGATGGTAACAATCTCTGCCTGTCAGGGTTGATGTGAGGGCAATGCCAGGGAAGACAGCAAATAGGCATTAACATTTCCACACACACTTAATCCAGTTTAATCTGTAGTTGGTACAATTTAAAATAATGTTCAGTGGAGGGGGAAAGAGCTATATAGCCCCCTCTGCAAGCATGCGAGTTCTGCTGTAGAGGTTGTCCCCAGATTAGCTCCCCTAAACTCCTCATAGTTATTTCCCTTCTTTCATCTCTAAATTGTTGGTGCTTAGCGTGGTGGGCGGGTCTCTGGGGATGGGGAGAAAACGGGTTACCCAGGGGCCATTGGGAAGCTGGGAGCTGCATTCCTTGGCACCTTCCAGGATTGATTTTCACCATTAGCAAACAGCTGAGAGTCCCCTGGGGAGCTTCTATGGGGAAAATGGTATTTTGGGTAAGAAAACAAAAAGTAGAATCTCTAACGTAGCTACGGCTGTGAACCCAGGGAGGACACCTGTCTAGAGGACACCTGTCTAGAGGACACCTGTCTAGAGGCAAGCCTCCTTGGGGTCACTCGGAGATTCTTGCTGCCATTCCCAACCTGGCCTCAGGGTGGCACTGCTCCCTCTGCCACAGTGGCCTTCCCTCCCTGCCTTGCCGGCGAAACTGCAAACACCAGCTGGAACTTTCCAACGCGACAGTCCTGAAGGCTGAGAAGTAACAAAAAGAAAACAGACTCAGAGGGCGTCATGGGCTACAACTCTAGCTCACTAGGTCTCGCTCATGTCCTGCAGCTCACAGCCCATTTCAACCAGGGGACTAGGACTCCATGGTCCCCAGCTCCAAATTTTAGGTCAACTCCATCTGCAGAGCTCTGGGCAAGAGGACAAGTACTCTCATGTACTCTGTGTCCAAAGACTTTTAAGTTATTCAATCAAGCTAATAAGCTGTTAAATAAATTATGTCCCCTCTTCCCAGCTTGACATTAATACCCTTTCATAACAACCTAGAAGACTAGGTACAGATGGAGGATTTTTCAGACTCTTTAGAGGTCAATGTCAGAATATGGTGGCTTGGGAAGAATTGGCTCCTGACTCCCCACCTCCAGCCCTTGACCCATCCCTTCTCTTCCCGAATCACCCCGATCCTCCCACAATGTGAGCACCTTCACATGCGTGGCTGTGGGCACTCCAGCCCATACATATAATCTTTGACCACACCTACACTAATAACCGATAATAATTATACACACACCACACATAGAGTAACCAATTCATACCATCACCTGCACTAATAGCACCCCTTGGCTATTCTGAGGACCTAGGGCATGCACACTGGTAGTGAGGACCACCCCGGGGCAGACGGACCCAGAGAAGGGGCCCCTGCAGGCTTTGGAAGAGGGGGGTGGTGCCAGTTGGGCAGGAATTCGGGGTTCAGGTACCCAGAGTCTAGGCTGGGAGTGTTAGTTTCCTAGTGCTGCGATAAAGTGCCACGAACTGGGTGGCTTAGGACAACAGAAATTTTTTTTTCCTCTGCTCTGGAGGCTGGAAATCCAAAATCCAAGTGCCAGCAAGGCCGTGCTCCCTGTGAAATCCACAGGGGAGAATCCTTCCTTGCCTCTTTCCAGTCTCTGGTGGCTTGTTGGCAATCCGTGGCATTCTGTGGCTTGTGGCCGCAGCACCTCGGTCTCTGTCTCTGTGTTCATGAGGCGCTCTGCCCTCACGCGTCCACGTCTCACGTGAACTGATGACGTCTACAACAACCTTATTTCCAAATAAGGTCCCATTCTAAGGTAGTGGAGTTTAAGATTTCAACATACCTTTTGGGGGATACTATTCAACCCATAACGGGGGGGGGGATGAGGCTGAAGAGATGCAGAGCAGGGGCCCCTCTAGCTCTGGGGCAGGGAGAGAGGACATCTTTAACCCCACCACCATTTGGGCATGCCCCTAGACCTCTGGACTCCCAGAAATCTGAATCGTGAGAGGCCGAGCCCCCCCTTGGGTCCTCGGTTCTGCTGTGGCTACCCCTCGTGTTCAGTGGGTGGCACATTAGGAAAGACCTCGCCCTACAGGTGAGACCACGGTGGCTGCCCCCCAAAACCTTTCACGCTGAGCCCTCAACCATATTGCGGTACAAATAGCAACCTAACATTTATACGGACGATAGAGGCCTACAGTAACTGGAGCGGGGGTGGGGGGCTAGGAGACGTCCTTTCAAAAGCACAGAGTGCCCTTCCTTTCTCTAGGGACAGATAATTTGCGTCTTAATGCAACTCTTCATTTGCCCAGTCTCCAGCTGATGGGAAAGCAGGCTCCTGAGGCAGCTCCAGTGAGAGATAAGGCTCTTTGCCTGAAATAAAAAATTCATGAAGAAAGACTAGGGATCGGGCACGTGGATAGCTGCCAAGTTGCTGTCCTCTGGGGACATGACAAGGAGCTCGAAAAGCCAAATGGAAATTTTCTCTTCTCTCCGGCACCTCCGGTCATGCTCCCCTTGTTCGGAGGGGCTCCCTTCTCTGCTATACCTGGTCACACCCCTTCAGCCTCATTTGAGCCCCTGGACCTCCACCACCAGTACCCATATGGCTAAGGCATTCAGGAAGAGGGTCCCTCTCTTACCCAGACCAGGCCCCTGCCAGCAACCTCAACAAAATATGTGTCCTAGAGCAAGTTGGCACCATCTGACCACCTGCCATCCCCAGACCTGGAGGACCCCCAAGCTGGCTTTTATTTTTCTCCTGGGGGGACCCTACAGATGACTTCCTGTTCCAATTCCCTAACCCACAAATCTGATTGAAATTTGTAAGGTTGGTCAGATGGTCATAACACAACTTGTGAAGAAAACCTTGGGTCTCTTGTCACCATGCTGAGCATACAATGATTTGGATAAGTTAAAGGGGGAAAAATTCTCAAACCATAAGAGCTGGAGAATTTGACTCTCCTGTAGGGATGGGCTTGAGAAATGTGACTGGTTAGCCTATGGTATGCAAGATGGCAGAAGAGTCACAGACACCGTCCCAGAGATGGTGAGCACTGGGGCAGAAACGGGGTAGGAGGGCAGGCTGCCATCAGAGAGGAATCTGCCACAAAGGAAGTCCACCAGACTCTACTCTTAATGAGAAAGGGGGAACTTGAGTCTCTTGCTGCAGAGCTGCCATGCCTCCTCCCAGCCACAGGGGCCGCTGTAGGGAAATCGCACTCTACTGTCCCCTGCCAGCCCCCCTGGAACCCTCAAAGGAACACAGCCTCCTCCTCCTTCATGAGTTTGGGGGCCCCTCCCAGGCTCCCAATGCCGTGGCTCTTGGTTGCCAGTGTTTTAGGCATTCAGGCAGCCCTTCCCATTCCAAGAGGCATGTGGCTTGAGCAAAGCAATCCTGCCCCACCTTCCGGTCCCTGAGAACAACCCCAGGGCCTGCTTTTCAACTCCAACTCCCCCAAACAAAGGGTTTGTTCAGCCATTTCCTCTATACTGGAGATCTGTAAGGGAGAGCACAGATCTCAAAAACCTGCAGGCTTATTTGCCCACAGCCCCACCCCAAAAGGAATAGGAACCCCTCCCACTACATCAACAAAAAGATAAAATATAAGTTCTCAATGATAGACCTGGAAAACTTGCAGTTCAGGTAAAAGGTTCTGGATCTCAAAGTCCAGTGTGTATATGTGGCGAGGGGGTGGAGGTCTCCCTACTACCAATAAGCAACTCTCCAACACCAGCTGGGTGCCTACAGTTCAACTCAGCTCTGACCCTATCTACTCAGATTGTACAGGTAAAGAGCTCAGTCCTATAAGACCGCCCTCCCCTTCAGACGCCCATCACAAGTCCAGATTGTTACGTGTACTTCTGACCAACTGGCTATTATATAGAGGTTCCATGACTTTCTCCTTGGGTTCTATTAACTTGCTAGAGCAGCTCACAGCACTCAGGAGTAAACCTGGTTACCACTAGGTTATCGATTTATTACACAGGATATTAAAAGATACGAGTCAACTGCCAGATGAAGAAATACTTAGAGCGAGGTCCCAAACAAAGGAGCTTCTGTCCCTGTGGAGTTTGGGGTCTGGCATGGTTGCCCATGGAAGCATTCTGATTCCTCAACCTGGAAGCTCTCTGGATCCCCTCATTTTGGGTATGTATGGAGGCTTCATTAGCTACCATGACGGAGTAAATCATTGGCCATTGGTGATTGAACTCAATCTCCAGCCCTTCTCCCCTCCCCAGAGACTGGAGAGTGGGACCGTAAGTTCCAACTCTCTGATGACATGGTTGGGTCCCCTGGAAACCAGTCCCCACACTTAGGTGCTTCCCAAAGTCACCTCATTAACACACACACACAGGATACTTTGACCTCTTTCATTACTTAGGAAATTCCAATGATTTTAGGAGCTCTGTGCCAGAACCATGGAGGATGACCAAATATATGTTTCATATTACAAATCACCATAGCACACTAGGATACCAAGTTCAAGTGTAATTTAATTATTTTTTCTTCTACGTGTGAGAAGTCTTTTGGAGTTTTTTCTTCAGATTATAAAAGTGATTTGTACTCACGTAGAACACTTAAAAACTTTAAGTCTAAAGACAAATGGTGGGGGGAAATTCTATAATCTCCCTACCCAGAGGCAAATTATCAATATTTTGACATATTTCTTTCCTATTTTTGCTCTCTGCCTTTTTTATTTCACTAGAAGTCATACCAAACACATAATTCTGATCAAGAGTATTTTTCCATGATGTTAATAATACTTTGCAAACATATTTATGGCTATGCAACTGTCCATAACTCCCCTAGGCCATGATTTGATCAATTCTCTGCGCTTAGACATCTAAGTTGCTTCTATTGTTTTGCTGATTTAAATGATCTGATTCATATTTCTGCATAAATCCTTGTCCATCAGTTTCATTTCCGAAGGAGATATTCCTGGAAATGAAATTAGAAGGTCAGAGTCTCAAAGGCTATGAACATTTTCAGGGCCTTCTTACATATTGCCAAATGGTTGTTCTGGAAGCTTTCACTCACCAGCTGAGTAAAGGGCTGTCTCTGCAAGCCCTAACTCTAAGTCCCACCAGGTATTCAGGCCAAAGCCACACCAGCAAGTTAGGAGCAAGAACAGGCGGAACTCTCAAGGTTGCGGCTCACAGGGACCGCCGAAGCCTGCGCTTTCGAGCACGAATTCTGGAGGATAAAGGACACAAATAGGAAGAGGGAAGTCTTTTGGACCCCAGAGCTGAAAGGAAAGTGGAGTCCCGAGGCCATACTGAGGTCCAAGAAAAAGCACAGCTGTGAAGAAGGGTGTTTAGGGGCTGCAGCGTTGTGGTTCGTTCAGACTGGGCGTGATGGGCACCAGGGCTAAGTCTGGAGGAGGTCAAGGAAGTGATTTTCTTAAAAACCCATTTAGGAATGGACTCGGGCTGGTGGTTTGCTTCTCAGGCTGGCAAGAGGAGAATGGGGTCATTTCCGAAGATGGGCATGACTAGGTCGAAGAAGAGATCTAAGGCTGGCCCATCGCCCCTTATTGATTTCTACTGCTTCCTGGATGAGTCACTTTGATTGGAGAATCATTTCCTTTTAATTTTTTTAAATCTTGTTCATTTGACTATGTCAGTCACAATGTTTCTTGATAGAACATGGGATCCCTTTCTTTTTAAAGATTTGAGTGATTGATTGATTGCTTGAGAGTGAGTGGGGGGAGGGGCAGAGGGCGAGACTCTTCAGGCAGACTCCCCACTGAGCCCAGAGCCTGACTCCAGGCGGGATCTCACAACCCTGAGATCAGGACCTGAGCCGAAATCAAAAGTCAGACGCTTAACCGACAGCGCCACCCAGGCACCCCTGCTTTCTTTTTAAATCAGGTTTATTTTGTTCTGATTACACAAGTAAAACTTACTCATAGCCGAATATCGTAATATATAGAAAATGTGAAGTGTAAGGAAGAAAATAAAGATCATTTGTAACCTGAACATCAAACACCAAAAGATAACTACTGCGGACATGTTAATATAAATCCTGCCAGATATTTTCCTATACATTCTCTCTCTGTCTCTGTCTCTCTCTCTGTCACACACACAGGAAGGGAGGAAGGGAGGAAGGTAATCATAGTCTACATATAGCTGTCTTTTATTGTGGCAAAATATACAAAACGTACAATTTACCATTTTAACCGTTTCAGTGCACGGTTCAGTGGCATTAAGTACATTTAGATTGTTCTAAATCACCCTCCACTTCCAGAACTTTTTCGTCTTCCCAGACTGAACCTCTGTCCCCACGAAACACTAACTCCCTCCTCCCCTCCTGTCGCAGTCTCTGGATGCCACCGGTCCACTTGCTGTCTCTGTGAAGTTGACTGCTCTAAGGATCCATATGAATCGAATCACAATATGTGTTTTTTTGTGGCTGGCTTATTTCACTGAATGTAATATCCTCAAGGTTCATCCGCGTTGTAGCCTGTGTCAGACTTTCCCTCCTTTTTAAGGTTGAGTAATAAATATTCCAACGTGTACACATTTTGTTAACCATTCATCTGTCAATGGGCACTTGGTACATAAGTAATTTTAAGCTGCCTTTTTCATTTAACATATTGTGGACATTGTCTCACATCAATAAAGTAAGATTACAGTATTATTATTATTATTAAATATTTTATTTTTAAGCAATCTCTACACCCAACATGGGGCTCGAACCCACAACCCTAAGATCCAGAGTCACATACTGAGCCAGCCAGGTGCCCCTACAGTATTATTTTTAATGGCTAGTTAGTATTTTATTAAACAGTATACTCTATAAGTTATTTAACCAGATCGCTATAATAAACACTTGATTGTTTCAAAATTTTTACTTAATAAACCTCCTGGTGATGAACAATTGTTACAGATTTTTGTTGAGAAATATATCACATATGAGAGGATATAATGTATATATAAAGCTTGAAGGATAATAATAAAACAGACATCTCTGTGCCCGCACTCCCTGCTTAAGAAATAGAACATTCTCAGAACCACAGCAGCCCCCTGGAGGCCCTGGCCCATCTTATTGGTCTCTCAACCCCCAGAGGGTCTACTGCCCTGAAGTTTGTGTTAATCATTCCCATGTTTTTCTCCATCCTTTTACCATATGGGTATGTATCCTCTGCCCCAAAAGACTAGATTCTAATATGCGCTTACAGGATAAAAGAACAAGGGTGCTAGGGCTATCATGGTTCCTGGCCTTTCTTTACGGACTTAAAATATCTAATTCTTGGGGCACCTGGCTCACTCAGTCGATAGGGCATGCAACTATTGATCTCAGAGTCATGAGTTTGGCCACGTGTTGGGTGTAGAGTTTACTAAAAAAATGTATATATAATTCTTTCTGAGAGAACCCCTCCTCCAACATTGGTGTGATTTTCCACCTCCTTCAAAGAACCCCCCCCCCAAGGTTGGTATCACTTTAGAATCCCTTCCACCCCCATTCCCATCCAACCATTAGGGCAAATCCGTAGGAAAAATAATTTCCCACAGTATATTTTCCTGAAATCTGAATAACGGGTCTAGAGGAACACTATGCTGGAGGGCTGCAGCAGAATTGCCCAGGGTGGCCTCTGGCGTCCCCAGCTCACCACTTTGGAGACCCCTCCTCTCGGGTAGTGCTTAGGTCTTCCTGATTCTTTTCCTGACCACCTGTAGATAACTCTCGGACAAAATAAATACACAAACACTCGTCTCTAAGAACAGTGATCTCAGACACCATTTTTTAAAATGCACAACGAGGAGACATTTAATTAAAAACGCGGGGCACCTGGGTGGCTCAGTCGGTTAAGCATCTGCCTTCGATTCAGGTCATGGTCTCGGAGTCCTGGGATCGAGTCCCACGTCGGGCTCTCTGCTCTGTGGGGAGTCTGCTTCTCCCTCTCCCTCTGTACTCTCTCTCCCAAATAAATAAAATGTTAAAAAAAAAAAAACAACCCAAAAACACAACAGCTTACAATTTCTGCTATCCCAAATGAATATGGGCTTTTTCATGATTATTTGGAGAAGTTTTAGTCCCCCCTTTACCTCACCCTCCTATCCAGACTATAGTTTCGGTTATCCTCAGACATCTGCAAATCCTTTCCTTCTTGCTTCTGTACTATTGCAAGACCTTGTGCAAAAGGAAATCTCCCTTGGTGATCGCAGAGCATGGAGTCTGGGCTAGTGTGCTAGTGTTTGCTACCATTTACTTCACGCTGGCCGTGTTCCCGGCACTCTACACAGATTATCTGAAAAACAAATTTCACTAGTTTTGCATATAAGGCAACTCGGGTTCAGTCATGCATCCAAGGCCACTGGCTGGTGAATGATCAATTTGGAATTCGGATCTGGTCTGTGTCAAGTGTCTGTGTGTAACCACTATGCTCTTTATTCTCTTTTTGGAAAGGGTTAAAGTCGTGCAACACCCAACATTTCCCCCCGGGTGTATTAGTTAGGAACAGCGGCTGTAACAAAGTAGCACAAACCCGGCAGCTTACAACCACAGAGCTGTACTCGCCACAGTCCTGACGGCTAAAATCCAGGTTCGGGCAGGATGGCTCCCTTCCGTGAACCTCGCTCCGCCTAATAACTTCTGGCGGTTCCGGCCGTCCTTAGTGTTGCTAGCAGTGCGTCACTCCAGCCCCCGCCTCTGTCGTCCCAGGGCCTATTTCCCTATGTCTCTCTATCCAAAATTTCCTTTCCCTTCTCTCTTTTTTTTTAAGTTTATTTTTTTTTTTAGCAATCTCTACACCTGACGCTCCTGGCATTGGATCTAGGGCCCACCCGAACCCAGTGTGATCTCACCTTACCTTGATTGTATCTACAAAGACCCTACTTCCAAATAAAGTTACAGGTATCAGGGGTAAGGACCTGAACATATCTTTTTGGAGGACACATTCTTTTTTTTGTAAGATTTTATCTATTAATTTATTTGAGAGCGAGAGAGTGCCTGCATGAGCAGGGGAAGGGGCAGAGGGACAAGCAGACTCCCCTCTGAGCAGGGAGCCCCCATGCCACCCAATCCCAGGACCCTGAGATCATGACCTGAGCCCAAGGCAGACGCTTAACCGACTGAGCCACTCAGGCGCCCCTACCCTGGGCATTCTTGTCAGCAAGCCATCCTCCTGCCCTGTATCCTTTCTGGGGCATGGCAGGACACTACTCTCTGTTCAGACAAGTAAACAGGAGGTGTCGGAGTCCTTTCCCAGAGCCAAATCCACAACAGGAGTGCTGGATACACACTTGTGCTGAGCCACTGAGTGGGACCTCTTGGTGGCAGGCCAGGAGAGACTGAGCAAAACCCAGGATGAAGTGTTTCCCTCTGGTGTCCCGCAGCCGAGCTCTTGAGGACACGGTCACGGGTGACACGCCCAGCTGCAGTCGGTAGTCATCGCTCCTCCGGATGCCTTGCCCTCTGGAAAATGCAGCTCGGCCCTTGTGAGCTCACAGGGCTCAGGGAGTTTGGAGTCTGAATAATAAATAGGCAAAAGTTGTTGAGATTCACAACTCTTTCCACTCCAGATTCTGTAGGTCGAGGAGGGAGGTTTGTTTTGTTTTATTAGAGAAGTCTGTGCCTTTGTTAGCCCAGCAGGAGACTTGAGGGGGTGAGGCGGGAGGAGAGAAGGGGGCTCCCATGCCCACCCCCCCAACCCCCCACCCCCACCCCGCCCCGGTGCTTCACGGGTTTGTAGGTGATGGAGAACTCACCCAGGTAGTGGCCGATCATTCCAGGCTGGATTTCCACCTGGTCGAAGGTCTCGCGGGTATAGACGCCTACCAGGCTGCCCAGCCGCTCACAGGGGCGTCTGCAGGTGCGCCTTCACCACCTGGGGCTCCTGGGGCGGGGGGCTGTCCGGGGGCGCCTGGGCAGTGCAGCCACGGCCCAGCCGGGAGGCGCTGTGAGCCGCAGCCGCTCGCGGGTCGCGCAGCCGGGGGTGAACTTGCCGAAGGTCCGCAGCTTCTGCTCTACTCCCGCCATGGTGTCGGTTCTTGGCAAAGAAGGGAGGTTTGAAGTGACTGAGGGGCCTCAGCTCTTTTCCCGAAAACCTGGCTGGAATTCCACCGCGCCCTGTACACCTAACCACTCCGCAGTGAACTCTCTGCTTGTCCATCCCGCACCCCGCCACCCCCTGGCTCTGAGGGTCCAGACCACCAAGGCAGGCCAAACCACGCGTGGCTCCTTGGGCTCCGCACTCTAGGTGACCTGCAGTTGTTGGGTGAATGAATTAACTTGTAAAGGAGTAAGCGAGAGAGTGCAAGGATCGCAGTTCCGGGCAGCTCTCCGGCCACACCTACTGAGCAGCCTTCCACCTCCTTCACCATGGACAAGGGAGAATTTCCTTCTCAAAGACCCCGGCCCTAGGCTTCGGGGTCTTTTCTGTCTTCTCCCCCTGCAGGACATTCTGTGGGCAGTATGGGACCCAACATACACGACCTCACTTTAGGAGGGCCCCGGGAGAGAGATTTATGGTATGGAACTGAAACCGTTTTCAAAACGTGTGTGCGTGTTTTAACCGTGTCAATTATCAACTGCGCCATAACAAACGGCCTCAAAACTTAATGGCATAAAATAACCATTTTATTGTGCTTATCCATTCTGCAGGTCAGCAGTTAAGACGGGGCCTAGCAGGGGTGCCTTGGCTCCCTGATGTCTGGGGGCTCTATTGGGAAGACTAGAAGGCTGAGGATATCTCAATGGTTGGGGGCTAGAATCACGTGGAGGTGTCTTCACTCACATGTCTGGTCATTTGATGCTGGCTGTTGGCGGGAACTGCAGCTGGGCTGTCAGCCAGAGAACACCTACACGTGGTCTCTCCATATGGGCTAGTTTGGGCTTCCGCGAACTAGCTGGTCATTGGGATCCAAGAGAAGGCGTCCAGGAAAGCAAAGCACAAGTGCATGGCATTTTCACGATCTGGTTTCAGGAGTTACACAGCATTGCTCCTGCCATAAGTGTATTGATGGAGGCGGTCATACCGTTGCCCAGGGTCAAGGTGTGGGAGAGTGGCAAGTTTCTAAAAGAACACATAGACCGGAGTTATTTGTCCATCTTTGGCAAACACAATCTGCTGTGCCTTTGCTTTCTTTTTCTTTAAGTTCTATAATTCACACACAAAGGAGAAAATATAACACGAATAGTTTAGAACTCTTAAATTGTATGTCTCCCTTACCCCCAACCAAAGGTAGGCACCCCCTGAATTTTGCACTTATCATGCTCTTGTTTTCTTTATGATTTTGCCACCCCAGGTTTATTCCTAAATAATATACTATTCAGCTCTGCCTGTTCGCAAACTTTGCAAAAACAGAATCATATGGAGGTATTCTCAGGCGATATTGGTCATTTACTCTTGTACCTGGCAGGATTGGCTTAGTTATGCTGTGGTTGCAAACATCACCAACATCTCAGTGGCTTACATCTACAGACACGTCCTTCGCACTCGTACTACATATTTGTTGTGGAGTGGCTGCCGTTCTGCTCTGGGATCCAGGCTGAAGGAGCAGCCTCTGTCTGGAACATGGCTAATCTCAGCGCAGAAGGAAAAGAGAAGATGGTGGGCCGGGCTGGCTCTTCAAACTCTGGCTCAGAAGTGACCTGTGTCAGTTCTACTTACATTCTGTTGGCCGAAGCAAGTCACATGGCTAAGCCTAAGGTCAGTGGGGTTGCAGATATAATCCTCATACAGGTAGGGGTCCCAAAGGAAGTAGCCCTGGAGGAGCAACAGATATTTTGGATAATAACATAATCTACCCCTATTTTCCCCATTGGTCGCAAGTATTTGTTTCCCTCTTTTCTGCAAAATAAACTCACTCCTCTCAGGAGACAACTTAAATTCTCATCTAACCATGGCACCAAACTTTAAGTCCAGTATTTCATAATACATCAAGTCTGAATGTGGTTTCTCTAGATCTGGAGATCTAGAACAAAAAGATACGTATCCATTCCTTATGATGGACAGAGGAAGAACAAGGATGGAGTAATCCCAATCCATTTAGAAAGGAAAGAATGGGGAACATACGGGCGCCTGGGTGGCTCAGCCGTTAAGCATCTGCCTTCGGCTCAGGTCATGATCCCAGGATCCTGGGATTGAGCCCCACTTCGGGCTCCCTGCTCTGCAGGAAGCCTGCTTCTCCCTCTCACACTCCCCTTGCTTATGTTCCCTCTCTCGCTGTCTCTCTCTGTCAAATAAACAAATAAAATCTTAAAAAAAAAAAAAGAATGGGGAACATAGTAGTCACTGGTCTATGGAAATCTTGAAATTCCCCTAGGCTGTTACCGATCATGGGTGTGAGGAGTGTTTCTTGATGAGGTCCTAGTCCTGCTCCCAGGGAGAGGGGAGATCCTTAGGCTCTGGTCCTTCATGGCCCTTGGCTCTGCCACCTTGGAGATCCTTCTTGTTCTATATTCTTCCTAAAGAGGGGACTGTGAGGTTTTCCCACCTGGTTTTTTGTGGAAGATTGTATTAGTAATAAAAATATTCACTGCCCCTCTCTGTGAGGCTTATAAGTGCTCGCCCCATTGATGACAAACTTGGTCATGTGACTCTCTTGGCCAATGGAATGTGAGCACAAGTGACCAGCATCCCTTCCAAGTAGAAGCTTTATTAGGGTGGCCACCATCTTGATTTGCCCAGGACTACCCTAGCTTTAGCACTGATGTCTTGTGTCCCAGGAACCCCTAGTCCTGGACAAAATGGGACATTTGGTCACGCTGGCTTTAAGAATCATTCTGTGGCCAACCATTCTCTTTTATCCCTTTTCCATGAGGCCAGGAATGCCCTAGTTTGAAGCCTCCCATGAGCCTTAGTCACAGAACAAAGAAGGGGTGCAGCTGGCCTTTATGGACATGTAACGTGAGCAAGAAATAAACCTTTGGGGTTGTGAGCCACTGAGACGTCAGAGTCCTTTTTCTGCAGCCTTGGGCGTAACTTAGCTTAAGCTGACAGAGATGGCGTGACACAGTGGTTTTTATATTCACCCATTCATTCATCCATCTCTTGTTGTTGTCCTGGCAAGCTCTGCCTCTTCCTCCTCTCCCTAAGGTTATGCCAAATTTCTCCTTGAAACTCCGGGACTGTTGTGAGTATGGTTGCCAGATAAAATTCAGAACACCCAGTTCCATTCGAGCTTAAATTGAATTTAAACAATAATAATTTTTTAGCAATTTTTACCAAATTTAAATTGACCAAATTTACTGAATTTAAATGTTGTTACGAGTAAATACATGAAACTAAAAATTTTTTTTTACTATTTAAAATAATTATAACTAGTATATTCCAAGCAATATTTGGGACATTCTTACACCAAAATTGATTTCCTGTTTATCTGAGATTCAAGTTGTCCTGGATGTTCTGTATTTTCACTTGTCAAATCTGGCAACCTTAGGCAACCTTCTGAGGTGCCTTGGAAAAGAATACTCAGAAAATTCCTTTTTCTAAAGAGAGGCAGCATCGTGCAGTGGGTAGTCGCTAAAATTCACTGATCATCAGATTTATGGGGCGGGGGGAGGGGGGTTAAAAAAGGGACCTAGGCATGACCTCAAACCTAATGAATTTGAAACCCGGGTGGGATACCTAGAGAATTTGTACTTTTTTTTTTAAGATTTCTTTATTTATTTATTTTAAAAAATTTTATTTTTGTTGTTAGTTTGTACACCCAACACGGGGCTTGAACTCACGACCCCGAGATCAAGAGTCACAGGCTCCACCCACTGAGCCAGCCAGGCGGCCCTCAGCAACATCTGAAGTCTATTTCCTACTGGCTCTTCCCAATGCCTTTTAAAATACTCTGAACACCCCCATCACTCAGTCTTGCTGCCATCTTGTTTCCAGGGGGGAAGGGGCTTATTCTGTCTACCCTTGATCCAGAACTTTACCACATAGACACCCAAAGATTATCAAGAGCTTTTGGATAGTCAAACCCAAAGGCCTTTTCTCAGTGACTGTTCTCCTTTAATTCAACTGAACAAACACCTTTAATGCCTACTATCCCTGGGGAGTAAAGATGAATGAGCCACTATCTTTGACCTGCAGAGGTGGGGTGTAGGTATAGGAGTGGCTGGTGACTATTATATAAGGAAGTCAATACTATTGGTGAGATAAGAGCCACGACGTCCCGTGTGAACTATGTGGGTTCTTTACCTCGGCACCCAAGCTTAGCACAGGGCCCCGAGCATAAATATTTTTTGAATGAATTAATGAATGATTGAATGAATGAATGAACTCCACAGGAAAATGAGGAAAGGCTTTCCCCATGAAATGACCCTGCAGCAGAGTCCCAAAGGATGAGTAGAGTTTTCCAGGTGAGGTAGTCTGCAGGCAGGTATCCCAGATGGAGTCAGAGGTATGGGAGCAAGAAATAGCATGGCACATTCCAGAAGTGTCGGTGATGTAACCGGTGGACATGGAAGGTGTGAAGGGGGACGGGAGGAAAAGGGCTGGGAGGTAGTTGGAAAGGAGGTGGGGGTGCAAAGAGTTGCTGAAAGCCCTCCTGGGCCTCTACAAAGAGTTAGAACATGGTCACTGGGGGATGGGAAGCCGCTCCCGGGTTTTAACGAGGGAATCGGGTGATCAAAGTTGCATTTCAGAAAGACAGCCTGGCAGCAACTAGAGCTACTAGGAGGGGACGAAACCACTTGGGAGGAGTGTATGGGGGAGAAGAGTAGAGGCCTGGGGCCTGAAGGCATGGCTGGGTCAGCCTCGGGAAAAGGGTCTGAAGTGCAGACTGACAGGGAGGCAGGGAAAAGCAGGGGCACCTGCCACTAGTCCCGGGCCACCCAAAAGTCAAGTAGGGGGGGCTAGAAACCAACTGCTAGGTGTGGCAGTGAGTGGGGGTCATGGTGACCTGTGCCAGAACCATTCCAGTGGAGCAGTGGGGGGAGAAGCAGAACCATAGCCATGGGCACCGCAAGAACATTCCCTCCTCCCCTGGTATCGGTGACCGCGGGCCTGCGCTCTCCTCCGTCCATCTCAGTGGAGATACAAACTTAAAAATATGGAGCCAATGGACATCAATGACTGCGGGCACACTGAATGTTAGTTGTCTACTTTTTAAAAAAAAAGACCTCTTATTTACAGGGCGCTAGTTGGCTCAGTCAGTGAAACGTCTGCCTTCAGCTCAGGTCATGATCTCAGGGGTCCTGGCATCGAACCCCCACTTCGGACTCCCTGATCAGTGGGGAGCCTGCTTCTCCCCGTCCTTCTGCCTGCTGCTACCCCTGCTTTTTGCTCACTCTCTCTCTGTCAAATAGGTGAACAAAATCTTTATTTAGAAAAACTTCTTATTTCAAAATATGTTCAAACATATACACCCAAGTAGAGAGAAAGTAAGTACAGTGACACCCAGGGAACCACCTCCTGCCTTCAACAGGGATCAAGTCCTGGCCAATCCGGTTTCATCTCTACACTCACACCCACATTATTTTGAAGCAAATCCCAAATGTCACATCATTTCACTCATAAACATGTCAATATGTACCTCTGAAATATAAAGCCTTTTAAAAATCATCACAATACAATTAATATACCTTAATGTCATCTGAGATGCAATGTGTTCAGTCTCTGCTTCATTATTTTTATTTTTTCCCAGTCTCTTTTAATAAGGATGCTAACAAGTCCCATATGTTGCATTTGGTCAATCTGCCTCTTGAATTTCTTTTAAGTGTATAATTTTATGGACTCCCCTCTGCATTTTTCTTTGCATTTCATTCATTGAAGAGGAAACAGGACAGCTGCTATCTTGGCAGCTCCGTGGTTGAAAGGGTTTGTCCTCGATCATATGGGCTCATTCCCTTTTGCTTTCTTCTGTCTTAGCAGGCTTTGTGGTGAGGTGTTATCTATCCACAGAAAAGTACATGAACTGGTAAGTGTGCAGCTTGGTGAAATTTCATAAATGAACACACCTGTGTAACGACCACCCAGATCAGGAAACAGAACATTACTGGACCCCCTCCTCATGCCCTCTCCCAGTCTCTACTACCCCACAGCGGTGACCTGGCTTATTCACACTATAGATTTGTTTTGCCTTAATATAAGTAGGCTCATACAACAAGGTCTCTGTTGTGACTGGCTTCTTTTGCCCGACATTGTGTCTGTGTTGTTGCCTCTAGCAAAGGGGTTTTTTCATTTTCCCTGCTGCATCATATTCCTTTGAATAGGAAGATGCCACAATCCGTGTATCCCCATTCTAGAGCTGATGGACATGAGGGCTGTTTACATTCTCAGGCTATTACAAATAGCGCCACCGCGGACATTGGCATATGCGTGTTTCTTTGGGTGCACGCTTGGGAATGAATGCTATGTATGTCCATGATTGCTTAGGTTTTCATTTGGGCTCTATTGCATACCACCTGTGTGAGCCCATTAATTCAACTCTCTGGTCTCAGTTTTCTGATCTGTAAAATGGGGATAAGGATACCAACCCTGTGGCATTACTGTGAGGATTAAAGATAAGAAAACCTGTCAAGTTTTTTAAACAGTGCTTGGCTCTTCGTAAGGGTTAGTGTTATCTCTCATGATTTCTACCCTTCTTGAGGTAACTTCTCAATCTCCCTCACTCCTACCTGCCAAGAGTTCTGTCCTCCCACATTTAAGGTGACCTGGTCTGCTTTTCTCTCGCTCTGGAACTTATCTATTCTCATGACTTCTGCTATCTCGTGTGTGGGCACCGTTTGCAAAGTGTTATGCAAAACGTGTGACGGCAAAATTCCTTGTCTACAAAGCTCGACCTTTCGCCTACTCTCCAGTCCTACTCTCCTGGTCACATGCACTATTCACCCTTTCCCTCGAGTAGATCTGCTACCCCGACCTCAAGAGGTCTACATGAGATGCGCCCATCCTCTTCCATAGTAGAATCACTTTGGAGTCCTCTCTGACCCTTCCCTCCTCCCCACCCCCCGCACCCCAGATTTAATCTGCAGGGAGATCCTGATGAATCTGCCTGTTCCTACACCACTCTTGTCCTTACTCCCTCCGACACGTTCAGACCTTTAGTGCTTTATGCCTGAGCCAGTGTAGTAGCCCGCCGCCTCTTCCACCTGGCGCCCGTCTCTCCTACTTATTCATCACCCTGAACACTGCCACCAGACTGATTAAACTATTGCCTCAGGATAAATAATCACAACAGAGCGCCTCACTTCTGGAATGGTGGCATGAGTTTCTCCATGAACCCTCTCCACAGGGAAACAGTGGTAACCGGTGAAAATTAAAGAAAAAAAATCAAAACCAAAACCATAACTCACAGTCTCTGAAAATGGTCTTAAGGGCACACAGCAAGGGGAGCCTGGGTGGCTCAGTTGGTTAAGTGTCTGCCTTCAGCTCAGGTCATGATCCCAGGGTACCGGGATGGAGCTCACATCAGGCTCCCTGCTCTCTCCTCTGCCTCTGCCCCTCCTCCCTGCTTGTGCTCTCTCTCAGCTCTCTCGCTTTCTCTTTCTCTCTCTGTCTCAAATAAATAAAATCTTAAAAAAAAAAAAAAAAAAGAGGGGCGCCTGGGTGGCACAGCGGTTAAGCGTCTGCCTTCGGCTCAGGGCGTGATCCCGGCATTATGGGATCGAGCCCCACATCAGGCTCTTCCGCTATGAGCCTGCTTCTTCCTCTCCCACTCCCCCTGCTTGTGTTCCCTCTCTCGCTGGCTGTCTCTATCTCTATCGAATAAATAAATAAATAAAATCTTTAAAAAAAAAAAAAAAAAAAAAAAAAAAAAAAAAAAAGCACGCAGCAAATTAAGAGATTTTATTCAAGGGGCACCTGAATGGCTCAGCCATTAAGCATCTGCCTTCGGCTCAGGTCATGATTCCAGGGTCCTGGGATCGAGCCCTGCATGGGGCTCCCTGCTTGGCAGGAAGCCTGCTTCTCCCTCTCCTACTCCCCTTGCTTGTGTTCCCTCTCTCACTGTCTCTTTCTGTCAAATAAATAAATAAAATCTTTTAAAAAAATAAATTTTATTCAATTAAAGTCACTAAATCTCAGTGAGAACAATGAGAGTCAGTGACATTTGATTCTCAAACCTCTTCTCCCCTCTCCTGTCCCAGCTCCGCCTGGGAGCCAAGAACACAGGGCTCCCTCCTCCCTCCGCTCTCAGAAGCGCCCCCCAGAAGGACAGGCTGCCAGCCTTTCTCATCCTGTCCAGCTTCATATGCAAAAGCTCTATTCCTTTTTTTTTTTTTAAGATTTTTATTTATTCATTTGAGAGAGAGAGAGAGAGATAGCCAGCAAGAGAGGGAACGCAAGCAGGGGGAGTGGGAGAGGAAGAAGCAGGCTCCCAGCTGCAAAGCCTGATGTGGGGCTCAATCCCAGAACGCTGGGATCACGCCCTGAGCCAAAGGTAGATGCTTAATGACTGAGCCACCCAGGCACCCCAAAAGCTCTATTCCAAGCAAGATTGGCTGAGAGGACTGGTGCTCATTGCCTCTACCTAGCTCTGACTCATAGGGCATAATCTCTATCCCAGACATCACAGGCTGAAAATACCTGGGCCTCAATCACCTTTGCCCCAGCTTGCTCACAAGGTAGAGATTCTGGGGGCGGGGGGTATGGCAAGCCAACAAGAGTAAAGTCTATTGCCCTTGTCCAGCACTCTGTTCATAAAGCATTGTTGTCACTCTAAGATAAGAAGGCCACTGTCCCTGCCCACGTGCCCCATGTTCTGGAGTAGTCATTTTGCCTAGGAGGTGAAGCAGGCCATAAGAACAGAGAGCTCCAAAGCTCAAAGGAAACTGACTTTATTTGGAATACAGTGTGGGGAACGTCAAGCATTGGGTACTCTCAAAAACAATGGAAATTTTGTTGATAAACAGCTAAGAGGAGTCTGGGAGCTCCATTTGAGCAAGAAGTTAAACCGCCGACTGGCTATTGTATACTGGAGAGAACTAGGGAAAGACACAGCTATGGAGAGCCCTCTTGGTTAGAATAAGCCTCAAAGACTACCCCTGGAAAGGGGTCCAGATTTAGTTGGACAAGACTGCAGAGCAGTTTATGCCCCAGGACAATGTTAAACCCAGTAGAGTAACCAGCCAGCAGCTGGTGGAGGCTAACAGCTGGAGGCAGATAGCTTAACAGAGAAATCAGGTAAAGAGACAAAGTCTTGTGGGTTTTTGGTTTTGGGGTTTGTTTTGTTTTGTTTCGTTTTGTTAGATTTTATTTAGTTGAGAGAGAGAGAGCACAAGTGTGGGGAGGGGCAGAGGGAGAGGTAGAAGTAGGCTCCCTGCTGAGCTGGGACCCTGACACCAGGCTCAATCCAGAGCTCCATCCCAGGACCCTGGGATCAGGACCTGAGCCAAAGTCAGACACTTAACCGACTGAGCCACCCAGGCGCCCCAAGAGACAAAGTCTTGTTAAGACCACTGTCATCCCAGAGGCACTGAGCACATGTCCAAGGCTGTACCCTCTGAAGAGTGACATTAGAGAATACTCTATGAAGGAACTGACTTCACTAGACTAGTCCAGCCAAGTCACTAAACAAGTAAGCAAGCAAACAGCAGCAAGTCCCAGTGTGGGGAGGAATCTATTTCCAAGGTTACCTAAAATATCCAGTTTTCAAAGAAAATTATGACAGGCCAAGACACAGGAATGTATGACCTATATATAACAAAAAAATCAGGCATCAGAAACTACCTTTGAGAGGGTTCAGATGTCAGACTTAGCCGACAAAGACTTCAAAACAATTGTTATAAATATGGTCAAAGAAATACAGGAAACCATGTTTAAAGATGTAAAGGAAGGTCTGATGACAGTGTCTCATTAAGGAGAGAATCTCAGTAAAGAGAAATTATAAAAGAACCAATGGAAATTCTGGAGTCAGAAAGTTCAATAACCGAAAAGAAAAATTCATTAGAGGACCCAGAAGAGGCAATATAACCTTGAAAACGGAGAACAAATTTGGAGGACTCACACTTACCACAAAATCCACAGTAATCATGACAGTATTACACTTAATGAGAGACATATAGATCAGAGAACTAGAATTGAGAGTCCAGAAGGAAGCCCATACATCTCTGGCCAACTGATTTTTGACAAGTGTGACATTCAATGGGAAAAGAAGTGTTTTTCAATAAATGGTGCTGGATGACTGGACACTCACATGCACAAGAATGAAGTTGAACATCTTCCTCACATGACACAAAAATTAACTCAAAATAGGTCATAGACCTAAATGTAAAAGCTAAAACTAGAAAACTCTTAGAAGAAAATATAGGAGTCAGTCCTCATGGATCTGGGATTAGGAAAAGCTTTCTTCAATACGACAACAGAAGCACAAATGGAAGTAGGTAAGCTGGACTTCACCAAAATGAAAAACTTCTCTGTTTCCAAGGACAGCATTAAGAATATGAAAAGACACCTCACAGAATGGGAGCAAGTCTCTGCAAATCATGTATCTGATAAAGGACTTGTATCTAGATTATATAAAGAACACTTACAACTCAATTAAAAAGAAAGGAATAAAATACGGATACGTGCTACCATGTGGATGAACCTTGAAGACATTATTTAAAGGGAAAGAAGCCAGTCATAAAAGACCACATATTGTATGAGTCCATCTACAGGACATGTCCAGAATAGGCAAATGTATTGAGACAGAAAGTAGAGGAGTGTGTTGTCTAGAGCTGGTGGGGGTTGTGTTTGGGAATATGGGGAATGACTTCTAGGGGATAAGGGGATTCTTTTTGGGGTGATAAAAGTGTTCTTAAAATTGATTTTGGTGGTAGTTGCACACTCTGTAAATATATGAAAACCCGAAGAATTGTACACTTTAGGTAAATTGTATTATATATGAATTATGTCCCAATAAAACTCTTAAAAAATAATAATGATAATAGCAATAGTTACCACTCATAGAGCACAAACAATATACTGGGTTCTGTAATTAAGCATTTCACACACATTATGTCATTTTCCCAACATTATGAGATGTTTTCAGCATTCTTTTCTTCATACTATAAATGAAGAAATCGAGACTCAGAACATCTTAGTCCACTTCCCCAAGAGAACACAACCAATAAATGCCACAGGCTGGATTTAAATTCAGATCTTTCTTTTTTTTTTTTTTTAAGATTTTATTTATTTATTCGACAGAGAGAGAGACAGCCAGCGAGAGAGGGAACACAAGCAGGGCGACTGGGAGAGGAAGAAGCAGGCTCAAAGCAGAGGAGCCTGATGTGGGGCTCGATCCCATCACGCCGGGATTGCGCCCTGAGCCGAAGGCAGGCGCTTAACCGCTGTGCCACCCAGGTGCCCCAAAATTCAGATCTTTCTGCTTCTAAAGCACATGTTCTTCAATTGTTTCTTACAGCTTAGAGGAAGGTAAATTTGACTCCTTTCTATTGCATTCAACAAACGTTACTGAACATCTACTGTGAGCTAGGCCTCATGTTTTCAAAAGCGGGTTGAGCTGTATCACAGTCGATCTTGAGAAAAAGCTTAACGTTTCTTATTGCAGTAGAATATACATAATATAAAGATTGCCCTCTCACCCACTTTTAAATGTACAATTAGTGATATTAAGCATATTCATATCGTTGTACAACCATCACCACCCACCAAGGCCAGAATGTTTTCATCCTGCAAAATAGAAACTCTGTACCCATCACCACCCCCTCTCCCAGTCCCTGGTAGCCACTATTCTATTTTCTGTCGCCATGAAAATGACTCTCCTAGGTTCTTCATGTAAGTGGAATCATGCAACATTTGTCCTTTTGTGACTGGCTTATTTCACTTAGCATAATATCTTCAAGGTTCACTCATGGTAGAGCATGCATCAGCATTTTCTTCCTTTTTAAGGTGGGACAATATTCCATAGTACATATATGCGACACTTTGTTTATCCATTCATCCATCAATGGACAGCTGGCTTGTGTCTACCTTTTGGCTGTTGTGGATAATGCTGCAGTGAACGTGGGTGTACAAATATCTGTTTGAATCAAGTAGCACAGGGAAGAACATTTTAAAAGTTAATAGTCATGAAATTATTTTCATGCAAAGTAGAATAAAATATAACCAGCACGTCAAGCCTGTAATATCACAGACATTACTGCTTAGGTGTGCAGGGTTTCTCAACCTCAGCACGACTGACATTTGGGGCCAGATGATTCTTCGTTGTGGGGGCTGTCCTGTTCAGCAGCAGCCCTGGCCTCTACCCCCTAAATGCTAGCAGCCCTCTCTTCAGTTGTGACAACCAAAAAACATCTCCAGATATCAACAATGTCCTGGCTTGGGGGTGAGCTTGCCCCCAGTTGAGAACCATGGGATTTAGTATGAGGCGGAAGAAGGTATTTAATTTAAAAAGTAGGTGAGTTCAATGAAACAATTAATAATAACCAGGTAAGAAAGAGATAGGTTCAAAATTATGAAGGCAATATGCAGATGCTTGGAGCCTTCTATATACTGTGCTCTGATGTCCAAATACTCAGGCAGCTGAGATGAAGCTATGAACTCAGATGAAGGCCTTAACTGTCGTCTATCACTAGCCCTATCTTCCTTTTCATCTTCTCTCCTGCTGACTCTCCACTTGGACTCTGCTCCAAACAAAACAACTTGTATTTTTCCACTTAGAGGCCTCTGTTCCTGTTGTCCTCACCTGCCGGGAATGCCACCCCATCCCCACCCCAACTTCAAGGCCCAGTTCAAATCTCCAAGAATTTAAATCAGAAGAAATTGTTCCCTCCTCTGCATAAATGTTCACCATGTTGATCAGGCTCTATTGCTCACTGCTCAGTCTTTTTGGTACCTCTTCAAGTATTTGTCCTGCATTGAGATGGGACTTTGGTTTATTGTTCTATCTATCTCATTAGTACTATATGTCTTGTGCAGTAAAAATATTTACTCTCTTGTTAATTAATTCCTTATATGGAAAAGCAAAATAGGGATCTCTGGTAGGATGTAAACAGTTTTAAAATAGCTCAATAGCATGAAATTATGCAGCAAGGGGTGTGCAATGCACTTATTTAATGCCCAAGTTTTATTGACTCCTTTTGAGTTAATAGCATAAGGAACTCAATTTTTATTACTGTAATTAAAGATGACGTCAAGAAGAGGAATGCATGGTGACTAAGAAGTCATCTTTAGCCAAACACCTGTCTGATAGTCTGTAGCTGATTATAAGGCTGGAACAGCTTTTCACCTGTGTGTGTGTGAGAGTGTGTTTTATGAGCATTTTCAGTGCTAGGTGCTATGTATGTAAGTACTACCGTATCATTTATCATCCAAACTGAGACCATTTAAAACGAAAGGGGAGGCACTATTAAAAATTTTCCAGCGCAATAGGCCTAAACCAAGACTGTCCTGGGCATAAAACCACCCTATGCATTTTTTTATAGACAACTTTACATGCAGGTTTAAGGAAGGTACGTAAAACATAAACTGGCTATTCATCAGTTTTAAACAGTGAGTGGGAAGCTTTTTCCAATAACAAAACAAGCCAAACCCTTGAATTTCATCATAGTTTGTCCTCATGCAACGACTGCATACTGGGACTTAGAACTTCTAAACACATTTCATCTCCATTATCAGTGAGAAGCTAGCCAGGAAGTCTGGCCATGGAGAACTCTGACCTCCCTTCCTAGACTTTACACAGGCAGCGCTGATTGTGAAAAGAATGTAGTAATTTTTGACTCCTGAGAGCTGATGCTCTCAGGGCCTTTGAGAAATTCCATGAGCATCCACGCTGCAGATTTTAGCACTGTTTTGTCATTTTCGGCACATCCTTTCCCATTTCCCTCTCACTGATTATGGTGATGAGGTCTAGTCTCAAAAACCTTAACCCAGTCCTGGGAACCCTCTTTTGGTAAGGATATTGTAAAGGAAAAGTTTCACCGGCTGGTAGATATTGCTAGTAAAAAATAATCCTGCCTGTGGGGCATCTGGGTGGCTCAGTCGGTTGAGCATCGGACTCTTGGTTTTGGCTCAGGTCGTGATCTTGGGGTTGTAGGATCAAGCCCCACATCTGCTCCACACCCAGTGGGGAGCCTGCTTGAGATTCTCTCTCTCCCTCTCTCCCCACTGGCACATGCACGCTCACACACACTCTCTCTCAAATAAATAAATATATCTTAAAAAAAAAAATTCTGGGCGCCTGGGTGGTTCAGTTGGTTGAGCTTCCAACTCTTGATTTCAGCTCAGGTCATGATCTCAGGGTTGTGAGATCAAACCCCACCTCAGGTCTGTGCTCAGCTCGGAGTCTGAGTTTTTAAAAGTCTCTCGTTTTCCTTCTGTCCCTTTTCCCACTCATGTGCTCTCTCTCTCTGAAATAAATAAAATCTTAAAAAAAATCCTGCCTATGTTGGGGGATGGATAAATGGGAACTTTCTGTACTTTCTACCCAATTTTGCTGTGAATCTTAAACTATTTATTTATTTATATAATTTTATTTACTTAAATGATCTCTACACCCAATGTGGGGCTCGAACTCACCATCCTGAGATCAAGAGTTGCACGCTCTTCTGACTGAGCCAGTCAGGTGACCCGAATCTACAACTATTTTCAAAAATGAAGTGTAGATGAAAACAAATCCTGAATTCTGTGATCCCCACTTCTGAGTGATCCCCGCTTCTGAGGGACTTAAAAAATGATCACCTTAGAGAAAGGGTCTTAAGTGGGCTCATTCTGGGCATCTTTTTTTTTTTTTTTTAAGAGGGGGGAGAGCGAGAGAGAGAATTTTAAGCAGGCTCTATGCCCAGCCCAGAGCTTGACCTCATGGCCCTAAGATCATAACCTGAGCCGAAATAGGAATCCAAAGCTTAACTGGCTAAGCCACTCAGGCGCTCCCCCCACCCCTGCCCCCGTGCAACTTTTTGAGCCTTTGTGATGCAGTTGTGTTTTAGAATTCCTGAACTGGATGGATGTCCCTTTCTGGAACTGTTGGCTGAAGCTGTGCCCCTGACCTGGGGGAAAAAGTCCAACCAGTAGAGCAATCTACCCCTAACAGATGCTTTCTGTGGCTCTGAATCAAGCCAGAGAAATCTTCCCTGATCTTGGGAGCCACTTGAATGCCTTGCCGGACCTAACGAGACATCTCAGTCTCCTTTAGCAGACAGAAGCAGGAGTAGACCGGCATTGGGACAGGCCAGTTTCCCCAGCACGTGTGCAGACATGGTATGACCACCAAGCAGTACTATTTAAAGACAGGAGAACTGGAAAAATGGAGCAGAAACAAGTGTGCCTTCATGCGCGTGTGTGCGTGCCCGCGCATGCGCACACACACACAACTGGCGACAGATTTAAAGTTCTTTTCTGGTAGCCCAAGCTGTGTTACACAAGAGTCAGAACCCTGGGGGTCCTACTGAAGCCTGGGTTTTTCTTTTCCAAGCTGGAAGAGAATATAGAGGAATAAATAATTACTGAAGTGAAACTTTTTTTTTTTTATGGTAAGGTGGCAACTGACTGAAAAATACAGCATTGGCAAAAGATTCTTTCTCCTCCTTCGCCCTGGAACACCTTGGGTGTGGGTTCTCTCAAAGGCAGACCTAAAGGGTCTGGGGCTAAATTCAGGCCAAAGAGGCTGTTTCTGTTCACACTCTAGGACTTCCACGCCTTCAGAATGGGGATGGGCTTCAGGAGTCCCTGAAAGATTTTATGCAGTGGTTTCTGGCTCAGTGCTTATCAGCCTTCGAAGGGTTATTTGGTCATCCTCCATGAAACTTGAGCCACTGGACACTTGGAAGGCTGAACAGGAGGAGGAAAATTCCATTTTTTCCTTGTCATAATCCTGAAATGTGCTGGAAAAAAATTTAACATTGCTACAAATACTTCCCTTCTCTCACTAAATGCTCCTCCCATCTCATCCCCTCTCTCTCTCTTCCAGCCCTATGGTGCCCTGGTAGGTTGGCTCTGTCCACCCTTAAAAGGGGTTGCATTTCAAGTCAGTCAAGTGCTCTATTCTTGGTAAAGCACATGCCACTGCAAAAGCAGTTTCAGGCTCATAGAATTTTAGAACTGGGCCGAGTTCCATGGACCCCTGGAGGTGAGTGGATGGCGAACCAGTCTTGATTTAACGCCTGCGGAGTGCCAGGCACTAGTAGTGCTTACCAGGTTTACTTAATCTCTTTGTCAACTACTATTGTTACTCCCAGTTGCCAAAGAAATCAGGGTGCATGCAGAAGGGTTAAGTGACTTCCTCAAGACCATGCAACCAGTCTAAGTCAACAGCAGGTCTGACTCTAAAGGCTACTTTCCTCCAGGCTGCGTCCACTGGACTAGGGTTATCTTGAAGGCTGGAAGGGCCGTGGGACAGTGACAGGTCCACACAGCCCTGCATGTCCCCATCACCCTAACCCAGCTGGAAGGAGCCAGAGGCTGCTGTCTCCACATCCTTTCCTCTCCATGCGGCTCGGTGACTCACTATCCCCCCCTCCTCTCTCCCGATCATGACCGGTGTTGTGCGCTGTATCCTTGGCTACAGGTGAGTTAGTGGGTCCGCCTGGAGCCGGCGGACTTCGCAGCTGAGCTACCTAGTCGGCCTCCCTCCTCTCAACTTCACAAGACACCTGCCTTTACCCAGCCCCCAAAACAAGCTCGCAGTCACAATTGCTTCTCTCTGCGCACCCCGCCCCCATCAACATCAAACACGACCCATCCTTTCGCCCACCTCCCTTTTCCCCGCCCCCTCCGGGCCGGCCTTATCCAATAGCGTCTCAGCCCACGGGCTAAAGACGTCAAAGGTAACCAACTGTGGAGGACTTCTTTGCCGAGGGTGCCGCCTCCACTCTGAGGAGCATCTCCGCTAACCAATGAGCTGCCCACCGGGTGCAATGAGCTCGCGGGGCTCGCAGAGCAGCGGCTGGGCCGCCCAATGAGCGGTCGGGTTCTGTATCAGGGGCGTGGCAGAAGCGGTCGTCAGGGGCGTGGCGGCAGTTGCTTGGGCGGGGCCGGTAGCGGCGGGAGCTGCACTGGCCAGGGGTTCCGGCTGCATTTCCATGAGCGCCGCCGGCAGCCGCGGAGGTGCAGGAACCGGGCTGGGAGCAAGCTGGGCCGCGGTAGTCAACCACGCGCAGGTAAAACCACGGCGGAGCGAACTCCGCTTAGCCGGGATCGCGCCCGGTATCCGTCCGGCCAAACCGATGAGCCCCGAGGTTCCCGTCGTGGCTCGGCCCATCGCGCTGCTGCCTGCGCCTCTGATCCTCCGGGGCCTGTCACCTGGCGCCTCAGGGGTCCCGAGGGCCCGCTCGCTTAGTGGTGGAGAGGGAGGCAGCCTGGACCGCAGCGGGTGGGATACGCCTTTCTGAAAGCCCTTTGTCCCCTCCTACCCCGGGTACCGAGGATGGGGACATTCTTGATTGCGGCCTCCCTGCCAGCCATCCCTCCATCGGTGCTCACTCTTGGGACCTCTGGGGTCTGAGGAGGGGGTTTTGCTGACCCAGGCCTGATGATGGAGATCTGGGATCCGCACCTGGAAGGAGAGTGCCGAGGGGCCTGATTACAGCTCCGGGTATCCGGGGGTACCTCTGCGTTTCAGAGCTCCAGGGGCGCACCAAGGACCGATGGGTTCAAGTTGTAAGGAGGCAGCTTTTGACCCAGTCGGAAGCGCACTTATTGAGCTTGGCCCCACGCCAAGCACTGTTCTAGGCGCTTCGTGGGCTTTACCCACAGAGAGCTGTCCAGCAGTGTAAGCGGCTGCCTGTCCAGCGAGGCAGCCGGTGTCTTGACCTTGGAGGTGTCCAGGCTGAGGCCAGATGACAGCCACCTGTCAGGGATGCTTAGAAAAGACTCTCACAGGAGGGCTGCATGACCCACCTGTAAGGCCCTTCTCCGCTTACAGATGCACTCTGGGTGACCTTTAATGACTAGCTTAAGAAGGCTGTTTCTGGGGGTCTGTTAGTTGGGAGCTGGGGGTTGAATTCACCATAATGAATTTTGTGGTCTCAACTCTGAAGACTGAGTGTCAGCAAAGAGAATGGAGTATACGAAGAAGATAAGGTATATTTGGCCATCATGAAACTCTGTATTTAGAACTACCCTGGACTGCATTTCTTAATCTCCCCCAAATTCCTCTTTTGGTTGCCCCTCTCCAGGTGGGTCAGTTTCACCTGCATTCCGGTAACCAGATCCAAGGGCAGGTTCCAAGAATAGGCTCAAGAGAGGGGCCTGGGAGACTGTAGGTTTGGCACAGTTAATGTGGTCTGCTCCCCGAGCTTTTCCAGGGCCATTTCGTTACAACCGCATTAAGTCGAGTCCAAAGGAGAAACCATACAGTACCCCTTTCATTACTCCCTGTCATTCGCCTGAATGGAGAGGACATAGTAATCTTCTGAAGGTCAGGAGGCAGAGAAAGAACCTGAACATAACTTGCTGCTTGTTTCAGGACGAATTAATCTTTGAATAACCAGTCAGAAAGCAGACCAGGCCGTAGACTGTGGATGGTCAGCAGGGACTTGGGGGCGTTTTAGAGCTGAAGATCCCTGAACTCACCTAATCCATCTTCTCAGTGCACAGATGAGAAAACTAAGGCCTGCAGAGGTCACAGGGCTGACTGGTCATTGCAGAGCCATGACTAAGGGATGGTCTGTTGACCCTGGATTTAGCCAGTGCGTGACTCGTATTTTACTTGCATTCTTGGTATTTAAATTCTAGGGGAGTCCAGAGAGTTTAGGAGCACAGATTTTGGTGTGAGTGCTCAGATTGGAATCCTAACCTTACTTCTTAAAGCTGTAACCTTGGGCAAGTTAGCTAACCTCTCCATGCATCTGTTTGCTCACCCTATCAAACAAGAATGATGATGGTACTTAGATTGGAAGGTTGTTTTGAGGATTGCATGAGTTATTATATCTGGCACATAGTAACCACTATCGATTTGCCAAATAGGATGTTCTGTTGCCTTTTTATGCTTTTTCCCCCCACATCTATCGCGCAATATTTTCTATCAAGAACTAATTTTTTTTCCTGTCTCCTGCCCCCAATTCATTAAACATATTCCAGATTTCATTGTCGCACAAACGTCTGTGGAGTTGTCTAAGCCACACTGCATTTTAAAAAAATTTTTCTTTTATTGAATCATGTCCTTCATTTTCTGTTAGTCCTCTCCTTGTAATTGCACTGCTTTCAGACGACAAATCTCTCTTATTCCCTTTAAAAAGAGGGAAAGAAATCCTCCAAAGTGATAAACAAAGTCCCTGATAATACCAGTCTTCACAGCACCCTTCCAAATATCAGTTCCCTCTGTTTGGCCCTCCTGCCCATTTGTCAGTGTGATGCAGCTTGATTATAAATGGGTGAACATTTTTAGATTAAGATTTCATGAGCCACTGTATTAAGTGCTTTTCGGAAGTTCAAGGATCGTGTGTCAAATGCATTTAAGCAAGTTACTTAGTCATTCGAGCAGGGGGAGCACCAGCAGCGCCCACGTTGCCTGGCAGGAACACAAGTGTGTGACTGATTTCCGCTGGGAATGTAGCTTCTTCACCGGTTTGTCTGTTCTCTTCTCGAGCTTGAAATAAACGAGATGGCAAGTACAATGGAACAGCTTTTCCTCTCGCTGTAGTTGGAAAAGTTCCCTTTCTTTTCTTTTTTCCTTACAGCTTCGTTTCCTTTATTGTCTTCACGGCTTTGGTAAATACCTTCTCTCGGGTTGCCAGCCAGTTCCCTTTTAATTGGAAGATACCTGTCACCTTTGTTTCCAGCAGGAATCCGGTCGCCTTTGGTTTCCCTTATCTGTTTTTGTGAGTTTCCTAGGATGAACCACAGACGGTCAGATTCATTGATGGCACCTTCTTGAGAGTTGATTCTGAGTTTGGGGGTTTTGTTTCTGGACATCCTATAGAGCTCAGCCATTTTAGAATAATTGTTTTAGTTTCTTTGTGTGTTAATATGGGCCCCTTTCTCTCTACCTCGCTTTCTTTTCCTTAACATCTTGCTTCTCGTTTGCTGCTATTCCTTAATTCTTCCACTTAAACCTTTGTCCTGGTCATCTCCAACAGAGCCCGCAAAGAGTCTAGTGGTTCCCCTTGCCCAGAACACAAGATCATTTCTTTGGTCCTATGGGAGACAGGGGTGGAGTCTTATTTTTTTGCCTAAATCCTGGTTCTTTGAAAAACCCTAGCAGGGAGACTTCCAAAATAATAGAATTTCGTGTGGCAGAATTCCTGCTGTGGTCTTCTGCTCGCAGTAGCCCGCTGTTTATTGCAGCCTGGGTTTTGAGTACTCCTGGACCAATTTGAGAGTGTGGATGACTTGAGCATGAGGTGTTGAAGCCTTTCTGTTCCATTTTGGACTAAACTGTCCCCAGAAACAAAGCCCAAGGGGTTCAGGCTGCCTCTGGATGTGGTCTGGCTTGAGAATTTTATATACCAGTTTTCTGCGTCCCAACCTCTTGGGCCAGGCAAGGACATTTTTAACCCCTGTGCTGCTATTTTTGTGTCAACGCTGTGTGCGTGCTGATGTCACCTCCCCGAAGGATCATTTTTCATATCTGCATATTTATTTTTGTGGTCTGGGTTCCAGGGCATCATGTTTTTTGGATTAAACGTGTTCTTTTTATAAAATGGCTGGTGTGGACAGATGATTACGCCTGTTGTTATCCGTGAAGCTTGGGCACTGGACCCCGTTGCAAGGTCCCCTTTTCTGATCTTTTGTAATAGTGAAATAGCAGACAGGTAAAGAGCTTACTAGAGAACTGGAACATCGATACCCTTGGGTTTGCCCTGTTTCTGATTTTCTTTTGTTGCCTTTAAGTAGAGGTTCATTAAGTTCAACAAACGGGGCATCTGGTGTGCGCCAGGAAAACAGCTGTCCGGATGAACAGGTGTGTTCCGTTTGCTGCATAAGGACTGTTCTGTTTTTCCTTTACATTGAACACGTTTTTCATGTTTTTCATTCAAATTTTTAAAAATGGGTGATGCATTTACACGACGAATGACAACATTCGAAAGGCACAAAAGGCGAGACAGTAAACACATCTCCGTCCGCCCCTGACTCCGGCTACCTACTTCTGTTCCTTAAGGGGCGACCATGATCCTGATTTCCGCATCCTCCAGGGGTGTTCCGTGCACAGCTAGGACGTTATATATATCCATTAGCGAATTCATCACTATCATCCCCTTCCCTTTCACACACATGGTAGCATGTTATACATGCTATTTGGAACCTTGCTTTTTTTTTTTTTTTCACTTAATGTTTCTTGGCAGTATGGAAAGAGAGCTCTGGTGTCGTTTTTTATGAAGGTGGTCTGTTTTGGATGTCTGCTTTCCGTTTCTAAGGATGCTAAGAACCAGTCTTACTTAGGCATCAGCCTCGCATGGAGATCCTAAAGCATTTTATGGATATTTAGGGGCAACTCTGTTTCTTCCCTATATCCCATCGTCGCTGTAAGCCTGAGAAGAGGCCAGGTGAGGTGGAGCGCTCCTCTTAAAGGTCATCCTAGGGGGAGAGTGGGAGCATTGGAGAATGAGGAGCAGTGGCCCTCGGGCCCTTCACCTTGCCCGCTGGGCAGAATGTACTAGAATTGCCAGCACGTCTGTCACATCAACCCCGGCTCCTGCACCGTGGGGCTGGCTCCGTTGGTCCTTGCCCCAGAGCATTGGGAAGGAACCCTGCACCTCACCACTGCCCTTCCTGTTTGGGTAGCTTTGTTCAGTGCCCCACCCCTTTCCTCCAGGAAAAACCAGCTCTCCCACCTGCGCCTCTGTGAAGCATCTTTCCTAAAGCAACATTTGGGAATGTGATTTTGGTTGTTCTTAGGAGTGTTTCCCAAATTCTCTAAACCACTTTACCATTTCCAAGGTCTGAACCCAATATGGCCTGGCCAAGCTTTCTGTGACGGTGACTCGAAGAAGAGAGTTTCGGGGTTCTTCCTATTTGAATTTTCTATGGCTGCATTCATGTTTTATATAACTGCACAGAATTAAACATGGTCTTGTGGTCTTCTGTGGCCCCCAGATCTTGCCTGTTGTTCTGCTTCCCTCTTTTCTTGAAATGTGCCTTAATCTTCATCGTGCTTTCATTTACCTCCGAGTCTAATTTAGAGTCACCTTGAGGGCGCCTGGGTGGCTCAGACGTTAAGTGTCTGCCTTCAGCTCAGGTCATGATCCCAGGGTCCCGGGATCGAGCCCTGAATCAGGCTTCCTGCTCAGCGGGAAGCCCACTTCTCTTTCCTCCACTTCCCCTGCTTGTGTTCCTTTTCTCTCTGTCAAATAAATAGATAAAATCTTTAAAAAAGAAAAAAAAGAGTCACCTTGAAATCAAATTGAACCACCAAGGTCTTAGCCAGTCTAATCTGGAGTCACTGCTTTCTGGTCTTTGCTCAGTGCTGGGTGTCCACATTATCAACCAGTTGTACCATGGATACTGTGCTATGTGATAGGAGAGGGAAGTGGCCTTATCAGTTATGCCTTTCCCGGTGTCCTGGGGGTAAAACAGAAGCTTTGAAAATCGCCCCATTTGTGCACAGTCAGTCCAAACATGTATTCATGTACTGTTCCCTTAGTCATGTCAGAGCATGAAAAAAAAGGAAGTCCAACATGGGATTGCCAAATTTTCCCCTTTTCAGAGAAGGAAATAAAAAAGCCCTGTCATCTCCTGTGTTGCCATCTTTTTATTTATTTGTTTTTTTTTTTTTTAAAGATCTTATTTATTTATCTTAGAGAGAGAGAGAGAGAAAGAAAGAAAGAACAAGGAGGAGCAGAGGGAAAGGGACAAGCAGACTCCACACTGAGCACAGAGCCTGACTTGGGGCTGGATCTCACGACCCTGAGATCATGACCTGAGCTGAAATCAAGAGTCGGATGCTTAACCGACGGAGCCAGCCAGGTGCCCCCGGTTTGTTTATTTTTAAGTAAGCCCCGCGCCCAACGTGGAGCTCACACTCACGACCTCGTCGAGATCAAGGGTCGCAGGCTCCACCAGCTGAGCCAGCCAGGTGCCCCTGTTGTTGCCATCTTTTGGGAAAAGATGTCTTAACACCAAACATGTGTTAATTGATCAAAAGGTTGAGCAGGTGGCGATGGAGTCATGGTGCTGTGGCGGGGGGCTGCTGAAGAAGAGGATTCTGTTCAAGGAAGTTTCTACTTTTTTGGTTTCCTTAAGCAGTGCTGGCTGTTATCTTGCTGGGATACCAGACCACAGCTGGCCTAGTCGCGGCAGTGTTTGGTGTGGGTTTGTGCCTGGTGTTTTCAGGTGGTATGGACCACACCTGTTGATCCGTAGTCGGAGCACCTCAGAGTGATATGAGCCAGTGCGCCGTGGGGTCTTGATTTGTTCATGTCTACGGTGCCAGGTTGCGGTTCTTAAGGACAAGGAGAGGGGGAGGCTGGGACAGGATGCCAGCCACTCATTGGAATTGAGACCCTCCAGTGAATTTACACGTCAGTCTTTTGAAGCATCCGCTTAAACTTATTAAATTCTCGAGTTACCATGTCAGGTGGTGGCTCATATTGTTTCTGAGATAGATTGTGACTTCTCATCTGCGTCCCCACGGCACTTTTTGCTCTACTCTAACACCGTACCATTCCATCCCAAGTCAAGGATATGTCCTAGAGATCCGCTGGGTTCTCCTTAAATTAAGAACATTCAGACTTTTTGGTTTCATGTTAACAATAATTGGAAGCATTTCAAAAGCCTGTCCTGGATCATTGGGTTATCCCTTATTGTATCTGGGCCTAGCCATATGGCTTCAGTGCCCCCCATTTGTGTGTGAATTTCCCGTGAGTTGGAGCCAGGTAAACTGCTACAGAGAAGAGGATAGAAGGACTTAGGGTGGAGAAGATAAGTAGTGTCCAGAGCAGCCAGGGGATAGCACAAAGCCCGGTGCCAATGAAGGCTGCAGCAGCGCTCCCAGCAGAGAGGGGGGGACCCAAGAATGCAGCTGTCACACTGTGCCTGGTGCTCACCCACAGGACCTGCCCAGGAGGGGCCAGGAACACGGTGACATGGTCGTGGGATTTCCAGTCTGAAAAATGGCATCAGGGTCCCCTGGCTGGCTCAGTCAGAAGGGCTTGTGCCTCTCCATCTCAGACTCGTGTGAGTTTGAGCCCCACGGGGAGTGTAGAGATTACTTAAAAATAAAGAAACTTAAAAAGTTTTTAAAAAATGGCATCAGCCTCATTGTATTAGTGCAGTTAATCTGATCTTTACCGTTTGAACAATATTATTTGTATTTATTTGTACATATGTCTCGGTCCCCATCATTGTAAAAGTGCAGAAAGAAGTTTGTGCCGAGTTTTATGTTTGTACATTTTAAGAAATAGTATGATAAAGAATAATAGAATAGAACTAACTCAGATTTAAGAATTGAATTAAAAGCCCTCAGGGGAGCTGGCAGGACTATTTTTTTTTCCCCTCAGAGGGGAGGCTCCAACGTAGGAGCCCTAAGCTCTGTGGAGCAGACTGAGGTTGCCAGTCACGTTTGTGTCATGCGCAGCTCTTTCCATGCGCGGAGCACTTTGGAAATATTAATTGGGTTGAAATGCGGAGCTAGTTTGCCTCATTGGTGTCCTGCCTCAATGAGAGCCTGTCTGTACGTGTAGCTGGCACTGAGCGTCCACACTAGTAGAAGGGAGCCCTCCAGAGGTGATTTCATTGTTTTTTTTTGCTGGTTGAGTTGTGGAGTTAAATTTGGAGTTTATTTCCTGTTGAGATTTGCACAACCTGCTCACTGTAGTGGGAGCAGCCTGCGACTGTTTACTGGGAATGACTGTTATTTACCATAATCATCCCAAGGACAAAGGAGTCTTTTTTTTTTTTTTTAAGATTTTATTTATTTATTTGCCAGAGAGAGGCAGCGAGAGAGGGAACACAAGCAGGGGGAGGGGCAGAGGGAGAAGCAGGCTTCCCACTGAACAGGGAGCCCTATGCGGGGCTTGATCCCAGCACCCTGGGATCATGACCTGAGCTGAAGGCAGACACTTCACGACTGAGCCACCCAGGCGTCCCAGGACAAAGGAGTCTTGACGATCTCTGAAGTTGGGCACGCACTTGAGCCTCAGTGACTATGGGAGACTATTTGTAGTGTAGCTAAATAATCATTCATTCATTCATTAGCTTTTGTTATGGGAATTTGAAAGATATATAGAACTAGAATCATATAGTGAACCCCCACGTGCCATCACCTGCTTCAACAGTGATCAACTCAGGACCCCCCCTGACTCCTCTGTTCTCCTAGCCACTCCCCAGCCCGTGTTAATTTGGAAGTAGATCCCAAACATCATGTTGTTGTATCTATAAATATTTCCATGATACCACCTAAAAATAAGGGTCCCTTTATTAAACATGATTATAAAACTATTATTACACTTTAAAGAGTAACAGTGATTCTTTACAATCAACTATCATTTGGTTCGTCTATTTGAACAGATAGGTCAAATTCCCGATTGTTTTAAAATGTCAGAAATGCTTTTCTTCTTCTTTTAAAGATTTTATTATTATTGTTATTATTATTATTATTATTTTGAGAGAGAGAGTGCGAGCAGGGAGGGAGGGGCAGAAGGAGAGGGAAAGAGAGAATCCTAAGCAGGCTCCACACCCAGCACGGAGCCCGATGGGGGGCTCATATCTCATGACCCTGAGATCATGACCTGAGCCAAAATCAAGAGTCAGGTGCTCAACGGACTGGGTGCCACCCAGGCGCCCCTCTTTTTTTTTTTTTTTATATTTTATTTATTTATTCGACAGAGATAGAGACAGCCAGTGAGAGAGGGAACACAAGCAGGGGGAGTGGGAGAGGAAGAAGCGGCTCATAGCAGAGGAGCCTGATGTGGGGCTCGATCCCATAACGCCGGGATCACGCCCTGAGCCGAAGGCAGACGCTTAAACGCTGTGCCACCCAGGCGCCCCCCCTCTTTCTTTTTTATATAACAGGCAGCATTTTGTGTATGTTGTCTTGATCCTTGCTTCTGTTCACTTCTTGTGGAATGATGTGTTTTAGCAAATTTCCACATGCATCGTGCTTCATCCTATCAACTTTCTCAGGGATCTAATTATGACATTATTCTCCCTAAAAATTGAGGGAAACACAATATTCCTAGGAGCGTGTGATTGTACTCGAGGGTTTCATTTGGTCAGCAAACATTTATCGAGCCCTTCCTGGGGCCTGCGCACCCTCTTCCCCACCATCAGCCCACGCTTGGCCCCGAGGCCACGGTCCATCAATGCCTGCTGAGCTTCCGGCTCCTCACAGCGGGCTCCCTGTGTGGCCTGCACTGTGTTCCCACCGTGGACTTCAGCTTCTCCGCTTCCAAATGCCTTGGCTGCTATGCTCTTCTCTATTCTGGTCGTGTAAATAAGACGGTCACCCTCTCTTGTCAATGACATTGAAAAACGTGCCCTTCTAAATAGGATGATGGGAAATGCCAAGTAGCTTATAGCCGAGGATATTTTCCCCAATTTGGAAAACACAGCCCCTTTCTTGGGTCTATCATTAATATCACTCATCAGTCTATTTATTGACTCTACATAGAAAGCTGGATGTTGCCAGAGAAATCTTATCTTTGCCACCAAAGAGCTCCTAAGAGGAAGGCAGATTTTTTTTTTTTTTTAAAGATTTTATTTATTTATTCAACAGAGATAGAGACAGCCAGCGAGAGAGGGAACACAAGCAGGGGGAGCGGGAGAGGAAGAAGCAGGCTCATGGCGGAAGAGCCCGATGTGGGGCTCGATCCCAGAACGCCGGGATCACGCCCTGAGCCGAAGGCAGACGCCCAACTGCTGTGCCACCCAGGCGCCCCAGCAGATTTTTTTTTAAGGCTCTCTTTGGATGGGAGAGGGCTCAGAGAGCATCCATCAATGGGGCTGAAGTAGTCAGGATCCATTCAGCTCCTCAAAGGGCCTCTGGGGTGGATAGGTGCCTCGCCTCTCTATATTCCTGTATATTCCTGGAACCTTACCCAGGCCTGGAACAGGGAGGGTCCCTGGGCCTCAGTTTCCTTGCATACACTAATAATAACTCACAGAACTATTGCGAATACTAAATGAGGTAATGTCTGAGGACGCACTTTGTAAACAGCACATTATGTAATTGGTCTCTACTGTCAACTTCGGGGTATTTCGTGACATGTTTGAGGAATAACTGAGGTAAGGTATTTAAATCACAAGTGTTTGATAAACCGTAGAGCTACGCAAGTAGGCATTTTTCCTATCATCTGGTTCTGCCCCTTCATTTTCAAGGTGCAGTGACTTAACACCAGCCAGAGTGCACTACCGGGTCCTGGGGTGAGGGTCTTCAAACCCTAACTTGTGGTTTGCAAACTTAATCTTTTCTCTGGGTGGCCGACAGAGAAGCGCATGGTTTGGAAAGGGGACAGGAGTGTGTACACGTGGGACCCACTTGTCCCCGTAGGAGATGGTTAGATTGGATCGGTCATGATCGCTCACAGGCAAGTCTGGGAGCTGGACTTACCAGGCTTGACGCCCCAGACGTGGGGCTCCGGACTGTGATTCTCTAGCTTGTTAGATGAAGCCAGCCCCTCCTCCTCTGCTTTCTCTGGTGAGGACACCACTGCGGAGTTAGCACTGTGTTTGCCTTTTTAGTTTTTATGGTAATAGCAGGACACTCTTATTACCCCCATTTTAATGGGTAAGGACACTGAGATGCAGAGAGGTTAAGAGGCTTGCCCGAAGTCACACCATCAGTAAGTGGGACAGTTGCCCTTCAGGCCGGGTCTGTCTGGCCCCCAAGCCTGTGAATTTCTCCACCCTGCTGTGAGTGGCCTCTACCCCGACGTCAGTGCACACCCACAGAAAGCATCTCGATGAAGTAGAAATCTTTGTCACAACAATCGTCCTGACCTATTTACACAGACTTGTTTCAGACACCATAGATATTTGAGGAGGGATTTCACCATTTTCCATCGATGCCAGAAAGGATCCCTGTGTTACAATTCCACCAACGTTCCGGGGCGCCTGGGTGGCTCAGTCGGTTAAGCGTCTGCCTTTGGATCCTGGGTCCTGGGAATGGAGCCCCATGTCCACTGCTCAGTGAATACTCTCCTTCTCCCTCCCTCTGCTGCTCCCCCTGCTTGTGCGCTCTCTCTAATAAACAAATAAAATCTTTTTTTTTTTAAGCTTTTATTTATTTATTTAACAGAGAGAGACAGCCAGCGAGAGAGGGAACACAAGTAGGGTGAGTGGGATAGGAAGAAGCAGGCTTCCCAGTGGAGCAGGGAGCCCGATGCAGGGCTCGATCCCAGGACCCTGGGATCACACCCTGAGCCCAAGGCAGACGCTTAACAACTGAGCCACCCAGGCGCCCCTAAACAAATAAAATCTTAAAAAAAAAAATCCACCAACATTTCAATCTAGGTTAACCTAGGATTAATTGTTTTCAAGTTTGTATTTTCTGGATTATGTCATAAGCTCATGTGTGTTGGAAAATACCATAGACAGTTTTGCATTGGGTGTTTTGGAAGAATTAGCAGAAATTGTGAGTCTTCTAATGGTATTTCGGTACTTAGCTGATTGCCAGCAATCAACGAGTAGCTTTCTGTCTGCCTTTTCTCTGGGTACCTTTCCTTCTGCTACCTAAAACAGCCTGTTTGGGGCTTTGGATTCTCTTTCTTTATGTGTGACCAGTTTTTGAAGTAGATTGATTTATCGCTCTTTGAACCTACTAAGATATGCTTTAGACAAACAAGGGGAAACGGTAAAAGAAATATGGTATCACACAGTAGCTTCTCTGAGTGATGGAAAGGGGAAAACTTTCATTTAGATGGATAATTATTTGCCTGAACTCCAAGATGTTCTTTAAAATATCCAAAAGCTGCTGACAGCCCGGGTCACGTTGAGCTTTCTCTTTTGCTCCACAGTAATGTGGCAGTTACTCACGAGGACCTGTACCTTTCAGCCTAGTGTAATAATCTCCTCGTGAGAAAATTCTGCTCGAGGGATCAGAATGGTGAGGCGTTAGGCCTTCCCACGGACTCAGTCAGTGCATATGTACGGAGTGCCCCACCGCATGCTCAACGCCTTTACATTTAAACTTGTGTAGAATTTCCATGAGGATTGAATTAGAAGGGCATGGACCAGAGTCCCCAACAGAGACAAAAGGAATATGAATCATTACTTTTATGGGGAGATGAGGCTAGTTACGAAATCTTCTAGTTATGAAAGGGTGTTTGCAAAATGCAAAGGTGGGAAACGGTATGATTTTTAGGGCCTTATGAAGGCTCCCAAAATGAAGGTTCCTGTGTAGTTCAGCAGGTCATACAAAACTCTTTGCGTGGTTAACACTGTGTGTTAACTCTTTTTTTTTTTTTTAAAGATTTTATTTATTTATTTGACAGGGACAGCCAGCAGAGAGGGAACGCAAGCAGGGGGAGTGGGAGAGGAAGAAGTAGCCTCCTAGCGGAGGAGCCTGATGTGGGGCTGGATCCCATAACGCCGGGATCACGCCCTGAGCCAAAGGCAGACGCTTAACGACTGCGCCACCCAGGCGCCCCTGTGTGTTAACTATTCTTAACAAAAGAAAAACGATTTGGATGCCATCGAGGGCTTGCAGTGATAGTCAGATGGCAAATGACAATGCTTGTCCAACGTCCCTTGGATTGGGTGACATGGAGCCAACTAAATAAAGGCTTCTCACACCTCCTGCCACGTGCCCCCAGACCCTCAGTGTGCCCACGCAGCGCACGCGGCCACAGCCAGATATGTGTGGCACCATCTTCTCCTTGTAAGTAAAGCCCCGAAGCTTCATTCCACAATGACTCACTCCCTCTGCTCCCAAACCCGTCCCTCTTGCCCTGTCTGCCTGTCTCCTGACTGTCCGGCATTCTTGGACGTTGGCTGGCTCAGCCCAAGAGCCCAACCTGATGTCTGCGCCCGACCCTGCTTCTCATCTTCTCTCATGTCCCCCCTCTTCCCATGGGTCCCTCGCTATCTGAGCCCACCTCCTTCCTTCTCCTTCCTTTGTTTGGATTCCTCTAGTATTTGTGGTTGGCTCTTTAGGATCCCGTACTTAATTAAATACGCACGGAGTTGCAGTATTTCCCAATTATTCCCTGAATGCCGTGTTTTATACTGCCCTTGCAGTCCGCACCGAGCTGAGAATGAAGCTAATGCCTTCGGTACCCTTGGGGCGTAGGGTGGAAGGTCAAAAGAGGGGTGTGGATTTGCATAACATCCTCCCCACCCCCGTGGTATCAACACACTTTTTTTTTGGTGGGGGAGGGGGATAGTTTTGTCCTTTTCACTTACAAGCCACCGCTTTATCCATGAGGGTGCTTCCAATTTACAGATAAATCAGTTTTTGAGAAACGGGATCACTCTCTTTTCCATTTATGGAGAAGCAGTTCCCTCATTTCTGATGAAAGAATCTTCCTTGATGGCTGGTTCCTCGTCTCTCAGGAGACACGTGCGCATGGGGGAAGCCCAGGAGAGGAGCTTCCTCCCTGTAAAGTGAGCTAGTGGCTGAGACGCACGTGCCTTACGGTACACAGTGTTGTGTGGACCTCTCCTGTGGCGTGGGGTGGTGGTAGCCCAAGGTGGAGTTTGAGATGATGCGTGGCTGATACGGGTAAGCTTTAGACAAAAACCAGAGGAGGCGGCTGGGTGACGCGGTAGCGTTGGGACTTGCCTTTGGGCCTTAAAGAAGGCTGAGAAAGCTTGCTTCCCAAGGAGGAGGCAAGACTGGGAGAGGCCTGAACAATAGTGAGATGTTTGTGTTGGATGCAGGAGGAGACAGAACATGGGAGGGTGTGAACCCACTTCTGTCTGTTTACTTCGAAAAGTGATCTATTTAGCAGAGACCTCAAAGTATATCAACTCTTCCTGTCTTAGAACTTTTGAATTTTTATTTTTCTAGCTATTTCAGTGTCATCGGTAAAGGATCTGATAAAGCCAAGCTCAGGACAGCCTGGGGGACCAATTCCATGCTCTTCATGTATCTAAAGTCCCTAGCTATTGCTTTAAAACTAACATTTTTATAATCTTGAAATATTTAATAAGGCAGCTTTCCTCTAAAAAGCTCAAGACATTTTACAAACTTTATCTTGAGTATATCTGTGGATATTTCATAATCATAAAGCTTTTTTTAACCTACTTAATTTCATTAATTACTTTCCCTTAATAACCTGTAGTGTTTAACCTCCCCTCTCCCATTTTATAGAAGAAAAACCAAACTTTCATAAAACTTAGATCATTCACTCAGGGTCACCCAAGGTCATTTGGCAGAATCTGAACTCAAACCCAGGTTGTCCGATTCTAAAATCTGTTGTTTGATTATAGCTCATGAGCTCCTAGGGTAAGCTTCAAAATGCCCAGAGAGGGCAAGTGATCTGCCCGGAGTTGCACAGCACAGCATGTTTAGAGGAGAGAATAACTCCAGATGCCACTGGAAGCCACTGGTCTGGAGACACAAATGGAATCCCTTCCCTCTTCTCGCAGCCAGAATCCAGCACCTCTGGGTCCTTCTACTTGGGTTGTGACCTAGAAGCTGGGGACGAGGCTCCGTTGAGTGGCAGAAGCTAGGTAGGGCCTCCATGGAGGGGCTGGCTTGTTTAGTACCAGGTGGTGACTCTCTCACAATATCCTTTCTTTCATTTTTAGCCCGAGGGCCTGAGTGTGAGTCAGTCCTTCATATTAGCATTTAACCAGTGGAGTTTGTCTTCTAAGCCTTGGGCATTTGTCACAATGAAATCCATGTGACCTTTAGGCCTGCTGCTTTAAGCTGCCATGAGATCCTGTTTCTACTCACAGCATCTGAGGTATTTATAAAACAGAAATAAGTTAAGCATGCTTTAAGATGCATGCACATTGTATACCCTTGCCTCCAGAACCTTTTTGGCCTTGGAAGGGCAAAGATCCCAGAACCTTTCCTGCTTTCTAGGCCTGTGTTAAAGGGTCTGGTGGCTGAGCCCCGAGAGGAGCTCTCACTCCCACAACTAACCGAATTCATCATCAAAACAGAGCCAGGAGGAGCTGGAGGGCTGGTGAGGTAGCCCAGTGGGCAAAGTCTCTCTCCCTTGGGGCCCTAGGGGCAAGGGGCTTGACCTGCTGGTCAGGTCTTCTCACACGTCTACTTCTTGACACTTGCATGGTGAAGGGCTAATGCCAGAGGTACCGTGGGCTGCATGTGTGATGCTTTCATTGTGGGGTGTGCAGTCTGGATGTCTTAGCCAGGTAGTTGTGCTCTGCTCTGGCCCTAGGGGCCTTGGGAATCCAGAATGTTCAGAAATGGGGATTCCCAGTTACTTTTATTTTCTGTCTGAGGGTAGCTTGTAAGTCTCCTGTTTTAGCTCTGGGTGAAACTTCCCTCTTCAGTCAAGGCCAGTGCCAGGCACAAGTTAGGTCTTGCCCTCCCGCCATTTTCTCCAGTTTCCTTCTTCTGGTAGTTTGTTTGCAGACACAGAAGACTGGGCAGGAGCCGTACTGTTCCCAGGAAATTTCTTTTGTGTAATAAATCCAGAGAGGCTCTTCAATTGTACCCTTCTCTTAAAAACTCCAGGAAACTGGGCGCTTATGTTTCTTGGGTTCTGGCAAACTGAGATTTGCTTTTGATGTTACAGAATTTACTTACAGCGTAAGTTTTTGTTTTGTTTTGTTTTGTTTTTTAACTCATGACCCTGAGATCAAAACCTGAGCCGAGATCAAGAGTCAGACGCTTAACCGACCGAGCCACCCAGGCGCCCTAGAGTATAGGTGTTTTAACACGATGCATACAGCTATCGGATATCTTCATTAAAGTGTCTGTCCTTTTAGGAAATTCTAGGCTCTCCATAGAGGAAACACCTGGATTATGATTTTTTGTTTGTTCTCAGGTAAGGATTGAACGGTTTCCCTGTGGGAGAGAAAACAGTTTTGCTGGCGATTTTCCCAAGTGCTTTACCCCTTCGTCCCCAGTGGGAAGGAGGGCACTGTTTCAGCAGGGTTGCTCACTAAGGGGAGAGGCCAGCCTCCTGTCTGTATTTGAGTAAGGACCTGTAAAAGTGCTCAGTTAAATGTGCGTGCTTAACTGTGACTCAATCTCCAGCTATTTTTAGGTTAGTGATTTTCTTTCGGGAAAACTCGTGGGTTAGTAGCCATTCCTGACATTTAAATGTGAGGTTCGCATTTGCTCGCATAGGGTAACTTTCCTCTTACCAGGAACTTGTAGGACATTTTCCAAAATTTCAGCAGGTTGCGTGTGCGACCCTATGACTTTGTGGAAGAATATGGTTAAATTGAACAGTTAACACATGAGTGAGTTCACACAAAGAGGCAGTCTCAAGGCCTGAATTGTGGCCGTGACTGAGAACAATGTTAACATAAATGTATTGAGTTATCTGTAAATTCCTCCCCTTCTCTTTTTTCAAATTGTGTGTGACTTCAGATAGGCCCTTCATTTCGTAACACCTGGTTTGTGAGAGCTGTTCACTAGATCACCAAGGGGCTTTCTCCTTCCTTGCGGCCTTGTGTCCCTCCCTTCAGCCACTTCCCAGCGCCATCACACAGCGTGCCAAATGGCCACCCTGTCTGATTTGTGAAGGACATCGAGTCGAGGTCTGCAGTGCTCACTATTCAGAAATAAGTAAACTTCTCGTGCCATCTGTTGGAAACAGGATTGGCCCCATCATTGCCGGGGCTCTCCATCACTTCGGGCTTGAGGTGGTTACCCTGAGGTCTCCTCCAACAGAACCTTCCTTGGGAGAATAGGCACATGCCGAGAGGTGGTTCTGTGAGGTGCTGGCAGAGGGGCTCACCCAAGGCATTGAAACCTCACTGTGAGCGAGAACGGGGCCTGAGTCAGCCCAGGCTGTCTGAAGGGCACAGTTCTGGGTAGACCCGGATGTCCCTTGGTGCCTTCTGGCCATGCCTCTGACTCGTCCCAGCCCCGTGGCAGTGAGTGGATGGCTGGGTTTTTCTCTGCTCTGGGCTTGTTTCTCTCCTGCTGTGGAGTTGCTTTTCATTTTATTTTATTTTATTTTATTTTATTTTATTTTATTTTATTTTATTTTATTTTATTTTATTTTTTTTTTCTTCTCTAACTGCTCTGACTTCTTCAGTTAAATGGCACATAAAGTGGGGGAGAAACTGGCCCTCTTCTTCCCTGCTTTCTCCATCTAGGGTCAACTACATTTTTCTAAGCTGCCACCACCAAGGCCAACGGATTGGGGTGACGTGAGGTTTTCGTCACCAGTGTGCTGTGGCCTTCTGCTGTCCTCCTGACACTACTCACGGGGCTGTTTTGAGGAGCAGAGCCTGTCAGAGGTTTCCAGGGCTGGCCTAGGTTCTTATTTCAGGGCATTGAAGAGGTGTGTCAGCAGAGCCAAGCCAGGCAAGAGTAGGTTTACCTGCAGGAAGGGGTGGGGGTGAGGAGACAGCCCCTTTTGTGGGAAAGGAGGGACCCCCACACACACCAGCCCGAGAGCGAGGGCTCCGGGCTGTGCACTGCCGGAACCCCTTTTAGCACAGAAACAAGAACGCATCTTGGAACTGTTAACAAAACTTGGTGAAGAACATTTACTATCCAGTGATTCACTAAGTTTAACATGGTTCCGGGTTAGAAGAATCAAGAAGAGTGTGTCCTGGGGGTAATTTCAGACTTGTTGGAGGAGGCCCACCCAGTCAGCCAGCCAGTTACTTTGTTGTCATCGAAGTAACCCCTCACTGTACCTCTGTGTCAGGTGGGGAAGAATATCGTTTGGGGTAACCTCTGCCAGATCGGGGAGTTTACTAAGGAAAACTGGAGGAGAGCTTAGTAGTGCTGATGGCACAGCAAATATTTGGGGGCACTTACCGTCTGCCAGGAGTGTTATAAAATACCATCTCTGTGTCAACGCGGTCAGCCTGCAGCAAGGACAAGCTCCGCAACTGGTGGGGCCAGGATCTGACACTGGGCCATCTCACTGCGGGGCCCGGTGCTAAACGAAATCCCCACGCACACCAGAGTCCAATGGGAATAGAGGAATTCTTGAGGAGTTTGCTTCGGTTTGGTTTTCCTTAAGAGGTTTTTGCCGTGGGACCCACAGAAGTACTGAAGCTTATTCGTCAGGTCCTCTTGGGTTCCAGGGGTGGGAGACACCCCCTCCCCAGATGCCTGTCTCAGGGCTTCCAGAAGTCACTGGTACTAGGAGAGGAAAGGGAGGTCTGACAGCTGAATCACAGAGGCAAAGAAGCCAAGCCAATAAATATTTGTGCACAGAATCCATTTGTATTGTGTCAATAAAGTAGCCTGTGAGTGTTCTCGTCAGTTAGCTGCTTGGGGTCCGAATTGGCTGGAGCTTGTCTGGGTAACAAGGAACCTTTCAAGAGGACGTGGCAGAGGGTCTCTTCGGCCTGGAAAGACAGAGGGGGGGAGCTACGGAGTCCTGAGAGGTAATTTGGGCATATTCTCTCACAGTTCTGAGCAAGGCTGAAATCAAGGTGTCGTCAAGGTGGGTTCCTTCCCGAGGGCTCGGAGGGACAGTCTGTTCCATGCCTTGTTCCTCATTTCTCTGGGTCGGTGGCAATGCATGGCATTCCTTGTCTGGGCGATGCTCCGCCCCAGTCTCTACTTCCACCTTTAAAAGTTCTTCCCTGCATGTCTGTGACTCTGTTTAAACTTCCCGGTCCTTACAAGGACACCAGTCAGGGAGTTAGGGCCAACTCTAATCAGTGTGACCCCATCGTAACTTAATTACATGTGCCAAGGACTGATTTCCAAAGGAGGTCACATTCACAGGTCCCAGGAGGATGTAAATTTTGGGGGGGACACCGTGCATCCCATTACACCATGTAATGAATTTTCTGTGTTTGAGGTCTCTGCTCGGTTTTTTCTTTCTTTCCTTACTGTAAGTTTTGTATCGTCAGTGAACATTAATATTCTGAGGCTGAAATCATCGCTCACCCATGCAGGTGGAAGGAATTTGACAGAATCATTGGCATAAATGGCACAGCTGAAAATGTATAACTGTTTAACTTACTTGAAGGAAGAACCAAGGCCATGAGGGTTGTCGTTCTTGGGAGGTTGGTTGTTAATGGGCCACAAAGTAAGCTGGCAGGCGGGGGGCTGTCTCTTGTTACGGAGCACACAGAGTTTTTCCTGTGCTCTCTAGCCAAGGACTGCAATTCTATCCCTAGAATCTCAGAAATTTTGAGCTGTAGGAGACCTTTGGCATCATCTACTTCTAACCTAATCCTCTCATTTTACTGGTGAGGGCTTTAGGGCCCAGAGAGGTTAAGTGACTTATTCAAGGTCACTGGCTAGGAAGGAGCAGGGCAGGCCAGGTCTCAGAACCCGAAGGCTGGAGCTTCTCCCAGCCCAGGGGCCCCATCTCTCCCTGCATCTGTGTCTCCATCTCAAAATAATACCCTTAGCCATGGGAGAGCAGTGGGACGCCTGGGCCCTCGCATTGGTGGAAAGACTAGTCCAGCACGTCCTAGAGACTAAGGCACTGCTGAAGGTTCCTTTATGGGTGGGCATTTGCGGCACCTTGCACCTTGGGTTTCCTTGTTAATGCGAGACTACACGTGGAATTTTAACTATCAATCACAGCATGTTATGAGTACATCCACTTATAAAATGACCGGTGGGAGAAGGAGAGGTGTGCGGCTCTCTGGTATGCGGTGAGCCCAGCCCTTCCTTTCGAGGACGTGGAGGTGGGGGGGGGGGTTGGGGCAATGCTTCCTTTCCGTCTTGCGCACACCCAGCCCCCCTGCTATTCTGTGTGCCTTCTCTTCCCCACCTGGGCTGCCTGATATTCATATTAACCGGATTTTGCCAGCCCAGAAAAGGGAGAGGGGGCACACAAAATAGTACAATGGCAGCTTACTTTGTTACGTCTGGAACAAGTTCAGAATATTAATATTTTGTGGCAGGTCGAACTTGGAAAGAGAGAACACCATAAAATCAAATGCAGCAAGATAAATTAAAATGAATGTCAAGGGTTTTGTTCTGAAATTGCCAGTTAATTAATGCCTGGTTTTATACACACACACATATATGTATTTAATATATGTATTAAATATGTATTTATAATTCATATAAACTGTACATACACACGTACACACTCTTTCTCACACTTACATGTTTCTTCTAAATCCTATACTCAAGTCCCAGTTGTAGACCTAGCTGCTCCATAAGTCTTTCCCAGCTTAATTTTTTCCTAGACAAATTTATTCTTGTCCCCAAGTTTGTAAAGTAGAAATAGCCTTAAGATAAACTTCTTTTCGAACCCTCATGCAGTGTTGGCAGGAATGCAAACTGGTGCAGCCACTGTGGAAAACAGTATGGAGCTTCCACAAAAAGTTAAAAATAGAACTACCCTATGATCCACTAATCGCCCTACTATTTAACCCCAAAATACAAAAACACTAATTCAAAGGGATACACGCACCCCTTTGTTTATTGCAACATTATCTGTAATAGCCAAGATATGGAAGCAGCCCAAGTGTCCATCAGTAGTTGAATGGATAAAGAACATGTGGTATAGATGTATATACAATGAAATATTACTCAGCCATTGAAAAGAATGAACTCTGGCCATTTGCAACGACATGAATGGAGCTAGAGAGTATTATGCTAAGTGAAAGGTCAGTCAGAGAAACACAAATACCATATGACTTCACTCGTGTGGAATTTAAGAAACAAAACAAATGAACAAAGAAAAAAAAGAAAGAGACAAACCAAGAAACAGACTCTTAATTGTAGAGAACACAGTGACGGTGACCAGCAGGGAGGTGGGCGGTTGGCTGGGTGAAATAGGGGATAGGGACCAAGGAGGGCACTTGTGATGAGCACTGGGTGTTGTAGGGAAGTGTTGAGTCACTATATTGTACACCTGAAACTAATATCACACTGTATGTGAACTATACTGAAATTAAAATAAAAATTTTTAACTTCTTTTCTCCCCAGTTAAAATGAGAAATCTACTTCATTGTGGTCCAACTCAGTATGTAGCCTAGTGCTGGGCACATAGTAGGTGGCTGGGTTCTTGAGCTACTGAAGGTGACGGGAGGTGGCCCTGGGACATGTGGTAGAACTGCTCTGCTTCTTGGGACTTGAGGTTCAAGCCTCGGATCAAGGGTGCGTATTTGGACAGTAATAATTACAAATCTGTCATAGGATTGCCTTCGCTGAACTGAATTCAATTTAAAACCCTTGGCGTTTTTTGAGGGTTGAGGAAATTAATTCTCTACTGCATTTGCTATTAAAAAACGTTGTAGGAGGACATTGCCTATCACATCACTCAAGGTCCCCTTATATAAAGTCCCGCAGCCGTGTTTGGTTTTTTTTTTTTTTTTTTTTTTTTTTTTAGTGATTCTGTGCCAGAAAAGCCCTGCTTCCCCTTCGTATCTTCATGCTTTCTGGGATAAGAGCACAATACACGTTACCTTTCTTTCCACTTTGGAGAGCCAGGGGTTTGACTGGGTTTCCCTCTTTGCTTTTGTAGTCAGAAAGCTCAGGTCCGTTCTAGGCTTACTCACATCCATAATTGTTGTGTGTGTTGACAGAGGTATTTTTCTTGTCTAGATGTTCATAATTCCTTCTTAGATTTTGTTAGTTGCTATTTTAAGGCTTTTTTTTTTTTTTTAAAGATTTTATTTATTTATTCGACAGAGATAGAGACAGCCAGCGAGAGAGGGAACACAAGCGGGGGGAGTGGGGGAGGAAGAAGCAGGCTCATAGCGGAAGAGCCTGATGTGGGGCTCGATCCCATAACGCCGGGATCACGCCCTGAGCCGAAGGCAGACGCCTAACCGCTGTGCCACCCAGGCGCCCCCAAAGCTTTTTTTCTAAGAACGGTATTATCAGTATGAATTTTGGGAAAGAAAGAAAAAAGAAAAATTACCTGTCCTCTAATGGCCCAGTGATTGTAGCATCCAGAAAGATTTGAGTATATAATATTTCCATCTGTATCGTTAGAAATTACAGACTAGGGGCGCCTGGGTGGCTCAGTCAGTTAAGCGTCCATCTCGTGGTTTCAGCTCAGGTTGTGGTCTCGGGGTCAAGCCCCACATCAGGCTCTGCACTCAGTGCAGAGTCTGCTTGTCCCCCTTCCTCTGCTTCTCTCCCCACTCACACGCTCGCTCTCTCTCAAATAAATAAATGAATAAATAAATAAATAAATAAATAATAGCTTTTTAAAAAAATTGCAGACTAGAAGAGTCTAGAGGTAACAGTGGCTTACACATGCAAAGGATTATTTTCTCCCATAAAAGACACCCAGAGGTAGGCAGGCAGTCTGGGTCTGACATGGTGGTCCCATGAAATCATCAGGGACCCCAGACTTCTGTCTTTCTACTATGCAGTCCTCTTAATGTGACTCCTAGAGCAAACTCAAGGTCACTTCATGGCCCAAGATCGCTGCTGGGGTTGCAGCGACATCATCTGCATTCCAGGGATACATGAAGGGAAAAGAGTGGAGGAAGAGTTAACCTCCTGCCTTTTAAGGAGGCTTCAGAGAAATCAGACCAGCACCTTCAGAATTGGTTAGAATTTGGTCACATGGACTCATCTACCTGCAAGGGCAGCTGGGAGCTATAGTTTTTTCCAGTGAGGCAGGCCCATTTTACAGGTCTCTGTTACTAGGAAGAAGGAGAGACTTTTGGGAAGCAGTCAGCCATCTGCCACGTTTCTGGGTTGTTCTACATGCATATCCATTCAGCGTTTTGTTGAAACCGTCTCAAATGGTTTGTGGAAAAACTCAAGGTGTAGATAAACATCAGCGTGAATAACAACAAAACGTATCCCATTTTATGTACCACTCTGTCTTTCCATAATTTTTTCTGTGAATTTAGCATTTATAAATATGCTGATTAGTATATGTTTTGAATATTCGGTCAGTACAGGCTTATTCAGGGCCAGAGGGATCTTAACACAGGCTTCTCCAAGGGTCGCATATTCGATGGCCGCAGGAACCACTCCAGCACCATGAATGATTGGAGGGGGGCTTTTGCTGTTGCGGACCACGATAGGGAGTGGTGGGAACTGTGGCAGTGCAAAGGTCGCAGGCCCAGTCTGGAGGGGGCAGCCGCCTCTCAGCTCCATCCATTGTTGCCAAGTGAGAACGCAAGTTCCGTGTTGCCAAATCTTCCGATTTTTTTTTTCAAGAGAAACCAGAAATTCAGATTTTTATCTGAAGTCCCGTGGTGTTTATAACTTGGCAGCTAATGAACTTAATTTTTTTAAATGCTAGTCAAGCACAATGCTATCCCATGGGCTGCTGATTTAGGGTCTTTGGGCTGTTCAATCCTTGTTTTCCAGTTGGCAGCCGAGCCCCGGAAAGGTCAAGTGCCTTGTGATGTGGCTGGAGACTTTGCTCTTTGGTCCCCACCTCAACAAAGCCTGGTCTTCTGTGGCTAATTTGGCTCTGCATATGAAGAAATAATAAAAGTTTGGGGTTGAACAAGAGTACTCTGAGGGTTATTTGTGTCTCCCCTTCGAGTGGCTTTCCTTTCCTTTCGAGTCGTTTTGATGTGGCGGAAGCAGAGAATGCCGGGCCCGGATCCCAGCTCTGCTCTCACCACTGTGTGACTTTGGGCGAGGCGCTCGTGTCTCCTCTGTGTCTTCTGTCCCATCGGTTTTCTTTCTTGCCTGCTTCTCTCTCTCTCTCTTTACTTTTCCTCCTTAACAAATAGCACAGCATGGTGGTGAAGAGGAGGGCTTCTGAAGCCAGATATGAATCCTGGTTTCTCGACCTACTAGCTGGGTGGCCTTGGGCAAGTCCCTCGGATTTCCTATGCCTCAGTTTCCTCGTCTGTGAAATGGGGATAATGCTAGTGCTGGCTCCACAGGGTGCAGTAAGGATGGCATGGGCAAAATAGCACAGACAGGGCTTGGTGCATACAGGTAGTGCTGTATAAACACCAGCTGTCCCCTCCACCCCCACCCCTTTCTGTTTTCTGCTTTGGAAGCCATGCATTTGCAGCACAGTGGGCCCGGCTCTGGGTCCCCACTCACAGAGAGCACTTTTAGCTCCTGGCACCCCCTCCACAGCCAGCCCCCGGCCCCCAGCCCCAATCCGGACCTGGCAGGCACTGTGGCTTCCCACTCCAGGCTTTCAGCGCTGTTCTGCTCCCAGGGCCGGGCTTCCGAGCCCGTCCGTGCTCACATCCTTCTCTCTCCAGCTCACATTTCATCTGTCACTGCTCTGTGTTTGGGAGACTAGGTGTGCGTCCCCCACTGCTGTCTTGACCTCAGGCCTTGCTAATAAGTTATTTCCTCCATCGCCCAGATGATACCGCTCAGGCGTTTCTGGAGATGACGTTATAAGATAAAGTGTGAAAACCCTATGGGTTTGCGTTAGCCAGAGTTCTGAACGCCGCAGATAACTCATCCTGGAAAGCGGAGAGCCTGTCAGTGTATGGCTCCACAAGACGTCCCCTGGCAGCTTTGCTCAGATGGCCAAGTGGCCAAGAGTGTGGCCTTATGTGTTAATGAAAGAAATGGTCTTTCTCCCCAAAGACTGGAAATGAAGAGCCATTTAGACTGTGCTTTTATTTTAATTAAATTGCTTCTTTCTCATCCTTTAGAATGTGACCATCTGATCTTTTCAGCTTTTAGGTTAACTTGAATAAGAGACCTGACCTGAGCGGCCCGGCTGTGCAACTCTTCAAGGACAGCTCGTATTTGCAGCAGAGGAACAAGGGACATAGGTATGTATGGGCCACACTTTTATTTCTGTTTCTCCTCCTCACTTCCCCTTATGTTAGGAAGTAGTGAGAGGAAGTGGAGAGGGAGGGAGGGACTTCTTTTTTTAATTCCATAAAATTTCAATTCTTGACCAACAAGGAAATTGGGAAAGCCACCTGCTGCGTTTCTCGGTTCTCTTTCCAACAAAGGGGACGGAAAGAGCAGGTTACCAGAGTCATGTCAGAGAGATTTGGAAATCCTGCTGGATCTTGTTTGGGGCCCTTCACTCACTAGACTTAAAAATCCATACTAACGAACAGCAGCATCTTGGATATTTATCTCTGTCGGTTTGACTGGCTTAGGTGGCAGGGCTCCCGTAAGGTGGGAGACCAGAGCTGTAGGGGAAACCCATGGAATACTTCGGGTGCCGTGTACATTTTTAGGCCACACGCCCCTTGGGAGAACCTGATTAAATCTGCAGATTGTCGATCACAGGGTCATGAGATAGAGTCCCATGTCGGGCTCTGTGCTTAGTGAGGAGTCTGCTTGAGATTCTCTCTCTTCCTCTGCCCCTCCCCAGAGCACATGTGCTCGCTTGCGCGCTCGCTCTCTCTCCCTCTCAAATAAATCTTTAAATCTGCAGATATTTGCCACAGAAAACCACATACACACAAGCCTTCACATATAATTTCGGGGGGTTCCTGGACCCTAGAACTCCATAGGGAACCCACAGACCCCAAGTGAAGAATCCTGTTTTGGGGGTTTATAAGTAGCCAGGCTTTAGGGGACGTGGCCCCAGGAGTGCGGTGACACGTCTCCAGAAGTTAGGTGTTAAGGCAATTGTCAGATCATAAAGGTTCAAAGGTTGATATAGTTGAAAGTATATTTTGATTCAAAATCGAGTTGGGTACATTTTTAAAATTATTTTCTTGCCCCGATGGTGGAAGGCTAGCTGAGCCCTGATTTTTGATTGCCTTTCCTCACTCAGTTGGAACATCTGCCAGAGGTCATCGGCAGCGTGTTCGGTCCCGTGTTTGCCAACGTCACCTTGACCTTAGGAAAGGGTTTCTCGGACCCCACTGGCCTCGCTGAAGGTCTCTAGAGAGTTCATTTGGTCATGCCCCACACACGTTTTTGGGAGATTGTTTTGTCTTGCCCGTTCTGGCTGCACTGTGGGCCACCAGAGTTCTCATGCTGACTGTTTTTAGCAGAGGCTACTTGACACCGTTCCAGGGAAGCTGTTGCCATAGCTACCTTGGCTGTGAGTTACCATTTTCTTCTTTGCGTTAAGCTCGTGGTTTCGCTGATTTTTAAGGTAACAGCTAATGTTCTGTTTTGCTGCTAAGCAGCAAGGAAAAGACTGGATTTTTGTTGCTATTGCTTTTGTTGTTGTTGATGTTTGGTTTTGTGTGTTTGGAAGGGGTGTGTGTAGGGCTGTGTGTGTGTGTGTGTGTGTGTGTGTGTGTTGTATATAAGGTAAAGCTACCTCACAAGATCAAATAGCAGGAGAGCTTGGGGAAAAGCCAGGCCTGCATACATGTGTTCTGCACTCCCAATTTTTAATTTTGGTCTGGATTTTGGACTAATGGTTATTGTCAGGTACCTTCAGTGAGGAAAGCAATTGGCCAAGTTCCATTTCACACCGCCTGAAACCCAGGCTCAAGGATCGCTGTCCCTTGGGCTGAGTTGGAACTTGACTCCAGCACCGGGGCTGCCCTCTCCCCCGCTACCAGGAGCAGATGGCAGAGTCAGGCCCAGCTTGCTTTGTCTCCTCCTGCTCTGACAGTGGGGGGTGGGGGGGGTTGCGGTGGGCAGTGTGGTCACACCTGCGGGCAGTAGCGGTCCCGCGCACGTCTCTGTCCCGGGCTGTAAACATGATGCTTCACACACACCTGGTGCAGAGCCACTTCCGGCTGCCAGCCCACGGAAGCCAGTGGGCCACCTCTAGTCCAGCTTGAGCCTCTTTGGCTGGACTTCTTTCTCCTGCTGCCGAAGGATGCTATGCTCAGCATTTTCTAATTTGCTTATCTTAGAAGTGCTCATTCGGTTTAAAACAAAACAAAACCTTACCCAGTTTACCAGTGCACGAGACTGTTCGTGGTTTGGGTTGTTGCCAGTCCACTGAGGGGGCTTGAATCACCCTGTGGGTGGCCCTATGGACATACACCAATTGCGACATGTTGCCATGGGCTTTGCCTCTTGGTGTGGGGGGCTCCACCCCTCCTCACTGTACTTCTAACCCTAGACGTGTGCTTTTGCTCCGCAGGTCAAGATGAATGCCATGCTAGAGACCCCCGAGCTCCCGGCCGTGTTTGACGGGGTGAAGCTGGCTGCCGTGGCTGCCGTGTTGTATGTGATCGTCCGCTGTTTGAATCTGAAGAGCCCCACAGCCCCGCCTGACCTCTACTTCCAGGACTCGGGGCTCTCACGCTTTCTGCTCAAGTCCTGTCCTCTTCTGACCAAAGAGTGAGTAGACCCCACACCTGCTTATGCCCACCCGCCGATCTGCTGGGCTGGTGCAGTGTTCAAAGAAGAATCTTCTCCACGTTGTGTCCTTAAGGCATCCATGTAAAGTCGAGTCACTGGCGTTAAAATAGCCACAGTCTCAGTGCAAACCTGGTGCTTGACTCCTGGAGGGTAGGGGACAGGGTGAGCTCTTTGTTGCCTGGAAACATCCCTTCCTCCACACGGTGGTGTCAGCATCCATGGCATGGGCCTTGCAGAAAGCAGTCGTCATTTTTAGGTAGATACAGAAAACTTAGGCTGTGTTCTAGCCCTTTCTCAAGTGTATTGTTGCCAGTCCTAGGGCAGAGGAACCATCCTTACCTAATAGAATTAATTCGCAAAAAAAAGCACAGATGTACTGGTTGGGTACTCTCCATCTGCGTTACTGAAAAATGTACTGAACGTCGGCTCAGAGAATACTTGAAATGCGAGTGACCCGGGTTTCCCTGCGAAGCCTCAGGACTGTATTTTCAAGGTGGCGAGGGTGGGCACTGTTTCTGTGAGAGGAAACATAGTGGTGAAGTAACGGGAATCTACACTCCCTGTCACCGCTGTTTTCAAGAGGTGTGTGGTTAAATTTTTCCATGTTGATGTCCTTTGAATAAATCTGTCTTCCCTCAGGGCTCAGGCCAAGCCTGGGGCACGAAGCATTCCCTACTCTCCTGGGTCTGAATTCCTTCCTCCTTGCTCATTATTGCTGCTTCCCTGTTTGTGCCTCTTTATGCCATTCTGCGGGAGTGGCTTAGGATGGGAGCCGCTTCTAGAACTGTCTTACTAAGCAGTGTCCCTTCAGCCTGAGGACTAAACTCAGTGGAGAGTAGGAGGAGCTCTCCCCCTCTCCTGATATAACCTTTCACCCCCTCTAGGGGGTTGGTGACATCAGGTAAATGATTCTCTTCTAAGAGTGGACAAGTGGGCAGCAGACACATCTGAGAGTTTGGGTTCTTGCTTTATCCTGTGCCGTTGTCTAGTTGATTTTTACATGCTCTTAGCCAGGGGCAAAGAGCTGCCATCATTGCTTTGGGTGTTTGGGGTGTTCACATGGAGTTTGTTTACTTTTAACAGCGATGCCGGGACTCAAAAGTTATTATCAAGTGGAGAGTGATGTGTTAACTCTGTCACGTTGCCTAATACTTGTGGGGAGTGCCATGTACGGTGTAAATGTCATCATGTTGACTTTGGAACTGCCCGTGCTGGGGGATCTTCACGTCACCGCTGGGGTAGAGTAGCCCACAACCGGGCATTAGACCAGCGTTCTCATTCAGCAGTGTTTGCACTGAAAAAGCTCCTCACCTAACAGGGGTTCACAGAATCTGTATGCTTTCCACATCGGCCGGCATCTTTCTTCAGTACTTAATTTAGAGAATTCACTAGTCCTGATGGGCAAGTGACATTTGCACCTATTCTCATATTGAGTGGGACCCAGCTAGACCCAAGTTCCTTGGCTATCTCATTTTTAGAGAACAAAGCGAAAGTGTTGGGTCAATATGTAAGTTAATAATGTAGCTAAATGCAAAGTTCTACCCAGTATGGGTTCCTGAGTAACTAGGAGAAGCCATGGAAGGGCTGCTGTTGTCTGGGCTCCAGAAATAAATGTCACGGACGGTTTGATCCCATACTAATTGTTCAAAGTAAAAAAAAAAAAAAAAAGTTGATTATGGCAGGTTTTTACCTCTTTTCATGTCTTCCTTTAAAAAACAACCCAGAAGGGGTGCCTGGGTGGCACAGCGGTTAAGCGTCTGCCTTCGGCTCAGGGCGTGATCCCGGTGTTGTGGGATCGAGCCCCACATCAGGCTCCTCCACTGTGAGCCTGCTTCTTCCTCTCCCACTCCCCCTGCTTGTGTTCCCTCTCTCGCTGGCTGTCTCTCTGTCAAATAAATAAATAAAATCTTTAAAAAAAAAACCTCAGAAACATTAAATCTAACAGTTCTCTTTGCTCTTTTTCCTCCCTGGCACATTCTCACCCTGAGCCTAAGGTATGGCCCCACATGACTCTGTTGAGATGGCCCCACCCACTGTCCTGGTGTGGAAGTGTGTCCCTGGCCACAGATCTCCTGGAACCTCGTGGTGGTGTCCACCACTGCACCACCCCTGTCATTAACCAGTCACCAGCTCCCTCCTGGTAAAACCCAAATTAGGGGAGGATGGAGATCAGCCTCAGCTATGGTTTGAAAGTATGTGCAAAGGGACAAGTTGCCTAGAAACTATTTCCTTCCAAGACCCATCCCTTTGAGAATAGGACCAGCCTCCTTTGAGCATGTTGGAACATTACTTACACAGCTAAATTCTAAATGTCCAAGCGCTCTGACTTGAACATGACAAATGATCAAAGGACAAAAGGATTCACTTTTTCCCCTCCATCTTTTAACTAACCTCTTTTTTTTTTTTAATTTTTTTTTTTTAAGTAGCGTCCACACTGGAGCCCAGCATGGGGCTCAAACTCAGGACCCTGAGCTCAAGACCTGAGCTGAGATCAAGAGTTGGATGCTGAACCAACTGAGCCACCCAGACGCCCCAACTAACCTCTTTTTTTTTTTTAGGTTCTAATTTTAGGAATAACTATATCCTGCACTCATTTAGCCTATCAGCAGAATGTTTTCACGTTACCCTCTTTTCTTATCGTTCCTGCATTTGAAATTTGTTGCGTGTCTCTCGTAGACATTATTCATTTAAGCTTCTTAATGGCTTTGAGATTGGACTCATTTTTCCTCTCATTTTGAGGAAACTTCCCAGAAGCAGAGAGGGTAACGGAACCCAGCATTCGTCCCCCTCTTACCTGTGGGGAGGTGGACAGACACCTCTCAGGGTGCAGAGGAGAGAAGTGAGCAGAGAGCAGTAAGGGGCCAGCCCGGGATGAGAGTCTTTAGCAGGACTAGCCCCAAAGTGGCCTTCCAATTCCCACGTGACCCTCTTTCTATTTTAATCACTCTGTCGGAAGCCACTGTCCTTGATGTTCTTTCTCTGTGTCACATTTCTGTAACAGCCTCCCATATATTTGAAGCCGAGGGCAGGAAACATGTCTGTTATGGGTAAAAGTGCTTCTCCTGAGACTCTGAAGATTTTTTTTCCTAGAGGAAGCCTGTCTGCAGCCATCACAAACAATTGTCTGGGCTAGAAAGTTCAGTTAACTGATTTACCGCAAGCTAATGGTGTTACTCAATGACCCTGACTGAATGCTGCCTGTTATTATGACGTATGTGTGGAATCAGAGCATATCCCCCTGCTGTTCTGGTATAGAAAAAGCCGATGAAAGGTGAAGATTGAAAACATGTTATGAGAATAAAGATTTTTTCCCTCCCTTCCAGCATTAAAGTTAGTTTTTTACTCTGTTTTAAGATAATCTATCCAAAGATACATTAGAAATGCATCTTTTAATGTCTGGAGGAAAACTTTGCTTCCATGGGATGATGTGTCTCTTGTTCACTTAGCGACAGATCAATATTTACCTAGTGATTCACTTTTTTTGTTCTTAAGACATGTTTGCTTTCTGTGGAACAAGGAGACTAAAGCTTGGTTCAGAAATTATGAGAAAATCTAGATGATGCTACAAATCCCCACTTTTTTCTGAATTAAAAATTTAATGCATATTCATTTTCTAAAACTGAAAAATAAAGCACATGAAAATCATCTATAATTCTCCTACTCAGAGATATATCCCATTATTACTTAGGTGATCATCCCTTTGGGTCTTTTTCTTCTACAGATACTCCCTCTCACCCGCCCAAATCAGGGGTCTGTATAGTGTTGGGTGGCCTGCTCTATGCCGTGGACACTTGCCCACAGTGCTATGTATGTTCTAACATTTGGTTTTTAATAGCTGCTAAATTCTGTCAACCATTCAAATTTCCTAATGGCTTTTGGCAGCAGCGGTGTAGAGAAAAAGCCTTGAATTGAAATCTGGACTAGAATGGAAACCTAGGCCTTCTACTTCTAAACTAGCCATGGAAAACTGGACCAAGTGACAGCCCTCCGGGCCCTTGGTTTCCTCCTGTGTAAATTGAAACAGGCAGAGCTCCCGTGATGCCCATTAGCACGAGTAACCTGAGTCTAGTACCACTGTTATCACCGAGCATCAGATAAGTCTGCTTAGATGATGGGGTCGTGGCTACAGAGTAAGGACAAGAACCGGAAGAGAAGGTCCTTGAGTATCTTCCCTCTCCTGTTTCCATCCCCCGTGTTCTAGGACAAGCTGGCACTAGCCCTCTTCGACTTTTGGGGTTTTTTAAAGAACCTTTTTCCCCTGGTCTCTTTTGTACATACATGTTTATTATTTAACAACATTGATTGATACTATACAAACTGTTTGGCAACTTGAAAATTTCAATTAGAAACATATCGTGTAAAAAATTCCATTGATAACTTGTAATGCCATTTCATCGTATAAAGCATCATAACATATTTAACCACTTTCCTATTTTATCGGGCATTTGTTTTTCCATTTTTACATCTTTGTAATTATAACCATTGCTGTGGTGGAGGCCTGTATAGATGTGATTGCTTCCTAGAGTAAATTCTTGTTAATATATTTGCTATTTAAAAAGATGTGATCAGTTTAAGGAATTTTATATATATTGCCGAACTGTTTTCGAGAGGAATCTTTACAGGTTATAATCTCAGCAGCGTAGCTGGTTTCTCTTTTCTTCATATTTTAGCCTGTGTTTTCTCATCTGCAAAACAGGAATAATGATAGTAATACAATTCTTCCCCACTTCCTGGCGTGTTGGGAAAACAGATTGCCGTACTTTGTGAAAATGGCTTACATAAAGAATTAGAGGCTTGAAGTTCCAAGGTCCTGGTGGAGTTTTTTTCCAATAACCTGCCGTGTTCCTTCAGACTCTCTGGGAGTTGCCCCTCCATCATTGACTTCTTCTGTGCTAGACAACGAGCCAATCACTTTACATTCAGTACAAACAAGAGATAGAGTCTGAAAAGGCGATACTGTGACCCACTCAACAAGTCAGCTTCTGCAATCACATCTCTTATTAATCTACTTTATCCTTAAAGCTCTGCATGCCTTATTAGTTGGAAATCACATCTCCCCTCCCAGATTTTCCAGCCTGCTCTGTGTGAGGCCCAGAAAAACCCAAAGGGTTTTGTCATCTAAAGGAGGGGCATGGGCTGGTCCCTCTCTTTCTGTGCTCTAAATACAAAGGGTATTTTGAGCTATCATTTGCATATAGTACAATGCACAAACCTTAAGTATACAGTTGAGGACCTTTTGCATATGTATGTACCTGTGTAAGTACCACTCCCTCGGGCTTTTCCAGGAGTGTCCTGAGTCACCTCCCGGCCTCTACCCCACCCATGTGTCACAATACCACTTGAATTGACTTCCTCAAGCAGGCCGCACCCAACACACACTGCAGGGTGACGCCAGCCTACTTGTCCGCCTGGTCACCTGCTCCCACTGCCCATTGAGTGCCGGCCTCCTGAGCTCCTGCCCCGGGCTATTCCCAAATCCCCTCCTTTCTCTCTCCACAAAAGTGCCTCTTCTGTAAGAAAAACTTAGCGTCTATTCTGAGAAACTGTCCCTGATTTCTCCCCCTTCCTCTTAAGTCAGAATGAGCCCCTCTTCCTTCTTCCTGCCTGTGTGTTTCCCCAGCTTGTGGCTTCTGTGTCCATTTAGCACATCCTAAACCGCACTGCTCCCTCCCGCTCACAGGATTGTTGTTTCGGTCTTAAATGAAAGCAGGGCAACCCCAGATATGCACAAAGGCAGTTTGCAGCCTCCACCCTTCCCTTGGGCCTCGTTGAAGCTTCCATCACCAGGCCCTGGTGAGGAAGTGAAGATAGGAAGCAGGTGCCCCATCTCTGGAAGCCTGCTGTTGAAATTTATATATTCCCTGCGGGAAGCCAGGCTTCTGGTTTTTCACTCCTGAGCAAGCCTGTGTGTGCGGGTCATGGTCTAGCTAAAGATGAGGGCATTTAGGAGGGGCGTGGTGGGGTGCTTACCTAATAGACAAGCCGAGAAACAGATCGGTGAGGTGCTTTCACTGGGCACAGGAGACATCCAGGAGCCTCTGCAGGGTCTGGGCAAGGGAAGCAGTGGGATCAGAACCCCAGCCACATGCTTGTGGGCCCTTTCTGTCCTAGAGAATAAACCGTACTAGCTGTCATCTGCAACCAGCTGCCGCCTGTATTCAGAAGAGCTGGGTGTTACTGTTCTCCGTGGGGGTGAGAGGTACCTGAGACGTGGGGGTGAGGGCCCCACCCATTCCAAACCGATCATGCGTGGTGCCCCTCCCTGGGCATTTCCTCTTTGAGGCTGCTTCAGACACTCGGAAGAGAATGGCAGAAAAACACCGTGACCCTTCCAGAGACGGTTCATGGGGTTTGTGTTCTGTGCTTTCCCCAGTTTCTTCTCACTCACTGGAGTGCAAACTCCAAACAAGAATCCTGTTGAACTGTTGTGCTCCTCATAATTAGTCCCCATGTTTGATTCCCTGCCATGAGTCTTGGTTAACCAACATCCGAGGATCTACTCCTCCGATCCCATTGTTGGAGGTATTAAAGAAGGATGTGTGGGGGTTTTTTGTGTTGACTGTTCGTTTGTTTGTTTGTTTTAGAGAGGGTTGGAGAGGGGTAGAGGGAGAGAGAGAATCTTAAGCAGGCTCCACGCCCAGTGTGGAGTCCAGCACAGGGCTGAATCTCACAACCTTGAGATCATGACCTGAGCCAGAATCAAGAGTCAGAGGCTTAACCGACTGAGCCACCCAGGTGCCCCATGGAGGATCATTTTTTAAACTTTTTCATTGTAGAAACTTGCCAGAGGCACTTTTTTTTACTTGGTTTCTGCACAACTATGCTTCCTAATTATTCCGAGACAGCAGAGCAGATCTGCCTTTGATTTTTCTCTCAAACAGTATCAGTTCCATCCCTATTGCTTCATACATCTTCTACTTCCTAACAGTAAATATTCGTTTTTCTTTTATCTACCCCCAATAGAAGCCTAATCCTATATATAAAGACACTGTATTTGTCACAGATGTGCAAGACACATGATTTTTGTGTACCAGGGACGTTTAAATAATTAGAGGGGTGCCTGGGTGCCTCAGTCGGTTAAGAGTCTGACTCTTGATTTCAGTTCAGGTCATGATCTTAGGGTCATGAGATAGAGCCTCACGTGGCGTTCTGTGCTTAGCTGGGAGTCTGCTTGAGATTCTCTCTCTCACTCTCCCCCTCCCTCTGCTCATGCACATTCTCTCTCTCTCTCTCTCTCAAATAAATAAATAATTAAAAGTACGCTACAGAGAAAAGCACTAATTCAGATCACTCTGATAGTGCAATACGTGGAGGTATTAAAGACCCTCCACTCTTTGCATTTTCCTTCCTTATAAGGCTGTCTATCTGCAGCGGCAGTGCCAGGGGAGACGTTAGGGCGAGGGGCTTGGGTACAGCCACCTGATGTTTGCAGTCTTCGATAAAACACGTGTAAATGCAGCTTCGCACACTCCCTTCCAGTCAGATTGCTGCCCCTGAGGCCTCCCCCGGGTGGAAATTCTGCAGCCAGCACAGCATATTTATAGTGAGTTCAAGTTGAAAAGAATTTCATTATTTTGGGCTTAAATTCCTCTTAATTCCCTCTTGTTCACAGAGACATTCCAGATCGGATTTAGATCCTTTCCTCCTTGGCTGAACACTAAAGCTTTGTGCTTTTTATAGGATAAACTCCTAACTGCCAAGTGACTTAATTCCATTGACCTGACCTTACCCATTTTAAGAACTGTGCAAATATTTCCTTAGTTGCTTGTAGTGAACCATTAACTATTGATAAGTCGATCTGTGGCGCTCCCAACGCGCCCCTTCTGTAGGCAGCAGACCTTCAGAGCACATTTGCGGTCTACATTGTAAAAGAGCACCTGAAGACGAAAGACTCAAGATCATCTTTACCGAGACCTATTATTGATGGTCAGCATCAGTGAGGTCACGTTTTCGGGTGACTTCATCTTAAAATCGCTTGTGTTTCTAATGAAATGACCCAAATGCAAACTGTCAAGATGAGACTCACTAAGCCCGAGATACCGTCCTCTGTGCCTACGCTGACCAAACATCCCGGTATTCCCAGGACTGACGGTTTTCCCAGAACATGGGGCTTTCAATGCTAAAACCGGGGAAGTACCTAACAGAGATAAGTTGGTCCCCCTCCTTGTTACTCGCTGTCTTCTGCCATTGGAGAGTGAGGTTTTGGTAAATGCGTATGCATTTGGGAGCAGGTGGCTGGTTCACCAGTGGCCAGGTTTAATTGAACTCGTAGATGCTGCCCACCTGCACTGTCTCTGCCCTAGCAGGTCACCTATCAGGAGGCCAGGAGGAAAGTGCTGTCCTCCTTGAGGCCGCTTGTATTGAATTAAGATGATGAAGCTGCAGCTATGGAGAAATTCATTCATTTTCTCTAACCCGGGTAGAGACTGTAGCTGCTGCTGCTGCTGCTGCTTTTTCTTCTTCTTTTCTTTTTTTTTTTTTTTAAAGTAGTCTCCAAACCCAGCGTGGAGCCCAGTGTGGGGTTTGAACTCACAAGGCTGAGATCAAGACCTAAGCTGAGATCAAGAGTCAGATGCTTACCCGACTAAGTCACCCAGGTGCCCCGAGATTGTAGGTTTTTGTTAGAGACTGTGCCTTCATGCAGGAATTGCTGAAAGATCTAAAAGATTCAGAATCGAAACTATTCCAGACTCCCTGGATTTAATTCAGTTGGGAAGAGGCTCATCTTCCAGGTGTCTTGCCCTCCGTAAAGCAATCACGTCCAGTTTCCAAAAATTTATGACCAACGCATTGCCCTATTGTTAGCCTGGGTTTATTCTTCAGGGCTCTACTACGTCTTTTAAAAAGCAAAAGCGGGGGGCGCCTGGGTGGCACAGCGGTTAGGCGTCTGCCTTCCGCTCAGGGCGTGATCCCGGTGTTATGGGATCGAGCCCCACATCAGGCTCTTCCGCTATGAGCCTGCTTCTTCCTCTCCCACTCCCCCTGCTTGTGTTCCCTCTCTCGCTGGCTGTCTCTATCTCTGTCGAATAAATAAATAAAATCTTTAAAAAAATAAAATAAAATAAAATAAAAAATAAAAATAAAAAATAAAAAGCAAAAGCGGCATGTGCTACCACTGACGCCATCACACGGAGTTAGACCCGCACCTGCAGATGGGCAGATGGGCCTCTGCTCTGAGCAAACCTGTCCCATTGCTGAGTCACCCCCCCCTTCCAGTCTTTCCCAGACCTGATCCGGGGTCCATCTTTGTCCACCAATCATCCTTAACTTTACATAAACTATTTACTAAACCAAATTTACTTTATAGGACTTGCCAGGGATCAGACCCATTGTGGTCCTTCTCAATATGCAGTCCTTCTCACTTGGGCTGAAAATTGGCCCAATACCCAGGAGCAGGAAATGGACCTGATTTTATTTTCTAAAAGTGGCCACCTTTTACCAGCTTCTCACGTTCTATTGCCCCTGTAAATTCAGTGGTTCCCAATTTTGATCTCAAACTGTTCTTTCTCTGCCTGCTGCCCAGCTCGTCTCCCGTCATTAGGACAGACAGTACGCTTCATACTATAGAACAGTATCTACTTAAAAAAAAAAATTTTTTTTAAGTGGGCTCCGTATGGAGCCCATTGCGGGTTTGAGATCATGACCCCCAGATCAAGACCTGAGCCCAAATCAAGAGTCGGATGTTCAACCGACTGAGCCACCCAGGCGCCCCAGAACAGTATCTACTTTATTGGTAAAGTATAATGCAGACAGGAACGTGGACAGTGTTTTCTAGAGGGTGAGTGAGTGGGATCACTGCTTCCATGCAGCACTGTGGGGTTAAGAGCTGATTGCAGTTTGCACTTGGTCGGAAGCTCAAACACAGGAAGCCCGGTCCTCCTCAACAGTCTGGACAATAACTTCCCTGCAGATGGAGTCTGGCGGGGGCCGGGGGCGGGGGGGGCGCTGGGCCTTAGGATCACTGTCTACCAGGTGGCAGAATATTTACTCAAGGAAGGAATTTTCCGGGGTTTCTAAAGGAGATCTGCCCCTCCATGAAATCCTAGGAAACGAAGCTTTTACTGCTACAGAAAGCTATAATCCTTGACGGGTTGATGTTTCGTGTGATTGAATGCGATGCCCTCCCTGTTGCCACCCCAGATGACTGTCCTCCAGGGCCATGCGCTGCTCAGAGCTGTTTATCTGCCCAAGGTGGCTGCCTGCGGTGCAGTGTTGCCATGAACCACGGAAGTGAGTCAGCCCTTATGGCAGCTTTGGAACCACCCTAAGTCTCTGCCCATGCTGGTTTCTAATCATGGAGTGAGGGCTCTAGGTCAGCACCGGTGCGCAGCATCGAGCCAGACGGCTTCCCTCTGAGGTAGCCATTAAAAGAGGCCATCACCCAGAGCATTCGGGAAACCTTCTCACCTGAAGGTCAGGGGTTGATCCAGAACCAGCTGTGGCCTCCTGGGAGGGGAGAGATCCATGAGAAGCAGCAGGTCACGTATTCCTCCCCCTTTCCACGGACTACAAATGTCGTTGCCACAACCAGCCTGACATCTCTGTGACTTGTCGCACCAGATTCTCCTGCTGGCAAGACCCTGAACTGGTGTTTTGGGCCAGATCACAAAAGCTTGATCACTAATTCCTTTCTAATCTGAACTGAGAAACAGTATATATATATATTTTAATTTGAAATCTGCTGAGCCATAGCAGTTAGGACTTTTCCGTCTTGACATTTCAATAAAGGAAGAGTCCTCTCAGTGAACAAATAGACGTATATATTTTTGGGGTCAGTCAATCACTCTTTCATAACCTGCTGTTCTAGCCCGTTCACCGTGTGGAGATCACACCCATCCCTTCTCATACACGCATAATCCTTTTTCTCGTACGTCCACCTTCCGTGTCCATCAAAATCCTGTCCGTCCTTCAAGGCCACCTCACATGCTGGCTCTTCCAGAACTCTCTAGGCCTTCCCTGGGCTGCCCCTGTGGCTCCCACCTGACGACAGGAAGGTAAACCATCTCTTTCCATGTGTGTCTCTCTCTTCAGGCCAACTCTATTCTGAGAGGCTTAAGGAGAGCGACTCTCTTAAAATCTTCTGAACTCTTTATGGCCGCCACGTCGCACACATTCAGTGCACACTGATGTTTGTAGATAGTTTTGGAAGGAACCCATGTGATGAAGTGTCAGAACGAGCAATTCAGTTAAATGCTAAAGGAGTTTAGAGAAAGAGGGAGGGAGTACTGTGGAGGCTTCGTTGTTGAGGTTTTGAGTGACTGTGAGATGAGTTGGTTTGGATGAGTGGGGCAATATGAGAGAAGATGGAGAGGTCAGTGTGAGCAGGAACCAGCAGAATCGATCATTTAAACAAGCACTTCCGGTAGAAAACCAGCTTGGCTCTCCAGGCCAGCACTCCTCTCTTTCTTTGTCCTGTCAGCCTTCCAGCCAGCCTACTTGGGGAATGTTTTGGCACATTTCCCCCTTGTCACTGGTTTGCCCTGACCCCACAGCCACTCTGCTCCTCCCCCCACTGCCCCCAGATCCATGGATCTTCATTTGGCTGCACTCAGACCATCTCTCTTGTGATTCCTAAAGATCTTCTCAGTGCACTTTGTGTGGTCTTTGGACCTGCCACTCTCTCTGCCCTTTGCTCACTGGGCCCTTGATTTTGTTTTTTTATGTGCTCTGGCCCATCACCAGTTTGGTCTCCACAGCTGCTTCCTGGCCAGCTCCTTGCCAAGTCCCTGTGATGATGTGGTGTGACAAGAGCTGTCTGATTATAGCTGAGAGTCCCAGGTCTTTTGGGGAGAAAGAGGTCAGATCACATGGGGTCTCACATTTCCAGAAAGGAGGAGTTTGGATTTCATCCCATGAGCACTTGTGGCATTAGGAAAGAATGGGAATCCATAGGTGTGGTGGCTAATGGAACGTCCTTGGGTGTTGGCAAAGAGGGCTGAATCACAGATAATGTTAAGGTTACTGAGCAGCTGAGAGAATAGATTGGTGAACAGAAATAGAGAAGTCGCAGGGAAGCTGCTTTCTGAGGGAAAGTGGTTTAGTTGCAGGCACTCCGTGGGATGAGTAGGTGGGCAGGCGTGAATGTGGCAGCAGAGCTCAGGTGTGAGCTGAAGGCCAGACATGCAGGTTCCAGACCAGCTCCCAGCCCGGGAGAGGAAGGCAGAGGGCAGAGAGAGACTGCAGATTGGTGGCTGTGGCAGGTTAGGGTGAAAGGAAGAGCCTGCGAGGGAGCCAGAGACAGGCAGTAAGACAGGTTCGGAAGGGAACCAGGAGCCTTGAGCGTCACGGAAGCCAGAGAAGGAAGGCACTGAGCACAAAAAGTCAGGAAGGGCAAGGGCGGACCAGAGGCCTCTGAGCTGGGCCAGAATGATGAGGGGATTTTGAGGCTGACTGTTTCGAAGTAGGGCGAGGAAAGAAGTCAGCTCAGAGCCACCAAAGAAATGGGTGTGGGAACAAAAGCTAAGAAAGGAAGGAGAAAGACAGGAAACTGGCTGAGAAGAAAACCAGACTGGATGAAGTCTGCACCATGGTCGCAAGGGGGAGGGCAGAGGTGCTGGGGGAGGGGGAAGTTAGCCATTAGCCACCCAGAGCCCCGCTCTGCCCCCCACTGGCCAAGCCACCCCACCCCACTGAGTCTCTGCTTCTTCACTTGTAAAATGGGGGTCATAGTACTTCATAGGTTTGGTATGAGGATAAGGAGAGCTAGCGTGTGAAACGATTCATAGGGTGCTTAGCATGCGTAAGACTTCAGTAAGCATAGCTGTTATTATCAGAGCTATTTTTATTTATTTTTTAAAGATATATTTATTTAATTTAGAGAGAGAGTGTGTGTGTGTGTGAGCATGAACAGGGGGGAGGGGCAGAGGGAGAGAGCGAATCTCAAACAGACTCCCCCCCCCGCCCCGAGCAGGGAACCTGACATGGAGCTCAATCCTAGGACCCCAAGATCATGACCGGAGCCGATCAAGAGTCAGATGCTTAACCAACTGAGGCTTCCAGGTGCTCCTGGAGCTTTTTTTTTTTTTTTTTTTAAAGCTTTTATTTATTTATTAGAGAGAGAGACAGCCAGTGAGAGAGGGAACGCAAGCTGGGGGAGTGGGAGAGGAAGAAGCAGGCTCCCAGCGGAGCAGGGAGCCCAATGCGGGGCTTGATCCCAGGACCCTGGGATCATGCCCTGAGCTGAAGGCAGATGCTTAACAACTGAGCCCCCCAGGTGCCTCTGGAGCTATTTTTATACTAGTAGTATTAGCTAGAACATTGGTGGACCGCATAGATAAGTGGGTACAGGATATGCCTAGGTAATTTTCACAAGAGGAAATACTAGGGGCCTGGGGCAGAATGGTGACAAAAGTCACCACCTCCTAAGCTGACCCCCCTCAGTGTGCCCCTCCTCCCCATTCTATTGCTTCTGCCTCCATCCTTCGTTTGGACTGATGCCACAGCCGCATTTCTATTCTCTGCCCCTTCTAGTTCACCTCACAGGCCATTCAGCTGCCCTCTGATGCACGAATCTGATGGTGTCGTGGCCCTGCTTTAAGCTGCCCATAGGGTGAGGTCCAGCATCAGCCTGGCTCCTCCTCGCGCCTTGTGTTCTAAACACATCGGGTCCCCTTACGTTTCTTTCCTGGGTCTCACACTTGCCTATCCTTCTACCTGGGATCCTTCCACACCTTTGCACAGCCTCCTTATGTGCGAGAACACAGCTAGCCCCTCTTGGGGGAGGGCTCCCTGGATATCCTCCTCCACACCCGGAGCGAGTGCGTCTCCTCTCTGTTGTCTCAGAGCACCTGGTCTGCCGTCACAGAAGCATGTTCGTTTGCATAAAGATTTTCCATGAGTCTGTCTCCCTTGATAAGTCGTAAAATAAGTTACTGTTCACAACAACACAAATAACAAATACTGTCATTACTTGGGTGGCGCCTGTCCTTTAGCTGCCAAGGTCAGTGATTTCAGTGTGTTTCCTTTCATCTTCAGATTAAACAGTCTGCACAATGGGTATTGTTATTCCTTGTCCCACCTCCACACGGGTTTTTAATAAGTAAATGTGGCTCAGCAAGGTGATTGACCTGCCCAGAGTCGCAGAGTGTCGGAATTGAGACTGGATCCTGGTCTCCCGGACCCCATAGTCAGTTCTTTCCCCTGTACCTTGTGTCCTCACTGCCCAGTGTAGTATCTGGCACCTAGCAGTGCTCCGTGAATGTTTACTGAGTGAACACATGAATCACAGATGATAAAGGAGTTTAAAATGCTGATTCCATTATTACGAATTGAACCCAGAGAAATCATTTAAAGACAGAGAAAAGCTAAAAAGTCTTGATTAAAAGTAGTAGATTGAACACGTTTGTATTCACCACTTCCTGAATCCCCACTAAAGTGATACTGAAGGGTAAAAAGGGGCAAATTCTCAAAAGCATAGAGAACAGGAGAGGAGATAGGAGCAGATGGGTGGAGAGCAGACGAATGAGCAGAAACTAACTGAGAAAACCAGAGAAAGCAGAAACCCAGACCTGCAGAGTGAGAACCCTACAAGATTGGGGCTGAGTTGAAGGCTCACGAACGAGAGGCCCCAGTACCTCTGAGGATGTGCTGTGAAACACAGCTGAAAACGGGCAGAAGGGTGGGAAGGTGGGAAGCTCCCCCCCCATCTCCTCCCCTCTCACTCAGCCAGGTGATAGCTCTGCCTCCACGCTGGCAGGTTAAGAGTGAGACTGAGGGGGCGCCTGGGTGGCACAGCGGTTAAGCGTCTGCCTTCAGCTCAGGGCGTGATCCCGGCGTTCTGGGATCGAGTCCCACATCAGGCTCCTCTGCTGGGAGACTGCTTCTTCCTCTCCCACTCCCCCTGCTTGTGTTCCCTCTCTCGCTGGCTGTCTCTGTCAAATAAGTAAATAAAGTCTTTAAAAAAAAAAAAGAGAGACTGAGACAGCAGGCTGGAGATTCTGCACATGGAAGGCCCCAGCCCTGACCAGGTTCCCCAAGGAGAGGGGAGGCTTCCCCTCGGGGGAAACTGACGGGCCCAGGGAAAAGTCCCATAGATACTATTATTGGAGGGTCCTCTGCCAGGGAGGCTGGGACCCACAGGCGGGCACGTCTGCCCATGTAGTCAGCTGGCTGTGGGCATCTGCTTTTTGGCAGCTCATCCTGCAGAAGGAGCAGACAGCCAGGAGTCGCTGGACCTAGGAGGAAAGCCTTGAACGCGAAAGACAGATCGAAAGCAAGCAGAAGAAAGGACGTGGAGGAAACACAGTGAAATGAGCCCAAAGTAAAGAAAACCCATAATGAGCATACTTGGAAAGAAGAGAAGGCACACATCTGTGTGGCGGGAAGAGACTAAAATTGGAAACTTCCAAGAACAGGAAGAGCTTTTGGAGCGCAAATGAAGGTCGATAGAGGGATTCAAGGTTGAAAATTAGGGATCTCTTCCAGAAAGTAGAATAAATAGACAAAGGATGGAAAGTGGAAGAGAAACCAGAGGATCAGTCCTAAGACATCTAATATCCAAATAACAGTAGTTCCAGAGAAAGGCTAGAGAAAGCGCAAGGGAAGAAATTATCAGAGAAATATCCCCTCGCTGGCCCATGAGTGTAGAGCCTGAAACTCCGGATTGAAAGAGCTTCTGAAATCCTAGCCCAGAGAATGAGAAGGACCCAGCAGAGGCGCTTGACGACATTTTGGAACCCTGGCAACAAAGCAAGATTGCAAAGCTCACAGAGCGTACGGAGGAGAATGAGGCGTCAGAATGACCCCAGACGTCAACAGCAGACCACACGCTGGATGACAGTGGAGCAAGGCCTTCAAAATCCTGAGGTAAAAATGGATTCCAACTCAGAATTCTGTACCGGCCAAACTCACCCTGGTGTGAGGGTAAGATAAAGGCACTTTCAGACATGGAGAGTTGGTCTCAAAAAAAGGCTTCCTTTTTTTTTTTTTTAATTTTCCTCCAATTCATTTTTTCTCAAGGGGCTAGTGAAAGCCAGCCAGCCTTCACCAAAGGAAGGAAAGAAGCCAAGGAAGAGTGGCTATGGGGCCCAAGATGCAGGAAGGAGACGAGGGGCCTCTCAGGATGGAGGGAGGGCTCCCCAGATGGTGTCTCCAGGAGAAGGTGAAACCAGTGATTGCCTGATGCCTTTGTGCCGAAACGCAGTGTCGCTCAGAGTTCGGAAATAAGCTGGCGGTTGGTGCGCTCAGCTAATGAGGAAATGCCAAAAGCAAAAACTGGGGGGGAAATAAAGAGCTTTACAAAAAAAAAAAAAAGGATACATGACTTAGTTGTGACTTTTACATAATTATGTGAACACTGAAAATTAACGTAACCAGAAATATTGCTATAACAAGGTTGAAAAGAGCAGAGGAGGAGACGCTGTGTGTGTGTTCCGGGTGGTGGAAGAGAGCCGACAGCCTCCCCAGCGGTGATGCAGTAGGTGACACAGAAATTGGCGTGGAAGAGCCAGCAGGCCAAGCATGGCAATACGGAGACAAGTGTGGGGTGACAGGGACCCTAAAAGACTTGAAAATAGTTGTTGCTCAGAAGCAGGAACTGGGAGTAGAGAAAGGTGAGGAGGCATCTTGTTGGACTCTGGACACAAATGTTGGCAGAAATAAAAAAAAAATCTAGAAAGGGAGAAACGAAATATGGGAAGCTATTCCCCCGGCATTGTGTCTGGTAGTAGACACTGGGCACAGACGCACCCCACACTGGAGGCAGTGGCGGTGTGATGCTTGGGAGAGGATGGGGGCGGTCAGGTCAGACACACCTGGGTTCAAAGGCAGGGCCTGCTCCTAACTAGATCTTTGGACCCTCGGTCTCCTAGTCCGTAAATGAAGGGGGTTTCCCAGCAGTAACACTTGCTGTAAGGGGTAAGTCAGATTATGAAATGCACGCATAGAAAGTGCTGCAGAGATGTTTGCTCCCTAAACTAGCTGATAAGCAGGGTAGAATTGTGTGTGGTCATCTAGAACTTAGTATGATGACCACGTGTATGAGAAAACAGGGACTGAGTGGGAGGGAGCACAAGACAAAATTATATATCTGTATATTATTATTATAACTATGTTAAATACTCTGTATTCAAATAGGCACAGGTAAAAAGGAAACAAAAATGAAACTAGTTTCCTAAGGGTTGTGAGGATTTGGATGAATTTTAAACTTTTTCTTCTAGCTGTTTCAAATCGATGCGAAATAAAATCAAGAAGCTTCTGAACATACATTTTGGCCTTCATAGTTTTGACAGTCGTGTGCAGTTCGTTGCTAGTTAGAAGTATCAGCAGGGACACCAGCCGTTCGCTGCCTTTCGCGTTTGTCCTTCACGTGCAAAGAGAGAGAGACTTTGCTTTAGCAGAACTTTCTAGAACATGCTTATCTCTGTGGTCTTGCGGCGCTGTGTCTTGTCGTGTGTACAAGACTGAAGGGTTAGTGCCTGAGCTTCTGTGAGTCTTCACAGGGGTGGAGTTGTTGACTGAGGAAATATTTTTCTGCATTCTCATGCTGTGGGAAAGGGCGGCCATTTCAACAGAGCTCAGCCACAGCTGCCACCAACAGTTGCTCCTTTCAGCTCTTTGGAACTGTGTTCCTCTCATCAGAAGCTCCAGAGCACCTGCATCATTTCCTTCTTTGTAGGTTGAGCCCAGGGCTCACCTTGCTCAAGAAGCAGTAGCTGTTTCCCAGAAGCTGTCCCAAGCAGCAGGGGGTGTGACCTTGTTCTCTCCAGCCGCGTGGTCCTCGCCATCAGCGGGCTCTCACGCTTATCAGAGTCAATTTATAACCAGCCCGTGTAAGCCTCCAGCCGGTGTTCCCAGTTTCTTGATCATTCCACGCCAAAACAGCACTTACACACACATACACACTCACATGTTGCTTTTCCTTTTATTGCACAGAGTAGTGTACTGTGAACACACTCTTGTGCCCCTTGCTGTTCTTCATGAAGCATCACCGAGGGGCCCTTGCACACGACTGTACAAAGCGCTTCCGCCACGGACGTCCTGGCTGCTCGGTATTCCACAGTGGGGAGCCCTTAGTTTCATCCGTCTGCTGACAGAGGTCTCACTTGCCCCGAGCCTTTTCCTTTCACAATGCTGTAACGTCATTTTGCATTTACGTTATGATGCGCACGTGTCCGTGTAGAGTAGACTAGAAGCATCTCTTTCCTGCCACCCCTTGCCAACAGAAGGGGTTCTCCTACTGTTTTATATTTGCCAATCTGGTAGATAAAAAATATTTTCCTGCTGTGATTTTTACATGCATGTCCTCTTAGGAAAGACACCGTGCATCTTTTTTACATTAAAGAACTATTTTTATTTCCATTTCTACTAACTGCCTATTGGGAGCCCCTGCCCATTTTCTTGATGGTCATTGGTCTTTTTCCCAATCACCTGGGAGAGTTCTTTATGTGCTGGGGAAATTAGCCTTTTGTGGTTTGAATTGCAAATATTTGTTCTCTGTCCTCTGCCTTTTGATTTTGCCCATGGTGGTATTTGCCATGCAGATTTAGAAAAAAAAAAAAAAAGAATGTTTGCATAGTCAAATCTTTTGATTATTTCTTTTGGCTTCAGAGATTTGTTTTTCTCAGAAATTCCTTCATTGTACTATTGTTTTCGGGTTTTTTTTTTTTTTTTAATCCCACACTTTTTTCTAGCACACGTATGTACTAGTCTCTGTTTTGAAGTGCTCTGTCTCTCTGGAATGTATCCTGGCGTGAAGTGTGGCTCCAACTTAACTTTTTCATCAGAGGCTGCCCTTTACCCAACACCCTTCATTGAACAAGCCACCTTTACCCCAATTACTGAAATGCCATCTTTTTCTCCTACTAAATTCCTTGGATGTATTTAGGCTCGTTTCCAGTCTGTTCCATTCTGTCGATAATCCTGAATATATACCATTCGCAGATTTGTAGTTTTTAACTATGTTTTACTGTAGGCAGTTCGGGTGCTGCTAATCCCCCTTGCTACTCTGCTTTTTCAGGATTTCCTTGGCAGTTATAGCCCGTTCAGTTTTCCATATGAACTTTTAAGAATGCTTGTTTGATTCCAAATATGATTTTTTTTTTACTGTGTATCTGTTAAACTTATAGATAATTTAGGGAGAATTAACATGTTTGTAGTGGTGGGTTTTCCAGTGCAAGCTGATTTGTTCCAATCTCTCCAGAGCCTGAAGGAGCCTTGTACAATTTCCTTCTTACCTTCTCGTGATCGCAAACTCGGAACGGGAACGGAGTCAGGTTTTGAATGTGGGTTTTTAGTAATGATATCAATAATTACTGACAAAAGAAGCATATTTTTTTTGTTAAGGCTTTTCAGGACCCCTCTTTTTTCCAACTTCACGGCTTGCCGTTTTGTGAATTATTTTCTGCACGTGGAAGAAAAGCAGGACACGTGCTTGATGTTGCATGCCAACATTTTAACTCTTCGAAGTCATCTCTTGATTTAAGGGTTGCTAGAGGACATTCCAGGTGGATCTTCCGGTGAAACTCTGAAGTTTCACATCTAGAGAGTCTGCGTTTCCCCCGCTGGGAATAGTAACAAACTATATTTTGGCTTCCATCTTCCCTCCTGCCCAGGCCGGGCATGGATTTTGAGGTGGCCTTGGGCTGAGAAGTGGACAAAACGCAGTCATGGGTTGGGCAAAAAGCAGGCAGTTGACATCTGTGTGGGTGATGGGAGGGGGTCCCTGCGGGGAAGACGGGGACAAAACAGAGGTGTTCAGCGGGCTGTGCGTCCGCACACGTCCTGTTCTGCCAGCACAAGCAGGTTTTCCAAATCCATAATTTAGCAACAGGAGGCATGAGATCTGGAAGGAGCGGGTTCTGGGCAAAGTGTCGGTGAGCCCAGCGAGTTTACACTACGGTCTCCTACTGGCCCTTCACGGGACTAGCTCTTTCATGGATGGCATTTGTCAGGTGGAACCCTGGAGGCGCCTCTTAATAAGCTACCAGCCTACTGAAAGCAGTGTCAAGACCAGGCCGGGGAAGAGGATCGCGCCTCCATCTCGAGGGGTGTGGCCGGTCCAAAAAGCTGTTCATGGAGCAAAAAGATAATAGGATCTGATGCATTTAACATGTGAATACAATTCTGAGGATTTCTAACTGGTTTTCTTTGAACTTTTTAAAACTGAGTTTATTTTTCCTTGAAGCAAAAGAGTGTGGTTTCTTTTTAAGCGGTTTTATTGTAACTCCTGTGCCTGTTCTCTCTAACATTCTTTTTTTTTTTTTAAGATTTATTTATTTGACAGAGAGAGAGACAGTGAGAGAGGGAACACAAGCAGGGGGAGTGGGAGAGGGAGAAGCAGGCTTTCCGCCGAGCAGGGAGCCCGATGCGGGGCTCAATCCCAGGACGCTGGGATCATGACCTGAGCCAAAGGCAGATGCTTAACGACTGAGCCACCCAGTCGCCCTAACATTCATGTTTTATAGCTCCCACAGAATACAGGATGGGTCATAGACGTGCCCCCGCAGCCTGGTGGCCTCTGTCCCACGTTCAGAAACCAGTTCCAGGAAGAGAAGCTGATTTCTCTCGTTTCCTTAGGCCACTTTTGGTCATTTGAGGCAGAAACAAAACATCTCTGCATTGGAATTTTCCTGCGCATCATCCTGCAATTCAGGAATAGAACATCTAGCAACGACAGTGAAAATGTAACGTGTGACAGCTGTGAAGAAGTATTTGCCTCCAGTGGGGGAAAATGCTGTGTGCAAAGCAGATTTCTGATGAGCCTATTAATGGGTGTTTGGGAAGCTGACTATGCCACTTGCCACTTTGAAATGAAAGGCCCGAAGCAAATGATGAAGCCCTTTCGTGGCCTCCCCAGCAGGACTGGGGTGGTGTGGCGCGCGGTCGGCTCCACGTCTGGAGAAGGCCGAGGCACACCGGGGTGGGCTCACACAGACCTGCTAGCTTCGTCAGCCAGGCGGGATGAGGGCAGAGAGGCCACCAAGGGACCAGAGGGGTCTGTGCTGGGAGCAGCAGGAGGTCCTGGGCTCAAGGCCTGTGGAGGGGAAGCTCTGGCAGGTTAGGACCCAGGATAAGTATCTATAAAATGTCCCCCTGACCTCAAAAGGGTTCTACACCTTCCCTGCTTCCTTATCTCCCCTGTGCACACACAAGCACGCACACACACACACACACACACACACACACACACACACACAAGGCCGGAGCTCAGTTTTCTGACTTTCAGAGCTGCCACAAAGCTTTCCTTCATCTGTGCACGCCCTCCACCCCCCCATTGATGCTCGTCCTAATTAATTTATTCTCCCTCGTTAATGTCGGATAAAAATGCTTCCCCAAGTCAGACACCCCTCGCCTTTCCACAGCACCCCCATCCTCTCTCCTGGGTCTCATTACCTTTGGGGAGATACTCAGTATGATTTTATTAACATTCTGGCCTCGTCTTAGAAATAATCAAATGTGAATATTCAAATTAGTTACCCTCCAGATGGATCTCCCGCACGAAAAAGCTTCACTAACATTAGGGAATCAGTTACAATTGTGAAAAACATGTAAAAGCAAAGAAATGGTCTTTTGTTTAGTGTATGTGAAGAAAACCTAAGAGAAGTTCCAACAAATTCAATTCTCAGTCGGGAGAAACACGATTTAATATAACATTCAGACAAATGATCAGACAGAGAAAACCAGGCGCAAAGATGTTTATTACTTGAGCCTCTGGTTGAGGGAGTTGATGTGTCTTGACTGGGCCGCAGTGAGAAAGACTCTGAGCTGAAGCTAGACACCTGTCCTCTAATCCGGACCTTGTGACACAAGGCAAGTCAAGGCCGTGTTTTCCTCATCTGTACAATGGGGGTGATGTCCTCACTCAGAGCTGTTGTGCGGACTCCGTGAGAGGCAGGACTAGTTCAGTCCTTGACACACACAGATGGGATGCTCAGAAACGTCCCTGCTCTCTGAGGACCTTAGACGCCCTGTCTCAAGTCAGACTGCTATAACAGAATGCCGTAAAATTGGTGACTTAAACAACACATTCATTTTTCACTGTTGTCGGAGGCTGGAAGGTCCAAGAGAAGGTGCCAACAGATTCAGTTCCTGGTGAGGGCCCTCTTCCTGGCTTGCAGATGGCTGCCTTCTTGCCGTGGCCTCACATGGCAGAGAGGGAGAGCTCTGGTCTCTCCCTCTCTTCTTATAGGGACACCAGTCTCCTCTTGGGGCTCCAGTCTCACGACGTCATCTATACCTGCTTACCTCCCCCAAGGCCCCACCTCCACATACCATCACATCGCAGGGCAAGGCGTCAAATGTTGAAGGTTGAGGGGCACAGACATTCAGTCCTCAACTCTCCCCGTCATGCACTGAGTTAAACTGGTACTTCTCAGCTATGTGACTGAACCTCCCCATCAGATCACCCCTTTCTGCCTTTCTGACCCCAGTGCCCACTCCTCTCCCTGACAGTGGTTGTCTGTGTGTTTCTCACATGCTTCTGCCCCCAGATGTGAACCCAGCAAGGACAGGCACTGTGTCTTGTTCATCTCTGAATTTGACTGACTCAATATCTAAGAGCCAGAACAACATATAGGCCAAGGCAGGCCGGCCCAATAACAGGTCTTTGGTTTGGTCCCCGATGCCAGCCTAGAGGCCTTTCTGGTCCATGTTGTCACTCTCAAAACAAATTTCTTGGTCAGAGTAAAGGTCGTCTTTCTGCTCGGTGGACAGATACTTTTCTTGAAATGGAAAATTTGTTTTTCTTTATCTGTGTGTGTGCTCCGAGCAGCGTGGAGGGCCTCTTGAGATGGGCATATTCTCTGGCAGCTGAGGAAGGGTCCTGAGATCATTTCTCTCCAGTGCCAGCGCCTTCCTTGCTCCGCGGCTGCGCCAAAGACACTATCAGCCGCCTGAAAGTGAGGCTCCCAGGACAGTGTAACTCCTCTGCTTTTTGCCCAGTCACTGAAGTGTCCCTTTGGTCCGGGCTTGCAGAAGGAGAAGGAAGCATGAAGGGTCAACTATAAAATGGCGGACTCCTTTCTGTAGAGTGGGCAGCCTGCATAGGAAACAAAGTCAAGGCCTGTGGACGTGTGAGGCTTCCAGTCAGAAATGCTGACATTTTAAAGTCACAAACACTTGAGAAGAGGGCTCCTCATTTTGTGGGGTGACCTTTTAAACCTCGACAGTAAGTTCTAGAGGAACAGCCAAGGTGTCTGTGGATGCCCCATGGAATCCTGCAGATAGATTGCTCTGTGTGGAGAGTTCCTTCTTCTGCCCCAAGCCTTTGAATTTAGGCAGGGTGTAAATTAAAGAGGAATTCCTTACTACTTTTTTTTTTAACATTACAATATTACAGTATTGTAACATTACATTACAACATTCCAATATTACCCTGGTATTTTTTCTAGTATATAGTGCAGTTGCATCACATGGACATTTCACATATGCAGATTCAACTCTGTACACCAAGAGAGAGCGAGAGAGGAACGTGTGTGTGCACGCACGCACACACGCACACTCTCATACTCTACTTCGTTCGTGCTGGCCCCTCAGCAGGCCTCCCGCCTCAGGGAAGCACGAGTCCCCGCTGGCCTGTGCGCCTCTCTGCAAAAGGGAACATCTTGCTGTGTCCTTGCATTGAAACACGTGGTTTTTTGTTCCATAGCACGGCCCTGACCTCAAGCCCCAGGTGCCGTCTGTGCTTAGTCCGGCCCAGCCACCTGCCCAGCCCTGGAGGAGAGCCGCCTGAGCCCCACTTACTGAGATAGTGTGTTCCTTCCTCAGGGATGTTCAGGGTGATTTGACTGTAGTTGATAGTTTCGCCTTTTAACTTGAGGACCAAGCTGTCGGTCCTCACCGCACTGCAGTGGAGGAAGGGGTCACTCCCGAACGGTCTCCTTCACCATGACCGTTGTTGTCTTGTACTTGCTGGAGCCCTAGAACTTTGTCCGAGTGTTTGTCCTTTCTCCTGTTTATTGTCGGCTTCTGGCTCGGAAACCCTTGTTCATTGTTTCTCAATAAGCCGATCTATATCCGGAATAAATACCAGGGGGGCACCTGGGTGGCTCAGCCGTTAAGCGTCTGCCTTCGGCTCAGGTCATGATCTCAAGGTCCTGGGATCAAGCCCCGCATCGGGCTCCCTGCTTGGCGGGAAGCCTGCTTTTCCCTCTCCCAATCCCCTTGCTTATGTTCCCTCTCTTGCTGTCTCTCTGTCAAATACATTTAAAAAAAAAAAAAAAGAAAGAAATACCAGGCCTTGGGGCACCTGGGTGGCTCAGTCAGTTGAGCATCCGACTCTAGGTTTCGGCTCAAGTCATGATCCCGGGGTCCTGGGATCGAGCCCCACATCGGGCTCCGTGCTCAGCGCAGAGTCTGCTTGTCTCTCTCCTTCCCCGTCTGCTCTTCCCCTTGCTCACACACTCTCTCTCAAATAAATAAATAAAATCTAAAAAAAACAAAAAACAAAAAAGAAACGAGGGCTTGCCATATTGTTGAAAAGTCCCTGCTTGGCAGTGACCTTAAAAATGGACAACAGAATATGCATATGTTATTAGATATATTTTTAAAGCTGAAGGCTGGCTGTTGACTAAGATAGGTGAAGTCCCATGTGCTTTGGTTCTAGATAACTCCAGTATTTTTAAAGGATGACTAATGGAGTCATAGGAGCCTCTATAATGACAACATCTACTTGTCCTCATCGTGCCTATTTTATCATCCAAGTAATCACTGTGGACACAGTGGGCAAGAACCCAGGTGAAGTCTTAATTCTGCCCTTGGTTTAGCATAGTGACCGGGGCCAAGCCATTAACTCTCTGGCTTCGGGTCCCCATGAAAAATGAGGCTAACAACACCTGCCATTTCACAAACTTTAATCAAAGGCAAATGAGATCACAGACAAAAAAAAAAAAAACTTTGAAAAATTGTGAAGTGTTACAGAGAAATAATATAGCAGTTTAATTTATCACGCTCCATGCTCATAGAAGGAGGTCAATATATTCATGGTGATAAAGCCACAATTACTACCTCAAACACCCCTGACTTCCTCTGTTCAGGGGCCTGGGGGAACATCCTTAATGAGGGAGAGGTCCACGTTTCACTCCAGGTGATGTTTCTATGCTGTAGTAAGATTCCAACAGCCTTGGCCTTCGCCTCTATCTCATTCTTACAGATCATTAGAGCATGGTAACTCTTCCCTTGCATTTCCTTTGTCTCCATGAAACCATGAGCTCTCTTGTTTCCTTCTTATAGAGTAAAAGCAAGACCATTCAGGTGGCCTCCCTGGAGTTCCTCGGCAAGTAGCCTGCCCAGCCACCCTTCCAAAGACCCTGAGTGGCTCCTGCATTATAGACCTTCTCTCCTACCCACTCCTTACTCTCCAGCTCATATCATCTTCTTTGTTGGTCCTGAGTCTCTTGCCTTAGTTGGCCCCGGGAATGAGGAACATGCAGGAAAAGAGTGTGAGCTAAGTTACAACCACCTGCACTCCCGTCAGGAAAAGTCAGGAGGGGCTGAACCCAAGGACATTTAAAATACAAATATTTTCATCAAAGTTGGGCTAACATTAAATCGCTTCAGAGGCTATTTTCTGGAACAAATTCTACTGAGACAATTTGATCCCGTGATGATTTTTTAAATATGATACAGTTAAATTTTATCTTCATCAGGTTTGTTTTCCATTTAAATTTTTCTACAAAGCTTGGAATCGGTTTTTGTCCATATTATATGCTATGACTATAGCTTCTGCTGTAGCAAGTTCTCTCATGGCTGTTATTTCCAAGTCCCATTCTCTAAGTTAAATTTTGCAAGTCTAAGTGCTTTTATGAAAACTGGATTCTAATATTTTTTTGAAGACTGGATTCTTTTGTCAATTTTTAGACAGTACTAAATTATACCGCATGCAGTTTTGACTGTTGCCAATTTTATTCCAATTCAATCCTTTCTACCGATAATAGCCATTGTGAAGTGAACAAGACTGATGGTGTGTATTTATTTATCAACAAATTCATTTTTTAAATTGTGATAAATATTAAAAGTAGAGATGGAAATAGAGACAGAGTGGAAGGAAATGGCCTAGAGTCAAAACAGTAGAGATGTTCAATATTGCTAGCATGGCTATAACAATTTAAAAAAAACAAAAACAAAGGTTGGTGAGGATGTGGAAAGATTGGAACCCTCGTGTATTGCTGGCGGGAATGTAAAATTGTGCAGCCACTATGGAAAAAAGTTTGGAGGTTGCACAAAAAGTTAAGCATAGAATGACCATATGACCCAGAAATTCTGCTCCTAGATAAACCCAGAAGAACTGAAAACAGGTATTCAAACAAAAACTTGTATACAAATGTGCAGGGCAGCACTGTTCACAATAGCCAACAGGTGGAAACAACCCAATGTCCATCAGCTAATGAATGGATACGGAAAATGTGGTCAGTATGTGCATACGATGAAGTATTATTCAGCCGTAGAAAGGGATGAAGTACTGGTCCATCTTACGTCATGGAAGAACCTCAAAAACTTTATGCCAAGTGAAAAATCACAAGACAAAAAGTCAGTGATTCCATTTATGTGAAATATCCAGAATTTGTAATTCCATAGAGGCGGGAGGCACATGAGTGGTTGCCAGGGGCGGGAGGGAGGGCAGAATGAGGAGTGACTGCTTAACACATAGGAGGTCTCTTTTGGGAGCGAAGAGATGTTCTGGAACCAGACAGAGGCAACGATTGTGCAGTATTGTGAATGTACCAAATGCCAGGGAACCGTGCGCTTTAAAGTGGTTAATTTCATCTTCTGTGAATTTTACCTCAAAGAAATAACGGGGCAAAATGATGGGTCGCACGAAATGTGCTACTTTCAGACCAGTAAAGATCATTGCCCAGGAATCATAAAAACTCTACTTTTCTAGATTTCTCCTTTAAAGGAAACAGCACAAACTGTTGTATGTGATAAAGTCTGCTTTCAGAAAGATGGGTGTGAGAGAAAAAAGACCACCTGAGCAAGTGAGGGGCCTGTTTCTTTTTTTTTTTTTTTAATGTTTTTTTATTATATTATGTTAGTCACCGTACAGTACATCCCCGGGTTCCGAAGTAAAGTTCGATGATTCATTAGTTGCGTATAACACCCAGTGCACCATGCAATACGTGCCCTCCTTACTACCCATCACCGGTCTATCCCATTCCCCCACCCCCCTCCCCTCTGAGGCCCTCAGTTTGTTTCTCAGAGTCCATAGTCTCTCATGTTTCATTCCCCCTTCTGATTACCCCCCCTTTCTTTATCCCTTTCTTCCCGTACCGATCATCCTAGTTCTTATGTTCCATAGATGAGAGAAATCATATGAGCAAGTGAGGGGCCTGCTTCTGATCGACACCGTGTTACAGGTGAAGCAGACGCTTCAAAGTAAATACATTTGGGAATTAACGGGAAACGCTGAGTCGGGACCAACGTTGGGAACAAGGACAGAAAGAAGAGACTTTGGAGGAATTAGATGGGAACATGGTGGTTTGAAGAGGGCTGTGGGATATCAGGGGCACTAAAGCAGCCTCTTGAAGCAAAGACAAGTCTAGTCCCAAACCTCGTGGGGAGCATTTGTCACTTTCTGGCTGCCCAGCATCCATTCTTCCTCTTCAGGGGCACATGTTTCCTCTTGGGGAAGTCCTTCTCTCCCATTGCATGCAGGTAATGCCCCGCCCCCCCCAATTCCCTTCTTCGAGACACCCCACTCCTGGGGCATTGCCTCCTGGGGGGTCCAGCAATTCATATAGCAGCCCCAGTTTCTTTCCTAGAACCTGCCCTCTTCAAGCCTGCTCCTCCAGCCTCTTGTCCGTTCGGTGAGCAGCCCAGCACAGTCCCTTCTTAAGTTAGTTGGGGTTGCATTGTGTTACCTTAACCCTAGCATCTTGTGTGAAGCCAACATAAAGTTTTAGCCAAGGAGTAGCTGCTGCTGAGTGTCTGGCTCACTGAAAGGGACCCGTGTGCGGGGAGTGGGGGTGGGGGCGCAGTCTCAGATGCCATGTGTGTGGCAGCCCTGTGCCAGGGTGCTAGAGGGCTGCTGGAGAGAAGCAGAGGGAATGACAGCTAAGTCTGGATCCAACTGCTGCAAAGTAGTTTGATGTCAACCAAAGAACCCGGGTCCCCTAGGAAAGAATGGGTTGGTCACTCACAGATTGAGGGCAGAGATAAGCATTAGTCAACTTTTTTTTTTTTCCAGCATTTTTGAAAACAGCCCAGCCACCATCTGTCCTTGCTGATGTGAACTCCATCTGCCCAAATGCACTGTGTATGTGTATATGGAGGGACATGGGTGGGAGGGGGGGTTCCTGATTTTCCCTTGTGGGCATTCCCATCGGGCAATTCCGTTAGTATAGCCAGGTGTTGCTTACAGATAGGTTCAGAAGATCAGGACATGCTGGCTTCTATATTTTTTGTGGTCTAGCTTCTTGCTTAGTAACATTCGTTTATTTATAACAAGCATTTATTAATCACTGGCCACAGCACAACATTGGACAGACTAGCATATGTGTTAGTACAAAAGACTTCGCCCCTGCTTTCAGGGAGCTAGGAGTAAAACATGCCCAGATGCTAACTCTAAGAATAGCTTTTTTAAAAATGTAGAAATGCATGCAAATCAGTGTAATAAAAACTGAGTATTACAACATGAAGCAAGCTATAAAGTTTTACTGTAGGACAAAAATACCCGAGTAATAGAGAGATACGACATGTTTTTTAATGGGACAAGTAAAAACTGTAAAGATGTCAGTTTTCCCCAAGGTAATATATAAGTTTGGTGTGTTAACAATTAGAAATTCCAAAATTTTCATGGAACAAGCTAATCCTGTAATTCACCTGGAAAATAAAATGCCGAAAATCTGCCAAGAAAATTTTGAGAAAGAAAAGTGAAAATTTGCACTATCCACACTCGAAATAGTCCATAAAGCTGTATTAATTAAGGCAGAGTCATATTGGCACAAGGATAGACAAATAGATCAATGAATCAGAAAATACAGAAAAATATCCAAATATTTAATTGGGAACTTGGTGTATATTAAAGATGACAGTTAAAAATCAGTGGGGAAAGGATGAACCATTTACAGTATAAAGTTAATTAGCCAACTGTCAGGAAAAAATGAATTAGATCTTTACGTCCTTTACAAAAATAAGCAGATTTAAGGGTAATATATATATTTTTAAAACTGTAGGCATAATAGAAGGAGATACTGGAGAATATATTTAATATTGGGTGCTAGAATAGCTCTTTTTAAAACAAAATGCAAAACACAAAGGTTTTAGTAGAAAAACCTAACAAATTTGGGGCACCAGGCCGGTTCAGTTAGAGAAGCGTATGACTCTTGATCTCGGGGTCGTTAGTTCAAGCCCCATGCTGGGTGGAGAGATTACTTTTAAAAAATTTCTCTTTTTTTAAGAAAAAAATAACTAACAAATTTAACCACAAAATATGAATTTATATAAGATAAAATTAAAGTATGCGACAAAATGGGAGAAAAACTTTGCAACATATAATAGAAAATGCCATGGTGTAGAGGTGATAAGAACAGTACCTACAAATCCATTGGAAAAAGAGAAAAAATATAACAGTAAAATGGACAAAGGGTTCAGTTTACATAAGAGAAATAGGAATGACCAGTTAACATATGAATCAGGAAGATGCAAATTCAAATAAGAAACTTGTTTTCCACAGATTGGATCCATCTTAAGAAACACAGATTGAAGTTAAATACCCATTTTTTGCCCATCAAGATGGCCAAAATTTGAAAGATTGACAGTGCTAATTATTGATGAGGGTGAAGAAGACAGGTACTTCCGTGCAAAACTGTTGCAAATTGGTCCATCTGTTTTGGAAGACAGTTTGGTGGTGCTCAGGATTTAAAATACACCCAGCGCTCAGTTCTGTGTCTCTAGCCCCCCAGGGGATGCTTCTCCTCGCTGGGTAGTCAAGCCCCGGCTCCCCTAGGGGATGCTTCTCCTCACTGGCAGTCAAGCCCCGGCTCCCCTAGAGCATGGCTCCAGGTTTCCAAGGAGATAAAGGCAGAAGCTGCCAGGCTTCTCTCTGAAGGGCCAGACCCAGAGTAAAGCAGATTCCTCCGTGTACACTTTCCAGCATCTCTTAAGTGCTTTTATGTTTATTCTATTGTTTTGGTCCATGTTTCCTCCTTGACCCAAACCATATTACTAGTTACACCCATTCTGGTTTTTCATTTTTGTTTTTTCATGTGACCTGTGGATAACTTATATAAACAAATGAAAACACACAGCAAAACTTCGCCCCAGTAAATGCTGTCTAAAAATTCGATTTGGTAAACGCTGGTGTTGTGTTATTGTGACGTTCTCTGAAATGGCGGTTTATCGGTAGGTGGTATCGTCATAAAGTGAAAGATTTGGGGCACCCAACGTGCACGACTGACCTCACACTGAAGCAAGAAAGTCCCCAAGTGGTCACGTATTCTCCCGCACACACGTGCACACACACGGACACACGTGCACACACACGGACACACGCGCACATACACACCCTCAGGATTTTCTCTGAGAATGGTGCTGGGTGGCCTGGAAAGGGGACAGTAACCAAACACCAATCATGCTACAGCCCAACTCACATCATTAGGGTGCATATTATTTTTTCTGTGCCTTCTGAGATGTATGTGGGTCTGCTCTCTGTTCATCCAGCAGTCCTCCCTTCAGGCTCAGTGTGTGGCTTACCCTGGAGATAGACACAAAGATGAACAAGCCTGGCTCCTGCATGTGGTGGGGAGGAATGTGCTTGAAAAGAGCCCTCAAATCAATCAGGCCCCCTGGATCCCAGGACGGAGCTATACATAGGGTGCTTTGCGGGGGGCATAGAGAAAGGCAGCTCCCCCAGCAGCCTAACTGGAAGGGAGTCTTGAAAGACAGGTAGTAGCTGGGGAGCAGAAAAATTGGGTGTGCAAGGAGAAGAGGAGAATATTCCAGGCAGAAGCAACAGCTTGAGCAAAGACTCTTGGGATAAAAATAGCACAGAAGGAGGTGTGCCTTTTTGGAGTGCAGGCGGCCAGTGGCTCAGGTTTATCGGAACTTACCCAGAAAGATGTAAGCGGGCAGGGCATGGCGGGCCTTCTAGGCCAAGTTAGGACCCGTGCGGTGGACGGCGATGGCCGGGCTCACGTGTTTTGTTTTGCCTCCGTGGGCAGGCGGAGGCTGGAGGCCACCTCAGAGAGGTGACATGACGCTGAATCTGGGCGGGGGAGGGGCAGCATCAGGATGACCACAGGTGTCATCATTATATGGGAAATCTGGGACTAACCAAGAGAAGAGTTTATTTTATTCTTTCGTCATTTTCTGAGATGATACTGCATTCTGAACAAGATCAGAAGATCAGTGTATGAAATTTAATTCATATTTCACAGCACGTTTCTATTTTAAATTTATACTATAAACAAAATTATCTCTGAATTTTCCTCAGGGAGCAACCAGGAATCTGGTCTCTTGGATCACTCTTCTTCCCCTATGCATGCTTTATTGTCTGAAACCTTTTATAAATGCTGTATCTAAATCTTGCGTAATACTGAGTTGTCCAGTTGATGTTATTTTTATAGGCTTACTCTTTTTGCTGTCATAATCCACTCATCTCTTATAAACGCTTCGGTCTGCTTCCCAAATGCCGTGTCCTCGGCACTAAGATTTGCACCTGTGGTGGCATGCTTGCAAATGGCTTCATGTCCTAAGGTCTTAAAATAATCTTCCTCTCCACCCCACCCATACAGAGGAAGTTTGTCTGGGAACTGGCTTGCTTAAGGTGATAGCTTCACTTCTCTTAAATTTGTGGAGATTTATTGAATTAGTTTAAAAAAAAAAAGTAAAGCTGGTTTAATTTAAAGACGGTTTTTAGGATCAACTGGTATGATAGAAATGATAGGCATGAGTTGGGAAATAGGTTAGGGTAAACCCTTAAGAAAATGCTCACCCCGGGGCACCTGGGTGGCTTAGTCACTTAAGCCTCCGACTCTTGGTTTCAGCTCAGGTCATGATCTCAGGGTCCTGGGATTGAGCCCCACGTCAGGCTCCCCACTCGGCAGGGAGTCTGCTTGTCTCCCTCTCCTCCTACCCCTACTCACTCTCTCTCTCTCTCTCTCAAAATAAATAAAACTTAAAAAAAAATGCTCACCACCATGATATAATACAGGGATGAAGGATGGATGTCATTGCCATATTTGATGTTCTATGACTCTAGTTTACATAGAACACAAATCCTGGCCAAGCACCAGGCCTGGGCTCAAAGCTGAGCAAGAGAAACCAGCGGCAGTTTCAGGAAGCGGGATCATCCTGCCCTGTGGTTGTGAACTATAATCATTTCTTAGTTGTAACAGAGTACCTTGTTTTCCCAGTAATTAACTAGTTGGGGATTTTTGCATTTACTCCTAGGGACCAGAGTCACTCCACGTTTTCACGAAGGAAGGTTGTTAGGGTGGCGTCATGACTTGCTTCAGCTAACAAGCCTTTATCCTTCATTTAAGCCAACAAATACTTACACTTTCCAGCACGTTCTCCAGAGCGTACAGTGCACCCCACAACACCTGCACCAGGCGCTTACGAGCGAGCAACAAGTTTGGTTAGCAGGGGAACCGCTGTAGCTGCGGCCGATCTTGTTCGGGGAAGGCACAGAAGTGAGCATTTAGTGAGTGTAGGCAGTGTGCTAGCTATTTTATATACATTAGCTCATTTGATAATGAGGCTGACTCTGTCACGTAGCATGTGTTCAAGATGTATTAGTTGCTTTCTTTTTCATCTACATTACAGAAATAACTCATATTGAATTACTTAACACTGTAAATTTGAAATCCTGTCTGTATAAGCATGTCCGGGTGATTTCTAAAGCTAATCTGATACAGGATGTACTAGTAAATGGGGGAAGGAGGTCAATCATGGCATGGATGTAAGGCAAAGAAAATCCTACATTTACGCTTAGTATACAGAACTTGTCACGAAAAGAACTTAAATAGGTCGAAAGACGTTTGCTCAAAAATTTTCCCATGCGTCGTTGAGGGAGTGTGGCGGAAATTGACCTCTCCTCTCCTGCTTTCTTAGATACATTCCACCGTTGATCTGGGGGAAAAGTGGACACATCCAAACAGCCTTGTATGGGAAGATGGGAAGGGTGAGGTCGCCACACCCCTACGGGCACCGCAAGTTCATCACCATGTCCGACGGAGCCACTTCGACCTTTGACCTTTTCGAGCCCTTGGCAGAGCACTGTGTTGGAGGTGAGCTAGCGTAGGTCTACGATGGGGCCACAACAGGAAAGGGAACACTGGGCAGTGAGGGAGCACGGTGTCCACACTTACGCCACCGACTCAGCATCACACTCGGGGGCTGGGAGGACCCCGCTGCAGTACCTCCCTCAGGGGCAGCCCGCAAGCTATCACATGCTTGCCAGTCATCAGGTTGGGCCCCTCAGACAGCGTTGCTGGACGCAGTTGTCAGTCCTCTCGTGAAATACAGAAGCTCGGTGTAAGGGGCTGAGGGAGCACAGGGAGCCCAGGCCCCTCAGGACCAGGCCTCAGGTTTGATGACAGCAATAGAAGCCAGACTCTGCTAAGTGCTTTGTGGACACTGTTAGTTCAGTTAAGCCTTAGAGCAGCCCCGAGAGGTCGGTGCCTTATTATTCCCACTGTACGGATGAAGAAACTAAAACTCAGAGATGCAGGATAAGCTGGTCCTGTTTGTTGGGTAATAGCAGGTAGCAGAGGCTCTCGGGCACTCTCTGCATAGGTTGCCATGGACAAAAAGACACATTCGGGTCCGTTTATGCAAGGGTCTGGGATACCTGTCTGTCAGAAAGCACTCCGACTGCTGTCGCTGCTGGAATTCGGCGTTGCTCTGTTCAGCCCCCATAGTGAGCAGCCGTTATAGAGAGCTTCGCAGGGAGGACTCACGAGCGAGTGGAGTTGGGGTGGCGGTTAGGATGACTGCTGCTCCTAGCAGAGGAGGATATGTCTTTTCAGTTTTGTAGTATGCAAGGCACCTAGGTTTGGGGTTTCTGTGGGGTTTTTTAGAAGATTTTATCTATTTATTCAGAGAAAGAGAGAGAGCACACACGTACAAGTGGTGGGGGAGGGGCAGAAGAGAGAAAATCGCAAGCAGCCTCCCCACTGAGCGTGGGGCCCAATGCGGGGCTTGATCTCACGACCCTGAGATCATGACCTGAGCTGAAATCAAGAGTCAGACACCCAACAGACTGAGCCACCCAGGCACCCAAGGCACCTTGGTTTTTACAGGAGCTGGATAACTACTTGGGAGGAAATTCCAGAAAACCTGTTGTACCTTTCAGTTCTTTGCAGTAACCAGCGCTGCTGACAAGCTAGTGAGGGTTTAGCTGATGTTCCCTTTGTCCAGAACACTCATCCCCAGACCCTCCACGGCTGCCTCGTCCTCATCATTCGGGTCTCAACTCAGATGTCACCTCCTCAGAGGGATGGCCCCTGCCTCCCTTCACTAGTGTTCCCTTCCCAGTAAATCCAGCACACCTTCCTGCCTTGTCCTTCAGAGTACCCGCCACTCCCTCAGCAGGGAATTCATGGTCGTGATAGAAAATTCAAAAGGTACCTTTAAGCTATACGGAGAAAGTAGAAGTCTCTCTTCCACTCCTACTCCCCACCCCCGCTCCTCCCCAGGGGTACCCACCGTTAGGTTTCTCATGTATGATTCCAGAGCTAGGGGATACATTTCTAAACATAGATGTCTTTTTTCCCTCCATGCAAACGGCAGCATATCATAACCCTTTTGTGCACCTTGCATTTTTTTTCCACTTAATACACATTGGAGCGCTCTCCCTATCAGTACATGTAAAGATGTCTCTCATTATTTTTAAGGGCTACATAACATTTCATTACTTGGCTGTGCAATAATTTATTTAACCAGATGTCTGATTCTGGGCATTTAGCTTGTGTTCATTCTGTAGCCGTTATCACCTCTACTGTACATACCTTGTCCTGCATATGTGCAGGGCTGTCTGTAGGCAAATACCTGGAAGTAAAACTCCTTGATCTAAGAAGTCTGTGCATGGGGCGCCTGGGTAGCGCAGTCGTTAAAGCGTCTGCCTTCGGCTCAGGGCGTGATCCTGGCGTTCCGGGATCGAGTCCCACATCGGGCTCCTCCACTATGAGCCTGCTTCTTTCTCTCCCACTCCCCCTGCTGTGTTCCCTCTCTCGCTGGCTGTCTCTCTGTCACATAAATAAATAAAAAAATCTTTAAAAAAAAAAAAAGAAGTCTGTGCAAACACTACCTTGTATTTTTCTATTCATTCGTCCCATCATTCACACAGAAATTAAGACTGAGATTTGAAACTTGTACAGAAGTATGGCAGAGTAATTTTGTATCTGCTAAATCTAATAAAAAATTGAGATTTAAATTGTTTTCATCTTTCTAGTAATTAATTTTTATCACATTTTTCAAAACAAGCTGTCCATGATCAGGAATTTTAACAACTGACTCTTCACCATAAATAGTTTGGGAAGCACTGATCCGGACAACTCCAGCTAGAAGGGAAGACGATTCTTCCCAGAGAACTGAGTGAAAAGATGTATGTCAGGTTCCCTGCTACTGTTTTCTAAGCCAGTGATGTGTAATCGTGGCCATGTATCATCACTATTCATGGGATATGTCGGGATCTCTTTCTTCACCCTGTAGATGACGTGACCATGGTCATCTGCCCTGGAATTGCCAATCACAGCGAGAAGCAGTACATCCGCACCTTCGTCGACTATGCCCAGAAAAATGGCTACCGGTGCGCCGTGCTCAACCACCTGGGCGCCTTGCCCAACATTGAGCTGACCTCACCGCGCATGTTCACCTACGGTAAGTCCCGGCGCGGCCAAGTGGGATCCCCCTGATGGTTCTCGCTGCAAGGGTGCTGCTACTTCTGTCGTGCTGTACCTTTCTGAGTTCAGAATTGATGGCCGTCTGGAGAGGCAGAGGGGCACGTGGTTATACCAGCAGCCGGTGTGGGCTGGGCACTTATGACGCCACGCATCACATGGGCACCCGAGCCACCCCCAGCTCATCCCTCTCCTAGAGACAGAGTGAAAGTCGCAGGGGCAGGGCTTCGCCGAGGCCCCCTGCTGGTAGGTAGGTGTCAGAGCAGGGCCAGGAGCCCCATAGCCCATGCCCTGCACTCCTGTGCCATCCTGACGCCCATCCCTCAGGACCCTTGTGACTGGCGGGAAGGGGTTGCAATGAGGCACATGCATGTCTGTGGGAAGGAAATCTGGCACATCAACAACTCATTGGATTCCAAGTTCCTTGAAGAGAGGAACTGGATCTTATATTGAGACAAATGCTTGCCTTTAATTGAAGTCCTGTGTTAGCTAAGGCTCTGTCTTCCAGACTGCCCGCTCTTGATCTTATTTAAATCTCCCTTCACATAAATAATAAACACATAAAGTATGTGTTTGAATATGCACAAACACTGGGATTGTTTATAACCAAATAAATTATTACGCGTTTTAATGGGAAACAACTGAAAATTGCGTCTACGATCTCACCATAGCTATAATTTTCTATTTGTTTATCTTCCCATTCTTTCATCTGTGTATGCATTGTTTTTATTTAGGTGCAGTCAGAGCGTGTATATCTGTGGTGACTTAATTTAAATAATCTTACATTCACTAACATAAAGGTGTGTAGTCATTACATTTAATCTTTTTAAGAGCCACGTTGCTGTTATTACTCCCGTTATTGTTTATCTAACCATTCCTCTTTGTAGTCCATTTAGCTTATTTAGAGTTTTTCAGCATTTTAAATAATGATGCTGTAAATATCTTTTGCACAGAATTTGTTTTTCTCTTTAATGACTACTTGGGGCTGAATTTCCAGGACTAGAAAATTTCAGAGTCGACGTTTTGTATGCCTATTTGTATACCGTCAGATTGTCCTCCAGCAAGGTTGTTCTGGTTTGTGCTGCTACTGGCGATGCGTACGTAGGGCGCGGGTAGGGAAGCGTGAGCGGGGGCACCTGCTCTGTGCCAGCCTGGCTGCCCCGTGCCCTGCTGCTTCTCTGCACTCACTCCCACGACTAAAGACACCATGTTACAGACTCTTCTGTTCAACAGCTTGGTCGGTGGCCTGAAGATGTAGGTGAAGATCCAGATTTACAGATAACTCAGATACAGGAGAATAGTGAGCATGTGGGAGACAGGGTTGGATCCAAAAGGCAGAAACAGGCAGAATCTTACAAAAATGAAAACAACGGGGAATGATTATAAGGTCCTGTGCTTGGATATAAAAATCCGTCTGCACGGGTTGAAGGTGGCGAGGCATGGCTTGGCCTCACTCAGGACCCCAGACAGAGACAGACTCGAGAGTGCTATCTAACCACACGGTCTGCCAAAAACAAGACAAGAAATGCCAGTGAGGGCACTTAACGTGTCCCGACCCAGTGCTGATGTCTCACACAGATGCAATCCCTTGAATCTCCACAGCAACCAGCGGGACACTTAGTGAAATTGTGATGAAACGGTGCACAGAGGTGCAGAAAGGTTAAGTAGTTGGGGCAAGGCATAGAGCCAGTAAGCAGGAGAGCTAAGAGAAGAGCCTTGGTCTGGCTGCTCCGGGGTCCAGGATCATCTCAGAGCCAGTGAAAGCACTGGGTGTGGGAGGGCCAGTTCCCCTGGCCCCAGGAGCGCCGTGCTTGGGGCCGTGGGGAAGGGACACTTGATTGGGAGACATTCGCACACAAGCTGGGGGCATTGGCTGAAGGAGCAGAGAGGAGTAGGCTCAGTGTGGCATGTGGTCACAGAGACGGTCCCCCCCCCCCCCCGCCCTGCCACTGACTTAACCTCAGTTCCAGATTCTTCAATAGCCCCAAATGGGGGTTCCAATTGTACAATGAAACATGGGTTACTAAGGACTTAGGAGGCAGCTGAGTGCCTAACATCGTAGCCGTTCATTAAAAGTTCAGTTCATTCTTATTCAAAGACTTGAAGATCTGTTCATGCGAGTGAGGGATTAGCCGTGCTCTCTGCAGCCCAGATAAACAAGATACATTCCATTAGTAAATCGTCATGCCACGGGGGTGATGGGTGAGGCAGCAGCAGAGAGAAACCAGCCTGCCTCCGTAGCCAAGCAGTGGTGTTGCGGAAGGAAGGATTCTTCCAAGAGCAGCCTTTGAACAGGGTCCTCAGATCCCAAGGGTTGGAGCTCATAAACAGAAGGGAGCAGGCTCTGGGGGAAGATGGCATGCCTCGCAAGAGCGCAGTGTGGATCCCAACAATGAGAATCCACGGGGCGGAGTCAGCCCGTCCAGGCAGAGCTCTGCCCCCCAAGGGTTTCAAAGTCAGTTAACCATTTCTGTTCATTTGTTGTTGCTACAGTTTGTTTCATCAGAATTTTAGAAGTAAATTCCTGTAGTTTGTTGTACTCCAGTAGTTTTCCAGAAAGGCAGATGACCTAGAAGATGTTTCCTCTTTAGTTTTTAAAAAACCTTTCTGTTGGAGAAATGTGCAAAATATACAAAAGTAGAGAGAGTAGTAAAATGAGCCTCTGTGTGCGTACCATTCAGCCTCAACAGTTACTCAATTTAGGGCCAATCCCGTTTCATCCACAACCCCCTTCCTGCCCTTTCCTTCCCTTTCGAAGATTATTTTGGGAGCTTGTCCCGGAGAGCCCTTCCTTCCATCTGTGATTATTTTAGTGTATGATGCTAAGCTACACAGGCTCTTTGTAAACTGTTTTAGTTTGCTAGCGCTGCCCTCACAAAATACCACCATCTGGGTGGCCTAAACTACAGACCTTTATCTTCTCGCAGTTCCGGAGGCCGGCAGTTCAAGTTCAAGGTGTGGGCGGGCTTGGTTTCTCCTGAGCTTCTCTCCCAGGCTTGTAGGTGACCTTCTTCTCCTTGTCTTGTGCATCGACGTGTGTGCTTTTCCCTCCGTCTGTCTCCTGGTCTCTCCACTTCTTATAAAGACACCAGTCAGGTTGGATTAGGGCTCAACCCTAATGACCCTGTTTTACCTTAATTATTTCTCTAAAGGCCCTTTATCGAGGCGCCCGGGTGGCTCAGTCGGTGAAGCATCTGCCTTCGTCTCAGGTCATGATCTCGGGGTCCTGGGATCGCGCCCCACATTGGGCTCCCTGCTCAGCGGGGAGCCTGCTTCTCCCTCTCCCTCTGCTGCTCCCCCTGCTTGTGCTCTCTCCTACTCTCTCTTAAAAAAATAAATAAAATCTTAAATAAATGATAAATAAAGGCCCTTTCTCCAAATACAGTCATATTCTGAGGCAGCAGGGGTGAGGACTTCAACATATGATTTGGGGAGGACAAGGTTCAGCTTATAAAAGAACATAAGCACAAGGCCACCGTCATACCTAAGACACCAGCGTTCCTTAATAACAGTTCAGCTTCCCCACCTGACTTCTTTCTTTGTACTTGATTCAGGATCCAAATCAGTTCCATACATTGCAGGTGGACAACAGGTTTCTTAAGCCTCTTTTATTTATTTCATCATTATTATTTTTTTAGTATTACTGTCTCTCCCTCTTTCTTCCTTCCCTACTTTTCAGTGGAAAAGGTAAAAGAAAGCAGAGCCATCTTAAGCCTCTTTTGAGTCTCCTTCCCTTCACTTTCCTTAGACCCCCAACCATGTCAGCCTCGTCCGTGGGGGAGGACTGGTTGTGACGTTAAGGGGGCTCTGGTTCCCAGGACATGCAGAGCGTCCGCCGACACCAGGCCCTGGCCTGAGGGCTGCCGATTGATCACAGGTCTGCCCCAGGTCTGTCTGGATAGCTCTTCTCTAGTCCTCACTTAGCTTTTTATTGTTCTTCGGGTCTCAACTAACATGTCACCTTCCCAGAGAGTCCTTGTCCCCTGCCCTCACTCCCCAATCATTCTCTAATCCCCTGTACTCCCTGGTGTGGCTCCCCGTGCCCAGAATGCTGCTCGGCCCCTAGAACGTGCTCGCTGCGTCGGTGCTGACTGGTGACCGAGCTGAGGGCCATGAAACACTGTCTGTAAGGTGATCTTGGCAAATCACGTCTCAAACCCATGCCCCTGATGGTCACGAGAGCCTTCCCTTGTGCAAACTGCACTGCTCTCGAGCAGATGGCGGGCCATTGAGTCACTGCAAACACGCCTTTACGGCCACTGGAGACTGACCTTGACCAGAGGAAAACTAAAGAGGGTGTTAACAAGAAGCCTTCCATTCTTCTTTTCCTGTTACACACCCCCCTCAGATCTCTCCGAGAACATCCTAGAGGACCTTTCCCCTCTTATCAGACTGATTGTTCCAGACCACATCAGCACCAGTCTCTTGCCATTGAACGTCTCTGCTGCTGTGATTAGAGATTGTTAAAAACAGAACTCTCGCAAACAGAAGAAATTCCTAAATGGATACTTATGCGTTCTCGTGACGTAGAGTCCTTCATGCTGCCTTTGAAGGATAAAGCCATTAAGGAAAATCCTGCATGACAGCAGCTCCCGTGTAGCTCACACTGACTGACGGGGGCCAGGGCGCGCTGAGCCTAATCCCCGCTGACAGCCGGAGGTCGGCGCTAGCGTCCCCACTCCGCAGGCTTCCCCGGGGCCCACCACTCGTAAGTGGCAGAACCAGCCTTCAGACTGTGCGGTTCTCAACCCCGGTCGGCACCGGCTCTGGGGTGCACGTTTCCTATGCCGGGTGTTGTTCACAAGGACTAGACAGGAGCAGGGAGGCCGCTGAGCATTTCAAAAGACTTTTCCCCCACGTCGGTGGCAGTGGTCATTGCTGTTTATCTGAACAGCTATCACTTGGCATTAGTTGTGCGGCGGGCCCTGTTCTGAGTACTTGGTAGGACGTACTAAATGAGCCTTCCCCCTTCTACAGACGAGGCACCCGAGGCCCAGCGAGGTTGCGTGACTTGCTCCAGGTCACAGAGCTGGTGAGCGGCTGTGCTTCTGAACAAGGGGCTACATCGGCTCTCCGTGTGAGAGTCCACATCCTGCTGGTACCTCTCAGGAGCGAGGGGAGAGTTCCCGCTCAGACACATTTTAGGTTAAGGCAAAAGCACATCCGGGAGCTTCTCAGGGCCACAGTGATGGGCCTGGTGGGTTCGGGCTCCGCTCTTTTGTTCATCCGGCTTCCAGGAGACATTCGTGGGGCCAGCCCCTGTGAGGAGATCGTAGGCAGCAAGAGGAGTGCCTGCCGCCTCGAAGCGCCCAGGCTGCTGAGGAGCTGCTCGCCATGGGATGGGGAGGCGGGGAGCACAGGAGAAGCAGTCCGAGCTTCTTGGCTAGGTCTGTCTAAAAAGAACGTTGACCAGCCATTGTCTTTTTTAAGAATAGGGACCAGATTGCAGTTTTCAATTTTTATGTGATTTTTTACATTCGTCTCCTGCAGGTGGTATGTCACTTGAGGAGAGATGCTCAGGAAATGCCCGCGTAAGGAAAGAGCCTGTGTTTCAGAGTCCAGCAGATGGGGCTTTGAACACCTAGTTCACACAGGTTGTCGAGAAAGTTAGCATTAATATAAATTGTGTAGCACGGAGTCCGGCATATACCAGTAAATAGCAATGACTTTTTCTGCTTTCCGCTCTGTGTTTTCTGAGAACCAACTTAGAGGAGAAAAGGCGGACGTTGACTTCAGCAGTCAAATGCTCTCGCCTCTGCCTCAGCCTCAGCCTCTTGCAGCTGACTGCATGTGAACTTCTGCAAGGACCCGTTGAGAAGCTGTGCTTGCTGAGCAGAGAATTCTTTCTGTCTTGAGAGTGCTGCTGTAAGTTATGACTCTGTAAAGAGACAGGCTCCGGCGATGACCTCAAAGGATGTAGTTCGTGCTTTCTGACTGCACAGCCTTGAAACTGGCACAGTGGCCTTGCTCAGGGCGCTGGGCCCCGGGGCTGGGGTCACCCACCTCCAGCTCAACGCTACTGGGTGCACAGCCAGCTCTCATGGTCACTATGGGGAAGTTGTTTTTATTGTATCATATGCTCTTTTCACTGTATTTTAGCCTTCTAAAAATTCGTTTCATTCTTAAAAAAAATTCCTCACCACTTGCTGCATATAGTTCATATATATATATATATATTTTTTTTTTTTTATAATTTTTTTAAGAGAGAGAAAGAGCAGGGGGAAGGTGCAGAAGAAGGAAAGGGAGAAAGAGAAAATCTTAAGCAGGCTGCACACCCAGCACAGAGCCTGATGCAGGGTTCGATCTCATGACCCTGAGATCATGACCTGAGCCAAAATCAAGAGTTGGACGCTTCACCGGCTGACCCAGGCGCCCCTAGAGTTCACAGATTTTTTTTTTAAGCTAGAAAATATTGAATATTTCTTTTGTGACAAACTAAGTTGGATTAAATGAAATGACATTAGCAGATCTGACCATAAATAAAATGTGAAATCATTAGGATGACAAGAGTGGAACCCACAAGAGTGAAATTTATCAGTCTTTTAGATTTCTTATTGAACTTGGGAACTGTACCGGATCAGCCCAAGTAAGTACACAACCGTATCATGTGGACGAGATCAATAAGTAACACTTAAAAATGATAGAAGATGTAGAAGTCTTGAAGAGTTTTTTGAAGTGTATTTATTCTAAAGAGCCTAATCTTTAGTTGAAACACTATAGCAATGGACATGTTGGCTGACTCTTTATTGACTGAATTGATTTTCTAACCCAGGCACTGTTTGGAATGTAAGGATTTCTGTCGGTGGTGATGCAGGAGACCAGTGAATGTAGGAAACATTTTGTTTCCTCTTTCTGTCTTTGGCTAAATGCCTTATCCCAGTTGTCCAGGACTCACGTTCAGGGCAGAGTACAGCTGCGTCCAGTCCGCCAGCTGGGAAAGAACTAAAAACCAGCATCGTCCAGCTGTGGTCATTCTGACCTCCATTTCCAAGATGGCTCCTGAAGTTGAGCCAAGTGACAAAGAGACCATGAATCTGATCTTGAGGATAAAAGAGAAAATCACTTTTGTATCAGGTGAAAGAAATTAAAACAGCCTGGCATTGGCCCCCACAAGGTGACCAAGTCCTTAGGATCACAAGCCTCCCGAGAACTTAATACCCATCTCTGACCAAACACGGAGCTGGGGCATTGTGACATTGAACATGGTCTCAAAAGATTTAAATTGCCTTCCCTGGGTGTTTATAAACAGGACTGGACCCTTTCCTTATGTCTAAACGCTTGAATTTCTGGCCTCAGACGTCAAGCTGAGAAGAGGTGTCTGAAATCCCACCACTGTCTTCTGTTGCTTGGAGGAGGAGTTCTGTAATGTCCCACTGAGTTTAATACTGGAAATTTTTGTTTTGTAAACTATCTTTTGGAAGCACAGGGGAAGGCCAGAAAACTTTGCCTCGCTTAGAAGGCAGCATTTCAGGGGCACCTGGGTGGCTCAGTCATTAAGCATCTGCCTTTGGCTCAGGGCGTGATCCCAGAGTCTTGGGATCGAGCCCCATATCAGGCTCCTCCACTGGGAGCCTGCTTCTTCCTCTCCCACTCCCCCTGCTTGTGTTCCCTCTCTTGCTGGCTGTCTCTCTCTCTGTCAAATAAATAAATATAATCTTTAAAAAAAAAAAAAAGGCAGCATTTCAGTCTTAGAAGGGAGGGAGGTTCTGGACCTGGGGTGACCCCATAATTTAGCATCCCAACTGCGTTACTTCTTTTTTAAAGATTTTATTTATTTATTTATTTGACAGAGAGAGAGACAGCCAGCAAGAGAGGGAACACAAGCAGGGGGAGTGGGAGAGGAAGAAGCAGGCTCATAGTGGAGGAGCCCGATGTGGGGCTCGATCCCATAATGCCAGGATCACGCCCTGAGCCAAAGGCAGACGCTCAACCGCTGTGCCACCCAGGCGCCCCCCAACTGCGTTACTTCTGAGCGTGAAAGAGGACCTTACTAATGTCTGCATCAGAATGACAGACAAACTCCAGGACTCTCCCAGGCAAGCTAGGAGGTACGGCCACCCTGCTTAGCATGCTGTGGAGATCACCCACGATCCAAGACATCTTGCCCTAAGGAGGTGCAAACAGTGATTTTTTAAGGAACTTCTATTTTGTTTTTATACTGCTCAGTCCATCTGAAGATCTTTTATTAGATCATGAACATAGATGTTTCGATAAGCTTCCCGTATCTACCATTTGAATTGTGGACTCAATTTTGAGTCGTATTCGTGATTCCAGATTGACAATCACGAGTCGCGTGGCCTCTGCAACAGTTGAGTGTTATGATGGCAGAAGGACATGGTGGGAAGATAGGAGGAAGGAGGAGATGGGTGAAGCAAGAGAGAACGTGACAGTGAAGGTGGTGAATTTGCAGAAGCTCAAGCATCTTGGTAAACCATCTGGCGAGATCATATGCTGGGAGTCACTGCGCGTTGAGATGATCACAAGGGGCCAGCGTTAGGGAATGTGAGGGGGGCAGTTAAACATCCAGAGAACTGTGGAGAAGCAGGGACAGGTTCTGCTTCCAGGATCAGGTCTGGATACTTAACTTCCAGCCCGAAGAGGGCAGGTTAGGTATTCTGTGCCTGCGTAAATGAAGCTAAAAACGCTCGTTTGTGAAAACCCGGTTCAGAGATAAGAACGAGACCCGCTTACCTGCTGCACAAAGAGGGCTCTCGCTTTATTCCTGCAGCTGTTTTCCTCTTGAGGGACTCAGCTGTGCAGTGGCTTTCACAGCTCTGAGAAATGACGGGGGCTGCTGGCCCCCAGATGCCCGCCAGGAGCCACGTTGTTAGCCTGTCCAGATCATTCTCTTGGATTACACTTAGTGGGAAAGATACTGAGCTACTTCTTTCCCGTCCCCAGCACAGACACCACCGTCATGCTGGCCAGTGTCGTGTGCCCTCGTGCCGCATGATTCACACCTCCTTCTTACGCGGCTAACGTGTGGCACACCCACCGCGTTCCCGGCCGGGCCTGGCACGGGGAACATAGAGATGACTCAGAGTCTCCATCCACAAGGAGCACGGAGCCCGCATCCCCATATTCGAGCCGACTTAGTCATGTTAGCGCCCCTGGGAAAAGGCTTTCGTGAAAGTAGCTTTCAGGTAGCCTTAGCCTTATTTTTCTTGAGGGGTGTGAGGCTGAAGGAAAGGTCTTTCCTGTTCTCAGCAGGTTGCCTTTCCAAGATGGCCCTGTGGTCCTCATCTCTCCAAAGCCAGGTTAGCGTCTCAGGTTTCGTCTTGCCTTTAAAAGCTGCAGCAAGATTAGATACCCAAATCTTGTTACCGGTGCTAATCCCGATAAGGATTAAATACACAGAGCCTCATTAAAATCCTTCTCTTATGGAAAACAGATAGCGGTAGCTTTTCGTAGAATAGTCCAGGGAGCGGCTCCTGGCCACTGAGGGTATTTGGTAAACTCATCAGGTGGAAATCCCAGGAGGACCCAGCGCCTCGCAGAAGGCGGATCCCGGAGCTGCGTGGACACTGTGCCCTTGCCTGGGAGAGATGGCAGCTCTTCCCACAACACCCAACAGCTTGTCCAGCGTGAGGCACGGCTGGCCCTTTATCCAGATTAGGCGTATTTGGATTTAATTAAATTGAGGCTCCCCAGGTGCTTACATGATTAGCTATAATTGCTTCTCGGTAGTGTAGCAAATCTGAGTTCTGTAACTGCCCCAGTGACATCTGAACATCTGCTCTAGGTCTCAAATAATTAGTCTCAAACCTGAGTAAAGATAGACGGGGCCAGGAGCGCCTGGCTGGCTCATTCGGGGGAGCACGTGACTCTTGATCTCAGGGTCTGGAGTTTGAGCCCCATGTTGGGTGTAGAGATTGCATAAATAACTAAAACTTTTTTTAAAAAATCTTTAAAAAATACAATTTGTAAGAAAAGACAGGTCTAAAAGGAATCAGATGATGAGAAAGCAAAGACTTTTAATAACAAAAAAATAAATCCCTACGGTACCATTACTTGTGTTGGTTTGTGCCATGAGGCAAAGGACTTGGGTTTGGGGTTGGATGTGGGTGCAAAGTCCAGTGCTCCCCTCTCGGCTCACTGTGTGAGGTCGGGCAAGTCATTTCATCCCTTCGGATCTGCTTGCTCCGCTGTGTTTACGTTCCTAGGACAGGGCCTGGGACACAGTGCACCCAGGCTTTCATCCGTTCATTTAGGTACTCTGACCCAGTGGCCACCCAGCACCTAGCCCCACAGATACAGTGGGGAACAAGACTGAGAATATCTTTGTCGTACGGAGCACATCACCTAGAAGAGGTTCCTTCCATGTTAGAACAAAACATAGAGTTGTAAATAATCAAGGGATGAATGAAATTAGGCAGAACCCCAAGGAAATGGTGGAAAAGTAAAGATTTTAGTAACAATTTAAAATAAGTCCCTTGGGGCGCCTGGGTGGCTCAGTGGTTAAGCGTCTGCCTTCGGCTCGGGTCATGATCCCAACGTTCTGGGATCCAGCCCCTCATCGGGCTCCCTGCTCAGCAGGAAGCCTGCTTCTCCCTCTCCCACTCCCCGTGCTTGTGTTCTCTCTCTCGCTGCCTCTCTCTCTGTCAAATAAATAAATAAAATTGTTAAAAATAAATAAAAATAAAATAAGTCCCTTGATACCATTTCTCATGTGGGCAAATAATGTTCCCATCACAAGCCCCACAAACCTTTGCTCCAGCGTGACGAACACGCTGGGTATCTGGAGCCTAGCAGAAACTGGTCTAAAGGGATTGAAACATATTTTTTTTATTCTTTATTTTTGCTGGGTTTTTTTACTAGCTGAATTTTTACTGCAAAACTAGTGTATGTATGTAATAAAACCATTCCAGCACGGCAAAAGTCTGTGAGTCAAACTGTGTCTCCCTCCCACCCTCAGTCCCCAAATCTCCCCTCCAGAAAGTCACTGTCTGCTGTGGTTTTCCAGTGACTATTCAATCAGAGAGGTGTGTGCATATAATCCCTTTAAAGCCCAAGCACACACGAGATCGTGCCATCTCCCGCCCTGGTCCGTGAGGTGGTCAAAGTCACTTCCTGTCCTCGGGTTGGACTCAACTTCGTTCCTTTTCATAGCGACTTCACTGGGCTTCTGCTGACGGAGTTTCCACTCCCTGGCTGTGACCAGCAGTGATGCCATCAACATTCTTGCTCACGTATCTTTGCACATACATACATACCTCTGCACACCTGCAGCGTAAAGCCCCTAGAGGCGGAATTGTTGGGTCAGAGATTTGGGCTTGGACCAGGACTAATAGATGCTACCACGTTGCCTTCTGGAGGCTGGGCCAGAGTACACCCCCACATCAGCGGGCCGGCTGGGGGGTCTGTTACCCACACCCCTCAGATCCAGTGTGGGGCATAGTCGACCTTTTCGAGCAAGGGCAGTGGGAAATGATTCCTATTTTGAATTTGCATGTGTTTAAGTCTGAATGACAGGAAGCAACTTTTTGAACAACTGTCCTTTTAAAAGACAAAAGAAACAGAAAATTGGTTTCCTCCACCTTTTTTGTCAACTAGGATAGTGGTTCTCAAAGTGTGGTCCCTGGACCAGCAGCAGCAGCATCGCCCCCCACCCCCACCCCGCAACTTGTTAGAAATGCAAATTCTCAGCCCACCCAGACCAGACCTCCTGAGTCAGAAATTCTGGAGGTAGGGCCCAGCAGTCTGTGTTTGACCCTCTGTTTAGGCCCCACCCTTAGAGTTTCTGAGTCAGTAGATGGGGTGTGACACCAGAAGGTGCATTTTGAACAGCTCTGCATGCCTGATGCTGCTGGCCCAGGGACCATACTTTGAGAACCACTGGGCCTCTGCTGGCTCTCCAGTCTTACCGTGACTTAACCTTGATGCTGCTTTTCTGGTTCACTCTTCACAAGAAAGGTTACCAGAAAGCTCTTGTATGTATTAGGGGCTTTAAAGATTGGGCGTTTGGTGGACCTGGAGGACATGCCTGGTTGAGTGGAGCGGGGACTCTCCCCCTGTAGAAACTTGGCTTTGAGGAGATACTCGGAAAGTTGCTACCAAGCCAACAGCCCTGCTGTGGAAGCTTCCAGAAGGCGGAGTGACGCCTCCCCATGGGAAGGTTGCTTACCGCAAGTGCACAGGGTTGGCCTCGAGGCCAGCCGGAGTAGGCTTCAGAAACCCCTTTCCCAGATTTGCTGGAGCGGGAGCGGTCCCTCTTCCTACATCAGCGGTTCTGAGCCGCGGCTGTACTTCGGAGGCACCTGGAGGTCTGGTAAAAGACCCGCTCCCCCCACCGGACGATTCGATTTAATGAGTCTGGGGAGGGCCCAGGCATTAGTGTCGGTGTTTTACAAGATCCCTGGGTGATTTTAATGGGCTGTCAGATCGGTGCAATTGGGTCGAAGAACACTGCTTTGGAGAAAAATCTAGAAACCTAGATTGGCCTTTTCGAGTCTTTAGCTACAACGACTTGTTTAAAGTAATTTAAACCATGGTTTACATGGTTCGGGCAGTGCTGATGTGGTTATAAGCGTGTACAAATTCATCGTGCACTTTCCTGAGTATTATGTTATGCCTCGTCAAATAAAAATAAAAAAGAATAGGGCGGGGGCGCCTGGCCAGCTCAGTCGGTGGAATGTGCGATGCTTGATCTCGGGGTTGTGAGTTCAAGCCCCACATTGGGGGTAGAGAGGACTTTAAAAAAAAAGAATAGGGCAGATTTCTGTGTATTGTTACACAGTGGTTTCTAAGACATTGTTAAAAAAGAAAAAGTAAACAAGGCACGAAATAATCTGTGTGCTACCACTGACTTTTTTTTTCAAAGAATATAAGAAATTACCTGTTACCACATCTCTAATGTTATTTGAATTTTGTGCCATATGCGTGTTTTACCTAGTCAAAACAACTAGTCATGCAGGTTCCTGGGCCTGGCCCCCATCTTCCTGAATCAGCTCATCTGGGGGTGAAGCCCAGGGCTGCCCATGTCCAGCGTCCTCTCCAGGAGGTCCTCTATCCACTGTAGTTTGAGAACCACCAAGCCCCCACCCCCGCCTGGGGTTGTGCTGACCCTGCCGAGGCTGTGTCCCTCCATGAGAGGAAGCTGTAAGAGGTGCTTGCCCCAGGCGCAAAAGGCAGCATCCCCCATGGCTTGCTGGTTAGGGAAGGAGCTGTTCAACTCTCATGAGGGATGGCCAGACCTCTGACGCGGTGCTGAGGTCAACAGCCTGTTTCCACTGCAAACCCATAGTCCCTCATTGCCTGTCTGTCACGTGCACATGTCTTGCCAACATCCCTAACTTTCCCTGTTAGGTTTTATTTTAAGTTGGCTCCCCGAGGAGCCTGGGGTGGGTCTTAGAAGAATGTGACAGATCCCTTCACCCTTGGATGGCACTAACCTCCTCTTAGCAAAGCTGCAGAGAACGGAACACGGCTTTGCGGGTTTCCCAGCGGGACCAACTGAGATCACGCTCCTGGACAAACAAGGCCCTTTCCGCGCAGAGGTCTCCTCTGTGTGTGTCTCAATGAGCCTGCCTCCCTCAGCGCTCTATCCTTACGTCACCAAGGACATTTTATCCTAATCCTATAGAGCATCCTGGCCGTCCCTCCAGACTGAAGTTTGTCTTTCCTTCCTTCCCCCACGCTGACAAGAAGGTCCTGTAAATAACATCCACTTGGTTCTTTTCTTAACACCATGAGTCATTGTACACAGGGGTATAGCATCCTGTGTTGTAGCCAAAGAAACTAATCTCAAAGGGTTTTGCTGTTGCTTCTGTTCACATCTGCGTGCGAACGAATGTGCCCATGTACACCCTGAGTATCTGTTTTGATTTCCGTGTCCCTCCAGACAGGTTTTTCCACAACCCACCTTTGGAGAGCATCGTACACGTGTGATACATGGTACCACCCCTCATGGGCACCACTAAGGCTGGGTCCTCTTATACCAAGGAGCATCTGGAAACTTCTCTCCAGGCAACCGAAGAGAAGTGTCTTCTGTCTGTCTGTGTATATGCCTCCCTCCCTCCCTCTCTCTCTCCATACACACACACACTTCTCTCTCTCACCATCTTGGCACTCACTCAGGAACCCTCCAGCTCTCTCTCCGGCTCAGTCATTTTGTTGCCCCTAAAATGATTGTGTGCCCTTACCTCTCTGCCCACAGGCTGCACCTGGGAGTTCGGAGCCATGGTGAACTACATCAAGAAGACGTATCCCCAGACCCAGCTGGTCGTCGTGGGCTTCAGCCTGGGCGGTAACATCGTGTGCAAATACTTGGGGGAGACTCAGGCGAACCAGGAGAAGGTCCTGTGCTGCGTCAGCGTGTGCCAGGGGTATAGCGCTCTAAGGTGAGTGATGTCCGCGCCCCCACCTCTCCCCCTCCCAGGACACCAGCACACATCTCTGAAGACCGGAGGAAACGCTGTGGCGGACTGAGCAGAGGTGTGTGGGTCCTGGAGTCACCCTGTCTTGCTTTCACGTCATACACTGGAGCTGTCTTACCAGACTCCTTAAGGCCGATCTGCACTGTATTTGGGGGTCTGATCTGTAACTGACTAAGCCAAAGGCCCCCATAACAGCTGCAGTTTCCCTGTGGAGTCTCTGTGAGCTGACTCAGTCTGTTCATGCTCCGGAGTTTTGTAGGACCGTGGTTTTACGGAAGAACGCTAGAGCCAGCATCTGAGAGCTGGGCCTTATCACAGAGCTCCCCTGCCTGCAGGAGCGTTGAGTCTCCGAGGGCATGGGGAAGGGGTCTGTGGAAACCACTTAGTCTGTGCCCTCACTTTCAAGTGTCCATCTCCTGTAGCCATCCCAGACATCACCACAAAGGAGATGACGCGGCGAATAAAGGTTTACCTCACCCCCTTAGTCTCCTGCCAACAGAGCCCCACAGGATGAGCCCTAGGAGGGCATCGTCATCTGCTCTGCCTCCCCGTGGAGATCAGTGTTGTCCCAGATCTCTCAAGAGTCACCGCACACACGCGCACACACACACACCCCTTCATTCACACACACCTCTCCAGACTCTTCAAATGCATTCACATTTTTCCCGTACTCACTCTTCACGATAACGTCTTCTATATTTCAAATGAGTATGACCAGTTATTAAAGATCTCTTGAAGAAATCCAGAATTGCATAAGAAAGTAAAAAAAAGGGGCGCCTGGGTGGCACAGCGGTTAAGCGCCTGCCTTCGGCTCAGGGCGTGATCCCGGTGTTCTGGGATCGAGTCCCACATCAGGCTCCTCCGTTATGAGCCTGCTTCTTCCTCTCCCACTCCCCCTGCTTGTGTTCCCTCTCTCGCTGGCTGTCTCTATCTCTGTCAAATAAATAAATAAAATCTTTAAAAAAAAAAAAAAAAGTAAAAAAAAAAAAAAGTCTCCCCTATTGATCCAGCCTAATGCTAAATAGTCCTTATAGTTAATAAGTGATTCCTGCCTTTTGGCCTCACCTGTATCTCTCACCGTGTAGTTGCAACCTGTTTCAGCGTTTCCTGAGAGGTAGAGGCTGCCTGTTAGTTCCAGAAATATATATATTGCAGGAATTTGAAGCCAGCACATCCAAAGGGCAAATGCAGGCCCAGAATTCAGGCTGTGCGCACGAGGCGCCAAGCTGGCCAAAGCGAGGATTTAAATGTGCCCCAAAGAAGACTTGAAACGCATCCCCGATGGAACCTTTCCCAAGTTCTAGGGCCGAGGCCTGGGTTCCAGTCTCCTCACCTGCACAGTGGGGATGACAGTAATGCTATAATAGTATCTACCCGGTACCACCATTTTGGGCGTCAAAGGAGAGAACGCGTATGCGACAGGTGTGTAAAAAGTCAATAACTGGTCATTATCCTCAGTCACTGTGAGACAAGAAGTGTAGGTTAGGCCAGTGGGTCACAAAGACCAGTCTGGTGAACTGGGGACTATTTCACTTCATTAAAAATCACTTGGGGGATCATCTTAGAAATAAATTCAGTTTCTTGGGCCCCAGCCCTGGAGATTCAGACTCAAGAACCTGGGGCATGGGGCCAGGAATCTGCATTTGGACACATTTCACAAGTCACTTCTGATATGTAGTCACATTAGCAGCCATTGGGCCTGGGGACCTCCGCAGCCCTTCCAGCTCTGCTGTCACGGGACGAGGTTGGTCCCTCGTCCTCCTGCTGGGAATCCTCCCCTTCGTTCCCCTCTGTGTCTGGAGAGCCAGCTGAAAGGACACGTCCCTTTATCTTGGCCTGACTAGAAATGCCCGATTCCCAACTCATAGCCATTATGTAACCGGAGTTAACCGAAGTCCCACCCTGCCCGGTCGCTGGGATAGTAAAGGGCCTACCACAGGATTCCGGGGAGCAGGGCCAGGCATGAGAACCCTGCCTGCTCTCACCTGACAAATGGTCCAGTTTTCAGCGAGCCTGCTATCGCCTATAAAATTGGAATCACTCAAGTCCCTTCCTAAACCCAGTCGCGTGAAGTCACTGTGAGCACAGATTTGTGTTCAGAGAACACAGCGTTTGATAAGAAGGAGGATGTGGGACAAGTTTGTTTTTATTTTTAACCCCCAAAGCACAAAATCTTAAGCAACAGCAACTGCGTTTCATTTTGCTGCGCGAGCGCCATCTGCTGTTGACAAGAGCGCGTGAAATGCGCGTTTGGTGAACTAAGGTTAGGAAACACGGACTCTAGAATCTACGAGGCGCTGTCCACACCACCCCCCTTTGAGACCTCAGAGATCTTCAGCCTCTGAATTACCTACTGTCATATCAGCCTCGTCCACTGAGGAGAGAAAGAGGCAGCTTTGTCCCCTGGAGCGCAGAGAACTAACGTCCTGTGGCCCAACACACCAGAAGGGGTGGCGCGGGTCAGGGGGACCCCACCGCCCTGTGTGTGTGCTCGGGCACTGCCCGGGGCTCAGGTGCCCTCAACATCGTAACGACACCCTCTCACCGAAGGACAGTGCCTTACTGTAAACCAGTGTCACCTTTTTTTCCTGCCAAGGCTTGAGGGCGATGAGCCTTTTCAGCACTGGGACGATGGCAGCCAGGCTTCCTTTTCGCCGAGGCGGAGCAGGGACCGCACGGGAGTCCATGCTGCTGGTAAATCTCTCTTAGCTGAGTCCCGGGAACCGCTTGTCAGTGACCCATCCCCTCCCGCTGGCTTCTCACCCCAGTAGTGCGCCAGCCCTCTAGCCAGAGCCAACCCGAGGCCCCGAAGCCAGCGCCCGCTTGCCGTAGTTAGCAAAGCCTCGCTGCCTAGAGAAGCTCACGTTCGTGACGTGCTGCTCCACTGAGAGGGGCGTCCGGGGCCCCTAGTGGACCTCGCCTCGTTCCCTCAGCTCGAACCGCTGCCCGCAGGCCTGGAAATGTGTGTGCTCAGACTCAGTCCAGCTCTGGTCGAAGTAATCCTTTGAAACTTCCTTATGAAGGCTCTTGATTGTGAATTCGTCCAGTGAGTAGTGGCCAGGCAGGAGGGAAAAGGAGTGGTCCCAGAAGATGACCTCAGATTAAGCCATCCCGTGACTCATTTGGTTCTTTCCGCTAGACACCCTTCTGGGTAATGGGGACACATCGCCAACAAGACAGGAAAGTTCCCTGCGCTCAGGGGGCTTAAAGAAAAGGGAAGGGAAGCTTTTTTGGACCGGTTTTAGGTAAAATCAGTTCTTCATTCCTAAGGATGGGCTCGACAGTCTTGCATTGCAGAATCTGCCAATGACCAAATATGATCAAAATATCAGCATTTCATTGCAGTTTTGCTGTAGGAGATCGTCTGTGTCTGAGGGCCTCGTGGTACTTCCCGACAACGGAATGATGTCTGCAAAGCAGCAAACCGAGTACACGTCACTAAGGGATTACACACTAGGCGGGGCGCCTGGGTGGCTCAGTCTTTTGAGTGTCTGACTCTTGATTTTGGCTCGGGTCATGATCTCAGGGTCATGGGGTCGAGCCCCATATCGGGCTCCCCGCTCAGCAGGGAGCCTGTTTAGGATTCTCTCTCTCTGCCCTTCCCCACCAATCTCTCAATAAATAAACAAATAAACTCATAAAATGAAATAAAATATTTACACACTAGGCATATGATGCTGAGAGAGTCCTCAGTCCAGCAGGGAGGCCAGTGGGGAGGGATTTGGAAAGGAAGTGAAGGTAGAGAGGTCAGTGGCACAGGACCCAGATGGGGGATAGGGACCCCCTTCGAGGACAATAGAGAAGTTACTAGATCTTCCTAAGTGTGGTCCTGCTCCTGGCTGGGTGGGTGTGTGAGCGCCGCTGAGTCTTAGCATAGTGTTTTTAGCAGGCTTTCCTGTTATGGAGAAGGCCAGGCCCCAGGTTTCTGGCCAAATGGTGTGTATATTCTCTCTTTGGCTTTGAATGGACAAACTCCAGACTGTGGATGCATTTATGACAAGAGCAAGAGATGTCATTCATAAAGTCCTTCTATAGAGTTGTCCCTTCATCAAATCTGTGTTTATAGTGGAAGAGCTGTATGACAGTTTAACAATCAGTAATTTTGTATCAGAGCCAAGCCAAGGGGGAAAATCTGCTGAGTGTAGACAAAACTCTGTGGGCAGAACTCCAACCTAGGAAACAGCTTGGCTTTTCCACCAGTGGGCTGTGAAGCTGACCAAATGGCTTGCCCGTGGCATCTTGGGGATTTTTGCTTGTTTTTTATTGCTGATTTGTTTTCTATCAGAAAAATGAGGGCGTGCGACAGACCCTTTCATTTAGTAATTGCATTCCTATTAAAGTACATCCTAAGGGAAAATATTCTGATCAGGCCGAGAACGGATTAGTAGGCGGCCACCCCTACCTTTGTCTGAGCTCCATGCCTCATCCTGCCCCAAAGCCTAGCCAGGCTGCAGTGAAGGATTCTGGGCCTGCTCCCCAGTACAGAGATGGGTACAGAGATGGTTTTCTCTTGCCTGTACTCTCAAGCTGACCTCTCTGCCCCACAGCCCTCTTGCCTGGGTCCCTCAGGTCCAGAGGCTCCACTGTCCTTCCTCCCAGAAGCCACACTGTTCAAGGCCGGTCTTGGTTTTGCCCCCACTATGGTATGACTCTCTTGTAGGGCCAAGCTAGAGATAAACAGCCCATGTCCAGCGTGAGAGATGGTCGCAAATTATGATCCACAAGGTACAGTGGCAAACAAAGAAGATTTTATTTTTTAACAATCAAGAAAATGTGTAACATGACAGAATGTATATATTAAAAGTGGTGAGGGGAGCGCCTGGGTGGCTCAGTTGATTAAGCGTCCGACTCTTGATCTCAGCTTATGTCTTGATCTCAGGGTCGTGAGTTCAAACTCTGCATTGGGCTCCACGCTGGGCATGGAGCCTACTTAAAAATAATGATAATAAGATGGGAAAAAATGTAGTGAGGAAGGCAACTATGTGAAACTATGCTAGTAGGGTGGAGAAAATGGGAAGTCCTGCTTTAATGGCTATATACTTTCAGATTTGCAATATGGAAAAGTTCCAGAGATCTATTACACAATAGTGTACATACACTTAACACTACTGAACTGCATACTTAAAAATGGCTAAGAAGGTAAATTGTATGTGTTTTTTACCACCATGATTAAAAATTTTTAAAAACTAAAAAAAAAAAAAAAGATTGTAGATGAGCAAAGCCTGGAAGAGAAACTCCCCTCCCCAAATAAAAATCGTTTTCTTACATTGGTGTGGTAGAATTCTGGGAAAATACTTAATGTACCATGGTTTTGCAGTGTCATTAGCATATTACTTTCAAGGTGTGTTTTAATATTGCCTACGTCCACACCCTGTAAGTCATCACCTGCCTTAATTTGCAGCACGCCTGCCTTCTTGTCCCTTTCTGGACTGTGAGTCACGGGCACCTAGTCTCACAGAACCTCTTTCCCACTGTCACCCTCTGTGTCTTCTCGAAGACCCCAGAAAAGCGATTTGGCCATTCTCACAGCCCCTCAGCACTCTGAGATCTTACTCGAGTCAGGAGATTTGAATTCTTTCCCCAGCTCATTCTCTTCTGACTTCAGTTCCTTTTAATCAATGCTTCGTCCACTCATTGTGCAAAATATGAGTTGAGAAGTTGAGCTTTCTCTGAGCAGCCCCCCAGCGGCATGAAGCGGCTGGCTCGGCTCTTCCTTGCCCTAGTGGATTGCCCTGAATGTGATGCCCATTTCATTTGGACCCTCGTCTGAGTGATTTAAAAATCCATCTCCTGGGGAGCCTGGGTGGCTCAGTTGGTTGAAGGTCTGACTCTTGGTTTCAGCTCAGGTCGTGATCTCAGGGTCATGAGGTTGAGCCCCGCATGGGGCTCCGTGGTCAGCGGGGAGTCTGCTTGGGATTCTTGCTCTGTTCCCTTTACACCTCATGCACACCCCACTCTCCCAGAAACTGAATTATTTTAAAGCAAATTGCAGGCATCGTATCATTTCATCCGAAAATATGTCATTAGTTTGCACTGAAGGACTCTAAGGACTTTTTCTTAAATATAACCACAGTACCGAGTTATCATACCGAGAAATGAATGATTCCCTAATATCCCATTTCTACTCAGGGTTCACATTTCCTTGATTGTCTCACAGAAGTATTTTAACAGTTGGCTTATTTGAATCAGGATCCACATAATCCCTGTGCATTGCATTTGTTGATCTGTCTCGAAGTTTCTTTGAGTCTCTAGATTCCCCTCCCTGATTTCCTTCCATATGTTGTTGTTGTTGGTATTGAAGAAATCAGGCCTTTTAAAAGATATATGGAATGAATGTATTTACAGCACATTACTCTTGATTAGGTTTTATTAAGCCAATATAAAATTAAGTTTCTGTTCCGTAATTTTATACCCAAAGGTGGTGAAAGCCCTGCCTATGCTGAGTGGGAAAGCAGACATGCTAGGAATCCGTGTCAGCCAGCGCTGACTGAGGGAGACTGTGGGCGCAGCATTCTCACCCCGGGGGTCCCCAGAGGGGCTCCTGCGGTGTCTTCAATCTCGACATCCTCTGTGGTGCTGGACATGCTTTCATGCCTTACGTGCATGACCGCCTCCCCCCACCCCTGCTTCCTTCCCTCTGCATCCCCTCCAATACGCAGGAGCAGGACATACTGATCAAAGCAGTTAGGAAGTCAGCAAAGCCAGAAATGGCCAAGAGCCAAAGAAGGCTGGGACAATGAGACCGCTGGCTCCCTGAGGAAGGGGCAGTCTGGGTCCAGGGTCAGAGGAGGGGTTGCAAGCAGAGAAAGCAGGTTTCGGATCAGGTGACTTCCCACCTCCCTCCTCTCTCAGACCATGAGGCAAGTGTGCGCCTCAGTCCAGGTCCTGTCCCCGGTGACCTGGCCCATCCTTTCTGTTTCTGCAGCGTTGGGGGAGTCCCTCATGCATTTATAGAACGACCTTTTGACCTTTGAAGGCAGTCTTAGTCTTCCCTTTGAGCCTAGCCCATGGTTTAGGAGCATGTCACAGACCATTAAAGCCACAAACCCTTTCACTTTTAACCTCCCACTACCTCTTATTTTTTAACCACAATATTACAGGAAATGTTTGCCATTCCAAAGCTGAAATGTGGCGGCCTTGGGGAAATGACTTTATAAAACTCCCTGGATTTTTAGAAAATAATGTATGAACCACCCAGTCCCCTCTTTGACCATCTGGGATATGAAACCGATGGGTTCTGTGGAGGAATGGTGACACCCAGATTCATTCCCAGAGTGGAAGCAGGCCTCGAGATCAGACGTCTGCAAGGTGGGGGTTAGCATGGACTCCGTGGGTTCACACGCAGGGAAGAAGCGCTGAGCGGGAAGGGCCGAGCCAGGCGGGGGGGTTAGCACATTGTCATTTGCTCACCTGCCATGTGGCCGAGGACATGTGCCGTGCTGGTGCATAGAGAAGGTCACACCTTACTGCCCTAGTGTGACCTGGAGCCTGTCTCTGAGTCCATGGTGGTCTCCTAATCTAGAGTGGGGAGAATATTACCTGCCTAGTGCCGCTGCTGGGGGGTCAGGCGGTGACCCTCATGTCAGGTAGGCCAAGTCGTGCCAGCCCCAGCAGCCATGCCCAGAAGGAGTGGATCACCGCTCTACTTCTTCCATTTCCTTGCCCCTTGAATGTTCTAAGGCTAATCAAAAGAGAGCTCAAATGGGGTGCCTGGGTGGCTCAGTCAGTTAAGGGACTGCGTTTGGCTCTGGTCATGATCCCGGGGTCCAGGGACCGAGTCCCACTTTGGGCTCCCTGCTCAGCAGAGGAGTCTGCTTCTCCCCCTCCCCCTGCTCATGCTCTCTCTCGCTCACTCTCTTTCAAATAAATAAATAAATATCTTTTTTTTAAAAAAGAGAGAGAGAGCTCAAATGGTAGGATTTCCCTTTGCTTCTCAAACAGCAACGAAAGAAGTTCTTTTAGATTTTTCCCTGTACTGTGCGTCTCCACACCCACCCACCCCCCTTACACATTCCCATTATTAAGCCAGAAAAACCCTCCTGCAGGGTAGGAGGCCGCATAGAGGTGTCTAAACGCCAGTTCTGGCAGCTTCTGTGATGAAGAGAAGGCCGCCGTGGTGGAGGAGGGCGTCGGGACTGTCACCCCCCAAAGCCTATGCCCCTGGAGAACTTTCTCGCTGGGGCCTCACGTTCAGCAAGGCTGTTTGGTGTCGCCATCGGTCTCTCTACGGAGAGTTTGAGTCCACGTGCAGAGACCCGTGTTCCGGGGTAGAAGTGCTTCGAGCACCTTCTCCGGGGTGGGGGCGCCAGCACGTCCCTCCAGGCGCAGTCTCTCACTCTGGCCTGCCGTTCTTTCAGGGCGCAGGAGACCTTCATGCAGTGGGATCAGTGCCGGCGCTTCTACAACTTCCTCATGGCCGACAACATGAAGAAGATCATCCTCTCGCACAGGTACCGCGCCCTCCACGCTCCCCGGGAGATGGGCACTGAAAGCCAGAGCTCTGGTTCCTCCAGAAAAACATAATGAAGGCAGGGGTGCTGCCGCTTCTCTGCCGGTTGCTTCGTGACTTGCCTAGAAACAGACCTGTCCCGAGCTGCCAGATTCACCAAATCGAGTTCTGCCTTCACGATTCCCTATAGATCCAAGACGAGGAACCCTTCCACACCCTTCTTTCCCCAGTTGGAGCAATCCTGAGGGTGGCCTGTCACGGTTTAGGAACCTTTCTCCTTGGGCCGCTCCCATGCTCGTCTTCCCTCAGTCCTGCTCAGAACGCTTCAGTGGGGTAGCCGCTGACCAGCGCTTAGAGCGGTGCCTGGCGTGCGATAGAGGCCAATAAGTATTAGCGATGCTTTTATTGTTGTGGTTGTTCTTATGGATACCATCCCTCCCTCTGCCCCCACACCTGCCTTCCCTCTAGCTGGACTGGGCCACGTGGAGGCCCATGTGCTCTCTGGCCTCTCCCACACCACTGGGGCCTTGCCCACAATGCCCTTCCCATCATGTCTGCCCATGTCTGTCCATCTCAGGTCTCCTCCGTGAAGCCAACTCTTCCACCCCCAAGTGGTTTTTCTGTCGCTTCCCCAGTGTGAATCCTGCATCTTGAACTAAACTGTAAAGCACTGGAGGGCTCGGGCTGGTTTTGATTTCCCCCAGAGCCTGGCACATCATGGGCGCTCAAACAATACAATTTTCGGTGGGGGGAGGGGGTTGATGTCATCCTAGGAAAGGCAATCTGACTGAATGATCAGCTGCTTATTCTCTTTATTTCAGTGCTTAAAAGAAAACAGGGTACTGCCTATCCCAGCAAAGCACCCCAGACTGGGCTTCCTGTGGGCGGGGTTCACAGGGAGTCTGGGCAAGGCTGGTGCTCGCAGGCCCCTCAGGCTGCCAAGCTGCTGGGCCCTCGTGACGGGTGGGTGGAGGACAGAAGGAGACTTCTGTCCCCTGGGCTGACTGGATGCAAACTGTCTTCGTGGTGTTTGGGCCCCGAGTCAGGCATGGCTCAGCTGAGGTTCAGATGGGGCTAGTGGTTTACTGACGTTCCAGAAGGGACAAAGCCAAGCCTCTGACACCAAGTGCCTCTGTCAGCCTCTCCACACCTCTGGAATGGGAAGCAACTCCTCCCAGAGAACGTTTGTTTTGGTACAGGGCCCAGTCTTGCCACTAATTAATTAGTCCAGAGGGTCCATCATGTAATTCTTAAGAAATGGAGAGAGTCCTCTGAATGTGCTCCTAGGTGTATTTACATTTTTAAAATTTACTACAGAAAGCCAAACATTTAGAAATTTTAGGTCCACTTTAAACTGTGAATTCTAAACTGTAGGTCTGTAATCTTCCTAATAATCTTTTGAGGGAAAAAAATGCTAAAGAAACGTGTTCCTCTTTGAGAGCGACCGTGAGTAGATACCAGAACGTTTAGCTTCCGTGATGACCTTTCTCACCGTAGGGGCCAGAGCGCAAACCCAGTCCTCCTTCAGCTGTGTGCCTGAGACCTTGCAGGGAATGAAAGTCTCAATGTGCACATTTAAATCTCTACCTTTATTATCATCCTCTCAAGATGGATCTTTTTCTTAAGGGAAACGATGACTCTCCTGCGTATACGTAAGCCTTTTAGCTGACGTGGAGAGCCATTGCCTTGCCCCAGCGCCCGACGGGTTTACTGCTGTCTTCCTTGTGAAGTGACAGAAACAGCTCCTAAAGAGAAAGGAGCAGTGTCAGCCCCAGTGTGCTGACAGGCCCCCACAACCATAGATGAAGGACCCCCCACAGTTTGGCTGACCACCTACCCCTCACCGCAGAGCCCATCCTAAGACCTCCCCTGCTGTGAAGGGTTTGTAATACAGTCGACCCTTGAACAATTCGGCTTTGAACTGTGTGGGTGCGTGTGTATGTAGATTTTTCTCAGGCCAGTGCTGTAAATGTATTTTCTCTTCCTTAGGATTTTCTCCATACATTTTCTTTTCTCTGGCTGTCTTTATGGTAGGAATACCGTAGACGATACATGTCACGTACGAAATATGTGTGACTCGACTCTGTTCTCAGCAAGGCTTTGGGTCGACAGGGGGCTGTTAATAGTTAGGTTTGGGGGGAGCCAGAAGTCCCATATGGATTTTTGCCTGTGCCACCCCCACATTGTTCAGGGGTCAACTGTATTCACCTAGGCTCAAACCCGATTTCTGTCTAGCTGCCCCTGAAAAGGAAAATAAGATCTCGACAACCATCTTTCTGCAGTTACTCAAAAGTCGACATTACAGGCTCAACCTCTGGGACGTTCTGAAGGCTGAAGGGACCTATTTCTAACTCGCCTCCATATGCCTTCTCAGAGACTCTCCCGGCTTGCCTCTGGGCTGGGAAGCAGGCTCTGCTGTCGGTGTTTATCTTCTGTTCTTTAAAACGTTTTTCGGCTTTATCGAGGTATAACTGACAAAATCGTCAGATGTTTCACGTGTACAGCGTGATGATTTGCTTTATCGTCTGCTTTTCCTTCTGTCTGCTGTTGTGTCTCATTCTAGGCAAGCTCTTTTTGGAGACCATGTTAAGAAACCCCAGAGCCTGGAGGACACAGACCTAAGCCGCCTCTACACGGCCACGTCCCTGATGCAGATCGATGACAACGTGATGAGGTGTGCACATGCCCGGGGACGGGGCGCCCGGCGGGAGGCTGCAGGCCAGCACTGCCCAGCACGAGGTTTTTCTTCGCCCACTTTAGTGTTAAGGGGTTTTTTGTTTTTGTTTTTATAGATTTATTTATTGAGAGAGAGAGAGAGGGAGGGCACCCCGGGGGGAGAAGCAGAGGGAGAGGGGAGAAGCAGAGGGAGAGAGAAACTCAGGCAGACTCCTTGCTGAGCGTGGAGCCCGACATGGGGCTTGATCCCACGAACGACGAGATCATAACCTGAGCCAAAACCAAGAGTCAGTCGCTTAACCGACTGTGCCACCCAGGTGCCACCAGGGCTTTTTTTATTCTTTGAATAAGTATCTAGTGTTTAAAAACTGAAGTTCGCACAGAAAAATCCAAATTTCTAGTTGCTCTTAGAAAACAAGGAGAGGATCTCACCACTCATTCTGCACTCTTGTGTGGCCTGAGCCAGAACTGGGGAGCTGGGGTGCATACACCCTACGGTCTACAGTCCTTACCCTGCCTGCTGTGCTCTGACCCTGGGGCCGGGATCAGATGCCACATAATCTGCATTGGCAGGAAAAGGAAATATTTCTTCGATCTATGTCTCTATCAAAAATAAAAAAACAAAAAATAGACCAAGAAGGCTGTCTGTTGCAAGAAAACAAGAGCGTCTTTCTTTGGGGGCGGGAAGCCTCTCCTGTGAGTGTCCTGTGCAAATCCCGCCCACTTTGTCCCTTTACCCTTCACCTGCCCGCCCCCTTCAGCCACCCGAGGCTGAGACCCTGACAATGTCCTCTTTCCTGGTACACATATTTTCTGATTGAGCTTACTGAGCTTAGCCTCAGCTGGAAAAAGCGACCGTTGATCTCTGACCTCACTGTTCTCTTTAAAAACCTCATCCTTGGGGCGCCTGAGTGGCTCAGTCGGTTAAGCATCTGACTTCGGCTCAGGTCATGATCCCAGAGTCCTGGAATCAAGCCCCATGTCGGGCTCCCTGCTTAGCAGGGAGTCTGCTTCTCCCCCTCTCCCCTGCTCATACTATCTCTCTCTCTATCAAATAAATACATAAAATCTTTTTTTAAAAAAAGAAAAAACCTCATTCTTTTGACTTAATGACCATTTGATACATTCAGGCATGGTCTAAAGCAAGCTAGGGTCCATCCAATAGGTAAGCAGATATTGACCTGAGGGTTCTTATCTTCCTGATGGGATTTTAGTAGCTTTCTTACACCAGGTGACTTTGAAATATGCCTGTTAACAGTTACACAAAGAAAACAGAAGCCATAAAATCACTGGTACATTCAGCAGGTGAGACTAGATTCTGCTCACCCTCACTGGATCGTGCGACTTTATTGTGGTATCTAATAAGAAACGGAACATTTAAATTCCCCATTCATCTTCTGAATTGGTGTAAGCCCCAAAGAGAAGAGTTCCTCAACTGTCCCTAAAGCCCCCCTTTTGAATAGTGCTGGATTGTAGCATTTTCCATGAACATGACCAGTTGGGCAGATCCTCATTAACCCATCACCAGGAATACTGGAGGGCTGGAGCGCTTCCCCGGCCCACTGAGACCACAAGGGACTGATTTCATGAGGACAGGTGCCCCAGGTGCCCCAGAGCTGATGGCTGCTCTCGAGGGGGCCCTCACAGTGCAGCCTGAGCTCTCTGGGTCCTTCCTGGGCAGAGACACCCGACATCCACAGCTTCAGGGAGGCGTGGTCTTGTGAAGACCCCAGTCAGAATAGAACAAAACCGCCACGCAGAAACCAGAGGCCCTATTGTGTGTCAGAAAGAGGTTTCCAGAGCTCCAGGCTGAACAGAGCACAGGGCAGAGCTGAATTGCTGGACTTCCATGCGTGCGGGAGCATGGAAGGTTCTGTTGAATATCTCTGACTGCTGCTCCATGGGTGGACAGAATTGCTAACTTTCCAGTCCACAGTGGTCGGGGTTCCTCTGCCAGGAAGAACTCTGTTGAGGAGAAAGTTCCCGTAAATGCCTTTGAATATCAGTTTCCTAGTGTCTACAGTGACATCTGGTTTTATCCTGACTCGAAGGGTGTAACATCTGCTAATAAATACTGTGGATAGCACGTACCGAGTAATGCCTCTGGGCCAGGCCCTGTGCTGGCTTTCACTTTAATGCCACCAGTCTCAGTGCCATGAAGGAAGGTTCCCGTCTCTTGCTGCATTTTACAGAGGGAGCAGCTCAGAGGGGTTAAAGAGTTTGCTAAGGTCACAGAGCCTGTAGGTGGCCGAGTCAGCTCAGCGTCCGATCTCGTGACGAGTATTGCTTTGTCTTTCTCCTTCGCGTGTGTGTGTGTCTCGCAGGAAGTTCCACGGCTATAACTCCCTGAAGGAATATTACGAGGAGGAAAGCTGCATGCGATACCTGCACAGGGTGAGTGGCGGCGCGAACTCGGAGCGAGCAGCCTCTCCGAACCAGTGGCCCTTCCTCCAGCTTCGCACACGTGCATCGAGCACACTCCACAACGTCCTTGGTGGAGACTCAGCCAGAATCGGGCTCGGACCCCGGCAGCTATTGGCTTGGGTTTCGTTTCTGAACCAAACTCTGTCCCTGCGTGACCTCCGTGTATTAATCCCAGAGCCGCCCCTCGGTGCAGAGCGGGACCAGCCTGCTGCTGGGTCTGTGTAAAAGCCCTCGAAATTACCACGACACCCATGTTTCCCTCGGCCCTCTGCCCGCTTCCTGCTCGGCTCCCGTAGATCTGGTAGATTTCCTGCAGTCCTGGTCTTAGACCCCGTGTTTGGCCCCTGTGCATGTCGTTAGTGTAGCAGCTAGAACTAATCTCAAGGTTCCTGCCGCGATTGTGAGCGCAGAGGAAAACAGATGTATTTCTGTGTCCAAATGAGGAACAGGTCTGTTGACCAGGTAGACCGGCTTATATGAGCGCAGTTTTCAGCAGCTGCAGTAAACTCGGAGTGGGGTCAGTGAAGCCTGCGGCCAGCCCTGAACTCCCTGTGGTTTTCACCTGCACCGCCACCAGACCAGTCTCTCATCATTCTGTCTTTGTACCATCGCTCCTTTTACTCAAACACAGGACTTCGCATTTATCCCCATCAGTGTCCACCTGGTGGTTGGGCCCTCCGCTCGCCCAGCAGAAGCAGGTGATGGTGAATTGCAGTTCTGCCATCTGTCATACTGCCCCCCGGTTAGCATCATCCTCGGGCTTTGGGCGTCTTCCCTTAAGCCACTACAGAGCCCTTGAGCTGCCCAGAGCCGGTGTTCGGGAGAGGCCTCCAGCTCAGCACAACCGGCCGCTGCACTGCCCGGGCCTGAGTGCCCCCCATCAGCCCGTCTACTAAAGCGAAAAGGCCTGTCTTACTAAAATGGATGTTGACTGCTTCCCAGGATCCATCAGCTTCCTCCTGTTTCTCACCTTCAGATTCCTCTAGAAGGTCTCCCTTGTCTGGAGAGGAGCACACTCCCATTTTTCCTCCCCCACCATATAAACGGAATGAATATTTACATAACTCTTTGTAAGATCATTTTTCTGAAAGATGGGCTAACCTGAGATACTGTGAGCCCCATTGAGCCCTGCCCTCACTCCCTCAGAGCGTGGGGGTCATCTAGAATACCAGGAGCTTTGCTCCTGCGTCCACCTGCCAGGCTGCCACGAGAGCGCGCCTCTGATTCATGCCGCTGCCCGGGAAGACAAGGCACCCTCAATCCACCCTTGCAGCAAACTGAGCAGTGACCCTCTTCCCTTTGCTTCAAAGACATGGCCGGGAGTGAATTTGAGCCTTGAATCAATGGGGTTCGATCGTTTATTTCTGCCTTATTTTCCTGTTGCAGATTTATGTGCCTCTCATGCTGGTTAATGCAGCCGATGACCCCTTGGTGCACGAAAGCCTCCTAACCATTCCCAAATCTCTTTCAGGTAAGTGTTCCTTCCTGCTGCTCCCTCAGCCACTCAGCACATTGCCATGGTAAATTCTGTCCCCTCCACCCGCTGTCACCTCCCGGAGGCCGGCGTCTATGGGGAAGGACATCCCGTGGCAGAGTTCTCTTTCCGCCTGGCCTGATAGTCCTGGGGCTGTGATGGGGCTTGAGCAGAGAGCCTTCTCGTGTCCTGTCCTGCTGCCAGAGATGCCAAAGAGTTTATATCCATAGCCAGGAGGGGTTTGGGGGAGTCCCCTGGTGTTCTCTGAAGTTATTGTTTCAGGGTTAGAGTTCCATTAAGTCTGAGAGTTGGACTTAAAGAGATATTTTGACTTCAAACCTGACATGAAAAGCAAAACAAAAAAAGCCAGTTCTGCTACTTCTTCTGACAGATAGCCTCTCCATCTGCTTTGAGGATAAAAATACAAGCAAAGAACCCATGAACATGGCTCATGGGAATGTCGCTGTGCTTCAGGCCGGCTGGGTCTCGCTGCACCCTGGAGAGGAGCTGAGGGGGGAATGAGAAGGGTGGGCAGCAGAGGGAAACACTTGGGAATTCCAAGGGCACCTTGCATTGCAAATCAGATCCCTGGGACCCGTTCTCCTCCCCCCATACCCCCCGTAGCCTTCTGTGGTTACGTTTCTCTTGTAAATATCCTGTATCAACCAGAGCAGGGGGCACTCCTGGTTCCCCCAAGCTAGAGGACTATGTAATACAGCAGGCAGAGCCCCACGCCCAGCTGGAGCTCAGGGCCCTGCTCCGAGTGGATGTTGCATAAGATGCAGGTGTGTTGGGTGATAAAAGCCGGCTCTCGTCAACCCGCTAGCAAACCGTGGGCTGGCTGCTCAAAAGCAACCCGCTCGGCCGCGCGTAGCAGTGAGAGAAAGCCGCAGCGCTCTTTCCTTCTGAGGTCCAAAGCAACACCCGTAGCTCTCATGCTGTCCCGCAGAATTTATGATATAATAACTGAAAAGGAAGAATGGGGGGGATCAGACAAGAAAAGGGCCCCGCAGAGCCAGAACCATGCGTGCCAGGAGGCGCCTCCAAGGCCCGGAGCAGCCAGGCCCCTCTCAGTCTGTCCCCTGGAAAGACAGATGTGTCCGGTGCTCCCCGGCCGCACGTAGCTGCCCACTTGACCACATCTCCAACAGTGGCCTTTCCTAGCCATGCGGGGCTAACCCACACAGGGACTCCGAAGTCAGGCCCCAGGTTCGCGGCGCTCGGCATGGCCATTCCATATATGTCAAGCATCTTAAACACAATCTGCAGCTTTAAGTTCTGGTTTAGTCTTAAAAGATAAGTGTCTGTGAGGAAAAAACATCGACTCCACTCAATTGACCTTGTTCTCTAGTAAAAGCGTAAATTCGAGGAATCCGTACTCAAAGCCTGGCCCCCACCCGTAGCCTCTAGCATGGCCCTCACCTGGGAGCTTGTTAGAAATGCAAAACCTCAGCTTCTTCTCTGGGGCTGTTAAAGCAGAATCTGCATTTTAAGGTGCTAGCCCCGTGATGTTGGAGGCGCAGTGAAATTTGGGAAACATCTGGCTACATAATTGAAATGACTTGGCGAACTTTAGCAATACCAGTGCCTGGATTCGCTCGCTCGTGCGCGCTCTCTCTCTGTAACATACATCCAAGTTTGAGAACCACTTAGATTTCTAAGTATTTCTCAAGCTGGTGCCCACTCCGTGCCAAAGCCAGGCTGCTGCTCCAGGACCTGCTAGATCCCACCGCCCTGCCCAGCCCACCTGATCTCCCTCCCGCTTTGGTGAACAAGGCCGAGCAGGAGTCAGAGGGCCTCTAGCTGACTTGGACCTGTGGGGGAAGCCTGGGCCACCCCGGTCAGCTCGCCGTGGACAGTCCTGCCCTGGAGCTAACCAGTCAGTGACTCACCCGCTGCCTTTCCCCCGCAGAGAAACGGGAGAACGTCATGTTTGTGCTGCCTCTGCACGGAGGCCACCTGGGCTTCTTTGAGGGTTCCGTGCTGTTCCCTGAGCCCCTGACGTGGATGGATAAGCTGGTGGTGGAGTACGCCAACGCCATCTGCCAGTGGGAGCGTAACAAGTCACAGTGCTCTGACACGGAGCAGGTGGAGGCCGAGCTGGAGTGAGGCCTCCCGGACTCTGACGCGGTCCAGCCGCCTCCCCTGGAACCCGCGTCCCTCACCGGCTGTTTCAGGTCCCCCATCTCCCTCAGTGACCTGGATCTGACCTCACGCCATCAGCAGGGACGACCCACCAGGCACACCCCTGCCGGAGTAGGCTGCCGTCCCTGGGAGCTCCAGGCTATTTTTGTGCTTAGTTACTGGTTTTCTCCATTGCATTGTTATCCATGGTGACAAGAGACAGGGTTCTCACCCTCCTGTCCACTTTCAGCATTTGATTGCTTTTAAGCCAATTACATCTAGTTTCCCTATTAAAAATGTGTCTGAACAGCAGTTTTGCTTTGCCAATCAAAAGGCTTGTCCCCAAGAGCAGTGAAGGACGTATGCTGTTTGTGGTGGTCCTGTGCGTCATTACGTAGAACGTGGTGAGCCCTCGCCCATCCAGGCTGATGCCGAAGAGGCCGGTCAGCATGGGAGCCTAAGCACCTGGGCCTCCCACGCGGCCGTGTCCTCCTCACGTGGCCAAGAAAGTTCCCTGGAGTCAGGAGCCAGGTTCCTCCTTTACAGTCTTCTAAGACAGTCTCCCCACACCTTTGCCAACGATGAGAGTTACTGGGGGCACTTGTTAAAAATTCAGCCTCCCGGGTCTCTCCCCTGGGAGAGGCCGATTCAGTGGGTCTGGGAAGGGGTCTGGGGATTTTAATTTTTGACAAGTGCCCCCGGTGATCCTCATCACCAGGCAGATCTGGGAAACGCCGTTCTGCTGCAGGGCCTTTCAGTGAGAAACATCGAGGTAGCTCATTTTATGGAAATGTATAGGTAGGCGTGTCCCTTAGCTCCCAGGGGCCTCCAAAGCAGCAGTGTCTGTCCTGTCCAGCTGCCCTCGAGTGGCCGCAGCGTGATGTCTCAGGAGAGGGCCTGATGGGGAGTGAAGAGTTCCGGCGATGCCGGACTCTGCTTTTCCCTGGCTGTATGACCCTGGACAGGTCCCTCTGAACTTCTGTTTCTTCACCGATAAAAGGGGGGACTTGGACCCGGTGGATGGCCGAGACCGCTGCCAGTTCTAGAGATCCATGACAAACGCAGCTTGCTGAGGTTTGAGAGAACGTCCCTCCAGGGAAGCCTGGGAGTTACTCTCCTTGTCTACACCTGTGGATGTCATCGTTTGCCTTTTTTTTTTTCCTGCCCCTCCTTTTCATAGAGGTGTTTTGGGTGGTTTTGTTTTGTTTTTAAACATTCAATGATAATTTTACTTTTTTAACCCAAGTCTTTCTAGCCCTGGCTTTTGATAACCAAACAATTCAAAAGCTGGATCTGAGTTTGGAGAAAGATCTTTCCAACTGAAAAGGGTATTATTTTGAAACCAGATTTTTAATTTAATAGCCTATATTTATAGTCTGTTGGATAGATCTTTCCAAAGTATGTCTTTTCAAATGAAAATGTTATTCGAGGTTTCAAGTACTCCTTTTCTCCAATCCTGTGGTACTCGAATATCTAAAAACCCTGCACTTTGAAAAATCAGCAGTTGCTCTCTGGAACTAAACGGAACTATGAATGAAATTGCCTGGATACACTTTTTTTTTTTTTTTTAATGTCCTTGCTTCATCTCCTTTGCTCCAGGACAGATAGGATTGGAAATAGTGGGTCTGTGTGGATGTTTCAGGGGTAAAGGGAGCCACCTGAGGGCCAGAGTATGCCCCTCACGGCCGCAGGTGGGTGTGGTTTGAGTGTTGGGCCAAGTGACTATGACGGTCCAAGTGACTATGACTATGACCTGAAGTTGTGTTCTGACAATCGCCCGATCATCCTAATTAATACCATTGAGAAAGCCGCCGTCTCAAAAGATTGAGACTTCCGTGGTCCCCGCCATTGCTTTGTTGTAATTTCTCATGTACACCAAATTCATGGTTGTGACTCCCCCCCCAGCTGTTATTTTTCTAGTGCATTTCCTTTCCATGTTCTTTTAGCACAAATTGGCACTTTATCATCTACCCCCTCAATTTGGAAGCTGGTCCCCTCCCCGCCGTTGCTCTTCCCTCCACCCAATAGCACAGCTGTAATCTAGAAGATTCGTAGTCTTGTTTCTTTCCTACAGACCCTTTGTGAAAGTAGGTAAATGAAGCAATAACTGAATGGGGCCGAATCACCATCCCAGGAAGCAAGAGGTGCCTTGGCTTTGCCTTAGGTCACATCTGTTGACCTGTTCTGACAGAGGAGTGGCCAGGTACCAGCTCCATTCAGGAAGAGAAGAGCCAGTCCTGTTGTCGCACACTGGGGGGCTGGTGGGTGACCAGAAGTCCCTGGGGTCCAGTGGTGGAGGAGAGGCAGGGCCTGGGGCCTGGCCTTTGTCGCCACACGACCAGAATTTACCCCACGGGACTGTGGGGGCCACTTCCCAGCTGAAATCTTTCTAGCGTGTGACTCTGAATGGCACTCACATTCCATTTTGGCTCACATGAAATCAACTGAAGTCCTTTGTTCGGGCTTCAGGCTCTCAGGCATGGAAATGAGAATGTGACCATGGCGGTCTTACAGGAAAATTCTTGTTTGTCCCTGAATGAAAGCACAGAGGCATTGAATTTACAGAGATGCAAACCTGCCTAATAAACAAGGGAGCGGTGTTTATATGTAGGTCAGCTTTTTCCTTCCTCCAGCTTTCTTTGCTTTTCTTCCTGAAGTCATTCATTTCTGATGATAATGGGAGCGCTCTTCTTGCTGTGAAGGTCCTCTCTGGCCTAACACAAGGCCGAATTCTCAAAGAGCATTGGAATATTTTAAAAATCAGAATACAGACAGAGGTTGCGTAGACCTAGACAATCCTATCGCAGGGGTAACACGTGAAGAACCAAAGAGGAAAAGCACCCACATTTCCTCTGGCCGTGCTCCCTGTACCTCAAACAATGTGAAGACAGCTAGTGGGGAACGGACCCCAGCCAGATTCAGACTATGTAGAAAATGATGTCACGTCTCCCTGATACGTCCCGTTAGAAGGAAGTTTAACAGACTCCACGATAAAGCTCTTCTCTTCTCTGCTGTGAGTTTGCGCTAGTGGTTCCAGGGCAGAATGAAAGCAAGAAAGTTGTTTGCTGTCACTAGATTCTCTTAACCCCTCTGCAGCACGACACACTGGCAGGGGTCCCTGTGACATCCCGTAAGGGAAATATGCCTGAAAGAGGAGCATTCCTTTCCTGACCTGGTGTTAGGGAGCTAGGGTCCAAGAGACCTGGGTTCTCATCCCCATCGTCTCTAATTCACATTGGATTGAAGGCAATCACTTCACCTCTTTGAGCCCCAGGGCCCTCACCTTAGACCATCTTGAAGACCGTCCATCTATTTGCACATCGTTTGCCTCGGCATTCCCACCTGCCTTCCAGGGCCCTCACAGGTGGTATCGGGTCTGTCAAGCCTCACTCTGGGGGGACTTGGAGAGAGGGAGCTTCTGCATTAAGCCTTTACCAGTGAAGACCCTTGATATGACCCAAAACCCTGTGTCTTTGCCTGGCTTCTCTTTAGAATCTCTGTTGTCATCTCAATAGCCTTGCTTCCCCGAGGGTGGTCTTGTGACTGGGACAGGTGCTGACCTTCGGAACAAAGCGAATGTCCCCAGTCTTCCGTGGGACTCGGGCAGAGCACTGAGATTCACAGTCCTATTTCCCAGGGCAGAAATCCTTCCCTCTCAGGCTTTCATTCTGAAACCACAGTCTTCATTAGAGCCGAGCCTTCTGGATAGCTGAGCTTCGATGCCCGGCATCTGAATGAGAGCTCTCTTTGTAACTGTGTGACTTGAGATCCCCTTTGCCAGCTCCAGAGAAACAATGCCTGTGTTCTCGTTTGTGTTTGCCAGGCAAGCAGATGTCTGAGATGTGAGGGGCTTTTCTTTGCCTGTGCCATCGATTCTTAGAGCTCAAGTAAAGATCCCTGAAACGTCACGTGGAGTCAGGAGAACTCAGGGCTTTGTCCTCCAGGCAGGACAGGAGAGTTATGAAAGAGCATTTCCCACCAGAGCACCGCACACAGCATCATCTGGCTTTGTTCTCTGTGCCCAGAAAGCCTTACCTTGCCCCTAGAGTGTCCCCAGGTGTCCCAACGATGTTGCGGCACTGGAATTCAAGTTCTCTTGCTGTGGAAGTTTGAAGCGAAGCCACAGCAAAGCCAGAGAATCTCTTCATGTGGCCTGTGTGCTCCTCGCTACGTCAGGCACCCCCCCGCCAACAGTACGTGTGATTCAGAACTGGCCAAATGTCTTGTCCCCCGACGCCTCTCTTCCTTCTCGGCCTCGCTCTGTTGTTCACAGCCGCTTTGGATCACTGGGAGGCTTCAAAAAGCCACAAAATGTGGCCTGTCTGTGGCATTTAGAGGCCAAGCTGTTATCTAAGCAGAAGGAAGGACCCCCTTCTTCATAAGGTGGGATTGCTTTTGCCAAATTGTCCTCGAAGCTAAGGGGAAGGGAGCGGGCCCCTGCTGGTCGTGAGAACCGGAAGGCTATCCAGAACAAACAATGCTCCCTCTTGCCTGTCTCACTGCTGCTGCGGCCTCCAGACACCGCAGTCCAGGCATCCTCCCCCAAGTGGCGCTGGGAGGCAGGCAGGCTGGAGAGTCCGGCTTGCCAGCCATTCTCAGCCTCCCAGACAGTAGACAGCTGCCCCTTCTGGAAGAGTCAGCCTCCCCCTGCTCCCCTGAACGGTTTTTCCTGATATGTATGTGGGGTGGGGGGAGCGTTCGTGTATCTAATGAACAAGCTGGAGTCCGTTTCTAACCAGTGGGTTAAGTCTTCTACCTTGACTCCGGTCAGTTAATAAGGAAATCTAGAACCTACCTTCTCCCCGTTCTGGTCCCCACTAGCCAAGAAATCTATTGCCATAAATGGGGGACAGTCCACTTCTAGCACCTGTAGAAAGACCGTTCTTCTCAAAGGCCAGCTCCTTCCCGACCACCCACGTTGAGGAGTCCCCAGTCACCGAGAAGAATTGCTGACCCCCTCGGTCCCCGTGCCAGCCACTTCTCTCCCAGACCATTCCCGGGGACTTGGTCCATCCTGAGGGTAGGACTTAGGTTTTGTCTGGCTTTGTTCTGGCCTCTTCCGTTGTCCTAAGCACAAGTCCGCGTAGAGTCCTGTCACCTCTCCGCACCAGTTCCGGATGGTCTGGGTCTCTCCCGCTGCCTCAGGAAGACCTTCACTGTACTCGAGCTTTCGACTTCTGCCACTGCGGCTGCCTTAGCAACACCAGGGCTGGGGGGCGGCGTGGGGGCGGCTCATCTCTCCTTCCCCTGCTTGGACTTGCTCAACCGCACTCTTCTGTTGGCAGATCTGCTTCCAGATTGATTTTTGAGACCCATCACTCTCACATTCCTCATGTTTTTGTTTAGCTTGATTTTGTTTTCTTTGATTTTCTGAAACATCCGATGCTGCCCTGAAAATCACGTGTTTTTGAGTTTGTGTTCTGAAAGCCTCCGTGCCGCCGGATTTTGGGGGGTGGTGGTGGGAAATACAGGATCCTCCAGCACAGGGGCATTTAAGATTTGCAACTAGCAATGCAATTTTTTCTAAATATGAGGATATTTACCTTTATTAAGAAATTATACTAAACACCGGTGTCCTTGATCATTTTATGTTCTCATTTGACTTTTGGCTCTATTTTGATTCTGTGTGTTGGTGGTAAACGAAGATCATTACAAACAAAAACTGTAATTTTGTTATCTTTGATTCAATGGAATTTCTTTACTTAAATAAAAGGCTAAAAATGTGGCGTGGCTGTGTGTCCTTTGTACAGTGGGAGTTTCTGTCTAAAAGGATTCTTCCTGTGCCTTCACCGAACATGAGTTTGAAGGAAGCGGGCACAACACCAAGTTCTTAATCACAACTGATTTTATCCCAGCCTTGCAAGCAAATACCAAAGAAATGACCAGCCCGCAGCTGTCTTCACACATGCAACCTCTCCAGACAAGAAAGCCAGAGCGTGAGATACCGCCCACCACTGGAATCACCTACTCTCCAAAGTGAACCTTGCAGAGGAAATGTGAGGTGAGGCAGAAATGGTAGTTGCCATGCGTGATTTGCATGCTTTTTCTAAGAACGTTCTTTGAAAAGACTGAGAGAACATCGCCTAAATTAAGATTCTGTTGGGTTGGGGGCACCTGGGTAACTTAGTCGGCGAAGCATCTGCCTTCGGCTCAGGTCATGATCGCGGGGTCCTGGGATCGAGCCCCTGCTCACTCTCTCTCTCAAATAAATAATACAAAGATTATATTGGGTTGGGAAAAAAATTCTGTTGGGTTGGTTGATTGATGGTGGTGGTTTCTTCTCCTTTGTATCTGTCTGAATCCAAGCTAAGGGTCTTCCAGGGCCAGGGACCGGCCCCACCAGGAGAGAGATACTAGTCCATGCTCTCCCGCCCAAGAGCTTTGCACGCAGTTTTCTTCCCTCCTTGGCTCTGCAAAACCTCTGACCAGTTGGGTGGGCGGGGCGGGGGGGGAGTGTTGGTTTTGGAGGATGTGCATTAACATGACCTAAGAATGCCCACTCTCAGATTCCCCAGTGCACCCCTCTCTAGTAAGCAAGCTTCCCCGGCTTCCTTTCCCCCACAAAACAGCCAGATTCTTTTGATCCAAGAAAACCAACTTGTAAAGAGCACCACCTATGAAAAGTACCATACGGAAGGGATCTCAGGTCCAGGAAGTCGGGTTGGTCGATGCTGGCAGCTTGCCAAGGTGGTCGGCACATTAGCTGAACCTCTCCTGAGGCAACCCTATAGGTCTGTGGCTCAGTGACATTCACCTGCAATCAATCGCCATCCCAACGGGGCTGTAGTTCATTACAGCTTTCATCAGTGGGCCCCTCTGCTCTAGCCCTGTGGGGGAAGACCTGCCCATGGTAAGGACCAAACACTTAACTGGGTGTCCACGTGAATGACAGCCTCTCTCCTCACTTCTCTCTCAGGTATGCCGCTTTGAGGGGCTTACCTGTATTTGTGCGGTTAGGAAGACAGTCCATACAGTTTGGCCTTGAACTGCGGAATCTCTACCCCAAAGGGGTTAAGTTAAACCCCCCTCTCCTTGTGGCTGTGCGCACCCAGAAACTTCCTTTCGATTCATGCTCTCTACCCCATTTAGAAATGCCCAGCATCTCTACCAAAGACAGTTTGGTTTCCTCTTAGAGTTACTGCCTCCTCTATCTGATGATGGTTGGTGAAACGGACCGGGAGTAAATGAAGTTCTATGTCATCGTCCCTCTTCCCCTTCCTACCCGCACCTCCGCCAGCCCCAGAAATGAACTTCTGATGCAAAGCCTGAGGAGTGATAGGGCCGAAAGGATTTGGAGCCAGAGTTGCTGGTCAAGGTCCCATCCTAGTCACTTCCCGGATCTCTGATCCTGAGCAAATTTAACCTCGGGTGTTTGTTGTTGTTGTTGTTGTTGTTTGTACCTGTAAGATGGGAAAAATTATAAGAATGCCTATCTCCGGATACTGAGAGGATCAAATACAAGAATATTTTTCAAAGTTTGAGTGTTAGTTTGGGCAATGGTTTTGGCTTCGTCTGCCTGGTTCCCACTCAGAAATCATCTCCTGGGACAGCGTAGAAACCAGAAGAAAAGAATGTGCGGCTCCAACTGGAGTGTCTTAACTACTGGGCCCACGGGGAAAGCGGAGTTGGGCCTGGATATGTTTTCAAAAGCATTCCTGGGCTTGGCAGTGCTGACCAGCCACACAGATGCACCCTCAAACCCCGATCCCAATCCTTTCCGTCCTTGATATGGTCACCTTCAGAAATCAAGTGGACCCGCCTAAAGACAGGGCAGCTTCTGGGCACAGGCCCCAGGGAGGAAGTGGCTCTGATTCTGGGACAGATAGCCAGCATCAGCTGCTGCCTTCCCACAGGGGCTTTTGCAGCCCTGCTCTGCCCTCTCGGCTCAGGAAAAAGAGCCACGTGCAAAGTTTGCTTTTAAATCCTTAGATATTAAAACCGGTCTGAGTGGCTTCCCCCATATCCTCACTCCCTCCGTATGTCAACACACAGGACTTGCAGCAGGCGCGTAGTTGGGCCACCCGGGAAGCTTGGAAAGCTCTTGATGCCCAGGCCACACCCCAGCACAGCAGAGTCTCTGGGGATGGGCCCCAGGCCCCCCAGTTTTAAAGTTCCCCAGGGATTTCCAGCCTGCGGGGATCTCGTTAAACTGAAGATACGAATTTAGCGGATCTGAGGTGGGGCCCGAGATTCTGCCCTGTTAGCAAGCTCCCCAGTGGGACAGACACCACCGTCCTGGGACCCCAGTGAGGTTCCTGGGGATCCTGTGAGCTTCCTTCTCGACCCCGCACTGCCAAGTTTGCTCAACACCAGAGCCACACCCACCATGGGAAGTGGGATTGAAAGATGGTCCAGCTCACCCCTCAGGTGGCTCTTCAGCCCTTTTCCCGGCTGGCTTAAGACCCGGCCTTCCCTCTCCCAGGAAGCTCTGCAGACCACCAGGTAGCATCAGAGCCCTCCAGCATCCCTTAGGGTAAACGAGAGGGACTGAACAGTGTGGCCAGTCTCGTTCAGGGCTCTCTGAAGCTGCTGGCCTCTCTCCCTCCTGAGACCTCCAGCCACACCTTCACAAACTGCCTCCGTCTGCTCACTGACAACATTCCCCGAAGGTCCACGTGAGGACAGCAGTCACTTTGTTCAAATTACTTCTCCATAGCAGAATCCCACCCTCATCCCGATGTCTCCAGAAAGAAAGCCATTCCAAGCAGCAAACGGCTGTCATGAAATTCATGTTTCGTTGTCCCCCTTCCCATACTTGGTGGCTTTCCAAAGAGGATTTTATTGTCCCTCTTCCTCTCACGAACGCAGCAGTGGTGGTCACCTAACGGAATCCAGCATGCAGGCAGCTGGGATTTTGTGACGCTGAGCATGGCTGATTTTGACATTAACATTTATGGTCTTCAAACACGTTCTCCCAAAGGTGGCACCACCCTTCCCGGACAAGGTCTAGGCCCATCCCCTCACCTCTTCCCTGCCGGGCTTGTCTCTGCGCCTGGAGGGGCAGTACCAGGACATGACCGGCAGGGGGCGGTGCCAGCCCACAGTCAGAGCTGACTCCCTGGGTCGCAACCCCACAGCCTCTTCCTCAGAAAACCCCAGGGCTTTCTTGGCAAACCACGCCCCTGAGCTGAGGTGCTGGCCTTCCCGACTGTAGGGGAGACCCCAGCGTCCCGTTTGGATCTACGGGAGAGCCTCCAGGTCAGCCTCTGCCTGCGGTTTTCTCCACATCCTGATCTCATTTGTAAATCAGAGCCCCCATCAATCAGAGGGTGGGCCTGGGCTGCACTTACAAGGGCTCCCGGCAGTTGAGGACCAAGGGAAAGACAGAAGTCATTCAAGAGGGACCAGCCTCTGTGTCCCTCAGATCTGGGACACAACTCTTTTACAAGACAATTAGAAATATATCCTGAAAGTTTTAAAAATTTCTTTGACTCAGCCTCACCCCGACGTCTGCTCTACCAACAGCTCCACCGTAGGGTCACCAATGCTCCCCATCCTGGCGAGTGTGAGTCTCCGTTCTCTGATCACTTGACCCCTCGGCACCACTGCACAGGGGTTCACGCCCTCATACTTGAAATACCTTCTTAGCTCCAGATGTTCTAGGAGGTCCCTCGAGGGGCAACCGAGTACCCTCACTCTTTTATGCTTAAATACAAGAGTCCCATGTAAGATTTGATTTGGAAAAGGGGACCCTCACCTCCGAAGGGGTTTTGAAGGGTTTGGGGAAAATCCTCACTGGTCAAGCTTCCCACCCCTCCACCCACGATAACTTGCTATGATTCGTCCTCCAGCTCCAAAGTTCTATGTAAATATCACTTATGACTTTGGACTCAACTGTGATCATTAATAAAGAAGGAAGCTACTGGGATGACGAGCATACCCTGCACACCCTAGAAATGAAAGAAAGGATATAAGAAATAACTGCGTGTGTATGTACACTCACACGTACACGTATACACACACACTGGAAAACGAGGACTCTCGGTGGATCAGAAAAATTTCTGAAGGAGTGGAAGCAGATGGGATTGGATTAAACCTACAGCCCAGGAAATCGCTGAAGGTCCTGCCCCCAAAAGTGGGCACAGTACCCAGGGTGTTTCACGCCCAGAAGGAGGGGCAAGTGTGGGAAAGCCCTGGGGTGATCACTGGGCTACTGGGGTACCTGGGCGGGTGCAGCCGGACCAGCTGACCCTCAGCCACCACACTAGCCAGACCACAGGAACAAGCGTGTGCCCCTAGGTGGGAAAGTCAGTGACGGATCTCGGGAGAAGTCCCGGGCAATGCCTGCAAGCCGGGAGCCCCGCAGCTAGCCCTTCTCCAGGAGGGAGTGGCACGCTCAGCTCACAGAGGCCTCTAACGGGGAGTCTCACCCCACGCTCAAAAATCGCCACGCACTTGAGGAAAGAGGACTTTACAGAAGGAAAGTGTGTGCGTGTGTCAAAACCTGCACAGCTGGAGAGTAGAAGCTTATCCCTGTTGGGGGCGCCTGGGTGGCACAGCGGTTAAGCATCTGCCTTCGGCTCAGGGCGTGATCCTAGCGTTATGGGATCGAGCCCCACATCAGGCTCTTCTGCTATGAGCCTGCTTCTTCCTCTCCCGCTCCCCCTGCTTGTGTTCCCTCTCTCGCTGGCTGTCTCTATCTCTGTCGAATAAATAAATAAAATCTTAAAAAAAAAAAAAAAAGAAACTTATCCCTGTTAAGTGCCTCACACCGAAGACAAGAACTTTCACTGACATTAGGAGGAGCGGACTCGGAGGTGTCGTCCGTACATCTAAGACTACCAGTCAAGGGACGCCTGGGTGGCCCAGTCGGTTGAGCATCAGTCTTCGGCTCAGGTCATGATCCCAGGGTCCTGGGATCGAGTCCCGCATCGGGCTCCTTGCTCAGCGGAGAGCCTGCTTCTCCCTCTCCCTCTGCCTGCTGCTCCCCCTGCTGGGGCGCTCTCTCTCTCTGACAAATAAATAAATAAAATCTTAAAAAAAAAACACACAAACTACCAGTCAAGGCAAGGGGTCCAGAGGAGACAGCCTTGGGTGGAGAGACCCCACATAGGAGGGGACACAACGGCCACCCTGGAAGGGGGTCCCAGCTCCTGACCATCCACACATCACACTGCGCCCAACTGAGAGGACAAAGCCACCACAAAATGGAGCCACTTCAAGGCTGCTTCCAGCCCAGAATTCCACGTGAAAAAGCTGTCTCCTGCCTACCGGCCGCCAAAATTGCTGTGTTTGCCAGATTGTTTTATATCTCCCCTCTTTTATCCTTTTACTGTATTTTATTGTATTTTATTTTGGCAGGGGAGAGACTTTTAAACCAGCCTCTTTGCCTGCTTTCACAGACCCTAAGAGGTAAAACTGCTAGAAAAGAAATCATCGAGAAGCTTAGAGTCTTTGAAATTCAACCCCACCCAAGTCACTGTCCTAAGCTTCAGAGGCAGTAGGAATATAACTGTCCCCAATTCTTCGTGTTCGAGGGAATTGCCCCTGCTTTATTGACCCCCCCACTTGGGAGGAGGGTGACACCTGAACTCATCTAAGCTGAGGGAGGTTCAGGGGGGACCACAGCCACCTCAGGCAGCCCTTTTCCCAAACTTCTGGGTCCAGGACGGCTGAGGAGAGCCCAGGGATGCTAACTACAGGTGGGCGGCAGGAGACGTCCTCAGAAGGCTGTGTTCTCAGCTTGGCCCCGGGGGCCAAAGAGCTGCTCAGCGACGACCTTGCCATCATACTTGGGCAGTGTGCCCCCAAAATCAGAGGGCAGGATGTCCTCATCAAACTCCTGGAAGAAGCCAGAGAGGTCGTCTCCATGGACATAGACCTGCAGGGAAGCCGGGGAGACAGAGCTGAGTGGGGGGTGCTCTCAGGATGGGGGACGGAGGGGAGGAAAGGGACAGGAGGAGAAAGGCACAGCCCGCCATGTCTGCCTGATGGTGTCCGTCTCCACAGTCCTCCATGTCGTGCTGTCACTCAGCTCAGGACCACGGCCCAGAGTCTGACGAGGGCTCAGGTGGGGTCCCCTCCTCCTCCCACCCTCATCCCCCGCCCCGTGCCATGAACGCGTTCCTGCCACCGCCACCATTCCCTCACTGGCCGGGGCATGAGTGAGCCCCTCCCTGTGTGGCCATGCACTCACCCTCTGGAGTAGCTTGGTCTTCAGAAAAGGCTTGACCACGTTGTAGGTGGTGGTGAAGTACCACGGCTGGTGGATGAAGTGGACGGCTTTGAACCGGGCCGGGAAGGAATCCTGCCGTGACAGAGAGGGCCCCAGCCCATGGCCCCAGTGGCCTCGGAGGCTCCCACTCACTCCCCCACTGCCTCCCCCCACGGCTCCAGGACAGACTTGTCTCATCACACGGTTGCCCCAAAGGACAGCCCACTAAAGGTTCCAGCCCTGGGCCAGCAACTGGGGAGCCTCGCTTCACGAAGGCTCCAGACTGCAGGAGGGAGCCCCCGAGGCCGTGCAGCCCAGCCCTCTCTCTGCCGATGCGTATCAGGTGCCATTAGGGGAAGTGAGGGAATGACCTGGTAGCCTCGCTTGGTTTTTAGGTGACCAAGCTTTTGCAAACCCACTTGCCTGCTGAGCGGACTGAAAACTATTCTAGACCCCAGGGACACTTGCTGTCCTTCAACACCCACCCCCTCCACGACCCCCATCTCCCACCCCTCCTTTCCCAGATACACGTAAAGCAGATTTCGGAAGGACTTCTGACACGTCAGTATAGACAGGAGTGAGTTGTCAGGGACATCAGCGATCATCCCTTTCTCGGGACAAATTCACAAAGAGAAGCAGTGTGACATACGCGGACAGAGAAGGGGATTCCAGGTCTGAAGGTGTACGTTCAAGTCTGGCCTCTGCCACTTTAGAGTTTTATGACCTTGAGAAGTCACTCAAGTCTCTGAGCCTCGGTTTTAAGGTTTGTAAAATGAAGCAGAGAGGAGGAAGGGTCTGCTCTCAAGGAGTTAAGGAGTGAATGTGAATAATGCTCGGCACGCTGCCGATCACCACGCAAGCCTTTGTGGTTGGCATTCCTCATTACGGCGCTAGGTGGTCTTCTCGGGTCCTGGCCAGCACCACTAAGCTGGGCACCTGGGCCCGGCTTCCCAGCCTCCCGACCTGTGAGAGGCTCCTGCAGGACAGAGGGCGGAGGCCTTACCTGGAGCATGTCCACCATCTTCCTGAGATCGGAAGCCCGAAGCCCGGCAGCCTGCTGCATGGTAAAGCCCTTGAAGTTCTCGATGATGCAGAAACCATTAATCTGAGTTTCCTCATTCTCTAGTAGCTTCTCCAGGATGAAACAATACGCCTGCAAGATCTTGGACACAGAGCGGACAGGCTATAAGACCCAACATGCAAAGATAATTAAGGCTTAAGGTCCTGAGAGGAGAGCTAACCAATACACCCTTTACCAGAAGAAATTTGTCACAGGCTTTAAACCGGCACATTCCACCTCGGTGGATGTGTCCCAAGAAAATAACCTTGAGTGTCATATCCACGGTTAGATGCTAGGGTGTTTATCCCAGGACCCTTACAGTAGAAACACTGGAAACAACCTAAATGCCCAACAATAAGGGACTGCTGAAATTGTGGTACATTCATGCTATGGAATATTCTGGAGCAGTTAAAAATATATATATATAAAATATATAATATATATTATAATAAATATATAATCTATAGGATGATACAGGAAAACATTCATTCATGATATATTATTGTACGATATGATCCCATTTTTACAAGAAAAAAATGTGTATGTATGCATCTATGTGCATGTTTCTAGAAAAAGTAGATTGGAAGGATGTCAATGGTAGAAATTTCTGGGTGGGAGAATTGTGGATCATTTTTAATTTATGATTCTTTCGCATTTCCTAATAAGTACATATCACTTATGTAATAAGAAAAAATATTTTTTAAATAGTTGGTTTTTTTTTTTAAGATTTTATTTTTGTGGGGTGGCTCAGTCAGTTAAGCGTCTGACTCTTGATCTCAGCCTGGGTCTTGATCTCAGGGTCAAGCCCCACATTGAACTCATAAATAAAAAAATATTTTATTTCTTTTTTAAAGATTTTATTTATTTATTTGAAAAAGAGAAGAATGAGCAGGAGGAAGACAGAATCTGAAGCAGGCTCCACACTGAGTGCAGAGCCTGACTTGGGGCTCGATCCCACAACCCTAAGATCATGACCTGAGCCAAAACCAAGAGTCAGACGCTTAAGTGACTGAGCCACCCTAGGCCCCCTAAAGATTTTTTAAGTGGTGTCTACACCCACTGTGGGGCTCGAATTCACAACCCCACAATCAAGAGGTGCACACTTCACCGACTGAGCCAGGCCCCCAAGAAAAAATATTTTTAAATCTCTTGCCCAAACACACACATGCACATACGTGCCCCTTAGTCCTAAAGCCAGTATCTTAGTGTAAGACACCATAGCTGCTCCTATCTCTGTATCATTTAACTCTCTGTTGGAGGTGTTGGCCAATGCAACCAAGTTTTTGTTTTTGTTTTTTTAAATCAGGGGCATAAGTAGAAAAGGAAAAGAAAAACCATCTTTTCTGTGTACAATAATATGATAGCATTCTTGGAAAACCTGAGAGAATCAATTATAAAACTACCATAAATTTAAAAATTCAGGATATAACATTAATATACAAAAACAATGTTCATATATACCAACAAAAACCAATCAGAAGACATAATGGGAGAGAAAACCCTGTTTATAGCAACACTTAAGATGAGCTTAAGGGAAAATGTGCACAATGTTTGTGAGGAAAACTTTAAAAGGCTCCTCAAAGTCCAAAAGTAGGGGGCACCTGGCTGGCTTAGTGGGTAGAGCATGCAACTCTTGATCTCGGGGTTGTGAGTTTGAGCCCCACATTGGGTGCAGAGATTACTTAAATTAATTAAAATAATAAAAATAAACGTTCAAAAGTAGGCATGTAAAAGGGAGGGCACCCCTCATTCGTGGGTCGTATGGCAGCCGATGGATCTTGCATTCATAACGATGCTCATTTTCCCCGAGTTTGTTCCCAGTAAAAATACATTTCTCCTGGAGCTTGACCAGTTAATTCTAAAGTCTGTAGGGCAAAGTAGACATATACGACTAGCTGGAAAAGCCCCGAAGAAGAGGAGCCACGAGGACAGAACTAACCCTAACATATGAAACATTCTACACAATCTCTGTAAATAAAGCCGTGTGGTATGGGAGCGTGAATAGACAGAGACCGTTGGCACAGAATACAAGTCCAGCAATAGACCCAAATACGTATGAAAATAGAGACAGTGATAAAGATGGCATCTCAAGTCACTGGGAAAAAAGATGGAACTCTCAATAAATGATGCTGGGACGATGAGACAGCATCTTCTAAAGCGAGTCTGTACAATTTTTTTTTAAGGCTTGGAGGCACATGGCAAAGTTCTCCCGTGACTACTTGCCCCACTCAGGGTAGCTGTCGTAAGGGCTCCACAAGCAAAATCACACACGTCTATATGAATGCAGAGACCAAAAAATACAAAAGCACGAACTCGAAGGGCTACATGCACCCTTATGTTTATTGCAACATTATCTACAACAGCCAAACTGGGGAAGCAGCCCAAGTGTCCATCGACAGAGAAATGGATGGAGAAGATGTGGTGCATATGTACAATGGACTATCACTCAGTCATAGAAAGGAATGAAATCTTGCCACTTGCGATGACATGGAAGGAGCTAGAGTGTATGATGCTCAGTGAAATAAGTCCGTCAGAGAAAGACAAACACCATACGATGTCACTCATATGTGGAATTTAAGAAACAAACGAGCAAAAGGGAAAAGAGAGAGAACCAAGAAACAGACTCTTAACTATAGAGAGCAAACTGATAGTCCCCAGAGGGGAGGTGGATGGGGGGATGGGGAAATAGGTGATGGAGATTACAGAGTATCATGAAGAAAAAAATAAAATCACAAGAAAAAAAAAGAAATAACAAAGAATACTCTTCAAGTCATATGGTTAAATAAATAAATACATGCAGAGAACTCTGGCTGCTTAATAGGTTGAAACTTGGGCTTTCCAGAATCTCTCCCAACCCACAGTCTGTTAATCCCCGTGCTCTGTGTCACTCTCAGCTTTCAGCATTTGGCAGGGCTGACCCACAGCTGTCACTGCTACTTGGCAGGGGAACCAGGGGGCAGCCACGTATGGGCCAGTGGGCCTGCCTGCGAATTCTCCCCTGCCCGGGGAGGTCGGCCCCACTGACCTCATCGAAGGTGATTTCTTCGGAGTCCCAGTTCTCGATATTGAAGAGCATGACCACTCGGCCATACTTGTCCCGAGTGGAGAGGACACCAGGGTAGCCTGCCTCGACGGTGCAGCGGACGGCCTCCAGGGACAGGCTGTCGAAGAGCTCGGGGTACTGCAGCCGGAAGTTTACGTAGCCTGGTGGAGGGAGAGCAGAGGAGCCCCTCAGGGAGCCAGCCCCTCGGGGCGTGGCACACAGCAAGATTCCAGAGACCTGGACTCCTGCCCCACCCCTCCGCCTACGTTCTGTGTGTGATCAAGCAGGACACGCAACCTTTCTGAGCCCCTTGTCTCCTCTTCAAAACACAGGAGGATACGATGGCCTATCTCACCCAAGTGCTGCAGTAATCAAACGAGATTCTAGGGATGAACTTGTAAATGGTGCAAACATGAGGTGTAATCCTGAATCTGAGGCCGATTATTACTTGTTATTTTCTCTTGCCCACGGGCAGAAGTACAAGCTTTCCAGTTGGGCACAGGGTTAGCTGAGTAGAAAAAACCCCAAGATCAAACCCCAACCCCACGCAGAACCCAAATGCCCTTCCTGATTCCAGAAGCACTTCTCCCACCCACAAACCCCACCTTTACCCGTCCTGAACGAGTCCCCCGCCTCTCGACCACCAAACCCTAGAAGGACCAGGCCCAGGAGAGGTGCTCGGGGAACATTTGCCTAGAGAATGTCACTTGACCTCCTCACCTTTCCTATCACCCTCCAGGTATACCCCCACCACCTTGCTGTTCCCGCTGCCCAATTACTCTTCCCTCCAGGTATCTCATTTCCTTTGCATTTTTCTTCAGAAGTTCCCTTTGCCCTAGAGCCTTCGGGCACTTTACCTAGAACTCCAGCCCCTGGGGTCTGTACGTCCACCTCCTTTATTTTTCCTCGTTATTCTTTCTTACTACCAAACAGTCTATGTAACTTTATTTCTCGGGTTTATTATTTCTGCCTTTATGAAGTCTGTGAAGGCAGTTCGTGTCTGCTTCGTTCTCCGCTGCATCCTTTGGCCTAAAAGAGTGGTTGGCCCAGCGTGGCTACGAATTCACATTTGGGGAAGGAAGGAGGGAGGGAGGGGGAGGGGAGGAATGAATGGAGGGGTAAGAAAAGGAGAATCTTTCCCAGTGCCAAGGATTGATTGGATTTCCATGGGAAGCCTGTCCTCAGCCAGCCAGCAGGCCTGGGCCGTTCTGTCCTCAGGGCTCCTTCCCAGGGCTGGCACCCTCTCCAGTCCCACTCTGCACGAAGCTTAGGTACCTGCCGGGTGTCACACCCACGCTTCCTGCTGCCAAAGCCTAGGCTGGGGTGGGGGAGAGGGGAAGGCTCTCCAGGACTGGGAGAGAGGAGGGGGGAGCCAGACCTTGAGGAATGTGGAGGCTGTTGAGTTCACACCTCATTTTCCGGGTAAGGATAGGAGGCTCAGGGAGAGTGACTCACAGGGCAGGGAACGAGTGGGGAATGCAGGGGACAGTTCCCTCAGTGCCTGGGTGAGAGTCAACGCCACCCTCACCACCTCCAGGCCCCAGCCTTCGGGAGGCGGTCCCCCCAGGCGGGGTCTCACCTCTGAGCAGCTCGTAGGCGCGCCCCACGTGGAACTTCCGCGCGCGGATGAAACGCAGGAAGAAGGCGCTGTCCCTTCCCTGCACCCTCTCGGCCACCGCCCGGGCCAGCTCCTGCCCAGAAGCCGCCTCCGCCTGCACCAGCTCCTGCAGCTCTCGCACCGCCTCCTCCCGGGTCTCCTCCCTCTCGTTCAGCTCGTCCTTGGCCTGGAACAGGGTGGGGTGGCGGCAGCAAGTCACAGAGAGGCGCGCGGGTGCGGAGCAGGAAGCCCACGCGAGGAGCGTCCTACCAGGGCCAGACCCGCCGAGGGCTGGGGGGGCTGCCGCCGAGGCCATCGCTCCTCTGCCCCCAAGAGCAGCTCCTGCCCTGGCAGCACCTGGGAGACGGCCGGCTACTTCCGCAGAGCCGTGGGTCAAGCTGCTCATCCCGGGTGTGTGGGCAGGAGACCGCCAAGGGGGTCAACGTTTCTAAGGACAGCAGCCTCCCCTTCCTGGAGCCCTTACGTAGCGCCCTGCTAAGGCCTTGAAATACCGAAGGCCACAACCCATCGCCGTGAAGTGGGTCTTCACATTCCATTTCTCAGGATGAGCAGACTGAGGCCCCTAGAGGTAGAGGTGACCCAGGCAGGAAAGGGGGGGGCTCACACTCGGGCTGGGCTTTCAGTCACTTCTTTCTGCAGTCTCCCAGGCTTGATCCTGATCTTTTCAAAAACAAAGATACCCCACCCACCACAGCCTGCCTCCCTGCCCCAGATCTTCATATTCCTCCCCTTGGCTGCGTCTGGACAACTCTTCCTCAGGCCTCAGGCAGCTCTCTCCTTGGACAGCAGGAGTAGAGGGAAAGCAAAGGAGGGGGACTCAGGTCTGGGGGAACTCAGGGCACCTTTCCCTTGAGATGCCTAGGCCAGCAGAGATGGAAGCTTCCAGGAGCCCAGGCTCAGCTCGACCCTAAGACAGCTCTGCCACTTTCCACAGAGCATAGTCTGATCCTCCCTGAGCTGGTCCAACAGCCTTCTTTCAGAGATACAATAGGCAAGACCCAGAGAGGGAAAGCAACTTGCTCAAGGTCACACAGCAAGTTGAAAGTTAGGTCTAATTCTAGAACTCAGGCCTCTTGCCTATCCAGTGGGGGCAGCAATTGGATTCCTGTTCCCCTGGGCCACTTGCAAACCAATGTTCCTCATATCTGAGTCTAGGATGATCCCTAGAGGGATCCTGGCATTGATATCAAGGGACTCTGGGGGTCCTGTAGTCTTGGATTAGGCTGGCCTGAATGCCGGTCTGCCCAGTGTTGCTGCCATGGCCCCGACCTCCAGGATGGCCCCTAGAACAGGCCAGTCCAGCATAGCCTGGAGAGCTGGGGCTGGACCTGTCCTACAGGAGAAAGGATGCTGTCCGACATTCCCCATTGTTAGCCCACCCTAGCCTGCCCCACCCTGCACCCCGGGCCACCTCACCTTCTGTAAGGTGTGGCGGGGGAGCTGGCTGCATGGGCCAAAGACAGGTCCATGATCCTTGGTTGTAAGCCGCTCCAGCTGGGCCCGGAGCTCCTGTTCCTCTTCAGGGACCACGCGGAAAGTGCCCACCTAGGCAGAGAGAAGTCAGGAAGAAGCAGGGAGAGCCCCCCCCCCCGCCATCAGCCTGAGCAAGCCAGGGCAATGAGTCTGCTCAGACCCTAAGCTAATACTTTCATACAGATCACTATTAGGCCTTCTCCCTTTGGGTGGGGTCATGGACCCCAAAGGGTTACAGGTGAGTGCCCATAAGGGTCCTGAGGGGACCAAACAATAGAGAAACGGGGTGGGAGAGAGGGAGGAGGAAAGGCAGATGGAGGGGAGACCAAAGCACAGGGGTACTCACGCCCTCTGACATGCTGCCTCTGGAAGGCTCAGAGTCCTCAGAAAAATAAGGGTCTCGCTTCTGTCCTGGCCTCTCCAGGCGGCCTCCTCCCTAGGACAGGAAGTCAAGGGGGCATAGTCTGGACAGACCGTCCTCTTACTGTCTCAGAACAGCAGATCTCAAACTTCTGAGTGCATAAGAATCACCTGAGGAATCTGGTAGAAATGCAGGTGCCTGGGCCCTGCACCCCGTGATTCTGACTCAAGAGTCCGAGCTGGGGCCCGGGAATCTGCATTTTAAAGCAGCACCCTCCCCCATGGCCCTGAAGAAAATGATCCTTGGGCTGCAATCAGGAAAGACTTCTTTGAGAAGGAATATACACAAAAATACCGCAAACCTTAGATCTTAAGATGAGTTGGTCCAGCCAGGGAAAAACCTGGCTTCGGCCTCCATTCTGAAGTTACACGGTCACTGCAGAGTAAGGCAATCCCTCCTCCTGTCTGTGGCCCTCCATCTCCAGCCCAAAGAGGGATCTCAGAAACTTCCCAGCCTAGTGGATGGCCCGTTCTCCGGTGCATTCATTCTCAGGAGGGGTGATGACTAGTTACATAACCAGAATACTGGGTGTGTGTTCTGTGCTCTGTGATGCACTGAGTAATTTCAAATCCATCTCTCAGAGCCAGAGCTGGCATTAGTCTTCCCATCTTACATGGGAAGAAGCAGACCCCCGGGGAGAGTAAGTGGCTTGTCCACTGTCACACAACCAGAAACAGCCAGGGATCAGGTCTTGAGCCCAAGCTGTGACTTCCCATGAGCACCGGGACCCAGCCTCTTGTGGCAAAAGTTGGACCTGGGTTCAAATTCTGTCTCTTCCACCTGCAAGCTATGTAATTTAACCTGAGTCTTGGTTGTCCCCTGTAAAAGTGAGGTGGGGGGAGGGTAATGAAGGTTAAATTAAATGACGTGCACAGAGGCAATGCTTGGCCACCAGAAAAAATCTCATCCATTGCCCACATGACAACCTGCTCAACCCACTGAGTATTTTTGGAGACAGCTCTCCCGTGTCCAGATATTTTTCCTCTCCCACCTAAACATCCCCAGTGCCTTTAAAAGAGCCATCTGTCACCTGGGACTTGAGCCATCGCTTTGACAGCTAGAGCCAAGACCTCTCCAGGTAAGCTCCCTAGGAGTTACAGAAAACCCTTTAGGGTCAGAGAAACCTGGGTTTGAACCGAGAGTTGTCATTTACCACCCGCATGACCTTAGGCAAGTTATTTAACCATTCTTAGCCTCAGTTTCCCCATCTGCAAATTGGGAATAATCACTGTACCTACCGAAGAGAGTTGTAGTGAAGAGCCTGTCATTTCTGTAAGGTACCTAGCCCAGTGTTTTGCTCTAAACCGTGATTTCCCTTCCCTCTCCTAGCATCATACTGATCATCGCCCTAGTATGCCCAGAGAGACAGGGAGGATCCCAGGGAATATCTGAGGATCTCCTAATTCCCTGCCTCTCCCACTCCCCAGCCCCAGCCAGGGCAGGGAGCCCACCAGCAGGAACCAAATCTAAGCTTTCTCCCTGGCAGGTAGACTTCCAACTGTGTGGACACAGAGACAGACTGAAATACTGGTGTGGCCTCCCTCACTTGGGTTTTGCTGGAACAGGAATGGAGAGGCTGATAGAACTGAGCTTAGACAGGAGAGATAGTGGCTGGACACCCCCAGCCAGTTAAGTGGATCATTGGGACAAGATCCTAGAACCTCAAAAGAGAGGGTTAAAATCAGTACAGCAATTTTTTAAAAAATATGCCCAATCTAATTAATTTTGAGTTTTTTAAAATCCTGATTTATGAACCGTATACAATGAAAAAACATTCACCCCCATTCCATGGAGAGGCTGTTCCCTGCCATCTAGGGTTGCCTGATAAAATACAGAATGCCCAATTCTGCGTCCATTTCAGACGAACAACTAGGCTTTTGAAGCATAAGTATGTCCCATGCAATATTTGGGACATACTTACACTCAAAAAGTCTTTGTTGTTCATCTGAAATTCACATTTAACTGGGTGTCCTTATTTTTATTTGCTAAATCTGCCATCAGGTTGATCTAGCAGCACCTGGGGAATGGCCAGTTGGTTTCAGTTTTACGGGGAGACCTGTTTTACAGGCAGCCAGGGATGAGGTCTCCCCACCCTGACTCCTCACCCCAGTCCTGGGCTCCCTGGCCCAGCCAGACCCCTGCTGCTGACTTACCTACCAGCTTCTCCTTAGGGGTACCTGGTGCCTGCGTCCTCCTCCTCCTCCTCGGGGAGCCTGGAGGTTGCCTCCACTGGGGGCGTGGTCCAGTCAGCAGGCTGGGATTAGTGTGTCACAAGGAACTTCTCAAGGCCCACAATTTCCGTTAAATCAGGCTTACAGGGAGGCCCAGATTGGGGCAAGTGAAGCACCAGGGGGGAGAGGGGATTGGCCTGGGCCTGGCTGCAGCCACCTCAAAGCCCTCTTTTGTGTGCTTCTGCTCCCGAGTTCCTGCTCAGCCATGTGGAAGCTGGGCAGTGGGGGTGGGATCAGGGCCAGCCCCATTCCCTCCTCCTTGCTCTCTCTCTCATTGCAGGGGGTTCTGAGAAAGCACATCCCAGAGTAAGACCTGCAAGAGATGGAGGGAAATTTTAAATGTGATTGTGGGTGCAGTAGCAGGCGTGACAGATCCAGGCCTGTCACTCTCCCGTGGGTGTGGCAGATGTCACCTCCGCCATGAGCAGGCCCGTTGGTTAAGGCAGAGCGGGAAGAGGGCAAGACAGGCTGAGCCGCCTTCTAGGCAGTATGGCCGAGTGGTAGGAGCCTGCTTTGGAATGAGGCTGCCCACTTTGAAATCCTACTCCAGCATCTCCTAGCTGTGAGAATTAACTTCACCACTCCGATTCAGTGTCCTCCTCCGAGAAGTTGGGATAACTAGAGGACAGGCTCGTGGCTTTAGTGAGGATGAAAGTGCTTAGCTCAGTGCCCGACACTTAGTAAATGTCAATGAGCAGTAAATGCTGGCAGTTACTCCAAATACACAGTCAGTACACATCTGGGTGGAGGGACCCACATTATCCAACCCTCTGTAAGACAAGAAATCCCCCTGCTGTCCCTCGGCAGGTGGCTTCCCAGTCTCTGCTTTGGTATTTCACTGCTGAGGGGGCGGTGGAGGGGGGAGCACGGGATGATTTCTTTAGAATATTCTTTCCCTGGGATTCCAAGGGCAGGGAGCTCCCTGTTTTTACTGCTGAGCGATCCTCCTTATTTTAAAACTCATCCTTGGTCTGACCCCCGAACAGCCTTCTATAATGTCACCCTCGGTCCTGATTTTGCCTCCTGGGGGTGTCTGGGACAGGGTCCTGTGCACAGGACATTCTCCAGAATCCATCCCCAGAAATGCTTTTCGGCTTTCCCCAGAAATAGCTCTTGGTTCTCAACCCATTCCTATTCGGGTAGGTTTGGGAGCCCTTCACCTTCCTATGCCCTCTCCAGACATCCTGGGGCTTATGAGAGTGTCACGGAAGGGCAGTCCGTGGGAGCAGTGCCTGACCTCCACTTGTCTCTTTATATCCCTTCCTCTAGAGCAAACTGCAATGCCTGGGCTTGGATCTTGGGGTGCAGCTAAGTAACCTTAATCACTTTCCTTCTGACAGCCCCTCCCCTGGGCTCCTGCTCAGGCTGCTGTCTGACTTTGTTTCCTCCCAAGTCCTCCCTGGAGCTGGAGAACCCCTCATTTCTATCATTCTGCTCCCTGGGGGTCTCGTCCCGCACTGTCCAATACAGAAGCCGCTAGCCCCACGTAGCTTTTTAGCACCTGAAATGGGAATAATGGCACCAAAGAACTGAATTGTAACTTTAACAAACTTAACTTTATTTTTTATTTTTTTTTTAAGATTTTATTTATTTATTTGACAGAGATAGAGACAGCCAGCGAGAGAGGGAACACAAGCAGGGGGAATAGGAGAGGAAGAAGCAGACTCATAGCGGAGGAGCCTGATGTGGGGCTCGATCCCACAACGCCGGGATCACGCCCTGAGCCGAAGGCAGACGCTTAACCGCTGTGCCACCCAGGCGCCCCAACAAACTTAACTTTAAATTGAAAAGTTGGCACTAGATTCAGTTATTGGAAAACTGTGACGTATGTTTGGAATAACTTAGTGCGTGATCCTACTTTTTCAACTGTAAATTCTGCGATCAAGTATTTGGAGTCCAATGTGAGATGTGCCGGAAACATAAAATACCTACTGTATTTTGAAGACTTGAGTACAAAAAAGAGCATAAAATTTCTTCTTTTTTAATTAAATATTTTTATTTATTTATTTTAGAGAGAGAGAGCGAGAGAGAACACGTGTGCATGAGCAGGGGGAGGGGCAGAGGGAGAGGGAGCGAGAATCTCAAGCTGACTCTCCCTGCTGAGCATGGAGCCCGACAAGAGGCTTGACCTCAAGACCACCGTATCATGACCTGAGCTGAAATCAAGAGTCAGATGCTTAACCGACTCAGCCACCCAGGTGCCCCAGCATAAAATTGCTTATTAAGGATTTTTACATGACTTGGTGTTCCGAAGTGGTAGTACTTTGGATTATATCAGGTTGAAAATATATGAGTTAATTTCACTTGTTTCTTTTTCCTTTTTTTTTTTTTTTGGTTAAAATTTTCTAATTTTAATTTAATTTTAATGGCTCCCATTGTATCTCTAATGGACAGTGCTAGTCTAGACCTTGCTACTCCTTGGAGTGTGGCCTGTAGACCGAGAACATCTGCATCATCTGAGAGCCTGTTAGAAATGCAGAGTCTTAGGCTCTTCCCCAGACAGGCTGACTCAGAATCTGCAGGTTAACAAGGACCCCCCCGGCCCCCAGTGATTCCTATGCACAGAAAAGTTTGAAAACCACTGCCCTAGAGTTTCTGGCCCTCTTCCCTTCCTGCCTGTGCCCAGCACACGACCTTGCCTGACCTCTCACGATCCACCAGCGCTGAGGCTTGGTAGAGAAGTAGACTGAGGATTATTCTTGCCACCATCCTCTTCCTCTTTGGGGCAGGCCAATGGTGGCGTGGGTGGGGGTGCAGGAAGTGGAGAAAGGAGGACAGGGGAGGGAGGGGGAATCAGGCCACTATTGCTCTCAGAGGACATCCATGCTGGACACCCGTAAAATGGTGTTACAGGATGAATTGTGTTCTCCCAAATTCACATACGGGAAGTATTATCCCCCCTCAGAATGTGACTGTATTTGGAGATAAGGTCTTTAAAGGGTAAGTAAGGTAAAATGCGGCCACCAGGGTAGGTCCTAATCTACTATGACTGGTGTCCTTATGTGAAGAAGAAATTTAGACATGGACAGTTACAGAGGGAAGACGATGGGAAGACACAGGGAGAAGACAGCCATTTACGGGCCAAGGGGAGAGGCCTCGGGAGAAACCAGTCCTGCCGATGCCTTGATCTCGGAAGTCTCCAGAATTGTGAGAAAATACATTTCTGTTGTGTAAGTCACTCAGTCTGTAGTACTCTGTTGGTGGCTTTAGCAGACTAACGTAGATGTGATTTGGGACTTTTCCCCAGGTACTTCCCAGAGCGTGAGCTTCGTGGGAGATGAGGGTGGGTGGGTGAGCGCTCTGGCTCCCCTTCCAGAAGGAAGGACGGAAGGCCCAGCACAGCCTCAGTCAGAGCCCGCTGATAGAGGGCACCGCGAAGGACACTCCAGTGCACCAAGAACACTTGCGGGTTGAAGACCCAGGCAAGAGGGGTCGACACAGAGCTTTTCAGGATGTTAGCAGGCCACGAGGCCCTTTTCAGGGAGCAGAGCTGCCCATGGCATTATTTTCTGCTCACAGCCCTGCCTCTGCCCTGCCCTCCCCCCACCCCCCCCCCACCCCCAAGAGTCACGTTCCTGTCTAGCTTCTGTGCTGAACAATAGTGCCCTTGTGTGAGGGGAGATGCTGCCCTCATTGGCCCAGACACCTGTGCTGGCCCTGTTGGCAGACAACCGTGGGCTCCCCGGCTTCCTCTCCCAGGCTGGAGGCGGGCAGGGAGGGGACTCGGATTGGCTGTGCCCCCATTTTGGACTGTGACAGGGACCTTACCTGAGTATCTCATCCAGTCCTTCCAGATGTGAGGTAGAGAGGATCTTCCCCTTTTTGTTTTTTTGTTTTTGTTTTTTGGGTTTTTTTTTTTTTTAAAGATTTTATTTATTTATTTGACAGAGAGAGAGGCAGCGAGAGAGGGAACACAAGCAGGGGGAGTGGGAGAAGGAGAAGCAGGCTTCCCGCCAAGCAGGGAGCCCGATGCGGGGCTCGTTCCCAGGACCCTGGGATCATGACCTGAGCTGAAGGCAGACGCTTAACGACTGAGCCACCCAGGCGCCCCAAGGATCTTCCCCTTTTTGACGGAATAGGGAGCTGAGAGTCAGAGAGGTGGGAGGCCCTGCGCAAAGCCTCATAGTCGGTAGGGAGTGGGGTCCTGGTCACTCTAAAGCCCTCTTACCATGCAACACACAAGCGGTGCTCCCTCCTCCAGAAGTGAGAACGACACAGGTGTGACTGCTCAGGAAAGTCACACCTGCCCCCTAGCTTCTGGGGAAGGTGACACCACCTCACTTTCCTGGGGGCAAGAGTCTGGTTACTGCCATTCCCTTTTGGCCAGTAATAATTGTCCTGGCGGGGAAGGACCCTAAGGAATGCCCTGGCTTCCATCCCTCCTTTGGAAAATGGGAAAACCCGGGTGGAGGGACATTCTGTATTCCTTACAGTTACACGGTGGGAATGAGAGTGCGCTGACTCTCATGGGCAGCATGGGCTGCCCCACAAAGCTAAAAAGCGGCAGGTGACATGGAGCCATGCTCCTGCCCCAGAGAAGGGTCTGCCCTGTGACAGCGGGGGAGTGGGCAGCACCAGAGGTGAGAGCAATGAGGATAAATAAAATCTATCGGTATGCTTGCTCAAAGGTTATTTTAGGTTAGGTAAGGTTCAACAACACGAGGAAAAACAGACAGGATGTATTCCCCCCACCACCAAAAACCCCACAAAAAACCAAACAGGGACATTCTCATAATGAACCACAGTACGATGACCTAAATCACAAAAGGTACGTTGATATAATACAATTGGATAATCTGCAAACCTTTATTTAAATTCGTTAGTTAATATACAGTGTACTATGATAATCTACAAGCCTTAATCAAATATCACCAATTGTGAGGGGCCAGTTTTTAAGGATTACTGTCCACCCCCCACCCCATCTTCCAGGACTCTTGAGAAAAAGAGAGACTGAGTAGGAGAAGGGAACTAACATTTTTGTTTGTTGTTGTTTTGAACTTTTTCTTTTCTTTCTTTTTTTTTTAAGATTTATTGGTCTATTTGAGAGAGAAAGGGAGGGGCAGAGCTAAAAGGAGAGAGTGTCCCAAGTAGATTCCCCCCCTGAGTGTGGAGCCCATCACAGGGCTCGATCTCATGACCCCGAGATCAGGACCTGAGCCAAAACCAAGAGCGGGATGCTCAACCGGGTGTCCCGCCCAGGTGCCTCTGTTTTGAGCTTTTAATCTTCAAATGATTGCAAATTCACAAGAAGCTTTAAAAGTAGTAATATATTTTTAAGCCAAAATTTTGGGTTTGAAATGTAACATTCCATTGAGATAATTTAAAACCATGTTTTTCTAAGGATGAGTTCATGATTTTGTACCCATTTAATAAATAGTTATGAAGTACCCTGTGTGTCACTTTTCTAGGCACTGGGGTTACACACAGTAAGCTGTTAAACCTCTACCTCAAACCCTAGCAAGCTGGAATTTCTTGAGGGCAGACTCAGGCTGGTCCTCCTTAACAATCCTATGAGCTGCCCAGATAATAGTGTCCTTTTCTTTTCTTTTGGCTAATTATGTAACCATTTTCAAGAGTGCTAAGTATTCGTATTATTGTGAAACAGATCTCCAGAACTTGTTAATCTTGCAAAACGGAAATTCCGTATCTATTAAACAGTAATTCCCTATTTTTTTTTTCTCCTCCCCAGACCCTGGTCAAGCATGATGCTAATTGTGTTTCTATGAATTTCACTCCTTTTGATACCTCCTGTGAATGGAATCATACAGTACTTGTCTTTTTGTGACAGGCTGATTTCACTTAGCGGAATGTCCTTTGGGTTCACCCACGTTGTAGTAAGTGACAGCGTTTCCTGTCTTTTAAAGGCTGAAGATATTCCTTTGTCTGGATATACCACATTCTGTGTATCCATTCATTGTCCTGAAGATTTGGGCTGTTCCCCCCTTTTGGCTACTGTGAACAATGCTGTTGTGAACATGGGTGTACAAATATTGTGTTTGAGGCCCTGAGTTCAATTCTTCTGTATATAGACCCAAATGTGGGATTGCTGGAGGGAAATAACGCTATGAAGCGTTTCTAAGTGCTAGGCTTTTGCTACATGTTACCTTGATTATTCTCTTAAACAATGTCGCCCTTAAACCCAGGCAACTGGAGCTCTTGGGCTGGGTGGCTGCCTTATTAGCCCCCTTCCTAGGTGCTGAGCAGATCAAGAAACCTAGAGGGTGTAACCACCATGACTTCCTTCAGACCAAGCTCTGGGTACCTTCCCAAACATCCCCAAACTCGCTCCTTGGCCTATAGAGGCCCCTTCCTAGGTCCACCTTCTCCAGGGTAAGCCTGCTGGTGTGCACAACCGTAGGCCCAAAGGGTAGCCAACGGCAGCTCTAGGGCGGAGGCATGGTGTGGATCTTCAGGCAGACATATGAAGCCCCTCACACTGCAGGACCCAGTATCCTGAATGGAAGGGGCCTCCATTTGTCCTTTTTCTCTGGACTTTTGCAAATATCAGTAGTTATAATGTTATCACACAAATGGCAACTGCTGACAAGGTCTGAAGAACATTTAGTTCCACTATTGCAAACCTGTTTTTAATTGGCTTTGCTTCTAAAGTCAATGTATCACCAGCTGCCCAGGGTAGGAATCTAGTTGGTTGAAGCAGATGAATGAGATTTGTTGCTTAGTAAGGAAGCGTGCCCCAGGGTGGGAAACACTGGTTATTCATTTGAGTCTGTTCTTTTCCTTTGCGTGTGTAACACCCATTAGTGCTAGTGGAAAACACAGACGATACATTCACGCAACAAGGGGGAGGAAAGACGGTGAGCTGTCAATGCCACTGAGTAGTCACGCACATGGGCAGTTAAGTAAGTGCACCTGGAATGCACAGCTGGCGGCTCAAAACGGCAAATGAGCCTGTTGCCCCACACAACCACACAAATTTGTGGCTGTACGGCCCAGTCCCATAAGCAGCCTAGAAGGGAGGCTTTGTGGGGAGAAGATGAGATAAAGTCATCTGTGACCTTGGCAAGCTAAAGGATTCCTTTCAGGAATCATCTTCCAACTCAGCTGCTGTGTTTTAGCCAGGTATCGCAGCTCAATATTGGGCCAGAAACGAGAGAAGTGAAAGTTGCTTAGGAAGGGTCATAAGCAAGGAGCAGGCCTGGACAGCTGAGAGGTATCCCTCTATTGTAGCAGTTGTTCCTTCCAATACTGGCCAAGTAGACCCATCCCACCCCTGGGGACTGGGTGTGTGTGTTGGGGGGGGGGGTCAGGCTCCACACTGAATGCCTCTGATCTTAGCATTCCTTCACATGAAGGCCTCCTCATCACCCCCTCCCCAAAACCTGCACCTTTCCTTGCTCTCTCTGTGTCAGTTCTCTGGCAGTCTCAATCCACCCCCGCCTGTCACTCAAGCCTGGATATTCCTCAGCTCCTCCCCCATCCCCCCCAAGCCGGTGCACTGGACTTCCTAATCTCTTTCACATGCAGTCCACTCCTTTCCGCCTGACCCCACTTAAAAACCTATTTCCAGGGCAACTTATAGCCTCTAAAGGGTCCTGCCTTCAGTCCTCCCCACCCCCATCTCTGCGGCACTCATCTGCTAGAGAGATTTTTCTACAGTGTGAATGCAGTCACGTCCTTCCACTTCAGCTGTTCCACACAACCCCTGAGGTGAAAAGGACTTCCCAGACCCTGCTTTCTCACCCCAACCCCAAGTACCTTCACCTCCTGAACTAATCAAGGGCTTGTTTGCTTGCTTGTTGCTCTCAGGCCCTTTGCCCAAGCTGTTCCTTCAACCTAAAATAAGATTCTAGATCTGTCCCCCCCCCCCCATTGCTCTTTGCTCTACTGTCGGTTGTGCAATTAACATTTACTGAGCGTTTACTGCTTTGCCAGGCTACGCGCTAAATGCTGAGGTTTTGCAGGGGGGGGAGGGAACAAAAAGCTCCCTGGCCCGATGGGACTTACATCTTGGGGGTTAGTGGCACCTCCCCTAGCACGAGGAGTGGGACACCTTCATCTGCCTTGCAGGTGCTTCCAATGCAAAGACCTGTAGTTCCCTTGATCCTGCCCATCTCGCGCTCACTCTTTCCCTAACAGGAACCGATTGGTGTTAATGAGTCGACACCACGCTCCAGGGACATTCAGGCAACACTGCGCATGCTCTCTGCGGTCCCGAATGCGAGTCCATCTGCGGCGCCTCCCCGTGATAGGAGTGGAAACGTCCGAGGACTCCCGGCCGCTCTGCCTTAATGGTACACCCCATGCGCGTGCGCCCGGACAGCGGAAGTAAGCCGCGGGGGCGGGGCCTGTCGTGTCCCGTGACGGAAGTGCGGCGGCGTGCGGTTGAGCGGGCTTTTTGTAAGTTGTTGCGGCGGTGAGACCGAGGTAACGGTGGGGAGCGGGTTCGCTTGCTGACCGGCGCACGGACTCAGCGCCAGAGGGAGGGAGCGGGTCTGGGAGGACTGCTGTTGCGAGCTGGCGTTCTGGTGTCTTCACTGGCCTGTCTGCCGCCGCGTCCTTGGGTTTCCGCAGCTCCGTCCTCCCGCGCGGGCTACACTCTCCGCCCTCCTGGTAGAGTCTTCTCTCCGTCAGGGTTCAGCTCCTGCGTCTGAGATATCTAATCCCGTTTCACGTCTGGCCCGGTCACGGCCCGCCTCGCTAGCCGCCGCGCTTCCAAGTTTGTGTTTACGTGTTGCTCTCGGGGGAGCCCCGGCACCAAAACCCGGGCGTTTCCAGTCCCGGAGCCGTGCTATTCTCAGAGCCTCTGGACGAAGGAGGTGCTGCGCGCCTCGCACTCGCCTGGTAGTTCTTCGTCTCTGGTTTTTCGGCCGAATTTAGCAAATGCACCTAGTGAGATAGATTTCAGCGTGTTCCGCTTCTGGCTGCACGTCTCTCGTGGTCAGTATCCCCTTTGTGCATTTTCTCTGCCCCCCCCCCCCCCCCCGCCCAGGCCTTGACGAGGGTGGGGGTAGTAATTAAGAGCATGGGATCTTGGGGTCTGGAGCTGGTAATGAATGTAAAGGGCTAGGCCCAGGGGCTTGCCATTCATTGTAGGGAGTCTTACACTCCCTACATTACATTTTTTCAGCAAGTAGTTATTGGGCACCTATTACAAGGGAGGTACTGTGATTAAGTACTGGAGGTTCGGTGGGTAAACAAAACCAGACATGCCGCCCCCCATCCCCTCGCCCCGTCCTCATGGAGTTTTAGTCAAGTGGAAGAAACAGTCCTTAATCTAGTAATTACAAATGTCCTGTTAAAGGTGTAGTGACGGTAAGAGAAATTACTGTTGCCTCGAAAGTGTATAATAGGGGAGTATTTAGGGGCGCCTGCGTGGCTCAGTCTGTTTCTGCTCAGGTCATGATCTCGGGGTCATAAGATGGAGCCCCGGTAGGGCTCAGCGGATGGTCAGCTTGAGATACTCCCTCTCCCCCTGCTCGCTCGCTCTCTTTCTTTCTAAATAAATAAAAAATAGGGGAGTGTTTAACCTAAGCTGAGCTCCTGGGGAAGTAGATTGAGCTGAGATCTGAAGTGCTTGTAGGAATTAAAAGATTGGGGGGCAGGGGATGAAAGGAGGGGTATGTATAGAAATTCCAGACTGAAAGTCAAGTGTAAGAGCCTGTGGTAGGAGAACTTGGGGGTTGGAAGGACTGAAAGCAATTCACTGTGGCTGGAGTATATACTGATGAAGGGGATTTCGGTGCAGGCCAGACCCTGCAGGAATTTTTTATCCTGACTTCTGGATATTGGACTGACAGGAGAGCAGGGGGAAGGCTCGAAAGGTGAGGATGAAGGTGGAAGGAGTGTAAGACGGGTAATCTGGTTTGTGTTTCAAAAAGATTAGTTGCTGCCTGGGGACAAGTTAGAAAGCTTTTGTAGTAGTTCAGGTGAGAGATGGTGGTGGCTGTGGAGTGATGTGGCAGTAGTGGATCTGAGAAGTAGATTTGAGAGATGTTTAGGGGTGACGTTGCCAGGACTTGCACTGGATGTGAAGGATGAAGGTGAAATTATTAAGAATGTTGTCCAAGCTTCTGGTTTCAGTAGCTGAGTGGAGGATGGTACATTTTATGGGGATGGGAAACAAGAAGAAATACAGGAGGGGGAGCAGGTGGTCTTTGCACTAGTCTACATTTCCCTTCCGGTAATACTCCCATAGCTGCTCACTCGATCCTGCCTCCCAATAGTCTTGCGTTTCATCTCTTCCTTTCCACACCCCAGAGTCACCACCCTAACACAGACCTTTGTGTCCATCACTAAAATAGCACTCCATAACTTTCTAGTCTCTGCTCTTTGTCCTTACTCTCTCCCCAATTTAATCTAGGTGTCGCTGCCAGATCGTTTGCTCAAACACTTGTTTAGTCTGAAACAGGCAGAATCTGAATCAGGCAGATTTTCTTTTGATCCAAAAATTTTGGTTGTTATTTACAGAATAAAGTCTAAATCCCTTAATCTGGCATTTAAGATCTTGCACAGTTTAGGGGCACCTGGCTGGATCAGTTGGTAGAGCATGCGACGCTTGATCTTGGGATTGTGAGTTCGAGCCCCACCTTGCGCGTAGAGATTACTTAAAATCTTAAAAAAAAAAAAAAAAAATCTTGCACAGTTTATTCCCAGCCTATCTTTCTAGCCTTCATACTCATTGCTCCCCTCCTTGAACTTCGTACCTCTGTCCCTCATTTTCCCTAAACAGGTTTTTCAAATTCTCATATGAAAGCCTTTGTTCATAACATTCTCCTTCCCAGTAGTGTATAAAGCATCCCATCTGGTTATTTTATCTGAATTTAATCTCTAAGTTCCAATTCAAGCCCTCTGCTGGGAAGCCTTCTTGACCTCTGGGCACACATTTATTTAATTAGTCTTGTTAGCTTCTCATTTGTTTTTATACCATTTTTTTAAAATGTTCATTTTTTATTTATTTTTTATTATTTTATTCTTTTTTAAAAGATTTTATTTATTCGACAGAGATAGAGACAGCCAGCGAGAGAGGGAACACAAGCAGGGGGAGTGGGAGAGGAAGAAGCAGGCTCATAGCGGAGGAGCCTGATGTGAGGCTCGATCCCATAACGCCGGGATCACGCCCTGAGCCGAAGGCAGACGCTTAACCGCTGTGCCACCTAGGCACCCCCAAAATGTTCATTTTTTAAAGAGCGCATGAGCGCAAGCGGTGGGGGGAGGGGCAGAGGGAGAAGCAGACTCCCCGCTGAGCAAGGAGCTGATGCAGGGCTTCATCTCAGGACCCTGGAATCTTGACCTGAGCTTAACCAACTGAGCCACCCAGGCAGAGCCATTTTTATACCATTTAATTGGCACTTTGCATTTACAGTGTTGCTGATTTATTTATCAAATATTTTAAGTTTATAATACATGTTCTTGTGTATATGTTTATAATTATTTGATATACTATTATGTGGCAGCTTTGTTCTAGGCAGTGTGCTACGTAGATGTTAAAAAAATACATAAAAATGTGGGCAAAACTTTTGAAACTGCTTGCTTAGAATACAAGTTTCTAGGGGCGCCTGGGTGGCACAGCGGTAAAGCGTCTGCCTTCGGCTCAGGGCGTGATCCCGGCGTTCTGGGATCTATCCCCGCATCAGGCTCCTCTGCTGGGAGCCTGCTCTTCCTCTCCCACTCCCCCTGCTTGTGTTCCCTGTCTTGCTGCCTGTCTCTTTCTCTGTCAAATAAATAAATAAAATCTTTAAAAAAAAAAAAAAAGAATACGAGTTTCTAATATGGAAATTCCAGGAAATTCTCCAGATTATTTTGGATAAGAATCACCTACTTATACTAATGAGTGCCTACTGTGTACCTCGTCTATAATATGTATGAAATAGTTAACAGGGAAAGAAAATAATCAAGCTTGTTTACTTCTGAAAGTTTCATCCAGCTCTGACTCTTTCCCTTACAGTTCCCTGGTATGTGCAACAATGGACCAGAAAATAATATCTCTAGCAGCAGAAAAAACAGCAGATAGACTGCAGGAATTTCTTCAAACCCTGAAAGAAGATGATGTGAGTATTAGGAAGCATGTTCTGCTAAAACCAAATGTTAAGCATGATGACAAATTCCAAGGACATGTTAGAAAAATTATTCTGCCACTTCATCTACCTCCACTCTCCTTAGGAGACAAGGATTTATTTGATAATAACTCAGATGTAAAGAAATGGGGGAGAGGAAGAGAAGTAGACAAGAAATAGACAATGTTTGTCTACAACTATATAATATTTAAACATTTATGCAACTGTATGTATCTAAACAAATTAGTGTACTTTTAAGGTTCTTCAAACAATCCTATTTGAAGATGATATCCAGACTATAATTACTGATGTGAGGCATTTTGCTTATTGACACTCCTTTATTAATATTTTCCCTTAAAAAAGATAAATTTATAAGCAGTAAAATATTTTTAAGTTATTACTTGAGTCTTCTTACTCTCCTGATATACTTCCCTTTTTCCATAAGTGATCTCAGCTTATTCAGATTCCTGCATGGAAAGGAATCCCTGCTTAACATTTAACCTTAAACGTTAGTATATATGTCTGAATAAGTTAAGACTTCGAGTGTTAGGTTTTTAAAGGAATTTTTGCATGCTTGTGTTGTGGTCATTGAAGCTAAGTATAATCTAGCTTGTAATCTTTGTTAATATGTGACACTAATTGGGAATTGATGTAGGGATGGGCTATGGCTCTGTTTTTGGTTGGTTGGTTTGTTTTTAATTACGCAGGATTGCTTTTGTGGCACCTTTTTGAAGCAGCCCATTGCCTGAGTTTCAGCTGGAATCTTTCTATAGGCATTTAAGATTTGGTTAAAACCAGCTTTAATTAATGTTATTGATTTAGAATTTATATTTAGAATTTATATGCTTCCAAAAGGAGTGTGAAGAGGCTTTAAGATTATAAGTAAAACTAAGAACTAGAACAAAATTCACGATATAAATAGATGCTGTGAATTACTTCTCTGATTCTTGCTTGGTTTTTGTAAAGATGAGATGAGTTAATGCATGTAAACCATCTAATATCTGATAGATGCTGAGTAAATTTAGCAATGTTCCTTCACCAATATGGACAGTCTTCTGAACATTTCTGTTAACATTTCCCTTAAAAGTTTTATACCTTAAATTGAGCACATGTTTTCTACCACTAGAGTAAAATGGACTAACATGTCTCTTATTTCTCCGTTAATGCGGAATCAACTTGTTGGCCACAATATCATTCTATTGTCTCATTGCTTTTACAAGCAACCAAAAACCCCATTTTTGCACATGTTGATATTAGGCTATTTCCTTCATCTCTGAATTTCTGTAGTTACTTTTCAGGACTCGTATACAAAATTTTACATTTATATCTGTTAATTATCTTTTTAAATTCATTTCACTCCATCAAGATCTTTGTGTATCTTGGTTCTGTTGACCAGTGTATTAGTCATTTTTTTATCTCTTCTACAAATTTAAGTATTCCAACAATATATACATTCAGTTTATGTAATAAAATGTCCAAAGAAGATGTGCTTAAAATAAGAAAGTATAAAACACATAAAGAAGTCTGTGACAAGACAGACTGACATATCTAGCAATGGGAAAATTCACATTTGAAGATTTAGAGAGACTAGAGGAATCTAAAAGGGACTTTATATTTCACACAAATATTTAATGTGATTTTTTTAACATATTCAAATATGTCAATGAAGAAGTAGAATCCATAAAGTAAGAAGGGATAGATTTGGAAAACAATCAGAAAACTTGTAGAAATGAAAACCTTGATAGTTAACAGTAGACTAAACACTGCTAAAGAGGAAATTAGTGAAAGTAGAATACAGACCTCAGGATACCTAAACAAAGCAAAGATTGTAAAGAGATGGAAAATATGAAGAGTATTTAAAATATGTGGAGAATACTTTAATAAGAGAATATATCTTTGGGGTGCCTGGCTGACTCAGTCAGTAGAGTGTGCAACTCTTGATCTTGGGGTTGTGAGTCTGACCCCCCGCAATGAGCATAGAGATTACTTAAAAAAATCTTTAAAGAAATATATACGTGTGTGTGTTGTATATATATATTTTTCTAAACACGTAAAATGTTCACAAAAATTGATTATGTGTCCTAACTAGAGCACAAAGAAAATATTGATAGGTCCCATAAGGTAGAAATATATAAAACACCCTCTTTGATCACAACTCAGTAAAAACTAGAAATGAGAAATGAAATAAAAAATAAAAAGGTGGTTTGTTTTGTTTGAGAGAGAGCAAGAGAGAGAGAGAGAGGAGGGGCAGAGGGAGAGACAGAATCTTAAGTAGATTCCGCATGTAGTGTGGAGCCCAATGCAGGGCTTGATCCCCAATCCTGAGATCATGATCTGAGCCAAAATCAAGAGCTGACACTTAACTGACTGAGCCATCCAGGTACCCCAAAAAGGTTTTTCTACCTGGAAATAAAATACCTTCTAAACAACTTTTTGATAAAAAGGAATATACTAACCGAAATTACAAGATTTCTAAAAAATAATGAGAACACTACATATCAGTCTGTGGAATGCTTTTAAAAATCACCTAAATCAACTAAGAAGAAATAAATGAATTAAATTTTTGAAAGCAGTAAACAAAAGAAAGACATAAAGAAGAAACTAAAATAAAAGTGGAAACTAATCAAGTAGAGAATAGAAAACCAGTACATCAAATTAATACATCAAAATCTTGATTCTTTGAAAAAAATAAAACTATTATCTAATCAAGAAAGTAATGTAAACACAAATATACAAAATAAGGAATGAGAAGGGGGAAATAACCTTTTTCTAAAAGATTTTTATTTATTTGAGAGACAGCATGAGCAGGGGGAGGGGCAGAGGGAGAGGGACAAGCAGACTCCTCCCAGAGCCCAAGGTGGGGCTTGATCCCAGGACCCCGAGAGATCGTGACCTGAGCTGAAGTCAGACGTTTAACCAGTTGAGCCACCCAGGCGCCCCAGAAATAACTATTAATAAAGAGAAAATGTCAAAAATACTAAGACTACTTTGTATACATTTATTCAAATAAATTTGAAAAAGTTTAATAAAATTGATCCAATTTGAGATGGAAACCTTAACCAGACCAATTTACATAGAAGAAAAAGAGTTGAGCAGTTAATTCACACAGAAACACCAGGCCCAGATAATTTCACAGGAGACTTCTACCAAACTCTTAGAAATCAGAGATTAGAAATAGACAGTCTCAATGCTACCGCATTTTTTGACAGCATATATAACACAAAAAAATTTACATAGGGAAAACTTCTGGATGCTTTTATAAAGCATAACATTGATACCCTAAACCTGATAAAGATAGTATATAGGACACCTGGGTGGCTCAATCGGTTGGGCACCTGCCTTCGGCTCAGGTCATGATCCCAGGGTCCTGGGATCGAGTCCCTCATCGGGCTCCTTGTTCAGCGGGGAGCCTGCTTCTCCCTCCACCTGCTGCTCGCTCTCTCTCTCTGACAAATAAATAAAATCTTAAAGATAGCATAGAAAAAGAAAATCAAAGGGTATTTTCAGTTATGAACATTGATGCAAAAATCTTAAATACTAGGGAACAGATTCCAATACCAGATGAAAATATATCATGACCAAGTGGAGTTTATGCCAGAAATACAAAGTTGGTTCAGTGTTAGAAAGTATATTACTCGGGGTGCCTGGGTGGCACAGCGGTTAAGCGTCTGCCTTTGGCTCAGGGCGTGATCCCGGCGTTATGGGATCGAGCCCCACATCAGGCTCCTCCGCTATGAGCCTGCTTCTTCCTCTCCCATTCCCCCTGCTTGTGTTCCCTCTCTCACTGGCTGTCTCTATCTCTGTCAAATAAATAAAATCTTTTTTTAAAAAAGAAGTATATTACTCCAAAGACCCTGTTGATTATCTTCATAAGTTAAGAAAGCCTCTGACAAAATTCACCCATTCCTGATAAAAACTCTTTGAGAAAATAGGAGTGGGTGCCTATTTCCTTAACATGGTAAAATGTATGTATAAATCCTAAAGTCAGCATCTTAATGGGAAACCCTAGAGGCATGGTAATGAGACCACTGAGACCAGGAACCAGGCAGCATGCCTACTCTTTCCACCGTGATTTAATGTTGTCCTGGTCTGTTAGCCAATGCAGTTAAACTAGAGAAAACAATGAAAGGCATAAGAATAAGAAGAAAAGATATAAAACCATCTGTCTTTGCAGATGTCATACTAGTATACTTGGAAAACTCTAAAGAATCTGTGATCAAACCATCTACAACAAGAAGTCAGCAAGGTAGCAGAATATAGAATTATGTAAAAATCAATAGCATTTCATACACATAGTAGAAACGTTCATATAGAAAAATAGGCAAAAATAGCTAGGAAAACACTGAAATGGATCTCTGAGGAAGGACCAGCCCTACCAGTTACTGAATGTACCAAAAATCCTCTCTAATTCAGTGTGGTATGGGTACATGAAGAGAAGAACAGATAATGGAATAATAAAGTCTCAAAATAGACCCAACTACATGTAAAATTTAGTATAGGATAAAGTGGTATTCCAAATAATTGGGGTAAAGATTATATTTAATAAATGGTGTTGGGACAACTAGATAGCCATTTAGAAAAAAAATAGATGAAATTAGATTTATTCTTCGTATTCTGTTCAAGAATAAGCTCCGCATGAATCGGGTCTAAATGTTTAAAAAAAAAAAAAAGTCTAGGGTGCCTGGGTGACTCAGTTGGTTAAGCACCTGATTTCACCTCAGGTCATGATCTCAGGGTCCTAGGATCAAGCCCTGCCCCCTCCCTTTCAGGCTCTGTACTCAGTGGGGAGTCTGCTTGTCCCTCCCCCCCTTGTCCCCCCTTGTGTGTGCGATCTCTCTTTCAAAATCTTTTTAAAAAATTAAGTTGAAATATTAGAAGAAAACGGTTGAGATTCCTCTTTTTAATTTCAGTGAGAGAAGGGTTTTCTAGGACTCAAAATCTAGTTACACTGAAAGATTGATAAATTTACCTACATATAAGTAAAATTTCCATGACCAAAAACACCATACGCAGAATCAAAACAGAAATGAGATTGGGAGAAGGTATTTGCAATGTACCACAGATAAAGGATTAATATCCCTAATTCATAAATAATAATAATTGAATGGGGGAGGCCAAAAATCCCATAGAAAAAGAGCAAAAGGAATGAAGAGGATAATCACAAAAAGACATAAAAATGGCTGTAACCATAAGAAAAGATGCTCCAGTCATAAGAGCAATACAAATTAAATTGAAATAGCTACTATTTCTTATTTGTCAGAGTAGAAAAAAAATGAACACCGTGTCTATACACTCTTGGTGAGATTGGGGAAACAGTCACTCATACATTGCTGGTAGGAATGCAAAAATGGTAAGACCATGATTAGAATTTGATGCTATCTAACAAAACTACTTAAATACATTTTCCCCTCAACCCACTCATCCCACTTCTAGGCATACCCTAAAGATCTTCCTCCAACAATAGGAAATTGTATTATGCGCAGGGTTGTCCTTTGAATCTGTAAAAAAAGAATGAAGTTCACTATGTACTGATAGTGATTTCCAGGAGATACTAAGTTAAAAAGGCAAAATGAGAAATGTGTATTATTCCACCTTTTATATAAGAAAGAAGGGCAATAAAGCATACATACATCTGTGTATCCTTACAAGAAAGAAACTCCTGAAGAATTCTATAACCATACTGAAGGTGGAGGGGTAGAGAGAAAAAAAGAATTAATCTAAGTTTTGACTATATACCCTCAGTCTTGGGCAGAGGATTGAAGGGAGAAATACAAATAAACCATGAACTTTTTCAATAGGATTATTTAATGTAGTAATATGGGCAAAGCAATTCTGAAATGACTGTAGATGTATTGCAGGGTTCAGCAAATGAGTAAATGTATTGACGTTGGGAGTCAGCATTTTTACCGTGGCAGAAGGGACAAATACAGGATATAGGAAGGCAAGAAAGAACCTTCTGGGGATAAATTAGAAATGTAAGTGTTGATATGAACTTAATGACTTCTCCCATATGTGTATGTGTGTGCATATCTCCACACACGTGTATTTGTATGTATTTGCACGTACGCGCATATATATTATTTTAGCTCTGTTCGCTGAAAGAGCTAAGATGTGGCAACAAAAATGCCACAGTAGTAACAAGCACAGTCATGACTTAGATCTTTGGTCTCTAATAATCATTCCTCCCTAAAAGGAACCAGGGCTTTTCAGAGAAATGGTTGATTTCAAGAGTGGACATGGTAGATACAAGATGAGCCTGGAACATCTTGCTAGGCCAGAAAGTAAAGAAAAAATGATGAGGGCCTGTCACAAGGACATGTGAGCTAGCTCGGAGGGGCTTCCATCGCCTACATCTGGGGCCATTAGAACATCAAAATAATTAAGTTCAGTTATGAATTATAAGCCACTGAAAAATTAATCTGTGACTCCAAACTGATAACTAAATGGAGAGAAGGAAGGTCTCTTGCTTACTGTGCTAGCGTTAGAAAATCATCATTTTGCAGCTGTCATGATGAAGGTTGGATCAGGCAAGAAACCGGTGGATGCTAAATCCTGGGAGATTTTTTTTTTTCTTTTTATTCTGAGTTACTTTTAGACTTACAGAAAAGTTGTAAAATAATACAAAGAATGTCTGTGTATCCCTCCCATAACATCTTACATAGCCTTAGTCAGAATTTTAAGAATCGAGAAATTAACATGGGTACAATACCATTAGCAAACCTAAAGACCCTATTCAAACTCTATAATGGCAGTTTTTCCACTGATGTCATTTTTTCCCCCAAGAATCCCACTCAGCATAGTACATTGCACTTGTTATTTTTCCCTAATCTTCTGCAGTTTGCAACAGTTCCTCAGTCTATCTTGTTTCTCATGATCTTGATAACCCTGAAGAGTATTGATCAGTTATTTTGCTGAATGTCCCTCAGTTGGTGCCTGTCTGGTGTGTCTCATGATTGGACTGAGGTCATTCATTCCTGGTAGAAGGACCCCAGAAATGGCGCCTTGCCTTTTTCAGTATATTGTATCACTGGGCTCATGATGTCTGTGTCATTTCTGGTGCTACTAATTTTGATGACTTGGTAATGGTGGTTGTTGCTGGGCTTTTCCATTATGCAAGGGGAAACTAGATGAGGAGCAGGATATTTGTGTGGTCAAAGTGTCTCCCTACAAACTGCTCCTGGTTGTAATTATAAAGTAGAAAAATCAAGCAAAACACCTGACTGAGTGACCAGAATTAATATTACCAGTGAGGGATAGATGGACATCACATGCTGGTGTGATACTATGAGAAGGACACAGTATCACCTGTGTTCTGACCGGGAATGTGTAAACACAGTGTGATCATGAGGAAATTACAAAATGAGGACTGTTCTATTTGGGAAAAAAGTTTGTATCTGGACTGTGCCATTAACTTGATAGTTTCAGTCTACCAATTAAAAGAAAAATTTTAAAGCCTTCCAAAACAGCAAGGATACATAATCTTATTTCGTCTACTTTTGTGTTTTAAAATGCACTTTTAAAAATTGGGTGATGGGCATTAAGGAGGGCACATAATGTAATGAGCACTGGGTATTACATAAGATTAATGAATCACTGACCTCTACCTCTGAAACCAATAATATATTACATGGTAATTAATTGAATTTAAGTTAAAGAAACAGGAAAAAAAACCCAAAATTTTAGAAATGACGTTGGAAAATCTACAGAATTTTTTTCTCTTTCTTTTGAAAGGCCAAATATGAATTAGAAATTTGTGATGTATTATTTAAAAAACAGAAGTTAAGGGGCTCCTGGGTGGCTCAGTGGTTAAGCATCTGCCTTCAGCTCAGGGCGTGATCCCAGGGTCCTGGGATGGAGCCCCACATTGGGCTCCCTGCTCAGCAGGAAGCCTGCTTCTCCCTCTCCCACTCCCCTTGCTTGTGTTCCCTCTTTCACTGCCTCTCTCTCTCTGTCAAATAAATAAATAAAATCTTTAAAAAAAAATAGAAGTTAAAAAAGGAATTAAAATAAAATAAAATGAGAATAAAAGTTTTAAAAGAGTCGGGGTTTCTCAGCCTTAGCACTGTTCACATTTTGGACTGGATAATTCTTTGTTGAGTGCCATCCTGTGCCTTGTAGGGGGTTTTAGCAGCGTCCCTGGTCTTCTACATCAGCAGATCGTTGTACCCTTCTAGTTATGACAACTGAAAATGTCTCCAGGCATTGTCCAGTGTAGTCTGGGGGTGGGAGGAGGGACAGATTCAGCCCTGGTTGAGAACTACCCTTCTCTGAGGGCTGTGTCAAGGGCTGAGTATTCTGCTGGAGGTTCCAGGTGGAACAGTCAAGTACTTCCTTATTATGTATTTAAGAAGGGAGATACGGGGGCACCTGGGTGGCACAGCGGTTAAGCGTCTGCCTTCGGCTCAGGGTGTGATCCCAGCGTTCTGGGATCGAGCCCCACATCAGGCTCCTCCGCTATGAGCCTGCTTCTTCCTCTCCCACTCCCCCTGCTTGTGTTCCCTCTCTCGCTGGCTGTCTCTCTCTCTGTCAAATAAATAAATAAAATCTTTAAAAAAAAAAAAAAAAAAGAAGGGAGATACGGACTCCAGTCAGAAAGACCAGGCACGTGTAGTTGGGGAAGAGAACAAATTCACTGTTTTATTCGTCTTGGCTTCTGTGACACTCATGTCTCTGGATATTGTCAACCTCACCTCAGTTTTTGCTGGCTGCTGCTTCTCTTTTTAATCCTTGAATGTTGGTGTTTCTCCTCTCTTTACATCCCCCCCGAATGATCTCATATGTTCCCATCGAACTCTTTCTTCTCGAGCTCCATTTTGGCATATCCAGTTGACTACTTGGCATTTCCACTTGGATATCTTGAGAGTAGTGGTTCTGAGTGCCACATCGATTTGCTAAATCAAAAACTGGGGCCTTGCAATTTGTTTTTACAAGCCCTGTGGGAGATTTACATGCTTAATACCAAGTTTTCACCATGTCAGTGACTGATACCACTATCTACCCAGTTAGTTGCTTAAGCCGGAAATGTAAGAGTCCTCCTTGATTTCTCTTTCTTCGTCATCACACCCTTTTCACTTCTAAACCATGAGGAAGTCTGTCTCAGTCTGTTCAGGCTGCCGAAAGAAAATATGGCAGACTGGGTGGCTTATAAATGAACATTTATTTCTCATGGTTCTGGAGGCTAGAAGTTGGAGATGAGAGTGCCAGTGTGGTCAGATGAAGGCCCTCTTCTGGGTTGTAGACTTCATGTTGTATTCTCACACGGTGGAAGGGGCTAGGGAGCTCTGTGGGATCTCTTATAAGGGGACTAATCCCATTCATGAGAGTTCTGCCCTCATGACCTAATCATCTCCAAAGTTCCCACCTCCAAATACTATCACATCGGGCACTAGGACTCCAGCATGTGAATTTGTGGGGGGACATAAACATTCAGACCACAGCAAAGTCCTGTTAATTCGAGCTCTCAGATTTGTCTTTAGTCTACTTTTCTTCAACTTCTTTATTAGTTTGCCAGGGCTGCTGATTATAAAATTACTACAAACGGAGTGGCTTAAACAATCAAAATTTATTTTTATAGTTCTGGAGATTCGAAGTCCAAGATCGAAGTGCTGGCGGCGTTGGTTTCTTTGAGGCTGTGAGAATCTCACCTAGCCTCCGGTGGTTTGCTCACCGTCTTTGGCGTTCCTGAGCTTCTGTCACCCTGCTCTCTGCTTTCATTTTCACAGGGCACACTTGTTGTGTATGTCTCTGTGTCCAGGATTCCCCTTCCTAGAAGGAGTCTTTCGCACCAACCGTAATGACCTCAACTTAAGTAATTACATTTGCAACAGCCCTATTTTCAGATAGGGTCACATTCTGAGGTCCTGGGGGTTAGAACTCCAACATGAATTTGGGGGGGGGCACAGTTCAACCAGTAATATCTCCCCTGCTATTTGGGCTAGGCCACTATCATCCCCCACTTTTGAGTACTGTAGCAGTCTCCTAACGTATCCCTATTTCACTCTTAAGCCCCCCACAAGCCATTCTTTACATAAGGAGCAAGACTGACTTAAAAAAAAAAAAAAAGTGTCCTATCACTATGCTCTTTTCCCTTCAGTAAGTTCTGTTGTACTTAGACAATTGTAGAATGAAGATACGAATAAATTTCAGTCTTCACAGCCCAGCGTCATGTTAAATTCTACCCTCCTCTATCTAAATCAATGATATTTGTGATACCTGAAATCTCTGAAGGGTATGAACCTGACAGATGATTCGTACTAGGAATTTAGGTCCTTGCGGTAGAGAAATTGTTGCCAGAAACTTGTAGCTTTTTCTTTCTTTGATTGCAGTTGGCTAATCTCCTTCAGAATCAGGCAGTGAAAGGAAGAGCTGCCGGAGCACTCCTGCGAGCCATCTTCAAAGGTAATAATTCATGCCACTTCTCCGCACCTCGGTTGGTTAGTAGATTTATTTACTTTGGGTACATATTGCTGCTTTTCTTACTGTTGGAAGCCACACTGAGACTTTTCTGTGTTACGGGGATTTTATAAAATCAACTAAAGCAGCAGTCTCCTGTCTTGTGGACTCAAGTAATTTTACTTAAAGGGATTGAAGTAGGTACTTGAGATTGTATCGCTGGTTTGGGGGCCTACAAAGGATGCATTTCATAAAATTTACTTTACTTGCTTTTAAAATTGTGGAGAACAGCAACGTTTAGTACTTAACCTGTGCCTAACAAGGGGCAGAGGAGTTCTGGGGTTCAATGACTTGGAATATCTTGGTTGACTTCTGTGTTACTTTCCCACCAGCGCTGAGTGAGGCTGATGATTTCTCCATATCCTTGTCAACACTCGCTACTGTCTTTTTCACTGTAGCCGTCCTAGGGAGTGTGAAGTGGTATCTCGCTGTTTTGATGTGCATTTCCCTGGTGGTTGATGATGTCGAGCCTCCCTTCATGTGCTTACCAGCCATTTGTATATCTTCTTCGGAGAACTAGCTACTCAGATCATTTGCACTTTTAAAAATTGGGTTGTCTTTTTATTATTGAGTTATAATCTTTATATGTTCTAGATACCTATCTCTTATGATTTGCAAAGATTTTCTCCCATTCTGGGTTGTTTTTCACTTTTTTGACAGGATGCTTTGAAGCACAAAGTTTTTTGATGTTCATTTTGTTTTCTTACAGCTTGTGCTTTGGGTGTTTTATCTAAGAAAACCATTGCTTAGTCCAAAGTCATGAAGATTTAAACCTGTGTTTTCTTTTCAAAGTTTTATAGCCTTAGCTTTTACATTTAGATCTTTTTTTTTTTTTTTTTTTTTTTTTATTTTTTTTTTTTTTTTAAGATTTTATTTATTTATTCGACAGAGAGAGACAGCCAGCGAGAGAGGGAACACAAGCAGGGGGAGTGGGAGAGGAAGAAGCAGGCTCATAGCGGAGGAGCCTGATGTGGGACTCGATCCCATAACGCTGGGATCACGCCCTGAGCCAAAGGCAGACGATTAACCGCTGTGCCACCCAGGCGCCCCTACATTTAGATCTTTGATCCGTTTTATTTTGGTATAAGGTATGAGGTAGGAGTCCAGCTTCATCTTGTGTTTAGCAGCACTCTTGCTGAAAATCAGTTGCCCATAAATGTGAGGGTTTATACCTAGACTCACAGTTCTAGTCCCTTAATCTATATGTCTCCTTATGTCAGCACCACACTGTCGATTACTACAATGTTACAGAAAATTTTCAAATTGGGAAGTTTGAGTCCTCCAACTTTGTTTTTCTTTTTTAGGATTATTTTGGATATTCAGGGTCCCTTGTGTTTCCATATGAATTTTAAGATCAGCTTGTCAATTTCTGAAAAAAAAGGAAGCTGGGGTTTTAGTAAGGATTGTGTTGAATCTGTATATGCATTTGAGGGGCGCCTGGGTAGCGCAGTCGTTAAAGCGTCTGCCTTCGGCTCAGGGCGTGATCCTGGCGATCCGGGATCGAGTCCCACATCAGGCTCTTCTGCTATGAGCCTGCTTCTTCCTCTCCCACTCCCCCTGCTGTGTTCCCTCTCTCGCTGGCTGTCTCTCTGTCACATAAATAAATAAAATCTTAAAAAAAAAAAAAAAAAAAGAATATATGCATTTGAGAAGAACTGCTATCTTAGCATAAGTCTTCCATTACATGAACGTGGAATGTCTTTCCCTTTACTTAGGTTCTCTTTATTTCTTTCACTGATATTTTATAGTCTTCAGAATACAAGTCTTATACATACTTTTCTTAAATTTATTCCTAAGTATTCTATTTTTTGATGCTATTGTAAATGGAATTTTCTTAATTTAGTCCTCTAATCGTTTGTTGCTAGTATGTAGAAATGCAGTAGCCTTTATTAGGATTTTATTTTAAAATTTATTTGGAGAGAGGGAGAGAACGAGCAGGTGAGGGGATGGGCAGAGGGAGAGAGAGAATCTCAAGCAGGCTCCATAGTTAGTGCCGAGCTGGATGCAGGGCTCAATCTCAGGACCCTGAGATAAGATTTTATTTTTAAGTAATCTCAAAAGGGGCACCTGGGTGGCTCAGTCAGTTAAGTGTCTGCCTTCAGCTCGGGTCATGATCCTGGGACCCTGGGATAGAGCCCTGCATCAGACTCCCTGCTCAGCGGGGAGTCTGCTTCTCCCTCTTCCTCTGCCTGCCACTCCCCCTGCTTGTGCACTCTCTCTCCGTCAAATAAATAAAATCTTTTTTTAAAAAAAGGTCATCTCTACACCTAACATGGGACTCGAGCTCACGACCCTGACTGAGATCAAGAGCCGCATGTTCCTCCAACTGAGCCAGCCAGGTGCTGCTCTCTGATAATTTATTTTTTTGTGGATACTTGAGGTTTTTCTATAAACAAGATTATGTCATTTATGAATAGGGATAATTTTACTTGTATTTCAAACTGAATGCTTTTTTTTTTTTTTTAAGATTTTATTCATCTGAGAGAGCACTCAAGCAGGGGGGCGGGTGTGGAGGAAGGCAGAGGCAGAAGCAGGCTCCTTGCTGAGCAGGGAGCCCAACATGGGGCTCATCCCAGGACCCCGGGATCATGACCTGAGCTGAAGGCAGATGCTTAACCATCTGAGCCACCCAAGTGCCCCTCTTCTTAATTTTTGAAGAATAGTTTTTCTGGTTGTAGAATTCTTGGTTGACAGTCCTTTCAGCATTTTGACTATGTTATCCCATTTCCTTCTGCCTTTCAATGTTGTGGGGGGTTTTTTGTTGTTGTTTTTGTTTTCTTTTTGATGAGAATGCAGCTATTAATTGTATTGAATATCTGTTTCCCAGATGACTTGCTTCTCTCTTACTGCTTTTAAGGTTCTTTCTTTGTCTTTGACTTTTAAGGGTACAGTTCAGTGGCCCTAAATCCAGTAATTACTCTGTCTAGAATTCCAATACCATCTTGAATAGAAGTGGTAAAAGTGGGCATCCTTGTATTTTTCATGTTTTATGGAAATGCTTTCAATCTTTAATAATTGGGTATGATGTTAGTTGTGGGTTTTTCACATATGGCCTTTGCTATGATGAGATGTCTTTGATTTTGTTTGCTATTGTATGTCGAGGTGTACTTCTCTTGTGTTTATCATTGGAACTTACTGAGTTTCTTAAATGTGCAAATTAGTGTTCATTAAAATTGGGAAGTTTTTGGCCATTATGTCTTCTTTTTGCCCCTTCCTGTCTTTCGGGACTTTCATTATGTCTGTGTTAGCACTCACGATGATATCCCACGGGTCTTTGAGGCTCTGTTCATGTTTCTTCTTTCTTTCTGTCCCTCAGACTGGATAATCTCAGTGCCTCTATCTTTGAGTTCTCTGGTTCTTTCTTCCACCAAGTCAGATCTCCTGTTGAGACTTTATTGTGGATTTTTCAGCTCAATTATTGTACTTTTCAATTTCAGAATTTTTATTATTTACAATTTTTTTTCATATTTATTTGAGAGAGAGAGAGAGAGCGAGTGAGCATGTGCACTGAGTGGGGGCGGGGTGGGGCGGGCAGAAGGAGAGAGAATCCTCAAGCCGACTCCACGCTGAGCGCAGAGCCTGATAAAGGGCTCAATCTCATGATCCTGAGATCATGACCTGAGCTGAAATCGAGTCAGATGCTCAACCAACTAAGCCACCCAGGTGCCCCTACTTATTTACAATTTCTGTCTCTTTATTGATAGTCTCTATTTGTGAGACATTTCCTTTAGTTCTTTAGGCATCGTTTCCTTCTTTGAACATACTGAAAATAGCAGATTTAAAATCTTTGTCTAGTAATTTAACATCTAGGCTCTGTCAGGGACAGTTTCTATTCTCTTTTTTCCTGTGTATGGGCCATACTCTTGGGACATTTTAAATGATATTTTGTGGGAACTCTGGCAACCAGATACCATTCCCCTCTGCCAGGATTGTTGTTCTTGATGGTTTTCATTATTTTTGTCAGTTTTCTTACTGCTTTTATGGAGGAAAGGATTTTCTGAGGTCGTTATTATTCTGCCATTCCTGCTGACATGACTCAGTTATATTTTGAAGAGGAATATGTTAAAGACATTTAATTTGGGTTACTGGACCTGAAAAGGCTCTAAGGTATAAGAGAAGATATTTCTCCATTTGCACTATGAACTTGTTTTAAAAATTAATGATGTAGGTGGAAGAAGAAAAGATGACATTTCAGTCATCTGCCTAATTTATGTGCTTTTGTAAAGCTCCTAAATATTGCTGTTCTAAACATTAATCAGTAGTTTGATAATTCTACTTCTATATTAAACTATAATGTTTGTTTTTCCTGTTTGCTCTTCAGCTTTTTAAGATTTCTTCCTTTATTCTTTCTTTGTTTCTGTACCGCTCGTTAAAACAATAAGGTTCCCCCTGCTCTGAGGAAGCTGGAGCTCTTAGGAGACTTAAGATATACGTTTGTTGTATCCACTTAGTGGAATCAGGGGATTTGCAGAAAGAAGTAGCGTCTGAGATCATAGGATTACTAATGCTAGAGGTAAGATGGAAAACAAAATTTTTTGGTTTTGGGTAGATTTGGGGCCGGGGATTGTAGTTTGTTGAGGGAGTGTAAACTTAAATGTGCAAATCTAGTATAGTTCCTACTTATCAATAAGAACTACTGTTAAAAAACAGAATAGATGATGGATGGGCCATAAACCCATGTTTATGTTAATTTCTGATACACTGGACATCTGATATCTTTGAAGAGTATTTGAAAACATTGGAGAACTGATGGAGGATCCTGACCTTTGAAATCTTTTACAATTATAAGTTTGTACCAGAGCAGACGATTTCCAGGATCCCTTATAGTACCAGTTCTGGGTTTCAGTGCTATTACTATTAATTCAGCAAGAGACACTATTTGTGGAAAGAGATACCAAACATCTAGATTTCTGCTTAACATTTTCCTTATCCCATGAATGTTTAGGCTCACAATTTTCCAGGATCATTACTGGTTGAATTAGCCAAGGAGTTTGTTGGTGCTATCAAAGAGGGCAGCTTAACAAATGGAAAGTCTTTGGAGTTATTACCCGTTATTCTCACTGCCCTTGTTGCCAACAAGGAAAATCTGGATTATGGAAAAGGTAATTTTCTTCCAATTTTAGTGGCTTTTTTGCTAGTTAATCAAATTTATTTCTCAGTGTATTTTGCATTTCTAGGTGCACTGAGCGGGGAAGAATGTAAGAAGCAGTTGATTAACACCCTGTGTTCTGGCCGGTGAGTCTTACTAACGTGTAGCACTTTCTCAGACGTACAAGTGGCCAAAAAAAGGATTACTGTCTATTTCAGGAATTTGTATCACTAAGTCTTTTAGTCTGTTTTTTTGTTTGTAATATACAACTGTAAAACGATTTATGTAGTCCACGATGAATTTTTGAGAGATTATTTACTATATTTTCTGTTCTAAGACTATATTTACTTGACTGTTCATCTTAACGCAGTTTTGTCCTCTAGCATTATTTGGAGTCCCAAGGTCCTTAAGGCTGAGAAGTCACCCTGCTACTACATCTTTTATGTATTTTTTTAAATGAGTGGGATATATAAGTAGTGGTTGTGTCTTTAAGCCAGAAATATGGGAATCTACCCTAAGGAAAGACTCCAGCATAATAAGAAATCCTCATACATGAACATGTTCGACCCAGAAAATTATGACCCACTTAAGTATACAGTAATAGAGAGATGTAAGTTATGGTATGTAACCTACGTAAGTTAAGGTAGAGCCACTCCATGAAATTTAAACCCATTAAAAGTGAAATATAAAAAACCATCAAAGATGAAAAATCCTTACTACAGTCAGTGAAATAAAGAGAATACTAAGTTATGTAATACAGTGATTACATTTGGGTATGTTAAAAAGAAACAGAAGGGAGCACCCGAGATTACCTAAATCAGAAATAACAGCTTTTATGGTTCTTTACATAAGATCCTTAGCATACATAATTTTAAGTATGTCTCAGCTCATGTGTGCTTATCTATTTATTCATTCGTTTTTAAATTAAAAAAAATTTTTTTTAAGATTTTATTTTTAAGTAATCTCTATACCCAACATGGGGGTCAGACTCGACCCTGAGATCAAGAATCGCATGCTCCTCTAACTGAACCAGCCAGGCACCCCCATTTGTTTTTAATACCCTAAAGAGTTTATTCAATACACATTGTAATACACCTTGCATTTTTCATTTAACACATCTCTTCATGTCAGTATACACAACTCTACATCATTCTTTTTAATAGTTCCATATTATTCTGTTATAAATGGCTAATTTCTGATTGTTAAGAATGTTTTTTCCCCAATAAATAATATATGGTTACTTGGGTTTTTTGCTGTTATAAAAAGTGTTGCAGTGAACATCCTTACATATCTAGGTGACTTTGTAAGCGTGTACTTGGGATATATTTCTAATACTAATTTGAGGAGGGGGTGTCTGGTTATGTGCATTTTTAAACTTGATAAGTATTGCCAGCTTGTCTTTCCAGAAAGGTTATATCAGTATACACTCTCTAAAATAGTATGTGGAGAGCATTTGTTTCCCCAAAATTCCCAGCACTGAATATCACCAAACTTTGATTTTTGCAGTTTTATAGGTTAAAAGCTGTTATTTCATTGATTCTTTGATCTTGTTTTCCAGTAGTACCAAATCAAACTTGAAATGGCCTGAGTTTTTTTCCTTCCTTATTAATTTTACATAGTAATATGCAAATAAGTTAAATTGAGATAAACTTTCATATTCTTTGTCATTTTCTTGAACCAGATGGGATCAGCAATATGTAATCCAGCTCACCTCCATGTTCAAGTAAGCATCATTATTCCCTTTTCTCGTTTTACCCTGCTGTGTGAACTTGCCTGTAGAAATTGAAATTTAGCAACCCCAAACACTGCTCTCCCCCAAGTAAGAGTATTGGTACCTCTCTTTTCTGTTACAGGATTTTCGCCCTTCTTTTTTTTTTTTTTTTTTTTTTACTATAATTGCTTATTTAAAGTATAACTATGATTTTTTTTTCCAATATGACTTGACTTGTGTAAAGCTTTTGGCCCCCTTTAAGTTTCTCTCTCAGATAAAAGACAAGGAGGCAGTTATAATATTCTCATATCTCCCAAATTAGGCCATAGCTCTGGCCTTGAGAGTCTTTGATCCACAGGGATGTCCCTCTGACTGCAGAAGAGGTGGAGTTTGTGGTGGAAAAAGTGTTGAGGATGTTCTCCAAGTTGAATCTTCAAGAAATACCACCTCTGGTCTATCAGCTTCTGGTTCTCTCCTCAAAGGTATAAATAAAAAATAAATATATGTTTTTTAAACTCTAGTGGAATGATCAGGTAGGGCCATTCAGCTTATTCATACCCTTGATTTACATACTAGGGCATAGATGCTTTCATTTCATGTCTGATGATATGATGGGTAAAAGGGTCATGCTCCTCAGCCCAGGAAAACATACATGACTCTTGTACTCCCACATTCTGTGTGTGTGGGTGGGGGGTAGCAGAAGGGATAAAGATCTCAAAAAAGGGTGGACTGTCCAGCCTCTAACTGAAGTCTGACACTAAGATGCATTTCAAACTCAGTCTCAACATGAAAAAGTCTTCTGTAAATGCTTAGTGTGATTTTAGGTTGTAATTTACCTATGTAGGTTCATATTTGAGAATCCTCTAAGCTGAAAAGTACTTTAAGTTCAACTTGGTGATCTTGCTCTTATGGGGAGACCTTACCTATTTTGTGTTTTTTCAGGGAAGCAGAAGGAGGGCTTTGGAAGGAATCATAACTTTCTTCAATGAGCTAGATAAGCAGCACAATGAGGACCAGAGTGGTGATGAGTGAGTAATATAGTACAGAAATAAAATGATTTTGACAGATGCCCTTCTTGTGTGTTTTACTTCCTTGTTATTTAGCCTTTCAGTCCCTACCTTCACGTTAGCCGAGAACTTCCTAGTCCTCTCTGAGCTGCTCAGTACTAAAGCAGCCTCTTCACCTCCCTCATCTACAGCTCTCCAGGAGCATAGCAGTAATTGTCGTGTAAGTTGCAAGTTTATAAGCTGTTGATGAAGTTTCTACTCTGTACCAGGAACTATTTGGCCTTGGGACTATAGTGATGAACCAGTCAGCAAGGTCGCTGCTCTCAAAGAGTTTAAATGTTGGTGAGAAGAGAACAGAAAATAAATAAGAGAACTATTAGAAAGTGCTATGCAGCTGACTCAGATGGATGACATGATAGTGACAGTGTAGCTACTTTAGAGTGGGGGAGTCGGGGAAAACCTCTTGGAGAGGGTGTTACTTTAACTGAAGACGGAATGATAAGAACCACAATATGTAGATCAGGGAAAAGAACATTTTCAGTTAGTGGAGTAGTTAGTATGAATGCCAGACACAGCTTGGTATGTCTGAAAAAAGATTTTTTCTAAAGCAAGTATTTGTAGGGTGTTTACCTGTGCCAGGTGCTGTTCTAAGCTCTTAAACCTCACAACAGCCCTGTTTTGCCTCTACTTTATGCATGTGGAACCCGAGGCACAGAGAAATCAAGGAATATCCCAAGGTTATATAGCAGTGGAGCTGAGATTTTGATCAGGGCAGCTTGGCTCAGAGCTCATGCTGTTAATCTGATTGCAGCCTACCACTTCTACTGTAAGGTAACTTTTTGTTACGTGGCTTGAGCAATTGATTAGAAGGTGGTCTTATATACCGAGTTAGGAAGGACTGATGGAAAAGCAGGTGTAGGACGAAATAAGCTCAGTTTTAACTATGTTAAGTTTGAGATGTATTATTAGCTTCCCATTTGGAGGTATTAAGCAGACAGTCTAGAGCTAGAGGGAGAGGTCAGGACTGGAGATAAGAGACTGGAAAGAACTAAAACCATGGGATTGGATAGGGAATCCTAGGGAGATTGTGAAGAAAAAGAAACCCAAGACTAAGCTCAGAGGCATTCCACCATTTAAAGGGAGGATGAGCCAGCCAAAAAAAAAAGAAAGAAAAATTGGAGAAGAATTCATTGACCGTGCCCCAGAAGACAAGAGTGTGTTTCAAGAAAGAAGTGGTCAGTTGTGTCATATCTGCTGGGGTGTTAATTAAGATGGGACTTGATTATTGGTTTTGGCAACATAGAGGTCATTTGTAACCCTTGCAAGAATAGTCACATGGCATTGAGGGGAGTGGGTAGAGAGGGGCAGAAGCCTGGTTGAATTGGATTTAACTGAGAACAGGTAAAGAAGTGGAATTAATGATAATAGATATAATTCATGCTTTCAGGAAGTTTTGTTACAAAGAAGCAAGAAATGAGGTAGTAGAATTTACACTTCCTGCCTCCAGTGATGGTATGAGTTCAGCTTGAGTTGGTCTGCTTGTTCATCTGAGTATCTGCGCTCTTGTCTTTTGCTCAATCTGTAGCTCATACCCTTCTGTTGAATCTTTTAGGCTATTGGATCTTGTTACCGTGCCATCAGGCGAACTGCGTCATGTGGAAGGCACCATTATTCTACACATCGTGTTTGCCATCAAACTGGACTGTGAACTAGGCAGAGAACTCCTGAAACACCTAAAGGTAGCCCCGGACTCCTACGGTGATCCAGGAGCTCTTTATGAAACAGGGGTGTTTGAGCTCAAGCCTCTTTGATGCATGTTAATGACAGGAGACGAGTTGAAGCATTGTACGGTGGCTGTAGATCTAGAGGATGCCTTTTACTCTGAAAGTAGAAAATATATGTCACCACATTCTTAAGCAAGTTCCATTTTAAAACCATGCTTAAATGTTTGGGTGTTTAAAAAGAAAAAAAAAAGATGACTGTTCAGCAGGAAACTTAACGTTTAATCATACATAACTCCATCATCATTGTAGATGAGCTTCAACCTTGACCTCTGTTTCTCCATATAAGAATTGGGATAGTGCCTATTTCTAGTAGTCTCTTATGGAGTTTTGCGAAACCAAGTCATTCATCATTAAATATTTGCGAAGTAGTAAGATTAAAATTAGAAGTGTTTTGAACCCTTTTAAAGAAAAGTAGTATACAGATAAAAGACCTATTTTTTCCTATTTTTTCTTTTGGTTAAGACGGTGACCATCAGTTTTCTTCATTTGCAAAGATCTGTGTTTCCTTTTGTAGATAGAAAGTAATCCACGGGCTCATAATTTAGATCACGTGAAGATCTAGCAACGTTCCACGCAGTGGTTTTCGTTTTCCCAGCTACTGACAATTCTAAGCCTTAATCAGTTATTATACTGGGAGTTACAAAATGGTAGAATTAAAATAAAAAATTTCTAAGTCTATTATTCCTTCTACATTCTTAGCTGGCTTCCATGAAAAAAGCCTCCCCCCTCCTATATTTTTGAATATTGCTATGCACCCACTAACCTTTTTTAATTCCTTGTATTCATTATTCATTACTCCAAATGACCCATATTTGGCCAGTTGGATCCTTCAAGTTCGCGTCTGTGTCCTTCTGACGTGACCCTTTGAGCACTGCTATCCAAGGCTCCCCATCCATATGGATATCAGCCATTTCTCCAAGGAGCCCTGGGTCCCTTTTGTAGGAAAGGATATTCAAAGACCATGATGTGGAGCTAGACTTTAAAGCTTCTTTATCTCCTCAGTATCTGTTCACTCTTCTTTTTATTTAGGTTTATAGTAACTACATTATTGATCTTTCCAAAGAACGAGTTTTGTATTTTTTTTTTCAAGATATTATTTCAGAGCGAGCTAGCGCGCGCGCACATGTGCTCAAGCATGAGGGGGACGGAGAAGCCTGATCCTTGCTGAGCAGAGCCTGATGCGGGCTCGATCCCAGGACCCTGGGATCATGACCTGAGCTAAAGGCAGACGCTTAACCGACTGAGCCACCTGGACACCCTACCAGTTTTGATTTCTTGATCTACGCCACTGTATTATTTTTGTTTGTCGATTTTTTTGTTATTATTTTTGTTTATTGTCTTTTGGGTATCATTTCTTTCAGGCCTCAAAGACCTCTATTTTTTTAAACTTTATTGAGATACAACTTTTTTTTTTTAAGATTTTATTTATTTATATGACAGGCAGCAAGAGAGGAAACACAAGCAGGGGGAGTGGGAGAGGAAGAAGCAGGCTCCCAGCAGAGGAGCCTGATGCGGGGCTCGATCCCAGAACGCCGGGCTCATGCCCTGAGCCGAAGGCAGACCTTTAACGACTGAGCCACCCAGGCGCCCCTATTGAGATATAACTTTTTAATTTAAATTCAGTTTAGTGAACATATAATGTATTAGACTAGTTTCAGAGGTAAAATTAGTGATTCCTCAGTTGCATATGACACCCAGTGCTCATTACATCAACTGCCCTCCTTAGTGCCCATCACCCACCCAGTTACCCCATCCCCCCACACACCTCCCCTCCAGCAACCCTGTTTGTTTCCTAGAGTTAAGAGTCTCTTATGGTTTGCCTCCTTCTTTGTTTTCATCTTATTTTTCCTTCCCTTTCCTTATGTTCATCTGTTTTGTTTCTTAAATTCCACATGAGTGAAATCATATGGTATTTGTTCTTCTATGAGATATAATTTATAAAACATAAAATTCATCCATTTTAAGTTTACAATTTAGAGATTTTTCATAAGTTTACCTCGTGCAGCCATCACCATAATCCAAGTTTAGAACATTTTCGTCATGCTGTAAAATCCCTCATGCCCATTTATAGTAAATTCACATTCCCAGGCCACCACTAATCTACTCTCTCTATAGATTCTATGAACTAGACAGTTCATAGAAATGGAATTATATAATAAATGATCTTTTGTGTATGACTTTGATTTAGCATGATGTTTTCAAAGTTATCCATGTGTTGTAGCCTGTGTCAGTATTTCATTCTTTTTTCTTGTTTAATAGTATTAAATAAGAAATCTGTCAGTTGTTTTAGCTGTTCACCAGTTGACGGACATTTGAATTGTTTCTACTTCGGGGCTACTATGAATAATGCAGTTATGAACATTCATATGCAGGTCTTTGTGTGGACATATGTTTCACTTCTCTTGGATAGATACCTACAAGTGGAATTTCTGGGTTATGTGATAAATGTATATTTACGTTTTTAAGAAACTACCCAAGTGGCTATGTCATTTTACATTCCCACCAGCACGGTATGAGGGTTCCTGTTTCCCTGTATCCTCTCCAACATTTGTTATTGTCTGTCTTTTTTATCATAGCTGTTTCGGTGTGTATGAAACAGTATCTCACTGAGGTTTTGCTTTGCAGTCCCTAAAGACTGATAATTGAGCATTTTTTCGTGTGCTGATTAGCTGTTCTGATATCTTCTCTGGGAAAATGTCTCTATAAATCTTTTGCCCATTTTTTGATTGCGTGTCTTATTATTGAGTTTTAAGAATTCTTTATATATTCTAAGTCCTTCATCATGTATATAATTAGCAAGTATTTCTCCCAATCTTGGCTCATCTTTCTATGAGGTCCAGTTTATCAATTTTTTCTTACAGAGCTTATGCTTTTGGTATTATATCTAAGTAATCTTTGCCTAATCCAAAGTTTTAAAGATTTTCCAATATGTTTTGTTTTTAAAGTTTTGTAGTTTTGGGTCTTAAATTTAGGTTTCTGATCCATTTTAGGATCTGTATTCAGTAGGTTATGTTATACTTTTAAGATGTGAATGATGACTCCTTTTTGGTTTCTCTGTAGGCAGGACAGCAAGGAGATTTCAGTAACAGCATATGTCCCTTCAGCATTGCCCTCCTGCTCTCTGTAACAAGAATACAAAGATTTGAGGAACAGGTATTTATTAATGACTTTTTGCTTCCTCCTATAGTTGATAAGGAGTACAAGAGCCCTTTTTTAGCCCATTCTGCTAGCAGCAAATTCCTCTGTAAGGCATGTAGGCCCACGCTGTTTTCTGGGGGCTGCCCAGAGACTTGTTCAGGTACTTGGTTTATGCCTTTACTTCATATGGTGTGGTAAGCCAGGTGGTGAGTGGGAAGAAGAGTGGAAACATATCACACAGTCCAGGTGGCAAGAATGGGAAGTTTAGCTAGGAATTCACTAGTAGTTTTATTATGGTGCAGCTTTCTAAGAAATTATCCCTGATTGAGTTTAAATTAATGAGAGCAATGTAGTTCTAAGGATGGAAATATAAAATCCTTTACCCTTTTTTCTCATATGTGTGCCCTGATTGTGGGTAATATTAATATTGATTTTAGCCCTTTTCCTTTTTCTCTCTCTTTTTTTTTTTTCTTTTTTCAGAGAGGGAGAGAGTGAGGGGGGGTAGGGAGAGGGAGTGTGAGAGAATCTTTTTTTTTTTTTTTAAGATTTTCTTTGAGAAAGAGCAAGAGGGAGAAAAAGCACAAGCAGGGAGAGGGGCAGCGGGAAAGAGAGAAGCAGACTCCCCGCTAAGCATGGAGCCTGACATGGGCCTTGATCCTAGGACCCTGGGATCATGACCTGAGCCAAAGGCAGATGCTTAACTGAGCCACCCAGGTGCTCCAGAGCGAGAGAATCTTAAGCAGGCTCCACGCCCAGTGTGGGGCCCGACGTGGGGCTCCGTCTCACAACCCTGAGATCAGGACCTGAGCGGAAATCAAGAGTTGGACACTTAACCAACTGAGCCACCCAGACACCCCAGCCCTTTTTCTTAAGGAATACCTACCTGTCTTCAACTCTTTTAAGTGCGCACTGGAAGTCGTAATTTTTATATCATACTCATCTAGTAAAACGGCCGTCTTAGGGATGTAAGTGTATGGCAGCAAGTAGGAACAGTTAACAGAGTTAAGATTCTGTAGCATCGGCTCTCATTTTTTGCTTCATTTTCCTGTTTCTTTCATTATATTAGGTGTTTGACCTTTTAAAAGCTTCGGTTGTAAAAAGCTTTAAGGATCTTCAGCTTCTCCAAGGCTCAAAATTTCTTCAGAATCTAGTCCCTCATAGGTCATGTGTTTCAACCATGATCTTGGAAGTTGTAAAGAATAGGTGAGTTCATGAACCAAACCCCAGTGGGTTCACAAGGTATTTAGTGTTGGAAAATACAATGTGATTCCATACTTGGGGTTCATCAGAGAAAATTGATGACTATGGCTGTTGACTTCACATATCAAGGTTTAATCCCTTGAAATTGGTCAAGCAAGCTTTTCCCATATCGAAAAATCCTTAAATCCCAAGGCTTGATTTCTTGGCCACCTTGATAGCAAGAATACAAAACTAAAGTGGGTGCCTTTGATCCTGTCATGATATTACACTTCTTTCTTGGTCTGAGTCTTCATTGGCTTTTTAGGTGAGTAAAAAAACATTAAAAGTTTTATTTACTTTTACTGTTGAAGTTTGGGGCTGATGGATGAAACTAAATTAGCAGTTTTGGACAAATCCATTTTATTTTATTTTTTATTTTTTAAAGATTTTATTTATTTATTTGAGAGAGAACATGAGTGAGGGAGAGTGGCAGAGGGGGAGAAGCAGATTCCATGCCAAGCAGGAGCCCAATGTGGGGCTTGATCCCAGGACCCTGAGATCATGACCTGAGCCAAAGGCAGATGCTCAACTGACTGAGCCACCCAGGTGTCCCTAGACAAATCCATTTTAAACCAAATTGAAAAGATTGGTAACTACACTGGTTTTTATTTTAATTTCAAGATACACATTAGCTGTTGTAACTGTCTTTACTGTGTCATATTTGCTTTGTGGATCGAATGTTTTAAAGCTTTATAATTTAAGCCATAATCTGAGGTAAATCTCATTCCACGTCCTGGAATTCTCATTTAGATTGAATTTACACGAGGTTGGCACATAAGGCAAATTTCAGACTAGAATCCTTTGTTTCTGAGTGGTTTACCCATTGATAGGCTTTAAAGCTCCTTTATCTTCTCTGTATCTGGTTATTCTTTTTCCTGAGGTTTATAGTTGTATCTCCTGTATTTTCCCAACCTGGTCTCTTCAGTTTGGGCTAAAGATACAGGCATATTAGCTAGCCAGGAAATTCCTAGAAAGCTGCCCTTCTGGAAGTCCCAGTCAGCCATAGGACCTGGAATCCTATCTCCATCTATAGTTAGAGTGGGTTTCACTGTTAACACCAGGTAGGACCAAACCTCAGTGGGGAGGGATTTGGAGAATATTACTAGACTCCCTTAAATAAGCAGATGGTTAATTATACATGCTTGCCCCAGTCAGTTAACCTCATGTGATTAAATTTTTGGACCCCCCCCCACCACATTTTAGTGGTATTGTATTTAGACTTAGACTTGCCTGTTAGTGTGTATTTAGTAGAGTTGATTTTTCACATTTCTCCTGTAACACAGTATATTTCTGGAAAACCTGTTTTTTAAAATTAACACTCTAAAAATGACGGGGTGCTTGTGGGGAAGATAGGGCTGAGCAGACTTATATTTGACATTATAACCAGAGCATTAAGATTTTTTTTTTTTAGATATAACTGACATATAACATTATATTAGTTTTAGGTGTACAACATAATGATTCATTGTTCATGTAGTAAAATGATGACCACAATAAGTCTAGTTAATATCCGATGTGTTTTTTTAAGTATAATCAACGTGCAATGTTATATTAGTTTTAGGCGTAGAGCATACTGATTTGATGATTTTGTACGTTGCTCATTGCTCACCATAAATGTATTCACCATCTGTCACCATAGAACCATACACCATACAAAGTGGTAGGATATTATTATTATTATGGACTATTCCCTGTGCTATTCTTCTCCTCTCTGTGACTTACTTATTTTATAACTGGAATTTCCTCTTAATCCCCTTTATCTATTTCTTCATAGCCAAGATATGAAAGCAACCCAAGTGTCCATCAAGAGATGAATGGAGAAAGAAAATATGACACATACACAAACACTGAAATATCACTCAGCCATGAGAAGGAATGACGTGATATATTCTTTTTTTCCACATTTTTTTTTAAGATTGATTGATTTTAGAGAGCACGTGAAAGGGAGAGAGAGAGAAGGTCTTTTTTTGTTGTTCTGTTTTGTTTTGAGGGACAGAAAGTGTTAGGAAGACTCCACACTGAGTGTGGAGCCTGACTCGGGGTTGATATCATGACCTGAGCAAAAACCAAGAGCTGGAAGCTTAACTGACTGAGCCACCCAGGTGCCCTTCCCATATATTCTTTTTTTTTTTTTTTTTTTTAATATTCTGTTAGTCACCATACAGTACATCCTTAGTTTTTGACGTGGTGTCCCGTGAGTCATTGTTTGCGTATAACACCCGGTGCTCCATGCAATACATGCCCTCCTCAATACCCATCACTGGCCTAGCCCAATCCCCTCACCCCCCCTCCCCATATATTCTTAACATAAATGTTCTGCTACAGTAAATTATGAGACTTTACCTTAAATAAGTTGTGGTGACCTGGACAGGCACAGTAAGGGAGTGTTGAGGCTGAATTCTGGAGACTAGAACCAAATGCACAAATATTGGGGAGAACCACACAATAAACACCTCAGAGATATTGGTTTGCATGTGGCCTAAGCCAAAAGGAAGAAAACAGGCTGGGGCACCTCCGTGGCTCAATCAGTGAAGCATCTGCCTTTGGCTCAGGTCATGATCCCAGGGTCCTGGGATCGAGCCCCAAGTCAGGCTCCCTGCTCAGTGGAGAGTCTGCTTCTCCCTCTCCCTCTGCTTCTCCCCCAGCTTGTGCTCACTCTCTCTCTCCCTCTCAAATAAATAAAATCTTAAAAAAAAAAAAAAAAAAAAAAAACAGGCTAAGGGGCATCATGAACAGTAGTCCTGTATTCCTCTATGGTTTGCTGTATTCAGTTCTGTTGATACACTTTGTGTTTACCTGCAGATACTTGGAGGTACAGAACATTAAGTGTACTAGGAAAAAATCACCTGTGAACCAGTTCAGCTTCCAGGTTATGTTTACTTCCCTAGTTAACAATTGTGTCTGAGCTCTTTCCTGTTACAGATAGACATTTTGTAGCAAATGGACTATAATTGTCTCTTTTCTCCAAGATTAGAACCTTATTTAGATTTTGTAGTAAATTTTACTGGTTTCTTTGCTTATGTTTATCTTTTGAATCTCGTATTTTTCTCTTGGAAAGATACCATTAGTATGTAATTTTTGCTATAATCCTTTCTGATATGATTTATGGATAGTAAACTTTCTGAGTCTTGTCATCTCTGATGTCTTGATTTTGCCCTCCCACTGAACAGTAGTTTGACCAGGTATAAAATTTTAAGTTTATAATCATTTTTCATTGTCTTTTTGCATCTAGAATTACTGATAAAAAGGCTAATGATTATCTGACTCTTTGTACTATTGTAGATAACCTGTTCTTTTCTTCATGGGAACCTGTAAGACTTCATTTCTATTTTTGATATTCTGAAATTTAACACAATTTATATAAGTACCTTTTTAAGTCATTTCTGCTTGATACCTGTTGTGACCTTTCATTTATAAGGATTCGTGTCTTTCCTAAACTGTTTTTCTCCTTATTTTCTTTAATTAATTTCTTCCCTTTTTTTTCATCTCCATTCTCTCCTGTTAGCTGTTGGGATGTCTTTGTATTCCGTGTCTCAATTTTTCTTTCAAGCTTTTCATATTTTTGTCTTTTTATGTGAAATTCTACAAAAATCTTAGTTCTTTTATTTCATTCATTTGCTCTTAGCCCTGTTTATTTTACTCTTAGATTTATCTGTTGAGTTTTCACACTCTAGCAATCATGTTTTTCATTTCTAAAATTTCCAGTTGGTTCTTTTTTCATGCCAGTCTGTTTTTTGTTTCATGATCTAATATTCTCATTTAAGGATATTTATTAGACTTCTAAAATCTCCTTTTTGTTCCATTAACCTTTTCCCTCAGGTATTAGTTCTCTTCATTGAGTTTTGTTGCTTCTCTTTCAAGGTGGTCTTTTTTTCTTATATTTGGTGATTATTGGTTGTCTCCTAATTGTTGCTGGTGATTGCCGTTAGTTTGTCTGAGAGTGCCATATTGTGGGATACGGTGTACCTCTGCCGTGAAGGTGGTGGTAGGATATGCCAAGGGCTGACCTCCCTAACTGTCAGCATGTTGCATACTCAGAGTGCTTCTCTGCCTCTGAGGCCCGAGCTCCTCGACTCACAGATCCCACCTAAGTATAGCCTCATTGTTACTCACTTCTTGCCATAACTGGGGGTGCACTGGGCTGTTGGAGAAGAAGGTCCAGAAGGATGCTGTGTACCTGACTGTTCATGCTGGGGAATTCCAGCCAGTCACCCCACAGTGGCCCCAGGGTCCCTTCCAGGTCCCAGCACATCTGCCTTTGGTAGCTGCTTTTGAAGCCACGCCGTCGTTTTGCACTCTGGTCTGAGGCTTCATCTTTCATTCTTGTGTTACATTTCTTTCACTTTTTAAGGATTCTTTATAATTTCTAGTCAGTCAAAAACACCTTATTTTTCCCCATTGTTATGGATTGTGTAAGTGCACCGTATATAGGCGCACACATACAGACGTGTGTATCTTTTCGGCCATTCGTGGGTTTTGGGGGGTGCGAAGAATAGAGCATGTGCTCAGGCTGTTATCTTGATCCCAGATCTCCAGTGTGTGAATATTATTAAAATCTGTTGAAATGTAATGAGAATCTGTTCACAACTGTCTCCTTTATTCTTTAATGCTGAATTTATTATAATTTGTTGCTGTTTAGCAAGTAGAAATGATACAGAGGTTATTATAAGCATAGCATTTCCTCTACTGTGGGTATCCCCGAGGATTCTACTGCTGTGCAAAAGGTTATTTGTAGGTTTGGCTCATTGCTTTTGAAACCAGATCATGCATTGATTCGTACTATAAATATGAATATGATATAAATATGTGAATATATAAATTTGAATATAAATATTCCTGCTATAAATATTTACCGTGTGCCCTCTAAATGTTAGTCTTAATGCGAGTCTGTATGGGTAAAAATACAACTACAAGATGGTCTCTACCATAGAGAAACTCATTCTGGGGAGGGGGGCAAACTTGTGTGTATAGAATATAAGTGTCGTTAGTGTCATGGGGGAAATAAAAGAAGCAGCAATTAGCTTCCAGTCATGAAATCTTGAATGGAAATGTGTAATGGTCGGTACATTGAAATATTCCCGCTTCGTCTGTATGTTTTTGAACATTCTGTAGTTTCTGGATTTTCCCAGTGTTCTGTCAGTTGGAATACTAACAAGAATTCAGAATTCTGACAGATAAGGATGCATGGAAAGAAAAGGTTCATGTGAATGATGTTGGTGATCTAGGTCAAATTTGGGAAATGTGTAACATGACAGTGAGTATTATAAAGGTAAGGTATCTTCCTAAGTTTTTCTTTTTAACTCAGCTTTGTTTTCTTGCAGTGTTCATAGTTGGGATCATGTTACTCAGGGCCTGGTAGAACTTGGCTTCATTTTAATGGATTCATATGGGCCAAAGAAGATTCTTGATGGAAAAAGTAGTGAAACCAGCTCAGGTCTTTCAAAAATACCAAACCAGCATGCATGTAAGCTGGGTGCTAATATCCTGTTGGAAACTTTTAAGGTGAGTCTCTAGTTCGGCAACCATTCCCTAATTCTGTAAAACTGTATTATAAGCAGGGCATGACATTTGCTTGGGAGCTTGGAGGACAAGGAAATTTGAGTATGCAGCCGTTTCCAGGAACAGAGGTTGGGATAGTAATTGAAACATGACATCTAGCCTGATGGAATATTTGCTTTTTCATCCTTTATTTATATGAGGTTTTCATTTATTTTAATTTCTCCTTTTTCTGTTTCTTAGAAGTTTGAATATAAATTAGCTTTTCATGATTTCCTCTTCTTCCTCCAGTAGTAAATCATTTTTGATCATTTTCTGTTTTGGGGGGTGCTTTTGGATGCTATTGCCTTTTATAAAAAAATAATCTTTTAGGTCGCTGTAGAACATCAGGCTTGAAGAATCATGCTTATTGGTTCATTGTTTTTGAAGAAACCAAAATAGTTCTTAACATTTTTAAAGTCATTACCATATAATGACTGTCATTTCAATCTTAATTTCTGAAACAGCTTTCAAAAATACATTTCCTTTCAATTAAAACAAAAGCTAGGTTATGTCTGAGGCTAAACAACTTTGCTAATGGTTCATCTACGTCATTTTCTTGACTTCGAATTAATGTAGCTACATGCCAAAAGTGTCTGCTGAAAATGTTATTGGGAGGCTCATTTGAATGTGTATCTAGTGTTCTGATCCAGAACTACGAAGTGAATGTATAATAGTCCTCGAGAGTTGTGTGTTAGGTGATATAAATGACCCTTTTAAATAGTAATCTGATTAAAAGAGTAAGAGATTTTAATATTTTTTAAAATTGTTTTTCTAAAACTAGTGAGGTTCTCTTTGGTTTCACACAGATGTTGTCTTGGTCAAGGCATCTGTAAAGCATGTAATTTACTACTACTGATCTAGTGTTAGTCTGAGGTCTGAAAGAAATTAGTCTGTACCTTAAAATAATCAAGTCGAGGTAAGAATTTTAATGAAAATTCTAGTGAAAATTCAAAACAAGTCTTTTTTTTTTTTTTTAAGGTGACTACTGTGCTTCCAGAAACTGGAGAAGGGTTTGGTGAAGGTTTTTGGGATTTCCAGAAATTTTCATAGGCATTTAAATTTTAAGATGAAAGTCATGCATAGCATAATGTCAGAAATAAGGGTTTGGCATGTAATGGATACCTAAGTAGAATTATTCCTGTTTGGTGCTGAATCTAACACATCAGTACTTTCATATGAGCTCTCTTTTAGGCTAATGAGCATGGTAGTTTGCCCTGCTGATGAATCTTCTGAGCACAGAATAAGGATAGAATTGAGTGACTGTATCATTCTAGATGATTCGCAGTGTATTTGTCTTTGAAATAAACGGTCAAGTTGTATCCATATCCAAACTGTTCCTCATTCTGCCTGACCTAAATTGATGCAGTTGTAAGCTGAAGGTCACCATGGGATATGTTATTGACTGTTCTGTTCTTTTTAGATCCATGAGATGATCAGACAAGAAATTCTGGAGCAAGTACTCAACAGGGTTGTTACCAGAGCATCCTCTCCCATCAGTCATTTCTTAGGTCAGTTCTTAGAACTGTGGAAGAGTGAAAAGGTGTGAAAGTTCTAAGGAATATCTTTGTGTAAATATCATACTGTTTTGGTCCTGCAATTTTTTTTTTTTTTTTAAATAGGCTCCATGCCCAGTGTGGAACCCAATGCAGGGCTTGAACTCACAATGCTGAGATCAAGACCTGAGTTGAGATCAAGAGTCAGACTCTTATCCAACTGAGCCATGCAGGCACCGTGGTCCTGGAAAAAAATTTTTAATGATGCAGTATTTTAATGCAGTATCTTTGATTATGATGCCCATGAGACATAAGTCCATTTACATTGTGGTCGTCAAGAAGGAAAGGAGTATATAACTAATGAGTAAAACTTGTATCTTTCATCAGCTCTCTCTCTTCTGTTTTTACTGTTTCTCTAGTGAGTGTCGTCCTTATGCTGCAACTCATTGACCTCCTATCTCCTTAACCCTTGACGTTTGGCTTCAGTACTCTTTGTATTTTAATACATATCTTCTTTTTTTTTTTTTTTTTTAAGATTTTATTTATTTATTTGACAGAGGGACAGCCAGCGAGAGAGGGAACACAAGCTAGGGGAGTGGGAGAGGAAGAAGCAGGCTCCCAGCAGAGGAGCCTGATATGGGGCTCGATCCCAGAACGCCGGGATCACGCCCTGGGCCGAAGGCAGACACTTAACAACTGAGCCACCCAGGCACCTCTTTAATACATATCTTCTAATGCCGAATCCACTGGTCTTTTCTTAGCCACCAACTTTCCTAATTTCTCTATCATTCAACACCGTTTATAACTCCCCCCTGAAACTTTCTTAGATAGGTTCTCTGGTAACTAACAGTTTGCTTCTTCTTTTTTTTTTTTTTTTTTTTTTAAGATTTTATTTATTTATTTGACAGAGATAGAGACAGCTAGCGAGAGAGGGAACACAAGCAGGGGGAGTGGGAGAGGAAGAAGCAGGCTCCTAGCGGAGGAGCCTGATGTGGGGCTCGATCCCAGAACGCCGGGATCACGCCGTGAGCCGAAGACAGGCACTTAACCGCTGTGCCACCCAGGCGCCCCTAACAGTTTGCTTCTTACCCTGTGTGTGATCAGTTCTTCTCTTCTTCCTTTAGTGGTTCCTTTTCTTCTACCCTTCAGCATGAAGATTCTGAAAAGTTCAGTACTTGACACTTTATTCTACTTTTTTCCCCTTCTTTACAGCTTTATTGAAGTACAGTAATCTCTACATATTTAAAGTCTAACGGTTTGATGACTTGACATGCGTACAGCTGTGAAACCATCTGCACGATGAAGGTGACATATCACCCGCAGAGGTTTCCTGGTGCCTCTTCATAATTCTTTCCTCCAACCCACTCTTCCTCCCCACCTCCTGTCTCCAGTCGAGTCTGCTTTCTGTCTGTAAATTAAATGCCATTTTTTGAATTTTATGTAAATGGAATCCCGTATGCACTCCTGTTTTTGTCTGGCTTCTTTCACTCAGCATAATTCTTGTGAGATTTTTCCATGGTTGTTGCATGGATCAGTAGTTGGTCACTTTTTATTATTAGCAGTACTACCTGGTGAGAATATAACCTCAATTTGTTTATTCATTCGCCTGTGGACAGGTTATGTAGGTTGTTGCTGGTTTGGGACTATTATGAATAAAGCTGCTATGAACATTCACGTATAAGTCTTTCTGAGGAAATATGCTTTCATTTCTCTTGGGAAAATACCTGGTAGTGGAATGGGAGCATCATATGGGAGATCTATGTCTAATGGTTTAAGAAACTGCCAGACTGTTTTCCAAAGTGGTTGTACCACTTTACATTTCTACCAGCAGTGTTGCTAGTCACTCCACATCGTGACCAATACTTGGTATGGTTAGTCATTTTAATTTTAGTCATTCTGATAGGTGCATGATAGTATCTCATCATGGTTTTCACATGTCTGTTCAGATCTTTTGGTCCACTTTTTAAAATTGAGTTGTTTGCCCCCTTATTACTGAGTTGTGAAAGTTCTTTATATGTTCTGAATACAAGTCCTTTGTCAGATGTGTGTTTTGCAAATACTTTTCTGGTTTGTGGTTTGACTGAATGTTTGTAACAGTGTCATTTGAAGAGCAAGTATTTTTAATTTATCAGTTATCAATTTATCGGTTTCTTTTTATAGTTTCTGCTTTTCGTGTCATGTATTAATCCTTGCCTAAACCCAAGATCACTGAGATTCGCTGAGATTTTTTCCTATATTTTCTACTAGAAGCTTTATAGTTATAGCTCTTATACTTAGCTTTATGATCCATTTTTGTTAAATTTTATATATGGTGTAGAGTAACTGTCCCCCCCACCCTTTGGCTATTCAGTTGCTCCAGCACAACTTTTTAAAAAGGTTATCTTGGCATTACCATGGAATCTTGGAATTATATGGCATCCTTGCTGAAATCAACCAACCATATGTATGTGGGTCTATTTTAGGAATCTTCTGTTCCAGGGATCTGTTATTGTCTTGATTAATATACCTTTGTAATAAGTCTTAAAATCAAATAGTGTAAATCTTTCAGCTTTGTTCTTTTTCAAAATAGTTTTGGCTAATCTAGGTGCTTTGCATTTCAAAGTAAGTTGTAGAATTAACTTGTCAATTTTTATAATAGACCTGCTCAGGTTTGATTGAGCTTGCCTTGATTCGATGGGTCAGTTTGGGAGACAATTGGCATCTTAACAATACTGAGTCTTCTAACCCATCCATGAACATAATAGATCTCTCCATCTATATAGGTCTTCTGTAATTTCTTTTAGCGATGTTTGTAGACTTCAGTATGAATCTTGCATATCTTTTGTCAGCTTTATCCCTAAGTATTTCATTTTTTTGATGCTATTGTACGTGATATTTTTTAAATTTCAATTTCTAATTGTTAACTGTCAGCATGTAAAAATGGTTGCTTTTTTATGCTGATCTTATATTCTGCAACATTGCTAAACCCACTTTATTAGTTATAATTAATTTTTGGCAGTTCTGTAGGATTTTCTACATAGAAATCATGTTACCTGCAAATCAAAACATTCCTAATATCAGTAATTTGCATCTTCTTTTCTTTATCAGTTTGGCTTAGAGACTTGTCAGTTTTACTGATCTTTCAAAGAATGAGCTTCTGGTTTGAATTCTTTCCATTGTTTTCTATTTGCAATTTCATTGATTTCTGCTTATTTCTTCTTATTTTTTTTTAAATTTCATTTATTTACTTGAGAGAGAAAAAAAAGCACAAGCAGGGGAAGGAGCAGAGGGAGAGTGAGGGGAAAGAATCTCAAGCAGACTCTGTGCTGAGCTTGGAGCCTGACACAGGGCTTGATCCCATGACCCTGAGATCATGACCTGAGCCAAAACCAAGAATTGGATTCTTAACAGACTGAGCCACCCAGACACCCCTCTGCTTCTTATTTCTTACCTTTTGCTTGCTTTGGGTTTATTTTGCTCTTGTAAGTGGTTGAAAAAAATCAAAAGAAGAATATTTCATGTCACGTGAAAAATTTAGATTTCAGAGTTCATAAAGTACAGTATTATTGGAATATAGCCAAGCTTAATCATTTATGTGTTTTCTATCTTGCTCTTACATTATACCAACAGAGTTGAGTAGTTGTTATTTATACCATGTGGCCCATGAAGCCTAAAATAGTTACTATCTGGCCCTTTACAGAAAAAGTGTACCAACTTGTGGTCTGTTATATTTGCCTGGATGTTTACATTGCTTTTTCTTCCTTCCTGATGTTCCAAGTTTCGTTTTGTTTATGTGAAGGGTTTTAACTAACATTTGTTTAATAAAAACAGGGCTGTTCAGGTTATCTAAATCTTCTGGGTGAACATTGGTAGTTTGTGTCTTTCAAGGAATTTAACCATTTCATCTGGTTTATCAACTTTATTGCCATGAAGTGTAGGGAATATTCCTTTTAACGACTGTAGGTTCTGTACCGATGTCCCCTTTCTCATTCCTGACAGCCGTGAGGTGCATCTTCTTTTTCCTTATAGCTGAAGGCAAAAGATTATCAATTTTATTCATCTTAAAAACCCAGCTTTTGATTTCACTGAATTTCTCTATGTTTTTGTTTTTAGTTTTGTTTATTTCTGCTCTTTTTTGTTTCCTTTCTACTGCTCACTTTGGGTTTAATCTGTGCTTTTTTTGGTCAGAAGCTTAGGTAATAAATTTGAGACTTTTTTTTTTCTAATACAAGCATTAAACTGTAAATTTCCATCAAAAATTGCCTTAGCTACATCCCATAAATTTTGTTATTAATTTTCATTCGGGTCCAAATACTTTTTAATTTCCCTTGTGATTTGTTCTTTAACCTGTGTGTTTGGAAGTATGTTGTTTAGCTTTTGAATATTTGGAGATTTTCCAGGTATTTTTCTGTTGTTGATTTCTAATTTGTGGTTATAAAACATACAGTCTATATGACATGACTTTTTTTTAGTTTACTTATTTATTTAGGTAATCTCTATCCCCGGCGTGGAGTCCAAACTCAAAACCCCAAGATCAAGAGTCAGATGCTCTTGTGATGGAGTCAGCCAGGCACCCCTATGACATGAATTTTTAAAAATTTATTGAGACTTGTTTCATTCTCAGAATATGGTCCATTTTAAAAAATGTTCTATGTGCTTTTGCAAAGAATATGTATTCTGCTGTTATTAGGTACAGTTTTCCATAACTCAGGTGATTGAAATCTTTTGTATCCTTACAGATTTTCTGTCTACTTCTGTTAACTATTAAGAGAGGAGTGTTGAGATCTCTGACTTTGTAATTATAGATGTGTCTGCTTCTTTTAGTTCTATCAGTTCTTGCTTTGTGTATCTTAAAACTTTGCTAATAGGGACATACTCATTTAAGATTGTTATGTCCTTTTGGTTAATTGACCTGTTAATCATTATGAAATGATCTTTTTTGTTCCTGGGAATATCATTTGTTCTGATGTCTACTTTGATATTAATATAACTTCTCCAGTTTTGTTTCTCTCTCTCTCTTTCTCTTTCTTTCTTTCTTTCTTTCTTTACATTTATTTATTTTAGAGAGAGCATTGATTTGGGGGGGCAGGTAGAGAGACTCTTAAGCAGACTCTGCACTGAGTGTGGAGCCCGATGCGGGGCTCCATCTCACAACCCTGAGATCATGACCTGACCTGAAATCAAGAGTCAGATGCTTAACCCACTGTACCCCCAGGTGCCCCTCTCCAGTTTTCATCTTTTTAGTTTTAACTTATTTATATCTTTATAGTTAACATGGGTTTCTTGTAGACAACATACAATTGTCTTACTTTTTAAATCTTTTTTTGATAATCTTGGACTTTAAATTGGGGCATGCCATTTACATTTAATGTGATTTTTAAAATGTGATTATCATCTAGCTCTTTGTTTTCTATTTTGTCCATCTGTACTTGGTTCCTTTTTGTCTCCTTTTCTGCCGCCTTTTGGGTTGAATTTTTTTTTAATTCCATTTTATCTTGCTAATTTGATGACTTCTAGCTCTGTTTTATTTTCTTTCAGGTTGCTTTAGGGTTTATGATACGTCTTTAACTTCTCAGTCTACCTTAGTGGTACACCTCAACAGCGTACGTCCATTTCTTACCTCTACTCCTGTGACTTGTGCTATTCGCATGCATTTTACTTCTCTGTTTATTGAATTATGTCTACGTTGTGGTTATGTTTGCTTTAAACAGTCAATTGTCTTTTAAGAATTTTTTAAAATAAGAGGGGCGCCTGGGTAGCGCAGTGGTTAAGCATCTGCCTTCGGCTCAGGGCGTGATCCCAGTGTTCTGGGATCGAGCCCCACATCAGGCTCCTCCACTAAGAGCCTGCTTCTTCCTCTCCCACTCCCCCTGCTTGTGTTCCCTCTCTCGCTGGCTGTCTGTCTCTGTCAAAAAATAAATAAAATCTTTAAAAAAAAAAAAAAAACTTTTTTTTTAAATAAGAAAACGTCTTTTATTTTTACCCGTGCATTTACCATTTCCCCACTGAGCAGGGAGCCTGATTTGGGCCTTGATCCCGGGACTCCGAGATCATGACCTGAGCCAAAGGCAGATGCTTAACCACCTGAGGCACCCAGGTGCCCATAGATCCAGATTTCTGTCCAGTACATTTTCTGTCTGACTGCCTTTAACTTTTGATCTATTGTTTTTGGATTCTTCTATATGTCACAAAAAGTCTTCATTTAGTGTTAAGTTTTTTAAAAGATATTTTTGCTGGGTATAGAATTCCAGATTGACAGGGTTTTTTCCTTTGGTACTCTAAAAGTTACTTTACTGTTCTTTTGGTTTTCATCATTTCTAATAAGCCAGCTTTCATTCATATCCTTGTTCCTCTCTATATAATTCTTTTCAGATTTTATCAGTGGTTTTAAGCAAATTATGATGTGCTTTAGTGTAGCTTTCTCCATGTTTCTGGTGGTTGGAGTTTGTCAGGCTTCTTGGATCTGTAGGTTTATGGTTTCCATCAATTTTGGAACATTTTGAGAATATTTCTTCAAAAACTTTTTTCTGTCTTCTCCCTCCCACCAGCACACACTCCCCCCAACCTCACCCCCGGCCCCATGACATTACATATGTAGTAGGCTGCCTTACATTGTTACATCGCTCACAGATTTTCATTTTTAGTCTTTTTTACTCTGTTTTGTTTTAGTTTATATTGGCATAACTTCTAGTTCCCAAATCTTTTCTTCTGCAGTGATCTTTTCCTCTGCTGTTGATCTCATACAGTAGACTTTTCATATTTAGACATTTGTATCTTCCTGAGTATAGAACCTTGTATATTATGAAGTGTCTGCACTGTGGTTCTTGTAATGCAAACTATTTCTTGTCCTTTGTGACCTCTGAGAATATATCTGCCTAGTCCTTGCTGGTGAGTCTTTCCTTGGCTTCTGGTAGCTTCCTCACAGTCATACACCTACCAGAGGACAGCTGACATACAGAGGGGGCTTCTTGCACATCCCATGTAGCTCTTTCCTTCCTAGTACTCTACCCTGTGAATTCTTGTCACCTTAGCTTTCCTGAATTCCCACTTCTGTCTCTTTAAATTGGGAAAACCACTGGACTTGGAGTTTCCCCGCTCTGTGCGGCTGCCTTGAAACTCTAGGCAGGAAGATGGAGCAGTCATAAGGCTCACCCTGTGTATTTCCCTTCTCTCAGGGATCATGGTCCTGTACTACTTGTTGTCTGGTATCTGAAAATCATTGTTTAGTATGATTTGACCTTTTTTGTTATTGTTTAAAGTGGGAGGATAGGGGCTCCTGGGTGGCTCAGTCAGCTTAAGCGTCTGCCTTCAGCTTGGGTCATGATCCGAGAGTCCTGGGATCGAGCCCCACATTGGGCTCGTTGCTCAGCGGGGAGCCTGCTTTTCCCACTGCCTGCTGCTTCCCCTGTTTGTGCGTGTGTGCTCTCTCTCTCTCTCTGACAAATAAATAAAATTTTAAAAATAAAAAAATAAAGTGGGAGGATAAATTTGGTCACCATTATTCCATGATGGTGGAAAGCAGAAGTCTGTTCCTCTTCTTATACAGTCTCTTCCTTATAGATGACATGCCTATTTTCATGGCTTTGGTTGTTTTTGTGGGCTTTGACGGACATGGCTCCCAAATCTTTATGTCAAGACTGTCTTCTTTCCTGAGTTCAGTGCCTCCATTCCTGTTGGGTATTTCTATTTAGGTTTTTCTTTTTCCTTTATTTGAAATGCAATATATTTTCCTTCAGACAAAGTCCCCTTTCCATTATCTGTATTTCTATTATTTGAAGCCTGGCTCTCCAAGTTCCAGAAGCTGGAATTCCTTTTTATCTTCTCCAACATACTTGATACCTAAGTTCTCTCTTTTTTTTTTCCCTCTTACTTTTCATTTTTTCTTCATTTTTGTACCCTTCCTCCCCACCCATTGTGTAGTTCGCAGTCTTACAGCCTTGCACTTAGACCATCACCACAGCTTCCAGCTGATGCCCCTGCTTTCTTCTTCTCTTTGCAGCACCTCAACCTGCATATGCCACCAGATGAGTATTCTTAAAATGCCTGTCATTCAGGAGTCACCAGTACCTCCTTTAATAAATGATCAGCTCTTTATCCTGCCCTTAAAAGCCTTGACAGTTTGATTCGTCCTGCCTTTTCAACATTCACTTCACTTATTTATTTTTCTGAATCTTTCACTCTGGCTTCACAGATTTCCCACCATTTTCTGAATTTGTCCTGTACTTATCTTTACATATTTTGCCCTCTTCCAGAATCCAGCTAGAATTCTTCTCTTTATTCTCCTAAAGCACACCAACTCTTAACCTCCTCTTCCTTTGAGCTCCTCTTTAGACTCTGTCTCTAACATTTGCTAGGAAATAAAACTGTGTTTGAGATTATTAGGTATTCGGTGTTGATCTGTTATTTACCTCTTTCATTCTTTCAAAATGTATTTTTATTGACTCCTAACTAAATTTAAATTCTTGAAGGAAGAGAGACCATGTTTTATGGTTAAGACTATACCATGCTTACATATAATACAAGTACATAGATATTTATTGATTTACTTTAGCTTGGAAATATGAAGACATATGCTACTTGTCAGTATAATGGATTTCTTCCCGTCTTTTAGATTAATTTTTGTAGTCTTAATATTATCACAGAAGAAAGTTTGAAGTATTCTGGTTACACTGACTAGAAAAAGTATACAGGATCAGTAGAAATTTATTTTGCAGTATACTTGGGAAAAGAAACAAAAAACTTTTTACCATTTCTTTTCCCATATTTATTTTCCTTTTACTTGAAATATCTTTATTGTTTGAGGCAACTCACTATAGATTCTGTTTTTCAGATCTTCTTTCAGACATCATCATGTATGCACCCTTAGTTCTTCAGAGTTGTTCTTCTAAAATCACAGAAACTTTTGAGTATCTATCCTTTCTGCCCCTTCAGACTGTACAAGGGCTGCTGAAAGCAGTGCAGGTAAGTCTTCTGACTCCTAAGGAACTTGACAAGACTAAGGTTGAGCTACCTAATGGAAGTCTGATGTGATTCTTCATAGATATAAATGTCTGAGAAATTGTATATCCCTTGATTCTAAAGCATTGAACTTTGTATTAAAAGGGCAGGAGCATTGGGCTAGACTCCATTTCCAAGTTTACCCCTTCTTCCTGTCACGATTCTCTGTCCTTTGACTCATTTTCAAGTTAATAAAGTGATTGAAAAGCCCTTAGAAAATTGAGGACCATAGGTTTAAAGGCATTCACAATTAGTTTAAATTAATATTTCAAAGTATGCTATTGGCCTTATTACTAAGTATAATAAATATTGAAACATTATTTATTTATTTATTTATTTATTTTTAAAGATTTTTTTTATTTATTTGACAGAGATAGAGACAGCCAGCGAGAGAGGGAACACAAGCAGGGGGAGTGGGAGAGGAAGAAGCAGGCTCATAGCGGAGGAGCCTGATGTGGGACTCGATCCCAGAACGCCGGGATCACGCCCTGAGCTGAAGGCAGACACTTAACCGCTGTGCCACCCAGGCGCCCCCTGAAACATGTATTTAAAACAGAACTAAATTTCCTTATGTAAGCCAAGTTGTAACAGTGTTGGGTAGAAATGAGCTAAGGCTAATAAGCTTGGGGTGTTTTTTTTTTAACCACTTCTTTGTCTTTCAGCCCCTTCTCAAAGTCAGCATGTCAGTGAGAGACTCCTTGATACTTGTCCTTCGGAAAGCCATGTTTGCCAGGTATGGAGCATCCCGCAAGACCCTAGCAAGTAATGCCTTCTGGTGTTACCCACCATCCTCTCTGCTGTCTCCTCGAACAGCCTGTTCACAGTGGTCATGCAGATGTCTGACCCGGCAGGACAGCTTCCATCTAGCAAGACCTTGTGCTGAGTGTAGGCTTCCTTCTCTCATTCAGTTTTCAGAGTAACCATATAAAGTCAGAATTATTAGTTTCTACTATATAGATTAGGAAACTCTGGCTTAGAGAAGATAAATGACTTTCCCACAGTCAAGCAGAGGTTGGTGGGGCTAGAATTTGAGCTTTGATCTCAGGTACTCTGCTAACACCCCTGGAATAATCTTGGGACAAGGTTCGGTGCCAGTTGGCAACAGTTCTGAAGAGGAAAACACCTTAATTAAAATACTCAGGAAACTTACTCTAGTGAACTTCGGAATTGTGGTCTAGTGACCATAGACCACATAAATGGTTCAGTGGTCTGAGGTTTTTTTGGCTTAGCCAATGCCTCCTGACCTCTCTTCCTTTATTTCTTAGTGTATAAGCTAGAGATGATGATACCGCCTCCTAAAAAGTATTATGAGACCAGTAATGGGTAGAAAGCACTTGGTACTTTAAATATGAGATGCTCGATATCACGTTGGCTATTGTATAGTGCTTTCGTGGATATCCAGGGAACAACTAGTAATTATCCCTCTTCTAGAATTGACAGTTTTTTGTTATTCCTTACCCAGAGGCATGTCTGCTAGGCCAAGGTTTGTATGTTGTAGCATTTCCATGAATTAGAGCCTCAGTGAGAGGAGTGTATCATTTTTCTGGATGGAGGGCTTACAAGGCACCAAGCACTACACTCCTCTGTGAAGAAGGGAAGTAGTCCTTCAGACACAGAAAATCAACAATTCCCTTTGCTATTTTGTACTTATATTTGAGTTGTTGGCCCATTGGACAGCTTCTCAGTACTCCTCATTCCTCGCATAGAAGAAAGTGTAGATAGTGTTATGAGGTTGAGTAGATAGTGAAAAGTCAGCGGATTCCTCTATCACTAACTGCCAGGAACAGCTGATGCCTTGAGTATATAAATTCATTTTATTTTGCTCTGTGTTTCATGGTTTATTCCTTCGCTGTACAGAACTAACTGGATTTTTCTGACTCAGAAGCCTGTTGTATACTTAGTACTGTTTATTAACTACTTTTCTGTCTGTTCCTGAGCTAGCCAGCTTGATGCCCGAAAGTCTGCGGTTGCTGGCTTCTTGCTGCTCCTGAAGAACTTTAAGGTTCTGGGCAGCTTGTCGTCCTCTCAGTGCAGTCAGTCCATCGGCATTAGCCAGGTAAGCGTTGTGCGCACGGCACCGCGGTTTGCGGATTGTGCGCACGGCACCGTGGTGTGCATAGGAGCAGGAATTGATGACGTGCAAGCTGTGCTTTTTCCCTCCTGCTCGCGTGGTACAAATGATCCTGTAACTGAGAGTCTGAGTCTAGATGCTATTATTCTCCCCGTTTTTAATAGTTTATTTACTGTGCACATGAACTTCTTTTAAACCTGATAATCTGAAAAAAAAAAAAAAAACAAACAACTTTTTACAATTTTTTGGTAATCTGGACTTTGGAGCAATAAAATTGTTTTTATAACTTGTGTATTATATGACTTGTAAATAACAAATTAATGTGACAGTTTTATCAAGAATCCTTTATTGCTCTAGTGTAACTCTACAAAACTTCTGTTGATAACATATGGCACAGATTAAATATTAGGAGCACAGGGTATCAGTGTACTGTTATCAGCATCCCCATCTTAAGGATGAGAAGACTAAGGCCCAGGAAGGTTAAATAACTTGTCCAGGGTGATAGAAGCAGCAACGGGCAGAGCGGGGATTCTACTGCTCAGGCCTGTAGTGAGGATTAGGAGTCTTGGTCTACAGCTGCTGGATTTATTATATAAATCAAACAAGGGCTGTTATTATTCTTTGTCTTCTCCATTTCTAAACTAAAAATTACCCACCTCTAAACCTCTCAGGATTTTGTGGAAGCAAAAAGAGCTAGATTCTGCTAGCTACTGAAGACATTTAAAGGAAGCATTTTAGGCCTTTTAAGTAAAACCAAGTATATTATGACTCCTGGATTCTAGAGGTGTGAAATAATCTGTGTGCCTTCCTAAGCAGCTGACTCTGTCAAGGAAGACCTTAAGGGATGGACAAGAGCTAATGTTAAAATGCTTGAAAATTCTTTCTTCTTTTTTTTTTTTTTTAAATTCTTATTCTAAACCAGAATAAGAGTGGCACTTACAGTAGCCTTGTGATGATTGTAATGTCGGCCCCAGTCCTGGGTTGTGCCTTGTGAGGAAAGCTAAGTCTAAGTTTCTGACCAAGAACATAGGCTCATTTTATGTCCTTTATGAAAATTAATTTGGTAAAATAAGAACCGGCCTCTCCTCCTTTCAGGTCCATGTGGATGTTCACAGCCGTTACAATTCTGTTGCCAATGAAACTTTCTGCCTTGAGATCATGGATAGTTTGAGGAGATGCTTAGGCCAGCAGGCTGATGTTCGACTCATGCTTTATGAGGTAAATCAGAATGGAAGGAATGTAGCAACCCCCAACTAATAATCCTCTTTATTTTAATAAATTTTTTTCTGATTATAAAAGTATAGTTCACTCTTATTTGATGCAGTTAGGATTGGTAGTTTGTGATGGTTAGCCAAAATTCCAGACACCCGGAAGAAAACAAGATACTAAGCATAAACCACATTGTACAGTTTACACACCGTAAACCTATCATTTAGGGAAGGCTCTGTGTCGGTGTAGGAGACTGTTTCCTAGCCGGATTCCCAGCCGCCCACCAAGGGCCAGTCTTGCAAGAAGGCTTTACTAAGGATAACAGTCGCAGACCTACTATGTCGACTCTTTTCTGGAGTCATCGATGTGCAAAAAAGAATCTGCCCTTATCTAGCTCCAAATTTTACAAATTAACTTGATATGGATCATAGACTGATCTGTTAGGATATTGGTGTTCATTTATTCATCGGTTTGTAAAAACTCTGTATGTTGCTATTAACACTTTTGGTCATATTTGTTGCAAGTGTATGCCAGGTTGCCATTTGCTTGGTGGTGGTGGTGGTGGTGGTGGTGGTGGTGGTGGTGGTGGTGGTGATACTTCTATACCTACAAAAATACTAATTTTTGGTTGTTTAAAAATCTATTGATCATTTCCTTTAAGATATGTTATTTTTATGTGTGAAGAGTCCATAGCCTTCCAATGTATATTCACTAATATGTTCTTCTAGTTTTTTATGATTTTGTTTTTTATGTTTAGCTGCTTAATCCATCTGAAGTTTGCCTTGCTATAATATGTAAAGAGTTAACTTCTCTCCAGGTTAACCAGTTGCCCAGACATTATTGCCTTCTTCATGTGTACTACGTCTGTTTCTGTTTGTATACTATTCCTTGATTACATCTCTAGATTTTTGTGCCAAGACCACAAGTGTCTTTTATCATTATACATTTATAAAAAATTAGGGCAAAATTTCCTTTGTGTCTTTTCTTTAAAAAAATGTTTTAGGGGGTCAACTCTCATTTGCTTTTTCTCGAAGATGAACTGTACAATCTCTTTTCCTGGTTCCAAAATGAAAGTTCTCCCCAGGATTTTAATTTAAATAGTTTTTTTGCCAGGGGGGCAGAGAGAGAGGGAAAGAGAGAATCTTAAGCAGACTCTATGCCCAGCACAGAGCCCAATGCAGGGCTCAATCTCAGGACGCTGAGATCATGACCTGAGCCGAAGTCAAGAGTCGAATGGTTAACCGACTGAGTCACCCAGGCGCCCTTTAATTTAAGTAGTTTTAAACTATGACTGGGGAATTAGGGATAGGAAGAGATACCACAGTCTTTTAAATTAGGGTGCTTAGGGCCAGGAGACACTTTTGAAGCACTGGAAACTAAGTGGACATGATGTCCTAGAAGAGAAGACTTAAGGATGAGAGAAAAGAATGATGCTTGGAACATTCTTGACTGTAAAGGAGCAAAGTACTCCAAAGCCAGAAGTGACCTGTTGTTTAAAAATTGTAACGGTTATGGTCAGTTTATTAATCCAGTTCTCCGTGATCAGAGATCTCTTTTTACCTCTTTTTAGGCAAATAATCTAAACTTCCTGAATTGTTTCTCCTTCTGCAAATATGGTCTCAATCTTTTTCAAAGAAAGAGTATTGTTTTAAAGTTATGATTGTTCAGATCACTAGTATATCTGTTAAAGAGCTTACTATTTTTTTCCTCTTAGGGTTTCTATGATGTCCTTCGAAGGAACTCTCAGCTGGCTAATTCAGTCATGCAGACTCTACTTTCCCAGGTAATACATATTTTTTATTTTATGGATATACAGAACAGATAACAAGGCATGGAGAGATGATTGACATTTTCCAGACTTTTCAAAATATAAAATAATTCCCAAATAATACCCTGGTTGGTACATCGTAAACATGCCTGGATATGTGATGCTGTCCTGATGTTTTGTTTTAAATACCACCTATCTGTCCGCCTTCTTGCCATCATCAGAACGGTTATCCTCCCAGCTAGTGGTGTGCACCCTAAGTCAGGAGGACATATTAGGGGCACCCGAGTGGCTCAGTTGGTTAAGTGTCTGCCTTCAGCTCAGATCATGATCCCAGAGTCTGGGATCACGCCTTACGTCAGGCTCCCTGCTCAGTGGAGAGCCTGCTTCTCTCTCTGCCTGCTGCTCCCCCTGCTTGTGCTCTCTCTGTCTCTCACACATGCTCGCTCTGTCTCAAATAAATAAATAAAATCTTTAAAAAAAAAAGAAGGGGGCATGTTAAAGAACCATTTGTATAAGGGTTATCAACAGCCGTGTCTGTTTTATTTCTAAAAGAAAAAAATCTGAAGCAAATATCGCAAAATATGGACATGTTAAATCTGGGTTACAGATCCATGGGTGTCTACAGGTTATTTTCTGTACTTTACAGTTTAAAAAAAGATTTTTAAATTAAGAAATATTTCATAGGATGATCACAATGAGAAAAATTCAGCTGGAGAATATTTGGCATAAATAAGATCTTTTACCCTGAACATTTATTCATTAAGCATTATTTGAATCTTTTTTTTAACTGCTTTATTGAGAAATAATTTACATATCATACAATTCACCCATTTAAAGTGTACAACTCATTGGTTTTTAGTGTATTCATAGAATTGTGCAAACCATCACCCCAACCAATTTTAGAACATTTCATCACCTCAGAAAGAAGCCTCATACACTTTAGCTACCACCCCCTAATTTTCTCATCCTTCTCCCACCCACCTAGCCCTAAGCAACACTAATCTGTGTGTTGTGGACATTTCATATACATGAAATCATACAATATGTGGTTTTTTGTGACTGATGTCTTCGACTTAATGTTTTCACAGTTTATCCGTGTTGTAGCATCTATCAGTACTTCATTCCCTTTTATGGCTAAATGGTATTTGAATCTTTTTATATATCGAGAGTTTGTTGGTTCGTAACCCTTACAGAGCTTCCCGGGTATAAGCTGAAGCTGGCCCTTATACTCAGAGAGCAAGGAGAGACCAGCACAAGAGGCAGGCCACTCCAGGTTGGTAGGTAGCAGTTTTAAGAAGCAAAAGGAACTTACATGTGAAGCTTGTCTTGGGCAGCAGCAAGACCAGTGCATCCCCACAGTCACCTGCCACATCATAAAAGGTTAAACAGAGCCCTTAACTGGGCTCAGTCACATATACTGTGTAGATGTTCTCAGCACCACATCACCATCTCAAGGCCATGTTCTGGGAGCAGAAAAGGCAAGCAAAACCCACATTTCAAGGACAGGGAAGGGGAGGGTGAGGACCTCTGATCCCCCAGGTCCAGCTCACGGGTAAACTAGTGGTCACATCTTCTTGGTAACAGAGTTCAGGATGCTGTTATGTACTGATAGTAACAACAATACCGACTGTGTTTTAGAGAGGGCCAAGCGTGTATGAGGCGCTATATGTGGGTGATCTCATTCGATCCTACAAAATCCTGTGAAATAAAAGTTGTTATCTCCATTTTAGATTCTGAAAGGTTAAGTAATTTAATTTGTCCAAGATCACATAGATAGGAAGTGGCAGAGCTGGGATTTGAACTCATATCTTCCTGGCTCAAGAGCCCAAGCATGAAAATCCTCATATAAAAAACACTAGATAAAAAACAAGGAGAATCTTTTCAGCAAATGATGTTGTGAAAACTGGATGTTCACATTCCGAAAATGAATTTGGATTCTTATCTTACACTGTGTACAAAAATTAACCCAGTATGGATCAAAGACCGAAACACTAAGAGCTAAAATTATAAAACTCCTAAAATGGAAGGGAAAGTCTTCATGACATTGGATTTGTTAATGATTTCTTGGACATTGACCAGAGGAACAGGTAACAAAAGAAAAAAGAGATAAATTGTCTTCATCAAAATTAAAAACTTTTGTGCAAAGAACACTATTTACAGAGTGAAAAGGCAATCCACAGAGTGGAAGAAAATATTTACAAATCATATATCTCCAATAAGGGATTAATATCTAGAATATATAAAGAACTCCTACAACTCAACAGACAACAGACCAATTAAAAAATGGGCAAAGGACTTGAATAGACATTCATCCAAGATATATATAAACACAAATCGCCAATAAACACATGAAAAAATGCTCAACATCACTAATCATAAGGAAAATACAAATCACAGCCACAGTGAGATACCACTTCATACCCGTTAGAGTAGCTACTATCAAAGTGAAAAATAACGAGTGGTGGTGTGTGTATAAAGAAATTGGAACCCTTGTGCATTAATGGTGGTAAGGTAAAATGGTACACCTGCTGTGGAAGTATGTATGGCAATTCTTTAAAAAAATTAAGCAGAATTACCATTTGATCTAGCATTTCCCCTTTGGGTATATACCCAAAAGAAGTGAAAGCAGGGATCTTGCTTTTTTTTTTTTTTAAGATTTTATTTATTTATTTGACAGAGAGAGAGACAGCCAGGAAGAGAGGGAACACAAGCAGGGGGAGTGGGAGAGGAAGAAGCAGGCTCATAGCGGAGGAGCCTGATGTGGGGCTCGATCCCAGAACGCTGGGATCACGCCCTGAGCCGAAGGCAGACGCTTAACCGCTGTGCCACTCAGGCGCCCTGGAATCTTGCATTTTTAATCCAATATGACACCCTTCCTTTGGATGGGAATGCCTAGTCCATTCACATTTGATGTAATTATTGTTATAGTTGGATTTAGGTCTGCTATTTTGCTATTTCATTCCTTTATTGACTTTTTTTTTTTAAGATTTTATTTATTCGACAGAGATAGAGACAGCCAGCGAGAGAGGGAACACAAGCAGGGGGAGTGGGAGAGGAAGAAGCAGGCTCATAGCAGAAGAGCCTGATGTGGGGCTCGATCCCATAACGCCGGGATCACGCCCTGAGCCGAAGGCAGACGCTTAACCGCTGTGCCACCCAGGCGCCCCCCTTTATTGACTTTTTAACTCTATGTTTTACATTTTTTAAATTTTTTAAAAAGATTTATTTACTTTATAGAGACAGTATGCATGAGAAAGCAAGTTGGGGGAGGGGAAGAGGGAGAGAATCTTCAAGTAGACTCCCTGCTGAGCACAGAGCCCAACGTGGGGCTCCACCCCACAACCCATGAGATCATGACCTGAGCCGAAACCAGGAATCAGACGCTCAACCCATTGAGCCGCCTAGGCGCCCCTTTTGTTGTATTTCTAATTTTGCTCTAGAGGTTACAGTGCGTATCTTTAATTTATTATTATATATTTAGGTCAATACTAATATACTTCCAGTAAAATATAGGAACTTTGATCCACCTTCCTGCCTTTATGATATTGTCATACATGTTACATCTATGTTAAAATCCCAGCAAGACAGTGTTGTATTTTGTTTTAAACAGTTATATATATATATATATATATATGTCTTCTATAAAAATTAAGGGAAAAAATTGTACAGACACAATCTTTTCTACATACCAACTTTTTAATTGCCAGTGCTCTTCATTCTTGTGGATTCAGGTTTACCATCTTCAGTAACTTCCCTTCAGCCTGACGAACTTCTTTTTAGTATTTCTGTTGTGCAGGTCTGCTGGCAGTGACTTCTCTCAGTCTTCATCTGTATAGAGATACATCATTTTGCCTTCATTTTTGAAGGATAGTTTCACTGGAAATAGAACTTGTAGTTCACAGTTTTTTCTTTCGGTACTTTGTACCATTTCAGTGTCTTTTGGTTTCCATTGTTTCTCAAGGAGCTGATTCCTGAGTGAACCAATTATTGTGTCTTTGGTTTCTGTATTTTCTATGTCGTTTTTCTCTTGCTCCTTTCAAGATTTTTTTGCTTGTCAGGGTTTTAAGAGTTTGTATGTTTACATGTGATTCTTTTTGTGTTTCTATTTGAGTTCATTAAGCTTTATGGGATCTATAAGTTGATGCTTTTCACCAAATTGAAGAAATGCCCACTATCTCATCAAATATTTTTTCTGCCTCCTCACCTTTCATTCTGGGACTTCAGTTGTATATATATTGTAATGCCTGATTTTGTTTCACAGATCTTTGAGATCTGATTCATTTTTCCTCAATATTTTTTACCCTTCAGATTTGATATTTTCTCATAATCCATCTTCGAGTTCACTTATTCTTTCTTCTGCATCTCAGATCTGTTGTTTTACTCTTGAATGTGTCTTAAATTTTAACAAATGCATTTTTGTGTCTATTGAAATTAACCATATGATTTTTCTTCTTTAACATGTTACTGTGGTGAATTGTATTATTTAATTTTCTAAACCAACATTGCACTCCTGAGATAAACCCAAATTGATTATGATATATTACCTTTTTTGTACATTATTGTATTCAGCTTAGTAATACTTCATTTAGAATTTTTACATATATGTTTATAAGAGAGAATGGCCTACAATTTTTGTTTCTCATACTGAACTTCTTGGTTTACTATGAGCTAAATGATTATTAACATGAGTTAAAATGATTGGGGAATGTTCCCTCTTTTTCTAGTTTGTATAAAGTTTGAAATTAGTTATTTCTCTTCTTCCTTCTCTTCCCTCGTTTGGAAGGTATGTACTATGTTTCTTTAAATTTTTGGCTTTTGGTTCTTTAGACCACACACGTGGTGTGAATCCTAGCCCAAACTATGTTTGGAGATTAGCTTATGGTTAAAAATTCCCAGGGGAGGCTTTTTTCCTTTTCTATTTAAAGTCAAGGCTCATTTAGGTACATATCGCTACCAGCTTTTTCCATATGGTAGATTTATTTTTTTAGGTTTATCCCTAAAGGATATCTCCTTTTGAGAAGTCCGGCTTTGCGTGAGGTTCTCTGATTTAGCCTTCACCCCGTGAGGGCCCTAGTCTTCGTTTTCAGGCTCATGAGCCCTACAGCTATAGCTCTAGGCCTCTAGAATTGGCAGGTGCTCCTAGAATAAACACTAGTTTCAGAGTTCATTTGCTCATGTAGTTGCTAGATTCGTGTTTTATGACATTTTCTAATATAATGAGACGTATGAGGACTTCTCTTACTTTCCCATTGTCTTAGCTATCTAAATTTTTTAATAAATTTTTTAAAATTGTTCTCTACCAGGAGGGTTTCTTAGACCCCTTTCTTGTCTCTAACCACTTTGCTAAAAATGGAGGGTTTTTTTTTTTCTCCCTCTTACCCCACTTTTGTGTGCCATTGCTTTGTTATAATTCTGCTGAGGAAGCTGCACTTGAGTTAAGATCTCAGAGGTGTAGAAATTATTGGAAGGTCCTATACTATTTTTTTTTTTAAAGATTTTATTTATTTATTTATTTATTTGACAGAGATAGAGACAGCCAGCGAGAGAGGGAACACAAGCAGGGGGAGTGGGAGAGGAAGAAGCAGGCCCATAGCATAGGAGCCTGATGTGGGGCTCGATCCCATAACGCCGGGATCACGCCCTGAGCCGAAGGCAGACGCTTAACCGCTGTGCCACCCAGGCGCCCCGGAAGGTCCTATACTATTTATCAGAAGCTTTCCATTGCGCCTCAAGCCTGATCCTATGTAAAATCTGTATCCTGTTAACTATAGTGTACCTTTCAAACTGTAGTAAGTACCTCATCAACATTCACACACTTAAGAGGCATAAAAAATGGTGATGAAGGCATAGAGCAGTGCTTCGCAAGTCAGGTTAGTATGTGGACCAGTAAAATTGTGCAGACTCCAGAAGTAAAAAGGAGAAAATTAATAGCTAATGTTTCCTGAGCTCTATTATGTGCTGAGTAGTGTTGGTTTTTTTTTTTTAACACTTCACATATATTAGCACATTTAATCCTTATATAGCCTTATTTGTTTATAGTAATCATCTATCACAGATGAGGAATCAAGGCATGGATGCTATTACCAAGATTATTAATAAGTGGTGATACTGGGACTTGGACTCAGCCATTCCGACCCTGGAGCCTGTACTTAACTATCAAGCTATAGTGAAAATGCTGATTGCTTATGCACGTTTGGGAATTGTGTGAGAGAGCGTGGTGTGTTTTGGGGAGTTAGAAATATAGTAGGAGAGAATATCTCAACGTGATGCCTGAAGCAAGGGTGAAGGATGTGCATGAGGCCAGGCAACACAGATTTTGCTGCACTGTTCTGTGGACACTTGAGTTTGAGCAGTGAAAGAAGTGAAGAGCACTCATGAGCCATGGTGTCTTTCTTTCGTTACCATACGTAGTTAAAACAGTTCTACGAGCCAGGACCCGACGTGGTGCCGCCGCTGAAATTAGAAGCTTGTATTTTGACCCAAGGAGATGAGATCTCTCTACAAGAACCACTGGTGAGACTTTTTATTCCTCGTATAACCATTATTTTTACTGTTAAGTAAAAACAACCCTGTTGATAGAGTCTGTCTTCAGGAAGAAGTATCTTTCTTGAAAGCACTCTTCTGGGACTCCCAATGAAATTTTACTCTTAAGTCGTCCCTCCTTTTCTGATCCACCCTCACATTGGATCTGTTGGTAAGGTCATGTCAGCACTTTACTACATCGAGGCATCCGTCCCTTCCCCCAAGGAGCATTTTGTTTCCCATTTATGGCACTTGAACTATATAATATACTAAAATATGCTTTGGAATAGGGAAGGGATGTCACCCAGTAGCAGATGAAACAGGGAACCTCCTTTATTAATCTGGGGGGGAGTATATGATTTATGCTGAGCTAGAATTGGCATTCTCGAACCTTCAAGGGGAACCTTTCTGTTCTTGTACTCCAGCCTCAGAAAGACAGGAAAAAGAGAAGATAAAAACTGAAACTTCACTACCCCAAGTAACTGAGACCTCATGACAGAGGAGGGAAGTGGTCTCTAAGTTGTCAGATCCTGCCTTCATAAATGGGCCTTCTTGTGGCAGGAGATGGAGATGCTCTGTTGGTCTCCCAAAGATGCCCTCAACATAAGCCCCTATCTTTAAAACAGCTTCTGGGACTCAGGAGTCAGAATTTAACTTTGCAGCCTCCGCGGTGTTTGCACTAGGTCAGAAGTAGCACGTGGTGATGTCGCATTCTGAGGTGTCGGGTACTTACAAAGCCAGCTTTTGGGAGAGGTCGGGGAAGAATGCCTTTGTTGGTTCAGTTAATTTTTTCCAGTTTTGCTAATTCGGATTGACTTAATTTGTGATGCTGAGGAATAACGTATTTTAGCCTTAGAGGTGAGAATGATTTGTTGATGATCAACAGCCTCGTAGGTTGTCCCCTAAACACTCACAAATGTTCACTGATTTCTCCTACAGGGTCATCTGCTGTGTTGTGTCCAGCACTGTCTGGTCTGGTATAAGAGCCGAGTGATGCCCCTACAGCAGGAGGAAGAGGAGGAGGAAGAGTTCTGCCAAGACTTAGAGGAGATGTTGGAGTCCGTTACTAGTAGAATGATTAAGAGTGAACTAGAGGACTTTGAACTGGTAATTGCTAAGTCTCAGCTGTATTGAGTGATGCAGGTTTTTAATAGCGTATTAATTTTTTTTTTGTATTTTATTTTTAAGTGACCTCTACACCCAGTTTGGGGCTCGAACTCATAACCCTGAAATCAAGAGTCGCTCGCTCCACTGACTAAGCCAGCCATGTACCCCAGTAGTTCATTAATTTTTATCTTGTGTCTTTTAGGATAAATCAGCAGATTTTTCTCAGAGCACTAGTGTTGGCATCAAAAACAGTATCTGTGCTTCTCTTGTGATGGGAATTTGTGAGGTTCTGATAGAATACAATTTCTCCATTAGTAATTTTAGGTAAGGTATTGCTATGACTCTCTTTGCAATTTGATGAATACTCCCATTTTATATTGTGATTTTTTATTTTTTGTGTTTTAACTCTAACAGTATGCTGGGCACTCGACAGACCACAGGCCATGACACTGTCTTTTTTTTTTTTTTTTTTTTTTTTTTTAATGTTATGTTAGTCACCATACAGTACATCCTTAGTTTTTGATGTAGTGTTCCATGATTCATTGTTTGCGTGTAACACCCATGCTCCATGCAATATGTGCCCTCCTTAATACCCATCACCGGCCTAACCCAGTCCCCCACTCCCCTCCCCTCTGAAACCCTCAGTTTGTTTCCCGGAGTCCATAGTCTCTCGTGGTTCATTCCCCCTTCTGTTTACCCCCCCTTCATTCTTCCCTTCCTTCTCCTACCGATCTCCCTGCTATTCCTTATGTTCCATAAGTGAGTGAAACCATATGATAATTGTTTTCTCTGCTTGACTTATTTCACTTAGCATAATCTCCTCCAGTTCCGTCCATGTTGCTGCAAATGTTGGGTAATCGTTCTTTCTGATGGCTGAGTTAAATTCCATTGTATATGTGGACCATATCTTCTTAATCCATTTGTCTGTTGAAGGGCATCTCGGCTCCTTCCACAGTTTAGCTATTGCATGACACTGTCTCTTAGGTGGACATCTAGCCTAAGACCAGACTGTGCTCTTTCTACCAGAGAACACCAGGCATATACCACAGGGGTAGCAGGCTTTCAGTTATTCAAAATTCCCAGACCCTGAACTCAAGAAGTTCTGATTTCAATAGAGAAATTTTGATTGGTTGGTAGTATTGGACTTTCATGCTCTGCATTGACTGGTACAAATAAGAGAAGAAAAGGGGCGCCTGGGTGGCTCAGGCGTCTGCCTTCGGCTGAGGGCGTGATCCCAGAGTCCTGGGATCGAGCCCCACATCAGGCTCCTCCGCTGGGAGCCTGCTTCTTCCTCTCCCACTCCCCCTGCTTGTGTTCCCTCTCTCGCTGGCTGTCTCTCTGTCTGTCAAATAAATAAATAAAATCTTTAAAGATAATAATAATAACACAGATGGATTAGAGTGATCTGGAAGTTAATGCAAATTCATTCATTTATAATATGTTTAAAATAGGACATCTAAAGAAACATTGTGATGTCCTTATTATTGGGTGTGAGAGTAAGCCACAATATTCTGATGCTTGTCCTTGGTCTCTTTCCTTTTATACAGTAAGAACAAGTTTGAGGAGGTTCTGAGCTTATTTATGTGTTACAAGAAACTCTCTGACATCCTTAACGAAAAAGCTGGTAAAGGCAAAACTAAAACGGCCAACAAAATGGATAGTTTTTGGTCCATGAAATTTGTGTCTGATCTTCTCACTGCCCTTTTCAGGTAAGTTCGTAACAGAGCGCTTCAAGATACCTGTGCAGTAAAGACAGTAACAGCTACCCAGGTTCACTGGTATTATCTAGTTTGGATTCACAATCCTTAATGTATATATAATCAGTCAGGAGGTAAGTTTCTTGAAATGAAAGCTGGATCATTCTAGGTAGGTGCTTTAAAGAACTACCTTAGGGGCGCCTGGGTGGCACAGCGGTTGAGCGTCTGCCTTCAGCTCAGGGCGTGATCCCGGCGCTATGGGATTGAGCCCCACATCAGGCTCCTCCGCTATGAGCCTGCTTCTTCCTCTCCCACTCCCCCTGCTTGTGTTCCCTCTCTCGCTGGCTGTCTTTCTCTCTGTTGAATAAATAAATAAAATCTTAAAAAAAAAAAACAAAAAACTACCTTGAATTATTAATAGAGAAAACTCAGAAACAATGGACTACTGAAGAAAAGATAGGAAAGATTGCAATAAGGTAGGAAAATCTACCTAAGTAGCTTGAACACTGTAACAGATAAAAGAGAAGAAAGAAAAACCCGAATTGAAAAAATAGGAACAACGGCAACAAAAAACATAGGAAACTAAGACTGACATTTAAATCTTATCAAAGGGATGGGATTGGGGGAGGGGAGAGAAGGCGGTCACACTGAGGATGAGGGTCGTAAAAGGGCAGCTGTGGCAGTGACTGGCATAGGCTGCCTGGGGGCTGTTGTTACCGGCTTCCTAGGTCCTGCTCTTCTGAACAGTCCCTAGAAAACTTAATTCCAGATCCCAGTAACAGCGGGATCTCTTCTCCCTCCGTCTGTCTCTCTGTCTAGGGACAGTGCCCAAAGCCACGAAGAGAGCCTTTCTGTTCTGCGGTCCAGCCCTGAGTTTGTGCGCCACGCGGTGAGTGTAGCTCTGCAGAAGGCACAGCAGCTCAGGGAAACTGGGCACGTGAGTGGCCCTGATGGCCAGAAGCCGGAGAAAGTCTTTCAGAATCTCTGTGATATAACTCGGTAAGTCACTCTCACCCTCAGAAACCTGTTCCACTTGCTGTGGAATCTCCGAGAGGGGAAGGTGGGGTGGGAAGGAAGGCAGTTTGAAGTTGGGCATGCCTTAAGAGTAAAAGTGCGATCACTAATAATTGAGTCTTTTTTCTAGTCCTGCTTTGATGTGGAATGTTAGGCACATAGAAAATGTTACTCTGTTACCAGAATAAAGGGGGACATTACATAATGACTAACTCATCAGCAGGTAGACATAACAACTTTAACTGTGTACCCACCTAGCAACAAAGCACCAAAATACTTGAAGCAAAACTGATAGAACGGAAGGAGAGAGAAACAGTTCATGCCCACTCAGAAATCAGTAGAGAACTGGTAGGTAGAATATCAGGAAGGACATAGAAGCCTTGAGCTACACTCGTCACCCAGCTTGACTTAATGGGTATTTATACGATATTTAACAATGGTTTCAAAATGCACTTTTTTTTTTATGTGTACATGGTATATTCATCACAGTGGACCATATTTTGGGCTATAAAACAAATTGAACACATTTTTAAAATAGAAATCAGTATGTTCTCTGAGCACAACAGGATTAAACAAGAAAGCAGTAACAAAAATATTTTTAATTTTTAATATATTTTCTAAATAACTCGAAGTCAGAAATCAGAAAATACTTTGAATAGAATGAAAATGAACACACTACATTTCAAAATTTGTATGATCCAGTGCTTAGGTAGAAACTTATAATGGTCAGTAGTTATACTAGGAGAAAATATCAACTCTCTAAGCTTCCACATGAAGAAAAGAAAAAAGCATTTAAAATGAAAGTAAGTAGAAGGAAGGATGTAATAAAGACAAAATAGAATCGTTGAAAAAAAGAAACAACAGAGAAAAATGAATGAAACCAGAAGCTGATTCTTTGAGATCAGTAAATGCAATAAATTGTAACCAAACTGATGAGGAAAAGAGAGAAGACACAAATTACAAATATCAGATATGAGGAAGAGGAGATAATCACTACCGATTGTACAGACAGTAAGAATTGATGATAATGGAATGCTAACACTTTATGCCAATAAACTGGATTGCTTAAATGGACAAATTTTTTGAAACTCAGGAATAGGTAAGTTGAATAATCCTGTGCTTATTTAAAGAAATCGAGAGGCGCCTGGCTGGCTAGTCAGCAGAGCGTGTGACTCTTGACCTTGGGGTTTGTAAGTTCGAGCCCCATGTTGGGTGTAGAGATTGCTTAAAATAAAAATCTTTTGGGATGCCTGGGTGGCTCAGTTGGTTAAGCATCTGCCTTTGGCTCAGGTCATGATCCCAGGGTCCTCGGATGGAGCCCCACTTCAGGCTCCTTGCTCATCGGGGAGCTTGCTTCTCCCTCTGCCTGCTGCTCCCCCTGCTTGTACGTGCACTCGCTCTCTTTGTCAAAATAAATAAATAACATCTTTACCAAAAAAATTAAAATCTTAAAGAAATTGAATTTGTGGATCAAAGTTTTCCCTCAGAGAAAACTCCATACCTGGGTGTCTTATTGGTGAATTTTGCCAAACATTTAAGGTCGAAGTAATACAGGGCCCCTGGGTAGCTCAGTTGGTTAAGCTTCTGACTCTTGGTTTCGTGTCAGGTCATAGTCTCAGGGTCATCGGATCAAGCCCTGTATCAGGCTCTGTGCCAGACGTATGGTCTGCTTAAGATTCTCCCTCTCCCTCTCCCCCCCCCCACAAAAAAAAAAGAAAGAATACCAATTTATGCAAACTCTTCCAGAAAATAGAAAAGGAGGGAACATGTCCCAACTCGTTTTATGAGGCCAGCAGTACCCTAATGCCAAACCCAGTCAAAGACATGATAAGAAAACTACTGACCAATTTCCCTTATGATGTACAAAATATTAGCAAATTCAGCCCAGCAGTTTGTAAGAAGGATCATGTAATTAAGTGGAATATTTTCTCAGGAAGGCAAAGTTGGCTCAGAATTTGTAAATCAGTCATAATTCATCATATCAACAAACTAAAGGAAAACACCCTATAATCATCTCAATAGACGCAGAAAATTTGACATAAATTCATGATCAACTCTCTCAGCAAACTAGGAATAAAAGCAAATTTTATCAATCTAATAAAGGGAATCCACAAAAAACCTACATCAGCACCATACTTGATGATTAACCCCCCCCCACTCTCACTGTTGCTAGTCAACATTATACTGGAGGCATAACCAGTGCAGTAAAACAGGAAAAAGAAATAAAAGGCATCCAGATTGGGAAAGAAGAAATAATTGTGTCTTCAGGGACATTATAATTGTCTACATAAAAAATTCCAAAGACATTTTTTTAAACACTAGTAGATATATTAAGCAATTTAGCAAGGTTGCAGAAAACAAGCGTAGTATTTTTTAAATTGTATTTTTATTTACATGCTAGCAGTGAACAATTGGAAATTGAAGTTTAAAAACAGAACCATTTACAGTAGCATCACAAAATGTGAACGTCTTGGTAATAAATCTAACATAAGATTTATGTGATGAAAACTCTAAAACATTAGAGCAAAGAAGACCCACGTAAATATAAAGATGGATCTTATGTAAAATGTAAAAATGTCCATGGATTAGAAGATTCAGTATTGTCAAGGTATGGATTCTTCACAGATTGACCCTCCTATTCAACATGATTTTAATCAAAATCCTGTTAAGCTTTATTTTAGTAATTGACAAGATGATTCTAAAATTTATGTGGAAAAGTAAAGGACCTAGAATAACTAAAACAAGTTTGAAATAGAAACACCAAGTTAGAGGACTCACACTACAGGTATCAAGTCATATCAAGTTACTTTATTTAAGATAGTGTGAAATTGGCAGAATAGATCAGAAATATAGCCCACAAGTATGGTCATTTGATTTTTGACAAAGGTGATGAGGTAATTTAACAGAGAAAATTCAACAAATGGTTTTTGAACAGTTTGACATTTATTTTTTTTAAAAATGAACCTTTATTCGTTCCACATGTCATAAAAAATTAACTTGAAATGGGTCAAAGACATGTGAAACCAAAAACTGTAAAACGTCTAGAGGAAAACAGAAATCCCTGTGATCTTGTTTTCGGTAAAGATTTCTCAGAATACCAAAAGCACAAGCTGTATTTTATAAAAAGAAATTTAACTCCGCTCTTTGAAAAACCCTCTTAAGGAGATTGAAAGACAAGTCACAGATGAGGAGGAAATATTTGCAAAGCACATTTCTGATGGACCGGTAACCAGAGTGTATAAAGAGCACTCACGTTTAAGTTTAAAACAGCTAACAACCAAATTTAAAAATGGGCAAAATATTTGAACAGATACTTTACCAAAGAAGACCTATCGATGGCAAATAAGGACACAAAAGGATGGTCAACATAATTAGTTCATGAACTTTAAAAAATAATAAAAAGACTGACAATACCAAAATGTCATGGATGTGGAGGAATTTGAACTCTCTGTTGATGAAAAGATAAAAAGGAACAACCACTTGAGAAAACAGTTTGGCATTTTCTTCAAAAGTTAAGCACACACCTACCATATGGTCTATAAGTTTCACTCTTTACCCAAAGGAAATGAAAGCATATATCCATATGAAGGTTTGTGATTTGCAGCTTTATCTGTAATCGAATTTGGAAACAACCAAACATCCGTCTCCAGTTGAATGGAGAAACCGGTACATCTATACGACGGAAGCTGCTTAGCAGGAAAATGGGCTGAACTACCCATACACGCAGCGAGTGACATAGGTGAATCTCAGAAGCATGCGCTAAATTAACAGAGCTAGACTCGGGGGGCTCCAGACCATGCTACCATTTTCACATGCCATTTTGTAAATAGTAAAACTGTAGGGAGAGGGATCAGATCAGTGATTGTTTGGAAAGTCGGGGGGAGAGAATACAGAGCAGCGTAAGGGAACTTTTGGGATGATAGAAATATCTTGATTGTGGGGATGATTACACAACTGTGTAAGTTTGTTAAAATTCATTGAACCAGACATGTACAGGGTGTGAATTTTACAACATATAAAATTGTACCTCGGTGAACCCGACATTAATGAAATCACTTCTCTGGGGCACCCGGCTGGCTCAGTCGGTAGAGTGTGCGACTCTGGATCTCGGGGTTGGGAGTTCGATTCCCACGTTGGATGTAGAGATTACCTAAAAATAAAATCTTCTGATAACCGCTTTTCTTCTTTTCAGGGTCTTACTTTGGAGATATACTTCCATTCCTACTTCAGTGGAAGATTTGGGAAAGAACGAGAAAGGAAAGAGCATCTCACTGCTGTGCTTGGAGGGTTTGCAGAAGATATTCAGTGCTGTGCAACAGTTCTATCAGCCCAAGGTTCACCAGTTTCTCAGGGCTCTGGGTGAGCATTTCGGTTTTGATAAATTGGCTTCTTCTGGGTTTCTCTTTGTTAACCAAACCTCTTGATTGTATTTACTAATCTACAGACAACGCCTGAGAGCAGTCCTCATGTTGCTAAGGAGTGCCATCTAGTGGATTCAGAACTGGCATCTACTGGCTTTTACACGGACCACAGATAGTAGCTGGAAATTGAAAGATAGGGCTAAGAAATTGCAGAATGTTAGGAATACATTTAATTCTGCCCCCAGACTTTTTTTGGCTTTCTAAAATTTTAGCTTAATATCAAAAGGCCAAAAAAGCATCATGAGTCCGTCCATTTCAAAGAAGATCCCATTCTTTTCCTTTCCTAGATGTCACAGATAACGAGGGAGAAGAGGTGGAAGGCAGTGTCACTCACAGAGCAGCATTCCAGATCCGGCAGTTTCAGGTAGGAAGCCTTGGCACGCTGCCCGGCTTGCCTGAGGGCGCCTGCAGAGGGACCGTCAGCTGGGCCAGCTGGTGGGAGCAGGCAGACAGCGAGCGAGTAGGACAGGGTTTCTGGGTCATCATCCAAGCAACAGGACGTAGCTCTACTGTGTGGAAGGTAATGCATTTGAAAGGGTTCTGGGGAGGAAGGGTGTTGAGCCACCCCAGCCTGCAGCACTGTTGCCTCCAAGAATCACCGAGTGGTTATGAAGGGAAAGCCAGGAGCCCATTAAGGTAGGGAGTGTATGTCTTTGTTTCGTGTGCATGGTGTAGTTTGGCTTTGTCGGGTTGCATAAAGACTGGACAGTGAAGCCTGTTAGTTTCTAACCAGCAGTTGTCACACTATCAGGATCTTGTGTCTCAGGTTTTCTTTAACAAGTAAGTAATTCTAGAGTTCCTGCTCTGTGCCAGGTTCTAGGCGTTGGGGGTGTAGCAGGAAACAACAGAAACAAAATCCCTGCCCTTGGGGAGCTTACACTGAGTGGGGAAAGAGACTGACAGACAAAATAGAGTATTTCAGGTGGTGAGAGAGGAACGGGGCAAGGGAAACGGAAGGTGTGTGGGCAGTGCTGGGGCTGGGGCCCCGTCTACACCTGAGCTCAGTGGAGGGGCCTCAGGAGGTTGTGAGCCACCCAGCGTTGGGCACAGTGTTCATTCCTGAGGTGCATTTGGCAGGGGGTTAGAGGAGAAGGAGTTCGTGGTTTTCAAGAGAACAGTCAGATTTGTAGTCAGGAACAGGGTAGGAAACTACTTGTTCAATCCAGTTTATTTCCAGATTTTGTCCTCTTGGAATTTTGATAGCTTGGAATCCTTTCTGTCCCAGTTCGGCGTCTGGGTAGATGTCTCCTCCATGACAGGAACAGACATGCTAACGTTTCCGTGTGCACCTTCTTCCCAGAGGTCCTTGTTGAACTTACTTAGCAGCCAAGAGGAAGACTTTCACAGCAAAGAAGCCCTCCTGCTGGTCACCGTTCTCTCCAGCTTGTCCAAGCTGCTGGAGCCGTCCTCCCCTCAGGTAGAAGCGCCACGAATCCGGTCCCACCTGGCAGCCCTCAGAAGGCCCGGAGCGTCACATCTTAGTACAGCTGACTCTTGAGTAACACGTTCGTGAGCTGTGTGGATCCCCTTGTACCTGGGTTTTTCTTTTTCTTTTCTCTAGCCTACCTTATCGTAAGGGTGCAGTATGTCCTACACGAAACATGCAGAGCGGTGCCGACCGACTGTCGCCGTGACCGGCAGGGCTCCGGTCAGCAGTGGGCTCTTAGCGCTTGGGTTGTTCAGGAGTCAGAGGTTCTACTTGGAGTTTTGACTGCGCAGGGGGTCGGCGCCCCTAACCCCTGTAGTTTTCAGAGGTCCACTACATATATCTAAATGTCCCCTTTAAATCTCATCTTTGAGTGATAGGTGACCTGGACATATTTACCGCGACGCGGTCACATGCAGCCGGAGAGGGCAGGCTCACGCTGCGTTTTGTTTGGCCGCTGCCCTGACCCTTGTCAGCGCTTTAGAAAAAAAATCTTGTGTATCTTTGGTGCCTTCAGCCTTCTTAGCTTGTGTTCTTACTCACTCTTGGTGTTTGCTCTTTACTAAGATGGAAATATATTATCATGAAGGTAGCTGACATTGAGCAGTTGACTTTCTCAGCAAGGTTAGCCGGTACGAAGTTTGGGAGAAATTCACCAAAAGGTGATTAAGTCAGAAAGCGAGACTACAGTCCCCGAGGGGAAACAACTCAGGTGGGTTGTGTGTATATGCGTGTAGATACGCACACATCCGTAGAAGTGTGTACCACGTGAGCGTTCCACACGCTGAAGAGAAGGGCCACATTTTGGGGGTCTGTTCCGTTCAGGAGTGATTTCTCTGTAGGATGATGAAGAGCAGCCTTGATGCCTTGGGCTGTGTGCTCCTACCGCATCTGCTTCCTGATCCGTGAGGGAGACCGGCTCCTCGTGTGAGCCCTTGCCTCGGGAAGAGCTAGTCTTTAGAAGACTGTGGCCCAGGAGTATGGCGGTGTCAGAGCGCTGAAAAGCAAGGCCTGGGCTTCTGGTTCTAGTTCCCAGAAGCCCAAAGAAAGTCCCTCTTGCTAGTTGCTCGTGTGGTCCTAGCACCACGCCACTTCTCCCGCTTTACATTCTGCCTCATTGTTTCCTGCTGCTGCAGCCAACAGCACTAGGAAGGAAACAGCCACAGGGAAGTGGGGCCGGGGGAGGTTTGAGGGAAAACAGATGGATTCGAAAGGCTCATATATATAGGAAATTTTTTTCAGTCAAAACTCATTACCCACCCGTCCCTGTAACTTCAGGTAATCTCTTTAAAATTTTTTTAAATTTAATTTTGAGTGGGTAATAAAGCCCTTTGATTTGAAAACCAGAAATGATAAGATTTGCAGTGAATGGTCTCCCTTCTATCCCTGTCCTCCTCCACCTGTGCAGTTCTTTTCCCCCAAATAAGTAAATAACTTTTAGTTTCTGATGGATCCTTCAAGAGTTGCTTTTTTTTTGCTTTTTTTTTAATTTAAAGATTTTATTTATTTATTTGACACAGAGAGAGACAGCCAGTGAGAGAGGGAACACAAGCAGGGGGAGTGGGAGAGGAAGAAGCAGGCTCCCAGCGGAGCAGGGAGCCCGATGCGGGGCTCGATTCCAGGACCCTGGGATCACGTCCTGAGCCGAAGGCAGATGCTTAACGACTGAGCCACCCAGGCGCCCCTCAAGAGTTCCTTTATTACTGTGGATGCAAATATGAGATAGATTCTTATTCCCAACCCTGTCTGTCTTCACACCAAAGCTTGTTTGCATCCTGCTTATTACATTTAACACCGTATTCTAGAGACCTTTGTATATCAGTTCACAGAGACCTTTCAGAATTAGCCTCTGAATTATTTTTTACCCCAGTAGATCAAAATTTGAGTTTTTACTGGACTTAAGCATACTGCATTTCAGTGCCTTTGTGGTTGAAAACCTGTTCCAAAGAACTGCTGAAGCGGCGAGCTTAGGCGTCTATCTCGCAGTGCAGGACCCTGCCATCCCAAGACCTTAAGCCTCCTCTCCTTACCTGAGAAAACTCCGTCTGGTTGTTTGCCTCTTCTTCTTTTTCTCCCCCCCTCCCTTCTAACCTCCTTTGGCCTTTTGGCTCCTAGAAGCTGATTCTGCTGTCTTGTGGCCCAGATCTTACTCTCCTCTCCTGCATCTCTCCATTCGACTGATCTTAAAGATGTCTCCGTGTGGAGAGTGCGGCATGGAGAAGGCGCATCAACCCTGGACCAGAGTGGGAGTGGGAGGAGGAAGCTCAGCGGGGGCAAGAGCCCAGACGCCAGGACCCTCGGTCCTTAATGAGGGCACAGACTTTGAGAACTGAGTCATATGTTACTGTATTATGAGAGAAGGATGAGTAATTCTTCTTATAATTCTGGACTTATTTTTATGCTGTTCTTAGTACATTATCCCTCTAGATCCAGGCACGTATTTTGGCAGGTGAGGAGAATTGGAAAGGTCTCGTGTAGTCTGACAACACCTAGATCTGTCTGTCTCATGGCATGTTTCTTTAATATCTGAATGATCTCTAGTTTGTGCAGATGTTATCCTGGACGTCGAAAATTTGCAAGGAGAACAGCCAGGGTAAGTTTCCTTCCTTGTTTCCTTTTAGGCTTTATGTAAAATCATCATTCCCAAATAGCACTTAAAGGAAAGGAACTCATTACACGGTCACCAGAGTGACCAGAATGAAAAAGAGCCACGCCCATGGCTGGTAAGCATGCGGAGGGCCGCGTTCATGTAGGCATCCTGGAGGACTGCCGGGTGGTGTCTGGTTAGGGTCCGGCAGCCCCACTCCAGGCCCGCACAGGCGGCCGTGTTCTCCCAGCAGCGCTGTTTCTGTAGCAGACACCCGTTCACGCGTCAGGCAGCATGGAGGGGGTGAAGGAGTGACGATGGGCACGCACGTGCACGATGAGCTGCACAGACGTGCCGGGCACACAAGGAGTACTTCCTGCACGAGTCCATTTAGATCAAGTTCAAAATCAGACACAGCTAGGTGTGATGGTAGACGTCAGAGCAGGTTCCTTGCTGGGGCAAGTGAGGTAGGAGGGGGTTTCTGGGTGTTGGTAGCGTTTTGTTTCTTGATCTGGGTGCTCGTTCCTCAGCGGTAGTAACTGGGGAATAATCGGAAGCCTCTGCTTTCTTTGGGCCCGTGCACAGGAGTGTAGCTTGGTGGGAGAGCTGCCTTGGATGGACTGTGTCCAGCGCTGGGATAGCGTACATGGGACATGGCAAGCCGCGTTTCTGGTTGGGCCCCCTGTCCCCTGAAGACTGACTGGGTTAGAACTTACCTTTTCATTTTCTTTCCTTCGCACTTAGAGGATGCCTCGTTTTGCAAGGGCTTGATGAGTTTGCTCTTCAGCCTCCACGGTCTGTACAAGAGTCCTGTCACCCTGCTGCGTGACTTGTCCCAGGATATCCATGGGCATCTCGGAGACATAGACCAGGTACTGTCGCGAGCCTTCGCTGCGACACCCTGACTGGGGCTGGGGGCCGGGAGCCAGCCTTCCTGCAATCCCGTCTCCTCTCTCTGCCTCCTCAGGATGTAGAGGTGGAGAAAACAGACCACTTCGCAGTGGTGAATTTGAGAACAGCTGCTCCTACTGTTTGTGTAAGTGTGGACCCCCGAGCCATGGAAACAGCCTTGTCATTCCTTCCATTTTCGTCCCTGTGAGTGCAAATTGTCGCGGCTCGTGTCCTGAGGCCTGTAACCAGCCACAGTGGCCACGGGGGTTGTGTTTTGCCAGCAGCTGTGTGCACAGGGAGCTATGCCAGGCACTCTTTTCTTTTACAGTTACTTGTTCTGAGTCAGGCTGAAAAAGTCCTAGAGGAAGTGGACTGGCTGATCACCAAGCTTAAGGGACAAGTGAGCCAAGAAATTGTCTCAGGTAAGATGCATTGAGGGTGGAACGGAGAGAGTCCACCCCAGATTGGACGGCTGCATGAAAGTGCCACTCGATTTGTTTGTCGGTTTGAGCCGGATTGCCAGTGTGATGGGCAAGGTAGACAGCAGTGTGGCTTGGGATAGAATGGCTATCGATTCACTCTGCATGATGAATTACGTGCTCGTTGTCCCTACAGACTGCCCGTTTAAGCGCTGTTAGTTGAGTTCTAAGTCTCCTTCGCTTTAACTAGGAAATAAGGTCTGTGGGTTTGAATGTGCCAATTTCATTTCCCTTCAGAAGAGGCCTCTTCTCAGGCAACCCGACCTAATCATCCCATCGAGAAAGCCATCATCATGCAGCTGGGAACTCTGCTTACCTTCTTCCACGAGCTGGTGCAGACGGCCCTGCCATCGGGCAGCTGTGTGGACATCTTGTTAAAGGACCTTTGCAAAATGTACACCATCCTCACAGCACTTGTCAGATATGTGAGTATCTGCGAGATGACCCGAGTCACTCGGCCTGGGCAGCAGCCCACCGCGGTGGAACAGCCCTGTGCAGGACTCTTGCCTACCCCTGTGCGGGTTGTGGTTTGATTCTGGTTTGGTCAGTAGGTGGCAGGTGTCTCCACAGGCTAGGAAAAAAAAAAGCAGTTGATGGCATATTCTAAATCTGCTTTTAGAGCCCCCCCTTTTTGAGGGGCATATGTGGCATCTAATTGGGAGCGAATGCCTCTTCGAATGCCTTCTAAGACTTAATCTAATCGACAGCTATAGAATTCAGTAGCTGCCGTATTGCACACAGAATTAGACTATTTCAAACCAGTCTGGGCACTAAAGAGGTGTTTCTTCCTTATTTTGTTCCTTTAAGAAGTAAGTGTTAAATGCCTTCCAGGTCAGGTACGTGGGTGGGAGAAAGGTTAGTATTTTTAAATACAAGGCGTACTCCGCCCTGGGTTTGAGTTAATGCTCCCCAGTATCTGCTAATAACGAACTCTTCTCTTGCACTTGGACTATTTTTGGTCCTCAGCAGACATTCAGAAGGTGGTAGGCACTGGGTGACGTGGTTCTGACTGTAGCAGGGATCCATATTAAATACTTAGAAGGGCCTAGACAACCCGAGAAAGATGGTGGACGGCCACGCGCTGTCCCGAAACAGCAGTGCCGCCGTCTCTGAGAAGGTGCAGCTCTGGCCGCACGGCGTGGCTCCAAAACTTCCGTGCTGGAAATACCGAAAGCCTCTTCTCTCCTCTTCTCTTTCCGGGCATATTTTAAAGGAAAAACAGCAAAGTCTTTGGTTTTCTAGATGCAGGGGCCATCGGCCTGAAGGGTTTTTAAAGCAGTAAGCTGAACAAGTCAGAAACGGAAGCCCTTCGTTGCCTGTTTGGGAAGCTCGGGAGCTTTGGGGAGGGGACAGAGAAGCCTGGTGTCTAGGACTGTCTGTGGACGTGCTCGCTGGCTTCCTTTTCCCTCTCCGTCAGCAGTGAGGCCCACTGCCTTAGCTCGCTGACTCACCTGTAGGTGATAGCTGTCGGGGACGCTGATAGAGGACGTAGGCTAAACCTGGGAATCTTTGGTTAGTATCTCCAGGTGTGTCCGAGCTCCGGAGGAATTCCGAAAAATATGGAGAAGTTGGTGAGTTGAAAATTCCTTTCCTAGGAATGGGGGAAGCCTTCTATTCCTGCGTTTGCATTGGTCTCCTTCTCTCTTGCTGCAGGTGAAGCTGTCCGGTTCTCATCTGACCCCCCTATGCTACTCTTTCATTTCTTACATACAGGTAAGTGATTCAGGGTCAATACCAAAATAAATCTTCCAGGAAGAAAGGACTTCTTGTGTCCCCAGGGGACTGCTTGATCCCGTGAGCCCAGTGTCCATGCAGTTTCCTCCCAGTTACCATAAGCCAAAGGTGCCCACTTGGGACCAAGCCAAGGCTTGAGGTATTTACAGCAAAGAAATCTTTAATCATACAAAGAACAAAAGTTTTTCTTACTTTGGAGAAAGTGTTTGATATGTTTGCATTTGGAGCAGGGAAGGAACACGCATGATGGGGCTGCGACTCGGTTCATATCTGGGTGATCCTAAATCCATGCCATGGGCCATCCTTTGGTCTGTGAGTAAAGAAGCAGTAAGCACATAGAGGGCTGAGGTCCGACGGTGCCGTGTCTGTGGGAGCACCAACCCTTTCAAGGAGTGGAGGGCATGTGGGCTGTTCTTGTCAGGTGCCCAGACCCCTTTTCTTCTCCTCCTAAATTGATAAAGTAATGGGCTCTTTCAGGACTAGGAGAAATTTTTTTTTTAAAGATTTTATTTATTTGACAGAGGCAGCGAGAGAGGGAACACAAGCAGGGGGAGTGGGAGAGGGAGAAGCAGGCTTCCCGCTGAGCAGGGAGCCTGATGTGGGGCTCGATCCCAGGACCCTGGGATCATGACCTGAGCCGAAGGCAGGCGCTTAACGACTGAGCCACCCAGGCGTCCCAAGATTAGGAGAAATTGTAAATGGCATTGAGTCACGGTACCACCAGGTTCTGTCGTCCCTGATGCACTGTTACTGTCGGCTTAAACCAGGGATTTTAGGCCTCTGCATTGTTGACATCTCTTGAGCCAGATGATTCCTCGAGGTGGGGTCTCTTCCGTGCATTCTGGGTTATTTAACAGCATCCCTGGTCTCTACCATCTACCAGATGCTGGTAGTGGCCCCCTAGTTGTGACAACTGAAAATGTCTCTAGAAATTGCCAAATGTCCCAAAAGGGCAAAATCACCCCCAGTTGAGAATCTGGCTTAAACACATGAAGACCCACGGTCTCCCGAGGCCACTTAGTCACAAGGCAGGTGGCAGTTACTTGTCTTCAAAGAGCCAAGCAGATGTGCGCTAATGGGTCAACCCCAGCCAAAAGTCCAGTTGTGTAGAGCGGCGGCTCGGGACCCCTTGTGTCGCGATGGCTCACTTGCTCTCCGCCTCTGCGTCGCGCACAGGCCCATCTTCCTGTCGGTAACTGCTTCATTCTGCGCATGGTGAGGGGTGCGTCCCCTGCCGTGCTGAATCCGTGACCGAGTGGCCCGCCACCCGGGTTTGGCCCGAGGAGTTCTGAGTCGTGTGCCCGTAGTTGAGGCTCTCTGTCACCTTGCCTTTGTACCAGGCGTGTGGTCTGGGTCAGGCCCCCTGTCAGGTCACAGGGAACGGCCTGCTCTCCCCAGGCTGTTGCTTCTGCCCTCCTTTAACCTTGCCTGCACGCTTGCTCAGAAATGTTCACATAGGTGCCATCCCGTCAGACTCCTCTCTCGTCTAAATAGGGGGTGTGTCCCTCCATTGCTCAGGTCACGTTCGGAGCTCCCGCTCTCCGATAAGGCCCCATCTCACAGTGAACCCAAGAGATCGAGACAGTCCTCCTACAGAAGGGTTAGGTGCGAAGAGCTTGTCCATATTTCTCATCTTAGAGATTCGTGGTACCCGAGAGCAGAGTAAAGCTGCTGAGAGCTCCAACAGTGTTCAGTGGTAGTTTTCAAATCTGTTCAAGAACTTTTCTTTTTTTAATAACAAGTACTTGTTGGCAGAATAGCGGTCCAAAGAAAACAGCTTGGGAACCAGTGCGGCAAGACCATATGCGTTTCACCAGAGCAGAGAACCCTCACCTGTCTCTACGGCCGTGGCCTGGTGTCACGTCAGGCTCTTGTCACTCACCCTCGTTCCTCCTCACCACACCTCATGACCCGTAGGTGCCCTTGTAAGCGATGGGAAAGGGTTAGAGGCGAATGCAGAGAACGAGAGCTAGTTCAGAGGCAGAGACTTGAACCCAGGTAGTTTGAGCCTGCGGCAGGGGTCAGCAGACTTTTTCTCTAAAAGGGCGGAGAGTACACGTCGCAGGCTATGGTCGGTCACGTTGTCCTCTGCCATCGCAGCAGACTGCGTACGACTGTGCTCTCGCGAGACGGTGCTTTTGGAAACAAGCGTGGGCTGGATCTGGCCTCCGGGCTGTAGTTTGCCAGCGCCTGCTCTCCAGTCAGCTGGTATTTGGTGACATGTAAGCTCTTGGAGGGGTTCGAGTTTGTGTTTCTGACCCCATCCTCAAGCATTTTCTTCTGTGAATCACCAGGCGTCTCCTAGACTATTCTTTCCCCACGTGAGAAAAACCGATTTGTGTGTTCTCAGGCTGCTCTCCCCCTTCCACATCTCCATTTGACTTAAAGCCCTCCTGACACGTCAGCTGACCCACAGGCAGACATTTTTCACGGACTGGGAGATGTGCTTCATGACAGCCCTGGGCAGAAGGCCTATGGTTCCATTAATTCCATCTCCTATCTAGAAACCAGGATTGCATTTGCCGCATGTTTCAGAGAGCTGTTCATGCTCTTACAGCCCCCTCTCTCCTTCCCCACAGCCTTGGCTCTCAGCGGGAAGCAAGCAGTGAAAACCAGTACTCCAAACCCTTAGCATCCCGCCCAGAGCGGTGCACCCTTAAAACATGCCTCTCGGGACACCTGGGTGGCTCAGTTGGTTAAGCGTCTGCCTTCGGCTCGGGTCCTGATCCCAGAGCTCTGGGATCAAGTCCCACGTCGGGCTCCTTGCTCAGTGGGGAGCCTGCTTCTCCCTCTGCCTGCCGTTCCCCCTGCTTGTGTGCTCGCTCTCGTGCACTCTCTCTGATAAATAAAATCTTTAAAAATAAATAAAAGATGCCTCTTCTGGCTGGGAGTTTAGTCCTCCTGAATCAGCAGGAATGGGCAATGGACAGGGATTGATTTAAGGAGTTTCAGCAGGGTCCCATCTTGGGTCCCACCTCTGGAGACACCTCGCTTCTCAGTTGGTCATATGAGTTCTGTCCACGGCTGCCTCCCTGCCCCTCTCTTAAAAGGGCCTCCCTCACCCTCTACCATGTGTTCCGGGGCTAAAAGTAGACTTCTTCATACCAGCCCCTCTGGAATCCCTGCCGTTTCTCGGTTTCCAGAACGTGCCACATGGACTAAGACTCCTGCCTCTCACATGGTTCCAGTGGTACCGTTCTCCCCATTTTCAGGTCTCTGTTTTTGATTCTCTTACTTGTCCCATGGGACAGGGGTGTTCATTCCCAGCAGGGACGGAACAGCCCTTCAGGTAAAAGTGCCTGTTCGTGTAGCTCGCATGTGGTGGTCTTGACTCTCTTCTAACTTTCCCTTGGTTCCCTTTATTCTTTCTCCAGGAGCTCTTTATCCTGCGATATTTCCAACACAGGAAGCGTTCCTATGACCTTGAAACCCTTCTCAAGCACATAACCACAGGCATACAACACATGTCTGGGGTCTGCCTCTAAGTGGGAAGACGGAAGGCCCTGGGAATGGCTTCTCTGGCTTTCTCTCCTTCATGGAAACCCTTTGAGCCAACTGCCCAGTTGGGAAATCCCCATTCCTGCCGCCGTCCTCACGGTCCCCATTGTCACCATCCTCCGGACCTCACTAGTCCCTTGGCTGGCCTGGTGTAGGAACAATCGGTCCTGCCCTCGCTTCCACGTGCTAGTTCTAAGAGCAAGATTGTAAACCTCCCAACAACAAAACCCCCCAAATATCTGAGGATCATAAAGTGTCCCAAAATGTTCCCCATCTTCCAGCCTCTGCTGCTGGTTCTCTCTTTGCCCAGACTCGGTCCCCTTATGCACCCCCCATATTCTGCCATAATCATCTTCTTAGAAAATGACCACCAGCATCTTCGGGAGTGAAGAGAATTTGTTTCTGTGTCTTTAGAACAAGAAGAGTCAGAGCCTGAAATGTACAGGAGAGAAGAAGGGGAAAGCCGCCGCCGTTGCCACAGCCATGGTAAGCAGCTGCCACTGGCGGACACGGCAGCACCGGGGGACCGTGACAACATGCAGTGACAGAAGCCGGTCACCAAAGCCCATGTGCAGCGGGATTCCATCTATAGGACACACCCAGGGCCGGCCAATCTGGGAAGACAGAATGTAGATTAGTGGTTGTCCAGAGGTGGGGGGTGCCTGCTGAAACAGGGGCGCGGTTCCTGCGGGGATGAAAACGCCCTGCGGTTGACCACGGAGGCAGCTGTGCGCCTCTCAGTGTGCTGCACGCTGCGCTGTGCGGTGTAGACGGCTCAGCTCCGGGCCGTGCGCATTGTAGCTCCTTGACGTGCTTACAAAAACGTGTGTGTGGCTGCTTCTCAGCTCACAGATTGTGTGTTCAGAGGGAACATCTGTTTTCTCTGAGCAAAAAGCCACACACTTTATTTAGGAAGCACCCAGAAATCTTAAGCTCTTCCTTTAAAAATGGCAATGGCTTAGGATTCTCATGGGGAAGGAATTGTTTTAGGAAAAGTTAATGAGCTTAGAAGATGGTCCCTAAAGCACATGTAAGGGGCGGGAGCAGGGACAAGGGTGCTCTGGGACACTGCTGGCAAAGGTGCCCATCCACAGGCCGGGGAGTGGGGGTTGGCCATAACCGCTGAATTTCAGGAGCCCTACCCTCGTGCGCTTTCCGGCAGTTGTGTTTGCGGGAGCGGAGACTAAAGGCCCACGTGCAGGACAGTCCCACGGTGTTGTTTGCAGAACTGAAGTATTGGAGAGAAGTGGGCCCACCGAGTGGCCTGGCTAAATAGGTTCTGTAGTGCATTATACTGCAGGACACGGGCATGAGAAAGAGATTTTAATGTTCAGATATAGAAGTATCTCCAAGATACTGGTCCCATCTTTATTTTCCCCCCACATCCTTAGTTGTGGCCTTTATTTAAAAAAAAAACCACCACGTTGATGTGCATGTAGTTTGGGAGGACCTACAAATCACAAGTCTGACTGGGGGAAATAGAATCCCAGCAGTGAGAAGGTCACATAGACCAGAAAGGGGGACAGAGCCGTTGCAGAGTGAGCTCCTGGTGGCAGAATATCAATCAAGCCAGGGCGGCAACCAGATTTCTACAGGCGGCCCTTCTTTCAGCCAGTCTGCAGAGCAGTAAATACCGAGAATTCTCAGCCGGAGATTTGGTGCTGTCTTTCCAGTCCTTTGATGAGATTTAACTGCAAGAAATCTTAGATTGCCAGAACATAAGGAATCCTGCATTTGACTGGAAGACAGACTAGCTTTTTCCTGCCAAGCCCAGGGCAGTTCTGCTACTGACTGCTTTGGAGGACAACCTCAGAAACCTCTGAACCTGAAATCGAAGTCTTAGGTCTTCTCTTCTTTGTCCTGTAGGCCAGAGTTCTTCGGGAAACCAAGCCAATCCCTAATCTCATCTTCGCCATTGAACAGTATGAAAAATTCCTCATCCACCTTTCAAAGAAGTCCAAGGTGATCACGCTGTTCTTTTCTACCATTTCCACTTACCTGGGAGGGGCTGTGGCACACTGCAGCAGCACAGGGCAGTGGGGAAGAAACTAGAACCCTCCCTCTCTTTGCTTTCTGCCATCTGATGGCCTGAGTTCAGACCTCACGTAGGAACTACGATAAAACAGGTCAAGCGGGTATGCGTGCTTTTGGGAGAACTGAAGGGTCGGTCAAAAGCCGTGGAGGCTGCCCCTGTGGCCTGGCGGGCCCTGTCCTCCCGCAGGAAGACCCGCCCACACGCACAACTGTGTCCCAGGTGAACCTGATGCAGCACATGAGGCTCAGCACCTCGCGGGACTTCAAGATCAAAGGCAACATCCTGGACATGGTTCTTCGAGAGGATGAGGACGACGGACACGAAGAGGTCAGTGCCTGCTTCTGACTGGACGCCCTCACAACTGGTTCCAGGGAGCCCCCCCCACCCCCAGAGGAAAAGCTAGGGCGGTCAGGCACGGCCGAGACCACGGCCTCTCGGACAAGGGCTGCAGATTTCAGACCACGCGAAGTCACCCACATTGGTGCACGTTTGGGGTAGACCTTTCCAGAAAGGGGGTGAGGACACAAGTTCTTACCATGGGTCCTCCTCGTGACCTTTCGAGCCACTGGAAAATGACTACCCCAGGGTTATAGCACAGCAACCGGTTAGTGGAACCGGTCTCCCCGCCCTCCTCGAGGTAGGGCTTCCTCCAGTTCCCCCGTCCCTCGGCCTCCTGCGCCCTTTCGTTGTGCGGTTGCTGAGCACACCCCCGGGGGCTCCCAGACACTTCAGCAGCTCAAGTGTGTCTGAGATGGAAGTTCACCTAAGACACCCTCAGTTCTGGCTCCTCAAAAATTGAGAAGCTACGTTTTTCAGATGATCACATTCCAGGCCAGAGGGTGCCCGGCCCGGTCACCGAGCTGGTGGCAGACCCACGGAGGCGCCTGTCCCCTCGCCCCCTGCCTCTGGCTCAAGGGAGGGCCTCGGTGCTCGGCCCCCTGGGAGGCCTCCATTTTCTTCCACTGTCGGAACCACCTCCTAGCAGTGGGAAGGGGGAGAAAGCAGGACTACCACAGGCTTTGATGAGAAGATAAAGGATTTTTGTTTTTATTTCCACTGCCTCTGAGCAGGCTTATCACATTTGAGCGTTACTTCTCTCCCCCGCTAGGGCACTGCGTCAGAGCACGAGGGACAGAACAAAGAACCAGCCAAGAAGAAAAGGAAAAAAGAAATGAAATGCCTGAGTTAATGTGAACTTTGGGGCTTCTGCTTTTTTTTTTTTTTTTTTTTTTTTTAACCCAACAAGCAACAGTGCCCCCTTGTCCTACAGCCTGCACCGCTGGTGGCATCTTGGCTCTGAACCCACTGAACTCCACTGCACCTTCCCTCGGGGGTGGTCGTTCCCGGCAGGTCCTGCGCCTGCAGAGGGCTGGCCTCCCGCGAGCCCTTTCGCAAACAGCACAGCTGCGCGCCTGAGTGTGGGAGCCCGCACCGCCCCGATGGCGCTCCACGGGAGCAAATCCGGGGCCTGCAGGCAGAGCTGCGGTCCAGGCCAGCGTCACGGTTCCAGGGAGCCTTTGGTGAGTTCAATGATCTGGTAGATATCCAGCGCTTCACCTGAAAGACAGTGCAGGGTGGTGAGCGGTGCCCGGGAGCCAGCCAGGAGGGAGGGAGGAGGCGGAGCGACTGCCAGGGATGGGAAGGTGCCGTCTGGTTTCTTTCTGTATAAATAAGTTTGTGTCAGCTTATTTTCTTTTTAAATGTATCTTTCTGCTTTGTTTGCTATTCAAAGCACAGTTTCTTAAAATATATTTCTGGTGTGGTCGAAGAAGAGTATTTGAGTTCTGGCTTCTTCCGTCGTGTGCTGTGAACACCGTGTTCACTGGGGGCCCAGGGCACACTATCCACTGGCACCGCCCGGACGGCGGCTGTCTTGAACCTCCTGTGGTCTGAGACCATTTGGGTCCATCTTACATTTTACACATAACGAACAGAGAAGTGAAGTGTGGAGCTTACCCTGGGGAATCCCATATCTCCTTTCCATCCCAGTCGGGTTGGAAGGGGTTTTACAATCCATGGTCACTTCCTTCCTGAGGCACTGGTCAATATCGACTGTGCTGAAAAAGGCGACTGACTGGGGCAGGTCATTCAGACCCAGCTTGTAGGCAAACATGCACCTGCAAGAGACCCGATCTCTCAGGCCCGGCCCCTCCCCCCGAAAGCAAGCCATGCAGTTAGGGATTCGAAACATGCCTTTTTCCCCCCCGAAGTTCAGTATCCTTTACTGATGTAAAAAAAAAAGAAAAATGCACTTCCTGGGCCACTCAACATTCAAATATACGAGGACTCTGTTAGGCACAAGGCCCCAGGGGGAAGATGGAGAAGGCCGTGGAGACAGCGTGAAGTACTGTACACATTATTTACCCATTAGGACAGATGTGCTTCCCAAACTAGTTCTGAATGGCAAACTGACATGAACTATAATTACTAAATTCAACCATGGAAACTAGGAATCTTACTATAAGAAAATATAGTTCAATATAGAAAATTTTTTTAAGCCATGTCTGAGTTTCAGACTACCACCAGAAAACATGGTGAATGAGGCCTTACGAACTTTTGGCACTTAAGGAAACATTCACATCTCAATTTTGCTGGAACTGAGAAAAGCTGTCCAAGGTGTGTGTCTGTCTAGGGGAGTCCATGACAGCAGCTCCTCTCGGCACACCTCACCACCTCTGTGATCTGGTTGGGTTTATGGTCTTTCCAAACCCAAAAAATCTCTCTTAAGGCCGGTCTTACTAAGAACAGAAACGTTCATTCCCTGGGAGATGCCGGCGGCCGGGCCCCGCGTACCTGGTCAGGAGGTTGGTGACCTGCAGAGCCAGGGCCGCGCGGTAGCGGTCCTCCTCTCGCACCAGGTAGCGGACCTCATCGTGGATGCTGATGCAGAAGCGCCCGTCGATGGCGAATTCCTCAAACAGCCACTTCATGGCCACGAGCATGAGGTGTAAATAGTCCACGGCGGAGCTCTGCACCACCCAGTTCACACGGCTGGTCATAAACTGGGGGGGAGGGGGCCCGGGTCAGAGGGGCTCTGCCACACACGGCTCACTGTGGGGAGAGGTGGCACGGGAGCCCCGCCCCGCTCTCCCCATGCCCCGAGGGCAGCGAGCTACCTCCCCCTGGACAGCCGAGGGCTCCAGGGCCCGGCTGATGCGGCAGCCCAGCACCGGGGTACACGGGGTGTCAGACATGGCGATGCTCTCCAGCTTATTGAACATTTCTGACTCTGTGCCCCCCATCCAAGCTCGTTCGGCAACCACCTCCCACTTCTTCCAGCGTGACCTAGGGGCCAAGACAAAAAAAAAAGGCAAGCTTTGCCTTTCAGCATCTCAGAACTAAAAACGAAGCATCCCAGCTCTCCCAGCATGAGCCCGCCCAGACCCTCCCTCCAGCCTTCACTCACTTCCTCGAAGCTTCTCTCTGGATCTTGCGCAGATCCTGCAGGGAAACCCAGCCATCTTCGGTCCTGTCCACGGGGAGGTGCAGCTCCCTCACGAGCCACTCACCCTCGTCCGACAGCCGATACCTGGGGGCAGTGTCACCGCCATCATTCCTGTGGCCGTGCCTCCTGCGCGCCCAGCCCCGCGCTCCCGTGTTCACGGGCACCTGGCTCACGCCTGTCCCCGCACGCTCTACCTCAGGGGGAGAAACAGGCTGAGGGCGGGTAAGTGACTTGCCAGGAAGAGGCGCAGCCAGATGGGAACCCGTGCGGGCTGAGCCACGGGAGCCCAGGAAAGGGCTGACTCCGACCGAGGAGCCAGCACTGTCACTACGTCCTCTTGCTGCAGACACGGAACTGCCCGGGGACCACCGGGCACCACGTTTAGTTCAGGAGGCAGAAGGGCTATGACCCCAGAAGGGAGAGGGTAGGAAACGGGATACTCCTTAAAAAGGGCATTTGGAGAAGACCTACAGCCAAGTCAGGCTGACCACCTCCGTTCCCACTGCCCCAGACTCCCAGGTTCTGTGTGGCCTCGGACACCACCAGGCCTGTCCCCTAAGGGCTCCAGAGGCACGTCACGCATGTGCTCTAAGCTGCACCGGGGCTTCCTCACCACCCGTGCCCTCAGCACAGACACCCATGTGACACCTTCAAAGGTCTCCGCAACTAAGGCCCGACCTCTGTCAACACCACTCTGCTCCCCGCCCCCCAGCACACGGTCCCCACGCTGCAGGCCGCACCCACGTCCTGTGGTCACACACCCCTGCACCATCGCCTGCTTGCCCTTTAGGCTCCCGAGGCGGCCCAATTGAATGTGGCCACTGTACCGAGTAGCTACACTAGTTAGAACCGTCCCCTCCTCCCTCACCCTTGCTTCAGGGGCCCTCCCTGAGCACACGGGAGGTGGAAGCACCAGAGGACACAAGCTGGAGCCCCCAGTGTGCCCCAGCTGCCCCTGCCAACGCTACGCCCCGCCCCTCCCGCTTCCCTCGCTCGCTCTGCCCGGGAGGCGTGGGAGTTCCCAACCCGCGCGGCTGCTAGCTCTGCCTTAACTCCCGACGAAAGCTGGTTCAGGTTATTCAATGAGCAAATGCCAACCACCCTGGAGCCAGGTGAGAGGTCTGGAGGGAGAGCAGCCGAGAGGGCTCAGGCCACGGGGAAAGGGAGACGGGATGAGCGCGGTAAAAGGGCACAGAGCAGGCCTAAGGCCCTGGGGGTGACATGGACGGGGTAGGGCTCCTCACCGGCGAAGGCCCTTGGTGACGGCGTACATCTGCTGGGCCTTCTCGGCCGCCTCCTGCCGTGTGAGCCGGTGGTTGAACTGCATCAGCAGGCGCTCCGCGAAGGGCTGCCCCGCCCCGTAGATGCGGCCATAGTTGAAGATCTTGGCGTGCTCCCGGCTGATGCCCACGGTCGCGGCGGTCTTACTGTGTAGGTCGGTGCCCCTGCTCTTCCTGCCCTGCAGTGTCATCCAGCCGAAGGCCGTGCAGCCTGGGGGTGGCAGGGGAGGCAGGTGTGAGAGAGGCGGCTCGGAGACGTTCTACCAGCGCCGTGGCTGCCTTGGCGTTGGCCCAGGCCCGGCTCCCGCTCACCGTGCATGCGGGCGAAGTGCGCGTCTCCAAGCACCGCCGCGATCCACAGCTCCTGCGAGTCCACGTCGGCACCCACGAGCACGTAGCCAGGGGGAGCCTGCACCATGGCCTTCAACTCGCTGCCCACTCGGTCGGGCTGCCGAAGAGGGAGGTCAGGCCCTACCCAGATACCCCAGCGAGACTCCTCCCACCCCACTCCTGGAGCCAGGCTTGGCTGAGAATGCTGGGCCTTTCCTGAGGGGGTGGGTTTTAGGAAATGCCAAGCACTGCCCCGAACTCCAGTCCCAGGTGTTCCTGGGACAGCCTAGCAGCACTGGGGGTGACAGGGTAAAGAACCCCTCCCTCCACGCCCGGCCCCACCTCCGCTCCAGCACAGCTGTGCATGTCATGCACCGTCAACGTGTGGCTGCGAGGGGCTCAGGCCAAGCTCACTGAAGGAACTGAAGAGCCGCACAGCTAGATCTGAGCTGGAGTCCTGCCTGCCCCAGATCTGATGTTCCTTTTCACGCTCCTCGCTGAAAGCCCTCTGCACCCCAGTTTCGAAGAGACCCAGGAGAGGAAGAGCGGGGACCCTGACGTGCAGAGGGCACATACCCGGGCATTGCTGGCGGTGAGCCACGTGGGCTCCACAGCCCGGCGGGTGATGGTGCCAGCAGTCACCACCTGAGGCAAGATGGCCCCATAGCGGCCTTCCTCGTCATAGTCGGGGTGCCTGGCAGGGTGGGGGAGAACATGAGTCTCGGCAGCTTGCTTTGGGCCTAGGTCCCCCTCCCCCCACTCAGTCCTCCTGTCCCCACAACCACTTGGCAGGCCATACCTGGTCACGGCACGGGGCAGAGCCGACCTGGGCAGCCACACCACCATCTGGGAGCTGTGGGGACAGATGGACTGAGGCTTAGAACAGCCAAGAGGAGCGGAATCCACCCCCACGCCCAGCGTTAGGGGCTACTGCGCCCCCTCCTGGCCCAGCATCACCCTCTTCCCACAGACTTCACTTAGGGCGGGCTGTAGCACAGCCAAGGCCTGGGGCCCTAGAATCTGCCATCCAGGAGCACACGCCATCTGTGAACCGGCCGGGCCTCCCAGAGAGCTTCTGCTCTACCCAAGCACCTCGGCCATGCTTGGGGCGGACCTTGGCCAAGACGGCAGCGCCCTTCTGGCAGCCAGTCCTGCAGGGAGCCCCCTGCCATCGCCAGCCTCGGGTCCCCACTCCCAGGCCAGGTGCCCTCCACGCTCCTCAGCCACATCCAGGACTGCGGCAGCTCCACCCTCAAGGCCCTACAGCACCTCTCTCTACCTGAACATGGAAGCTGAGGCTAGGAAGGAAAAGGACTGGCCCGTCATCACATGGCACCAGAACCACAAGCAGCCAAGCCTCACGACCGTAGCTGGGCTGTCCCTCCAGTGCAGCATGGTGGGGGCAGGGGGCCTGGGTGGGAAGTGGGTAAAGGGGGTCCCAGGGCTGCCATAACCTGGCCAGGGGCATGGATAACATATCTCTGCCCTCCTGTGGTCGCCCACCTGATTCGTTTATGGGCATTCCTCCAGAAAGAAATCATTTTGTTGATCTCCAAGGCACGGGGCCCACTGGCACCTCCTGGGCCGGCCTGCAGGGTGCCATCCTCCATCTTGGGCAAGAAGTCCTTGGCAAAGGGGCTGCCCACATTGCAGCTGCTACCATCCTGAAAAGGGCAAAGGAAGTAGAAGCTGGAAGCTGATGGCAGACCCGACTAGGGAACCCATCGATGCCCTGCGCACCTCAAGTCTGCCCACCGAGCCCAGAACCTCGAGCAGAGCAGTCTGGGGCAAATCCCTAAGGGCAACATGCACATAAGCACAAGGACTCAAACACGTCTGGCTCCCTCCCCACAAGGCAGCCAACCCCCTTTGTTTTGGGGGGGTGCCTCCCAGATCCCCAGCAGATGCCTCAAACCACAGCGCTGACCCATACGTGCTTTTATCCTATATGTATTTATGATAAAACTTATAAATCATACAGTGTGGTGAAATTATCATGAACAGAAATATCCAATAAAATGGAAATGTAACAAACTAATAAAAGTTATATGAACCGGGGGCGCCTGGGTGGCACAGCGGTTAAGCGTCTGCCTTCGGCTCAGGGCGTGCTCCTGGCGTTATGGGGTCGAGCCCCACATCAGGCTCCTCTGCTAGGAGCCTGCTTCTTCCTCTCCCACTCCCCCTGCTTGTATTCCCTCTCTCGCTGGCTGTCTCTATCTCTGTCAAATAAATAAATAAAATCTTTAAAAAAAAAAAAAAAGTTATAAGAAGCGGCTTCTCTCTCTCTCTCAAAACATCTCATGTACTGTATTCGCCCTTCTGGTGCTGACGTGAGCTGGTAAGATGCCTCCGCGAGGAGATGAAGCGAGGTGAGCAACATGAGCGTGGTGCCGAAGCGTCACGTTACTAGCGACCACCCGACAACATGTCAGCTGAAATCATCTGCTTCGGGACCAGGGCTGACCCGGGTAACAGACCGCCATCGGCCGACAGAAGCGTCGACATCACGAAACGTGTGTGGTGCCTGACAGGCCCCCTCGACTGCTCCACCACGCCCCTCGCCACCCCATTCTCAGGAGGCAAGACTCCGAGAGACGGGGAACTGTCTGCAACCGCACCCCGCCCACCATGCATGTCGTTCCTGCTCCAAAGACACTTCTGGGCTGAGTCACTGGTCACCCGGGCCTCCGTGAGGGCAGCACAGGACAGGCGCAAACCAGGACACACACCTTGTGAGGCAGCTTGAAGAACCAGCAGCCGGGGACGTCCACGTCGTTGTAAGGTCCGTTGCCATGGTGATAGGCTGGCTGGCTGGCTTTGGGGCCACCAGCAGCAGTCTGTGGGGGCCACACACCTAGATGAGGCCCTGCTCCAGCACCTGCATTCGGCGAGGGCCACGGGGTAGGGTGTGGGAAAAGGGCCTGAAGCAGCCAACGGTGTGCTGAGAAATGGCAGGACGGCCACCAGCCTCAGGCTCCCTCCTTGGCCTCCAAAAACCGCCGGGACACCCAAGGGCAAGACAGTGTCTCTCCACCCCGCCCCGGGACCTTGGGAACTCTCTGGCGGGGAGAGCTACTTGGGCACAAGAGCAGGGCCCGTGCCCGCCGAGCGCCCGCCCAGAGAACCCCAGAGCAGAAGCCCCGCTCACCAGAGCCGGGGGCTGACCGGGGACTGCCGCTCCACAGCGCTCTGCCCTGGCCTCCGCCTCGGCCTCCATTTCCGCCTCCACTTCCAGGCAGCCCAGCTCTTCCACCTGGAGGGGCCCGGGTGCCCAGGACATAAAGCAGCGGACCGGCCTGGGGTGACCCACCCAGTACCCCCAGAGCACCGCCCCCACCCGGAGGCCACCAGTCCTTGGAAGGGAGCAGACTCCAGAGCCCAGGTTCGGGGTGCCCTCACCGTCTGCCACATGGTGCTGCCGTCGGCGAGCAGGAACTCCTCCACCAGGCCTGCCTGCTGGGGCTCCGGCTGCTGCTTCCCCTGTTCAAGACAGTGCTTCCTGTACAGGGACTCGATGGCTCTGGGCAGAGAACAGCGGCAGCGGCCTCTGATTACTGGGGGCCCGCTCCGGGCCAGGCAGCTCACTGGGGCCTTCCACAACTCCCCTCACTTAGGCCTCAGAACCGGCTCTGAGGCAAAGGCAGACAGCGCTCTCCCTGGTTTTCAGACAGGGAGTGACAAATCGCAAGCCAACCGCAACACGCCAGTGGCAGGCAAAGGTGCGAGGGCTGGTCTGACCCAATCTAAGTGCCTCGCCAGCTTGCAGGGGCCGCCTCTGCTGGGAAAGCTCTGGGAGCGGAGCAGCTGCCCCTGCTGGACCCCGGCCCCTTTGTCCCAAGGGCCCCACAGGTGACTCGGGCTGTCCTGCAGAGCTGGGCCTCCCAACCTGGGCCACATCAAGTGCCATGGCTTGTCCCCAACAGCCACCTGTCCAAAGCTCAGGGTTTAGGATCTCAGACAAGTCAAAGGACTTTCCTAGGCCTTCACTCTGCCAACCGCACGATGTGGGTAACGCTCTAACTCGCGCGGCTGCCTGCGCACAAACGAGGGAGCACCACACAAGGGTCAACCACAGAGTAGAACTCGTGCTCGATAAACTACACAAGGAAGGAAAACTGCCCATCTGCCGGCTGCTTCCGGCGGCCCCTGCTCCACACGCTCCTGCGAAGGCAGCTGTGCCGCCGGACCGAGGGCAGCAGGGCCTCAGGCCTCCACGCCCCCGCGGGGCTCAGGCCCCACAAGTAAAGGGCAGCCGTGGAAAAAAGGACTCGCTCCCAGACTCTCAGACCCCCGCTCTTCCCACTGGCCTGAGCCAGGCTTGGGTTCTCCAGCAAGAGGAAGGGGTCCCTCAACGCCACCCTTTCCTTCCCTGAGCCTCACCTGTAGGGACAGGCCACCCCCGCCGAGGCCGGGGCGGTTTCCGCGGGCGCCTGGGCCAGGTTGTCCCGCCGCCCAGGCACCAGGTACCCCCAGCCATGCCGCTCCGAGTAGTGCAGAGGGAAGCCATCCCAGGTCATCGCCATGAGTTTTGGAGTGACCCGCATCTGCAGGCTGAGAAGGCTGGGGCCCGGGGTCCATGCAGGGTCATCTAGCCGGGGGCAGAGTTTCCGGTACCACCTACGCCCCACCAGAGGAGAGCAGCGTCACCATGGTGGGGGAGGACAGCACGTGACTGCAAGCCAGGCTCCCTCTCCTGCGACCTCCCTTCAAAGCCCCGAGGCTTTCCGGTGACCTCAGCCTATAGTCACAGTCCCCTCCCTCTGAGGGTACACCCATGCCCCCCAGGAAGTCAGAAGCCTGGGCCCACAAGCATGGCCCGGCACCGGGCCCCTTCCCAAGCTCCATTCCATACAGGGTAACTGGCCACAGGAGACAGCAGATCTGCCCCACTGCTGCTCCAGGGACACACCAGGGCCTTCGGAGCCCCATCTCGCACAGGCTGTTCACCACAGCCAACCCGAAGGCGAGGCAAGTAAGGCACCCAGGGTGCACAACTTAAGAAGACCTCACTCTCAGGGTCCTGAAGGTGCCATGTCTACACCCTGCCATTCACCCTGGCTGCCCCATTTTCTCATCTCGGCCTGTCTGTGAGGCTCAAATAAAAAAAAACCCTCCTCAAGGAAGCCTCCCCTGATCTCTCCCAGCAGAGTTAGGTACTGTCCCAACACTGCTCACTCCTCCTTCTCATCGTGAATGTAAAGACCAACTGCACTGGCACCTCCTAGGGAGAAAGCAGCTCCCAGAAAGGAACTGTGTTCCCATTTGCACCCCGAGTGGCTGAGCTGGGCCCAGCATACAGCAGGTGCTCGGTGCACTTGCACTGAATGAGACCAGCGAGCCGGGGGTCAGAGCGAGCAAGTGACTAGAAGACAATGCACGGCAGCAGGTCAGGAAGGGCCCCCCCCACACCACCCCAGTTCTGGAGCCCAGGACAGCGGAGGCCTAAGGGGGGAGAAGGGTAGACTCTGCATATAGGAGGGGCTGGGGCTCACCCAGGGTGTCCAGGAAGGTGCTGGGGCCGCTTGGGCAGGACCTCTGCAGTCCCCTTCAGGTGCTCCAAGCAGGCACGAGCCATGCCATCTCGCTGAACCTCCTCCTCCTCACTGGGGGGGCCAGGGTCTGCACAGGGTGGGCAGGACCATCAGGGCCAGAAGGCTCTCTCCAGAAGACCTGCCCAGCCTACTCAGCTCTGAAAGGCCGGAGCGACCCCTTCCAACGATCCCTGGGTCCCAGGACTGTCCCAGGGACCATCCCTGCCCCACCTCCCACCCATGCTCCCCACCTTCCTGATCCTTGGGATCCCCAGGGGCCCCAGCCCCCTCGATGGGCAACTTGCTGGCTGCAGTAGGCTCCTTCCTCTTCACCTTCTTTGCCTTCTTCTGCTTAAACTCTTGCAGGTCCCACTCCAGGTCCCAGAGCCAGGGGTCTTCCTTGTACCTGCAGAGCCAGTCCACCGGGGCAGGGTAAGGCCGAGCCTGCCCGTGCGCACCTAGATCCTGCGTCCCAAGGCCTGCCTACCTCTGTCCTGAGAGCAGCTGGCAGGCGTCATTGGCCAGGTCCATCAGCGACTTCTTCATCTCCCGCTGGAGCTCCTCATAGGTGCTCTGCGCCTCCGCCAGGTACCGCTCCCAGTTCTGGTTGACGGGCAGGTAGGAGACCCCCATCTCCAGCATGCCAGCCAGAGTCACCGGGTGGGGGCACCTGGCAGGGGCCAACACCGGGGCGGTCAAAAATGGCCACAGAAAGCAAGGCTTGGGCCCCATCCTTGAGCCAGTCCGGCCAGCCTCAAGCCGACCACCCAGGTGGCGTAGCTCTGAAGACAGACCAGGGTCTCGAGCCCAGCTCGACGACTTTGGAGCTGTGAGACACTGAGTAAGTCGCTTTGTCTCTCTGAGCCTCAGTTCCTTTATCAGGTGAAGACAGTATCCTCCCGTCCTCAGGGGGAACGTGGCAGTTACAGGTGAAAGTGAAAACCGGTGCCATCTCCTGAGTCACGACTAAGTGCCAGACGCTGTGCTAGGTCGCAGACAAACCGCACACACCTGGGGCGGCCAAGTACTATCTGCGTATGCTTCACGCACAGAAACGCTGAGGCTCAAAGAAACCAAGCGACTTGCCCGAGGACAGATGAGCAAGGTAGACAGTCGATTTGAACCAGGTCTAGGTGACACTTGTGACTGGTCACACCATAAGAGTGACTCACTAGTAAACATGACCAAGATGGACGTGAAGCCCCGGGCTCAGGATCTGGGTAAAGAGAGGGTGCTGAAGCCCCCAGACCACACACATGAAACTCCAGCACAGCCTCAGCCCTCCCCTCCAGGGCCTCTGTAGAAACCCAGAGTCCAGGACCCAGGTGGCCATCACTCCACTCGATGGCTCCATTCTTTCAACCCACAAAGGCTAAGGTCCACAGGCTAAGAAAGACCTGGCACCACCTTTTGACAGAGGACCAAGGTACCAGGACCCTGCTGACCCCCAGGGGTTCCCCCACCAGGGCTCCCCCTCACCTCTCCAAGAAGAGCGGGAGCTGCTGCTGGAAAACCTCATAGGTGGCCCACACGTCCTGGGCACAGTACTGCATTAGGTCCTGGCACAGGCGACAGGAAGGCGCTGGGTGGGCAGCCATCCCACTGCCATCGCCGGGCCTCAGGGTCAGGTCGGGCAGCTACACTCCCTGGGGTCAGCTAGGGGCTGCCACGGCCCATCCCCCCAGAGCCCCTCTCCAGCACTGTACCTGGAAGTTCTCCCGGATGTCCTTCATGCTACCCCTGACAAACAGTTCTCGAGGTTCCTTCTCTAAGGGAGGCCCCCCCACATAGAGGCCGTGAACGTCTGCCAGATTATTGACACTGCTGATATCCAGCCAGTCCCAGGATGAGACCTGGGGAGCCAGAGCAAGGAATTCAGGTCAGCCTTGGGACAGACAGGCAGGCTGGTGAGACCGTCCCAAGCGCCCTGCTCCGGCCTCCCGCCGTGAGCTCTCACCACTGGGCCACTGGCTTTCTGCGGGGACTTCTGGCCCCGTTGCGTGGGGTGCCGGGCCTTGCGCTTGCCCTGCTTGGCGGCCATCCACAGACTGCGCTGGAAGCCGCTGAGCCCTGAGATGGCCATGTGCATGCTCATGGTGTCCAGGAAGCGCATGCGGGAGCCCTGCAGGGGAGAGAGGCTGGAGCTGAGGCCACCCGGCACCGCCTCAGCCTCGGGGTCACCCCACTCGCCCCACCTCAGCCGCCTCCCATCACACGGCCTTCCAACACTGAAGCTCTCCTCACGCTTAGACCCCCGGCCGTGACAGGCTCGCCCTCCCACATCCCAGCCACCCTCAAAGGTACAGGCCCGGCTCAGTCCCAACACATAAGTCCTTCCCAGCAACCAGCAACAGCTCCAACGGCTGCCTTGGAAACACAGGGGCCAAATCGAGGCCTTCTGGGCTCCCAGGCTCAGCCCCCACCCCAGCCCTGTCGCTCACAAGCTCTGTGGCCCTGTTCGGCCCTGTTCAAGGCTGCCCTCGCCTGGCCTGCCTTTCTGCTGGGGTGACTGTGAGGATGCGATGGAAGAACACTCCCCATACCATTAAGAATGCCACAAGCACCCACCCGGTGTGCACACCGTTCAAACCTCCCCAGCAATCCTGCCAGGTGACTTCTGCCAGCTCCCTTTTACAAATAAGGAAACTGAGGCTCAGGGACGTTAAGGCGCTCACATGTCTTGTCCCTGGCTGAGGCAGGATGCGAGCCCAGGCTGTGTGGCCCAGAGCTTCCAAAGACCCACACTAAGCTCTAAAACACCACACGGAAAGAAGGGGTCTTCGTACTCTCTGACAACTCAAGTCCTGCACCAGGCAAGTCCTGGGGAATGAACTCCTAGGCACAGGGACCAGGCGTAGGGCTAATCGACAGGGGCGCTGCAGTTGGTACAAAGACGAAGGAGACACTGACCGGGAAAAGCAACACCTTCCCTAGCCCCCCGGGATCAGAGCCTTAGGCCACCCCGTGCCAGAAGCCACACTGGCCCCAGGAACCTTACCTGGATCAGGTACTGCTCCCTGATATGCGCTCGATCAAAGGAAACGTTGTGCCCCACCACTAACTGCTCTTGCCAACCGCGCTGGGTGGGGCCACCGGCACTGGCAGGGACCTCCAGAGGAATGAGGTCAGCCGGCGACAGCTGGCTGGTCCAAGAGTAACGCTCTTCCACCAGCCGCCGGCTGCACCAAGAATACCTGAGGGAGGCGAGAGGCAGACGGGCTCGGCACAGAGGCAGCACACGTCCCTCCGCAACACCCACCGCACACCTACCGCCGCGAGCCGGCTCCTGCACTAGCAGCTGGGACTCGAGCAAGACCAAGGGGTGCTCCCAACCCTCACGGAGCCAGAGAGCGGGTGGGGGCGTGTGGGAGGGAGGTCATAAAAGCTCCTTTACTTTTCCCTTCCACAGATAAAAATGGAGCTAAACGCCACGGCACTGGGTGTCCTTCAGAGACACCCGGCCTGGACCCCGCCAAGGTGTTTGTTAGGTCCGGCGTTCCCGAAGTCGGTGCTGTTTGTGGGCACTGTCAACCCCTCGGGTCTATAAGCACAAAACAGCAGGTGTTCAAAACGCTAGTAAGGGAGACAGACAATTACAACAGAATCCAAAGTGGGAAATTTATTTTTTTTTGGTTGAAAGTGGCAAAAAAAAGAGAAAAAAAGAAAAAGACAAACGCTGCACATGTACAGGATGAATCATCTAACAGCTGGAAAGACTCTAAAGGACAAAGAGCACACTGTGCACCTTGGAGCAGGTGCTGGGCCTCTCTGAGCCCCCCCAGGAGAGCCGAGGGCAAGCGCGGGACCGCAGGGGCCGGGAGGGCAGAGGAAGAGCACTGCGTGTGGGCGCCTGACCCTGACTCGGGAAAAGGCTGGAAGGTGCTCCAGATCCACAAGGCTGAGTGGGGGGAAACTGAGGAATGACGCCAAAGGGTCAGAGCCACTCAGCATCAAAGTGCATGACGGACGAGGCGTGGCCGGTGTAGCCGCACAGGAGCTCCAGGCAACCCTGGGGTGGGGGGGCATCTGCCTCTACAGTTTCAACACACACAACCGTGGTTTCCACAGGGGAGGGGGCTACGGGCAGAAAGCAGTTCCTGGTTTTAAACCTGCTAAAGTCTAACTCACACTCCAAATGGTGGCGATACACTCAGGGACTCAGGCTGCAACCCCCTCCCCCGTCAGAGCCCTTACAAACACCAAAGAGGCTGGAAGATGTCAAATGGTTGAGGCTACGGTGATGGCAGAACTCTAGGTGCAATGAAAGGCCAGACTGGTGTCAAGATCCAGGTCTCCAGCCGCACAGAGCCGTCTTACTACACGTGTGTGATAAAAAAGAAGCCAACATGCCAACAGGGTTTGCACGTTCAAGATGATTCAGATCAATGCCATTGACTCTCTACGCTTGTCCTGGGAATCTCAGACAAATGTTGGCACCTGTGTGATGTCCCCTAGTGTGACAACCATAGTCCTCAGCCACGCCTTTGGGAAGCTGCTCTGCGGGATGTCTAAGCAGCCCCCCCACCCCCACCCCAAAATTTCGGGCTGGCCTGGAACGTGAGGTTACACAGCCACGGGACAGGGATAGGTCCAAGTTCACAGCGGACTGCTCGGAGGGCCCCACCTGGTACCCCCGCGCCCCCGCCAGTCAGGCTCCCAGGAGGAAGGCCCCCACGGGAGCCCAGGCCTCGCCACCACGCAAAACCACCACGCAAACCGAGCAGCGCCTCCAGTACCACTGGCAAGAATGGAATGAGGATGAGAGGAGGATGGGGAGGACAGGGAGAGGAAGGAGGAGGAAGAGAAAAGGGGACTTGAGGTAAAATGGCCAAAAACGACCGAGAGATCAAAAAACAAGTCTTTCTTGTCACTGATTTCCTCGTTTTCCTTCAGCCACCACAGCCTGCTGTACCTTCTCCACGGCGGGTGCTACTCCCTCTATTTTGACCCTCAAGTTACACAGTAAGCACTGAGATTCTCATCTCAACTGGAACTAAATCAATGCGGAATCTGGTTTTGCTCTTTTCAGCCATTAATGCCTACCTTATCTATTTAGCCATGTTTTCACCATTTTCAACTGCATATTTAACATTTCGCAGCTTTCTTTACAAAGATGTAGCTTCCAATAGGAATAAAGAAACTGCTAACTTTTGTGCTGGCCATGCCTGAAAGCATTAGGGTTGTAAATAGTATTTTAATCCTGGAATGAAGAATAAAAAAGGGGAGAAACAGGACTACCATCATTGTTTGAAAAAGAAACGTGGGTAGCACTTAGATGTTATTTAAAAAGAAGAGAGAGAGATTTGGATATACCTTTTGGGGACCAAAATGCCTGTTTGGGAGGCTGGGGGCAGGAAGCAACGTCTCTCAACTGGGGGCAATGGGGGGGGGGGGTGCTACCTTGGGGTGGGAGTGTGTTTGGTGACACGGTGGGGCTATTTGGTCTGGCATTTAAGGGAGTGTCTGGGGACGCTAAATGTCTTGTACTGTCTGGGACAGTCCCGCCAAAGGGAGATTTCTCCTGCCCAGGATAACCAATAGCATCCCCAAATAGAAGCACTGTTCAAACGTCTTGGACAAACTTCTCAGGAAGCTATTAGGGGAGAGGGAAAGGCACCAAATCGAGGTGGTCTCAAGTGGTCTCCCCTACTACCCCAAGTACAAGCTACTGTTCTCCACACGGCCCCTATCACCGCCTGCTATTTGCTTGGGTGTTTACTGCTTGTATCTTCCCACCAGAAAGTAAACTCTGTAAAAGCTGGGGTCAGGCCTACTTTAGTTCATCACGGAATCCACAGTCCCTAGAAGAGCACCTGCGTGGCACACAGTGGGAGCTCAGTAAATGTTCACTGAACCGAACTATTAAGCTGGGCCCCCCATCTGTGCTGAAGTCCCCTGAGCCCAGTCCCTACTTACCAGGCCGAGGGGGATATGGCCACCGCCAACGTGGGGCAAGTTCCCTCTGCCAAGCAGACCTCCACGTCGAACACCAGGGCCCGCTCCTCGGGGATGGCCACGGGTTCGGCCTCCCCCGCGGGGCCGTACCGGGTCCAGCCCTCCGCCCAGGCCCAGCTCGGGGGCCGGGGGGGCAGCTGGGCCTGCAATAATGAGTTGGCCGCCTCCAGGTAGGGCAGGCTCTGCTTCTGGGCCAGGAGGCGGAAGTGCTGGTCCAGGCCGCCCCCGTAAAGGGGCGGCAGGCGCAGCTCTACGTCCGGCAAGGGCGTGGCCGGCTGCCCCCAGAGCCCGTGCTTCTGCAGGTGCTCGACGCTGCGGCGCACCGCGGCCTCGCCGGGCGTCTCCCCGCCGCGCCCGAAGATTTGCTCGTGAAGCCCTCTCGACAGCATCTGGATGTGCAATGGGTTGTGCCGCAGCTGCCCGCCCTCCGAGGATGGCGCTTGCTGCGGCGGCGGCTGCGGCTGCCCGTCGCTGGGGACGGGGTCGGGGCCGGAGCTGGAGACCCAGCGCCCCGGAGCTGGAACTGGCCCTGGCCCGACGGTGGTGGCGCCGGCCACCCTCTTCCAGAGCAGACGGCTCATGGTTGGTGCAGGGAGCCCCCCGCTGGGAGTCAAGGCACCTGGCTTTGGGCTCCAGCTTGGCTGCTTTTACTGGCCGAAAGACGTGGAGGGAGACACGTCCTGTCTCTGTTTTCCAGTCAGTGAAATGGGTCTGACCATGCCTGCCTTCCACCCACAAATCCTGAAGAAGACAGACGATATCAAGTGTTATTTCTTACACGTGCGTTACGTGTTCCGTGACGAGCCGTCACTCCTCGAGCACTTACTGCGTCCCAGGCACTGCGCCAGGCGCTTTTAGGGACAGTTTCTCACTGAAGCACCGAACAACCACGGGAATTACCAATACCCCACCAGGGGACACTGAGGTTCAAGCAGGTGCATCAGTGAACTTGGGGGAGGCGGCGGCAGTGGTTAAGAGCAACGGTCCCGGAGGAGGACGCGGCGGGTTTGAATCCCGGCTCTGGCTGTTAGGAGATGCGTGACCTTGGGCGAGCTCCCTAAGGCCCCAATCTCCTACTCCGTAAAATGGGGTTACGGATTCTGTCACACGGGACCGCTGTTTGGGTGACTCAGGGCAAAGCAGTCGCGAGACCCGACCCTCGGCAAACGCTCGGCAAACCGTGGCTGCCATCACCACGGCCGGCGCGGCCCGAGGGCCTACCGCCGCCAGGTGCCAGCCCCCGGATTCGAACCCGCAGGGCTGGCCGTCGGCCCCCGGGGCCCCCACCCACGCCCGGGCTGTGGCCCCGCCGACCCAGGGCGCCCTGCAGGAGGCGGCGGCCCCCGCGCGCCCGGCCGCCCGCCCGTGCCCGGCGGCGGCGCCGCGGTGCGCCCTGGGACGAGCCTCCGCCCAGCTCCGGGCCTCGCTCCCTGACTGGAGAGGGAGGGGCCGCGCCGCCGCTCGGCGACCCGGCCTCCCCCCACGGGCCGAACCCGCCGGAAACCTCGGTCAGTCCGCTGCTTCCCGGGCCGCGGCTCCCGACCCCAGGCCGACGGAGCTGCGTCTCCCTCCGCGCGGCCTACGCAGCCTCGGGGTGGCGTGTGGCCTCCACCGACCAGTCCGCCTCGCTGGCAGCCGCAACTTCCCGTCTGCGCCCCGCTCCGTCCCGCGGCTACCCAAGAGGCAGGCGGGAGACTCCCGGAGCGACCAATAGGAGGGCCGCAAGTGGACCGGTCCGCCCGCAGGGGAGAGAGGGAGACTTCCGGGTGGGCTCTCCCTGCGAAACTCTGGGAGCCAAAGTCCAACCTCCCCTGCCCAAGGAACAAATGGATTGGTCCCACGCAAGCCGGTGGGCGGTAGCGATACTTTTCAGATTGTCCACAGAACACTAGGCGTCGGGCGGCCGCGTGGCCTAATGGATAAGGCGTCTGACTTCGGATCAGAAGATTGCAGGTTCGAGTCCTGCCGCGGTCGCGAAGGGTGTGCTTACAATTTTTGGTCTCTTCCTCCCTAGGAAGGTAGCGTGGGGACCGTAGGAAATGTGGTCTCCGGTTTCCACCCCACACTGCGATCTGGGAACGTTCGGATCCTCAGAAGTAACGGCTCCCGCCCGGCACGTCCCTGTGAAGTTACTCGCCTACGTGTCCCAGGCGCGGGCGCGCATTTCTAAAATGCACCAGCCGCGGGTACCCCCACGCAGGCGGAGGAGAATGAAGAGCGAGGGGCAGCCTTTACGGAAATCCCAATTCACAATCGATTGATAGTGGGAATAACAGGGGTTCGCAGCTGGAAGGGAGCCGCGTCCTCCCCCAGCCCGGTGCTCCCCGTCTTCATCCTGGGCAATCCTCATGGGTAAACATGCTGCCTTTCGTGGAACCCGAATCTGCCCACCGGTCGCCAGCACCCGCCCAAGCGCCTGGGGCTCCCGCCGGCCTGGGGAACCTTCCAGTCCGCGGTCTCCTGCCTGGGCACCCACCTCCTCTTGCTCCAGGGGCCGCAGCAGCTCTGGTTTCCTTTGGCCCGTGGTTGGTAGACTGTAAAGCGCCTGACGGAATAAGGCCCACGTGAATAACAAGAGCCTGGGGGTTGGAGCCTGGAGAGCCAGCTGTGCGGATTTGAGGTCAAGAGAGATTTAAGGTCGACCTGAGCTCACAGAGCTGATTAGGGACCAAATTCAGGTCTCTCCGAATGTTAGCCCCCACCTTCCAGCCTGTTACTGTGTCGCGACACCCTGAACTTACTTGACAAACTGACTTCGGTATTTTTCAAGGGTAGGGTGGGGAGATACCCAGGCAAACACGCTCTGGGCACGGATCGGCCCCGCCGACCCCGACCCCCTGTTGTCCCCAGAGGGTCAGTGAGAAGCCCCAGGCCAAGGCTCGGGAAGGCAGCACTGAGCCTTGACTTTTCCATACATTTCCTCTTTATTTTTAAGTATGAAATATTTTTCATGCACTGTTCTAGGTGTGTTTAATATGCACACAAATGTTTGGTTTATTTTTTCTTTTGTCAAAAAAAATACAATCAACTGAAAATCCACTGTATCATAGTCTGTTTGTTGTTGGGTTTTGTTTTGTTTTGTTTTCACTTAATCTTATACTGTTCACATTTTTGCAAAATGCCAAGAGAGGATCTCAGCTTAAATCAGGGAGACCCTGAGTGGGGAAAATGCAAGCCTTGTTTCTCCAAATCTCCTACTGAAATTTAGCTGCTTCTTCAATTGTGAGGTCAGGTGACCAGCCACAGTCCTAGGAGAAGTACCTGAGACTTTGTTCCCAATAGCAATCACAGATCTTTTCATAACACATTCCAGTTGCTGCAGATTTTTCAAAATACTGCTTACATTCATCTGTCCTTCAAAATAACAGTGTCACTGGGTCACTGCTAGATCTTGTCATTTAATGAGGTAATTAAATACATATTACCTGTTTCTAATATCTCATTATCTTTGGTTTCCTTTGTAATCCTATGTGTTTTATGCATTTAAAAACATTATTCTAGGGGCGCCTGGGTAGCGCAGTCGTTAAGTGTCTGCCTTCGGCTCAGGGCGTGATCCCGGCGTTATGGGATCGAGCCCCACATCAGGCTCCTCTGCTGGGAGCCTGCTTCTTTCTCTCCCACTCCCCCTGCTTGTGTTCCCTCTCTCGCTGGCTGTCTCTGTCAAATAAATAAATAAAATCTTTAAAAAACAAACAAACAAACATTATTCTAAGAAGGTGTCTATGGCACACACAAAAAAAGCTAAGAACGGACCCCTGGCCCAAACAAATGTCATTTCCAGGGGATACTGTCTGTTGGGTCTGCCTGATATCTGCTGGGAGAACCACCTTCCCCTTAGCTTCAGTGCCAGGAAATATCCATCAAGATGCCTGCCCCTCTCACAAGGCTAGTTCAGGCCAGTCTGGTGCCCTCAACCCGGAATTAAAATCTTCAGCAAGGACAAAAATGGCCCATACGGATTCCTGATGAGGGAGGGTACCCAGAGGCATGAGCCCTTCCTGCTGACCTGCACCGTTTCCAGGATTCTGAGCCCAGTTCCTCCATCTTCCCTCTCCCCTTTTCTGGGAGCTCTCTCACATCCTTCTAGAAAAGTCTATCCTGCTGGTAATACCTGAGAAACCAGGGACATTTTCCCGTAATTTCGCGGACTTCTCTTCCTACACGGAAGACAAAGTTCATTAGAAGCCACTTCCTGATGAAAACACTGTGTACTTTCTTGCAAAGCATGTACCTCAGTTGTAACAAGTGCTGATTTTTTAAAAATCTCCCCTTCCACTACTGCTGTGAATTCCCATGAAGACCGACCTTGTGTCTCATTGTATGTCCTGTTCCAGGGCCTGGCTGGAGCTTAGTAATACCAACCAGCACTTAGTAGATGCCAGGTCCTATTCTAAAGGCTGACACAGTCAACTAAATTAATCCTCACACTGTAGGCTAGAGGCACTGCTATTATCCCCTGTGGTGGAGAAACTGAGGCACAGAGAGGTGAAGTAGTGTGCCTAAAGCCCTACAGCTGGGATTTGAACCCAGGGAGACCTGCTTGACGGCAAGGAACTCAATGACTGCATTATACAGTGAATACCCGCTGACCTTGAAGGTTGGGAGCCCCTACCCCACGGTTGTGTGCCAGGCATTGGGCTGGTGCCGGGGAACAGGCTGGTGCAGACCCTACATCACGACTGCTGACAGAGGGACTCCCTCTGAGGGAAGGACTCCTCCAGGTCCCTCTAGTGAGCTTACTTCCTGGTGACCCTTTTCTGTCCTGTTTGCTAAGCCCAGCTTCCACAGTTTTCCCTCTCCGAGACAAAAAATACCTCTGCTCTTTCTTTTTATGAAGAGCAGAACCACTTCCAAAGGAGCCAGGCTAAACACCTACGGTACCATCTCATTTAATCCTCTTGATAACCTTATTGGGACTATTGGTACATCGTTATTGGAGTCGTTGGTATATCATATGGCGTCTCTGGGAGAGTCAAACGAGCTCCATGTGGGAGGTATTGAGAACAACGGCCAGCCCAGAGTAATTGCTGACAGAACGCAAGGTATGATTCTTCTGTGTCAGCGCCTCCGTGATAGCTGTGCCTGGGCTGAGCACCTTCGGGACATTTGTCCTAAAATAACCAGACCTGTCTGACCGGGCTTCAGAAGGTACCAATCTCTTGGGAGCTGTTTCTAGCAGAATCATACGGGGAAGGGAGGGCCCCTTTGGGGTCACCTCGTGCCATGCTGGGTCTCCATCTGCCTCCTATGGGATCAAACTGGCGTGTGTATGAAATTCGGGATGAGAATTCATATGTTTTCACAATATGCTTCTTAGTTCAGGGGGATACTTGGTTCTGTCGGACCTGGGTAGTTCAGGGCAGGAGGAAAAGGAAATGGATGGAAATGAAAACCATTGTTTCTGTGGATGAGAAACTCCCTGACAGGAAGAGACTGTGACCCATCCGTTTTTGTGTCCTTAGCATGGAACTGGTCATACAGAGGCAGCCGCTTGTTGTCCCCACCGCCAATGTCCCTCCCCGGCTCCTGGCCAAGGCCTGAGGCATTCTCAGTCCCCAGAGCCAGAACTGGGCTTATTAGCTGAGCCGAGCCAATCAGGCATTCCACCAAAAAATGAACAGTATTTCCTTCGTATCATCAAATAGCCGTGAATGTTGAAATTTCCAATGGCAAGAGCCTCTTTTTGCTTTAGCTAGTTTGGGCTGGATTTTTCCTTCACTGTGATAGAAAGAGCTCTCACTGATTAAGTACTCGTTAAATATTTGCTGAACAAATGATTAAGCTTTTTTTTTCTCATGTCTTTAGCTAAATTTCACCGAAGTAAAGTTCCCTGAGAGGAGACTAGGCTATACAGAAGATTCTTAATTCACAAAGTGCTCTGCAGTTTTCAGTTTGCAAACCCTTGTGATTCCATCTTAGTTCCACCACTATTTATGATACTGGAGGTGTCTGTGACACAGGTAAGTATTCTAAAAGAAAGGTTGAGGGGCACCTGGGTGGCTCAGTCAGTTAGACATTTACCTTTAGCTCGGGTCGTGATCCTAGGGACCTGGGATTGAGCCCTATCTCAGGCTCCCTGCTCAGCAGGCCATCTGCTTCTCCCTCTCCCTCTGCCCCTCCCTGCGCACCCTACCCCTTTAAAAAAGAAACAAAAAACAAAAAACAACTTGATCTATTTCCCCCATACATTGAAAACTATCACATCGTACATATAATTTTAATATATAAAACTACAAATTACTGTATCATATATAATTGACTTACCAAATACACATTGACTATATCACACATTTTAACTTCACATATAAAATTTCAAAATCACAAAGACCATTAAGAAATTCAACCAGATTACAAAAATCCATGCCTGAAAACCTGAAAATAAGTTCCTCCATCAGAAGAATGAAAGCGTATGAACAGGACACAGATGGAGATACTCAGTGAATGACCCTTAGCTTCAGGTAAAGTTCTGGGTCAGTAAGACAATTTCATTTTTAAAAGTTTGATGTTAATCAGCCTTGAGAATCTCAATCCACATGTGGAATCACCAGAAAGGCAAAAGATACTGAACTACCTTCTCTGGTCCGCCTTTGCATAGTTATACGTGTGCCACATACTCGGCAAGTGTCAATTTCGGAAATGGACATTTCTACAAACTACTGAAAAAAAAAGTCCCCATAAGGGTGGACACGTGCCCACAAGGTCCCATCCTGGGGGCTGTGTCCTCAGTGTAGGCTGTCCTTCCAGACAGAAGGGCAGAACCCTCAGTTCTTGAGGGGTGAAACATCCACGGGCTCCAAGCCCTGGCCAGGGCCCCGAGGTCTGTTTGGTCAGCTGCAAAATCCCACGTCCTTACTGATTAGATACCAGCCAGGCCCAGCCTGGCAAGCAAGGCCCTCTGTGGGATGAGCAAGGGGAGCCGGCTGGAGATGGTAGATAGGTTTCTTTCTTTCTCTTTCTTTTTCTTTCTTTCTTTCTCTTTCTTTTTCTTTCTTTCTTTCTTTCTTTCTTTCTTTCTTTCTTTCTTTCTTTCTTTCTTTCTCTTTTTTTTCCGGTAAATAGGTTTCTTGCAAACTGTTTGTCACAAAAGATTTTAAGCTCAAAACATAGACGGTAGGATGAAAAGAAATGCCTAATCTCTCTCTGCAGAGACATTTCCTTTAAGGAGTACGTTGGGCTAAACTCTAAGCGCCAAGAACTTTCCTAGAAACGGTCTTGCTATCCTGTTAAAAGGGGACAAACTACACCCCATCCCAGGAACAAAAAAGGATTAAGTCATTCATTCACATGGGGAAGATAAGAGCTAGACTCTGTCAACAGGTGTTCCCCCATAGGGAGGGGAACATCTCCAGCATCCTGTTTCTGGAAGAAAGTAGCTACCTTGCTTTGGCATTTAATTGTCAGGGTTTCGAGAGAAGATCTGCCTTTTAAGAGAATATTTTACCCTTCAGGGAAAATGACAAACAGTTTTGGTAATTGGAAAACACCCTTCAGTTCGGATTGGTCTGGTTATTTATTTATTGCCTGCTTTGTTCCAGAAAGACTTTCAGGTGGCAGAGCTTAGGGGTGACCACATAATCAATTACCATCTGAGCATAACGCAGGGCAGCAGCTTGGGTTGGCATCTGGTGGGGTCAGCAGCCATGGGATCCTGCCAAGAGGCTCACCAGGGCCTACCACTCTGCACTGCCCAGAAACCTGGCCGTGCTCCCCTAGCCACAACTGGCTGAACCCGGGGAAGGTACCTGAGCCATGGTCGCCACAGACCAACCAGGGTTAAGAGAGACTGAATGTCAATGAAGTGGGCTCAGCCAGCAGGGGTGATCCAGACCGATGGTGACAAAGCATCCTGACTGCACCCTCTTCCAGAAAGCGTGAGAGGGGACCGTGGCCATTCTCATCTGGGAAGACAAGATGCCCGGGGCCACCAGAGCCACTGCTGCATCCACACCAGCTCTCCCACATTGCTTGCAGCCTTGTATGGAGGCAAAGTCTGCAGTCCCAGGCACAGCCGTGACCAAGGCAGGGGTTGTCGCTTTGCTAGAGGGCCAGTTCTGGAAGTTGTTCCGGAGGCCCAGCCAAGAGCCCACCCTCCAGCCCTTCCAAAGATTTTTAGGTACCTAATTTCCTGTTCTGAGTCTCTTTCATATTACAGTACCTGGAAAGGTCTCTGTTTCCTGAAACCAAACACTGATGCCAGGACCCTCCCCTGGGCTCCCTGTGGTATGGATCCCATGTCTCCTCCCCGCCAGCCCTGGGGTCCCTGTGGGCGGGAGCCGCATATACCCCAGCACCCAGCACAGTGCCCTCACAAAGGAGGTGCCCAATCCACACGTACAGCGTGAACCAATGACTCTGCCCAGTGGCAATATGGTGTTTGACCTCCACATCCGTCCTATCGTTCAGATTCCAGAGCAGGAACCAGGAAACAGTCTGGTTATTTCAAAAAGCAAAAAGAGATGCAATACAGGGTAAGGGCGGTTGGGAAGGCTGGAGGGACAGCCGCCAGAGGTGACTTGCTTCAAGGTCACACCACCACCACAGTTGTGACCTGGAGCCAGATTCTAGAGGAAAAGAGGCCGCCGTTGCCACGGCTACCACTGTGGCTGCCACCACAATGCAAAGCCCGTGAGTGGAGGATGACATACCGAGTTGGGCTGTGACAACAGTCTTGTCAGCCAGAGCTTGCTCGTCTGTGCCAAGACCACAGGAAGATGGTCCCTGCCTCTCTTTGGCCTTTCAAATCTCTCCTGTGTATCTCCTAAGCAGAATATAAATCCCAACCAGAACCCTAGCTGCAAGGGCATCTGGGAAATGTAGTTCTTAGCCTTCTACCCCCTGTAATTCTTAGGGGAACAGAGAAGAGGATGGGGATGGAGGCCAAGTTCCAGCAGACAAGATTTAGTAGACACGCCTGGTCCATTGTATTTGCACCTATATCATGTGTCATCTTCTGCCTGGCCCAGGACCTGGGAGTATGCACATGGCTCCAGCATCGAGGGAAGGGGCTGGTCCTTCATCACCTTGGACCTCCTGAGCCAGGCACAGAGTCTGAGGAGAACGAGTACTCCATCGATGTTTCAGACCAAGTTCTCCACCCATTTCTGTGGGTTCCCAGGGATTAGGATCCAGAAGAGGGGCCTCCAGGCTCCCCTTAAAAACTGCCAGCAAGCCACCACCACCTCCTTACCCCTACTCCCAGGAATCAAGAGGCAAGGGGAGGAGCTGCTGAGCACCAGGGCCTGGGACCGGAACCCCCTCGGCTCAGGGACCAGCAGCACCTTGGAAAGCAGAGGGCACTGGCTGGCAGGAGGTCAGGCCCGGACCCGGCAGAGGGAGGAAGCTGGGAACCCTGCTGGTGAAGCCTGGTGGCTCCAGACAAGGGCTATGCCTGGGGCAGGGTGGGGGGGGAGGTTTGCGTGGCCACAGCATATTACTGCAGGAGTTCATGGGAAGAGAAGACAGGGTCAGCTCTCCCTCTTTGGGTTTTCAGAGAGGTTCCATGGCCCCCAGACAGAAGCAAAGGCCACTGAAGTATGACTAGTGTCTGAGAGGCAGGGACCCAAGGAGGACTATGTCCCTATGTCAGAGAGAACATCATGGCTTCCCTGACCTGCCAACATGGGGCTCCTCGCCCTTCAACTATACGTTGGTGGAATTTGGCCGTTCTGGTTCATCCTCACTCAGGGCCTCATGAGTGGGTCAGCGTGTGTCGGGTTCCCTCAGTAACCCATACCTGCAGAGGGCAGACCCTGCCCACCCAGTCAAGGTTCTCTAGCCTTCTACCAGTCCTGGGTCTGATGGGCTACGAAGAGACCAAGGGACAGAGAATCTAAGATCCAGCGGGTGGGGGCAGAAAGGGGAGGGAGGGCCTTGTGGTAGCTGCTGACGCACTCCGCACTCGGGCTCTGGTCAGGAATGGCAGAGGGCTCTCAGGGCTTTCCCCGGGGCGGGGCGGGGCGGGGCGGGGGGGGGGGGGGCGGGCAGAGAGAGAAACAGACTCTCCACTCAGCAGGGAACCCGATGATGATGTGGGGCTCTATCCCAGGACCCTGGGATCATGACCTGAGCCGAAGGCAGACGCTTAACCGACTGAGCCACCCAGGTGCCCTAGGGATTTTTTTTTAAACAGTAGCTAGAAGAGGGGGTCAGGTCTTAAGTCTGGGTGAATGTACAATTAAAGCTGCCCCAGCCTTGCATCTGTGGTGTGGAGAAAGCTGGTCTGATCTGCAGAAAGGAAAGAGAAGGGCCGGACAAGACCCCAGTGACATCAGGTTCCTGATGTCCCTTCTCTTGCTGCAGTTTGACAATAGGAGCCAATAAATTCCCCCTTTGTCTGCCAAAACTGGTCTGAATTGGGTTTCTGGTGCTTGTAGCCAAAAGAATTCTAAGTGATTGGCCTTCCCCTCTGTAAATGAAAGGAGTTAATGGGCTGGGTCTGTGGGGGTGCCAAAGCCCTTGCACCACCACCACCACCCCCCTCGGCCCTGGAGTGAGCTGGGGTCTGGCCTGACTGTGACGGCAGAGGGACCTCGATGTAGACCATTCCTCTCAATGTCAGGCAGACTAGCTCAGCCTTGGAACACTGCAGCCAGGAGGTTGGGCCAAATGAGGGTAAGGCACTTGGCTACCTTCTCTGGCCCTATCCTGACATTACCTGCCCTGTGGCTGGGCCGGCCAGCTCAGGGGAAGTGGGCACACAATCAAAGCCTCCTCTGAGTACGGAATCAGTGCGTATCACTGTGGCTAAACCTCACAAACTCCCTAGGAGGCCATTACTTTCCCATTCTCGAGATGAGGACACTGAGGCCCAGGGATATCCAGTATGATTTGCTTCAGGTCACAGAGCTCGGACAGGTGGAGCCAGGATTCAAACTCATTTCCTTCCGAGGCCTCCACTTGGCTGTCCTGCAGGCTCTGCCGCTCTTTGGGGACCCTTATATCCTCAGGGTCTCTAGCCAGATCCTCCTGGAAGGGAGAAGAAAATCCACTCTTTTCCCATGGTTTGGCCACCAGGCAACAAAGTGACTCTCTGCCTTCTTGTCTCAGCTCTCATACAGCGAACAAGTGTCCTTTTGGCAGTTTATTTGGGGCCACGTTTTTCATATTTTTATGCTTTTTTGCAGATGATTTTGCTGCTTAAAATGACCCCCAAGCATAGTGTTGAAGTGCTCTGTGGTGTGGTTATGCCCAAGGCTGTGGCGTGCCTTACAGAGCAAATACAGAATACATAAGTTTCCTTCAGGCATGAGTCATCCTGCTGCTGACCCAGAGTTCAATGTTAATGAACCAGCGAGATCCATTAAATAGGATGTCTTTAGGTAGAAACATAAAACGAGCTTATGCAATTATGTATTGATTGATTGATAAAGCTGTTGTGACCAGAGGCTCACAGGAACCCAACCCTGCATTGCCCCAGGAGCAAGGGTTCAGCATTTGCTAATTCGGTGCTCTCCACGACTTTATCCAGTGTGACCACCGTGAATAAAGAGAACGGACCGTCCACGCATCTGGAGGGACGACTGTGATATTCAGCTGAATGAAAACTGAAGGTATAGAATGATCCCATCTTTGTTTAAAAACAAAACCAAAAACCAACCAACCAAAAAAAATGGGCAAAGTTCTATAAATATTTAATTTTGATCATTGATCTTTTTTAAATTTAAATTCAATTAACTAACATATAGCGTACTGTTAGTTTCAGAGGTAGAGCTCAGGGATTCATCAGTCTTATCTAATACCCAGTGCTCATTCCATCATGAGTCCTCCTTAACGTCCGTCACCCAGTTACCCCACCGCCTCCAACAACCCTGTTTATTTCTTATGATTAAAGAGTCTCTTGTGACACCTGGGTGGCTCAGTCAGCTTGGTTCATGATCCCAGGGTCCTGGATCGAGTCCCGCATTGGGCTCCTTGCTCTGCAGGGAGCCTGCTGCTCCCCCTGCTTGTGCTCTCTCTCGGTCTCTCTCTCTCTCTGACAAATGAATAAAATATTTAAAAAAAAAAAAGAGTCTCTTATGGTCTGTCTCCATCTCTGATTTCATCTTGTTTTATTTTCCCCTCCCTTCCCCTGTGATCCTCTGTTTTGCTTCTAAAATTCCACAGATGAGTGAGATCATATGATAATTGTCTTTCTCTGATTGACTAATTTCACTTAGCATAATACTCTCCAGTTCCATCCACGTCATTGCAAATATATATATATATGTATTTTTAAAGCCCTCCATGTCTGTGTTCTGGGTTTGTTGGAACACGGAGAGCAGAGTGGAGAGAGCAACCTGGCTTCCCTGGGTGGAGCCTGGGCGAGCAAGGAGAGGGAGGATGACGAGGTCTTTTCTCGCTCCATGGCTATGTATTGCTAGGAGAGGCATGTATCACTTTTGTCATTTTTAGAAGTTTCATCCAACAGAAAAAAAGGCAGGAACTGCTGCCTGCTGGAGGCTTTCTTCCTGGGTGACATCACCTGTGGGTACAGCTGGAATGACTGTGACATCAGTGATCTTCACTCCAGCCCCTGACCCCAGCCCTCACTCGCAGGATTCCCCTGGGGACATCTCACCTGGGTTCAAGGACGAGTGGCACAGTTTGTCGGCCACCAAGGCCTCCAGCAGGCACCCTGAGTGTCTGGCTTCTCTCCTGGAGAGACTGAGGGCTGTTATTCCTAATATCCCAGGGACCTTTGAAGGGAGGACATGGTGAGAGGTTAAAAGCTGGGTTCTTGGGGCACCTGGCTGGCTCAGTCCGTGGAGCATGTGACACTTGATCTTGTGACTGTGAGTTCAAGCCCCATGTTGGGCATAGAGATTACTTCATAAAGGAAGATTTTCTTAAAATTAATTAATTAATTAATTAAAGCTGGGTTCTTAACACTGTGTGACCTTTGATGAGTCACTTAAGCTCTCCTGGACTCAGTTTCCTCATCTGTAAGGTGGGGATACCAATGATATCTATGCATCAAAAGCAAAGCAAACTGCTTGGCGGATACCTGGTCCCTCGTAAGGACCCTATAATGGTTAGCTGTTATTATTGTTATATCAGAATCTATAAGCTTTCAGAAGGTTCCTATGATATTGAGATTTATAAGAAATACTATATATATTTGGTCCAGGGTTCAGCTCACAGAGTCCAAAACCCTTGGAATTTCCTGAACAACAAGGGCAATGGGAACGTCTTTTGTTGCAGTATTAGGCGTCTGGTCCTCGGTTCCTGAGGCCACTTCTGAACCATAGAGGTGAAGCAGGTGTCTTGTCATTCATGATAAGCCCCTTTCAACCCTCGCTGAGCTTATGCTAATGAGATGACGTTTGGAAATCCCCTAAAGATGGGCGAGGCGCTGGTTGCCAGGGGAACCGGCCACAAAGAGAGGGGTGGAACTTTGGGTCCCACCCTCTGATTTCCCAGGAGGGGAGAGGATTGAAGGTTGAATCAGTCACCAATGGAAAACGATTTAATCAATCATGCCTATGTACTGAATCTTACGTAATAAAATCACATCATAGGGCTCCTGGGTGGCTCAGTCAGTTAAGCGTCTGCCTTCCGCTCGGGTCATGATCCCAGAGTGGGATCCCAGAGTCCTGGGATTGAGTCCCACACCAGGCTCCCTGCTCAGCGGAAGTCTGCTAGTCTCTCTCCCTCTGCCGCTCCCACGCTTGTGCTCTCTCTCATTCACTCTCTCACTCAAATAAATAACTAAAATCTTTTTTTAAAAAAAATCAAACCAGGGGCGCCTGGGTGGCACAGCGCTTAGACGTCTACCTTCAGCTCAGGGCGTGATCCCGGCGTTATGGCGTTATGGGATCGAGCCCCACGTCAGGCTACTCCGCTATGAGCCTGCTTCTTCCTCTCCCACTCCCCCTGCTGTGTTCCCTCTCTCGCTGGCTGTCTCTATCTCTGTCGAATAAATAAATAAAATCTTTTAAAAAAGAATCAGATCATAAAAACCCAAAAGGCGGATGTTCAGAGAGCTTCTGGGATGGTGAACCAGAATTCTTCCACGTGCCACTGTGTGGGGCCCCAATCCCCCCACCCCAGGGGACAGAAGGGACTTTGTTCCGGATCTCATTCTATGTATCTCTTCATCTGGCTGTTAATACATAGCCTTTTTTTTTTTCTTAGATTTTATTTCTTTGTCAGAGAAAGAGACAGAGAGACAAAGCACAAGCAGGGGGAGCGGCAGAGGGAGAAGCAGGCTCTCCGATGAGCAGGGATCCAGATGCGGGGCTCGGTCCCAGGACCCTGGGATCATGACCTGAGCTGAAGGACACTTAACGCGCCGAACGACCCAGGCATCCCTGATACATAGCTTTTAACATCCTTTGTAATAAGCCAGCAATTTGGTGAATACACTGTGAGTCGCTCTTGCAGATTAATCGAACCTCAGGAGGGGGTCATGGGAACCTCTGATTCAGCCAAGTGGTCAGAAGCACCAGGTAACAATCTGGACTTGCGATTGGCATCCGAGGTGGGGGTAGTCTTGTGGGACAGAGCCCTTAACCTGTGGGATCTGATGCTGTCTCCAGATAGACGGTGTCAGAATTGAATTGAATTGTAGGAGACCCAGCTGGTGTTGGAGAATTGGTGGTGGCATGGGGAGAAATCCTACACACATCAAAATGGGTGATTCAAATCCAAGTTGATAGGATAGTGGTATGGAACTGTAATTCCTGAAGGTAACTTGAAAGTAGCCTTCTGGCTACAAATCCTAGGGGTTCCCCCAGGGCAGCCCAGATGGACTGTCTGAATCCCATTTATTTTTTAAAGATTTTATTTATTTATTAGAGAGAGAGCATGTGCGAGCACGAGCAGGGGGGGAGGGGGAGGGGCAGAGGGAGAGGGAGAAGTAGGCTCCCCACTGAGCAGGGAGCCTGATACAGAACTCGATCCCAGGACCCCGGGATCATGACCTGAGTAGAACGCAGATGCTCAACCGACTGAGCCACCCAGGCGCCCCTGAATCCCACTTAGACCCACGCTGGCCCTCACCACACTCTTCACACTGATAAAAAGAATTCAAACCTTCCATGACCGCATCACCCAGAGAGAGTCACTTATGTTTCGGTGGGCGTTCTTCATGATGTTGCTATATTCGTAATTCTCAGTGTGTGTTAACACCCACACACCTGACACTGCAGAGTGATTATTTATCCGAGGTCACACACGACCCTTGCCACAGCGTTTGCGACTGCGGCTGTTTTCCACTGATTTCTTGCTTCGCGGGGTCTTCCCCACTCCAGATGGCTTATGTCGATCCGTGGGCTTTGGTGAGGTGATGACAAACTGGTCCGTTAGCAGGCTGGGACCCGCCCCTGTGGCACAGAAGGGTGGCACATCACTATGTTTGGATTTAGCTGAGACAGATGCCACTTGCACACGCTGCTGGGAACATGACCCTGATTTATGCCACAAAATCCCTCACAATCCAGAACCAGCCTGTCTCTAGAACAGAGAGGCTTCGGACAGGTGAAAATAGACCCTTAGGGAGACAGGCATTATGACCCACTTTAGCTTGGCATGAGATGGTGTCCACTGTGGACCTCAGAGCAGGGACAGGACAGCAGAAATGCAGGAGAACAGAGCTTCCCTCCGCAACCAGGCTGTAATCCTGGCCAGTGTCAGCCTGGAGCAGTCCCAGTGTCCAGGGTGAATATAGGACTTGATGGTTTACAAGAAGCCAATGGAAGATTCTAGAGCATGTGGGGGGTGGGGACAGGCAAGTATGGATCAGGACAGGACAGCAGGTCCTCCATGGAGCAAGGGGCCACACCAGACTTCAGGGAAAGGTGGTGGTGGAAACTGGGGGGAGGGGGAGCAAGAAAAGCCTGGTGACCTGGAGGCCAGGTGAGATCATGCACCTTGGGACATGGAGGGGACGGTCTTTGCATGATGATAACCCCTATGCCCCAAATCCACACTAGCCCTGACAGGCTGGAGTCCACCAGCCAAGATGGGAAATGGGGTTGGGATGTAGCCCGTCTGCTGGGGCTGACCTGTGTCCACCCAAAATTCATATGTTGAAGTCCTAACCTCCAGTACCTCAGAATGTGGTTGTATTTGGTGAAAGGATCTTTAAAGAAATAATGAGGTCAAAATGGAGTCATTAGGGTGAGCCCTCATCCAATCTGATGGGTGTCCTTATAAGAAGAGGGTATTAGGAGGGATGCCTGCTGGCTCAGTTGCTGGAGCGGGTGACTCCTGATCTCTGGGTTGGAAGTTCAAGTTTTTTTTCTTAAAAAAATAAGAAGAAAGAAGAGGAGGACATTAGGACACAGACACACACAGAGGGAAGACCATGTGGAGACACGGGAAGGAGATGAAACAGGACGGCGGCTGCCTCCATTTTGACCTTGAACTTGCTAGTTGGGCTCTTCTTTCCAGCGGGTCAATTCACTCAGGTGGAAGACCCTGAGGGCAAAGCACCTTGATGGGAACACAAACTGTCCATAAACCTGGGCCTATTATCCGCACTTCAGAGACAGTCCTGAGATGCTGGTCCTCTGCCTTCGCGGTGTTGATCTCACTGAAATAAACTCCTTTCCTGTTTCACCGTCACTCATCTCTCCGCCTTGGGATTCTGTCAGCGGCAAGTGGCAGTGCCTGGTCTGTCTGGGAGCCCCGGAGTCAGGAGCTCGTACACCCCTGCGCCCCGGCCACGAAGATGGCCATCGACAAGCCAAGGAGAGTGGGCTCAGAAGGAACCAACCCGGTCACACCACGAGAACTGTGAGAAAATCAGTTTCTGCTGTTGATGCCATCAAGTCTGTGGTCCTTTGATGGCAGCCGAGGCAAACCATCTCTTCCAGAGCATGGACTGCTGACCCTGGCAGAAAGGAATGGCCACTACGTGCCCAGAGCTGTGCCATCGTAGAGGATACAACATGAATACACCGACGTGGTCAGGGACACACTGTTCTTAGAATGTCTGTTCAGATGACCACAGTAGCAGAAAGTACTTGACCACTTAGTGTTCCTCCCCTTCCTTGCCTATGACCCCAATCACTGCTATTCCTTGGGTGACTAGAGAAGGCTGCTGAGGTTATGGGTGGGGGGCGGGGGGCTAAACCCACCCTTTGGCTCACCGCTGACTCTGAATGCATGGGCCCCCTGCCGTTCTACCCCCTTCATGCCTCACCCTGTCCGGGGCCCTCCCTGTGCATTCGCCCCCTGTGGGATGCCCAGAAGTAGCTCACCCACTCTTTGGGACCACCAGGTTTCTCGATTTTTTTCTTTGATCACTTTTTTTTAAGATTTTATTTGTTTTAAAGATTTTATTTTAAAGTAGTCTCTACACCCAAAATGAGGCTCACACTTACAACCCCGACATCAAGAGGCACATACTCCACTGACTGAGGCGGGGAGGGGCAAAGGGGAGAGAGAGGAAGAGGGAAAGAACCCCAAGCGGACTCCGAGGGAGCAGGAGCCCAACTCTGGGATTCATCTCATGACCTATGAGACCATGACCTGAACCAAACCAAGAGTCAGCCGCTCAACCAACTGAGCCACCCAGGCGTCTCTTATCACCCAGATGCAAACATCTCCGGCTTCCCCGTGACAGCCGCATACACGGTTGAAATCAAGATCTTCTCCACAGGCCCCATTAGAAGAAAAGATTTCATCCACCTCTACTTTCTATAGTTACATTACCTGAACAATGCAGGATTCATTTTTTCAAGATGGAAATTATACACCAATATACATATTTTTAGTTTTTCTTCAAATTCCGGTTAGTTTGGGGCTCCTGGGTGGCTCAGTCGACTAAGCGTCTGCCTTCAGCTTGCTTCATGATCTCAGGGTCCTGGAATCGAGCCCCATGTTGGGCTCCCTGCTCAGCGGGGAGTCTGCTTGTCCCTCTGCCTCTGCCTGCTGCTCCCCCTGCTTGTGTTCTCGCTCTCCGTCTAATAAATGAATAAAATCTTTTTAAAAAATTCCAGTTAGTTCGTGTACAGTGTAATATTAATTTATACCAATATTAAATGTTTTTTATTCTTATTTTATTTTTTTAGTAGGCTTCACACCCAGGGCAGAGCCCAACGTGGGGCTTGATCTCATGACTATGAGATCGTGGCCTGAGCAGAGGTCAAGAGTTGGACTCTCAACCAACTGAGGTGTCCACTTTTTTTGAAAGGCTTTCTTCCCCACCCACGTGTTCCGATATGCCCCTCCCCCCACTTCCCCTCCTCTGCAGTATGCACCCCTGGGAGGAGGGACGAGGGCCCATATGAACAGAACCCCTGAAGTTATATAGTACCCAACCTATACAGCTGTCCATGGCAGCCATGGCTTAGGAGGCAGTCTCAGCTAAACATGGCCGCTCCAGAAGCCGTCAAAGCTGGGCCGTCAGTACGTGCTGCAGTCACCAAGACTGGCAGGATCATCTGCAGAGAAGGAGAAAGAGTGCCTGCCGAGCTCCTTCCGAAGCCAAAGCAGGGACCTGAAGACTCCTTGTTTCAGGCCTCAGAGAGGTTTCCAGGCCTTGGCTAGCATCCTGTGGCCTGAGCTGGAAGGGTGACTTCAATCACCGAAAGGTATGGGGAGGCAGCCAAGCCATAAGGGCTTGGCAGAGACCGAAAATTCGGTCCCAAAGGCAAGGAGATGGAGACCAACAACCCATTAAAGCTAGAATCGGGAGGGGAAGGTGTGGGGCCAGACGCACAGCACACGGGGTTTTGATATGGTTCTGGAGCCCCAGATGAGCCATGGCCTGAAAGAATCCCTGTCTGTTTCCCCCATTCTCTTGCCTCTGCTTGCACACCTCCAGCAACAGGAGGCTCACCACCTCCACAGGCAGCCCATTTCCTGTTTGGGCAGATCAAGTTGTTGAAAACCTGTTAGTTGCACAATGGAGCCTCTCAGACCACACCACAGAGGAGAGGGGGGCGGCTGCTGTGGTAAAAGCCAGTGGCTGAGGTGGACTGGTCACCGGCATTTGGGCATTATTCTCAGCACTTTCTAGCAATGATCCCATTTGATCCTTTCAATCACCCCCATGAGGAGGGGGCTCCATGCCCAGCCCCATTTTACAGATATGAAAATTCAAGTACATGAAAGTTCTCACAACGAAAGTCCCACAGCAGATACATGGTGGGTGGAGATGTGAGTCGGGATCATGAGAACGTGGTCTCAGGCTCAGGGTCCTCAGTGGCGCTGTTGAGGAGCCCCAGCCCTCTTGCTGGCAGGTGCCTGACAGGTCAATGCTCACCTCCCTGATGACAGCAGGAAAGGTTCTGGAGGTGGCCATACGGTTCCACTGCCCTGTGGCCTCTGCTCAGCTGCCCAGCTGGGAGGCAGGGTGGCAGGCCTGTCCTCAGTGGACCTTTGGGATTGGTTCCTGCCATTGACCTGCATGTCCTTGGGGTGCTGGTTCTCCCCACCCCCCCCCACCACCACCCAGGACCTGCACTGCCCTGGCTTGCCTGGTGCCCTGTCCCGGACCCTGGCCGCGCTGCCACGTACGAACTGCTGACCCTTGAACAACATGGGTTTGAACTGCACGGGTTCACTTATATGTGGCTTTTTTCCTGATAAACACATTCCAGTAGTTTAAATGTATTTTCTCCTCTTTACGATTTTCTTTTTTTGTTTTTTTTAAGACTTTATTTATTTATTTGACAGAGACAGACAGCCAGCGAGAGAGGGAACACAAGCAGGGGGAGTGGGAGAGGAAGAAGCAGGCTCCCAACGGAGGAGCCTGATGTGGGGCTCGATCCCAGAATGCTAGGATCACGCCCTGAGCTGAAGGCAGATGCTTAACGACTGCGCCACCCAGGAGCCCCTCTTAACGATTTTCTTGATCACGTTTTCTTTTCTCTTCTATTTATGTTATTGTTAAAGCTTCAAGTCAACAGCAGGCTACTAGTAGTTAAGTTTTTGAGGGGTCCAAAGTTTTGGGGTTTTTTTTTTAGATTTTATTTATTTATTTGACACAGAGAGAGAGAGCACGAGCAGGGGGAGCGGCAGGCAGAGGGAGAGGGAGAAGCAGGCTCCTTGAGGAGCCGGGAGCCCAACACGGGGCTCAATCCCACGACTCTGGGATTATGACCTGAGCCGAAGGCAGACACTTAACTGACGGAGCCACCCAGGCGTCTGACAGAATTAAAAGTTCTATGTGGACTTTTGACTGCACAGGGGTCAGTGTCCCTAACCCCCATGTTATGTGTGTGCAAGCGCACGCGCATGTGTGTGTGGGGGGAGGGGGTGGGTGTACAGAGAGCGAGAGAGAGAACCAGAGAGAGAGCCAGAGACAGAGAGAGAGAGAATGTTAGATCTAGAGATCTAGAAATAGAGACATGGGGGCTGGCAAGTCTAAAATCCGCAGGGCAGACTGTCAGGCTGGAGACCCAGGGCAGAGTCGATGCTGCAGCCTTGAGCCCAAAGGCAATCCAAAGGTAGCATTCCTCCTCTTCAGGGAACATCAGTCTCTTTCTCTTAAGGCCTTCAACCAGTTGGACGAGGCCCACCCAACTCATGGAGGATCACCTGCTTTCCCGCAACTTGAATGTTAATCGCATCTTTAAAAATACCTTCACAGCAACATCGAGACTGATGTTTGACTAAGTCACTGGTCGTGATGGCCTAGCCAAGCGGACACATTAAATTCACCACCACAGGGTGGTTCTGGCGGCTAGAGGCACCTCCCACTGTTCTGCCTGCTCTTCCACAGGCCCGCCCTTCAGATGTTCCGGAACAATGGACAAGCATCTCCTTGGTTGTCTCTTTCCAGGCCTTGTCTACTCACACAGCCTGATGACCCAAGTTGCCACTGGCCAGTTTATTCTGTCAGTCAATGCCCCTTTAACTGATGGTGCTGTCTTTGGTCAGCTTCTGCCAGAGCAGACCCCAGGGGAAGGCTCTGCATGCTAATGAACGTTCCAGGAGAACTGGGAAGGGAGTGGGAGGAAGCAGGTCAGGGAAGGGGCAGAAGCCAAGCAAAAATGGAATTTCGAGCAAGATCTCCGTGTCAGCCTATTCCCATAGAGGACTTGAGGGTGTGAGTTACACCTCAGAGTTTGTCCTTGAGGGAGGTGGGCTTTCACACTCCTGCCCAAGACATCATTGGCCAGGGGCTGCTCTGGAGCAGGAGTGGGGGCAGAAAATCAGCTCTCCACTCCGGGAGCTGACAAAGCTCCAATCCTCCTAAGGGGACTGCAGGTGCTGGGAGCTGGAAGGACGGACGGACTAAGAGGGATGGGAGGGAATCGAGGTGGGAACAAACAGTGTCCGCTCCAGGACTCACCTGAGCACAGAGCCCCAGTATGGTAGGATCACACAGCTTGGGAGACCAGCACGAGGCTGAGGCTCTGGGAGGGCAGGAGCTGTTTCCCTACCATTTCACTGGCATGAGCACCCAGTGCACGGCCTGAGCTGCGCCATATTTTCAAGAAATACTTGTGAAATTAACAAAGGAAGAAGCAAAAAGTATACCAGTCAGGCACCTGCACAGGAAACAGATACCATTCTGATAGTTTAAACAGAAAGGGATTTAATAGAATTTAATTTAGGGAATCTGCCAGTTACAAAACTGTCGGAAAGCGTGGAGAAGCGGTTGTGGATTGGAGCTGCAGAAATGACTCTCAGAAAGCTGCAAAACTAGGGCTCCTGGGTGGCTCAGTGGGTTAAGCATCTGACTCTTGATTTCGGCTCAGGTCGTGATCTCAGGGTCGTGAGACTGAGCCCCACGTCGGGCTCCACATTGGGCGTGGAGCCTGCTTAAGGTTCTCTCTCTCCCTCTCCCTCTCCCTCTGTCCTTCCCACCCCCACTGGTCTCTCTCTCTCTTACAAAACAAAACAAAACAAAACAAAACAAAACAAAACAAAACGCCTGCCAGAGGAGCCTCTACTTCCACCACTGTTTGGAAGGCAGGGAATGAGGAGGTGGTCCACGGAACTGCTGGCTTCAAGAACACACGGCTGTGGTTGTGACCCAGGAATCAGAAAGTCACCACCATCAACTGTGAACGTGCCTACAGGTGCTCAGGCGGCGGAAGATGGAGCACTGGGACATCTTGGGGGAAAAGCCCCACATCTTCACAACATTGCTCAACGGCAACTAGAAGAGGGTCCCTGCCTCACTCTCCACCCCAGATTGCTTCTAATTAGCACATTCTAATTCCTATCCAGAATTCTAGCTCCAAGGGAGTCTGGATGAGGTAGTTTTAGCTTTCCAGTTTGTCCAGAACAGTGTGATATTTTATGAGCTTTGTTTCCATTCCTGCCACCATATTCTTGGCTTGTGATAAGCTTGTGGTCTGCAAGGAAGCCCACTTTTTTTTTCCTCCAAAACCTACCCCAGGGTACACTGTGTGGGGCGTTTATGTGCAATAATTCAAAGATTTTTCTTGCAGTCCCCGGAAGAGAGGTGAGAGAATTTGCCATGGGAATAATGAAAATAAACAGAAACTTGGACGGTATGTCAGCAGCTTCTTGTCTCTAGAAAGATGCATCAAGTGTTGACTGTGTCTTCTGTGTTAGGAGCTAAGAATCTGGAGATGAGTAAGGCAGAGTCCTTCCCTCACTCGGCTTGCAGTCACATGAGGGAAAGAGACAAGTTGAGAGAGACTTACTATGAGTCTGATAAGTACTGGTTTTACGGACATGTGGATTATTTGAACAGCAAGTGGGAGAATAGAAAACTATCATGAAGAGGCAGTAGGGGACACCCGGCTGGCTCAGTTGGTGGAACATTCAACTCTTGATCTCAGGGTTGTGAGTTCGAGTCCCGTGTTGGGTGTAGAGAGGACTTAAAAATAAAATCTTTAAGAAAAAATAAGAAGCAGTGTAACATAGTGGTAAAGAACTTGGACTCTGGGTTCTCACCCTGGTTTAGTCCCTGACGAGCCATGACTTCGGGCAAATTACTTAACTTCTCTGTGCCTCAGTTTCCCCATCTGTTGAACGAGAGTAAGAGCATCTGTGGCATAAAGCAGTTGTGAAGATTAATAACAAAGTGCTTAGAATAAATGGTGTTTAGTACAATATACCCACCTAGTGAGTGTTAACTGCTGGCAAATTCTCACTCTATGAGTAAATGTGAAAAACATAAATCCTAAAACATTTGAACGTCAATCAATAAACACCCTCGGAGCTGGCTGCAGAGGGACTGTAAACTGCGCTTGTCACGATTGCCACACGGTGGCGCCCCTGCTGCTGGCTGGACAGAAACTTTTGTGTTAGGCCAGTTCCTCAGGAGGGACGTCTCCAAGAGAGGGGCCCGTGTCCCCTTAACAGGTGCTGCCAAGATGGGAGGCCACACAGGGGAGGAGAGGCAAGCTTGGGAGGAGGGGGTTTGGGTCAAGGAGCTGGCAGTGGCCCAGAACAGAATCCTACTCAAAGCGGGCCAATGGAAAGGGGCTTTCTGTAAGACTTTCCTGCCGGTGAAGGGGAAGAAGCCGTCTGGTGAAGTCTCAGGCACTCTCGGGAGCCCTATGGCCTTTTCTCTGCTGGCCTCTCTACCCATCTGCTCCATTCTCAGAGGAACTTCTCTGCTCCTTTTTCACCTAGGCTGACCAAGGTAGCACGTCCATTAGCTCCACTGTAGACCCTCTCCACCCGGGTCTCTCTTGGATGCCCAGGACAGACTCTGGTGGCTCGAGCAGGGCCAGAGATTAGCCTGGGTGGGCCAGTGGTCAGGGGAAGGGGAGGATGCAGAAGGTACAAACATGGCCACTTGGGCCCACCTGGTCTTTAGCTGAAGGAGGGAGTGATAGCAGATAGGTCTAGGTCAGAGGCTTCATGGATGACTTTCACCCAGAATTGTAAATACATTCAAGAGAGAGAAGTATTACAGGTAGAGAGACTGTCAGTACGTGCAAAGGCAGGGAGTGAGTGGTGCCCGAATCTGGGCCTTGGGGAAATGGAAGACACCTGGGATGGCAGGAGAGTTGGGTTCACAGAAAGGGGGGACGGGTCATGTCCCAGGGTGGGGGGGTTGTTTGCCCTGGGGAACTTGGGTCTTTATCCTGAAAGTAACGGAACCCCACTGAAGGATTTCAAGCATGGAGGAGATAGACATCAACAGACTGACATCTTTTAAAGATATTTATGTATTTATTTATTTTACAGAGACAGAGAAAGCACGCGGGCATGCATGCACGTGTGAGCGGGGGGAGGGGCAGAGAGAGGTGCTGAGAATCTTGGGCAGGCTCCACACCCAGCACAGAGCCTGATGCAGGGCTCGATCCCATGACCCTGAGATCATGACCTGAGCCGAAACCAAGAGTCAGCCGCTTAACCGACTGAGCCCTGGTGCCCCCAGACTGACATGTGAGAAGGCTCTGTGCCCAGTGGTGAGGATGACATATTGAGTTCGGGGTGGAGCCCCAGTTAGGATACCTCTGAAATCACTCAGGTGAGAGAGGAGAGATGGGGGTAGGGTGGCGCACACTGGAGGCTGAAACCTGGCTCTAGCAGTTTCTAGGTGTGTGACTTTGAGCAAGTTACTTACTCTGAGTTTTGCCTTCAGAAGTACCTGGCATGGGATGTCTGGGTGGCTCAGTTGGTTGAGCAACTGTCTTCGGCTCAGGTCATGATCTCGGGGTCCTGGGATCGAGTCCCACATTAAGCTCCCTGCTCAGCGGGGAGTCTGTTTCTCCCTCTCCCTCTGCTTCTCCCCCAGCTTGTGCTCTCGCTCTTTCTCTTTCTCTCTCTCCCTTTCTCTCAAATAAAATAAATAAATAAAATCTTTAAAAAATTTTTTTAAAAAGAAGTGCCTGGCATATAGTAGGAGCTCAGCATCTATTTGTTGAATGAATGAATGAATGAATGAATGAATGTCAAGAACCCATCAAAACTTATGACCAGATTGAAAGCAGATCACTATGCCTGGGCTGGCAGGGATGCTCCTGCCGCTGGAGGCGAGAGCCTGGAGGAAATCTCAAGGCTCCCAAATCCCTGGCCCTGCCTGCACATCCTGTCATTTCCTCTTGCTCATCTCCCACTCACCCTTGGAACAGGAGATCCTTGGGGTGTGATGAGAAGGGACTTTTATTTCTTAATTTTCTGAGGTCCTGAAAATATGAGAGGGACCTGGCTGAAAGGAGAGCCACAGGTGGGGAGGGCGAGGCTGGGAGCAGACTGTCACTGCTAGGGGGACAGGGCGCACAGCTTGCCTGGCTGCAAGAACCCTGAGGAAGGTCCCCAGGGAGCCTGCCCCATCCACCTCAGTCTCCATGGGACCTTCCGGAAGGGGGTCAGGATTCAGGCAGAAGGGGAGATGACTCTAGGCCTAGCGACCCGCTGCCTCACTCACTGCTGATTCTACTTCCCAGAGCCCCTGGTTCCTCCCGATGGGTGGGACGGCGCTGCGCCATGAGCGTGTGCTATGCGTGGAGTTTGAGAGGCAGCAAGAAGCCGGGGGGGGGGCTACCCAGACGTCCTTTAGGCTACTGCATCCCTGTCCCCTCTATCTAGACCCCAGACCTTCAGGTACGCGCCAGGACAGAGCTCCCCAGAGCGGGGCGGGAGTCCATTCCGCCCGGCCTCGGCAGCCTCAGCCGTGTGCGCCTGCATCTCCCGGAAACTACCGCCAGAGGGCGCTGTTGGACAGCGCGCAGAGTGGCTTTCTAGGGTGGGAGAGCGGCGAGGTCAGGGCTGCCGAGGAGAGGACCTGAGACGGGTGGGGAGGACGGAAGGAGGACATGGGGTGGAAGCCTGGCAGACCCTCAGGGTTTCCTGTGTCCTTCCTTAGCGTAGTCTGACCAGGCCTTGGGGGTGCGCGAGCCTCAGCCTCCCCAGCTTTAGTTCTGGACCCTGGGAAGGGGCTAGGTGGGAGGCATTGAGCTAGCTACCGCAGAGACTTCTGGCTTTCTCCGCTACCCATCTAGGCCGCGGCCGGGTCCACGAAGTCTCCCCACCCCTAGTTCTCTGCGGTGCCGGTCTGGGGGTCCGAGTCATGGGGGCTCGGGAGCGGGAATGAGGCAGCCGTGGCCACCGTCCGTACCTGGCCAGCGTTCTTCCTCTGCGCCCCATGCCCCCATCAGCGGCCTTTCTCCGCCGAGGGGCCCCGCCCCTGGGCTCCTCCGCGGCTTGCCCCTGGAGCTTAGCTCCGGGAAGGGCACAGCGGATTTTCGAACTGGACAGGGCGGGCCTGACCACAGGCCTGAGTTGCCCTCTAGAGCTGGACGTCGATGTTTGCCCTGGACTCACTGACCTCATAATCACAGGGTAGGACGGAGAGGATGAGGGTGGCGCAAAGGAACCTTCAGGTGCCAAGAAAAGATACGTTTGCAGCAACCGACCCTTTCCTGTGCACTCCTTCTGGGCATGCTGGCCCCTCTGAACCTTGATCTTAAGTGGGTTCAAGCTGAACGCCCAGTCTCTTCTAAGCCTTTCTGGGGCTCAAAGAGCATACTCCTCCGTAGGGGAGCCTGGGGGACACTCGCAGAGGTGCACTGCAGGGTACAGTGTGTTGGAGCTCGATCCCCAGGTGTGCCCCCGCAGCAAGGGGCTGCGCTCCCTGGGGAACTCACACTGTCCCTGTCTCGTGGGTCCTGAGGCAGGACCAGGGGAGAGGGAGGGAGGTGCTGGAGACAGACAGCCTTGACACCAGCCCTGGCACCCTGGGATCCTTTTGTCCTTTTCACCGTGAGCTGGGGAAGAGTCGCCATGCTGGGGAAACTGGCCTTTGAGGACAACTCAAGGCTGGCACTCCCTGCTGTGTTTTACCCCTAAAACTGGACTACCTCCTTTCACTCCCTGAACTCAGGGAAGGCTCCCGCCAACTAGAAGCTGGGGTCTGGGCCCCGAGGAAAGAGGAAGGGGAAATCCCGGCTGTAGGAGCACAGCTGGGAGGCTGGAGAAGCCAAAAGGAGGTGTGCCGCTGACTGTTCCCTCAACTCCATTCCTGAGGTCAGGGCCACTGCCTTCTCAAAAGCTGCTCAGCAGGTCCAAGTGCCAAGAGGCAAACAACAGGATTTGGACAGGACCCTAATGATGGTGTGCAGGCTGGGACAGAGTCAGCCAAAATCATACTAGGACTGCACTTGTGGTCCAGTCCCTCCAGCCATGGTGAGACCCAGATAACACTTTCTCGGACCAGCAGCATTCTGTGACTCTGCTGCAGCATCCAAAAAAAGGCAGCTGAGGGCGGGAGTGGAGAGGGTGGGAGGGGGCCGCTGGCGCCCGGTTTGGCGGGCGCCTCAATGGGCCGCAGGGGCCAGAGCAGCGGCCTAATGGATTCAGGCCCTGCCGGGCAGAGGCGCACCCGCCCGCCCGCTCCTGCTCTCAATAGCGGACAATGGAGTCCCGGGGTGACCTGAACAAAGAATTTGGAAGTAGTTAAACTGCAGAACACGTTCTGGGCCTGGGTGCCTCCTTTCAAAGAGAGCTAAGGGAAAAGAAAAGAAAGCACTGGGGGGTGAGGGGGGTGAGAAAATGCCCAGGGGAAAAGTTGGTAGGTCGCCCTAGTTGCCGCCAGCTACCAGACGCCAGGAATTCAATAGGATATGGGGGGAGGGGGGAGAGTGGCCCAAGTCTGCCTGACCACAGGGAGAGGCTGAGAAAGTTCTCCGGGAGATGACTGGGGTTCCCCAGCCTCCCCACCCCACTCCCAAACTTCCATTCTAGGCCAGGCTCAGGAGTTGGACTGCCCAGGAATGCTGGGAGAAGCTTCTCTGGGCTTTGGAGGCTAGAATGAGGGTCAATAAATGGAGAAGGGGAAGAGAATGTGTGGGCCCTGCCCTGGTTCCCCAGCAGAGACAGTAAATGCAGTCTTTCTGGGTCCAATCCTGGATCTCTTTGAGGCCCCTCTGGTATTATCTCTCTGGACAGTTTTTCCTTTCTGATCCCTTTCTCAGAATTTGTTTTTGTTTTTCCTTCCCCATCCAGTTTAGAAAGGCTGGGTACTCCCTGCCTCTCTGATCCCCCCACCCCATACAAGCAGCAATCTAGATTATTCTAATGAAAATATTCTTTTTTTTTCAAGTCAGGCCTCTAGGCATAGAAATTAAGGCCAATTATTATTATCGCTTATATTTTTCTGAACTTTCCAATTTTTCCACAATGAGCACAGTCACAAAATGGCAGAAGGGGAAGACATTTAGAAAAGCAGTGAGTTACACTGAAATCCAACTAATTTAGAAGAGGAGAATCCAGAGAGATTATGGTGACCAAAAGAGTAAGTAAAATGACAGGAGAAATGGTCAGGAAATGCATTGAGGTGGGGTGTGTGTATTGGGGGGGGGGGAGACAAATCCTTCTCTCTTCTAGCCCTTTCCTCAAGTTGCTCAGAAAAGAGAGAAGTAGGGAAGAAGAAAAAAGCCATAGGGGCCACTGCTTCTGGGAAGCGATGCCTCTGAGAGAGCACGCCCCAGCTAGGCGGCTCCCTCCGGTTGGAGGCGCTCGGTTTGCAAGGGGTTAACAGCGTTGCTCGTGAACTTGGCCTGTCTGTCTGGCTTGTGATGGATGGTGAGACCCGCTGACAAGTTCAGCCGGAGGGACCTCCCCTGCTGTGGCAGCGGGAGAAACACGTAGGCGGAGAGGACCCCGGGCGAGCGGGCGGGACACGCGGGGAAGACTGGTTTGGCGTGGCAGGGCCACCGACAAGGAGCGCTGTTCCGCCTGCCCTCTCGGCTCCCGCCTCCCCTTGACCGCTCGCCTCCTCCCCTGGAGCTTTCCTATACCATCCTGGAGGACCAAAGTTTCCCGGAGCTTCGTGCTGTAAGTCCCGCACCCGCCTGCCCTCCCCTGCGGGTAACGCGGAGCGGTGGGGAGCCGGGCGTCGGGAGCCAGCCTCTCAGGAGGCCGAGTTCAGCATTTGGACAGCGGCTCCGGGGTGCAGTCAGCCCAGCGCTTAGAGTTTGCAGGTGCACAGCCTAGGGCGGGCGGGGGAGGGGGAAGGCAGCCCTGGGTCTTGGAGAAGCAGGACCAAGCCTGGAGGGTTGGCTCCGAAAGGGACACCTTTCCCCTAGCTAAAATATTCCTTCCGAGCCTACATGGGGTCCCCGGGACCGGTCAATCCGGCGTGGATACCCTCAGCCTAACCAACACTTGCTTAGAGCAAAAAATAGGCCCCCTTTCAGCCAGAGAGTAGACGCCCCCATCCCCTGAGTTCTCCATTCTCCCCAAAGCAGCCTGGATCCCTGAGCTTAGAGCTGCCTGCGAGGCTTCCAACACGCTGCTCGCCACCACCTCCCAGGTTGTTGGTGGCTCAGGACGAGCCTGGCAGCGCACGGGGGTGGGGGTGGGGGGAACAGAAGGCTTGAATGGCGCCGCGACTCCCCGGGCAAAGCTGGGAGGCACGCGAGGCGGGGTGGGGGGGGGAAGCGCCGGGGCGCGAGGCTGGGCGCCCCTCGCAGCTTGCCTCCGCCCCCTCCATTCCGCACTGGTCCGGGTGAGGGGAGGGGGGCGGGGGGAGCCGCGCTGACGTCACTGCGGGCCGTGCCCGCCCGAGAAGGCGGCGCTGGGAGCCGCTCAGAGCCCAGAGAAGCCGCGCGCCGCCAGGAGCCCCCGCACCACCGCTGCCGTGCCCGCCTCCCGCGGCTCTCTGCCGTGCGCCCGCCGAGGCAGGGGCGCCTGGAGAGCGGCCGGAGCCGGGCCTGAGCCCGTGACCGCGCCTCATCAGGGGCCGCGGAGCCGCTGTCCCCGCAGCCGCCCCACCCCCGCCGCTGCCTCGCGGGCCCCCGGCCCCCTTCCCGGTCTGTAAGTGCCGCTGCCTGCTGTGTCTCAGTGAGGCTGGGGAGCGGGGGCTAGGGCGCGAGGGCGGTAGCCTCGGCTAGGGCAGCGTCAGGGAGCCGGTCCGGACTGGGAGAGGGGGCTGGGACATCCCTGCTCGGCCCCCTTGGGCTGCTTGGGCGGTTCGGGGCTTCCCGTCGCTGCCGGCGGGGTGAGGGGGTGCGCTCTGACTGCAGGTGGGAGGCGGGGCTCAGCTTCTGGGGCCTGACCCGACATTCCCAGTAAGTCGTCAAGGCCAAGGTCAAGGGTCGTGGGGCAGTGGGAAGCGCCCAGAGGTGAGGACTTTGGGTGTGTAGGAAGGGGAGGAGCGCGGGGCCCGATGGAAGTTGTGCGACTGCAGACAGGTTTACCAGAAAGGAAAGAATGTTTCCGAAGTGACGTTCCCCGGTGTCTCTGGACTGCCCCCTTCCTCACCTCTGCCCCTGACTCCTTTCTTTCTTATCCCCCCCCAACAAAAAATAATAACCCAGAAAGTGGCTTCCCGAAAAAAAATATTTTAAGACATAATGCAACACACAGCACCCACTCTAGACAAGATTTATGGTACGTTTTCCCCCTCTGTAATGGGAAGTTGTTGGGAAAGCCTTTCTGCTCTGCTCCTCCCCCCACCCCCTCCATCTTCGCCACCCCCCCCCCCGCCCCCGGCACCGGCACCCCGTGCCTGAGAACAGGCCTCTCAGATCTGTTTGAGGGTGTTTGCAGCCTCCTCCAGCCCAGGCTCCAGTGAGCTTGGGAAAAATGAGGGTGGCACTGGAGGTTGAGCCTGTGTGAGGGGCTATCTGGGAGAAGGCGGTGGGGGAGAATCCCGGCTGGCCCCCAGCAAAGCAGGGAAGTAGCAGAAGCTGGTAGAGACTGTGGGGTCAAATCATGGGAGTAGTGCATGCATTCAGAAATACACGGTCCGGAGTCCTTGTGACTGGGGAGAAATTCAGGTGCTGGGGCTGAAAGGGAACCCCTTTTTGAACCCACTATCTCCTGGAGGAGGTTGATTCTTCAGTTGTAGAGAGGGAGAGAATAGAGTTTGAGGGTCTGGCTTTTAATCAAGGGACAGAAGCCAGAGGGTTAGGCTAGGTGGGCACTGGGGGGGGGGTCATGCAAGGTTCAACTGCAGGAGCTTCTATTAGAAATGCCAGCTGCCGCAGCCCCCAGGGGAGGGGTGCTGTTTCACCCAGACCTTTCAGGAGGGGTATTTCTGGGTTTCTGCCCAGCCTGGGCCTCCCTAGAGCCCAAATCCTGCATGCCTGAGCCTCAGCTTCTGAGAAAAGGGAGGCCAGATGTGGGAGCCAGGTAGGGCACTACAGCCCAGCTGACCATGTGAATATGAAAGTGGGTGTGGAGTCCCCGGGGACCCTGGGTGCAGGAAGCTGGATTCATCCGAGCTAGTTCAGTGCTGGACTTCAGGATCCACACAATGGGGAGACCAGCTTAGTCAAAGCTTGGGCCTGAGGGAGGAACAAGGGAGGGAGGGAGCAGTGGGGATAGGACACCCTGCACCTAGCCTAGGTTGTGACTGGTGATACGTCTTCTAATTAAGGCCCATAGGGGTTCAGGAAAGGAGTGTTAGTTCCAGACAAAGGTGACAAACTTCAGGTCTCTACTGGAGCTTGGGGAGCTCCACTGGTCTCAGGTTCCCAGCCTCTGGATCAGGGCAAGTCTAGTCACAGGATACTGGGTGTCTGCACAGGGCTGTTGGCTAGAGTCAGACTGCCCACTCTCCTTCCATTTAACCCCTTAATTCACTGTGTCCTGAAAGGGGGGAGCACACTCTTATGGATCATCACGGACCCTGCACTGAATTTTTTTTTTAAAGATTTTATTTATTTATTCGACAGAGATAGAGACAGCCAGCGAGAGAGGGAACACAAGCAGGGGGAGTGGGAGAGGAAGAAGCAGGCTCATAGCGGAGGAGCCTGACGTGGGGCTCGATCCCATCATGCCGGGATCACGCCCTGAGCCGAAGGCAGACGCTTAACCGCTGTGCCACCCAGGCGCCCCTGCACTGAATTTTGTAACCGCTAACAGGAAACAGGAACTTGGGCCAAAGCCAGCTTGGACCCCAAGCAGCTGAGGTCAGCAGTGGGTACAAGAGTGCTTATTTACACACGCGTGTGTGCACGGGCAAGCTATCTGCCACCTGCTTTACGTTGGCTGCTAGATGGATATTTGGGCCAGGTGTGTGTGGGGGGGTGCAGACTGTATGAATCTGAAGGGGTACAGGGCACACATGAGTGCAGCAGGAATGGGCATTTCTATAGATACAGGTATGGAGGTGGGGGGGCAGGATCCTTTCTGCCCTTTGATGGAGGTTTGAATATGAAAAATGGAGTCTCTGGCCCTCTATAGACACACCTAGGAGGGAAGCATCCTCTTGAGGAGACACCTGCCACTGGGCTCTCTCTCTCTCTGGCTGCTGTTACTTTTTAACGGTAGCTGCTGGTGTCCCTGGAGCTCAGGTTTGGGAAGATGATGAGGAAGTTTGGGGCAAATGGCGCTGTGGAGAGAGGTTCAGTAGGCAGCTCTCAGCACCGTGGCCAGGGCCCGGCCAGCACCCAGCGCTCAGGCAGACCCAGTGCCTGCTCTCCCCTGATCTTAGGGCCTGTGCTGCAGGGCCTGTAGGCCAAGGCCAGGGCTTGGTGTGGGACAAAGTGCATAGAACGCGCAGATGAGAGAGTGATGGGGCCAGGGCTGATGGTTTGGAATGGGCCTGCCCAGCATCCTGCCGCCTTCATCTGGTGGCACTAGAGAAGCTGTGCCTCCACCCGGCATCAACCTGGACCCTTTCCTGGCCCCTGCCTAAGTTGTGCTAAGCTGTGGAGGCCAGACACCAGGCCACAGAGACTGCAGCCAGCCCTGACCCACCAGAACAGCATCCTCCCTGCAGCCTACACCCTCAAGGCCAGATCTCACTGTGGCCTCCTTCACGGGGGTGGGGCTGTGATGGCCAGGTGCTGGAGGTGGAGGTGAAGGGATTCCACGACAGTCCCACTCAAGCAGAGCACAGAAGCCCCCAGCCAGCCTCACCTGCTCCCCATCAAGGGACTCAGTTTCCCAAAAAGGGTAGCAGAGATGTGGCCCTGATGACGGTGGCCTTCCGCATTTGAATTGAATCCAAATCGGGCTTTTAATTCTTTCTCCCAGAGCCCCCACCCGCCCTCAGCTTGCCAGTCAGGCCTCCGGCGCCGCTGTGTTACCGTGAGCCTCGCTGAGGAGCCATTTTGTGCAGCATCCTGCTTAAATCACACTCCGAGGGGCTCCTTCCTCGCTCTCTCTCCCCCCTTGCTCCCTCTTCCTTCCCTCTCCTGCAGGTGAACCTTGCTTCTCCACCCCTTCCCACCTCCGCAGCCCCACCCTTCCCACCCCGGGTGGCCCAGAAGGACTAAGGCTCTGGAGGCCGCCCCCACATACACCAAGAAGGGGAGACAGTGCGGGTTCTTGGAGCTGCAGGAGGAGGGGAAGCAAGGGGCGCCTCCCAATTATGGTAATCCTTTGGAATTAACTGTCTCGGGCCCAAATTCGGGTGGTTCCTTCCCCAGGGCTGCCGCCAGCCTGTTTCTCCACTGTTGCCGCTCTGTCTGGCTCTTGTTTGCCTTCTGGAAAAAGGGATGTGTATGCAAAATGGGATTTGGAGGGAGATATGTAAATGCCAGGTCTGGTCTGGCACAAGCTGGCTGGGATGGGAGTGGGATGCAGGCTGCCTTGGATTTAGGGTCAGGATGAAAATAGAACAAACCTGAGATACACGGTAGGGCAACGGGAACTTGACAAAATCAGGAAATTGACAAAATGGAGATGTCATTTTTAGGGAAAAATAGGGGAGAAAAGCATATTTAGAAAAATCATGAAATCTTTTCCAAACCATCCTCTTTTGCTCTCTTCTTTGGAACCCATTCTGCAGGGATTTGCCTGGCTCAGAGTGGTTCCATGCCCCAGGCCCTACTAAAATGTACCCTCATAGGCACCTCTGACAACCTTATAGTGGTCCTCATAGATGGCAGCAGTAGGAGTCCCTGGGCAGAAAAAACCCATGTGTATTGGACGGTCCAAAGCTGGAAATTCACCTGTTTTGCTTCCGAATCTCTCCCTTATGTCTTGGACTGAATTTTTTTCTGGGGGTATCTGAGAGCAAAGATATCATATTTTTTCATATTTAATTCTTGTGCATCCTGAGGATGACTGGCCGGGGAAGGTGAATCCCTGCACCCAAGGCTGAGGGGTAGTCACAGCATTAAGGAGGAAGCAGGTGATGGCTGGGGTGAGCAAGAAGCAGCAGCACACACGGGTCACTCACCTCTGGAAGGCTGCAGTGGGGCCTCCAGGTGTGCGGTCAGGCTCAGTTGGGGGTGATTCAGGGAGATCCAGCGTGACAGCCCCTTTTCCCTGTTGACCCACTTGTCGTGAGTAGGTCAGGTGTGTGCTGAGAGCCCTAGGAGGAGGGCTGAGGCACGGTTTGTGTTTTCATTTTTCGGTGGAACATGAATTTAATCAGCAGCCTACTTGGGGCCTAGGACCTCTCCAAGCCGCGGACACAGTCGGTTGCACCTTCTTTGACACTTCAAGAGAGGAGGGACCCAGCAGCCTGGTACTGGGCACCAGGGCCAGGCTCCAGTGTAGCATAGTTCTGGAACGCTGTGGGTGGGACACCGACCCTCGCGCTTAGTTCCTCCCTCCATGCTCAGTTTACGCGCGTGGGCTGATGCTGGAAGGTGCTGGGCGTAGGGAGAAGAGGAAAGTTAAAGGTGAACCGGCTCCTACCCTCGGCTTTAGGCCTCCCAAGTGCGCACTTGGCCGCCCTGGAGAGACCTTTACCACGCCCCGCCACGTGTGTCCCCAGACCTCATAGTCGGAGCTCCCTAACTCTGATGGTTCGCGGTGCCTGCCAGGCTCCCTGGGACTTGGGGAAGGCAGAGGAGTTTGAGGGAAAGGCCAAACGGTGCGGACCCAGGAGCGCAGCCCTAACGCTTTTTAGGGTAGAGTAGGCGCTCTCCCGGCGGCGGGGAAGGAAAGCCGTGAACGCCGAGGCCATTGTAAGCCTGGGTGGTGCGGAGCGCGGGAAGGGGGCTGGGATTTGAATGAGAGCCTGTGATTGGCCAATCCCTGGACTGACGTCACTTCCCCGCGGGGCGATTAGCGTGCTAGAGGAGGGCTGGCGGTCCAGTGCGCTGGGGGCGGCCGCGGCGCCCGAGGCTGCCGAAGCGCACCGCGCGGGTGCCCTCAGTGCGCCCCGGACGCCGTCGGAGCAGGCTGCCGGCGCCGGTGCCCGGACGCACAGAACGGGGAGCAGGGGAGGAACGCGCTAGGAGAGCGAAGGAGGGAGGGAGGGTGGGAACTGGGCGGGGGCTGCCGGCCTCGGCTGTGGGAGTCAATGTGTCTGTGTGTCTGTCGGTCCCCTCTGGCTCTCCGCGTGCGCCAAGGGCTCCGGGAGCAGTGCCCTCTCCGGTTCCCTCGCCCAGAGGGCAGCGGCACGTGGGGCCCACGGCGCGGCAGCGGCGGTGGCGAAGGGAGGCCCGTTTCTCTCTTTGGTTATCTAGCTGTATGAGTGCCACAGAGCCGTCATAAAGCTAGATAACCGAAAGTAGAAATGACTCTCACAACTTCTGTGTACGAGCGCCCGCCCCGCTGGCCGCCCCGGCCCGCACGAGCCAGAGACACCCCGAGGAGCCCAGTGCCGGCCCAGCGGACTCCAGCCCGGCGGAGCGGCCGCACCCGGACCAGGTACCTGACCTCGGCTCTCTCTCCAGGGACACTTACCGTACCCTGGAGGAACTTGCCAGCTTTTCCCCTACTCCTCCTCTTTCCCCGCCCCACTCCATCCCCCAGCGCCGAAGCTGGAACCCCAAAGTGGAGAAGACCGGGGGAAGGGAGGGGGTTGAGGTTGCAGAGGGGTCGCTGGCGGGGAAGGCACCAGCCTTCGCCTTCACCCCATAAATCAGGCTGGAACAATCCTCTCCCGGAGCTGCGGACGGGGATTTTGGGATGCAAATGCGGTGGGAGAGAGACAGCGGCCGGTAGGGGGTGGGGGTGGGGGGGATTCAAGGGGTGGGCAGGGGGCTGCCCCGCCGCTAACAAAGCGGCCTTTATCGAATTATTCGACGAGTCAGCTCCTGAGCGTCATTAGCATACGGCTTGGGGGTTGCCGGAGCTTCGCCCCTCGGTGAGGTCAAGTTCTTGATAATTTGATCACTTTTCACGGGCTCTGGCAGCTGCCTTTGTGTGCAGTTGGGGGGTCTGTGTGCAGCGTGAAGCGGAGCAGAACTGGCGAGGAGTGCGCTCAATGGCTAGGGGCCGGGGCGGGGGCCTCCCTCCCCGACGGGCCGGCCCTGCCCTGCATACAAACCAAGCGCTGGCGGGCGGGCGGGAGGGACCAAACCCAACCCCGAGCCACCTATGCACCAGCCCTAGCCAGGCCACTCCTGCCCGCCGCCTCCCCAACTTCCCTGAGTGGTTAAGGTGCTGGCAGGCTCCCAGGGTCACTCCCTCCCAACCCCCCCACCATAAGATGTATTACAATGTCTAGCAAATAAAAAAGCAATTGGGGGAAATCTGCATTCCGTTCCCATGGCAACCCAATGCAGCACACCCGGCCACTCAGGCTCCCAGCCCCTCTTAGCTGGGTGTGGGGAGTGCCCCTGATCACTGCATGGGGATCTAGGTCCCACATAGCAAACAGTGCTGGGGTCCCTCTTGAGGTTCTCATCTACCTCCAGATTACTGTCTTCCCTGACACCTCAGCCTGTCCTGAAGCTCAGGGCTCCCGGAAGCTTGGGGAACCACCTTGGCTCCTGGAGATGAGTGGCTGTGGAGCCAGCCCTGGATCCTACTTTGCCTCAGGGAAGAAAGGATCCAATGTAGGTTCAGCCTCCCTCATGGTTTGGAGGGCTCTCTAGGTATGTGGGTGTGTGAATGCTGTGATAGGCAGATTGGAGGGGACTTGAGCCACCACCCAGACATGACCTCCCATCCCCTTGTCCGTATATACACCAGAAAACGTGTGGAAGCCTGAAATGATTCTTCCAGAGTCACAGAGCTCAGAAGTGTGGAGCTGGGCCCAGGTCACTTGACTCCCCATCTTGGCCCACTTCATTCCCCAGAGTCTCTTCCTCATTTATGAGGCCCATGTTCCCAGCTCCTATCCAGAACCTACCCAAGTCCTCTTGTAATAATAGAAATCTTTTTCCACTCTCATTCCTTCAAGCCCCACCCCCTGCTTTTTTTTTTTTTTTGGCCTTTGCTTAACACAATTATTTTGAAAATAGGTTAAATGTGTAAAAGGGGAAAATTCAAATAATACGAAAGGGAAATCCATTGGTCCTGTGAGGAGGAACTTCGAGGCTGAGGTGGATGGTGGAGGGGGACTGTTCACTGTACCACCTTTTGAATTTTGAACCATGTGAATGTGTTAGCGATTGAAAATAAGAATGAAATAAGAAAACAAAAGAACAGACAAGAAAGTCAGTTGCTCTCCTTGGTCTCCAATTCTCATCCCCAGAGATAATCACCAAGTAGAGGTTTTCATGGATCCTGTGTGTCCCACCCCACCCCCACTTTGAAAAGCCAGTCTCCCTTTTTCCTGGCAAGAGGCTGAGGAAGGGTGGCGAGTGTGATTCAGGATCCACCAGGCCACTGGCTGCACACCCTAGGCTGCCCCTCCCTTCCAAGCGCACCTGGGAGCCTGTGCTCCGATCCTGACCTCATTTCGGAGGAAACCAGAGCAGCTCTTCCCGCCCCTTCGCCCCGTGCTCCCTGCCTGCCTTGCTAGCCAGCTGGCCCTGGGCCCCAGGGCTTCAATCTTCCATTCCCACCATCCCCATCCCTTTGCTATTTTGCAACAACGAGTCCCGCTAGTAGCCCAGTGGCTTTGCAGCCTCACAGCTGTGTCTGTACACTTCAAATGAGTTTTCTGTTTTTATTTTTAAACAGCAGGGTCTCAAACCGTCTGGGCAGTCCTGAAATCTGGGTCCGGGGGAGGAGGAGTCTGCACAGGGGAGAATGCGGTTTTCTTTCCGCTTTCTACGAAAATCCGTTGATGCAAACCTCCCAGATCAGGGGAAGGATCGCGGCGGCGGGGCTTCAGCGGGCAGAGTGCAATGGAATCCTAGTCTCCCGGACCCCGCCCTACACCCACCAGAAATGGCCTTCAGAGAGAGGCCAACCCTCCCAATTTCGGCCTCCCGGTATGAATGCCTTCCCCTAAAGAGCCATTTCAAATCCCCCCGGACACTTGAAGTCCCAGGAACAGGGTCAAAATCGGTGCCTCGCCCCATCAAACCTCTTCTGACTTGCGGGGGCCTGAAGGAGCCGGCTGGGTTTTGAGCCTTCTCTGCCCTCGCCCCCCTGTCCCAGGGAAGCCTTCCCCCAGGTCTTCTCTGGCCACTCGGCTCCCCATGTTTGGGCTTCGCTCTTGCCGCAAATCTACACTACTCCTCCCCACTCTGCCCCAACCCAAAAGGCTTTGGGGAACCTGAAAATTGAAGCTTCAGCTTGAAAGCCAAAATTGGTTGGAATCTCAAAGATGCTCTTCACCCAACCCTTTTCATTTGACATATAGAAATACCGAGCTCAATAAGGCCCAGTGGCTCGCCCAAGGTCGCACAGCAAGCCATTGGTGGGGCAGAGATCAGGGCAGGCACCGTGGTGAGTGAGGCATCAAGGGCTTCCTTCTCACTGGTCCGCGAACTCCCATCCCTGAACAACTGACTGTAGGATCGGGCGGTCCTCCGCCCCGGCGAACCGAGAACTGGCATCACCCGCCGCCGCCGAAAATCAGGCTGCGGCGCGACCTAGAAGCCTGACGCAGGCTGGCCAGGGATCTCTCCGCGGCCGCGGTCTGACCTCCCGGGAAATGGGACCAGAGCGCGGAGGGAGCGAGGCCAGGAGGCCTCCCAGGGCCCAGCCGCGACGCTGAAAAGCATGAAGGGTCGGAATTAGGCGCTCATTTAGCGAGCGTTACTAATCCGAAGTTACAGCGCTAATTCCCTGATCCGGCCGCTCCCACACGCAGCGCGGGGATTAGACGCGCGGCCACCGCCCCGCCCCGCCCTCACACCCCGGATCGCGCCCGCCCCGCGCCCTCGGGTCCGCGGGCTCGGGGCTAATCCGCCGCGCGGCGCTCGCCCGGCCCGAACGTGCCGCGGGGCGGGCCCAGCCAGCTGGGGTGTGCCGGCCTGCGCGCCCGGGGCCGGGAGAGGAGGGGAGGGGGCAGTCCCGGCTGGATCGTTGCGCCCTCCGAGACCCCCGCGACGCGGCGCGGTCCGGAGAGCCGCCCGGATCGCTCCAGCCCGGGTCTGCGCTCCCACGGCAGCGGCCCCTTGGAGGCCGCGGCGCCATTTTAATAGCCTTCGTTTCCCCCTTGGCATCCCTCGCGCGCGCGTGTGTGTTGGGGTGTCTCTGGCCCCCATCCCGCTTTGACTTTAGCCCCCTCGTCCCCCCCACCCCCGTCCGCCTGGATAGAGTGACCAATCAGCTCTGGCCTAGGGTGGGATGCGCGTCACCATGGCGACGGCCAGGGCGCCCTGGCAGTGCCGCCCATCGCAGAGGGCGAGTCTTCACTACGCCTGGACGGGTGAGAAGGAGAAGAGGAGACGGGTGGAGGAAGGCCGTGGCACCTCTCCACGCCCACCGCATTCTGCCTAGGGTCAGTTCAGTTTGGGTTGGGCAGGGAGAGGATGGAGGATACGGGCAGGGTCTTCGGAGAGCCCTGAGCTTGTCCTGGATTGGCGCTTACAGTTTTCCCATTACCCGGAGGTCGTCCTCCCCTCCGTCTTTCTCCTCTTGGCCCAAAGACCCATCTTGGTCTCTCTCTCCACCTCTTCTGTCTCTCTCTTCTCAAGACAGTGGTGTTCAGGAGCTCTCAGAATTTTCCCCCAAATTGCCCTGCCCTTGAGTGCTGTGACTTGGGGCAAGTCACTTCTCTTCTCTGAGTCTTAGTGTTCTCCTCCATGAGATGGGCTGGTGTGCAGGCATTGAGGGCACCGAGGGTGCTCTATCAAGGTTAGGGCCCCTTCTCACTAAGAGTCCAGGGCAAGACTATTAAGGGCAGAACTCAGAACTTGGGGATGTCCTTTCTGTCTGGGGTCAGCCAAGTTTGGGTGTCTCATGGCTTCGTAGAGCCAGCTTTTCATCTCTCCTCCAGACAGCTGGGAATCAAGAGAAGGGGAGGGTGTTTAAAAATAGAGCCAGGGTGGGGGCTGTGGCTGGAACAAAACCTTGGTCAGTGGCTCTGAGAACGGGCCGTCTCAGCTCCTGTAGCACGGGCTCCTTCCTTCCAGGCCGGTCCGGCTTAAGCACCACTTTAAGTGGTCCCGGCATTCACTGGCCGGCCCCTCACCGCAATTGAGCCGCAGGGGTTTGAAAAGAGGGCCAGGGCCTCAATGACAGGACCTTGGGCCAGGCTAATTGGTTTTGGTTCAAGGGGATACTGGATTTGTGAAAAGCTCCAAACTGCCTTTCCCACGCCAGAGTCAGGCCACGGCTTTAAGGAGAAGAGTTTGAGGAGCTTGGGGCCAGGCGAGAAAGCTGGGAGCCAGGTGCCTCCAGCCAAGGATCGCTTCCTAATGGCCAAGGCATTCCTCTGCTTGGAGAGTGGGGAGTTGTTACAAGGCACTTCATGGGTGCAGACAGGTTCTACTCTCTCTCTCTCTTTCTCTCTTTCTCTCTCTCTCGGTGGTGTCTAGAAAGGGGATCTCTTTTCTGAGCCTTTGGCCCACCCTAATTGTGGAGTGGCCTCGCTTTCCCCCCACTGGAATCATCCAGTAATCATCTAGCTTAGCTAATAGTTCTTGTCCCTGGAGCTGGACCAAACCTGGGCTTTTAGACTCTGGAAGAATCCTGGACTCTATCCTGAGGTTGGTCTCAAGATAGCCCACTTCAATCTCTTGAAATGTTCCTAAACCACCCTGAGCATTGGCCACAAGGTAGAGATGAGACACAGGGGGGCCTCGAGGTACTTTTTATTTATTTATTTTAAAAGCAAGGGTCAACTCTTTCTTTGCATTTAGAAATTAAGCATTAACTGTGTTATGACAAGTCCTATCATTATTGTAGATAATATTCGTGTAAATACTTTGGAGCATATATATCTTGAGGTATGCCAGATATCTGTGTGTTTGAACCAAATGATCTCAGGTTGCTGTATATAATCTACCTATTCTTGCATCTATAAGGTCTGCATATCAAATCACACACTTATATGACCATCTGTTCTATTAAGGGCAGTGGCAGGGTTGAGGGGGACCTATTAAAAAAATCAGTCCCATTTAAAATGACGTTGCATTGACTGAGACCCGTTTTTCATGGTTCATTGTGTGTTGAAGGGAGCATTTCTAAGTAATCACCAGCTAAAGAAACCCCCTACCTTTTTATTATCCTCCACGTTTTTCACCATGTTTGCCCACTTGAGGCATATGATAAATAGGAGAAAGGTACTTTGCAGAGATATCGAACTCTGTGTATCACATTTTCCATTTTTATTTCAATTTTTAATTGCCCAGAGCCTAATTTCTTTGGGCCTCTGCTGATTTGCACATTCGAGATTCATGTGTAAATATGCATGTGGTATGTGTGCACGCCTGGGCCTCCTTATCACAAAGTGTGCTCTCTCGGTGTTTAAATACACACAATCCACACCGATACACGATTATGGGCTTGCGTATTTGCCTCTTCTCTAGAATCCGGTTAATTTTCCCTTCGCTAATCCTCAAACCCATTAAGTTCCCCACCCCCTGCCCCCACAAAAAAAATTGCAAACCCTACCACAGACCAGTGGCCTCACCCCACTTCTCCAGCAGGCAGCTCTCCAGGCGGGGTGCTGGAGTGAAGGTTCCTATTAGGCAGACTTCATTAATGTTACCAAATATACCCCAGCACATTTACTCGTCTACTATGAAGTATTATCATAAATAATTAAAATTAAACTGCACTTGTCAAAATAAATGAACAAAGTAAGAGTTAGTGATGTCTCTGCCTTGATTTGCTTGCCTTGGTGTGCTTATTCACTAATTTGGAGAAAAGAGAGAAAGAAGGAGAGAGAGGAGGGGAGAAAGAAGAGACTGCCATGGGAAGGGGAAAGAAGAGAGGGAGAAACGGAGGAAAAGCGCTGTAAGTCGTCTGCCCTTAGGTTTCCAGTCATTAGGGCACTCTGGGAGGCTGGAATGCAGCTCATAATGAATATTGAGGTGTGGATGCGGAAGGAGGGATTTCTTTGTTTACTGAGGAATGGCCATGGGAATGGGGGAGAGGATTGCCTTTGGGGATTAAGGAGTGGGCTTTGTTTTTATGAAGGGCCTTACTTCTTTTCTGAAGTTTTCTGCAGCTAATTGATTCAATTCAGACATTCCTCCTCCCTACCCGGCCAGCCAAGGCCGTGTGTTTGTGAAATGTGCACAGCCCCATTTCCCCATCTGCTCTGGCCCCTTTCTCCACTGTGACCCTTGAAAAGGGTGTGAACCTTCACATCGGGGAGATCACAGACTATGGAGAAATCAGTGAAGAGGCCGAGACCTTTGTATGTATATGTGTGTGATATAAGCTACCTACATAATACACCTGCATCTATCTTATTGGAAGCATAATTCACATAGAAACAGACCATAGGTGTATAGTTGCATGGGTTCTGACAAGTGCATTTACACCCAGGTAGCCAATCCCCAAGACCTACAGCATTTCCCCAAAGCTCCCCTCCTGCTTCTTCTCAGTCCATCCCTGCTCACCTCCCTTCTGAGGTCTTTTAGTGTGGATTAGTTTGACCTCTCTAGAGTTTCCCACACACAGAAGTGTATGCTAGAACTTTTTTTTTTTTAAGGCTTTATTTCAAGTCTGGAGGTAGCACTGTCCTCAGAGGCCTGGCTGAGCGAGTGTCCAGGAGGTTTCATGTTTAGGGTCACATTGGACTTGGGCGAAACACTTTCCCCTCGGATGGACCCAGAAGTCAGACTTGTAATTAAAATTGGGGGGGGGGGTTCAGGGTGGAGCTGATTTGGGCTGGTCTTCTGCCAGGACAGCCCTGTTCTCACCCAAGGTCTGTTAATGAGCCGGGGACAGGTGAGCCTCACACATTCCAACCTGCCTTCTCTTCAGCGGCATCCAGGAGCCTACGGAGAGCTATTAATGGAAGGTGCCGGCTTTGTGCTAATTAGAACTTCCTTTCAGCTTCCATCTGTACAGGCACTCTAACCCCTCAGTGGTCAGCCTCACCCCCCCCCATCAGCTTGCAACCTAGCTTTGCAACCCCCCCCCCCATTGAATTAGGGTGTGCTGTGAGTGGAGCTGCTCTCCTCTGTCTCTGGCCAAATCCTGGGGCTTTGTGTGTCACAGGAATGTACAGAGTGGCATTTCTTGAGTCTTCGCTGTCTTGTTAGGGTGGAGATGCTATGCAAGGTGGGCAGGGACTTGGGCACCACAGCCATCCTGGCTAGGCTGGTCTCATGCCATCGACTGGGTTTATTTTGAAAGGGACCTCTACTCCTCTGCCCTCTGAAGAGTATAACTGCAGACCCTTGTGCCCTCCGTTACCCCGTTCCTGGCGCCTCCCAAGTCTGGTTGTCCCCACCCCTGCTCAACCTTCGGCTGCCATCTTTGTCACCTCAGGCAGCCTGGGGGTGGGGCTGTTTCCCTGGCTCTCTTCTGAAAAAGCCCAAACTTGTGTTTTCTTAAAATTTATTTCACATCGGGCCCAATGGGCATGATTTTTTTTTAATGGAGGTTGTCTCTCACGGAGTTTTCATTGAAAAAAAAAAAAGAAACATTAACGTCACATTAACGTCATTTAAAGAAAAAGTGCCTCTCAGCTTTGGAGGTTGGGGGAGTTACACGGCTTTCTGCCTGATTGTCAGCTGGGATGAAATCTTTTGCAGGAAACCAGAGAGAGGGGCATTTCCTTGCAGTGATCCTCTTTTTAGCTCCTGAATCTCCTCAGCTCTCCATTGGGGTTGTGTGTAAAAATATCATGCCCAATCTGCCCCTTCATCTCATTTTCTCCTGTGTAAATTATCCTGGTAATAATGCAGGTCACCCACTTCTCTGACTGTGTAGACTGGGATTTTAAAAATCAGGAGTGGATTATTGGTCAGCATGAGGCTTTGCCAATTTCCCCAATGTTCTGGACCCAGGCTAAAAAGAGGGATGGAAATGCCTCTGGGGTGCCCAGAGAGGCTGCAGGAATTCCTTGTTCACTGGTCCTGGGGAGAGCAGGGGGACTGGCCTGTGGCTTTTTTTTTTTTTCTTTTGTCCCTAGGGGTGACAATTTCTGAGCTGAGGCACTAGAGTGGAAGACCCGGGACAATCCTAGACTGGGTTAATAAACTAGCAATCCAAATTCCAGAAGGGCAGCAGCTGGGGGATGGGGGAGGATGCCCACACTTGTGAGGCAGAGTTTTTTTGGGCATGCTTTGCCATTGCAACTGGGTGTATCCTTGACGAGTCAGATCACCTCTCTAGACTTGTGTTTCCCCCGCATCTGTGAAATGGAGGTAACATAAGTAACTGCACCTCCAGGGTTCGTGTGGGAATTACGTAAAAATATACAAATAAAGTGCCTGGCATACAGTGGGCAATGAGCAAATGGTAGCTTTTTCTCCACGCTGGGGCAACGGGTGCATGTGGATGTCTGGATATGAAGTTCAAACCACCCGCAGGAGAGAGTGAAAGCACCAATAAATGGCCAGGGTTTCATGGGAGAATTGACCAGCCGCCTTCTTTCCTCAGTGCCTGCCATACCCACCAGGCCCGGAACTGGGAGACAAATTAGGACTCCAAGGAGCACCCCGTTGGGAGGGAGGGTCGGGCGGGTGTAAAGTTCCCTGCTTGGCTGGCTGGGGAGGTGCACCAGCAAGTGTCCTGAGAGACTTGAAAAGCGCAGGATCCAGGTTAACTTTCGAGGGCAAGAGGGCGCCGCCGGGAGGCCCACGGTAACTCGGGTTCCGGATTTCTAATAATTGGGCTTCCGGAAAATGGCCTGGGGTCCCGGTTCCGGCAGGTTCCGAGTGTCAGGACTCAGGAGCAGCGCTGTCGGGGAAGCTAGGGCTATCCTGGGGCGGTGGCTGGCAGGCTCTCTGCGATGCGCTTGGCCTTAGATGCACGGAGGTGTCCCATCTCACGGGTGGCTGGCTGCCTGGCCCGCTGAAGGGTAAGGAGCTCAGGGTCGGGACGGAACCCCCTTAGCCAGTACTGGGCTTCTCTCCCGCGCCCCGGGCAAGCGAGACTGAGGCGCGCAGTGTGCCCAGCAGCCGCCCCGGGCTGTGGTCGTGACCTGGCGGACGCGTGTGCCCTACTCCCACCTTCGAGAGGGACCACAGCGCGCTCCTAGGCGGGCGTGGGGGGCGCCTGATGTCTCCTTTCTGTTTTCCAGCTACTCCCCTGCAGGCGCCTTCCTCCTCGGCGCCCCCTTCTCCGGCACGAACTCGCCATCCGCACCGGTTCGTAGGAGGGCGCGCGGGTGGAAAGGTGAGTGGCCAGAGCCCGGGCGTGGGAGGAGGCGCGGTCTGCCTGCACCTTCACTCTGCCCCGGGGGTGCCAAGAGCGGGCTCGAGGGTCGGCAGCCCGGAGGTTGGGAGATTCCGCCATCAAGTCTGTGGGTGGTGGTTGTTTTTTTTAATAACCTGGGTCACCAAAAAGGCAACCCTCCTCCTTCCTAGGCCCGGATCCGCTGTCATCCCCCTCCGTGTCCCTCCCCGGGGGATGTGGGAACTGGCGTTAACCACACAGCTAGGGGCACGCCGTGCCCTGTGATACAGTTCAGCGGAGCACGGCGTGGGGCTCCCCGTGGGCGCCCGGCACAGGCGGCCCTGACTCGGCCTCTGACGCAGCCTCCTGGACACCCGGGCTCTCCCCGTCGGCGTTTCGCGGGAGCCCGAGGCGGTCAGGCCGGGAGCCAGACCCCTCTACCTGGGGTAGTGCGGCGGCCTCCCTCCTGCCCCGCAGCGGCCAGGCCGCAACCGCACTCTCCGGGCCGCAGAGAGTGGGCTGACCGGAGCGGACAGCGGGGACACTCGCGCCTCGCGTACGCCGGGACGCCGCCTGGGCCCCGCGGCCTTCGTGTCCCGCGGTGCCGCCGGCCACGGAGCGCGGGCGCGGGGGGCGCGCACCCCGGACCCCGGCCCCGGCGGGGAGGCGGGCCGGGCGCCGCGGGGCCGGGAGGCCATTTTGAGCGAGGAGGAGCGGCTGCAAGATGGCTGCGTGGGCACGAGGTAGGTCGCGGCGCGGCCCGCAGAAGCGGAACGCGCGTCGAGCGCGCCCTCCCGCCCATCTCCGCCGCCGCGCTCCGGGCGAAGGCTCTCCGGGCGCTAATGACGGCGCAGGCCGGGCCCGCGAACGGCCTCCGAGCCCTCCGTCGCGGCGGCTGCGACCCGGGCCGCTGCGTGCGCTCCCACCGGAGCCGCGGAGAAAGACGCGAGCGGCCCGTGGCCTCCTCGCCCGGCCGCGCGCTCTGGTCTGGGGCGGAGTGGTGGCGCAGGGTCGGAGTCCGGGACCGCGCGTGCTTCGCGCCCTTTCATTCTTTTCGAGGAATGTCAGGCGCATGGCTGACGCCCGCTTTCCCCACCCCCCCGACACCGCGAGGCGCGAGTGGCGAGCAGGCCCAGGCCGCCCTGCCCCGGACCTGGTGTGGCCCGGAGCTCGCGGACGGCCTCGGCGTCTGCAGCGATCGTGGCTGAGGACTGCCCAGAGGCTCCGTTCGCGTCCCCCGCCCCCCGCCCCCGGCGGTGCTGCGGGCGCACAGGAGCAGCACGTCAGAGCTCGTGTCCCACCAGGCCTCGGCCCATGGTCAGAGCAGTGGCTCTGCAACAGCCCGCTTTCCACCGAGTGAATAATTTAAGCGCGTTTGCCGGGTTTTATTTGTAACTGCCCCAGTTGATCGGCCGCTGCCCTAAGGCAGGTCCTACGCATATGCATTTGTGTAGAGTGACTAAGAAACTCCAGTTCTGTATTGAGTCTCCCTTTGTACCTAGCCCAGTAGTAAGCACTTCTCATGCTTTTGGGCCTCAGCTTGACAGGTAGGGTGGTGGTGATTCCCTCTTTTTGACTCTGGCTGTAGCTAGGATGTGGCCAAGTCAGGATGTGGAGTCAGGGCTGTCAGCCCCAAAGTCTGAGTTCTTAACCACAGGCTCTGCACGTGCATACATACACAAAAACACACGGATTCATCACCATTGTGATCTCTTCCAAGCCTGCCCTGAATCCAAGCCCCTATCTCCACACAGCCCCACCTCACATATGAGAGCTCTCCTGTCATACCCCGCTTCCTCCGTAACTCCTGGCCAGAGTCCTGGCCTAAAATAAATGTTGTATTTAATATTGTGTGTTCTGAGCCCCCTGGCAGCCAAGACAAAGAAGAAAATGGGACGATTTATAACCTTTGTCCCCCCCCCCCAAAAAAAAGCTAGGAAGCAAGCAAGCTCGCTCATCAGGGTTTGTAGAGATATGAACATTTCTTCCTCTGTAAGATTTATAGAAAATTTAAAGCTTGGTTATTATGTAGGTCAACTGCTCATGTCACAGATGAGAAACCAGGCCCAAAGAGGTTAAGTGATTTTCCCCAAGGTCATAAAGTTGGCTAGAAGAGTAAGCACTGGGGTCCAGTCCAATCGATTCCTAATCCAATTTCCCATCCTCTCATGAGCAGGTTTTAGTGGGTTTCTCAAGAGCGAAATGGTTTCGTTCTGTTTGGTGACCCCTCCATCCTCTACTATAAACTCTTCAGACCTAGGTGCTGTCTTGTTCCTTTCTTTGCCCTCAGTTCCCAGTGCTGGGCTGAGCTCGTCACTGTGGATGTCTGCAAATATTCGATAAAGGAACATGTGGTTCTCAAAGGCTAAGCTCCGGTTCTTGGATATGGTAGTGGTGGTGGAGGCAGAGGTTCTAACTTGAGTTTTTTGGAAGGACTTGGTTTTTTTGAATGTTGCATTTCTGAGCCCATAAATTCCTCAGACCTCTTTCTTTTAGCAAATGGTGTGAGCTGGGCATTTCCCCTTTCAGCAGTGGTCTGGCTCTTAACTGCCCTATCACATTGTTGGGTCTTGTGGGAAGGAGTCATTTCTCTCTTGAAGGACTATCCTGTCAATGAGACCTGCAAGCCCCTTTAGGGGAACTAAGGAGGGTTTCCTGATGACACTGGCACAGTCACCGTGAGACCTGGTGGACCCATTCTTTTGTCTTGGGGTGGAGAGCCAGCTTCTCTGGGCCAGCCCAGGTTTGGTTCCTGTGGGTTACATACAAATAACGGAACGTAGCTCATCAGATCCCCAGAACTTCTACAGATTAGTCAATTTCCATGGCTCCCAAAAGGTAGCCTTTGAACCCTGGTATGATAACTGTAGGCGCTAAATAAATTTAGTGAGCCTCCCCACAGGCAGATTCTCTGGAAATTTGTACCAGAAAGTTGTGATATTTGGGCTTGGGGGGGTGGTCTCCTTCTTGGTGAGGAGCCCCTATTGGCCGAAACGCCGCAGCAGATCCTGGCCGAAACCTGACCATCATCTTTGGGCTGGCTTTTGCTAGGCAAAGTGGGGTGGAGAGCTGAGGCCAGTTTATAGCAAAAGCCCCAGCTGTGGAAGAAAAACAGGGTTCAGCTCCCCAGATTAGTTACTGTCTACAAGGATTAAAGGCCCCAAATAATGGCTGGCCTCTCCCCTCCTCTGTGCCAAGGGAAGACATGTAAATACAGCCACACGCCAGCTTAGGCAGTAGATGTGTATAAATCGAATTTAGCAAATCAGATCATGGTTTAAATGCACTATTTAAAGCAGTCCTGCAGTGAAGCCTTTTACAAAGGGAATAATCATTTTGTGATGCTAATCATCAGCCTCCAATTTATCTCCTTTGTAAGTTCAGATGTTGGTGCACTGGGTGTTCTGAAATTGGGGCGCTCTTGTGTAGGGCTCGGGTGGTGGCTGTCTGCCTTCTTTTCTTGACCTCTCATTTTAAATGGGTGCATGTCCTTGTTCCCACTGGGGGCCTCAGGATGCTTGTCACTTAGCCTGATAGTTCTCATCCATCCCGTTCATCTTTTTATAATCTGATAGAGCCCACCCCTCAGCTGCTCCCGGCCCCTTTTCTGAGATTTGCACCCTTCCTGGGGTGGGGGTGGAGGGGATACAGGCCCTGCTGTTCTCAGGGCATTAGAACCAACTCCTTCTCTGATCTGAACCTTCTTTTGTTTCTCTGAGCTTCTGGTACCTCTGGTGCTGCTTGTGAAGAAGATCTCAGAGCCCACTAGATACACAGCAGCCCCTGAATCTAGGAGGTGAATGAAATGCGGGCGCCCACTTGCTGAATAGGTACTGTCCAAAATACTCTCCCCATTCACAGCAAAATAACTGAGGCCTGGATGTTAAAGTGACTTTTCCCACAAGTTAAAATCGGGACTCAAAGGAGAACCTGTCTGCTAATTGCTATAAAAGTGTTTTATACACTAAGCTGTAGTGCCTTTCTTTGCAGAGAAAATATAATAAGAGACCATCTGGGTGGGAGAGAAAGAATGAAGGGAAAGAGATGGATCAGAGTGGAATAAAGGAAGTGGGCAGGAAGCTGGGGGGCCGCGAGGAGCCTGACCTTGCTCAGCTCACAGGCCCTGATATAGTGTCTTTGTCAATGCTGCCACTATTGGCGCGTTCCTCGGTAATTATGACTGTGTGTTGGCATGGCGACTCAGAGTAAGAAGACTAGAAGCACGGGGTAAATGCACGACTTGTTCTTGCCTTCTAAAGCAGAGAGGAGCTTTTGTGGGTAGTTCCTCCAGGGAGACGTGGTAGAAAATTCACCAGCCCTAATGCCGGAGCGTGGGTATTTGCAACTCGAAGAAGCCGGGTGGCCCTGATCGGGGGTGGCACACCCAGAGGGCCTCCAGACCTGCCTCCAGTGCAGAGGTCACGCAGAACCTCCCTCCTGTGCCTTTCTGTTGGTCTTTGTTCCCGAGCCCGTGATGTCAAGTACACCCATGTCTTCTCCCCTCCAGGTTGTCTGTTTCAAACAGGTTTATGTCTCAGTCCCCCTGAATTGGATTGATTGTAAACTCATCTATCTCATAAGTGAGTATGAATCGGGAGGCTGAAAGGACAGGCTGATGGGCCCAGCTGTAGGGATGGAGTTCGAGGCTTTCCTTCCTACCGGGCTGCCCACTCCTTAGAGATACTTGGGCCCCCTCCCATCCGAAAGACAGGGAGGTTGCTGGAGTCAAGAGCCTTTCTGTCCAGGATGCTGACCCCTATTGATCTCATGAGATGTGGTCAGCGCAACAATGCTGGAATGATGATATTGGGTTAAATACAATATAGTATTAAAATTAGTTTTACATGTTTCTTCTTACTTTTTTGTGCGGATTCTAGGAAATTTGAAATGATATGTGCCGCTCCTATTTTATTGGCCTGGACTAGAGAATTAAGATCTCTTCCAGCCCTGATGTTCAGTATCTAATCCTGGTCTATCCCTGCAAGGTCCCTGGCCACAGAGAGCTCTGTATAGAAGGCCATGGAAATGCCAGGCTGGAGGCCACTCGAGAGCTTCAGGTAAGTGGGGGTTACCCCACAGTCCTTGGAGGCAGAAGGTCTGAATCTACACGCAGCGTTGTTTTTCAGAGTCTAGGGTAGGGGGGAAGAGAGCCAACGGGTAACCCCAGGAGTCTTTGGATGAAGGTTTAGCAGTGCCCCATGGAGTTTGTATGGGCACCGATGTAGGTGACAGAAGTGTTGTCCTGGGGGTGGACTGCCTCCCCAGGCCCCTATCCCTGTCCTTGCAGTGATTTCATAGTCTCCCAGGTGTGTGGAAACCACAGGGCATGGGAAGGCGGCTGTGCAACCCAAGTTTGTGCCAAACCCACTTTAAGCAGGTTTCCTTTGGCCCCAGGGCTCTCCGTTGCCCCTCTCCTGGCTGCCCCTCCTCCCCTCAGCCTGTGCTGCTCTCTGCGAGCTGAAGCTTCTGGGATGCGCCTTGGCTCAGAGCCAGCGTCTTCTTCATCTTCTTCGAGAGGCCTCCTGCCCTGGCTCCCTGCCAGGCCTCGGGTCTTCAGAGAGATTTTCTGGGGAGGTGCTGGGCTCATCCTGCTGTCAGAGGGCAGAGGGGTCTTCCAACCTCAGAGGACTCCTGGCTGTGGGTCCAGCCTTGCCTCCAGCCCCCTTTCCCCCTCAGGAGCTCCAGTTTCTTGCACTGGAAACCTGGGACTCCGTTGATGGTCTCCCAGCCTCGGTAAGCCTTGAGTTTATGAAAAGACAGCTCCTCACATGAGCCTGGGAGGTGAGGAATGGGCAGCCAGGAAATCATAATGAGTCATGATAATGGCGACAGGAACCATTTATTGAGCACTTATGCTGTGCCAAGTTCTGTGCTAACACACCGCACACTTTATCTTCTTTAAGGCCTGTCTCTTGGGGAGCAGAAAGAGTGGTAAATGTAATCTAGGGTCTGCCCTTCTTCTCTAGGCCAGATGTCATGGGGTGATTGCGTGGGGTATGTCTCAGAAGCTACAACCCTTGAGTCGGTGGTAGTCTGTGTCCCCCGTGGGTCCTCATCTCCCAAGGAGTCGGCCTGGGCTTTGGGGAACAGCATGAGTTTATTTCAGTGACTAGAGGGTGGCTCTGTAGTGTTTCCTGCTTTGGGCTGACAGTGCACCTGGAGGGGAAGGAAACAGGTAGTGGGTAGGAAGGCTCGGTGCTGGGCCCCTCGGGAGACTTGGGGAGGCACTAGGAGGGGTGAGAAGTGTCTCACCCAATCCTGGCTTTTGTCAGTGTAAACTGTAGCCTGGCTGTGGCTCAGTCTGGAAAATCAGGGGTTGGTCGAAGTCTGCCAGTCTGGCCATGGTGCCAAGGGATTGTACCCACCCAGGGCAAGGTTGAGCCTCTGCTTTCGAGAATGTTACATCCCCCTGAGATAGCACTGAGTCTTCTGGAGGAGGGAAAGGGATCCACGTCCTCTGTCCAGTCTTACCTGGTCCTTAAGCAGAGAATGCTAGACCTTCTTCCTACCCCTGAGTTTGGTGGCACGGGACAGGAGAGGTGGGAGATGCCTCCAAGGGTGTGTCACTTCCTTGGGGAGCGCTAGGGAGAGGGGCAGTAAGGAGAGGAAGGGCTCAGGTTGACAGCCACCCCTTTCTGTTGGGCCTGCAGCCTCCTTTACCCCATTTTCAGTTGTTTCCAGCCCGTTGTTCTCTCTTCTGTTATCAGATTGCAGGTTTTGAGATCATGGTGGTGGGAAGCAGAGCGTGAGGCCCAGTGGGCATCGGGGGTCTGTCTGATTTAGTTCAGACCCTTTCAGACACATGATTTCCCTTCTCTCTGAGCCAGTTTTCTCATCTGTAAAATTGGGGATAGTAATACTGAGCTTGTGGCACTCGAGAAATGTCAGTTTGCGTCCCCCACCTGCTGCTGTTATAGGATGGGTGTGAATGCACTGGAGGGGTGGGGGTGGGCTGAGCACGCATGAACCAGCAAGGCTGTGCTATGCGTGACCATCTCACTGGTGGGCTGCACGTTGGTGACGAGTGGAGGCGCAGGGAGAGCAGCCAGCGAAGGTTCGGGCTCAGCTCTAGGTCAGTCACTAGAATAAGTCTTGGCGATTACCGACCATGCATAAGCTCCAAGCTCCTGTACAGAGAGAAACCCAGAGAAGCCCTGACCTGCTCCCTGACCCCTCAGAGCAGAAACCAGCCTAATAAGGCACACATTCAAGGGGTGATAGCTTGACTCAGACTTCGGGAGTTAAGAGAGGAGGACTTCATCTGGAGTGGGGTCATCAGAGAAGGCTCACTGGACCCAAACAGGTCTCCTAGGCTGAGTGGGGGAAGGAGACTCCTTCCCAAAAGTTTGAAGGTGGATGGAGCAGCAGGGTAGACTCCTGCAGGACTGGGCCAGAAATCTGGGTACAGTAGAGCAGGTCAGATGGTGGAGGGCAGACTAAGGGAGGTGGTCTCATCACCATGTATAAGATCGGCGTGGGAGGGCTGCCAGGCTAGCCTGAGCTGAGCGGTTACACCTGCCCTGGCCTCTCTCACCTCTGATGGCTCTTGGCCTGGACTATGCCGTGGAGCCATAAGTCAGTTTGCAAGGGAGCCATGGAGCTCAGGAATTGGAAGTCTTCCCGTGCCAGACTGTATTTTTTCTATTGCCTTCATTTATCCATTCAACATTTATTGACCAAGCACTATGTGTCAGGCTCTGGGCAATGCCTTGGGGATGCAGAGAAGCAAACCACAGCCTCTTGCTCAGCACTTCAAACTTGTGTAATACAGTTTGAACCTCACCCATCCGTCCAGGATGGGAAGGCCAGGCTGGGGGGAGGGGTGCTGGATGAACGGGCACCGGACGGCTGACAGTTCTCACCAGTTGGCAGCTTCCTGGCCTCCCTGCCCCTCTCCGTGGCCCAAGAGCCTGGGAGAGTCAGAGGCCATTTCATGCGTTTCCTATGGTGACCTTAAGTTGCCATTTAGCCTGGGCTAGAACTTTAATTTTCCAGATTCCATTCGTTCTATATAGAAACTGTGAGATCTCAGTTGCCTTTTCTTCATTGAAGAAACAACTTTGATCTTAGAAATCAGTATAGCAGTAACCTATTGAGATTTCCGTGTGAGATTGGTAAGGAACATCTTAAACGCAATCAAATAATAAATTACATCCGGGTGAATTCACATACAGAAGGTTTCTCTTCCTTGAAAGAAACCAGATACTGTTTGGGGCATCCAAGCCAGAATCTTCTCCTGGTTCTGCTCAGACTGGATCCTGAGTAGAATGGTTGGCAGGTAAGCCTGCATATGGCAACAGTGGGCACCCAGCTGCCTCCTCTCAACACCTCTGGGGTTTGGAAGAGTCATTCATGTAGCGCCTAGGCTGGGGCCTGCCCTGCAAATGAATCCACAAGTCCTAATGCCCAGACTGCAGGTTCTGTCATTCTGTCCCTTGTCCCCAGGAACGGGAAGACCAAACAGATTTTATTTTATTACTACTTACTTTGGTGGTTTTCTTGTTGAAGTCAGTGTGTGTGTGTGTGTGTGTGTGTGTGTGTGTTTAGAAAGGTAAAACTCTAGAACTTATGTGATATTTTTGGTTAAAGTACTTGTCAAAGATACAGCAGGGACCATCTTCGTGGAAGGTCACTCCAGGTCTTTGAATGGAGCCCCAGGTCCTTGGCCACTGGAAGACTCTCTGGGGAAGTGTCTTCCCTCAGCTTATGTGTGGACCAGCCACCTGCTGCCTGTGGCCAGGATGAGCAAACGTCAAGCAGGCTTTCCTCGGGGGGCAAGTAAGAAGCAGGTAGTGAGATACAGAGTAGTTCTTCACTCTGCTTCCAGAACCTTCCACCTCTCCTTCCCTGGGAACCCAGAGACGTTTGAGAGAGTGATTTCCCAGGACGATGCAGTGAGCGACCAGACATGGTTATCCAGACGCTGGCAAGGAGTGGGCCTTCCCTACACTGGGCGGCCTCAGGGCCCTTCTGGCTTCCCTTATGTGGCTCTTTGAGAGGTAGTCTGCGTGAATGTCACATGCACAGAGACTGGCCTTGGGCTTATATTGGATAGCCAGTTGACAGTACGTGCTCTAGTGATGAAGCTTCGAGGTTGACCTTTCCTCCAGGACCAAGTGCGAGCGTAGACACCCAGGCTAGCCCCTGACACTCCTCTAGAGGAGAAGCCAGGGGCACGTGGTCCCGTTTCGTGTTCCTTCTGTCCCCTCCAGGACACATTCCAGAATCTGAAGACAGGGAAAGGGGAAGCAGGAGCGCTGGAGGAAGCATCTGAAGGTGGGTCCTGGCCTGATGCAGGCCGCGAGCTGTGTGCGTGTGTGCGTGTGCACGTGTGTGCACCTGTGTGTGTGCAGGTGCAGGTGCGGGTGCACGGGTCATTCCAGTGGCCGCTCCAGACTCTATGCACGAAGTAGTTTGCGGCTGTAGACGGGTGGCCCGAGGTTGATTTGGGTCTTGGGTTACTGTTGCTTTTTTCTTCTTCAGGAATAAAATAACCCAGTTTGGGGAGGAAATAAAAAGGAAAACACCCCTGATGGTTCATGGAACCAGCTGCCTGTGAGGTTGACCTGTATGCAATTTCTCTTTCATAGATCTAAACCAGTCAAATATTGGTAACTTCGTGTGGTTCGACCTAATCCATTCCCACGCCTCTGGGCCAGCGGAGAGGGAGCCACCTCTTCTCCTTTATCCTTAGAAGCACATTTAAAGGGTCTCTGAGCTGTAAACCATTTGTGTTCCTCTTTATCCTACATACCCTGCTCACAAGGAAGAAATCACCCCAACCTGTGGATTCTACTGCATGGGGAAAGGACGCCAGCCAGGGTCACTGTGCCCCAGCTTTAAGACACACCCTCTTGAAATTCAGGATAATTAATAATGACTTTAAACAGTATTAAAGAAAAAAATTCTTCAGGGCAGTTCAGACTGACTAAAAGCGGAGACCAATGCCAAACTTTTCTGTCTCAAGAGGCATTTGCTTCCATCTGGATGCCTAGAATGGCGTTTTACTCCGCCTCCCGTGTAGCCAGAGGTCCTGGGAGACGGAGCAAGGGAGGAGGTCGGCAGGAGCCAGCTTGCAGCCTCTCCGTAACCTTCCAGCCACCCTGGTGCTGGGCGAGCGGCACTATGGGCTTTTGACTGAATGCGCTCCGGTCTTGCATTCATTACACTATTGTCAGTGTGTGTGTCTGGGGCTGCCTCTGGGTGTGTGTGTTTCTTTTTGTGTCTGCGTGTCAGTGTCAGGCTGTGTGTGTCTGTTTACATCGGCCTGTCTGGGCCGCTCAGTGGGACAAGGAGCTGGGGGCTGTTGGTAGGAGGGAGGGCATTTCAAAGCCCCATCTACCCCCTCAGGGATCTCGGGAGATTTATATAGATGTGTATATATATGTACACACACACGTGCGTGCGTGTGTGTTTGTGTGTGTGTGTGGTTTTCTTGACGGTGCTCATTGTGTGGGCTGATGCGAGTGTCTGACCAGGTGTGCCGTGAGCAGCCGCTGGGCTGGGGGAGTCCCATCTGCCGTGAGCTCACAGACTTGCCTGCCCGCCCGCCCGCCAGCCCGCCGTCCGTGGGGAGCCTGTCCCTTCGCAGCTCACGGTCTCCTCTCTAATTTATTAGCTGGGAAGGAGGAGAAAATGAAACGTTGCCTGAAGACAATGGCCGAGACAGCAGGTCCCACCCCGCACAGCCGCCAGCACCTCTCCCCCCAGCCCCGTCTCCTCCTCTGCAGTGAGGATCTGGGCGTTACACGGCTCAGTCTGCAGTAAGAAATGAAAAGAACCCCCAAACCAGTCTATAAAAAAATGTGTCTGGTCATAGACATGCAGGGGTAGCTGCAGACTGTCGAAGGTGGAGGTTTGAGCCAGACTTTGCTGACTGCTGGCCCCTCATACACTCCGGGGCCCCCACCTCGGGACTTCTCCCCAGCTGCCAGCCAGGCGGGGGAGGGGAGAGGGGCCCAAGCAGCTGCAGGGGCTGTGTTAGTAAACACTTTCCTGGGTTCCCATTTTCTTCACCCCCCCACCCTTCTCCTCTCCCGATGCCCCCCCCCCACCCCAGCATCCCCTTTTCTGTGGCCTGCACAATGAGCTCATTGTCCTGGGTGTGATTTGAATAAGGGATCGGCGGGCCCGTTCCCAGCATTGTCCGAGGGGCTGGGAAAAACCCCAGCGCAGGCAGGAGGACCAGGCCAGACAGAGACAGATGCCTAAATTAGCAACAAAGCTTTGTGCACGTCCCCCGGACAAGGGCTCGCCTTGTTTGCGTGGACTCGAGGGTGTGGAGCTGGCCGGCTGCTCGCATGTCTCCCCATGTTAATTAGTTTTGCATGCATGTCTGAGAAGGTGCCAGGGGAGATGTGTTTGCCTTTCCCCGGGAGGGGGACCTGTTTGTGGCTGTGGAGCTGAGCGAGGCTGGGCCTACCTGGGGAGCCAGGCTCTGAGCCTGGGTGGGAATCCCGGCTTCCTCATCATGCTTTTCTGTCTCTCTGCCCTTTGGGGGGGCCTGGCTTTGCTCCCCATGCTCCTCCATTCTTCCCCTACCACGTCGGAAAGTTGGTTAGCTCTGACTACAGGGAACTCACTGGCTTCCACCCAGACCCAGGCCAGTGCCTGTCCATCTGGCAGTCTGTCTCTCGTGACACAGGGCCCCCCGGGACGGGCAGCAGAAGCGGCCAGTCTGGGCTCTCCTCCGTCCCTGAGCCAGATGGCCAGTCTGCTTATCGCATTACGGCCTCCCTTGGCCCCAGACCCCCACTGCCCACATTTGGGCCAGGATCTTATTTGGGATATGGTGGAGAAGCCCTCTTTCAGGCTCTGAACAGGAGAGGGGTCTGGTAGACAGGCATGAGGCATGTTCTTGCCCCTGGCTTGCTGTGTGACCTCCGGCGGGCCAGTTCTCCCCCACACCCTGAATCTCAGTGTTCTCACTGGCAAAATGTGCGAGTTGAACTCAGGAATCTCTTGGTCCCTTCTAGCTCAGAAAGTCTGTGACGGTGATCATTGCAAAGCTGTGTTGATGTCGCACTCGCTGGTTTAGCACAAGGACAGGAACAGGACCAGTGTATTCTGGCCAGGGGTGAAGAAGGGTATCGTGGGAAGGATTTCATTTCCCTTGACACTGGAGTGTGAGCCTCCGTTTTTGGAGTGGGTAGGGGATCAGGAGCTGGCAGAGTGTCTCTGCCCAAGCCCTCACAGAGCCCCTGTTAGCAACCCAAGCCCTTCTCCTCCCGCCCCTACCCAACAGAAGGGAGCTTGGCAGTGGCAGCAAAGGAGAAGCTGGAGTGAGAGCAGCTGCTGGCCAGGACCCTGGGTGTGTCCTGGTCGCCCCCTGCAGGCCCTGGCATAGGGGACAGGGCTGAGAAGGGGCTGGATGCCTGCTGAACTGAGCCTTTAGACAACTTTCTGGATACTGCCTTCAGAATCTCAAGCTCTCCACAGCTCCTCCCAGTAACATCGAGAGGCGGTGGGGGACATGGGCCATGGCCCCTCTTGTCCAAGTCAGGGGTCTCAGGATCCAGTGATCAGGGGGTCTGGCTCTCAGGCCCTCCCTGGCTTTTCCCCCACTCAACCCCAGTGGCCCAGCCCTCTTGCCACTGCATCTGGGTAATTGAAAGGGCAAGCCTGGGGTGCTCACCATCTAGAAAGCCAAAACCTCCAGTTTCTTCCTGAGGAGTCTTTATCATGGATGGACCCATCCCATCTCATTTCTTACAGAGCTGGTGACAGCATGCATATAGAAGGGAACTTCTTGTCCTGTGTTTGTGATTTAAATGAGTTGGGATGACTTTGGTTCAGGAAATGCTGGGCTCTTAGGAAAAAGCTTTGAATGTCCAGATTCCTCCTCTTGTCCTTTGCCAGCCTCCCCCATCTCTGGCAGTCCTTCCTGCTCTCTTCTCACGTGTGTGGGAGGTGGGATGCACCTGGCCAGAGGGACCCTCTGGGATCACCCTTGGTGGCGCCCAGTCCTGGCAAGGAGGCCCTGGGTCCCCTCGGCCCTGTACCCTCACCATCACTGCTGTTCCCCTCCACCTCTCTGGTGCCACCCCTCTCCCAGTCTCCTGGGCTGCCCCGAGCTCCAGCTGGGTATCTCTGGGGAGGGTGGGCGTACGCAGGAGCTCAGTGAGGAAGAGTACAGAGATGAGAGCTCATGGCAGGAATAGAGAATAGGGCCCACAGCAGGAGTGGGGGAGAGAGGAGAGGCAGGGCCTTGGGAGGCTGCCCGCTGCCCTCCCTGCCCCTCCCCTCCCCTCCCGGTTTTCGCTGCCTCAGCTGTAGCCCTGAGCTCCTTAATCTGGTGATCAGCGTGGTGGTGGGGGGCGGGCTGGCAGAGGCTTTAGGAGGTGACGGGGGATCTTGGGAGTCGCGCACCGCTAACCGAGCGTCACGCAAAGCCAGGGAATCACATTCCAAGCGCGACTCCCCCTCCTGAGGCTGGACCCAGCATGAGTGGTGCCCAGTGGAAGGCTGGGGCACAGGCCCCGCAGGCAGCCAGTGTCACCTTCTTCTTTGTTCCTCTGGAAGAAAACTCCCAAGACTGAGGCTCTCCAGCCATGTCTGCTTTGTTCCTCTGGAAGAAAACTCCCAAGACTGAGGCTCTCCAGCCATGTCTGCGTGGCTAGGGTTTTATTGTTCAGTAGCTGTCCCCACCCTTACCCAGCCTCCAAGGCCTCCGGCTCCCTTTTCCAGGTAGAAATAGACAGCTGTGACTGGTAGGGATTCCTTCCCCCAGCAACCTGTCCGGGCTGGTCAGAAGAGAGGGATTTGTTCTGGAACTAATCAGATAGGCTGGGCAGCGTGCCTCCCCTGCTCACCAGCTTCGACAGAGCAGCCCTGAGAGAACTCTGGGGAGGTAGGAAATTGAGGCAGAGCTGCTGAGCACAAACCCACGTGGTTTGGAGGCTTCTGGTGCACCAGGCCAGGGTGGCCCCAGCCTGGGGCTTGAGCTGGAGAGGAGGGACGGAGGAGATGCTGCGGGCGGAGGCCCAGATTGGAGCTCTGCTTCTGATATCCCTGTGCGCCAGCTCCCTGCTGCCTCTCGGAGTCTCTCAGCCATCATCTGTAAAATGGGAAGAGTAATCCCTAGCCCTGAGCTGCTGTGAGGAGTGTTAAGTACATGGGAAACACTAAACAGGGTTCATTTTCCTTCTCCCTTTTCCCCGTTAGGTGTGGGGCAGGTATGAAGGCGTTGAGCTTCTCAAGGTCGGTTAATATGGCTGGGATCTGAGGGATGAGGACAGCGACGATATACAGAATATTTAACCATGGGCACTGGCCAGTCACAATGGCAGCTGGTGCAAGTCATCAGCCCAGGGAGGAGGGCACAGCTGGGCTGGAATAAGTTCATTTGTCTTTGTGTCTTTCTGCCCCATCACGTGTCTGTTCATCAGCAAGCACGCAGACTTCCCTCGAGGGCAGTTCCTGACGAGGTTGGAGGATGTGGGAGCCCTGGATCTCCTTTGCATTCTGAGCAGCTCAGGTTGGCCTGGCATGGGGCCCCATGCCCCACCTGGCAGAGGACCCAGCAACACAGCACCGTGAGCTGAGGGCCTTCCCAGCTTCGGGCCCTGCCCTGGCTATTGCTCTGCCACCAAGCTCTGTGGGGACAAGCTTCTGGTGGCTCTCACCCTCCTTATATCCCTCAGAGTTGCTGCCCCTTCCTGTTTCTTCGTCTCAGAAGCATCGTGGGTCGGGATTAGGGGCCTGTCTGCATTCTGATCCACTCCCCCCGGCCTGTTTCGTCCTCAGCCAGGGATGTTCGTGGCTGCTATTGTCTGGCTGTGTAGTTGAGGAGTGGGGTGCTGGTGCTGGTAGAGGTGTGGAGCAGGGTTCTCTCCTTCAGGAAGGTTTCACCCCTTGACACCTGGCATGCTTTGCCAACAGTAGCTCCTTTTACCTGGTCCTTCTTTTTGCCTCATTGGGTGAAATCCTTGCCGTTGAGGGCCCAGGATGGCCTGGTAGAGTGACCAGGGCCTAGGAAGACACAGCCCCACTCACCTGGAAGTCAGAGACTTGGACCCCGGCCCGTCTTCCTACTGAATATGAATAGCTTTGGGTGAACCAGCTCCCTTACTGGACCTGGAAAAGAAGCATTGGATGGAATGGAATAGAAGGCTCCTTTTAGCTGTGACATTTTATAATCTGCACGTTGTTCCTCCTTTTGCTCCTCTGTGACCTGCCAGCGGTCTGTACCCCCAGCCCTCTGGCTCACAGGAAACCCAGCCACCGGGGTTCCCTTCACGTTGCCCTGAGATGCAGGGAGGAACCTTCACCAGAGCCTACAAACGTGAAAACCCTGCTCAGTGCCGGGCAAGTGACATGAAGCCGGGTGGTGGTCTGCCCTGGAGCAAGACTCAGGCCGGAGAGCACATCTTTGCCTTTGCTCCCAGCCTCTGATCGGGAGCCTTCTCTGCTGTTTCTCTTTCTTCCGACAAGTGTTGCCCTGGTGGCTCTGTTTGCCACCGGCTGGCCCTCAGGGTGGTTTCACAGTGTTCCCCTTGGGGCTCACCCCACCCCGCTTCCCCGGGCTAGGGCCTTTAGACTCGGAAGCTCTAAGCACCCGGCCCCTCTCCCCAGCGGCCTTGGGCCAGGTGGCTCTGCCATGGTGTGGGCGTGAGCGTGGGCCATGGAGTCAGGTGGATTTGGGCCAGTGGCACCTAGGGCCAGCCCTTTACCTCTCTGAGCCTGTTTCCTTATGTCTAAAATGAGAATAACCACACCTTTTTCATCAAGTTGCAGTGATGCCTAGAGATAATACAGGTAAAACACCTTGAAATTATATGGTCACTCTTTCACCTCCCAGCGCCAGCTGAACCCAGGGGTCCCAGAGGCCACGGACACAAGCTGTTGTCTTTCCTGACCTCTTGCCTTTGAGTTTCAGGCCTGCTGTGCTGGGGAGGTTCTGCAACAACCTCGGGGGAGCTCCTCTCCCCAGCCCCAGGGAGCAGAAATACCTACTTTCAGCCCTAATAATACCTGAATGAGATTTATAGGACACCTTCCTCCCTAGAGTGCAAAGCTCCTTCTCACATATTATTCTCTTATCTTTAGATTGTCCTGTGAAGTGTGATGGGACAGCCTCTTTTCAGCTTCTCTGGAGATGGAGACAGGAACTGTGGGTCTTGCCAAGGTCACAGGATTGGAATCCAGAGCCATGCCACTCCAGGACATGGGAGGTCCTTGGCAGGGGAAAAGCCGAGCAGAAAGGGAAGATGCAGGAGCCACCGTCCTGAGGCTGCGGCGGTCAGAGGCCCGGATGGAGGAGGCGGCCTTGGGCAGAGGTGCAAACTCTGCTCCCATCCCTGCCCATCTGGGACTTGGCAAAGGACCTGGGGAGACATCCCCCGACCATCCTGCAGGGAGGGGCCTTGGCCTTTGGCCTGTGGGCTCCCATTTCTGCCCTTGTCACACCGTGTGCCTCTTCCAGGTCTGAGGGCCTCTGACCAGGCCTCCAGCAAGCTGCAGCTCTTTGCCATCCGTATTTCCACCCCAGAGGAGTGAGGGCAGCACGCTGGGAGGTTGCCAAAGCCAGGGGCTCCAGCCTTCTAGGAGTTAATGACTCCCTCTCCCCAGCTGTCCTCCCCTTGGTGCTCCTCTTCCTCCCTCCTCCTGCTCACAGCAGGCAGGGCCTGGACCTGGGAGCCATGCCGCTGTGCTGTTGCCACGGGAGCCGGGAGGCAGATCTGAGCTATGCAGGGAAAAGGCCCGGCCTGTCAAAGTGTCTGAGATGAACCGCCGCCGTCCCCGTGCAGCTGGGCTCAGACGTGTCTCGGCTCTTGTTCTGTGCCTGAGAATGGCGAAGCCCAGTGAGGTTCAAGGGCAAACTCACTATTCATTAGTCAGGGGTTCTTGACGTCCCGTCTCTCCCAGGGATGGGATCCCCCCTTCCTCTTTCTTTCCCTCCTGTGACACATTCCTGGGTGCCTTTGGTGAGGACTACACCCTCCTCTGCCTCCTGCCCAACCCCCTCTCCAGAGGCCCCTAAATAAACTCCCCCCAAGGAGACCAGGCAGGGCAGAGACAATGGCCACAGGAAACCATTCAGGCGGGACTCTAGCCATGCTGGCCCATTCTCTGCTCCCAGCACCCTTGTGGGCCTCACTCCCCTCTGACTCAGGGTACCCCTGGGCCACCAGCGTGCACAAGCCTGCACAGGAGGAAGCCATGGGCCAGGGCCCTCGGGACAACAGGCCCATTCTCAGAGGGCTCCTTAGTTGTCTCCATAGCCTGGATCTCACACAGCTGGCTATTTTGGTGCCTTTCTCTACCATCATGTGTCTATTTTAAGACACTCTCAAACACTGTTGGTTGCAGAATGTAAATCGTACGGTATATTCTGTAATGCGGCAGTATCAGAATGTAAAAGACATTATACTTAGTCACAAGCAAATTACACTGCTAGGAATTTACTCTGTGGTTATATATGTAAAAACTTCCAAAGAAGTATGTACAAGAATGTTTGTCAGAGCATTTTCTTTTTAAGATTGTAAGAACATGGAAATGAACCTATGATCCATTCATACTGTGGAATATTATGCAACTGAAAAAATCACTGTGGTAGATCTCTCTATAAGCTGATATGGAAGGTTGACCAGTATATATTGTTGCACGAGGAGAATAAATTGCAGAACAGGCAATAGAGTATGATCTTATTAATGTGTATTTAAAAGTCAGTTGTAGTATGCTTACATTTGAGGAGTTTCTGGAAATATGTATTGGAAGGCTGTCTCTGGGGAGTGGGGATGGACAGATGCCTTCTGAACTGTCATATGTTCTTTCCGTGCTCATGGAATACTTCTATTGAAAAATTTCAAAGACACAATTTAATATAATAGGCTTAACTTTGATTAACCAACTTAGGGTAAGAGCTCCAAGAGGATGGTGGTGATGTTGCAGGAAAAAAACATCCCAGAAAATGCCATTGGCCGTTTTCAGGCCTAAGGAGCACACATCATCATCGTCATGGCTACTGTGGTTTATTAAAAGCCTACTAAGTGCCAGGCTTAGTATCTCTGGGTCTTGCCTCGGTGGAAATCATTATTCCAATTTCACCATGTGGAAGAGTAGCTGATTGGTTTGTCTGAGCTCCTTAGCAGTAAGGAGGTTGGGGGGGTTCCCTGTTTCACTGGGAGCAGACCTTACCCCTCTGCCTTCCAGAGCTGCCTTCTTGGGAGAGGACCTTGGAAGCCCCAGCCTAGCCACCTCCCCCAGCACACCAACCAGTCCAGTCGCGGGGCTGGGCTGGGGCCCAGGGTTGGGAAGGAGATGCCCCCTTCCTCTGCCCCTGTTGCCCAGTAGAGGTATCATCATACTGGGGGGCTGGTTGGGCTTGGGCCAGCAGAGGGAATGGACGCAGCTGTGAAAGGCCCAATTTGCATAAGCCGCGTGTTTCATGAGAGAGACATCACCGTCCTGAATGCTGGCGCCCAGTGCCAATCGCCTCCTTTATCTGCTTCACCCCTGCCCCCTCCAAAAAGTAAATGGACCAGCAAATGTCTCCAGGAGGCAGCGTGGGGTGGGCTATACCCACTGAAGGCTGGGGCCAGCCGCCCCAGGAGCTCCCCAGGACGCCAGCCCCCACCCCACCCGCCATGGCCTGAGAGGGGCAGGGAAAAGAAGCACCACAGACCCAGACTGAGCAGCTGTGGGGACCCCCCCAGGAATCCCTGGGGCCTGGGTGGTAGCAATGGTCACCTCAAATCAGCTGTGGGGCCAGCGGAGAAAGGAGGAAAGAAGCATTAAGAATGACCACATGAGGAATGGTGACTCCTTGTAACTCCGTGGGCTGCAAGTATTATTGGCACATTCATTTTAGGGATGAGGACAATGAGGCACAGAAAAGTTAAGGTATCAGTCCCAAGCCACACACACAGTTAGTGCCAGAACTGAGGTTCAAAACCAAGTCTCTTGGACTCTAAAGTCTGTACTCCTAATCCCAAAGCAATCCTGTTTGGCCTGGCGGCATAAAGGGGGTCCCCAAAGCTGCAAGGCCTCCTTGCCAATCCCCACGCATAGAGATATTAACCCCTCTCCTGCAAGGTAACCAAAAATGGTCCTTTGCCTGAGGTCCTCCCCCAGTTTCACCTAATGCCATCTATCTCCTGCAGTGTGCCCAGCCCTGGCCTGGGCAGTGGAGTGGGGGATGGGGGATTATAGGGCCTTTCACAATTGGGGCTTTTGTCTTGTCTGGTAGTATAGCCTCTCCTCCAGAGTTGTCCAGGGGCAGTAGGATTGTCCCAATGGGCTTCCTGGAGGTGGTGGCCTGGAAACAAAGATGCTGCCCAGCTGGTCACGAGAAGCCTAAGTGAGCACCGGAGAGCTGGGGCAGAGTCCTGGGGAAGGTCCAGGGTCTCTACCTGGTGGAAGTGGGAGTGGGGGAGGTCTGAGGTCACTTAGATGCCACAGCCTCACAGTACCCTGGCTGCCGGTCATCTGCACTCCTGCAGGTTCTGCTTCTTCCTTGAGCGGAAGGGGCCTGGCAGGAACACAAGGACATGCCCAGTTTTGCCCTCATGCTTCCCAGAGTCCGGCCTGATGGGAGGGTGAGGGAAAGCTGAAGGTGCAGATGCAGAAATGGGAAAGGAGAGGCCTCACCCAGGCAACTTGAACCACTGGGCCACTCCAAGCCCAGTGGGTCCCCCAGAAGGTCCTGAGGGGAGACCAGGGCTAATTCTGGGACAGGCCTCTTCCTATCCTGTGAATCCCCTGCCTCTGTCTTCCCAGCCCACAATAAATGATGTTTCTTTGAAATATCCCTGTCTCTGGTCAGTTTTTCTGGGAGCTCATGAATGAGGAAAGTATGATTTAGCCAGTAGCAAAGAAAATGTATGGTGTGTGGGAGTGTGGAGGGGACCTGGTGTGGATGGGAAGAGTGGAGCAAGGCCTTGGAAAGTCTATCTCCCTGACCTGGGCTAGGGTCCTTTGGGGAAGAGGATGAAGGCTGCTGGCTGGCCGAGGGCCTGCCTGTAACCTTGAGGGCCGCAATCAGGTGTACTGCCAGGTTCCAGGTTGGGAGGTAGCTCCCAAGCTCCTCCTCTCGCCATCAGTGTTTCTCATTTAATCCTCACAATGACTCCACCAGACTTAGTCCCATTTTACAGACTAGGAAACAGAGGTTAAGAGGCAAAGCCACACCGCTGAGGGCTGAGCCACACATAGTGAGAGAAGCATTGGAATGGGGCTCCTGATCTCGTCTCTGTGACCAGAATGGGATGCAGGGGACCGTAAATCTGAAAGCCATTCTATGTATGCGCAGAATCACAGCATTCATTCTCACAAGGCCCTTGGAGCCCAGATGATAATCGACACTTTCTTGGCCCAGGCACTAGTCTAAGTGCTGGTTCATGTCCTAAATCATGGTTTAAGCCTCAGATATGCATATGCATAACTGGCCACTATCTTACTTAACCAACTATGCTATTTAACCAACGGAGAGAATGAGGCCGAGTAAGGCGACCAAGGTGGCCCCTGGGTGCAGGTGTGGGTGTAGCCAGTATGCCCGCACGAACGCCTGTCCAGATGCCAGGCACTTAACCACTGCCCACACTGCCACCCTGAGGGTCCCGCACGTCACCGGCCTGGCCCTGTCCCACGACGCCAGGGAAACGTCTCTCACACGGGCCCCACGGCAGCCCGGGCGCGTTTGGCCACCAGCGGCGCGGCGGGGTGTACACCACTGGCCGGCAGGCGGCGCTCCCCGGGGCGCCCGGCTCCCCCTTCGGGCCGCGCTCCGCCGGGCAGCAGGCTCGGCCTCAGGGCCCCGGGAGGAGCCAGAACCCCGGGCGGGAGGGAGAGGACTGAGGGGCGCGCGCGGCACAAAGAGCTTTTTATTTAAATTTGTTTAGAGTTTCGCGAATTTGCATGAAAAATGTGTGAGAAAAGCCAGCTCCGGTGACCTCATCCGCACCTGCCATTAACGTTCAATTAGCGGCTGAATAGCGGCCGCCGACGCGACGTGCAGAGAATCCGGCCAGCCCCGCGCAGCCACGGCTGCGGCCCGGGCCCACAGTGGGGTGGGAGTTGCGGGGGCGGGGCGGGGCGCAGGGCCCCGGCCCACTGCTCGCGGCCGGAGACCCAGAGGGCCTCGTCCGCACCCCGACTCTCTCGGGGGACGCGGGGACGCCAGGGCCCTCGGGTCTAAGGCACTTTGGGGGCGCACCGGGCCTGGGGGCACCTGGGCATGCCAGGCTCCCACCCGGCGCCGAGGGGGACGGGCTCGCCCCCTCCCCGGGACGTGAGGTGAACGGCTGAGCCCCCGTCCGAGCTCAGATGGGTTCCCTCGCCACCTTCCGGACGAAGTGTCAAGTACAAGTTCAAGTTCAGGGCCAGGCCCGGGGGGCTCCGAGCCTTCCCCTGCTGCCTTTGTTCTTCCAGATAATCGCTCCCAAGTCCCCTCCGGGCGGGGCCCGGCAGACGCCCCCGCCCCGCCCCACCGCGCCCCGCGGGAGCCGCCTCCTCCCGCCGGCGCGGCGCCTGTCCCCTGGTCCCGGCGCCCCCGCTCGGGGCCACCGTAGGGTCTGGGGGCTCGGGGCGGGGGGAGGCGCGAGCCGCGTCCGTGGGAGCCTCCCCGGCCCCGCAGTCCCAGCAGCAAACCGAGCTTGGTCGGACGGACCCTCGCGCTGAGGTAAGAACCCTTGGCGGGGTGCGCCCGCACCCCTCGTGCCCCGCCCCCCGCCCCGGACTGCGCGACCGGGAGCAACGGCACTGAGGGCGGTGTGCTGCAAAGCGGCGGGGAGACTGGGCAGCCCCACTGGGCCTCCGGGGGGCGCGCTGCCGCTCCAGGGCTCTGGGGGGTACGAGACCTGGGGCGGGGGGGGGGGGCAGGGCACAGAGCAAGGAAGGGCGCCCTGTGACAGCCTGGTGAGGTCGCCGGTCTTTCCCAAGGGCGTCTAGCTCGTCCGTCGTCCCTGAGCCTCTTGGTCTCCACTTTCTGCGCTGCTAGCTCTGGCTGCGGCTCTTCCTCGACTCCTCTCAGACTCTGGCTGCAGGAGCCCCCAGTTAGAATCTAGCTCCCCAGGCCCTGAGGCTCCTCCTGGAGAGCTGGAGGAGAGAGAGACAGAGAGAGAGAGAGAGAGACAGAGAGAGAGAGAGAGAGACTGACTCAGCTCTAAGGAGAATCAGCTGTGGGCACTCCTCGCCCCCCGCCTCTAGCACCAAAATGAAGGCCCTGGGCCAGTCGGTGGTAGCTGGGCTGAAGGCGTGTGGGCTGGGATTTAGTGGCAGTGCAGGGACCATAACAGGCGCTTCTCTGTGCGTAGGACCTCTTTCTGTCCCTGTGTGCCTAGCTCCTGGATTCTGTGTGGGGGCAGGTGTTAGCTCGTACCTCACCCAACCAAGACACTGCGGAGCTGAGCCGGCCCACGGAGCTGCTTCTGAGGGGTCCGAGCCCTGTCCGCCATTCCTGCCTTCCGCTCGCACATGCTCACTCCGAGGTTGTTTACGTCTTCGTGCTTTATTTTACACACAGTTCTAACATCCCTGATATTTGGTTTCTAAATTCACAGTAAATTAGAAGTAGCAAATTAAAAAGGGGGAGACGGCCTTTTCCTTGAAGCCACATGGCTCCCCTTCTGTGTTCCTTCCCATCTTCTTTGTGTCGTCTCCAAATTTCTCACCTGTGGGATTTTACTCATGCTAAAGTGTCTGCCTCCAAGAGTACAAGGACCTCCTTCTCCAGGAGGTCTGCCCAGATTTCCCCCACATCGCTTCCCCTCCTAACACCTTCAGCTGCACTGCCAAGTGCTTAGTAGACACTCAAGAAATGAAATAGTTTCTGGATTAATGAATAAAAAACCAAACACACGTAAATTTAAAAAGCATTGACGATTGAGATTTTTTTAAACATTGGCTCAAACTGAGATACCATCTCCCAGGGGACTCCTCCCCTCTGTTCCATTACATAAGAGGTCTCATTCACAAGAACAAGCAGGGAGAGGCTGGTCCCATGTGCTCTTGTTATTTAAAAAAAAAACAAAAAACAAAAAAAGATAAATTCTTCACGAGTTGCTTTAAAATTTAAAAAAGAAGAAATGTCAGAAGGGAACTCCTCCACTTCCGTAAGGCTCCGCTCTCCATTTGGCTGGGTCCCGAGGGCCTGGAGGGGCTGGTGTTTCGGGCACTGCACCACAACTTGGGCCCTCCTGCAAGGCCTCAGCAGGGCCACCAGGAAGTTGACTAAAATTGGAGACTGTGACCTACCTAGTGCATGTCTTCGTGCTCCCGATGATTCATCACTGACAGGCTGATGTCAGACGAGCCTGGGAAGATGTTTACATCCTTTTTAAAAAGGGAAACTGAAATGTTTTTCTGCAAAACCATCTGCAAACGCTCCTCTTCCTCACGGGAACTTCTGGCCCGAGTTCTAATCTGATTCCCCCTGGGTTATTGTGCCATCTTGGACAAACTGCTGTTTTTCCTCCTGGTAGCTGAGGTTCCCAACTCGTGGATGGGTAGAATGAGAAAATTTAACGCAGCAGTTTGCAAAGGGCAGTGAGGTAAATTCTACTAAATACTACTCTGTAGTAGACTGAGGGGAGGGAATAAGTGTCTTATTTATATATAATAGCTCATTTAGTTCTCCCAGCTAAGGGAGATGGACCTTGTTATTAGCCCCCTTTTACAGAAGGGGAAACTAAGGTATGAAGGCATTAAGTAAATTGCCTTCACTGTCAAAGCTAGAAAGAGGTCCCCATGCCTTTGGTTTAGACTCGATGTGCTTGACTAAACTACCAACATTCTAGCTTTGTTCCTAAGCTAGTTGCTGAAAATTCTTCCCATATCACAGTCCACAGGGATTCTCTTGCCTTCCTGGTCACCCAGAGGCAGAAAGGAATTAGAGCGTGGGGAGTGAAGAGCACTTGGAGTACCGTGTTCCAAGGCTGACTCTCTCCCTTACCAACCGGTTGACATTTGCCAAACCTTCATTTCCTCATCTGTACAATGGGCTTGCAAATCGATCTCATGAGCTCTTTGTGAGGAAAAAAGAAGGTATTGTGCTTGGCTGGGTGCCTGAGAGGCTGTCAGTGTATCCATGGGGGAGAGCTATTATTATTTTAAGAGCAAACACCTTTAATGACAATGTTACTGTCACTTTGCGTTTTCAAAAAACAAGGTCCCTCCTCCCTCAGAAAAGAAAAAAACTGATCCAGTTGGTCTCCTCGAGCTTTAATCAAACAGCCAAGGAGGGGCCTGCCTGGACTGTGGAAAGACACCAGCTCCTTTCTGTAGGCAGATCACTGAGTCCCCAGGAGGTCACCTGGATTCCCCAGTGTCTTTGAAGGTGATAAATTAAATACAGACCCTTGTAATTTTGTCTCTCCTGGAGCCTAACCACTTAGAGGTGTGTGTGTGGAGAGAGAGAGAGAACATGAATAGTTCTGTGCAGTATGCTACCTGCCTCTGAGCAGGACCCCTCCTGGTGGGGATGATCAACTGGGTCTCCCTCACTCTCTTCCTCCTTAAAGCCAAGGGCCCAAGTTTTCATGCAGCTGTCTCTTCACGCAGCTGTCTCGTCTCTGGGTGGAATTGAGGAGAGACACTGACTCCACTTCCTTTCATATCAGAAAATAAGTAAAGGATGGGCAGCAAGAGATTCCTCAGACAAAGTGCTCATCAAGCAAGCAATAGACAGGCGTCCTGCCCTCCTCCATCCCATTCCTGGGGTGCTGGCACTGGTGCAGGGACAGAAATGGTGAGAGTCACTGGAGGAAAAGTGAGAAGACTGGCAAGGGGTGAGGTTGCATCCGGGGCTCTGGGCACCTCATAGGAGCAGCTCTCCTCTGCCAGGCACGCTTCGAAGGGCTTTACGTGCGTGAGCCCAGTGAATCCCGCTAGCACCCTGGGAGATAGGTGTCGCTATTAATCTCTGTTTCAATGTTGAAGAAATTGAGGCACAGAGACACTGAGTAAAGTAGCCTGAGGCCACATGGGCAGTAAATGGCAGATCTGGGTCAGATTTGAGCCCAGGGAGCCTGGTTCCAGGGTCTGTGTGCCTAACTCTACCACCAACCTGCTTATTAAAGGACCACATTTCAGAAAGATATGTTTGCCTTTCTCGGGGTGAAACCAAGTGCCCCCAGTGTCCTTCGAAGTCTTCAAGAATCTCTGTATGCTGCCTTCCTTCACACTTCTTGGAGCCCCGGGTTAGAAATGTTAAGAGCCTTCTTTATGATCCTCCTCCTTCGGGCAGATGAGGAAACTGAAGATGGGGAGGGACCTCCCCCAAAGTAATTGGTGAAGTGGGCATCAAAACCATGGTTTCTTGGCGGAGCGGGGCTGCACGTCCAGGATTTGGGGCAAAGAACTCCTTGCCTTACTGGAGACTCTTCAAGGGTCCTGGGTCGGAGGAGCCTCAGTCCTTCCATCACAAACCTAGAGACAGCAGCGGAGTTGATGAGGGAGGGGTGGGCTTTCTCTGAGTTTCCCCCACGCAGGCTCCATCTTGAGAGCTGCCTTTGTCCAACTCCAGGGAGGGACTCCCTACCGTGAGGAGGAAGCTGGGGTGGGGGTGGGCCAACAACGCACACCGAGCTGACGGGTCAAGGAGTCTGTCTTCTACCCTGAAACTTTCTGGTCAGAACCAGTAGAGCCCACTTTACATCAGTTCCAAGCCTGGGGCGGAGGAGGAGGCCAGGTTAATGAGATACTCCTGGTTCTTCCAGGAGGTAGAGAGGTCTATCACAACCAACTGAAATAAATATAAGGCGTTTGTGACGTAATAGCTAGGGTAACAAAAATCCTTTAACCAGATAAGGCTTGGTATGGGTGAAAGGGCTGTGTGTGTGTGGGGGTGTGTGTCTGTGTCCGAGGCCAGAGTTAGGGCACCCTAAGGAGCAGCTCCACCCACGGCTCCTGCTTGGCAGGCCTCGTGGCCTAACTCACTAGACCGCTTGACGGTCGTCCTTGGTCAGTGAGGCTTGGCAAGAGTAACACGCAGGAATCAGAAGCTGGGGACGCCCACTGGGGGGGGTGTGGCCCCCAAATGCATTTGCCCAAACGGTTTTCCTGGAAAAAACAAAACCGACTTTCAGCTGCTGGAAGCTGACCTGAGGAGTCCAGGGCCAAAGATGACATCTGGGCTTATCTGCTTCCCAGGAACCTTATTCATTATATTCTTATGATTTATTCTAAGTCTGTCATTTGAAGAAAAATCAGTCGTGGAGTTAGTACTGACGGCCCTCCTCCTGATCACACCTGCATCTTTTGGGCGTGCCTTAAAGGTCTGGGGAATGGAAAATATAAAAACTCCTTTGCGGTGCGCCGTCTCCAGTCCCCCGACCGCACCCCACCCCCTTCCCATTCATCTTTCACTTTCTGCCTAAATTTGGAGGCGCACGCGGCGGCCGGCAGCCATCTTGCGGTGGAGACCGGAGAGGCCGCGCACGCTCGGGCCCAGGCCCACCACGCGGTTCGCCTCCAGCGCCCGGCGGGCCCGGCTCGGCGCCTTTCGGGTGCAAGGAAGGGCACGGCCCTGTCCCGCGTCCCTCAGGGGCTCCGCAACATTCCCGCAAGGCCGTCGTGCAGTGACGCTGTCTGCAAGGCGCTGACGACGCCGCGGCGCGCGGGAGGGGGCCGCCTCCGGGGTCTCAGGCCCTCTGCGGCTGGCCGCTCGGTTCCGCCGTCCCCCGGTGTCTCCTTGGAGCTGGGGACGCGGGCTGTCACCCGGGAGAATGCTGCATCCTCCCACCCTAACTCAGCCCCCGGCAGGAGGCAAGAGGGGAAGCCTGGCCTCTCTGGCGAGCCCTTTTCACTAAGCGCGGCCGCCCGGGCGTCTGGCCTGGGTCGGCCCGGCGGGCGGCTGTCTGGGGGCTGCGCGGGCCGGGTCGGGCCGCGGGCACCGGTCTGACTTGGTCCGCTTCCCTGCCGCGCTTCGGGGTTACCACTTTCGGTTTGCGCTCGCACGCCGGGGGGCAGATTTCCCCGGGAATCGGAGTTATTCTATCTGCAATTTATTCGAACCCTGAGGTTCCAAGAAAATCTATAATGAACGTTCATATCTACCAATTTACTGGTCAATCTGATCGAGCGCGGAAGTCCTCGGGTTCTTCGTGGTGGAAAATGAAAAAACTGCCTCGTGGTGGGGGTCACATCGGGTCCCTGCCCCTTGCTTACGGTCATTCTGAAAGAATTTTCTTCCCAGGGGGAAGCCCACTTGTTTGCAGCACAGATTTCTCTTCTCGAATTCTGTGGACTGGAGAGAAACGATCTTGGTCGGTTTTTCCAAACGACTTAAAAAAAAAATCTCTATAGGCCGCAGGGATCAGGCCGAGAGTGCTCACCCCACGAGCACCTCAGACCACCCAACGTTCCGAAAACGAAGCACGAAGCACCCTCGAAGCTGCGGGGGAGCAGGGAGGGGGATGTCGGACCCAGGTTGTCCCGCTCGGCTGGGAGGGAAACTCTGCCACGTTCTTAGAGCAGAGGACCCTGTACTTGGCCCCCCCAAGGCCCGGGCGCCAGCTGCACTCTCTCTGCGCGCGCCCAGCCGGGCCCGCCGATGATGGGCAAAAACTGGGGGTTCTTAGGGATTCTGGAGCCACTCTGAGGGCCAGATCGAGTTTGTCCCACGACCTTGGCGCCAGGAAGCCGTGGAAAGAGACAGACCCCAATTTTCTCCCCTTGGAGTTGAAACAAAACCTGAAAGCCCGAGGTTACCCGCACTGCCAGAGGTGGCGCCTCGGCGGCGGGGGCGGCCAGAGCTGCGTGCCCGCGTGGTTCCCAGGCCCGGGTTCTGTTTCTTTCCTAGATGTTGAGTTAGTGACTTAGCTGGTTAGCTAATAGCCTGCTCATAAGCAGCATTTACGCAAACGCCGAACCTGGCCTCACGCTGCGTCCCCGCGTCCGCCAGACCGAAAGTTGCCCGGCTGGGCTTCGGGAGGAGGGAAGAAGGGAAATTCTTGGTAATTAGAGGGGAGGTTTTCCCGGGACGCCCCTTGGTGAAGTGGCCTTGGCTTTGGAGGAGGAACAAAAGGCTAAGGTGCCTGCGCGCCGCGCGCCCTTGGGGCCCGGCGCGGCCCGCGTTAACGCCCCTCCCCGCGCCGCTGCGGCCGCGGGCTTTGTGCGCTCGGGCCGCGCGCAGCGCTGCACCTGCCCGGCTTTAAGTACCTTGGCGAGGCGGCGCGGGCGGCTGTTCTAATCGCCATCTCCAAAGTACCTGCTCATGAATAAACACCAGCCCCATTTATCAGGTACTTAGCGCTCATTGTGAAGGGGAAATTGGCCTTTTTCTGAAAGTGTCTATCCTCAGCCCATCTGCACAGTCGTGGCTGCAGAATTTCCCCCTCCCTTTAGTCACACACACACACGCAACACGAGGCTCCTCCAGGCTAAGATAAACTCGCTTTTCTTTCGGTAAATGCGTGATTGAGCCGCCACAATAGATGGAGAGGAGGAGGCCGCTGGGTCAATTGCCCACGTCTCTCCCATTGATAGGAAAAGTCAGCACGGGGAATGCACGGTCTTCGCAAAGCCTTGTCCTGTGTTCCGGCTACAGTGCCTGAGGACACATGTGCACAGAACCCCCGCAGGTCCCCCAGACATTGGGCAAAATATTGGAAATGGTGACCCAGTGTCTACACAGTGTCCGTCAACTTTGGCTGTATGGGTCCCAGCTGGACTCTCTTTCCTAGCCCTTCCCTATCCTCGGCTTTCCTCTCTCCATAGGGCTCCACACCTGGGTCTGACCGTTAAGGAGTGGGAATGCAGGACTGCAGGACGGCGAATATAAGAATCCAAACAACTCAATTTGCAAAACCCCAGGTCAATACAAGAAAAGTGGCTCTCCCAGGCCGGTCCGAATGGTAGCTTCCGGCCCACGAGGCTAAGGTTTCTCTGCGAGGAGGAAGAGAAGGGGTGGCCAGCCTAGTTCACACAACTGTGGCCGCCCCACAGAGGGTATAAAAGCAGGGTAAACAGGCATAAATGCGTAGATGCCGTCAAAGTCGCCCAAGTTAGTTTATAAACACGTTTGCGGACAGAGGTTTCGCTTGTTGGAGGGCTAACTCATCCGTTCCTTCCAACACATGTGCACAGGCTTGCGTTCCCAAGGCTCTGTTCCCTGGGTGGAATTAGCCTGGAAACACAATCGATTTTCTGGACCTGCCTATGGCCACAGGCAGCTCTGAAAATGAAAGTGTTTGCTAAGTGTGGAGATTGCGCCAATGGAACGATTTAAGATGGCTTTGTCTTCTTTGGGCTCTCCCGGTTTCATTCTGTGTTTTACAAACAGAAGCCCAGAGCCACTGCCAAGAGTCCAGTTCCGCCGCCCAGCCCTCACATGGCTCCTGGCGGTGGTCGCGGGGGTTCAGGAATCCGGAATGTTTAGAAAACCTCTGCATGTTGGGGTTTCCTGGCTCGTTCCCTTTACGCTAAAAGCAGGCAGCCTCTGAAAATCTAGTCTCCAGTCTCTTGCCAAAGACTATGTAGGACCCTTGGGGGCCTGCTGTCATTCTGGCTAGTGTGCGGGGCTCGGTCCGCGGGAGTCCTGAGGGGGAGACTGGGTTCTCCTCGAGCAGCGGACGGGCCCGCGGGGTCTGAGCGTGAGACCCAGAGATGGCTTCGGGGCGGGCCGCGGGAACTCCGGGTTGCGGTTCCCCGCAGAAACGCCAGTGGCCCCGAGGCCCCAGCCCTTCCCGGTCTGCACCGCCGTGCCGGCGGCAGGCCCACAGAGATCCTTCCCGAGCCCGGGCAGCGCCATCATGCCGAAGAAAACAAGATCGGCCCCGCTGGAATTTGCCTAAATACAGCTGCTCATTTTTGGAATATTCTAGAAAACAACAAGATCCCGTTTCTCTCTATGAGTAAAGGGAGGTAATTGATGGGGGGGCAGATACGGGAACTGTGAGGGCGACTTAGGGATATACACGTTATACTAAAAACGACTCGAAATTCCGAATCTCCGGCCTTTCTGGCTACACATCGGACTCGGGCGGCTCCTGTGTTGGGAGAACGCAGGCACTTCTGCATCGCAGATTGTTGGCCACTTCCAGGACACCCAGGCTCGTTTTGTGGCCACGGAATCCGCCGGGTGCTTTCCTTGCCCAGAGAACAGGGGCACCAGGCCGCGGGCTGCGGGGCATCCTTGGGATGGCCGGCTGGAGGGGTTCCCTTCAGCCCTGTAGGGTATCCGACAAACCTTTTCTCCGGTGGGTCCTCCCCACCTCAGGGTCTAGAGGCTGAGCGTCGCCTCCCGCAGCTTTATTTTATTTGGAGAAAATTCTGGATTTCGAATTCGTTGCTCTTGTGTGCTTGTGTTAAATGCCTGCCTCTATGGCCTGGGTGTGTGCGATTCCTCAGGGATCTGTGGATTCCAGGGCGGCTGGCTGCGCCCAGGGGCTTTGGGAACCCGGAAGAGAGGACGCCTGGGCGTCCTCCCCAGACACTGGGACTGGCCCCTGAGGTGCGGCTGGAGCCTGGTGGGAGCAATTAGGGCTTCAGTCTCCTTTGGTGGAGGCTTCGGTTTTCACACTCTGGACCACAACCTTGGTTCAGTCCCTGCTGTCCCTCAGGGCTCCAACCCGACTTCCCCCAAAACGAGGGAGGAGCCGAAACCGGCTGAGTACGTCCCGGCAGCCCCGGGGCAGGCTCGCTTACCCGCAGGGCACAGCCTGGCCCCAGGCCTGGGCAGCCTCTGGGGAGATGCTGGGGACCCGGGTGAGGCCTTCTAGGCTAGACTTGGGCTTGGGCGGTGCTCGTGAGCCAGGCCCTCTCCACCCAACGTGGCTTGTCCTCAAACATCCCATCCTCCCCAAATTTCCCCCCACCCCCATTCCATCTTGGTTCCAACGGATCTGCGGGAGTTTCGCCGTCCCAGTGACGAGTGCCCGCGAGGCCGCCTGGCCTGGAGCTGGGAAGCCTGGAGAAGGCTTGAGGGGTTCCGTCTAGCTAAACCCCGAAAACAGAGCTCTGACGAAGCCGAGCAAGTCCCGGAGTGAGGAAGCAGCCGTGCGAACGCTTAGGGCCTAGAAGGGAGAGCGGAGGGCGCGTGAAGTCCGCTATTTGACCTCACAATTAGGCTTCAGGAGACCTGTTTTCTCCCACCCCACCTCGGGAGCACCTGTGGCCCCCAGATATTTACATTTGCAAATACCTTGGTCCCCTTGGAGTGGGTGGGGCGGGATCTGCTGTCCCTGTACCTTCTCGCCTTCTGAAACCCCTCCGTTGGTTGAAACACCCAGCCTATAGGACGGGCCTCCATTAAAGCTCCCACCTTTGGTCCCCCAGGCCCTGCTCTGCCTCTCCAATGCCCATGCCAGGTCAGCACTTGGCACATCTGGGTCCCCAAGCCTGGAAGATCTGGATGGTACTCCCCCCCAACTGTGTGTGGGGGGGCGGGTGTTCCCTTATTCTCAGCAACTAGCCTCCCTCCAGGGAGGAGGGGACAGCAGTGGCCTGGGCTGACCTCGAGGGCCCCCAGGGGAGGTCTTACAGGGGTTGGAGCCCCCCCCTTCTCCGCATGGGGTGGATAGGGAGTTTCCTGCCCTTTCTGGGGCTTCTCCTTGGTTCTCCTTGGCTGCCCAGGGCCCTGCCTCGCCCACAGCATAGATGGAAATGCTGAGGCCTATTGGCTCAGGTTGGCCAGCTGCCGGTGGGGGACATAGGGTATGCCTGCCCTGGCCCTGGCCCCCTCCACACACCTGGGCCTGGTGGTTCTCTGCAGAGCCATGGAAAGAGGGGGTGTTCCTAGAGAACACGAAGGGGAAAGGGGCAGTGAGATTGGGCCTTGTGGTTCCCATGCTCTCTTCCCAGTTTACTCTCGCAGTCTCTATTCCAGTCCAGCCCGAGGTTCCCTGACTCCTCCTACAGTAGAGCGGAGTACAGGGTAGGGGATGTAGGGCGAGGCCAGGTCAGGTCTGCCGGTCACGTGTGTTCCTCCGGGCACTCCTGTTCCAGATCCACCGGTAGAGGGAGCCCCGGGCTGGGGAGGAGCACACGTTTGGATGGTTCTCCTGGCTTCCGGGCGCCACACTGTGGGGCTCTGTGGTTCAGATCTGTACCTGACTCCCCCGTGTCCCAAATTGGCAAAAATCACAGGGACAGAGCGACAGATGGGCGAGGCTCAGGGTGGGTGGGTGGGCGGGGAGGCTGGGCCACCTGTGGCGGGACCTGTACAGATGCAGGCCACCGGACGCCTCAGCCTGACCTTCAGTTTGTAATAACACTGGACAAAATTGTTGTTACGTGGGCTGGGGAGTATGTATGTACACACACCTACGTGTGTAGAGGCAGGGAAGGGGCGGAGGAGTAGCCGGACACTTGGCCCCTCCTAGTTTCTGAGCTGGAAGGGGTTTTCTTTTTTTTTTTTTAAAGATTTTATTTATTTATTCGACAGAGAGAGACAGCCAGCGAGAGAGGGAACACAAGCAGGGGGAGTGGGAGAGGAAGAAGCAGGCTCATAGCGGAAGAGCCTGATGTGGGGCTCGATCCCATAACGCTGGGATCACGCCCTGAGCCGAAGGCAGCCGCTTAACCGCTGTGCCACCCAGGCGCCCCTGGAAGGGGTTTTCTACACCATTTAGTTCAAGCACCTCGTTTTGTTCGCTTGTTTTTTTTTTTTTTTTAAAGATTTTATTTATTTATTCGACAGAGAGAGAGACAGCCAGCGAGAGAGGGAACACAAGCAGGGGGAGTGGGAGAGGAAGAAGCAGTCTCCCAGAGGAGGAGCCCGATGTGGGGCTCGATCCCAGAACGCTGGGATCACACCCTGAGCCAAAGGCAGACGCTTAACAACTGCGCCACCCAGGCGCCCTAAGTTCGCTTGTTTTTTAAGTAGGCTCAAGACTTGAACTCACGGCCCTGAGCTGAGCTCGAGTCGAGCACCTAACCAACTGAGCCACCCAGGCGCCCCCAAACACCTCGTTTTAATAGCAGGAAACTGAGGCCCAGGTAAGGGAGAGGCTAATCTAGGATGTTGGGGCAGAGACAGGGATGACCCAGGTGGTGCTGAGATAGGCCTGTCCCTTGGCTTACCTTCTGAGCCTCAGTTTCCTTTGTTGTACAACACTGAAATTATTCTAGGTCCCTGGTTCTGGGAGCACATCTGAAGGGATATGTGTCTGTGTGTGTTTTCATGTCAAGGAAGCGGCATGTGGCCACCTGAGACAGGATGTGTATCTGTGCATGAGTGCCTGTGAAAGTGTGGGGAGGCCTGTGTCCTCCTCCCCCCCCCCCCCCCCGCCCGGAGGTACTTGTGCCTACACATTGTGTGGAGATGTATTTGTGGGAGTGGAGGAGGGAAGGCAAATTTGCATCTGCAAACGGCACCACCCATCAGAAGGTGTGAGTGTGAGCGTGTGTACACACTCATGCATGTGCACACTGCCACTCCCCCCTCCCGCCAACCCCCACTCCACTGGAACCTGTTGCCAGGCCCTGAGCCTGCCCCACTGGAAAGAGGAGGGAAGGGGTGAGAAGGCCCAGGGGCATGGGCTCCAGGGTATGGACCGGCCCCAAAGCCCAACAGGCTCTAAGGGGCTGCAATTAGGCAGTACTTCTCCTGGGCTGGGGACAGGAGCAGGAGGAGAAGGATTATGGCAAATTCATTTCTATTTTCCAGCCCACTAAGCCTGCAGTGCCGTCCCTGGCGTTAGCATGAGAATGGGCTGGGGCTCTGTGAACCCCTCCCGACCTGCTGACCCCCCCCCCCCACGTGAATAGTGGGACTCACAGCTTCCTCGGCCTCTCCAACCAGCTCTGCAAAGCCACGACTCCTAATCAGGGTAATTTAATATATTTTAAGCCCCCGGCGGCTTTATTTTCCCTCCTTTTTGAGTTTGTTTTAGGCATTCACAGCTCTCACCCCGTCATTAGACAGCCTTATTTGACGGATGGAAGGAGCTGCTATGAGACCACAGCCCTTTGTGTCCCCTACATAAGCTGGGCTTCCCTGTAATTAGAATGGTATTCCCAGCCATTGAGGCCTTTCATGAGGCAGAACAAAAACTCCCCGAGATGAATATCCCCCAACTCTCAGCCCCCTGGCCGGGAAGGGGCTGTGAGTTAAAGGGACTCCTTGGGGAAGGCGGTCTGGGAGCAAGGACAGCCAAGATCCTGCCAGGGTGAGGAATTTAGGGGCCATAGGGAGTGGGCACCAGACAAAGGCTCTGGCGAGGTTAACCGTAAACACTAGTCACCTATATACGTTCCCCGAGCCAGCCTCCGGACCTCCGCCTCTGTGGTCAGAGCACCCGAGTCTGTCCATGGGGCCAGGGGATATAGAACCAGGCTGGGGTGTGCAAGTAAAACACTCACACACCCAGAATCGCGCAGACCCTGATTCAGGTATCGCTTCACATCTAGACACACAAACATAGTCACTCACATGTAGGTTTGTGATTCCATTGTAAACACACACATACACACACACACACTGGCCTATGCGTACTCAGCCACAAGATCACAAACACTGGAGTGGAAATGTTTGTAAATAGACAGCATACCACACACACTGTCACCCAGACATAGAAACAGACTGCAGTTTGTCTTTGTGTACACACACACACACACACGCCACTCAGACTGGGGTTTGCTTATGAAACACATACACTCCTGCACACTCATGTATATTTCCATACATCCCCAGGATCCTCTGGATCCCATTTCTTCTGTGGCTGTAGGACATTTACCAGCTTGTGCACACTGTGGTGATGCCATTCTCCCCTTCCCCCCTCCCAGGATATAAGCTTGCTTCTGGTCGCATTCTCGGATCCATGCTTAGCCTCTGTTCAAATACAGAAACTGACAAACACACACCATGCATGGACACACGTACATCTGCTAGCCCGCACTGACACATGAAAACTCAGGAAAATACTAGGAAACTGAAATACAATTATGGCATTTGGGCATTTCTAAGCCAGCCTCTCCTAGACCAGATACACAGGAGGATGGGAAGGCTAAGCTCCCCCCCAACCCCGTGCAACCACACACTGTGCTGTGAACCCCAGATAGTCTGGAGTCCCCTGTGCAGCACAGGTGGGTCTCCCCATGCCCCTTGGGAAGAGCAATTTCCTTTTTCCAGATTTCCCCTTTGGACCGGCTTCAAGGACAGGAGGCAGGTATCTGGCTCTCTGGCACAATCCTTAGTTTTCGCCAGGTTTCAGGAAAGGCTCGGAGGCCAATGCTAGGTCTGGGAAACTGCAGAGGAAAGAACCCAACCTACCAACTGACCCACAGGAGAAGCAGTCCTATGGAGAAATAGCGAGTGCTCCCTTTCCAGGAGGATTCAAATAGGGGCAGGATAATCACCAGTCAGGGTGATTATGGGGAAATTGATTTCATTCAGCCCCTCCTCCGTGTCAGATTTTGTGCTCAGAGCATGGACTACAGAGATGAGTAACATATAAGCCTGTCTTCAAAGGAACTTAGAGTCCTAAAGGGGTGACCAGACACCTATAATACACAGGACTGGGCAGGGGATGGGACTGGGGCAGAGTGGAGACTAATGGGCCTCTAGTTTCCACATTGGAATATTGGTATCAAGGATGAAAGCATCCCATTTAACTGGTAGCACACTGTGTTGGATAAACAGTGGATTAGCTGGTCTCCAAGGTGTGTCTCCAAGATCTGTCTGCACTGCATGAGTCCGTGGCTTTCTCACTGTGGCATTCTTCCCAAGGTGGGTTGTTGCTCCCTCCCTCACTGTGCACAGCACTATGCCATGCACTAAACTGAGGGTGGGGTTGGGGCCTACTCCACGTGCCCAGGAACAAAGGAGAGGCTCGTGAAGAGTGGGATGAACGCACTCTGAGGTGGGGAGAGCTGTCAAAAAGCAGGTCAAATTCCTTCATGATTCCTGGCTTCTTACGAGTGTAGAACAGCCACTGAATCTTACTAAGATTCACTCTCTCCTCTTCTGGAAGGAAGTACAGTTTTGAAGGGATGGGGTAGGGATCTCCAACTGCTGGTGATGTGCATGCTTTTATGTATTTATTTTTTAAAACCTTACCTCTCCTTTCAAATGTGGGGAAACCATCTCATCCTTGTAATTGCTGGGGCCACAAGCAAACAGATCCCCAGGAAATGACCAGCAAACTCCAAAGTCTCTCTCTAGATAAAACATTCATCTGTTTCTCTTTCAAGGAGAAATTCCCCAAGGAAATTAGAGAACAAGGAATGCTTTGAAGCCACTTCCTATGTCTTTCTTTAAAAAAAAAAAATCTACCACAATGTTTTACCACGATGGTGTAAAATAGTGGTTGGGGCTCTGGGCTCTGGAGACAGATTCAAAGCCTCTTACCAGTCATGCCTGATCGTGGGCACGTCTCTTGGGGCCTGAGTGTCTTTAACTGTAAAGTGGGGGTAATAACAGTACCAGCCTGATAGCGTCGTTGTGAGGGTTAAATGAGCTGATTCCTGTAGAAGAGCCCAACAAAGGCTTGCATCTAGTAAGTGCTCATTGTTCGCCATGGTGATTAATATTACAGTGTTCAGTAAATATTTGTTGGGTAAATGAGTCAATTTTTCATTTTACTTGCGTTTATGATAAAATCACCAGAAAATAAGATCTTCCTGGAAGCCTATCGTGTGTACCTTTGGCGGAAGTTGGGGATGGGATTGGGGTGGAAGAAGGATGGTAGGAGGGTTCCCTATAGTTAAACAGCTTTTCAGCTTTCCCCGTTAGTGTGGGCTCAGGTCATTACCGCGTGAGCCAGCAGGGGGAGCCCGAGACGCCGCAGCGCGGAGGGCTCTAGCAAAGGGAAGCGGGAGGGAGTTACTCTTCACAGAGCACCTACTGTGTACAGCGTACCTGCAAGGGCTGGGCGGCGTCGTACGGGTAGGACGCCCAGGAAGTTGGGGGCATGGGTGGAGCGGTGAGGTGCCCTGGAATGCACACGTGGAGGCCCGCCTTTTGAGCGCGAGGGTCTCTTCGCTATGGCGTGGCCCAGGTTTGGGTCCTGGTGGGGATTGCGCTACCGAAGCCCAGTTGGTGGAGGGCCGTGCATTCTGCTTCTCCGCTGAGGCCCCAGCACTCAGCTGGGAGTAGGCACCCTGTACTTCTCGCCTAGAGTCGCGGAGAGACTTTGCATGTAGGCGAAAGGTGTGGGCATAGGGGTCCCCTTCAACGAAATTTGGAAGTGAAAACCGTACCTCTCTTCCAGCCCTTCCTGCCACCTCCGCGCAGACCGGGGGAAGAGGTAAAGCTCGGATCCCCGTCAGCATGAGGTGAGGGCGCCACATCGGAACTGGCTTGACCATGACATTCCTGATTCTGCTTCTGGCCGCACCACATTTTCTCCAACACTGCCAGGTGGTATCGGGTCCACAGCCGATAGAAGAGCCCTGGTATGTATATATGTATGCGCGTAGTAGTTGTTTTCATAGGTATTGTAAAATATCAGAGCTGCCAACAGTCCATCAGTGCAACTAATTAAAAACCAGTTTGAGTCTCAGCTTGAAAATGCAAGAATCAGAAAGACGTTGAACGACCTTAGCTGTTTTCCTTGCCCCAGGACAGGAGGGATCCCCCACTGGAGGAGGTGAGGGTGTGATTGGGTGGTGGGATCTGCACAGAGTGGGACCTGCCTGGGACATGTCCGTTCTGCTTCCTGCACTCCTGAGAGCCCAAGGATCATGGGAGCCAGCAACTCCAGTACAGGTGTGGACAGCCTCACCCACCCAGCCAGCTCCCCACGTACGGGTTTGGGGCTGGAGCCTGGCTCCTGCCCTCCCAAACGCTCCAAGAGAGGCTGGCTTGGAGTCATGGAGTGCCACATTTCCAATGGCATGACACTGGTCAGGTCGTTTAAACCTCTCTGTACCACTTGGAGCCAAAATGGTTGGCTCTGGGTGATGTGGGCTGCTTCAGGGAGACTGTAAGTCCCACAGTGGACATCTGTAGAACCAGGTGATGGATGCATTACTGGATTTTTAAAAAAATCCCATTTAATCCTCACACTCATCTGCAGAGTTTCATCCTCCTCATTTTACAGGTGAAAGAGTTGGGTCTTGGTATATGGGGAGATGAACTCTCTTGTTCCTGGAGCAGCCATTGCTTCCTGGGCTCCTTTAGAAATTCCTGACCTGGGGTGCTGGGATCGGGGGAGGGAAGAGAGGCACATAAGGTAACTCTGGCTGAGGGCTAAGGTCCCCTTCACCTGGAGTCCTGGTCTGAGGAACTGAAGGGGGACCCTGGGCAAGGTGGGTCACCTCCAGGGTCTCACTTTTCCCATCTATAAAATGTATGGGAACATGTCTGCCCAGTCCTCAGTGGACGTCCCAGAGGTCTAGAGAGATACCAGAGCATGAACTGGTTGGGAATGGGGGAAGTCTCCCTTAATTCTGGGAAGTCTCCTCAGGCACCCCTCTTTCCAGGAAGGCTCCCATGTCTTAATATCAGAACAACACTTACTGGGACTGTGATAAGAGGCTTACTTTTGTCTCAGTGACTCCTGATAGCAGTCCCCTGGGAGGAACTACTTTCCCCCCATTTCACAGGTGGAGAAACTGAGGCTGAGAGCAATAAAATAAAAATGTGACTTGCCCAAGGTCACCTGGTGAATGAGGAAAAAGAGAAGGAGCTGGGGTGTCAGAGGTCAGAGTCTGGCTCCAGTTCACACTAAGAAACCTAGTCCAAACCATTCCCCCACTTCTGTATCTGCCTCATTATCCTTGTATGCAGGGTTGTTGTGAGGTTGGGGCACATAAGCCCCAGTCCTGTTGGAACCTGTCCATTTCAGAAAGAAGCAGGGCAAAGGACCGAGCCTCCTCCAAGTGTGGGAAGGCTTCCAGAGGACTCCTGGGCCTCCACCCTGGAGGGAAGGGTAGGAAAGAGGGCCAGGCAGGCGGCCTCGTGGACCTGGCAGAGACTGGGTCGCTTCAGGGTTTAGCAGTGTGCTGGCCACTGTGGATGCCCTGATGGGCTCCTAGTGTATTAGCTGGTATCCCTAAGGCCTGGGTCTGACTGGAAAGCTGAGAGAAATCTCCTTTTTTGGGGACCTGAAATCCAGCGGTCATCATTTCAGAGAGAGAAATACTGAGGTCCCACTGTCTTCCCTGACCCAGCAAAACTGTGCTTTCAGAAGCCTGAGTTGGCACAGCAAGGTCCCTTCAGTCGGCTGATCCCAAGTAGTGCTCCTCAACTCCAGGAGAAGGAATCCTGCCGAGCTCCAAATAAGAAAATCAAACCAGTTTGAACACATCAAGCGAAACTAGATTTGGTTAGGGTGGCAGGGGCACCCACGGAGGCAGGAACAGCAGGGTGCAAGACCACTCTATCCCGGAGAAACTCTGCTATCACAGAGAGAAAATCTGCACTGGGTCTGGAACGATTGTCCAACTCTCAGAGAAGCAAATTAGTTCTCCAGAGCTCTGTCTGCAGGAGACGTGACGCATAGGGTGCTGGCGACCAGGGGCTGCACAGGAAAGGCTGGGACAATAGGTTTCTAACAGTCCCTTACTCCAACCTGCTGCAAACACAGCTTCATTTTTTTTTTTTTTAAAGATTTTATTTATTTATGTGACAGAGAGACAGCCAGCGAGAGAGGGAACACAGCAGGGGGAATGGGAGAGGAAGAAGCAGGCTCCCAGCGGAGGAGCCCGATGTGGGACTCGATCCCGGATCGCCAGGATCACGCCCTGAGCCGAAGGCAGACGCTTTAACGACTGCGCTACCCAGGCGCCCCCACAGCTTCATTTTTGATCACCCGAGTCGGGAAAATAAATTCCAGAGTCTGTGACAGAAACTATCTTAAGAGGCCCTTAAAGGGGCTTTCTCTCCGGCAACCTCTTCCTTTGGTGTTCCCAAAGTCTGTGCGTGGCTAGCTCGTCTGCGCTCACGGCAGTCTTGTGTGGCAGCACAGCTGCATTACTGTTATCTGCATTTTAGAAGGTTGGAAACGTCCGTTTCCAAAGGACGGGTATTTGCCTAAGCCTAGACCAGGGCCCCTCCCACTAGCCGCCGCCTTCTGAACGCAGAGCCTCCACCACTGAGGTGGAGCTGGAGCTGTCCATGAAGTGGTGCTGAAACACGGGACCCTGTGCTGGGGTCATGGACAGAGTGTGCTCGCTCTGCGACACCCAGGGACCTCCTTCTCGCCTCTGAAACAGGCTCCTGGAGGCATCGAGGTGGACGATTCTTCATGGAAGGAAAGTAGTCCGCACCATCATCCTTCCTCCTCCCAACCTCGATATCCACCTCACTGGTCTCACCATTTCCAGTCTCACCCCCTTAATCCATTCCCCACTCAGCACCAGAGTGGTTTTCTCAAGAGGCAAATCTCATCGAATTTAAAGTCTTCCTGTGGTTTCCCATATAATTCAGAGTAAAACTTAAAGTTCTTGCCAGAGCCAAGAGAACTCTCCCCCTCAAAGACCTAGCCCCTGCCTACTCCCACCTTAAACACCTATCAGGGTGGCAATGATTGGTGAGTGAACTGGCTTATTTCTTATGCATTTTGAAGACAGAACTGCTATGATTTGCTGAGGGACTGGAAGTGGGATGTTAGAGGACAAATGGAGTCAAGGATGACCTTTGGGGTTTTGGTTTGAGCTCCTGGAAGGACAGAGTTTGTTTTTCCAGAACTGGGCAGGTAAAAGGAGAAAGAGTTTTGGGGATGGGGTATCAGCTTGGCCCTGGACATGTTAAATTTGAGAGGACTATTAGATAGTCGAGGGGAAGTCCCAAAGGCAACTAGATATATAAGCCTGGCATTCAGGGGAGAGGTCCAGGCTAGAGGTTGTAACCTGGGAGTTGTCACCTTACAGATCTTATTTAAAACCATCAGGCAAGATGAAATCATGGATTCAGTGTAGAAGGAAGAAAAATGTCCGAAGGCCTGAATATTGTGATACTCTGAATTTGAGGGGAGGAAGATGAGGAAAATCAGTAAAAGAAGATCAAGAGGGAGAGTCTTTAAGTACGAGAACAAAGAAAGTAGTGAACTTGAGGCCAGGGAGAAAAGTCTTAAGAAGGAAGGAGAGATCAAAAGTGTCCAACATGCCGACAGGTCAGCTAAAAAAGGATTGAGGATTGAAACCTTGGATATAGCCTCAAAGAGGTCCTTCTTAGGAACTGGAGGTGCAGGGGGTGATGAGAGGAAAGAACAAGAGACAGTAGGAGGAAATAGAAGCTGGTGTTGACAAACTCAGGCAGGCTAAGGAAGAGGAAGATGCACTGGGAGCTGTCAGGAAGGCCAAAGGGAAGGAACCCCAAGAGGCAGGGAGGTGCTGGGCTAAAAATTTTTCAGCCAGGTAAATGCCCTGTTGTCAGACTACACCCTCAGTCTTCCACACGCTTCTAAAGTCCAGTTCTAAGGTTCAATCTTTGCCTTAATAAGACATTCAGGGTACACATGTTTAAGGGAGCTTTTAAAAGGTCCTCTTCTTCATTTGAACTCAAGATCCTTGCTGGGGAAATAGTTTGTCAGTCACTCTTCTGGGATCAGAGCTTCACAGCCCCTTGCCCTTGTGGGGACCAGGTTGGGACCGGTGCTAGGAGCGTCAAGGCACTCTTGCCTCCTGCCAGCCAGTGAGTCTGAGTCCAAGGTCTTGGACTCCATATGCTTTGGCAAGCCATACTCCTGAACTCAAGGCCCTCCAGGATCACCTTCTTTACCCAACTGCCCTTGGGAAAGCACTGGACACCTGTTTTTACTTTCTTTTTCAAGTTGGGAAATATATAACATCCCCAAATGTAGCCTGGCTCTGCTTGCCTGGTCATTTATGCAGATGGTAGTGGCTTTCCTCTCAGGGACCTGGGCTGTGAGAGTGCCATGTCCCCCAACAGCCAGTTGGGACTCTAGGGCCAGGGTGATCCCCAAGCAGCCCTGATGAGCAAGCCGCCTTGAGAAGCAGAGGCGGGCTGTCTAACTCTGTGTCTGTCTTTGAATCAGTGGCCAAGAGTTCACTGTCTAGTGGGAGAGGATGATGCCCCCAGTCTCAAGCACCAAAGGCGGAGACAAAGGTGAACCTTGTGCTCTCAAGTGCCTGGGGCCACAGTAGGGAAGTGGATTGAGGACAGAAGACAGGTTCATGTGGTCTTGGATGTCTCCCCGGTCTCTATTGAGTGCTCTGCACCCCCTCCTGACATCCTGAGGGAACTGCAGAGCCAGGCTAAGTGCAGCTCCCAGGCCCCATGGGTGTGTGTGTTGTCCTGGGGCCGCCAAGGAAGCTGCTGAGAGACTGAAGCCTCTGAGCACATCCTTGCCCATTGCGTGTCTGCACGAACCATGCCTCCTAGCATGATGTCCCCAGGACTGTCCCCTATCCCATAAAACATCTATATATACAGGCTGCAGCCTAGTAATACAAGTATAGTGTGAACACCACCAGGGGTTCCTACTTTGCTACGGTGTGATCTTGGGTAAGTTACTGCCTGCCTCCAAGTCTCTGTTTCTTCATTTGTCAGAGGGGGTTAGAAGAACAATTGGAATCCATCATCCCTTCCCATGTCAAAGGCTGAAAGGTAGCTCAAGCTTGGCTCCTGCTGGCACACTCCAGGCTGACACATCCCCAGCTCAGGCCTTTCTTTGGCCCTGGACCGCAGAATGCTAGGTCAGCTTCCAGCCCAAGTCTGAATACACACCCTTTCCTGTTTACCCTGTTCATCCTTTCCTCTCTGTCCCTAAGAAGGCCTTAGAGAGGAGGCAATGTTCTAATTAAATGGAGAAGAGAAAATATGGCCTTGGAAGCATGGGGAAAGGCACAGAGTCATGGAAGCATAGCTGATTTAGAGAATGGCCAGCAGCCTGGTGTGGCTAGAATGAAGGGTTAGTGGGAAAGCAATAGAGCCAAATCCTGCAGGGCCTTATGATCCATGCTCATAGATTTGGAGCTTATGCTGTAGGCAGTGGGGAGCCATTGAAGGATTTAGACATGGCCAGAAGTTGCAGTTTGGAAATATGACTCCGGGGTGGTATCAAGAAGGACTTGAAGGTTTATGGCAAAGTCTGCAGATCATTTTCCTTTCCCTTTGGCTGCCCCCAGTGAACACTGAATTTCCAACCTCTCTTGGAGCTAGATATGGACATGTGACGAAGTTCTGGCCAATTGAATGTAAGCAGAAGTATCTTGTGCACCTTTTAGGGAGTGTCCCTGGGGCGTGTGTGTTGTGGAGGTGGGGGAGTGCCTGTTAATCTTTCTTGCTTCCTCTGGCTTAGTGTGTCTTGGTGCCTGGCACCTGGATCTCCTGATCTGATCTGGTTAGGCTGATGGAAGCGTGTTCAGTGGGTAAGACCAGAGCAAGATGGAGACTACCATCTTTGGGCAACAGCTATACTCTGCCAGGCCAGTGTACTCTCCCACGAGTGCCCGAGCCTTTTGTTCACCTGTTCTAAAACTGGTGGCAATTGGGCCTCCACCATGGCTTCTTTTTCCCCATGTTCCTGACTGTTAGCTGTACCTGGAGGAGGTCTTTCTCAAGGCCATCCACATTGTGAAAATAATAGCAGCTCACAGTCACCGAACACTTCTATGGGCAGGCACTGTGCTCGGGGCTTTGCATGGTTGGTCACATTATTATCTCTTACCCTTCATGCCACCTCACCTTCCAAGCCACACCAGGGTCAAGACAACAGGAAGGTTCTGGTGGAGTCGGGAGTCATTAGTGAACACAACTGATGAGGCTCTCAGGCCCCTCCCCCCACTCCTGACCCACACTGATCACCTTCCCTGTTCTTGATGAGGAACCAGGCACAGTCGTGAAGCAAGTGGCTCAAGCTCACACAGCTGGGAAGTAGCAGATAGGAAACTCCAGGTCTTTACTGGGCTCAGGAGAAACAGGTGACCCCATGAACTTCATTCATTTCCAGTGGAGAGATGACGAGGTTGGCTTTGGATTACTACAGTGCCTTTGTTTCTTTTAATTTTTAAAAAATTTTAATGATTTGATTTATTTATTTGAGAGAGAGCACACTAGCAGGGGTGTGTGTGTGGGGGGAAGACAGAGGAAGAAACGGAGCCCTATTCGGGGTTTTATCCCAGGACCCGGAGACCATGACCTGAGCAGAAGTCAGACACTTAACAGACTGAGCCACAAAGGCGCCCCTACAGTGCCTGTGTTTAAATCCCAGCTCTCGCACTCACTGGCTTAGTTTCTCTGTGCCTCAGTTTCCTCATCTGAAAAAGGTGGGTAGTAATGGTGCATCCCTCATAAGACTCCTGTGAAGATTAAAAGAGTTAATGCATATAAATCTCTTGATTGTATGCATGATCAATGCGTATGTCGATATACTATGATTATTACTACTACTGCCGCTGTTGTTATTGTTAGGGATAGGATGGGTCCAGGCCCCTCCCCTGGCCCTGCCGGGGAGAATCAGGAGGTAAAGAAGAAAGCCCTGCCAGAGGCCAAAGGACAGAGGAGGGGCCGCGTGACTGCCTGGGCTGGCGGGCAATTTACTAGAGGAGCTCATTTGGTGACTCCGACGCTGAGTTAATTAAAGATGGCCGCTAGGGGTCATTGCCATGGCGACAATTAGGCTGGGAAGGAGCCTCATTAAGGTGCGGTTTTAACAAGGCCTGTTGTTTTTAACCTGGCCTCTTGTGAAAGAGGAATTCTTCAGCTCGCTTCCTTTCCTGTCTTTCTGTTTTTCGGGTCGGTTTCTAGAGACTTTCTGAGGAAGGACGAGACACAGGAGAATCCTGTGTTCAGCCCCTTTGAAGAATCAACAGGCTTCTTCTCCCTGGTGCCACCTTCGCATCTGAAAGGAGGCCCAGGTGGCTGAGGTGTAGAGAGGGAGGGAAGGGTGGAGGCGATGAAGTCAGAGCAGGAGGTGAGGAAGGAGGATGTTATTAGAAATGGAACTAGAGGCCTTTCCTGGAACTTAGAAATGTGGCCTCTGCCCCCCAGGCTGCTGACTAGTGGGCGAGGAGCGCCAAGCCTGTTTCTGTAGAGTGGAAGGAAGGGAGGGAGGGAGGGAGGAAGGAAGGACGGAAGGGAAGGAGGGAGGAAGGAAGGAGAGAGGGAAGGAAAGAGGGAGGAAGGGAGGAAGGGAGTTAGGTTGGTTGGAAGGGAGGGAGGAGGTTCGAGGCCTCTCTTAATTCTGAGCACTTAAAAAGTGTATTTACTTTTCTTATTTCCATAGTAATATAGGCTTATTGAGAAAAATTAGAAATTTCAGAAAAGCACAAAAAGAAAATACCCCCTGTGGTCCCGCCGCCAGACTTACAGACTGTTAACAAATTTTGGAGAGAGAACTGAGCAGAGGCTGCAGGCAGCTGGATTGAGGGGAAGGGAAATATGTTTTCATTTATACCCTTTTTACTGTTTGAATTTTTAACAGAAGAATGTCAAACGAAACCAAGTTCAAGTAGTACATAATGCAACCCCGCCCTCCCTTCCTTTCCTTCCTTCCCTTCTTCCTTCCTTCTTTGTAATCTCTACACCCAGGTGGGGCTTGAACTCACAACCCCAAGATCAAGAGTTGAACGCCCTACCACCCGAGCCAGCCAGGCGCCCCAACATTTTTCTATGCATTGAGATGTACTTTTTTTTTTTTTTTACAAAAATAGGGGTCATATTGTACCTACAATTTTAAAGTCTGAATTTATTCAAGATAACAAGGTATCTTGAATGATTTCCCAGGATGTTACATTTCTTCCTGGCTTTTTTTTTTTTTTTTTTTTTTTTTTGAGCATGGTGTAAAAAATATTCCATCCGTGCGAAGGGTAGACAAAAGGGAGTCTCCTACCTGGGGCACATCCTTGGTCCCCCACCCCAGAGGCAGCCACTAATACCAGTTTCTTTTGTATCTATTTAGAGGTATCCTACCTGTGTACAAGCACACACATTTCCCCCCAATATCCATTTTGTGCAACAAAGTGCACTCTACACCCTCTTTTGTACCTCATATTACAGTATGTCTTGGAGATGGTTCCCTATCAGCAAGTATAGAGCTGTCTTGTATTTTTTTTTTTTTTAAGATTTTATTTTTAGGGACGCCTGGGTGGCTCAGTTGGTGAAGTGTCTGCCTTCGGCTCAGGTCATGATCCCAGGGTCCTGGAATCAAGTCCTGCTTTGGGCTCCTTGCTCAGCTGGGAGCCTGCTTCTCTCTCTGCCTGGTGCTCTGCCTGCTTGTGCGTGCACTTGCTCTCTCTTTCTCTCTCACTCTCTCAAAAATAAATGAATAAAATCTTAAAAAAAAAAAAAAGATTTTATTTTTAAGTGATCTCTCCAGCCAAGGTGGGGTTTGAACCCACAACCCAAAGATCAAGACACATTCCACTAACTGAGCCAGCCAGGCACCCCCTGTTCTTTTTTTTTTTTTTCTAACAGCTGCATTCTATACAATTCTCGACTCGAATGCATTTGACCAGTATCCTCTTGGTGGACACTCAGGTTATTGTCAGAGATAAGCTGTATCGCGGCTGGAATTCTAGAGGAAGCTTGTTAACTCAAGGAGTGTTACCCCATCATTTTTAGTATTTTTAAAAATATTCCCGAATATGAATGCCTGTGACAAATTTAACAATTCTTTATGGTTGAATATTTAAATTGTTCCCGTTTTCCACAGAGGATTACCCACCAAAATCTTTGAGGACCCACAGTCTGCTGGGGGGACAGACAAATGAACAAGCCCTGTAATAACACACTGCTTAGGGGTTGTGATCGTGCTGTGTGCGGGAATGTGCAGCCCCACCTGTGGAAGTCGGGGAGGATCCGGGCTGGAAGTGGGAAGAGGGAGGGTGGCAGGGCTTTAGGCAAAGGCCTTGAGGTATGAAACCCTTGGCGGGCTGCCGGACCTGGGAGTCTTTAGGTATAAATGGGGGTGGTTCTGGCCCGTAAGGGGCTCACAGGAGTGGTCTTGCATATGCTTTCTTGCCCAGAATTTGGCATAGTGGTCAGCACTCAGTGGATGTTTATGGATGGATGAATAAGAGGGGGATAAAGGGAGAGGAGCCAGAGAAGGGGGTAGGGGCATGGCTTTGATGGTCATGCTGACAGTCTGAACTTCGTCTGGTTGGGTTTGGGGTCCCCCGGAAGGCCCTCAAATGGAAGCAGACACAGGTAGATCTGCTCCCATGGAAAGGTTCCTCTGGGAGCCCAGGTTGAATCAGGATGGCCACATAGGCTGCAAACAAGGTGTGGGACACTGTCGTACTGGTCCCCCATATTCATCCCCCCCCCCCTTCACTGATTCTCCTTGCAGGAGGATTATACATCCCAACCCTTTGTTGCATGCCTGGTGAACATAGGCATGGCCATGAGACTTGTTTTGGCCAATGAAATATGGATGGAAGAGACATGTGACATTTTCAGGAGCAGCTTCAAGGGACAGTTAGTGTAAGTTTGGCCAAGTTTGCATGGAGACATAGACTCATGGCTTTTCTGCTAGACCCACTTTGGGAGAGGTGGAGAAAAGCCTATGGCATAAGTCTCCAGCAGCTGCTGTCCCTTCTAAGACACGACTCCTGGTGGCCTTTTGAAGGTCAGAAACATCAACGGGCATGTTGGTATCAACAGTAAGATGAGAGTGTATCCTTGCTCACTGGGATTCCCTCTTTCTGAAGGGGAAACCAAGGCTGTAGTGCCATTTTAACCCAAACATTATGCCATCGTACCCAAGAGTCAGTTGCTGCTGCCTTCCCAATAAGGACACTTATCTCATAGAGCTGGAGTTCCAGAGGAAGGATCTCCTTGAACATCATAGCATCAAGGCTCAGGGAGGTCACCAAGAACCCAGGTCTTCCATCTTCATCTTCCACATTGGCTTTATCCTTGGGAACATCCCCCTTTCATGATCACGGGGTGGCTGCCAGTAACCGTAAGAGCCATGTGATTGCCTGCTTGTTCATGCCAAAGAAGAAGATGAGAGGAAAACGCTCCACCCAATCCATGGACATCATCAGGACAGATGGTACCAACTGGTCCAGGCCAATGGTTCCCAATCCCATCAAGCCTGATGCGTGCTTCTCATAATAACTATTACTATCCTAGTGTAATTGTAGAAAATAGAACTCACTAGGACATCTAATTACAAAAAAAAACCCCAAACCAAAAAACTAATACAGTGCCCTAACTATAAAAGAAAAACAAAGTGAAATGTACAATAAAAGAGCACGTATGTCAAGATATACGCTCAGGTGCACGTATTCGAGAGGACAAAACGAAACAAATGCCTTCACCTGCATATACAATCTCCATGAATGTGGCAGTGATGGATGAAGACAGATACAGGTGGATTGTTTTGGTGACTAAAATGCCACCTGGTACATGATTGTGTTGACACAGTAACTCTTGGGAAGAGTCTCAACACCACAGAACTAAGACTTCTCAATGTACAGAGTGGTTACTGCACTGTGGTTTGGATTCAATATACATATTAAAGCTGTACAAAAAACTTCTCTGTTCATATGTAAAGTGGGATTAGATTTTAGGCTCAGATTTTGCACCTATGTCTCTATTCAGTGGAAGATTTGAAAGTCTTGTGGGATTCAGACCAAAGCTTTGTTATCGCAAATGTCAGGAATTCTAGCCCCTACCCCAGCTCACCAGATATCTGCAGTGCCCCCATCACCATGACAACCAAAAATGTCCCACAGAAATATAAGTGCCCGTGGGGATACTGCCGCCCCTCTGGAAAACCTCTGGTCTGGTCCAATCAGGAGTCCTTTGTTTGGTGTGGACTGGGGTGGCTGCCTGAGCAAAATTGGGATTCTTTTAGCAAGAAGGAGGAGGACCAAAGGTAGTAGAGGTGACCCAGTGTTCATGCTAGGGCTCCAGCCCAGCTCTTTCTCATAGGATTCATGGTCTACCGCTGGGGTCCTTTCTGGGACTGAAAAATCTTAGAAGATACACAGAGAGGCTCTCAGGAGAAAGTTCCATTAGGGGGGTGAGTGTGTGTGTGTGTGTGCATGTGTGTGGTTTCTGACTGGCACAGAAAATACTCATGTTTCTCAGCCAGGAAGAGAGGAGGCCTGGGGCGCCTGGGTGGCTCGGTCGTTGAGTGTCTGCCTTCAGCTCAGGGTGTGATCCTGGCGTTCTGGGATTGGGCCCCACATCAGGCTCCTCCGCTGGGAGTCTGCTCGTTCCTCTCCCACTCCCCCTGCTTGTGTTCCCTCTCTCGCTGGCTGTCTCTCTGTCAAATAAATAAATAAAATCTTTTAAAAACGAAAAAAAAAAGAAAGAAAGAAAGAGAGGAGGCCAGGACAGGGTAGGCTGGTCCTGTGTCCACTGAGAGAGAATAAGCCCCCTTTCCCTGACTTCTTCCAAAACACTGACACTCAGATGTGTCCAGCACCTCCTGTTACAAAACCCCTTTCCTGCTACTATCTCTCTGCACGCTTGCCTTCTATTGGGTTACTCATCTTTTAAAAAATTAATTTGTTGAAACTCTTTATACATTATAGATCTTATTCCTCCTTTTATTTATGTTGTTGACATTTTCTGCCAATTGTCACTTTTCATTTAACTTCATATAAGGCTTTTTTTTGGTCTCATGTAAGTTTTTAATTATTATGTAATCAAATCTGGAAATCCATTTCTCTGTGTACATTAGGTTTATAAGGCTGGGTGAGCTGGTGGTTTTCCTGTGTTGATGTGAAGGAGGCCTGCTGGGACAAGGGAACTATGCAATGGGAAGGCCAGCTCACAGGCCTGCAACACAAGCGGTTCCTTGAGCCTTCCTGGGTCAGGCATGTATCTAGAGACCTCTACCAAGACCTCCCCTCCACTCCTCTCCCCAGAAGGTACACCCATGTGGAGGACCTGGGATTTGGAGTTCCCTCTGAATCCTACCAACAATCCTTATAGAGCATGAATGGCTGACATTTCTGCCTGGGGAGGGCTGAGGGACCCCCTGAAGGTCATCTCCTGGCTTTGGGAGTGGGACATACAGTGCATCAGTGTGGTCAAGTGAAAGCCACCAAGGGCTGGGAGGAAGAGGAGGTAGGGTGAGTGTCCGTGCTACAGCTAACTGGCTGTGTGGCTTTGGGGCAGACTCTGCCCCTCCCTGGACTCAGCTTCCTCCTCTGCGCAAGGAGGGCATTGACCATCATGGTCCCAAGGTTCCCTTTCACAGCAGATATCCCACCATATTTCTCCATATATCCCTTCCTCGAAAGCCCCACCGCTGGGAGCTGCCTCATCCTGCCCCTGCTCACATTCCTCACCTGGCAGTGTGAAGATGTCTGGGAGTATCTGTAGCTCCAGAACCTTCCTCCAGATGTGGGTGTGATTTCTGAGTCTCCCTGGTTCCTGGCTTTGGCCCTGGAAGTGTAGAATGAAGGCTGGTCCCATAGGGCGCTCTGGGGCATCCGTTTTCCAATATCAAACCTATTGACTTGCACTCAGATTGAACATAATTTACTCTGTGAGTTGGGGGGCGACTGGCTGGTTAGCACGAGTTCTAGTCCATAGACAACTAATTCAACATTCGTTCATTTGGATTTTGCAGTTTTCTTTTAAAAATCTGGAAGCAAAACTTTTGCTTTTCATGCCCCTTATATTTTAGTAGTCCCAGAAAAGCTCATAAGCTGAACAGTGTGCCTGTCACCAGGCTGGAGACTCCCAGCCCCCTGCTCGACCCACCCTCAGCCTCCCTGCCTCTAGTCTGTCTCTTCAACTCATCCTACACAACACAGCCAAAGTGACCTCAGTTTTTTTTTTTCAATTATAAAGACTTTACAATTTAATAATTTTTTGTTTATTTTTCAGAAAGGTGATTCATTCCATGGCTCAAAATTCAATATGAACAAAATGCACACAATGTAAGTTTCCCTCCTCCCTGTGCCCTCCACCCCTAATGTCCATCATTGTGATGTATCTTGCAGATATAGTCTATGAATATTCATGAGTCTATATATACATATTCTTTATGGGGGGGTCCTTCTCCATTTTTTTGAACACAATGACAGCAGAGTACTTTTCTAAGTGTACTTCCAACCAGACCTTTGGGTGACCCTCTTTTGTCCCAAATGGGAAAGACCAAGCTCTTTAGGCTGGGACTAAAGACCCTCCATGGCCAGTCCCCCTTCTGACCACTCCCCAACATCCTGGCTCACCTCCAGGCCTGTGCATACCTCTGCCTCCAGTCAGAGCACACGTCCACTGCTCCTGGCTTCTACGATTTCTCCAGGGCTCAGCTTCCCTGGCTCTGCACACTGTGCTGGCACTCTCTCTCCTGCTCATGGAAGCATACAGTGCAAACACTGGCCAGTCACTGTCTGCTTCCCTGTGAGTCTCCCCCGCCAGGCTGTGCGGTACCTGGGGACAAGAGGTCGTACCTTACTCATCTGGAATCCCCAGGGCCAGGCAGGGTGCCTGGTGTAGAGAGGACGCTCCGCAATCTTTGCCCAGTAGGCTTGGAAGGGGCCGTAGGCGCTTTGCCACAGCGGCACCTCGTGGTAGACCTTGGAAGTGCAGCGAGGAAGAGACCTTGGGGCGAGGGGCAGGGGTTGCACAGGCTTCAGAGATCCCCTGGGGTCTGAGTAGGAGGCGCTCCCCTATCGGTCCGCTCCAGATTCCATTTTGTCCAACGGCACCCAACCTGGGCAGGGCCCGGTGGGCGGTCACCCACCTTTCCATCACCAGGACTGCTGTCCGCTGAGACCAACCCACCCCATGATCGGCAGCTTGGGGCATTTAGCAGTGGTGTGCGTGTGTGCGCACGCACGTGTGTGCTGTACTGGTGTGTTTCGGGGCATGGCTTGCATATCCCTGTACAGATACTTAACACCGTCCCTCTTCTATAAGACGAAATTATTGGCAGTCATTTCAATAATCATGAAATGAATAGCAGTAAATAAATGGCAGGCAGCCAAAATTTTCTTTTATTGAATTTTTTCTATAAGCTCATGCCATTTCAAAAAGAAATTACAAATACAAGAATCATGATAGTACAAAAAAGGAAGACACGGACACGTACTTTTACATTATTTTTTTAAAAGGGAGGGACGTATACCCATATATTGCCGTGTCCCAGTATTGAATAAAATTACATTAGAATTAAGTAGGAACAATTTAAAAAGAATACACTTCCCTTTTAAATAAATTGTTCAAATTCCGTAAAATATTTCCTGTTTAATCTAAAATTTGCACTTTCCTAACAGAACTGTTATGTCCTCAGAACTTGCTCTCTGTTTCACTGCTTAAAATTTTTTATTTTATTTTATTTTATTTTATTTATTTTGAAGATAATATAAATAATTATATTTGAAGATAATATATTTTGAAGACAAGATAAACTGCACCTGGGTGGCAGTCGGTTAAGCATTTGCCTCCTGCTCAGGTCATGATTCTGGGGTCCTGGGATCGAGCCCCCTGTCGGGCTCCCTGCTCAGCAGGGAGTCTGCTTCTCCCTCTGTCTCTCCCTTTCTCCTGCTCATGCTCTCTCTCTCTCAAATAAATAAATAAAATCTTAAAAAAAAGATTTTATTTTTAAGTAATTCCCACCCCCAATGTGGGGCTCGAACTTACAATGCTGAGATCAAGAGTTGCATGCTCTACTGACCAAGCCAGCCAGGCGCCCCTGTTTAGAATTTTAAATACAAATAAAACTAAGGGATTCAAGTTCTGTTTCTCCAAGTTCACTATCACAGAGCTGGGGCTTGGAGACACAAACCACACCTGAGGCCACTTGGACGGTTCCAACCATCGGAACCTGTGCGGGGGCCAGTGTGGAGCTAGGAGTTGTTGGAATTCATGACTGTGTAAAGCACGGGCTAAAGGAAAGGATACATAATAGAAATGTGTGGACTGGAAGTCTGCATATTTATTACTAAGGCCAACAGGTGACAGAAAAGGACCCATACTGTAAGATTCCACTTATATGAGGAAGCTAGAATAGGCAAATTCATAGAAACAAAAAGTAGAGAGAAGTTACCAGGGGCTGGGCAAGGGGGAATGGATGTTACTAAGAGGAACAGAGTTTATGTTTGGGATGATGAAAAAGTTCTGGAAGTAGATGGTGGTGATGGTTACTCCACATTGTGGATGTGCTCAATGCCGCTGAACTGTACAGTTAAAAATGGTGAAACTAGGGGCGCCTGGGTAGCGTAGTCGTTAAGCGTCTGCCTTCCGCTTAGGGCGTGATCCCGGCGTTCTGGGATGGAGTCCCACATCGGGCTCCTCTGCTGGGAGCCTGCTTCTTCCTCTCCCACTCCCCTGCTGTGTTCCCTCTCTCTCTGGCTGTCCCTCTGTCAAATAAATAAATAAAATCTTTAAAAAAATGGTGAAACTATTCACAATAAAAAAATAGAAAAAATGGTTAATATGGTAAAATTTACATTATCTCTATTTCACTGCAATGAAAACAGTATGAAATAAAATCCCAACGGGTTAGAATTAACAAAAGAATTTGGGGAGGGGGAAAGAGTATCGTATCACGGACATCATTAAAGAATTCCTGGTGCAAAGTGGTAATTTAAAAAAACAGACTGAGGGTGGGTTTTATTAAGTTATTTATTATTATTTATTATATTTATTGTTATTATTTAATAAATTGTCTGCAGACAAGGTACTTGCCTGCCCCCAGGTTGGACACCATGGGTGTGTTTATCTTTGTGGGTCTGTGGTACGTTTGTCCTTTTTTGTCTGTGAGGTATTTGTTTTGGGTTTTCCCATGTGCATGTGTCTCTCTGTTTACGTCTCTTTGTGTGTTTATTTGTGTGTCTGTCTACGGTGTGTGGTAAGGATTAATGAGGTGACCAGGTCCCCGTCACAGCGCCCACGGTGAGGATCCGACACCTGTTTCCTGCTGCGGGCTTGTTGGTGGGTGTTCGTCTTTGTGTCTCCGTGGATCTGGTGGGGGGGGGGTCTTCGTGTTTCTATGTATGTCTGTGGTGTGTGTGGTAGGCCCACGGCGACCGACTCTGTGTCCTGCCCCCTCTCTCTCATTTTGTCTGAGACTGTCTCCCCAGTGACTGCCCGTCTGTCCGAAAGCCCCAGCGAGCTCGGCACTTGCTCGACCCTGAGCCCCAGATTGGTCTGGCAGGAGTGGGCGGCCACCCACCCCAGCAGTGACATGGCCCTCTGGGGGTCACCTCCGTGCAGCCCTTATGTGGAGCTGGGGGCATGAATCTGTGGATCCAGTGGCCTGGAGCCCCGTGGGACCCCCGTCCTGACCTGGTGTCTGGGCCTCAGCCTCCTGCTCATCAGTCCGTTCCATGACCTTCAAAGCAGACACAGTGACACCAGCTAGAATCCCCCCCCCCCCCCACCCAAACGCAGCCCTGCACAGGCTTCTGTGGAAGTGCTTTCGGGGCCGCCAGGCTGAGCTCTGTGAGAGATCTTCAGAGCGGTTGGTGAATAGGTAGGGAGGTGCGGAGGCAGCGCCAAGCAGGGCTGGGAATCCTGCAGCTCCAGCGTCAGGAGGGAGCAGGCTTGACCCGCAGAGGGGGTGACACACTTCCCTGTGCAGCGCCGAGGTTCCCAAGCCGAGGCTGGGCGAGGGTGGTGGGAAGCCTGTTTCCTGAACAAAGGTCAGCCCCCCTTGCCGCTGATGCTCTTTTGGGAGCCTTGGCTTTGGCCAACAGGAAAGAAAGGCTCCTTCTCTCTGGGTGGTGGTGGGCCTGGCACAGGGCTGCCTGGGAAACAGAGCCCAGTGTCTGGCTCCAATGGGCATTCAGAAGCTCAGGGCCTGGAAGGCTCTGCCAGCTGCCGGAAAAAGGGGCCATTGTCCCGTCCTCATCCTAGCCAACAGGGCCTTCCCTCCATGGCTCTTGGGGGCCTGGCCAATTCCGGGCTCCCAGGGTGGGCTGTGACTCAGAGGTGCCCACCGTCAGGCGCCACAACTGGGCGGTGAGAGAGGAGTCACAGGTGTGGGCTTGAGGATTGGGCTGGGACTTCTGGTTCTCACTCAAGTCTAGATGCAGAAGTACCTCTGAGCGCTACAGGAAGGCCTGCCTTAGGGCTGGGGGGGTGTGCACCAAGCGGCAGGGACACGGGGCATCTCAGAGGCTTCGGGGGGTCCCAGGTCCCATCTGCGTGGTCTGGCACAGCGCCAGAATTCTGCCTGTGGCTTTCCAAGCTAGCAAGAAGCCAGCCCAGCCCTTCCTCCATCCAGAGCTCCCTCCTCCGTGCGCTAATGAGCTTAGCAAACCAGCTTCCTGGTAGCCGAGAAGGTAGCTCGTGCGGGTCCTCTGCCCACAGTGGAGACGGCTGTGTTGAGAGCTCTGCCTCTGGAGGGTCCACAAAGCCGATGAAGAATGACACTTCTGTCCTCTCATCCATTAAAAAACAGGTGGCTCAGGCCAACACGGTAGCCTGCACTGGACCCTGGAAGAAAGGACGTTAGTGGAAACACTGGTGAAATCCAAATAAATCTAGCATTTAGTTCATGGTACGGCAGTTGCCCCTTCTCTGTGGTGGGGCTTCCCACGATTCAGTGAGTGGAGGTCAACCATGGTCCTGAGCACATGATCTCTTCCTGACACGTCGTCAGCAGGTCAGTAGTAGCCTAACGCCCTGTCCCCGTGCCTACGTCATCCACCTCACGTCATCTCCTCACGTGGGCACGTTATCATCTCACGTTATCAAAGAAGGGTGAGTGCAGCACAATATTTTGAGAGGACAGACAGAACACATCCACATAACTTTTTAAAAATTTTCAGTATTTTTATTTTTTATAAAGATTTTATTTATTTATATGACAGAGAAAGAGAGAGAGAGCACAAGCAGGGGGAGCAGCAGGCAGAGGGAGAGGGAGAAGCAGAGAGCCCGACATGGGACTCGATCCCAGGACCCTGAGATCGGGACCCGAGTCAAAGGCACACGTTTCAGCGACTGAGCTACCCCAGGGCCCCCACAGAACTTTTCCTGTGGTGTTGCTATAAATGCTCTATTTTATTATTATTATTGTTCGTCTCCTGCTGTGCCTAATTTATAAATTAAACTTTACCATAGGTATGTACGTATAGGAAAAAACATAGTATATATAGGTTCACACTATCTGTGGTTTCAAGCACCCACTGGGGGTCTTGGAATGTACCCCCCACCCCCGCGGATGAAGGGATGACTGTATGGTAGGGACGTTACCTTGTTGGTTTTGACAAAGGTACCATGGTTACGGTTGTTGTTTGGGGAATGTGAGTAAAGGGTCTGCGGGAACTCCGTGCAATCCTCAACCGCTCTGTAAGTCTAGAGTTGTTCCAAAATAAAAGAAGTGCCTTTGAAACAGGTGGATCCTAGAGAAGGAGCCCTTAGCGCCTGTCCTCGACACCCCAGCCCACTGCTTTTACTGAGACTGCTGGAAGCCTTTGTCTGAGCACCACTTTTGGACACAACTAATTTAGGACATTCGAATAGGCCCGAAGGGATACACGAAATGCCATTTATAGAGCATGTCCTGTGCGTCAGGGCCGGTGCCCATCGCCTCACGGAACGTACACGCCACGCGGCAAGCACGGTTTCTATTCAAGCACTATGTAGAGATGAAGAAACCGTGACTCAGTGGGCTCTGACGCCCGCGGAGATCACAGAGCCAGGGCTGCAGAGCCCAGGTCGGCTGACTCCCGAGTCCGGGGACCTCCGGAGTGCTTCCCCTAGCGCTGGGCCCCCACGGGGACGTTGCTGTCTGACAACTCAGTTGGCGAAGGACGTGGGTCTTGTAGGTATGACTGACCTGCGGGGGCTGGGGGGGCGATGCTTCAGAAGAGGGGCTCTTCCCGAGCCTCCTGGAGCTGCACCCTGTTTGCAGACCAGCGGCCCCTCAGGAGGCCCATCGCTCACCGGAGCCCTGAAGGCCTTTCTCATCAGTCACCAGTTCCCGTTGCTGTCCTGGCAAGTGAGAAAGCAGCATTTTCTCTGCCCCCCCACCCCCACCCCTGACCGGCTCTCTTCCGGGACTTTCCAGGCCCCCCCGGGGAGTGGGGGGACAGTTCCCTCAGCTTTCATCAGTCCCTAGCACAGCTGCCAGGCTGTGGGTGGCTGGGGCCCAGCTGGCCCCCCATGGAGGGGCGGTGGGGGCGTGTTGAGGGGATGCCTGGGTGGGCGGCTAGTGAGAACTGGCTTCCTGGGGCCTCCCCGGGTGCTGAGCAGCGTGGCCACTTCCGAAGGCCCCTTTGTTTGCCCCTTTATCCAGAAGAGTGGCTGCAATTGTGTAGGGTACAAAGCCACTGTGGGCCCTGACTTCCCACCCCTGCCTGTGGCCCAGGAGGGAGAGGGTTTCCCAGGCTCCTCGGGAAGGCAGCCTCCTGCCCCTCCTGGACGGCCAGAGAGACCAGGCCTTCTACTTCTGGGCCCAAGACGTGCTCATCCAGCTCGCGCCAGCGCCTCTGTCCCCCGGGGCCACGGCCATTCACACAGGCCGTTGACTTACTGCTCATCCCCTCCTCATCCCTGAACGCACACAAGTGCTAGACGCTGGGGGAGACTCCCGGAAGATGCCCTGTGCTCCACTCACCTGTCACAAAGCATCTGGGGGGCAGTTTGCGGACACGCGGGCAGCCTAGGGTGGACTGAGCCCGGGCCACCTGAAGAGGCAGGTGGCAAGTGGGGTAAGATAGGGAAGCGGGCCACAGGGTCCTTGCTCCTACCATGAATGAAGACACGAAGAGGAGGGAGGAAGGAAGATCTTTACCACCACCTCCGTCTCTACCTTAGCCCTTCACGCACTGGTCTGCTAAGCCCTGTCCCCACATCACAGTGTTCGATGCTCCCACCATTTCCCCTCCTGTAGACGACTAAGACTGAGAGAAGTGAGTGACTTTCTCAAGGTCTCTCAGCTCATAACTGGAATTCAAGGCCATGGGTGTCTGACTCCTTAGACCACACTTCTAACCATTCTTCAGGGAGGAGGGCAGGAATGCACCCATGGATGAACTGTGCGGCCAAGGCCGCAGAGGCTGTTCCAGGGCTGGCTGCGTTGGCCTCCTGTCTGCCCAGACTACCCAGCCCTGGCGATCCCCTGGGTATTGTCCACCTTTGCTCAGTGGGGGAGCTTCTGGTTCTTCCAGGAAGAGGACAGTAAAGCTCCTTGTCTCTCAACCTGTCCCTCACCTCCAAAGAGGGACAGAGGGGACCACCTCCGGGCTCACTTCACCCTGGGAGCACTCGGAGGAAAGAATGGCTCACCCGTTGGCCGATGGCTCTCACCCAACCTGTTTTCCACTAGGTCACGGGAAGCAGTGACTCAAGGTCTTGTGGTCCCTGGAACCCAGAAGGTCATCCCGAGCCCCAGTGTCAGGCTCTGGGCAGTAGCCCTCTAGGGAGAGCCGCCCCTGCCCCACCCAAAACAAGCCTCAAGTCCTTCGGGGAACCCCGGGAGCCAGCTCACGACTGTTCTCCACCTCAAAGACTGAAGCAGCCCAGCCGGATCTCCCCTCTCTTCCTCCTCCCCTGCTCCTCCCTCCCCTCCCCTCCCCTTCCTCTGCTTTCCCTTCTACTCCTCCATCTTTCTTTCCCTCCTCCTGCTTCTCATCCCTCTCTTCCTCTCCTCCGTGTCCAGATCTCTCCAGGGGTCCAGGACTTGAAGTTCATACAAATGATGCCATGAGCACACCCCGCCCCTCACCAACCCAGAATGCCCACAGATCAGAAAGCTCATACCAGAAGGAGGCCTTGGACTTACTTCATTTTACCGATGGCCCAGAGAGGGGAGACAATGTGCCCACGGTCTCAAATACTACGTAGCCACTTTCCATGGGAAGAAAAACAATGGCAGCACCATTTATTGAGCACCTACTAGATGTTAGGTGCTGTGCTAAGTACTTTATATGGATTCCGCGACAGCGACCCTTTAGAATAGGAGTCACTATTTCCTTTTATTTTGCGCCATGGAACTGAAACGCTGAGAAGCCCAATGACTTGTCCAAGGTCACACAGCTAGGAAGCGGAAGACCACAGATTCAACCCAACTCAGACCATTCATGAGCTCTGTTAGGATCATTTGCTCCAACTCCCTCCTGCCCAGGACTCATTGATCACTGATTCCCCCAGGGGTGGCTTGAGGGCCCACATGGGCCTCCCTGTAATACACCAGCTTGTCTTTTGCCAGCCAGTCCGAGGGGCCCCACCGCACATCTTGCTCTGCCCAGGATGCCACCATCCGTTCGTCTCAGGGACTCTGTCCTCCTCACTCCAGCCCTGCAAATGAGGGCAGAGGAGCATTCTGGGAGAACGGGGGTAGGGGGCCTGCAGCATCTCCCCCTCCCATCTGTCCGCCCACCCAGGAGCCCTCCCTCTGAGATGTCACATGAATTCATCATTAACAAAAGCTCAGGGCAGAGGTGGGAGTGCAGCCGAAGCTGTGGGAATGGAGCGGGAAAGGAGGGAGGCAGCCAGCCAGAGGTACCCCCAACCCCTGGCTGCCCCTTAGAGCAGAAGGAGGCCTGTCAGATGTAGGAGGACAACCCCCCTGCTGGGGAAAGACACTAAGCCTGAGCCTCTTGCCAGCCCTAAGGAGGGCCTGCCCCTGGCTGAGCCGGTTTGGGGCAGAGCAGCAGGTTTGGGGGTGGTACTTGGTCAGCAACCAGGGTCATGCCCGGTCCGTCCCCTGCACTTGCGGGTCACAGCTCCCCGGGGTGTGGGCCATTAAGGGATCAAGGCAGCAGGGAGCCTCTCTTGCTGGCCTTCAAGCACCCAGACTAAATGCCTGTAAACACCAGGAACTGAGAGGAGGAAGGAAATGGATCCATTTCACAGAGGAGGAAACTGAGGCCGAGGTAGGAGAAGGGATTTTGTGAGTTCATGCAGCAGAATAGAGCCAGTCAGGGCTTTTGGCTCTTGGAGGAGAGGATTCAGAGGGGGCCACCAGGGGATGCCCTCCTTGTCCCCCCTTGGGTCACCAGTCCGAGAGGGCTTAGAGTCTAGAGGACTGTTGTCGGGAGGCTGGGGGACACTCCTTCCCGGGACAGGGGCTCAGGTCCAGAGGGAGTGCTCTTGGGGGTTCCCTGCAGCACCAGAGCTAGCCCACATGGCACCTCACCTGCTTTTGAGTTAAAAAGAGGACCGCTGCCCTTAACCCCTTACCTCCCTGTGCTGGTGGCTGCCACACCCCGGGGCTGGGGGCTCCTGCTAACCTGGCCCCCCTCCCGCCCCGTCTCCTCCCTTGTGACTGTCCCCTCTCTCCACGGCACTTCTTCTCTCTCCTACCCTCCTGTCTCTGAGCTCCACTGGCCCTATGCCCCCGCTGCCCCTAGAAGGCCAGGCTCCCCAGTGGGGCTCACACAGTCTTCTTAGGAGCTGTGGCCACCTCCTCCCTCCACGGTCGCTTAACTGAGTGCACCTGCCTCGCACCTGCTCTTTCTTCTGGTGGACCACGGTCCCCCCTTCTCTGCCTGGACGGCTGCTGAGCACGCATCCGGGCTTCGAGGACGCTTGAGGAGGCCTCCGATTGGCCCCGTTGGCTGAGTCAGCTGCCCCTCCGCGGGCTTCCCCTGTATGGGCCTCGCCTCCCTGCACTGTCACACAGTGTGGCTGTCTCTCCCTCAGCCTACAGGAAGCTTCTGGAGGGGAGGAGCCTATGGGTCTCCTCTCAGCTGCATCCTTGGGTCCAGGCCCTTAAGACAAATTGCTACGATGTAATGAGCGAATCAGTCTTTCCTGTGTACCAGGTTCTGTGGGAAAACGCGTTACATACAATTGCTCCGTGCGTCTTCCCAATGGCCCTTTGGATTCGATTACTAATAATTAATAATAAATACTATTAATAATCAATGCTATTATTATTAACAAATAATAATTAATAATAAACTCCCATTCCACAGGCGAAGAAACTGAGGCCCAGTGTGGTCAGGTACCTTCCCGCTAAGCCATGTGTCTGAGTCTTCTATTACATGCGCGGCCTCGGGGACAATGTGAGTTGAATGAACTGGTAAATAAACGGCCAGGATCTGCATGGGTAGGCAGGGGAATCTGCAGCTCTCACCGGAGCGCGGCACCCGGTCCCTGCTCCCATCAGGGACTGCGTCCCAGCTCAAGGGGCCCCAGGACCCTCTGAAACTAATGCTGGGCCCTAGCCTCAGCTTTGTCAGGTGGGAGCTGGGTGAATCCCATTCTCCAAGCTTCGGGGCTGCGTCTGTAAAGTGGACACTGCCATCCCACCCCAGCTCCCCTGCACCTGGATTCAGGGGCTCGGACAAGATCCTGGAGGTGAACGCACTTCGACCAGGATAAAGCTTTGCACAAACAGAAAACAGTGTTTAGTCTCGATAAAAGCCACCTGCCTGTCTGCGGCCCCCTCTTGAAGGGTCTGGAGCTCCCCAGACCGCTGGAGATAGGGGAGCCTGGGCTGTCGGGGGTCACCTGCTCCCTTTCATAGCTGGGTCCCGATGCTCCCCCTGAGTCTCTTTCGGGGTGGGTTGGCAGCCTAGCAGTGTGTCTCCCCAGGAGATGTAAGACAATAGGTTTTAGGGCCCTGGAAGCTCTGTGTCCTAGAACGGGGGCCTCAGTTTCCCCACATGTAAGATAACAACTTGCCTGTTTCTAGGCTTGTTGTGAAGACCTAGAGGCCAGGGGGCTGAAAATCTGGCCTGCACCCAATCCCCAAGCTGGGTGCCCTACAAGGACTGCATTTGCCCCAAGGAAGCACCCTTCCCTAATTTTCACACAGGCTTTTGTGGGCCCACACCCGGAGTAGGGCGCAGGCCTCTGAGGGAGAGAGCAGGGCTTAGCCCTGGAAGCCCTCCAGGATTCCCTGAGGTCAGGGCACTTTTCCGGGCATGGACATCCAGCAGGTCTCTGGCGCAGGCGGGGCAAGGTCTGCATCTCCCGTGGCCCCTGAGGCCCCTGAGAAGGTGACTTTGTGTGGAGGTCCCCCCACCCCCTGTCCTGGGCTAAGATCCACAATCCCGCCTGTGGTCTAAGCATCACCTGTGGAGGTGTCTTCCAGATGCTCTGCCCTCCAATTCCCTCTCTTGGGAAAAAAGAAACAGAAAATAAAGTTCTTTCCATCACACGTGTCATTTCCTGGTCTAAGTAGAGTGTCAGGAGAGTGACAAGCTAAAAGCCCTGATTACTGTGGCCTCAAGGCAGCACCATGGAAAAGAGCCCACGTCAGAAATAATGTGGTCCAGCCTGTTTTGGGTGCCTAACCCTGCAATTAATCAGCATTGAAATGGCGGGGAGGAGAAGATGGGGGAGGGTCTATGCACTCACCCTGGGAAGTAGGGAGCCTGCTGATTAAAGGGACACACAGTGTCCCCTCTCTGGGGGGAGGGGTGGCAGAGGGGTCTAAGGATGGAGGAGACATCGTCCAGGGCAGAGTCATCATGAATCAGTTCGCTTATTTCGATTTCAAACCCATATTGTAAATCTGTGGCGTGGGTCTCCTCTCACCCTCCCTCAGAAATCCCTGGGATTATCATTCAATCCGATTTAGCAGCCTGTCCTCTGGGGGCCTAAATGTTAGAACAGATGAGGCTGATGGACAAACACACACACACACACACACACACACACACAGAGGCATTTAATCAGTCTGGCAGGAGGGACTGTTTATAGAAATGATTTCATTATTTTACTCCCAATATCAAGCAGGCTTGCCAGGGAATAAACCTTTCCTCTGGGTAGGCTGGTAAACTTTGCAACTTGCTTGCAAGCTTGTTTTAAACACAGGGCATCGTAGGAAGAAGGAAAGCTTGGGGCCTGGTTCCAGCTCACGCTTCTCATTTTTGACTCACCTGAGTTATTAATTTTGAAGGCGCTGGAGCGCCATGCACACGACCATCTGGATTTGGGCTCCGGCATTCCTGCAGCGGCTCCTGTGCTGGTGGAGCCCCTCTGAGCCTGGGGCCGTCTTCTGGGATTAAGAGCTGCCAGCCAGGGCTCTGGAGGAGACCTGGAGCCCAGATCTAGCCCCCCCTCCGGGGGGGGGCAGGGTAGCTGTGCCTCCCTCGGAGGTGGGCGTGTGCCCAGGCTTCTAGGTGGCCAGGATGAGGAAGCAGGCTGGCGACTGTCTTTTGAGGCCATGGGGCAGGGGTGGGGACTTGATCTCTTGGTCTTTCGGCCCCCGCGGATCAGTAATTAATCCACTAAAGAGGCTTGGTTGTTTTGATCAGACTCCTAGTACTGCCCCCCACCCCCACCCAGTCCCTTTTGTATGCCCTGGGGGCTCAGAGACCAGACAAGACTAAAACCCACAGAGGGGTCAGAGGGGAAGGCCTGGCAATTAACCCCACATCCTGAGCAGGGTGGGGTCAGGGGTCACTGGGGTGGGGGGGGGGGGCCGGCTGCCAGCTGCCACGCCCAGGGGGAGGTCTCCAGGGGCACCCACAGGTGGCATTCCAGCCACTGCCCCCTCCCCCAACCGTTCTTGCCCCACACCACCTCCCAGCACCAGGGCCCAGGCCTCTGAGAAGCATCTTTCTCCCTTTGCTCTCCCACGGCAGGCAGGCCGGTGGGGTTCCTGGCCAGGCCTCTTCCTGGATGGGACCCTGCCCCCACCCCCCCAGCTTGGATCGGCAGCTGATTCTCCCCCCCCACCGCCGCCCCACCCCCGCTCTACGTTAGGGGGAGAATAACCTGTGATAATTTCTTCTTCTTCTTTCTGGCAACTAATGGACTCCTTAAATAGCAAAAATTGCGGCCTGTAATTAAGATCTTGCTTTTTAAATGATTAATCATTGTAACCCCTTTGAGCGGTTTCCTACTTTCCTCCCTTCTCACATTGAAATGCAGATCGCTGGCAGGGGAGGGAGGTGTTCCCAAGCCACCGAGAAGCAATTCAACCTTCCCAGCTGTCTTTCTCGTCCGTGGCTGCCTCCCGGCCTGTCCGTCCGGACGCCCTGCCGGAGAGCGCACGCAGGCCCCGCTCCACCACACTCGCCTGTGGCCTGGCTGGGGGCACCGGTCAGGTCGGCCTCCGAGCCTGACCCTGGCGTGGCAGCCCAGCCGCTGGCTCTTGGAAACTCCTAGGAAAGCAGATCACGTTTGGCGAGCACCTCCTTCGTGTCCAGCCCGTTAGTACTAAGATCTCATTCAATGTTCACAATAGGGGAAATGTGAAGGAGCCCCATTTCCACAAAGGGACAAACGGAGGTGCAAATTCACCAAATTGGTGAGTGGGCCTACCAGGATTTCAAACAAGGACAGTCTGATGCCAAAGCTAGGCTTGATTTACTCTTCCGTGGGGTGGGCAGGCGGGCACGGGACACCTCACTAGACACGCAGGCACACACACACACACACACACACACACACATACACACACGATTCCTCACCAGCTTGCAAAGTGCTCTCTGGGTTGATGGCCTTTAAGTCATCCTTGCGAACAAGCATTTATTTATGGGCCCACAGAAGTGTTTTCCAAGCCTTTCCTCCCTTTGGTACTTACACAGACTGACAACAGGATTTGGGGATGATGCATCGTGAAAGCTAGCAGGGGTCTTGGAACCTCTGTGTCTGTATCCCTCACTTACTTAAGAGGACCCTGGGGCTCAGAGGTTAGGGAACTGGGCCGAGATCACATGCTATATATACAGACAGCACTTAGCAGGATGCCAGCCCCCAGCAGGTGCTCGTGGATTTGTTGAACGAGTCAACGTGGCCAGATTTCTTCCTTAAGGGCTCTGCTGCTCCATTTCTCGGAAGGATTCGTGCACGTGTGGTGGTGGTGGCAGGGGGGTGGGGGCGGGGTGGGGGCAGGGGGAGCTCCTACCTTAGTAACTACCCCAGAGAAGAGGTAGGAAAGAAAGAGCGAACAGACTCAAGGGTGAACGGGGGTGCCCTGTACGGTTGGACAAGATCCCTGCACAGGGGCACTGGGCTGGGAGGGCTGAAAGGCCCACGTCCTACTGGCCAAGCTGAGATGTGTGCATGGAAATCATCAATGACCCCTCCTTGTTAAGAACTTAGAAGCCATGTCCGGTGGGTAGGCGGTGACACCTGCCCCACAGAAGACGATTTGGCAAGATATGGTGAAATGACAAGTTGCATACAAGCTTTCGTCCCGCAATCCCCCTTCTGCGAATTTATCTCACGGCTGCACTCACGCTTGTGAGAACGACTCACGAGCGAGGTTATTCGTTGTAGTGACATTTGTAAAAGCAGAAGGTTGAAACAGCAAAAGGAGCCTCAGGAGAGGAGCGCTCGATGTAATCCTGTGAAGCCGAGGAAAATGGGGAGAAAATAAGAATACATTTGTATCGACTTGTTATGGGTAAGGAAACTCTGGAAGGATACACAAGAAATGAAGAATAGTTCTTCTCTTTGTAGGGAGTAGCGAGAACGGGGCGGACGTGGGACAAGGACAGGAAGGACACTTCTCACTGCAAAACTTTTTATTTTTGTATCAGGTGAAAGTATTAGCTATTCAAAAAGATTAAATATGAATGACCTTCAATGCCCTCACTGACAGGGCACGCGCCTGCTCACAGGCTCAGACACACGTCAGCCACCCTGTCGGTTGGTCGCAGGTCTCTCAGGGACACACGCCTGCCCCGGGGTGGGGGTTCACACGCTCGGAGGACATGCCCCACGTCAGGCCTGTCTGCTGGGGTGTCCAGGGGTGAACGCAGTGCAGATTCGCAGCTGCCAGTCCTCCCTGAGGGTTACTCCAGCTTCCTGCGCCCCTTACTTCACCGGTCCCATGCTGGACTTGCCCCACAATCTAGGGATCACCGTAGGCCACCTTGTCTTGCCTTTTCAGAGTATCAGCGTCGTTCAAGGCACGGCTCCAGCCACAAGTGTCCGTAGCAAATATGCACGTGCAAACACACACAGGTGCACGGCGTGCGCTCCCACGCACACAGCCACGTCCAGGCACACGTGCGTGCACACGCACACACACACGCACACATACACACACACGGGCCTGGCCTGGGCCAATCCACAAGTCATGGATGCTTCGGCCACTGCCAGGAATGAGAGACTGAGGAGCACTGAGTGGGGTCGGAGGAGAGAGGGAGCTGGAAAAACCAAGGGACCTGGGCTCTTCCATCCTGGGCAAGGGCCTGCACCTAAGTGGGGAAGGAGGCCCACACCTCTTGGGCCCATGAGAGGTAGCAAGCACGTGTCAGAAGTCAGACCACACTGAGTTCAAGCCCCAGCCCTGCCTCGTGGTCCCGGCGAGGTGCTGTGCTAGGACGGGTCATTAACACTGGCAGGGGTGTAAGATCGGGCTGAAGAGTTGGCTTGGCTTGCTAAGGTCTGACAGCTGGTGAGTGGCAGAGCAAGGAGCACACGGAGCAGGCTGGCCCAGCAGTTGTGCTCTGCCCCGCACCACTCCGGGGGGCCACCTCTCAGCCATGAGCCGCTTTTTCAGGTGTAGTCCGGGGGCAGGTGCTCAGTAAGCAGAAGGGTCATTATTAGGGCTGTTTCTGCTCTTGAACCCTGTCAGAGGTGGCTCACTGGCTCTTGCTCGGGGCAGGACACAGGGTGGCTAAAGGGTCAGTTGCCTCATCCGGCTGGGGTCCCGGGGAGCCTGGGGGTCCTCCTCGGGAAGTGCCTTTGCTGCCTGAGACCCCCTGGGGATGAGGTCTCCTGGGGCAAGGGCAGCTCAAGGGTCACCACTCTCTGGGAAGGGGCAGCCCGGTTCACTGTGCCCCAGATCAATGCTCTGACCCAGGTCCTCACACCCCGCCATGGCTATGCTAGTTCCCCTCAAGGTGGCTCTGAGCAGCCCAAGCCCTTTGTCGTTCTGAAAGTGCATGACCAGGGATATGAGCCCCAGGCTCTCCCACCGAATCAGGTCGGATTGTTTTTGGTTGCAGGTAACCAACAGCCTGATGGACAGGTCAGAGCTTCCACAAACGCAGGCTTATTCACCTCACACAGCCAGAGGGCTGAACATGGTGGTTCCCGGGTTGGCCCAGCAGCTCAGGGACGTCAGGGAATGGGTTCAGCATCTCTGGGACTTGAATCCCAGGCTCTCTTCATGCTGTCCCCTCAACAACATGTCATTGTAGCCCATCAGGAGAAAGGACCAGTGAACCCTAATCCTGGTTACTAGACGACAGGGGCACTGGACCACCTTGGTACCCACAAAGGCCTGGGAAGAGGGCCTGGCTGATACAGGGAGATCGTGTGGCTCCCAGACGGCCCCATCCCCGGGCTCTAGGCCTGGCCTGGAGGAGCAGAGAAGGGAGGTGAGCTGCTCCATTCTCTCCCCACCCCAAGCCCACATTCCAGGACGCCTCTCAGAGCTGGGTCAGGCCAGCTCAGCTTGTTCCCATCCTCCCTGGGTGTGATGAACGCCAGGGCTGCTTACAGAGTCACAATCGCCAAATTAGGTTGCCAAAGGCATCCCAGGCCCAGCCTGGTAACACCTCCCCAGCTGAAAGGAGGCGCGTCTGGACCAAGCAAACGTCTTTATTCAGCTCTAACTGACGTTTCACAGACGTCTGTAACTCCGTCTGGAGGGACACAAAGCGCCCCCAAGCGCCCCCATGTCGGCCCAGGCAGCCTCTTTATGTCGCCCCTTTCATCTGGCAGTCAAAAGTGTCCGAGCTGCCTGGGCCGTCCTACCCCGTCCTGAGGCCAGGACAAAGGCGGGTGCTACACACAGAGGCCGCCTGGTGGGCCTTTACCTCCCGGAGTGCGATATGCTAATCCAGCCCCAGCCGGGACCCCTCCTGCATATCGATGGGCAGCAGCCAGCCTGGCTGGGGACTGGGAGAGTCCCGGCTCACCCAGAGAAGGGGGAGCCCGGCTGGTCAGGTCAGTGGGTCGGCCTGGACTCGGTTGGCTAAGGCGGAGGGGGAAGGGACCCTGGCACTCAGCAGAAGTTCTCAGCCGGGGATCCAGGGCCCCCAGGGAGAGGGACATGTGACCCCCTCCAATCACAGGCGAGTCTATGAACAGGTCCTTTTCTCTAGGGAGAGGGTCTATATCTTCCGTCAGATGTTCCTACAGGCAAGTCTTACTGCTGGGCTCATCCAACCTCCGATTTCACTGATGGAAAACTGAGGCCCAGAGAGCGGGCCCCCCCCACCTGCCCAATTTCACCAGTTAAGTTGGTGGTAGCACTTGGGTCTCTACTCCTGCCCAGAGAATCTCTCTGCCATCAGAGGCCGCACGCTTGTGAGCTTACACAAACAAGGCAGGGGACTGTAAGGAGACATTGCAGGTTCTAGGAGGAGGGGCCAGCAGGACAGGGGAGCGTGCCACAGTCCGCCAGGGCCGCTGCGGCTCAGCCACAGCCCAGCGTTGCCAGGTCCTCAAGAAAAGACTCAGATATTTTTTAAATATGAAATTTGCCACTTTAAAAGCAGATTCATATTTTAAAGCCTCTGGGAGGGTGGGGAGGGGTGGCCTACATGGCCCGTGGGCTGCTGGGTTTGAGACATTTGCTTTTGGCCTCACTGAGACCCCCAACCTCCATGACCAGGGCTGCAGGCAAGGGAGGCTTGATTGTGGCCGCCAGCCCAGATTCTCCCTATGCAGAGGCTCCCCCTTGCCCAGAAGTCAAGAGTGGGCTGCGATGCCGGCCTGGCATCCAGAAACCCACTCCAGCTGTCTTTGGTGCCCTGGAGCACGTCTGCAGCCGTAGCTCTGGGTGGCTTCTGCTCAGAGCTGTCAGCCTCAGGCTGAGATGCCCCATCTCCGGTGACTGCCATCCCTCGCCTTTCCCGGGCCCTGCTGTGTTCCTGGCTGGAGGCAGGAATGACAGGTTAATGGCAGTCTGTACTGGTCCCCACAGGGTGCCCTGACCTTCCCTCTGGGCTTGGCATGATCCCACAGAGCATCCTCCAGAGGGAGTGGGTGGGGAGGGAGACAGAGTAGGAGAGAGCCAGAGAGAGAGACAGCCAGAGAGAGAGAGAGAGAGAAGAGAGGAAAATAGAGGAGATGGGAAGGAAAGAGAGGGAATCAGGCAGATAGAGAGGGAGAGAAGAAGAGGGGGAAGTCAAACTGAGAGGTGGAGGAGAGGCCGTGGATGGGGATGGAGATAGAAGAAGGGAGATGGAGAGAGAAAGAGGAGAGCAAGACGACACAGGTAGAGAGAGCCTGACAGGTGGAAAGAGGAGAGGAGGCTGAACCGCAGGCAGGCCAGGCAGGCGCCTGCCCCAGGAGAGGAGGCAAGGAGGGGAGAGAAGGAGGGAGGTGGGAGGCGCTCACTCCAGGCACCCTCAGGCTCGGCAGACCCAGTCTCCCACCTGCCTTGGCAGGGCCATGTGGGCAGTTCTCAGAGTTCTGAGCAGAGAGCATCACGCCCTCTGTGCTGGGTCAGTGGCAGACTCCAGAACTGACCCACTGGGGGCTCGGAAAGGCAGGGAGACCCCAGGGAGGCCTTCCGAATGAACGGAACGGAGAGATTCATTCACCCTTCAAAGGAGTTTACATTTATTTTGGGAAGGATGAGACCCAAACTTCCAAGTTCTTTTTTTTTTTTTAAGGTTTTATTTATTTATTTGACACAGAGAGAGAGAGTATAAGCAGGGGGAGCTGACGTGGCAGGTGGAGGGAGAGGGAGAAGCAGGCTCCCCACTGAGCAGGGAGCCTGGTGGGGGACTCAATCCCAGGACTCTGGAATCATGACCTGAGCCGAAGGCAGATGCTTAACCAACTGAGCCACCCCGGTGCTCCCCCCAAATTTCCAAATTCTTAAAAATGTTCTTTTAAAAAGACTTATTCGCTTTTAAGATGATAAAGGAAAATATGTTAGCTGTGATGGCACAGGAGGGACCCAGTGAAAAGTAAGCTTTTGCCAGCAGCATCCCCAAGCACACTCCGGGGGACAGGATCTGAGTCCTCCAAGCAAAATTCACACGGGGTTGCCTCCTCTTTCCCACCCATGGCCTAAGGGATTGGGGCTACAGGCTGGCATTCGTGCCAGCTCTGCCTGCTGGACCCCGCATCGGCATCTCTCAGGAACATACGGGAGGTCCAGGTCCTTCGTGAAGCAGCTTTTTACAAGCACCCGCGTGTGTAAGTGCGTGAGTGTGCACATCATCCACCTTCCAGGGGTGGTTCCTGGTGTGTCCAAGGGTCAGCTAGGTGACCTGTCATTCAGTCAGTGGTAGCAGACAACCAGAGAGGCTAGAAGATGCCTCGGGCACTGGAGCTCTGCTTGTAACAACGGCCTTTGAGACATCTGACCTGGGGGTCTTGGTGCTCAGTGACACAAGCAGGGAAATTTCAGGGACAGAAGAGACGGTGTTAGGCCAACAGGGTGTGGTTTGAGGGGAAAGATGAGCAGATGGGCCAGACTCCTCCCTTTGTTTGTTCAGTGATTGATATCTTCTTCTATCGAGCGTTTACAGTGATATTTCTCTCGCACGCATTTAATTATGTGCATAAATGCTCAACGTTTGTAATTAAAAAAACCATAAAAATACATTTGAATATGTACTCTTCTCGTATACTACATATCAGTACAGCCATTAATGCGGGTATAGGACTGTTTAGAGCTGTGTATACCAAACCATGCATACGGGCTTGCTGGGCAATTGTGAAAGGCCCACCAGGGGTAACTCTGACGATACTGGATGTTTACCCTAAGTATTGACTCTAACCCCACGGAGAAAAGACTCTACCTAATCCCTCCTCTGTACCAAGCCCTCCATTATGCCCTGGAGGAGACAAAAACGAACGTTCTGTCCTTGTGGACATTGTATCCTATTGGGGTATGCCATCTAGGCACGTGATGAGTGTGCCCTGTGATGCGTGCTCGATGGGAGGTGTGCCCATGGTGAAATGGCATTCAGGAAGGTTCTATAGAGCATGGACACTGGAGAGAATTCTCAAAGGGGGAGTAGGAGTGGTTACAGCAATGGTTTCAGCCTTGCTCTGGAGGGCTGGGGGTTCAGGTTCTGGCCCCGCCACATACTAGCTGCGTGAATGAGTTCATACACGCCGAGTGCCTAGCACTGAGCCTGGAACCAACTACGTGCTTTGTCCTTGCTGCTATTAGTCTTTCGTCCTATCCTGTCTTGACCAGCTCCTGTGTCACTGGTCTTCGGCTTGCCTCCCTGTGGAGTCTGTGGTTATGGTGTTGGGGGCCTCCCTGCACCCCTGCCTCCCAGTCCCTGGCCCAATGGAGGTCAAATGGTAACCGCCCATTGAAGTATATTTGCTCTGGGAAGAATTTCTAGCTATCATCCCATACAGTGATAAACGTGGACCCTGGCCTTCTTTCCCTCTTGGTGGGGGGGGCAAGAGGTGCTAAGCTGTGGGAGATCTCTCTCCCTGCCACCAACTGCTAATGCCCTGCTGCACCCCATCCCCCACCAGCTTCCCACAGGGCAGATCCTAACAGCTCTGGATGGAAGAGGCGGGTGAGGGTGGGGGGATTGGGCAGCAGCCCTGGGAGCACAGATGGAGAGGGGGCTCCTTATATTCAGAGGGACACTGACAAGCCAGGTGGGTCCAGCAGGGAGCAGCCAGGGTGGACAGGGCCCCATAATCAGAGAAACAGGTGCCAGAGTGCCATGCCCAGGGGAAATGGGAGAGTCTGGGGAGGGGAGGGGAGCCCAGAGGGCCAGGGGAATGCAGCTGGTACAGGCTCCAAACAGGGTATGTTCCCAACATCCATGACGGCCCCTAAGCAACACATGCCCTGCCTGACCCTTCTGTGTGCCTACACCGCCCAGCTCAGAGCGACTAGAGCACGCACTGCAGAGTGCCCTGGCCAAGGGTCCCCATGACCATGCCCTCCCTGGGTCGTCTTAGTCTTCTGCAACCTCTACGCCTCATTTAGAACCAGGTGGACTGTTGGTTCCTGTTTGCTTCTTAAGGGAAGAACTGAACTCAGGGGTAGAGGTAGAGACAGAAGGGGTGGAGAGATCGGATAGAGCTGGGTTCCTCACCTATTAGCTGTGTGGCTTTGGGCAGGTCCCTTAGCTCCTCTGAGCCTCAGTTTCTTTGTTTGTGAAACTGGAAGCCCAGTGCCTACCTCCCCGGGGTTCAATGAGACACTGAGTGCAAGGTAGGTGCACAGTGGCTGGCGCCGGCCTAGACGCTCCGTGAACTGGTAAGAACTTTCTCTGAGTCTCCGCACATCTCCATCTGTGCATGCTGCAACTCTCTCCTTCAGGACCCCAGCTCTGACACCTCTTGGATCCCATGTAGCTCTCTAACTGCTCAAGACTCAGCCCGGCCCGCAAGGGACCAGAAACAGAGACAGAGCTGCCCCCCTTCATCCTGATGGAACCTGGAGGCCACCTCTTCTGGCCCCTCTGGAGTCCCTGCCTCCTTTGCCATCCTTCATTTTGACACGCCCAAAAGGACATCCCAGAGCACAACTCAAGCTGGAAGTTTCTGGAATTCATGAAAGAAGACCCGCACTGGTGGCGGAAGTGTTCCCAAGGCCTGGGTGCCTCACACCCCCAGGCCTGCCTGCTCCTTGGAGAAGGGTCCTGGTACCTCCTATTTTCCCAGCCAGGAGGCCTACGGGTTCCCACATTACCACATGAATGGGGCACAAGCCCCTGGTCCACTCGAGCAAACAATTTGGCTAGCAAATTGACATAATTATGAGAGACAGAGAGGGGAAAAAAGCGGCCCCCACCCCCGAGGCCCCCCAGCGGGTGGCTCCCGCCGAGCTCCTCCCTGGCTTTGTGGGCCGGGCGCTCAGGGCTGATTAGAAACCGTGTGGCCTTTTCAAGAGCCCTAAGTGATTGGCCCCCTTAATCTGATTACAATTTGCAGAGCCCCTCCAGCCGCCTCTGAAGGGCCTTTCTCAAGCACCCCGCTCGATGGTGCCGCACGCACACACACACACGCACACACACACACTTAGCACCCACTTGGGCCTGCTGGTGGGGTCTCTGCTCCTCTTTGTCATGCCTCACTTCCTCAATCAGGGACCTTGAGTGGCCCCAGTGGCTGCCCTCAGGCCCCAGTCCCCTCAAGGTACGCACGTCCTAAACTTCAGACGCACGCCAGGGGCCGGCACTGCCCTGAACACGCTGGGTCTCCTATTTTTATGGTCCCACACGGATACACCGCTCGGGCGGGCGAGGGGCACATGTGGACACCCCTTCCTTCCCCATCACCCCTCCTTCGTCAGACAGGACACTCTGAGCATCCAGTTCTGAGTTGCGTGACCCCATCAAGGGCTCTCTCCACAGCAGCTATATTTCTGGGGCTCCTCGGGCTGCAGCTCCCAGGGAATTAGGCCCGGCAGGCAGCCTGGGCACAGCCCAGGCACAGGCTGCTCCGACTACCCCCCCTGGGAACTCAGCCCTCCACAGCCACTTTGTAGCTCTTAATCCCTGAGGCTCAGCCACAATGGCTCCTTTTCCCATCCTCGTTTCTGGCTCTTGCAGGCCCAGCCTGGCCTCCCACCCCAAATGGAGCCCCCCCCCCCCAGGGGGGCAGCAGCTTAGGATGAGGGTGGGGTGGGGGGGCAAATCTGGGGCCAAGGCAGAAGGTGACAGAAGATGGGGCTCTGGCCTTGTTAGCAAACCACGCGTCGTCCCCCAGGAGGAGCAGGTTGGACCTGAGCTGGTAGCAAACATGACTTAGGGCCCTCCTGGGTGACCCCCTAGCCTGCTACACCCCCATACTCCAGGGCCCTTGGCCTGGAGGCCCTGAGAAGTGTTTTCTCCCCTTAGGAACCCCACTGTCTTCTCAGACTGTCCCGAAGCACTTCGTGTGGCTGGGCCAGAGAGCAGAGAAGCTGGAGTCCACGTTGAGATATTGGAATCAATGGGACCTGGGCCCCAGTCTCACCCTAACACCATCTTTAATAACCTGTGACCTTGGAAGGGTTACTTATCGTCTCTGGGCCTCAGTCTCCCCACCTGTGAGATGGGTGTGATAGAAGCTTTCTGTCAGGGTGGCTGAGAGGTTAAAGAGCAGAGGGCGCTTCAGGCACTCAGCAGGGCGCCGGGCAAACAATTGGCACCAGTCTGTGGCTGCTGTCATCATTTGTGTCAAGACCAGGAGGAAACCCGGGGTGCAAACACAGATGGGGGAACAGTCTCTGTGCTCTGTGCACCCCTGCAGCCCTGCTGGAAACGCCAGGCTCTGCAGTGCGGGTGCGGTGGGGGGAGCTTAGGACAAGCCTCGCAGGTGCCAACAATTTTTAGATCTCGTCCCCATCACAAGATGAGACGCAGAGCGAATCTGGGCAGCAGGGGTCCAGACCCAGGACTCTCCCTCCACAGGGCCCCGGGCACGGGCCCCCAGGACAGCCTCAACAGTGCCCTGAGGCGACGACCAACCCCTGCCTCGATGCCCTCCCCGTACAGCCCCCAGGACCCGGGTCAGGTAATGGAGGGGGACGGATCCCGCCCCGGCCCCTCAGAGCCCGGTGCTGCGCGGGGTCTAACCCCGTTAGCGGACAGCGGGCGGGCTCCGCGGGCAGGCTCGGGGAGGGTCTCCCCCGGCGCGCCCGCGCCCCCGCCCCCATGGACAGGCCCCTCCCAGGGGCTCGTGGGCGTGCCGCTGGGCGGGGCCGCCGGGCCGGGGGCTGGCGGCTGGGGCTCGGATCCGCGGAAATCAAAGCCGCCGCTCCCCTCCTCGCCACGCCGCACCCCTGCCGCGCCGCCGCGCACCTCCTCCTTTGTCACAATGTTTTTCAATCCGGTGAAGCAAACTGTCCAATTAGAGCCGGGGCCTCCAGCTTCCATCTTTGCCGACGTTTAATTAACATGCTCCTCTTGGCAGCTGCTGACAAGTTCCAGAAACAGGTTGTAAAGGGTTTTTGTCTTTACCCAGCATGGAAAATGAGGGGTGTTACATCGCGGGAACATGAATAGGTTGCATTTCAGCTCCCTCCTCCCCTCCTTCTCCTCCCCCCTCCTCTGGCACGGAGAATGAAGGCCTGAGTGTGTATGTATGTGTGAATTGTGAGGGGGGCGGGGAGGGCGGATTTGGAGGCAGGAGAGACCTTCTCCTCCCTCTCCCCTCACCCCTTCTTCCCTGGAGTCTTCGCTCCACAAAGGATCTGGATTTTTCTTCTTATTTGCCAGCTGGCAGACTTTTGCCTCACGTCTCTTTTAGCCATGCCAAATCTCGCCATGTTAATTCCCATCTCTGGGTGTCTGCACTTTCTGTCCCTATGCCATCGTTCTGGTAAACTCCTATTCAGCCTCCAAAACCCTGCTCCAGTGACCTGCTCTGGGAAGCCTCCCGGGCATTGGATGGCTGTCAGAGTTCAGGGTGGATCCCTGGTGTCAGGCCAGTCCTCAGCTAGACTGTGAGCTCCCTAAGGGTAGGAAGTGTGTGTTAGTCTGCCCAGGGTGGTGGCTGGCCACAGGAAGTGGGGAGAGCTAAACTGCTGAAACCTTCCCCCCCAATAGGGAGGAAAAGCTGGCTTGGCAGGGAGGAAGGAGGGAAGGGTTGGGATTGGGGGATTGGCTCAAAGGAGCCTTCCCTCCTATTCTCCCACCCTTCCCGAATGCCCTTGAACGGGCGTGAGATCACATGAAGAGCACGGTAAACATGGCAGTTTTCACCATGGGTGTGTTTCTGGGATGGCTGATGTGAAGTCAGGAAGGGCCTTGGAGAGAGGCCTCAGCCCATAAGCTGAGCCTGGCAGGGGGCCCCACGCTGGGGCAGCCTCCAGCACCCCAGATTCTTCCTCTTCAGCCTGGGATGATTTCCCTTGCATTGTGGGTGGCAGGTTGGTGTGGGAGGTCAGGACTGGGGCAGGAGGCCAGGTCTCTCAGGTCCTTTTCTCGCTCAGATTGGCCCTATTGGAGCATTCACACCCATTCTACAAAGAACACCAAGAACGTTTATTCACGGAGGCCACCATCTGCATGGCACAGAGTGGTCTGGGGGACACAGGGAGCAAGGGAGGTGCTGGCCAAGGGGCAGGCAGGGAGTGGAGGAGCCCAGCAGTTGGTGGCTGGCAGCTGAGTTGTCTCCTAGGAGGGCTCAGGTCCACTGCCAGCTCCCAGCCCCACTCCTGCCTGCTTTTCCCAGGATGTGGCCACCAAGACCCCTGGAGGCAGGCCTCCTGCAGCCAGAGCCTGGCTTGGACGCCCACTTTGTCTATAGCTCTTCCTTCTCCATTCTCAGGCAGGCCCCCTGGGATAAAGGGGAAGGGAAGTGAGGCACCCTGGGCCAGGCCAGCAGGTGGGGTGCTGCTCGCCTTGCTCTTGTGCTCCCAGCTTGATCAGCACCACTCCTTTGAGAGCGCTGGGACAGTCTGTGGAGCCTGCAGGGAGAAAGCCAAGAGCAGCAGGCCACTGTGGGGTCCTGCTATAGCCCCTCAGGCACCTTTACCTTTTCCAGAAAGGGTAGGCGTCAGAGACAAGTGTTTATAGCCCCGCTCTTCTCTATCCTTAAACCCCAAATCCTCTCCTGCCACATCACTCGGTCTTTGCCCCAGACACAGCTCTTTCCAAGCTCTGGCCTCTAAGGGGATCAAACAGCACTACTGAGTGCAATGGTAATGACCTGCAAGGATCCCAAGCCCACCACTTGCACTATGTGGCCTCAAAGAGCCTGAACTTCTCTGAGCTTAATTCTCTCATCTATTAGAAAGAGAGAAGTTGTTGCACCTGTCGTGTCGAGCTCTCTGGAGGGTGAGATGCAAAAGGCAGGGCTTGGTGCATTCCACAGAGGAGCAAGCAAAGGTGAGCTGATGGGAAGAGGGAGACAGAGAGAAGAAAGGAAGAACTAGCCTGAGCTGATTGACTGAATAGAGCCAGACCTGTCATTTCCACTTTTATGAATGAGGAAATTGAGGCTTCGTCGCTGGGTGAGGGGATCCTCAAAGTCACAACCAGTAAGCAGCAAAGCCAAGTGTGTAGTCCGGCTTGCTAGCAGTCTGACTCTGAGGCCATCAACCCCTGCGTGCCCACTCCAATCCAGGCAGGAGCGGTGGAAGCTTACATCCTCATTTCTTGATGCTTTTTTTTTTTTTTTTTTGCCCCTTTGTTGGTGGCATCCAGTTCCCAGAGCTGGGCCCCCATGGGGAGAACCTGCCCGTGCTCACCTGCTTCTCACCTGCCCTGGGAGTTTAAGGTTCTGACGGCTTGAGGGTAGAGTCCTCAGGATGCAAGACCGTGCTCTTTGGCTCCTCAGGCATCTGCAGAAAGAGGAGTGCAGCTCCAAGGGCCTTGTCCCAGGCCAGGCTGGTGTCCCTGGTAGGACTAGAACAGCCTGGGCAAGTCTGGAGCAGCGTATGGCGTGTGGCGGGCGCCACCTTGTGATCACTGTGCAGAGCGCACTCCAAGAAGCAGGGCCGTCCTTCACAGGTATCACGCCCTCTACATCAGGTTAGCCACTGTCCAGGGTGCTGGGGCACTGCAAGGACGACGCAGCGTCCTTGCCCCACTTAGAGCAATGGGAAAGCGTTCAGGTGACGCGCACTCTGACAATATGAGCTGCAAATGCACACGAGAGGCTGATAACCCGCCTGGAGGGGTGGAATTCCCGTTGTGCTGAATGAACCCACCTTTGAAGGATGAGTAGCCGTGTGCCAGGGAGAGGCAGCATGGCAAGCTCCCTGAACAGCAGGCAGGTCCAAAAGTAAGGTGGGGTGAGATATAGGGGAGGCCGGAAGCAGATAGCTGGAGTGGGGGCGGGGTGGATCAGCCTTGCCTTGGCTTCAAGGCTTTCATTTGATCTTAAAGACAGCCTCACCTGGGGTCCTGGGGAACATCTGTCTCATCCCATCCTCTGGAAAGCCACCTCATCTCCCAGGTAAACCACCCAGAGGCCAGGGGCTGAGGGGACGGCCTGATGGTGGCTCACTTCCACTGACACAAAATTAGATCTCAAAACCAAGCACTGCTGAAGGGTTTTCAGCAGACAGAAGGTGTGAACTTAGAATAAATTATAAAGATCAAAACAGAACCAAGAATGAACTTCTATGTATGGGAATTGATAAGATTTTTTAGTTTATCTCATTAGTGGTAAATCCATGTGATTTCTAATTGTGGTGTCTAAAATAGTTTAAGTTCTGACTGTAAATATGGAATGAAAATAATGCTGCTAAAAAAAGTTTATTAAGAATGTTATAACACAGATTACTTTGAGAGAGAGAGAGAGAGAGAGAGAGAGATATGAAGAGCAGGACCCAAACTGGGCATATAATCTCTGCTAAGAAAAATCTAGGCGGATTAAAAAAAAAAAAAAAAAGACTGGAGGGACATATACCCAAAATATTAGCCGTGCTTGAATTAGGATGATGGGGTTTCTTTCTATTTTTCTCTATTTCCAGATTTCTCTTAATGGGCTTCTATTCGTTTTACAATAAAAAGACAGTTTAAAGAGAATGAACTCAAAAGCGTTGTTAGTTATTTCCATGAAATTGGCTTACAGTGGATATCCATGAAAATTACCCAGGAAACTTTCTTTTTTTAACTTTTTTTTTTTAATTTGACAGACAGAGACAGCGAGAGAGGGAACACAAGCAAGGGGAGTGTGAGAGGGAGAAGCAGGCTTCCCGCTGAGCAGGGAGCCCGATGCAGGGCTCGATCCCAGGACCCTGGGATCATGACCTGAGCCGAAGGCAGACGCTTAATGGCTGAGCCACCCAGGCGTCCCCCGGAAAACTTTCTGGTGTGGTTTTAAAAATACAGAGCCAAATGAAAGGCAGTGATGGGCAGGTCCGTATCATAGGGGCCACACACAGAGCTTAGGTCCTGCCCTCTGTCATGAGGGGAAATGCAGGTAGTTGTCATCCCCACCATCTAATGCAGGTAAACACCTGCAACAAGGACTCGTCGGGAGGGAGGCCTGCCTGAAGTCACAGAAAGCCCAAATTGTGGCATGTTTTTAAAGAAACGGAGTTCTGGGACATCCTACTACTTTCAGCTTCTTGAACAATGTTTCTCAAGTTTGGTTTCTGTACTGCTACTTCTCTGGATGCTGAAAGCAATGGAATGTCACTCAGTTTTCTGGACCAGAATCAGCTGGGAACTTGTTCCCATGAGGAGGCCCTACTCAACTACAGTTCTGGGCTGGCACCTGGGAAGCTGCATTTTTACAAGGTCTCCAGGTGGTTCTTATGGAGTCTGAAGCTGAACACCACACTGGTTCTTAATCTGGGCTACATATTGGATTTCCCTGGGGAGGAGGGAGGGAGGGAAGGAAGGAAAAAAGGAAAGGAGGGAGGGAGGAAGAAAGGAAGGGAGGGAGGAAGGAGAAAAAAAAAACAAACAACAACCCCAAAACTCAATGTCCAGGCCCTAATCTTGGGGCTGAGGCCTAGGCTTGGAGCATCTTTAAGGTGATTTCAGTGCACGTGGAAGGGCCGTAGTTCTCAGAGGCGGGTGTGTTTTTCATCAGAATCGTGTGGAGGACTTGTTCAAACACAGTGCTAGGGCCCGCCCCTGAATTTTGGATGCAGGAGACCTGGGTGGGACTCAAGAATTTGTATTCCTAACACGTTCCCAGGTGCTGTGACTGGGGCACACAGGGGACCACACTTTGGGAATGACTGCTCTAGAATAATGCCTTCAGCCCCCAGGAGACACACGGCCTCTGGATGGAGGAGCAGGCTGCTGCAGCCTCTGTCCCCAACCCTCAGCTTCCAGTCCCGCAGGCCCCAGTTCGGCTGATGTGGGCAGGGTCTGTGGAGAAGGGATGCAACTCCCTTTGTGCAGGGAAACAAGTCCATGGAACTTACCTCCCAGTAGACTGCATCCTCAAAGCAGTTCTCGTCAGCGGGTTGTCCCCAGAATGGCAATTTCAAAATAATCCCTAAAGAAAGTTGGGGCTCACACGAGGTCAGGAACCACTTCTTCTCAGCCTACCCAGCCCTCCCCCTTAGCTGGGAAGCACACCCCCCCACACACAATCCAGTCCCACAGCCACAAGTGCACAGGATTCCTGGGGGCTCCAGGTTGACCTCTGGTATGTGCTTTTGGGTCCCCCACCCACAGCGGTCCCACCTTCTCTGGCGCAGCCACTTCCACTCACCCACGATGATGCCGCCCACCAGGGCCATGGCCAGGGACACAAAAAGACCAGCAGCCTGAAACTTGCCCTGCATGCTTGCGTTCCAGTTAGTCTTGAAACCATCAAAGCCAAAGGCAAGGGCAAGCCTGGGGTGGAGATCAGGGGAAGGTCAGGGCTCTGCAGAGAGGCCAAGAAACCACATGCCATCGCCCCACAAACGTGAGTGGGCACCGAGGCTCTGAGCCTTCCCCTGTGCAGTGGACAGATCACATCGTCTCTAAGGCTCTTGAGGAAGGACAGAGGTTGGGGAGAGAGGCCCATGGACAGTGGTTCAGATTGGGGAAGGCTAGGGATAGAGACGGTATGCTGGACCCCAGAGGAATAGTAGGAAGAAGGAATGGAGAAGGAAGGAGGGATTTCAGCTCCCCAACCCCTCCTCCATACTTACCCTTTTACTCCATACACATCAGCATTGGCGCAGGACGCCGTCACAGCACCCACGATGGCGCCGATGATGCCGGGCATGCCATGCAGGTTGTGAATGCCACATGTGTCCTGGATCCGCAGCCGGGCCTCCAGGAATGGCTGGATAGGGGGCACGGGTGTTACTCAGGCCCTGAGCTGTGGCAGGGGCGTGGGGAGGCCAGAATTTTGGAGGCCCCAAATACACGGAAAACCAGGATCCTCCAGCCCCCAGCCCCTTCCCTAGGGACCCCCCTCCTGTCAGGAACACAGAGACCCCCCGGATTCTCCAGCCCTCAGTCCCTGGCCTGGGGTCCTCACCGTCAGGTACACAAAACCCAGGGTGGAGACAATGCCACAGATGAAGCCAACGATGAGGGAGCCGTAAGGCATGAGCATCATTTCAGCGGCCGTTCCCACGGCCACCCCTCCTGCGAGCGTGGCGTTCTGGATGTGCACCTGGGTAGGGCGGGCGGGGCGGGCCGGAGCTCAGTCCTCTCCCAGAGTCCGCATCAGGACGCCGTGTGTGGGGGCTGCTGGCGCTGGGAGGCAGAGATGACTCCCAGGGCATCTCGTAAGCCCGCAGACCGCAGAGGGCCCCAACCCGGGCTCCACTCCCGCGCTCTCTGCACATGGGCACCCACACCCGGGCCACCAGGCTGGCCACTGTCCGCCGGCACAAATCGGCATACTTGTGTCGGGCCGGGTGAGCCCTCTTGGCAGGTCTGCACGTTCCCTGTAGCTCTGTGTGCGCCAGTGCGCATGTCTCATGGGCGCTACACGCACGTCTGCTGACGTCAGGCACCTGTGGGGCCCGACGCATGCGCAAACACCCATGCCGGCGTCTGTGGGCCCGCTACAGCACGAGCAGACCGGCTCTGAGGGCCGACCTGCGCCCGGTACGGTGCTGCCCGCTGCAGGGAGGACTTCAGTCCATCTCCACAGCAAACCCAGGAGGTAAGGACAGTTATTTTTGGATGTTTGCAGAGGAGGAAATTGAGGTGCAGGGAGACCACACAGTGAGCAAGAGGCAGGAAGGTATCTTGATCCGGGTCTGTGTGGAGCCAGAGCCCCTGACCTTGATCCTGTTCTGTGTCCTGGTCTGCCTGGGGGTGTTGGGCGCACACAGGCGTGGCCGCGTCAGTGTCTGATTCTCTTCCCCCTGATGCGTGCGTCCCTACCTCTCCGTGTGGTGAGTGTCCAGTGAACCCAGGGGCTCCTGGCGGTGTCCTAGCACACATACGCCCGTGTCAAGAAGCTAGTATCAGAGTAGTAAATAGAGAGGCGGTCTTCTTTTTATAGAAAAATCGACCAACACCTATGGGGTTTGGCCCCTCCCCACTAACGACAGGACAGAGTGTCCCAATGGTGTGAGAGGAAGGACGCTGTGAAACCGTAACCTCCACACAAACCTCCCCAGGGGAGTGGACAGGCACCAAAGGGGTTCCCTGTCTGAGTGTGTGGGACCGGGCAGGTGGAGGCAGCTTTTGGAAAGCTGAGGGCCAGTGTTTGGAGGATCAGAAGCCTGGCAGAGGGGAAGTGCCCCTGGCAACCTTACTGGGGCAGGGTTCTGATGGGGTACAGAACCCAGAAAAGCTGTCAGCACCCCAGGCTGGGAGGAGGAGAATGAGGAAGACGAGCCACTCATGCAGAGCAGCCAGTGTAACAGAATCTGGGAATCTGCTTCTGGGCTCTGATGAAAACCAGCTGTGGAATCTGAACAAATCATTTCTCCCCAAGACTCAGTTTTTTCATCTGTAGGATGGATGCGATAATCCTGATGCTGCCTGCTTCACAGAGTCGTTGGCAGGGCATGGTGATCATTGCCCACCGGGCACAGGCAGTCATAGTCACACCTCACCCTAGGGTTCCCCAGCTCTCCCCCTTCCCCCCGCCTCCGGCTGCTCACCATGTCCAGCTTGCCCTTCTTGTGCAAGGCGCTGGATAGTGCCACCGAGGTGAGCACGCAGGCTGCCAAGGAGCAGTAGGTGTTGATGGCAGCTCGGTGCTGGGCGTCTCCATGGTTGGACACAGCTGAATTGAAGCTGGGCCAGTACATCCACAGGAAGAGGGTGCCTGGCCAGATCAGACAGGACCGGTGGGCCCGAGAGAAGAGGTGTTAGATGGGCCCTACAGAGCTTAGGCAGACATCCTGTCCTTTAGTTCCAGAGATATCATATGACTCACACGCCCCAGCAGTTTCCCACCCCTGCAGCTTTACTCATGTCAGGGGCTCTTCCCAGAACATCCTTCCTGCCTTACTTACTACCTAACTTCCACTTAGCCTTCCACTGTGCTCCAAGAAGTCTACCCCAGCCCCATAACTGGGCTAAATGCCTCCCACCTTGCTCCCATAGCACCACGAGGGAGAATCTTTCCCCCTACTCTGGTTAGATTATCTGGTAACATTGCCATCTCTTCCACCACACTGTGAGGAGCTCCTTGAAGGCAGGGCTGGGTTTTAGGATACCAGAGTGGGTGGTTGATGTGTATTCTCTGAAATGAATGGACACAGGAAGTAGGAATTCACACCTTGCCTAGCCCAGGGGATGGACTGACCAGTTTCTGGTTACACTTCATTTGCCTTGGGACTTCCTAGGGAATACAGGATGAGTGACCAACTTCTTCCATCCCCATGGGAAAAAGGGACAAACATGTGGGATGCTGGAGGTGTTTACAGGCAACCCCCCTCTGCCTTTTCCCCAAAGGAAACTGCCTGCCACCCACCAGACCACATGGGGATCAGATGTAATTATGGCGGCCTAAATTCCTCTTGGAGACCTTCACCCATTATGGTGGTTCTCACTCCTCATGGTGGTCCTCACCCATCATAGAGGCCCTCACCCATCATGGCAGCCCTGAGTCATCATGATGGCCCGTATCCATCATGGCCGTCTTCACCCACCACGGTGGCCCTCAGTCATTATAGCAGGTCTCACCAATCATGGCAAAGAGGTCCGAGTGGTAGACAGCGCTCTGCCTCTCCTTGCTCTGATGTAGGCTGGGTCGGTAAAGGATCCAGGTCACTGTGAGCCCAAAGTAGGCGCCAAATGTGTGGATGGTCATAGAGCCCCCTGCGTCCTTCACCTGGGGTATAGGGATCTGTCAGGCTCTGATACCTTCTCTCCCTCCCATCTATTAGCACTTTCCTTCCCCACCCCTGTGAAACACACATACACACACACACACACACACGCACACACACACACAGAGCTCCATCTGTCGCTGATTCCACAAGCTGCAGGATGGAACCCAGGGCCCCCACAGACCAATCAGTTGGGAAGGTGAGAAAGAGGGGATCCCAGACCACAAGCTGTGAGCCTGTCAGCAAAATGCCAGGGCATCCTCACCCAGCAGATGGGGTTGTGCCCAGATGGGGAAACCCGGGCTTGGAGAGGACCTTGCTCAGTCACACAAAAGGGAAGATGTGAAGCAGAGCTAGAACCCAGGGCCACCCCCTACCTAGTTTATAACCCACTAGCTTCTACCGTATCTTAATTCTTGGGAGCCCTTCCCTTCCCTCTGGGCCTCCCCTCTCCACATTTCTCCCTCCACAGCCACTCCTGGCCCAACACCACTCCGTCTAAACTGCCACTCCTCATCTCCCCGGCATCCTGCCACACTCCTTGCCTGACAACCTCACAGCTGACCTCCCACCCCACCCCCACCCTCCTCTCCCCTGTTTCCCACAGTCAGAGCAGGCAGATTGGTTTCTTCCTCTTCTGTCCCTTTCTTCCCTACCCCACTCTGTGCCTCAAGTTCCTCCTTCACAAAGCGGGGGAGACCAGGGTGCCTTACTTAACAGGGCTGTCTCGAGGGTGACACTAGACAACTCGCGTACAGCGCCTGGCAAGCGCCTGGCACCCCCACAGGCGCTTGGTTGACTTAGCCTTCCTCCCCGTGCCCCCACCTCCCCTCTCTTCAGCTTCCTCTTCCTCCCCACTCAGAACCAATCTCGGGGGAAATTTCAGTCAGAATCACAGACTTGCTCCTTCACTGTAGACGGGGAATTCCAGCCAGAGAGGTGTGCTGTCCAAGGTCACAGGGCTAGTTCTTTGTTGACAGAGCTGGGCTTCCTGGTTCCCAGCCTGGCCGGTGCCTCTGTGAGCTTTGGGAACTGGGCTGAGCCCCTTAACCTCTGAGCCTCAACTGTCTCTTCTGTAAAGTGGGGTTAATAATTGCGCCTATCTCAGAGATGAGGATGAATGAGATAAGCCATGTGAAGCATTCAGAGCAGGCTCCGGCGAAGGGTAAGTGCTCTTTAAATGTCAGCAGTGATTGTTGTATTTTGACTTGGTACAGAGACAGGCCCAAAGGCTGTCATGAAATTCAAGAATTTCTGTAGCAGGTTGGGAGTATTTTTGAGGGCCTCTTAACTCCCACCCAAGATACTACATTCTCAGGCTATTTCAGATCACGCCATTGGCCCCACTACCTTCTTTCTTCTCCACACTTCCCACCCCAGCCAATTCCCAAGCCCATTGTACTCATCTCCTTTATATCACCTTATCCTTGTACTAGATCAGTCCCAGTCCCATTATCTCTCACCAGGGCAACAAGGACAGCCTCCTAACTGGGCTCCTCGCTTCCAGCTGTTCCCCTCACCACAGCCAAAGCCGCGTTTCCATTCCATGTGTCTGACTGTGCCACTCCCCTGTCTAAAATCCTCCAAGGCTCCCCACTGCCCTCATGACAAAAGTTGAGATTACTTAATGCCATCTCCTGGAGTCTTGATGATCCATGCTCCCCTCCATTACCCTTTAACCCCACCCCCCACCCCAGCACACCCTCTTCCACCTAGGTGGAGTCACCGGAGACCTCTCATTGTAGGCCTCCCTCAAGGCCTATGCACTCACTGTTCCCTCTGCCTCACTCCTTCTCCTGGTTATTTCCTACTTGACTTCTAGCTTTGACATCTCTTCCTCCAGGAAGCCTCCCTGACCTGTCCTGCTGGTCCCTTTAGGCCACCGAGCTCTTGACCCCACTCCTCATGATACTGCATGGTTACTGTCTGTTTACTTCCTGGTTCCCTCTCTAGATTGTGAGCTCCTTGGGGTCTAAGCAAGAGGCCTGCGCACCTCTGTATGGCAGTGCCTGGAGCATTGCCCAACGTGCAGTCAGACTCCAAAATGCATTTACTCGACAAATATTTGTTGAGCACTGATTAGGCATTGAACTGGGTACTGGGGATAGAGATGGGTGCAGACACATCAGGTTTATCAGAGAAGGAGAAATGTAAAGAGACCATAAACCAAGTCAATGTGAGAGATAATGACTAGGGGTGGGGGGAGCAGTAAGATAGAGGGCAACACTGTGGGGTTGGGGAGAATCTGGGAGGGCCTTTCTGAAGAGGTGGTATTCCAGCTGAGACCTCAGTAATGAAAATGACTGAGGGATAAGCATTCCAGACAAAGGGACTAGCAAGTGCAAAGGCCCTGAGGTGGGACCAAGCTTGATGTGTTGAGGAGTAGACAGCAGGGTGTGGCCAAAGCAAGGAAAGATGGGGAGAGAGTAGGTTATAAGCTTGGAGAGAAAGGCTGGAGCAGAACATGTGGGGTTTTATAACAAATTTGGATTTTACTTGAAGTGAAAATTTAAAAACCACTGGAGGGTTTTAATCAGGGGGATGGTTTTACACACATTATTAGCAGGTTTCCATGGCTGCTGGTGGAGATTGGCCTGAGGCAGTGAGTGGGGCAAGGATGAAGATAAGGAGATGAGTTAGGAGGAAGAGAAATGGTGGCTTGGGCTAATCTGGTGGCTGAAGAAAATGACAAAATGAATGACCGAATGTAGTGTGACCTAAAAGAAAAAACAAAACAAAAAAAAAAAAAAAAAAACTCTACCCCTTGTGGGAGGCAGGAGTGTTCCAGGCAGAGTCCAAATGTAGAGGAGTTGGGGGCTAAAAAGTGGATGAAGTCCCTGAATGACCTTCACCCCTGCAAAGGTACCAAAGAGGTATCTGAGCTAGAGTCAGAGGTCTAAGGTGCCCCTTACTTGGGCCATTGAATCGGCCAACTGCAAGGAGTGTCATTCCTGCCATAGCCCATGTGAATGTCATCTCTGGAGTTGTGCAAGGCACAGCCTATGCAGCTGTACATGTCTACCATAGCCATTCCCCTAGGATCCTTCCTTACAGATGTGCCCCCTCAATACACTGGGTCCTTTTCTTGGCAGAGCAACCTGGGAATGAGGTGTGCGTGTGCAAGAGTGTGTGCAGGAACACCCACTCTTTCCATTCGATATGCAAGAAAGAGAAAGGAAGGAGAAAACCACCATATGAGGAACCCCTGCTCTGGCCAGGTGCTGGACTGATTTGCTAGGTAGACCACCATCCCTGCCCAATAAATGTCATTACTCTCCCTTTAGAGATGAGGAAACTGAGGTTCAGAAGGTTAAGTGACTGGCCAAGGTTGCATTGAATCCAGCTGGCATGCCTCCCCAGCCCTCCTTTCTCTCCTTCCCTGCTGTCACCCGAAGTGCCCTCCTCTACCTCTACCCCCACTCCAAGCCCTGCTCACCTCTAGCAGGCTGAGGAGGATGTACTCATTCACCGAAAAGAGGGTCACTTGGAAGAGAGTCATGATGAGTAGCTGGACAGGGCTGACTTTGCCCAGAACTGCCCCGAAGGCCACACAGACAGAGCCCACGCAGAAGTCCGCATTGATGAGGCTGTGGGGAGACAGATCAGGGGAGGGCCTGAGGAAACAGCGAAAAGTGGCACTCCAAGCCCCAGGTTTGAATCTGGATGTTGGTCATCTGTGAGTTTGGCCTCGCAGCTTAACCTTTCTGAGCCTCAGTTTCATGGTGTGGACATGAGTACATAACATCTTAAAGCTACTCTAGGAATGAAAAGAAATAACACGTGAAAGGGCCAGCACAGCAATGGCAGGTACCAGATGCTAGACCCTTCCTCTGTGGCTCCCATCCCAGCGCCCCCTCCTTGCAGACAGCTCTTGTTCAAGGCACCCAAGTCGTCTGGCTGCTGTTGTGGAACATGCCCCATATTTGGGGACTTGCTCTGCCCTCCATCCTCTACCTGCCCTTCCAGAACCTCCCCTGACTGCTTCCTCTTTCAGGAAGCCTTCCTGGATTCCTCCATGCAGATGTGGTCTCTGCCTCCAGACCCTTATCTCTCACTCTGCACATGCCTCTCTTGCTGGCTACCAGGGCCCCGCTTGGGTTTGAGCTCTCATGACTTCCTCTTCACCTTACCCCGGAGAGAGGATTTGTGTCCAGGGAAGAAAGAGAGGCCTTCCTGCAGGAGGTAGGGAGCTGGGGGCTGGTAGAAGATGGCAGGAAGGCCAAAAGAGAGAAGAGAGGCTGAGGAACACCTAAGTTCTTCTTAAATAGGGACCCTGAAAGCCTGGCCAGCCAGTAGAGGGCTGATGGAGAGGCAGACAGCCAGGTGGATGTCGTGCAGCCAAAGGAGACCCTGGTTCCAGCCACATGCCTGCCTAACCCAGGCCTTCCTGTGCTCATCCGGCAGCAAAGCTGTCCTGGATTCCAAGGCAGAGTCATGAGAGTTGTTAATGGTGGCGGGGTGTGGATATAGGGACAGTAGAGACTACTTCCTCAAGCCATTCACATCTAGAGGAAGTGCCCCTGCGCCATGGTCAGGTGTGTGTGTGAGAATCAGGAGGGGAGTAAGAAGCCAGCTGACTGTAGGACCAGGGTGTGGAATGGGGGCTGTTCTGTCAGGGTCCCTCTCAAGATGAGGATGTTCATTGGAACCTTTGCTTCCCTAGGAGCCTTGTTCACTGCTATGTCCCCAGGGCCTCACACAGGGCCTTGCTGAAGGAATCATGGCAGTCACTAAGTGCCAGGCACTGAAATACCTGCTAGGTACTGCATATTCCCTCCTATACCACACCCAAACCCGAGGGGACAAGTGCTACTACTAGCCACATCATAGGGATGGAACAGGGAGGCTTAGAGAGGCCAAGTTATTTGCTCATGTTCCCATAACCGTAGCCAGATGACCCATCTGACAGAGGTGACCATGGGGAAGGAGTGAGAGGGAGAGCAGAAAAGCCCACACCCTGGGCCATCAGCTCCCGGGAGATGGAGGTTTGCATATCACATCTCCGGGGGGCCCACGGAGGCTCAGGCACAGCCTGTACAGGGCATCACCCTGCAGTGACAGCTGGGACCTGGAGGACTCGTCAGCAGGGACAGGACAGAAGCCAGGAGGAGGGTCTGGGGACAACACGATCATCCAGCCCTGAGTGCCAGAATCGGCTCCAGCTCAGGTGCTGAAAATCAATTCCCTGAAAGCCAATTTGCCAAAAACTAATTTGTCAAGTGACCAACTTGCCAAATAACCAGTTCACCAAAACCCTGCCAACTCACAAAGTTTATGATAATTACCTTTGAAGATTTTAAAAAGTTTTATACTTTAGTTTTTTCATCTAGCCATAGCTCTTTTGCAGGGGTGGCCAATTAAATATATCACAGGTGTTTTCATACTTTGGGTCTACAGCTTTGGGAGTGAGACTTTCTTGTGTATTTTGAACTGCATGGTGATATGTGTGACAACGATTTTATGTGCGAAAGACTGACTTATTGATTCCAACGCATTTTCTATCTAGTCAACTATTTTTCCAGTTTCTCTTAAGTCATGGCTTCACTGACTGGCTTGAGTGAATTAATATCTTGCAATTATTTGGCATATGTTTTAAATTTCAGACACCTGGCCTATGATCCCCGGTTGATGCCCTCTATGTGACGTGGTTTGATGGCAAATTGCCTCTAAACTCTTTCTGTGGACTTGGTCTTCCAAGCAGGCTAATGAGTGGTCATTGCATACCTGCCCCTCGCCCTCGGGGCCCCGCCCCCGCCCTCCAGGACCCGCCCAGGACCCGCCCCCACTCGCCGCTGGGCCCGCCCCGCACTCACTTTTCCACGCCCACGTGAATGTAGCCTTGGTAGTAGGAGTGGAACCAGCCCTGCATGAGCAGCGCCCACTGGATGCCGAAGGCCGCCAGCAGGAAGTTGAAGCCCACAGAGCTGTAACCGTAGCGCTGCAGGAAAGTCATGAGGAAGCCGAAGCCCACGAAGATCATCACGTGCACATCCTGGAAGCCTGCGGGGAGAGCGCAGCCCGGGGTCTCGGTGGCCTGGCCCGCTCTAGCCCTGTGGCTGGGCCAGGGCCTCCTGCCAGGCACAGGGCCTGGTGTCTTCCGGGCCGCTGGGCCCTCAGGTAGCCTCCTGAGCCCCCTCCTCCCATCTCTGCAGCTGGATCCTGGGACTAGGTGCAGTAATGAATGGTTTTGCTGACGGTAGAACAGCCACCACCCCCATCTTGTCTTAAGAACCTCTGGAGGGGGCTGGGCTGGAGGGACCGAGGTGAGCCTCCGCTTTAGACCTCGTTCTAATGCCAAGACACGCCTGAGCGCCCCCTCGGGAGATGACAGCTTCTGCTCTCCACCCCCTCCCAGGGCAGAGGTGGGCAGGCTGGGCATTTGAAATTGGAGCCAGGCTGTGGCTCATACCTAGAATCTAGGGTCTAGAACCCATACTTTCTGCACCCTTGCTCCCTCACCTCCATTTCTTTAGTACAGAGAAGTTAGTCTCATCCGGGCCTGAGTCCCTCCACGGGCCAAGCACATGAGTCAATCACCGCCCCACCCAAGAACATCACATCCCACCTCCACCCCCAGCAGGTACACTTTCTTGCATCACCGAGACCCGAATTTGGACCCCAGTTCCTCCATCTGCTGGGCAGATGACTCTGGAAAGCCAGGTAACATCCTTGGTCTCAGCGCCTTCTATAATGCTTACTCACAAAGCCTGCAGAGATTAAATGTGGGTGTGTAGGTAAACCATCTAGCAGTGTCTGTCCCATAGTAGGTGCTCAAAATGGACAAGTGTCAGTATTGTTGCTTTATTATTATTTATTGTTACTTAGGCATAGGCTAATTCTGCATTTTGAATCAACTCTTCTACCAGCTCTTGGTGTGTGACCTTGACAAGCCACTTCCCCTCTCAGAGCCAGTTTACTCCATAAAACCAAAGGATGGATTAGAATGACCGTAACTGTCCTCCCAGTGCTAACATTGCCTGATTCTAGAGTCCCAGAAAATAATAGAAGACAAGAGCTTTGGGAAGCAAAGAGAGTTACCAGAATATAAGGCTCTAAGAGGATCCACAGGTGTTGCAGGACACAGGAGCCAGATTGAAGGGTTCGCACTGGCCAAATCTGGGATGGTTTGAGCACCAAAATAATTACGTACTGTAATGAATTAAAACCATTGCAAAATAAGAACTCGGAATAGGAAATAAATAAACGAGAACGCGGAAAGGGCTCTTGCTTGTAACAGAATGCTGAGAGCCAGACAGTTAAATGTGGAATGAGCGCCGAGGTTGGAAAATCGTGATTTTCACAGTAAAGATTCCATCAGTGGATGCTAAATCCGGGGGGAAATTTTGATGAAGAGCAGAACATTTGCATTGTCTTCAAGAGTCTCCCTATAGACTGTGAGTCGCAAGGGATTGAAAAAAACAACCTGATAATTATGAAGCGGAGAAACAGGACGACTTCTCAACTGGGTGGTCAAAATTAACCTCACCCTGAGGGACACATAGACCATCACGGGCCTTCAGATGTGATCATCTGAAGGAGACTTATCCACCTGGATGGTATTTTAGCCCAGCAGGCATGATCCCAGTCTACTCACAATGAAGCGTCAGACAAACAGAAAACGAGTAACGTGCCCTTAGAAAGGAGGACAGCACTGAGGCTGTAGTCTTGAAAAAGGTCAGTTTCGAAAAAGGCAAAGGCTGCAGAGGTGCTCCAGATTAAGAGAGACTAAGGAGACGCGCCGACCACATTCACTCCTTAACTCTGCACTGGGTCCTGGATTCGGCAGGGGGAGTGCAAGGAGAGCTGTAAAGGTTGTTACTGACAAAAGTAGAAAATAATCAGAAAATAGGGTTGAAGAAATTAGGAACCGTATATTAAGGTATCACACAATGTAGATTGATGAACTTGATTAGTCTGGTTATGGAAGAGAATACTGTTCTCAGGACACATCCTAGAGTCATGAAGGTGACATCAGGGCCATGGCATGTGTAACGGACCCTCAGATGGTTCAGAGGAAACAAGTGTGTGTGCGTTTCTGTGTCTACGTGCGGAGAAAGAGAGAAGGAGCAGGTCGCTAATTGGAGTTACAGAGTATATAGTGCTCTTTATGCTATTTCTGTTTTAGCAACTTTTTGTAAATTTGCAATTCTTCCCAAGTAAAAAGTAAAAAAAAAAGGGGGGGGGGTAACCTGCAGGGCCCATCTACCTGCCTCATTGTTCTTTCCTCATTCCTGCCGCCCCCCACCCCATGCACCGGCCGCACTGGCGTGGTGTGTTCCTCAGCCCTACTCGGGGTCTCTGCCTGTGGCCTCCCCCTGCCTGGGGTGCTCTTCCCGCAGAACAGAGGCCAACAACCTCTTTTCCTGCAGATCTCAACAAAACATCACCTCATCACAGAGGCCTTCCTGACCCTCCGGTTTAAAGGCGGTTCTCTCCCTCCCGGCCCCCTCTTCCTTCCTTTCTAGTTCTTATTACAGTCTGCAGTTAGGTGTGTTGCCCAGCCCGCTAGACTGGAAACCCCCCAGAAGGCGAGGCTGGGCCTTTTTCCTTCCCTCCGTTGTTCCCCAGCACCCAAGGGGAGGCAGCAGTGCTGATGCTGCAGCGGCCCTAACCTTGCCTGTCCCCAGCTGCTGCATCTGCCGCCCCCCCCCCCAGGTCTCCCTGGGGCCCAGGCCACAGCCCCCTTGGCTAGCGGCCACCTGGAGGAGGCACTGGCACAGTGCAGGGTGAGGGTGGGGGGCATGCCAGCTGATGCAAGAGAGCCGTGGGTCTCCCCCCAGCGTGGTGCTCTGAGCTGCTGTCTGGAGACCTGTGCAAATTTGCACGAACAAACAGCAGCTTGGTGTAGGTTTCACAATGTGTGCAGCTGATTTCGTGTTTTATCGCGTTTCATGGTTTATCACGTTTCCAACTGTTGTGGGGGGATCCGAGCTAATGCGTGTGAGGCACCATACGTGGCATCATGGTTATTCTTGGGAAGAACGGATGGGTGGCAGACTGGAGGAGAGGTGTGAAAGAGGGAGGTGACACTTTCAGACTACAGTTCCAGCAGCAGGGAGGGGAGCTGGCAGGAGGGCAGGGCTGCTGATAGACACTGGGAGTTGGGAGCTGGTGGAGTGGGAGGGAGGGGCTGGGTCTGGTGCTGGCCTTGGAGTTGAGAGGACCACAGTGGGGTGGGGGAGTCATGAGGTCGGCAGGGCAGATGGGAGGAACGGAGCCTGGCTATGAGGGGTGAAGCGGGGATCTGAGATGGGGGGGCAGCCCCGCAGATGGAGCTGTGAGTCAGAATGTGGGCACAGTGAGGGGGAGACAGCAGCTGAGAACTGGCTTGCCTTTGAAGCTAGCAGGCTGGACAGGGAAGGCGCTGGCAGGGGGTGGGAGGAACTCCCGGGAAGAGGCAGCGTCACAGAGGGTGGGGGCCTTTCGGCTGTTTGGTGGCAGAGAAGAACCATGTGGGCAGGGACGGAGGGTGGGTACGGTGGGGGGTCTTCCTTCGGGATAGGTGCAATTTCAGGGCTGCCTGAGGTCCTTCCCTCTCAGCGCACTGTCCCTGCCTGCCCCTTCTCACCAGTTCTCTGTCCTCTTTGACTCCCCTAACTCCCCAGCTGTCCTTACCTCTCTCTTTGCCCCTCTCTGGGGGGTGTCTTTTTCTTCTGCCCCCACCTTAGGCACACAGATGCCAGCTTCCCTCTCCTTGGGCACCTCCCCGTTCATTCTCTTGCTCCCTTCCTGTTTATCTCCCAAACTGGTCCTAATTTAGAACCCCAATCTACCAGCTGATTAATTTATGTTTTATACAGTTTGGTGCTACCTAAAATGCTTTTACAAGTAATGGTTTGAAGTTCCCAATTGTGTGACCTTCGGGAAGAACATCATCTCTCAGAGCTGCAGTTTCTTCTTCTGTAAAATGGGGTGAGTGCACGTGCTTGGGTAGTGCTCACCCCAGAGCTCTGTGGTGCACATTTAATGACTTCATCCAGCCCTGGGTAGAGGCCTGGCTCTTTAGCAAATTGATCAATCATATTAGCTACTATTTCTCTTTTTTTCCTCTTTCAAGGCTGTCCTTGTTTTGCACTGAGTTGGCAACTTGCTGTAGATCAGTGGAAGTTGGTGAGACACCTCCCCTTCCCCCCTCTTTGGCCAGCTTGGGGTGACACAGCAGTCCTCTCTACCCGGAGACCACCCCCCACCCCCATGGGGCACAACTGGCATGCTGGCTTGCAGCCACGAGAGCTGCCACAAGGGGGCACCGGTACACAGCGGTTCCCACTCTCCCCTTCTCCACCCTCTTCCTAGCTCCCACTCTCCCTCGCCTCCAGGATGGGTCTCCAGTGAAGCTGGCCTTGGCTCTGAAATATCTGAAATCTGAGGACAGAGTTGCCCCTGCCGCTGGACCACGGCAGCCTCCTCCCCTCTGCTGCACCGGCACAGAAAGCGTTGAGCCCTGCCTGGTGCAGGCTAGTGCCTCTCCCTTCCTATTCTCTGCAGGCCAGCCCAACCCAGCCCAAATTTTCCCTTGAGGCCTCCTGGCCAGGCCCTCACTTCCCCAAGGCTCTGTGCCCACCTCTCCCACACCTTAGAGCTGACCACAGAACCACCCCCTCACCAATGTCCCTGGCGCAGAGGCCCGGGAAAGCAGGTGGGCTGTGTTGGGGTCCCTGCCTGTGTCACTGACTATGACGAGTGTTGGGCACATCTCTAAGGCCCACTTCCGGCACCACAAGATGGAAAGAAATGCCCTGGCTGACAGAGCCTACAGAAAACACTCGTAAGTGGGGAGAGCGCAAAGGCATTTACATGCTAACATGGTTGAAACTAACATTCAGGGAGACACTCCTTGGCCGTATCTCTAGAGAGATGCTGTGCCTCCATTCATGTACCTTCGGCGCCAGAGCACTCACTCCCCCCTGAGGACGCTTGTTACCAGCCTTCACTGTCCCCTCACTTCATGCCCCCAGCTGGGCCACAGCAGTCACCGGCCATCTTCAGTTCTCCTGGGAGATCCAGGGCCTTAAATTACATTTCCGCTTCACAGATGAGCATACCAAGGCTCACTCCATTTAGTGATGGACCCAGATCTGTTTAATTCCAGAGTCCAGCTTACGCTGCCCTCTGAGACTTGTGGGAAAGCTTGTCTTTTATTAAATGGAGCTGAGTCTGAGGTGCAGGTCCCAGGACTTCAGAGCAAGCCTGGCTGCTGTGGCTTCATGATACAGTCTTTCTGGTGTTGAAACTATGGCATCCTCTGCCCTGGGTCATCTCCTAGAAATGTGTCCTGCTCCTCCTTCAGTCTTTGCAGGAAGTTTCAGGAGCCCAGACTCTGATGGCTCCTCCTCAAGCCAGCCTCCCCCCGCCACTGCCAACAGCCACTTAGGCCCCAGAGCGCCAGCCTGTGAGGAAGCTTTGGAGCACAGGCCTCTGAGGGCACTGTCAGGGCAGGTCGCTAGCTGGCTCTGTGCCTGCTGCCTGCCGAGAGGCCCACGCCTGGGAAGCAGTCCTGAGGCCCTCCTCCCTGAGGTCCAGTCTGCGCCAGCTGGAACTAGACTCTTCTGGAAACCAGAGATGCCCAGCAGGCTCCACTAATCCCCCGGGGAGGGAATGAGGCCCGCATAGGTGTTGTGTTGACAGCCTAGAGCCAAGAACCCCAGAAGGTACCACAAGGGCGTGCCCTCATCCCAGGCCCCTGGGAATTGCCACACTGGAGTCCCACCTGTGCCAGGAGGCCACGTGCCCTCTAAGTCCTAACCATAACCACCATGACCAGGTAGACCAGAAGAGGGTCTGGCAGGAGGAAGGGGAAAGGTGAGCCTGGAGGAAGGAGAGTGAAGGAGAGGAGTGTAGGGCTCCTACGCTGGCTCTCTTGTTTCCTGGTCATTCCCCCTCTCTGGCCTTAGTCTCCTTTTCTGTAAAATGGGATCCCCAACACTGCCTTCCTCCTGGGTGGTGGGGGTGTCAAAGGAGAGAATGCACATCTGCTAGCCTGCATTGTTGCCACTACTTGCTAAGGAATCCTGAGGCCAAGAGTCTCTCCCTATACTCCTCTCCTCTCTGTCACTTCCTGAATGATGACCAAGAGCTTCCCAGCACCCACGGGGGAAATGGCAGGAGAAACTCAAGCCCTCCTTGATGGCTGGGGCTGTCTCATCCCCCTTAGCAACCTCCCTCCTATCCCTTTCACAAACCCTACTCTTGGGCCACTCTGTACAACTCACGTGCTCCCCGCATGTCTGCCTGGCTTCCCCCCTCCTCACTGTCCCACTACCATCCAGGAAGCTGTCTCATCTCTTCTGCCCAGAGAACCTGACACCGTTGAGGACAGGGTATTGGGGTGCTCTCAATGAGTCTGGGAGCCCTTTGGGGTCAGAGACCCAGGATTGTTTATACAGAGTGGCCATAAGTCTTGGTCTCTTGGAGGAGTCGTGGTTTACGTGTGCGTCCTGGCAAATTACTACTAGCACAACTCCCCCTCCTCCTCACTGTCAGAAGTGCTACTAGTTGATAAATTATATGGCCACCCCATAGGTAAGTGATTGTTGTGTGGATAAATGAAGGTGGAGTATGGAAGGTGGGTGTGGATAGAGTGGGGATAGGAGCTGGGGAGATGTGAGGACCACACCCCGCATTGGGAAGGTTTTTAGCTCCTATTTTAGGGCTTCGAGACTTTCCACCGCCTGGACTCATCAAGGACCTATGAATGCCCATGGGAGACCTTGCCTCCCGTGCTTTGCTGAGACACTGGCTTTAGGCCAAGAGATGAGCAAAAGGCCATTGAAGGAGTAGAACAGGCAAAGGAGGATCTCAAGCTGGCCTGCCTCTCCATTTGCCGGGTCAGTCCAAGGAGAGTAAAGGTGGACAGTGAAGGACAGATTTGGAGTCTAAATTCTAAGGCCACACTGTCAAGATCTCTTAAAACACAACCCCGAGTGGAGCCCAGTAGAGGCTGTGGTCTCAAACAGCCCAGGGTACACCCACCCTTCCATCACCTCCCTTCTTCAAGACACCATATTTCTATTAATGTAGCCTGTGATTACGTTAGCTTTTTGGCAGCCATTTAATATGGCTGGCTCCCACTGAGTTGACAGGCCCCTCACCCTTGCGTTTGTTCATTCAGGCCATCATCCTGTATTTTTGCAGTTATTTATTTGGAGCTAAGTGAAATGTTACTCCTGAGGGTATTCAAGCCACGGAGGTAACGCCAGCCGCGTAGGCGGCTATTGCCAATGAGCTTTAGGGTCCCTGCCGAGACCAACAGTCCATGACCATGTGAGCACCACCAAGTTGGAATGATTGTCATTGGCTGCTGGTGGATCGTGTGGGCAGTCAGAAAGTACACGGGTATGGAAAGAGCCCTGGGCTGAGTATCTGGAGGTTGGGCCGACCTCAGTGACCTTGGGCCAGTTTTTCCAACTCCTGAGTCCTAGGGCATCTGTGCTCAGTGCTCTTCCAGTGATTGCTTCCTTAGGAAGTGAGGGCTCCATGGCCAGCCCCGTGCCAGAGCTCGACGGGCACTGTCTCACACCAGCCTCATCCCAGATGCATAAGGCAGATGTGGGCCTAGACTCTCAGCGAGGTTGACACGGGCCTAAGGCCACCTACCTGGTCAATGGCAGAAGCATGAGAAAAGTGAGGTCTGGCGACTCCAAGGCCGTGCTCTTAAGGACAGCACCACAAATACCAGAGAATTCAGGATGTATGTTCTTCTTCTCCAAGCCAGAAGAGGGTAGGTGCTACAGTCCCACACACCTCTCCCCGCAGCAGGGCTGGCAGGGCAAGGAGCCATCCATCCAGCACCCCTTGACATGGGACCTACCCCCTTATGTGGAGAGTGTGGGCGCAGCTGGACAAGGGAGCCAGGGTCACCCCCTGGTCGGTGACTGAGATGGGACTCGGGTCGGTCTTCGGAGGACAAGTAGGGCTCTCTGACAGGGAGGCTGGAGGCTTCTGATGGCACCTGGAGTGAGCTCCCCCTGGTGAGTTTTCCCTATTTCTTTAACGCAGGGAAAAGGAGTTGGTGCGCTTGTGGCCCTTTCTCAAGCGTGCTCTCCAGGGACTGGCGGGTGCCCGGGTAGGGAGGGCCAGGGGGCTGTGAGCAGCTTCTCCTCCTCCAGCCCCCGCCCCCTTCCCGCCCCCTGTTCCCGAGCAGCAGGCTGCGCAGGTGCAGCGAGGCTGGGCTCTCTGCCGGGTGGCGGGGACCTGCGGGGAACGCCTCTGGCGGGCCTGCGGGGTGGCCGGACTTACTCGGGTAGCGGTAGTAGAATTCGTTCTCCATGTCGCTGGTGGAGTTCTCTTGCTCCTTAGTGTCCAGCCAGTGGGGGTCAGCATCGGAGTCATAGCGTACAAACACGCCAAAGAGGACCACCAGGGCCACCTGCAGGAGCAGGCAGGTGACCGGCAGCCGCCAGCGGAGATTGGTGTTCCAGACCATGCTGTGTGTGTGTGGGGGGGTGCGCCTGGCCGAGGAGGGCAGCGGGCAGTTCGGACCGACGCTCGCAGACGGGAGAGGCTTATAAGACCAGGGCAGGGGCGGGGCGGCCGCGTCGGGTGGCGGAACAGCTGACCCGGGTGCCGCCCGCGCGCTCACCCAACCGGCGAGACGACGGGACCTGCGGGCTCGGGGCTCGCCTCCACCCGCGCCCCCCAAGCTTCCTGGTCGGGGGGCCCAGCGCCGGGAGCAGGGGCCGAGCAGGCAAGTGGGCGGGGATCGAGGCGCCACAACCTCTGCGGATCCCCTGGGTACCGGGGAGCATGTCCGTCCTCTTTTGTTCCGGACCGAGACACAAACAGCCAGATTGTCTGCCTCCTACCGAGAGAGGAACGGAGGAATTCCTAGACGGCGCTTTTCATCAACAGCATCACCACAACCACCATCCTTTTCTTCTGATCACAAAATTCAGATAGGGTACTGAAAAACCAGGGAAAGTCTAAGAACTGTCACAGACCAAAGAAGCCTGGAGAGGTGTGACTGCTCATACAATCTGTATCCTGGAACAGAGAGAGGGTGTTAGTAGAAAAACTGGTGAAATCCGTATAAAGTCAGAAGTTTAGTTAATAGCGTTGTACCCATGGGCTTTTCGTGGTTGTGACAAATGTACAGGGCTTATGTGAGATGTTAGCAGGGGACACTGGGTGCCGAGGAACTCTGTACTATCTTTGCAAATTCTCTGTAAATCCAAAATGATTCCTGAAAATAGGGTATTAAGAAAAATTATATATATATGATTATCAGAACAGTTAAGTTTTTCACAGTTCATTGAGCTTGATCAGGAATTATCTGTTGGTCAATATGCATGATCTTGACGTGAGGAAACCATAGAATTTAAGTTAAATCTATTGCTTAGTCCATATTTTATCAAAATAAATTTGAATTTCTCATTTTTCTTTAAAAAATGTAGCACAAGTATACTGTAGAGATTTTGGAAAATACAGAATGCACAAAGAGGAAACCAGAAAACCCCCTGTAATCCTCCACCTAGAGGCAACACTAACATGAGAAAGAGAAAGAGGGAAGGAGAGATTCATACTGTAATACTGATTTACAGCTGCTTTATCCACTTACCTTGTAACTATCTTCCCATATTCTTGTTCTTCTACACCGTTTTTAATGGCAGGATATACCAGGCTTTAGCTAGCTAGCCCCCTAGTGTTAGGCAATGAGATTGCTTTGGGTTTGTTGTAATAAATAACACTGTCATGAACATCCAGGTATATAGGTCTTTGTATGGGTTTCAGTGAGTTCCCAGAGGCTGAATTGCTTTGGTACACATTGCCAAAGGTCCCCCAAACAAAGCGTGTGTCTCACGAGCTGTGTGGCACCTGTGCACCCCTGCTAATACTGGATTATGGAAAACCACTGCCAGTTTGAAACCCAGATTTGTAAAAGGCAGGAATGCCATGCAGAACACCTGAGGCTGAGCTCCTGATCAGGGTACTAGGAACTCAAATGTGGCCCCATGGCACTCTCATGGGCACCATTCCCTTAGCAGGAGAAGCAGCCGGCTTCAAGACACAGCCAGACACACAGGAGTGATACCAGCAAGAGGGGCCGTTTATTATGTGCTTGCCGTGGCCAAACCTTTTAGACATGTCCTAATTCTCAATGGAACCCTTGCAAAGTGGATGATGGAGCTCCATCCTACAGATGAAACTGAGTTGAGATTCAAACTCAGGGCTGTCCTATCTCACTACACCTTGCTGCTTGCCCCCTCTGAGCATGGCAGAAGGAAGGTTTGGTTTCAGGTACCTGTACCCACTGTTGCAGAGAGAGACATCTAAGCTCACAGCCAAGAGAGAGTGGAGGGCAGGAGGCAAGGACTGGGACTGAAGTCTAGAGATGAAGTTGGTGGGAGCACAGAGGCCTCTGGAGTCATCTGTTCCCCAGGGGGCCGCGAGCTCCTTTAAGAGAGGAATGTGTCTTATGTCTAACTCTCTCCCCTGCCCACAGCACCACGTGCATGCAGAGCAAGAAGGATGAAGGAAATGGAGAATAATATTTGAGCAACTGTGTCCCAGGTGCTGTTCTAGGTGCTGGGAGGTAAATCCTTGTCTCCATGGAAATTGTTGGGGAGGGGTGACAAAAGCAAGCACGATAGGAAAGTACATGATATGTGCGAGGCTGACAAGTGCCATGCAGGAAAAGGACATGGAAAGTGGATGAGAGGGGGCTGGGAGTGGGAAGGTCACATTGGGCAAGGGGGGCTGGGGGCTTGGAGAGAGGGAAGGAGGCAGGGAGGGAGGGAGGCAGGAAGGGAGAAAGGGAGGCAGGAAGATAGAGAAAGAAAGAAAATTTGGGAGCACTTGGGTGGCTCAGTTGGTTAAGCATCTGTCTTCAGCTCAGGTCATGATCCTGGGGTCCTGGGATGGAGCCCCACGTCACGCTCCCTGCTTAGTGAGGAGCCTGCTTCTCCCTCTGCCTCTGCCCCTCCCCCTGCTCATGTTCTCTCTCTCTCTCTCTCAAGTAAATAAATAAAATAAAATAGAGAAGATTCTTCTGCTGGCTCCAGTCCCACCTCGCCCGTGACCTGGGGGCATGGCCCCCTCAGCAGCATTTGGATGCTGGTGCACTTTCCTGAATGCCCCAGGGCAGCTGTTCCCTTCATTGGCTGCTGTTGGTCTTCATGGTGGACTGAACTCCCAGTCCTCCCCATCCCCCGATGGTCAATAGCTTAATTTCTGGTGCCTCTGGGGGAAAAAGGGCCACTGCTCCCAGAAACCTAGAAAAAAAATGTCTCCTCCCAGAATATTTTCTCTGCAGCTACCAAAGTAAGGCCTGGCCAACAGACTGCCCTACCTCCGAAGAGGCTGGCCCCCTGCAGAGTGTCTATCCTCCCATCCTCCCATCGTGATGTGTGATGCAGGGCTGGAGCTGGGGCGGGAAAATGGGAGCTCTCTCGCCTGGACCCTTTGTCCACTTTTCCTATTCCCAGTCTCCACTTTAAGCATTCATCCATCCATCTTTCTTCCCAGCTCTGGCTTCATGTGATCTGCTCCTTTGTGGTCTATCTCCTTATACCAGAATGTCAGCCCCCAGGGCAAGGGCCCCTAGAAAAGAGCCTAACTCAAGGTAGTTGCTCATTAATGACTTTTTGAATGAATGAATGAACTCTTCCAATTTATTCAGTAATTAAAGTGCGTCCAGAGTACCTATTGCATACGCAGCTCAGTGTTCGGCCCAAATAGCCTCACAAAGATTGCCCCCCTAGTTTGTACTATACAGGAAGGGGCACAAGTGACTTGCCCTGGTGTTTAAAGCAGAATCAAGAACTCTACCACGTAGTTGGGGAGAGCTTGGTGAGCACTGCAGTGATCAGGGTGGGCTTCGTGGAGTAGGAGAACTGATCTAGGATTTGCAGAGCAGGTGGGAGGTAGACCTTTCCTTCTCTGCCCTCTGGCTTTTCTTGTCTCACCTGCACCGCCCCCCCCAGCCAGATGATTCTAGGCCACCTCCCCATCCTGACGTGGTACTTCCTCTGTCCACCAGCAGGCTGGAATTCTGGGCTTGTCCTTTGACACCAGGGTGGAAGAAACTGGCTGCTCAGGTCTATCGGGCCAGGAAGGGGTTTGCCAGAGGAGCTAGCCACTTCCTCCTAAAATGTGTGTGACTTCACAAGTGGGAATGACAGGTAGGGATGATGAGTTGGGATGGTTCCCTTCCCAGCTGGAGAGGCGGGGTGTGGCAGGGACAGGGGCTGGCAAGGCTGGAGGTGGGGGCGGCGGCGGTGGTGTGGTTTGGGCCAGGGGTGATTCAGATCATCCTGCTTTGTGGCAGGGTCTCCCTGCTCCAGGCATGGTGGCCATGCAGAGGGAGCTGTGCGGGGAGTCACTGCCATCTGCACCCTTGGCATCTTTGGCCTGGCTCCCACAACCAGGGCTGTGGCAAGGGCACTAGGCCAGGACTCACAAGTTCTTGAGGTTGGTCCTAGTGCCGTCACGTTGCTGGTATGCACTACTTCTCTGGGCCTTATTTCCTCCATTTGCAAATGGGTACATGCCCTGCTTACCACTCCAGTCTGCTGTGATCTCCAAGGAGAACAGCAGCCTGATGCTTAGCGCCTTGGCCCAGAGGTTTAAAGCGGCCAGGGCTTGAGTGCCAGTGTGGCCACCTCCTAGCTGGGTGAACTTGGGCAAGCCGCTTAACCGCTTTGTGACCCCATCCTCCCATCCACACCATGGCGCAACAGAGTAGTACCCACCTCTCAGGATGATTAGGAGGGCTGGATGGCAATTGCTGGAGGAAACGGTGGCTCTCATTTGCAACTGGAAGTGAATGGGAAAATCCCTTGTAAATTGTGGAGTAATGAATGTAATTAGGGGTGACTTCTATGATGCTGGGTGATGACATTCTCCTCTGGTGCTCTTGAAAAGTCTGCAGAAGGTTGGGCCCTGGAGAGGGAGCCCCCTGCCCTCCCCAGAACCACAGGGCTGGGAGCAGGGTTTGGGACCCTGGGAAGCAGTTCCAGCCACGCACCATCCCCTTCATTCCCTTAGAGCCACACCCATGGGGAGCTCTCCAGTGCGGCCAGCCTGTGGGTCAGGGAGAGGATGCAGGCCTCTCCGCAAAGTCCCCTCCCCTGTGACAACTTGTGGGATCAAAAATAAGGTCACCCATGGTAGGAAACCGGCCATCTTGTTTACTCCCCCTGGTGGGCTGCTCTGAAAAGGTCAGAGCATCCCACCTGCGCTCTTCCTGCCAAAAACACTTGCCCTGAATTCAGTCAGGTGGAAGCAGCGGACACACCCAAACTGAGGGACCGTCTGCAAGACAGCTGGCCTGGAGTCTTTTTTAAAAAATGTAGGTATCTCAGATGTCAAAGAAGGGGAGCTGGGTTAGAAAGACATGACAAGTACACGCAACGCTTCACCTGATTTACGATTGGCTCCTGGATCAGAACAAAAAGCTATATTAAAAAACAACAACAACACAACAAACCGCTCTTGGAACAACTGGGGAAACCTAAAAAAGGACCATACACAAGCTAAGGGATTTATCAATGTGAAGGTTTGTGAGTCTGGTCATTGTATGGTGGTTGTCTAGGAGAATGTTCTTGTTCTTAGAGGCTGCCCGGGGAAGTCTTTAGAGGTGGAATGTCCTGTCTAAATGCTTGTGTGTGTGTGTGTGTGTGTGTGTGTGTGTGTGTGTGTGCACGCGCACAGAAAGAGAAAAAGCAAAGGTGGTGAGTCCAAGTGAAGGGTATATGCATGTGGATTGTACTATCCTTTTTTTTTTCAAGATTTTATTTATTTTTGTGTGTGTGAGAGAGAGAGAGAACACGAGTGGGAGGAGGGGCAGAGAGAGAGGGAGAAGCAGGCTCCCCACTGAGCAGGGAGCCCAATGTGTGGGACCCCATCCTGGGATCATGACCTGAGCCAAAGGCAGACACTTAACCGACTGAGCCGCCCAGGCACCCACATTGTACTATTCTTGTAATTTTTCTATAGGTTTGAAAATTTGTAAATAAGAAGAGCGGAGAAAAGCCCTGTGGGGCCATCATGGGAAGCCTACGAGTCGGTAGGAAAAATTTGCCTCCCCATGGCCTGGAGCAGAAGCCACAGAGTCATAGGCTCAGGGGAATCCCACGCACACCCTCGGCCTGATTACAGTCCGAACTCTGCATAACCCACGGGGCTCTCTGTGTTTGTTACTGCCCAGGGGCCAGCACACACCGAGTGAGCTCCCACCCCTCCACGCCAGGCCCTGGACAATCCAGTGAGCCATGAAGATGTGGCCCCTGCTTTGTCCAGACACACGGTTCGCGGGGGTCAGCCCACGTCATTGCAGAGTATGTTGTGGGTACAGGAGTCCGAGGAGTCACAGACAACTCGCAGGGGTCCAGGGGACGGTGGAAGCAGAAAATATAACGGCAGCAGCTCTGCCAACTGAGAGCTCCCAGGAGCCAAGCACAGAGCTAGGCCTTCCCTGGGCATCCCTGTGTCTCCTCCTCACTGTGGCTGACCGTGCTGGAGGGACTTTATTTATTTATTTATTTATTTATTTATTCATTCATTCATTCATTCATTCATTCATTCATTTATAGCAAGGCGGAAACTCTGACTCAGAGAGTTCAAACCACTTGCCTAACGTCACACAGCTAGAGGATGGCAGCTGTGGAAAAGGGGTGACATGTTCTCAGCTGTGAGAGGGTTTAACAGGCTGACTTGGCAGAGCAGGGCATGCCAGGCGGGCAGTGGGATAACCCAAGGGAACGTGGAGGGATGAGGGCTTGGGGTGGTGTTTCTCAGCCTGGGCCCTGATGACATTGTGAGCCCGAAAAATCTCTGTTGCGGAGGTCGTCCCATGCCTTGCAGGATGTTTAGTGGCGTCCAAGCTTCCTGGATGCCAATAGCCAGTAACACCCTCCACTCGTAGCTGCAACGACTACAGATGTCTGCAGACATCGCCAGACAGTGGGGCAGAGCTGCGTTCTGCCCGAAGTCGAAAGGCAGCTCTTGGCATGGCCGTGCTCCTGGCTGGAGGGCTGTGCCTCTGCCCCCGAGGTGTGCAGGTGGACAAGCCCCGGTGGGAGTTCTGGGCTACCTCTGCAGGTTCCTCCCACAGACCAGGGAAGGGGAGGCTGGACCTGGCTTACCCCCCACGCTGCTCTTTCTTCCATTGCTGCCATGGCGGCTCTCCCTGGGGAGTCCCTTGAGTGATAGCCCCACCAGGACAGGTGAGAGCGACCAGAGACAGGCCAAGCCCTGTTTATCACCCTCAGGCCCGGGGAAGGTCTCCCCTGCTAGCACCCCAGTGTCCCAATCTGCAGTATGCTTTGAGGAGTCCCAGTGGCCTCAGGGTTCCTGGCCAGGACTGGCATTCCAGACAGTCAGAAACAAAGGGAGGGATCTTGCACAGGGACCAACCCCTACATCCCCACGCAGGGCGGCTGGAGTTTTCTCTGCAGCCCGAATGGAAGTGCAGCTCTCCAGACAATTTTAAAAAGTCTCCGAGCCCTCGGACAGCCGGGTCTCTGGGCATTTGCCACTGACACAGAAGCGCAGCCTGTATGCAGTGTGGAACGGCCAAGCCGGTGTCCTTCTCCACCCCAGCTGACCTGGACCCCTGGCTTCCCCCAGACCAGCCACTGGAGGCTCAACACTTTCTAATGTGTACCCTCCTGAACCTCCTCCCCACCACTACCCCCATCCCACCCCCACCCTGTGCCCTACTGTTTGTTAGTTTGACCACCTCTTTATCCTCTAAGAAACATTTATTGCAAACCTACCAGGAGCCAGGTCCTATGCTAGGTGCTGTCCTCAACATGTTCCTGAGCCCCCAGGGGACAGAGACCTCCAAATGCCTCAACATAGCACAGCAGGTGTAAAGACAGCGGCCGGTAGAGAGTCCCCCAGGGGTACCACGGGGGTAGGAAGCATCTGTGGTGGAATCTCAGGTGTGCAGACTGGGTCTTGAAGACTAAGTGCAAGTTCATAGCAAAAGACAAGGGAAGGGAATTCCAGGAAAAGAGACCAGCATGTGCAAAAAACACAGAGGTCATCCATAGGATGCAGAGAGAAAATATTAGAGCTTGTATTTATACTCATTTTTCGTCTCATACTTCTATATTTTCTATTTTATAGGCAATGATGCACATGACATGTTAACATAGTTATATATATAGCATTTATATATACATATATAACATTGATGTATGTGTATATATAATATATATATGAGTGTATATATAGATATGTATATACATATAATATGTATATATGTATGATACACATATATGTATATAAAATATATTTGTACATACATTTATATAGAAATATAAATATGTATATGTAATTATAAATATAAAAATGTAATTTATATGAATTTATATGTATATATAAAATTTACATATACATATGGTTTATTTTTATATACATATTTTGAGGTGCACACCCCCACATTTTTACTGATGCATAATCCAAATTGTTGCCGAGCCTGGTTTAGGACGTGTGTATTTGAAGGGCATGTAAATGCCCAAGAGGCGATGTCTAGGCTTGAAGCTAGACATGGGTGTGGGTCAGGGAGACAGCCCTGGGTGCTGGGCGGGGAGGAAGGGAGAAGGGTTTAGGTCGAGTGGAACAGAGCAGGGTGTAGGAGGAAGCAGGTGAAGCAAGTGGTTCTCAGCCTGGCTGCCCTTTGAATCACCTAAGGAGCTTTTAAAAAGTACTCACTCCCAGCTCCTTTGATTTAATTGGCCTGGAGTGAAGCCCAGATATCATCTTCTTTTAAACTCCCCAAGTAATTCCAACTGTAACCAGAATTGAGAACCACTGCCCTAGATCAGGTTTCTTAAGACTTTCGTGCTTGTGTGCCGCCTAAAAGGATTTTGGAAAACAACATACCCCCTTTCATGTTTTTAAGTTGATGTCTACATTTTTAATCATAATTTTATTTGTTTTTTTTAATATTTATTTATTAGAGAGAGAGAGAGAGAGATGGAGCGCACAAGCAGAGGGGCAGGGAGAGGGAGAGAGAATCTCAAGCAGACTCTGTTCTGAGCGCAGAGCCCAACTCGGGTCTTGATCTCATGACCCTGAGATCACAACTTGAGCCAAAACCAAGAGCCTGATGCTCAAACGACTTCACTACCCAGGGCCCCCTAATCATAATTTTAATGGCTGCAAATATATCATTTCCTGCATGTTATATATATTTTCTCCAGAACCTCAGAGTGGCAAATTTGGTTTATTTAATTTATGGAAAAGATCTGCCACAGAAGCTAATTAGCAACACCAGAATTCATTGCCAAACCAGTCAGCCCAATTAGACTCTCTGTCAAAAGAATATCTGGATACATATTTCAATTCAAATAAATATGTTAATACATAGCCTTGTGACAACCATCTCACTTCCATATTCTACTTCTAAGCTAAATAGTGCACAGAGCCTTGTCACCTAGAATTGGTTCCTTCGATGTAGTAAGATCCTGCCTCATCAATATTTATAGCTGATGCTCAGTGTGCTTTTTTTGAAGGGGTCTCTCCCTAAGGAGTGTACATGCTCTAATTGGCCCTTTGTTTGGGTCCCCAGTGGTTGGCATACGTCTAGATAATGCACCATGGTCAGAGGGAGGTTGAGTGAAAAGAAAACCGTACTTGGAAAGCTAAGTGAGATGGGAAGGGAAAACTGGCTTGATGTTTGACTGCAGAGGCAAACAGATTCATTTTAGAAAGAAGGACCTAGAGAAGTCGAGGACCTGGAAATTGGTATCTTTAAAATTGTTCAAGGTAGATCGATGCATATATGGTAACTTGATTTACAATGAAGACGCCTATGCAATTCTGTGGGGGGCCACAGTGTTTTTTTCTATGCATACTCATGAGGGGGGGGGAAATGAGCTCTGATCCCTTCCTCACACCATATACATTAATTCAAGATAGGTCATAGACTTAAATGTGAAAACTAAACCAATAAACCTTCTGGAAGAAAACACGGGAGGGAATCTTCACAAACAGGCTAAGATCAAACAGGCACTATAATTGTTTTTAATTTAAGTTTTAGCTAGCATACAGTGCCATATTGGTTGTAATTTTTTTAATTGGTAAATTGGACTTCATTAAAGTAAAAACCTCTGTTTATCAAAAGATGCCATTAAGAGAGTGAAAGGGCAGGAGAAGACTTTCACAATACATATATCAGACAAAGGACTCATGTCCTGAATATATAAAGATCTCTTTCAAATCAATAAGAAAAGGACAACCAACCCAACAAACATTTGGGCAAAAGACTTGAAAAAGAGGCTATTTAAAGGGGGGTATTAAGCATATGAAAAGGCTCTCAACACTATTAGTCACCAAGGAAATGCAAAACAAAACCTCAGTGAGATTCTATGATACTCATCAGAATGACTAAAATTGAAGCAATCAGCAATAAGAAAAGTTGTCAAGGATGTGGAGCTGCTGGAGCACTCCTATATTTCCAGCGGGAAAATAAATCGAATAAAGTGGTAAAAACCAGACATACCCCTACTCTAGTGTCAGAAATTCCACTCTTAGGCATACATCCAAAGTTCAGTTGTAGCTGCAGTTCGATTAGTGTGCAGGCAATAAGGGGGTACTTGTAGAGAATTTAGGACTAATTAAAACAACTAAAAGTCAATCTGCTTTGGGGGGGCTCCTGGCTGGCTCAGTCAGTAGAGTGTTTGACTCTTGATCTCCGGGGGTTGTGAGTTTGAGTCCCATGCTGGGGACAGAGTTTACTTTAAAAAAAAGATGTCAATCTGCTTTTTATTATCACTGTGCATCAGGATCAGCCATTCCAAACAAGGATGAAATATCCTCTACCCCAGAACATCTTTTTTTGGTCTAAGTTCTAAACAATTGCTGCAATTACCACTGAGTTTTAAAAATGCATTTATAAACTTCAAATGAGCCTATTTACAGTACGTGACTTTCATAAGCATTGCATTCTACATGGAAGTTAATTTGGAGGATGTCCAGGTATACACTTGGCCCCCAACACACATGGGTTCTGTGCATTTATTTATCTATTTAGTGAGGGGTTGTTTTTAATTTTGGTAAGATGTATGTAATCTACAATTTGCCATTTTACCCATGTTTGAATGTACAACTCAGCAACGTTAATTACATTCACATTGTGCAACCATCACCACCACCCATCTCGAGACTTTCTCATCTTCCCAAAGGGAAGCTCTAGCCATGTGCTATAAGCGTGGGGGTGCGTGTATCCCTTCGAATTAGTGTTTTTGTGTTTTTTGGGTAAATACCCAGTAGTGTGATTACTGGATTGTAGGGCAGTTCTCCTTTTAATGTTTTGAGGAACCTCCACACTGTTTTCCACAGTGCCTGCTCCAGTTTGCGTTCCCCCTTTGTCCACATCCTCGCCAACACCTGTTGTTTCTTGTGTTGTTGATTTTAGCCATTCTGACAGGTGTGAGGTGATACCTCATTGTAGTTTTGATTTGCATTTCCCTGGTGATGAGTGATGTTGAGCATATTTTCACGTGTCTATTGGCCATCTGGATGTCTTCTTTGGAAAATGTCTATTCATGTCTTCTGCCCATTTTCTAATCAGATTATTCATTTTTGGAGTGTTGAGTTTCATAAGCTCTTTATATATTTTGGATACTAACCCTTTATCGGGTATGTCATCTGCAAATATCTTCTCCCATTCCTTAGGTTGCCTTTTGTTTCGTTTTGTCGATTGTTTCCTTTGCTGTGCAAAGACAGGCAAATTTAATTGATGGTGATAGAAGTTGGGAGAGTGGTTACCCTGGGGGAGGCTGTTATTGAGTGGGGTGGTGGATACTCAAATGTATACATTTATAAAAATTTATCAAGCTTTACACTTCGGATTAATGTATTTCACTATATATAAATTATTCCCCAATATAGAAGAAAAAAACCCTCAAGCTCCAAAAGGCAGAGATTTTTGTCTGTTTGGCTAAACTCTATCTTCAGAGGCTAGAGCAGGGCCTGCACGTGTTAGCACACAGGAAGTACTGGATGAACGAATGAACTTAAGATTGCTCTTAGCAGTGTGAGGGCATTGCTCTTATCATGTAAGTCTTGCAAAGTTACGTTTATGGATCTGTCTCCCTCGTCGATTTCTGGCCTTGGGGGTCAGGGACCTGGTAGAGAGGAAGTGAACAGTGAGGCTGATCTGTGCCCGGGATTAGGACAGTCTGAAGACCTCAGTACATTTCTGTCCCCCAACTCCCTTTATGGGAAATTACAATGGGCTGGTCTCTGGAACCACAGAGCATTCAGGATGCACTCCAAGGACTTTGAGATGGACCATCAGTGTTAATAGAATGTAGAAAGGAGAGAAATAAAGGCCCTGTGGCCACGCTGACCCCAAAGCCCTTTGCATTCCCCAACCTTAGACCATACCGTAGGCTCTACTCCTTCAGCCCAGGGTCCCTTTGTCGCTGCTGGCTCAGGTGGGAGGTCTGCCCCCACAGCTCTTCCAGATTCTCTCCCATCCCTCTCCACAGTGGATGCCCCCTTCTGATTGCCTCCAGCAGCTTCCCTGCCAATATCTCTCTTTCTCTCTCTTTTTTTGAATAGAATTCATTAACATGTTATTTCTTATTGCACAACCATGCATGTGTATTTTTTCTCCTTTCTTTAAAAGAGTTCAGTGGGTCTTTCTCTTCTCCCTTGCTCCAAACCTCTCAGCCTGGTCTCCAGCTCCCACGTCTGACCTTCAAGGGTGACCCATCCTCAACCTGACCTCCCCAAAGCCTATGTTCACATGGAACGCCTTTTAAAACCAAGAAAAATTTGGAGAAGGCAGTGGCTTTAACCACAAGGGCTAATAATCCCCGATTAGGTCTTTTGTCAAATTATAATCCAAACGTGGCAGGTGGATCAGGACGCCCAGGAAGGGCCCTTGGCAGAAGTGACAGTAGTGAGAAAGATCCCCGAATACATTCCTGGTCCCTCATATCTTTGCTTAAAGTGACTCCAAGAGCTGAGCAGTGACAGAGACATACCTGTTCACACCTGTCTAGAACTGGACAGCTGTTCTCCAACAGAGCGAGGAGACCGGTTTTTTGTTTTCAGTTTTTAAATCCTCAGGGATAAAGCAAAGGACACTGGATTAAAAGCATCAGGAAGGATTGGGGCTCCGAATCAGGAAGAATTGCCAAATTGATGGTATGAACACGGAACCTGGGCGTGACCTGTCAGGAGCAGTGGGGCAGGCCCCTACTTGGAGGCCCTGAGACAAAGACGATTCCTGATTCAGCTGAGTTTATGGGCTGAGCTGGAACCAAGCCCTGTAGTCACGGCCTACCACCGTTGCAGGGCTAGGTGGCCTAGGTCGCAGGGGAGGCAGGGGCACGAGATGGCCAGGGAGTCTTTCCCAGCCAAGGAGGGCTTCTGGACAGGGCTTGCTCTGTAGAGGCCCATCAGGAACCTGAAGCAACAACAGATTTGCCCATGAGGGTTGGCTCTTGTCCATTTTCTTTCCAGACCATTTTCTTTCTCCGTATCTGTCAGGATTCAGCACAGGTATTACCTCCTCCAGGAAGCTGTCCATCAGGGCTCTGAGCACATAGCAGCGTGCTCTGGACTCAGTTGCTTCCCTCTCCAGATTGCAGATCCCTTATTGGGGGGGACAGTGGGGAGTCATCATTGTGTCCCTTGTGCTTGACAGGTGCTTGGAGATGAGAAAGGAATGAAGGAAGGAAAAGAGGAAGGAATGGAGGGAAAGACAAAGGGAGTAGGAAGAGAGGAAGGAAGAGAGAAGTAGTGAAGGAGTGAGAAAAAAGGATGCAAGGGGTAGGGGGAAAAGGAGGAAGGGAGCGAGGAGGGTAAGAGGCAGGGACTCCTTGCCCAGAGCTGACATAGGTGCCCAAAGCTCACCCCTGCTCCTTAGACTGTGGCTCGTCCATAGCAACACTACCGCAGGCTTCCTGGCAGCTGGGACTCGGGCTGCTCCACATCCCACCCCCATGACCCCCTCTTCGGGCCCAGCCCAGGGAGAGGGTCAGCCCAGGCTGGTGGTCGCTGAGCATTCGAGCTGGGGGCTGCAGGGGTGGTGATGGGCACAGGCTGGCGGGTGAGGGTGGACAGCTCCGGGGGCCAAGGGAGAGCTCCATGGAAGATTGCCATTAGATCTGGTTCTTGTTCATTTCTACTTGGTTCACATAATTTCTGAGCTGCGTTCTTACAGGGAAATGTGCTTTCATTTAATTTAATGTTTTTCACAAAATGACGATAGCATTCTTGTTCTTCCTGAATATAAAGGGGAAAAAAGCACATTATAGTAAATGGAAGCAAAGAATACAAGAATGACCTGAAATCCCAGAGGTGACTGTTGTCAACATTTTGTTGCGTACCATTCTAGAATTTATACATCCATGTATGTACATGAACATATTTAAATATAGAAAGAATTTTTGAAAACAAACGCAACTGGAATCATGTACATAATGCTCTGGAACCTGCTTGTTTCCGTTCAGTAAGGCCCTGTGGACACTCTTCCCTATCAGTAAATACAATTCCGCATCATGAAAACGGCTGCCAACATTTTGAGTGAATGAAGGTCCCTTTATTTATTTATTTATTTATTTATTTATTTATTTATTTATTTAACCTCTTTGAACATTTAGGATTTCCCCCCAGTTTTTACTGTTCAGAACAACTTTGGGGAAGATGCAGCCCCCACAGGGTCATTTTTAAGACACACAACAGAAGACGGTAGATTTTAAATCAAGTTTTAGAAATAACTTGCTTATAAATCAGCCAGTGCATCATTCATTAAAGTCAAAAATTGTGGTAAAAACCAAGAACTGGGCAATGTCTAAAATTGAGATGACTGAGAGTGAGATGAGAAAGGGAGAGCTTTCATCCTGAAAGGGACACTGGGGAGATTGATCGATCTATCTATTGATCATCTATCTCCTTCCTTCCTTTCCTCACTCCCTCCCTTCTTCCCTCCTTCTTCCTTCCTTTCCTTTCCTTTCCTTTCCTTTCCTTTCCTTTCCTTTCCTCCCTTTCTTTTCTTTTCTTTTCTTTTCTTTTCTTTTCTTTTCTTTTCTTTTCTTTCTCTCAAAAATAGACCTCTCCACATATCTTTGTTTTGAACAAACCATTGTCTGTAATCATTCTGTCTACCAATCTTTTTTTTTTTTTTAATTTTTTTTTTTTATTGTGCCCTTTCAGGGTACCTCGGGTGCAAGTGTTCACTAGGGATCCTTTCTGCTCCAGGCACTGTGCTAGGCTCTGGAGATAGAGCGGTGAACAAGACCCACCCACTTCTTACCTCCAGACAGGCTTAGTGGAGAAGCGAAGGAGGTGTTCCCGGCTTCAGTAAAGACGGGCAGGCTGGGTCTTTAAGAGCCAGTCTGCTTCCCCCTTCTGTGGTCTGAGCAGCTGCTGGGATTAAGGAATTCTTGGGCACTGGCTCTGGGCTGCCCATTCCCGGGTAATGGGAAGATGTTTCTCCCAAACAGACCAAGATGTTGGAATCCCCTGCCTCCTCCTTCCAGCCCCTCCAAAGTAACCTGCCCCTCGCTGTCCTACACTGCACAGTCCCTACCTGCCACACAGATCATGCAGGCACATGGTGTTTGTATTATCGTTCTGGAGCTCATGCCACTTTCGCATTTGTTTCCATGAGGCTGGGAAAGAGCTTGAAGTCACCTTGTCTAACTGACCTGGTCTGCTGGGGATTGAATCTTCTCTCTGATCCCCCATCCCCCTTCAGGGGACAACTTAGGTGGCAAGAAGCATTTTATCTCTCAACGTGGCCCAATTATTCTATTGGATACCACTATTTATTGATCCGTTCAATCAAATGGTATGTATTCAGTGCTATGTACTGAGTGCTTACTCTACACTTAGAAATAAACCAGTGAATAAAACAGACAAAAATCTTGGCTCTTGCAAATCTTAGCTTCTAATGGCATGGGTTGGGAAGAACAAACATTAAACAAAATAGGTAAATTATAAAATGCTAGGTAGTAATAAATGCTATAGCAAACAAGAGAAGGAGAATAGACCTAAAATGCTAGGTAGTAATAAACACTATAGCAAACAAGAGGAGGGGAATAGACTGGATCAGGAATGGCAAGAATTGGATTGCAATTTTACTATAAAAATATTAGTGTTATTATGTATTAACTAATACTAGTAAGTGTTAACTAATTAGTAAGTTTAGCAAGGTCATGAGATACAAGGTCAATATACAAAAATCACACTTATTTCTATATATTAGCAATAAACAAGTGGAAATTGAAAAAAAATTTAAAACATCATTTACAATAGCACCTGAAAACATGGAATACTTAGGTAGAAATCTAACAACTTGTGTGCAAGATCTGTATGCTGAAAACTGCAACACATTGGTGAAAGAAATCAAAGACAGTGGAAAACATGGAGTGATATACCATGTTCATGAATTGGATTCCAGGCTTAATAAAGTTCTCCCAGCTTCAATCTATAAGTTCAATGCGGTTGTATCAACAATTCCATCAGATTTTTTTTTTTGGTAGAAACTGACAAGCTGATTTTAAAGTTTATTTGGAAAGGCAGTGGAACCTCAATAGCAAAAGAATTACAAATAAGAATAACAAAATTGCAGAATTCACACTAATTTCATGACTTACTCTAAAGATATAATAATCAAGACAGTATAGGCAAAAAGATAGTGTAGATCAATGGAACAAAATGGAGTCCATAAATAAACCCACACATATAGGGTCAATTGAATTTTGACAAAGCTGCAAAGGCATTTCAATGAGGAAAGGGTAAACTTTGAACAGAACAATTGGCTATCAATATAGAAATATTTAAAAAAGGGTGCCTGAGTGGCTCAGTCTGTTAAGTGTCCAACTCTAGATCTTGGCTCAGGTTTTGATCTCGGGGCTGTGAGTTCAAGCCCTACATTGGGCTCCACGCTGGCCTACTTAAAAAAAAACAAACAAACAAAAACAAAAACCCTTAATCCATGCCTCATACTACTTAACAACATTTAAATCAAAATGGGTACTAGAGTTACATGTAAAACCTAAGACTATAAAACGTCTCAAAAAATCAGGAGAAAATCTTTGTGGCCTTGGGCTAGACAAGGATTTCTTAGATATGACACCAAAAGCTTGATCCATAACTTTTTTGATAAATTGTACTTCATCAAAGTTAAGCATCTTTGAACAATGCTGTTAGGAAAATGAAAAGACAAATGACAGACTAGAAGAAAATATTTTCAAGTTACAAAGCTGATAACGGGCTTGCGTTGAGAATATACAAAGAAGCCTCAAAACAATACAATGCCTCAAAAAATTAAAAAATGACCGGATTAGTCAGTAATTCCACTTTGGGCTATACATCCAAAAGAATTGACAGCAGGGTATACAAAGATATTTGTATACCTGTGTTCATAGCAGCCTTGTGCACAACAGCCAAAAGGTAGAAGCAACCCAAGTATTCATTGAAGGATGAAGAGACAAACAAAATGTGGTATATGCATATCATGGAATATTAATCAACCTTTAAAAGGAAGAAAATTCTGACACATGCTACAACGTGGATGACCCATGAAGATCTGTATGTAGAGATTACTTAAATAAAAAAAAACTTTAGAAAAAAATGAAAAATAAAAACTCAAAAGGAAACAAAGCCCCATGGGAATATATACAAGTCAGTACTAAGATTAATGTCTGGAGTGGAGGTGGGGACTGGAGTGAGAAGCAGGCGGAGAGGGGGAGGTAGACTTTCACTGTGTGCCTTTAATATTTTTCCCATGAACGTACTGCCTGTTCAAACATTAAACGTATAATACATTGTTTTTTAAAAAAGAAAGTTCTTTTTGATATTGAGCCAAAGATCTGTCCTACAACCACATTGAACAAGACAAATGCCTCCTTAAGTGACAGCCCTTTAAGTCCTTGTGACAATAGTGAGCTGAGCATCTTCTTCAGCATTCTGTTCCTCCTTCTCAGAACCAGGGAACCAATCCCTGCAGAGGGGTGTCTGAGTCTTCGGACTCTCTGGTGGACACCTGTGGTTTGGGAATATCCAGCATCTCCTTCCCCTGCCCCATAGCACCTTGCCTCTCCTTTGGAGAATCTCCCACTGTGTACAGTCTCTGAAAAGGATGTCCCAATCTTCCAATATGAAAGCAAAATGTAGCAGTAGGCCCTCCCTCTGTCTGCACTGGCCCAATTAGAAGGAAAGGATGTGACTCAACCCATCAACTCGCTTTTCCTGGGCTTTGCTCTTCAGAGTGCTGCAAGGAAGCTGGGCACCTAGAGGTCGTATGTATTCTAGCAGAGATGTGCTAGACTCTTTGGATTGGACGGTCCTTATGCTCCTCCTTTGTGGGGGTACCTGCTGCCCAGGCCTCCAGACCCCCTTGGTTCTGGCCCATTTGCCAACCCTGGCCATCTAGCCTCCATCAGCTGTGAGCCCTAAAGGCCTTACAAAAATTTTTTGCTTAAGTTAACCAGAGCCAACTTCTGTGGTTTATGAGCAAGAATCCTGTCTGATAAAGAGCCCCGATTGACATATGGATTTGGAGGATGTGACAGATTGCATTTTCCCAGGATGACCTCAACAATTTCTTCCATCCCACATGCTGATTGACAATATAACCTTGCCACTCCTTCCATGGAGAGGTGGAATCTATGTCCCCTCCTCTTGAGTCTGAGCAGACTTCCACAGGTAAAGTATGACAGAAGTGAATGCTCTGTGACTTCTAAAACTAGGTCATAAGAAGCCATGTCTTTTTTCGCCTGGTCCCCTTGAGATCCTTGCTCAGTGGGGAAGTCAGCCCCCTACAAGAAATCCAACTACCAAGGGATGCCTGGGTGGGTCAGTCAGTTAAGTGTCTGCCTTCAGCTCAGGTCATGATCCCAGAGTCCTGGGATAGAGCCCCACATCTGCTCCCGGCTCAGTGGGGATTCTGCTTCTCCCTCTCCCCCTGCTTGTGCTCTCTCTCTCCCTCTCTCCTCTCTCAAATGAATAAATAAAATTAGAAAGAAAGAAAGAAAGAAAGAAAGAAAGAAAGAAAGAAAAGAAAAGAAAGAGAAAGAAAGAAAGAAAGAAAGAAAGAAAGAAAGAAAGAAAGAAAGAAAGAAAGAGAAAGAAAGAAAGAAAAAGAAATCCAGCTACCAAGATACTGGACAGTCCCAGATGGAGCTCCCAACCAACAGCCATCATCAACTGCCAGCCGAGTGAGTGCGTCATCTTGGACATCCAGCCCAGTTGAGCCTTCAGATGATGACAGCCCCATTCAACAACTGCCTGGGGGAACCTCAGCAAGAACTTTCCAGCTGAGTCTTCCCAAATTTCTGACCTATAAAATTATGAGAAAAAAAAAGATTTTTTAAAAAGTAGGCTCCACCCCCAGCATGGGGCCCAACACAGGGTTTTTGAACTCACGACCCTGAGATCAAGACCTAAGCTGAGATCAAGAGTCAGACGCCTAACCCACTGAGCCACTCAGGTGCTCCCCCAAAAAGACTTTTTTAAGCTGCTGTGTTTGGGGATGATTTGTTATGCAGCAATAGAAACTAGAAACTCTGGCTTACTTGGTTGCTTACTTTGGCCCACAAAAAATCATGTATTCTCAGCGAAAAGAAACATAATGGGATAAAAGCAATAAAAGCTACATTTACTGAGTCCTGCCACAGAGCAGATCCTTTCTACACACTACCTGATAAAACTCTTATGAATCTGTGAGCTGAAGATAATTCTTCCCTAGTTGAAATGAGGAAGAGACAAGGCTGCAGCTCGTTAAGTGTCAGATGCAGAGCTGGTGTTCTTCCTGCTGGAGCAAAGCACCCAAAAGCAAGAGTAAAGGAACAAGTCAGAGAAGAAAGTTTAATTTAACCACTGATGTTGCAAGAATAAAGATAACTACAGCTATGTAATCATCGTAAAGGGATTAACATGCCCATGCTGCTTGGCCCCATGCATTAGTCAAATGAGTGGCAGAACATGTTGTCCATGGGGTGAGCCTGGTGGGGGGTGGTAAGAACTTCTGCAGAAACTTCTGGTGCTTTCATGCTTGTAAATTACCTCCGTTAGTTCTCAGGCAACTCCATTAAGACCTGGGCTGAGCCCCCCAGCAGGTAGTTAACTTGAAGATGAAGAAATAGAATGTATTAACATTAAGATGGGAAATAGGAGGCTTGGTAATCCCTCGGTGAGTTCCTACCATGAGCAGGGCACCTCGTGAACATTATCCCATCTCTAATGCCTCCATATTGACATCATTATTCCCTGTGGAGGGAGACACAGTTACAACTGCTTAAATTATTTGTCCCCAATGTCACATAATGGGGAAGTGCAGGCCAGAGAAGGATCCCACTGGGGTGGAGTGTAGGGAGGCAGAAGGCAGCTGTTGGCCAGGGAGGCCCTGGGCAGAGACACAAGCCTTGGGCCCCCATGAGCTGTGGGCACAGAGAGCAGGACCTGGAAGAAGTACTAGCAGAATGTGGGGTCCCTAGAAGGCCATGAAGTCAACAGCACTAAAGAAGGGGCAATGTCCCCATGGACCTATGGAAACCCCTCCCCTGACCCTCTCACAGCACCTGCTCACTTCCTTCAGAGCCGTCGTCATAACTTGGCATTGGTCTTTGTGTTTGTTACTGATTGTGGGAGATTGTTACAGTCTGCCCCCAATTCATTGTGTCTCTCCAGACACGCATTCTTGTGAAACCTCTCCTCGTAATGACAGGGGTCTGACCATGTAATCGGCATGTGCCAATGGCATGCTAGCAAGATGATGCAGGCACGGACATGAAAAGCACGTGTGCACGGGGCTTGTCCTCTTGGACACTGCTGTCAAGTGAAGAAGCCCAGGCTAGCCTGCCTAGAGGTCCTTCTGTTAGAAAAATCTCAGACCTATGTGTGTATTTCCAAACCGCAGTAGCCGTGCAAGTAAGAATAAAGGGTGGGGGGCGACTCTAGCAGATTCAAACTCCACAACATAGAGCTTTGGTTCAGTGGGTATCACCCAGAGGGAAGCACCTGAAACCGGAGCTCTGCTCTGCATGGCAGGGCACTTGCCCTCTCCTAGGCAGGGGCAGTAAAGTGGGGCCTCTGTTTATGCGTACACAGTTCTGGGTGGATAGGGAGGCCACCTACAGAGCAGCCAGTTCGGGGGCACCCTGAAAATCTCTGGGAAGGCCAGACCCTCAAGGCTGCTTAGTCCTCCAGCCCCTCACTGGGTGCAGAGAGTGATAACAAGTTCTCAGGTCCCTTTAGTCATAAGGCTACGAAGAAGCTTTCCTGGTGGGCAAGTGGGTGGCAGTGAGCTGTCATGCTAGAGTGATCATGTGTCCCATTTGCCCAGGGCAGGCCTGTTTACACCTGCTGCCCTGGTGTAATTATTAATAATGCCCCCTCTCACTCTGGTTTTGGTGATAACTGGGGTCACCCTAGTTATGGTCCAGGTTGATCTCCAGAACAAAAGGAAGAGGATTCTTTTTTAAGAGAGGGAGCTGGGGGACAGGCAGTAGGAGAGGAAGAGAGAGGGAGAATCTTAAGCAGGCTCCGTGCCCAGTGTGGAGACCAACGTGGGCCTCGATCTCACCACCCTGAGATCATGACCTGAGCCGAAATCAAGAGTCAGACACTTAACCAACTGAGCCAGCTGGGTGTCCCAGGAAGATAATTCTAAAAGAGCACTGGTCCAGGAGTGAGGAATACAAACGCTTGTCTTGCTCCACTGCTGACAAACAGGGGAACTTGGCACATTTTCTCTGGCTGAATCAAAGAGGTTGGATCAGACAGGCCCTTCTAGCTGGGGAGTTAATGTGAGATGTGAGTCATGGGGGCTTCTGTTTTAAGACCTTTCTGAACACAGACCTAATACAAATAAGTATGAAACAGACAATAATGAAATGAGCACTCTTCTTGGTTGTCAGGGAAAACGTTGAGCAACTGGGGGACACAGTGAGACACTGAAGGGAAATCTGGGAAGGGCTCCAGAAGGAAGTCTGTCCTGGAGGTTGGACAGGACCTGGTAGGAAGGGGATGGGAGAGAAAGAGGAAGAGCTTTAGGGAGGAGGTGGTTACAGTGCCATAAAGTCAGGAGAGGGGATGGGAACGCTCCAGGCAGTAGGTCCAAAAGGTATCAGTCCACAGGGAGATGAACCTTCTCAGTGCCACTTGGACGTCTGGAATTTCATCTTACGTGGCTCCGTCCTGTTGGGGCCCATCTGCAGCTCCCAGGCATAGGAAGATTTCATAATCCTCTCTCCCGCCTGGGTCTTAAATTGGCTGAGCCTACTTGCTCCCATTCTGGGGTGGGTCTCCCCGTGGTCACATCCTAAGGAAACACCAATTTTACTTAGAATGTCTTGTTTATGCATTTCCTGGAGGCTTTCCTGGACTTGGGGTCAGGGCAGAAAAAAGAAATCATCTCCCCCAATGTCAGCCAAAATCCTCTTTACCCATCTCCACCCCTAGACACCCACTTCTCAGCACGGTTTTTACTCATTTGGATCCCATTCTCTGTAAACTCTAAAGTAGTGATTCTCAAAGCATGGTCCCCAGACCAGCCGCAGCAGCCTCACCTAGAAGCTTGTTAGAAATGTAAATTCTTGGGACCTGTGGTATGCGGAATACTGGCCCCCAGTCTTAATTCCCAAAACCTGTGAAAATGTTATTTACTTGGCAAAAGGACTCTCAGATTGATTAAGGATCTTGACTTGGGGAGATTATCCCAGATTATCTGAGTAGGCCCAGTGTAATCAAGAGGTTCCTTGTAAGTGAAAGAGGGAGGCAGGTGTGTTGGGGCAGAGAAAGAGATGTGGACAAGGAGAGGCAGGAGGATGCCATTGTTGGCTCTGCAAATGGAGGGAGGGGCCACAAGCCCAGCAAGGCAGAGGGGCTCCAGAAGCTGGGACAGGCTCTGGAACCGGCTTCCTTCAGAGCCTCCAGAGGGAACACAGACCCTGCAGCACCTTGATTTCAGCCGAGACTCACTTCAGACTTCTGACCTCCAGCCCTGTAAGATAATAGATTTGTACTGTAAGATAATAGATTTGTGTTGTTTAAGCCATTAAGTATGTGGTGATTTGCTAAAGCAGCCATAGGACGGACCTGGAGGGTATTATGCTAAGAGAAAGAGGTCAGACAGAGAATGACAAATACCCTATGATTTTGCTTATAGGTGGAATCTAAAAAACAGAGCAAAACAAACGAAAAATCAGAAACAGACCAGGAACTGATGGTTGCCAGAGGGGAGGGTGGGGAGGAGGGATGGGTGAAGGGGAGTGGGAGATGGAGGCTTCCAGTAATGGGATGAATAAGCCACGGAAATAAAAGGCACAGTGTAGGGAATATAATCAATGAGGCTGTAATAGCGTTTCGTGGTGACAGACGGTAGCTGTTCTTGCTGTGAGCACAGCATCACGTATAGAGTGAATCACTCTGTCGTACACCTGAAACTAATGTAACACTGTGCGTCAACTATACTTCAATTAAAAAAAATGCAGCAGTAGGAAACTAACACGGCTCCATCCCAGACCTGCTGAGTCAGAAACCCCGTCGGGCGATGGGGCCGGTACCCTCCCTGTGTGTTCCAAGCCCTTCCAGGGATGCAGAGGTGAGCTCAACTTTGAGAACCAGTGCTCCCCAGCAGTGTGTTTGACTTGCACTGTGCAGCAGACTCAGAGGGGGAGTTTCTAAAAAACATGAACACCCAAGCCCCCTACCCCCTAAGGTCTGAATTAATTGGTCTGGAGGCGGGCTCAGGCACCCCCCCTTTCAAAAGCTCCATCTCTGATTCTGGTGCCCTGCCAAAGTTGAACTCTGGGATTCCCTTCCCCTTCCTGCTTCAGCCTCTGTTCTCCCCTCTTCCCTGGGTATGGGTTTCCTCTTGGTCTTCTCTTCCCCGCTCTGGGCTGAATGTCAATGAGACTTCATCTTGGGATGGTAGGGGACAGGGCTTGCCAGTATTCCTAAGCAAAGAAAAAAAAGTGTGTGTGTATAGATATATATACCTATACCTGTCACAAACTGAGCAAGCAGTGGAGAGTATAGATTCAGTCACAGGTACTCCTAGAAGGAAAAGATCTTGGAGAAGCGTCTGGTCCAGCCACATTCTTCCCAGTTGAGAAAACGGGGGCCCAGAAATAGGACGTGACTAGTCCAAGGTTATACAACTAGCTAGGCTCAGAGCCTGGGACAAAATCCTAGTTTGTAGTCCACTGTCCTTTCCCCTCCACAGGTCACTCTGACCAGGTTCCCTGGCACGGAAAGGGGAGGGCTCCTCAAAGGGAGCTGGCTCTTTAAAACCATCCCCCATGTCCAGGCAGAAGGGGGCCTGTGCAGTGAGCAAGCGCCAAACCCTCTGGAGGTGACCTTGGGTTGGGGGGGGCAAGGCAGGAGAGATTCTGATGGCCCAAGATAAGCAAGAGTTGCAGGGGAGGAGAGGCAGCCAGCTGAGACTATCGCCTGCCAGCGGAAAGGCTAGCCTGTTCCCAGCCACCTACACGGGGCCCTGGGTTGGGGGGATGGGGGAAGAGGAGAGGGCAGAGGGGAGGAGGGAGCGTGGGGCAAGGACCAGCAAATAAATAGCACCCCCCACCCCGCCTCTCCACCCCGCAGCCTGGGGCTAACAGGGGCAGGGCATCACGACAAGGGTCAGTCGGTTTGGCCTCCGGTGCCCCTTTAATTCTCCTTTCAACAGCTGCAGGATGCTCCCCCTGCAAAGGGCAGGGAGGGGACTCAGCCAGGCTACAAAGTGGCAGGTTCGGGAGGGGCAGAGGTGGCTTGGTGTCTTTAAAAGCACAGGCAGTGTTTGGAATCACACTGATGCCTATTCAAATCCCACATCTGCCAGCCCTTTCAGCCAGGTGACCTGGGCCTCTCTGAGCCAGTTGGCTTTCCTGCGAAATGGGGCTAGGGATCCCTGGCCCCTGTGAGAATTTTGAGAAAATTCACATCCATGTACGTACATGGGTGGCTCAGAAAATGGAAGGCCGCTTGAAGAAGGGTTCAGACTGCCTAGGTTCGAATCCCGAATCCCGGCTCTGTTCTACCTCACACAGGCCTAAGTGCCTAAGTGGGGGTGGGGAGTGGGGAGCAGTAGCACCCCCCTGTTTGGAGTAAGTGAGCTCATAGGTGCGGAAGGCTTCTGATGGGGCCAGGCTCAGTGGGTGCCCCAAAGTGGTAGCCTTATTTTGCTGCTCCTTCTTGGTGGTGCCCCAGAAACTCTAGACACAGGGCAGGGCCTGAGAGGTTTTCCTAGGGACAGAAACTTTTGTAAGACCTAGAAAAAAAATGATTGGCTTCAAAATATGAAAGGAAAACCGTAAAGTCAAAATTAGTGAATGCTTTGTTAAATGCACTATTATCTTAACATTATGAACCGTGTTCCTAAACATTTAATAACATTTGAAATTCGTTTATAGGCTAGGTTTTCTCATCTTGCAAGAATTGCAGGGATGGTAAGAAATCAGAACCAATCATAATCTAAGTAATTTGTAGCCAAATACCTGAAAGGCAAAAATTGTAAAAAATCGTTTTAGTAGATCACTGGGATAAAGTTAAAAATGCAAAAAAATTAGGGGCGCCTGGGTGGCACAGCGGTTAAGCGTCTGCCTTCGGCTCAGGGCGTGATCCCAGCGTTCTGGGTTCGAGCCCCACATCAGGCTCCTCTGCTATGAGCCTGCTTCTTCCTCTCCCACTCCCCTGCTTGTGTTCCCTCTCTCACTGGCTGTCTCTGTCTCTGTTAAATAAATAAATAAAATCTTTAAAAAAAAAAATGCAAAAAAATTAAATCTGTTAAAAAATATATAATATGTATATAGAAAAAGTTTAAAGAAACGAATGGAGATAGTACACTCCAAATTCAGGATGGCAGTTTCCTCTGCAGGGAGGGGTGAGGGGTATACAGAATGTTTCAACTATCTTGGTAACTTTTTATTTCTAAGTGGGGTGAGTACCACAATCATAATAAAGATTATTCTTCATCTTTTTTTTACATATGAAAAATGCAATAAGAGTTTAAAAAATGTTTTGGTAGCAAAAAGAGGAGAAAGAAATGTTCCCACATCATTTCAAACAATTTTACGGCAAGTGTGTATTTAATGTGAAATGTGGGGGCAGGGGGGTCCTTTAAAATGTCTTAAATAATGTAAGACAGGGCTTCCAAAAGTACAAATGGGCAAGGCCCTGACCCTGCCAGGGCTCCTCCAGGCCCCAGACCCCTTACCTGCGTTGCAGGATCGGCTGCCCACCTTGGACCCTGCAGAACCCTGTGGGTGTTTGTTTTTTTTTATGAAGCACGTGTCTGTCCCAGAGTGGATATGTCTGTCTCTCCCTATGTCCTAAGTAGGGAGGTGTAGTTACGTGGTGTAGGTGTGTGGAGTTGTGAGAAAGCTAGACAGTTCTGGAAAAGTAGGAATGGAGTAGAACTGGAGGTCTGAGCAGACATGGCAGTCATCCCCAAACCAGGGCTAGAGGAGGTCCCGCTGTGTGTGACGAGGTGCTGGCTCAGCTTAAGGGCCTGAAGGGTGCCTCCTTCACCTCTGGGGACCACAGTGGCTGCCTGAGGCCTGCCAGTTATAAAGGGATGCTGATAAGGCACATGGGTAAGAGTGAGCCTTGACGTTTCAAGGGGGCCTTGCTGGGCTGGGAGGCAGAGAGGGGAACAGTGGGGGGGGGGGGGGAAGAGAGAGATGAAAGACAGGGAGAAAGGGGGTTGTTTATTACTGGCAGTATGAGGACGCTGGACTCCCCAGACCATCACTGGGCCCCACTCAGGGCCCTGGCTCGTTGGAGCTCCCCAGAAAGGAGAAAGGTCCTAAATAAGAATCTGGGGGGTGCCTGGAGGGCTCAGTTGGTTGAGCGTTGAACTCTTGATCTCAGCTCAGGTCTTGATCTCGGGGTCGTGAACTTAAGCCCTGTGCTACTTAAAAAAAAAAAAAAAATCTGGAGAAAGCCTTCATGCCTGTAGGGAAGATGCCAAGGGGCCTCTGGGCCAGTCCTCTGGGCTGGATCTGACTTGGGGCCTTGTTTGGCTTGAGATTAGAAGCCAGAGTCCAGGAGTGTCCCACGTGATTTCAGCTCGGGTTGTGATCTCAGCGTCTTGAGATGGAGCCCCAGGTTGGGCTCCATGCAGAGCGTGGAGCCTGCTTAAGATTTTCTCTCTCCCTTTCCCTCTGTTTCACTACCCCCCCCCCCCCCCCGCATGCTCTCTCTCTTAAAAAAAAAAAAAGAAGAAGAAGAAGAAGAAGCAGCAGCAGCAGCAGCAGCAGCCAGCATCTAAGGAAGAGGTCAGCCAGCACCTGATCCATGGGTCTGGGCAGTGAACCCTCCAGTCATCTACTCCTGGGAGTGAAAGCAAGGTAAAGATGTGACATAATGAAATATATATGTTTCTGTCCCCAGTTCCCAACCTGGGGGTCCTGAAAACCCTGTAGATCGCTAAGTGATAAGAGCATTAGGAGCATCTTTTGTTCTAATATTTTGTCTTTGACCCTAGTTCTTGACACAGAGTTCCTAAATCCCTTGGAATTTCCTGGGTCATAGGAGCGTCTTTTGTTCTGATGCAGTGACTCTGGGTGGGCTCCTGGATGGCTTCTGGGTGGGGGCTGCTCACCAGAGAGACCGGGCCATGATCAGAAGCTTGGAATTTTCAGGAGCACCGCATCCTCTAGAGAGGGGGGAGGGGCTGGAAATGATCCTGCCTACGTGAGGAGGCCGCCATAAAATCCCGAGAGTCGGGGGTTTGGCAAGTTCCAACGCAGATGGTGAACACGTGCACATGGGGAGGGTCACTCATCCCAGTGCCACAGGGACAGAAGCTCCTGTGCTCGGGACCCTCCCAGTCCCCGCCCTGTGTCTCTCTCATCTGGCTGTTCATCTGCGTCCTTTATCGTGTCCCTTAATAAACTGGTAAACGTGTTTCCCTGAGTTCTATAGGCCGCTCTAGCAAGTAACTGAATCCAAGGGGGAGGAGGTCATGGGAGCCTCTGGTTGGCAGAGAAGTCAGACAGAGGGTGCGGGTAACCTGGGGGCTACTGTTTGTGGTTGGCATCTGAGGTGGGGGCAGTCTCGGGGGGCTGAGCCCTTAACCTGCGTGATAGGAGGCTATCTCCAGGTAGGCGGTGTCAGGATTGAGTTAAATTGTATGACACCCTACTGGGGTCACAGAGAATTGCTTGGTAGGGGGAACCCCACACATCTGGGGTCAGGCATGGTCGTGTGTGACATTACGGGAGACACAGGAAGTTTTCTCCACTCAAAAGGTTTCCATGAAATTCTTATAATCAACCAGAAGAGGGGCAAGAGGATTAGAGGAGGTGTGGGGGGTGCAGCTGAAGGCTGGGCTCAGTGCAGCCTCAAAATGGAGAAGGAAGCCTGGAGCCTTGGCTAACACCAGTCCTCTATAAAGGAAACCCTGGGGGAACAGCCCAGTTCGTGGCAGGTGTATCGCAAGGGTCTGAAGGCCAGTGGGGAGGGGAGGTCGGCAGACTGATAAGAAAGACTGTAAACACACTGATGACCTTAATTTATGAAAACCCATAGGAAACATCATTCTCAGCAGGGAGAATAGGAAACATCTCTTTTAAAAGCCAGATGAGGACACCAAGGCTTGTACCACCTTTTCTATTTAGCTTGTGCCAGAGGTCAGTCAGGTCATAAAAATGAAAGGAAAAAAGGTTTGGAGAGGAGGAGATGAAATATTCTTGCAAATGATGTGATTGTCTGCAGGGAAGGCCAAATGAATCCACAAATTCTTAGAAATAATAAGAGAATTTAGCAAAATGGTTGATTACATGATCAGTAATGGGCAGTCATTTTTTTAAAGATTTTATTTATTTATTTGAGAGAGAGAGGGAGAGAGAGAGACAGCGACAGATATCGAGAGAGAGCACAAGTGGGGAAGAAAGGGAGAAGCAGACTCCCCACTGACCAGGGAGCCGGATGCAGGGCTGGATCTCAGGACTCCAGGATCATGACCTAAGCCAAAGGCGGACACTTAACCATCTGAGCTACCCAGACACCCCTGGACAATCATTGTTATTTTCACTGACCTCACATTGTACACTGTAATAATAATAATTAACCTTTATTGGATTAACTTTTTCCAGGTGCCACGAGCTTTACATTTACTCTGTGCTAAGTGCTTTCTATGGATCAGCTTGAGTCCTTAGGACAACTCTGTGGGGTTGGTATGATCTCCATCCTCATTATAAGGGTGAGAAAACTGAGGATCAGAGAGGTCAAGTAAATTTCCCATAGTCACACATTTGGTGCGTGGTGGAGGTGGTACCCACCCCAGAGCTTCCCTCCTAACCACTACACTATCCTACACACGCAAGCATGCCAATCTCTGATGTCCACAGTAGGACTCAAGACCTAGGGCCCTTCTCCCATTCTCCACATGTCATGAAAGTTGCCAAGATTCCTGTGTGAGCAGAGAGGGGAGTAGGGGAAGAGGGAGGAAGGAGGCCCCGGAAAGGACTGAGATCGAATGTCCCTCCAGCCTATCGGGAGTCGGACGTAAGATTTAAAGAGAATGAGCAGGTGTGCTATTTCTCACACCCTTGGTAGTAGCTGCAAAACCTGCCTGCCATACACCCACATCTTACTTAATTCTCAAAGGAACTGTGTCTCCATTTCACTGATAAGGAAAGTGCAGCTCCTAGAAATTCAGAGACTTGTTCAAAGTCCCAGAGCTGGGTAGTGGCCGAGGCAGCATTCCAGCCTAAACTAGCCTCGGATCTTAAAACTGTTTAGACTTTTCCAAAAAACCGAAGGGGAAGGTGGGCAGGTGCACCACACCCCTAGAGCCATGTGTGTGTGTGTGTGTGTGTGTGTGTGTGTCTGTCTGTGTGTCTGTGTGTGGCAAGGGTGCATGAGCACGGGGTAGGGAGCTGGGAAGGGAGCAGTTAAGGGAAGGGTAGTGACCACTTCATGGGGAAGGTGTCCTTCAAGCCAAGTTTTCGGGGAGGAGTAGGAAGAAGCCAGCAGAAAAGTGGGGGGGGGGGCGGAGAAAGTGTCAGGTGTGAAGACCCAGAAATGAGAGAGAAACAGTAGGTTCTGTGAAGAACTAAGAGTTCAGACCAGGGAGGGACTCACTGAGAACTCGCCTTCTGGAACCGCCAGTAACCACTGGCCCAAGCTCCAGGCAGACTCCTTGGAAAGCAGCATAGCCGTGGGGACCTTGCCCAGTGGGGCCCTCTGGACAGTGCAAGTGGCTGGCTGGGAGCTTCACCAGGGGTCCCAATTCCTCAGGCTTGGCTCCCTTCCTTTCCTCCAGTCCAGCATTCCTCAGGGCTGCATTGGCCAAGGGACCTCATGATGCTGCCTGGCCCCGACTCCCTCCCCCAGCCCCCTGAATTATACCACCATGTTCTTAATATGGCTCATGACCAAGCCGGGGCAAGCACACCATTTCCTTCAGTGCTTCTCAAACTTCAACGTGTGTTCAGATCACTGGGAATGGTGCTAAGACGGAGATTCTGACTCGTCAGGCCTGGGATGGGGCCTGACATTCTGCCTTCCTGTCCTGATCGCGGGCAATGCTGCCCGTCCAGGGACCACACTTTGAGTGGCATCGTCCAGGAGAATATATACTGAGCCCCTGAGATCTGGCAGGCATTGTGCAAGCTACCTTCTACACTTGTGCTATGTAATGATGCTCTGAAATGGGACTTAGTATATACTTTTCAGAATAGGGGACTGAGGGTCAGAAAGGGGAAATATTTTACAAAGTAAGTAGGAAGCAGAGCAGGGCTTTGAACTTGGGTCTGTCCAGCTCTATAGCTGATCCTGGGCCTTCTGGTCAGAGGGATGGCTATGGACTGAATTGTGTCCCCTCCCCCCCAAAAAAACTCAAATGGTGAAGCCCTACCTCCTAGCAGGGCTGCATTTGGAATAAGGAAGTAATTAAAGTTAAACGAGGGGCGCCTGGGTGGCACAGCGGTTAAGCGTTTGCCTTCGGCTCAGGGCGCAATCCCGGCGTTATGGGATCGAGCCCCACATCAGGCTCCTCTGCTATGAGCCTGCTTCTTCCTCTCCCACTCCCCCTGCTTGTGTTCCCTCTCTCGCTGGCTGTCTCTCTCTCTGTCGAATAAATAAATAAAATCTTAAAAAAAAAAAATAAAGTTAAACGAGGTCATAAGGGTGGCACCCTGATCCAATAGGACTAGTGTCCTTCCTTATAAGAGGAGACATCAGAGAACTTGCTTTCTCTCTCTGCCACAGGAGGGCACAGTGAGAAGGTGGCCAGCTGCAAGCCAGACAGAGAGGTTGCCCCAAGAACCAAACTAGCCGGCATTTTGATCTTGGACTTCAAACCTCCAGAACTATGAGAAATAAATTTCTGTTGTTTAAGCCACCTGTCTGTGGTATTTCATCCTGGCTGTCCTAGCAAACTCAGGGGCCCAGCTGCTACCGATCAGCCAAGGATGCCGATTAAAATGAAGGGGTCCCCTTGCATGGAATGTCGCTCTTCCCAACTGAGTGGGACTGGAGCAGAACCAAGATGATGGTGATGACGGTGGTGATGATGGTGACAACGATGGTGATGACGGTGGTGAAGATGACGACAGCGATGGTGATGACGATAGTGATGATGGTGATGATGATGGTGGTGATGATGGTGATGGTAACAATAATTCACATCCAAGCCAAAGCCACCCGTACCACTCACAAAATGAAAACACAACAAAACAAGCTCAGAATGATGTAGCTATCCGAAACCTCACACCCTAAATCCACACGTTTCATGAGAAGACAGGAAATGACCCAGTAATCAGGTACCATCCACTAATTTGCTCCCTGTTCCGAGATGACTTCGTCCTGGCGGGGCAGACAGATAGACTGAATAAACAAGCCTGCTTCCTAGGTTAGCTAGGCCCCCTGTGCCTGCGTGTCAGTGGAAAATGGGGGTGTGGTAGATTAGATACCTGAGAGATTCTCCCAGGGAAGAAACTTAAAAACTAAGTGCTGAGTAAAAGATGAAACGCAGTATCTTTTTAAATGAATCACCAAATTAACGCAAAAATGAGCAATCCACAGACCCCAAAACTGGAGTTAAGGAGCTCCAGAGCTGGCCAGTACTCTGAGGGATGCTGGAGACCGTGAGCTTGCACTTTGCTCTCCCCCCGTCCCCGGCCCTGGGAAAGTTCAGAAGATAAATCTTAGGGTCCACCGAGGATGTAGGGAAAAATGTACACACGCATATGTACATACATTTTACTGATATTAAGACTGTATGGCACATCATCAATAAATAATATTAAAACATACTCTTTACTGTAAATTCTTTTTTTTTTTTTTAAGATTTTATTTATCTGAGAGAGAGAGTGAGAGAAAAAGAGCAAGAGCACAAGCAGGGGAAGCTGCAGATGGAGAAGCAGGCTCCCCACTGAGCAGGGAGCCCATTTGGGGCTCGAACCCAGGACCCTGGGATCAGGACCTGGGCCAAAGGCAGATGCTTAACCAACTGAGCCACCCAGGCACCCCTCTTTACTGTAAATTCTACACAATTGATTCACACAAATGCTTTTGTTGATTTTTGCCAAACTCTTGCATCCCTAGCCAACCCACGGTTGCTGTTTGCTGTGGTCCTAATGTGAATGTTGGCAAACACTTTTCTGGCTGATGTGAACGAGGAAGAGGAAATGAAATAGCCAAGACACGTTGGAACTATTTTCCAATGGTGGGAGAATATTTCCCCAGGTGTGTGTGTGTGTGTTATTCACAATGTAATGGCCACAGACATAACACCCTTTTAAGCTTAATCTGAGTTATTAACATTTCCCCATCACTTTCTTAAGTCTAGACAATCAATAAAACATTAAACCGAGGCTTGATTTGTGGTTCTTAGAACCGTGCGTGGCACATGGGAAGCACTACCAAAATGCTGGCTGTTATTTATTATTATCCGCGGTCCAAGTCACCCGGGGACGACTCCTGAGTTTGAGTAGGGCTGGCTGCTGGATTGTCTCCCCGTGTGCCTGCAGAGTTACGTTCCTAGTTCAAGTCCCAGAGAAAGCCAGGAAGGTGGGCAGACCCAGGTGGTTAGGGAGGAGCTTGGGCTGGGTAAGCGGATAATGCCGAGGTTCACAGGCAGTGAAAGTCTTCCCCTCCCGCCCACCGTGTGCTGTGAGGGGCCTGTGGGTGAATGGCTGGGGCCCAGGACGTGCATGGGTTTCACCCCTACAATGGCATCAATAGAGTTGAGTCAGAGCACAGCGTTTAGACATGGCTGCTATATATCATTCGGCTAATTGATTTGGATAGCTCTCAATATTCTGAATTTATGGGCGTGGTTTTCTTTTTCTTCTCCACCCCCCCACCCCACCATATCTACTGTACTTGATCTCTGGGAATCTTGGGAATCAAAGGCTCATGGGGTCCTAGGACCAAGGTGATACTACCCATTGAGCTCTGGGAACATCCGGAAGGAAGTATTCATCACAGGAGATTCTTAAGTTTCAAACAGGCCCCAGGGAAAATCTGCTGGGCGGCTTGGAAGGCATTCAGCTCTCCTTTGCATGATCTGATTCAGGAGACTAACACTTCCCTGCCAAGAAACATGCAGTTAATTGCCAAGGTAGACAAGACTGCTCTTTTGGCAGACTTCACCAGTGAAACAGTGATTCCCTCACTCAGCACCTGTTTTGGTGAGGCCGCCCCTGCATCCTGGGGCTTCACATCTCAGTGAGGGCTCGCTCCCCAAACAACTGAAGTTTGGGGAAGTGGAGGATGTGGGTAAAAAGGGCTCTGGTGGCATCCCACCAATGTTTTCTCCTTCACTCCTCAGTCGCAGGCCTGGAGAGATTAGGTGGCAAATACTCAAGAGTTCTTGGCTGCAGACAGAACCCACTGGGGCGAGTGTAAGCAGAAAAGGCTTTTGGGTGCCTCCGAGAAGCACTGTGAGGACACGAGGCTGTGTTTGAGAGCTGGGACTAGGCAGAGCTGCTGTCAGGAAGTATCATGGCCGCCCCAGTGGAGTGTGGCTGGATGTGGCCCCTCCCAGGGCTGATGCTGGGCGCACAGCTCTGCCACTACTCCCTCGGGCAGCTGGGTGCTTCTGCCACCCCCCCACCCCCAAACTGGCACTCACTTTCCAACTGGTAGCCTCTGAGGTTTTGTCTGATCAGTGGACTGCGGTCTCACGTCTATGCCCTAACCGCAAAGGACGATGGGAAGGTACGTTTCTGGTTTCTACTTTAGGGAGACACAGACTCCAAAGGTGGAGGCCATCCTAAACATCAGAAAAGTGTCTGTGGGCAGCCAAGGGGAAGGATAAATATTTGCGCATAATCAGTGACCTAAAATCCCATGACTCAGACACCCCGGAGCCAACGACACTGCCTTGAGAAAGGCCTCTGGGCCCTGACCCCACTGCCTGGGTCCTGAGGTTCTCACTCTGCTGCTGCTAAAGCTGGTCCTGCCTCCTTACCAGGAGCCTTCATCCTCCGTGTGTCCCAGAAGTAATGGTTTAATTATTGCTTGTATGTTTGATTGGGTCTTTGTAGGCAAATGCAAATACTTTCAAGGGTCAGGCAGGTAAATGAGTGAAGGACGTGGACAGAAGAAGGATATGCTGGGGTCAGAGGGACTGAAGGGGAGGCCATGCCCCAGATGTTTCCATTTGGAAATATGGATCCAGTGACCAGATACTCTGTGGACTTCTCTACATGAAATATCCAGATTTAACAATAATTGGTCAAACAGTCTTGATCTGTTAAAAAATTTATTATAAAAAACTCCAAATGTACAGAAAAATAGAGTGATAGTATAATGAACACCCACATCTAAATATACTCATCACTCAGGTTTAACACTTTGAACATTTTGCCATGTTTCATCTACTTTTTTCCTGCTTAAGGATTTTATAAGTTTTCTTCTTATTTTGAGTAATCTCTATATGTGATATGGGGCTTGAACTCACAACCCCGAGATCAAGAGCCACATGCTCTACCAGCTGAGCCAGCCAGGGGGGCCATTCTGCTGAAGTATTTTAACGTAACAAAATCAGAGAACCTAATAAAATATTTTATCCTTAAATACTTCAATCGGTATCTCTTTAAAATGTAGATATTTTCCTAAGTAGTATCTACTTAATAATACTTAACAAATGCCTTGTCTTTACTCAGATTTCTTTCGCTACCCCAAAGATAATGCCTTAGATGGACTGTTCAAACCAGAATCCAATCAAGGACCAAGAATTGGATTTGATTGTCATGTGTCTTAAGTATTTTTAATCTAGAAGAAACCCCCACTGTTTTGTTTTGCTATTATTTTTGTGTGTGTTTTTACTGACACTGATTTGAAGAACTCAGACCAGTGTCTTGTTGACAGTCCTGTTTATCTAGATAGGTCTGATTGTTTCCTTGTGATGTCACTTACCTTGTGCCTTTATCCTCTGCATTTCCTGCAAACTGGAAGTTAGATCTAAAGGCTTGATTAAATTTACGTTAACATTTTGGCAAGAAGGTATCGTGGGTGATGCTGACTGCCTAACCCATGACCTCAGAAGGCACAGGACACCGTCCTATTAGTACAGATGTCAGATGAAAGACTGGGTTGAGATCATGCCTTACCTTGGAACTTTGTATTTTCTTCCTTAGTTCCATCATTGCTCCCAGAAACATTTTACCTGATGGGTTTAGCATCCATTGATACTCCTTTCCTGAATCAATTACTTCATTAGGGATTGCAAGAGGGTGTTTTCTAATGCTATGCCTTCGAGATTTATTAGCTGTCATTGTTCAGTAAGGAAGAGCTTCTTGTGTCATCAGCTGGGGCTACGTGGTTATCCTGAAACTGGAACTACTGGTTCTTCCTGGAAGGCAGAAAAAGAATGCATCATATTTTGGCTTTAAAATTTTCAGAGTAAAGAGTTGGTGTAACAACGTTGGCCAATACAGTAGTCCCCCTTATCCCTGGGGGGGTATGTTCTAAGACCGTGGATAGTGCTGAACCCCATATATGCTATGTTTTTTCCTATACGTACATACCTACAATAAAGTTTAATTTGTAAGTTAGGCACAGTAAGAGATTAATGACAATTAAATAGAACAAATATAATAGTAATATACCGTATTTAATATACTGTATCTAAGTAATATACTATAATAAGACTTACGTGAATGCAGTCCCTCTGTCTCAAAATATCTTATTGTTCTGTACTCATTCTTCTTGTGATGATGTGAGATGATAAATGCCTGCGTGATGAGATGAAGTGAAGTGGGTGACGTACGCTCAGTGACTTAGCTTTCGGCTACTATTGGCCCATCAGAAAGAGGATCATCTGCTTCTAGACTGCAGTTAACTGAAACCACAGATAAGGGGGATGACTGTAATGACAAAGTGTTCTCCTTTTTAAGTATCATTATGGACTGCTGGATTTTTATGTATTCAATGTTGTATAATTAATTACAGCCTTTATTCCTTTCTGATGCTCAAATTGTACTGTCTTTGGCCAGCAGAGCCCTTCAAGATGGGTTTTGTGGGGTTTTTTTTGACATCTCTCTGCTGCCTTTGGTCACTTTTCCCCTTTCAGGTGCAATTTGAGGGCTCACATTCCCAAGGGAACAGTTCCTGCTCAAGCCCTGACATTAGCCATATCTGCAAGAGTTTCAGGTTCCTTTTTCAAATATTTTAAAGGCAGTGGACAAGTTAAATAAATCATGTTCCTCGGCTGGATACAGCCTATGGCATGCTAGTTTGCCACCTCGGCGTTTAAGTTTCTGTGGTTTTATGCTACAAGAAACAGGCAATCGAATGTTTTTGCATTTTTTTGTTGTGATTTTGTTGTTCTTATTTTTTTATTACTGTTCTTAAACATCATGGATAGGACCCACCTATCCATTAATTACTACACTCACTGTAGCCTGTGAATATTCTCATTTCATGCAGAATTCTATGGAATAATTTTCTAATAATCTAGGTTTCCCTTGTCAGCTCCCAAGTTTGGTCCCACTTACTTAGGATTATGCTGTGCCCCTCTCACACCTTAATGACCCACAGCATTTTGGAATAGCTGGCTACCTCAAGCCCCTTATTGTGACAAGATGAGATCTCCATGATATACTGTTAAGTGGGTGGCAAGCAGCAGGGCCTTGGCAATTGGCATTCTCATCCCAATGCTATTGGGAGTAGACATTTGTATCACTTTTCAGGAGGACAGCATAGAGTCAAACAAAGGATATTCATTGATTCAGTTAACTGGGAAGACCTAGGGAGGGATGGCTTCAGGCATAGCTGGATCCAGGGGCTTGGCCAAGGTCATCTGACTCCCTATTTCTGGACTGTTTCCCTGACTGTGTTGGCTTTATTCTCATGAGACTTGATCTATATGGCAGGGAAGACGGCCTCCTAGAGCCTCAAGCCTGTATCTTTGTGGCTTCTGTTCGAAAAGGGAGAGAAAGACCCCCCCTGTCACAGAAGCTTCCTATAAAGTCTCAGGGAATACTCTGATTAACTCTCTCTGGATCTTATGCCCATCTCTGAACTGAACATGCAGCCAGGGGAAGAGAGTACTCTGGCTGCCTCAAGTGACATGTTCCACCCTGTAGAGGAGAGGCTCACAGTGACTGACAGCCTACAGGGGCCAGAGAGAGTGGGGGCGGTGTGGCTCTTTAAAGGAAAAACAAAAGGCTGTTATTAGAAGAAGGGGGGAAAAGAATTCTGAGCAGGGAAGCACATCAGATGTCCCTTACATTTGGCAAAAAGGAGTCAACAAAGATTTTAAAGCAGTCTACCTTCCATCTAAGAGGATAATTCCACACCAAAGAATTCATGAAAAAAAAAATCACAGACAAGGGCAGATTTGAGTCCAAGGATGTTTATCATCACAGTACTGTTTATAATAGCAAAATACTTTAAGAATCTAAATGTCCACTAAGAGAGATTAAACAACTTAGTGCACATCCGTGTTATTGGGATGCTAAGCAACTGGTGAAAACGATCATTATTTCCTTGTATTTCGTGACCAGGAAAGACCTCCATGATGTGCTGTTAAGTGGAAAAGGCAGGCTAAAAAGCAGCACACATATTATAATCTCATTTTTAAAATTGGGTATATACCCATTGGGAAATAAACATTGTCAGGAAACACATCGCAGGCTTAATAGAGGTTACCTTTGGGTGATTATTTCAACTTATTTAATTTGTTTATCTGAATTTTCAATGATAAGTACATATTACTTTTTAATTATATATATATATATATATATATATATATTTTTTTTTTAGAAAAGAAATCAGGATAAACACACAAAGACACTCAAAGAATAGACATATAACAAGTAAGGACACAAAAATGGGGATGACCTACGACTATGCCCACAATGTCGGAGATGCTCGAGTGCAAGGATTCCAGGTCTGTAGGCGCCTGTAGGGACATTGCACCCCTATTCATCCACTCTCCTTCCCTGTCATCTTCATGACTCACAGTTACCACACTCATTGCAGGGGTGGGGTGGGCAGGACGGGCTGACCAGGCAGGCCGCCACTGGCCCTCAGCTGAAAGAAGTCAAGTCGTCCTTGTCTTTTCTCTCCTCTGGCCCTGCCTGTGAAGACCACCTTTTCCCAGCCAGCCCTATCCCCACTCCAGGTCCTGCCAGATCTGGAAAGAGCAGCTCAGCCTGGTCCCTGGGCTCTCAGGTTAACTGAGCAATCACCAACCTAGGAGTAAAAGCCAGCAGGCCAGGAGGCAGGGAGGGGCCATAGTGACCTGGGAGGGTCCCATTGGCCTGAGGCCCTGACGCTCAGCTCCCCAGCACTGGCTCAGTGGACCCCATCCCAACTCTTCCTTTTACTCCCCGAGGGGCTGGGATAAAAGGCTTCCTCCTTCCAACGACCTCCAGCTCCAAACCAAAGTCAGCCCCTGCACAGTGCCTCTTGTGGGGTGCTGCAGCTTCTGGCCTTGGGTCGCCTCTGTGTCTCCACTTGGCGAATGCTGAATGATTTGTCCTCTAGAGGCCTTGATATCATCTAAATAGTCAACTATAACTTGATTACCTCTTTTAGACAAGCACAGTGGGCAGTCCTCTTGAGTTTCTAGTAGCAAATTGAAACTGCCAGAAGCTGACTCTCCAGTTACAGAGAGAACAAGAGCCATCAGGCACAATTTGCTAGAATTTTTGTTTCCCGAGAGAAAAGAAGGGGGAAAAAATCACTATGGTTAAGTGTTGGGAGGAAAGGACACTTCAAGTCAATAAAGGGAATATATTCAAGAATTGTCTGGAACACTCTTGTTCTATCATATAAAGTTCACATAAATTTTATATGTTACTCCAGGATATAGCTATATGTCTTTTTTCAACATTTTTAATGAAAAATTTCCAACATAATGATTTTCACAGTGAAAATATCCCTGTACCCAATTTCTACTACTATCAATATTTTATTCTATCTGCTTTATCATATATCTCTCCACCTCTCCACCCACCAATGCATTCTATTTTATTTCATTTTAAAAAATTTTATATATTTATTTGAGAGAGAGAGCGAGCGAGAGAGAGCACAAGCAGGGTGAGGGGCAGAGGGAGAAACAGACTCCCTGCTGAGCAGGGAGCCCGATGTGGGCCTCGATCATGGGACTCCAGAATCATCACCTGAGCCGAAGGCAGGTGCTTAATGGACTGAGCCACCCAGGTGCCTCCATCCATCAATACATTTTATTTTTTTATGCATCTCAAAGTAAATTGCAGACATCAGTAACTTCCCCCTCGTTACTTCAATATGTTTACCTTTAACTAGAGTTCAGTATTATTTGTTCATAGTTTAAAAAAAATTTTTTTTAAGTAGGTTCTATACCCAGTGTAGGGCTTGAACTCATGACCCTGAGATCAAAAGTTGCATGCTCTACCAAGAGAGCCAACCAGGTGCCCCTGTTTATAGTTTTTTGAAATGAAATCTATAAGCAATGAAACATAGAATCTTAAGTGTGCATATGCCCGATTTTCACAAATACATAAACCTATACACCCCAACCTCTGTCAAGATCTAGAACCCTACATCACCCCAGAACATTTCCTCACACCCCTTCCAGTCAATACCTGCCCCCAACCTCTCAGAGGACACCCCTGTTTGGATTGTTGCCACCATAGGTTAGTTTTACCTGTTCTAGAGCTTTATATATATTGAACCATCAGAATATACTCTTTTGTGTAAGGCTTATTTCACTCAACATAATGGTTGTGAGTCACCTATGTTGTTGCATGTACCAGTAGTTCATTCTTTTTTTTTTAATTTGGAGTAATATTCCATTTTGTGAATATAGAACTGTTACCCATTTTCCTATTGATGGATATCTGGGTTGTTTCCAGCTTTTTGGCTATTATGAAGAAGTTGCTATGAACATTCCTATACAAGTCTTTTTGTGGACATAATTTCATTTCTCTCAGGTCAATAGCTAGAAGTGGAATTGCTGGGTCATAGCGTTGGTGTATAATCAGTTTTAAAAGAACTGGCTTTTTCCAGTGTGGTTGTAATATTTTACACTCCCACTAACAACATATGAGAGTTCTGGTTGCTTCTTATCCTCATTGGCCTTTGGTGGGGGTCAGTCGTTTAAATTTTAGCCGTTCTGTTGCGTTTGTAGTAGTATCTTACCGTTTTAATTTGCATTGCCCTGATTATTAATAATACTGTCTTTTTCGTGTGCCTATTATCCATTCATATATCATCTTTTGTGCAGGATCTGTTCGAATCTTTTTTTTTTTTAAAGAGTTTATTTTGACACAGAGAGAGAGAGTGCGAGCACACAAATGGGGAGCAGCTGGCAGAGGGGGCGGGAGAAGCAGCCTCCCTGCAGACCAGGCTTGCTTTCCTGAGAAACATTTGTTACTCTCAAGCCACAAAGCTATTCTCTGTTTTCTTTTCAGAGCTTTATGGTTTTAGCTTTTATGTTTGCATCTATGATTTGTCTTGAGTTACTTTTTGTGTATGGTGTGAAGTAGGAGTTAAGGCTCATTTTTTTTTTTTCCTATTTGGTTATCCAGTTATTCCAGCCCCATTTATTGAAAAGATTTTTCTCTTCCCCTTGGATTGCTTTGACACCATTGTCAAATACCAAATGACTAAACAAGTGTGAATCTCTTTTCAGCTCTCTGTTCTGCCCCCTGATTTATTGGTTGATCCTTATAATGGTACCAGGTTATGTTGATTAGTATAGTTTTATATTTAGTCTTGAAGGAAGGTAGTGTAAGTCTTCTAACTTATTTTCAAGATTGCTTTGGATATTCTAGGTCCTTTGCAATTCTGCATAAGTTTTAGAATCAGCATGTCAATTTCTACAATTCTATAGGCCTATGGAGATTACGATTTATGAATTGAATCTGTAAATCAAATGAGAATTAATAGTACTGAGTCTTCTAATCCATGAACATGGTATGTCTGTCCATGTGTTTAGATCCTTTAAAAAATTCCCTCAGGAATGTTTTCTAGTTTTCAGTGTGTAAATTTTGCACATCTTTTGTTAAATTTATTCTTAAGTATTTTCTGTTTTTTGTTTTTATTATAAATTGAATTATATATATTTTTAAAGGAGGGCAGGTGTAGAGGGAGAGAGAGAATCTTAAGTGGCTCCACGCCCAGTGTGGAGCTTGAGGCGGAGCTTGATCTCACAACCCTGAAATCATAACCTGAGCTGAAATCAAGAATTGAACGCTTAACTGATTGAACTACCCAGGCATCCCCAGATTGGATTGTTTTTTAAATTTTACTTTTCAACTATCTACTACTAAAAAATATGGAATGCTTCACAAATTTGATTTCATCCTTGTGCAGGGACCAAGTTAATCTTTATCATTCTCGTTTCAGTATATGGGTTGCCAAAGTATAAAAACATAATATGATCCACTCTTGTGAATTTTTAAGATACACTCCAGGCAAGGAAATCCCTTCTTTCCTGGGGCTCCTTGTGCTCCTCGTATAGGGCCACAGACCCCTACACAGAGCTGTGCCCAGAGTGCCTTCTCCTCTGGGTCATCATCTGGCTCTCCGAGGTTGGATGCCTACGTTCTCCACTACAAACTCCACACAATCACATCAGCTCTGATTTTGTAAAATGGTTTATCAGACCTAAAACATGGTGACAAAGAATGCTTCCTGAGCCAGGACCTGATCTATTGGCTCATTCCTCACACTCATCCCCAAATCCTACTGGAGAAAGAAAATCCTGTCTCATGGACCCGAGGATAGCCAGAAAGAGTGACAAGAGAGGCACATCTGTCAGGCTCTTTAAAATCTATTTCTAACCCCCTGCGGGGCGGGGGGGTGGTGGTCACTGTGAGCCTTTAGGAGAAGACAATGCCTTCCTCAAAAGTTGGGTGGGCACAGCCTGCAGGCGCTCTTGGAGCACACGGACACTTCTCTTCAGCCTCAGATGAGACTGGCCTGACATGCTTTCTAAGCTAACCACAGTTTCACATTCCTCTTTGTTTTAGTTGTAGTGAAATACACATATAATGAAATTTACTGTTTTAACAATTTTAAAGCAAACAGTTCAGTAGCAGTAAGTAAGTACATTCACACTGCTGTGCAAGCATCACCCCCATCCACCTCCAGGACTGCCTCTCATCCCATATCACAGTTCATCTTATAAAATATTTTTCATCTGAATTATGCTTTTGAGGAATGAACTAAAAGAAGATTCCCCAGCCCTTCACTCCTGAACCACTTGGCAGTCCTGAGATTCACAATGTGATAGAAATCTTTCGTCATGGCACCTATTCGTGGGTCCAGGCCTCACTGGCTCAGTCCAGCCCAGGGCTGTGAAACCGCAGGTCCCCGCCTCCTCAAGGGGGGTGGCTGGATTCCTAGGGGGTGGAGCCTCCAGATCAGCTTCAGCTTTCCCCTCTGGTCTGGCCTTGGATCCCTTAGGGAGATTGCAGTCCTGCCCACCCCCCTAAATTGTCTGGAGTTTCTGTCCCTTCCCACCCTTCCACCAGGCCTCACAGCTTTCCTGAGCCTCTAGAAGCCCCTTCAAGTATAGAGGGGAATTTGAGACCCTTCCTCAAAGGTGAGGCTAAACCCCCCTTAGCAGAGTCTGAGCCTGATGATCATTCTTACAGAACTGCCCTAATCTGTGTGGCAGATTCAGGTTCTGTGCAGTAGAACTGACTTCAGAGAAGGAGTTTCAGCCTTCTCAGTGGCCCCAGGACCGCTGCATTAGCCCCATCTCCCGATGGGCTTCTGTGAGGAGCCCAGGATGCCTTCCCAGGGGACCTTCCATTCATCCTTGGGTTCTCACATCAGTGAATGGACCCAGTGTTCCAAACCATTTCCACTTCCACAGGACCCAGGGGGAGGGTTTCTGAGCTCTGTGCAGGCCTGATAAGGCAGGCCTGGGCCATGCCTCACTGGCTGCAGCCACAGCTTGGCTTTCTCAGCCAGAAAAGAGGGCCAGTCCCACAGACTGTGGGATCATACTGGCCCTCAGACCCGGTTTCCCAGGGAACACTGCTGGGGTAGGAGTAGATGTGAGGTTTGAACAAGAGATTGGAGTCCCAGGCCTTTGGCCAGTAGAGGTCAGAGAGATGACAGGACAGGGGTGAAGCAAGCACCACCCAGCCTGTACCCCACTCCACCCCATCTCTGAACCACAGCCCTGCTCCTCCAGTAAGTAGAGGGAACACTCAGTGAGCTGTGTGACGTCCAGCAACTTACTTAGCTTTTCTGAACTGTTAAAATGGAGATTAAAAAAAAATACATACCCAGAAGGGTTTGGGAAGATTAAATGTGAGTGTTCCTAGTGCAATGCCAGACACTCAAAAAGTGTGTGATAAACATTTTCCTTTCTGCTTTCTTCTCCCTAACAGCTTTACGCACATTGCTCTGGGTCTGTCAAGGAAGCTAGGCAAGCTGGCATTTCCCAGAAGGCTCAGGAAAGCCACTGTTTTTTCTTTGTGCCCAGGAATATTGCCACAAATGGACGGCTTCCCCCTAGACCACCAGGGAACTCTGGAGCCCCAGGACCCTGAGCAGAATGGAGAGTTGAGCAAATGGCTGCTGTGGACGAGAAACAATTTCCTCAGAAGACCCACCCCTTATCCAGACCCACCAAGGGCACATACTCTTCATGTCATTGCCAGGAAAAATTCCCAGACCTGAGACCTCAAGGCTCCCTGCCCTACGGGAGCTGGAATGGTCCAGAAGGGGGGGTGTTCCAGGAGAGGAAGGACATTTCTGTCATCATCGCCCTCAAGTAGGAACTGGGGGGGAGTTTAGTGACTTGTCTCGGCCCCACCGCCACCCAATTCAGCTAGAATCTTTGAGGGGTAGGGTCAGCTTTGGATAGTTTTTTAAAGTCCTCAGGTGCTTCTAATGTGTAGCCAGGGTTAAGAACTTCTGGTTTAGTCCAACCTCCTCATTGTAGAGATGAAAACACACAGGGGGAGGGGCACCTGGGTGGCTCAGTCATCCTGATTTCCGCTGGGGTCATCATCTCAGGGTTGTGGGATCAGGCCCTGTGTTGGGCTCACACGCTGGGCTTGGACCCTGCTTAAGATTCTCTCTCTCTCTGAAAAAATAAACAAACAAAACCCACACACAGGGGGAGAAAACCCCAGAAAGGCTGAAAGAAAATATTTAAAGTGAAAGCGTATAGTGCAGATTAGTTGTGCTGAAGAGGGAAGCTATTATGATTTCATTATTTCTACTATTGCTCTAGACAAGGCTGGCTTCATGGACACGTGCCTTGTATGGTCACACAGGCCCCCCACACTTAGAAGGGCCCTGTGCCTGGTTTAATGCTCTGCTGTTGCTGTTTTGAAATTAAAAAATTTTTTAAATCTTTTAAAGATTTTATTTATTTATTTAACAGAGAGAGCACAAGTAGGCAGAGCAGCAGGCAGAGGGAGAGGGAGAAGGCTCCCTGCCGAGCAGGGAGCCCGATGTGGGGCTCAATCCCAGGACGTAGGGATCATGACCTGAGCCGAAGGCAGACGCTTAACCAACTGAGCCACCCACGTGTCCCTGAAATTTTTATTGTTTAAAATAAGGGGTCCTACATTTTTACTTTGTACTGGGCCCTGCTGGTCCTGGCCCTAGATCTCATGGCTCTTAAAAGCAAAGTGGATTATCATCCCATTAAAGAAAGATGGAGAACACAGGGCTGAGAGGCTTGCTGGATGTGGGGCTGGCCTGGGCCTCCATTGCCAGTTAGGTCCCTTCCCTGGTCCACTCTGTCAGGGGAGGAGGCTGTCCTTGGATCTCCTGGGGGGAAGCAGTGTAAGAGTTTCAGTGCTCCTTCTTACTAGCTGTGAGAGGCCCTCTGAGCCTGTTTCCTCAGTAAAAGGGAGGAAATAATGCCCGCCTTGCAGGATTACTGTGAGGAGTGCCCAGAATCACGACTATCCCTCTAGATGCTGGAAATAGGTGACTTCCCCTCCCTTCATGGGAACACAGACCACATCGTTCCCCAAAAGAATGGGACCCACGTGCTCCAGGTGCAGCCTTGTCAGCCACCCCAAGGTCCTTTTTTCTCCCTGAGAGCCCCAATTACAGTAAGTTCCCAGACTTCAGCTTTTCTTACCCAAACGAAGGACAAGCAGTTCTGGGGAAAGCTTTCATTCTGGAGTGGGGCATGTAGGCTTGGGAGCCTTTAGTGAAGGGTTGCTGCTACTGCCCTCTGGTGGTAATATAGCTGTATCTGCACAAATTCCTAACCTGGGAAATGCTTGATAACATACTACATTTCAATTACAAAAATAATTTATTGCCACTCTGCTAGACACTAGAGAAACATAGACAGATAAAGCACTGTTCTTGCCCTCTAAGAACTCACAGTTTATAAAGTAAAGCAAACTCTTGGGGCGCCTGGGTGGTTCAGTCGTTAAATGTCTGCCCTTTAGCTCAGGTCATGATCTCAGGGTCCTGGGATCCAGCTCAGAGTTGGGCTCCTTGCTCAGCGGGGAGTCTGCTTCTCTCTCTGCCCCTCTCCCTGCTCATGCTCGCTCTCTCTCAAATACATAAATAAAATCTTAAAAAAAAAAGAAGAAAGTAAAGCGAACTCTTAAAGAGCTGGAATAGAGTGTGATGTGGTAAGTTACAATAAAAAAGACTCCTGGGGCACCTGGGTGGCTCAGTCCTTACGCATCTGCCTTCAGCTCAGGTCATGATCCCAGCGTTCTGGCTGGGCTCCCTGCTCAGTGGGAAGCCTGCTTCTCCCTCTCCCACTCCCCCCACTGTGTTCCCTCTCTTGCTGCCTCCCTCTCTGTCAAATAAATAAATAAAATCTTAAAAAAAAAAAAAAAAAAAGACCCCTGACTTCTGGTTCCAGACACAATGGGGTAGACATATTTACTCCTGTTCTTCCCACTAAGTATAGCTAAAACCCCTGGACATCCTATATAAACAGACAGGAGAAGACTCTTTGAGGTTGAGAGAAGAGGCAGACTTGCTAGCAATCTTGAGACGCAAAGACTGACACGGCAGTGAGTTCCTTGCGTTTTCTTTTACCCTTTTATATTTGACTGGATACTGGAGAAGCTGGTGTCCTAATACCTCAACGGCTGCAGACCACAAAAAGCCCCCAAAGGAGTCTGCTTTCTCTAGTGAAAAGACCAGGACAGGGGCAGACAAGCAAGACAGAAAACTTGTAGACAATAATCACTCCCCAAAAAAACCAAAACCAAAAAACTAAACCAACGATATCCCAGCCCCATCAGCAAAGACTGAGTGGGAGCCTACACTTGCCCCCGTGCCAGGCATAATGAGGCAGTGGAGATCCCTTCGGGAACCTCGACTCCCAAATCCATCCATCGGGAACAAGATGTCCTCCCTGCCCCTGCTCAAGTGATGTCAGAGGAAGCACTGGGGAGAAACAGGACTGGCACAAACAAAAAGAACTCTCAACCCAGGATTCTATATCCGGTGAATGTCCTTCAGGAATAAAGGGAAAATAACGACAATCTCAGATGAAGGAAACGTAAGGAACTTACTGCAAGCAGACTTACCCTAAAAGAATGGCTAATGGAAGCTGTAAAACAGGAAAAAAAAAAAAAAAAAAAAAAAAGAAGGAATCTGAGAACATCAGGAAGAAAGAAAGAACAATGGAAAAAGGAAAAGTATGGGTCAATAGCATAAGCTTTCCTTCTCTTCTTAAGTTTTGTAAGTTAAGTTTGACGATTAAGGCAAAAATGATAACTAATGTGGTTATCAATATTTGTAAAGGAAATAGTTAAGACAATTTTAAGTGAAGGAGGGTAAGGGACTCAAAAGGAGGTAATATTTCCATACTTTATTACAACTACACTTCACCAGCCTGTGGTAAGTTATATGTACATATTGTAATACTCAGATAAAACACTAAAAAATCTAGACAAAGAAATACACTAACAAACAAAATTGATAAAATTAAATTTAAAAAAATGTTCAATTGGGGCACCTGGGTGGCTCAGTCGATTAAGTACCCACCTTCTGCTCAGGTCATGATCTCAAGGTCCTGGGATCAAGCCCCTTGTCAGTCTCCCTGTTCAGAGGTGAGTCTGTTTCTCCCTCTCCCTCTCCCTCTCCCTCTCCCTCTCCCTCTCCCTCTCCCTCTCCCTCTCCCTCTCCCTCTCCCTCTGTGATGTCTCTTGCTCTCATTCTCTCTCAAATAAATAAATAAATAAAACCTTTAAAAAAATTAAAAATTTAAAAAAATGTTCCCCAAAGGAAGCAGGGGAAAAAACAGAAAATCAAAAAAACAAAGTCAAAAAAATAAGATGGCAGACTTAAGCCCTAATAATCAATAATATATTATACATGGATAGTCTAAATACATCAATTAAAAGATGAGACTGGCAGAACAGATTTCTTAAAATGACTCAGGGGCGCCTGGGTAGCACAGTCGTTAAGCGGCTGCCTTTGGCTCAGGGTGTGATCCTGGCGTTCCAGGATCGAGTCCCACATCGGGCTCCTCCGCTGGAAGCCTGCTTCTTCCTCTCCCACTCCCGCTGCTGTGTCCCCTCTCTCGCTGGCTGTCTCTCTGTCACATAAATAAATAAAATCTTTAAAATAAAATAAAATAAAATGACTCAATTATATGTCACATAAAGAAACTCACTTCAAACAATGATATAGATAGGTTGACAGAAAAAGAATGAAACCAGATATACCATGCAAACAGTAATCGAAGAAAGCAAGAGAGCTATATTAATAGCTCAGTGTTTCAGAGCAATGAAAATCACCAGTTACAGAGAGAGAGAGATATTACATAGTGATAGAAGGGTCAATCTACTAAGAAGACGTAGTAATTCTAAATGTGTATGCACTGAACAACAGAGATGCAAAATATATAAAGCAAAATAATGATAGAACTGAAAGGAGAAATAGACTTATCCACAATTAGAGTTGAAGACTTCGACATCTCTCTCTCAACAACTGCGAGAACAACTAGACAGAAAACACAGATACAGAAGAACTCAAAAACACCACTAACCAACAGTATCTAATTGGTATTTATAGAACATTCCACTCAACAATGGCAGAATATACATTATTTTCAAATGCTCGTGAAGCATATATGAAGATAGACAATATCCTGGGTCATAAAATAAACCTCAATAAATTTAAAAGAATTGAAATCATACAGAGTGTGTCCACCAAATCAATGGAATCACAGTAGAAATAAAAAATAGAAAGATAACAGGGAATCTGCAAACAATTGGAAACTAAACAACACACTTCTAATTAATCCATGGGTCAAAGAGGAATTCTCAAGAGAAATTTAAAAATACATGGATATAAGTGGAAAAAAAATACAAGGTGTCCAAATTTGTGGGACACAGCTGCGCTGAGAAGAAAATTTATGGCACTAAAGGCATATCCTTAGGAAATCCTTAGGAAAGAGGAAAACCCTCACCTCAACAATCTACATTCTCACTTAAAAAATCTAGAAAAAGAAGAGCAAAGTAAACCTAAAGCAAAAGGAAGAAAAGAGTAAAGAGCAGAAATCAATGAAATTGAAAACAGAGGGGTGCATGGGTGGCTCAATCAGTTAAGCATCTGTCTTGGGCTCAGGTGGTGATCCCAGGGTCCTGGGATGGAGCCTGGCTTGGCGCTCCCTGCTTCTCCCTCTCCTTCTACCGCCCCCCCCCCCCCCCCCCCCCCCGCTTGTGAGCGCGCGCGCTCTCTCTCTCAAATAAATGAGAAATTGAAAACAGAAAAAAATCAATAAACTGAGCTCATTCTTTGAAAAATCAGTAAAACCGATAAACCTCTAGTAAGATTGATATAAAAAAAGAGAATACAAATTACCAATATCAAGAATGAAACAGGTTTCACTGCAGACCCTGCAGACAGGCGGAGTCCTGCCCTGAACCCACAGCTTTTACCAAGACTCCCAATGTCATCCTCATCATCTGGATTTTAACCCCTGACAGCTCTGTATATCCCTGAAGGGGACCTTGACCCACGGTTCCCCATTTCCTTGACCTTCCTCCAGTATATCATAAACGACTCCCCCTTTGTCCTCAGCCTCTACTGCGAATATTCCCTTTACCTTCTCGCCCTTTTGGAAAACTGGCTTCTTCTATTTACAACAGGAAATACTTTTTATTCATTAGGTATATTGCCCCCGACTATGAAACAGGAAAATACAGAATTATAGAAAATTTAGAAAAGTGTAATATATATATACTTTTTAAAAAAATCAGCATAATGTCATCACCCAGAAACCATCACAGACAACTTTCCGTACAGTTTTATCTTAACAGTTTAAAAATACACAAAATCGGGGGTTCTGTTTCGCAGTCCTTTTTTCATCTAACGTTACATATAAAAAGCTACATGATGTTCCTTCCGTTTAGGGTGTACCATACTTTGGTCATTCGCATTTGAGCTGTTTTCCAATTTTTCTCAGGTCAGATAACTCTATGATGTACATATGTCTTTTATTTGGATCTAATTACCTACTTCAGAGGAACTCCTTGAAATTATTGGGGCAAAGGAAGTGAACTTTAAATTGTTAATACTTTTTTCTTAAATTACGGAAAACGAAAGTCTTCATCATCGGATTCTACTCCGTAGAAAGTCGAAGTGGCTTCATCCCAGTTTGAGTCAGACCATCTCCAAATCCCTCCCAGTACCAAGTTTGCAAAGTCTTAGTAAACACCTTCCAACAGCCCGCACCCACGCCTGCGCACAATTGCCCAAACGCAGGCCTCCAGCCCGAAAGGGAACCTTAAGGACACGCCCCCGAAGCACAACCTCTTTAAATTTTAAAACTAAGGCCCAAGCCAATGAATGGTAAGTTTCTCCGGGAACACGGTGCCCCACTCACAGCCACGCCCTCCACCAATCAGGCGGAGAGCTTCTCCGTCGTCCTTCCAATCAGCGCCAAGGATGGATGTGACTCGCGTAAGTTACGTAAGGCAAGCGACCAATAGGAGCTGACTTTGGGGGCTGACTCCGCCAATGGCAGGAGCACTTGGAGAGCGCGGGAGCTTTTCCACCAGGGCTCCTGAGGGAAGCGGTGAATGGCGCTGGGTCTCTGAAGCTAGGGCCGAGAAGAGAGCCGCGCGGGTCCCAGCCCGAGCCCCGGGGCGGCTGCGCGGCCGACATGGCCTGCTGTCACAATGTTATGCTGCTGCTGGACACCGCGGGCGGTGCCGCCGGCCGGAGTCCGGTCCGGCGGGCCGCCCTGCGCCTCCTCACCTACCTGAGTTGTCGATTCGGCCTAACCAGGGTCCGCTGGGCCTTCAAGTTCTTTGACTCTGAGGGGGCGCGGAGCCGGCCGTCCCGCGTGTCTGACTTCCGCGAACTGGGGGCCCGCTCCTGGGAGGACTTCGAGGAGGAGCTGGACGCCAGGCTCGGGGACGGCGGCCACGGCGCCCACCTGCCGGGCCCGGCGCCCAGGGCCAGCCACACGCACAGCGCCCTGATGGAGACGCTGCTGGACTACCAGTGGGACCGGCCCGAGATCACGTCGCCCACGAAGCCGATCCTGCGCAGCAGCGGGAGGAGGCTGCTGGACGTGGAGGGCGAGGCCAAGGAGGCCGAGACTGCTCTCGGGGGCTTTGTGAACGCGGTCTTCCTGCTGGCCGCCTGTCCGCATTCCGAGAGGGAGCTGCTGCAGTTCGTGTCCGGCTGCGAGGCCCAGGCCCAGCGCCTGCCGCCTCCCCCTAAGCAGGTGATGGAGAAGTTGCTGCCCAAGAGAGTCCAGGAAGTCATGATCGCCCGAAAAATCACCTTGTACTGGCTGGATACCACCGAGTGGCCTAAGGTAAGCTCGTGGTAAACTCGGCCTTGGCGCACGGTGCCCTGCTGGTTGACCAGAACCAGGCAGCGTCTGCAGAGCAGGCGGGAGACCCAGAACGAGACTAGCGTGACCAGCATGTGTCCCTTCAGAAGGGAAGACCTTTGGTCACAAACTGGGACGATAGGTAGGTCCTTGGTACATACTAAGGTAAGCATTTAAGGCCCTTCACCATTTGGGCCCTTATCTGCCTTCCCAGGTTCTGTTTTTCCTACACACAACGAATGCTCCAGCATATTGAAGCATCGTTTAGTCGGTCAACAAATCTTGACTGCGTGTTCTGTCTTATAGGTCACCCCGAAGGCCAGTGCTCACTCTTCCATGCCGGTCTCAACTTCTCTCTAACGCCTTGCCCGTGGCAACTACTCACTCTCAACTTGTGAATTTCCGTGCACTTTTGTGGCACTTACCCTTTCCCCATTATATGTTCCAATTGTGCAAGTCTCTCACCTTCCATCTAGTATAAAAATACCTCAGAGGCAAGCACACACACACCTTTGTATCCCCTGCAGAGGCATATTGAACATTGTAGTTCAGTAAATATTTGTTGACCAAAGGAATAAATTTAGGTACTCACAGTCCTAAATGGCTCATTTGGGTTTTTGTTGAGGTATTGGGGCCCCCGCTCCTGTTAGGTACCCTGAGATAAGTTTTTTTTTTTTTTTTTAAGATTTTTAAAGATTTTTTTAAGATTTTTGTTTTGTAAGATTTTAAGATATTTGAGAAAGAGAACGAGTGGGGGAGGGGCAGAGGGAGAAGCAGACTCCTTGCAGAGCAGGGAGCCCCCTCCACCCAGAGGGCGGAATCCCAGGACCCCGAGAGATCATGACCCAGGCGCCTGATAAGTATGTATTTTTAACCCCACCATTTTCCTCCTGTCACATTCATTTAATTAACAAATAGTCATTGAGAAGCCATTGCACCGAGTGCCTAGTACACTGTTAAAGCGGAGGGTGTGGTGGTCAGTTGAGGTGGTTTACCTCCTAGTAAGGAAGATACATTAAACAGATAAGAATAAGCCGGTGAGCAAGATTTGGTAGAAGGGTGTGTGTGTGGGGGGGGGGAATGACTTGAACAGGAAGGTTGGGAAAGAACATTCCAGGCAAAGAGCAGGTATAAAGATTTGTACTGGAAAGGAGCTTAGTTTGTTTCAGAAAGCACATGTCTCTAGGGCCTAGGCGGTAAAAGCACAGATTTTCTTCAAATTGATGGGCAGTGGCTTAACCAGGTGAAAGATGTGATTCCACCTCCTGGAAACACATGTGAGTAAACTAGGAGTGGGTTAAATTGCAAGATTACAAATGGAAAATGAGCAGGTACTTAAGGAATGATATATGTTGTTAAAATTTCCAACATGCTTTCACATACAAAGCCCCCCAAAGATGTGGTAAATGCAAAATAAGGCTGCAGTGGCTTATAAAAGAAAAGGAAAGAACAAAGGTGTTTAAGGGGATTGTAAACATTTGATGGAGAAAATGGAATCGTAGAACTTAAAATTTGTTAAGGCAGCAAATCAAGTGCTGGACATAGTACACAACACATAACTGCTTGACTTGGGATAATTGATACTAAATCACACCAAAGACTTTATTCTGGAATTAAATCAAATACTGGCTAGAAATAAATCTTAGCAGATGGGGCTTGGAGATTCTCCTTTTTCTCTTTTTGGAATAGCATTACGATAAGTAGGTTGACAGTATCTTTTTAAACATCTCTTCCAGTTCTGACATCCCACCATCTGAGGGGATGGGTCTTTGAGGCTTCCCTTCTGACATCTGCTATGTTGTTTACCCTAAGAAAATGCCCATAAAAAAGCTTTTCTGGAATTCTTTTTTCTGGCAAAGAGTCATCTTTTCCTCTTGAAAAAGCCTCTGCCCAGCCACAGTGCAGAGATTGAAGGGGGCTTTAGGTTCTGTCCTTGGAGAGCTCTCACTACAGGGGTAGAAAGAAGGGAAGGAGAGAAAATCCAGGTCCCGTCTTGAGGAGCTCACAGCCTGGGAAACAGAACTGGAAGAAACAGAACCTGGGCTCAGACTGGGGGAGGAGGGATCTAAGCACAGAACTCTTGCAGGATAAAAGAGAGCATAGGAGACCTCTGGCATGCTTTCGAGTCTGATTTATTCAACACACATTTATTACATATCTGCTAGGTGTGCTGGATGTACCATTAGTGAACCAGACAGATATAGTTCCTGCTCTCTTGGACTTTATAGTCTTTTTCTTTTTTTTTTTCAAGATTTTATTTTTTTTTAGGTAATCTACACCCAATGTGGGGCTTGAACCCCGATACCAAGAGTCCTATGCTCTACTGACTGAGCCAACCAGGTGCCCCTGCATTTATAGTCTTGTGGACATTTATAAATCTCTAAATTTGAAACTCACTAAGACTTGTCTCTCCTTTAATCTGTAATATGAATAAAAATGAAATATGTAACCATACTCTATTAGTGATTGGTTTTTTTTTTAATCATGTGCATATATTCTCATCAAAAGTTGATGTCTTTTTCAACTCTTATTAAAGCTTTACCTTTCAATTGATAAGCAGATTTTTTTTCCTGGCTGTCCTCTAGCCAGAATGTCTAACAATCTCAACAAATTTTTTGTTTCCCTTTGGCAGAAAATCCTAATCAGGATCTATGGTATATGAACTAGTACTATTCTCCCCCATAGCAGTGAGCACAGGCGTGGACATATGGATGGTAATAGCAAATATTAATTGATTAATTTCCAAACTGGCATGTATAACTGGAACAAAAGTGTTACAGTATATTGTTTATCTTCACTGCACCAGATATTTTCTGTTGTGCTCTGATATTTTCTATTCTGGTTTTCGTTGATGCTGATCATGAGCCAGTCATTTGAACTATCAAAAGATCCATCCAAGTCCACCAAAGGGTCATGACTCTCATTTTAAAAGCACTATCCAAGATAGTTCTTGGTTTTTGGACTAGTCTATTCTTGCCTTGCTGTGACCTTGGGCACTCTTATGCCCCTTTTTGAACTTGAATATAGGAAACATTTGGAGATGACCTGGAAGATCTCACATTCCATAGCAATTTGTGGTCTATAGTTGTTAACTCCCGTAGAGTAGACAAACCACCGTGATAATTGTATTTTGGGGTAGGCGCTCTTCTGTCATGTTCCTATACTACTTGAATATTGTCATGTTATATTGTGATACTGAGTTAAATATTTCATGTTATTGCGGTTTTATTCACTCTACCCCCAACTTTAAGATTCTAGACGACTGGGACTAGGTCTTGCTAATCCATGGCATATGAAGTTTGCTCAATAAAAGTTTGTTAAACGAGGTTGAATAAACAATTGTCTGTGTGTGAGGAAATAAAGACTGGCACAGAGAACACAGGATTTGAGGTAGATTACCCAAGTTGGAGAAGAAGGGGAAGCACAGGAAACAGAATGAACCAAAGCATGGAAGATAAAATACGGCTTGTTCAAGAAACAGTGAATGGTTCAGTGTGCCTGGAAGGTAGCGATGGGTGAGGGAAGATAATGTGTTTGGAAAGGTTGTTTAGGGCTGGGCTATGCCCGAGAATTACTGTGTCATGGAGGCAGCGGAAAGCCCTTGAAAGCTTTTAGAGAAGTAGCACGATCAGATTCATGATTTGGAAGAATCCTTAGAGCAACGTGGAGGACAGATGAGAGGCAGAACACAGACTGGAGCGGCTGGAAGTAAGAGTCCAGGGGAGAGATGACAAGGGCTGTAGTGAGAGCAGGCTGTACAGTAATGGGATACTGGCCGTTTGTGTGTGGCTTAATACAATAAGTGAGTAATTTGATCCTTTAATGTAGTTGTCTACTTTCTCCTGCTCTCCCCAAGCTTTATTTATGGATGCCTCATTATAACTACCTGAATTTCTTTGTAATTTTTATTTTAGTTGTGGGAATCCCCGGACCACCTTGGGTACTGGACAGTGTGTGAACTGCTCCATCTTGTAGGAGGCACTATCTTACCGTCCGAAACTTTCAGCCGGGATTGTACTAAAGCTGGGAAAATACTGCTTGGTAGTGAAAAAAAGCTGGCAAGTGAATCTCCCCTCTCTTCATGGATTTCAACTCTGCCACCTGATGCCACTTTAAACTGTTTGCTCTATAATTCTGCATACGAGGCCTCATTTCCACGGATGGAAGGAACATTATTTCTCCCTGTTGAAGGTAAGCAAATACTCCTTTGGGGGGCTTTATGGTCTCAGGTACATAGATTTCTTCAAGGCAAGCCCATGCTTTTCACTTCTTTAGAGTCTCCAACAGCCTGGGCACTCGATTAATGCTTGTAATTAAAAGGTGTCTGTGCAGAATCAGGTACCACAGGAAAGTGTCGAACACGGGCACAGTATAACTGCCAGCCCATCTACAAAAAGAACTAGTGAGTGATTTTTAAAGAATTTCCCAGCTGTTGAAAAGAAGGATAATACTGTTCAGGTGCCCAAGCAAAGGGGTGGTATGATTTCCTGCCTCATAGAAGAGACTGATAAATGGAAGACCATAGAGAAGCAATGAGTGATTAAGAGAAGAAATAACAATCAGCAGCCTCTGAAAATGGTGCTTGTTACCAGGGAGAGCCAACATGTTAGACTCTTCATAAGTTTACTATATGATCTGCTGTATAGTGAATCTCATTTCTGAATCCCATATCCACACAGGAGTCTACTCTGTAGAGATGTATACATAAAATCATGTTATATACATTGTGTGCAGTTTAAGGAAATTTAAGAGTGGTTTTGTTTAAGCAGTTTTATCATATATATTCTTTAGAATTTGATGTGGTATGCTGTATTTTACGGGTTTAAGCAGTGTTGTCTTTTTTGTAAGTCACGAGTATTGCCTGAATACTTATTTCTAAGGCATAATTATTGAGAAGTTCTGACCTTTAGTTAGACCCTTGTGATCCCGTTCATATGTAACTCTTCCTATAGAACGACGTGCACTTGCTCTGCTAGCCCGTTGGCAGTGGGATGAGGGTTGAAGTGTGAATGACAATACTAGTATCACACTGACAGTCTCATTTTTTTCTTCTATTAAATCTGTTTTTAGTAACGATTACATTAGAATTTTAATATTCCTTATTTTTTTTTAAAGATTTTATTTATTTATTTAACAGTGATAGAGACAGCCAGCGAGAGAGGGAACACAAGCAGGGGGAGTGGGAGAGGAAGAAGCAGGCTCCTAGCAGAGGAGCCTGATGTGGGGCTCGATCCCATAACGCCGGGATCACGCCCTGAGCCGAAGGCAGACGCCTAATGACTGCGCCACCCAGGTGCCCCAATATTCCTTATTTCTAACAGGCAAAGAGGCTCCAGAAACATGGACGGTCACCCTAGAGCCCTTGGCCATGCATCAGAGACATTTTCAGAAACCAGTCAGAATTTTTCTAAAAGGCACAGCAAGCCAGTGGTCTCTCCCAGCAAGTAGCACTTTGGGCACTGAGAGCTGGATGCTGCAAAGTCCAGAGGAGAACACATCAGCTCAGCGGATGTTGTTTCAGCAGCTGGTAAGCAGGCTGACTGCCGAAGAGTTACACCTGGTAAGTACCGGCGCCTGCGAAATTATTCTTGTCTCAAAGCACACTGGTGAGGTGAAATGAGTGTGTTTATGAAGTGCCAAGGATTGTTCTCCATGATGTAGTTTCAGTGACACGTGTCGCATATGATAGTGCTCCTTAGTGAAGAAACAGTTTATAAAATTGCATGTACCTTGATCCCAATGAAGTTAAATTATATTCACATGGGGAAAAAAAAAAGCAGTGGGCCGAATGGAATGCAAGCATTAGTTTAGGGTGGTGAACAAATGCCTGGTTTCTCATTATTTTGTAGATGTTCTATTATATATTTATTAACTTTATATATTAAATATCATTTTTTAAAAGCCCTACACTGTAAAATTAGATGCAGTAGTGTTCAGTAGTTACACAAACTTAGAAATGTCTTCTGAAAAATACATATATACCCAGATTTGATTGAAAGGTCATGGTTATTTTTAAACAACCAGCAAATTTCTTATCTTACTTTGTCTTTTGCCTTTATTATCTCAGAAGGCTTCTATCTTTTGGATCCCATTGTGAGACACTTAGAGAAAAGCTGTATAATCCCTGAACCGTTATTATTCTAAGAGTTGCGTGTTCTAATAGAGCCCTGGGTCGGGAGTCAGGTGGTCTGGATTGGGTCTCAGCTCTGCTGCCCAACCCTGTGATCTGAGTAAATCCCTTAAGTAGTAGTGTTGCCTCATGGATAAGAGTATGGGTTTCAAATTCATATGCGCTTAGTTTCTGCATCTTACTAACTGGGTGACTTTAAACAGGTTATTTATTTCTCAGCCTTAATTCCTCCTCTGTAAAATGGGGGTAATAATCATTTTTACCTCAGAGTGAGGTTGTGAGATCCTCAGTTGTGAGGACTCAGTGAGTTATAATCACATAATAAGTGCTTAGTAAATATTCCTGGTAACCTTAGGTTTTTCTTATTTGTACATTGAGAGGTTAGGATTATATAGTCACTAAATTTAATTCTAGCACTAATACCCATCCAGCCTGTCTTTTCCACAGTTTTCTCTTTTATAATAATAATCATTGGGGGAAACTGTCACCTGTCTTTTACTAAGCTACATTCTTCTTTAGCCATAGGACGACAGTCTTCTCAACTAATTAGAACTTCTGATGTAGGTTGCCAGTGTGGACCCTGGTGAAGGCTGGCCCCCCATCACGGGAGTTATTTCTCCCCTCTCTACCAATGCTACAATTCTCACCGTGTTCCGCACTGAGGAGGCTGAATTTCAAAGACAACATTTTTTCCAAGCAGCTGTGGCAGAGAGCCCCCAGGATACAGCTTCCCTTCTTTCTGATGTCGTGGATATTGTATTGAATCAGATTCACAATTCACTCGGAGATCCTGCTACCTGCAGTAAGTTTCTGAACCAATAACTAACATACTCCAGGGCAGTGGCTTATAGTTTTTTCCACCATCAGAAATTTTTTTCACTGTGCTCTTAGTAGAACCCCAATATCTATTATAAAACAGATAAAAGCAAGCTACAATACTTCAGGCAATTTAAATCATCATTATTTATAGAAATTCTAAAGCACTTCTGAGGAGTCCAAAGGCTCTGTGAACCTGGTTTGAAATCAAAGGTATAAGATGAAACTTGTATTACTATATTTAATGAAGACTGCATATGAAACTATTGTGATTCTGTCTACCTCCAATTTGTTGCACTGTTACTAATACAACACAAACCTTATTTATGCTAGCTAGATAGAAATAACAATTGGATACTTATTCCATTCATTTATTCGACAGATTTATTGAGTGGCTGCTATGGCAGGCACTGTTTAATGGGAATGTATCAGAGAACAAAATAGACAAAAGTCTCTGTTCTTAGAGAGTGTACCATCTAGTCAGGGGAAACAAGACAATAAATAAGGAGATTGCATAGTATGTTTGAAAGAGATAAGTGCCATCGTAATAAAGCAGGAAAAAAGGAATGGGGAGTGTAAGTGGTGGGAGGGTTGCAGTTTTAAACAGGCTTTGTTGAAAAAGTAATATTTGAGCAAAGGCTTGAAGGCAGTGATACGGTGAGAACATTGCTGATAGAGGCAACCGCAAGCATGAAGACTCTGAGGAGGGCGTGTGTCTGGAATGTTAGAGGAACCGTGTGCAAGCCTGTGTTTGTACATTGTTGGGGTAGCATTTTTCATGGACCACATGGGCCCGTTGGAATTGGTGGTCTGGATGAAGGAATGTTGTTAGTGATGTGGCTTTGTGTGTCGTTTGTAAGAATGCCGCCTATCCAAGGGAGGAGCAAGTGCTTGAATTTTCCGCTTTGGTCCTAATGCCTCTTTTTCTCTCCTTCCTCTCCCGTCTTTGCTCCTGTCCCTGTAGCTGCTCCTGTTCCAGAGTGGGCCCAGCAGGAGCTTGGCCGCACCATTCCCTGGAGTGCAGCTGTTGTGGAAAAGTGGTTTCCTTGCTCTAACCTTAGTGGTGCCAGTTCAAGTTTGATGGAGTCGTTTTGGTAAAACTTTTTTATTTCTCTGGATATTGATGGATGAAATCAGCTCTCACTTATCTGCATATGGGTTTGTTTGTTTGTTTAGCATACCACATTTTCTTAGTATAGTCCAATAATATTAAAAACTAATTGAACATGGAGAATGTTGTTTAATGGTTATAGAGTTTCAGTTTTACAAGATGCAGAGAGTTCTGGAGACGCATGGAGGTGATGGTAGCACAACATTATGAATCTACTTAACACCCCTGAACTGTGTACTTAAAAGTGGTTAGGATGTTACATTCATGGTATGTATATTTTACCCCAATAAAAAAAAAATTGGAAAAATTTAATTACAAAAGTAAAATGCACTCATGGAAGTCAGAAAATACTTAGTATTAAATCTCAGTAAAAAAGAAAAATAACATTTGTGTAATGCAGCTGAGTTTATGCTTCAAGGAAGATTTATAGAACTTAAACTATCTTTTAAGGAAGAAAAGTTAAAAACCAATTAACTAAGTCTCCAGTACAGGAAATAACACAAAGGAGTAAACCCAAAAAATAAGACCATAATCAAGATAAGAACAAACATGAATCACAGAAAGTAAACAATAGAAATCAAACGTAAAGTGATTCTTTGAGAAGCCAAATAAAATAGAATTATCGATAGCAAAATCAAGCAGTGTTTTTGTTTTTGCTTGGTTTTTTTGTTTTTGTTTTTTTTAAGATTTTATTTATTTGACAGCACACAAAAGCAGGGGAAGTGGCAGGGAGAGGGAGAGGCAGAGAGCAGGAAGCCTGATGTGGGGCCCGATCCCAAAGGCAGACGCCTAACCGACTGAGCCACCTGGGCACAAACCATATTAGGAATGTAAAAGAGTGTTGCCCAGGGCTCAGTTAGTTTAGAGTCTGATTCTTGGTTTTGGCTCAGGTCATGATCTCAGGGTTGTGGGATCGAGCCCTGCATCAGGCTCTGTGCTCAGCAGGGAGTCTGCTTGAGAGTCTCTCTCTGCCCCTGCCAGCTCCACTCCCCACCCCCCGACAGTAAATAAATCTTAAAAAAAAAAGGAAAAGAAAAGAAAAAGAAATGTAAGAGATATAGAAGAAATTCAAAATAATATTAAGAGGTAAAGTTAAGGTTTGTTTTTGCCACAGAGATAACCAGTTGTTCCAACACCATTTGTTAAACGATAGTCTTTTAATCATTGAATTACTGTGGCACCTTTGTCGAAATCAGTTCACCACCATCATGTAGGTCTAGTTCTGAAAAGAATCTAGTCCAGACAGTGTGTTAATACCACATTGTCTTGAGTACTGAAGTCAGGTAGTCTTAGTCCTCTCAACTTTGTTTTATTTTCAGAATTGCTTTGACTATTGTAGATCCTTTGCATTTCCATGTAAATTATAAAATCAGTCTATTTCCACCAGAAAAGCCTCCTGGGATTTTTGACCAAGAGTGCACTGAGTCTGTAGGTCAATTTGGGAAGAATTGACTTAATAACGAGTCTTCTGATTCATGAACATATGTCAGCTTAAAAGGGCTAAGACAGAACAGGTGCACTTTCCCCTATAAGATAGCAATGTTTACCATAAAGCTCTAATGAGTAAGGCAGTGTGGTATTGGTGCAATCATCGACAGACCCATGCAACAGTATGGTGCCCCCAGAATGACCCACACCTGTATGGGAGCTCAGCATATGACCGAGGCAAAGTTATAAATCTGGGAAAGAATAGACTGTTCAATAAATGGTGGTGTGACAATTGGCTCTCTAGAAGAAAAAAGATAAAAATTAGATTTCTACTTCACAGCATACACAATGATAAATTCCATATAGATTTTTTAAAACAAATGTAAAAAGTAAAACTTGAAAATCGTAAGAAGGGAAAACACAGGAGTAGTTCAGGCTGGGAATGGATTTCTTACATAAAACCTCAAGCATTCAAACCATGAAGGAAAATAGATGACCGTAATTTAAAGTTTTTTGTATGATGAAAAGGACTCGTCATTGGCCTGGGTGGCTATAATCCATATAACAAAGGATTAGTATCTTAATTAGTACAGAGCTCCTAAAAATCAACAAGGAAAAGATAAGTGATTGGGCAAAGAATGTGAACAAGCAGTTCATAAATGAGATCCGACAGAGCAGTAATTTGAAAAGCTGAGATACTCCGTTTTGGGGCACCTGGCTGGCTCAGTCCGAAGGACATGTGGCTCTTGCTCTCAGGGTCCTGAGTTCAAGCTCCATATTGGGCATAGAGCTTACTTAAAAAAAAAAGTGATGCTCAGTTTAGGCAAATGGAAATGAAACCCACAATAAGAAAAACCCCGCGAGATTCTATTTTATACCCATTCAGTTGTCCCAGGTCAGCAAATCCGATCTAGCACACAGGGAAACGAGAACACTTTAGACGACGGAAGTGTAAATGGTCACAACCATTTCAGAGAGCAGGTTGTATTCCTAGTAAAGCAGAAACTTCATGTATAGCCAGCAACTCCACTTGTATGGGTCTGCATTAGAGAAGTTTTTGCACAAACTCGAGCAGAGCTACACTAGATTGTTCATTCCCAGTTGTTGAAAGTGAAAAAGTGGAAAGAACCAACTGTCTCTCGGTGGTGAAATGGATAAACAAAACTATGGTCTAGTTATATGATAGAGTATTATAGATAGATTAGTAAAACTGAACAAACTAGAGCTATTTATGTGCTCATGAAAAATATGCTGAATACAGAAAAGTGCAAAAGGATGATGTAGGATAGTTTTAAAAACTTAGAATGTATATAATAGCAGTTTATTTGGTTTTGGTACATATGTATGTCTCTATGAATAAACACAGGTCTAGGAATACCTCTGGAGGGAAGGGATGGGAAATGATGGAGTGGGGCTTTTTTGTGTCTATAATGTTTAATTTCATTAAAAATCTGAAGTACATAGGATAAACCATTAGTAAGTATTTAATCTTGCTGGGAGGTACATATCTAGTGATGCTTTCTCTACTCTATATTTGAAAGGTTCATAAGTTCTAAAAAATTAACAGAAAAACAAACCGTCCCCTCAGAGAAAGGCGATCCCAGCACACTTAGGGAGAATCAAGTCGGCTTCAGACCTGCTGCATGTGTGAAGCTGAGAGTCCCAGCAGGTTCAACTCCTGTCGCCATAACTTTTCCTGCTTTAAATCAAATAATATCACATAATGGATGATAGTGAAATACAAGTAATAAATTTTGAAAGTTGTGCCATTCTCTTAGTTTGCTTAGTGACTGATATGTAGTCGTAGGCAGAAAAGGGTTTGGTAACTAATCACCCCCTCTGCCCCACTTCATCCCCTCCTCATCAATTCCAAATTAGTTACTACGATGTGAAAGAATTACTTAGAAGTCACTGTGACACTTAATATACTGTGTCATCTCATACTTCAATGTATTGACACTGAGTGAAAAATAACCATGGAATAGTTGCCTGCGTTAGGCATGTACCCAGGACATTAAGAATCTTATTAATAAAGAAATCAATACTATATGTCATGATTAATGGTTTTGTGAACAGGTAGCTTCCATTTCTGAGTGTTTAAATCATAAGCGAGAAGAAAGGGACATTTTTCCTTCTGAGAAAAAAATATTTTTGAAGGCTTCTTGTGCGGACATCTTTTGATTAGCTTTTAAAAGGGTAATGAATTTTGTTGTTAAAGCACTTTGGAAAAACCAGAATTTCAGCTTTATACTAGACCTCTTGCCTTGTTCACAGGTTACTACAGTCTGCCTCATCTAATAAGGAAGAGTCTTCCAAAACTGAAAGTGAATTAACATATTGCCTGTCTGAACTCTACCAGAGAAAGTCTCGGGAAGAATCCGCTGTGTCCCATCAGGAAGACAGCAGAAAGAAACGTATGCACATAGACTGTTTCTTGAGGCAGTCTTTTTTGAGTGTGTATGTTTTAAAAGATTGGCATTCCCTAAAATGAGGTTGAAATGGTAACTGAATAAGAAAAGGACAAGTTGTTATATTTCAAATTTGAAAATGATTACATTAGTACAAAAGTGATGCTAAAAAATCACCCACCATCCTATTTAATAAACCATTTCCATTTTTAGTTACGACAGAAGTATAAATCCAACTTCGTGTACTGCTTAGACATATTCATCTGCTACTTTGCCTTTTTTGTTACTATTCCACCCTCATTGCTTCACCAAATTTACAAAATTCTTATGTTGTCGAGCAGATTTTCAGTTGTTATCATTATAAATAATACTAGAGTGTACATCATGTGTATGATTTATTCGTTGAGTGCCTGGCTTAGAATAAGTTGTCAGAAACAAGTTACTGTATCAAAAAGTGGGAGAAAGTAGCTTTGGATGCAGATTGCTCGGTTGCCTTTTCAGAAGAGTTCCGTCACAACTCCGACCATCGGGAAACACCAAAATAGGCCTGTTTGGCATTCGCCTTACCTGAAATCATCGGGTCCCGTTGTGACGTTTAGTTCTGCAATTTTGGTTTAAAGAAGAGCTCTCTTTCTACTCCGTGTTGTAGGTACAAAGAGATGCAGGAACCACCCAACTGAGATCCTCCTGAAGGGATATACTTTATTTCAGTATTCTTTCACAGAATGTGTGATCTGAATTAAAATGGTTCCTAAACCAGCAGAAGCAAAAGCTGTTTTCCTTTTCTCTGCACAATGTTGCTTTGGTAGGAGGGGTCCCTCGTACTCCGGTGCGGCAGAAGATGAAAACCATGTGCCGCTCCCTGAAGATGCTGAACGTTGCGAGGCTGAACGTGAAGGCTCAGAAGCTGTGTCCGGATGGCAGTCCCGATGCAGCCGGGGACAAAGGGATCCAAAAGACAGCTGGTGGGAGAACAGCAGATAAATTGGAAAACCGAGGAAGGACACTAAGAAGCTCTAAACCGAAAGGTATTCCTCAAGTCCATAGCTTTTTGGTGTCTAAGGCCATGTTTCCTCTTTCATACCCTCAGATTTTTATAAGTTTTAATCCTGTTCCTCAATTAATGAACATTTATCAAACATCTGCATTCCTCAACGTGTGTTATGGGGAATACAAGAAAAATAAGATTGTGTCCTGTTTCAGATTTATGATCCAACCGCAGAGATGATAATAATTCATATATGCAGATACACACACACACATATATATATAAAATACATAATGAATTAATGCAACCTAATACATAAGAGAGCCAAGAATCTACAACAGGAAAGACTTGCTTGTTGGCAAAGTGAAGACACACCAGGAGTGGAGGATGGGAAGGGGAGTCCTGGGCTGGAACAGGCTGAGGAGGCTTCTAAGGAGCCAGGGGATGTTGAGGAGCAAGCAGAGTCGAGATGGCAGCAAGGTAAGAGAGAGCGTGCTAGATGGGGATTGGCATAAGCCACAGAGAAGCCGCTAAGTCACAAGGGCCGTGGCATGGCCATACGACAGGTGGTTAAAGAAGCTTTATAGAGTGGGGAATAAAGGGAGAGGGGAAAGCTTTGGGAGTGATCTAGGATATTGAGGTCTTTCAGATTTGGGCAGAAGACTTTTGTCCAGTAACATTAATTTTACCATTCTTTGTTTCTTTTCTAAAAAAGGGATAGAATTGCAGTAGTTTCTCATTTCTCAGGGCACGTTCAGAGCCCATCCTGTGGGAGGAGCGTAAAGATAGCTTATGGACTTCGGGTAGTAACTGCATGATGTCACCTTTGATTTCTTTTGAGAATTCTGGAATAAATACATAAATTCTGCTCTTTGAAGTGTTTTGTTTGTTTGCCTCTGGAATGTTAGATTCATAGATGATCATCGGTCTGAATGAGCCAGAACGTCTTTAATGAGTCGGTAAAAGTATTCGAGAATGCGGTTCATTCAAGGGAGAGCAAAATTTACAGCATTCAAGACCGTGTGCTATTAACACAGTTTCTGGACTAGATTCTGAGCAGAAATAGACCTGCTTGACAGTGGCACGTGGCTTTTTGACAAATGTGCCGCAGTAATTCAGTGGGCAAAGGATAATCTTTTCAACAAATGGTGCTGGAACAAATGGGTGTCTTTATGGAGAAAATGAACTTCAACCTTACCTCTTACTAGTATTTCAAATCTCTGCTCTATTTTTTCATTCTAATGTTGCTTATCTATGCTTTCTTGCATTTAAAATGGTTCAGTCTTACTATAGGTTTCTGTATTTGGGTTTTCAGAGAATCATTGTTTTGTTTCTGTTGACCTCTCATTTCTTTTTTTGTTTGTTTCCCTATTCATTTTTGTTCCTGTCTTTATTATTGCCTTTATTTTGGGGGTTTACTCTCATGTCATTTCTTGTGTTGGACCCTTAGCTGATTGGTTTTTATTTTTTATTTTATTTTTTAAAATATTTTATTTGCGGGGGGGAGGGGGAGAGAGAGAGAGAAAGAGAAAGCATAGCAGGGGGAGGGGCAGAGGGAGAAGCAGGCTCCCTGCTGAGCAGGGAGCCCGATGTGGGGCTTGATCCCAGGACTCCAGGATCATGACCTGAGCTGAAGGCAGACACTTAACCATCTGAGCCACCCAGGTGCCTCTATTTTTTTTTGTTATTTCTTTAAAAGATTATTTAAGTCTATGAATTCTTTTTTAAGTATAAGTTTAACTGCATTATACAAGTTTGCCATATTCTGTTTTCATTGATACTTAATTCTAAATATTTTCCAACATCCATAATGTAAGGGAATTTTTTAATCCAATCTGATAGCTTCTTTTACCCAACAAGTGTATTTGTAAAATAAATGTTTATAATTACTGATAAGCTTGGATGTTTTTTAGTTTCTTATTTTGTGCTTTCTATAGTTTTTATTTTTTTCCTTTCTAGCAGACTATGGGATTAATCAAGTTTTGTTTATTCCTCTTTTTCCTTTCTGCTAGGTTTGGAGGTTATATAGTTTTGTTTTGCCTTTTTAAGATTTTATTTATTTATTTATTTTTAAAAGATTTTATTTGTTTGGTAGAGAGAGACACAGGGGGAGAGGGAACACAACGGGGGAGTGGCAGAGGGAGAAGCAGGCTTCCTGTTGAGCAAGGAGCGCAATGCGGGGCTCAATCCCAGGACCCTGGGATCATGACCTGAGTCAAAGGCAGATACTTAACGACAGAGCCACCCAGGTGCCCCTAAGATTTTATTTTCAAGTAGTCTCTGTACCCTACGTGGGGCTCAAACTCACAGCCCTGAGATCAAGAGTTACGTGCTCCCCTGACTGAGCCAGCCAGGTACCCCTATAGCTTGTCTATCTACCATTAATTGTTATCCTTAAATAGATAACATGCACACTTGATTTGCAAAGCCTTAAAATTACCATCTCTGCAATTTCTCAGCCTCCACACTATTGACGTTTTGGGTGGGATAATCTGCTGTGGGGGCTCCTTGGTGCTATAGGCAGTTTAGCAGCATTCCTGGCCTCTGCCCACTAGGTGCCAGGAGCATCTTCCTCATCCCCACCAGTCTGGCAACCCAAACACAGTCAGATGTCCCCGGGGACGCAAAAATTTCCAGTGACAACCACTGGCTTAAACCACACAGTGACTTCAGCTGGATGTGATGATCAATTTGATTTTTTTTTTTTTTCACAGATTTTAAAACAGAAGAGGAGCTCCTATCTTACATACATGAAAATTACCAAAAGACTGTGGCCGCAGGTGAAACCATGTTGCATTCATGTGCTCAGAATATGATCTCAACCATTAAAGCATTCCTAAAGTCCAAAGGCACCAAGGAATTAGAAGTAAGAGTATGGAGTGGTTAGTTGCTCGTTGGCGGGTTTGGTTCATATGTCTTGGGAAATGACTGTTATGTGGTATGTGATTCACAAGTAAGATAAGCAAGGTGGTGAATGTAATTCCAGACCTTGGAAGGTGGACATGGTGAACTGGTAAGGCAGAAATCCAGGAAATAGGCCAAATGAGGGTAGTGGTAATTACATGTACTTCTTTTCTAATGAAATCTCTGTCCTCACCCACATGTTAGCTGCATGAATTAAGCTGATGGTTCTTACCCAGAGTCACCTAGAACATTTTTTTTAAATGCTGATGCCTGGCTTCCTCAAGACCACTGAAGCAGATCTTTGGGGCTTCAGTCCTGGGCATACGTACTTATAAAAAGCTTGCTAGATGATTCTTATGCACAGGAAATGTTGCCAACCACTGGTTTAGACCATGCTCTCATTGTTTTTATTCATGGTTAGTGGTGAAAGCCAGGATTCTCTAAAGTGGACAGGAGTTGTTTACAGTCCTTATCTATCAAGTAGGCTTCACGCCCAATGCAGGGCTTGAACTCACAACCCTGAGATCAAGAGTCAGGCGCTTTACCAACTGAGCCACCCAGGCACCTCTACAGGCCTTAGATTTCTCAGTCACCACTTTATGGAATCTTTTTTTTTTTTTTTTTTTTAAAGAAAGGTCAGATATGCAGGCTTGTTGTATCCATGGAGCCCTCTTGCTCTCACTTTACCATGTTCCTTTTGAAGATATGAAGGAAGAACATTCTTTTTTTTTTTTTTTTAAAGAGAGTGCTTGAGTGGGGGGAGGGGCAGAGGGAGAAGGAGAGAGAATTTCAAGCAGACTGTGTCAGGCACAGAGCCCAATGGGGGGCTTGATCCCATGACCCCAAGATCATGACTTGAGCTGAAACCAAGAGTCTGACACTCAGCCGACTGAGCCACCCAGGCAGTCTGCACATTCCTTTCACTACTTTTCATTCAAATGAAATAAGGGGACAATTCGTAAGGGAATGTACTTCCCTTCTTAGGACATTAATCAGCTGTGAAATAAATTAGAAATAATAAGTAATTCCTTATTCTCCTATGTAATATTGTATTTTCAGATGAACTGCCTGAATCAAGTAAAAAATAGCCTCTTAAAAACTAGCAAAAGTCTTCGACAGAATCTAGGGGAAAAACTGGATGAAGATAAAGTCAGAGAGTGAGTAACTACCTCGATTTATTTACTTGTTTTTTACCATCACTCCAAAACAGGTCCAAGATTTGCTTGGATCCATTTAAAATTGATTGATTGATAAATAAACACATACAAACTAGATTGCCGGTTGCTCATAGAGGCTTTTTGTGGCTGATTCTTTGTGCTGTTCTCACGTGCAGTTTGAGTTACCTATTTACCTGATAACCATATTGTAATTTGGAGAAAGCAATGGCTCTTCTCCTTTTTGGTTGTCGGTTCTTTTGTAAACAGATCTTTGCTGAAAAGGAGGGGACTTTTAGTTAAATGGCACTCAAGATAGATATGACCCAACTGTGTTACTCTGTCAAGGTGCCAGCTTCAGGTATTTCTTCGTTTGGAGCTGTGTCTGCAGTGCCCTTCCGCCCACGACAGCACCGTTGAGATGGAGCAGGTGGTGAAGGAGGCAAGTACCTAGCTGCTGGAAATAAGGCTGAGCGGCTCTCGGCTTCCCTGCGCGAGGCATGTGGTCATTTTTGAATATCTCCTTCAGGTGACAGACCTGCTGCGCACGGTGTGTCTAACTGAGGATTCGGCGTACCTAGCGAAGTTCCTGGAAGAAATTTTGGAATTGTGAGTTGGAGGACTACTAACTTTTTTTTTTTTTAAGATTTTATTTATTTATTCGATAGAGATAGAGACAGCCAGCGAGAGAGGGAACACAAGCAGGGGGAGTGGGAGAGGAAGAAGCAGGTTCACAGTGGAGGAGCCCGATGTGGGGCTTGATCCCCTAACGCCGGGATCACGCCCTGAGCTGAAAGCAGACGCTTAACCGCTGTGCCACCCAGGCGCCCCAGGAGGACTACTAATTTTTGAACTATTTTACCTGGAACCACGTGTGGTGTTATGTGATTATGGAATTCTAAGGACTGTTTCTCCTGCTGGATGAGGGATGGAACAGAGAGGGCGGAATGGTGACTGTGGCATCTTTAACCGATCTATTCTGCAGGTATATTGACTCCATCCCGAAGACACTTGGAAATCTTTATGACAGCCTAGGGTTTATGATTCCTCAGAAGCTGGCTGGTGTCCTTCCTCTAGATTTTTTCAGCGACGACTCCATGACACAAGAGAACATATCACCCCTTCTTTCTGTGCCTCTTCCGTCAAGTGCTCATCGAGCAGTGTCGGGCGGCACTGAGTCTGACCAGCTGGAGGAGCTTCGCACCCGATCAGCTAAGAAGAGAAGGTAGGAGCTCAAGGAATTGAAGGAAATACTTGTTCTTTTGTCATTCTGACAGAGGGCAGTTGTCTTGGTACAGTTTGTTGAATTACTAGTTGTCCTTCTGTCTGAATCCCAGAAGCCATGTGTTGGCACCTAGCATGCAGCATCTGGCAACCTTTTTATTATCCAGGGAGTATACAGGGTTGATAACGTAGTCCACAGTGCTCTTGCCTGTCCACGCGGGGTCTCCAGGAGCTAGAAGCCTTTTGTGAGATAAGTTTCGGGCTTCGGTGTACTTTGTTTTCTTTGGTGCTCTTCGTTGTTCATAACTAGTTGAACTGATAGTAGTTAACTTTTGGAAATTGTGAGGTTGGCATGTTTTGCTACAAATTCAGACCAATGCCAAGATAACTGACTTTTATTTAATTACTGTTTTATTTTCAACTCTGATTCTTTTCTAACTTACTTGTAACTTCTGTTGAATGTATAATGGCTGTTTGTTTCTATTTTTAAAAGGAAAAATGCATTAATAAGACATAAAAGCATTGCAGAGGTTTCGCAGACCCTTCGACAAATTGAGATCCCCAAAATGTCCAAGAGAGCTACAAAAAATGTAAGTTATTTCCAAGAGACAGGAATAGTACTACTGGATCTGTTCCTTCCAGCAAGAGTTGATGCAGTAGATAAGCTTGAAGGGCAGTGTCTCTACTTGGAGGAAGTGGACACTGGAGGATACAGAAATAAAATGAGATGTTTTTATAAATGAGTATTCAATTGGAATCCAACAACTAAAGAACTATAAATTTAAGATAAACCATCTTACCCAAAAGTATGACAGTTAGAGGTGATAACAAGAAAAACAAAAAAATGAGTAAGTTAATTAAAAATCTTTAGATAAGCAAACTCAAAATAATAACCTAAGCAAAGAGACCATTAAAAATAATGTGCATCATAATAGGACTTTGGTTGCAGACCAGAAGGTACTTTTCAGTACACTTTACTGCAGTAAGGTGGGGTGGGGGCAGCTGTCATGGAGCCAGGTGATTGCTGTTTTGTTTTGTTTTTTTTGTTTGGTGGCAGATATGAGAACTTGAGGCTTTGTTGGTGGCAAAAAAAAAAAAAGAAAGAAACCCAGCTGGAGTCTATTTATTAAGTAGAATTGATATCTTGTTAGGGAAAGGAGGGAAACAAACAGGGCATTGAAACTTTTTGAACTGCATGAACTGAGAAGAGTTAAAATTCTGTAACAACTAGCTTTAACTAGCATTAATCATCACAATAGTGGTTTTGTTTCTAGAGATATATAGCTGTCTTTTGGAATTGGAGGTGGGATTATTGTTTTAAGAGTTAGTGGTGTTCACTTCCTTAATATCCTTAATAATTATAATAAGGGAAAAAGATGCAATCTTGTGTATCTTGGAATCCTGAGTGGAGAGCGGGAAATCCAGAAGTGGAGGGCCACAAAGCAAGAAGTGGATGGCCACAAAGGTGTCAGGCCTCCTTTCTCTCTAGATGTTGTAATGATTTGCAGTCCTTTCTAGCACTCCCTAAGTCAGCCTCCATGTGGTAGTTCATTCTTCAAGAAATATATTGGCATAATTGGAAAGAAACAAAAGCCTTAAAAACAATTCCATTGTTTAGAGGCTTCTAGATGTTTAGACTATTGAATAGTAAATAGATTAATGCAGAGAAGTCCTTAAGAGTATAGTCATCCTCTAATTTATATGGGTTTTCCCTTATTTTTTACTTATAAATGGTATACATGATCATCGTCAAAAAAATGGAAAATCCTATAAAGTTAAAATTTAAGAGTGTCTGTTCTCCATTCATTCTTTTTTTTTTTAAAGATTTTATTTATTTATTTGAGAGAGAGGGAGAGGAGTGGGGGAGAGGGAGAGAATCTCAAGCAGACTCCCTGCTGAGCGTGGCGCCTGCCACAGGGGCCCGATCTCACAACCCTGAGAATCTCTCAACCCTGAGATTGTGACCTGAGCCCAAATCAAGAGTCTGATGCTCAACTGATTGAGCCACTCAGTTGCCCCTCGTTCATTCACTCTTCAGAAGTAATCCTTGGTGACTGTTTGTTGTGTCTGTTCCAGGCCCTCTTCTATATATACCAATAGCACACATCAAAGGTGTCTTCATATCTGTTATACACACACATACACATTACAAATGGTTGTACAAACCTGCTGTACCCCTGGGTTGTTTTTCCTTTTTCCCCCATCATGGACTAGTTTCTGTGTACGTACAGATAGGTCTTCCTTCCTCCTGTGTTTCTAGAGGTCTTCTTGGTGTTTTAATGTCTGTGTTGGATGGATGGATCAAAATTCGTCACTCTGGGTATCGAGGGTGTTTCTTATTTTGTATTACAGAGCAGGCTTCAGTTGTCCTTAGAACATATCTCTGTTTCTGTGCATTTTACAAGTATTCCTACAAGTGGAAGTGCAAGGGTCAGAGGATTTCATGTGGGATTTTTATTCTTTTAAATGAATGCCGATTTCCTCCTCTTTCAGGAGAGCTCTCGTCCTCCTCCTCCGCAGCTTCCACTTCCTGTGAAGGATTCAGTACAAGGTATACTGTGCTTTCGCATTGCACACGTTTATTGACTAGTGTGACAAACTTAGTTTAATTGCGTGTATTTTAGCAGCCGCATACAGTTATAAATTAGAATTTTGCATAATCATTGGTTAATGAAATAGGCCCAGACACCATGTGCTAGGAGAATGAGGTATTCACATGGTCTCAAAATACTGCATTCTGCAAAATCACTGGCCAGAAATCTTTTTTAAAAACACCATTATTATGAAAGCCACGAAAAGGAAAAGAAGTGATAAACTGGTTTAGATGAAAGCACTTTAAGGGTGACCGCCGAACGCACCACATGATCCTTGCTTGCGTCTTAACTTCTATGGAACGGGGCGGAGGGGGGGGAGCGGTAAGGGAGATCACTGACCAGGAGAGAAATGGGAAGATGGGAAGTATGCTGGGTGCCATGCCCCTGTCCTTGGGGGATGTGCACTGAAGTGCAGGGAACTGAGGCGTTCGGACGACCCCATCTTACCGTGCAGCATTTGGGGGTGGGAAAAACTGTGTAAACGTAGAGAGAGGTGCAGGGAGAAAACAATGCTGACGGCTGGTGAATTTTAGTGTTGATTCTACGTGTAATGTGTTATTCTTTGAAGCTTTCTGTCAATATTCAACTTTTAAAAACTTGGGAAAACAAAGGAAAAAATCAAATTTGGCTGTCAGGTCCTAAATCCCGTTTCAGGCATTTTTTTGGAACGTGGGTGTTATTGGTATCCTTAACAGTAATGTTGGTCATCAGTGGGTAAATATAAGGGCTTCTCCCAGCTTGTGGATCATGGTTAATTTGGTTTGTTTTTAAATGACCTGCTCTTAGAAGAGTTTATCCTTAGTGAGATTTTGCGTAGCCTCCACTCGGCCATCTTCTTTCAGGTTAAGGTGCCATCCTGCTAGCTTTGTCAAGTCGTTTTTGACTCTCAAGCTGTTTCTTCTAACTTTGAGTCTAACTGGTCATACAGTTCTCATGCTCTGGAGTCAGGAAGAGCATTTAAAGTAACCCAGCAAATTCGTAAAATAGAAGAAGAAGAAGAATGAGATTGTGGAATTGAAAGGAACAGTTCCTCTCCTTGGAGCTGAGCTGAATACAAAGCAGTCAAAAAGTCAAAAGTGAGGAAAATCATCACAACAGTGGCGTATAGTTAAAAGCCCCTGACCTACAGTAGCCAGCCTCTTAAGGATTGTGTCCATTTTACAATGAGGACAGCCTCTAATTTAAGTGATGTGGGCCTTCCTCGTGTTCCTGAAAAGTTGGGTTTAAACTGAATTTGTAAGAGTAAATAGTTTGAATGCATCATGTGAGTATAATATTTAAGGAAATACTGTTAGTAAATATGAATATTTGTAAATGTTGCTTTTTTTTTTTTTTCACTTTCTTTTCAGAAGTGACCAAAGTTCGAAGAAATCTCTTCAACCACGAAATGATTTCTCCTTCAAAGAGATCGGCAAAGCGGGGGTTGCCTAGAAGCCACTCCGTGTCCGCAGTGGAAGGTCTGGAGTGTAAACCTGACAACTTCAAGAGGACCAAAGGTACAATCTTTTAGGGTAGCCAAGAGAAGGGGGCTCTTGGATCCAAAGCAGCCTCCAGACTCTGTTAGTTGCAGAAGCTCATTGATCCTCTGTTTTCCTCTCTTTGGTTACCATCAGTTTTCCCCTTGGGGTCTCTCTCCCTCCACGCCCCCACAGACAAGCATCTATTTTACAAAACCAATGAAAAAGAAAGGACAGTGACCAGTTGTTTTCAAGTCTTTTGGGGTTTTGTTTTTTTGTTGTTGTTTTCTTTTTTGTTCTTTTAGTAATTGAGTAAAGTATTATTCACCTGTCTCTGTTATATTTACAAAGTTATGCTGCCATCATCGTGAATTTTGGCTTTTTTTTTTTTTAAGATTTTATTTATTTATTTGACAGAGCGAGAGAGGAAACATAAGCAGGGGCAGTGGGCGAGGGAGAAGCAGGCTCTCTGCTGAGCAGGGAGACTTACGTGGGGCTCAGTCCCAGGACCCCAGAATCATGACCTGAGCTGAAGGCAGATGCTTAACGACTGAGCCGCCCAGGCGCCCCCGTGGATCGTTTTTATCTCTCTGGAGAGAAACCATATTTCCGTTAGCAGTCACTCCATTCCCCTGACTTTCCCAGTTGGAGGCAACTACTAGTCAACCTACTTGCTGTTTCTGTGGATTCGCCTCCTGTGGGTCTTATCTTGTCTTTTTTTTAAGATTTTTTTATTTTGAGAGAGAGAGAGAGAGAGCATGAGCAGAGGGGAGAGGGAGAAGCAGACTCCCTGCTGAGCAGGTAGCCCAATGCTGTGCTCTATCCTAGGACCCTGGGATCATGACCTGAGCTGAAGGTGGGTGCTTAACCAACTGAGCCCCCCAAGCGCCTTCTTGTGGGTATTTCTTATAAGTGGAATCATACACTGTACACCAGCTTTTATCACTTAGCATAATGTTTTCAAGCTTTATATATGTGCGGTAGCACGTCTCAGCACCTCACTTCTGTTTATTGCCCATGATATACCATTGTATGGCTAAACTGTCTTTCATTTACCCCTTCATCAGTTTGTGGACGTTTGAGCTGTTTCCACTTCTTGGCTTTTACGAATAATGCTTCTGTAAACATTCATGTACAAGATTTTGGGTAGACATGTTTTTCATTCTCAGGCACATGCCTTGGAATGAAATTTCAGGGCCATGTGATGACTCTGTTTAACTGTTTGAGGAACACTGAATTGTTTTTCAAAGTGGCTATACCATTTTACATTCCCACTAGCAATGTATGAGGGTTCATTTCTCCACACCTACCTTCTGTTGTCCCTCCCTCTCTCTCTCTCTCTCTCTTTTTTTTTTTTTTAAACTAGGCTGGGGATGCCTGGGTGGGTCAGTTGATTGCACATCTGACTCTTGGTTTCGGCTCAGGTCATGATCTCAGGCTCATGAGATCGAGCCCTGGGTCAGGCTCTGCGCTCAGCATGGAGCCGGCTTGAGTTTCTCTCACCCTCTCTCTTTGCCCTTTCCCCCTTCTCTTTCTCTCTCTCTCTCAAATAAATAAATCTTTAAAAATAAATAAATAAAATCTTAAAATAGGCTCTACACCCAGCATGAAGGCCAGCCGAGGCTTGAACTCACGACCCTGAGATCAAGACCTGAGCTGAGATCAAGAGTCAGTTGCTTAAGTGACTGAGCCACCCAGGGGCCCCTGTTGTCTCTCTTTTCGATTCTAAGTGTCCTCCTGGGTGTGTGTGTAGTGGGATCTCATTGTGGTTCTCAGTTGTACTTCACTGATGACTAATGTTGAGCGTCTTTTCATGTGCCTGCTGGCCATCTGTATGTCTACGTTAGAGAATGTCTATGCAAATTTTTGCCCATTTTTTAATTGAAATGTCAGTTAAAAATTGTAATTGTTGAATTGCAAGAATTCTTTATATATTGTAGATATTAGTCCCTCATCAGATATATGATTTGTAGATATCCAATCTGTGGGTTGTCTTTTCACTTTGATAGTGCCCTACACTACACAAAAAGTGCATAATTTTGATGAAGTCCATTTTAAAGCAATTTATGAATTTTTGTCATTGCTTATGCTTTTGGTGTCATAGCTAAAAAACCACTACTTAATCCAATTTTAGAGTTTAAGCTGTTCCGTTTCAGTCTTTGGTCCATTTTGAGTTAACTTTTGTGCATTATTTTGTGTGAGATAGGAGCCCAATGTCATTCTCTTGTATGTGGCTATCCTGTTGTCCCAGTCCCATTTGTTGAAAAGACTTCTTTCCTCATTCAGTTGTCGTGGCATCTTGGTCAAAAGTAAACTGACCATATATTTTAAGATGTTAATTCTTTTTAAAATGTTAGGTAGAATTCAACATTAAAGCCAGTCCTGAGTATTTCTTTGTGGGGAGTTTTTTTGATAACTAATTCCATCCTTTACTTCTTATAGGTTTCTTTAGATTATCTGTTTCTTTTTGAGTCTGTTTTCAGTGTTTGTGTCTTTCTAGGAATTTGTCTGTTTCTTCTTGGTCATCGACTTTGCTGTTAAACAGTTGCTCATAGCATTCCCTAATAGTCCTTTGAATTTCTGTGAGGTCAGTATCTATGATCCCTCTTTCATAGTAGTTTGGGTTTTCCCTCTTCTTGGTCAGTCTAGTTTAAGGTTTGTCAATTTAATGATCTTTTCGAAGAACCAACTTTTGGTTTCGTTGATTTTTTTTTTTTTTCCTGTTGTTTTTAATTTTTGATTTCATTGATTTCCTATGCACTCTTTATCATTTCCTTCCTTCTACTTACTTTGGTGTTAGTTTGATCTTTTTGAGCTTTAATTTTAGGTTATTGATTAGAGATCTTTCTTTTTTAATACAGGCATTACAGGTACAAATTCCCTTCTAAGCACTGCTTTAACTGTATCCTGTAAGTCTGGGTATGGTGTGTTTTCATTATATCAAAATATTTTCTAATTTCCCTTGTGATTTCTTCTTTGACCCATTGGTTATTTAAGAGTGTGTTGGCCTCTGTGTATTTGTGAGTTTCCTGAATTTCCTGCTGTTGTTAATTTCTACTTTCATTCCATTGTGGTTGGAGAACAAACCTTGTATTTTAGTCTTATTTACTGAGACTTATTTTATGCTCTACCATTTGTCCTGTTAATGGAGAATGTTCTGTGTACGCGTGAGAATAATGTACATTCTGCTCTTGCTGGGTGGAGTGCATTACTGTTCATCTGTTTGACCTATTTATATTTGAAAATTAATTCCTTTATCTGTTTCACCCATCCCTCACCCACTTCCCCTCAGGCAACTCCCAGTTCTACGTATTTAAGAGTCCGGGGGTTGTTTTGTTTTGTTTTTTAGATTCCACATGTAAGTGAAACCATACTGTATTTGTCTTTCTCTGACTCACTTCCCTTAGCAAAATACCCTCTAGGACCATTCATGTTGTCACAGATACCAACATCTCGTTCTTTTTTATGACTGAGTCCTTCTCCATTGTATATGTACCACATCTTTATCCATCCATCAGTCAGCGGCCACCTGGGTTGCTTCCAGATCTTGGCTATTGCAAAGCTGCCATAAACATAGGGGTGCTTATATCTTTTCTTTGAATTAGTGGTTTCATTTTCTTTGGGTAAATACCCAGTAGTGGAATTACTAAATCATATGGTAATTCTATTTCTAATTTTTTTTAAGGAACCTTCATACTGTTTTCCCCAGTGGTTGCATCAGCTTGTGTCCCACCAGCCAGTGCACGGGGATACCCTTTTTTCCACATCCTCGCCAACTTGTTTGTGTTGTTGATTTTAGCCATTCTGACAGGTGTGATGCAATATGTCATTGTAGTTTTGATTTGAATTTCCCTGATGATGAGTGATGTTAAACATCTTTTCATGTGTCTGTTGGCTATCTGGGTGTCTTTGGAGCAATGTCTGTTTTAGGTCTTCTGCGCATTTTTAAATTGAATTCTTTTTTGGTGTTGACTTGCCTGAGTTCGTATTTTGGACAGTAACCCCTGATTGGATATGTCATTTGCAAATATCTTCTCCCACTCAGTAGGTTGCCTTGTCGTTTTGTTGGTTTCCTCTGCTGTGCAGAAGCTTTTTATATTTCGGTGTAGTCCCAATAGTTTATGTTTGCTTTTGTTTCCCTTGCCTGAGGAGACATATTTAGAAAGAAGTTGCTAAGGCTGATGTCAAAGAAGTTACTGCCTGTGTTCTCTTCTAGGATTTTCATGGTTTCAGGTCTCAATTTAGGTCTTTAATCCATTTTATTTTTGTATATGGTGTAAGAAAGTGGTCCAGTTTCGTTCTTTTGCATGTAGCTGTCCAATTTTCCCAATACCATTTATTGAAGAGACTGTCTTTTTGCCATTGTATATGCTTACCTCCTTTGTTGTAGATTGACCATATAAGTGTGGCTTATTTCTGGGCTTTCTGTTCTGTTCTGTTGATCTGTGAGTCGGTTTTTGTGCCAGTACCATACTGTTTTGATGACTACAGCTTTGTAGTAGATCTTGAAATCTGGGATTGAGAAGATTGCTCTGGTTAATTGGGGTCTTTTGTGGTTTCATACAAATTTTAGTATTATTCTAGTTCTGTGAAAAATGCTGTTGGTATTTTGATAGAGATTGTATTGAATCTGTAGACTGCTTTGGGTGGCATGGACATTTTAACAATATTAAATCTTCCAATACATGAGCATGGTATATCTTTCCATTTATTTGTGCCATCTTCTATCTTTTTCATCAGTGTTTTATACTACTCATAATACAGTTCTTTCACCTCCTTGGTTAAGTTGATTCCTAGGTATTTTATTCTTTTTGGTGCAATTATAAATGGGATTGTCTTCTTTTTCTTTTTTTAATTTTTTAAAACTTTTTAAAAAAGATTTTCTGTATTTATTTGAGAGATAGAGTGAGCGAGAGAAAGAGCCCATGAGCAGGGGCAGAGGGAGAGGGAAAAGGAGGCTTCCCTCTGAGCAGAGAGCCCAGTGTGGGGCTTGATCCCAGGACCCTGGGATCATGACCTGAGCTGAAGGAAGATGCTTAACAGACTGAGTCACCCAGGCGCCCCTTTTTTCTTTTTCTTTCTGCTACTTCATTACTAGTGTGTAGAAATGTAACAGATATCTGTATATTAATTTCATATCCTGCAACTTTACTGAATTCACTTATCAGTCTAGTAGCTTTTTGATGGAATCTTTAGGGTTTTCTATATATAGTGTTGTGTCATCTGCAAATAGTGACAGTTTTACTTATTCCTTATCAATTTGGATGCCTTTTATTTCTTGTCTGATTGCTGCAGCTAGGACTTGTAGCACTGTGTTGAATAAAAGTGGTTGAGAGTAGACACTCTTGTCCTTGATCTTGAGGAAAAGCTCTGTTTTTCACCATTGAGTATGATGTTAGCTGTGGGGGTTTTTCATCTATGGCCTTATTATGTTGAGGGTATGTTCGCTCTAAGCCTATTTTGTTGAGAGTTTTTATTGTGAGTGGATGTCGTATTTTGTTAAATGCTTTTTCTGTATCTATTGGGATGATCATATGGTTTGTATTTTCTCTTGTTTGTGTGAAGTATCCTGCTGATTTGCAAATATTGAATCACCCTTCCATCTTTGGAATAAATCCTACGTGATTGTGGTGAATGATTTTTTAATGTATTTTTGGATTCAGTTTGCTAATATTTTGTTGTGGATTTTTGCATCTACGTTCATCAGAGATACTGGCCTATAGTTTTCTATAGTGTCTTTGGTTTTGGTATCAGGGTAATGCTGGCCTTGTTGAATGAATTTAGAAGTTTTCTGCCTCTTTTATTTTTTGGAATAGTTTGAGAATTTGGTTTCTTTTATCAATTTTTTAAAAAGATTTTGTCAGAGAGCAAGCGAGCATAAGCAGGGGGAGCAGCAGGCAGTGGGAGAAGCAGGCTCCTGCTGAGCAAGGAGCCCATTGTGGAACTTGACCCCAGGACCCCGGGATCATGACCTTAGCCACCCAGGCACCCCTCTTTTAATAATTTTTATCACTTTATTGATACCCTCATTTTGTTCATACATTGTTTTCCTGATTTTCTTTAGTTCTTTGTGATTTTCTTGAACTCATTGAGCATATTTAGAAAACTTGATTTGGGGACGCTTGGGTGGCTCAGTTCGTTAAGAGACTGCCTTCAGCTCAGGTCATGATCCCAGGACCCTGGGACCAAGTCCTGCATTGGGCTCCTTGCTCAGCAGGGAGTCTGCTTCTCCCTCTGCCTGCCATTCCCTCTGCTTGTGCATGCTCTCTGTGTCTCTTTCTCTGACAAATAAATAAATAAAATCTTAAAAAAAAAGAAAACGATTTGATGTCCTTTACCAGTGACTTTGTGTGTGTGTGTGTGTGTGTATTGAAACATCTGCTCTGTTTTCCAGACTTTTTGTAAAGCATGTATTCCGTGTTGTGTGTGGTCACTGGAGTTTCTGTTCTGTTATTTCTGTGGTTAACTAGTGACCTGACAAAGATTTCCTTAAACATCTAACTCCAAAAAGGAAAAAACAAGAAGGTATTCTTGTCCCTTTAAATCTTCCCAGGGATGGAGCACCTGGGTGGCTCAGTTGGTTAAACGTCTGACTCTTGATTTCAGCTCAGGTCATGATCTTGGGGTTGTGAGATTGAGCCCCAAGTCGGGCTCTGAGTCGGGCTCTGTGCTCCATGTGAAGTCCACTTGAGTGTCTCTCCCTCTGTCCCTCCCCGTTTGCATGTGTGCTCTCTGTCTTACTCGCTCAAAATTTTAAAAAATCTTAAAAAAAAAAAATAGTCTTCCCAGGGGTGCACTAAGGGAAAGCCAGTGCATCCCGAGAGGTCCAAAACCAAGGCAAGTGTGTGCACCAGCCCCTCAGGGGTCCACCACATTGACCAAAGCACACAGCCCCAGGTTTGGAGGATAGGGTCCTCACTGTCTGTCTGCTCTACCACCGGCCAGCTGCTCCCAGAATTTGGGCCTCTCCCCACAGCTGCAGCGGGGCTGAGGAAAGGAGATCATAGCTGTTCATGCATGGTGTCCCTTATCAAAAATCAGCATCTCCTTTTCATATAAAGCATTTCCCTTATTGTTACAAGTGTCCAGTTGGGTCCCATAGTTCCAAAATACTTGATTCTGATCATTTTCCCCCCTAGCTTACTAGTTGTTTTTGGTGGAGAGACCAACCCCGAGAGCTGATTATGGCACTATTTTATGTGACATCACCCACTCCGCTGGGATTTTGATTAATATAACAGCCTCATTCAGATTAATGCCAGTTTAATTTCAATAGTACTCTAAGACTTTGCTCCTATAAATTCAGTTCTGTTTCCTACTCCGTCCTTCGTGCTGTATTTTCATACACATTACATCTTTGTACATTGTATGCCCATCAACACCAATTTATTTTTTATTATTTAATTATTTTTTAAAGTATGCTTCATGACCTAGTGTGGAACCCCAGCCCGGGGCTCAAACTCAGGACCCTGAGATTGAGAGCCAAGCTGGGATCAAGAGTCGGACACCTAACTGACCGAGCCACCCAAGCACCCCCATCAACAGCAATTTATAATTATCACTTTGTCTTTTAACTCCTAGGAGAAAAAGAGTTACAGACAAAAAGTGCTTTTGTGCCATACGTTATATTTACTTAGGCAGTTCCTTCACTGGTGCTCTTTAGTTCTTCCTGTGCATTCGTCTCACCCTTGAGTGCCCTTTCAGCCTGAGGGGCTCCCTCTAGTGGGGCAGGTCTGCTACTTGAAAATTCTGTTTTGTTTTTGGGGGGGAGTTTGTTTTTGATCTGGGAACATGCTAATTTCCTTCATTTTGAGCAATAATTTTGCTGGATATAGAATACTTGGTCGAGTCTTTTCTCTTTCAGCCCTTTGAATACATCGTCGCAGTGTCTTTTGTCCTTCCTTCCTGATGAGAGATCAGCTGTTACACTTCTAGAGGATCCTTTGTACTTGACGATTCCCTGATCTCTGGCTCCTTTCGAGATTCTCTCTGACTTCTGACAGTTTGGTTATGGTTTGTGGAAGTGTGGGTCTCCGACTTTATCCTTCTCGGGTTATTGAGGTGCTTGGATGTGTACTGTCTTTCATCAAAGTTGGGAAGTTTTCAGCCCACATTTCTTCAGATGTTCTTCGGGCTTCTCTCTCCTCTCCTGGGGTTCCCGTATGTGAATGTTGTGCTTGACAGTGTCTGAGGCAGTCTCTCATCACCCTTTTTCTGTCCCTCAGGCCGGGTAATCTAAATGAGCCCATCTTCAAATTCGTTGACTCCTCTGCCAAAGCCGTTCTCATACATTTTTCATCTTTCAACTTTAGAATTTGTTTCGTTCTTTTTTTAGGATTTCTGTCTTTTTATTGATGTTCTCTTTGGGGCAAGTCCTCAGTCTCCTACTTCCCTTTGGTTCTTTGGATGTGGTGTTTTTAGGCCTTTGAACATATTTCAAATAGCTAATTAGAGTCTTGGTCTAACAAATCCAGTGTTTGGAATCCCTCGGGGACTGCTTCTGATGACTGGTTTGGTTTTTTTTTCTCTTTCTCTGCACCTGGGCCAAACTCTCTTGCTTCTTTGCATGTCTCGTGTTTTATTGACGACATAACAAGGCAGTTCGGACAGACCTGTACCCTCCCAGCCAGGGTTGATTATCATTCGTGCCATTCTTTGCTTGGTGACTTTCCTGAACTAATTCTTCAAAGCCTGTGTTCTGTCATGTGTGGTCACTGATGTCGGCTCAGTTAGCTCGGTGATTCTGTTCGTGATCGGACAGATTTCCTTAAATGCCTGGAACCACTAAGCTTCTCAGCCTTTGCCGAGGGCCGAGGTGTATTGGCTCATTTCCTCAGAAAGGTAAGCTGCCTGGCTGAGTACTGAAGACTCCGGGTTAGCCACGGTGACAGCTTAGGCCTTAGAGGCTTCTCGGAGGCAGGCACACACCCTTACATTGCATGGAGTTTTAGGTTCCCAGGAATATGTTGGAGGTTTACAGAGGCCCCCGTAGACGCCTCCTTCCCCAGTGTTCCCTTTTAAACTTTCGGTTAGTGTGGCGTTTGCCCCAGCTGTCCACTCCCTCTGGCAGCTGTGATGTTTACAGTTGCTGCCGACCGGTTTCAGTACGTGCTCCCGGGAAAGAGGTTGTTTGCACTGGGTGAGTGCTGAGGTCAAACAGGGACCACCCTGGAGCATGGGGTTTTGCAGGAAGCGGCCAGACGGGTCAGATAATGACAGCTGGGAGGGGCGCTTTGGAGGCGCCTCGGTCCTGTTTGGCCCATTCACAGGCCCCTGGGCTGTTGGTTTGCACAGTGGTTGGTTCTCACGGCTACAGGGCTGGGGAGAGGGGGTCAGGACACAGGCAAGATGAAGTTCTGTGGAGCTCGCTGTTACTGGGATTCACTGTCTTTCTTGGATAAATACTCCATGGATTGTTATAAACTGGTTAATTTCCAGAGTTCTAAAGAAGCTGATTTTGCCCATTTTTGCCCAGTGTTCTCATTCCTTTTATGGAGGAGAGTTATTTCAGAGGTCCTTATGCCACATTCCTGCTGATATCCCTTCTCTTCCTTGTCACCTTTTTTTTTTTTTAAGATTTTATTTATTTGATGAGAGGGCTCAAGCGGGGGGAGCGGCAGGCAGAGGGAGGGAGAGAAGCAGGCTCCCCGCTGAGCAGGGAGCCTGATGTGGGGCTCGATCCCAGGATCCTGGGATCATGACCTGAGCCGAAGGCAGACAATCAACCAACTGAGCCACCCAGGCGCCCTCTTCCTAGTCACTTTTAAGTCCCTTTAAACTAGTTCTTCCATGAGTAGCTCAGTTACATAATCTGCAAAAATTCATGCCAGCTGGCTGGATCTTATTAAATACCTTGAAGCTGCGTGGCATATCAGCATTTTGCATACTTTATTTCATTTAATCATAAAAACCACTGATGAGTGAATGTATTCGTTCTAATAAGTATTTTTTTTTTCCAGGACTGCTTATTAGAGAATAATTTTACAGTATTTTACATTGGCTGATTACTCAGTCTCTAATGCTGATAAACTGTTGTTATCATGTTCAATTGAATCCTATGGTTAGACATTAGTGCAAAAACCATTAAGTGAAAACAAGCAAGAACCACTCTGGCATGAGTAGCAAGCCACACATAAGTTTAAACTGCCCCCTTTGGCTTGCTGCCACTTCTTGATAAGGTTAAATGAAATTTATGCTGTTTACATTTTAGGTTATCACAGACTGCTGACTAGGAGTGTGGCTGAGACTCCAGTACATAAGCAAGTGTCCAGAAGGCTTCTTCATAGACAAATCAAGGGCAGGTGAGTAACATCCTTGTCTAGCTGCTTCGTGCACCCACACACCCTTGCTAATGGTCTTGTGGGCTGCTGTCCATCTCCGAAGCCTCTGGTGACTCACACCTCCACGGTCTCGTTTATAACCAAAGAGCGTTCTGCATTCTGTAAATTCTATGAAAGCTAGAGGACCATACAGAATGTACTTTTTTGTCTCCCTTGTTACACTTGGCATAATTATTTTGAGATTTATCCATGGCGTTGCATGTGTCCATAGTTCGTGTGTGTGTGTGTATGTACGTGTGCTGAGAAGCATTCCATCAAATGGATATTCAGCATTTTTAAAAATCATTCATCATTGGATGGAGTCGTCGTGGCTGCTAGGCAAGGCTGGAAGTCTAGGATCTGAACTTGGCCTATGGGTGCGGTGGGGCCACAGTTTTCCATGGCAATTAGCGTCTGAAAGTTTGTCATGCTAGGCAGCCCCTTTCCTGGTTCTTTAGAGAGAACGGGCTTTCCTTAGGGCAGTTTTTGTACCTGTTGATGTATTCGGGTTGTCCCTTCTCCCAGCACCCAGTCTGGGATCTGTGAAGCAAAAAGGTAACTCCGGGGGCTCACTGTCCTGTCTCTCCTGGGATCTTGGGGTCCCCAGCCAGTCTGCCTCTTCTTGCCACCTTTTAGTCTGTAGTTCATTTTACATATAACATCCAGGTTGGTTTTTTTTTTTTTTTTTTTAAGATTTTATTTATCTGACAGAGAGAGACAGCCAGCGAGAGAGGGAACACAAGCAGGGGGAGCGGGAGAGGAAGAAGCAGGCTCCCAGTGGAGGAGCCCGATGTGGGACTCGATCCCGTAATGCCGGGACCTCACCCTGAGCCGAAGGCAGATGCTTAACGACTGAGCCACGCAGGCGCCCCGACATCCAGGGTTTTTAGCTGCACTTCACGGGAGCAGTAGGGAGACTTGTCAAGGTTTCACCTAGACATTACTTGTGTACGGGTTTTACACCCTTGTGTAAGAATCTTCAGGACAAACGGCAAGAAGTGAAATTGGGGGATTAGAAGGCATACATATTTCTAAATTTTATGTTGTAAAACTGCTTTCCAAAAAAAAGCATTCTAACCGTTTTACTTTGGACAGTAAATTGGGTGAGCGTGCGTGCAAACGCTGGTGTCATCAAACCCTGTGCTCTCTATTGCTCCGTGAGGTGAGAGGCTGGATCTCTAATGTGCATGGAGTAGGGGTTAATAGTGAGTGACACTGAATAATCCTTATGCTTATTGTTCCTTAAGGTCCTCTGATCCTGGTCCTGATATCGATATTGTCGAAGAGTCCCCAGAAAAAGGAGCAGACGGTATTACCTACATTTGTTTTGCATTGCACACAGGGTTTGAATTCACGACTCTGAGATCAAGACCCAGGCTGAGATCAAGAGTCAGATGCCTAACCAACTGAGCCACCCAGGAGCCCCTCTTTTGTGTTGCATTGTAACTAGTTTCTGTGAAAACCTTTCTGTACTTGTGTTGTCGCTCAGCATATCCTAAGATTAAAATTTTAGAGATGTGATAGCTCTGGGCCCACAATATAATTCAGTAGATATTTTTTAGAAAATGGCCTCTTACACAGAATTTGCCAAGGGGATTTCTGCAGAAAACTTTCTACACAGTAGTATTGGAATTCAGGGCACAGGCTAACCACAGTGTAATACAGAGGTTTGTGGCTTATTGTAAAAGTCCACCTGGGGGCACCTGGCTGGCTCCGTCCATAGAGTACGAGGCTCTGGATCTCAGGGTAGTGAGTGTGAGCCCCATGTTGGGTGTAGAGGTTACTTAGAAATAAAATCTTAAAAAAAAAAAAAATTTGTGATGCAGGAGTTTCCCCCCAAAAACCTTTTTTTAATGATTCAAGTAATTTTATTGTAGAAAAATCAGAAAATAAAAGCCAAATTTTTAATAGTCGCTTGGTAATCCCATAATTCTGAAATACTGTTAACATTTTAGTTTTAATATACTCTTACAGGTACTTATTTCTATACAGATGTGTGTAACATAAACAAGAAAACTGCAATCTTTAAAAATCTTTTATAGAAGTTACTTTATACAAACCTTTTTTTCACCCAACATCGTGGTTAAACGGTGACAGTTTGAGACTTCTGAGGGTGACAGTCTAGTGGGTCAGTGGTTTTTCTGGATTTGGTTTGGGGCCATAGATCATACCCTTCGTAGCTCTGTTACAACACTTCGGAAGTTTCAAAGTTAGTAATTTGTCCAATTTCCATCTTGTGTGTGGTATTAAGTTTTACCCGTTTCATACATGGGAAAATGTAAAAAGCTTACATTTCTTCATGGTTACTAACTGGGATTCTGGTTTTGCAGAAGTAAGCTTGAGACGAAGTCCTCGAATCAAGCAACTGTCACTCAGCAGGACAAATTCTGGTTCCTTCTATTCTGGGTCTCAGCCGAAGTCTCGAAGTGTGCAAAGAGTTCACTCATTCCAGCAAGACAAGTCAGGTAACATGCTTGCCCACCTGCCTTCAGGAGTCTGGGCCTACTTGGTGGGACGTGTTTTTGGGAAAAGTACAAAATTTGACATTTTGTTTCTTGACACTGGAGCAGAACAGGTATGTCCGTTAGAGGTTCAGGGTAATGAACAATGCATGACCATCAGTAACAGTGTCCTCCCTCTGGATTCCTACAACCGGTCATCCACGCTGTCCTGAGAGGCAGTGTATCCACTCAACAGGAATCACCCGTTATTTCCAGCTTGTGTTCATGTTCTGCACCCAGGTGTCCGAGGTAGAAGGTAATACTGGTTTGTCCCTGGTGCTTGTATCCATCATCAGTCTGGATCCTCAGATACGTGTTTTTATATTTACAAATAGTTTTACTTGCCTGACATATAAGGGCTAAAGTTATATGCTGGCTTATTAAAATTCAAGATGGCAGCAATAATTGTAGTTGCTGGCATAATTAGGTAGGATCCCTCCCCACTCCCACTTGCTCTAAAAAATTGTCAAATTGTCATCTTGTATGGACTGGCTGTTCTATTAGTATTGGGAGGGCAGGAGCTGAGAAAGAATCACTGTTTTTTGACTTGCAGGCCAAAGAGAAAGTTCTTCAAACCAAAGTATTCGTTCTCCCAAGAGGCTGCTTTTTGGGGCATTGTCTGAGATGGTCAGTCCCTCAGAGAAGGGTTCAGCACGAATTCAAAGGCCTTTGAGAAACCCACTGGGCTCTGAGATACCCACAGCATATCAGGTATGACATTTCTATAATGTTTAAAATAGTGTGGTCTCGAGAGGAAAACAGAGTCATGGCCAAGAAAACCCACTGAGTTACATGAGGGAAGAGAAAGCAGGCGATCTAATAGCTATTCGGTGGTGACTGGGTTGATCCAGATGAATGATTATCGGGTACGTGGGGACGTAAGGCAGCAGTCTGGGTGAGGCCTTTGGGGTGGGGAGAAAACAGAAATGATCTCCTCTAATCTGTTGGTTTCATCCACTATTTTTATCATACACTATGCACATATCGTTCTGAAATGTGTAGGGATCAGTCCTGTTTCCCTTACATTGCCCACCTGATCTAGTCACCCACGTTAGAAAGCTGCGAGTCACACGGGACCTCTCCCTCTTCCCGGACACAGCCAATCACTCAGTCCTGCCACTTTCATTTACAGACCACATTTGATACCCACTCCCTCCTCCCCAGCCCCTGCAGTTCCTGCCTGCCTTCAATTCTGCCTGCAACATTTCAACTGCCTTTTCCCCTCTCACGTCCATCCTGCCCCCAGAGGCCAGAGTGATCTTTCACACTGCATCACTTTGCTTAAAGCTGTACGACTCTTTCTTAAAGCAGGGTTTTCTAGGTTTTCCTAAAACGGAACCCTTGTGTTAAAAAATAATCATCTTTGTTTGGAAACCCGATATACGGCTTAGAGGCTGGGGGAAGACACAGAGCTCTGGGGATGGGTTTGAAGACCACCGATCTCCAAGACCAGGTTCAGTCCTACCCAGACAGGCATGGGCCTCTGTGGGCTGGCTGCCGGCCTTGCCCCTCAACCTTCCCCCCCCTTCATAATCCCCTTTCCCGGCAACATCAGGCTGCACTCTGGCCTGCACACGGCTGCTGTTCATTTTAGGCACAGAAAACCATAGAGCAAAGGCCCAAGAATTTCCTCTTCCCCACTTCCCCACCTTTGGCCTTTATCTGCTGACACCCATTCTTAAAGACCTGACTCACTGTTCCTGTCCCCCTTTCCTCTGAGCTGGGTTAGACAGCCGCCCGCTCTTGTGCTCCCACGTTGTCCCCTGCACTGGCGACACTGCTATCATCTGGCTGTGCCCCATTGAACGTGAAATGCCCACTAGACCAGGATTCCCTTGAGATAATCAAATAAGGTTGTAGAAACGGTAGGTGTCCAATCTCCTTTACTGTTGGGAGTGCGTAACTGCGTTTTGCAGAAAGGGAGGGAGATTTCTGGCTGGGGAGTCTCCTTCCTGAGCGGTCGGCTGTGTTGCTGTACCTTACGTATCCGTATATTCCACACTGCACCTCCCCTCTCATCCGCACACACAGGGCCCGGCACATAGTGGGGGCATCGCAAGCACAGGTTGGATGCAGGTGAACAGCAGAGGACATGACACCTGGGGGCCGCGTTAGGCAGAGATGGGCAGGAGCTGTCTCCTTGAAGAGAACGGTGGCTGTGACTGGTGGAGTGATACATCGTTAGAGGCAAAGCCTGGTTTAGCTGCCGTATGCACATTATGAGAATTTTTTTGTCTTAGACCCAAGATTAGATTCAGCGTTTGGTGCTAGAAAAAGTAGACAAGTGAAATCTGGGTCATGGCTGGAAGTGGAAACGTGTCACTACTGGAAATCCAGCTTCTGGCCGTTCCATCGGCTGCCCAGGAATCTCCCATCTGCCTTTCTCATTGTCTTAGAGGGGCCAAAACTGCTCGGTAGAGAAGATGGGTTATGATATTTAGGTACTGAAAGAAGCATCTCTTTCCAGACTCCTAAGAAGAGTAACCGGAAATCTCCAAGCTCTTCTAAAGCTACACCAGGAAGGTTCCCTCGTACGCCACAAACGCCACTGCGCACCCCTGAAAGGCAGCAGAAACCCCCTACAGAAGTGACTCCTGCCAAACAGGTCATTTTCAAGGGCTCCTTAAAAGACGCCTCACAGAGCTGGGATTCACCATCTCAACCCAAAGTCACTCCTCGGAAAGGACACTCCCTGGCAAAAGGAGGAACGTCTCCTCTTGCAAAGAAGATTCCAAGAACTCCCAAAAGGCCGGGTGGTCAGCCACCTGGATTTCTGAATTCTACTTGGCCACCTTCAGTGACTTCCAGTCCCGAAAGCACCTCCTGCCCGGCAGCCCTGACCGGGAGTGACGGTCTGACTCCTGTGGGGTCCGCGCTGAGAACGCCTCCGAGAGCAGCAGCCTCCAGGGGGCGAGGAGAAACCCCTCCAGGTCAAACGCACCACCGTCCCTGTGTCCCCAGGGCGGCTCAGGCAGAGGACCTCATGCGGAAACGGAAGGATAAAGCGGTCTCAGTCCCCAAGACAGTGGGGAGCACGACTCTGACTTCTCCCCATCTTTCTCCAGAAAAACCTTTGGCCTCTCCCTTAGGTGAGCTTTCCAAGAGTCCATTTCAGAAATTTTCAATAGACTCTCCTCCTGCTGAAGAACTGGATTGGAAAGGGCCCCAGAAAGCACCCCTTGAAGCCTCGTCTCTCTCCCGTCCTGTTCCCTCCACTCCCCCCCGAATCTCGGAGATGGCCCGGTCTGACCCGGTGCCCCCTCGGACCCCTAAAATTGGAAAAAGGCAGAGAGAGACCTCGATGCTGGAAAGCAGCTCCCTCGAGTGCCAGCCGAGCACCTCTGCTGCTGCTAGCCCAGCCACCCTCACAGACACTGGAAAGGACTGGAAGGAAGTGATCCTCTCTCCTCAGCCTTCTCCTGGAAGACACAGTTACCCTGGGCCTGGCTGCGGGCGTGACTGGCCTATGTCCTCTCCTCTGCTTCCTGGGAGCGGCACAGACTATCTCACTCTCCTGGACGAAGCGGAGCACCACGACAGCGATGGCTCACACACTCACGTCACACCCGCAGAGGAAGGTGCGGTGTCGAGGACGGCGGTGGCCCAGGAGAAGCCTTCTCCGTCCAACCCCGGGAGTCCTCCCTCCCCGCCTCCCCGCGAGCCCGGCTCTCCCCCCACGCCGTCCTACGCCCTGCGCCGCACCGCAGACAGAAGGCAGCGCCAGGCCGCCACGCAGCTGGGGCGCCCGCCGGCGTCGACGCGGCCTCCTAAAGGCTCTGGCAGCCCCCAGACCTACGAGGTGGAGCTGGAGATGCAAGCTTCCGGCCTTCCCAAGCTTCGGATTAAGAAGATCGACCCCAGCTGCCTGGCTGAAGCTGAGCCTCTGAGAAGGGAGGGAAGGTCCCTGGGAGAGGAGAGCTCCCTCCCCGGCCTCGGCATGCCCGGGGCCAGCAAGTCCTCGGGGAGACCTGAAGCCACCTACGTGTCGCCCCCCTGCCTCCGCGCCTCGCACAGCACCCCCGGCAAGAGCGGGGGCCAGACCTACATCTGCCAGTCCTGTACCCCCACCCACTGCCCCTCTAGCACCCCCTCTCCGTTTCAGACAGACGGTGTTCCCTGGACCCCGTCTCCCAAGCACAGCGGGAAGACCACCCCCGACACCATTAAAGACTGGCCGCGGAGGAAGAGGGCGGTGGGCAGCAGCTCCACCGGCAGGGGCGACGTCGGCACTGACCTTCCTGTAGGTGGGTCGCTGCTCGAGCCGGAGCGAAGGGAGCGAGGTGGCCTTGAACTCAGCAGCAGGACTCCCCACTTGGGGGACTTTGAGCTTGAGGGGGTGTGCCAGCTGCCAGACCAGTCGCCTCCCAGGGACAGTGCGTCTCAGGCTGAGGAAGCCTCCTCCTGGGGACAGTTTGGGTTGGGTTCCAGGAAGAGGCTCCTTCCTGCTGAGGATGAAGCGGAGTGTCAAGCCAAGAGAGTGTGTGAGGAGCAGCGAGGAGACGCAGAGCTTGGCAGGAGCGAGGAGCCGTCTCCAGGTGCCGGTGGGCGGCACCTCCCCTCCATGGGGGACGACGACGTGTTCGTTCCAGGTGAGTCTGGCTGGCAGTGTGGGGCAAGGAGGCATCAGGAGGCTGCTTTGTCGGGGGTGCTGCGGGACCGTGCTCACCTTGTACCCTGGCCGTAGGTTCCACGCCCCCGCCTGGCTGTGCGCTGCGGAGCTGCCTCTCGGCCAGCGGCCTGCAGGCCCTCACCCAGTCCCCGCTGCTGTTCCCAGGGAGGACACCTTCCTCGCAGGATCCCGATGCCAGAGGTGACTTGTTCAGCAAAGGTCTTGGAGGCTTATGCGGACCAAACTTGGGTCCTTTGGGGGACTCCCGAGAGTGAGCTCAGGGTTGCCAGGCAGCAGGATTGTGGAGGAGTCGGAAGGAGTGCCCGAGTATGGGACAGAGAGCTTTGTCCCTGTGGTGTCCTGTGCTCTTCCCAGAGAAACTCCACACTAGCACTCCACTGTGTGGTTAAACAGCTTCTGGAAGCAGTGACGGGGACCTACCGCATACTGTGTGTCACTGGAACCCGAGGAGCATGTGTCGGGCAGCATGGGTGGCAGGTGGCACGCTGGCAGCCCGCTGCTCCCCCCTGGTGGGGGTCGTGACACCCCTGCGCTTCTGTACACGTGCTCTGATTAAGGACTGGCTGTTGTGATCCACCTTCAGACTCCAGGATTCCCTTTCCTCGACTCCACCTGGGAAAGGACCGGCTTGAGGGTGCTCAGTGCACTGGGTTAGAAACATCTAGACCGGAAGGGGAATGCAGGAGGCCGAGGCCTCCGCGGATGCCCTTCCCTGAGACCAGGATGTAAATCACGTAGAACAGCAGAAGGTACGGTCCAGCTGAGGGAACTCAGACCGCAGTACTTTGCTTTCTCAAACCGCCACCAGCCCCGTGCTGACGGAGGGGTGGCGAGCCTGGGAGAAGGCGCAGGGGGCGCTTCTGCACACGAGAACGGGCAGGCAGTGCTGGGGTTAAGTCCACGCGCGTGTGGACCTCTGTCCAGTTCAAGCCCATTTTCTTCTGTTCCGTCCTCACGTCCTGCGTGCCCTCTCTGCCTTTTCCTAGATGAGGATATGGGGGTGCTCCCCTCCACGGCCGAAGAATCTCCTTTCAGCCGAGCGTTCTCCAGGAGACGCCCCGTCAGCAGAACTTACACGCGGAAGAAGCTGATGAGCTAGTTGCGCCGGAAGTGCTGGAGGGGCTTAAACCTACGCGCACTACTGAGCCTGGCCAGAGCCGCTGCCTTCGGGGGCGGACAAAGCGCTCCGAGAGCCATTTTCTCTGGCTGTGTTGGGAATTCCACGCTCCAAGCCTAGAGGAATTCTTACCCCAGAAAGTCCGTGCATCTGAGCCAGGGCCTGACTCATCTGGCCTGCGTCCCCCTGGGCTCGCTGCATAGAAACAGGAATAGGCAGGGCTCCCTGGAACGGAGGAAGCTCAAGGCGAAGCCAGCCCGCTCCCCGTGGGCCTGCAGGTACTAGGGCCCGGGCCGCTCTTGCTGTGTCAGCTCCGGTTCCCACAGGAGTCCCTTAGGGGTTTTAATCCCCCTCCTGGGCTGCATTCCTCCCAGCCCTGCCCCCGGTTAGGGAGGGGGTAAGGCGGGTGCTCTAACAGCCTGGGAGGCAGACGGAATTCTAAGAGCAGGCTCCCATTCCAGCCCCCGCCTCTGAGAGACCAAGGTCAGTCCAACAACCCCTCCCCTCACTTGTGAAGTGGGAGAAAGGGCTCCTCACGGGTCCCTCACAAAGCTGAAGGCTGCGTCCGACAGCAGAATAAATTTCTTACCTTCCCCACGTCATAATAAAATCTTCTCTGGCTACGCAGCATTCCGTGCCTTTCTGCTGAAACCTTGAGGCCTCAGGTTGACTCACCTTGGCCGAGCTCCCGCAATTCCTGGTTCCGCGTCTCCAAGTCAGCCCTGAAACCCCGCCCGGCCCCAGCCCCGTCCTCACCGTGCGCAGGGAGCCGCAGCAGGGAGGGGCCGGCGGAGCGGCTTGCTGGGAGCCTGGGCTAGGGGCCCGGAAAAGCTTTCCGGCCTGTCGTGTCCTCAGATCAGATTCTCGAGTCTTGTAGATAAAACCAAGTCAAAACTCCTATTTCTCCCTTCAGAGATTCTCATTTATTATAAAAATGGTTTTACAAAGTTCTAAAAATATGCCCAGCTTCCCCCTCCCACCATGAACATAAGACCATTTAAAACCTGACCCTGTTGCCACTGAGTGTTCTGGGTCCGGCACTGGCTGCGCCCCAGAACGACGGGCACGCACACACAGGCTCAAGACCAGAAGTGCCTTTTGCAAACTCTCAAGCCAAAAGGTGGCAATCTGGTACCGTAGCTCAAAGGAAATGAGGGCCAGGAGTTTGCATATTTAAAAAAGGATGAGTCCAATTCATTTGGGCTGTAGCCGAATTTGCTGACTCCAATTGGGTAAAGATCAGGACCCGACTGTGCGGTGGGAAGTAAAGACCGTCCTTCACAGAAGCGAAGGCAGGCAGCCGGACCTCGCAGCAGGCTCCGAGGGTCCCTCCAAGGAGGGCTCGGCCCGCGAGCCTACACAGGGTTTTTCCTGACGTCAATCATCCCCGGACTGGCTCTGCGCAGGTCCCTCCGGGGCTTGGCCGGGGGCCCGAAGTTCCAGGGCAGACCCGCCTCGCCCCCAGGTAGCACCCGCCCTACCAGGGGCTCAGCGGCCTCCCGAGGCCGCGCCTCCTCGGCCGAGCTCTGCTCCTCACCGCACAGGCTTGAGCGTTTCCACGTCAGCGGGAGCGGGGCCCGGACCAAGTCCCGCACCTCGTCCCGGGCGCGGGGGGCACCGTCGGGGAGGGGCTGCTGCCAGAGAAGCTCGGGCGCGGCGGGGAGCTCCTCTTCGTTTCCCGGGGGCGGTCTGTTCTCCAGACACAGGGTCCTCTTCTCCGCACCTGCCACTGGGAGTAAGGGACGCTCATTAGACACAGGCCGGAGGGCCCCGCCGCCCAGTGTCCCTGCACAGTGAGCAACGTGTGAACCGCCCCGGAAAGAGCTGAAATTAGCCTGGTTTCCAAGCTTCCCCCAACGGCCGAAGCCTGACTGCACGGTGGGGAAACGGGGGCCAGCTCGCTGGTTCGGGGAGAAGTACCCCTGCTCGGGCCAGCCGCGCTCCAACTACCGAGTTTCTGCTTCAGTTCCTGGTTCATCCACATGTGGCGGCCCAGCTCCTTCTCCAGAGCTTGAATCCTGCTCTCGTATTGCCTCTTGCTGTCTGCAAACCCCTCACCGAGGTGATCTGGGGGGCACAGAGCCAGGGGGTGAGGGGCCGGGGTGGGCAGGAGCGGGCGGGTGGACAGGAGCGGGCCGAGGCGGGCGGGTGGGCAGGAGCGGGCCGGGCCGGGGGCGGGTGGACAGGAGCGGGGGCCGGGCCCGGGGGCAGGCGGGTGGACAGGAGCGGGGGCCGGGCCCGGGCGCTCACCTCGGCTCTGCTGCAGCAGCAGCTGCACGTTCTGCTCGTGCTCCTTCTGCTGCACGGTCAGCTGGCGGTCCATCTCCAGCCGCTGCCGCTCCAGCGCCACCTCCAGCCAGTAGACCAGCCTCTGCTGCTCCTCCAGCTGCATCTCCAGCTCGGAGAAGGCGATCTGCTGCTGGTGCTGCTCTTCTCGGAGCGTCACTACCTGTCCCGAAGCCAGACGCGCTCAGCCCCCAGCGCTGGCTCCCTTCACCAGGTCGTCCCTGACCGGGGACAGCTGTCCGGCCGTCTTGCCACCACGGCCCCACCGCAGATGTCACTAGAACATCACCGGGGGGTCCCACTGAGCCAAGACGGCCTCAGACACCGCGACAGTGTTCGAGGCAGTGATTTCCCAATGACGAGAGTCCGCTCTCAAGATGAGGCTCGCGTTCTCTCCCCACCTCAGGCTCCTCCCTCGTCACAAGCTCCTCCGCTCCCAGGCGGAGCCTCGAGCTGCGGGGTCTCACTGCGGCCAGCGCTTCTCAGCTTGGCACTACTGACGCTGCAGGCAGAGAGCCTGCGGCTGTGGGGGCCTATCCCGTGTGCTGTAGGGTTTAGCAGCGTCCCTGCCTCCACCCCCGCTCGGTGAGGACCAGAAGCATCTCCAGACATGGCCAGATGTCGCCTGGGGGCAAACCCTCCCTGTTCAGAACCCCTGATCCGGGTACACCGAAGGGGCCAATCAACCAGGGGAAAATAAAGGGGGGAGGACTGGGTCTTACTCTAAGAAAGGTCTTAACAAGAGTCTGAGGCAGCCCTGGAGACTGGAGTTCGCCGTGACTCCGTCCTCGCAGCAGGGAGGAAACAGCGCCTTCTCTGCAGCTGCCATCAGACACCCCCCCCCCCCCCACAAGCACCAGAAGGTGGTGGCCGGGAGCCAGTGACCCACCTTGTCAAAGTACTTGCAGAGTAGGGCTCTGGTCTCCGAGGACGAGAGGTAGCTGAGCTTGGCCATGAGGTTCATCTCGCACTGGGACAGCAAGGAGGCCGAGGCACGCAGCACCCGCTGGCGGCACGTGATGGCCTCGTTCTTGTACTCGATGGCTGCGTCCAGGGCCTCGATGGCCTCGTCCAGCTGGAACAGCGTCCGCTCCTCCTGCGGGACACGGCCACGTGTGGAGGGGAGGCCCGGCTTCTCGCATCGCACACAGCCACTCCCGGAACGACAGCCCCGGGCAGACAATGCCAGCGCCTGGCCATGAGGCAGACATTGTGTCCCCCCATCCTGAGCAGGCCGTCAGCACGACAGGAGCAGTGTCCCTGCCCAGTATGGCAGGGACAGGCAGTTTCCATTACAGCCCCGACCCCAGGGGGCGGCCAGGGCTCTGAGAGGCTCCTTTCTGCAGCACACCGCCTCTCCCATCATCTATAGCAGGGAGCCCAGAACACTCTACGCCCAAGGGACAGCCAGGCGGGACTGCCACGGAGGCACCAGAAGGTCTGTGGGGTGACATGACCACAGCAGGGCTCTCCCTGCTGCTCAGGGACTGGCCACGAGGTGCAGGGATGTGCTGCTGACACTCATTCCCACAGGCGGAGCCCAGGCGTGGGACACGCAGGCTGACACCGCGCAGAACGTGGGGTGCACCCAGGGTCCCGCTGGGCAGAAACCTCGAGGACCCAGCCCGGGTGTCCCAGCCGAGGGGGCCAGAGTCGGCGGCGGGGCCAGGCCAGCATGCCCCGGGCCGCCACCCCCCTCTCTGGAACTCGCCAGCGGGAAAAGCACATTCGGGAAGCAGCAGGGCCCAGCGCCGGGCCAGGCTGAGGAGAGCGAACAGAGGAGGGGACGGGGAAGCCCGGCGGCGGGTCTCACCTCTGGCGACAGCAGGCTGCCCCGCCTCAGCTTGCCGTCGATGTCCAGGCGCTGCTTCAGCAGTGCGTCCTTCTCCTGGCGCAGGGCGTCGATCTCCCCGCGGAGCCGCTGCTGGCTCTGGGCGCTGCCCTGCCGCAGCTGCCCACTCTTCTCCGACAGCTCCTTCTCCAGGTGCTCCAGCCGGCTGGACACGCGCACGATGTCCTCACTGAGCGCCTAGGGGCGGCACCGCCGGCTGTCACGGAGGGAGCAGGCCCCGTCCTCACAGGGGTGACACAAGCGGCCCCGCCCCTTCCCTCAAGAGGCCCGCGATCCAGGAGCGCTGCTCTGTGCGGAGGCCTGGCTCTCGGTCCTGCGGGAGCTCAGGGAGTGGGGCCCCCGGGAATGGCCCAGGACACCGACAAGCACGGGAAAAGGCACTGGCGAAAAGGGGAAGGCACGGACGAAAGCCGAGCAGACCCTTCCAGGGGCCCGATGTGGGAGGAAGAGGGGGCTCTGAGGGTGACAACCCGGCAGCGCCCTCCCTGCCCGCTCCTGGCCTCCAAAGTGCTCTGTGACAGCAACAGCGGGTCCGGACCCCGGTGGGGACCCAGCCGGAGCACCGGCTCCTGGCCCAGGCTCTGGTTTTGTGTTTGACACACCCCCTTCCCATCTGCACGGCAACACTGTGATTCCACTGGACTGAGGCGGAAACTGGCTCAGAAGCTCCTTATTCGGCAGGGTGGAGAGAGGCAGGCCGGCCATGCGCCCAGGTCTCTCCGCCTCCCGCGCCAGTGAGGGCTGGTCCTCCTCGGCCGGCCCCCGTTTCCACACCTGCGAGTCCTTGTGCTGCCCGCGCAGCCCAGAGCAGCGTCATAAACATCGGAGCCTGATCATGAACACCCGGATGTCCTGGAGGCCGGAGGGGTCCACAGGCTACCGTCCTGTAGGACCGAGCTTCCCATGGCTGGACCTGACCTGGCAGGGACATCGCCCAGAAGAACCTCACCTGTCTAGACCTCACCTGGCAGGGTTATCGTCTGGAGGGACCTCAACTGGAAGGACCCCAGCTGGCAGGACCTCACCTGGCTGGACCGGAGGCGCTTGCTCTCCAGCCCCGTCTTCTCCTGCATCAGGGCCTCCTTCTTGGCCAGGATGGCCTCCCGCTTGTGGAGCTCCTCCCCCAGCTCCTCCAGTGCCCGCCGCTGCTGCAGAACCTTCTCCATCTCCTGATCCAGCCACTTCTTCTGCTCCTCGATCTTCTAGAGGAGGGTGGGGGAGGCAGGGAGGGAACTCAGCTCTTGCCCCGGGCCGGACAGGCCTCCACCCAGGGTGGGGGGGGAGAACACGCCCCTGGCAACCCTGCGGGCCGCGGGCGCTCCCGGGGACCTGGCCCGGCGCCGGCTGCACCTGCTGCTGCTCCAGGCTGACCACGGAGCCGTTGCTGCCGCTGCGCCGCTTTCTCTGGAACGCCGCGATCTCTTCCGTCTTGATCTTCAGAATCTTCTGCTGCTGCTCGTGTCTCCGCTCCAGCTCCTGCGGACACGGCAGGTGAGCAGCTCAGCGGCGGGGCCGTGGGGGGTGCCGAGTCTCTCCAGGAGCTGCCTGTGCGCCCCAAAACCCCTCTGGAGCTGGGCTCGCCGCCCCACATCTCGCGGGGACCAGCAGCAGCATGGGCGGCCCGGTGCCTGCGCACAGCTCACCTCCTGAGCCTCGCGGTGCCCTTGGCCCCCCTCCTTTTCAGGTCAACCACGCTCAGGGAGCCCAAGCAACCCGCGGAGGAGGTCACACCACCAGAAGTGGGGGGCCCCGAGACGCGCCTGCTGGCCTCCCTGGCACCCGTGCCCCTCCCCCCCCGTCCGACCTTGACACGGTGCTGCCGCTTGTTCATCTCCGTCTCCAGGCGCCGCTTCTGCTCTGTCTCCTCGCGAAGCCGCCTCTGCAGCTGCCCCTGCTGCTGTCGCATGAGCTGCACGTGCCGCTCGAGCTCCTGCAGCCGCTTCTCGCTCTGGGCCGACAGCGACGCCAGCCGCTCTGTTGCCTGCTTCTTCTCCCGCAGCACCTGCACCGACACAGCATCCGCTGGGCCCCACCACACCCAACCCGCAACCCGCGGGGCAGGACCAAAGGGCGAGCAATGGATAGAGGGGCGGACAGAGGGGGACACAGGCCAGCTGGTCATGGACGAATGACAGCAGAAGACTCATGACAGTGGCCACTCTGACATTTGCTGCGTACCAGGCACCCAGCAAGTGCTCTGTACCAAGTGATCCTGACCTTCCTAGGGCACAACAGGATTATCATTATCCCCCTACTTTACAGATGAGGAAACTGAGGCACCAGCAGGTCAGGAAACCTGAGCGAGGACACACAGCTAGTCAACGGCAGAGCTGGGATTCCAACCCAACCAGTCGGGTTCCAGAGCCCACGCTCTCGAACATTCTACTGAAGTGTCTCTCAGACACCTGAACTGAGAAAAGGAAGGAAGGAGGGATGGACAGCTGTAAGGATGGATGGATGGAAGGGTGGACAGACGGATGGATGGGATCATAGAAGGGCAGAAAAACAGGCTGAGCAGATAATGCACGGATCAACAAAAGGCAGTAGAAGGACAAACGGACAGATGGATAAACGGACAGTGGGTCACATCAACTGTGACCAAATGTGTTGGGGAAGGCCGTCGGAAGATGTGCTCACTGGTTCACCTGTGAGCTGGACCCGGATGGTCGGGGCGCCTCACCCCCTCCCCCGTCCTCGGAGTGTGGGTTCTGCTGGCCTTTCCCGCTCCCAGAGGACGTGGCCTTGAGACAGTGACGTGGAGCTGAGAACACTGCACGGCTCACATTACACTGAACCCGGTTAAGGCCCCTTGATAAACTTTTAAGATGTAGCAGGTGAGCCCAAGGCAAGTCGCATCAATAAATTCCCTTTGCTTACTAAACCACCACCTTCGAACCTGGAGCGGCTGCCTCTTTGGCCTCTCCCCACCCTCCACATGCGGGGACCGATTTCAGATTACATCCGGGAAGCTCCCAAGGAGACTGCCACTGAAGAAATGGGCCTCGGGAAACAAGCATCAGGGGAAATCCCGAGCTGGCCATCGACCTCTGAGTGTGGAGGGGCAGCCCCTATTGTCAGATGCTTATGGATGGCATGACTGGGGGACACCTTGAAAATGCGGGCTGATTTGGGGGATTGTGGGCTGGGGCAGAGAAGCAAACGGCAAGGCTGCGTAGTGGGCCAGCCTCGACTGTGGCCAGTACATGTGGCCGCCGAGGCCCAGCTAGAGGCTGAGCTTGAGTTAGATTTAGAAGAGCTGAGATTAGAGACACACGTGGGAATGCCCCCCAGTCTGCTGCCTTCTGGGCTGGCAGGCAAGGTGGGAAGGCAGAGTATTAAGCTGGAGACCTTGTAAAGCTACAAGGACGAGGGCACAAGGCACCTCCGATCGACATCTGGGCTTGTGACAAAGCCTGGTTCAGACACTACGAGATGGAATCTCTAGGAAGGCGATCAGAACAAAGAGGAGGATGTGGTGGTAACTGATGAGGAAGCAGCCAAAGTGGGCCACGGCTCTGACCCGACACAAAGGAAAATTCTTTTTTTTTTAAAGATTTTATTTATTTGACGGTGGGGGGGGGGAGAGAGAGAGAGCATGCACAAGCAGGGGGAGCTGCAGGGAGCCCGATGTGGGGCTCGATCCCAGGACCCTGAGATCATGACCTGAGCCAAAGGCAGACACTGAACCGATTGAGCCACCAGGCGCCCCCACGAAGGAAAACTTTAAAGAGCAATTACCCCAAAACTCCTAGAAGAAAACTTGCATGCTTTCTCTGTCCCTTAAGTGTATAAATCTCATCAAGTCTTCCAAATATAAACACCCCGGGAGATAACCAAAACACTGCCCACGGAGACTACAGAAAAAAGTGGGGGGGAGACCTTTTGCAAACTGCTCTAGCAGTTTCCTTGCCCCAAGTCCAGTCCACAGCCTCCGGAAGACGGAGAGTATCTATCAGTAAAAGCTTCAGCCACGTGAGCGGGCACTGATTCACGGCTAGAGCGTTGCAGTGAAAGCTGAATGGGTATGGGAAATTGCAGGAGGGATGGAGGAAGACGGGGAAGTAGGAGGACCCGAGGCTCTCCTCATCCCAGGGCAAAACTAGATAACGCTCGCCTCGGTACAAACGATCCAGAAAACGACCCGAGAATGGCAGAACAGACTTCACAACTGAATGTAGAGAAGAGGCACATCGAAGACGGCGGGAAGGGTGGAGCCGTGGATGCTAACTGGACCACAGGACTGTCCGCAGGAGGGATGGGACGGATGCCAAGGAAGTGGAGAAGGGAGAGAAACAGACCTCACACCAGGGAGCCCGCATGGGAGCCAATCACCAGAGCATTTGGCTTTGAAAACCAGAGGGGCCAAATTTCCAGAGTTCTTACAACTAGCACGTAGCGGGATTTCAAGCCTGGAACTACAAACCTCAGCCGGCTCAGCTCAGGGAGGGCCCTGAGGCCACAGGAAGTGAGTCCCCGCCGTTAAAGAGACAGCACAACACAGGAGCCATGGAGATACAGCACAGAAGCAGGAGTCTGAAAAATGCCGTGCACAGGGGAGGGAGAGTAATTCACTAACCTCAGGGATATTCTGGAGGGACAGAGGGCACTGGGAGACTCCCCCAGGAACAAAGGAGCTGGAAGAACCCTCACCCTCTTCTGCCCCCCCCCCCCCCAGCATCAATGCTCGGCCATTTGCAGGAATCCGGCAGCACCAATACCCGCTAATTAACTCACGTACACGGAGCCCCGTCCCGTCCCACCATGCTCCAGCGGATCTGCTCCCTGCAGCCCGGCCCGCCTGAGTCCCGGTGAGACAGGGGTGCTCTCCCAGAAGGAAGGAGCAAACCTTGCAAACTCTCTCTGCCCCATTCCTTACAGATCCGCCTCCTCCAATGCCACGGTCAGTCCTGGTCATGGCGGCAGGTTCCCTCGCACAAGAGCACCGGCCCTCGAACCTTGCTGAGGCTGATGCCCCGCCCCTGTGCACGTTGCAGCTCCGCCCCCACCAACACGCTCTTGGCGGGAGCCCATCCAAAGCCAGGCCACAAGCGCGGCGGTGTGCCAACGGCCCTGACAGAAGCCAGCACCACTCCAAAGCGACTCTTGCCCCAGGGAGAGGGACATAGAACCACACACACCAGTCAGACTGCGGCCCCAGCAGTGGGCTGGGGGCAGACGTCTGGTCTGACCACAGGCTGTGCCCACCAATAAAAGCTGCTGGGAGGAAAACACAGGAAAAGGGCCCTGCAGTTCGGAGCTGCCACAGCTCTGGCCAATGCCTAGTCTGACTCAAGTCAAGCCCAGGGTGGTCCCAGAATGGCCCACTACCAGCACAAGCACCAAAACCCTGGCCACGACAGGCAAAGAGAGCCACTGCAGACGACCAGACTGATGGCAAAAGTGCCTCAGCCACACGCTAGGGTGCCTACCACACACATACGAGACATTTCGGAAACGCCAGGTTCTGGGGAACAGGGGACACCGCACTGCAGGGCTCTATAGGACCTCTTCCTCATGAGGCCGCTACTTTCAAGAGCGGGAGCTGTAGCTGACTCTCTGAACACAGAGAAACAGACAAAGTTAGACAAAATGAGGAGACAGAGGAATATGTCCCAAATGTAAAAACAGAACAGAAATCACAGCAAAAGACCAAAGTGAAACAGAGATAAGGAATATGCCTGATAGAGAATTTAAAGTAACAGTCATAAAGACACTCACTGGACTTGAGAAAAGACTGAAGGACATCAGGGAGGCCCTTAACAAAGAGATTAAAAGAGAACCAGATAAGAACAGAATAAATGAAACTGAAAAGACACTACAGAGAATAAATAGACTAGAAGAAGAATGGATGAGGACAGAATAATGGAAAGTAATCAAGGTGAGCATGTGAGAGAAAAAAATATAAGCAAAATGAGAATGGACTTAGGGAACTCAGCAACTCTATCCAGTGTAATAACATTTGCATTATAAGGATCCCAGAAGGAGAAGATGGAGAAAAGAGCGCAGAAAGTCTATTTCAAGAAATAACAGCTGAAAACTTCCTTAATCTGGGGAAGGAAACATATCCAGATCCAGGAGGCACAGAAACTCCCCCAACAAAATCAACCCAAGAAAGCCCACAACAAAACATTTAGTAATTAAAATGGCAAAAAGTAGTGATAAAGAGAGAATTTTAATAGCAGTTAAGAGGGGTACCTGGTGGCTCAGTCAGTTAAGCATCTGCCTTCGGCTCAGGTCTTGGTCCCTGAGTCCCAGGATTGAGCCCCACATCTGGCTGCCTGCTCAGTAGAGAGCCTGCTTCTCCCTCTCCCTCTGCCTCTCCCCCGACTCATGTTCTTTCTCATTCTCACTTGCTTGCTCTCTCTCGCAAATAAATAAAATCTTTAAAACATAAATAAAATAAAAACAGTTAAGAGAAAACAGTTACATACAAGGAAAACCCCTAAGGCTATCAACGGATTTTTCAGCAGAAACTTTGCAGGTCAGAAGAAAGTGGCCTCCTAAAATAGAAGGAGAGATAAACAATTTCCCAGGCAAACAAAAGCTAAAGGAGTTCATGACCACTAAACCAGCCCTGCAAGAAATGTTTCAGGTGACTCTGAGTGGAAAGGAAAGACCATGAGTAAGAGTAAGAAAAGTAGCAAGTATGAAAGCAGTAAAAAATAAGTCGATCTGTAAAAATCAACGAAGGGACACCATATACCTAAAACATGGAAGGGAGAAGAGTAAAGAATGGGTTCAAACTCAACCCACCATCAACTGAAGATAGACTGCTCCATGCAGAAAATATTATACACAAATGTATTGGTAATGATGAATCAAAAACCCATGATAGATATATATATATGTATATATCTGACATATAAAACATATATATATAAATATATTTTTATATATAGATATATAAAAATATATAAACAGATATATAAAAAAATGAAGAGAAAGAAATCTATCATTAAAGCCAGCAAACCAAGACAGAAGTGAGCAAGAGAATAAAGGAACCAAGAGGAACTACAAAAAATAACTCAAACAAGGAACAAAATGGCACTAAGTACACGCCTGTCAAGAATTACTTTGAACCTAAATGGACTAACTGCTCCAATCAAAAGACATACAGTGACAAGATGGATAAAAAAAACAAGACCCATCTATACGCTGCCTATAAGAGACTCATTTCAGACCAAAAGACACTTGCAGATTGAAAGTGAGGGGATGGAGAACATTTATCATGCAAATGGATGTGAAAAGACAGCCAGGGTAGCAATACTGATACAGGACAAAATAGACTTTAAAACAAAGACTGTAACAAGAACAAGGAAGGACACTATATAATAATGAGGGGGACAATTCAACAAGAAGATATAACAATTGTAAATATTTATGCAGCCAATATGGGAGCACCCAAATCTATAAAGCAGCTAATAACCAACAAAAGTAATCGATAGTAATACGGTAATAGTAGAGGACTTTATCACCCCATTTACAGCAATGGACAGATCATCCAAACAGAAATCAACAAGGTAACAGTGGCTCTGAATGACACACTGGACCAGAAGAGCTTCAACTGACGTATTCGTAACATTCCATCCTAAAACAGCAGGACACATATTCAAGTGCACATGGAACATTCTCCAGGATAGACCACATATTAGGACACAAAATAAATCTCAACAAATTCAAAGAGATCGAAGTCATACACTGTGCACCCTGACCACAGCGCTATGAAACCAGAAATCAACCACAAGAAAAAAATCTGGAAAGAGCACAAATATGTGGAGGGTAAATATGCTACCAGACAATGGACAGGTCAGCCAAGAAACCAAAGAGGAATCAAAACATACACAGAGACAAATGAAAATGAAAAACAACGGTCCAAAATCTTTGGGAAGCAGCAAAAGCAGTTCTAAGAGGGAAGTTTGTAGCAATACAGGCCAACCTCAAGGAGCAAGAAAAATCTCAAGCAACTAACCTTACACCTAAAGGAGCTGGAAAAAGAACAAACAAAACCCAAATCCAGCAGAAGGAAGGAAACAATAAAGATTAGAGCAGAAATAAGTGATATAGAAACTAAGGAAACAGAACAGATCAATGAAACCAGGAGCTTGTTCCTTGAAAAGATCAACAAAATTGATAAACCTTTAGTCAAACCTATCCTAGCCAAAAAAAAAAAAAAAAAAAAAAAAGGAAAGAAAAAGACAGGACTCAAAATCAGAAATGAAAGTGAAATAACCAACAGCACAGAAATACAAAGGACTGTAAGAGAATATTATGAAAAATGGATATGCCAACAAATTGAACAACCTAGAAGAAATGGATAAATTCCTAGAAACATAACTTCCTGAAACTGAACCTGGAATAGAAAATTTGAACAGACCGATTATCAGCAATGAAATTGAGTTGATAATTAAAAACTCCCAACTAACAGAAGTCCAGGACAGATGAATGCTACCAAATGTTTATTTATTTTTAAAGATTTTAGAGAGAGAGAGAGCACGAGCAGGGGGAGGGGCAGAGGGAGAGGAAGATAAGAAGATGACCTGCTGAGCAGGGAGCCTGACACAGGGCCTGATCCCAGGACCCCGAGATCATGACCTGAGCCAAAATCAAGAGTTGAACACTTAACCAACTGAGCCACCCAGGTGCTCTTCTACCAAACATTTAAAGAGAGTTAATACCCACTGTTCTCAAACAATTCAAAAAAATAGAAGAACGGAATCTTCTAAATCCATTCTATGAAGCCAGCACTACCATGATACTAAAACCAGATAAAGACACTACCAAAAAAGAGAATTACAGGCCAATATCTCTGATGAACATAGATGCAAAAATCCTCAACAAAGTACTAACAAACTGAATCCAACAACACATTAAAAAAATCATTTACCACGATCAAGTGGGATTTATTCCCAGGATGCAGGGGTGGTTCAATATCTGCAAATCAATGTGCTGCATCACATCAATAAGAGAAAGGATAAAAACCACATGATCATTTTAATAGATGCAGAAAACACATTTGACAAACTACAACATCCATCCATGATAAAAACCCTCAATAAAAGTAGGTTCAGAAGAAACAAACGTCCACATAAGAAAGGCCATATATGATAAACCCACAGCTGACATCATACTCAATGCTGAAAAACTGAGAACTTTTCGGGAACAAGACAAGGGTGTCCACTCTCATCACTTTTATTCAACACAGTACTAGCAGTTCTAGCCATAGCAATCAGACAAGAAATAAAAAGTATCCAAATTGGTAAACAGGAAGTAAAACTCTCACTATATGCAGATGACATACTATATACAGAAAACCCTAAAGACTCCACCAAAAAAACTATTAGAACTGATAAATGAATTCAATAAACTTGCAGGATACAAAATCAATGTACAGAAATCTGTTGCATTTCTTCACATTAATAATGAAGCAGCAGAAAGAGAAATTAAGAAAACAATTCCATCTACAATTGCACCAAAAATAATAAAATATCTAGGAATAAACCTACCCAAAGAGGTGAAAGGTGTGTACTCTGAAAACTACAAAACACTGATGAAAAAAACTGAAGAAGACATAAATGGAAAGACAGTCCGTGCTCACGGACTAGATGAACAAATATCGTTAAAACGTCTACACCGCCCAAAGCAATCTATAGATTCAATGCAATCCCTATCAAAATACCAACTGCATTTTTCACAGAGTTAGAATAAACAATTCTAAAATGTGTATGGAACCCCAAAAGACCCCCAAATAGCCAAAGCAATTTTGAAAAAGAAAAAGCTGGAGGTATCACAATCCCGGATTTTGTGTTTTGTTACAAAGCTGTAGGAATCAAAACGGTATGGTACTGGCACAGAAACAGACACACAGGGGCGCCTGGGTGGCTCAGTGGGTTGAGCATCCTACTCTTGCTTTTGGCTCAAGTCATGATCTTAGGGTCCTGGCACTCTCTCCCTCTGTCCCTCCCACTTGTGCATGCATGCACGCTCTCTCTCGCAAATAAATCTTAAAAAAAAAAAAAAAAAAAAGACACACAGATCAACAAAACAGAATAGAAAGCCCAGAAATAAACCATGCTTATGGGGTTAATTATTTTTGACAAAGGAGGCAAGAACATCCAATGGGAAAAAGCCTCTTCAACAACTGGTGCTGGGTAGACTGGACAGCCACGTGCAAAAGAATGAAACAGGACCACTTTCTTATATCACACACAAAAATAAACTCAAAATGGAGTAAGGACCTAAATGTGAGACCCAAAACCATAAAAATCCTAGAAGGAAGCACGGACAGTAACTTTTCTGACAACGGCTGTAGCAACTTTTTTTTAGATCTGTCTCCTGCGGCAAGGGAAATAGAAGCAAAAATTAACTGTTGGGACTACATCCAAATAAAGAGCTTCTGCACAGCAAATGAAACACCCAACAAAACTAAAAGGCGACCTGGGGAACGGGAGAAGATATTTGCACATGACACATCCAATAAGGATTAGTATCCAGAATATATGAAGAACTTATACAACTCAACACCAAAAAGACAAATAATCCAATTAAAAATGGGCAGAAGACATGAACAGACATTCCTCCAAAGAAGACATGCAGACGGCCAACACACACATGAAAAGGTGCTCAGCGTCGCTCATCCTCGGGGAAATGCAGGTCAAAACCACAATGAGGTATCACCTCACAGCCGTCAGAATGGCTAGAATTAAAAAGACAAGAAATAAGTCTAAATAAGGAGGGGGGAGGAAGAACACTCGTGAATCCTCGCTGGGAATGCAAAGCAGTGCAGCCACTAAGGAAGACAGCACGAGGGTCCGCAAAAAAATTAAAAACAGAAATACCATAGAATCCAGAAATCGGTATTTACTCAAAGAAAACGGAAACACTAATTTGAAAGAATATAAGCATCCCCATGTTTATTGCAGTGTTATTTTTTTAAAGATTGTATTTGAGAGAGAGTGAGCAAGAGAGCACAAGCAGAGGGGAGAGGCAGAGGGAGAAGCAGGCTCCCCGCTGAGCAGAGAGCCAGACATGGGGCTCAATCCCAGGACGCCAGGACCATGACCTGAGCCGAAGGCAGACGCTTCGCCGACTGGGCCCCCCGGGCGCCCCCTATTGCAGCATTACTTACAACAGCCAGATACGGAAGCAGCCCAAGTGTCCACTGATAAACGAATGGATAAAGACATGGTACAAACACACAACGACTATCACTCAGCCCTTAAAAACGAACGCGAGCTTGCCATCTGCAACGACATGGATGGACCCAGAGAGTATTATGCTCAGCGAAATAAGGGAAAGACAAACACTGTATGATTTTGCCTGTACGTGGAATCCAAAGAACAGATGAACAAACAGCACAGACAGACCCATAAATACAGGGAACAAACTCACGGCTGGGGGGGATGGGAGGTCCAGGCTTCCAGCTATGGAATGAATAAATCATGGGGGTGAAAGGCACAGCACACGGAATATACTCAATGGTACTGAAGCAGCGTTGTGTGGGGACAATGGTAGCTGCACTGGTGCCGAGCCCAGCATAATGTATCAGCTTGTCGAATCACTATGTCCCACACCTGAAACGAATGTAACCCTGTGTGTCAACGAGACTTCAACAACAAAACCACCAGATTAAATTATTAACAGATGAATCCAGTCTGGCTGATTGGACTAAAGGATTGCCCCAGGCTTTAAGATATTTGAATGATCAACCAGCAGGGCCTGTTGCCCCGCATGCCAGACTGCGGACCCCCGGCAAGGCACCCAATTCCGTAAAGATACGGAAGTCGTGGGAAACAGCCATTGTCCCAGCTCTTACCGGGGAGCAATGGGCTATGCTGCTGGGAACACCAAGCCCCATCGTGTCTGGGAAAGGGATTATCTACCAGAACTTGCCACAGGACGTCCCATCAGGACGGGGAAGTTACGTCACACCCCCAGGTGCGAGGGAACTATCCAATCCCCACTGGGACTCTGTTGTCCTGCTACGAGCTGGAGCTGCCGAAGTGCACTATATGCAGAATGGAATGTGCGCCACTGAGCGAGGGCAGAAGCTGGGGGCCGGGCAGATCCCACCCCAGTCCATCTTTACACGTGTGACGGTGCCGCCTCCCCCAGCCAACATGGATGGTACGCACAACCATCAGTTTCCTAAAGGTGCCCACCTGCCTCTTCTCAAGGCCAGGTGGATACCGTTTTCCAAAAATACACTGCGGCTGCCATCTGGGTTCCCTTCACTGGCCTGGAGGTTACAGCACACGTGGAAGCCCTTACTGAATTCAACCAGCCAGGCTTAGATGATAACCAACAGAGCCTTTATCCAAACAGGATGTGGGGCGTTCACAGCTGATGAGCCTAATGTATGATCTTTATTAAACTACACAAGGACATAAGTGAACGCCCTGAGTGATCCAACCCCCAGTCTCGGGGACTTAGTAAACCAGTGGCTCGGCTCACGGGGCTCTTAGAAAAAGCTGTCACTGATTTGGGGATCAATGTTTCATTCTGCATTCTCTCTCACATGTGCCTATGTTGTTGCTGGGGCATCTGCCTCCCAGGTAGCCAGACGGCCGCCAGAGGAGCCACCTCCAAGTCAATCGGACCCCTTGCTGAGGGCTCAGAGCCCACTGCAGAAAGAGGGGCACCCAAGACAAGTTCCCTTGCTTGGTACACCCGCCACTGTCCCACTTGGAGTGGCCGGCTCTTTCTTCCATTTCTCCCTGCCCTCCGAGTATGGGGACCCATTGCAAGTTATACCTGGGAAGCTCCAGAGGGGGTTACAAACCAACAAAATGATAAACAGGTGTATGGATGAGACAGACATATGGACGGATGCGTAGAAAAACAGAGGGAAGGGGGAATGGAGAGGTTAAGAGACTAGGGAACTGGGGGGGAGGGGAGGACTGCATGAGGAAGGGGTACCTTGCTTTCGATGCCCACCCTTCCTCCTCTCACTGGTTTCCAGGCAGGACTGGCCTCCCTGCCTCTGCTGTGTTTAAAGCTGAGCCGACCCCCCAGAGCCACGGACTTCTGTGTTAACACCAGCCTCACCCCGGGAGGCCGGGAGTGTGTTCGCCAAACCAGTCAGCAGCTGGGGGCACGAGGGCCTGAACAGCCACAGGTTCCAGGGAACTGGGGCCTGCGTGTCTCGATCCCCGGACTCCAGCCGCCACCCCAGGGTCCCAGCACTGACCTGCACCTGGCTCTGGGCTGCAGCCACCCTCTTGCGGAACTCCTGGAGCTGGGACCGCTCGCCTGCATCCCGAGGCTCCTTGCCCTCGAGCTCCCGCAGCTGTCTCTGGCTTTCGCTCAGCTCGGCCCGCACCTGCTCTGCCTCCTGCTCCAGCTCCCGGATGTGCTGGCTGTGCTGGCGGTTCAGGGCCTGGGCCGCCTTCCCTGGAAGAAAGGGGGGCTCATCAGCATAGGCCGGCCCCCAGGAGGGCCATCCCTTCCCTCCCCTGGGCGGGGTTCCAGACATCCATCAGCCATGGGCACCTGCATGGGTTTTGCCAGCCTTGGGACCACAGATACCCTGAGTTACTTACTCTCCTTTCGACTACTCGCTTTTTAAATGAGCCTTATTGACAGCAGCGATCCAGGGATATTAGGGGCTAGACCGGCTTTAGTTTTACCTAATACATGCTAACAAATATAGAGCTTGGGCCTACATATAATCAAGCCTCTAGAACTAACTTCCATTTGCAGGAAAGCTGAGGACAGAGGAACAAGTGAAATAACACCACACGGAAGCAAACAGGCAAACCCAGAACATGGGGTTGGGGGGAGGGGGTTGAGCCATTCTACAGGACTGTGAGAAAGAACTCGAAGGGAGACGTCAGAGGCCGAGCAAGCACACACAGCACGTGGGACACGTGTGGAGCTGGGTTCCAGCAAACCAGATGCCCGCAGGCCCTGCCAAGGAATTGAGGGGACGGGCCTGTGCTCCGGGCATCCAGGTGACAGTATGTTTTGTTAGCTATGCTCACAGCATTTTGGTTAAAATGTCCAAAAAGAGGCATACCGAAAGGTGTGGGGGCCAAATGACAGCATGCTGGGGATTTGCTTCAAAACACTTCAGCAAAGAGAAAGGGAGCGATGACTGTGGGGGAAACCTCGTCACGCTAAATTTGGGTGATGGGGTAGGGGCCCCACCGGTCCAGTCTCTCCTCATGTGTTTGAAATTTTTCATCAGGCATTTTGTAACAAACATGTAACTCTGAAAATAAAAAGGCTCAGCTGGTCACTACGTCAAACCGTTCCCAGCCCCTCTACACGCGTCACCGGTGGTAAACAGGGCATGATTTGGGACGTTGTTTACTCCCTAAGACCAAGAGAGTCTGCGTGCACCACGGTGCCTCACACAGCAGGCGACTGATAAATAACTACCACTACCGGGGAAAGCTCCCTGAGAACCAGTCTGACTACTTCAGCTGAATTAACTCACTTCCACAACCCATAAAACAGGCGCAATTACTGTCCCCACGTTAGAGATGAGAAAACTTGAGTCACAGAAGAGCTATCTCCCCTCCTCAAGGTCACACAGCTGGAAGAGGCCGAGCTCGTTACCAAACCTAAACCATCTGACCCCTGCTCCTGCCCAGCATCAGGTGGGAGGCCCACCCGAGCGCCCACCACCTCACCTGTGCGGACCAGCTCGCCAATGAGCTCCTCCTTCATGCGGATGTTGATGGCCAGTTCTCGGATCTTCTGTTGGGCTTGGGCCAGCCGCCACTCAGAGGCCATGGCAGCTGGGGTCTGACGGGCTCGAGCCGGGGCCTTGCTCCCACCGACGACTGTAACAAGCCCACTGTCAAGGCCAACTGGGGGAGGTGGGGGAGGGAAGAGGCACGCGGTGGGCAGGGGCAGCCAGGGATGAGGTGTGGACGGTCCAGGATGGCCAGTGCAGGACCACGGCGGGGAGGGGCAGAGTCCTCTCCGCACCGGACCCAGCTCACCTCTGGGCCCCGGGATGGCTGCACCCAGTTCCTCAAGGTGAAGCTCTGGGCCCTTCCTGTCGTGTGGACTCCCCGGCTGGGCCCCCACCCTCTGGCTCCACTTGTCGATCCCGTTTCTGGAAGACAGAGGCAGGAGTCCGTGCCCTTCCCCGCCAGAGGAAGGAAGAGAAGCCACTGGGCCTTCTAGCCCCTCAGGGTCAGTGGAACGCCAGGGTGTCAGCCTGGCAGAACTGAGGCCAGGGCGCTGAGCGTAGGGGGCCCTGGGCTGTTGGGGGCACTAAGGGCTGCCGTGAAGCCTGAGAACCGGGAAGCCTCGCCCCCCACCCCCAGCATATCCACCCCAGTGAGAACTCTGGGTTCCGAGCCCCCCGCCCCCATCTGTTCTTCCCAGCTGGACGGGGGTACAGAGGTGAGGGCACCCTGAGACCACAGCGGGATCTTTCTCCAGCCCAGCCTGGGCCCTGAGCTGGTTTCCGTCAGGCGGGCGGCCGGTCCCACCCACCTGCGCAGGTGTAGGGACCGCTGAGATGGCCGCTCCTCCTGCTCCTCCTCCCGCTCCTCCTCTTCCTCGGACGCCCCTGAAGAGCCGCTTCCGGGCCCGTCTACCCCCGCTGGTAGCTTCGCTCCAGCCTCTCTGCCATTTGTCACCTGCTAGGGGAGGGCCAGGGGCTTCAGGACAGGGAGCCTCCAGGGCGCCTTCCATCCGTCATGCCCATCACCAGTCTTGGCACCCCCCCCCATGCCCCCCTGCCCAGCCTAAGTTGGAGCCGGAGCTTCCTCCCTCCCCCCACTCTGGCACCCACAACACCTGGGACTCCTCAAGTGACAGCCTGCCCTGTTGTATACAGGCCATCTGCACCCAAGTCGTATCTCACCACCAACAACACTCAGTCCGAGTGATGGGTGTACAACAGACGCCTGCCAAACTCACGCCCTCCCTCTCCTCTGTGCCTCGGGCTTTTACAGCTGAGACGACCCAGAGCTTTCTGGAAGATGCAGGAGCAGTCTTTGTCCAAAAGGTCCCAAACAGGAGGCCAAGCTCAGTGAGATTAGGGCATGGAAAAGTAAACTTGCAAACGCAGAAGGGGCGACCTCAGAGGTGAAGAGCTCCCCATCTCGGGAGGTATGCAAGCTTCCCATCCAGTGCCGGAAGCCAGAACCCCCTCTGTAACCTCACTCCACCATGTGCAACCAGTCCAGGGATGCCCAATGGCAGCAGAGCCTTCTGAGCAGCCCTACAAAATCACCCAGATTTTGGCCCTTCCTCTAGGGGCACTGGAAAGGGGCATCTCACAGCTGGTCCCAGGAAAGCCTGGGGTGAAGGGCACATTCCCCGGCACCGCCCTCCCCCTGCCCCGGCCCGTCCCGTTCAGCAGACACCCAGCCTCGCCACCTCCTCACCTCTCCCCAGTCCTCGGGGCCAACTGCATCTCCAGGAAGGCAGGCAGGGGGCACCATGCCCAGCGCGTGGCTGTGGGCACCCCCCAGGGGGGCTGTGTGAGGCCGGGGCACAAAGGCGCCGGGAGGCAGGCCCTGCAGCCCCGGGGCCCCCCAGCCGGGACGCACCAGCTCCAGCCGCAGCCGCAGCTCCGCCATTTCCTGCTGCTGCTCCCGCAGCCGGTCGCTCTGGAAGACAAGTGCCAGGTGCTGATGGGGGATGCGGCTGCGGAGGGTGCAGGGATGAAGAGCGGGTCTGCGGCCACCCCGCCCTCTCTAGGCTAAAACTGAGAACCGGCGCACACACGGCCCTAGTTCAGGGTCAAGGTCTCACCCCATCCTGTTAGGTCCTATCCCTCCCTTCCTGTCCGTCCTCCAAGTTCTTGCCAACTACTGCCGCCAGAGGGCGCCAGGAGCAACGCGGACCCAGTTAGCTTGGGACAAAAGGGCCTGACTCCAGGGACCCGACCCGCTGCCCCTCAAGGTCCCACCGCTCATCCCCGCACCATTCAGCTCCTCACCTCCACACGATTGCTCACTTGTGCCTCCCCCATCTCTTCCCACCCGTCAGGAGCCCGCCCTGGCTAACTCCCTCTTCTCCCGGGAAACTTCGCTCAATTCCACCTCAAGCCTGCCGCGCACCTGCAGTTTGTACTGCTCCATGGCGTCCTCCAGCGCAGCCAGAAAGTCGCGGTTCTCCTCCTCCAGCCGGGCCACCTGGCTCTGCAGGGCAAGCAGCTGCACTGCCCCTTCCTCGTCCTGCCGGGCAAGGAGAGAGGCTTCAGGGGCAGGAGCTGGCAGGACCAGCCTGCCTGTCTCGGGGACACCCCAGTCCTCCCTCTGCCCTGCCAGGGGTTCCCCTAGCCCAGCCTGCAATCGGGGGGCTCAGAGCCCACCCTGCCAGCGGTCCTCTCTGCAAGCTATTTGGGCCATCTCTTGTCATTATTAATCATACTTTTGTTAACAATAATAACATCACCGCTATTACTAGGAACAACCTACATAGGCTCCATAGCATGCTGGGCTAGGCAGTTGGTGCACCTTCGGCCCCTACAACATCTCCAGGAGGTAGATACCAATGTTATCCCCATTTCACAGCTAAAGACCATGAGGCTTGGGGAGGGTAAGGAATGTGATCGAGGTCGTCAGCATAAGTGCCTCTGAATTGGTAATGTGCTCTGCTGATGGACAAGGGGCAGGAGCACGGCGGACTGTAGGAAGACCTCTTCCTTCCCCGTTCCCTCCCTCCCCGGGGCCACACCTGGCCCTTGGCCACCTTTGGCCCGCTGGACCCCTGCGTGGCCTGCTCCTCGGCGGAAGCGCTCTCGATGCCGCTGTCGGGCCCGGAAGCGGAGCTCAGAGCGCTGCGCTCGCCCTCGACGGCGCACAGCCAGTCGCGCACCTTGCGGGCCGCGGCACCGGGCAGCCCGGGCTCGGCCTGCAGCTCGCGCAGGAGGCTGTAGGCGGCGTCGGTGCGGGCCCGGTAGCGCGCGCACTCGGCGCCCAGGCGGGCGGCTGCAGCTGCAGCCGCGGGGGCGTTGGCCGGGCCGGGGGCGCGCCGGCCACGGTGGATGATGCGCGTCTCCGAGCGATGGCGCGGGGGTCCGCGCGCTCCGGCCGCTCCCTCCTCGGGCGCGCGCTCCGTTTCGGGCCGCCAGTTGACGGTGGCGCGGTTGCGGATGTTCTGGGCGCGGCTGGCGTAGTTGAGGGTGTTGAGGGTCTCGTCGAAGTCGGAGGAGGACGGGCTGACGCAGGCGATCATCACCGTCTTGGCGTTCCCGCCCAGCGAGTCTTTGAGGATCCTGAGGACGCCAGGTGGGGCGCGTCAGGGGCCCCCTCGAGCCCGGACCTCGAATCGTACCCCGCGGGCAGGCACCTCGGACTGGTGGGCGGCGTGCCCCCCAGAAGCCAGACGGGTCCCAGCCCCCCTCCCTCACCAGCGGCCCAAGGGGGGCCCCTGATCCCGTGGGCCGCCGGCTGCAGGGCCCTCACCGGGTGATCTTGGAGTCCCGGTAGGGGATGTGGCTGCCGCGGCGCTGGGGGTCGCCCAGGGCGCTGATGACGTTGCCCAGCGCCAGGAGGCTGCTGTTGATCTGGATGCTCTCCTTGAGCCGCTCGCCCGTGCTGCCCGTCTTGAGCACCCTCTCCGAGCCCGCCAGGTCCACGAAATGGAACTTGGAGACCAGCAGCTGGCCCGCGGCGGGTCGGGGCAGACGGCTGGGGGCGCGCCCGCGCTGTTCCAGGGTCACGGTGAAAACGGTGTGCGAGCGGCTGGACAGGCGATTGAAGTGTGTGGCCCCCGTGTGCCGCGCCGCGTTGCCCATCTCCAGGAGGCTCAGCACCTCGTCCAGGCCCTCCACGTCCACTTCCTTCACGCCACACAGCACTGCGGGCACAGAAGGCGGTGAGCCGGGGGCAGGAACTGCCGGGGACTGACCCGCCAGGAGGACTGGCCCAGAGAGCAGGGCTGGCCCTCTACGGCTCTTCCTGACCCAGGCGCCCCTTCCCTATGCCCGGGACACCGGAGGGATAGGGAGTGGGGTGTCCTGCTTATCCTGGCTCCGGCGGAGGGGCTCCAGCTAGTCGCCTGCCCACCTCAATGCCTTGCACTCTGGATACAGAAGTATATACAGAACTCAGTGGCGACAGGAGACGGGAAGGCACAACCTTCCAGAGCTTGGATTCCCCAGTTAGGAGGTACCCCTCCCAGATAGGTGATCCACCCCTCAGCAGGTGAAGCCCCACTCCCAGCCAGTAGAGGCCCGAGTTCCTCACCAACATTTCCCCGATCATCCTCCCGAAGCTGGATGTCACGGCTGGCAGTGCCCACCTCCAGCAGGTCTCGGAACTCCTCCTTATACACTTCCAGGTAGGACACGTGCACCAGACAGTCCAGCAGGTCATTCTCATCGATAAGCTTGAAGGCTTCAGCCATGGCCCGTGGGATGATGCCCTGCTCGTCCTCGTGAAGGGAAGCTGGGGACACACCACAGAGCCTCCTGCCACCATGTCTTCAGCCGGACAGGGCTCAAGGCCCCGAGGCCCCTGCCAGCCACTGGAGGCCGGGGCTCTAGCATGAAAGTAGCAGCTGGGGCCAGGATAGCTGGGTAGCCTGACACAGCCCATGCTCCAGGGTGGTCAGGCAGAATTATAGAATTTCAGAGTTGGAAGCAACCTCTCAAGGTCCCACCAACCCCTTTCATGATGTAAGCATCCCCACTACTACATCCCTGCTAGATCATCAGATACCCCTGGCTTGATTACTCCCCGGGACAGGGAGCTCATTACTATAGTCTATGCTCTAAATCTAAAGGACCTCCTAAATTTATCCCAAGGAAGTAATAAAAGGATGTTCAGAGCGGCACTCTTCATAACTTCAAAAAAATGCAAACATCCTAAGATCCAATAGGGGATCTGGTTAAGTAAATTATCTTATATACACAATGGAATGCCAAGCCACCATTAAAAAATTGGCTTGAAGAGTACTTAATGATATAGAGAAATGTTTATGATACACTGTTAAGAAAAGAAAAGCAGGATATAAAGGAATGGTGGGTATAATCGAATCTTATTTTTTAAAGGTAAAATAATTTCCTCAGAGAAAGAAACTAGAATGCTAACAGGGTGGGTGATTGCTGAAAAGCAATTATCAGGTAAGTTTTCTTTTGTGCTTGTGTTTTTCTGTATTTTCCTAATTTTCCGTGACAAACACGGATACTTTTACAACCTAAGAGAAAGCTGTCTGAGCTACTTAATATGGGGGCAGTTCCTTCAACTGGCCCAAAGCATCTCTGCTCTCCCAAGAGTCCACTCCCAAGCCCCACTGCACTGCCGGCCCCCTCACCAGGCGGCAGCCAAAGCGCGGCTCTCCCAGGACCGTCCCCATTCCAACTACTCTGACTCTAACACGGATTCCCGACCCTTGGCCGGCATCCCGACAACCTCTAGAGACAAGCCAACCTCTCTTGCCTTTCCTCCCACTGAGATCAGCAGGACCACACAGTGTGACCTCATTTCTGTGGAGTTGAAAAAGCCCCCCCCACCTGTAAGGACTCTTCCTTCCTACCCTGGTCAGCCTACGGTCCTGGCTGGTCCCACCCCGGGCTGCAGATCTGAGGAGGAGACCTGCTCTCTTTCCCCCAGTGCTCCCACCTCCGACAGGGAATGGCAGGGGCAGAAGTTCAGGAGACACCAAGGGCCCTCTGCACGGGCCCGGGCCCTCAAGCAGGGTCACTCACCCACACTGGCCTCCCCCATGGTGTACGTCTTCCCGGAGCCCGTCTGACCGTAGGCAAAGACGGTGGCATTGAAGCCCTCAAAGAAAGCCTCGAGGAGGGGCTGCACACAGGCCTGGTACACGGTCTCCTGCCCAGTGTCCTCATCCAGCACCACGTGGAAGCCAAAGTGGCGGTCTCGGCCAAGGGTGACACGGCTGTGCTCGGGCTCCACCGTCAGGCAGCCCTGGTGCCCGTGGAGCAGCTCCTTGGGCAGCAGCGGGCGGACTCTCAGGGCCACCCTCACGGGGGCCTCCTCAGCGCCTGGCAGCCTCTGGGTCTCCAGCCCCATTTTGACGGAGGGTTCCTGCGGGCCCTGGAGAGAGAGGAAGAGGCCCCTACCATCAGCATCTGTACTCCAAGGGCTGGACTCACCCCGCAGGTGACCCAGAGCGAGATCCTGGGGCCCCTGACCTTGGAGACATGGAAGAGAGGGTGATTAAAGTGCAGAACGTCCTCTGCGCCAGCCTGGTGCCCCAATACTGCAAGGGCCCACACAGTCCTACACGGTAACACTTCACGGCCCCCATCACTGGCAAAATGAGGCCCTGACTCCTTCACCTGACTCCCAAGGGCTTCTGTGTTCCAGCTGTACCCTTCCCCTGGGACCCCATCTCCTAGAACACACACACACACACACGCACGCCACTACCACCACCACCACCACCACATCAGGGAACTCCTTTCCCTAATACCCACTGGGGTCTCCGTAATCTCTGCCTTTGTCACCTCACACCCCCTGCCCCACCTTCTTCAAAAAAGATCTTTCAAGACCAAGTTCCCACCACCAGATCTGCCAATTCCATCTTCTAAATATCTCTCAAGTTCACCTGCTTCTCCCCATCCTATTGCCAAAGCCCAGGTCCTGGCCACTAACCTCTGGACCAGCTTCCTCACCGCTCTCAGTCTGCCTGTGCCCTCCTCCAGGACAACCAGGGGCATCTTTAAAAATTGCAAATGCAATCCTGTTACTCTCCTTAAATTCTTTAAAGAGGCTCCCCCACTGCCCTTGGTATTCAAAACTTTAACAGCCCTGCCTACCTTGTCTGCTCACCTTCTCTCTGCTTCCAACACACTCTCATCTTTCTCCGGGCTTAGGCTGGCCCCGGCTTCCTTGGGGGGCCAGGAAAGCGCCTCTGCTCTGTGTCCCCAGCACCACACACACACACACACACAGCGCCCCATGGTGCTCCCACCAGACACTGGCCGCTCTGTTGCAGACGGACCTGGGAGGCAGGGACCCTGCGGTCCCGCTTGGTGCTGTATCTCCAGAGCCCAGCACAAGGTCAGACGCTTAGTCGCTGCCCCGCAGTGATGATGAAACTGCATCCAGAAAACTCCCCGTCCCCATTCTCTTCTTAACGCAGTTCACACCACCCCCTACCCACCGGGCCCACAGCCCTCGATTTGTCACTAACTTCTCTCAGCGAGTGTAACGGTTCGTTCGTTCCCTCACGCAATCATCCAGTCCCTGCTGGGTGCCGGGCCCTGGGACACAGCGCTAACTATCACGCAGTACAGCGGGAGCCTCCCCGCGCCCCACGCCCTGAGCTTTTCCAGCGCCGCGCGGTCCCGGCTTTCGGCTGCGCACCAAGGGCGCCCGGGCAACTCCACCGGTGCGCTGGAGGAGGCGGGCACGGGACAGGAGCTCCCGGAGTTTGGAAAAGTGATTACAAACGTGGACCCGACCCTCGCAGCGTCGGCGCTCGCCCCTCCCGGCCAGGCCCGGGATGCTGGCCTCAGGCCCCTACTCAGGGAAGGAGGTGCTCCTGCCAGCCCAGAAAGGGGCCTCCAGGAGGCTGGTACGCAAGGATGGGGGCTCCTCGTGCTCGGTCAGAGCTCCCCAGGTGGCTCTCCCACCGCCACCCGGCCCACGCCTGCGCTGGGAGGGGGCGAGCGCGCGCTTCCCCCCTCACCTCGTCCTCGACCTCCACCCCTCCCGGGCCCACACCCACCTGCTTGGGTGGGAGCACAGTGCCCCGCGGTGCAGTCAGGCTTCGAGCCTCCACGCGGCGCGCTCGGATGCCGTCATCGGGACCCCCGCCCCCCCAAACATCCCGCCCCTCACCCGCAACTCCGCCCGCCTGGGCGCTCGGGGGCGGAGGCGCGAGCCGGGCGGCGCCGCGGAGTCTGTCCGCAGACAGGGCGGGGCCGGACCTGGAGGGGCGGGGATTGGGCGGGGCCTCACCCGAGGGGCGGGGCCGCACGTCCCAACCGCCCCCTCCTCCCCCCGCCCCGTGCCATCCAGGGCTGCAGGCGCTGCGCTGTGATTCCAGCGCAGACTTGCGGAATTCTGGGGACACGACCACCAAGGTCGAAGCCCCGAGCTGGAGAAGCCCACCTGCTCGTGGAGCGGGGTACCTAAATCTTACAATGCAAGTTGCAACAGGTGAGAAGACGAAAACTAACCAGGAGACTTTTCTCTCCGCGAGGGGAGTTTGGATTTTCCAACCCTAGTTGCGGAGGAAAGATCTACTGCTTGTTCATGAACTCATTCGTTCAGGTCAGGTGCAGACCTTCTCTCCTTCCGCCATTGCTACCCCTGTATCGCATCGCAGCACTCCTTACGCCCCCTCAAAGCTCAGCAAAGCTCTCCCTTCCCCATCCTCTGGAAGCCTCCATCCCGCTTTTCTCTCCGATTTCACTACCCCTTCTAAAGCGGAGAAGGATCCATCCCCCAGGAGGTTTTCGAGATTGGGCTGGGGGCCCACTCCACCCTGTATGAACAGGCCCTGGCTGCACCCTCTGCACTCACACCAGAAAGAGTCGTCTCTGTGCCCCTTCTCCATCAAGACCCAGAGTGACCCAGGGGGTGGATGGATGAAGCCACCAGCGACCTGGCATGCCAGAAAGAGAGCAGGACAGAGTCTGCCCCTGGGGGAGCCTCACCAGGGTGGGCCCTGACAAGGCCTGGCCCCACACCTCTGGCTTGGAAGACCCCAGTTTAGAATGAGCAAGGGAACCTCTGGTCTATTGGTAGATTGCACGGCCACCCAGCCTCAGGTTCCTGGAGGGACAAGTGCCCCAGAAAGGGGCCACTGGGAGGTGAGGCTGTAGAGTTCTCAGCCAACCACTCCAGTTAGGGAGGTTAGTCCAGGTGAACAGCTAGTGGGAACCTTGCCCAGGTATTCATCCTGCATCTACCTGGGCAGGTGCAGCCCAAGGGACTGCCCCCACATCGCCTCCAGTGTGCCCCCCACCGTCCACCCCAGCACTCCAGCCATCCTTGTCTCCTCCTCTCAGCCTGTCCGCCACTGAACCCTGACTCCCCCTCCTCTGTAGTTTCCAGTCCAGGCAAAGCACTTTGTCCTCTGCCCCCTGGCCACCCAAGTCACCATCTGGGCCACTGCAGAGCCTCTTCACTGGTTACCCCCGTCCCTGTAACACATGCCAATTAGAAGAATAATACTAGTAAAGAGCACAATGTATGAAGAAGGCAGGTAAGAACAGTCAATGTCTTGGGGGGTGCCCTTCCAACTCTTATTCTCTAGGTGTCTTAGTCCACTCAGGCTGATATAACAAAATGTCAGATGCACAGACTGGACAGCTTATAAACAGCAAACATTTCTCAAGTTTTGGCGCCTGGGAAGTCCAAGATCATGGCCCTGGAAGATCCAATGTCCAATAAGGGTCCACTTCCTTGATGTCCCAGAGGCCCCACGTCACAGTGTGCTCCTGTGGCAGAAGAGATAAGCTAGCTCTCTGAGGTCTCTTCTGTATGGACATCAACCCCATGCACGAGGGCTCCACTCTCATGACCTAATCACCTCCCAAAGGTCCCACCTTGAGGGTTAGGATTTCAACAAATGAACTTGCAGGGGGACACAAACATTCAGACTGCAGCCCCACGATATACAAGCACCTACGTATATATTATACACACGTATAATACACATATTATCACTTGTCCATTGTGCCTACTAAACTGAGAGGTCCTTGAAAGGAGTGTGCCGTATTTACCTGTGTGTGTCTTTCCCTTGGCCCTCGGCCTGGCACTGTCGCTCCATAGAGGTTTTTAGTAGAAGTTATTGAAGAAAGGAAGGAAAACCTTTTTGCGTTAGCGGAAATATGGATATGGATCGCTATGGCTCAGGTTTTCATATTGTAGGCACAATGCGACAGAAGGGCACTTAGGACGTATCTGGAGAATAAAGCAGCATCCCCTTGATGGCATCTTATGCTTTAGAGGTCAAGGCCCCCATCTGGATACCAGGCCATCCTGTCCTCAGCTCAGAGTCCCGTCTTCAGTCACCTCTGTTTTGTACTCTCAGTCCCACCCCCCCCAAAAAAAAAAACAGTAGAAATGTCGATCTCCCCACATCAAAAAAATGCTTCCTCAGTTCTAAGATTCACATTTTGTCACACTGTAACGTTTGTGAGATGGAGCTGTGTCTTGCAGTCATTGCCAGGGGAAACTTGGCACCAGGAGAGGTGAGAGGGGATGTCCACCTGCCACCTCAAGGACATGGTGTCTTCACCTCCGTGACCTCTGACAGACTGGTTGCACTGGGAGCACCACACATGGTTGAATTTTAATTAAAATCTGGAAACATATTTGTCACGTTAAATGTCCTTAGAAAAATTGAACTCCGATGTAGTAACAAAATTTATTATGTATACACAAGACTGCCTGTCATAATGCAATTAAGGCTGTAGAAACTGCCCAGCGTCTTTGGATAGATCTATATTAGGAGGCCCTCAGCTTCAAGGAACACAAACCACAACTCGAAGTACACAAACCACAACTCGAAGTGGCTTGAACAATAAGGCTGTTCGTTATCTCAGCTGAAAGACAACAGGGAGGAGGCTCTGGGGCAGGTTGAGTCAGTGGCAGTGTGACAGAGGACCTGGCTTGTCCATTTCTCTGGCCATCACCTTCAACCATAAAACATCCAGAGGAGGAAGAGAGCACCATATCATGGGGCCCTCTTTGGATCAAAGGAACTTTTCCCGGGAGCCCAAAGAGTGGCCTTCCCTCACATCTCTTGTACCACATGGCTTAGGGCTGCTGTCTGGGAAGTAACCACTGGCAAAAGGGTGGGAAGACTAGGACGGCTTAGAAAATGCACATGAGATGGGTCTGCATGGTGTTGGCAAATGTGACGGTCCATTTTATGTATCCACTTGACTGGACCATGGGGTGCCCAGATATGTGGTCAAACATTACCTTAGACGTCTCTGTGAGGGTGTTTTTGGTGAGAGTAACATATAAATTGGTGAACTTTGAGTAAAGTAGATCGCCCTCCCTAGTGTGGGTGGGCCTCATCCAATCAGGTGAAGATCTGAACAGAACCAAAAGGCTGACCCTGCCCCAAATAAGAGTTTTCCTGCCTGACTTTCCTTGAACTGAGACTTTGGCTTTTATCCCGCCTTCAGACTCAAACAGAGTATCGGCTCTTCCTGGGTCTTGAGGCTGCCAGACTTTGGGCCTTCAGGCTTGCGCTCGAACCAAACCACGGGCTCTCCTGGGTCTCCACCTTGCTGCCTCAACCTGTAGCTCCGAGGACTTGCCAGCCTCCTTAACTGTGTGAGTTCATTCCTTCTAATGAATCTCTCTGTATATATACCTCTTATTGATACATATTTATGTACTTCCTGTTGGGTCTATTTCTCTGGAGAACCCTAAGACAGGAAGTCATCCGCAACCACATCCTAGAATTTTCAGAGATAAGAGAGGCTGTTCAACTATTCACATATCACGAAGGATCCTCATTCAGCTACCAGGCATCTATCTGTCAGAAGCTGCTAGAAGCTGCAACACTTCCTGTGATATAGAACTCAATTAAGGAAAAAAAGTAATTAAGGAAAGACTAAAAATTCACCCATTTGTGAAAAGTCAATGCAACCCCAGTGTCGTCTGACATGCTGTACAATGACATTGTTGGTCCCGAATATTCTAAAGGAGCTGGGGTCCTGAGCTGGAATGATAATGGAGAAGGCCTATTACCATAATGGTCAAAACAATTCATTTAGACTCGTAATGTGAAAAAGCGGGGAACGAAACTTGGATCTTCATACATGTAAATGTAACAAAAGTTGGTATTAATTTGTGAAACCTCATATTTAGGAGAAGGAGGTACAATTAGAATTAGAATTATAGTTATTAAGCTTAAAGAAAATAAAATTAAAACTTTTTTGTTGTAATACAATTTTGAGAGAATTTTGTGATGTTAGTTCACTGATGTGAATTCATGACTTTGGAAAGAAATACCTTTTTTCTCGCTCTTACTAGTGGTTGTGCAATGCCTTTTTGTCTATCACCGATACACACATGGTATGTAATCAGGTATGCAATCAGGTATGCACCCCTTAGCGTTCAAACTCTAGGTTCTATCACCATCCCCTATTAAAAGTAGCTGATTCCAGGGGCATCTGGGTAGCTCAGTCAGTTGAGCAACCAACTTTTGATTTTTTTTTTTTTTTAAGATTTTAGTTATCTATTTGAGAGAGAAAGAAGAGAGTGCCTGAGAGAGCTAGTGGAGGGGGCGGGGAGTGAAGGGCAGAGGGAGAGGGAGAAGCAGACTCTCCAATGAGCAGGGAGCCCGATGCGGGGCTCAATCCCAGGACCCTGGGATCATGACCCGAGCCAAAGGCAGATGCTTAACCAACTGAGCCACCCAGGCGCGACCTCCCCCCCCATTTTAGCTCAGCTCATGATCTGAGTCATGGGATGGAGCCCCACGGTGAGAATGTAAATCAGAACAACCATGCTGGAGGATAATTTGGCAATATCTAGTGAACAATACACACACTGTGTGACTTAGGAATCCCATTCGGTCATAGTCCCCAAGAATCTCATAAGATTGTTCACTGCCAAAATTATGGAATAATAGAAATATGGAGGGGTGCCTGGCTGGCTCAGTCATTAGCGCATGTGACTCTTGACCTCAGAGTCATGAGTTCAAGCCCCACATTGGACATAGAGCCTACTTTTAAAAAATATGGAAACAATCCAAATGTCTGTTGACAGGAGAGTGGTGTGGCAGAGATTGCAAGTTGCCCCCTACCCCCAGGATCCACTTCCCATCCTTTTAAGACCTCCGATTTTAGTTAAATGCATTGCCACTCTGAATAAAGACTGTATTTCTCAGCCTCCTCTTTAGCTACATGTGGCCATGTGACTAAATTTTGTCCAGTTAGTTATAAGCAAAGTAATGTGTATAATTTTTCCTTCCCCCATGTCTCTTCTCTGTGGCTGGAAAATGGAGTTGAAGGCCAGGGCTGGAGCAGCCATCTTGGCCTGTGAGGCGACCTGAGGAAAGAAAATCTCTCCAAAATAATTCAATTCTAATGCAAATGACTAAATTAATACACTTGTTATTAATATACTAATTTTACATGCTTATTAAATATAAAACTTATTTGTCTTCATCCATTTGGTCCGCTATCACCAAATACCACAGACTGGGTAGCTTATAAGCAATGGAATTTATTTCTTACAGTTCTGAAGGCTGCGAAATCCAAGGTCATAGCGCCAGCATGCTCACATTCCAGTGATGGCCCTCTTCTTGGTTCATAGCTGGTGCCTCTTGCCGGGTCCTCACATGGTGGAAGAGGCAAGGGAGCTCTCTATGGCCTCTTTTATAAAGACTCTAATCCCGTGGAGCCCTCATGACCTCATCACCTCCCCAAAGCCCCACCTCCTCATCCTATCATCTTTGGGGGTAGGATTTCAACATATGAATCTGGGGTGGGGATACAATCAGATCACAGCAAAATTTGTATAATAAAAAAATCTCTAGTGAAAATGAGTGACTCTCAGAAACTTCCTTTTGAGTAAAAAAAAAAAAAAGCAAGTCTCAGAAGAATACACATAATTCCACTTAAAGTTCAAAGCCTGCAAAACAAAATAGTATCGGAATGAGGTATATGCATAGGAAAGGAATTTATAAAGAAAAGCAAAGGTACAGTAAACACAAAATTCTGGATTATGGATCCTGGGGGCAAGGCCAGGGTGGGAAAGGAGAAGCCAGACAGGACGTTCTAATGGTGCCGCTCACGTTCTGTCTCTTACGTTGAGCAGTAGGTAGGAGAAGGGTCCACCAGTAGGACATGCGAGCTTAGTCCCCTCTCTGCAGACAGAGGAACCGCCGGATGCCTGCTAACTGTAGCGAGATGCCGATGAGACATGCAGAAGTTTCCACTGACTCAGGTTTATAGAAATGTGTAAGAGAATTTGCCTTTTTCGTTTGTAACCCACATTTCAAGATTTAAAATAATTTGATTTATGCATCTTATAAGTTTTGATGAAGTATGAAGTGTTTAAATGTTTAGGAAAATTCTGCTTCAAACAATGAGCATGATAGCCCAAGTCTATCTGTCTCCAGACACAGAAGTCCTTTGGATAGTAAGATCTTAAATAGTTATGGAAGAAAAAAGTGGTAAATAACTGCGTGGATAAATGTATTTTGTGGTCGGTAATGGCTCTTTTTCCATCTTCAAAAGCTGTGATTGAGCAGGAGGTGTGTTTCGTGAGCTGGACTAGAAGAGAGGGGATAAGGTGTTTCTCTGAAGGGGGCCCTGGCACCCCAGTGCAAAGCGGAGGGCTCCCCGAGGTCGTGAGCGCCCAAAGATGAGCGTGGATGAGCCTTCAGATCCACGTGAGCAAGGAGACTTGCCCAAGTGAGGTCTCTCAGAACAGTGAAAAGTCCCACACCAGCCAATGAAGCACATTTCTGTCATTTAGAGGAGATATTTTGCTCTCATTTCTCTCCAAAAAGTGTTCAGAAGCCCCAAGGGCCAGGCTCAGAGCACTTTGCTACCTAATCAAGAGGTTTTTAATGATAAAAAGAATCTTTTGCAACTTAAACTGTTTGTTTCCTGGGCTGTGCTATTCCATACGCTGGCCCCCAGCACTCTGAGGGGTGAGGGGTACGGGCCAGGGCCTGGCCGGCAAGTGTGTTGACTGCTACAGCCCTGTTAAGGCCCCAGCTCTTCTGGGTTGCTGAGAGGGCAGTTTTTGTGCCAACTGGGGTATGGCCTAGAAGGAAGAGCCACAGGACTATGGAGGAGTGGATGGTCAGGAAAGCAGCGTGGGCAGGTGAGTCCAGAACAGCTGGGTGTTTCTTTCTGCATACCCAGGCTTGCGGTCACTGCACCAGCACCTGCCCACGGGAGCCCTGCCAGGGCTAGGCTGACCCTATCTTTGTAGCCCCTGTCATATCAGATCACACTCCCTCCCCAGGAAACTGCTGGGAGTGGTGTGGATTGTAGAGCTGGGGTGGGGTGCCCAAGGCTAGCTCTGAGTCCTGGCCATGTCCACACGGGCATGTCCATCCTCAGATTCCAAACCCGAGCATCAAGGCCAAGGACTCATTACACCAAAGATCGGCCAGGACCTAAAGTCAGTTTCAGAAAGCTGGGCTTTTGGGTATGGAACAGAGTGGGGGGCCTAGAGGGTGCTCACAGGTCAAAGGGGGGGCCTATGGGGAATGTATATATGGACCTCTAAAAGGACTGACAGAGAGGTGGTAATTATCTGTGCAGCTGATGACAATAACAAGAAAAACTGAGTTTGGGTTGGAAGGCTACTTGGCGTTATCTAACAATATTTAAATAACACATCCTCTTTCACCCAGCATGTCATGGTTCCAAGTTATCAGTTTCTCCTGTAGATGTACCTACACGTCTGCACAAAATATTTCGTATACAGATGTTTATTGTAGCTCTGTTTGCAGGAGCAAAAAAAAAAAAAAAAAGGAAACAACCTGAAAGTCCATCATTAGGGAACCAGGTAAATCAAAGATAGCACATCTACATTATGAAGTGCTTACTACATGGCCGTTAAAAAGAGCAAGGAGGATTTATGGCTCTGATACAGAAAGATCTCTAAGATGTATTGTTAAGTGAGGAAAGCAGGATCACATCCCACAGCTGTGTGAACAAAGTGGGCTTGCACATGCACAGCCTGTACCTGGAAGGATATCCGAGAGACTGCCAGCACGGTGGTTTCTGTGAAGGGCAACTGGGGAACTCAGTGAGGAAGACACACACCCTTTTGCAATATTTGAATTTTTAAATTATAGGTATGCGTTCCCTAGATTTCCAAATATTGACGTTTTCAGAAATAGGACCTGGAATGAATTGTGGCTACTACAGAGTCCGTACATATAGTCTGTGTAGTTTGGACTTTATAAGGTGAACGGTCACCGTTGTCGTCCCCCGGCACTGGGGGCGCCAGCATTCGAAAGGCGGTAGAAGAGGGAACATACAATTGGAAAGCAGGAAGGATGCACATGGCAGTGCGGCTGTGAGCCAGGAGGTGGCGCTACAGAGCGCAGGCCGGGACTCACCCTGCGAAGAGTATGCGTACTCGGAAAGGGAGGCTAATATTTACAGAAACATACAACAGCTTTTGCACCTAATTGTCGCTCCCTTCAAGGTAGTCTGCTGAGAGCCTGGATACTCGGAGGAATCTCTGAACTCAGGCCTTAAACATATGTCAGAGACTTCTGCATAATCTTTGTCTACAGAGGATGGATCTAACTTTTGGAAACCGTCAAATGTCATTTGGCCACAAGTTTGGTTAAAGAAGTGAGAGATCAAGTCAAACAATCTTTTGGTTAAAAAACAAAACAAAACAAAAACAAGGCATAGAATCAAGGCAAGCTGCTGCTCTGACGCTTCTTAAAAATAGGTTCTGACAGCTAAGCCCAAAACGGTGATGAAAAGATAACGCGTGCCTCGGCAGCGCGGCGGGATGAAGCTCGGTTCCCAGGGGGCTACTTGGAAGAGGTCACCGCGCACTCGGAAGTGCAGGTTCTGTTTCTGGGCGGACAGCCCGCCCGGGCCTCGCCCTCGGGGCAGCGGAGGGGCGGCCAGGCGGAGGCGCGGGGCTCAGCTCTTCTTGCGCAACTGGCTGTACTGCGCGCGGCCCAGGATGGGCTCCATGACGCTGGGCCGGAAGAAGCTGTCGCTGACCCTGCGCCTCGGCTTCTCGCGGGCCACGGTCGGGAAGGACGAGCGCGGCGCGGCGGGCGCGTCCGCCCTGTCCTCCGGCCCCTGGCCGGGGGGCGCCCCGGGGCTGCGCGCGGGCCGAAGGCTGCCGCGGGGCTGCGGGGGACGCGGCGCGGGCTCTGGGCCCGCGGGCGGCGCCCCAGACGCCCTGCGCTCGGCCTCCCGGCGCTCGGCCTCCTCGATGTCCCGGAATTCGCTCTCGGGCTCCATCAGCGACAGCCTGGGGAGCTGAGGGCCCCGGCAGCCCTGTTAGGGCGCCGGCCTGGCCCTCGTCCCTGCGCCTCCCCCCTCGCATGCACCCCTCCCAGGAGGCCTTCCAGAGGGCACAGCCTGGGGTGTGGGACCGGGTGTGGGACCGGGGCGGGGGAGCAGGGGAGACCACTGACGTCTTGCTCTCTCCAATGGTCTCAGTCCAGACCCCCCAGGCAAGGCAGGCAGCTCCCTCCCAAAGTGCCTGGACCCCTGGGGTCTCCCTCAGAGGTGGCTCCGTGGAAAGTCAGCGGCTTTCCCACCGTTCCTTGGGCCTGAGTTGTGCGCGAAGCACAGCCCCCTCGCTGTCCCTGCCAGGGTCAAGGGACGCATGCCTGGCCCTGTTTGGAGCCCAAGGTGAACAGGCTGGCAGCCAAGACCCTGCATGCCTCTCGGAAGTGGGTGACTGAGTGACCCCTGCCCCCAACCCTTGCTCACTCTAAAGGGTGGACGACCTGACTGGGCCTTCTGGGGCCTGCACAGCCTGTCACTTGCTCTAGGAAGAGGCCCAGGGACTGCCAAAGAGGCAGTGCTGGCGTCTCTCCGGTTTCTCCTGTTAATAGGTGATAGGATTGGGATGGGGCAGCGGCTGTGCCCTGGAATAGAGCCCACTCCCCAGGGTGCCCTGGAAGCCTCCCTCTGGCCCCTTCCCAGGGAACAGCATGCAAACCCCCTGAGGTGAGGGCTGGGCCAACTGGGGACCCCCAGACTGATGGTCGGAAGCGGGGCTGTGGGAAAGGTCTCAGGCCAGGGCCACCGTCTCTATACTCTTGGGGCTGGCAAGAGCTCCCCATCAAGGCCATAGTTTGTCAAAATGTTTCTGGGGTGCTGAGGATCAGGAGGATTGACAAGAAGGCTGGGGAAAGGGGGGGCACTGGTCACATCTGCTTTACCTGTCCTTCACAGGCCCCTGGGGTGGGACTCACCGGCACGTAGTGGACCACCGTGTCTACCACGTTGTCAGTGACGCCCTTCAGGGCGTCTGACAGGGACATGGCCCTCCCCTTGCTGGAGGAGACCGCGCGGGCCGGGGTGAGGCGCAGCATCCTGGCTGCCGAGCCCAGCACAGCCGCGGGCGCCCACGTCACGGCGGAGATGGTGCTCTGCACGGCCTTCTGCAGCGTGCGGGCCACACCGCCCAGGAGGCCTTGCGGGCTGGGCAGGGCTGCCACCTGCGGGCCAGAGCTAGGTCAGCACCTCCTGGGTGTGTCCCTTGGCCCCTCTCCTCCCCACTGCCCCCAGAGCTGGAGGGAAAGTACATGGACACCGAATGGGAAAAACTGTCCGCCGGTGTCTTCCAGCTCTGCGGCCTTGGGCAGGTCCCTTCCCCTCTCTGGACCTGCTTCTTCATCTGCACTGTGGGGATGACAGTCTCCCCCCTGCCTACTTTCTGGGGCTGTCATGAGAATCAGCTGAGAGAAGGGCATGGAAGTACTTTGTTAGCCAGCTCTCTGGGGGTGCAGTGAACAGCAGAGCGTGCATGTGCTGTCTCTGGGTCTGGGGGCCGAGACCCTCGTTTCATCCCATGACTCTGCTTCATGTCCCCTTGGTGGGCTGTGGGACTCTGAGGTCCCCACTCAGCTTCTGCTCGCCCCCTTACCTCTTTGAGCTTGCTCTCCTCAGTGTCCGATTCCTCCTCCTCCTCCGTCTCCTCTCCCTCCGTGTCTGTCTGGTCATCGTGGTCCTCGTCCTGGGCGGCCGCGAGGTTGTGCAGCCAGGGCACCCGCACCTCACTCCGCCGCCGGGACACCACCTGCATGGCGGCCGATGCACCCCACTGGGCCAGACTGCTCTGAGTTGGGGGGAGGGGAGCCGTGAGCTGCTGGCCTCACATACCTGCAGAGGCCCGGGCAGCCCCAGCGGGCAAAACCCCTCACTGCCAGGGCCAGGTCCCCAGACTTGTCACTGAGTGGTCACTCACACACCTGGAGCGCGCACATCGGTAGTGTGCAGCTCTGTGAAGTTTTATAAGCACACACGGGTGTAACTACCACAGATCAAGATAGAGGCCATTTTCAACCCCCCAGAAGTCTCCTGTGGGGGTGCCCCCCGCCCTGTCAGTAACCCCCCCCCCCAGGGGACATGTTCACCTATGCCAACAGAGGATTGGTTTTGCCCATTTTTGAACTTTGTATAAATGGACTCATGCAATGTGTCTTCTTTCATGTACAGCCGCTCCTGTTCATCGTGCGACTCGTCCGTGCTACTGCACGTCAGGAGAGCTCCTTCTCTGTCCCTCTGTGTCATATTCCATGTATATCTAGCACAGTTCACCCACTCTGCTGGGGGTGGACGTCTGTGTTGTCTCCAGTTCTTGGCTAAGGATAAAGCCTGGTAGGAACATTTGGACGTGTCTTTGGGGGACATAAGCTCTCATTTCTGTTCGGTTGAATTGCCGGGTCTTTGTGGGGAGGTGTGTTTAGCTTTAGTAGACACTCCTTGGAGATCTTTAAAGAGTAAGAAATCAAGAGGACCACAGTGTCCCATGGACGGCAAGAGACCCGGGCAGGTGGGCTGGTGTCCCTTTGAGGCACAGCCTGGCTCATTCCTAGCCCTAGGGAGCTCCCCAGACAGAGCCTCCTTACCATACGGCTTCAGGGGACACCATTATGTTCCGTGTGAGCAGGGTGCCCGAGGTGGCACGGTACAGCAGGCCCTCCCTACTACACATAAGGCTGGGACACGGGTCAGTCGCAGCCCCCACGGGTAAATGATCCCCCAGTGCAGGGGAAAGAAGGGAACCACTACTCCCATATCCCTACTTGAGCCACAGAACCTGGTGCATAGTAGGTTCTTGGCAAACATTTGTTTGGAATGAGTCAGGCCTGATGATGCTTTTAAAATTGTTATCCAAATGATGGCTGAGAAGGGGTTGTTTTGTTTGCTGACCTTTAGGCTTTAATTTTTATTTCCTTTATTTTCCTTTATTTGGCCTTAGTTTCTTACTAAAGGTCCTTATGAAAAAAATCAGTCTATATCTGTTAAAATACACAGTGCGGGGGGGTGGGGTATGGTGGGGATTTAGCCCCGCCTGGGCCTAGAAAAGGCAGCTTTACCTTAGGTGCAAGTAGGGTGCAAATTAGAAGCCTCTAGAAGGGAGATTTTAAAACCTGGGGGCAGTCAGGGTCAGGGATGCAGCCCGGCCAGCGCTCTCTCCCCAACAGAAGGGGTTTGGCACCTTGCTTACTTACAGGTGACACTCCCTGGTTCCTGGATAGCAGCTAGGGGTCTCTGCTTCCTCATGGGTGGAAGGGCCCACCACGAGAAGCCCCCTTGTGAGGATGAACGCTGGGAGGTGGGACTCAGAGGGAGAGGGAGAGAGACAGAGGTGCCCTCGGCTCACATTCTGTCCTTTCTCTTTCTTTGAAGCCCAGAGGACTGGCCCTCTGCCCCCTTAAGGTCTCTTGTCCTTAGACCAAAAGTTCCAGCCCAAGCTGGAGGAGAGAATGTTCCTAGTACCAGAGGTGGAGTGGGGTGGGGACGGGAGGGACCCAGGCTGGGGGTCAGCCAGAGCTCAGGGCAGACACTCACCAGGGGAGCCACACCTGGGATCCACATGGCCAGGGCGTGGCCCTGCTTCAGCGCCCGGGCTGTGGTCTGGAAGGTGTGTCGAGAGAGGGTGTTGGCCAGGGCCCCAACCCTGTGCACAAGGCTCGGCTTGGCTTTGGGGGGCTCCTGGTCATGCTGCTGTCCTGAAGCAGGGGCTGGGTAGGATTTGGGGGGAAAGAAAGGAAAGCTGATCAGAGAGAGAGGGGGGCTGGAGAAGCTGGGGCTGTGTCTAGGGTTGGAAAGTGGTTACCCAAGCTTCACCACAAGTTTGCTGGTGACTCGGGCCACTCACTTTCCCCACTTACAAATGGGGAAAGGAGGCTAAATTACGATGGATCCCTCTGGAAATCTTGCTGGGCCTTCCCTGTTCCAGAACTGTGGCTGGCTGAACTCTGGCTGCCTCTTGCTAATTCCCAGGCAGCATGGGTAGCCAACCTACTTCCCAGGGAGGGTCTGCCAGCCCCCCTAATGGTAGATACCTGACTCTTCCTTGGCTGAAGGGAGTAGGAACTCTACCATCTTCTCAACACCACCCAGGGCCAAGTCAGCCCCTCCAGAGGCCAGCCGGCCGGCTCGCGTGTTGGCGGCATACTCAGCAGTATCTTTGGCTACCCCCCAGGCGAGCTCACAGCTGGCCAGAGCGGCCCCCAGGACCTTGTCCGAAGTGCTGGCGATGGGCACGCTGATGCTATTCCTGGCACTGCGAAGGCGGGTAGAGATGGTGTCCTTCAGCTCAGATGCAATCTGGGGGAGAAGTGGAGGGGTGGGATAAGTGACTTTTTCAGTCTCATGATCCATAAAGGGCTGGATCTTGAGGACGTGGGACTGCCATCTTGAGATCTGATGAGTGTGGCCCATGATCGTAGGTGACTATAGTTACCAAGTGGCCTGGTGCAGGTCCACCAGGTATCCTGGGATGGGGAATGGGGGGAGCAGAAGCAGTGGGACCCAGCCCAAGGCCCTGGGCTGTGCCTGCTTTCCAGAAAGCCTGTCTTCATTTGGCACCCCATGGAGAGGAGCAAGCCCACTGTGTGGCCTTAGGGGCAGGCGGTTACCCCCAAGCTTGAAGGGCATTTGCCACAGAAATGAAAAGTTGACCATCATGGCATCGTCAGCCTGTGCCCTCTCCTCCTGAGAGGCGAGACAACAGAGTACGGGGCACATTAGAGAAGAGGAAGGGGGCTCACCTTTTCAGGAGGGTACTGGAGGGCTGGGATCTTTTCCTCCAGGTGGTCCAGGCCGCGGCAGGCCAGCTCGTTGGCAGCTATGACTAGACGTGAAGGCCACAGAGGGGTGAGCCACGAGGACCTAGCAGTGGCCTCTGTGCGAGGAAGGCGCCTCAGAGCCCTCCAAACCCCCCAGCCCTGCTGCAGCTGAAGCATTTTGGAACCCGAGTACCCCCCACTCCCCGGCCCCTTTCACTCCCCATCCACTGTGACTCCTTGAGGCCAGGCCGGAGTCTTCCCTCTGTGTAGGAACTCTGGGGTCAGGCAGATCTGCGCTCAGAGCCCAGTGCGTGCGTCTGCAGTGCGTGGCTTCCGGTGAGTCCTGGCGTGCCTGAGCCTCAGGTTCCCCGTCAGTAAAATGTGGACTGATGGTGTCTACCTTGCAGGGTTGTGGTGAGGAGGAAGTGACAACACCACCACAAACACCACCAACAAATGCTGGTCTCTCCCTCCCTGGCCTCCCTCCCCTCTCTGGATGAGGTCTGGGTACGCATGAAGGACAGGGAGAGTGAGGGTGTGAGAGGAGGAGCAGTGGGGCCCTCGGCTGGGCCTGTGTGGGCAGGGCTGACACTGCTTTCATCCTAGAGGTGACCAAGTCCGAGCTGCAGCTGGCCCAGGCCCCGGACTGTCCATGTCCTTCCCTCTACCCTCTAGGAGTAAGAGGATCAATGGTGGGAAGAGGGTGGCAGGGAAGAGAAAGGAGTTGCCCCCAGAGAGGGGGTTAAGTGGCAGAGGACGCAGATGCTTCTAGGAGGTAGGGGCTGCTGAAGACAGAACTCTGCAGTCATGATCACGGAGATCGGTTCTCTGTGCTTTCATGTATTCTCTCTCCAGATATCTTACAACTCTTCACAAAATTCTCAAGCAGCAGAGAGCCCAGATGACTTGGGCCATCTTCTGACTGGGCAAAATGAGACCCAGGGAAATTACTGAAGGAGTTTGCGGGCAGGGAGGCCGGCCCAGGGCGGAATCCTCAGACACCCATAATTCTCTAATCAGGATGGTGGAAGATCCTAGACTTCTTGGTGCTGCTGGAATTTCCCTCAGCCCTGTCAAGAGCCTTGCCTCGGATGCCCTTGTCGTGATGAGCACTGGGTGATGTGTGGAAATGCTGAGTCACTATATTGTATGCCTGAAACTAACATAACACTATGTGTTAACTATACTGGAATTAGAAAAAATAAAAAGAGAGAGAGAGCAAGCCTTTCCTTGGAGACCATATTTTCAAATGGGGCAGAACAATTCGAATAGGGCTGGGTCGGGTAGTAGGCCCGCATGGACGGTTTCTCTCCACCTCCAGGACCCTGGTTGCTAGCTCTCTGCTGCTGGGCCCAGAAGCCTTCCCATCCCCCGCTGCCCCCCTCCCCCCCCCCCCCCGCTGGGACAGACCTAGTATCTGCTGCTCCCGCTTCTGTGTCAGCCTCTGCCAGTCCCTACTGCTGCTGCTGGATTTGGGGCCCAAGTGGGTGTCTGGTCTACCACGAGCCCCACTCCCACCACTGCTCAAACAGCTCTGCCCATCTCTTCCCCTGCCAATTCTTCGGCCCATCATTGCAATCCCAGGAAAACGCCAACTGGGCTGTAGATGGGACATCTACAGATGAGGAGAGCTGTATGTCCATATCTGTACCTGTATCTAGAGCGTCTATCACTGTATCATCTATGTCTGTAGAGAAGAAAGTCATAAAACAGGATGTGGGTGGTTAGAAAGGCCACCAGACAGCCAAAAAGGCGCACAGACGTATTGGCAGACAGACAAGCAAGCTATCAGACAGACATGGCACCTGCCAGTGCCCTGAGGACTCACACTGGGTGGACAGCCTGCGGACCACCGGCTCCATGCTCCAGGCAGCCAGGCTGCTGGCACCCTGCACGCCCTTCTCGTAGGCATTGCATACAGAGGCCACCAGCGGGTGGGCTTCCTTGGTGCTGGTGTAGGTCTTCTGGAAGCACTCGCAGGTGCCGCTCACCACTGGCAGCTGCAGGACCCGCTGCAACACGTTCTCCTGCTCCTGGCGTGGAAGGAAGGCAGGCAATCAAAGCGTTCCCCTGCAAACTCCTGCCTCCCGGAAATCAGCCTGCTGGTGAGGCTAGCCTGCTTCCCAGTGACCTAGGAGGAACCCAGGCCACAGAAGTCTCTGGATGGCCCCCAGGAAAAGCCAGAGCCTGCCTGCTCTCCTCTCCTGGCTCAATCCAGGCTCTGGGGAGCTACTGGGACGCGGCCTCCCTGCCTGCGTAGGGTGGTCCCCTGCCTGTGCATACTCCCCCTTCCCTCCCAGACCCCCTTCTAGCTGGCAGAATGCCACTCCCTCAAGACACGAGCATCACTGCTTCTGGGAAGCTTCCTGACCCTCCTCCCGGACATCAGCAGACACCACTCCTTCCCTGGCTCGCCTCCCCATTCATCACACGGTGCTGTGTGTCCCGACTGTGTGTCGTTGCTGTGTCTCCAGTGCCTAGCCCAGAGCCTGTGCAGCAATGCTGGCTGAATAAATCAATGGGTCAGGGCTGTGCCTAGAAGGCGTAAGTTGAGATCTGCCCAACTGCCCAGAATCACAGCAGTTTAGGCCTCCAGGAGCCTCTGCAGCAATAGAGCTTCCCATAGTCTCTCTGGCCAGCTTGTATTTTTTTTCTTTAAATTTTTTTAATTTTTAAATTTTTTTCAAGTTTGTCATTTTTTAAAGTTAAATTCAATTAATTAACATACAATTTATTATTAGTTTCAGAGGTAGGGGTCAGTGATTCATTAGTCTTATGTAATACCCAGGGCTCATATCACGTGCCCTCCTTAATGTCCATCACCCAGTGACCCCATCCCCCCCAATCCCCCGCCCGTTCCTCCCCTCCATGGCAGGCTTGTATTGAGACACCTCCTTGGATGGACCTTGCCCCTCATAGAGTGGCCTGTGGCCCTCGTTGGACAGCTCTGCCGAGCTGCAATGTGGCTTCACCCGCTGCTCCACCCTCTGCCCCCTGGAACAACACTGAGCAAATCGATTTCATCATTCATGGGCTGGCCCTTCACATATTTGAAGGCAATATGTCTGCCTTTAGTGGTCCTTCCTCTGTTCGAAATAGTTCGAGACCCTAACTTAGCTACCGCCCTGGTCTGGTGGTCTACAGTTTAGTATTGTCTAGATAGGCTACAGTTTAGTATTGTCTTTCTTAAACATATAGCACTCCAACTTGAAGACAGCATTCCAGGTGTGGTCTGAGCATGTGGGGTATAGTGAAACTGTCGCTTCCTGTTATTGGGGTGCTGTGCTCTTATTAATACAGTCATATAATTAAATTTTAGGACACCCAGGAATTCCAGTGAACAAACACTGGTCTTTGAGTAAAGAATGTGGATTCTAGTCCTGCACAAGGAATATTGACTCAGTGCCATTATGCTCCAGGCAATGATTGGGGTGCTTGGGTGACAAGACCTCACTGAATTCTAACAGTGACCCTCTGAGGTCAGGTCAGCACTTTGCCAGTGAGGACACAAAGACCCAGAGATGTGAAGTGACTTATCCAATATCACACAGCTAGTAAATGGCAGTCAGGATTCCAACTCAGGCCTGAAATGACATATCTGCAAGATTGGCTTCAAAATACCATGAGGTGGGGGAATAAATGAACACAGAGGAGGTGGGATTGGCCACAGGATTAATTGCTTTGCAGCTAGTGAAGGGTCTTCTGTCCATTCTGAGGAATGCTGAGAATTCTCCATGTGAACATTAAAAAAAGAAAGCTCCCCAGGTCCTGACTCAGATGCTGGAGCTCTCTCTGCGGTTTGAATATGTCCCTGTTACATGGTTCTGCTCTGGAGGCAAGCACCAGCCTCTTCTATTTGTAGGCTGTTAGGAGACCCATCAAGGAGACTTGTAAGGAGACTGAAATTTGAACTCGAAAAAGATTATGACTGTAAACAGAGAATATTTTCTTTAACATTTGGACAGAGCCTTCGGGGGTTTTTGTAGGCAAAGTAAAAGATGGAGAGAGAGGTCCTGGGAAGGGAATAAACCACCACCTGTTAGGATGGCTTAACTATGCACTGGTTCATTTTATGCCTCTGTGTTCTATGATTTAATATAAAACTTGGTGGTGATTCCAAGTGCAAAAGTTAGCTAAAGCCTAAACTGGGACAAGACGGGCATTATATGGGCTCACATCTGAACTGTGCCTAAATCAGAGAGGCCTTGCCTGGGGGGGTGTCAGGTACCCCTTAAGGTGTCACACTGCTCCAAGTCAGAGTGAAAACCAGCCTAGACACAAAAGCCCGGAAACAATGTCCATCTAACCCTTTCCCATATATGGCACAGGCTGTGCGCCCTGTAACCCCAAGAGGTGCTGTTCACATGTTCTAGAACACGCACGACACCCCAGTTACAGAATGCAGTGGCTCGGCTTTCCAATCTACATCCCACCTGGGTGTACAAAGCCTGGGCTCAACACAGTAGTTCCCTTCCTCTCCTTACCCACTCAGCCAATATTTCTGTTCTTTTCCTCCGAGGTGCTCAGTTTTCGGTAGGCACTACCCGCCTCCCCCCCCCCCCCCCCCGTCCTCTAAGAGCCCCCTGCAAAAGGTACTGAGGGCAAGAATAATGGAGACATAATGGCCAATCAAAGAGGAATACAATCTAGACATAACTTGTTCTGAGTTTCCTGAACCTCTCCTCCCTGCTCCTTCCTCCCCTGCTCAGTGGTTCCCCCCAAATCTCATATAGGTCCAAGGTACTTACAGGGAGGTCTCCATCCAGCAAAGTTGGGCCCTTGTTGACCGCCATCACAGCTCTTCAAGCTGCAAAGCAGAGTCCCAGGTCCATCAGAAAGCCCTCAGCTTGAGGCCCGCAGGGTCAGTCCCCTACGTCTCATGGCCCCACAAGGCCCAGGCTGCCGGAGAGCGCCAGCTCCCTCAACAGAAGGCATCAGGTTGGAGCATGAATGTCACAGACCAGCGGCCACTCCCTCGAGCCCCATTGGGAGGAGCTGCCCACAAGCCTACTTGTCAAGACTGACGTTTCTTACAAGGGTTCAGGGTAAGAAATGACAATACGGGTAGCTTTAAGAGATAAGAGGTTTTTGATGAAGTTAAGGGGCCTCCAGATGAGGATCCAAAAGAGACTAAAAGAATAAATTTCAGGTTTAGTTTTTTTTTTTGACGAAAAAGTTCAATTCCTCTCTTGTTAAGCACGCGTCCCTGCCAGTCCTTCCCTGAATGCTCAACTAGGAAGAAAGTCATCACTTCAAACCAGCTATTTCAGCTGTGTTCTGGAACAGCTAGCGCCCCAGAACATCTACCCTACACTCTTGGTCATTCTCCTTGAATAATCTCTCCCTCAGTGGTTTCCCTGCAGGCCTCTTCATCTTCCGTGAAATTCTCAGGAGACCCTTACCCTCAGTTTCTTTTCTGTAACTCTCGAAAACAAATCAGGTAAGGCAGATGTTCCCGGGGCCCCCCGTACTCACGCCAGCTGATGCTGCCTCAGTCCCACAGAGCCCAGGCTGCTGAGTGGCTCCCCCAGCAGCAACAACTCAGCCGCTCCAGGGAAGCCTTGGGCAATACTACTAACACCTCCCAGTGGGAGGAGGGCAGAGGGGAAGAGAACGTTGGGTCGGTCAGTTGTCATGGTTATTTGAGCCAGGGTCCCCTGAACATATCCTAACTTCTGGAGGGCGATTTGAGCAACTAGGAGGAGGACTGCAGAGCTGACACGAGATCCAGCCCCAGAAGAGTTAGTATTCCAGAGCCATGAAATATCAGTTCTGTAACATGTTTCTGGCCCTCAGTTCTCAAAAACTGTCTTCCAGAAAGAAGGTGTTGGAATATAGGTCATAAAACTCATAAATTCTAAAGTTCTGTAAACTTTGGCTCCTTTTTTAGTGTCCTGTGGACCGTTTTTAACCCATTTCTCTCATCCCTTATTTACTGTTAAGAGCAAATTTTGAACAGTAAGATTTAAACCCACACAGGAACAGAGTTCACCTGAATGTGCTACTCTTTGATTAAGATAAATTGCTCTTGGGGTGCCTGGGTGGCTCAGGCGGTTAAGCGTCTGCCTCTGGCTCGGGTCATGATCTCAGGGTCCTGGGATGGAGTCCTGCGCTGGGCTCCCTGCTCAGTGGGGAGACTGCTTCTCCCTCACCCTCTGCCCCACTTGTGCGCACTCGCTCTCTCTCGCAAATAAATAAAATCTTAAAAAAAAAAAAAAAAAAAGAGATTGCTTTCAATGAAGAAGAGGACCAGAGCTAGGGGTTGACTCCTGGACAATCTAGCCTTTGAGGAAGCAATTTCAACTGTCAATTCCTAGATTTCAAGGAAGTTTAGAGTTCTGCCTGGTCTAAGGTGCCACCAGAAAATGCCGTGGGGGAGCCAACTGGATTTTGCCGAGTCTGGAAAAGTGTGTTGACCAGGATCCTCTTACTGATCAACAGCATCCAGACAACTAAGAACTATCACCTCTCACCCCTTCCTTAGCAACAAATCCGGCAGGAACCCAAGTTCTAGTTCTTGGCTTCAAGGATGATGGAGGACTGTGGTGTAAGCCACAGTATTCAGATTATCTAAGAAGGGCCTTTTAGAATGGATCATGGGTATGAGATGCACCAGGCTGGCTCAGTCGGTAGAGCACGCAACTCCTGATCTAAGGGTTGCGAGTTCGAGCCCCATGTTGGGGCTTTATTAATAATAAAATGGATAATGAGGGGACAAAACTTATTTTTCTTCTTGTTGGTAGAATTACCTCTATTGTTGACTCTCTGCTAAGTTGTATGCTGTGGGCAATAGGAGAAAGAGGCAGAGATGGGGAGATTTCTCATGGATCCTTGGTAATCCTGTATCCGTGGTATAATAAGGAAGGAAATGAAGGGTCAGACAAGGAGAGTCAAGCAGGGAGCCTCCAAAAGGAGTTGTAAGTATGAGATATATTTAATACTTACTGATCCGACTCAGATTTTAAAATATAAGACAGTAATGGAGGGGAAAGGAAGCATCTAAAAAAGGAGCCTCTCTCCTCGCTTCAGGACAAATTATCCAAGAGGCTGTGTCTGGAGAGCAAACTGGGCCAAAGGGCGGTTCCAAGCCTTTGGAGTAATGGCTCTGGGCCAGAGAGTGTATAGGGCTCTGTGCCGGAAAGCTCTGCTGACAAAGCTGGTCCTTTGACAGCTTCAGCTGGGAATCCGGAATGTGGGTGAGAGGTGAGAAGCGGTGAAAGGGCCTAGGGCAGTCCCCTGGGAGCAGTCTGTCTTCCAGCCACAGCTTGAAGAACACTGTTATCTTCTTTCCTCCCCTCCCCCCCACCTTCCCACAGGAGCACAGGGACCTTGGTCCCCCTGTGCACAAGTGGACCCCACCGCTGAGCATGGCATTCAAATATTTGTTGCTGAGTAAACTCTCAGGGAACAATGTTCAGTTGTGAATGTGCTGACCCGTACATCTATTAGGAACGTCTCTGGTTTTTAAAATCCTTCATGAATGTGGAGGCTTGGAGGTGGGGAGGGTCTGTTAGAAATGAGAAAGATGCACAGGGAGGGAGGGACCAGGGTACCATTAAGGTTTTCACAAATTCTACAAGAGGTGGTATTCCCCAAACTCCCCATCACCCACCCAAAATTGCAGAGGACAAAAGTACCAAGATGGACGCCACCATAACACGCCACACAGATCCGAGGCCAACTTCTCCAGGCAGAAGCCAAAGCGCCACCTGACAGAGCTGACACAGAAGCCCCTGTCCTGGATGAAATCCTCTTGGAGGTCTCTTTCAACCCAGACGTTCCAATGTAAATCTTTCTTCATCCTCCTCCTCAGCTTGGGTCTTCCAGGCGAGAGCTCGTTTTACCAGAGCGTTCTCCACCAACTGTGCATACTCTGATCATCTCTGCATCGCCCTTCTTTTAGCTCTTCCTCGTTCCCAGAACACATTGCCAGACACTGGAGTCTCTTGTGTCTAGAAATTTATTAGACATAATTAATCTACGACAGTAGAGGATCTGGACAAATTAAGATTAGTTGCTTAAACTTTTTACTTGCCCTGACCTAGCAGCTTTCATTTCATGTAAAATTCCCGAGGTATTTTCTCAAATCCTGTTATCATGATTAATTACTGTAAAAATAAGAGAGCCAAGCACCTGAGTCTGCTTTTTAAGAATCACAATCACATTTACGGGAAATATATTTAGTGCACATTTCTTTTCTCATTTCCATTCAGGCAAGTGAAACGGCTTTACTGATAGGGCTGACATTGGCCTCCTGGCTGACGGCATCCTATTTTTCTGCTTCCTTTCCCTCAAATCAGAGGATCTGCAATCACAAATAACTCAACACCCAAGATGGGAAGCAGGACCATGAATAGATGGCCTTTTCACTGGCCCCTTATTGCTCTTTTACGCTCCCCCGACCACCCCACACGTACGAAGTCTGATTTGTCATAGAAAATGGACACTCCTCCATTCAGAGTGGTCATGAAATTTCTTAACTGCATGACTTGCGACGAAAATTAATGTAGTGGTGCCCAAACTGTTGTATGGCTTTAAATAAAACATCTAGCTGATGAATCTAGACACAGTTTAATTTTTATATGAACCACTAAGTTCTAAAAAAGGCTTTTTTGCACAGGATTCTGGAGTCTCACACCTCCACTCAATCAGGAAGCCAACGAACTATACTCGAAAGAACACTGGATTGGGAGTCAGAGGAATGAGGAGCTGGCCTGTTTTTTTAACCTGTTTCCTCATCTGCCGCAGGCTACCCACAGGCACCTGCTGAGACCTCCCATACCCTGTACCTCAGTCCTTCCCACGTGCTTCGGATTTCTGCTTCTCACTGCGCTACCTAAAGTCACCACGTCTACCATGAAGGTGCCCAATGCGTTTCTGATTCTACTTCTGGACAGAGGAAGGACAGGACCGCCATGATGAAAGGCTGTAAGCCCAGCCCCCCTGTACCTTGGCATGGCCCTCCAGGGAGAAGCGGGGTGGGCGGGTGGTATCTGGTCAGAGGAATAAGAGGTCTCTATTAGGTCTGAGACAGGGCTGGGGATCAGACCTACAGTAGTTGTGCAAAAGCAGTGGGGCGTTCAACCCAAAGGGCACTGTATATTAATGTTCAACTGTTTGGGCCTTTTTTAATTTTTATACCTGCAGCAACCAGTAAGCTCCCACGATGAGTGGAAGAGATGCTCAACAAATGTTAGATGAAAGGAAGATACTCAGAAATTCAGAAGTCACTCCAGCCCTCTAAAAACCACATAGAAATTTTCACGTGCCCCCATTCTCCATTCTCGGCCCCACCTCCGCTCGCACCGCTGGTCGCTAAATGCTCACGCCAACAAGTCTTTAAGCGCGGATGACGTGGTCTGTGCCTCACGCAAACGTCCATCCGAAGACACCGTCTCTAAAGTAGGCACCAGTCTCCCGCTGGAACGCACTCAGTGTATCTTCAGCTTCATCCGAGGACACGCCACGATGACAATGCCTGCCAGGGAGGACACAAGGCCTCCAAGTCCAATGATGCCAGGGTTGAACTTATAGATCCCCAACTGGTCCAAGGGGTTCAAGATATCGCAGACGTTCTTCACTGTGTCCAGAAGCAAGGGAGGATGCTTCTTCAGAGACCGGAATAAGAGAAGGAAAAAGGACTGGAGCCATTCTGTTTCCTCGTCAGCCACACTGTACCCAAGAGGCTCCTGAGACGCTGACTTCTCCCCCTTTGCCTGTTCCATCTGCAGGGAGATTTCGTACAGGTCCCTGGCCAGGCTCAGCAGGAGAGAATAGTAGTAATGGCGGGCAGCCCACACTAGCCATTTCTCTTTGTTAATGCCAGAGGCCAGCCCTACGCTCCTCACCCAGAGGACGGTATCGCAGATGAAACAAATCACACGGTTCATGTTGGCTAACGTCAGGCATAAGCGCAGCACCAGGTCAGTGGCATGAACGCTCTGCTGAGTCGCCTGCACAGCATGTACCACGTTGCCTAATCTGAACCCTGCAAGAAGAACCCAGCACAGTTAACAAATCTTTAACTGCTGTGTTATATGAAGGCAGAATCCCTGTATCAGGGTGAGAGGCTGGCACTGGTGTTTTGACAACTGATTGTCATTTGAGGCTCAGTCTTTGCTCAGGAATAAGGAACGACTTTACAGTAATATTAAGGACATTCAAAATGATCCTGGAAGGCGCAAAAGACAGTGACTCTTTAAATTCATCACCTCCATTCCAGTGAATACCTTAACACTGGCTTACAACATCCTTCAGGCAAGGCTGATCTTGAGTGTGGACTGTGACATTTGAATATTACCAGCTATACATCTTTAGAAGAAAAGTACTATAGCATGAAATCTAGGTGCAACTTTATTTATTTACTTATTTAGTTATTTTTGCACATAGGAAGCTTTGATTCACTGTGGCCATTTCTCTGACCCAGATGCCAGCGTTCTTTGGAGAGTCCGATGCCTTAGATTTTATTTACTTTCCAGACAAAAGATGGCTTTTCTTATAAAACACCATTATCTTTTTGCCATCTCTGTGGTCCAAACCCCCTTTGGCTCCCTACTGTCAGGAAGATGATAAAGTATGGATGGCAGGATTTAGTGGCTAGGAAAACTATTAATATTGTCATATGTGACTCCCAGTTGAATTAAATCAACTACTATAAGGCGTATCCTCATCTGAGCATGTAATTCAATTAACCAGGGACGTATCAATCAACAAATATTTATTGAGCACCTACTCAGAATGTGTTATAGTCCTAAACATTATGGAGAATACAAAAGAAGTACTTTCCTTAAAGGACTATATCTTAGACTCAGCAAATGCTCAAAAGTAGCTACCCTCAAGAGAATTATAATCTCAGGAGAATGTCTGGTATTATTTTATCAAAAACAACACAAAACAGGGGCGCCTGCGTGGCTCAGTCGTTAAGCGTCTGCCTTCGGCTCAGGTCATGATCCCAGGGTCCTGGGATCGAGCCCTAAATCGGGCTCCCTGCTCAGCGGGAAGCCTGCTTCTCCTTCTCCCACTCCTCCTGCTGGTGTTCCCTCCCTCGCTGTGTCTCTCTCTGTCCAATAAATAAATAAAATCTTTTTAAAAAACCCCCCAAAACAAAAAACATACAAAACAGAATACGCAATGAACTATCCTAGGTTCCAGTTCTGGCTCTTGCATTGGCTGGCTGAATGACCCTGGGTAAGTCCCTCCCAGACTTCAGAGACTAGTGACCTCTAAAGGACCTGTGAGTTCTGACATACTAAAGAATATGAGAACTTCTAATCCTATCCTTCAAAGCCATCCAAAAGAGTTCACCCTATCCTCCAACATTCCTCCACTTGACAACTTAAGTCTTCTGTCAAGCTAGATTCCTCCCTGACCTTCCAATACAATGGTTTGCTCATAACAGTTCTGAGCCTTCGTGGAGGAAATCGATCTTCCAGAAGGCTCTCCTTCCCTTTCTTTCTAGCTACACTTCAAGTTCCACCTCCCCCCAAACCTTTTTGACCCCTCTATCCTAGCTCAAATATTTAGCACTAAATCTCTTATCATTAGTTATCCCATCTAATCTTACTTCTGTCATAAAGCTCAGCTCTGCATCTGAAGTGGGTGCTCGCAAACAATCGTTACGTCAGTTCCTCCGTTCCACTCTAACACCTCTGCCTACCTACCGTAACATCTGACTCGTATCCGAGAACTACGATTCAGGCACGCAACTGGTACTAGAAGTATGGGGTTTCCCAGTACCCTTATTAGCAAAGTGAACTAAATGAGTGCGAGACCCTGACTTCGCTTTTGCCTGTAACATGAAACCACCCCACAAACAGGCCAAGAACCACTTCCTCAAATTCCTCTCGCAATCCCTCAAGAGAGGAAGGGGAAAAGACAAGCTATTCTGTTCTTCTAGAGAATACAAAGGCCTTCCATGAGCCAGAAGTTCATGGTAAGGATTGCCAAAACAGTGTAATTCTAAGAACTAAAGGTGAGCTAAAAACACTGTAGGTCCACTGGCTGTGATTCAGCAGAAAGATATGGTATAGCACCAAACACGCACGTAGGAGGGTGTTTGTGAACGGTCTGTAGCAAAACGTTCACTCTTCTTGGCCTGTCATTTCATGAGGGCAGGCTTACTGGTCAACTTCATCAAAAAAACTTGATGGATTAGAAATTAATGATCTAGAAAATATTTTGCGAATTACAGGGTCTGACGATTTGAAACCAGGAGCCACTGTCCCTCGAGAGACAGGGTACTTACATTTACGGCCAGTGCTCACACTGGCCTCCAGATTCTTGAGCTTCAGTGCCACCTTCTCCTTGCCGGCTCTAGGCTCTAACAAATATCTAAGCAACATGCATGTGTACTGAGTGGCTCTGAAATGGAAAAAAAAAATGAGGAGAATGATTTACAAACCAAATGAACGTTGATTCATGAAGTAAGGAAAGGAGAAACACGTGCTGCTAAAAGCAAAGTTTCCAAGACAGTTTCTTATGTAACTGGCTCTTCTGACAGCGTAATTCTGCAACAGTCCCTCCACAGGGCCAAAGGGTAGAACGTGTGATGGAAATGTGACACAAAGTAATAGTGAACAGTCCTTCAAAAGGCCTGTTGCTGGCACAGAGACATGGGTAGAGTCCAAGTGGAAACTGCACAAAAATCTCCCTCACGTTAAGTCTGCAGCGATCCATATTCTTTATCTTCTGTATAGAACGGTTTTTCAGATTTCTAAAATGAACTTCTGACCTATCACCAACTACTTATGTGATCGGACATACACTCAAACCAGAACCAAATGAAAAGTTCAGTTGGCACATTGCCGAATCTTTTGTAAAACAATCAAATACACATCAATATATGAATATGTAGAGATAGGTTTTTATATTTGTCTTTCAAAACTAGCTAGGATTTTATAAAATACAGATTCCTGCTTAATACTAAATAGTCAAGTGATTCTTGCTGTGACTACAAATAACAAAGCCTTACTAACAGCAACGTAACCCATGAGAAGTTTTATACCACATGATCAAACATCTAAACGCACGGGGTCTATGGAACAAAGCGGGTGCCTGTTTCCGACAGGCCTGTAACCGCACCGGAATCCCTGCAGGCTACAGATATGATTCTCAATCAAAATGTGGCACATTTTCCAAAATGGTGAACCTGTTATTGGGGATGAAGTAAAAAGAATCTCTGTCTTTTAAAGCAGTTTCCTGGCTACAGGGCTCAAGCTGGTCATGCCAATAAGTCCCTCTTTTTCAGATTAGGTCTAATAACAGGAATGTGTCCAAAACCCAGGTATTATTTTTTATTTTTTTATTTTTAAAGATTTTATTTATTTATTTGACAGAGATAGAGACAGCCAGCGAGAGAGGGAACACAAGCAGGGGGAGTGGGAGAGGAAGAAGCAGGCTCCTAGCGGAGGAGCCTGATGTGGGGCTCGATCCCAGAACGCCGGGATCACGCCCTGAGCCGAAGGCAGATGCTTAACGACTGAGCCCCCCAGGCGCCCCCCCAGGTATTATTTTATGGACGCCAGTTAGTTTACAGGAGCTATAGATCACTATGGGGATTGGGAAATGAATACTAGAGATCTCAGATCTTGCTGAAAAGTATATCGCAAACAATTATTTTATTAACCAGCCTCACTGATAAACCTTGCAGGGTACATTCCGAGTGCACTGCATTTGAAGGCTTCTTTTTAATGTATATAATGCGACCATTTAAAAAATCTATCAAATTCATTACAACAGTGGTATGCATTGGTCATTAAAATGGTGGGCACTGGAGTCAACTGCGTGGACTTAAATCTCAGCTCTGCCACTGTGTTCCTATTAACCTTCTGCTTCAGTTGCCCCACCTGTGAAATGGGAACCGTTTATAGTATCTACGTCTCAGGGTTGTGACAAAGGGTTAAATGAATTAACAGTGGTAACACACTGAGAACAAAATCTGGCATAAAGTTGGCTTCTGGAAGTCTCATGATTGAGGCTACGCGTACTGGACTGTGTATTAGCACTGGCACGTGAGAAGAGAAGGGAAAGCTGTTAAATGAAATCACAACCCTAACTATTCCTTCTTTATTATTGAGCAAGAATCAACCAAGTTTCTAAAAGAAACATCGTGAACTAATTAGTATGAGAGTACAACCTCTGTTTAGTACTTTCAGTAGCACAGCGCGTACCTTGGAGGTACAGTTAGTTCTGTCTGGCGCTCTCCATATGGTACGTGGTTTTACGGTTCACAAAACTATTTCACACGCAGAATCTTGCAGGGGCCAAGAGCAGGCTGCCCCCAAATATGCCCACTGATCATTTTAATAAAAGTTACATAAGAAACAGCGGTGCACGGACACTCAGACCTTCCTCTGTCCCCCAGAAAGTAGGAAACACGTCTCCCATATGAAAAATACCCTCCCTGTACTAAGAAGTAAAAAGACATCCTTATCACCAGAGATAGGGGCTTTAAAACAGAGAACGTTGTAGAAACAAACCTCGTTGTAGAAACAAACCTCGTTACTTTTTTTTCTAATCCTACTACTCTCAGACCCTGCAGGCTCAAGGCAATTTCTGCCCCTCCCTTACCTACAGAGAATCTAAATTGAGGGTCTTTCCCAAAATAAGGGTTATTAGCAGAGATAAATTTTATCTGAATGACCCATCTGTATGGTAGGGCAAGCATGTAATTACCAAACATTTGCTCTTCTTATCACTCTGTGAAGTGCTTTCCTTTCCTCTGAAATCCCAGACCTCTACTCTCTTCTCCTTAGCTCAGGATGAGGACCCCCCCGCCCCCGCTCCGGCCAACACACACCTCATTCTGCCAGTCTTTGGAATTTTCTTTCTTTTTTTTTTTTTTTAAAGATTTTATTTATTTATGTGACAGAGAGACAGCCAGCGAGAGAGGGAACACAGCAGGGGGAGTGGGAGAGGAAGAAGCAGGCTCATAGCGGAGGAGCCCGATATGGGACTCGATCCCGGTACGCCGGGATCACGCCCTGAGCCGAAGGCAGACGCTTTAACGACTGCGCTACCCAGGCGCCCCCTAGTCTTTGGAATTTTCATGTCTATGTGGATACCCTGTGCACACCTGTTAAATTTGATTTTCTCCTTTTAATCTGTCTTAGGTCAATTTGATTCTTTTTTTTTTTTTAAAGATTTTATTTATTTATTTGACAGAGAGACAGAGAGAGGGGGGAATGGGAGAGGGAGAGAGAGAAGCAGGCTTTCCACTGAGGAGGGAGCCCGATGCAAGGCTCGATCCCAGGGTCCTGGGATCACGACCTGAGCCGAAGGCAGACACTTAACGAATGAGCCACCGGTCAATTTGATTCTTAGTCTAGCTAGAAGGATCTTTGAGGGAACAGGAATTCTTGCTCCCTGACAAACTTTAATCAGATCTTTAACCATGGCCATTTTTAACTTTTTCATCGTTCTAAAAGAGTTAGTACTTTACTCAGATCCTTTTACAAAAACTTCCTGCAAATGTGTTTCATCTTGAGACATTCATAAAAAGGAACTTTGACAAATACAGGTTTCTGAAAACCTTAAGATCATAAAACTGAACTGGGAAAGAATTTCTGGAACTAATGGAAGAACAGAATTTAAGCAGATCAAGAATAAGTAACATGGGATTAAATGAACTGAGGAGAATAATTATAATTGTGACACTTTTGCTTGAAACATTGATAATTTTTAATGTTTAGTTTTTCCAGATTTAAGAAAAGTTCTTCTCTTAAGCAATGATTTACAACAATTTCTTTTTCTCCCTATCTGATCCCTCCAGAATTCAAAAACTTCCATTGAATTCTTCTATATTTTTTGACAACATATTTAGTTGGGTAAGTTCAGTGAGAGTTTGTTCTCCTTGTAACAGGACACAATTGGAAACATGGGTTATATTACCAAGGCTTTGACTGGAATGTCACATTTGGGAGACAGGCATTAACTCAGATATGACTAGACAGTTTTAAGGCTCTAAGGGTGAATCTATGGAGCCAGTAAAGCTCTTTGGAAAAAGAGCCTGACAGCTTGCTTACAGGGCTCCCAGCAGTCTTACCAGGTGAGTAAAGGAGGTCACTACCTGACAGGTTTAAGAACCTCAGGATATTTTGGGGATCTCAAGAAGAGAGGAATTAACCTTAATCTCTAAGTATTACAGGTAAAGTCTGATGGCAAGTATGTGGCTTGGCTTCTGGCCTCAAGAGGCAGTTTAAAGTTCAATATGGAGATTCCTTATAAAAAGTTCCAGCAAAGCAGATTTTAAAAAGCCTATATGATTAATGACTATTTTTTTCTCCACTTATGTAATTATCAGGCCAAGTTTATCCAAACTAGATTTATTTTGCAAAGAAATTAGTCTTAATTTGGCTATCTTTGGTAAAATGAGAGTGATTATACAAAAAAAAATTATGTTTCAATAACACACCTTTGTGGATATTAGATTCAAATACAATTCATTATAAACTGGACTACACCCTGATTTCCTCTAGTTCCTTCCAATGCTTGGTTACAATTCTCCAAACTAATATTTTTGATATTTTTGACTTAAAATCATTTGGTAACTAAGACTGCCCTTTTTCCTAAAGCCCTGCAAACTGCATATGGATAACCTGATGTCAACTTCAGAAAAATCACAGCAGCTCACACACGAACAATCTTCATGCCTGGTGCTCTATGAGCCACTCAAAATGATCACCAGAGACACTCAAACTACAAACCAAGCCACTCTGTCAGAGTGCCACCGCCTGCCCTCACTTTATGTAAAGATGCTTTAAACCTGACAGCTAGAAATCCTCGACTGGCTACATTCAGAACTCAGAAACTGGTTTATAATTTGATCTAATCATGAATCATTGTTTTTTTGTTTGTTGGTTTCCACAGAAATGCCTTATTTATTACCTGATTATTTGAACCATAGGCCTAACTTTGAGAACACACTTGCATCGCCACCTCCTGAAATGAGTTTAACTAAAATGACCTATTGTCAGAACTAAGACACTGGTTCGAGAAGATGGAACACTCTGTCAGCTCAACTTTTAATGTAAGAAACTTCCAGGGAAGTTTCGGAAAAGGGAACTGTAGGGGGCCAAGGGCAGGCCGCCCTAAAACGTGCCATTTGGGCATACTGAGTATTCAAAATAACAGTTACTTAAGAAACAGCGGTGCACGGACACTCAGACCCTCCTCTGTCCCCCAGAAAGTAGGAAACACATCTCCCATGTGAAAAATACCCTCCCTGTACTAAGGAAGTAAAAAGACATCCTTATCACCAGAGATATGGGCTTTAAAACAGAGAAAGTTATAGAAACAAACCTTGTTATTTTTTTCTAATCCTGCTACCTCACCCTAAATCCTGTTTAGGATTCCCTCCTAAATAAAGCTCCCAAACACCTGTTTCCTTTATCCTGTCAATTCCTCACAAATGTATTGTCTGTCTAAAATGTAGAAAAACTGCCTGCCTGGGTCATTTCTCTAGGTCTTAATTTCAGCACTGGACCTCTGTGCACACACCTTCCCCCCCCCCACCTGTTCTGTGTAAATTTAATTATTAGTCTAGTTGAAAGACCTTGAGGGTAGAGGGAGAATTTTTCCTTCCCTACAATCTCAATGAGGTAGACAGGGCAATAATAGAAAAATACAACTTCTGTCTCTCCATAAGCATTTCATGGAGTATTTGAAGCCACAACCAAGTAGCTGGCTTCCCTGGCCACAAATGCCAACCCAAAGTTCATCTCAAAAAAAAAAAAAAAAAAAAAATCCCCAGGGACGCCTGGCTGGCTCAGTCGGTGGAGTAGTGGACTCCTGTTCTCGGGGCTGTCAGTTCGAGCCCCATCTTGGGTGTAGAAATTACTTAAAAAAAACACAAAATCCTTTAAAAAAAAAAAAAAAAAAAGCCAAAACACAAAAACCTCCCGGGAAGAACGCCGAGTGGAGAGGACCCGGTCTTCCCCAGGTCAGGAGGGCGCTGGTGGACTGGTCCATCACGGTCAGGGCCTGGGGGGCTGCAGGGCCCGGTCCGGCAGAGTGCCGGCGAGAAGGGCTCCGGAACCGAACCCTGTCCTGCCGCGGTCCACTGGGCGAGTCCCTCCTCCGGAAGCCGAAGGACCCGGGACCCAGCTCGAGTCGCAGCACAGGGAAGGGGTGGAGGCCGCGGGCACCTGACTCACCTGAGGAGTCGGTCCCGACCCTGGGTCTGGTTGGTGAAGCGGATGAAGGCGTCCATGGCTCCTAGCCCGAGGCCACGTGTCGCTCCGACTTCAGTCGCGAGTCCTCAAGGGTATCGCCAGGTCCCCGCGGGAGAAGCAGAATCTCCCCACCCCGCTGGGGACGGCCGCGCCTTCGGAAGAACTACTTCGCGGGCTTCCGGTGGGGGCCGGAAGTGGCGGTTACTAAGGCGACGCCACGCTCCCGGACCAGGTGAGCGAAAACTCCGCTTCCGGGCTCGGGTTCAGCGGTTCCACGCGTGTCCCCGGACGCCCCTCGACATCTAGGGTCTCCTGGAGGGGAGCTCTGGGGAGGGGGGCTATCTCCCCAGCCTCCGGCCTTCCCGGAGATCCTGGGAACTCAGGAATCCCGTGTGGCGTCCTGAATGGAGATTCCCCTGAGGTTTGGGGGACTTTGGGGCCTAATCAGTTCCCACCTCTGTACCTCTGTTTCCCTTGAGCAACACCAGCTCCAGATTTGGGGAAGGAAATGGTTAGAGCAGAGATAAGCCAATGCGTGGCATGTATTTCCAGCATGGAGAGCTGGGCAAAGTGAGAGAATTTCTGCTCGGATCTTTGAGTACTAGATTGCTACCTGAGGAAATCCTGGAAGGGCTAATGTGGACAAAGTGGAGGCCGACATCGATTACGACGAAATTGCACCACAAAACGTTGGTTCTTTGAGGCTTGAAGACGTGGAATCCCACCCGTTCCGTAGCAGTAATATTACGAAATATACCCCCTACAATCAAAAAGTGAGGTCACCTATTTTTGTAAACTTTATTCCCTTGGTCAGCCCTGCCCTTAACATTTGCAGGTCCTGGGGTAGAACTACAAATAGGGACCCACATACCATGTGTTTATTTTTTATTATTTTTTAAAATATTTATTTTTAAAGATTTATTTTTATTTATTTGAGAGAGAGAGAGAGTGCTCAAGGGCGGGGAGGGGCGGGCAAGGGAGAGGATCCCGAGCACACTTGCACTGATTGGGGCTACCTCTCAGGACCCTAAGATCATGATCTGAGCAGAAACCAAGAGTCAGAGACTTAAGGACTGAGCCACCCAGGTGCCCCCAAAAGATTTTATTTTTAAATAAACTCTACACCCAGCCTGGGGCTTGAACTCACAACCCCAAGATCAAGAATTGCATGCTCTACTGATTGAGCCAGCCAGGCGCCCCCAGAGGTCATTTTCTTTTTCATGTGTATATTGAATTTCTCCAGCATTACTTATTTTCCACTGAATTATCTTTGCACCTTTGTCAAAAATAAGCTGTGCATACATATGTGAATCTAATTCTGGACTCTTTATTCCGTTTCACTGATCTATTTGTGTATTTTGATGCCAGTACCACCCTGTCTTGATTACTGTGACTTTATAATAAGTCTTGAAATAGGTAGTATTAACCTTCCAATTCTGTCCTTTTTCTAATTTATTTTGGCTATTCTAGGTACTTTGCATTTCCATGTGAGTCATAAAATCAACTTCTTAATTTCCTTAAAAAATAAAAAAGTCCAGCTGGGACTATCATAGGGAGTGTATTGAATTTAGAGATCAATTTGGGGAGAATTGACATCTTAACAAAATTGAGCCTTCCAACCACAAGGCAAGGTATCTCTGTCCACTTATTTAGGTCTTCTTTAATTTCTCTCAGCAATAATTTGCAGCTTCCAGTGTACAGGTCTTAACACATCCTTTGTCAGATTTATCCCTATTTCATATTTTTGACATTATTATAAAGAGTATTTTTTTATTTCAATTTTTGGTTTTTGTTGCCAGTATATAGCAATACAGTAGGTTTTTTTAATATTGAACTTGTATCCTGTATCCCTGCTAATCTCATTTATTACTGTTAGATTTTTTTGATAGATTTCATCAGATGTGGGAATAAAGACAGCCTTACATTTTCCTTTCCAATCTGGATAAAACAGCTTCATCACCCCCCCAAAACTCCCTCATGCTATCCTTTTTAGATAACATCCTCCCTCCACCCGTACTCCTGGCAATTACTGATGGGTTCCCCATTACTCGTTTTGTATTTTCTAGAACGCCATATAAAGGGAATCACTGCGCACCAATTCTGAGACTGGTTTCTTTCACTGTGCATCATGCCTTTGAGATTCACCCATGTTCTGGAGTGTATCAGTAATTTTTTACTTTTTATTACCATGTAGTATTCCATTACGTGGCTGTACCACAACTGGTTTATCCATTTAGCTGGTGAGGAATATTTGGATTGTTTTTGATTTGGGGCAATTGTAAGTAGAGCTGCTACAGACATTAGTGTACAGACTTGTGTGAATATAAGTTTTCCTAGTCCTAGAGTAGATATCTAGGCGCACAATTGCTGGGTCATATAGTAAATATATGTTTAACTTCGTAAGAAACTGGCAAATCCTTTTCCAGAGTGGTGGTATCATTTTGTATTCCCAGCAGCAATGTGTGAGTGTCTGAATCTTCATTAGTACCGTCAGTGTCCTCAGTATTTTTGTATTGTATTGTCAGTATTTTTTTTATTTCATTCTCATAGATATGTAGTAGTGATCCATAAGTTATTAAGAAGTGTGTTATTTTTGAGGTTTTGTGTATTTTTAAATATCTTTCTGATTTTGATTTCTAAAATAATTCTGTGTGGCCAGAAAACATACTTTGTATGACTTGGGTACTTTTAAATTTATTAAGACTTGGCTGATGGCTCAGAATATGATTTGTCTTGATAAATGTTTCATGTGCACTTAAAAAAGCATCTGTCTGTCCACTGCTGTTGTTGGGGGTGGTGTTCTAGAGCACTGCTCCACTGTTCTTCACTGGGGTTTCCTTAGGAAATCTGCTGGCCTCCTTTATTTTGTTTCTTTATTCATGTCTTTTTTTCCTCTGGCTGCTTTTCACATTTTGTCTTTATCACTAGGTTTGCTCACAATGTGCCGTGGTATAGATTTCTTCATGTTTCCTTTGCTTAGGACTTGTTTTCTTCTTGGATCTGTGAGTTTACAGTTTTCATCAAATTTATGAATATTTTGTCTATTTCTACAGATTTTTTTGGCCTCTTCTGTCCTTTGGGGATTTCGATCACACTTACATTAGGCTGCTTCAAGTTCTCCCACACCTCACTTTCTTCATTTTTTTCTCTCTCTTCGTTTCAATGTTTCTATTGCTGTACCTTCCAATTCACTAATCTTCTGTCCATCTAATTTGTTTTGCTCTGAGAGCTTGTGATGAATCTAATTGAATGTATTCTTCATCTCAGACATTGTAGTTTTCATCTCTGAAAGTTCAGTTTGGGTTTCTTTGTCTCTTCCACATCTCTAGCTAACACTTCCTCTTGGTTTTTGAACATGTGATATACATTTATAACTATTTTGTCTGCTAATTCTAATAACTGTGTTGACGATGAGTCAGCTTCAGTTTACTGACTTTTCTCTTTATCATGGCCGTGTGTTCTTGCCTCTGCCTGCCAGGTCATTTTTTTTTTTTATTGGATCCCAGACATTTATTCCATTGGATGCTGGATATTTCTGTAGTCCTACAAATATTCCTGAGCTTTGTTCTGGTATGCAGTGAAGTTACTCAGCAATTTTTTGATCTTGTCACTTCTAAGATTTGACTGGCAGTATGAGAGCAACATTTATTCTAGGGCTAATTTTTCCCACTACTTGGCAAGATCCTTCTGAGCACTTCACCCAGGGTTTGTGAATTATGAGGCTTTCCATTCTCCCGGGTGGAAACCGGCATTATTCCTGGCCCTGTGTGAGCTCAGCTTACTGTTCCTACCTGTAATTTCAGGTGGTTCTTTTCTCTCATCTTGAGACTCAGCTAGCTCCCCTAGTCACGCACCGGAACATCACAGATGTCCTCTAACAGGGCAGGAAAGAGGATGGCGGCAGGTTTTTACAAGCGTGCCATGGCCCCCTGGCGCTCGGCCAGTGCAAGACCTCACTCTGCTACATGTGAAGTGTCTTCAAATGGACCTCATGTGCGACATTAAATGCCTTTATTTAACTGTAATTTTGAAAGCCTGTTTATAGTTTGTATAGTTTTGAGTGTTATGAAGTTCAGATTACTTGTTCTTTTCTATGGACTGAAACATTAGGCACACACACAGCCTGGAGCAGATAAGTTGTAATATTTTTGTGAATGTTTAATTATTTTGATTTTGTGGGGATTTTGTTTTGTTTTAGTCCTTTTTTTTCCCCCTAGTCTCAAACTTTTCTGTAGGCCCTGGAAAAATCTCATAGGTCCTGGGCACTTGGTCTATGGAACTCCTGGTTGGTAGCAGTGGGCCTAGAGAGAAAGGACGAAATGAGACTGCAAGGATTAGAAGTGCTTGAACGGCATCTGGTCGGAGGCGAGGGAAAGGAAGGAGTCACTACCCTACCCAGCTGGCCTGGGCGCAGTCATTTGCAGAGATGGAAGAAGGAGGAGAAGACCCAAGTTGTAGGAGAGAGGGTGAATTCCAGTTGGGACCGAGGACAGACACTCTCTGAGCAGGAGCAGGAGCAGGAGCAGGAGAAAGGCAACAAGATGGGCACACAGCGTCTTGAGCTAGCCTGGAGGATGCGCTTCGTTAATACCCATTTCTGCTGGTATCTTATGTAAGAAGAGCATACTCTAGTGATGTGGTAACAATCCTGTGATGAAGAAGGAGAGTGTCAGTTTCTAGAATAAACAGTTCCCATGGGTTTTTGTGGTAGAAAGGATGATGTGCTGTCTTCTGGTAACTTCTTTTTCTTCTCAAAGTACCTTCGCTTGCTTCCTTTATCAGCTTTTCCGAGTGTCCTAGACGTTCCCAGTGCCAGCTTCTGTGATGTCAGTCCCCAGAGGAAGTCAAGTCCGGAAGAGGCTCTCCAGTTTTATGAGAAAGGGGCTGCTGGAGGTGCCGTCCCCCACAGAGAAGGACTGGCCGAAGGATGATGAAGATGATTATGTCTTCGTAGATTTGGGTCAAGAGCCGGATTCCTTGCCTCAACCTTATCGCATGATCAACAAGATGGTGGACCTTCTGTTTGACAGGTGTTGGGAAGTTATCCAGGAGAGGCATGCACTGAAGGAAGTTGAACTCAGCCACACCCAGCCCACCACTTACCTTCCACTTGTAGAAAGCAAGGTATGGAGCAGCTGACCAGGAGTCCCTGTTTCCCAGTTGAGTGTTAATAAATGAATATACCTGATCCAGAGAAGGAACTCCTACAGGGAACCTTCACTCATTAAGACAGGTGCATTTTTGAAAGATTATTAGGTGTGCTGTTGTTGATTAAAATGGATCTAATAATTGCCCGAGAAATGGGTGTTCTGATTAGTTGAAGATTATACAGAAAGTCTTTTATATTCTGTTGTTATTTAAAAATATTTCTGAATGTATTAATCACTCTCTTGCTTGGTGGTTGAGAATCTGCCAGTGTCTCAGCTGTAGCTCTTTCCACAGCATTCTAGATGAAAAAGGTACAGGGAATGGGACCGCTTGTCCACTCATCACAGGGCCTGTGGTCATGGTTAGCATTGTAAATGTGTACTTATTCTCAACTTACGTGTTTTCTCTGGCTCCTTTCTCCTAGAAGTAAAATGCTATGACTTTCTTGATGTTTGGGCGATATGTAGATGAGCACTGTTTGCGAGTGATATTAAATCTAGGAAGGGCCCACATGCCTCTTTGAAAAATCAGCTCATATTCTTATAGCTGGTGGCAGCTGAAAATCATTCCTTTTTTCTTTGTTTTTGTTTTCCCAGCTCAACAAAATGCCAAATTGTATGGCGATTTCCCAAGACTACGTCTTTATTGGAGGAGCCAAAGGATTCTCCATCTATAATCTGTACAGTGCTAAACGAATATATATTTGGGAGAAACTTAGGGTTGATGTCACTTCCATCTGGGCCACAGATTTGGGGAATGAAATACTTATTGCTCCTGTGGATGAAATGGGTACATGTTTTCCTCTTTTTTTTAGCTGAATTTATAGTTATCTGTAGACTGTTCAATTTAATCTCCTTTCCAGGTATGGGTAGGGCCAGACCTGGAGACTTCTCCCTGGTCATGTAGTATTAACTAACATCCACAGAACAGGAGGGTGTGCCAAGCACTAGTCTACATTGCACATAGGTTGGCCCATTTAAGCCTCACAGCAGCCCTAGGAGGTAAGTATGATTTCTTATTCCTATTTTTCAGAAGAAGCAACTGAGACATTGAGGTTAAAGAACTTACTTGAGGTAATATAGACGGTGAGTGGCACAGGCAGGATGCCAACCTGCCAACGTGGACCCAGAGTTCACATCCTTTGGGCACTCAGAAATCCTACTGCTCATATAAACCAGGGATTGTTTCTTTCCCTCAGCCTGAGAATGAACCAGGCCTTCGTGGGGACGATGGTACACAGAATTGTAGACCGTGTCGTGGAGGACAGTGTTTCTGCAGGAGAGTGACCTGACCAGATTGGCATTTTAGGAAGGACACCATGGTAGGAGGAAGTCAAAATGAGAGGCAGAGATGTGGTTGTGTAGTAGTTTGCTTGTCCAGGGATGCAATTCTGTACTATCCCCAAAGAAACCTGTCTTCTGGTGGGAAAGAAAGGAAGGAAGGAAGGAAGGAAGGAAGGAAGGAAGGAAGGAAGGAAGGAAAAGAAAAGAAAAGAAAGGAAAGAAAAAGAAAGAAAGAAAGAAAGAAAGAAAGAAAGAAAGAAAGAAAGAAAGAAAGAGAAAGAAAGAAAGAAAAGAAAGAAGAAAAGGAAAGAAAAGAGAGGAAGGAAGGAAGGAAAGAAGGAAGGAAGGAAGGAAAAAAGGAGGGAGGGAGGGAGTCAGACTAAGAAGAACTGTTGCTTTCATCAAAGAGAGAAATTATGAAGGTCTGAACCAAGGCACGGGTCGTTAAAGTGAAAGGAAAAATCATACTATGGTTATGTAAGATGCTATCATTGGGGAAGTGAGGTGAGGGATATATGGGAACTCTTGGTATTATTTTCGAAAGTTTTCTATGAGTTTGAGCATGCGCAGCCTTGAGGCAGCTAGAGGGGCCATGCTGATACTCAAGAGGAGTCTGGTCTGAAGACAGGACTGCATTTAGCACGCTGCGTTACATCTACTTGGTTTCACGTCTGTGACCCTCAGCGTAATGCACGTAAAGGCAGAGCCTGCCTTGGTTGTCCCTGGCACATTTGTGGTCATGGAGCAGATATCCCATGGATGTTTATTGGGTTGAGTTAGACCTTCACCCACAGTGGGCCCTTTGCCTTTCTGGATTATGGGTGTCGGGGCAAGTTAGGAGTGTCTTACAGAGGCTTCCAGGACAAGAGGATGGGCCACAGTAGGCAGAGAGGACCCACGAGGGAGAACAGCCTGAACATGTCAAGTCAGGGATGGAGGAAGCCAGGGAGACTGAGTCAGCAGGGGCCGTGGAGAGGCCAGGAGGAGACTTAAGAATCCAAGAATCCCTGAGCGCAAGATGATAATTCAGAAAGTCAGATATAAAATTCCAGGTCTTCTTTGACTCATTTGTCTGTCTTATGTTCTCTGTTTCAGGTATTGCTAGACTGTTTTATTTTTATAAGGATGGTCTTTTCCTAATCAAAGCCATCAATGAAGTGGTAAGTTCCTGTTCTTCCACCTAGAGCTGGGCCAAAAGTGAGTTTTGTTGAGCTGGGAAAGCAAGTGAGTTTCCTTTTACTATGGAGGTGACGACAGCTGTCCTAGCGTAGAAAGATAGAGACTCTCTGGACAGAGAGCCACCTCTAAAATAGCCAAGTTAAAGACCCCCCACCAGCTGAGGGTACATGTTGAATGCCTCGGATTTATTTACCCTGTCGTCGGGAGAAGAAAGTTACCGGAACCCCAGTCCAGACTGAGCACCAGACCAATATATTCAGCAACTATTTACAAGTCCCTGGATTTTCCAGGCTGCTTCACAGCCTGTTCCCTTGCCTGTGCTGTTCCCTCCGCTCAGAGTGCTCCCCTTGCCTCCCTACCTCCCATATATGCCTCTTAAAGTTCCCTCATTCCCTTACATTTCCTTTAAGACCAGCTCAGATATCTCCTTCCCTGAGATAGTTTCCCTGGTATGCCCCGAAGGAGCCAATCTCCCTCCTCTGTCCACCCCCATACAGAACAGAATCTCTATCACAGTGTTTTCTCCACCCTCCATACTTATTTGTTTGTATGACTTCTTCTCTTGGACGTAACTGTCCTGAGGGCAGGGGCACGTCTTACTCACCCATGTAGCCCTTGTTCCGAGCACACTGCCTGTACACCCTGGGGTCTCAGAAAGTGTTTTGTGAATTGATGAGTCAAAAAAAAAAAAAAAAAAGAGAGAGAGAGAGAGAGTGAGAGGGGATTGTTCAGAGTAGATTTTTAATTGCAGTTTGACTTGTAAAAAATACCATTGATGGGCATCAAAGCAAGTCAGTGGGGAAAAGAAAGTGTTTTCAACAAATGATGCTGGAATGCTAGACTAACAAGTAAGGGGGAGATAAACCTCCACCACACTTTGCACCATATATAAGAATTAATTTGAGATGGATTGTAGGTCTAAATGTAAAGGCTAAAAACGTTATCCTTTTTGAAGAAAACATGGGAAAATATTTTAGCCACCTTGGGGAAGGCAAAGATTTCTTAGGACATGGAAAGCACTAAATATAAAAGGAAAAATTCATATTGGGCTTCATCAAAGTTAAAAACTTCTTATTCTCACACCATACACAAAAATTACCTTGAAATGGGTCCTATGTCTATCTGTAAAATCGAATATCGTAAAACCTCTAGAAGAAAACACAGGAGGAAGTCTCATGACCTTGGGATTGGCAAAGAGTTTCTAGCTGCAACATCAAAAGCACAATCCATACAAGAAAAAATTGATAAGTTGGACTTCATCAAAATTAAACATTTCTTCTGTAGATGACACTGGTAAAAGAATAAAAAGACAAGCAGTGGCCTGGGAGAAAATAATTGTAAATCACCGATCTCATGAATGGCTTGTATCCAGAACATGTGATGAACTCTCAAAACGCAAACTCAAAAACAAGGCAATAAACAACCCAGTTTTCAAAATGGGTAAGGGTTTGAAAAGAAAACACCGCTCACCAGGGAAGATATATGGAAAGTAAGATGCTCAAGCCTCCTTCGTCCTCAGGGAAACGCAAGTCACAACCACAGTGAGCTACCACTACATGCATCAGAATGCCTGAAGTTGAAAAGAATAACCATACCAAGTGTTGGCAGAGACTCAGAACAGCTGGAACTCATACTGCTGGGGCTAAAGTACAATGGTACAACCATTTTGGCAGCTTTTTTTTAAGTTTTTTATTTATTTAAGTAATGTCTACACCCAATGTGGGGCTCAAACTCACAACCCTGAGATTAAGAATTGCACACTCATCCAACTGAGCCAGGCAGGTACCCCTTTGGCAGTTTTTTTGAAAAGTTAAACATACAGCTACCGTACAATCCAGGCGTTCCACTCCTTGATATTTACACAGGAGCACTGAGAGCATATCTCCGTACAAACACGTGTACGTGAATGTTTATAAGCAGCTCTATGTGTCATAGCCCAAAACCAGAAGCCACCCAAATGTCCATCAGCAGGTGAGTGGATAAGCAAATTGTGGTGTACCCACCCAATGGACTGAACGGTTACTGCACGTAACCACCCGGATGCACCCTAAAATCATTACGCTGAGTGGAACAAGTCAGACCCAAAAAGAGTACACACTGTATGGTTCCATTTATCTAAAATTCTAGAAAATACAAACTAACGTAGTGACAGAGAGCATCAGTTTTTGCCTGGGGTGCGGTGGGAGAAAGGTGAAGGGGATGATTACCAAGGGCAGGAGGAAACTTTCAGGGGTGATGGATATGCTCATGGTCTTGTGGAGATGGTTTTAAGGGATACACATATGTTGAAACATCAAATTGTAGACTTGAAACGTGTAGTTGGTATATGTTATTGTATCTCTAATAAAGCTGTTTAAAAAAATTAAAACTTTTCATCAAAAGATGTTATTAGAGTTCACCCTGTAGCAGGAACTGACTGGAGCCCTGAGAGCCTTGAGCAGCCCCACTGGGTGCTGGCCAGTGACGCTCACACCCCAGGAGGAGCCACAGGTGTCGTAGCTGGCCCCGGTCAGAGTGACCACAATCCTGAGCAGTGGGGCAGAGTCCCAGCAGGGGCCTCCACGATGCCCCTGCCCACACCGCAATGCACCTGCCCACACCACCTGCTGGGGTGCAGGGAGCAGTGGCACCTGCTGGTGGGGACAAGAAGGTCATGGCAACAGAGGTTTAGGGACCAGTCAGACGGTCCTTGTGCAGAACAGACATGGTTTCATCAGCAGCAAGAACACCAAGAAAGATGTATTTGGATAGCAGACTGCCATAAAAGGTAACCCCAAGAAGGGACTTTTCGGTATAGGAGATGGAGAGATGGAAGAGTTTGACGTTGTTGGAGGAGAAAGTGTGCAGAGGCAGTAGGCGTTATAGGCCCTGGAGGAGTTCAGTGCAAGGCAGTTTTACTAACTGCAGCAGAACAGAACCACTGTGAATGCTGCCACGTCTAGGGCTAGGCCTCCATGCAGTTACCAGGGGAATTTCAGACTAGTGAGAGGAGGGAAAGGAATGAGGGGTCAGAGAGTGCCCCTGAAGGTCAGGCCCCACAACACTGGGCCTGGCGCAGCCGACAGTCCTCCACCTGGGTGGAGACCCTGCGGGAGCCCGTCACACCATGCCCACCCTCCTGTGCAGAAGGGATGGAGGGGGTTGGCAAGCAGGACACAGAAGCAGGTAGACCAGTGAGAGAATCTGTATCAGGGGATGGGTCCTCCTCACCAAAGACAGCCTGGAGAGGACAGCAGTGAAGAGAAGAAGGAAAATCAAGGAGGTGAGACCCAAGGTCAGCAGCCACTTCAACCCTGCAACTTCTATTATTGATGCGAATGCCTGGAAAACCTAAGCCATGATGGCAAAGGGACAAAAGCAGCTGAGAATTCAGGGGAGACTTCATGGCCAAGCAGGGCGGGGCTGAGCAAACACAGGCTAACCACCTGTACCATCATGCACTTCAGTCAGCGCACAAGGAGTGATCTCAAAAAAACTATCCAGACTATCCCAAAATAAAAGGTTTTTGCACAGCAAAGGAAACCAGCAACAAAATGACAAGGCAACCTACAGAATGGGGGAAGATATTTGCAAATGACATATCTGATAGTATCCAAAATATATAAAGAACTTATTCAACTCAACACCCAAAAAACAAATAATCCAATTAAAAAATGGGCAGGAGAATAAAATATGAACAGACATTTCTCGAAAGAAGACATGCAGATGGCCGACAGACACATGAAAAGATGCTCAACATCGCTCATCATCAGGGAAATACAAATCGAAACCACAATGAGATATTACCTCACACCTGTCCGAATGGCTAGAATCAAAGACAAGAAATAACAAGAATTGGCAAGGATGTGGAGAAAAGGAACCCTTGTGCACTGTTGGTGGGAATGTAAATGGGTGCAGTCACTGTGGAAAACTATGGAAATTCCTCAAAAAATTAAAAATAGAAATACCACAAGATCCAGTAATTACACTACTGGGAATTTACCCAAAGAAAACAAAACACTAATTTGAAAACACCTCTGTGTTTACTGCAGCACTGCTTACAATAGCCAAATTATGGAAGGACCCAAGTGTCTATTGATGGATGAATGGATACAGAAGATGTGGTATATACAGACACAACGGAATATTACTCGGCCATAAAAAAGAATGAGATCTTGCCATTTGCAACATGGATGGACCTAGAGGGTATAATTCTAAGTGAAATAAGTCAGAAAGAGGAAGACAAATACCATGATTTCACTCTTATGTGGAATCTAAGAAACAAAACAAACAGAGAAAAAACAGAAACAGACTCTTAAATACAGAGAACAAATTGGTGGTTGCCAGAAGGGCGGGGGGGTGGGGGGTAGAGGTGGGGGGATGGGTGAAATTATGACATTCCAGCAGTAAGAGGCGAACGAAAGATTGGAGTTGAAGACCTTAAGTGCTTGTTTTTCTACTGTTGACCAGATAGCTAGAACTAGTGGCATTATCTATGCAGCATCTGGTTTTTATTTTTACTTGAAGATGTCTCTTTTTGGTAATACCAAGTGGGTTTTTCAAGAAGTCTGGTTTTTCTCTATACACCTTTAAAGGTTTTAAAATTGTTTCATATCTAGCCAAGTTGAAATTTTTGTTTTTATTTTTATTTTGGGAGAGAAAGAGATAGAGAGCAAGTCTGGGGTGGTGGGGGAGAGGCAAAGGGAGAGGGAGAGAGAGAATCCCAAGCAGGCTCCGTGCCCAGTGCGGAGCCAGAAACGGGGCTTGATCTCACCACCTGAGCCAAAATCAAGAGTTGGATGCTTAACCAACTGAACCACCCCGGTGCCCCTAGCCAAGTTGAGGTTTTTAAGCACCTCATTTTTAATTTGTAATAAAACATTACAACTTGATTTTTTTTTCAAAAAAAGTCAACAAAATGCAAGCACCTATGAATAAAGGTCTTAATAATAACAATGATCTTTGTTATAAAGATTCAATTAAGAAAATGAAAAAGCAAGCCACAGACAACCATAAACATTGAGTCTCTCACCTGGCCTGAAATTTGAGCAGATTTCATACTAGGGTTATAGTCAGTCTCTTCTTGCTATGGACTGAATGTTTGTGTCCCCACAGAATTCAGGTTGAAATCCTAATCCCCATTGTGATGGTATTAGGAGGTGGGGCCTTTGGGAAGTGTTTAGGTCATGAAGACAGAGCCTTCATAAGTGGGATTAGTGCCCTTAGATGAGGCCCAAGAGAGCTCCCTCAACCCTTCCACCATGGGAGGGCACCCCGAGGACGTGGCAGGCAGGAAGTCTACGAACCAGCACATGGGCTCTCACCAGACATTGAATCTGCCAGATTCTTGAAACCTGGAAATCTTGGCGTTCCAGCCTCCAGGACTGTGAGAGATAAAGGTGAATTGTTTACGAGCCCTCCAGTCTGTGGTATCTTGTTATAGCAGCCTGAACAGATGAAGGCACCTGACCAGAGTTTTCGTGTCATATAGAACTTTAGTTTGACTCATTTTGAATAACTGAGTGCTGACGTAGGTCTCTAGAGTTTGCAGAGATGACCCGGAGAACAGATAGTATGCAATCACCACAAGCATCAGGAGTATTTAAGAAACCAGGAAATATGTCCAAAACCTTTAGGCATGAAATCGAAATTCCACTTCTTTACATACGATCTTGTCCAACGGCTATACATAAATAGGAAGTATGAGGCAGTTTGAGGCAGCTTTTCATGTCTCAAGCACCAAGAGGATTTGTGTTCCCTGGTGTGACCCACAAAACACCCCAAAACACATTCCTCTCCGTCATCAGGCTGAGCTTTACTCCATCAGCCCCTCTCTTCTTTTCAGGATGATGCCAGTAAGCAGACCACCTGTATAAAGATGGAGATCTCTCAAGGAGGGGACTTCGCAGCCTTCCTCCTACAAGGCAAGAGTAACCGAAGCCCGATAAGAAGGTTCCGATTTGTAGTCTCTTCCAGATAACCACCCTTTTTCAAACTTTTATTTAGAAATTATTTACAGGAGAGTTGTAAAGATAGGTACAGGCTTCCCCTGGACCCTTCGCCCAGCTTTTCCAGTACCGACATGTAATATGACCACAGTACATTTGTCAGAGTTAAGCAATGACATTGGTATAATACTGTTAACTAAGAGTGGTGGGGTTTTTTTTTCCAGATTTTGCCTGTTTTTCCACTAATATTTTTGTTCCAAGGCTCAATCCTATTAGTCATCATGTCTTCTTAGTCTACTCCGATCTGTGACAATTTCTCGGTCTTTCTTTGTTTTTCATGGCCTTGACACTTTTGAAGAATACCAGTTAGATATTTTGTACAATGTCCCCCAATTTGAATTTGCCTGCTGTGTTTCTCATGATTCAACCTGGGTTAAGGATTTGGGGGAGATGCCACAGAGGTGACGTGCTCTTGTCATTGTATATCAGGGGGTCTGTGCTAGCAACAACCCCTAGTTAACTGTCGTCTGCCAGGTTCCTCTACTGTTAAGATATTGCTTTTCCCTTCCCACGCTGTGTTAGAAGCAAATCACTATGTCCAGGCCACACTCAAGGGCAGAGGACTTAAGCATCTCTTCTTGGAGGTAGGAGGATCAAAGAATTTGGGGGCATATGTTGAACGCACCATAGTAATTGATAAATATTTGGGGATAGATACTTTGAGACTATGCATATATCCCACTTCCCCTAAAAGTATAGCCCACCAATTCTATCATTCATCCTTGGATTTTACCTGCTGTAATTATTACTGTGGTGATGGAACATCTTTTATTCAAGTGGCTGTTAGCTTGATTTTTAACTTTTAAATATTTAGACAAATGGTATATAGGCCTCTATATTCTTGCCACAGGCCCCTCGAATGTTAAGTGCTTGAGGAAAGCATATACGTTACAATGCTTTATGCATTGTATTTATGCTTCAAAGGAAGCTTTTATACTCTGTCATGTTTCCTAGGCCCCAACAAAGTACCACAAGCCGGGTGGCTTAAAACAAAAGATATTTATTCTCTCCCAGGACTGGAGGCCAGAGGCCTGAGGTCCAGGTGTCCAGATGATTACTTGTTAAAGAAAACACTTAGCCAGAGCCCCACACCAAGGGGAAGCAACCCTTCCTAGGTTGACAGGTATTGAGTATAGAAGCTGAGCGTGTTTCTGTGACAAGTTAAAGCCCCACAACCACTTCTGTGGGTTGTCATTTCCAGAAACACCAGTCAGAAGAATGCTCTTGAGGGATCTCTCCCAGTTCCATCCCTCAGCCATCCCCCTCTCAGTTATGGAGTCAGTGTAACCCCGCCTTCTTCCCCTGGAAAAGCTGTACGACAAAACGTCGGTAGAATTTACCACTTGGAACCTAGAAAACATGGGGACCGGGCAGAGCAGACAGCTTGGTTAAAAACTGTAATATCAGTGCTGTGAGGGTGAGGAGCCTGGTTTCCTTCACAGGGCGGTGGCCTGAGTGGGGGGCCCGCCAGCTCTGCGGGGGTGAGGACTGGCAGCGACCCGCTGCAGGACCACGTCTCCTTGGGGTTGCCCAAGTCTCTGTTCCGAGGGTGCCTGCTGGTCCCTGTGCTGGGAGTTCTGAGAGGACAGGCCGTTCCTCACGGGAACCTTGTCGCCTGCTCACAGTTGCTCAATGGCTCCTTGGTTTCCCAATGCAGGAGCCGGAGACATTTGGCTGGATGTGTATAAATTGCCCAAGGAGTCTTGGCTCAAGGAAGTGGAGCACCCCCAACCAGCTGTAAATCCGAAGAAAAAAGTCAGACAGCCACAAGTGGTAGGAAACATCCCTGTTTCCCATGGATATGTTTCTCCCTACCCTTGACCCACATCTAGCCTGAATCCGCCTTGGAATTCAGGACAAATGGCGCCTTATGGAGGCTGAAAGAGAAGACAGGAGGCACACTGGCCCATGACTCCAAAATCGATTTGTTTTGGTTAAAAATAAGATATTAAAAAGTAGAGGGGTCCTCAATAGTGGGAGCCTCACTCTCTGTCTCGTCTGAGTTGCCCCTTCACCAAGACCACTCCCAGGCATTTCTCTGGGAGAACGAATGCTCTTTTATCCTGATTCCTGTCTCAGTGGTAATTTTTTTCCCCATCTGGGCTGAAATAATCCTTCCATGCCTCACTGAATTTCCCAGATTATGGTATAAACAGGCTGTTCTCAATATACAGGAATACATATATTCTTCATATTATTCTTAGATAGTAGGAGCTCTACCATTTCAGTTTATTTTCTTATTCTTACATTTTTTAAAAAGTAGTCTCTGTGCCCAACATAGGGCTCGAACCAGCACCCGGAGATCAAGAGTCACGCACTCCACCCACTGAGCCAGCCAGGCGCCCCCATTTCAGTTTAGTTGCATGGGATCCCTATGCCTTGTGCTGTGTCTTTAAAATATAGCTCCTCAGTAAATTGTCTTTTGAAACTCAATTTGCTTATCTATCCACTTACTATTTTTTAGCCAACAACAATTATTAATTGGGTGTGCCTTTAAAATGCACCGTATCAGGTGCTAAGCGACTGGGAAATTATTAATGCAGGAGAGGGAGGCGGACTCCCGTTCACTGCTGAGATCACTGAGTGGCTTCGAACAAGGGCCATTTCTCCCCAGTGAGTGTCTTCGAAGCGGGGTATAGTCCTGATCACTGGAAGAGTCACCAGCCCAGAGATCTTCCTCCTCGAAACTCTTACAGAATTTATTTCTTATACCTCTTTTTTGGCACCTCCCATACACTACCTTGATTTTTAGTTATTCCTGTGTGCATGAAAGGTTTTTTTAAATTAACTAGATGATAAATTTCTGGATTGGTAAGAACATTCCTCCTGGCTTCTTATGAACCAACACCACAGCATCATACTTAGTACCTAATGGATTATTTGAGGGCTTCCTGTATTATCCAGCTGGGAAAACCACCTTGGAATGGGGGTGTTTCTCACTGTAATTCACTCAGTTTCCATACACTGAGAAGTAATCAACTTACACCAGTCGCAGGGGTCGTCCTGGTGACTATGAGTTACATATAGAGTTGCCTAAATAAAATTGTCAACTTCGCCAGTATATTTTGCTGATCAGAAATATTTGCTTCGACTTAGATTTTTGGAATGAGCTCCTAACTGATCTCCTTACCTCTTTTCATTCATATTTCTTCCTATTGCTATTTCCATTTTCCTCTCCTACATTCTAAGATCCTGGACGGTAGGGATCCTGTGTTAAAATCCTGCAGGCCGGGCAATCACGCAAATGTCAGTCCTCTGACAGGATGAGTTCACTACTGACGACAGTGACAGGGAGAAAGAGATTAAAGGGAGGGGGCACAACATCGAGCCTATTGCGAATTAATTTCTCACTTTTCTCCTCAGAATACTCTCGAACCCGTGACTTCAGAGAATTTAGAAATGGTAAGGAACTTTAAAGGTAAAGAACTTTAAAGAAAATCTCCAGGGAGATTTAGGTTGTGTGCCACGGGTTTCTATTTTGACTTGAAATGTACTTTAAATACCAAGTATACTAGTAAAATATTCCACTAGGGCGCAATTTTCAGATTCTCTGTGCCTTAATCTCGTGCCTCATATCCACTAAAGATGGCCCCCTATCCTTGAGGATAATTGACCCAGGTCGTTTGTCCAGACAGGGGTTTCCATGAAGATAAGGGAGATGAAATTTCAGGGGCCCTCGCTTGTATGGCCCATTCCGAAGCCTTGCAAGGGGCCCTAACAATGTGTTCCCATGTCCATAGTTTTGTAAATTGGCAAAAGTAACATTTTAACCACAGCCACTTAATACCATTGTCTTCTTTTCACTCACACTTCCCCTGTCACCATTTACTCCATTTTGAGTGGTATTAGGATGGCCATGGGCATTTTGTGTTCAGAATTTTGTGTTCTCCTTTTTGCAGAGGCCCCTAAATTATATATACTCAGGCTCCATGAGACCCAATTTGCCCCTGCCAAAGTAACAGCCCAATCCACCAAGCCGAGTGTCCTGAGGGGTTTCATCTTTGTATTGGGATAACTTAGTGGCTTCCCTGGAGCTTCCTGGCTCTCCCTTCGAGGCATGCTTTCCAGAGCCTCCGCTCTTGGGAGGACTCAGGCTTGCCAGTAGAGTAGAGGTCGCCTCCACGTGGAAGTCTCTCAAGAGCCCTCTCTTGGGGCGCCTGGGTGGCTCAGTCGTTAAGCATCTGCCTTCGGCTCAGGGCGTGATCCCGGCGTTCTGGGATCGAGCCCCACATCAGGCTCCTCCACTGGGAGCCTGCTTCTTCCTCTCCCACTCCCCCTGCTTGTGTTCCCTCTCTCACTGGCTGTCTCTATCTCTGTCAAATAAATAAATAAAATCTTAAAAAAAAAAAAAAAAGAGCCCTCTCTTTCTCCCCCTTTTGAATTACGTTATGTTACGGGGCACCTGAGTGGCTCAGTCAGTTAAACATCTGCCTTTGGCTCAGGTCATGATCCCAAGGTCCTAGGATCCTTCCCTGCATTGGGCTCCTTGCTCAGCAGGGAGCCTGCTTCTCCCTCTCTGTCTGCCCCTGTTTGCGTGCGCTGTCTCTCTCATGCTCATTCTATCTTTCAAATAAACAAAATCTTAAAAAAAAAACCAGCTAAGATCTAAAAAAGGAATAAATAAATTACGTTATGTTTCAAATTATACAAACAATATGTGAACATATTGCTCTGGGAAAAGCCAGGTAGTTCAGCGAGAGCAGCTGTCTCCACAGACCCTCACCATGATTAGGTCGATGTGTTTTCTCGATCTTCAGTATGTATTTAGATTCTTACGTCAATTTATCTTAAAAAGTATAGTTTTGTTTTATGGGAATGTCTTTTCTATCGATTTTTTTCTATTTTTGTTTTGTTTTATGAGAATTTCCTTTACTATTTATATTTTCTTACAACCTTGCTTTTTTTTTTTTTAACTCATCCACTTTTTGGCAAAATTTTTCAGTGTCAAATAAACCCACCTTGTTCTTTCGACCTCTTGTATTCGGTTCCGTATTATGAATATACCACAGTTTATTTGGGGTATGAGTCTATTGCTGATACTGAGGATATCCCCAATTTGTGGCTTTAACATAACACAGTGAAAATCTTTATAAATTCGTTGTCTACCTGGGTGCTTCTGAGCATTCAGGGACGTGCGTTTTTAGTGTTAACATAGGTACTGCTAAGTTGCCCCCCGCAAAGTGGCATGATGATTTAATCAATTTCTCCACAGCCTCTCTGACCTTGATATTATCTTTTTTTTTTTTTTTTGCAAACTGATGGAACAAAATGGCATCTCGTGTAATTTTCATTGATCTCCATATTTTTTATTGGCCACTGATGTTTTCTTTGAATTGCCTGCCTGTATCATTTGCTTGTTATATATTTGCTCCAATTTGTTGTTTCCCTTTTTCCTTTGTTTATGTGCTTTTCTGTTCTAAAGAAGTTTTAGGTTTGGGGCACCTGGGTAGCTCAGTCAGTCAGGCGTCCAATTCGATTTTGGCTCAGGTCATGATCTCAGGGTTGTGAGATCAAGCCCCACTTAGGGCTCTTTCTCCCCCCTCCCCCACTGTGTATGTATGCACGCACTCTCTCTCTAAAAGAAAGGGGGGGGAGACTTTTTTTTTTTAAAGATTTTATTTATTTAACAGAGAGATAGAGAGCATAAGCACGGGGAGCAGCAGAGGGAGGAGAAGCAGGCCCCCCCCCATTGAACAGGGAGTCCCCAGGACCCTGGGATCATGACCCAAGCCAAAGGTACATGCTTAACCAACTGAGCCACCCAGGCACCACCCCAAAAAGACATTTTAAGTTTGAATATAGTCAGAATTTTCTATCCTTTTTTTTTTAAATACTCATTTCACTGAAGAAGGCTTTCCCTACCTCAAGGTTATAAATAAGTTCTCCTGTGGTTTCTTCTAATAATTTCAAAGTTTTGTTTTGACATTTCACTCTAATTCATAGGGGAGCGTCTTTTGTGAATGGACTGAGGAAAGGGTCAACTTTTATCTGTTTTTTTCAAATAGCCAATCATCACACAAATATCTTTGAGTAATTCATCTTTTCCCATTTGTTTTGAAATGTGACCTTTTATTATTCCTATATATACTTCTATGCTCTTTATCCTGTCCCATTACAATATTCCTCTGCCTACACCAGGACCTTAATGAACTTTGGAGCAAAATTGCCAGGGTTCTAATCTCATCAGTGCCACCTGTATATGCTCTGCTCTGTTTTCCATACTTTTGCTGTTGTTTACCTTTGGGGAGAGCTCATTGGCTCAGTCTCTTCACTCTCTCACTGAAATTTTCATTTTTGCATATTTTCATTTACAAGAGCCTCCCTTTGTTCTCTGATTGTTTGTTTATTTGGTAAATACTATGCCTTCCCTAAGAACATTTATGATCATTGTTGGTGTTTCTTCTCCATGTATGGTCTGTTTTCCCCAAGTTGCTTTTTTCTGTCTATTTGTTTTGGTCTCTGTCTTTTTGAAGAGATGCTCTCCTCCCATGTCTGGTGGTACTTGGCTCTCTACTCATAAGAGTAGGAGTCACGGGGAAACTGACAGGAAGCCAGCCTTTGGGCATGGTTGGGGCTTGGTGACTGTGGTTTTGCTAAAGAGTGCCCCAACTGGGCTTCAGTGTTGGGAAACACTCATGTTAGTGTCTTGGAGAGTACAGGTTTCTCCTGCTATCTGAAGGGAGAACATTCCTATGAAACCCTTCCTTTGCCAAAATGGTGTAAAGTGAAGAAGAAATTCCCATTAATTTATATGGAAAAATTTTTGAGTGTTCCCAGACTCCCAAAATAACCTCTCTTAGGCTTTTCTGATAACTTAGGACATATCTTGCTAATGTATGTATAAAATAAATTGACATGAAGTACAGATGCTCAGAGACACAGCCAAAAGCGATGGTGCATGGTGCCTACACTCTGGGTGTAGCTCCCAGGGAAGGATGTGGGCGGGGCCCCTGCTCTAAGGGGGTGCTGGGTGCCTCTCTGACTGCAGCTCTCACCTGAGTTGCAGAGGCTTGTGGGGAAGACACCTTGGGGGTCGGGGGTGGGGGTGGGGAACTTCAACATTCAGTATGTCAACTTTAACTTCATTCTGTTGGCTGTGTGGAGTTAGGGAGTCTAAGAGTTTATATGCTTCTTAAAGAGATTTTCAACCAATCCTGTTGCTGGTCCCACTGGCACTTCCACTCGAGACACCTGGAGCTGCCAATTTCTTGAGTCTTAGGGTGTTCGTGGTATAAAGCAGATGACTCCCAGGCTTTCTCCCCTACTGGTTCAGATCTGACTTTCTTGCGTCTGCTAAATCATTTAGCTACCTGCTTTCCAACTTCAAAATTTTCTTGCTTTTGTCTCCTTTTATTCTCTTATTTCTTATGAGTTTATTCCTTTTTGAAAAAGCACCTTTCTGTCATTTTAATGGGATTTCAGGAAGGAGAGGTGTTAAATGTTAAATGTTCACACTACCATCTGTATTTTCCAGCTAGTTATTGCTAGTCCATGACTGTAGCAGTATTCATCAGGTCCTTAGCTGCAGCGAAGAAATTGGAAGGATATCAGGTTTCAGAAAATTGGAAGGAACCAAGGGAGGGTAGGCCGTGAAAACACTGTAGCCAGGACTGCACTCCCACCGCTTCTGAACATCACCACCCCCGAGAGACACAGCCACCAAAACTGATGCTGGGCTTTCCATGATGGCTCTGTCACTATGCTCTCGACATGGCCACCTCCACTGTGAATAATTTCTCTACTGTTTCTAGATCTCTGTGTCACTTCCTTAAGAGTCACAGTCCTAGGCAGGGACACACAGCTGGTTGAGCATAGGTCATGTGTCAACACCCTGACCTCCAAGGGAGAGGAAGAAGAATCTGGCTCCTTCAGTTCCTTAGAGGGAGACAGATTCTTCCAGACTCACACAGTAGGGGAGCCCTCTCAAAGAAGAAAGGGTATTTAGGGCTGGATAACCAAAAAGATGACCAATGTCCACTACACTAGTGCATAGGGAAGCTATTGATTTTTGTGTCGATCTGTATTTGGGTGAGGTCAGCAAAAAGTAGATACTGTCAGGGTCATGCAAGCATAGGGTGGGCACTGAAGAGTGAGTACCTCCTTAAATTCCGTACTTCCTTTACCTGAGTCTCAGGACTCTTGGCCTCTTTATTGAAGTTCTAATGGTTTGTCAGCTGATACTGTTGGATTTTCTAGCTAGACAATCGTAGGCAATCATAATAGTAAGCAATGACAACTTCTCCTTTTTCAAGTATTTATTCTTCCTATTTATTTATTGTTCTCACCTTGTTCTATTTTCTAGGATCTCTAGTAAAATGTTGACTAGTCATGGTGATAGTACACTATCCAGGACCTAACTGGGACACTCCAAGTGTTTCACCGTTGTGCGTGAAGCTTACTGTAGGTGTTTGACATAAATATCCTTTATTAAGTTAAGCATGTGCCCCTCTAGCCTTTGTTTGTTAAGAGTTTGTTGTTGTTGTTTTTAGGAATAGATACTGACCTTCATCAAATACTTTCTCCTCATCTTTTGAGAGGAGTTTTCTCCTTTAATCTCCTTTATTTTTTTTTTTTAAGATTTTATTTATTTGACAGAGATAGAGACAGCCAGTGAGAGAGGGAACACAAGCAGGGGGAGTGGAAGAGGAAGAAGCAGGCTCATAGCGGAGGAGCCTGATGTGGGGCTTGATCCCACAACGCCGGGATCACGCCCTGAGCCGAAGGCAGACGCTTAACCGCTGTGCCACCCAGGCGCCCCTAATCTCCTTTAATGTAGTAGATTGCATTGATAGATTTTCTAATGTTGAAACATTCTTCCTTTCATTCCTGGGTAATCCGTACTTGGTAATAATTCATTTAATTGCACTGTCCTAAATAAGATATTAGCAAAGCAAACTAGTAGGTGTGTGTTCATGAATAGTACCTATGTTCCAAACATGAGATTGGCTTGTAGAGGTTTTTTCCTCTTGTGGTTTTCTTATCAGCATTTGGTATTAGTGTTAGGCTAGCCTTGTAAAGAAAGCTGGATATTTCTTTTTTTACCCTCTAGGTCTAACTAAGTCCTATATTATCTTTTCAATTTCAAATTTTAAAAAAATTGAGCCTATTTCAATCACAATTCATTTATTAGTGTAGATATATAGCTATAGATATGTGTAAATACCTTTCCCCTACGGTATCAAAATAAAAACCTGTCTCTTAAATTAGTCCCTTTTCTTGTTCTTAATGTTACTTATATGTGCCTTCTTTTTATTTTTTAAAGAAACTGTTCATAGATGCAACTCACCAATTTTAACTTGCCAATATTTTCTTAATAAATCTTACATCTATGTTCATGAAGGATATGTTTAGTTTTCTTTTCTTTTTAAGATTTTATTTTTAAGTAATCTCTAAACCCAATGTGGGGCTTGAACTCAAACCTGAGATCAAGAGTCACACATTCCACTGACTGATCCAGCCAGGCGCCCCAGTTTTATTTTCTTTCTTTCTTTTTTTTTTTTTTAAAGATTTTTTATTTATTTATTCGACAGAGATAGAGACAGCCAGCGAGAGAGGGAACACAAGCAGGGGGAGTGGGAGAGGAAGAAGCAGGCTCATAGCGGAGGAGCCTGATGTGGGGCTCGATCCCACAACGCCGGGATCACGCCCTGAGCCGAAGGCAGACGCTTTAACCGCTGTGCCACCCAGGCGCCCCTATTTTCTTATAACATCTTTGGTTGTGGTTTCAGGGTGATGCTGGCCTCGTATAATAAGTTGGAGTATTCCTATTCTATTTCCTGGAAGAGTTTGTGTAGAATTGGTATTATTTCTTCCTAAAATGTTTGATAGAATTAACCAGTAAAGCCATCTAACTGTGGAGTTTTCTTTGTGGAACTACAAATTCAACGTCTTGAGTGACAAAGGGTTATCCCTTTCTTCTTAAGCAAACTTTTGTATTTTGTGTCTTTTAAGGAATTTGTCCATATTATATGTTATCAAATGTATTGGCTTAAAGTGTTTCGTAATCCCTTGTTATCCTTTCGTTATCTGTAAAATCTGTTTTTTTAAAAAGATTGACTTCCTTCCTTCCTTCCTTATTTATTTTAGAGGGGGAACGAGCAAGGGGAGGGACAGAGGGAAAGAAACTCAAGCCAACTCCATGCTGAACCCAGACACTGAGGTGGGGCTTGATCCCATGACTCCAAGATCGTGACCTGAGCCGAATCCAGAACGAGCCACGCAAGCACCCCTGTAAAATCTGTTTTGATGTCATCTTCATTTCGGATATTGGTTTGTTGGATTGATTGATTAGACAGAGAGAGCTGGGGGAAGGGACAGAGAGAGAGGGAGAGACAATCCCAAGCAGACTCATTGATTGCAGAGTCCCATGGGGTTTCTACCTCACAACCCTGAGATCATGGCCTGAGCCAAAATCAAGAGTCGGACACTCAACTGACTTAGCCACCCAGGTGCCCCCATTTCTGATATCGGTAATTTGTGTTTTCTCTTTTTTCTTAATCAGCTTGCCTAGAGGTCTGTCAATTTTATTAATGTCGTCAAAGAGCCAGCTTTTGGTTTCATTTCTTTGTCTCTTTTTTTTATGTTTTCTATCTCATCAGTTTCCAATTTGATTTTTAATATTTTCGTTCGTCTGCTTACTTCAAGTTTAAGTTTTTCTGTGTCTTCTAGTTTGCTAAGGTAGAAAGCTAGGTCATTGATTTGAGATCTTCTTTTCTGATATAGGCATTTAGTGCTATAAACTTATAGCTAAGCACTGTTTTAGCTGCTTCCTTTAAATTTTGATGTTATTTTTAAAAATACTTCAGATTACTTCCTAACTTGCTTTTTGATTTATTTTTTTGACCAGTGAATTATTTAGAAGCATATTATTTAGGGTCTAAATACCGGAGATGTTCCAGATATCTTTATTTTTGTGATTTCTAATTTAATTCCGTTGTGATCAGAGAACATGCTTCATAGAATTTGAAACCTTTAAAATTTATTAAGATTTGTTTTGTGCCCAAAATATGGTTCATCTTGGTAAGTGTTCTACATGCATTTGAAAAGAATGTGTATTCAGCTATTGTTGGTCAAGTTATTTAAGTCTCCTATATCTTTACTGATTTCCTTCTGTATCTTTACTATATTCTTACTGATTTTCTGTTTATTCTATCAGTTCTTGGGAGAAGAGTGTTCAAATCTCTAAGATTACAGATGTATCTATTTCTGCTTTCACTTTTATGAGTCTTTGCTTCGTGTATTTTGAAGCTCTGTTATTAGGTGCATACACATTTGGAATGTTATTTCTCCTTGATGAATTGACATTTTATCATTATTCAGTGACTCTTTGATCCCTGGTAATATTCTTTGCTCTGAAATCTATTATGTCAGATATTAATATAGTCACCCCAGCTTTCTTTTGATTAGTTTTACAAGATGTCTCTTTTCCTATACTTTTAATGTATTGGGGGTCTTTGTATTTAAAATAAATTTCTTTTTGACAGCATGTGGCTTTGTCCTACCTTCTTATACAATTTTTATACAATTACCTCTTAATTGGGGTAGTTAGGCCATTTATATTTAACGTGATTGTTTGGATTCAAAACTATCACTCTGCTACTTACTTTCTATTTGCCCAACCTGCTTTTCTTTCTTTCCCCTCTTTTTCTGTCTTCTTTTGGATGTGTTTTTAATGATTCTGTTATATCTCCTTTGTTGGCGTATTAGCTGTGCCTTTTCCTTACCGTAGGATATGAACGTGTGTTTTAGAGTTGACATTAAGCTGAGTCTTCCGGTTCACGTAATGAAGATCAAACCACCCAAACCAGTTACAGGTTAGTATCGTTCAAATATGCCGTCTTTCCTCCTGCCATTACTGTTTTTTCTTGCTTTGCCTTTCTCCACATTTCCCATCTTTTCTATTTATTAGCAGTATCTAAATTATAAATATAGTTCCTAAAGGAAAAAAAATTTTAAGTCATAAGCTCTGGGATCTAAAGACAAAAAATATAGATATTATAAGGATACAACTGACTAACAGAATTGGGACATCAGGAAAGACAGACATCTAGCTGGAGTTTATTCATTTCTATATTCCTTTGCTAGTTCATTCATTAGTATTTGCTGAGTGCCAAGAATGCACCAAGCATACAGATTAGTAAGACACATCTTCTTGTGCTCTAAAAGCTGCAGTTCTACCAAGGAAGAGGAAGAGGAAGCCAGCATTGTAGGATATGATAAGTGCAGCAATGGGGAACATCTAGGACCATGAAAACATAGAGGAAAGAGTGACTAACTCTGCCCACAGAGTAGGCAAAGGCTTTATCAAAGGACGGGACATTTGGGAAGGTTTTGAAGGATAAGCGGGAGTAGGTCATGAGGGGCGGAAAAGTCCATTATAGGCAGAGGATAGAGTATATACTTTCAATACCTGCACATGACATCGAAGATATAAGAATGTTCACTGCAGCAGTATTTATAGAGGCAAAAGACTAGTTAAATAAAATCTGGTACACCCGTCCAAAACAATACTTTGCAACCACTAAAAACAAAGCAGGAAATTCGAAAGGCCGAGAATATCCAATTCACTCTCATAAAAGAACATGGTGATATGATTTGCTCCATCAAGATTTATTATAAAGCTACAGTGATTAAGAGAAGATAGAAAAATAGATGAATGAAATATCACAGAGGCCAGAACAGACCCAGGCATTAGTGGCACTTGATACTTGATACCTGAAGCAGAACAGTGGAGAAAAGATGGTCATTCCAATCAATTGTGCTGCTTGTCCATATGGAAACAAAAGTGAGACTTGGCTCCTGCCTCACGCCATACACAAAAATAAATTCGCTCCTGCCTCACGCCATACACAAAAATAAATTCCAGATGAACCATAGAAGTAAATAGGAAGAGAAAACAATAAAGCTTTTAAAATTTTTTTAAATTTTTTATTTGAGAGAGAGAGAGTGAGCGAGCAAGCATGAGTGGAGGGAGGGGCGGAGGGAGAGGGAGAAGCAGATTCCCCACCGATCAGGGAGCCCGATGTGGGGCTTGATCCCAGGACCCCGAGATCATGACCTGAGCCAAAGGCAGACGCTTCACCGACTGAGCCCTTAGCTGCCCCAACAATAAAGCTTTTAAAAATTAATATAAGACAGTAATCTGTATGACTTCTGGGTAGGGAAAGACTTTTTAAACAAAACACACAAAATAAACACAAAAAGCACTTAAAATGAAAGAAAAATTTGATAAATGTGGCTCCTGAAGTTAAGGACTTCTAGTCACCCTAAGACCTCATTAAAAGCATGAAAGAGCAAGCCACATAGTGGGAGAAGATATTTGCAAAACACATAAGACTTGTGAATGGTCCATATCAAGAGTATATAAAGAATTCCTACAACTTATTAAAGGAAAGAGATAATCTAGTATAAAACAGGCAAGAGATTATTCAAATGGCCAATAAACATATGAACATATGTACTCAACAACGTTACTTATCAGGGAAATGCAAATTAAAACCACAATGGGGTACCACTCCATACCCACCGGGATGGCAACAATGGAAAGAGGCTGACGGTACCAGGTTGGTAAGGACGCAGAATAACCATACATTCTCACACACTGTACAAGTGAAAATCGGTGCAATCACTTTGGAAAACAGTGTGGTATGATCGAGTGATGTCGATGATAATTTACACCCTGGGACCCAGCGCTTACACTCTTAGGCAATGTGACCGACCATTCCAGCTTGCCTGGGACTGAGGGGTTTCCTGGGATGTGGGGCTTTCAGTGCTAACACTAGGGAACTCCTCAGCAAACTGGGGCAAAGTGGTCCCCCTTCTTCTAGGTATACACCTGATAGGTTTACAAGTAAATGTGCTCCAGGCATTTACGGACGTGTACAAGAATGGTAACAGTGACATGATTTTCAACAGCCCCCAACACAGAACAACTGGAATGTCCATCAACGATAGAACAGATAAAGAAACTCTCATATATTCACTCGATGGAATACTGTCGATAAAAAGGAACAAACTACAGCTCTCCACAACAAAATGGCCAGATCTCACCAACAGTATTAAGCCAGAGAGCAGACACAGAGTTAACACTGTATATAATTCCATTTGTGTGTAGAGTTCAAAATCAGGCCAAACAAAGCTACCGGGTTTAGACGCACATTTAGACAGAAGTAAAATAAATGCGACTCGGTACTTACGTAGAAGCCAAGAGAGTGGCTGCCGCTCTTCCCAGGAGGTTGTGACTGGAGATGGGCCTTTGCAGAGCTTCTAGGGAGCGGACGATGTCCTGTCTCCGGACCTGAGTAGAGACAGACGTTTGCCTTGTAACAATTTATTAAGATATATATTTTTTTATACTTTGTTGAATGTGTGATATTTCACAATAAGAAGTTTCAGTGAATGAAAACAAGCAACGATGAGGAAGGTCTATAGTCCTATGAAGAGATCTCCAAGCTACTGTGACTGAAAAATGCAAGAGTGCTAGTGTCTGAGAGCAATTCTCAAACGTTAGCTGGCTCAGACTCACCTGGAGAACTTGGTAGAACCCAAACTGCTGCCCTCCCCCGCCAGCAGTTTCTAGTAAGAATCTGCATTTCTAGTAAGATCTGGTTGAGCCTGCCAGATCCCTGCTGATCTGGGACCACACTTCACTAAATGTATCACATATTATCATTTGTTTATACCAAAGGGTCTCTTTGTGGCAACGAATGCAAGAAACCAGGGACAATGGTTGCCTCTGGGGAAGGGGACCTGGGGCACTGTGGGGCCTCCTAGGCACCCTCCGAAGACAGCAGAGTTCCAAAAGCTGGGGTGGGCACCCAAAAAATCAATCACCCAGTTTTACTGTGGATTTAGGAACAGCTGAAAAAGGAGGAAATGAAAGGGTTCAGGGAAAGCGGAGTGGTAAGAAGTGATTGGCAGAAAGGAGATTTTTGAAAGAAGGTAGTTGGATAGATGTAAACACAGGTAGGGGACAGGACTGTCTGCTTATGTGGGCCTGCAGCAGCGGCTCAGTAGTGACCATAACTGGCAGGTTTGGGGCCTTGCTGAGCTAGGGAGACAGCGGTGGTCTGAGGCCTCTAGTGACCTCGTGAGCATTTCCTTGGCCTCCTGTCTGGATCCAGTAATCCAAAAACAGGAAGTGATGGTGGCATGGGGCTGTAGGAGCAGGAGGAGGGAGGGCAGCTGCCCTTCGCCTGTTCTCCCTGAGCAGCCAGGGTAGGAAAGATGCAGGGAGAAGGCCGAACCCTGGGCTCCCAGATGGATTTCTGAGGATGAGGAATTCCATAGGAAACTGGGAAGCTCGGAGGAAGGAGGGAAAATCAGGAAGGGGGAAGTACCATGGTTTGACCAATTCTGGAATCTTTTCAACCTAGGTACCACATTTAAAAGCCCCCTGGAAGTCTTTGCAAAAGTAGAGGACTACTACGGGCTAGGCTCGGGGCAGAACCACTTCATCAAGGACAGTCAGTGGGAGCAGCAGGTGGCCATCTTCCACGCCTTGTACAAGAAGTACCTGGACGGGGAGTGGGAGGAGGAGCCACTCAGGTGAGCGGGACGGAGGTCGCAGGAGCACCCTGCTCCCCGGGAGCCATGGGGGCACACGCAGGACTCAACCCAAGCCCTTGAATTCATCCGAGGTCTAAGAGCTCCTCCTGGTTTGGGGCATTTTTCTGAAAATTTCAGATCTTTTGAAAAGATGTGTGGAGATTGTTCAAATACAGTTAGAACAGAGGCTGATCGCATGGATTTCAAAGAGGGGATAGACATGTATGCAGATAAGTAGAGTTCATTTTACAATTTTATGCACAGTATCTCTTAAAAATTTTTTTCCTGATTATGTCGACAACACAGAAGATCCTGAAGACAGAAATAAAAGTCACACTGTTCAGGTTTCCTCCATTTCCATCCAGTCTTTCTAACTGTCATATGTTAATGTATAATTACTGAAATACCTTCCTTTGTAACCACGGGCAGCAGGGAGGGCTCATGAACCCCCTGCTGTGATGGTAAAAACTGAGCCCAAGTCTTTGAACTTGGTGGAACTGGTTTTAGGAGCTAACTGTCCTCACAGCTGTGCTGGACCTCAGGAATGTTCTTGCTTCACGCGGGAAGCCTCTCATCTTGCTGTCAAGAGCATCTCGAATTTTCTCACTTCAGGACAGACTCCCAGGCTTGTGCCCTCATAGCAACTACTGGAGACCTGAACCGGGACCCAGTGAGGTTTGGGGGCACGCTGCCTAACAGGGTAGTCAGGAGCCTTGCAGGCTCGTTGTTAAACGGCCGACAATGTCTGTAGTGGGAGTCTTTATACCACAAGAAGTCTTGTAAAAGCAAACTCTATAAAGCAGGAAATTAGTTTGCTTTTTTTTTTTTCTAAGAAGAGCAAATTTATCAGCACCCCCTGGTTGGATTGCCCCCAGCATAAGAGAGCCAAGTCTGGTCACTAAGGGATCTTCCCCCTGAGGACAGAGAAAGTTCTGCTCGGAGCTGGGTGCTGTTCCCAGCCTGGGAGTGACTCCCACAGCTCAGCCTGCCCTGCCCTCCCCAACTTCCAAGGTCTGCAGCCACCGGGACCAGCACATAGAACGTGATTGACTTCCCAGCCCAGTACCCCTGGGGAAGGTCCATCCTAACCACCCATGCCTGGTTTTAGTACCAGCGCTCTGCCAGCATCTCTCCTGGCCAAGGGGTCTGCCAGGGCTCTGACTGGTGTCTCTTTATTCCCCAGCACGGCCACCTTCCATTTCCTCCTTCCTAGCAGCATAATTGCGATGCCAGCGGAAGTCAAGAGCCCCTCAGGTAAACGAACACGAAGCAGGGAGCCACTAGAGGGAATGCCCAGCAAACCCGGCCTGGTGGGAGGCAGTGAGGCGGAAGGTGGGTTGCCAGCTGCACAGCTGGAGCTTAACGGTTTCTGGTTGGACGGTGGCACCCAGATCCCCTGATGACGGAGGCGGGCACTGTCTTCAGGGAGTGACCTGCCACAGACGAGGGTGTGAGCACACAGCCCACCGGGCTGCTTGTGGACATGAATTCATTTTGTAGAAAAGGTTATTTAAAACACCGACAGCCAAGAGGACATGAATGATCTAGAAGATGTGAAAGCAGCTGAGGGGCAGTGTGACCGTCCTCCCCACTGGGGAAGGCGACCTGGCCCTAGGAACAGCCCTCCCGGGGGTGCCCCCCTCCTCCCAGGAGACGCATCCTTCTGTTGAATGCTGTCCGTTAGAACAGACCACTGTTGATTGCAAACCTACTTCCTCTTGGGCAAACAGCTTCCATACAAACCAGAGGGTACCCACATTCCTGATGTGATGCCCCTCTCTCTTCTTTCCCAGGGGTAGCCTGTGTCCTTGGCATACACTGGACTGGAAGTCACAACTTCTTCCTCTATTCGCTTCACCGAACTCTGAAGGATAAAGTCGGTACTTTGAGATGGGAGTTGCCTAAGCTCGGGGCTCTCAGAACATGGCCTTCTCCAGCTTAGTTGACGGCATGTGACTGACACGTCACTTTAGGGGAGCAGAGTGTGCAGGCAGAAGCAGGTGGCTCAGTGGCTGGGGGTGTCAGTGACCGCAAGACGCTGTCTCTGAAGGGTCACGTTTCTTAAAGAGAACAGGTCAATAGGGACAAAGCCCAGTCAGGCCCACAGGGCTCCTTTGGCAGCTCAGGTAAACAGAGGCCTGGTGCCAGAGGCCGGATCAGCCCCAGCCCAACGGTCTACAAGCCGTGTGCTGTCAGGCCAGTCACCGAGCGCCCCAGTCCCATTTTCTCATCTGAAACACAGAGCTAATTCACGACACCATCCCTGCCCACTGCTCGTGCTTGTCGTACATAGCAAAATCCAGAGGGTCTCTGGACATGACCGCTCTTTGAAATTGAAGGTGCTCTGGAAATCTGGTGGTTGGTTTATACAGACTCATGGAAGCAGTTACGTAAGCAAGTTCACGTTGTGGTAATTCTTCCAGCTGTATGCTTACGTTGTAATTCAGAATTATACTTTACAAGTATAGTCGTAAAATGTAAAAATGGACAAAGGAAGACTCTCTCCTTCCAGCCCTCTCCCAGGCAGCGTGGCTTCCAATCTCAACCTCTGTACTGACTGGCTGGGACCTTGGGCAGGTCGCTCACATCTCTGCCTCAGTTTCCTCATCTGTGAAATAGGGATACTAACAGGACTTGCCTCATGGGACCCTTGTGAGAATTAATGGAAGGAGGCATGTCAAGTGCTTTGCACAGTGCTCAGCACCTCGTAAGCACTCATCCGGTGTTAGCTGCTGTGAAATAGTGCTATGACCCCTTCTTTTATCCTGCGGGAGGAGACAGTGTTGCTGAGAGGCGAGAGAGTGAGCCCAGACAGCGGTTCCTGCCCTTGTTCTAGACAGGCGCGCTAGTCTGGGTCTCGGGCTGTGCAGGTGGAGGTGACGGGTGGGTGGGGGGCTAGGAAGCAGCCTAGCTCCTGGTGTCCTCCCCACTAGACCCGGAGGCCGTGTGGCCCTGCGCCGCTCCCATTGCGGTCTCCCAGCTCAGCTGCACCTGTGCCTACCTCGTGCTGGCCTGCGAGGATGGCGTGCTCACACTGTGGGACCTGGCCGAAGGTGAGCCCCCACCTCTGCCTAACACCTGGGGGGGGGGGGGGCGTCTGGGGACCGAGACTCCGGGAGCTCTGGAATTCCTGTAGGCTCTGGGCCTTCTGTTTCATTACTCTGTGTTCTTAAGCCAAGTTGGGGAGCTGGTCCTGCTGTCCCCTCAGTCATTCATTCACAGGACATTTATCGAACTTCATATGTGCTGACAATTCCCATTCCCTGTGTATTTATGGAGCTGTTGCTCCATACCCGACACCGGACCAGGGCCAGGAAATCTGTCCATTACCTCGTTATCACACTCCGGTGAGGAAGTGTCTTCCAGCCCAGGATGTGGGATCATGGCAGCTTCAGCCCGCCTCCTCCTACCTCCCAAGCTCTCAAAATAAGCTAGTCTTCCTTCCTGCTATTGTACCCCACCCTGGTCAGCAGGAACCTCACTGGTGTGGAAGCTAAGAGACCTCTAAGGTGGCCAGGGCAAGACCAGCAGCTATTCTGGGTGGGTGGCACCTTGCTAGAGTCCTGGGGTCCCAGGGTCCTTCGCCTGGCTCTGCAGGTGCAGAAAATCAGTGGTGTCTAGTTGCTCTAAATTGATCAGGATCGAAGGAAATGTATCCCTTTATTTATTCATTTATTTGAGAGAGGGGGGGGAGGGGCAGAGGGAGATGGAGAGCGAGAGCCTCAAACAGACTCCTCACCGAGCACGGAGGCCAACACACAGCTCTATCCCACCACCCAAGAGATCATGACTTGAGCCCAAACCAAGAGTCGAACGCCTAACCAACTGAGCCACCCAGGCACCCCAGGAGTGTCTCCCTCTTACTAAACGTTTTTAGAAGTGATGACTGAATCACTGGTTTGTCATTTTATAATTGGATACGTGTTTCATGTGAGAGTAGAGGTGGGCCGTCTTCCTGGCAGCCCTCCCGGCCAGCGCATCGGGGAGAGCCAGGGACAGTGCCTTCCTCACTTGGCCTACTTCCATCTGCAGAATTCCATGGTGGTTTCCCATAGCGGGCACTCCGCCCACATGGTGGGAAGATAAACATGGCTACAGGCCCTCTTGAACTTGAGTTACTGCACCCACAGCGTTCTTATAATGGCTAAAGATACATCAACGGCAGAAGAATGATCCTAATTTCACATTCGCTTGCCCAATAGCTTGCTTTCATTTCTTGGGATATTGATACATTCTGGATATTGCTTGGCCACACACACACACACACACACACACACACACACCCCTCGCCCCCCTGATGCACCTTGACCTGCCATGGTCAGCTGTGGTTCAGGACCTGGCTGGGTGTAGCTTCCTTCCTTCCATGCCCCCTCCACAGGCCTGGTCCTCCCCGTCCCCCACGCCTCTCCATACTCAGAAGGGGGGCTCTTCTCTCCCACTGGACATTGGGGTTTCTGGTTCCACCCTCAGAGGGCTCTCATTGCTGGGTCTTGCCTTCACGTCCCACATACACCTGCTGGTCACAGCCCCTGCGCCCAGGGCTGCTGCATCCTCCACCTTTTCTGACCTGCTTGTGCGATTATTTCTCCAGGTTTCCCCTTTGGGGTCGTCACTCTTCCCAAGGGATGTTCCTGCCAGAGCATTCACTTCCTGAAGTACTTCTTAGTCCACGAAGGACAGAACATGTATCCTGAGAGTCCCTTGAAATCCCACATGAAATGCGTAGTGCTGTGCACAGATTCTTCTCTCCACCTGGTGACGGCCGAAGGGACGCAAGGACCCGCCATCAGTGTGCTTGCGGAGAGGTGGGTGGCTTGAGTTAGGGCAGGGTAAACGATCTACCAGACGGGACTCGTATTCACTGACAGGAAACTGACCGCCTCCCCGCGGGAGTCCGCCAGCTCTGGAGCCGCCGCCCGCCCTGAGCTTCTCAAGGTCCCCACTGTCTTATATGTGCGTAGCCGTGTAAAACTTGTCTTGCAAAAGTGTATGACGGCACAAATGACACCTCTCATGTCCCACATGACCAAGAAGAGCATCATTTCTTCATTCCTGCCAAAATAGCCTTTTATCCATTTCCTCAAGGGTCTCTTTCTTTTTTAAATTGTGAAATACTTTATGCGTACAAATGACCTATATAATATGTATGTGTATTTAGGGTCTATCTATATACCATCTATGTATACACATAGATCTACACACCTTATGTATATGCTATATATGGTGTGTGTGTGTGTGTGTGTGTGTGTGTGTGTGTGTATCGAGAGAGAGAGAGAGAGAGAGAGACAGAGAAAGAGGGAAACTCCCCTGTACCCATCATCAAGCTTAAGAAATAGATCATCTCCAGGGCACCTGGGTGGCTCAGTTGGTTAAGTGTCTGCCTTTGGCTTAGGTCATGATCCGGGGGTCCTGGGATCGAGCCCCATGTCAGGCTCCCTGCTCAACGGGGTGTCTGCTTCTCTCTCTACCTCTGCTTGTGCTTTCTCTCTCTCTAATAAATAAATGAAATCTCTTAAAAAAATAAATCATCTCCAGTTCAGCTAAGGCTCTCTGTGGGCTTGTCCCTGGTCACACTCTTCTCTCTCCTCCCCAAAGGTGACCGCCTTAGTAATTATCTATTGCTGTATATAACAAACCACTCCACGACTTAATGGCTAAAGAAAACAGTCATGTTTAGCCCAGGACCCCCTGATCCTGTAGGTCAGCAATTTGCACTAGGCTCAGCTGGGCAGCTCCTCCACTGGTCTTGCTTAGGCTCTCATGTGTGCCTCAGGCAGCTGGCAGCTCGGCCAGGGGCTGGATGGTCTTAGGTGGCCTCACTCACATAGGTGGCTGTTGGCCAGGACACTTGTTTCTCCTCCTGTGGCCACTCCTGCAGGCTGTCTCAGACTCCATCACCTGGCAGCCTAAGGAGTCCCCCAGGGCCGCTGCAATGCACAAACGCTTTCCAGGCCTCTGCTCATGCCATGCTGGACAGAGCACGTCACATGGCCACACCCGCAGGCAAGCAGTGGGAAAATTGACTCCACCTTTTTTCTTTAAAGACATTTTTTTAAAAAAGATTTATTTATATTGAGAGAGAGAGAGAGAGTTCATGCACAAGCAGGGGATGGGGTGGAGGGACTCTTTCAAGTAGACTCCCTGCTGAGCAAGGAGCCCGAAGCAGGGCTCGATCCCACAACCCGTGAGTCCATGACCTGAGCCGAAATCAAGAGTCGGACGCTCAACTGACTGGGCCACCCAGGTGCCCCTTGACTCCACCTTCTGATGGGAGCTGCTGCCAAGTATTATGGCCAGTTTCTTTTTCAATCTATAATATCATTTTCCAAAATTCATTCCTTCGCTTTCCTATAAGAATTAACCACCTGTATCTCCAAGTAACCTATCATTTAGCTGTGCATATTTGGGGGAATTTATAAACGGAATCGTGTCCTATGTATTCTCTAGCTTGTTTCTCAGCACTGTTTCTTCTATAACTTGCCTTGTGACCTTGTTCATGGGAGTCGCACATGTTGGGGAACGAGGCTTGGGTATTTTCCCACCTGCACTGCAGCCCGTTGTATAACAGAGCACAATGAGTCATGCTCCTACCAGTGGACAATCAGATTGTCCCTGATGTTTGCTACTCCGAACAGTCTCTGACACATCTCCTGAGGCTTACATACAAGACTGTGTCTGGGACGTATGTCCAGCAGAGGATACACAGCCTGAACTCTTCCAGGATGAATGTCTGTGTGTCTGATTTCCTGCAGGCCTATAAAGCCCCTGGATGGGGCCATCTGTGCAGTGGCCCCAGTCCACGCCTTACCCGGCATGGTAGGTTCCTCAAGCCCCTCTCTTCTCTTCAGTAAATGTGTTCATGTGTCTTTCAAAAACTACGTGTTGAAGGCCTGTCAAGTGCTAGGTACTAGACTAGCTCTGGGTTACGCAGGGATGAAGGGGCAAGTCGCTGCCCTGCTGGGGTGCGCAGTTCAGCTAGGAAGACAGACGAGTCAGGGAGCAGCTGCCCTGGGAGCCCAGAGAGGCCCTGACGCATCACGCCTGGATGCCTGAGCGAGGAGAGGGTCGCTGGCAGCCTGCGGAAGTCGGTGGGGGTGGGCGGCTGCTTTTGGGAGGCGGTGACAGGAGGGGGTGGAGAGGACAAGGACAGATGCCAGCGGTTTGAGTGTGGGGGAGGGGAAATGGTGTGGCAGCTGGAAGAGGATGACACTGGGGTACTTTTAGCATGCTCGTCTACAGGGAGGAAGGAGCCCAGGTCTGTCTTGGATCTCAGGCCGGGGGGGGGGGGTCCGTTGGATTGAGCGGGGGTCCCCGAGGACGGGAGGAAGGAGTTTGTACGCAGAGGCAGCCCTGAGGCCATGTGGAGGGCCAGCTCCGCAGTGGGGGGTTGCTGGCAAACTTGAAGAGAAGCCAGGGCGCAAGGGGGAAGCACCAGCCAGCATCAGACCCCTGCGGGAGGGCCTGTTGCTGCTGCGGCCGCCAGAGAAGTAAACACACACACTTCTTTGCTCCCCGAGCAGCTCTGGGTGTCAGAGCAAATCAGTTCTCTCTATTGCCAGTTGTTACGTCAAGCTGCTTCTCTTACTCCAAACGGAGGTGACAGAGAAGTCCCTGCCACCATCTCTTTGCTTCCCAGCTGCTGATCTTTTACAAGAATGGCTCCATACAGCTCATGGATGTGGCCAAGCCTCAGATCATCTGCGCCTTTGCTCTACCCAGAACCTACCATCTGGCGGTCGCCTGGAAGCCCTTGTTTGTCATGTCCGTTCAACACCCGTGTTTCCTTCTCCGAGGTACCAGAGGGGGACCCTGTGGGCTGCTGAGATTTCTGTGACACTCTCCATCCCTTCCCAAAGCATAGGGTGATGCCAGCCCGATCTCTTCCCCACTCTTCAGCCCCACGTCACAGACCAAAAGGACACAGCTGTTCAGCCCACACTAGGCACTTAGCTAAAACTCGAGGCCAGGTCTTCTCTGGAATCCTGCTGCTCCCGGTCAAGTGACCCCTCACAGCTCAGTCCCAGTGACCCAGCCTCTACAGAGAGCAGCCCCCTGTGCCCGCCCAGCCCACAGCACGCGGTGTTCTCGTTTCCTCTCAGGAGACCATCCAGACGAAATTGAATCCGACGACTCCAAGGACATCCAGAATTCTGTTTTCTATTTTAATCTTGAGGCCTACCCACTGCTGCAAAACATGTCCAGAAATCACACCATTCCTGATACTGACATCACAGGGAACACGGCCTTTGCCCAGGTGCTGCCCTTGGAGAAAAGATGCGAGAGTTTCCTCCAGAAGAGGTAGAGTCCTGGGTCTGCTTCCCATCCCTGCACCTGGGGTTGTCTCTGGATGGAGGACTAGTGGCGTCTGTTTGATGGTAAGATCCGTGCAGCATTTAGAGTCCCCCTTCAGCGGGGGACCCACCCTATCCGAGCCCGGGAGCCACGCTGCCATCCCCGTTCAGCTTGGTGGAAGAGGAACAGTGGATTCAGGCTGCTAAGGAAGGGCTGCTAGTTGTGGTTTTCTCCTCGTCAAGACTGTCTTTGCTTTCTGCTTTCTCAATTCTTTGATTTCTTAAAATCATGTTTGGATTATCAGACGCAGTCATCCAAGGCAGAGAGAGGCTGTGGGCCAGGTTCAGCCCATGCCTGTTTCTATGAATAAAGTGTCACTGGAAAAGTCAGGCCTGTTGGTTAGGTCTTACCGATGGCTGCTCGTGGCTACAGCAGCGGACCTGAACCCTGCCAACAGACTCCATGTGACCCGTAAAGCCCACCTCGTTGACCGTCTGGCCGTTTATAGAAACTGCTTGCCAGCCCCTGGTTCAAGGCCCCCTGCTTTATCTGTCATCTGGACAAAAGGTTAGGTCCTGTGTCTGTGCCATTTCCGCTGGCTCGGCCCCGCCCGGACTCTGTCCGCAGTGCTTTCAGCCATGGAAGCATCGTGAGCTGTGCTCTGTATGCTCTGGAGAAGCAGGGGCCTCGTCTAACCTATCCACCACCAATTCCTGGTGGCTTGCAAATTCTTATTGACGATTTGTGTCATGATTGGACCATACCCTTTAGGTGGGACGGGGTCACCCAGGGAGCCTTGGATTCTCACCATGAAAGAGCAGGGGACTCCGGTGGCCCCTTCCCTTCCAGGGCCTTCTGTAGTGCCCGCTCTGGGACTCTGTGATCTCTCCAGGCTGCATAATATCCCTTTACGACCACCTTCCCCTTTTGCTATTTACTCTTGCCTCCAGAGGAGTGAAGTGGAGCGGCCAGGATACTCAGGTCTGAAATCCGACACCACCGCTCACTAGTCCTGAGACCTTGTTGAGGCCCTTAACCTCCAAGAGCCTCAGTATCCCCATTAATTCAAAAAAGATTTGTTGAACACCCACAGCGCACCAGGCTGTGCTGTGGACTCATCGATGATGCCTGGCCCTTAGGTTCTGTAGGTATTCGAGAGATGGTACATGTCAAGTGCTGGACACAGGGTGGTCCCTCAGTAAATGGTAGGGCCAAGAATGATGCTGGGTTAATCCCAGTTTGTGCCCTGGAAACTCTAAACACCACCGCTAGGTGGCGCCACGGCCCCCCATGGCATTGACCGCGCACTTCATTCCTTACCTGGGCGTGATGGGCTGCCTGGTGTGTGGCTGTCAGCATCTCCGGGAGGGAAGCAGGCCCATTCTTTAGGAGAGGGGGATGGTCTGTGGGTCTTGGGGGAGGACAGCGAATAAGGGGTCAGTGGACATTTCCCCTGATTGAAGATTTACCAAGATTTACTAAGAGTGATCGGTTGTTCCTCCCACAGACGGTTCTTATTTTAACCCTTGATGGCTTGACTTGTTCTGAGGACGCGCAGCTGAAGAATTTAGGGGTGAAGCAGCATGATGCCTATAGCATACTTTCAAGCAGACCAGGAAAACATTTAGAGAGAGAAAGAGAAAATGTGAAAAACCAGTGAAACCCAGGAAAATATTCGTAGAAAGACAGACACACAAAATGTTCACAGGTGGCGAATATAGGCGCAGATCCATTGTACTACTTGCAACTTTTCTGTAGGTTTGAAATTTTTCTAAATAAAAGATGGGGAGACGTTGTAAAATATTATTTACAGTATAATCCTGATTTTGAGTAAAAGAAGACTAGAAATGTGTATACCCATATTAATGGTAGTTCTATTTGGGTGATGATATATGTGTGATTTTTTTTCTTTGTATTTTCCCTATTGGCAGCTTTTCTACAAAAAAAATACGTTATTTTGGAAAATTTAAAATAATGGTTAAAAAAAAAAAGTCAAGAGTATGAGCTTAGGTCATGACTGTAGTGAGACTGTTCTCCTCAGGAGAGGTCCTGGTGTGGAGTTTCTGGAGCCCGCCCTCCCTCCCTTCCGCTTCCTTCCTTTCTTCCTCTTCCTTCCCTCTTTCTTTCTCTCTTTTCCTCCCTCCCTTCCTCTTTTTCCCTCCCTTTCTTTCTTTTCTTTCTTTCTTTCTTTCTTTCTTTCTTTCTCTTAGTTTCATAGGTAGAAATTAGTGATTCATCAGTTGCATATAATACCCAGTGCTCATTATATGAAGTGCCCTCCTTAATGCCCATCACCCAATTATCCCTTCCTCCCACCCCCTTCCCCTCCAGCAACCCTCAGTTTGTTTCCTAGAGTTTGTCTCTTATGGTTTGCCTCCCTCTCAATTTTCATCTTATTTTATTTTTCCTTCCCTTCCCCTATGGCCATCTGTTTTGTTTCTTAAATTCCACATACGAGTGAAATCCTATGGTATTTGTCTTTCTCTGACTTATTTCTCTTAGCATAATACCCTCTAGTTCCATCCACGTCATTGCAAATGGCAAGATTTTATTCTTTTTGACGGCTGAGTAGTATCTGGAGCTCTTTCTTGATGAGACCCAGAGAACTCCTTGTTTAAGGAGCTTGTTTCCATTTCCATTTCTGCCTTTCAGTCTGACCCCCTCTTTTACTGGCCTAGAAAGGGTGCTCCTTCCCACTTGACCTAGAAGCTGGCTGGCTGTCCCACCTGGGGGAATGGACCCTGGCCCCACATCTCCAGCACTGGGAGGCTTACCTCCTGCCTGGCAGCAGAGGGCCTGGCCGACTCAGGCTGCCTCAGTCCCTCATCGACAAGTCCCACCCTCAACCAAGGTATAAGTGGAGATTAGTGCTCAGACACCCACGGAAGGAACCCTACTTAGCCCCTGAAATTTGCTTCAAGTGGAACTACTACTCTAACAGTACTTCCCCGTTGTAAAAAAGTTATTCATTATTTCCGATAGAAGTTATTATATATGCACTTGTAGAAATTTGGAAAACAGGACAATGTAAAAAAAATCTTAAATAACCCACGATCCATCACAAAAACCCTAGCTTCTGTTAATACTTCAGTGCGTTTCCTTCAGGCTTTTCCTTTGGTGTTGTTACTAAGTTGATATCCTGTTTCATGTTCAGTTTTTAAATCTGGCTTTATGTCATTCCAGAATATAAATTAAATATTTTTCAAGAAATAAGAATTTCTTATACCCAGAATATAAGTTACTTATTTTCAGAGAAAAACTTCCTTGCAAATATGTTTTTAATGCCTATGTAATTTCCATGGAAAGGATGTGTCTACAATGTATTTCTCCACTCCACTGTGGTTGGGCCTGCTCTCATAAGGACGAGGCCCTTCTGCCCTGACCTCCTCCAATCTGTGTTCCTGCGGGAATGGGACTCTTCTATATTCCCCTTTTCCAAATATCTTTCCTCCCTGTCAACACAGCTTAGCTCTTAGGTCCCACACCCCAACCTTTCCCTAGGAAGTCCCCACAGCTACTGGGAGGGGTGGAGAGGACTGCCTTCCAGGGAACCCTTTGCAGAGCAGAAGGCTGGAGGGGCTGACCAGGTGGGACATCGGGGATGAGGGGCAGGGCTTGGGAGCTGGGGAACAGAAAAGCTCAGGAAGTGCTTACTAGGTCCCGGAACCCAGCAGGAGCTGGGTGGGGTCACACTGTGTGGTTGTGGGCAGCCCAGATTGAAGGAACATTTACTTGGGCCTGATCACAGTGTTCAAATTATATCCCTTGTGGCAACCCGTTTTCCAAATTGGGTCCCAGCAATAAATTGGGAAATATTGATTTAAAGAAAGCTTTTCCTGATCTACTTGCTCTGAGGTCTGATACCTGGGGTTTTCCCAAAGAGTAGTCCCTGCTCCAACATTTTAGTTTGAAAAATTCCTCCCTTCCTTCCTCCCTCCCTCCCTTTTCTTCCTTCCTTCCTTTCTCCCTTCTTCCTTTTCTTTCGAGAGAAAGTGCACATGGAGGGAGGGGGAGGAGACAGAGAGGGAATGAGAATCTTCAGCAGGCTCCACGCGGCTCGATCTCATGACCCGGAGACCATGACCTGAGCCAAAATCAAGAGTTGGACTCAAGCGACTGAGCCACCCAGACGCCCCTTATTCTGAAAATTTTCAAACATACAGCAGCTTTGAGAAAAAAAAAAAAGTCACTAAACATTCACATACTCGCAACTTAGACTCTGTCATTTAATATCTTTCTATGGCTGTTTCTCACACATACCCATGTGTGTCCCCCAAATTTTCATCTCTTCTTTTCCTCCCTTTTTATTCCTCATGTCTCAAACAGCTTCCACTGGCCCTAAAAACTAGGTGAAATTTCAAGGGAATGGGTTTATGAGGCAATCGATTCAAAGTTTCAGACATGGAATAATCTGTCCAAATTGTTTTCACAAAACCTGCACTTGGGACTTTTGTAAACAGCCAGTGTGAAAACGAGCCCGCCTTTGGGGCTTTAAAAGGAGGCCAGTCAGCACCAAATATGTGACCCCACGCCCCCACCGTGCCACCCCTTCCCCCAAGGCCTGGCTTCTGCTCTCCTCCAGCCCGAGGCTCCAGGCCCCATTTCCTGGCTCCCTGCCCTGCTGTAGAGTCTGCCGTCTCTGGCTGGGCCAAACTTGATCACAAGACAGAAATTTCTGGACACCAGAAGCAGACAGAAACAGAGTGCCCCTTCCCCTTGATGTCTCTCTCCTGTCTCTCTCTCTCTATTCCCTGTGGAATACAAAGCCCAGCGAGATTCGGGTTCTCCAAAGCCAGCTCTCTGCCAGAAGGTGGGCTTCTGGGGTGACCCAGCAGTCTAGGTCCACAGCCAAGGGAGCCCGGCACTGGGCAGGCAGGAACCGATAGCTCATTACTATTTGCATCAGGACATGAAGGAGACTGAGCAGCTTTTTGTTACATATATTGTACGTTTCTGTCTCTCCTCCCGTGACTGGCCTTGGACCTTCTTCCCGAGCATGAGTTCATTTTCTTTGGATTTTAGGAGTTCTGTGTCCGTGTGTCAGGAGTCTTTTTTTCCTGGTGTGTCTTTGGACAGGAGCAGATGTGTTACTCATCCAGGCAAATGGAAGTTTCGAGGGTCAGGTAGCTGCAGTTTTCCATCTTCTCCCTTAGGCTTCGCTGAGGGGAGGGTGTAAAGAGCCTCAAATTCAGGGTGCAAGCCGTGCAGTAGGACTGGGGCACAGACTGGGGGGCCTCTGGCTGTGTGACGGGACAGGCCTCGGTGTCTTCGTGCATAAAATGAGTGACAGCCGTATCTCCGCATAGGACCTTATGGCACATGCGGTAAAGGCCAGTCATCACTTATCATTAGATCATAGAGAAGGGCCTTCTCCACACCAACAGTGTATTTTGAAAATCATCCACGTCGTCTTGACCACATGAACGGCTTTATTTTCGAGCTTCCTTTTAAAACTTGCCCTGGTTCCATTTATTCACAAGCCTCTTGGAGAGTCACTTTTTCTTTTCTTTTCAAGATTTAATTTTTAAGAACTCTCTATACCTAACATGGGGGCTCGAACTTACAACCCTGAGATCGAGTTGTGCACTCCATCAGCTGAGCCAGCCCGGCGCCTGGGAGGGTCGTTAATTGAATCCATGTTGTGTTGACCCCCCGACCCAGAAATTTCACTTCCACTAACTTAGCAGCAGCAGAAGGATTATAATTAACCTGCACCTACCGTGTGCCAGGTACTACGCTAAGTGCTTTGCAGGCATAATCTTCTTTTTTACTGTTACTACTAACCCCACTGCACAGAGAGGAGGCACAGGCTGACAGAGGTCAAATCACCCACCCAGGGTCACCAGCTTGTCATCAAGGCCCAAGCAGTGTGGGTTCAAAGCCTGAGTGTGTAACCTGCACACACTCGGCCTCCTCCCTGCCCTTGGCTCCCACACGGAGGCACGCTCACGGCAGCCTGGATGACATTCACAAAAGACTGCCAGTGCCGAGTGGCCTCGATAGGGAAAGAGAAGGTGGTGGACCTGTGAGTGCCCCCTGGAAGCAGTTTCTAGGATACATTTCCAGTGCAAACAGCAGGATATACAACAGTGTGTGGCAAAAAGCAAGATTCTATGCACGTCTATGCTTGTACGTGTGTAAACAGCTTCCAAGGATTTACGAGGAGCTGTTAATTACCGTTGCTCTGAAAACCAGGATCAGAGGTGAGAGGGAGAGAGCTTGTAATTGTATACCCACTCGGAGTCTTTGATGTTTTGAAAGCAAAGTATACATTACTTTTTCAAGTTAAAGACTGTTTTAGTGCGTCGATACCAGATACATCTCCGGGTGGCTGTCCCTTGGCAGGCGGAGCCTCAGAACAAATCCAGAGCTGCAATAGCCGCCTTTCTCCCCACAAGGCGCCCTCCTCCCACTCGCCCTGAGCGCTTTGACCCCCTCGGCGCCTGGCAGAAACCTGGCCAGCAGCCCGCACCCCTTCCCCAGAACGAAGGCGTCCTCCGCGTGCTCCCAGCGGCCACCTCCACACGCAGAATGAGGGGTGAATCCCAGGCTTCTCGGACTCTCCTGTACTGAACGTGCATTTACTTGTTAGTTTTTTAAAAATTAACCTCTTATTTTGTAAAAGACCAACTCAAATGCCTTGTCTTCCAGGAGCACTCCCGGGCAGGGTGGACCCCTTCCTCCTCCCTGCATTTGACCTCTGTGGCACTGACATGCCTCGTGTTACAAACGGTCTTTCATTCCTCTCACCCTTAGGACCTGGGGGGAATCGGGGCTGTTCTAGTAACTCTGGTCTTTGCCACACTTGCACCCATGCCTGTCACTAGTGTAGCCAAACCAACGAGTCCACTCAGACACAACCCCAGGCGAGCTGTCGCACGAAGGAAACTTGATTTGCAGCCAAGGAGAAGACCATGGGGAATAACTTCCAAAGCCGTGACTCCCCGAGCAAGGGTGAATGGGGCCCTTTACTGAGGGGTCGGATGAATATTTAGCTAGGGAAGCCCCGTCATCATACGTAGGGTCACGCGTGCGCCTTAAGGAAACATGCCTGTACAGACGTTGTATGTTATGTAAATGAGGTGAAGGTAACGGTCACTCCCTCCATGGGTCACTCCACGGTCCATGTGCGCCTGTGAGTTGAGGTTAAGTTCAAACCGGTCTGGGTGGTCTGGGCCTCCGGAAGTCTCTGGGAAGTTGTTGTTGCTTGAGGGGTAGTTTCGGGTTCAGTCAGGGGATTGCTGTGCCCCTTGGGTCTTTTGCCTGAATTAAGATACATGCTGGAAAGGGATTGAGCCCCACGTGGGACTCCCTGCTCAACAGGGAGCCTGCTTCTCCCTCTCCTCCCTGCTTGTGCTCTCTCTCGCTATCTCCCTCTCTCAGATAAATAAGATCTTAAAAATAAAGAAATAAAACTACTTGTTTGGAAGGAGGAGCTTAAGGAAAAATGTGGGTACAAATGGAGGCAGTCAAGGTCAGGTCTTGGGGTCCAGCTGGGGACACTAGTAGATGTTCAAGGAGTGTTTATTCACTGGATGTGTTGGGACTCTGATGTGGCTAACGGTGGTCCACGCATGGGCCGTGAGCCCCCCAGTGCGCCGGCCTTCTATCGGGGCGCGCCCCCTGTTTTAGACGCCAGCCCTGTCATCAGGCAATGAAGGTGTTTCGAGGTGGGCTGTGCACCGGGCTGAGTCCTGAGGACACAGACAGGTGTCAGATGTGCCATTTGGAGAGTTTCTTAGTTTAGCACAGCGCTGGCAGGGGCTGCCCAGCGACTAGGAGCGGGAGGGGTGGGGGGCACACAGCATAAAGCGGTCTCCTCTCATCTCCACCTATGTGGCCCACAGGTTCCAGAAGCTGGAGAAGAAGGTGAACGAGCAGGAGCACTGGACCCGGCTTCGCAGGTATTCCTTGCTTCTCCAAAGAGAGAACTACAGGAAGTGACTGGGCTGCTGCCCTGGGTGCTCTGAAAAGGTTGGCTCCGGGCAGGCCTCACCCTAAGATGCCCTGAGGTCAAGAGACGGGGTGACAAAGGGCTGCAACTCAGTAGGCCCACGGGCCCGGACTGGCAGTCTGGGGCCTCAGCAAGGGAGAGGTATGATTTGGGGAGCCTTCAACCCTAAGCCGCTTGTCAGAGCCCTCAGGTGGCCAGATGTGTCACCCCAATAAAGAGCGATACTGTTCCCAGACTCCGAAGTTGCTGTGGTGTCCAGACCCTAGCAGGGCCCAAGCAGTGGTTTCAGACAGAGTCCAGGGCCTTGTGAGGACCACTCGCCTTTCTAGGCCCAGGAGAGTCATTTTGCTCAAATGAGCAAGACCCCAGGCTACCCCGGCCACTATGAGGCCCACCCACTTTCTCCCCACCCACTTCCTTTCCCTCTCTGTGCTGGCTCATGACCTTTCTGGAATCACTTCCGAGAGGCTGAGGCTCAGAGTGGCTGGACACTGCCTGAGGTCTCAGGGGCCTGAGAGGTGAGGTGGCAGGCAGGGACTGTGCCACTACTGCCCCTTGCCGGCTGGGCTGGAACCCTAGAGGAGGGCGGGGGTCTGGACGACAGGAGGGGGGCTGAGAGGTGCCTTTCTCTTCTGTGGGAACTGCCCTTCCCAGGAAGACAGGACTCCGCGGTGCCCCAGCTCAAGGCCCGCGCCTGCCTCTCCGAGGACACCGTGTGGCGCCTCTGAGAACTGCGGGTGGTTGGCGCGTCCTGGCCTCCCAGTGCTCCGGGCAGGCGGGCGGCGTCTGTGACAGGCAGCTCCCTTTCTGTCCCCATCTCTCTCCTCCCTTGGGTCACACACGCTCCTCCTTCACGGCGCTGGTACTGACCACAGAATGTCCCTGGACGAAGAGGTTACCGCCTGAGGGACTCCGCCCCCCGCCCCCCCACCATGGGAGCAGAGACAGCCGCCACAGCGACTTTCACAACAACCCTCTTCGGACACACAGCAGGCCACTCTCTTTTGAGATGAGGGAGGAAAACGTGGGATGATGGCCGTGGCCTTACACACCACCCGAATGCGACAGGGAGCGAATGTTTACGGGGCACCTACTGTGAGTGTGTGCCTGACCTGTGCGCCTCAAGGAACCTCGTGAAATGGAGATCTTATCATTATCCACATCTCAGAAGGGAAATTGAGGCCCAGGTTACACGGCCTGGAACAGCCTGTATCGAGTCCTAAAGGACTTTTTCAACAGCAAGTGTCAGAGACTCAACTCAAATGAACTTTCGGGTTGGCTCATGTACCATAAAAATCCAGCCATGATGCTTTCCACGTAGCCAGGTCCAGGTGTTGGAGAACATCAGGACTCTTTCCATCTCTGTTTTGATTCCCTTTTCAGGGACATGAAACTGCCAACAGCACCCACAGCGAGTATCCCTTTCTCGACAGTTTCAGCAAAGTCCAAAGCCTGTTTCTCACTGGTCTGAATGTAGTCACATTCCCGAACCACTCACGGGCCAACCGTGCAGGTCTGTGGCACGGGCCCATCCCTGGAGGGACGTGGAGGTCACGCCCACCCAAACTAAGGAGGGGAGAGCTGTGTGGAGACAGGAAAATGCCAGGTCACAGGGAAGAAGGCAGGAGGGGTGCTGAGCTGGCCCTGTCCACGCTCTCCAGGGTCATGTGCTGCCCACACCAGGCCACCTCCTCCTTGCCGTGTGTGTGTGTGTGTGTGGTGGGGGAGGTTGGGGCATTCACAAGGAGCCTCATATGCCAGGTACACAGGACGGGGAGAGGGGAGGGCGGAGGACCCAGGGCCTGGCGAAGTGCCAGGAAATGGGCAGAGGAGTCCTGAGCCGCGCTGAGCTGGGGCCTCATGGCTCCAGCCCCACTCAAGGCTGGTGTACCCCCGGGGCTGAGTGAGCGGTGCCAGAGGTCCTTGCCCACTGGGGTGACAGAACCCTTCAGAAGCACCAAGAACCTTGGGTCGCCTGGGGGCTGAGTCAGTTAAATGTCCAACTCTTTTTTTTTTTTTTAAAGATTTTATTTATTTATTCGACAGAGATAGAGACAGCCAGCGAGAGAGGGAACACAAGCAGGGGGAGTGGGAGAGGAAGAAGCAGGCTCATAGCAGAAGAGCCTGATGTGGGGCTCGATCCCAGATCGCCGGGATCACGCCCTGAGCCGAAGGCAGACGCTTAACCGCTGTGCCACCCAGGTGCCCCAAATGTCCAACTCTTGATTTCAGTTCAGGTCCCATCTCAGACTTGTGAGATGGAGTCCTGACTGTCCCCGCGCCCAGCGGGGAGTCTGCTTGAGATTCTCCCCTCTCCCACCTTGCTGGTGCACAAATGTGCTCACTCTCTCTGTCTCAAAATAAAGAGAACCTTGGGTCTTCTCAGGGGACTGTTGGAACTAGTGTGAGTCAAAGGAGTGCCCACAGTGCCGTATTTAGGCTCACGGTTGTGCAAACGCAGAGATGACATCTGGGGAATGGGGTGGAAAGTGGCTCCTGGCCTCGCGCTGGGGTAAGCAGGGGCTTTGCTGTTAGGGCTCACTTCCTTCCCAGCCCTGTGCCAGCCCGGTTCCCCAGATGCAGGCTGTTTCCGAATCCTGGCGCGTCCGTGTGCCCTGGGATGGCGGTGCCGATGTAGCAACACGTAGCCAGAGGGACATCTGGGCTCAGCCTCCCCCAGGCTCACCACCCACACACACACGAGGCCCGGCCCAGCCTCAGCCCAATCCCCTCTGATCCGCCGACAGACAAACCATGACCACCACCCCTTCTTCCCCCGCCCTGGGGGTTCATAGGGTGACCCATGTAGTACGTCCTAGAATAAATGTCTCGACATAAAACCATCAGCTTAGCTGCCCCTCCTTGGGACGCAGCCCATCCAGCATCAGCACCCACACAGCGCAGCTTCTCAGCGGGAGCAACATCCCTTCTCAGCAAGAACAGCTTCCCACGAGCAGTAGTGCCGGCGGCCAAGGTGCACGAGGGGCCTCATTCCGCACCTCCCAACACACACACACACACACACGCACACCTGCCAGGACCATACTGAAGACCTGATGTGTCAACTACCCACTGTTGTCCCCGCCCCGACAGCCAGGTGCGAGCTCTGCGAACAGTTCCCAGTTCTCTGGGCCTCACGGTCCTGACCGGTAAAATAGGTCTAAGCCCACACACCTGCCCGCCTCACCTGTGACTCCCGGGCCCAAACGACAAGAGGTTAGGTGTCGACTGTAAAGCCCTTACCGCCGAGCCTGGCTGACGGGAACCGCTCCGTGCCCGTGCTCAGGGGGTTCTGCCCCGGCCCGCTGTGAAAGCAGCTCCTCAGGAAGGAGGGGCACCCGCCAGCGGCCCGCGGGGCACCCCGTGCTGATGCCAGTCTCTGGCTGCTGCCTTCCCGCAGGCACGTGTCCCCTTGTCAGGGCCCCAGGTGAGGTGGGGCGCCACCCTACCAGTACCCTCAGTCCTTGTCCTCGAGACAGGCTGGTGTTCAGCTGTGGCGAAAGCCAGGGAAGCACCCAGGGGCTGCACTGCCATCGGGGCCCATCCGAGGCGGCCACGGACCATCGGCTCCGGTTAGCCTCTCCTTACTCAATTTCCGCATGCTTGACGCGGCCCCAGCAGCTGGCCGCTGTCACGGGTTGCTTAGCCGAGAACTGAGAGAGCTGTCGCCTACCTGGACGCTGCTGACTGTCCCAGGGCCTCGGAACGGGTACACAGGCTGTCCTTCCGGTGCGGGGGGAGGGGGGGTTGGCCCAGCAAGCGGGCGCAGGCGCAGGAGCGGTGCGCGGAGACCCCCCCCCGCCCCATCCCCAATCCTCTGTCTAATTAGCAGAGACGCGTTAATGAAAATTCACACCCAGGTGCTAATAAACACTGGGCCGCTCTGGCTCCAAGAGGGAGGCAAGGCTCTCCCCAGGGGAGGGCGCAGGCAATGAGCCCCACTTATTTGTGAAAAGACTTGCTAATAACTTTAATTCCCCATCCTAAACCACAGGGCCTTTGCCATGCAAACAGATTTTCTAAATTGGCTAGGCCCCTGGAAAGGGCTTCCCACTCTGCTCTGGTTAGGGTCCTGGGAGGGGAAGGCAAGATGGGAGGGGAGGTGTGGGAAAGAGGGTGGTCAGCGGAGGTGTGAGGTCTGCCCCCCTGCAGGGCCCCTGCTTTTGGATCTCACTCTCTGCTGCCAAATGCTGGCCAGGGTGCGCCTGGCCGCCTGAAGGACAGCAGTGCCGCCCGCCTGCTCTGAATTACCGCCCCTCCCAGCCGGGCCGAGCGCTGGAAATGATCTCTGAGGCAGTTTCAAAACAAACCTATCAGTATCCATGGCTAAACAGATAAGCTCCCGGGGTATGTCCATGCAGTGGAATATCACCAGGCAGTAAGAAGTACTGATGCATGCGACCACATGGATAAACCCTGAAAATGTTACGACCCGTGAAAGAAACCGGACACCAAAGGCCTCGTGTTGTGTGATTCCAATTCATTCAAAATGTCCAGAACAGGCAGATCTATGGAGACAGAAAGGAGATGAGTGTGCTGGGTGGGGGAATGGGATAATGGGGGAGTGCCTGCTAATGGGCACAGGGTTTCTTTTGGGGATGATGAAAATGTTCTCAATTTAGGGGCACCTGGGTGGCTCAGTCGCTGAAGCATCTGCCTTCGGCTCAGGTGATCCTGGGATCCTGGGATCCCGCCCTGCGTCGGGCTTCCTGCTCAATGGGGAGCCTGCTTCTCCCTCTTTCTCTGCAGCTCCCCCTGCTTGTGCTGTCAAATAAAACCTTTAAAGAAAAAATGTTCTCAATTTAGACAGCGGTGCTGGGTACATAACTCTATAAATATACTAAAACCACTGAATTATAAAGATTAATTTTTATGGTACATAAACTATACCTCAATAAAGCTCTTATAGAAAATAAATACCAAGGCCTGTATTTCAAAGATATTTGAGGGAGAGGGGAGAACTTGGTATGCATCCACAGACGGCCTTTGTGCAGAGGCTACATGCCCTAACCCCACCTCGCCTTCCCCTCAAGGCCTGACTGCTTCCCAGACAACCTTAAGCAGGCCAGACTCCTTCAGGGTCAAGGCTTTCTTCTTCCCCATACAGCACATCCCTGATCAGAACCCAGCCATGTAGACGGGTGTGTGGTTCCAGGATGCAACTCCCATGAATCTCTCCACCCTAGCTAGACCGCTGGGAGGTTACAGTTATATGAACCCGGGACTGACTCTCTGGTGTTAGTTTATGTCCCTAAACCACCTGGGTGAGAAACCAGAGTGACGGGAGATGACACGATCCCAAGGTCCAGGCCATGATGCCCTAGCAGAAGAGAAGAAGGGGCTTGAGATGCATGAAAATGAGCCCTTGGTAGCTGGCGTCCCCTCAGACCCTACCCTAGAGCTGGCAAAATCCCACTGGGGATGAGAACTCAGATTCTGAATTCAGAGCTGGGCTTGAGTGCTGATCCTTGGTTTATTCTTCTGTAAAATGGATATAAAATGTGTATAATGTACTGATGCACAATAAGTACTAATGGAAGTGTATTTTCTACAGAGATACTTAGGTTTTACCCAGCTCCCACCAGGTTCAAAGAAAAGATGGACAGACTCTACCTGCTACCACTTCCCCATATGCAGCACCTCCCCCTTCCAGGCTGACCTTCCTGGAACAGGAGATGCTAAGTCAGGGCTGGAGGAAAGGGTATGAGCCTGTGTGCTTTGAGGGCTGAAGACTGCAAGAGACCCTCTTGATTCTCCCAGGTTCTTCTTTGGAGAGGGGGAGGGCGCTTTGTGTCCACGCAGAGGAAGAAGAAACAGTCAACTGACACCAGCACAGTTTATTCACAAATAAATAAATACATACGAGGCAGGCACTCCCTGCCGGCCTCCGAGGGTCAACCTATAGGTCCCTCCGTTGCGGGAGGGGCTTGGGAGGACCGTCCAGGGTGGCGACAGGCTCTCGCTCTCAGGAGTGTGTATGCCAGTATCACAGGTGCCCCCTCCCTGGAAAGGGAGTCTCGAGAGGGGCCGTTTTGAAGGTGCCGAGGCCAGAAAGGCCTCGATGCTCACAGACAGGGCGCCAGTAGTACGTCGTCACTTCAACTATTCAGGCCGGCGGCCACTCCAGGGGCGAAAGGGGCATCCAGGTCTCCAGCAGGGTCAGCACGTCGCCAGGCAAGAGCTGCGGAGGGAGAGGGAACAGAGTTACCGCCCGCGTTGGCTGCCGAATGTTGGTGTCCGCGCTCATGGGTTCCACTCTCAGGGGACCTTTGGAGGGGAACAGGACCCTGTGCCCTGCGTGTCCTCACTCCCCTCCCTGCTTGAGCGCTCCGGGCACACCAGTTACGCAGCTCCGAACAGCATGTAGACCAGGCCAGGCTGCCGGTGGGGGTGCCGCAGGGGGAGTGGCCCCCGCAGTGGGAGTTGCGCGCTGGGGACGCGGACAACAGGTAGCAAACAGGTAGCACCACCCACGACGGCGCCGGGAGGGAGTCCCGCGCGGGAGGGGGTACTAACCGGAGACGAGGGACCCAGCTCCATTGCCTGCGATTCCGGACACGCCGTCTCGTCGTAAAGCACCGGTGGGTCTTGAGGCTCCGGCGCCGCTACGGCTGCGGGACAGGCTGGCGGGGACCCCCACGACGCAGCGGCGCCGGCGGCGGAGCCCAGGGCGCACGCCTGCACCTGCACTTGAATCTGCGTCTGCGCCTGCGCGGGGCCGCCGTCGGGGCAGAGCGGGCAGCCCCGAGGCGTCGCCGCGTCGCTGCGCCGCGGTCGCCTCCGCTGCAGGCTCTCCTCGCTGAGGCCCAGCACGGCCGACAGGTGGCCGATGTAGCGGATGGCCAGGCGCAGCGTCTCGATCTTGGTGAGGCTCTGGCCGGCGGGCGCCACCGACGGCGGCAGAAAGCGGCGCAGCTCGTGCAGGGCGCGGGCGAGCGTGCGCATGCGAAGCTTCTCGCGCTCGCTGGCGCTCTGCCGCTGCCCGGAGCCCAGGCGGCTGCCGCGGGCGCCGCGCCTCCCAGCGCTCCGGGCTCGGGAGGCCGCGTGGGCGCCGGGCCGCCCGGGGCTCGGCTCGGGGCTGCCGGCCGGGACGCTGCCCCACGAGTCCGGGGACGAGGCGGGGCAGCAGCCGCAGTCCCTGTCGGAGGGCGGCGGAGGCGGAGCCGGGCCCCATCCCGAGAAGAGCCAGGACTCGGAGAGCGGCGGGCACAGGGACTGGGCCATGGCGGCGGTGGCACGTCTGGGGACCGGCGGCCGGCGACCGCTTTATCCGGAGCCCGAGGTGTGAAGTGGCCCCTTCCAGGCCGCATCAGCACTTCAAAGCGGGTTCGGGGCCTGGAGGGGGCGGGGCCTGACCCTTTGAACCAACCGGGGTGCTGAAGGTGTGGGTCGTTGACTGCCCCAGGTTGGCCCCACCTGGGCCCTCGCATGGGCACCTGACCTAGCCGCTCAGGCCTCTGGAAGTATAGGACCTGTTTGGGGCAGTCTTCACCTGTTGGGACTTTATGCACATTCTTAACGTTTTCTTGCAAATTCGTTCCCAGTTTGTACAATGGGAGCCTTGGGGCATGCTGCAGCTAGGTCTGTAGAATCAGTAGGACAGGGACCCTAAGTGGGGCCCTGATTCCCGCTAGAGGAGAGAGGAACAGTAATCCATTTCTCCTCCTGGACGTGGCCTTACGTGGTGGTGGTGGTCCTGGGACGGAGGGGGCACTATGAGGAAGCTATCCCTGGCAAGGCCAAGCAGCTGGCCAAATCTGGTCAAGTTGCCAGACCATCTGAGCTGAAGGAGGGAAAGCCTGATGCCCTCCAGGACACCCTCAGCCTGGCAGGATCAAGGGCTTGGCCTGCTGCCACAAGCTGCCACCACTGGCCTCTAGCTGGTATTCTGCCACTTTGGGGCAGGTATAGAGGGCTTTGCCATTGAAATGTGTCGGGACATGACACAGAAAAAGCATTTAACAAAATTCATACCCCTTCATGATAAAAATCCTCAGCCAGATAGCAATAGAGGGGAACTTTCTCAACCTGACAAAAGGCATCTATCTACAAAGAACCCAGGGCTGATAGCATACTCAACAGGGAAAGACTGAATGCTTCCCCTAATACTGAGAACAGGCAAGAATGTCTGCTCCTACCCATGCCTACTCAACATTGCCTTGGAGGGCCTAGCTTGTGCAATAACAAAAGAGAAATAAAAGGCGTACGGATTGGAAAGGAAGAAATAAAACTGTCTCCATTTATAGACAATGTGATTGTCTACGTAGGAAATCTCAGAGGCCCTCTGCTGCCTGCCTGACCTCTCAGGAGTCTGAGTTCGCACTTGTCACAATAGCTACTTTGTGCACTGATGTCTGTTCTCTGCCTAGATTCTGAAGTACCTGGTGTCTAGCATCATGTCTTCAAGACAAGTGGTTTATAGAGTCTCTTTCAGTGTGAGGGGTCTAATGTTTCCCATCCCCCATGGCTTCCAGCCTGGTGAGCCTGATGGGTGAGCTGGTCTGTAGCAAAGGCGGCGAAAAGGCTTAATACCTTCTCCCTGGGTATCTCTGCCCACCACCGCCCCCTCCCCCTCATCTCTTTTATCTTCTACTGCCCGTGGCTTCTTCTAGCACCTTCTGTACTCCCTTCCTCTGCAGGCTGTCCCAGCAGCCCCAGAATTCTTATGCCCATGGTCAACCCAGGAGAGGTAGTGCCAACCTGCCCTTGGGGAGAAGGAGAAGAGCCCATTCCCTGGGACCCTGCCATAGACCCATCTATTCCCAAAGAGAGCCTGATCCAGGAGGGCCCTCCTCAGCCGGAAGCTGTCAGTGAGGTCTACCCCTTTTGGACCCTCGTCAAGGGATGCCTTCCTGGGGCTCCAGATCCAAGCCAAGAACCTGGCATTGCAGCCCAGCAGCTGGGTCCCTTGGACCCCACTGGACCCGAGGGGACTAACAGTTGGCAACTGGTAGAGCGTATCATGCACTCGAGTGGGAGGGGGTGCAGAGTAAAGACTGGTCAGGCAGGAGGGGTGGGGTCTGTGAGGGCTCTGGGGTCTCTGCTGCCAACCTTCTCCCTGTCAAAAAATCCCTCCAATTCTCACATGATTCGGATTTCCACTTGGCAGCTAATCATTGAGAAAACTGAGACCGCCCAAAAACGCCCAATCAGCCACCTCTTGTTTCACCGTCATCTCTTTGAAAATCCAGTAGGTGCACATGGCTAGAAAGTCCACAGCTCAACAAGCACTGAGGGTCTAACAAAGTTCATTGCCATCCTGCCTCAGAGGCCTGCCGTTCCCTGTCCAGGGGAAACCACCAGTACTGGTTTGTCGTTGAAATGACTCCTCATTTTATTAAGTACAAAATCAACTAGATGTGTTTTGGACAACAGGCCATATGTGTGGGAGGCAGACTGTTTATCCTAAAAACATAGCTCTGGCTCCTGAGGATTGGCCCATCTGGGACCTAAGATCTGACATCCCTCGGGCCCTTGCGCAGGAGCAGCCGTGAGGCCTGGGGCAGGAGAGACACCATGCTCAGGACAGGAGGATCTCTGGTGTCAGGCTGAGGGAGGGCTAAAAAGCCCCTGGGGCGAGTGTGGAGGCAAAGAGCCCACGGAAAGGGCAGGAGAGAGGTGGGGCAGATGGCAGGTTTCCACCTCCACCCCAACCTTGGGGGCCTCAGCCCTGAGGGCTGCCGCCTGGGAGTCCCTCCCTCTCCCGCTGCCCCCCGGAGTGTCCGGCCCAGTGTGTGCAAGGGCCAATGCCAGTGGGCCTGATGGAGCCAAGCCTGGACAGAGGAGGGACCCCCCCAACCTGGAGCGCGGGCTCTACAACCTCCTGCCAGTCGCCTTTCCCTCCCCCCCCAACCCGGCCCCTCTCACCTTTGATCTCCTTATCGCCAGGCTCTCCTGTGGGCTCATTTGGGAGCTGCCCCAGTTAATGAGTTCTCCGGGCAGCAGGGCCCACATGCCCTCCCGCTGGGGTGAGGCCTTCACACCTCGGGGGCCTGTGTTTTGACAAGTGCCGGAGCCAGTGCTCCCGCTCCCCTGGCCCGAGCCCACCTTCGCCTGCCAACGTGTAAGGCTGGGAAATAAGGCCTGGGGGCGGCCCCACTGAGCAGAGGTGAGAGTTCAGTGGGGGCCTTGGCTGGGTTTGGGGGCAGGCAGGACCAGGCAGCCTCCTCTTGGGCCGAGGCCTGGGTCCCAGTCTTCCGGCTAGGAGCCAGCCAGCTCCTCGGGCCAGGCCTGGGTCCTGGATACCACCCCCCTCCCACCTCCCAGCCTCGGTGCTCTCATTTCCCGGCCAGCCCTCCTGACACGGGAGCGCTAATCAAAGGTGCTATGTCAATACTCCCCTTGTAGCCCCTAATCCCTGTCCCCGCCGGAGCCAGAGGCCCCAGGAGAAGGAAGCAGCTCTTCTGCTGCCAGCCCACTTAGCATAGCAGGCCCAGCTCCTGGGAGGCTTGTCATTCGGGTGTCCCCTGCGGCGGGATCTTCCTACCATGTCCTGGCACCAGCCCAAGACACAGACCATTCCAGGGGAGGGATTGTTATGAACAAGGGGTCACCTCATGTGGCCAGTGTGGGTTGGAATCGAATCCCTGTCCTGCTGTGGACCACCGGTGTCACATGGGGACTCCCTCCCCATCTCTGGGCCCCAGCTTCTGCTCCTGTGCCACAGGGTAATACTGACTGTGCTGACATTATAAGGATCAGATCATCCTGTGTGGCCTGGGCTATGTGACCCGCAGCCGTGGTCACGTGTGCTACTGTCACTTGGGGCTGGCACTGTGTTGGGGTGTGGCTGGGTCACAGCTTGCTGCCCTGCCATGATATGGGTGTCACGGCCTCCCTCTGCAGATGAGGGAATGGAGGTGTCGAGAGGTTGTCCTGTGTCGCATGGCAAACAGGGGCAGAGTTGGGGCCTGTTTGCCTCTGTCTGGGTCAAAGCCTGTGTTCTGTCCTCCCCACCACCTGTCCAGTCTCCGCTGGAAGATGGGAGGGGCTCCTTTCCTCCTGAAGGCTGCCCCAAGAGTGAGGGTGCTGGTGTGGGGGAACTCCCCCAGAGTCCTCAAGCACCCACAACATCTTGTCACAAGTCACAGGGACGCGTGGAGACAGAAAAAGGTTTCCACACCCACCCTGGACCTGGTGCACCAGAGTCCCTGGGGGACGGAGCTGGAGAATTTGGGTGTGAAGAGTACAGTTGCCCCAGAATTATGAAGCTCAGCCACTTTTGAGAAGCAGTGCCTACAGAGGCCACCCCCCAATCCGGAGAGTGTAAAAAGCACTTGGAGTGCCCAGCCCCCCAGCATGGATCCTAAGCCCCCGTGGGTCACCGATGGATGAGGCAGCGGCCGCCTAGAGCCCCAGGGCAGTCAGGGGGCTCAGCAGGAAGGCCCCCCCGACTTCTCCTCCACCTCCCTCCTTCCACAGCAGCTTCCCAGCTGAGGCCCCCGAGGCTCCCAGGGAGCCCCTTCCAACTAAGATCACCCCCTTTCCTCACACCTTCAGCTCCCGGAGCCTCCGAGTTGGCAAGCCATATGGAATAGATTATTCTGGACCCAAGGTAATCTGATTAACTTAGTCCTGGATCAGCTGGAGGCGCAGCCAGTGGAAGTCACAGGAGCCGAGGGGTGATGAGCAGGGAGGGGGTGGGAAGAAAGGAGAGAGATTTGGCGGATTCCAGGAAAGGCTCCAGGGGAAATGCAGACTCTCTGCAGTTCTGGGAGCGGGGCTGAGAAGGCAGAGAGCGCCTCTCTCTTACGGGAGTCGCATTTACGCTCCTTTGCTTCATCTGGGTAAGCAGAGGAAGATCTAAGCTTTATAGTGTCATGTGCGGAAACCAAGGCATAAAGGGGTTAAGGAGCTGAACCAGCCCAAAGCTGAGATGCAGACATGTGAATGAGGGGGAACCTGTCACATGGCACCTTGGTTTCTCCGACTGTAAAATGGAGCCCAGAACTCCTGGCTGTCTGCTGAGATGTTTTGGGAGACTGCATGCCTTGGTTGGAAGGTTCCCATCTCAGGCCAGAGGGCTGACCCCTGGGTCAGCCAGTGTGGACCAATGTCCTCGAATTCCCAGCCACCACCAGCAGAGGGCACTGCCCAGCCACCTGGGGTTCGGCGATCTGAGCAGAGCACACCTACCTCCAACAGGTCCCGGGCCTTTGTTCTGGGGCCAGGGCCAGGGCGGGGTGGGGTGGTAGGTACCAGGAACCGGAGGTGCAGGGGCCAGCTTAAGAAGTGGCTGAAGCCACACAACGTCAACCCTTGCTCCCACTGACCCCATCCTCGCCTGTTGGAGGGCTATGGGAAGTCTCCTTCTGGACTCTCCCTGTTGCACGCTGCCAGGTGCGGGCTGTGGCACAGAGGCTTATGTTCAGGGAGGGGGTAAAGCCTGCCCGACCTGCCTCCCCGTGTTTTCTCATAGCTTGGGGAGTGTGGCCACCTCTTTCAGTTTACCTTTCATGCATGCAGACTGCTGCCTCTCCCTGCGCAGGCACGATTCCTGACTCACCGAGGGTTGGCCCTGTCTGGCTGCTGTGCCTGTGTAAACTCGGGGACCGCAGAGGGGGCACAGACTCACTTTTCCACATTCCCACGCTAGCCGGGCCTGCCACCCAGTAGCAAACCATGCCAAGCTCACCACCTGTTCTGAGCCCCAGGGCTGTCAGAGGGCAGGCGGGGCCTCCTCCTGGACTTGCCTTACCAGGGGCCGACCTTCGCCCCTGGGGCCCATTACCGGACTCCACTGACTCCTAAAACAACACAAAATGAGCCTCGTTTCTTTAAAAAAAAAAAAAAAAAAAACAAGTGGGTGAAGCCAGTTCAGTGCCAGGGTGATGGGCTGTGACTCCCAGACGGGCTTGCCCTCTCTGGAGCCCTGTGGGCTCGTCTGTCCACTGGGAAAAACACACATCTGTGTGCAGAGAGGCAGCGCAAGCTAGAGCCCAGGGAAATGAGGAGGAGGGGGCAGGAGGGCAGGGCCCAAGCAGGGCTGCCCGGTCCCCTGACCTTCCCTATACACTCCTGGGAGCCAAGGTTGAAAAAAGACCCCAAGTTGACAGAAACTTGACAGGGGATGCCTTGGGCTCTGTGCCCTTCCCAAGTCTGCGGTACGGAACTGCAGCGGCCGACTTAGGACACCAGCCCCTGCAGAAAGCACAAGATGGAGCTTCCTCCAGGCAGGATGCACGGCTTGCGAGCTCCCTGTAACACCACCCCTACCCTTGCTGACTGCTCACAACAGCACGGTGAGGTGCCAGGACAGTGACGAGGCACCTGCCAGGTCACTGGGTGGCTAGGGCCTTCAGTCAACTCCAAGGGCAGAGAAAGCAGGGGAGGGAGGGCACTCCCAGAGGTATCTGACTTCAGGCCCAATAAAAAGCAGAGTGGGGGCTCCTAGGACTGAGCTGGAATACCTGCCCCGGACGTGGGGGAGTGAGAAGCCTTTGGGAAGAGGATTCTTGGCCAGAGGCTGGGGGACAGGGATGTCCCCGGACACAATGGAGAACAGCTGGGGGAGGGGACAGAGCTTAAACTGAGCAGATACGAAATCACCCAGGGTCAGTACTGGTTATTTGTGAAAGGATGAACCCTCAGTTCTGGAGGCTCCCCCACCAAGAGAAATCCAAGATCCAGCCCCTGGCCTGAGCCGAGCGAGTTTCTTCACCCTTGGAGATCACGCCCAGCCCCCGGCCCTGGGAGTGCACACGCAGCGCCCAGCACAGTGGCAGAGGCGGCCAGGATAGCTGGGCACCCCAAACCAGGTGAGCCTCGACAGCCCACCTCCAGGGCTCCCCAAGGCCGGCCTGCAACTTCAGAACAGCCTCCGCCGCCCCCTGCCTGCAGTTCCCCTGATGGGAATTCATAATGGTTAGAAAAGATCAAAGGTCCACGTGAAGACGTACTGGGGAGTGGCAGAGCCGAGCTGCGGAAAAGCCCGTTCAACAGCACTCCACTGACAGACGCACACACGAAAGAGAACACAGATGGAAAACGCAACCCCCACACAGAAGGGCATCCAGTGGTACCACGCGTGTTAGGAGGGTCCACTGTACGAACGTGTACGTGTGCAGAAAGGGTCTCGGGGCACCCACCCCATCTCTAACAACGTCCCATGACTTACTTGGTGTGTACGTGTGGTGGGGGGGCAGGTCTGGGTTCTGGGAGGTGTCAAGGGAGACTTTTTTAAAAGATTTTATTCATTTATTTGAGAGAGAGCGAGAAAGACAGAGCGCACACACGAGTGAAGGGAGGGGCAGAGGGAGAGGGAGAAGCAGGCTCTCCCCTGAGTAGGGAGCCCGATGCGGGGCTCGATCCCAGGACCCCCGGATCATGACCTGAACTGAAGGCAGACGCTTAGCGACTGAGCCTCCCAGGCGCCCCCAAGGGAGACTATTAAAGTAAGCATCTCACCTGTAGTGCTTAAATTCTTCACGAGGAGTTTACATCATATATTACCTGTGCAGATTAAAAACAATTTTTAATATCTAGGTGTAAGGATGTCACTATGTGGAAAGCCAAAAGGCACCTGAGTGTGTACTAGAGAACGTGTTACCCAAACTGCCACCACATCACGGAGAACCAGACATGCCCTAAACACTGCATCGCACAAGTACAGCTACTGATGGGGCGGCCCGGGCGGCTCAGTCGGCTGAGTGTCTGACTCTTGATTTCAGCTCAGGTCGTGATCTCAGGGTTGAGAGACTGAGCCCCGCGTCAGGCTCCACGCTCAGTGGGGGTCTGCTGGAGATTCTCTCTCCCCCTCTGCTCCTCCCCCCACCTCACTCACACACACACGCTCTCTCTCAAATATATAAGTAAAATCTAAAAAAAAAAAAATACATCTACTGATATGGAGAATGTTAATACATTAGCGAGAAAAGTTGGTCACAAAACAACATGCTTTTTTCATACCCAAAGAACTTGAAAGCAGGGACGAGAACAGAGATTTGCACGCCAACTTGTGTAGGAGCATTAGGGACAACGGCCAAAAGGTGGAAACAACCCGCATGTCCGGCAACAGATGAATGGACAAGCGGAATGTGGTCTATATGTACACCGGAATATTTATCAGCCACAGAAAGGACTGAAGCCGGGACGCATGACACACCGTGGACGAACCTTGAGGACATTACGAAGTAAGCCATACACCAAGAGCGCGCACCGTATGATCCCACCGCCACGAGGCACCCAGAACAGCCAGATTCGTAGAGACAGGACACGGCTGAGAGGTTACCAGGGGCTGGGGGTAAAGGGAGTTACTGCTTAATGGATACAGCGCTTTTACTCAAGGTGATGGAAAGCTATGGAAAGAAGTGATAGCTGCAGAACACTGCGGATATAATTAACACCACTCAAAAACGGTTAAGATGGCAAATTTTGTTATATATATTTTACATTTTTTAAATGCAGTATACAAAACTAAGCCCCCTTGTGGCTTCTGGGGCCAGGAGGCTGGGTCTTCTCTCCCAGAGCCTGGGCTGCGGGAGTGCGCGCCACTCGCTCTCCCCCCCGTCCTTCCCGAGAGCTGCAGGACCGCAGGTGGTCACTTCTCTCCAGCAGGCAGGCAGGCAGAACTTCTGGAGTCCCGCATGCCGAACCCATGACGCTCCAGCTAATCCTCCCAGCAAGGACACCCATTTCATAGACGAGGAGACTGAGGCTCACAGGATGGAGCCCAGGCATGGCTGGCCCTAGGCCTGAGCCCCCTCCACTGGGCCTTGTTGCCCTGGGAGCTGGACCAGGCAGTCCTGGGGCCTCTGCCCAGGCTCCCTGGCCCAGCCTTCTTGTTCGAGGAAGAGCAGCGGGTCCACCTCTGCAGCCCTGGCCTGCTGGGCAGCTCCCCAGATGCCTGTGCCTCTCCCAGCCCTCAGGGGCCATGGCCTTCCTGCTGTTGTCCACATTCTCAGCCATGGGCTCCTTGGCCCACGCCCAGCCCCTGCCCCGGTCAGCCCTCACCCGTGTGACTGCGGTCTTCCCGCCTCCAGCTCCTCACCTTCCCACCCTCTCCTTCCTCAGGATGTCTGTGGTTCTCATTGCCTCCCTCCCTGACAGTCCAAACTTCCCACTCAGTAGCCTTTCCAACCCCGCCTCCAACCGCTCGCTAGACCACAGCCTCTCCCACGGCTCCCGGCCCACCTGCACTGCCCAGACCGGTGCTGGGCTTCGGGCTCCCAGATGTGGGCTCCCACCTTGTCCCTCTGCCAGGACGGCTGCACCTCCGCTTGGAGAATACCCACAACTCCGGGTCCCCCCCAACCCCGGGACCAGCCCAGATCACTTGGCTGGGTAGTGCCTCTCTGTGGCCCTGGGCTCCCCGTACACCAGGTCACGGCAGACGCAGAAGCTGTCTTTCCCCTCCTCCAAGTTCTGAATTCCCAGAGGCTCGGCCCTCCCTGGAGCCTCCCCTCGGCCTGGGACAAGTTTCCCCATGGTGTGATGCCTGGCCTCCGTGGGTCTGAATCCTGACTCTGGGGAATGAAGGCCAAGGAACTGATTTCCCTGGGCCTGGCCCATCTAAGCACGGGGAGAACCACGGGCTTGAAGTCATGGGGTCTGAGCACTGACGAGGTTCCTGCAGGCACAGTGTCGGGCAACTGTGCAGTCTAGAAGTGCTCAGAAGACCGGGCGGTCGTGAGGCCCTGTCAGACTGACCTTGCCCTGTTGGCTTCAGTCTCTGGGCCTCCTGGTGACACTGATGGCACTCTGCTGGGCAGGGCCTTGTTATGCACCAGCCCCCAGAGCCAGGAGAGGGGCCTAACGGGCCGGTGGATTCGGAACTCCTGTCCTCCCTCACTCCCCCCTCCCCCACGCCAAACCCCCAGGACACAGGCCCTACCTCTTCCCTGGGCCTCCCAGGGTGGGGACCTGCAGCCTCCCACCCCCACCCCAGAGAAACTTTCTGGGGTTTCTGAGAGGACCTGCTGCTGGACTGTTTTGGAGGCCCCCGAACACCCTCGTTCCCAAGTCGACACCTTCTGCCCTGGGGGAGGTGGCCTTGTGTCAACAGGCAGAGAGGAGGTGTGAAGGCAGCCACAGTGGCCAAGGCGGAGGCTGGGCTGGCCCTTGCTGCTCCCTGGTAATGAGAATACCACACAGCTGCTGTAGCCCCCGTGTGCCCAGCCTCTCCTTCCCTCCCGTGTTCCCACAGCCTGACCACTCCCAGGGCCTGGAAGGCACCCAAGGGGGAGGGAGGCAAAGAAGACCTAGAGGGCAGAGGCCAGGCCTTCACCTGCCTCCAGGTCCTTGGGCCTGCTCCCAGGGGCCCTGCACTGCCTGCCCAGGGAGAAAGAGCGGGTGGAGGCTTCCAGGAGCGGGGCTGGGGCCTATGCTGAGTCACCAAGAGCAGGATGGGCCCCGTCACCGGCCTGCCACAGCCTCTCGCAGGGCCAGAGCTGACTGAGCACGCTCAGGGTCCAACCTGGGGCTCGGCCTTTCTCATCTGACTGCCGGCCTGGGACAAAGTCCGGGGCAGTCGCTAGGGGAGGATGAGTTTCCTCACCTGGATGAAAGGATCACCGTCAGCTGACTGGGGCCACACTGGCAAGCTGAGGCAAGGGTCGTGGTCACCTTATGGTTCCAGCCTACACACGAGGAGGCCAGCTGAGCCAGGGCTTCAGGTACAGAGAACAGGGGTGAGAGTGTCAGGGGTGCTGAGGCACCTGGGAGGCCTCGTTGTGCACCCCAGCCCAGCCCAAGATGGCCTGAAGGGGCCCCGTGGCTCCTCGCACTGACACTGCCCAGAGCCTGGAGGCGGCTGCCCCATCCTCTCCCTGATTCTTGGCCTGGCTCTGAAGGTACCTCAGGGGTCCTCACGTCCAACCCCCTCGTTTTATGGGGCCAGCTCCTGCCTGTGCCTAGTGTGTACTCGTTTGCCGCTTCTTGATCACCTCCACAAACAGACCATTCACTCCCTCATAAGACAGCCCTTCCAATCTCAGGAAGTTCTTCAGTCTCCCTGGAGTATTCTCTTCTAGGCACCTGGAGACAACCATCAGATCCCGAAGTTTTTGTTTTGTGCACAAAACATCCCCGAGTCCTTTGACTATTTCTCTGGTGACCTGGCTTGAAGCCCTGTCACTTACCTTGCTCTCCTTGGCTAGGGCCTGTTTCCTTCCATCATGAATGGTGGCCCCCACATTTGACCACTTACTCTGGCAATGACCCATCCTGCAGAGGGAATAAGAGACTGTCACCTCCTTGGTGGAAGACCCCCTTTCCCCCCCATTTCTCACCAGTGGGATCACCTTTGTTTTCCACGCGTGCTGCTGGTTACCTGCCACCTGAGCCCAAACTAAAAGGGAGGACACGTGGAGCTCTGTTGATCCCACCTTATTAGATCTGGTAGGCTGTTCCAGCCCGTCAGCCTCTCTTTAGATCCTGGCTGTTACCCAATTCATTTGCTGCATTTGGACCCTACCCCAAATTGGATCAATTCATATCTCCATTCAAGATCGTAACGATGCCCCTGGTGAGGCTGGGAATAGAGCTGGAGGCACCACCATCGCAGGAGACCTTCCTGCAGGTGAACACCCATCTGGGCATCCGTGGGAACACTGATCTGTTACGAACTCACGTACCTGTCACCCAGCTCACATGGCCCTATTTGTTGACAAGGATACCCTGGCACTTCATTATGTGGACAGGAATTACATGTGGCTGTTCATACACACCCAAATGTCAATGACTTAGACAAACTGGTGATTTGTTTTCTCTCACATTAAAGAAACTCAGGGACAGACAGTCCTGGGCCAGTATGGTGCTTCCTTGCTGTCGCCAATGCCACAGGCTTCTGTCTGCTCCATCATCCCTAGTGGATGACTTCTGTCCTTGGGATGGCTTCAGTGTCACCAAATGGTTGCTGAAGCTCCAGCCATCACATTTCCCGGGAAGAACATAAAAGGGGATAGAAACACGGGAGTGTACCTCTCTGCTTTAAAGAGCTTTCCTAGAAGCCCCAACCAATATTTCTGCTAACATCTCATTGGCCATTCCATGAGCAAAAGAGGCTGGGAAATGTTTTCTAGCTGGGCCTATTGCCACCCACAAAACACAGTCCTGTTATCAAAAAAGATGTAAGAATAAAGGCTGTCACAGATGCTGTGTGTGTGCGCAACTAGAAGGGTCTGCCAGACTCGTGAACATTCCACTGACCCTGTTTCCCTGACTGAACCACCACCTCCTCCCATCACAGGAAGCAGGGGGTGAACCCGGTGCCAGTGGCCTGCTGAGGCCCAGAAGTTAATCACCTTATCTAACAGCATACAGCTGTGGCTGTCCCTCCTTTTAACAGGAGAGTCAGATGAGGAAGAGAGGAGAGCCCAGCTTGTTCACCAAGCACCTGGGGCTCGTTCCCACATAGAGGGAGGAATGCTTGAGGGTCCCAGAGCAAGCTGGACAAGCACCTGGGCCAGGACCCAGCCTGCCAGGAGAAGCAGGTTCAGACCCTCCATTTCCTAGCCTTGGCTGGGCTGGTGGGCTCTGGCTCCGGCTCCAGGCATCTGGGCTCTCCTGCTCCCTCTGCGTTGTAGCTGTGGTGACCGCTGCCACAGGCCAGGGGCTGGAGCACCCTGCTGAGGACGACCCCCATGCTGGGTCCACGGAGGAAAAGGTGGAGGAGGCGGATAGGGCGGGATGTGCCAGGCCTGCTGCTGGAGTCTCAGGAATGGAAGGAATCACCTTCTTCAAGGGCCAAGATGAAAAGATACCAGCCCCCTTTCCCCCCAACCTAGTCCTTTACCTACTTCATTCTGCTGCCCCTGAACTCGCTGTAAGCAAGACTTACAAACGCAGGCTCTAAGCCTATGCTAAGCACTATGCCATGCACCATCTTTACGTATTCCAACAATCACCCTGGAAATCAGAATCCCCCACTTCACAGATGAGAAAACAGATGCTGAGTAAGTTGTCCAATTTCTCATGGCTCATGAGGGGTGGAGCTGGGACTCTAAACCCAGGTCAGTCCCATTCCATGGCCCAGCCTCCTCACCATCCAGTGACACCACCTCCCTGTGCTAAGTGGAGGCCCAGTGTGGGGATTCACTTTGGGATCCCCCCCCCCGGTGAATGGGGCTGGCAGACAGTGTGTCCCTGTGCTTCCAGAACCTGGCTGAAGGGCCTGGCGAAGAGCCAGGGCCCCACCTTCCAGAACTCATGCTCTGGCATCCCAGTCAGTCTGAGACCTGGGCTCTGGGGCTAGCCGAAACCAAGAGAGGAGGCCAGGCTATCCTAGAGAGGAAAGGAGAGTAAGCAGGGCCCTGTGCTGGAGGGGGATTCCCATTATTCACCAAATCCTTTCACAGGAAATCCCTCCAGGCTGGCTCTAAGGATAATTCTGAATTTTTGGACCCTTCCTGGAGATCGTGAGGCCATTCCACCTCTCCAGGTCTACCTCCTGTGCACAAGGCAATGCCATTTGGCAAAAACTAAACACAGACTAAAGATGCATCAGGAAAGTGCTAGAAAATACTATAGGGGTGAGTCAGAACACTCAGTATCAACAGCACATTAATCTGAAACTTCAGAATCCAGATCAAGAAACATACAAGAAACCTGACGGATTTTTGCTTACCACTGTCAGTTACATGTAAATCAATTCCGAGACAGTACAGCCACGAGTTCAACCTAAAGAGTGTAGGATCGACTGTTTTCCAAGTCCTCACTGCCCTTAGGAAAAAGTTGGGTTTGTTTTGTTTTGACTTGGTTTAAATCCTTTTAAGTCACGAAATACTACATAACTGCCTGTTTCTTTCCAGAGAAAGCTTATTTGGATTCAAGGCCACCGTTAAGTGAGTCACCTTCTTTTTGTGCCGTGGACACATCAGAAACTCCCCCTCCTTATTCACGGCAGCTCGGGTAAACTAAACAGGGGTTGCCCTGACCGACGTTGTTCAATGCCAATTATTCCTTCATCATCACGTTAGACTGGTGACTTGGGGCATATTTTCTCTGATATTTTAAAAAATAAGTACTGAGCAGAAAGTGATGTCATCTCCTCATTGAAGGTTTGTCTGCACCTCCTGCCACTTTTTTCCAGTTAACACGATCTGCTCTAATGTTTGTATAACGTTTAAACGTTCATCCATTTACATCACCTATGACCCTCTACGAGTCAGCTAAGTGTCTCCTGATGGGGCGTGCTCTAAGACACACTGCTGAATTAAAGAGACCTAGTGACAAGGCACCCGGGTGGCTCAGTCAGCTAAGCGTCCAACTCTTGACTTCGGCTCAGGTCATGATCTCAGGGTCGTGAGATCGAGCCTCTTGTCAGGCTTGGTGCTGGGCGTGGAGCCTGCTTGGGATTCTCCCTCTGCCTCCCCCCAACACCTCCATCAGGCTCCCTGCTTAGCGGGGAGTCTGCTTCTCCCTCTGCCTCTGCCCCCCTCCCGCACCGTGCGCTTTCGTGCTCTCTCACATAAATAAAACCTTAAGAAAAAAAAAGCAACTTACAAATAGGCTGCAGTGTTACCTCATTTACATACGTCCCTGTGGACGTGTGGCTAAGTCTGGAGGGGCACATGACAACCTGAGGGCTGCTACCTTTGCTGAGGGGTTTCAGGGACCCCAGGTTTACTTGAAATGCTCCCATTGCTGCCAAAGAGAATGTATTAGTTATGTAATTTGTGTAACTAAATGTTTATTTTTAGGAAGAGCCACAAGTACTACAAGGCCATTATTTATCACTTCAAGCTGATACAGGCCAATCTATCCCAGAAACATCATCATGTTGACCTTTCGTTACTGATTGCTCTTTTTTTTTCCCCCCACGTCACACTTCTGCTCCAAGGTCCATCTGGCAATCCAACTTCTTAGCCTGGCCCTTTTCAAGCTCTGCCCCAGCTTTCCACAACAGCACCCCCACACACTGTTCCGGAAGCCCCTTAGCATGTCCCACTGTCAGGCCTTTGCTTAAGCAGTTCCCACAGCCAGAATGCTCCCTAAATGCCTCTCTCCTTAACCAAGTCCTACTCACGGTTCAAGGCCCAGCAGTGACCTCCCCAGCTCTGGGGCCAGAGCTCTACAGCCCGTGGCCCTCATGTGGCCCTTAGCTTCAGAGTTCAGCCCTTTCTTCGAAGATCACAAAGGACACCGATGCCTCCTTTAAACTGTAATCACTGCTGAGAAGAGCTTTACTATCTCCAAGTTTATACTATGAGACTATAATAACAGTCCCACGAATAGATATTATAATCATTATTCTTGTTTTATAGAGCACAAGCTCAGCCTCAGACAGGTTAAGGGCCCTGCCCAAGGGCACACAGCCAGTTAGTGGTGGAGCTACTAAATGTATAATGGCCTGTTTACTTGTCTCTCAGCACAAACCTGAAATGTCATGAGAGCCGAGACCACAACTAACTTGTTCTCGCTGGTGTGCCTGAACTTTACAGCCGCTAAATAAATACGAACTAAATGAGTAATGCCTACAGCATCTTGAAATGTCAGTACCTTCCTTATGAAATGATAGCAGCAACCATTTAGCTCACCTGCCAGGCCCAAACTGAATGGTTCCACAGATGGTTCCACTTAGTACCAGCAGCCATCCCAGGTGGTGGGTACTTTGGATTATTATTGCTATGAGATTGAAGGAAACTTGAGTCTCAGAGGAGTTAAGTGACTTGCCCCAGGTCACACAGCAAATAGACTCAGGCCTGCTTGGGGGCTCACCTTTCCCCATTTTCATCACCCACTGCTCCCTATCCCTCTTCTCCAGGCTGCTCTATTTTTCAGGGATGGAAACTATCTGTGGGTAGTGAGATGACTTTCCTCATGTCATTCAGCAAACCAGCAAGCATGGGTGCCAGGAGCAACCCAGGAAGGATGCACCTGTATGTCCCCCTACTTCCACCCCACCCCACAGCGCTGTGGGCAAATCCCTCAGGGCTTGTCTTGCCGACTTCTCCAGCACACCTGCAGACAGTGAGCGGAAGTTCTGGGCAAAGTTCCTCCCACCTCGGGGGGAGGGGTGCCGGTGATGAGAGAGGCGGCCACTCTTTGCATGGGTCCACTCTTCACATGAGGGAAGGCTATCCCTCAGGCGATGGCACTGCCCACCACTGTCGGGCTCCTGGGCACTCACCATGCCACGAGTCCGGGTGGGTGGGAACTCGGTGAGAAGCTTAGCAGCTCCATCCAGATGCGAATTGTCCCTCCCACACTTCCCGGGCTGCAGGGGCCTCCATTAGAGCCCCCGAGGAGTCAGAATCCACACCTCCGCAAATGGGCCCGCTTTCCCAAGGCCCCCCCTGCCCAGGCCTTCCCTGGGCTCTGTGGGTTTTGACACCTCTCTGTAACCTGGCAGGGGGCCACCTCTCACCTTTGGTCCAGATAAAAGCTCAGGCCTGGAGGTGGCCAGCCCAGCCTCCCAGAGCCCGCAGCAGCCCCGGCGATGGCCCAGTCCCCTCCTCTGCACAGCCTCCTGGGCCACGACCACTGGATCTTGCCCCAGGGCTGGGGCTGGGCCAGCCACCCGGACTCCACGTCCCCGGCCTCCTCCTCATCGGACTCGTCGGGCTCTTGCCCCTGCGACGGCGCCCGCGGCCCCTCGCTGCCCGCGCTCCCGGCCCGCAGCGCCCGCGCCGCAGAGGCCGTCCCGACGGCGCCGGGAAGAGGCCGCAGCGGCCCAGCCGGCGGACAGCGGCAGAGCGCCAGCGAGCGCGAGAAGTTGCGCATGCGCACGCTCGCCCGCGCCCTGCACGAGCTGCGCCGCTTTCTGCCGCCGTCCGTGGCGCCCGCCGGCCAGAGCCTCACCAAGATCGAGACGCTGCGCCTGGCCATCCGCTACATCGGCCACCTGTCGGCCGTGCTGGGCCTCAGCGAGGAGAGCCTGCAGCGGCGGCGACGGCGGCGCAGCGACGGGGCAGTGTCTCGGGGCTGCCCGCTCTGCCCCGACGGCGGGTCCGCGCAGGCGCAGACGCAGACGCAGGTGCAGGTGCGCGCCCCCGGCCTGGATTCCGCCGGAGGCGCTGCCGCGTCGTGGGGGTCTCCGCCGGCCTGTCCCGCAGCCCTAGCGGCGCCCGAGCGCCTGGGGAGCAGGGTCCCCGACATGAATCCCTGGGTTACACCCCCTTACTGCCCTGGGATGCCGTCGCCCCCGCAGCTCTCCCAAGGGAGAGCCCCCGAGACGGCCCTTTGGACACCGCCGCAGGCCTGTTCCGGAATGCGGACGTCCCCAGAACCTAGGAACCAGGCCATACCCTGGACGCCGCCCCCCGCGACCCCGGAGCTGGCTGTAGTATACCAGGTATGCACGCAGTCCTGTGCAATTCACTTCCCTCGGGGTGGTCCCCACGTTCATTCGGAAATGGAGCGAGTGGGTAGGGTCGAGTCTGCAGAGAATCTCATGCTTTTTAGATCACGGTTTATCTAATCCAACCCAGTTAGGGGTAGAGAGAAGCTGAAGGGAGTATGGAGAGGAGCCTAACCTCCTTGGGGAAAGAGGTTCGGTCCCAGGTCATTAAGGCCACCACCACCTCTACTTAGAAGTCTTCGAAGCCACGTTAAAGAGGGGGAATCCTCAGACTTGCTCCAGAGGCAAGATGAAAGGTACCAAGAGCCACTGGCAGGGAATTTGCTCCAAGTGCTCCATTAAGGTTTGGGGGGAGGGAGACTGGCCAGCCCCAGGGGTGGGGACTTCCAGAGTAGACGGGCTTGGAGCTGGTGACCTTCCTGTTTCCTTTAAACTTCATTTGTTCATGAGGCCCATGAGTGAATGAATCATGGTCCATAAGAGCATATCCGTAACCAAAATTTACTGCTTGCTCACTGTTGGCCCAACACCGTTCTTGGCACTGATCATGTATTAACTCAGCCAGTCCTCCAGCAACTCTATGGAGTAGGTACTGCTATCATCAGCCCCATTTTACAGATGAGAAAACCAAATAAAAGAGGTTGAGTTCTTAAAACTAGTTAGTAGCAGAGGTGGGATTTGAACCCCCGGAGTGTATCTCCAGAGCAAGTGTTCACCACTTAGCTTCACTGCATCCATGGCGCCCAGGACTGTCCAGAAGCTGCCAGTCATGCTCCAGGAAGCGTCCAGGTTCAAGGTCTCAGGGCATCAGGCAGTGGCCCACTAACCAGCTGCTTTTGTCTCTCTTGCAGGGAATCTCTGTGTCTCCAGAGTCCTGTCTGTTGCCAGAAACCCCACCCCTCCTGTCCCGCCCAGCATGCCAGAGACTCCAGCCTCAGACCCAGTGGGGATGCTGGAACCATAGTGCAGAGGTGCTCCCCAGCTCAGAGGACCAGGGACCAGGCCCTGCCTTCCAGCTCAGTGACGAAAGCCCCTCCCAGAGTTCAGGCCTGCAGCTTAGTGGCTGCCCTGAACTTTGGCAAGAAGATTTGGAGGCGGCCCACCTGGGCATCTTCTACTAATAGCCTTGCCTGTCCCCTTGTGAGCCAGGAATCAGGCCTCTGGTGTGGAGTGTCCTCCTCGTTTGCTACTTGCTGTGGTCTTCAAGCTATTTTTAAGCCAAGGATCTCTTTTCCAAGTGATGTCTTTCACGGAGAGGCAGTGTCGGAAACAGAGTGGGTGGCCTCTCTGGCTGGAGTCAGGGCTGGGGGAGTGGCCTCCACTCCGAGACACCCCCCAGAATGACCAGTGCTCTGCAGAGCACTGGCTGAGCTGCGGCAAGGTGATGGCTGCTTGACCACAGAGTTGGCCAGGCTGGGACTGCTGGGAGAGTGGGTTCTGGGTGGGGGGAAGGGGAGAGAAGCCTGTACGCTTCGATTTTTGTACTTCTTTAAAAAACAACAAAAACGTTGGTTTGGTCTGTTTTTCTTCTATCAACCTGGGTTTTTATTGCCTCTGGAGAAGGATGAATGTACCCTCCTGCAGGGAACCGTCCTGCTGCTCTTCCCGGCCCCGGGTCTAGGCCTCCTGAGGTTGGTGTGTGCCCTCCCGTGCCACTGTGACACGTCTTCATCTGCAGGGGCTCCACTTGGCCTGCCGTGCGAGGTGGCACAGGTGGGGGTTAACGTTTGGGCCTGCGCGCTCGCCTCCGACCCAGCACCACTACCTCGTCCTTTCCTCTGCCTGCAGTCCCGCTGACCCGCAGGGCTCTTTCACAATTACGGGAAAGTGTTCTTGAAGGATGCGTGGTGGTTCGCTTCCACAAGTGAGGCCCAGCGTTATTTGTTTCTAGGGCTACCGTAAGAAAAGAGCACACATCAGGCGGCTTGGAGAACAGAAATACAATTTTCTCACAGTTCAGGAGGCTAGAGTCCAAGATCAGTGTCAGCCGGTTTAGTTTCTGCAGCCTCTCCCCCTGGCTTGCGGAGGGCCGCCTCCTCTCTGTGTCCTCACTTCCTTACGCCGCGCTCTGTGCGCCTGGCTTACTCACTGCTGGTAAGACTCCCAGTCATACTGGATTACGGACCCCTCCCATGGGACCTTTTACGTTCATTACCTCTTTAGAAGTGCCATCTCTGAACACATTCACGTTCTGAGGTCCTGGGGGTTAGAAATTCACCATGGATGTTGGGGGAACAGAGTTCAGCCCATAATACCCATAATGCCAGAGAGAAAACCCTCCCCAGCTAGCAGGGAGAATTAGAGGAAAGTAAGTGGTTAAAGCCCGGGTAGAGGATGGGAGTTTATATAAGGTACTTAGGGACCAGAGGGGATGTGACAGCCTGGTGGGAGGTGGGGCTGACAACACTTTCTTGAGTTACCCGATCCACATTAATGCTGCTGCATTGATTTATGCTGCCTTGAGTAAGAGTAAGGTACCTCTAGAATCTGGAGGAAAGAACGCCACCCGCGATCCGTTAACAATGGCCACCATGGGCTTGGGAGCCGATGGTGGTGGTGACTTCATTCTGTATATACTGACCTGGTTAGGGGAGAACTGCAGGATGTCGGGGGTGGGTACTGAAGGATGTTTGCCAAGAGGGGCGAGTGGAGAGTGACCCAGGCAGAAGAAACAGCGTGTCCAGAGCTGACAGAGGTGATGAATAGAGTGGGAAAAGGAGCTCATAGACAAAGTTGTGGGGATCCTGTATGGCCTCTTTCTCGGGTGCTGCGGAGGCACTAAAGGCAGGGAACGGGGAGTGAGTCGGTCAGAGGCACAGGTGGTCCCTTCGGCTGCTTGGCAGCAATGCCGCTGTCACAGGGCAGGGCAGGAGAAGGAGGGGGAGGAAGGCCAGAGCACAAGCTGCCTGAGCACTCAGCCACACGCAGGGCCAGCCATCCGACCCGCTGCTGCGCCCGATGACATCAGGCAAGTCACTCCCTCTCTGTGCCTCAGTTTCCCCATCTCCCAAAAGAGGAACTGGCTTAGGTGCCCACTGAAGTGGCTTCTTCCCCAGCCTTCTAGGGTTCGGGATCTTACCCCAGGGCCTCCTGTCCCTAGGGGCTGCCAGCCACGCTGAAGGATGAGAAAACCTCACACAAGATTATATACAGCGAGGAGAGGGATATAGGGCATGACTGACCTGGGTGCACGTTCCACTCAGCTCTCGCTCACTGTATAGCTGGGCCAACTATGAAACCTCCTTGAACCTCAGTTTTCTTGGCTGTGAAATGGGGACAGTAACAGACCCTATCCTTCAGGGTTCTTAGGCTTGGCACTTAGTAATTGTTGAATGGGGCCACACCACCCCCCACTTCTTGCCCAACCCCAGGGCCTGCTTCCCCCCACCCCCCACCCCCGCTAGCCCCTGAGGGGTCAACCTGCCGCAGAGTGCTGGGCACGGAACGAGCAGCCCGAGTTCTAGTCCGCCCAGCTCTGTGTGCGACCTGGAGCGAGGCTCTGCCACCCTGTCTCTGGCTCTGGGTGCCCTCCCGGTATTCCCGGGGACCTGACACACAGGGCATTCCGTACGCCAGCCTTGTGAGCGTCCAGTGGTGCGAGCACACAACGTGTGGAAGCCACACACCTTGCCCCAGCTCCAGATGGAGGAGGCCTTCCACTCTGGGGAGCCTGCATCTCGTTCTAGCCCTACTGACTTAGCCTCCCTGCGCCTCAGTTTCCTTATCTGCAAAACTGAGATAAAAACAATCCTTATCTCCTGGGACTGTTGAGACCCAATGAGATAATGCGCATCAACACTTCGCCCAGCGCCAGGCACAGAGACTAGGATCCCCTCAGACTCTTCTCCCGGGAGGCCAGCTCTCTCCCAGGGACCCTGGCGGGGCTGGCCCCTCCCCCCGCGGGACCTCCTGAGGGGGCCTGCCCTCTGATCCCCAGAAGGTTAAGTGCCAGCCAGGGCTGCTGGGCACTGGCGACAGGAAGGGCTGGCCCAGAGGGGCTGGGCTGAGGGAAGCCTCCTGATTGGTGGAGAGACCCCACCCCATCACCGGGGATGGTCTCACCCCCTGGCCCGCCCCACCTTTGATGTAGGGACTGCAGTGGCGGGCTGAGGAGCCTTCCGGCCCCACCCCCACTTCTCCCAAGGGGGAACAGAGGCTGTGAGGAGAGCAGGCAGGCCAGGAGACAGGACTAAGCTTAACAAAACCCAAATCTCCTCCCGCGTGGGGGGGGGGGCAGTGCACCAGATGCCCCCTACGTGAATCTCCTTAGGTCCACACCCCAACCCTGTGATCCATCACCTTGATCCTGCAGATGAGGAAGCCAAGCCCAGGGGTTTGTGTCACTTGCCAAGAAACTGGCCAAGCTGTGATCTGACACCAGCCCCCTCTGGTCTCCGGGACTCCAGACCCAGCGGCTCCCTTGGAGGAGAGCCCCAAGGAGCCCCGTGGTCTGTCACCTCCCATGTTCCCTCCACCAGCCTGGGGTGCTCAGCATGGCCTTGTGGGGGCTGAGGCTGAGGTGAGCTTCCAACAACCTGGTTCCATTTGCCAAGAAGTCTCATGTGGGCTATGGAGTCATGTGGGTCCCAGACCTTCTCAGAATAGCACTGACCCCCGGCTGCCCCAGGTGATCTGAGTGGCACCTGCCTTTTTCTGCATGCTACTCTTGAAAACAACCACTTTACAAATTGATATCCCACCTTCCACCATGGATCCTGGAGAGGAGATGGGACAGGGCCTTGGCCAGTGAGGGGTCAGACCAGGCCTGGATCCCAGGGCTTGCTGCCCTCACTCCGAGCCCCTCTCTCACTGTTCCAGGTGTGCTGAGACACAAGAAGAGGGGACCAATCAGCACCCTGTTCCCTTCCCTCGTGTTAGGGCAGGAGCTGACCCCAAGCATCTGGAACTATGGAAACTTCTGCTTTCTGCAAAAACACTCCCTCCACCATCAGGACTGCCCTGGGCCTGGCACCAAGCCCCGGCTCTCCCCACTCCACCATGAGCTGGGTCTGTGTTGCCTGGCCTCCTCGTAGCTCCCCAGCACCCGGGGTCTCCAACCGCCAGGGGAATATGGATGAAAGGGCGCTGCAGGCAGACCCCACAGGACACACAGGCATTCTGGATACTCCTCCTTTCCTGTGCTCGCTGGGGGTCCCAAACACCCCAGGTTCCCTCCCTCCCAGTCTTCCTGGCTGCTGTGCAAACCCACTCCTGCTCTAGTTTGGTAATGAATCTAGACATTGACCTAGAAATCCTTTATTTACATTTTCTCTTAGAAAAAAAAATATAGATCTTGTGCCCTGTTGATTCTTCAGGTTCAGGGTCTTTATGGGAAGGTGAGAGAGGGCACAGGGCTACCCCGCCAAGGCCATCCATCGTCCATCGAGGGCTTCTGCTCATCTGGCCCTAGAGCTGGGCTTCCCTGAGATCAGCCCCAGGGCCCTGGGTGACAGGCACCATGCCAGGCCCGGGATGGGGGTGGCATGAGGGGCAGGGGCTGGGAGGTGCTTGGACAGTCTGGCCATCAGGAACCGGATTGGCCCCATGGGCACAGTGGAGAAAACGTAGGCCAGAGATTTCGTCCCTGAGGGGAGGACACCATTGCCTCAGGCTCCAGGAATGGGGTGCTGCCGTGGGCCACAGGGGCAGACAGCCAGAGGCATCTCGCATGGGGGCCAGGTGACGATTAAGGCAAGGACTATGAGCTGTTTTCTGTGAACCACGTGAGCACCACCTCCTTGTTTTCATTCACCCACTTGATGTTCGCTTTGGTCTTCTCCAGGATTTGCTCCAGAGCCCGCGTGGCCGAGCCGAAGCCTACGTCCATGTTGTTGTTCTTGAATTGCTCCAGCTGCAGGGAAACGAAGATTCTCAGCCCCAGGCTGGGTCTCTAACACAGCCTCAAGCAGAGGGCTGCCCGGTCCTCTGTCCTCCCACCCACATTAGGGCTCTTGGGAACACAGCCACAGCCTATTCCCCAGGAGAGAAAGGGCCCGTCCTTCTCTCCCCCTGGGATAAAGTCTTTATCTAGGGCAGAGTCAAAAGTATGGCTCCTGTATAGATCTGAGCTTCACTGTATGGTTCTTTATTGAGTTGGCCCTCAGTTTTTCATTGAATTTTAATCTCAGCTCAATCAAGGGAGGGGGGAGGGACAAATTAAACAAGATACCACAAGGAAGCAATCAGGCAAATTCAAAATGTGGCCATTTCTATACTACAAATAACCTCGTTGTTTCAACAACTAAATGGCATTATTTAAAAAAAAAAAGATGTCACAGATTAAAAGATATATTACTAGAGGCTGTAGCCAGGGCAATTAGGCAAGAAAATGAAATAAAAGGCATCCAGAAAGGAAGAAGTAAAACTTATCACCGTTAGCAGATGACATGATTTTGGATACAGAAAATCTTAAGGAGTCTACCAAAAAAAACCTATTAGAACTAACGAATTCAGCAAGGTGGCAAGATGCCGGAGCGATATACCAAGATCATAGAGCACTTCTGCACACTAGCAATGAGAAATACAAAAATGAAATTAGGAAAATAGTTCCATTTACAATAGCATCAAAAAGAACAAAATACTGAGGAATAAATTTGACAAAAGACATGTAAGATGGGCATGTCGGAAACTATAAAACATTGTTGAAAGAAATTAAGACCTAAAGAAAAGGAAAAAAAGACCCAAATAGACCCAAATCTGTGTTAATGGACTGGAAGACTTAGCTTTATGCCATGGCAACCCTTCTCGAATTGATCTACAGACTTGATGCCATCCCTATCAAAATTCCAACTGCCTTTGGTTTTTTTCCCAGAGATGGACAAGCTGATCCTAAAATTCATAAAGCAATGCAAGGGACTCTGAATAGCCAAACAATCTTGAAAAAGAACAAAGTTGGAGGGCTTACGTTCCTAAACTCACTGCAGAGCTACAGTGACCAACAGAGTGTGGTACTGGCATAGGGACAAATAGATTAATGACAGACGACTGAGAGTTCAGAAATAAACCCTTACATTTACAGTCAACTGATTTTCAACAAGGGTGCCAAGACCGTTCAGTGGGGGAAAGAACAGTCTTTGCCACAAATGGTGGTGGCACAACTGGACAGCCACATGCAAAAGAATGAAGCTGGACCCCTGCCTTAGACCACATACAAAAATAAAGCCAAAATTGATCAAAGTCATAAATGTAAGAGCTAAAATGGTAAGATTCTTAGTAAAAAGCATGTATACATCTTTGTGACCTTGGGTTAGTCAACTATTTCTTAGGTATGACACCTAAAGCACAAGCAATAAAAGAAAAATTTAGAAAGCTGGACTTCATCAAAATACAAAAAAGTTCAGTGCACCAAAAGACGCTATCGAGAACAGAAAAAGACAATCTACAGACTGGAAGAAAACATTTGCAAATCAGGTACCCAGTAAGGGCCTAGTATCCAGAATATATAAAGAACTCTTACAACTCAGCAATAAAGAGACAAATATCCCAATTAAAAAATGGGCACAGGATTTGAATAGACAGTTCTCCAAAGAAGATATACGAATGGCCAGTAAGCACATGAAAAGATGCTCGACGTCATTAGTCATTAGGGAAATGCTATTCATATTACTTCATACCCACAGAGTGGCTATAATTAGAAAGAAAGAAAGAAAGAAAGAAAGAAAGAAAGAAAGAAAGAAAGAAAGAAAGAAAGAAAGAAAGAAAGAAAGAAAGAAAGAAAGGAAGAAAGGAAGAAACAAGAGTCTACAAAGACAGAAAGACGTTGGAACCCTCCTACATGGCACTGGAATGTAAATTAGATGCAGTTACTTTGGAAAACATCTTGGCAATTTCTCAAAAAGTTAAACATAGAGTTACCAAACAACCCAGCAACTCCACTTCTAGGTGTATCCCCAAGAGAAACAAACACATATGTTCCCTCAAAAATATGTATATGAATATTCATGGCAGCGTTATTCATATAGTCAAAAAGTGGGCATGCCTGGGTGGCTTAGTCAGTAAAGCGTCTGCTTTCTGCTCAGGTCATGATCCCGGGGTCCTGGGATCGAGTCCCTCATCGGGCTCCCTGCTCAACAGAGAGTCTGCTTCTCCCTCTCCCTCTGCTCCTCCCCGGCCCTGCTCGTACTCTCTCCCACGCTCACTCTCTGTCTCTCAAATAAATAAATAAAATCTTTTTAAAAAAGTGGAAACCACCCAATGTCTATCGACTGATTGGTGGATAAACAGATGTGGTGTATCCACACAATGGAATATTATTCAGCCATAAAAAGGATGCTACACGCTACAACATGGGGGAAACTTGAAAGCTTGATGCTCAGTGAAAGCCAGACACAAAAGGCCTCATATTATATGATTCCATTTTATGAACTATCCAGATTAGCCATATCCATAGAGACAGAAAGTAGATTAGTGGTTGCCAGGGGCTGGCGACAGAGGAATGGAGAGTGACTGCCACAGTTTCTTTTTGGGGGTAATGACAATGTTCTGGAACTAGATGGTGTATCAATTACATCTCAATTAAAAAAAAAAGACACATCAACCTAATACAATGAGTTAACTTTGTTTGGCTTCTGATTTGAACATACATATCATTGCAAAAAGAATTTTAAAAGAAACCTAGGGGGTTTAAAATGGCCCCGGGTAGAATATGATAGTAAGAAATTGTTCATTTTCTTGGGTTTGCTAACGACATTGAGATTATCTTTTAAAAATTCCTTTATTTTAGATAGGACTAAACCACTTACACATGAAATTATGTAAGTGATCTCTGCTTGAAAATTATGCACCCCCAAAAAAGAATCGGCAAAATGTTGGTAATTGTTCAATCTGAGTAATGGGTACATGGAGGTTCATGTACACGATTCTCTTTACTTTTTGCCAATACAAAAATTCCAAGATGCATGTTTCTGATGGCACTGTCACTGTTTAGAAAGCCTGGATGCCCAGCCTCCCCTGGAAATGAGGAAGGCCCGACGGCATGGAGCCCAAGGTCCCTTGGGAGCACACTCAGGGGGCACTCGCTGAATGTCAGCTGCCCGTTTAGACGGGATGGGCCTCTGGGTGCCGCCCCAGGATCCAGGGCTGCTTACCTGCTGCAGCTCGAACTCCGTGGAGAACCGCTGGGTCGCTGCCCGGATGAGGTTGGAGAAGGAGAAGGAACCAGTGCCATAGCTGTGAGGAGGGGGACAGAAGAGCCGGGAGGGGCTGAGAACTAACGCTCAGTGACTGGCCGGCGACACTGTACCCTCACAGCCAGCCTGTGACTGTCCTCATCTTGTAGATGAGATGAAATGACGTGCTCCAGGACATGAACACAGGTCTGACTGCAGTGTCCCTGCTCCCATCTCTGCAGAGAACAGACTTTCTTTCCCCCAAGTGCAAAGAGAGCCGGCCCATACCCTGCCTTGTCTTTGCCCCGCACCTGACTGACCTCAAGCTGGGTTAGTTTTCCAGCATTCCTTGGCAGTGCCCACAGCCCCCCAACTTCCAGCCCGGCAGTGCCCCATGCACACAGACACACAAACCGTCCCCCCCCCCCAGGACACCCCAGCCTCGGTGGGCACTTTTCCTAACACGCTTCCGCAGACTCACTCCTCAAAGAGCTTCTTCCAGTTGCTCTGGACGAAGTCCCAGACCAGACTTTGCCCGACGACATTGCTGGCGATGCTGTTAAGCGTGGAGGCGACATCTTGTTTCCGGATGAGGTCAGGGTTCAGGGTGTAACTCAGGTACCTGTGAGGGCAGGATGCTGACTTAGTGACCACTTCCAAGGGCTCTAGTCAGAGGATTCGAGAGAGAACCCAGGACGGCGAAGGACCCCACCCTCCCCTCCCCCACACTTCCTCTGCAGCCTCTTAATTTCACTTCAGCCTACTGAGGGTTCAAGACCCCTTAGTCCTACCTCCCTCTGGTAGAAGGGATACTGAGTCTGCTAGGGAGGATCACTGGCTACGCCAAGTGTCCTGTGTCACATGGCCCCGGTGCCTGATAAATATCTGATGAGGGACCAGGAACAAATGAATAAAGGAAGGAATACCTGAGCCAAGAGCCGTGTACCAGGTAGGGTGGCTCCATTTGTCTTTTTTTTTTTTTAAGATTTTATTTATTTATTTGACAGAGAGAGAGAGAGAGCCAGCGAGAGAGGGAACACAGGCAGGGGGAGTGGGAGAGGAAGAAGCAGGCTTCCAGCGGAGCAGGGAGCCTGATGCGGGGCTTGATCCCAGGACCCCGGGATCATGCCCTGAGCTGAAGGCAGATGCTTAATGACTGAGCCACCCAGGCGCCCCTACATCTGTCTTTGACATGGAGGGAGGCCCTTCTTTCCTGGGGTCCGGCAGTGGGAGCCAGGAGCCTTCATGCAAGGGCCTGAGGTGTGGCCAGCTGCACATCTAAAACGACTCAGGTGCAGCTGCCCCGAGTCCCTGACAGACAGGAGAACTGAACTGCAGTCAACTACAGGCTAAGAAGCCACAGCAGTTAAAAGCCTGGGACGGAGACCCAGACCTGGGTTCCGATTAAGCTTCTGGACTTTGGGCAAGCTGCTTTGCATCTCTGAGCCTCAGTGTTCTCCTCTGTGAAACGGGGAACATCCTGGCCCACCGCACGAGTTTGTGGGGATCCCATGAATGAGAGTGTGGAGGCCTGGCTGGGTCGTTCTCTCCCAGGGGGGATCCTGGTCCCCAGTGGGGAGGGAGACTCCCTCACCTGTTCAGGATCCAGACCTGGTTGCTGCAGGCCAGGGCTGCCCGCAGTTTGTCGGCCTCGTTTACCAGCGTGGCATTTCGGAACTGCTCCCACACGAAGTTCCACTCCTCCTCACTGCCCTGGGCAACGGCGTTGCAGTAGATGGTGGAGCGCAGGTTGGGGTAGATCCTGGCGAGCGGTGGGGTGGGGGGTCAGGGGTGGAGCAGGAGCAGGGAGGCTGGGACGAGGGTCTGACGAGGCCATGGCTGTGGGCTTGAGGGACGGATGAAGGTTGGGGGAGGAGCGGGGGACACACTCACGGGTTATTTTGGGGGTCCTTCCTCCACTCCGCGAAGAGAGTTGAGACCAGCTGCTTACACCGAGGAACCCCATAGGTACAGGCGGTGCTGACGGCGTTAATCTCGCTGTACCTGTGCCAAGGACGACATTTGGTCAACGTGCTCATGGGTCACCTGGGCCACACTCCGGCCAAGATCCCCCTGCTAATGCACAGCTCTAGGGAGGACGGCAGGGCCCGGGCTCTGTCTCTGGCTGCGGCCCACCCGGTCCACCGGGTCCCCCTGTTTGTTTTGTGCCTTGGGCAGCCCAGGGACCTAGAGGGGTCAGCACAAGCTCCAGCCCCAATCTGAACATCTAGAATCTAAATGACCAAGGGGCGTGTGGGTGGCTCAGTCGGTTAAGCAGCCAACTCTTGGCTTCAGCTCAGGTCATGATCTCAGGGTCCTGGGTTTGAGCCCCATGTCAGGCTCTGTGCTCAATGGGGAGTCTGCGTGAGGATTCTCTCTCTCTCCCTTTCCCTCTTCCCCTCCCCAGCTCATGCACACTAGTCCTCTGTCTCTCTAAAATAAATAAACAAATCTTTAAAATAAAATGACCAAGCCAGTGAGGGACCTCAGTTTCAGCTTGGTCCCTTGTGCAAAGAGGTCAGATGGGCCCACAGGCCACAAAGAGCCTCAGGGCAGGCCTCCTCTCCTGGGAGGGGGGGGCTGTTCCTCTTCCTGATGGTGGCCCTGGTCCAGCCAGGAGATGTCCTCCAGAGGGGTGGACACTGCAGGGCCCCGCCCTGGACTCCCCAGGTCAGGGTGGCAGGGCGCCCCTGACCCCCAGAAATGAGGAAACGAGCAGGGCTCTGAGCTTCCCAGCAGCACACTCACTGTTCCATCAGGGTCTGTGGGTGCTCAGTCCAGTTTTTGGTGATAGTCTCGAAATAATCAAAGAGAGGCGTGACCTGCTTCCTCAGGTAGTTCTGGGAAAAAGAAAACAGGAAGGGCTTCGAAGGTGAGACACACACTTGACCTTTCTGGAGCCCCTTGAAGCCTCTGAAGTGGGTGGGGCTCATGGCACAGAGGCGGAGAGGCTGGAGGCTCAGGCCTCGCCCGGGGCCGCAGGGCTCAAAGGGGTCGGCGAGGGCCCTGGTTTCAGCTCATGGGTCTGAGGTTCTCCCATCCAAAAGCCTCAGTCAGTCTAACACTCCAGGTCTCCGTGCCGCACTTTTGAATATGGTGTTGGGTCCTACCCCGTCCCACCATGCCCGATGCTAAGTTATCCCACGTGTGCTGTAAGGAGCTTAGAAAACACAGAGCAGCATCTGCAGAAATTAAAATGTACCCGGGAGCTTCCCCGAACTAGGATTTTCAAATTAGTGAGTTGTGCCCTTCTTTTTCCTTTTCTACCTAGCATCTCTGTTGTTCTGCACGCTGCTCTTTGTCTCCGGCACTGGGACGGAAGCCCTGCCTTGGGTCCAAGAACGAACTTCAAACTTCGGAGAACAAGGGAAACAGGAAGGGAAAGCAGAGTGGATGAGGGGCCCGTGCAGTCAAGGAGCTGGAAGGTGGGGACAGAGGGAGGGACGGGCAGAGTGGCTGAGCCTGCCGCACAGCACCTGACAAGGGGCGTGCGGAGCCAGAAGCAAGACTGGCTGCGACATGGCTCAGAGCCAGAGGGACAGGTCTACAGGGGACGGGGGTGAGGCGGGGGCTGGACACAGGGAGAAGGAGTCAGAGTCTGTAGCAGGAGCAATTAAACCCCCGAGCTCCCGCCTCCCTCTTGGCAGCAGGCAACATCCCGCCCTCCCTCGTGGGTGAGGCTGAATGAGTGGGGGCTCAGAACTGGGGGTCGCCAGACACAGGGGAAGGACTGGTGGACTGCAGAGAGGGCCAGAGGTGGAAGTTTATATCCTGAATGGAGATATCGCCAGTTTCTCCCCCCATCCCCAATCCCAGAAAGTGAGCATCACCAGCTTCGTTCTACAAGATAGAGGATGACTCTCTGGTCTCAGGGGAGCACGCTCATGGATACTATTCTTTTCTTTTTCTTTTTTTAGTAATCTCTAGACTCAGCGTGGGGCTTGAACTCAAGACCCCAAGATCAAGAGTCACATGGTCTTCTGTCTGAGCCAACCAGGAGCCCCATGGATACTAATATTTGAGGGTCCCCATGAGGAGTCACTTGGCCACCCAGTCACCCCTCAATGAGACCTGAGGGTGACAAATGTGACCTCCTCATGGAACTTCCAACTGCCTTTTATTGCCTCACTCTAATTCAAAGGGGGCGGCTCAGCCTCCCCCGTGGTCTCTCAAGAGGGGACCAAAACAAACAGAAGACCCAGGAAACCAGTCAATGGAAGAAAAAGAAAGCTTCGTAAAAGCCTGAGATGAATACCCTCTGAGCGTTCAGAGATTTGTAAAGGATGCAGGAACCAGGACCAGTACCTGGAAGTTTAAACACAGGACAGAAGAAAGGCCAACGCAAGAACAGTAGGTTGGATTTCAGGGGGCCCAGAAAGAGAATGGAACAGCAAGCGGGAAAGAACGTCATAAGGAGCAATGCCAAAATGCCCAGACGGAAAGGGCAGGAGGAGGAGAAAGACCCATACAAAGGCCAACCAAGGATTGAGAGAAGAGTCCACAGGCTTCCAGAAGGGAGAGAACAGCCACACTCAAATAACCAGGAATGAGCAAGGCTCTGAGCTTCTCAACAGCAACACGGGAGGCTGGGCCTCAGGGGAGCGAGGCCTGAAATTCGCTGAGGAATCATTTGCAACCTAGAACCTTCTAAACCCAGGTAAATTCTGGGTCTTGTGTGGCAGTGGGACAAAGACATTGCAGACGGTATCCCTCCATGTCCTATGGACACTTTCTCAAAAACTCCTGTAGGGGGTGCTCCCCTGGGGGAGGGCCTCCGGCCCCAGAGCTGAGCAGCAGCTCACCAAATATCATGGCTTCACTGCGTCAGGAGGATGGGGTCACCCCAGGGTGGGCAGGTTACTGAGTGAAAAGCTCACTTACCCTAATACCCTAATGTGAGAATTCTGTAATTAAAAATGATCTCTTCAAGGGGCGCCTGGGTGGCTTGGTCGATTAAACGCCTGACTCTTGATTTCGGCTCAGGTCACGATCTCAGGGTTGTGAGATCGAGCCCCGCGTTGGGCTCCGTGCTGGGTGTGGAGTCTGCTTAAAATTCTCCCTCTGCCCCTTCCCACCCAATCTCATGCACGCAGTTGCTTTCTTTCTCTCAAAGAAAAAAAAAAACTCTTCGAGTATCATCTGTGGTATAATAGTCATCACAAGGATATTGTAGTTTACTTAACCAATCCCCGACTGTTCCACATGTCAGCGTTTTGGGTCCTTTTTTTTTTTTTTTTTTGGTCTGAAACTGCTGAGTTTCCCTCTGGTCTCCCTCATGGGAGCCTCAACATATCCCACCCACAAGCACCCCAACTTCAAAGCTGAAACACCTGCATCTCCCTCCCCGCCCTTGGGCTAGACAGGGATGGGCTGGCTCACTTCACAGCGGGGTTCGCTGGGGCCGAAGAGAGTGGGCCAAAGCCACACGGCTGAGAAAAGGCGGGCCTTCCCAACTCCCAGGGCAGGGTCTGCCACCGTCCAGAACAGCGCACTTCGCTAGAAGTCTGTGTTCTTTCTTTGCCCTCCCAACCTGCTCACCTCGTCGGTACCTGCTCCCTTTACCCCATAGCCCTCTCGCACCCCGCCTGCTCTGGCAAAGAACCGGTGTCGTGGCAGTCTGCAGGGTCCACCGCTCCAGCCAGTATTTCTGCGAACTCCCTAATGCTGCAAGTTCAGGCACCGGAGCAAACGGCCCTTGAACCCCACCGCGCCCCTCCGTACCGTCATGGGGCCGTAGACCTCAGAGCGGTCGAACATGAGTCTGAAGTAACTCAGGCTGCTCAGAGCGGCCTCCCAGGGCATGTACTCTCTCTCTCCGATCAGGAAGAGCGTGCTGTTCAGCGCCAGGGTGACGGGCACCTTTTGAGCACTGGGGACAAAGAGACAGGCTCAAGTAAGTCCAGCCCCTTGGACGGAACTTCAACCCCCTCATGGAACCTGAGGTCCCAGAGCCCCAGCTGAGCCGCTCAAGTGTTCACCGTGGATGGGGCGGGGGGACATGGATGCTGGATGCTGCCACAAACGAGGCCAGTTCAGGCCACGCCTCACCCACGGCCAGTCACGTACTGTGACCCGCTTTACAAATAGGAAACTGAGGCTCAGAGAGGTCAAGTGACTTGCCTAAGGCCACAGAGCTGAGATTCATCAGGACGAAAAGCCTGTGCTCTTTATTCTGCCCACCTCTTCTCTGATTTGCTTGGCCCTCTGTGCCTTCCTCCCCCCTCCCTCTCAAACCCTGTGCACACGTTCGTTTCATAAATGTCCGTGTCTATGGGGGCATTACTTAAATCAGCTTAGCACCTGCAGGAAACACAGCAGGTGCTGTGTCTCTCCTGTCCTGGCCTCCCCAGATGTTTTGAGCACCTAGAGTGGCGGCCTGGCACACTGCTCATGCTCAGAGAAAGCTTGGTGCTGTGCAGTACGGTGTGGCTTTAGAGTGGACAGGCCTGTGTCTGGCTGTCAGGGGCTCCTCCCGTGCGGCCTCAGGTAAAGTACTCACACTGAGTCTCGGATGCCCTATCTGGGGCCCAGGGAGGGGTGTACAGAAGCTCAGGGAGCCCGCAGCCCTGTGCCTGAGACGGTAAGGCTGAGAGGAAGAGCAGCGGCTCTCGACACGGACACGCACTTGCTAAAGTCACCAGGCCTGAGCCAGGTTGGGCCCGAGGAGGAAGAGGGCACTCACCTGGCCAGGTTGAAGGTGTCATGGATGACCTGAGCCCGGTTGATGACAGGGATGACCTAGAAAGGGCAACAGAGGCTATGACCTCAGGCTGGCGGTGGGGGTGGGCCCGGCAGTCTGGGGCACCATCTTGGGCCCGGGGCCTGGGCGGGGGGGCGGGGGGCAGACACCCACCGACAGGTCCGTCTGCAGCTGAGTCTGGATCCTTCTCCAGTTGTCTTCATCATAGTTCACCAGGTAGTAGCCCGTCACATTGAGGTTCAACAGGAGCCACTCATTATTTGTGGTTTTGAACAGGTCATTCTGGACTGTGGAGAGAGACCAGAGCTGGGTGGGGCTGCTCAGAAGGCCACAGGCTGACCCTTGGCCTGCCTCTGTCCAGGCCTCAGCAGGAGCAGCCTCCCATGCAGCCTGGCACCGGCTGGCCCTCAGCCTCGGGTGATGGCAAGGAGAGAGGAGGAGAAGGGGCGCGGGACTGGGCTGCCAGGCCATACTCTGCCTTGGGCCGGCCGGTGACCTCAGAGGGACCTCGTGCCATCTCTGCCCCTCCGTGCCCACCCTGCCTTCCGCAGGCTCCGCATGGCTGGGCCGTGACCGCGGCCTGGACATCTCCATCCGCACACCCCCAGGCCACTCAGACTCAACCCCCCAGGCTGCTGTCCTCCACCTCCCCCTCTCCGGGCCTGTAGCCAGCTCCAACAGGCCCCAGTCACCGAGCAGGGAGCCCAGGCCATGCCTCCCTGCTGGTCGACCCCCTAGTGTTGCCCCTCTCTGCCCTCCCTTCCAGCCTTTCTCCCGGCGGCCAGAGGACGTCCTTCCATAGAGGTGGTCCTTGCCCACTTCCCACCTGCCCCGGCTCCTCCAGGCCTGAGGACACAGCCGCGGTGTCCTGCAGCCTGTAGGGACCTCAGGAACCAGCCGCACCTTGGGGGCACACCTCTGGCCTAGCCACGGTCCCTACGTTCTCTCCTACCACTCCGCCTTGCACGCGCTCTTTCTTCTGCCGCCATGAGCCTGGCTAGGTCCTTCCCTTCCTCTAAGATGCCACTCACCTCCTCCAGCCTTCCCTCACCTCTCCACAAAGCTGAATCTTTCTTATTCCAGGCTCCCTGCCTTGTGCCCCAGCAGCCCAAAGGCTGTCCATGCCTCTGTTAAAAGCACTCGACAGAGCTCTGGAAAGTTCTAGCTGCTTAGCTTCCTTCTCTTCATCTGCAGTGCTGGCCGAGGCCGAGGATAAATTGCCTCAAGCTTGGTTTCCTCGGTACCTGGCAGAGCAGGGCTGTTCATACTTTCTGCCAGGTGCTGTTTAAACATTTCATATACATTCTCTTCCTTAGTCCCCACACAATTCAACGGGGTAGACATCATTCTCAGCCCCATTTTGTAGATGAGGAAAGGGAGACCAGAGAGGGATGCTAACTCGCCCAGGGTCACACAGCTGGGCAACAGCAGAGTAGAGCTTAGAACCAAAGCAGTCGGCTCCAAGGAAGCCATCACCGAGGCCTGTCGTAGCCCCGAGAGCGTGGGCCAGGAGCTGGGAGTAGGGGGTGTGCCTGCTGTCCACTAGGGCACGGCCGGGTTACCCTGTGCAGTGCCCGGAAGCCAGTAGTCTGTCTGCTGTATGCCGTTTTTCACAGAAGTGATGGGCACAATCCACAGGTAGCTGCAACAAGAAACCCCGAGACCGGCTGGTGAGAGACAGCAGCTCCTGGACACGGCCGGGGAGAGCCACCTGGCCCGGGCTCCCCGCGCCCGCCCAGCTCCGGCGCCAAGCACGCCCATCCTCCCGGCCGGAGAGGGAGAGCCTGTCTCCAGCCACCAGGGCAGGGACCGTGGCAGGCCGGGACCCGCGATGGTCAAGGGGCACCACGGCCACTGCCCCTTGGAGCCCTCCCTAGGACGCCTGCCCCGGGGACCCCGTCTGCTCACTTGAACTCTGAGGGGCGGGTGACGTTGGACGTGGGATCGAGGAGGAAGTGCTGCTGGGAGAGGGTGCCTGTGGTGGTGTCCACGGTGATGACCGGGAAGCCCATCTGCAGGATCCAGCGGTCCATGATGGCACGCACGGAGTCAGGCAGACTGATGGCCCTTTGGTCGTCTACAGCCTGGGGCGCAGCAACCCGGGGCGGCCGTCAGCGCAGCGCCCCCGCCACTCTGCCCACCCGCCGCAGCCTGGGCAGACCCCCGGCCTCGCTCTGGAAGGGCCACCCTGTGGGGAGGCAGGAGCCGGGGTCCCAGCACCAGGGCTGGGCGAGCTGAGAACTTCCAGGCATTTGGTGCGCCGCACATCGGCCAAGCAAATCCCTGTGGGCCCCCCGCTTCTGTGGCCCAACGTGAGGTGGATATGTGGGGGGGCGCCCAGCACAAACACCCCTGGAGGAGGAGAGGGCAGAGGAGCAGGCAGGGTGCAGAGCCAGGGAGAGGGTAAGAGTTTGGGTGGTCTGGGGAACGGGCTTCGGGTGCTCTCTATTGTTTTCCTAGGTCTTTTTTCATCTGTTTCCATGCACGTGCATTGCTTTTGTAATAACGGCAAAAAACCAACAACATCTGTTAATAAGTGAGAAAATAAAGACAGGAAAGAGGAAGAAGAGCCTTAGAAGGGCAGAAGCTGAGCAGGGAGGGGGAGGTGGAGCTGCTGCAGAGAGAGGGGGCTTGGGGACAGAGGGAGTGGGAGGGAGGGAGGGAGGGGTGGAGCTGGAAGGGCACCTGGCATGGAGGAGGGCTCAGCTTTGCAGGAGAGGAAGGAGCCGGAGACTGAGGCAGGCTAGGAAGACAGTGGATGTGGAGGGCAGGGACCGAGGCAGTGAGGTGCCCCCTGTCAGCAGGTTGTGGGAGGTCCAGGGAGGGGGGATGCTGGGGAGGGGGGCCGACCAGGCTCCTGGCAGATAGAAGTTGGACTGGAGACCAGCCAGGAGGGCGCTGGAGCCCAGCTGTGACTCCCTGACAAGGCCGTGGGTCTCCCCACCCTGCTGGACTGGGCTCGGGAGTCTGGAAGGGTCAGTCAGGCTGCTGTGAGGGAGGGGAAATGATGGGGAGATGGGAGTGTGCAGTCTTCAGCCCTAGGAGAGGCAGGGGGGAGGGTGGGGTGGTCAGAGGGTCTGTCCCACAGACAGGGCTGCGTGGGGTCTGAGTGGACAGGAATGCGAGGCAGGGCTGGGCGAGAAGGTCAAAGGTGACGCTCAGGGTGCCGGAGTGTGCGGACTTATGGCCGGAGGGGCCCGTCGGGGCACAGGGCAGCCAGGAGTGCTGAGCAGGTGGAATGACCGGACCCAAAGTTCCAGGAAGAGGAGGGCTTAGGAACGTGCGGGCTGGCTGATGAGGCACCCCTCGGCTCCCATCATGGAGCTCCCTACAGCGGGGGCAGCCGCCTGCCCGGGGTCCTGACCCGTGGTCTCGTAACACCTCCTTCGAGGACCTATTGCTGCACCCATTTTACAGATGAGCAACCGAGGCTTCAAAGGACCTGCCTGGGCTGGTAAGCAGTGCAGCTGGACACATCCTCTCCCACACACGCTGCCCCCTACCCCCCCGGGGGCTTGCAGCGTCTCAGGACCCCAACAAAATGGCAGCAGACAGCTGGCCGTTACTGACCTTCTGCAGGTGGTCCCACAGGTCCAGGTAGATGGTGTTCTTGTAGGCAAAGGTGTGGAGGTAGGACTGTGGAAAGACAGGCCACAGTGAGGGCAAAGCTGCTGCTCCCCAGCTTCTCCCACTGACCCCCTGCGGTAGGCAGGGGCTCGGGGACACACAGCAGGTGCTGGGGGAAGCCCACCCCCCATGGCCGGCCAAGGGTACTCACCGCCACGCCCTTCTTGAACAGGTCCTCCGTCAGGAAGCTGGAGAGCATCCTGAGGACCGAAGCTCCCTGGGGAAGGGGAGGGGTCTCAGAAAGCCGTGCCGAGCCAGCAGGACCCTGCACCCTGACTGGGCCAGGGTGGGTGCTCCGGGAGTCCTGGCTGCGGGTGGGTGGGGGCTCTGAGTCCCCACTCCCTCTGCCTGCCCCCCACTGCCTCAGTACCTTGCTGTAGGAGATGGAGTCGAACACCTCGCTGATCTGGGCCGGCGTGTTGACCTCGTCGGCAGGCGAGGACAGAGGGTGGGAGGAGACCAGCGCATCTATGGCCATCACGCTGTACACGTCGTTCAGTACTATGAGGTCTTTCTGCAAAGCCCAGTGGCCATCAGGAGACCAACCTGGCGGTGGGGCGGGGGGGCAGTGGCCACCGACCCCAGACCCGGGGGACCCCAGCCAGCTGGCTCACCAGATTCCAGGTGGGCTCTGCGTAGTCGGCGCCCAGGTATTCCACATAGGAGGCAAAGCCCTCATTCAGCCACAGGTCATTCCACCATTCCAAGGTCACCAGGTTCCCAAACCACTGTTGGGGAGGGAAGGTCAGCCTGGCTAGCCACTCCGGCCTTGTGGTCACTCACAGTACCCAGAATTCCCCTTCACCGTGTGTCCCCCACGTGCCAGGTGCTGGTCAGGACCTCAACGACATCACCGTGGCTCCCCTCCGCTATCCTGCCGGCTGGGACCCTCCCCCCTTCGCAGCTTCCTGGGGCGGAGCCAGGGCCTGTGCCCTCTCCTCCCAGAGCCCCCGGCTCACTTCTCAGCACTCCCTGGGATGTGGGGCTACCTGGTGGGCCAGCTCATGAGCAATCACAGTGACCACCCGCTCCTGGTTGCTGGTGGAGGAGGACTGCAGGTCGTACAGCAGGGCGTTCTCCCGGTAGGTCACCAGCCCCCAGTTCTCCATGGCGCCAGCGCTGAAGTCAGGTAAGGCGACCTGGTCTGGGGAGGCAAGGGCATTGGCAGGATGGGCCCTGGGTAGGGAGCCCCATCCTCTGGCCCCACCACAAGGCCCCTCACTCACCAGATTTGTTGAGTGGGTAGGGTGTGTCATAGTGTGCAGAAAAGAAGTCTAGGATGGGGCCTGTCACATTCAGGGCATAACTTCCATGGCCCTCGTCGATTGCACCAGGCCGAGCCCAGATCCGGATCTGAAAAGAGGATGGAGGTAGGTCAGAGGCCCCTGCTGGGTCTGGCAGATGGGCCGGGCCCCACAGGTCAGCAGGCTAGCGAGGGCCCCAACTAAGTTAAATTGAGAGGTGTGGGCAGCAGAGGAGAAGGCTGGGAGGTGAGGTCTCTGAAGGGCTTTGAGTCCTAAGGAGGAGCCCTTGGGAATAATAGTAGTCACGACCACCGTCTGCCTGGCACCCAGGCGTTGAGAACTCCCTTCCTAAGTAGAGACCCATTTTTCAGATGCAGAGACTGAGGGTCAGAACTTAAGACACTTGTCCAAGATCACTCAGAGCTGTGATTCGAACACTGGTTAGCAACTCAGGGGCAGAGATGGGAGGGAATTAAAACAAGAATATCCCTCGGACCAGGGCCAATCCTGGGGAAGGAGGGCGGGCCCAGCTTCTTACCAGGATGCCACTGGGCGCTCTCGTCTCCACATTCTTGAACTCGCTAACGATGTAGGCCAGCAGGTAGGTCGACATTATAGGCGTGGTTTCAAACTCGGTGATGCTCCAGTTGGGGTCTCCCGTAACAGGGACGGTGGGGCCTGGGCATGGAGAGAATTCAAACACGTGGTGACGCCTCCTCTCCCTGCTCTGCGCCCTAGCTCCGGGGTGCCTCCTTCCTAGGCTGTGCGGCCCCAGGACAGACCCACTCACCTCTGGGCAGCATGTTGGACAGGGCCACGAGGTTGGTGGGGTGGATGAGGGTGATGTTAAATGTGGCCTTCATGGCTGGCTCGTCGAAGCACGGGAAGGATTTCCGGGCACCGGTAGCCTGCATCTGTGTTGTGGCCAGCACCCTGCCCGAACCAGGATGTTAGAGGGTGTGCCGGTGGAATGCCTGCGCCCCGTGAGGGTGGGCGGGGTGGGGGGTTTCAGGGTGTTGCCGGGCATGCCGGAGAAGGGGCGCATGAAAGGCTGGTCCAGCCTCATCCCTGCCCTCCTCCACCTCCCCCAGGCAGCCTCTGGGCCCTGACAGGCCAGCTCCTTTGGGAGATCAGAGCTCCTTCAGGACTCAGGGTCAAAGTCCCAGCAGGCTCCATCCCTGTATTCACCAGGAGGCCTCAGGCAAGTGTCTCTCCCCTGAGCCCCAGTTTTCCTATCTGTCCAAGAGGCTCTTTTCCCACTCGCCCCTGAGTCCCTCATGGGGGGTACGAAAGCCCCCAGGAGAGGACTGCTTTCTAGGCAGCTGTTCCACTAGACCCGTGGTTGGAGCCATGGGCCAGCGAGAGGTTCCGGGAGGTTCAAAGGCTTGCAGTCCAAGCCCTTCCTTGGCCCCCAGGACCCAGCTCTGCCCCAGCATCTGGGACCTGCCCCCACCAAGCAGACAGACCCCCCTGCAACTTACTTTTTGACATCGTTCTCCACGTACTCGCTGCGGTAGAAGCCCACCAGGTCGTCGGCCAGCTCCCCCTGGAACTCGCTGTCCATCTCGTACTCGCTGTTGACCTGCAGCGGCTCCCGCAGGTGCACCACCAGGTACTCGGTGAGCTCCACCAGCTCGGTGCTGTCAATGGCAGGGGCCTGGGAGCCCCCCACGCCCCGCAGGGCCACCCTTTGCCCCTCGATGTTGGTGTAGTTGAGGCTCTTGCTGTGGATGATGATGACGTTGGTGGACTCATTGCACCGGAAGCGAACGGTGCTGTTGCCGCTGAAGATGTACAGGCCCTCACTGTTGGGGGTGAGGTTTGGCCTCAGCGTCACGTTGTAGGAGCTGGGAATCAGAGTCTTGGGGAGGCGGTAACGGTTCCATGGTTTGCTTTGGTCCAAGGTGGTGGCCGCGGTGGTGGTGGCAGTGGCCGTGGGGCTCTCAGTGGAGCTCCCGGTGTTCTTGTTCTTCTCCTGGGCGTACACCACGGACAGGGCGATGATGGTGCACACGGCCGCCACGCCCAGGATGATGACCAGGATGCCCAGGGGCTTGGAAATGTAGAAGCCCTTGGCCATGGTGAGGGCAGGGGGGAAGCTGGGGGAGGTTCAGGACGGCGAGGAGCAAGGCAGCCTCGGGCCAGACTTATATCCCCGGGGGGAGGGGGAGGATCCCCACAGCCCACAGCCTGGGCAAAAATTAACCAGGGCTCACACAGGCAAAGGTCAGTAGGCTGGGCAGGGCACCCTCTGCTCAGGCTCCGGAGAGGAGGAGATCCAGACGCAGTGTGCCAGCGTGCCTGCTGGGGAGCAAAAACGTCACGGGCTGCAGGGAGAGGGCTAAAGGGCGGGCAGCAGGTAGAGGGAGCAGTGGGGCTGGCTGGCACTGATCTGCCTGCGTGCTGGGACCGTGGGACAGAAGCAGGAGGATTGAGGTTAGAGTCAGGGAAGGACTTCCCAGGAGCAAGAGGTGGGAGACGCAGACGAGAGAGCTAGTTTCTGGCTTGGGTCAAGAGCGGCTTGGGTCACGCCTGTGGCTGGACCCCGGCAGGACACCCAGGGCAATTCAAGCCCTGGGGACAGGGTCCCAGCCTCCCTTGAGTTCTTCCCGAGCAGGAGTTCTTCCAGGTTCCCCTCTTATCCCTTCTTGCCAAAAATTTCTATCTCAACTATCAGCATACTGAGAGAAAGAAAGATGTTCCGCCTTTTTTTTTTTTAAGACAGGAGGCCAGTGGAGGCTTAACCTCTTCCCGTCTGTGACCTTGGGCAGGTAACTACCTTGCTGAGAGTTCTCTCCTCATTGGTAGATGACAGTATTCACCTCTCAGCTTTGTTGCACAGATTGAATGAGAAAACATATTAAACACCACATAGCAGAACCAGACGTCATTCCCTTCTTCCTCACTCAGAGCTCAGCCATGGCCTCTTTTCCTATCCTTAGTAGAAACGAAGATATTATTTATCATACTTAATAAAATAATGTTCATTATCACTCTTCCCGTCGGCAGCCCAGTGGCTCAGACCTTGATACCTCCTGACCCTCACTTCCACGTCCAATACTGCCCCCACCCCCTGAGCTCACCATGTCCTTGGTCAAAGCCACTCTCCGTTTATGCAGACACCGTTATCCCCTCACAGACTCGCCACTTCCGTTCAGGCCCCCTCAAACCTGTTTGCCACAAGAACTGGATCGCTTTTCATCACGGTTTCAAACCTTCCTGGGGCACCTGTCTGGCTCAGTCAGCTGAACATGTCACTCTTGATCTCAGAGACGTGAGTTCAAGCCTCATGTTGGGGGTAGAGATGACTTAAAAGTAAAATCTTAAAAACAGAACAAAACCCTTCCTTTGCTCATAAAATCCAGACTAAATCTTCTAAAGGGACCTACAAGTTCAGATGCCATCAGCCTGCCCACTTCCCAGCCTCATTTTCACCACATTCCCTTCTGTCCCAGTGGTCCAGCCACTCTGGTCGTCAGCCAGGCCCCTCTGCCACAGGCCCTTTGCACACGCTCTTCCTGCTCACTGGATCATCTTCTCCCAATTCTTTCCCTAGTTATTTCCTTATTCCTCCTCCCAGTCTTTCTCAGAGAAGCCAAGTCAAGTCCCTATTAGTTCCATCAGTACAACAAACCTCTTCGTCGAAGCCCTATAACTCAGTGCAGTTTTCCGTTTGATCTGTGTGCTGAAGACTTGAGTCCTGTCTGTCTCTCCCAGCAACTGCAGTCCCCCTGAGAGCAGACCCTTGGCTGCTTCCTCTCATCAGCCCCTGGCATGGTGCCTGGCACACAGCAGGTGCTCAATACATACTCGTTGAGTGAACACACACATGCATGAATCACTGCTTATTGAAGTCTTTCTAGCCCCTTTCCATCTCTGTCCCTGCCCCCACTCTAGCCCTGGGAGAACCGCCTGCCCTCTTCTCGGAACCTTCCTCCAACCATGACAGACAAGCAGTGTTCTTGTTCAGGCCAAAAATATCTCAGGGCTCACCTAGGCCAGCTCCATCAGCTTGGAAGCTCCCTGAGAACCTCATTCATCTGCCACTCCCTGCCCCGGCTCGGGTCTGCCTTCCCAAGGCTGTGTGACCGCCTGGGAAGTGAATGCACACATGCCTTGAAGGGACATGTAGGTAAGTTCATTCACACATAACTGCAAGAATGACTGACTGCCACCTGTCGACGGGCCAGTGGAGGTGAGGGGCTGAGTGCAGGGTCTTCGGGGGAATCCGTAATGCCCATCCTTCAGACTGAGGGTGCTCTGAGCCCTTAGCATTTCTGTCCTTCTCTCTAGAGACCTGTCTACCGGGCCCTGGGCTGGCCAGTGTGGACTTCCCACCATGGTGGCCAGGACCCACCCTCCTCAGGCCTGGGCTGACAGAAGCCGCGTGCCCAAGAGAAGTTTCCAGCTTGGGCATGGTGACACAAGGGACAGTGGTTCCCAAGGGTGATGTGGCATGTGTTTCCAGTCTATCATCGGGCCAGGATTGGCCTAAGGAGGCCATCTTTATAGCAACCCTGTAGGCTGGTCCCCAGCGCCGAGTGTCCCCCTAAACCAAGTTTCAGTCTGTCCCTGACTGGGCCTACAGCCCCCCCCCACGTCTGAAGCAGAAAGACCCACAGGCCCACTTGGCCTAATCCCTGCCCCAAACAAAGAAAGAGGCCCTGCCTGCCCCACTGCGGTCTCTTCCTGTTTGTTTTGGACGCGGACCACAGGCCCAGCTGACTGGAATCTTCACTCTTTTGGAAAGAGCCTCTAGTTTTTAAAGTTGGCGCAGCGGGCGGCTTATTGCCCTGTAATAAGGGTCCCTGCTCTGGGCACCAGGCCAGCTCAGGCTGGGGGGCACGGAGAGGGGCGTGCTCTACAGCTTCCCCCCTGCCACGGCCCAAGCCTGGCCATCTTCACACCCCACTGGGTAGTGGTGGCAGTCCCCAAGCTCACCACACCTCAGCAGAAGGATCTTCCTTTCCTGCTCAAACTCCGTCTCTGGCTCCTTGTTGCCTAAGGAATGAAACCTCAGTCTTGAGTCTGAAGACTTTCTGTGAACTTGACTGTCTGGCCTCTCCTCTTTCCAATGCCTATTGTGGCTCCAGCCTCAGCCATTTCCCCAAACCCGCTGGGCCTTTTCATACCTCTGTGCCTTCACTCATCCTGTTTCTGCTACTAGGAATGCCTTTCCTCTCCCTCCTGTCAAACTCCTACTCATCCTTCAAAACCCAGCTCCAATGTCACGGCCTTCTTGTGCATGGTGACTCCTCTTCCCTCTGTGCTTCCCTGGCATCTGTTTCACATTTCTATCACAGCGCTTATGAACAGACCATCTATGTGTTCAAAAGACTGCCACTAGACCTGAGCACCTTAAAGGAAGACCCTAACTTTATAAGCCCCTCCATTACCAGCACAGGGCAGGAGCCCAGTAAATACTGGCTCAATGAATGATCATAAACACAATCCTTGCCATGGCTTTTAGGTCTGGCATGATCCAGCCCCCAAGATTCTCTGGTCTCATCTCAAGCTTTCTCCTCCTGTCACCCTCTGGGCTCTGCCCACCAGCCTCTTTCTGTTCCTCAAGCCCACCACATTCTCCCCCTTCTAGCTGCATACCACAACCCCCTCTCCACCAGCAACAAGCTGCTCCTTGGGTCTGGAAAGCTTCTGCGTTTCCCTCACCCATCGTCCTGGAGGCTCACTTCAGTGATGCTGTCCCAGGACAGCCCTCCCAGCACCCCCAAGACTCTGAGCACCATGGAGACAGTATCCCCCCCACCAGGAAAGCACCTAGTAGAGAACAGGCAGGTAACACATGCTTGGGGAATGGATGCATGAACAAGAAAATAAGCCAGTGGTTAAAGACAGAACTCACCCTAGTTCAGACACGTGATCCTGGGGACAGATATGCCCCCCCCACCTCACACTCCTTCTTGGGCTCCTGGATCGTAGACCCAAATCCCCTTTGTGACTTTTGCCATATCTGTGATTCTCTTGTATATTATTCACTTAATATTTTTCTTTTTTTTTTAAGATTTTATTTATTTGAGACAGAGTACACACGAGTGCAGGGAGAAGCGGGGGTGGGGGGAGAAGGAGGGGGAAAGAATCTCAAGCAGACTCCTCAGTGAGCGTGGAGGCTGACACGGGCCCAATCCCACGACCCTGAAATCATGACCTGAGTTGAAATCAAGAGTCGGATGCTTAACTGACTGAGCCATGCAGGCGCCCCAATATTTTTCTTTAAATCAATCCCCTATTTACCCTTCTTCAGAGCAGTAATTACCAAGAACTCATGGTTAGATGTGTTAAGTTAAAATTTTTCCCATATACATTTTAATTAATGATATTGATTTAAAATCTATTCATCTACGTAGCCTCTAAAATCATCTTGCATCACTGCACTCACTTTGGAAATCATCGTTCCACCCTGTCTGGGTGTGGGGCTGGGGTCCCCTGTGGGCTGTCTTTGGAGTGAGCAGAGTGTGTGTTCCTTCTACTGTTAATCTCTTGATGGGGGAGAAGCTGAGTACCTCCAGCCCCATCGCAACCAAAGCAGTCTTTCTATGGGTTTATATATTTCTGCCTGTCTATGTTTCAGCCTAGAGAACAAAAATCCTTCTAAATTAAAAAAAAAAAAAATACTAAGGTTGACAAGTGGGAGAGTATTGAAGGCATAGATAGCCACACATGTAGAAGCCGTCAACGGAATGAGGAACAGCACCTTTGTCTCAGATGTGGGGGGCACAAATTGCTTTCTATTCCAACACGGGAAAGCCAGGAGCTGGGAGGGGGTGTGGTGGGGATAGCCTAGGACCAGGAGTTGGCTGCGATCCAGGCTCCCTCATAGAACCCTGGGCTGTTACTTAAAGCTCACTCAGTTGTCCCCTGTCACCTGCAGGGCTGGGCAGGCTGGGTTCTAAGGGACAAGCTGAAGCCTGTCTGCCTGTCCTGAAGGAACAGTGAGGGGGAGGTAGGGACGAGGCTGGGGCCCCAGCATAGGACACACTCTGGCTCCTCAAGCCCCTGGCCTACTCCCAAGCTTCCGAGGCCTCCATGCACGGCTGCCCGAGGCTGGGTGTGGGCCAGCCCCCCAGGGTGCTTCCTCTGGAAGCATCAGGCATTGTCTGTCCTGTGAGAACCTCAGAAGGCCCTGATGGGGAGTTAGCTGCCGCTACGGATTTCTAACCCAGCGTAGCACACTCAGGAGGGAAGGAGCAGAGGCCCTGGCGGGGTGGGGTGGGCAGTACACGAGCCAAGGAGGGGCCATTCTGGGCTGTGGATCTTGCCTGGAAGCTCCCATCCGTGTAACTGAGTATCTACCATGGGCCCCACGAGGGTAATCACCACCAGGGAGCTGCTGAGGAAACCAAAGCCCAGAGAGATTAAGTGACTTGCCTGAGGTCACACAGTTAGTTAATGGCGGCTTTTAAAGGCTTAACGACACACATGCAAGCTCCCAACCTCATAAAATGTTCTCCCACCCCACCCCACATTTTCTAAAACTGTTTAGCGTAACAACACGTGATAGCAAGTTACAAAGGCAGATCTGGGCAGGATGAAAGGTCTGATCATCTTTTAGGAGGACCGTGTGTCCCTTCTGAATTTTTATTATTATTATTATTATTTTTTGAGAGAGAGAGCATGCACATATAAGGGGAGGCGGGGGGGGGGGGCAGAGGGAGAGAGAGAGAATCCCAAGCAGGCTCCATGCTCAGCACAGAGCCGACGTGGGGCTCGATCTCATGACCCTGAGATCATAACTTGAACTGAAATCAAGAGTCAGATGCTTCACTGACTGAGCCACCCAGGCGCCCCACCCCTTCTGAATTTTATAGGCACATTAAGGGTCCTGGAGCTGAAGCCACTGTTGCAGGAAGCAGCCAAGAGACTGAAAATCTGATGGAAGCCAGCTTGGGGGCTCTGCCAATGGGATCTGAGCTCCGTGCCTCCAGACCAGGACTGGAAAGCTGGGGGTGGTTCTAGGAAGTGGAACTTCTTGGCAGCAGGGCCGCGCTGGGGACTGCTACCAGACACAGACCTGTGGAGGACCTTGGCCTTACTTCCGTGGGTGCAACTGGAGCCACCGTCGGGTCTTGGATGACAGATACTTGGGGTGGGGCCACGCAGGTGGGGATGGCTGTCGGTGTGGATGAAGGCACCCAGGGGCCTCAGCATGCGCAGCTGGCCCCCCGGCCCCGCCATCCCTCTCAGACTGTCCAACGGCACCCAGCCAGTGGTCCTGGACCTTCCACCGGAGCCACAAGCCCGGGACCTAGGCCCAGTTCCAATCCCCCAGCCCCTTCCAATGTGGGGACCCCCACTATCTCCTCAGGATGCTTAGCCATCAAACTTCAAGCAGAGGGGCTGGAGGTCCTGCCTTAGGGATGTGGCTGTGGTAAGGAGCTGGCCCCAGAGGCTGGGGCGGGGCGCTGGGAACCCAGGGTGGGGCCTGGGTGGCCTCACACAGGTGGGACCGTTCCCCATCTGTGACATGGAAGCAGCTTCACCTTCTTCCATGGATGGTCTAGCCTTCGACTCCAAGGCTCCATAGGGAAGGGGGCTAGTAGGCCACAAGATCACAGCGGGATGTCTGCCAGAACAATTCCTCACACTTCCGGTGGTGGGGCCTGGGGAAGGGGTCTGGGGAAGGGGCCGCAGGCACCTGTTCCTGCCACAAAGGAGCAGCCCAAGAACCTGGCCGAGGAGGTGGTCAAGATGAAGCCCTCGGCCAGGAACAGAGGGAGGAGCAGGAGAAACTCCAGGAGCTAAACACGAAGCCCCCGGGGACGGGCCCCCTGGCCACAGGTGCAATGAAGAAATCCCGCACCAGGAAGCCCTTCGTGTGCCTGGGGAGGGGGCGCTGCTTCGTTCCATTCCTGCGGAAACATCTGGGGTCCCCGCCACAACATTGGTGCTACCTAGATCTAGAACGAAGTGTTGCCTTGGAACCCGCTGTCCATTTAGGAATAAACTTTTGGAAAAAGAAGAGGAGGAGGGGCAGGAGAAAAGAAGAGGAAAGAAGAAGTTTTCACTCTCCCTGGACCTCAGTGTACCCGTCTGAGAAGGGGGCGTCGGCAGCAGATGTGGGGTTCTCTGCTCGCGCTTGCGTCCGGGTCCCTCGCTCACTCCGACTGCCGCGCAGCAGCCCCTCTGCGCCCTCCGCCCGCAGCCCTGCACCCGCCCCGCAGCCCCTCCGCAGCCGCCCCGCAGCCCCTCTACCACGCTCCACTTGCCTGCGGCCGCAGGGGCGCTCGACCCAGGCCGGCTGGGAGCCTCCTCCCCGACGACGCCGCCGAGTCAGGCGGCCACCGACACTGCCCCACCAGCGCTGACTCCTCCTTTCCCCGTCTTTTTAAAGGGAAGTAACCTGACCCGACCACTACTCCTCCCGGTTAACCCCTTTCAGGCCGCCCGCCCGCAGCTCCGCCCGGACCCGTCCCGCGCCCGTCCCCCGCAGCCTCCCCGCAGCCTCCCCGCAGCCCCCCGCGGGTGGGGAGCCGCTCCGCCGCTGGCCGCGCCGCCTGGGAGCGCCGTCCGGTTCCCGGTCCCCTGCGCCCACCCTGCGCCCGTCCCCCGAGCGCGCCCCGCCGGGGCCCCTCCACATCTGGACCGCACGTGCCACTGAGGGAGGGGCGCAGAGCCTCGCCCTTGGAGTTGGGGGTGGGGGCTGAGCCCTACTCATCCAGAAAGGCACCTAGCAACGCTTGGAGATGAGTGTTCCAGATAACTGAATCGTGCCGGGACAGAATTTAACTTTGGTAATACCTTCATCATCAAGAAGGCGGAGAAGCAGCAGGACTTAGCAAGAAAATTAAAAATTAAAAAAATAATAAAATGGAAAGACCAGAGCCAGGAGTATGCGTGCGCTTCTTGTCCGGATGCCAGGCGCTGGGCGGCCCAGCGCGGAGGCACTCTTCTTCTGCGGGGCGATACCGGAGGATAATCGTATTCCTTTCCTCTGGCCGCTGGAACAAATTAACACAAACTTAAAACAATGCACATTTATTACCCACAGTTTCATTGGTCAAATCCAAAATGGATCTGTCTAGGCTAAACTCAAGGGTGTCCACAGGGCCTCCTTCCAGAGGTTCTATGGAGTACCCACTTCTTCGCCCTTTCCAGCTCCCAGAGACCGCCCACATTCCTCGGTTTGTGGCTGCCACCATTTTTCAAAGCTGGCAGTGGCCCCATCTTTCTGACATTGTATCAATCCAACACTCACCCTTCTTCTGCCTCCTGCTTCTACTTTTAAAATCCTTGTGATTACATTGTCCACCGAGATAATCTTCCTATTTTAAGATCAGCTGATTAGCCATTTTAATTCCATCTGGGACTTTAATTCCTCTTTGCCACATAGTGTAACGTAGTGGCAGATTCTGGGGATTAGGAAGAGGACATCTTTGGGGCGCCTGGGTGGCTCAGTGGGTTAAGCGCCTGCATGATCCCAGGGTCCTGGGATGGAGCTCCCTGCTCAGCGGGGAGCCTGCTTCTCCCTCTCCAGCTCCCCCTACTTGTTCTCTCTTTCTCACTCTCTGTCAAATAAATAAATAAAATCTTTAAAAAAAGAAAGAAAGAAAGAAAGAAAGAAAGAAAGAAAGAAAGAAAGAAAAGAAAAGAGAAAAGAAAAGAAAAAAGAAAAGAAAAGAAGAAAAAGACGAGGACATCTTTGGGGAGGTGGGCATTATTCTGCCTACCACAATATTCAAGATGCCTGCCAGAATCTCAGGTTGGGAAGCACAGTTAGATCACCCAGTCTAATCCGCTCCTCCTTACCCATTACCGGGATCTGTGGGACAGCTAAGGCTGCATGGTCCAGACTATTGCTTTCTGACTCCGTTTTATTATACTTTCACTTGCTCTTCCTTTGGAAACTGTATAGTGGACCCGAGGACCTCTAAGCAGCAGTCTTGCTTCCCTTTCTAATTTGTTGCTGTGCTCTTAAAAGCCAGGTCACAAGTTTATTGGAATATAGACGTATGTGTAAAGTAAGAGTAGGTAGGCTCTGAGTGGGACCCCAGCAGCTATTGTGGGTTTTCCTTTCTCTCCCCCCCCCCCCCCCCCCGTCTCATCCTGCCTCGCCCCCTCCTCCAGCGTATTTCACACAATCCGCACTATGGCTGAGAAGCCAAGGGAAGGCTCGCTCAGGCCAGGAGAGCATCTGCCACCCTGGGTCCCTGCCGCTCTGCCTCGGGCTCCGAGGGCATTTTGAGAGGAGTAAACATGCCTCTGTGGCAGAAGTGTAGCCCAACTTTCTGGAGGGCAGTTTGGGGACAGGAATGAGGGTCACTTTCAGGAATCTGATGAATGAATGAAACAATATTTGAGGCGCCTAGGAGGCTCAGCCAGTTAAGCTTCTGACTTTGGCTCAGGTCATGATCTTGGGCTCAGGTCATGATCTCAGGGTCCTGGGATCGAGACCTGCGTTGGTCTCCCTGTTCAGCGGGGAGTCTGCTTGTCCCTTTCCCTCTGTGCCTCCCCCTGCTCATGCTCTCTCTGTCTCTCTCTCAAATAAATAAATAAAATATTTTTTTTTAAAAAGAATATTTATGGACAAGGCTCTTCACTGCAGTATGACTTATAATTCAGGAAAATCGGAAATAGCCTAAATGTTCAACTATAGGTGATTGGTTAAATAAATTACGGTCTTCCCATATGAAGTACTATCCCACCGTGGGAAACAAATCATGTTTTATAACTACTGAACGAACCCAGGGGAGAACTAAAAAAACAAAAAACAAAACAAAACAAAAAACCAAAAAACACAAATCCCAGAGTGGGGAAATCCTTTCTAAGTATTACACAAAACCTAAATCCTCAAAGGATTGATAAATTTGACTACATAAAAAAATAAAAATTCCTGCATCGCAAAAACTACCGCAAGCAAAGTCAAAAGAGGAACTTTAAATTGGGAGCGGGGCGCGCAGGGACAGGGTGGGGAGGGAGGGTTGTGCAACTTGTAACATAGGCAGAGAGATGATTTCTCTAATATAAAGGGTTCCCACCAGAACCAATAATGACTCAAATAGGGAGAAATAGGCAAAGGATATGAAGAAACAGTTCATAGGAAGAGGGCAAATTCAAATGGGTTCTTAAACATGTGAAAAGATGCTCAAAACTCCCTTATAAGGATAAATGAAAACTTTACCTCCAAAGATACTATTGTTCACTTATCAGATCAGCAGAGACAGCAAGGCTTGGTAACACACTAGGTTTGCAAGGGTGGGAGAGAACAGACACGGTGCCCGCCCCCACCCCGGGCTGGCTGGGTGTGTAAACTGATTTAAACTTGATAGAAGGAATTTGGCAATATTTATCAAACATATAAACACATATCCCCTTTGACTCAGCACTTCCACTTCCAGAGATTTATCCCACAGATATCCTCACACAGAAGTGAAATGGTGAATACAGCGGGCCTTTCACGGAAGAACTGTCTGTAGTTGGAATGAACCTAAACGTCCACCAGCAGAGACAGGGTAACTGAACTCTCTGTATGTCCCTGCAATGAGGAAGGTAGGTAGCTATAAAAAAGAGCGAGGGTGCAACCTATAAAAATCTCTAAGACATGCTGTTAAGCAGTAAAAGTAATAAATAAATTTAGAAAAATAAACAGATCATTGTTCAAGTAGATTATCAATTGTATTTTAAGCAGGAAAAAGTACATAATTCACTTTGACATATGTAAATAGTGATTCTGAAGATACACAAGACACTGATAACACTGGTTGTTTTCCAGGAGGGGAATGGGACAGCTAGAGAACAGGATAGAAAGCAGATTTTTCCATGCATCCTTTTGGAATGCAGAGCCATGTGAATATGCTGCCTGTTCAAAAATATAAATAAAAGTAAAAGTGCAAGGCAAAAAGACCAGAGGATGAACAGATTTTATAATATAAAAATGGTTTAACTTTTCTATATTTGCGGATGAAACAACTTGATGTCTGGGGTTTGCTTGGAAATAATCCAGGCACAGGGGGAAGTCAGGGCTGGAGGCTCAATACAGCATGGTTTAAAATAGGGGGAAATAGATGTTTGGTAATTGGGGATTGGTTAAATAAATTATGGTCCTCCATGTGAAAAAAATACTGTCATCATTTAAAAAATAACAAACTGTATTTTAGAAGTAGTAGAAGATTCTGTTTTTGTTTTGTGAATAATCATGAACTGGAAAGACCTTTCTAAGAATTAGACAAAGCCCAAAAGTCACAAAAGGAAAGTAAGAAATTTGACTACATGAAAGTAAAAATCTCTGCATTGTTAAAACCACTACAAGCAACATCCCAAGGAGAACTTCATACTGGGGGGAGATCAGCCTAACGGGCTCAAAGGTGAGTACACCGGAAGGTCATAATACTGTTCTTACTACTTTTGAGTATGTTTTCAAATTGCTGTCATAAAAAGTTAAAAATGATTTAAGTATATATGAATTTCCACATGGCCAAAGACAGCGAGTGCACTGGGCCATAATATTTGCAACACGTTTAACAAAGAATATCGGTAACATTCAAAAAGTTGCTACAAGGTGATTTCTAAAAATAAAGATGCCAACCAAAATTGGATGAAGCATCGGATTCAAAGCCTTGTGGAAGAGGAAATTAAAAAGACCAATTGCTACACGAGAAGATGTCCAACCTTAGTCCTAGTCAGGAAACACAATTTCAAAACGAGATGTCAGATTTTCCCCAGGATGCCAGCAAAGGTTTAGACAATTGACCACACCTAGAGTTGGCCAGGGTGTCGGGGCCGTGCTCCTGGAGCACTTGTGAATTGCTCTGACTGCTTGAGAAAGTACAACGGCAAGACCTGTTAAAAATGTAAAGATGGGGCACCTGCGTGGCTCAGTCGGTTAAGCATCAGACTCTTGGTTTCAACTCAGGTCATGATCTCAGGGTCATGGGATTGAGCCCCGCGTGGGGCTCCACGCTGAGTGGGGAGTCTGCTTGAGATTCTCTCCCTCTGCCCCTCCCCTCCTCTAAAAATAAATTAATAAATCTTTTTTTAAAAATGTAAGGATGTGTAGGAGGAGGTTTATTGAAGCATTCCTCGTCACAGGAAAAATAAAAAGCCCAAGTGTCCATAGTGTGCCGTTTAAACAAGTTACTGTAACATCTACAGGAAGCATTACACAGCAGTTAGAACGAGCTGATTCTGCCTATTTATCTTGGAGTGATGTCTGTGGATATTTTTAAGTAAAAAAAAGAAAAGGCATGTGCTAAAGGAACACATTTACGATTGTTCCATTTTCATAAGAACTTTCCTGTAGGTGGTGTCATGAGTGTTGGGATGAGTGGAAAGTCACGTGCCAAATGATTAACCTAAGTGTTTTCAGTGATCTCAACTTGACTGGGGGGAGCTGGGGGGAAGGCGGGGAGACTGCCCTTGTTTTCTTATAAACCCGTGTACTCTTGAACTTGCAGAACAGACATATGCTATTTTTGTAGCAATCACCACCCCAAACGGTAAAATACTATTTAAAAAAGTAAAGGATACAAAAACGCCAGGGGCAAGGGGGAGATGGGAGGAGCTAGGCCCTGCCCATCCCGTGTGGGGCTCCGGGGTGCTCCTGATCCCGCTGCAAGCTCTGGGGCTGCTGGGCAGAGCCCTGGCGGGGAGCACCGGATGTCATGATTGGCCAGGGACCAACTCAGGGCAGCTCAGTGAGGGCCCTCCCTCAAGTCCCCTCCTCCAAGCTGGAGTCCCCTGAGGACCAGGGCAGTCCCTTCAAGGTCTCCATCTCCCCTTGAGTTCAGAAAGAGTGTGGGAGTAGGCAGAAGAGGGGTGCAGACTCCCAGGGTCCCGGCCTCAAGGCCTCAAAGACCAGGAGCATTCAGTTTCCTCACCCCTCAGGGTCCCTTCCCTACACACTCCTCCCTCCCCCGGCGGAACAATGTGTCCTAGAACTGAACACCTATTGTGAGCAGGTAATTTAACTCAGGCCAACACAGTCCCTGCCCAGGAGCCAGAGAGTGAAGAGAGAAAGGGTTATGGTTATTCATTCACTCGTTTGGTTGGTCAGTCAATCAACAAACAAGTTTAAGGAACACACACTGCGTGTGGGCACCAAGCACAGCTCTGTGGATGCAGTGGGACCTGTTCTGGGGGACTCATGGTCTCAACGTAGTAGGGCTCATGAACTCCAAGGATGCAGGGGCTGGGTTGGTACTGTTTTCCACTGTGCCCCAGTGCCTAGCATGAGACTTGGCACTTAACAGGCGAACGAAGGAACCAAGTTCCACACCACTGTCATGACACTAGCAGGAGGTCCGCTCTGTGCCTGGGAAGGGCAGGGGAGATCCTGTGAATGGGGGGAGCTATTTGGGTTGAGTCTTGAGGATGGAGTTGAATTAGCCTAGTGGACAGGTGAAGGGAGGTGGTCCTGAGTGGAGGGACCAGGTGATGGGGCAAGTGCATGGTGGGGCATCAGGCTGGGGCAGGTGACGATGGGACATCAGGGCCTTGGATGCCATGCTGAGGATTGTAGGCGCTGCTCCGAGGGCATGCTGAGTCCCTGGTGAACTTCGAGAAACAGATGCTACTGGAAATAGATTTGCCTTTTAGAGCACGCTCCTGGGGACAGTTTGGGACCTGTTTGGAGGGGGGTCAGGTGGGAGGCAGGGAGAGCCGCTGGGAGGGGGCACGGGCTCTCCAGAGGTGGAGAAACTCAGTGCAGGAGGGGCGTTTGGGGATACTGAGGAGGCCTGGTAACTGGGAACTGCAGGCTTGAGGAAGTAGGTTTTCTGAGAGGGAGGGAGGGTGAACCGGAGTGGCTGCAGAGCTGGGATGCTTTTATGATTATTTGTCATTGCTGTTGTTTTCAGGAATTCAGTTTGGGTTTTATTATAAAATTGATTAAAAACATATTGTTTGGGAAAAAAAGGAGGACAAAGAGCAGCTTTGAGAGCAAACTGCCTTGGCCAAGCAGGAAGCGAGAAAGGGCTTTTGATGTGGAGCTGGGCCCAGCAGGGTCCTGGATCACAGAAAGGACAGAACAGACCCAGAGCACAGGGGGAGGGACAGAGGTCCCAAGCCCGGGTGAGAAGGGACAGGCAGGCAGGGCAGGGAAGGCAGAGTAAGCCCTGCACCCCTTGCTGGGCTCCCATTCTAGAGCTCCCTCTGCACCCCACTCCAGGGAGCCTCCCCAGGGCAGGCCAGGGTGCTCAGTAGGAGGCCAGCTTTGCCGTCAGACACATGGCTTCCTATCAGGGTCTGACACGCACAAGCGAGTTAACTGACTTTGGGTGGTTACTTCCCCTGGAGCCTTCACCTTCCTCATCTGTGAAATGAGCAAGTCCCTCATGGAGTTGTTGTGAGAACTACATGAGAAACACTGTGCACAGCGTTGACCACCGTCCGGCCCACAGGGACCCCTCAGTGATGACCCCGCCATCGAAGTGTGCATCTTTGACCAGTTTGGCAGGGTTTGTGCCCCCTCTGTTCCTGCCTCTTCCTGGGCCTCTTGCCCCCAGCGATCGTCAGCTCTGGCCCCCAGCAATCTGCCTTCTTGACCATCCCTCCCACATCCTTTCCCAGGCCCTGCCATCTCCTGAAAGTGCCCTTTCCTGAGTGCCCCTCCTGGAGCCTGGCTCTCCCATCCCTCTGGGAGCTCGGGGCCTCTGCCCACCTACCGCCCACCGTCTTGTCCATCCATCGCCCTTTGCAGGCCTTCCTGTGCCAGCCCCGCCTGAGCCCGCCTGAGGCCAGCCGGCAGCCCTACTCCTCAGCTCTCCCTCTGTTCGCCCCCCCTGCCAGTCTGTGAACCTCCTTTTCCTCCCAGGGGCGCCCTGTGCAGTGGAGGAATCTCTAACAGGCCGGGTCTCACCCCCACTGTTTCGGTTTCCTAGGGCTTTGGTAACAAATGACCACAAACTGGGTGACTTAAAACGACAGAAACGTGTTCTCTCACCGTCTGGAGGCCAGATGTCTGAAATGCATGTGTCAGCAGGGCCATGCTCCCTCCAAGTCTCCAGGCGAGGAGCCTTCCTTGTCTCTTCCAGCTTCTGGTGGCTCCGGGCGGTCCTTGGCTTGTGGCTGCGTCCCTCCCATCTCTGTGATCACATGGCCTTCTCCTCTGGGGTGTCTCTTATAAGGACACTTGTCACTGGAGTTGGGGTTTTCCTTAGTAATCCAAGATGACCTCATCTCCAGAATTTTCACTTAATTTTATCAAACATCCTTTTCCCAAATAAGGTCACATTCACATGTTCCTAATCACAGGGGATTAGGATGTGGACCTATCTTCTGGAGGGCCACCATTCAACCCAGGCCAGCCTCTGCCCACTCCCCCTGTGACTCACCTGGAACACCTCGACCCCTCATGCCACACCCCATGTCACAGCATCCCCTGCCTCCAGCATCAGAGGGAAAGTCATGACATGTCCTTCCCACCTGCCCTCAGGGCCCCAACCACCTCACCCCAGGGAGACCTCCTCCAACCCGCTCCCATCTCACCCCTGAGACCTCCTTCTCTTGCTCCGGCAGCCTGAGACCTTTCCTAGAATTCCCTTCTTTGAAACCTCAGATGTTGGACAGTCTGACCCCTTCTCAACTCAGGGACCTCTCCCCTTGCACCCTTCACTGACCTGCTGAGAGGCTCTGTCTGCGCCATTTCCGGAAGCTCTCCTCTCCAGAGCCCTCGGGGAGCCCTAGGGCCTCCACCCGCCCAGCTTCGCCCCTAGTGCTCCAGGGCTCCCAAGAATGGCCCCAAGCTGTTTTGGGAAAGAGGCCTCCCCACTCTTGGCCTAGGTCTCTGGACAGGGGTCGGTCCTCTCCCTGGCACTTGGATCTCCACAGAATGTGGTCCCCAAGACTGGCTGTCCACAGGAGAGCTGAGGCCATGGGCCTGGTGATCACTGAAGCCCACTCCAGACCCCTGGGGGCTGGGGGGAGGTCTGGGGTCTGTACCTGGCTGAAGGTTTCAGGAAAGAGGCCAGACCTGTGTCCCACACTGGTACCTTTGGGGGGCAGAGTGTGGACAGTGACTGGTAAGGGTCAGGCTTCGAATCCTGGCTGTGACAGTTGAATAGAGTGACTGGGCAGGTAGCTTCTGCGTGCCTCAGTTTCCTCATCTGCCAAGAGAAACAGCACCCTGCTTCACAGGGTTGTGGGGAGGCATTAAGTGAGGGAATACAACGGGCAGCCCTGGGCCTCGGTGCTGGGCTGTACCTGCCCCTCCCGCCCTCATCCCTGCCGGTAGCCAGACCGCAGGGCTCCGTGATGGGGATAGGGAAATGTTTAACAACTGGCTGGTGGCCGGCATGAGACAGTCCCAATTTAGCGTTTTCTGATCTCCATGGGTAATTAACCGCCCCCCCCACATCCAAGTTCAAGCTCCCATAGGAGGTGAAGTTGGGAAAAGATGTGGGGGGGCGCACAGCATTGGAGAACCTCGAGGGCATAAATACCAGTCAGACGTGGTAACGTAATTAGGAAGCCATGAGTTTTGAGTAATACCTTTGTCTTTACTATACTTTATTGAATTGTAAGCCTGTATCACTTAATTTTTAATAATTGCTGTGCTTCACAACGGACTCACAAACGTTGTGTAATTCTAACTGTGGGCTCTCGCAAGCTAGGGCTCACGGGCTCCAGGCCCCAGCTGCCCCCCTGCCCACTTTTCCAGGAGATGGGGGGCTGCTCCGAAAACTGGGGCCTGGGGTCTACCCACCTCCCCTTCACCGCAGGGTGACTCTTGGGGAACCCCATGTTTAAGCAGGGGCTGGCTCTGGGGTTCCTGTATGTAGCCCACGTTCCTACCCTGTCAGCCATGCGGATTTCTGCAAGGCTGGAAGACCCGGGTTTGGGATTCAGGCACACCGGGCTCGCATTCCGTAGCTGTTCGACCTGTCAGCAAGTGCTCTAATCCCAAAGAGCCCCATCTTCCTCATCTGTGAGATAGGGACAAGAGTTTTATTAGAATTCTAGTCTAGCAGAGTTGCGTGTTTTTAAGAACAGTCTCGTTGAAATGCACTTGACATATGATAAACTGCTTACAGTCTGCAAGTCCTAACAGGTACATACTCGTGACACATTCTCCACAATGAAGATACCAAAGGTACCTGGTGACCCAAAAGTCTCCCTGTGCCCCGCCGTGACCCCTCCCTCCCACCCCATCACCAGGCAGCCACTGACGGGCTTTCTGTCATTACGGATTGATTTAGATTTCTCAAATGTACATAAATACAACCGCATGTCTGGCTGCTGTGCTCACCGAGTCGTGCGCGGATTCACCCCACAGTACCCGGGGCAGAGGAAGCGTCCCGAGCCCAGGAGCCGCTGACACAGTCAGCCGAGATCCCGCTATGCCATAGTAACAAACAGCCCCAACTCCTCACGGCCTGTTTCTTGCTCGGGCTGCGCGTCCGTCTCCGTCGTGGGTTGGCGGTAGCTCTGTGCCAAGTCAGCCCCACACCGAGACCCAGGATGGAGGAGCTGCCCTCATCTGGGACACCCCGGTCTCCTGGCAGAGATGGAAGCCACCGTGGTAGCACCATAGCATAATTCCTGAAGTTTCTTCTTAGCAGTGGTGCACCTCACTTACGGCTGGGGCGCCAAGACTGATGGCAAACTTGTGGGAAGTGTCATGTTCCCCCAGAGCAGAGAGAGGCAATGGATCCTTTGAAGAGTAATACTGGCTACCACTGCCGCTTTCCCTAATTGTTACCATTGTTTCGGATTAACCCCTTCTACGAGAGGGAGAGCACTCAAATGCTCCTCACACGTGGTCCAGCCTGATGTCCCAGGCACCATCACCCCGCGGCTGGGCTCTCTTCTCCCATGGACAGGGTCCTCCCATTCACCAGTACCCAGTTCGCTGTTGGGGAAATGTAGAGATGAGCTAAGTCCGCCAGGCCCCACGTCTCTGTTATCCTTGGCCATAACCCACTCTGTGCACCCTCCCCACTGCGTCCCAGAAACCCTCCTTCTGTGGCCCCCACTCTTCTAATCATTCTCCAAGCACATGGCTTCCCTTCCCTTCCGTGATCCGGCCCTCTACAGACTTTGCCCACAGCATCTCATCTCTCTTCTTGCCCTGCTTCCCAAACTTACCTGCCACCCCCACTCCTGCTTCTCGCACGGTGCCTGACAAGACAGGGCCCCATTATCCACATGGCTACCCAGGGTCCTGGTCATCACCTCCTTCCATGCCACACGACGAGCTGCAAGCCCTGTCAGCTCTAACCCCACGATGTCCCGTGCATCCTCCGCATCTTTCTTCACAGTCCCACCTTGCCCTGGTCTAGGCCACCACTGAAGGCTTCCTGGGATACTTTCCCTCCCCTTTCCTCCATTCTCTGCACTAAAGCCAGGGGGCAAAACGGGACCCATAACCACCCTCCCTATGCACAACCAACACACAGTCACTCGCTGGCTTCCTGCTGTCCTGAGGAGAGCCTTGTAAGGCCCCAGCTCTGGTCCCCTCCCTGGCTTCGATGTCTCCACACTTGCTCTCGCTGCCTGAGAGCCCTTAATCTGCAAACTCTTACGCTCTCTGGCGCCCTGGCCTTTATGTGGGGCTAGCAAATCCTGTGATGAAGGAGCTGAGATGTACGATCCTGGAGGTTTTTCCCATCTCCCCGAAAATGAGCTCAGTCTCTGGATGGTGGCTCCAGCTCTGTCTGCCGAGGGTCGTGGACATGTGGGTCTCTTGCAGTGAGAGAACAGGGAGGGGAGTGGTGGGGTGGGTGAGACCAACCAGTGACAAGCACAACAGTAACGACAGCAACCTAACATTTATTCAGCTCATACCATGGGCCAGACACTATCCCAAGGGCTTCCCATGGATTAATTCTTTTTTTTTCTTTCTCATATCCATGTTAATTTTTTTTGAAGTTTAACAAACCTAGAGAAAAATATGAAATCATAAGTGAAGAATAATGAAGATGCACGAAGGGGAACACACAAGCGAAACCAGCACCCAGATCAAAAGTGAGCATGCCCAGCACCTCAGGAGCCCCGCTCCTGTCCCCGTCTCTAGCCTTCCAGAAGGATACCCGATATCCCAGCTTCTAATACCATTCGTTCACACTGCCTGTGTTTGCAGAGCAAATTAATGAAATCACACAATCTATGTTGTTTCGTGTCTGGCTTCTTATGCCTGGCGTTCTGTTTGCTAGATTTATCCATGATGTCGCATGTAGGTGTTGTCGGCTCTTTCTCACGGCTGAGCAGCGTTCCAGGGTACGTATGTATTCACGCTTTCCGCTTAGATGGGCATTCGGTTGTTCCTGATTCTTGGCGATTATGCACAGTGCTATTAACATTTTTGTCCACATCTTTTGGTTGGACACGTGCACTCATTTGGCACCACGGAGTCATAGAATAAGCATGTTAACTCCAGTGGATTCCATCAATCTCCCACCAGCTGTAAAGGAGAGTTCTGCATTAAGTCTTCATCTGCACAACAGCCCGTGGCACGCGATGTGGTCGACAGCTGTCTCCACCTCGCTCGGCAAGCTCCCTGCTGTGTGATGCTGGGGCCAGCCTCCTCGACTTCCGGTCCCAGCCTCTGAGCTTCACCAATCAGAGGCACCTGCCTAGGAGTCTGTGTCTTCAAGGAAAGAGGCAGGGTCTGCAGCCCTGGGGTCCAGGGTTGGCAGTGTTGGTGATATGTTCCGGAGGACTTTTTTTCCTTTGTGTCCTGGTCAGCTTGGTTTTGGGCTTTACACCTTTTTGAGCCTGTGAGAGCTTCCCCATAGCCCGTTAGGAAGCTTCTGGGTTGGTTCTATTGTTTGCAACCAAGAACCCCAACTGATTCAAGGGAGGTATTTAATTCCCATTTCACAGGTGAGGAAACAGAAGCACAGAGAGGTTAAGTATGTTGCCCAAGGTCACACAGCTGACCGGCTGGAGCCAGGACTCAAACCACGTTATTACTCCATTTAGGGCTTTCTGTACATATGTCTCATACACTGTTCCTTCAACTCGAAGCAGGCAGCTAAGTGACTCACTCAGGGTCACACGACGAATCACAGAGTCAGGCCCCGTGACTCCCACCCCACCGAGCTTCCTGCCCTGAAGCCTGGAGTGAGCTTCAGCCCACAGAGGGGAACGAGAACGTGCATTCGAGCAGCAAGCATCATTTACTGACTGACAGCTAATGGGGCCAGGCACTGCTGGGCCCAGCACAACAGCAGACGCACAGTGAGAAAAGTAGAGGCAACATTGCACATGCTATCATGTCAGGGGACGGGTGCCTTGAAGGACAGAGCAGCGCAAGGGAGAGGGAGTGACTGGAAGGGCAGGCAGGACAGGGAGGGCCTCTGAAGACATTTGATCAGAGGCTCTCCCGAAGTGAGGGAGACCAGAAGACCGGCCACAGGGAGGCGAGGGTGAAGGCCCGACGGCGGCAGTGAGCCCGGCCTGGTCATGGAACCATGAAGGCCAGTGTGGTTGGAGCAGAGAAGTCAGATGGGGTGGCAGGACAGGAGGACAGAAAGACAGGCAGGGGTCAGCCAGGCAGGGTCTTGTGTTTTGTTCCGAGGCTAGTGGGAAGCCTTTGGAAGGTTTTACACTTCGCAGGGCTGTGCTGCGGTCTGACGAAGGCTTCAGAAGGTTCAGTCTGGCTGCTGGGTGATCAAATGGGCCATGAGGAGGCAAAGGAGGGGCTAGGGCAACATTTGAGGGGCTGCGATGGTGTCTAGGCAGGGGATGAAGGTAGGGGGAAGTGGGGCTGACCAAGACAGTCTGTTGGGTCGTCAGACAGTAGCTGAGACTGGTGGGCAATGGGCTCCCAGGGAGGGGGCTTAACGCTGGGGGCTCTGAAGGGGAGAACATAGGGGCTGGCCGCCTGAGGCTTCAACCGGGGACAAGGCTGGAGACTGCAGGCTCAGAACACAGGCACCACCTCTGAGGACACATGGGAGCTAGAGGTCACTGGGAGGCCAGGGGAGCCCAGCCCAGCCTTGGGTCCGTGGCCATTCTGGGGCCACAGGAGCCCAGAGCAGCTCAGCAGAGCAGGGTTGGGGGCTGGGAGTGAGGCGGCTGATGGGAGTGAGGCGGCTGATGGGAGTTATGACCCCGAGCCCTGCAGCCCAGGTGGGCCTGACAGGGAGCCCCCCCCCTCACCGACTCCCCCGGGGCTGTCAACCTGAGCCAGGTGCTGCTCGAAGCCCAGCAGCATCACTGTAGCGCCTGTTTGTCATAGACTTTGCACCTTGGGATTTCCTTCCAACGTGTAACATCGTCATGCACTTGAAACAGCTGACAGGTTGGTTGGCACTTCCCAGGGCCCAGGAGGGCCTGGCTGCTGGAGAGGACTCAGAGGCTGGGAAATTCAGGAGGTGAACTTCAGCAGAAAACACCCCGAAGCGCCCAGCCTAGCATCTGAGTGGGAGCGTCCTCCCAGGGGATGGGTGCCAGGGAAGCAGGTCTACCTGTACCTCCCAGGCACACAAAGGAAGTTCCAGGAAAGCTGGCTAAGCTCAAATCTTAGCTTGCCTCAGTTTCCCTAGCAAGGAAGGATTACTTCCCAGGCTGTACATGTCGCCATCTTTGGCTTGCAGCTACCTCATGCCAGGCTGCCAGAGCAAGGTCATGTGGCCTGAGGCCAGTTGGGGGCTACCTGGAGGCTTGGGGAGCAGTCAAAGGAAGGGCAACAGGGCCCAGTACTCGGAACCAAGAGGCTGGAGGAAAGCTTCATGCCCAGTCCGCCCAGGGCAAAAGTAGTGGTTTCTGGCCGTGGGGCATGCCCCGGGTTTGTGGCTGCCTCTTCACCTCCAGCTTCACTGCAGGCTTGTGAGGGTCCAGAGATGGGGTGTGGGAGGCCTCCTCCTGCGGCATTGCCCCATGTTGGAGGTGGCAGACTGACTCACCAAGCCACACAGGCAACACAGGGTCTTATCTTGGCTGCACCCAGGCTGATTAAGGAGTGGCTGCCTTCTGGGTTCTCTTCTGTTGCCTCCAGAGAGGCAAGGTCCTTCTTGGGGGCAGACCAACATGGACCACCAGGAACACACCCACTCCTGTCTGGTACCTCCACTCTGATTGGTCAGTGCCTGAGCCATGCTGGTGGGTAAATATTTTGAGGATCAGCTCAATCTGGAGGACGAGTGGACCCCGGTCTTCGAGAAATTGACCTGTTCTTCCTTTGTATCATTTCAGCTGTGCCTTTATGTCAGGAGTTTGCAAAGGGCACTCATTCTCAGCAATGCAGAAGACAACCTTCAACCTGCCCTCTTGGAGCTGTGGCCCAATCCTACGAGGCAGGGGAGGGCATCCCTGTCCCCCTCTCAGGTAGCTAGGCTGATGTCAGAGTTGAACAACAATGTAAGATTTGCTCTAGCGAAGGCCCAAAGATCCCAGTTCTCATGGGAAGCAGCCAGGCCTGCTTGGCCAGAGGCCTCATGCCAGCCTTGGCCAAACACAGACTCCTTCCACTGTGCCTGCGGCACCTCTCACCTTCCCTGCTGACCAGAAGGGAGGGAATTCCAGGCTGTGTCTCCCACACTTCACGTCCTACCGATCCGAGAAGTTTGCTCCTCATTGTAAGAAAAGCTTTGCTTTCCAGAGCCTCCGCCACTCTGCTACCGCTTTATCCAGTGGTGGCCTCTGGATATGAGCCTGGTCTCCCTGGTGGGGCCAGGGCAGCAGCCTGTCTTGGGAGGACCATCCTGGCTCCCCTCCTGCCTTCTGTAATCTTCCCTCCCAGCACGACCAAACCTCCTGACTTCCTGCATCTTCTGCCACTCCCCCTGCAAAACACCCCATGATGACAGCAGCCAGAGCTTAGGGGGCCCTCCATGGTCTACAGCCGTTCTCTCAGTTGACCCTCACAGGCCCCCGAGGCAGGAGTACCTGGTTCTTGCTTTTCTGGCTGAGGATGCTGACCTTTGGCAAGCTGTGTGTGTCCCAGAGCGGGGCTGTGACCCACGCTCCTACATGACCGCCTTGCCACTTGGCTAGAACCACCGTTCAAGTTCCCTAGTTGTGTTGCCTCACTTAGGGACTACTGCGAGCTTAGAGGCCGTGTCTTCTTAGCCCCTAGCCCCTTGACCTCTCCCACTGAAGGCCCCTCCCTTGTCGTGAAGTTGCTCCACTGTCTCCTCTCCCTTCCCCTGCCCACAGGCTGTGTCCTCACCCCTCCCACCATCTCTCAGCCACACTGCTTGCCCCCACAGCTTCAACTCGTTTCCTCTCCTGCCCACTCTCAGGCTCCCAGCTGGCTGGTGGACATCTGCCCCAGCTAGTCTCGGGCAACTCCAATCTAACGTGTCCACATCCAAACTCCTGGGTCTCTCTTCCTCCCAAAACACCTTCTCCTCTCTCAGGTAACACCCTCGCTGGTCCTCCCGTCACTTGGGTTCCTCGGTCATCAGCTTTGCCTTTCTCCTCTCCCTCAGTGTCCACAGGCCATCACCTGGCCCCTCCCTTCCTGCTGCTCCCAGGGCCATTGTCCTGGCTCTCCTCCCCAACGGACTGAGCACAGGGCCCCGGAGAGCACAAGCTACACGTTCTCCTAAGAAGGAACTGCTGTTTGCCTCAACCATCACTCACTCAACAGTTCCTGACTGAGCAGTATACACCAGGCCACGTCCACGCAGAACCAACCGAGGGACGAACCCTGCCCCCCCCCGGGGAGGCATACATCCTAGCAAGGGAGACAGCAACTACAATCCAAACGTACAGAACACCAGAGTGCCATGGAAAAACAAGGTGCAGAGCAAGGACAGGGGTGCAGAAGCAGGGAGTGACTATGTGGGGTGGTCTGAAAGGCTCCTCCTCTGTCCAGAGGGTGGAATGGCTTCAACAGGCTGAGGCCAATCACCAAAGTCAAAAGGAACATAACTCTTTCAGAAAGAGAACACTCTCAGTTTTGGTAATAAAAATCCAGGGACTTTATTTCTTAATCCTTTAAACTGGAAAGACTTGTTGCTATCAGAGGTAGGGGGCTTCTCGGTTTGTGGGAACAGGGTGGGAATCTGCCTGAACAGCCTTCTGTTATCTTAAATTTTGAACTACATGAATATATTTCCTTTTAAAAACACTAATTCACTGAACTAGGAAAGAATGTGCAGTCTTTTGGAAAAGATTAATCATTTCCATGGAACTATTTCCTTAAAGGGGACCTGTCTGTATACCTGCCGACCGCTGCCAGAACACAGCAGATGGGAGCCCTCCCGTGCTGCTCAGAGGGCAAAGTCTCGAGCAGGGGGACAGCCCCTTGGCAGCCTGTAAGCATGGGCCAGGTGGCACACGGGTGTGCGTGGGCACTCGACTAACCGTGCGCACAGTGAGACAGGCACCCCCAGGAGGCAGGGCAGAAGGCGTGGGAAGCTGGAGAGCAGGGCGCCCGCTGGGAACTGACAACTCCTCTGGGTCTGTCTCATACTTGAGGGGCTCTCCATCCTGGCTATCACGTTCACTCCAGTTTTTACTTTCAGGTACCACTGATGCATCCTATTTGGAAAGCCACAGACAGATGGCGACACTAAGGAAACCCCCTCTTAGAGACTGGTCCAGGGGTGCCTGGGTGGTTCAATCAGTTGAGGGTTTGACTCTTGGCTTCAGCTTGGGTTGTGATGTCGTGCCCTGTGTTGGGCTCCCTGCTGGGCGGGGAGTCTGCTTCTCTCTCCTGCTCTCTGTCCCTCCCCTAGCTTGTGCTCCCTCTCTCTATATACATCAATCTGGAAAAAAAAGATAAAAAAGGCTGGTCCAAAAGACAGGTTTAGCTAGCATGCTCCCCTGATTTTCCGGTGGAGCTGGGGCCAGAGAGCACTTCGCTAGGGTGGTTCCATGGAGGTGGGGGTGGAGGGGAAGGGGCTGGCTCTGTAAGGGGCAGAGGCATGAATAACAGGGTCCTGAGAAGACTCAAGATATCCCAACTTAATCCTCAATGTCACAAGCACACAGCTGTGACCAGGCCAAGAGGAAAGGTAAGTAATTAGGTGCCCTGTATGGATGAACACCTGTGTCCCCCAGATTCCAATATTGAAGTCTAATCACCAATGTGACAGTATTTGGGGGGAGGCCTTTGGGAGGTCATTAGATTTGGATGAGGTCATGGGGGTGGAGCCCCATAATGGGACTGGCGTCCTTATAAGGGGATGAAGAACCCAGAGATCTCTCTCTTGGCCACGTGAGAACGTAGCAAGACGGCAGTCTACGAAACAGGAAGCAGGTGCTCGCTAGACATCAAATCTGCTGGCACCCTCATCTTGATCAGACTGCAGAACTGTGAGGAATGTTTGTTCAACCGCCCGGTCTAAGGTCTCGTTACAGCAGGTTGAACTAAGACAGGCTGTTTAGAGCATGGCCAGAAGAGCATGATGGGGGCTGCTGGTGGTGGGGAAATGGGTTCTTGTCCTTTAAATATTCCATATAACAGTCACCAATTCGAGTCACTACAAATTCAGACTGCCAGCCCCTCGGTGTGGGCACTCAGAGGTCCTCAGCAGAGACAAGATCAGGAAGCTGAGCCTGACACGTACCAGGCACTTAGAAACTGCATAACAGAAGAATTTCAGATTTTAATTAGGGACAGTGAGCACTGGAAACCCAGCATTGTCCCACTTCAGGAAACCCTTGGTGTAAACCGTCCAGGGCCAGCGGCTCCCAAATTTAGGCCCAGTCCCTATTTTCGTAACTCACGTCTCTCAAGCAGCAGAATCTGTATTCTTCTTCAAAAAAGGCATACAAGTCCCTTTTAATTAAAAAAAAAAAAAAAAAGTTTATGGTTTTGCTGGTAGCAGGCAAGAGATCCAGCTGGATTTGCAGGCAACCTCAAGTAGTTAATGAACAATTATTGTGGTTTGTCCACATGGACGGAGTTTTCCAAACGAAACAGCAGGCTGAAGTTTTCAGCCACTTTTTGAGGCAGTTTGAGGGATGTGATTGGGATGCTGACTGGCTGGGAGTGTATGGGACCAGTCAGTGGTTTGTGGGAACAGAGCAGAAACCAATGGTCTCCGGCAACTAAGAACACTGGAAGGTTGCTCTGGGAAATGCAGGACATCCAGCTGTCCTGAGTAATACACGAAACCACAAAACAAAGAAACTCAAGAAAAACGACTAGGTTCTAGCTTTGTGACTCTCAATAACAACACTTAACACTCTGGGCTGCTGTTCCCTCATCAGTCCAACAGAGCACGTGGGGGGCCTCCAGCTCTTGCCATCTACATTATCACTGGCCCCGTAAGCAAACCAGGCTCAGGTTTATTAGGGTTTATGAGAAGCTACTAACCTCTCTGGGACTGGGTTTCCTCATCTCTAACAAGGAGGATAAAATCAGAAGAAGCCACTGAGCAGTGAAAGAAAATGGACTTTGGACTTAGGCAAGCAGAGTCTCAATTCTTAGCCCTGTGTGACCAAAAGCAGGTTACTTGACCTGAGTCTTACTTTCTTCACCTGCAAAACGGAGACAATAATGTCTGTCATAAGAGCTGTGGAAGGATCTTGCTCACACCACCTTACAGTACGTACAAAATAAACGTCAGTCTTCTTCCTCCTTTCTTATTCCACATTCAGCAAATGTGAGAGAGGGATGTGAGTGGCTGAAATGTCTGTAAAAAAAAATTAACGCCTTCAAAGAATGCTATCAGCGGTGACATCAGAGTGGCCTCCAATCTCCCTCTTCCGACAGAAGAGGGCCTACCTTCTGATCACCACACCCATCTCTGAGGCTATCAGCGAGGGCCTGAAAGAGTGAGGACAGGAGACTGCGGCGAACAGTGGGCACCAAGCACAGAAGCACGGTGGTCCTGTGGGCGCCATCTCAGACGGGCTCTGCAGCAGCAGCAGCAGCAGGAGACTCGGGCGAACAGTCTGGGCCCCTGGCCAGCAGGCCCGAGAAACCCCCAGGCTGGGAGACTTTGCTGTGATGACGCAGTGAGCTCCTTAAGGTCCCAAGACCTGGCCCCTGAGGCAGTACAGGAAGAGGCACTACTCTAAGGTGCAGTCTGAGCTCTAAGTTAACCACAAAAAGAAAGATTCTCATCACACGTAAAAATCTACAGCTTTCCAAAGACAGCTGTGGGAGGATGTCACCTGGGGGAGGAAGAACGCGGGCCTATCAGCAGAGCTCAGGGAGGGACTCCTCCCACCCCAGGGAGAAGACGCTGCACTGCCACTGGTCTTGGCCAGCACACTTCCGGTGTCCCCAACCTTCCCAGTGCCAGTTCTAGAACGAGTGATCCCAGCTCAGGCTCTCCTGTTCCACAAGTGGGTGCAGACGGCAGTGGCTTTCCTGTATGGAGAAAACTCATCATTCATAACACAGCAACTGACCCGTCTGCTCCTCGTGAGAAGAATGTATTTACACCTGGGAAGAGCCATAACTCTGAGATATTCCACATGTTGTCGGCGTTGCCTTCCACAGACACGGGGCCTCTGCCCTTTGCTGAGGGACCTTGTGGCTGTGCTGGAGAAATGGCTGTGGGGAAGGGGGTGCTCTCCCTACCAGCATGCACCAGGTTCATGATCTGGATCGTGTCCTGTGAGAACAGAGCTAGGACTGTGGCAGTGAGGGAAACGTACTCCATAGGCGGTGGGAACCAGAAAACTTGCCTGTACAAAAGGACTCTGGGCATGACAAGCCTAGTTGAGCCAGGGGGCAAGTCTGGTTCTCATCAAACCCTGTCCCTGTTTGCCACTCACCACATACCCTACTCTGAAGGGTCAGCCCTGTTCTAGCTATGGCACCTTGTCAGCAAGAGTGAATACTATGGGACCTCAGAAGCCTCGCGGTGCTAAGGATGAAGACTAGTCAGAGAATGTCCTAGTGGTGGGTTCTAGGAAGCAGGTGGGCCCCCAGACAGTGCCCGGTCCCTGGGAGTGGCTACATGCGGGAGGTAAAGGTACGAGTGGCTCGGGCACGTGGATCCCCACAGAGGAAGCCGGGGGGCCCCCCCACATCTGCAATGGCCACATGTATCAGAGGCCGGCAGGCGGCACATGTGAACCTGGGACGCCCCCCCACCTCCGACTCCACGGCAGCAGAGGGCAGGGCCCGGGGCCCGACCCTTCTAAGGCTCAGAGTGGGCTCTGTGGCAGCACTGGCTTGGCTTGCTTCAAGGACTGCAGTTCAGTAGCTGTGGCCCCTCAGACGAACTGGGACAGGTTGGGGACTTTGATGTTGAGATCACCAATGTTGATGTTCCGAGGAATCTCCGGCAGATTGATGTTTTTCACAGCAGACACGGCCCGGGCAGGAGCTGCCGAAAGGCCACCCTGAGGAGAAACGGGAAGGGGCATGAGACACATGCTCAGTGTCATCTGCCTAATGCTTAGAAACACAAGTGACGGAGACCTGGAAAGTGTCCCCACTGAGCACACACGACGCACGTTTTGGTTTTTCCTCCTTATTCCTCAAAGGTGGCCAACATATGACGATCTTGAGGTTGACGGGAGCCGTGGGGGAGGGACCTGCACTCTGTGCTCCCAAAGGGGCTGTGGCTTATGCAGTGTTGGGCCCCAGTACCTAAAGGTGCCCGGCACACCGCAGGTGCTTAATAAATGCTTGCTACAATAACCTGAGATGTTTCAACCAAGTCATAGTATTGGGGGCACTTTTCAGGCTCCAAGACAAAACCCTTTCCTAAAGAGACTGACTCTTAAGAGACAAGTACAATCACAGGGAAATTCTTACAAGGAAAAGGAAAGTCAAAGCTTAGGGCAACTGCTTGCCAACTAACACCAGGAGATGGGAAAGAGCTGGCTTTGGAAATGTCATGTGGCAGCAAGATGGGAGGAAGGACATGGGTCTGACGTACCCACAGTGACGGAAGGGCTGGTAACAAACACAGAGGAAGGCGTCCACAGGCGGCGCTCCCCTGTGGCTCACCCGCAGTGCGCAGAGAAGGGGAGAAGCCGACAAGACTCTCAGAACCATTTGCTCCTTACTGACTCCTTTCAGGAGACCAACTCAGTTCCACTCTCGCCCAGCACGTCTCCATTCGTCCGCTTTCCAACCCCCTTGCCTCTGACTCACTTACTATTCCTGGAAACTTCCCAGCCTGCCTCCCTAAAAAACTGTCGTGCCACTCTAGCTGCAGTCCAGAAAAGCTTCTTCAGCAGGACCGCCAGTCCTCATAGACAGAGGAATTCCTGGTTTTGCAAGATCAAGTTGTTACAAGAAGCAACGAAGCTCTTTAAGATGCTCAGCTCATTAAAGAGGTAACTTATTCTGCTATTTCTGCCACATGTGAAGGCTGATGGAGGCAATGGAGAGACCTCGGAGGGGTAGGGCAGATTTTACTGAGGGTCCTTTTTTTTTTTTTTTTAAGTAATCTCTATGCCCAACGTGGGGCTTGAAATCACAACCCCAAGATCAAGAGTTGCACGCCCCACCGACTGAGCCAGCCAGGTGCCCCTACTGTGAGCACTATGTGGGGATGGGCTGGGGTTTGTTATTTGCAAACCCAGCCCAAACTCTACTGCAGCTGAGCAGAAGGCTAACTGGAAATAAGGCAGCTGACAACTCTGAGGTTCTGAAAGACACCATGAGAAATGGCCGCTGGGAGATGGGACCGCCGTAGTACCAGGACACCACGCTGGGACCAGAGAAGGGCATTCTGGCTCCCTCCAGGGAACGTGCAGCTTTGAAAAGAGGAATGACAACCCACAAACATGGGCCATAATCCTCCAAGCCCGGAGCTGTCTGTCTTCCTGTGCCATCTGACTTTCCCGTTCATACTCTTAGCCTTAATTTTTACATGTTTAATTTTCAGCGCTGGCCTTCAATCAATTGGTTTTGGTGGACTCAAGGAAGAAAGAGGAGCATAAACATCCTGAAGGTTCCACAGCAACATAAACCAACACATGTATCCATTTTCCTTCTGCCCCAGTCTCTTGGAACCCGCTGGGGCAAAGTACAGATGTGCACTCACCTCAGATTTCTCCAGCCTGTTTTGGGCTTCAATTTGAGCCACGATTTCATTCATGTTGGTTTCCAACACCATCCCACCCATCACCACCTCCTGAAGGATGTAGTGCACCTAAAAGGGAAGCAAAAGAAAGAAGGGTTAGAGCACCCTGCGGTAGCTGGGGTGTGGCCTGGACGGAGACCTCACGGCCTTTTTGGCACCAGCCCGGCAGTCGGACCTGACACCAGCTCCTGATTCCCAGCAGATGCCTGAGCCCCTGTGTCACCCACCTCTCAAGTGAGCCCACACGGATGGCCCCCACGTCCTGGCATTCCCTAACACGAATGTCTTCCATGAGCAGTGATACCTGCCGAACTGCCTGGCCACACTCAAGGCAGGGAGGTGGTGGCTGAGGGCACAGACTCTGAAGTCAGACAGACCTTGTTTAAATTTCAGCTCTGCTCTCTGTTAGCAGGGTGATCTTGGGCAAATTATCCTTTCAGTTCTCCAGAATTGTGGTGAGGACTGAATGTCCTGTATCAAACACCTGGCTTGGGGTTGGTCCCACAACAGGTTCTAAATGAATTAGGATGGCTTTCATTACTAGTATCATCATCATCATTGTCATCATCATCACTGATGCATTCCGTCAGTCCAGCTGTGCCAGAACAATCCCTGCCCAGAGGGATGTCTCCAGGCTTCCTAAGATTAAGACCCAGTCTGGGCTCCGCTGGAGGCACAATGGGCCCGTTCCTTTGTATTTGTCCTCATCCCTTTCTTAGAGCTCAAATAAGAACCCAGGCTCAGCATGAATACTCGCCTGGGGACCAGGCTCACACCTGGGCTCGGGCTCCACCTAGCCAGTACTCCCAACAAAGGTGAATCTCGGTGTGCTTGACTGCTGTGCCAGTGGAGCCGTGGTGCTGACTCAACCACTGTGCCCCACGGTAGCGGGAAGGCTGCCATGGAAACCCCCAGAGGGTCAGGTAAGAGGTGCCCGCTGGGGTCCATAATGGGGGGGGTGGGGCTTCCTCTTTCAAATCAAATCATATCAACATGGCCTTCAAGGTGCTTTCAGTCATGCTGGAAAGATCACAGATTATCACCTTACATTGTTGGGTTTTTTTTGTCTTTTTGGTTTTTTTAAAAGATTTTATTTATTTGATGGAGAGAGAGACAGCCAGTGAGAGAGAACACAGGCAGGGGGAGTAGGAGAGGAAGAAGCAGGGTCCCAGCAGGAGAGCCTGATGTGGGGCTCGATCCCAGGACTCTGGGATCACGCCCTGAGCGGAAGGCAGATGCTTAACGACTGAGCCACCCAGGCGCCCCTATCACCTTACATTGTTAATTAAGCGCCAAATTAGCAGTCTGAGAAGGAAGAGGGCAGTGGCTAGAGACCAGAGAGGTTCACTAAGATGGTGGGAGGACTGCGCTGGGCTCTGACATCGGAGAAGGATGTCAGGTGAAAGGCAGTGGAGGAAGCAATTCAACTGCTGTTGGGTATGAGGCGCACCTGGATCTGGCTGGAATGGCAGATTTATCAGGAGGCTAGAGACAATGCTGACAAGGCAGTTTGGGCCTAAAGTCTGGGCACAACTGCTATTTGGGGCTGGACAATTTTCTGTTGTGGGGGGACTGTCCTGTGCATTGTAGCATGTTCGGCAGCACTCCCGGGCTCTGCTCGCTACATTCCAGTAGCACCTCTCCAGCTGTGACAACCAAAATGCTTCCAGACATGGTCAAATGTCTCCTGGCAAAATCGTCCCCAGTTGAGACACACTGGTCTTGTGTCTAGACTGGACCGTGGAAGATCCGAGGGTCAACTGACTCTGTAGGCAACAAAGAGGCAAGACTAAAGCTGTGTCTGTGTGCTTGTGCGTGTGTATTTTTGACACAACGTTCTCTGGCACATCAGTTCTCAGTATTTTGCCCACAGTTTACAAGTAGAGGGAATGCAGTAACAGATGTAACTAGAGTTATTCCTTCTGGTCTCAGAGAGGAAGTGTAATAAAAGCATATATTTTGGGGCACCTGCGTGGCTCAACTGCTTAACCATCTAATTCTCGACTTCAGCTCAGGTCATGATCTCAGGGTGGTGAGATCCAGCCCCGTCAGGCTCCACGCTCAGCAGGGAGTCTGCTTGAGATTCTCTCTCTCTCTCTCCCTCCCCACTGCATGCTCTCTCTCTAAATACATAAATAAATAAATAAATAAATAAAATTTTTAAAAAGCATATGTTTAAACACAAAGTATATATGCCTACACTGAGCTTTACAAATCACTTTTCTATCTACATAGACACACTCATGCAGCATTCTTAAATTTTATACAATAGGAGTTATTTTATTACTTAAATACAAATGGAGATCTAATGGCAAAATGCTCATACTCAGATAATTAACAAAATGTTGAACAAGATCTTAAAATTATTCATTGGGGAACTACACCGTTTATACTTCCCTATCAAGAAATCAGCCTCTGAACCCAGTATGGTGGTTCCTCAAAACATTAAAAAAAAAAAAAAAAAAAAGAATAGCCATATAATCAAACAATTCCACCACTGGGCATATACTCAGAAGAATTAAAACCAAGGACTCCGAAAGATACTTGTACACCTATCTTCATAGCAGCATTATCCACAGAATAACCAAAAGGCAGGAGCAACCCAAGTGCCTGATGGATAAAAGCATAAATGTGACGTATGCGTACAAGGAATATTATTCGGTCATAAAAAGGAAGAAAACTCAGACACCTGGTATCGGAACCCTGAAGACATTAAGCTAAGTGAAATAAGCCAGAGACAGAAGGACAGATACCACGTGACTTCCTTATGTGAAGTACCTAGTAGCCAAAACCAGAGGCAGAGAGTAGAATGGTGGTTGTTAGGGCTGAGGGGAGGTGGGGATGGGGACTTGTTTAATGGAAATAGAGTTTCAGTTGTGCAAGATGAAGAATTCTGGAGAAGGGCTGCACAACCACGTGAATGTGCTTAACACTAATCAACCGTACACTTCAGAATGAAGACGGTAAACTTGCGTTCCATGAAATTTACCAGTACTCCTAGTATTTTATTCCTTTTGTTTAATGAGCCCCTTCTTCATGGGGGAAGTAGTACTATGATGAGCACTTCATACGTAACTTATTTTAATTTTCCAATACCGATGGTAGGTAATATAACCCCAGGGAGGTAATATAAACTTCACTTTGTATATGAGGAAAGTGAAATATGGAAAAGTCAATCAACTCTTCTGATGTCACATGTATCGGTAGCAGAACAGAGCACCGAGTGTAGGTCTGTCCGACTCCAGAGCTCACGTTCTACACCCTTCCCACCGTGACACCTCAAAATCCCAAACTGTGTCTTCCACCCTGTTCACCCCACACCCCTAGTCCATATGGAATCATTTTAAGACTTGCCTTTGGTGTGTCAGAGATCTCGTATGAATTCTTCCATGCTCTATCCCCAAGGCCTAGAACACTGGCCAGTGAGGAGGAGGCATGCTGACTAAATGAAAAGGCTTTTCTTAAGTCTGAGTAGCATTCCTGGGGCTGTAGGTGCTTAGAAGGTGGATGGCAGTGTGGTGGTGGAGGCTGGATGGATGGGAACCAGCCACTGGTTAACAGAAATTGTCAGTTAAGATTTCTGATTTGAACACTGCATCATGAAATCATAATTTTAAAATGCTAGTCAAGATGTGTTTTAAGTGCAAAAAGGAGAAATAAGTAAAAATGCAAACTCCATTTTCAACAAAACTGGAAGACAACCAAAATTCCAGGCTCTAAAACAGCTGGAAAAGCTGTCAAAAGCAGGGAGCTCAAACAAGGTTCCTTTCCTTTAGAGAAAGAAAAGAAGAAAGTATACTATGGAGAGGGGACACAGGAGCTGGAGAGAAAGACCTGCCGAAGTAGACTTCCTGTAAGTAAAGGACACGCTCTTTGGGACCAAACAGATTCCTTGTTTTGAGAGGCAGGAACTTCCGCCGACCTGGAGCTGGAACTACTTGGGAAACCACACAAACCAGCTATATTCGCCTCACAGCGTTCAACTCTGTGGCAGCGTCTGCATCGTGAAAAAGCTCACAGATGCCTATCTCTGCTGGCTGGAGATGCCTATCTCTAGGTAAGTGAACTCACCTAGAACCCTAAATCATGAGAACAGCTGCAGCCAGTGTGGAACGCAGACTTGGCACCTCTTCTACACAATCATCCTGCAAATAGCTAGTCCCTGAAAAACTCACCTACTTACAGAGGCGTTATCAAAATGAAATCTGCACAGGATATATACAAAGATACAACAAGAAAAAAATAGGGAAGAGACTGGAAAACCAAAAGGCAGACTAAGACTATGCCCTGGGAAACGCTGCTACAGAGCAGATGAATGGCAATAAAATCTTTTGCAAAACGGAAAAAAAGAAAACCGTGAAGCAAGAGCTCAGAGCAGAAGAGCAAGTGCTCATGGGAGAGGTAGGGAGACGACAGGGAGAAGAGAAGGCTTCGACTAGCACGGCTCAGGGAAGAAGTGGAAGGAAAAAATGAACCGAAATGAGGGTGAAACAAAAAAGGAACAAAACGGAGAAGAGCTGCTGCAGAAAGCATGGTAAGGAACAAAACGGAGGGACATGGAATAGCAGCACATAAAATGAAATGGGAAAGGGGTCAACGGAGTAGAGAGCGAACAGGGGTTACAGAGGACAGCCAAGGCCAGCAGCACATGCAGAAAGGAGAACTGTAACTGAGGCAAACGAACAGGCAGAGTTGCTCATAAACATTCCATGAAGATCTACTTCAAGATGTTTCTGAAACAAAACTATCCACATACTGAGAGGGCACACTGTATCCCAGGAAAAACTGGCCCAGAACAGTCGGTGCCAAGACAGACCCTGAGGGTAAGATTTCTGCATTTCTGCAACCAGGCAAGAAGATCAAATCACATAAAAGAGGGGGCAAACTCTTGAAAATTCCCACAGTAAAATTCAGGGCTAGCAGGAAAAGACGCAGTGCCTACACAATTCCCAAAGACAGGAAGTGCAAGCCAAGAGCGGTACCCAGGGGGCTGCTAACCCAGAGGGACAGCATGGGAAACACTGCTCCCATGAGTCTTTCTGCAGAAATCTACAAAAGGAAACACCTCTGCCAGCCAACAGGTGAGGGCAGTTAGACTGGACACGAGAGTCTGCTTACAGGCAGGGCCACCACTGAGGAACAGAACGACAACAGAGACCAATGCTATGTGCCTTACGATGTCGAAAAGCTACACAGCTAGCAAAAATTAGGAAGACTTGGGGCCAACAAGATCTTTCCTGCTGACCAGAGTTCTATGCCACTTTTCCTGCATCAAAGCCATATGCATTAGTTTCTCTAAGCACAGGGAGAATTCAGACCCCCGTGAAGCAGTAAATACGGACTCCTTCTAGATTTTTAGGAGCCTCCATCTCTAGTCTTCTACGGTTATCTTGCCCAAACCTGATTCAATTTCATTTCCTTTTTTACCTAACTAGCCTTTCCAAAGCATTCACCTTAGTTTTCATAGAACAATTCTCTTTGCTCATTACGGTTTATTTGTACATTATTAAGTTAGGTAATTACAATACCACTTTGACTGGCATCAACGGATCTACAAATATTACAGCTGACCTTTGGTCAGCGTAGTGACTCATGTGCTATAAATGAGCAAAGGATGAGGAACTAGGGGCCAGCTTCCCAACTGCCCAGGTTCATCTGACAAGTCAGTGAAGACCCCTTTCACCGAACGTGAAGTGCACCGTGCAAGAGGAATAACATTTCTTCGAGTGCAGACAGAGGGGACATAAGAAAGCTGGAGGCTGCTAAGCACGGGTGTGTACAGAAGGCAGCCAAAAATCAATACTCTACACACACACACACACAGAGGAATATTACTCAGCAATAAAATCGAATGAGATCTTGCCATTTGCAACACGGATGATAGACCTAGAGGATATTATGCTAAGTGAAAGAAGTCAAACAGAGAAAGACAAATACCATATGACTTCAATCATACGTGGAATTTAAGAAACTAAATAAACGAACAAGGAAAAAAGAGACAGACAAAAAAACCAGACTCTTGAAAACAGGGGACAGAGGGGTCACCAGTGAGGAGGTGGTGGGGGGAGGGGTGAAACAGATAAAGAGGATCAAGAGAACACTTACCATGGTGAGCACTGCGTAATGTGTAGAATTGTTGAACCATTTTATTGTACACACCTGAAACTAATGTAACACTGTATTGTTAATTATACTTGAATAAAAAAATCAATACTCATGTACCTAAGAAACTAGATAGTCAGATCATGAGGAATGGTCCTGTTAAATGATCAGAGTTGACGGATGGCCTGACCTTGAGGACGCTGGCAGAAATGCAGGTGAGTACCTCAGAGAACACTGAGAGTTAAAAGTACCAAACTAACAAAGAGGAGGCAGGGAAAAAGAAAATCTAAAATCTGAGTCATGGAGGTGGCAATAAAAACCACAAGAACAGAAGAAAACGAAGTGCTAAAGGTCCTCAGGAGCCCTAAACCCAGCCTAACATCAAGTGCACCGAACAAACATGAATTATCAAGTAATAATAATTCACAGCTCTCTGCTATCTTGACAATCATCTAAAACAATGACAATAGTAGGGGCGCCTGGTGGCTCAGTCGTAAAGCGTCTGCCTTCGGCTCAGGGCGTGATCCCGGCATTATGGGATCGAGCCCCACATCAGGCTCCTCCGCTAGGAGCCTGCTTCTTCTCCTCCCACTCCCCCTGCTTGTGTTCCCTCTCTCGCTGGCTGTCTCTCTCTCTGTCAAATAAATAAAAAATCTTTAAAATAAAATAAAATAAAATAAAACAATGACAATAGCAAAACTCATTCAGAAGTACCTGTTAAGAGAATTTAAACAAAAGCACTATTGATTTCTTAGTGCTTATTTCTCAGCAAATCCAATGGTAACCTGATCTAGGAATAATAACAGCCAGGAGGAGTTTCAGATGAACATAAGATTAAGATAACCCCAATAAACCAACAGGCCAACTTGATGTAAGAGGAAGGCAACAGAAAAGATACTTTGGGTGATGAATCCGAAATCTTAACACGTAAAATGCTGCGTGGAAACTCATATTTTACAAGATCAAAGAAATGTAAATTTATGGCCACACCTTAATAAGAAAAAAGTTAGGAGTTTATAATTTGGTCCTACTTAAATTTTTCTCTTAAAAATCCCTCAAAACTATCAAAAAGTAAAATACAGTTGATCCCTGAACAACACAGATTTCAACTTTGTGGGTCCACGTATACACAGTTTTTTTTTATAAATACACTCCAGTACTGTCAATGTATTTTCTTTTCCTTACAATTTTCTTAATAACACTTTCTCTTCTCTTGTTTATTTTATGATAAGAATATTGTATAGAATACATGTAACAGGGGCGCCTGGGTGGCTCAGTCGCTAAGCGTCTGCCTTCAGCTCAGGGCGTGAGCTCAGGACAGGCTCCTCCGCTGGGAGCCTGCCTCTTCCTCTCCCACTCCCCCTGCTTGTGTTCCCTCTCTCTCTGGCTGTCTCTCTCTCTGTCAAATAAATAAATAAAATCTTAAAAAAATAAAAAAAAGAATACATGTAACATACAAAGTATGTTTTAATCAACTGTTTATGTTATTGGTAAGGCTTCCGGTCAACAGAAGGCTATTAGTAGTTAAGTTTTTGGGGACAGTCAAAAGTTATATGCAGATTTGAGCTGGGGGTAGGTGCTCCTGACCCTGCATTGTTCAAGGGTCAATTGTAACTACCAGAATCAAAATATCTATTCCTCTGGGGCGCCTGGGTGGCTTAGTTGGTTAAGCATCTGCCTTTGGCTCAGGTCATGATCCCAGGTTCCTGGGATCGAGTCCTATAGCTGGCTCCCTGCTCGCAGGGAGTCTGCCTCTCCCTCTCCTTCTGCCCCTTTCCTTGCTCATGCTCTCTCTCTCTCTCAAATAAAATCTTTTTAAAAAATGTTTATTCCTCTAAAGGCAATCTAACCTGCTATCAAGCCTCTGTACTATCCTCCCAACATATCTGGATAATGGTCTTCGTTTTTCTGTTCTAGGAAGCTTTCACATTGTCTGCCCTCCCGTGAAGATACCTACTTCTAGAACTGGATCCTCTGGGCATCTAATTTGGCCTCACTGTTCTTTCCTATCAATATAAGTTAACTGAGACCTTCCCCATTTCATTCCCTAGAGGCAATAATGAGTGTCCTTCAGGATGGGGACCTATAAATTTGTGGCTTGTAGGGCTCCCCCAGAAGTTTTTCTGTGATCCAGTTCATGAATAGATGAAACAGGAAGAACACATCTGGTGTGTGCTGAGGATGCGACAGTGCTTAGGTACAGTTCTGGGACTCCTAGGAAGTGTGACTCTACTGTTCTGAGGAGTCTGAGTGAGAGGTTCTGGGCCAACAAAGGCTTGGCCAACAGTTTCACTGCAAAGGTGCACAGAAAGGGGAAAATGACACTGGGAGCCATCAGAGGAGAGTTTAGTGACTACTGAACCTGCTGGACTCCCTGAAGCAAAGAAAGCCCTTCTCCAAACGAGAACAAGGAAGGGCTTGTACTGCCGCCGACTCTGCTGAGATTTCTAATCCTAACCTTTACTACCTTCATTCATACTACCTAACCTTTACTACCTTCATTACTACCTGATCCTGTCAAGCAGTTCTGTAAAATGGAGAGACATTCTTCCAGAATTTGAGGTGTGGAATGCCTCAGCTTGGGCCAAGTAAACTCAAGAAAGGCTAAGGGCTCTCTTGGCTGAGACAATCACCCTCTTCTCAGTGACAGATGGGGCCTGTGTGCATTTCTGAGGTACTTAATTTAGTGCAGGCATACTTTTTACTTGTCTGCCTCTTCCCCTCGACCATGATTTTCCTTGAGGGTAGATTCCTTTTTTTAAGATTTTATGTATTTATTTAATTTGAGAGAGAGAGAGCGAGCGCGCAAGCAGGGGGAGGAGCAGAGAGAGGCGGACAAGCTGACTCTGACTGAGCACGGAGCCCAATGCAGGGCTCATTCCCACAACCCTGAGATCATGTCCTCAGCCAAAACCAAGAGTCGGACACTCAACCGAATGCACTACCCAGGCACCCCCTGAGGATAGATTCTATGTCCCATTCATCCCTGGGTCTCCAGCGCTAAGCACTATGCTTGGTAACAGGGAGCCTTCGTAACTGCTGGCTGAATGGATGAAAGAAACACATCAAGTTCAGAAGTCCTGATTTTGAGGAGACACAGGCCCGGCTTCCCATTCTGGCACTGAGAAACAAGCTCTACCGCCCAGGACACAGAGTGAACTTCTACAGATAAAAGTGGGTTAAAATAAACTTGCTGGTTTCATGTCAGGATCAAGAGTCTAAGAGGGAACATAAAAGTGTTGCTTCAAGGACAGAGTTGCTCCTTAGGGACACAGCTCTGGAACTGCTGGGGAGGGAGACAAGTTGGTTTCAACAATCCTATCCAAGGACAGAGGATTCCAGGACCTGCCAGAGTTCTATCCTTGGTTATGTTTCTCACTGAAGTCAAAAAAGTTCTGAATCCAGTCCCAGGTCAACAGAGACCATCACTAAGAGCAAACTGATCTGGAGCCTAAAGACAACAAACAAGACAGTACTTTTTCCTCTAGTCAAAACAGTCTTCACACCTTAAACTGGCAATGTTCCATTAAGTTTAAGCATTAAACTTCCAGTGAATTTTTCTACAGACACAATAAGTAAGGTTCTCATGCTAGCAGCTCGCAAAGGCAGACTTAAATCCATAATGCTACCTAGAATGTAGTACCGCTGAGCAGCCCTGCATCTGTATCTAAATAGCACGAATAATACTGCTTCTTCAGCAAAATGCAGTTCTACACGGGGATGGCAGCAACCTATCTGGCAGAACTCCTCAGGCAGAGAGGGTCGGTAAGATCTTCTGAGACACCAGGGGCATATTAAGGCACACCACACTCCAAGCTTAATCACATCCACAGAAGCCTCTAGACTACATCAATCCCTCCCCAGATTCTTACATTGGAGGACAAAAGCCTGTAGTACCACAAAAGGCAAGGGCTCCATCCCCACCACCTATCCATACTTTCGTATCTTTCTAAAAACAACTGGGTTATCACACAGAAGACAGTAAGACAGTAAAACACTGATCAAATACAAAAGAACATGATCACAGTGCTTGTACTGGAACAGGAGGATACCAATATTTTAATACTTTTTAAGAAAGAATCACTGATAAGATATATACTGTACTATATTAAAAGCTAAGTGCTGGGGTGCCTGGCTGGCTCAGAGAGAAGAGCATGTGGCTCTTGATCTCAGGGTTGTGAGTTCAAGCCCCACGCTGGGTGTAGAGATTACTTAAAAAAAAAAAAAAAAAAAAAAAAAAGCTAAGTGCTGATAACTTTTTTGACCCCTTCTTGCTTGGCTGGTTTCATGAATTCCTAGGAAAGACCTCTGGAGAGTAAGGAGGGAAGACATTCTTGGTAGGATGGGGTCTACATCACCTCCGTGTCCATGCTGGAGGGTAGTGGCTCTCAACAGGCCAAAGCGTGGAAGGACACTGCAAGTGGGCTCAGTACTGACCAGGGGAAAAGAAAATCACTTGAGAGTCATCTTGGCCCGGAGTTAGCTTCTAGTTCCCATACTGTCAATTTTAGAGAGAAATGAAAAGCAGATAGGACATAAAAAGGCATTTTCAGAAACCTGATACCTAAGCCTTCTTCTCTCTTCTCCTTACTTTCATTCCAAAGTCCAATGTTTTATCAGTGTTTTGAAACATGCTGAGGACTGCCCCTCCTCATCTCCATGGCCTGCCTTTCATCTCACTTGTCTACAAATGAACCATGGTAATTAGACTCAACAACCGTCGCGAGTCTATGTAGACGTAACTGCAATGAACAACATGGACCACACAGAGAAGCACCAGGCACACCTGGTTCCACTGGGAAGTTGATTCTCTAGTTAGAGACAAAACATTGCACAAAAGAGTCAAAGATTCAATCACCATATTAAACTATTTTACTGGAAACCTTCAAAAATGTAGAAGATATGAATAGATGTTTTTCCAAAGAAAACATACAGATCGCCAATACATACATGGAAAGATGCTCAGAATCCCTAATCCTCAGAGAAATGCAAATCAAAAGCACAAGGAGATCACCTCACATCAGTCAGAATGGCTAATATCAAAAAGACAAGAAATAACAAGTGTTGGCGAGGATGTGGAGAACAGGGAATCGTCATGCACTGTTGGTGAGAATGTAAACGGATGCAGCCACTATGGAGAACAGTACGGAGGTTCCTCAAAAAGTCAAAAATAGAGCTATCCTATGATCCAGTAATTCCACTTCTGGATATTTATTTGAAGAAAATGAAAACACGAACTTGAAAAGACACATGTACCCTCATGTTCACTGCAGCAGTACTTAAAATAGCCAAGACATGGAAAAAATCTGTGTCCATCAATGTATGAATGGATAAAGAAATTGTGGAATATAAATACACAATGGAATATTACTCATCCACAAAAAGGGAAATTTTGCTATTTGTGACAACATGGATGGACCTTGAGGGCATCATACTAAATGAAGTAAGTCAGAAAGAGAAAGACAAATACTGTATGATCTCTGTTACATATGGAATCTTTTTTTTTTTAAGATTTATTTGAGAGAGAGAGAGAGCACGCGTACACCTGTGAGAGGGAGAAAGAGGCAGAGGGGGAGGGGAAGGGAGAGGGAAAGAATCCCAAGCACACTCCATACTAAGTGTGGAGTCTCACGCAGGGCTCGATCTCACGACCCTGAGATCAGGACCTGAGCCAAAACCAGAGTCAGATGCTCAACCGACTGAGTCACCCAGGTGCCCCTCCTATATATATACAATCTTAAAAAAAACAAAAAAACAACCAAGCTCATAAATACAGAGAACAGATGGTGGTTGTCAGAGGCAGGGGGAAAGGGGATGATGATGAAGAGGGTGGGAGAAATGGGTCAAGGGGGTCAAAAAGTAAAAAAATTTAAAAAAAGAGAGCAATACAACATGTGCATAACTGGTATGCCACAGAAAGAAATAGAATAATAGGAGAGAGAAAATATATTCAAAGATTAATAGAAAAAATATATAACTTGGTTTTACATATTGAAAAGATCAGGTGATATCCCAGAAAAACTGATTCAGAATGATTAACACAAGACTAGGAGCTCCAGGTTTTATACTGGTTTGAGGGGTGAGAAAACTAACCTCCAGACCTGGAATTTGGAGACTGAGGTACCCAGCTAGAATAAAAAGATAAACGGCAAGCAAGGCAAAAAAAAAAAAAGAAGCAACAAGTGTTTCGCAATGCATGCTTGTGTGTATATATGTATGTTATGTATGACTGAGATAAATGACAGCAATGACACAAGGGACAGCAGTGAGGCATTGGACTATTTACTATTTTGTTACTCCAAGGTATCTGCACTGCCCCAAAAAATTATGCTGTAGAGAAATATTATGTAACAAAACTGTTGATGCTAAATTACTAGGTGGAAAATAAGCTGGGTATAGAATGGTAAGAAAAACACAAAAAAAGTATACTTCACATTCCTATAACTTCTAAAACAGAATATAGTGAACACAATTTAGCTTCTTCTTCGGGGCTCGATGTTAATATCCGTCAGTGAATGCACTCTGACTCCAAGATGCCCCAGGAGCACAGCCACAGAGCTGTCTGGTCCCAAGCAGCTGTTAAAGAAAGCAGGCAAAGAAACAACCTGCTTTGTAAAGTTCTATTTTTCTCTTTTCCTTGTTATGAGTGTCTCCTGAACTACACTTATGACCTCCCTTAACCTTCAGACGGAGATAAGACATTTGCACCATTTTCTCCAGATGTCTTCTTGTTACGTAACTCCACAAACCTCAATCCCTTTCCCTTGATTTTCCTTCTTTTTTACATTCATATGATCACACGTTCTTTCAATGAAACAGGAACGAGTCCAATGGAATCTCACATCAGTTTAAGTTGTAAGCCACCAGAAGAGATGGAAACATGCATAGCCGCACATCCCTTACATCGTCTGTGGTCTTCCTCCACCGACGACAATGCTGAAGTGGCCGGCTTGGTTAGGGGACACAGCCTGAAAAGCTGTACTGCATCTTTAAGCATTAAAATCACTCCAAGCACCAGAAGATGCTTATGAGACACATGATAGGCATGAAAGAGCAGAGACAAAGGAGAGCCCATTTCACACTCACTCCAGGCACACACAAACTGAGTAAAATTGTAAGTGGAATCATTCTGTATTTGGAATTGTGATTCTCCATCTTTTTTCCAAATGGTGAAAGCTGAATCTGTATCAGCCAAATATGTACATGGGAGCCCACTGTACTCCCTACACACAACATGATGTGTTAGGTTCAAGGCATTCACTCATTTTCACCAAAAGGATGCGACCTGTAACAGTATCTGTTTTCAAATATGCTTAACATCACAGAATGGTAAGAGCTGGAAGGAGGAGGGGCACCTGGGTGGCACAGCGGTTAAGCGTCTGCCTTCAGCTCAGGGCGTGAGGATCCGGCGTTATGGGATCGAGCCCCACATCAGGCTCCTCCGCTATGAGCCTGCTTCTTCCTCTCCCACTCCCCCTGCTTGTGTTCCCTCTCTCGCTGGCTGTCTCTATCTCTGTCAAATAAATAAATAAAATCTTAAAAAAAAAAAAAAGAGCTGGAAGGAGGAAATGAAGATAAGATGTGAACCCTGTCCTCAAAGGGCTTAGAATCAAGTTAAGGAAGATAAAGCATGTACAAAATTAACGGTAATAAAAGGAAGGCTGTGATAGTACTATGACCCAAGTACAAAATGCTATGGGAGTTCCGAGGAAGGTGGGTCTCGAACTGGTAAATGGAGAAGGCATCTGGGCAGAGGGGACCGCACATCGCTCTGCAACTCATGAACTATTCTCCATGCTCTGCTAACAATTCTTTAATAAAAGGATTCCTCACTTGCTGGCTTCACGTCTGACACTGAATGTGCGCAGCTGACCGCAGCAAGGCGTGCTCATTGCATATTATTCCTTACTTCTTAATTTTTTTTCTTTTTCCCAAACAATGCCTATTGTAAGTTGGAGTGTTCTGTGAAGTAAATTTTTAGAGGTCCCAGCAGGACTTTTTCTTATTCATCTATTGTTTCATCCTCCTTCATTTCCTGCCTATCTCCAGTATTTTGCAAATGCTAAGCACAGTACTGGGTAAAGAAAATGACCCAGGCCTTGTCCTCTTGAGTTTTACCCTCTCTCTGATTGGTTATCTGCTAACAAAACATGACCCAGATATACGTCTTTCGGCACTGAGGATGCCAGAGCAGGAGTGGACACTAAGGGCAGCATGTGGAGAGCGTAGGCTCCGGAATCAGCAAGTTCACGGTCTGAATTCTGTCTCTGCTACTTATCAAAATTGTGTGGCCTTAGGGAAACTGAGGTTTCCTATCTCTAAGCTCAGTTTCTTCTGTAAAATGGGGAGAACTAGAGTTCTCTTCTGATAGGCCTAGTCTGAAGACACAATAAGATGATGCAGGAAATAAATGAGACATTGTATTTCAAGCACTTAGCTATCATGTGCCTGAAATGTAAATAAGTACTTGATGAATACTAGTTAATGGAGTAATTATAATCAAAGTCATCTTGTCCAACCTCCTTCCTGATGCAGGAATTTATTCTTTAGCTCTTGAGACAGAATAGATCCGTCACCTAAGTAGAGAGAGCTCACTGCACTCTGAAGCTGCCCAGTCTACTGTGATCAGCAGTAACTGTCAGAACGTTCTTCATTGTTCTGAGCTGCAATATGCTTGGAACCACCTCCATCCCCTGGCCTTACCTCTGCCCAGTGAAGCAGCAAAGCATAAGTCCCTGCCCTCCACTCTGGGATTCTCTCACTCTTCTTAATCTGACCAAATGGCGGGCAGTCAGGTAAGGGAATAACAATTTATTTGACCATCAAGAAAAAATTCCGAATGCCATGCTCTGATCCACAAACCTGTTTCTAACAAGATGAAATTCCCGTTCCTTCTAAAGCACTACTCCTGGGACGGCTGTGGGCCCTGCTCCACCCTCTTTATGAACTGGGTCAAAAACTTATGAAGCTATGATATCCCTAAAGACAATTTATATCAATAACTCAGTATTGCTGTAGCATAAAGTTCAAGGCAGGAAATGGTGAGAGATGAGCCTAGAGAGGCAGGCTGGGACAGATGTCAGAGGTCTTTGTAAACAATGTGAAGGGGACTCAGCGCCACTCCTTTGGCACTGGTCCCCAACTCTTTCTACACTCATGAAAATTCATTTGTATGACACACTTCCTCAACCACTCAGTTGTCATTTCATATTTGTAAGGGTTCTCAGGAGGCAGGGCAAGGAGCGAGGCATGTCCTCCTTCTCTCTAAGAATCGCTGCTGTGTAGGATACAGAGCCACTGAATAATTCAAACAAGGGAGAGAGACAGTGAAAACACATTTTTAATATCATTAGGCAAGTGTGTAAAGAATGGATTTAAGGGAGTAATATCAGAGCCAGAGAGAACAGTGGGAAAAAAAGTAAAAATAAAGACAAGATCACCATTTATTGAGCTTGGCAATTACTCCCTAACTCCAATCTGCAAAACAACCACGAGTGGTGGCTGTTACTGTACTTCACCAAAGCCAAGTTACTGCACTCCACTGATTATAAAACACCATTCATTTATGTACCACTAAAAGAGAAAAATGTTGCCAATTAAACTATGAAATGCCAGTGATGTAAGACAAATCTTGACTTGAGATGGTAAAATAAAAAATATTACCAAAAATGGGGGACTGAGAGTCAATGAAGTATGGTATCATCCCTGTTGTACAAGATGGGGCACATACCCATTTCTCTCACCCTCTAGGCAGGAAAAGGGGCAGCAGTCTTAAAGTCCAAGAGGTTGGGCCCAGTCAGGAGAGACCTTCCATTCCTCTCCTGAGGTTTCCATAACCAACATCATTAAACGTGATACATACAGGGTAAATTCAGGTATGCGGATTCTGAAAATCTAAAGGGCCGCACTTATGTAGTGACTGTGCAAAAAAGAGGGAAGTGCTCAGCTCCTGGCTTTGACAGGATGACTTTTCTTCAGCAGTCTCAACAGGCAGACCAGCAGGGGTGGGCCCAGGCAGGCCTCTGCCACAGCTGCTGAAAATATCTTATGGTACCCATGGTACAGACCTGGCTAACGTCACAAATGGGTTCGATAATTTCTTCTCCACAGAATGTGAACCTTAATTCTTGAGGTCATAAGCAGATAAGGCCATGAAGATTTCACAACTGAGAATTAAATGTAGTATATTGTTTTCACGAAGCCTGCAGATCCATCTGCCTTCAGACTCATAAACATATCCTAAGGCACACTCTGGGCCATTACCCTTGCTCTGCACACACTCCGTTGGCCCTCCCCACTGGTGCTCTGGGCATAGTAAATGATAGTTCCTAGGCTGGGGTAAAGGGCTAGTTTGCAGACCATCCATCAATTTATCTGGCTTCAAGCTCAGACTTTGCCTTAGAGCAGCAGAGAGCGATTTAACTGTTTACCGTGCTAGGCAATAAAGCTCGTAGAGAGAGAGAACTGCCTGTACTCTTCAGTGCAGTGGGCCTTAAGACCCCAAGTGATAAACAGGCATTACACGCACAGGGTACAACACTTCTCAAAAGTTAGTCCCTACACTTACATAGTTCCCCTCCCCAGAGGCAGTAACTCTTACTAATTTCTTCTGTAACAATTACCTGATCTTCTTCCCCACCACAACCTCAACTCCTATTACAGAGGACCCCTGAATGACTTGGGAGTTAGGGGCACTGACCTACCCCCCCCACACACACACGTAGTCAAAAATCTGCATGGAACTTCTGACTTCCCCAAAACTCAACTCCTAATAGCCTACTGTTAACTGGAAGCCTTACCGATAATACCGACAGTCAGGTAACACATATTTTGTGTGTTATATGTATTCTATAGTGTATTCTTACAATAAAGCCAGAGAAAATAAAACATTAAGAAAATTATAAGGAAGAAAAAATACACGTATAGTACCAGACTGTATTTATTAAAAAAACAAAACTCGCATATAAGTGGGCCCACACAGTCAAAACTGTGTTGTTCAAGGGTCAACTGTACCTCCCACCTTTGTCACTTCCATCCAGCCATATTGGCCTCCAGGTCTTTGTACCTGCTATTCTATCTACCTAGAATGCTCCTGTCGAGAAAACCACATCTTGCTCACTTCTACTTCTTTCAATTATTTGCTCTCATGCCACCTTATCAGAGATGCCTTCCCAAGCCACCCGACATACCCAACCCTTACCTGCTCTATTTTCTCCCCTGTACTTATCACCACCTGACGTACATTTTAGCTTACCCTACCAGATATACGGTTCATGAAGATAGGAATGTTTTATTAACTTTCCCAAGCACCTAGAATAGTGGATGGATAAATGAATTCAACAATAATTGAGTAACCAGAATGTACTAAGTATTGTGTTAACCAGATTCACAGCGGTGAATGCGACAGTCTGATCCCCACCTTAATGGTATGAGGTGGGCAAGGCACAAACAAACAAGAGCTAGGTCACTCATGATTCCCTGTCCACATGTAAGTTCCTAAGGCAAAAGTCATACAATTCCTATGTGGCAGAACCAGGATTCAAGCCCAGGCATGCAGGCTCTGGAGTCCATGCTCGTAATTAGGTAAATAAGCAAAAACACCACACTATGTTAAAGGCAATGGCAAACCTAGTTGAGGGGTGCTGGGGGGGAACAAGGTGAGTATACTTATTTCCATCTATGGGCAGGGAGAGGAATGTCAGGGAGGTTTTTTGAAGACTAACTTCCTTGAAGGGTGAGTCAGAATTGTCAGTCTGGAGATGCAGAGGGCTAGAGATTCAGTTTTGGACATAAGTCAGTTTGAACTGAAGTGAGTTCAGTTGGTAATTTAGAAGTCACCAGCAGACAGATGACTGTATGAGATTTCCTAAGAAGAGAGCACCTAAAAGAAAAGAGAAGAGGGACTAAACTACAAGATAAGAAGCCTAAAAGGCCAGATGGAATGGCCAGAAAGGTAGATAAAAGACCAGGTGAACGTGTGCGATGGAACTAGGAACAAAGATTGCTCTAAGGAGGAGGAAGTGTGGAAATGGCTTGGTGAGAAGGTCCCTGGAAATGTGCACTGGACTCAGCACCACAGAGGACGAGGCTCTCCACAGCACGCTCACCCTTCACTCTTTCACACTGTGCTCCCACCTCAGAGGGCATCTGCACATGGGTCAGGCAGGGGCCCTGTTGGCATTTAGTCAAGGGGGTCAGGGATGCTACATACCAGCAGTTCAATGAAAACCTGCACTACCCAAAATGTTGATAACGCCTGCACTGGCTGACTCTTTGTAGCTGGAGCTGCGTTTACGGGAGGTTCCAAGTCTCCCCTAATGTTCACACATTCCCCCACACCCTCTGCCATACTTTCACTTCCTACAGCTTTGTCTCCTAGAATTCTGGTTTTGGAATTAAAAATGGAAACATTCTGTAAATGTCCACATATCTATCATAATATTCATGCTTTAAAACTCTCAAATTCTGAGATCTGAGCTTTAATGCAAAAAATGTGGGTTTTTAATGTTCCGGGCATTTCAGCGTCGGCTCGCTGATCTGTTATACAGGAATATAACCAACTCCTTTACAAAAGATGACTGGGCATAAAGTTCCTAGCGCAATGCCTGGCACCAGCAGCTGCCCAATCAATATTAATTTCTCTTTCCACGACTGCCCCTCCCCTTGATGAGTGCTCTGCTCAGGAATTTATACAGCCTTCATTGCTCCTCTCTGGCAGCACTGATCCACCGCGCACTGCTAGGGTTTTTCCCCAGTTACTTGACTTTGGGCCGCCACACCTGTGGTACTTGGCCAGCCTCACCGTGTTGTTATGACTCAGCAAGGGCCGCTGCGCTCAGTAGGCTGTCTAACATGCTCCCACGTCTAGGACCCCAGATGCCCAGCCAGAGCGCAGGTGGGCTGCCATCTACCCTGGCCACTTCCACTGCAGAGCCTCGCCTCAGAAAGAGCCACCTCTTCGAAGTCCCACTTTTCTTTCTCCACCACTGATCACGTATCACTAAATCAAGGAACTCATGATTAGGTACTCTATTATTCTATAGAAATAATTCATATACACTTTGGTTTTACAAAATACAATATGCAGATATACTGTATTTATGTGACTAAATGCAGTGCTTGTGCTCACTTCTATGAACAGTAGTGCAAGACGAGAGCCCCCTCATATAACACCATGCCTACCAAGAAATCACACTCAACTTATGGCATCTTTTCCAAAAATGCTGCTTACTCCAAGGCCAAGGAACATCTCTAGGGGACCCACCCTTCTAGCTGGACTATCAGCTTCTTGAGGGCAGGGCATTTGTCTTTTCCATCTTTGTATCTCCACACCTAGCACAGGGTCCTTCTCACTAATAAATGTTTGTTACTCATCTGATAATCAGAGGGGGAAGAAGACAAAAAACATTCTCTAGGGCGCCTGGGTGGCTCAGTCGTTAAGCGTCTGCCTTCGGCTCAGGGAGTGATCCTGGCGTTATGGGATCGAGCCCCACATCAGGCTCCTCTGCTGGGAGCCTGCTTCTTCCTCTCCCACTCCCCTTGCTTGTGTTCCCTCTCTCGTTGGCTGTCTCTCTCTCTCTCTCAAATAAACAAATAAAATCTTAAAAAAAAAAAGATTATATAAAACAAACAAACCAACATTCTCAACAGACATTAGTACTTAAGGTCAGAGAGCCAAGGTAAGGACAGATGACTTGAGGAAAGCCTCTATAAGGAAGGAGGTATCTGTCTCACAGATACGGAAGCCATTTATTCTGTTAAGGAATTTTAATTTCCTAAATCACCTTAAATTCACGTGAGAGGTACAGGATAGGAATGTCATAAATTCTGGTAGAGAAACTGAAAAGCTGCTACACAGATGCCTTTTTCTAAGAGTCAACCATGTTTCCCTCTTTAACAAGCATTCCTCTATCTTTGAATACCAAAACCTCTTGGTTCCTGCCTGTAAACTGATCCTGAAGCAAATGTCAGCTTTTCCTCTAAGAAAATAAATGAAAAAAGTATGGTAGTCATCAGTAACATTCAAAACTATTTCAGGTTCCCCCCAGTCCTCAGCACATGGCAGGAAGGCACTTCCCCAGCCACTTAGGTGTGGGCAGGTGACTTGCCCGGACCAATGAAATGTGAGTACAGTGAATACTGTGTGGCACTTCCAGAGCCAGGGCACAAGTGTCCAGCTGGAAGTACATGTCGAGGAGGACTTCATCAGCCTGAACACCGGAGTGACTATCGTGAACAGAGGCACCACGACGGCCACACAGCATGAGTGAGAAATAAACCCTGTCACTATCTAAGCTACTAGAATTTTGGAGTTATGCATTACCTCGTCTTCCTAGATTGACATAAACATCAAGCCAGACAAAGGGTTCTCAACTAGGGATCAAGAAATTCTGGGTTTTGCCTCAGAATAGGCCAACCCTCTCTTGCATCATAAAGGACAGCAGCAAGAACAGTAGAACTGATCTCAATTCCAGCCTTGTAGGGCACCTACAAATCAACAAAGTAATATATAATGTGTTTTATCTGCAACATATCCAAGTAATATCATTAGTAATCAGCTTTACTACTGATTACAATCTTGACAAACACTGGGTTTTACTGAAAAGGCAGGGTAACAAACAGCTCTCAAGTTCAGATTTTGCTGTGTTGTATACGCTGTCATCCTAATGCCCTTAACCATTAATATGGAATGATTAAACAAAGTAAACAGGCTCTCTGCAATTTCAAGTCGCAGACAATGAGGCAGTGCAAAGTTCAAGTAAGGAACGTGAAGTAGTGTAGCAGACATTACGAGTGGTTTGGAGCAGTCTCAGCTTTTTTTTCTTTTTAAACAAAGATGTTAGAAATTTAAGAAATCATCATTGCCAGTCTCTGTCAGTCGTTCTGAAAGGATAAGACATTGGCCTCTGAAACATACTCTGCCACAAAATTCTTATCATCAAGCATCAGCAGAGACGGGCTCAGAATGCAATGGGACCAAAGGTTGGCCTAGGCTCCCCTCCTCTCTCTTAGGCATAGCCAGACAGACACAAGTAGCAAAGGGCTGGTCAGCCCCTTCCCAAGCACTAAAACTCAAACTGAATGTCTTATTCTTCTGTGCCAAAACAGCAACTTCTTCATCACTAAAAACATACAAAGTATGCGTCCCTCACTCTTTTTTCCATTCTTGGAGACCAGCAATCAGGATACCTGCTTCAACGTCACTAGGGTGTGGAGGGCCTTACGTCATCAGGGTGTGGAGAGCCTTAATGAGCTGTTATCACAAGCTCTGTTCCCAGAAGGGACATTAAATAAGCACCGTCCTTTATTAGTCCTTTATTACGTTTTATGATCCTTTCATCTTGGGCTCACCAGTTCACTCCAATTTTGAGCCCTCAGCATTTTCCCATTTCAGCAGTCTATACTTAGCAAGAGATTTTTAAATTCCATACTCTGAGGTTTCTTGGCCTCAGACTCGCCCAGAAGCATTATGTTCCAACTCTCCTGAGATAGCCCACTGCAAACTGAAGTCTATAAAAAGGCTGGATAAATTTCCTTGACACAGCCACTGAATTGTGACTCTGATGACCAAATCTTGAAAGCCCAACCCAGTGCCAAATCCAGCTTTGCTGATGAGCCGCTGGCAGATCAAAATGTTATGCTGCCCACATGGTTTTCTTTGAACAAAACTTAATTCATCATAATTAACATCAACACCCAACTTAGTCCTGACATTGACCTATTTGGGGATTTCTGAAAGCAAAAGGGAACCAACTGCCCCAGGCAAGATAAGCTCCAAATGGCCCAGTCTGGATTGAAGACTACCCGAGAGGCTGTAAAATCAGACTTTACACAGCCTGCAGCAGTTTAAATCATGGAACAACCTGATGAGTCTAATTACCTGGGAATCTTTGGAACTACTCGGGTGAAGACTACCTCACTCAGGGACCACGCTGGATTCAGTGAGGGAGACAGGGGAAACACAAAGATAAGGATGGTCTAATCAAGTACGGAAAACATACAAACTTATATAAACTAAGGTACATACTGCCAGAAACAGCACTATATATGGTCCACAGAGATCATCATAGGCCAGGGTGATGAGGGCAAGCTTTAGGGTGGTAGCATTCGAGCTGAACCTGAATGACAGGCTGGATTCAGTTATAAAAAGACGTGAAAGGCAATTCAGGCAGAGGCTCTGAGCAGGAACGACAGCATGACTACGACTGGTCCAGTCTGGGTGTAGCAGAGGTATCTGGCAAGAAGTAATGGTAAGCAAGGCCAAGACAGAATAGTAACAATTGTAGACAGCCTTGAATGCCGGGCCAGGGGGTCAAGGCTTGGTAACAGGGACCAAAACTGGGCTGTGCTCAAGGGAACCGTTAGTCTAATGGGTGATTTAGGGAAAAAGAAAAATAATTCCCACACGCAGGTCAACAAGAAGGAAGAAATAAGGTCAGAAAACCTGACAGATACAACTGAAATTGAGAGGCACCATAGCTAAAGACAGTGCTTGACCCATAGCTGGAATCGGCATTAAAAATACAAAGGACATTACTGGGGCAAGGGAGGAAAATTTAAATATGAACTATATATTGAATAACAGTATTTTTTGGTGTTAGATTTCAAACATGTTAATTATGCTGTGGTTAATTTATTAGGTTAATTACAGAATTATGCACAACATATTATATAAGATAATGTCCTTGTTCTCAAGAGATGTCTGCTGAAGTATTTAGGGACGAGAGGTCATGACGTCTGCAACTAACCTGGATGGGTTGAGAAGAAAACTATATATGTATACGGAGAGATGTAAAAGCAAGTGTGCCAAATGTTAGCAATTGGTGAACGTAAGAACAGATATGAGGAGTCTACGCAGAGAAGCAACAGGTTTTAGCAACTGGCTATTGGTGGCAAAGAAGAGGGAGGCAAAGTTTTGAGGTGCTGAGTGTACCTGCCAGAGGATGGTGGCAGCGCCAGCGGAAAAGGGAGGCTGAAGGGTGAAACGGTGTTCAGCAGACACAAGCCGAATCTGGCTCTGGATAAGAAGTGGCAGGAAGAAGTAAGATGCTGGAACGAAAGGAGGAAGAAATGCCATCCAGCAGTGGGAAATACAGAGATGGGACTCAGGCCATACTGGACTAGAAATTACAAGTTTGGGAATTACCGAAAAGGATAATTTAAGTAAGAGAAAAGGATGAGATCTAGGCTAGAAACAGGAGAGTGAGAAGAGCGAGGTGAGAGATGACTGACAACATAAGTTAGTGACAGAGGTGAGAAGAGAATAAGAGAAGACCAGGAGGGTTCTATGTAACAGAAGCAAAGGTGGAAAAAGAACTAAAACGGCAGTACTCCACGGAAGGATCGGTAGCATGGAATGCTGCAGAAACCTTCCGGAAGGTAATACTGGCAATTGGGATTAGGAAATTATCAGCGCCTTTAGGGTGAGAGTGAAAACCAGTAAACAGGGCACCTGAAAGGGAACAGATGAGGCAGAAATGCAAGACTGGATGCAAACCACTCACGCATTCAAGATGTTCACCTTAAAAATGCAAGAGTGGAGATGAGATGCCAGTTAAAAGAACGGGAGAAGCAAGGAACAGCTGGGTTCTGTGAGAGACTGCAGCCACAGCAGAAGGGACATATACAGACAGCTCCGAGACACTGTGGTATACGGCAGGGAGAGACAGGAAGTTGTTCCGGCTCTACACATGGGATGAAACACACTTTCATTTAAGCCAGGAAGAAAGGGGGAGCCAGGAGGCGGAGAGACAGGGTAGAGAGGTTTCTTCAATCCAGAAGGACCAAGTTCAAGGTGACATTCCTATTGTCTTCTGACAGGCCCTTTGCCTACTTATCAGTAGACGACAGGCCTGAATTAGCAACCGTTCTACGCTCTAAGCTCTAGAAGAGGGCAAAGACAAGCCTGAGATGGAACTAAAAAAAGTCACCTGCTGAAAGACACCTTCGGACACTGTAAAGGTGAGCAGGGTGAGGTCCTGGCTCCTTGCGCCATCACTTTCCAAAGATCTCAGGAAATAGGGATGGTAATTTCCTGATGTCATATCAGCAACTAAAAATAGACAGTTTTATAAACCATAAAAGGAATCTGCAGCAGCAGCAAACTACTTTATGGAACTTATTTAAAGATAAGACACAGGAGAAAGAACAACATCTTGATGGTTTTTTATTTCCTTTTAAAGCCACACCCACTAGCTGAGAGGGACACTGGGTTTGACCTATGGCTCTCCTTAAAGGACATTACCAGACAGCGCCTTGAACAACTGACATGCTTAAAAGCAACTTTAGGGGCGCCTAGGTGGCGCAGTCGTTAAGCGTCTGCCTTCGGCTCAGGGCATGATCCTGGCGTTTCGGGATCCAGCCCCACATCAGGCTCCTCCGCTAGTAGCCTGCTTCTTCCTCTCCCACTCCCCCTGCTTGTGTTCCCTCTCTCGCTGGCTGTCTCTATCAAATAGATAAATAAATAAATAAATATTTAAAAAAGGCAACTCTAAAGGCTTACAAAGAGGAGGTGAAGAGGTCTCTGAAGTTTCTAAGATTCTTTCATATGAAAAGGGAGAGTGACCACCTCAAAAACACCAGTGAGCTCTGGATGCCTCAAGCCTATCAGAGAGCCCCAAGGCAAGTCTCTCCGGCAAGAATGGGCTTCTGTGATTCTCTTGTACCAGGCTGCTCAGGGAGCCTCAGCGCCAAGCTAGGTGTTGAGAGAGAAAACTTCACTCATTCCAACATCCAACCTTAAGAATGCACTTACTGCATTCGCCTGGAGAGTGTCATCTGAGAATCTCAGGAGAGTTAACAGAGCTGAAGATCCTATTGGAAAATGACAAGAAGTCCTCTAGATGGCAATGCTAGCAATGATGGATCTAAAAACAACGACCTCGTTAGGATGAAAACACAGTAATGAAGGATCATGGCTTAGCAATGAGTCGTGTCCTAAACAATCACTCACTCTCTCCAAGGGCCATAGAGCATGGTGACAACAACCAGCTGAAGAAAACGAGGAGCAAGCACACCTAAGGTGAACAGCACTGGATACTGCATGAGCCCAGCTGGATAAAATTCATGCGGCAGCTCCTATCCCCTTGCTGGCTATCTCCCACCTTTAAGTTGGCACATGGGGACACAGGCCATGTCAAAGTGATGCTAGCAGCACAAATCTGAGAACATGTACTTTGTATCACTTCAATGCTGCCCAACGGTCTGCTTCCCTACAGAATATTACCTGACCTCAAACTATGTTGTAAATGTCTGAGTCACTCTGTTACTCTTTAGGAAAATTACAAACTTCACTAGCTAGGTCAAAGACCCTGTATCTGGATTCTTCCGAAGCTTCACTGACACTGGATTATGCCAAAGAAACTCATTTTACAAACATAAAATAATTTCTCTCGCCATTGGTGCGGCAGCCAGTCATTATAGTGACATCACTGCTCTCTAGCAAGGTCTGTCTGTAAAAAGATGAACCATGACATAGGCCCAGTAATCACATGTGTGTGTTAAAACTGGTAACAGACCTCAGCAAAACACTCCCAAAACTATCAAACTGAAGTTATTAAATGAAACCCATCTGGGACTACTCCAGAGTAAAAAGCCACAAGAAAGAACGTAAAGGTGTAGAGGCAGACAAAAATATCCTAGGCTTTAGTGTTCTAGTAACCCTGGTCAGGGAGAGAAGGTACCTTACCTTATCCATATGGAAGATCAAATCCAATTCACAAACATTTTCAAAACACTTATCCAGGGTCTCCACAAAAACCTAGGAAACAAAGAAAAACAGATCAAGAAATAGGAACATAGTCACATCTTCATAAATGTCACATCTGAAAGTCAAGGGGGGCAGTCACGTTGCTACTTACCTTATGATAAATCTCAAAAGAAACCAAAAAACTACCAGCTTTAGGCAATCACCCTACCTATTCCAGTTTAGAGGACACAGTATAGGACAGGACAATCTTGTTTTTAGCATAGCAATACAACCAGCAGCAAACACATGGGGTTTTCTTTCTCCCTTTACAAGGTGCTAATTTACACAGAAAAATAACAAATTGAAATACCAACTACTAGCACTCCTTTCCGCAAGCCTCCGTGTATACACATACAAAAACTTTTTACTATTACAGCGTTTTCAGTTTTGTCCTGCTAAATTCCAGTTAACATTAACTTCAAAATACCTTTCCAGGAACCACCTAACATGCTCACAACTTTTGTTTTTAACTTAATATAACATTTAAACAGAAAAGTATACAAAAGATACGAGTACAGTTTAACGAACTTTCAGAATGAACGTATCACGTACCCAACCACCATCCAGATACTGCAATGGAGTACTTCCAGCTCCAGATGCTCTCTTCATGCCCCTTCAGACAAAACCCTCTCTCCAAAGGGAGCCACCACCCTGAGCCTATCATCACAGTTTAGTTCTGCCTGTCTGTGAGTTTACACAGGGGCTATCATACAACATGTATTCCTTCTGACTTCTTTCATTCAACAGTGCTGGTGAACTCCTGTGTTGCTGCATGTCCTAAAGGCTTGCTCATATTCACTGCTGGACAGTATTTCATAGACATATTTATGCATTCTCCTATAGATGGGACATCTGAGTTGTTTTCAGCTTTCGACTGGCTATAAACTAATATAAATGGAAATCATATTTCTAGCTACTTTGGAAAACGCTTTGACATTATATTATTTACTTACTTATTATTGTTATTTATTGTATCAGTACAGAAATGCATACACATATATGCAAAAAAACACATATCATAATTTCATAACAGCACTATCCATAACTCTTTACATTTTTATCAGTGGCTGAATATTCTTCTGTAAGGATAACATACTTGAATAGGGGCTTATGTTCAATCCCCGTGCGGGGCACTTGGTGAGCCCTTACAATGTAGTAACTCAAGTCCTTCAGTTTGGGAAAATTTTATCAAATAATTTAGTTGAGAATTTCCCCGTTTTCCTGTCCCTAATCTTTCTTTTTGGAGCTGCTTCTGCTGAGGTACCAGACCTCCTCATTTTCTTATCCTTCCCCTTCCAGTTTTCTCTCAGGTCTTTAATTTCTAAGAGAACACTTTGTTCCATCTTTCTTTTTTATTTAGCAGACCGTTTTCTTGTTTTACTTCCCTGGGGCTTAAAGACAGGGGCTTGTTTGTTTTACTGTTGTTCTTTCTTTTATGGTCTCTATTTCCTCTACATTGCTTTTTATGGTTTGTTCGTTTTGGTCTCCATCTTCCATGTTAGAGGCTTTCCTCAGATTACTGATCATCCTTGGTTTTTTATTCATAAGAATCAAAGGCCGACTGGAAGCTCTGCAATCCTAGCTACTTGCTGGGGATCCTCCCTTCATCCCTTTAGGCTTTTTTATTCCTTCCTCTTCGATTGTTCAGATTTCCCAGAGAAATTTCACAATCTCCCGACAAAAGACGAAAAGACTAGCTACCTGAAATTTGGGAGCGGAGTGGTGGCAAAGGGCTAGGAAGTCAGGATACAACACTCACAAGGCACACGTTCATCTGATCCCCCTGCGGGGGCACCACCAACCATGTCTGCTGTCCCCCAGACCAGGGACCCGCAACTGGGGAAAGGACTTAGGGATGGAACTGGTGCTCAGGCAGCTTTCCCTGCCCGCCCCACACCACACCCAGTGGCTGTGGGGCCAGCTCTGTGCCTCGTGAGGCTTCCATGTGGTGCAGCAGCCGGGCTGGCAGCCTTCTCTACTGCTGGCCCAGGACGAGGCTTCCTTGGACTTGCCAAGTCAATTACCATACTCTTTCCTCTTTTCAAAAAGTTCCTTGCTATTGTTTCCTCTCCTGTTCCATCCTTGTTGTTGTGTGTATGGCCTCTAGTTTTAAAGGAAAAAAAAAATAAACCTAGAAGTGTTGAAGTTTCCAATAGGACTTTTTTTAAAAAATGAAACTGACAAAGTCAAAGTTCTTAACAGAATATAAACAATGAAAATACTCTGCCAAGAATGTTTAGAAAAACAATGATAAGGAATGACTAGGCATCAAAATTCACTGCAAAGCCTTGGTCATTAAAATAAAAAAATACTAAGAAATAAAAGTATGTCAGTGGGACAGGATATAAAATCCTGAAACAGGGCGCCTGTGGCTCAGTCAGTTAAGCGTCTGTCTTCAGTTTGGGTCATGGTCCTGGGGTCCTGGGATCGAGTCCCGCATTGGGCTCCCTGCTCAGAGGGCAGGCTGCTTCTCCCTCTGCCCTTCCCCCTGCTTGTGCTATCTCAAATAAATGAGTAAAATCTTTATAAATAAACACATACATACTGAAACATACAAATGTGTATAAGAAAATACATTCCTCTCCCCCCTCCCAGATGTGGTAAATCATTTTAATTTTTGTCAAAGGCATAATCCAGTTTTGGAAATTTGTTGAAAGGTTAAAATTCATACAAAACCTGCCATAAATTAAGACAAAGGTAGATTAAAATTTATCGTATCTATCTCTTAAAGCAATACCCTCCATAAAGAGCAAAGGTAGGCTTTTGCCTTAATACAGAGCAATGCTGGCTCTAGACTTCTATGCAATTCTGAACAAAAATGAATTCTCTAAAATTATTTTCCACTTATCGTGAACCTCAACAGACCAAATTCAAAAGCAAATCATGGTAAAATCTACTATCGTCTTGAATTCTGTAGTCCAAGAATTTCAGACAAGCTATGCTGAAAAGCCACTGCTGAGGAATCCAGTGAGGCGCAGGGACACATCATGGGCACTCTGGGTTTTGAAGCCTGAGAAAATTAAAAAGTCGATTTTGTGTGTAATATTTTTAAATGTACTCTAGGAAGACCAAAACCATGAAAGCCAGTAAGAGTCTGCGAAAGAGTCACTGCAGCCTACTGTCGCCAGGCTGCCTCCATGCCCAGCACCACATTTATGCAGCCTCCAGTGGTAGGCACCACCAAATCCTCTTCCTCTCCCTCTACTGCACATCCTCTTCCCTGCCCTACAAGGTTTGGGGGCACTTCATTGTACATGGGTCCACTCATGCCAAGTAAATACAATTTTTGACACAGATAGTATTTTTTTTTAAAGATTTTATTTATTTATTCGACAGAGACAGCCAGCGAGAGAGGAAACACAAGCAGGGGGAGTGGGAGAGGAAGAAGCAGGCTCATAGCGGAGGAGCCTGATGTGGGGCTCGATCCCATAACGCCGGGTTCACGTCCTGAGCCGAAGGCAGACGCTTAACCGCTGTGCCACCCAGGCACCCCGACACAGATAGTAATTTGAATTGGTAGGGAAAAGATAGTTGGCAGTGTTGGGACAAATGGCTATCCTTCAGGGAAAAAATTAAAGCCAGTTACCTGTCCCAATACAGACATAAAAAACCTTACAGGTACTACTGAGCTAAGCGTAAAAAACAAACTAAAAAAGCAATGGCAGATCCCCTTAGTGCCACTTACGTCTCTCATGGGAGTGGATTTAGTCAGTCTATGGGAAGCTTCTGGGTGGTTGGTATTGTTAAAAGCACTGCCCCAGCAGCCAGAACTCTGGAGTAAGATGCCTAGAGTATATGCGAGGAACAGGAGACCATATTTCTCAGCAGCACTGTGCCAAGGGGCTGTTTTTATTAAAAAGGGTTAATGAAATTAAGATTAGTTATTAGTCGTCTTGGGCTGCCATAACGAAATACCACAGGCTGTGTGAATTAAATAATAGAAATTTATTTTCTCAGTGTTAGAGGCTAGTGATCCCAGATCAAGGTCTGGTAGGATTGGTTCCTGATAAGGGCTCTCCTCCTAGCTCACAGACAGCCACCTTCTCACTGTGTCTTTGACGGGACTTTCTTTGGTTTGTGCACATGGAAAGAGAGAAATCCCTAATCTCTCTCTCTGTCTTACAAGAACACGAGTTGTATGGGATCAGAGCCCCACCCTTATGAGCTCATTTAACCATAACAACGTCCTTAAAAGCACCCATCTCTAAATATAGTCACACTGGGGGTTAGGGCCTCAACACATGAATTTGAGGGGACCCAATTTAGTCCATAACAATTGGGTTCTCAAACAGATTGGTAATACAGAATGAGATGGAATAGCTCCAGAAAAAATATCCCCACATAAAGATCAAAAAAGAGCAGTCAGATGTATCTGTTTCTCCTAGAGCCTCAAGATATCATCAAGATCATGATCAAGATCAAAAGAACATGAAAGTCTGATAATGTAGGAAGAAAATGTAGGAGTCAGAGCAGAAGCAGAGTATGCTAATGCATGAAGAAACTGAAGAAGCCACAGGCACAGACGGCAAAATAATAAGACATGAATCTAAAAATAAATCCTCTATGAAATACAAATTTCAGTAACATATTGACAAAGAACATTCTTCTTATAAAGTAAAGGAGAGACTAAATTCATCTGAAAATGGTGAGGACAGACACAAACGCAAAGAAACTAAGTCATCAAGAGGCAGAAGTCACTCAAGACCTAAGTCTCATTAAACGCATATCGCAGTAGAAGCAGGGAGTGGAAATGTCTCGATCCATGAACAGATCCAGAAGATGTCATAATCTAGAAGCGAGAGAGGAAGAAACCATGATCCAGAAGCAGGGGAAGCACTGCGGATCAGATCTAGTTCCTGCTCGGCACCAACAGGCATAGGGTAGAAGCAGGAGCAGCACCAGAGGAGACGTCAAGAAAAACCAAGAAATATTAACAGAAGTTTAAGCCAGACTCCTAGTCTACCTGTCTTCAGAGGCAGAAATAGCAATGGGTGCACAAAAAGCTTTAGCTAGGGAGCTGGAAAGGGCAGAGGCTGGAAATGACAAGAACAGCGGAAGAGGAAATTACTGAAAACAAGAACAAGAACTAGCCACAGCTACGGGAGGCTCTCTTCTCACTGCTGCGGCCCTGTGGGCAGTGCAGCGAGTTCCCCTTGTCCATGGGGGTGCACCCCAAGGCCCCTGTGGGTACCAGAACCACGGTTAGTACCCAGCCCTGTACAGACTATGTCCTACATGCACACACTTACGATGGTTTAGTCTATGAGGCCCACTAAGAGATTAACAATAATAAAAATACAACAATTGTAACAATATACTGTAATAAAAGTTCTATAAATGTGGTCTCTCTCTCTCTCTCACTGTTCTGTACTCATCCTTCTTGTGATGACAAGAGATGATAACATGGCTGCGTGGTGAGATGAAGTGAGGTGGGTGACGAATGCACTGTGATGTAGCATTAGGCTACTACTGACCCTGTGATAAGTCAGAAGGAAGACATGCTTCTGGGTCGTGGCTGATTCGGGTAACTGAAGCCAGGGAAAGCAAAGCTGTGCATAAAGGGGGACTACTCTGAAGCCTCAGACAGCTACGGCTCAGATGTCAGCCCAAATTAATACTTTGGCAGAGATGAGAATAGTCTTATCTAGCTATTACAACCCAGCAGTTGTGAATCCTGTGAAACCTGCTGAACAAGGGGAAAAAGGAAGGCGCTTCAGCAAGGCAAGTAAGAAGGGAGAAGGGGACAAATCCCAGCCTGCTTAAATATGGAATTAGGGGCGACTGGGTGGCTCAGTCATTAAGCGTCTGCCTTTGGCTCAGGGCGTGGTCCCGATGTTCTGGGATCGAGCCCCAAGTCAGGCTCCTCCACTGGGAGCCTGCTTCTTCCTCTCCCACTCCCCCTGCTTGTGTTCTCTCTCTCGCTGGCTGTCTCTCTCTGTCAAATAAATAAATAAATAAATAATCTTTAAAAAAAATATGGAATTAGGGGCGCCTGGGTGGCGCAGTCGTTAAAGCGTCTGCCTTCGGCTCAGGGCGTGATCCTGGCGATCCGGGATCGAGTCCCACATCAGGCTCTTCTGCTGTGAGCCTGCTTCTTCCTCTCCCACTCCCCCTGCTGTGTTCCCTCTCTCGCTGACTGTCTCTCTGTCACATAAATAAATAAAATCTTTAAAAAAAAAAAAAAATAAAAAAATAAAAAAAATATGGAATTAAACTGAATTTTGAAAACAAGAACCAAAATGTCAAATTTAGAAAATTAAGTGATATTACAAAAGAAGATGAAGATGGATATAGCTCAGCTGATGAAGGAAGTTCCAAGACTAAACAACAGGAAGAAGTATGGCTGACTCTAAAACATGGGGGTTAGAAGTGCTGACCCTCCCCCACTTCCCACATAATCAAAAATCCATTTATAACTTGACTCCCCTGAAACTTAGCTACTAATAGCCTATTACTAATAGCTGGAAGCCTTACCAATAACACAGACAACCAATCAACATACATTTTGCATGTTATATGTTTTATATACTGTATTGTTACAATAAAGTAAGCTAAAGAAAAAAATGTTAAGATCATAAGGAAAATACACATACAGTACTGTAATTATTGAAAAAAATCCATGTATAAGTGGACCTAGTGCAGTTCAGGGGTCAACCGTGTTTGGAAATCTAGATGCTAGGTAGGGAAATGGCAAGATCATAAAGTCACACATAATGCAAGGAATGGATTCAGTTTGAAAAAGATCGCACTTCTAAGGTTTGGGACTTTAAAGACATCTTGTTCTGATGTCAGGTCCTCGTTCACCAGAGGGCTAGCATTCCACTTGTGTGGGTATCACACTGACTTTAATTTGTTGAAAAATATGATTCTCACTACAAAAAAAAGAAATGGTAATTATGTGACGCAATAAGAGGTGTTAGCTAACACTCGGTGGTAATCATTTTGCAATATATAAGTGTATCAAATCAACAGACTGCACACTTTAAACTTATGTAATACTATATACATCAATTATATCTCAATAAAGCTTATATCTCAATAAAGCTGGGGAGAAAATAATTTTTTATAAAAATCAGATCAGTGACACTGGTGTTAGTGTTGTAATCAGGCTAAATCTTCTTCCATTAAACTTTACAGGACAAATTTTTTATTTCATGAATTCTACTTTTCAAATATATAAAAGCTGCAAGTGGGATAAAGTTTCATACGTGGATTATCTGTGTCATCCTACTTTTGTACTAACTTTTTGCAGATATTTTCATCTCCTGAAACATGAAACAAACGTTACACAGATGTTCTTTAGATGCTCTGGCCATTTGCTACATAATCCAGCACAGATAAACTGGGTGGTGATGGTGATAAAAGTGGTTTTCTCAGAACAAATACTGTTAAAATGGCCATACCACCCAAAGCAATCCACACATTTAATGCAATCCCCATCAAAACACCAACAGCATTTTCACAGAACTAGAACACAAACAATTCTAAAATTTTTATGGAACCACAAAAAACCCCGAATTGCCAAAGCAATCTTGAAAAAGAACAGAACAGGAAGTATCACAATCCCAGATTTCAAGACACAGTACAAAGCTATAGTAATCAAAACAGTATGGTACCGGCACAAAAACAGACACATAGATCAATGGAACAGAATAAAGAGCCCAGAAATAAGCCCACCCATGATTATATGGTCAATTAATCTCTGACAAAGGAGGCAAGAATATGCGAGGGGGACAGTCTCTTCAACAAATGCTGTTGGGAAAACTGGACAGCTCCATGCTAAAGAATGAAACTGGACCACTTTCTTATACCACACACAAAAATAAACTCAAAATGGATTAAACACCTAAATGTGAGACTGGAAACCATAAAAATCCTAGAAGATAGCACAGGCAGTAATCTCTCTGACACTGACCAGAGTTATCATTTTTCTAGAAAGGTCCCCTGACTGAGGCAAGTCAAACAAAAGCAAAAATAAACTACTGGGACTACATTACAATAAAAAGCTTCTGCACGGCAAAAGAAACATGAACAAAGTAAAAAGCAACCTACAGAACGGGAGAAGTTATTTGAAAATGACATATCCAATAAGAAGTTAGTATCCAAAATACATAAAGAACTTATACAACTCAACACCAAAAAAAGAAATAATAATTCAACTTAAAAAATGGGCAGAAGACAGAATACACATTTCTCCAAGGAGAATATACAGATGGCCAACAGGCGCATGAATAGATGCTCAACATCACCCACCATCAGGGAAATGCAAATCAAAATCACAAGGAGATATCACCTCATACCTGTCGGAATGGCTAGAGTCAAAAACACAAAAAACAAGTGTTGGCAAGGATGTGGAGAAAGGAACCCTTGTGCACTGTTAGTGGGAATGCAAACTGGTGCAGTCACTATAGAAAACAGTACGTTACTAAAAAAATTAAGAATAGAATTACCATATGATCCAGTAATTCCACTCCTGGGTATTTACCCGAAGAATATGAAAACACTAATTCAAAAAAGTGTATGCAGCCCTATGTTTATTGCAGAATTATTTACAATAGCCACAGTATGGAAGCACCCAAGGTGTCCATAGATGAGATGAATGGATAAAGATGTGGGGGGTGTGTATATACACACACACACACACACACACGGAATATTACTCAGCCATAAAATGAATGAAATCTTACCATTTCCAACAACACGGATAGATCTAGAGAGTATTATGCTAAGTGAAACAAGTCAGCTGGAGAAGGACAAACACTATATGATTTCACTCACATATAATTTAAGAAACTGAACAAATGAACAAACAAAAAAAGCAGCAAACAAAAAAAAAAACCAGACTCTTAAATACAGAGAATAAACTGGTTGTTACCAGAGGAGAGGTGGGAGGGGGATGGTAAAATAGGTGACGGGGATCAAGGGTACACTTAGAGTGACAAACTGAGTAATGCACAGAACTGCCGAGTTGCTATATCGTACACCTGAAGCTAACGTTAACACTGTATGTGAATTATACTGGAAAACTTTTTAAATGTAAAAAGGAAGCTGAAGAATAAGGAAAACAAGTAAGGGTTATCTTTATGTGTCAGTCAATATCGTTTACTAAGTCTAATATATATGTATATATACATACGTATGAGGAAATTTTAAAAAATGGTTTTCTCAAAAGAAAAAGGAACTGCAATACTAGAAAACATTTTTATAGCTTGGAGCTATCAGGAAAAATATCAACAGATGTAACTACCTAAAGTTAAAAGACCAATGGACTAGGAGAAAATATTTGCAATAAAAACAACAGAAAAAGAATTGATACCCAAAATGTTAAGAAAAAAATGCAACACTTACAAATGAATAAAACAAATGGCCGTGAGAAAAGTGGACAAATGCTATGGTCAGATACTTCCAAATATAAATGACCAGTAAACACTGAGAGCCGTGCAACTGCTGCACTACTCAAGAAAGCTAGGGACAACAATGGATTTCTGTTTTCACCCATCAGATTGGCAAACATTTGAAAATATTCTTAATATTGAAAGTCGGTGAAGTTATGGGGAAACAGGGCTTTTTGGGGAGACAATCTGGTAATACCTACCAATTTAAAAAGCACACATCTTTTCATCAAAGCAGCAATTCCAATGTCAGGAATCTATCCTAAAGAAACTACCACACGAGCATACGGACGTATGTGCAGGGGAGCACTGCAGTGCTGCTGGAAACTGCGAGAAGCTGAGTATTGAATAGAAGTTTACAGCATATCATTTATATTATTATAAAATCATGCACCACTAAAAAGAATACTATGAAATGGAAAAAGCTCCAAGACTTAATATTAAGTGATAAAAAAGCAAGTTACACAACTATGTATTATAGTGCGACTACTTTTTATTTTTTTTTAAAGAGGCAGTGAAAGAGGGAACACAAGCAGGGGGCGTGGGAGAAGGAGAAGCAGGCTTCCCGCTGAGCAGGGAGCCTGATGTGGGGCTTGATCCCAGAACGCTGGGATCATGACCTGAGCTGAAGGCAGACACTTAACGACTGAGCCACCCAGGCGCCCCTGACGACTTTTTATTTTAAAAAGTAAATGCACATGACGTGTGCGCGCGCGTGTGTATACATGCATTAAGAGTTAACAGTGGCTACCTCTAGAAAGGAGAGTGGTGTATGACAGAGAAGGGAATGAATGCTAACGGAAGGACTTCTACATTTCACTTAATACACTTACTATTTGAATTTTTTATAAAAAGAATATATTCATGTACTATTTATATGATTTTTTAAAATACGTTTTCTACATGCATAATTTAAAAAACCCAAAACAATATCCTTAAAATTCCAGAAATAGGCCTAAATTTATACAGAAATTTAGGTTTAAACTAGGGGTAGCAAAACGATGGGAGGCTGAATAATTCGGAGAAACTGGGTAATGATACAGAGAAAAAGTAACTCAGTTCCATATCTCAACATATATTGAAATAAATCTTGTGTTAAACGGTTTAAATAAACCTTTGTGCTAAAGGTTTAATAATACACGTATTTTTTAATTGGAAACAACAGTGACAGGAAGACAAACATGATTAGTGAAGAAGAGGAGGATTAAATAAAGTAGAGAGTTTCAGTGGAGAGTGAACTTACAAATTAAACTGAGAATTAAAGGGAAGGTTGTATAGTTATAAGAAATATTTGCAAATATAATGATGAATAAAAGCTTAATACTTAAAATTTCAGAATAAATCGTAAAATATTAAGAACGTCTTTGGAAAAAAAAAAAACCCACAACTTTAACGTAAGATCTGCAAGAAGAAATGAATAAATAGAAGGAAATGTTTTTAATTCATTTCTAAGTGTAAGTCCATCAGAGACTTTTCGGACCATTACGAATTATTCAAGAATGTATACAGCTGAACAAATGGTTATAAAAATCAGAAAATACATTGAAAAAGAACTGCACCCAAGGGGAATAACTGGTCTTACAACAGAGTATATGAACCTATATTAACAACAATAAATCAAACAGTGTGAAATTCATGCAGGAAGAGAAACACAACTCAGTGGAACAGAATGATGAGTAAGAACTAAATCTCACTATGTATTATGTTTATTCAACCAATGTTCAGTGAGGGGTTACTACGTGCTAGGCACACACCATTCTACCCTGGGGCTGCCTCGGTCAACAAGTCATGCTCTTGGCAGGCTTATGTTCCGGGTGTGGGAAGAACGAGGCATATAAACAAGATCTTTTCTATTGTCATAAGTGCTCTGAAGGAAATCAGCAGGATGATGGGATGGGGGTTACTTCAGATAGGCCTTCATGAAAGTCTTGGAGGATCAACATTTGAGCTGAGTCATGAATGATAAAGAAGCCTAAAGAGGAAAAGAACTTGAGCAAAAGCATTCTAGTGCACTGAACAAGGGCAAAGGCCCTGAGGCAACAATGTACTTGTGTCTGAGGAACAGGAAGAAGGTGGAAATGGCTGGAGTATCCTGAAGGTGAGCGAGAATACGACCAGCTCAAAGGAGCCAGATCATGACACGTCTTACAGACTGACAGGGAGTTTGGATTTTACCCTAAACCTTATACATTAAGGTTTCTTTAATAAGGGGAAGTAAAATGGATTATTTACATTTTAATATAATATTTTAGAAAAAAATAAGTTACTTTTAATAAACTCAAAAATATACAGAGAATTACTTTTTCATTGATTACAAGAGAAAACACTTTTTTTTTTTTAAAGATTTTATTTATTTATTCGACAGAGATAGAGACAGCCAGCGAGAGAGGGAACACAAGCAGGGGGAATGGGAGAGGAAGAAGCAGGCTCATAGCGGAGGAGCCTGATATGGGGCTCAATCCCATAACGCCGGGATCACGCCCTGAGCCAAAGGCAGATGCTTAACCGCTGTGCCACCCAGGCGCCCCAATAAGAAAGCTTTTTAAATCATCTTAGAGATAATCTTTTTTAGATAATTTATACTGTTATGTATAATATGTGAATATAATGTATGAGTTTTTAAATTAATCATCTTAAATCATTTTCTAAATGTAAAATTTGTATTTTTGTAGCTAGAGAGTTTTCTATAACTGTTAATTAGGTTTTAATGTAAGCTCCTATTTCAGTGCTTTCTACTCAAGAAACTTATTCAAGTCCCTTAAAGGAAGCGTACCTAAAATTTCACATATAAAATGACAGAATTAGGGGCCCCTGGCTGGCTCACTCGGTAGAGGATGCAACTCTTGCTCTCGGGATTCTGAGTTTGAGCTCCAGGTTGGATGCAGAAATTACTTTAAAAAAAATTCTAAAATGATAGAATTATACTAAATTAATGGTTCCCAACGTAGGGTCCCTACACATCTCAGTTTCCATAAAGACAATGAAAAGAATCTATAAGAACCCGGGTGGCTCAGTCGGTTAAGCATCTGCCTTCAGAAGCTCAGGTCATGGGCCCAGAGTCTTGGAGTGGGGCCCCATGTCGGGGTCCAACTCAGTGGGGAGTCTGCTTCTCCCTCTGACTTCCCCCCACCATTGCTCCCAGCTTGTGTTCTCTCTCTCTCACTCTCTCTCAAATGGATAAATAAAATCCTTTAAAAAATAATAAATAAATAAATAAGTAAATCTGTAAGCCATTTCTAATGTTCAAAAATCCCAAAAAAAATCATGTTTACCTATGTTAAGATTGCACAGACTAACTTAAACATCAAGTTTCTTTGTCTCAGGCTAGAATTATAAGTGAAAATAAAAAGTATGAATTCTTAAATGTCATTTGGTTTAACGGTTGAAAAAAATTTCAAGACATGATATGACACTGTAACTTATAATAAGGAAATATTTGGTAGTCATTCATCATTCATCATTCATTTCTGGCACAGAGCTTCTAAGTGATAAAGGAATTTTGGAATTTCCTAAGTGATAAAGGAGTCCTGTTTATGTTAATAAGGTGATTTTTAGAAGGCCCCTAAAGATGGGGGCTGGTTGAGAGGGGAACAAACTATGCAATTAGAGGACTGGAACTTTCAGTCCCACCCCTGATCTCCAGAAAAATCCCAAAAGGACAGTGTTTGGAGGAGAGCTTTCAGGATGGTGGACTTCGGAGAGTGGCCTGAGTGGAAAGGGCACGGAAGCCCTTTCCCCACTTCCCCATTCCTGGCCCTGTAAATGTCTTCCATCGGCTGTTCCTGAGTAACATCCTTTTGTAGTAAGCTGGTAATCAAGTAAGTACCATGTTCTTCTAGAGAGTTCTGTGAGCCACTCTAGCAAATTAAACCCAAGGAGGAAGTCCTGGAAACCTCTAATCCATAGCCTGTCAGCAAGAAGCACAGGTGACACCAACCTGGACTTGTGATTCGTATCTATCTTCAGGTAGACAGTGTCAGAACTGAGTTAAATTTGTGGGACACCTGGTCACTCCCCACAGAGAACTGAGTTAATTGCTAGGTGGTGGTGGAGGGGGAAGCACACCCATTGGAATTGGTATCAGAATTGTATATGAAAACCAAGGGCAGTGAGAGGGCTGGGTAGAAACCAATGAGTCCAAAAGCTCTTGGAGTTTTTACGTGTTGCTAGGAGCTTTCTTACAGCACCCTATGGTAGACATCTGGCAACTCTTCCCCGTATCAATAAAGAGACTGACAAAAAGATCTACAGGATGGTTACTCAAAAATCCAGCACAAATTCTCTTTAGTGGCTGCCATCATTAGCTGACTACACATACCTGGATGAGGTCCAAGATTCCAAGTTCACTCTCTGATGAATCCACACAAAACACAAAGTAGAGTGTAGCATAGTGCCGATAAATCAGTTTGTAGTCAGAGCCACCAATCAAACTGTGGAAGATGGGAAACGTTTAAATGGCTGTATCTTAATGAAACACATCAAAGAGAAACCCTATGCCAAAGAATGAGAACAAGTGCAACAGAAGGGGGAGGACGGGCCAAACAGCAGGCCATTTCTACCAGGGGAACAGCAACCAGGTTTGGCAGAGGTACCCCAAACCACTTTACCTCACCTTTTCTTCTATCATCCTCCCAGCAACCAGACATCCAAACGAGTAATAGCTGAAGCACAACCATTCAACAGCTTCCAAAACGGACTGGGTCTCTTCCTGGACAGCCAGGTACCCACCTGACACTTGAATCCTACCCGAAGAGGCAACAGCGATGAAGGGCACCTGATAGCAGACACACGGGTAGAAAACTGAAGCCCATCATTTACCTTCCACCTTCCAAGAAGTTACAGATGTTGTCATCTCGCTTGAGAACTAGATGGAAAGTCTCTCGAACAATCTGCTGTTGAATTTCTTCTGGCTACGGAATAAAAGAAGTAAAAGTGAATCGGGGGGTGGGAGGAAGGCAGTCTGAAAAACTACATTCCATGGATGGGGATGAAAAGGGAGAGAAGTGCTTCCGAGCAGGGAACGATCTGAACATTTGGTACCAGTTTCCAGAAAAAATAAAAGTGATGAGTAAAGGAAAAATAAAAGGGGAATCTATGGAAAATGGGTAAGACTCAGTTATAGGAACTAAGCTAGGTTAGTAACATCAAGTCACTAACCATTACTGTCTTGGTAGGTCAGCCCATACTTCCTTATAGTTAATAACCAAGGAAAGGAGCAGGACACCTGGGTGGCTCAGTTGCAGTCAGGACGCCTCTTGGTTACAGCTCAGGTCATGATTTCGGGGTCATGAGATCGAACCCCACAACAGACTCTGTGCTCGATGCAGAGTCTGCTTGAGATGCTCTCTCTAAAATAAATAACATCTCTTTTTTTAAGATTTTATTTATTTATTCGAGAAAGAGAGAGAGAGAACTGGCTGGGGGGAGGGGCAGAGGGAGAAGTAGACTCACCACTGAGCGGGCAGCCTGATGTAGGACTTGATCCCAGGACCCTGAGATCATGACCCAAGCCGAAGGCAGACACTTAACCGACTGAGCCACCTAGGCACCCCTAAATCAAAAAAATCTTAAAAACTGATAAACTCTCATAAAAGGTCAAAGACTAACTAGAAGGCCCAGTCCAGGAATATTTTGCCTTCCCCTAGAAAATATCTACACCCAGGTAAATAACAACTGTCAATAGGTCTAACCCTTCAAGGAGGTCAAGATTTAATTGTGTAATCATGTTTTTAAAAACTGAATTTTCCATCTTCTGTACTGGTAATATGGTATTACATATAAGCTGGGTTGTTACTCACCAACAAAGCATTACTGACAGAAAAAGTTCTATTTACTGATTAGAATTCTAAACAGTTATACTTTTTCTCACTACCATACACAAGAAAGCTCAACCGTAATGATACCTCTTGATAACTCACACTGATTCCTGTTTATACAGAGGAGGTTCATAATAAGTATGGTTGAAAAAAAAAAAGGACGATGCGGGGCACCTGAGTGGCTCAGTCAGTTAAGCCTCTGACTCTGGCTTTCAGCTCAGGTTATGATCCTAAAGTCCTGGGATCCAGCCCCTTGTCAGGCTCCCTCATCAGGGAGCCTGCTTCTCCCTCTGTCTGCCCTTCCCCCTGCTCGTGCTCGTGCTCTCTCTGTCAAATAAATAAATAAAACCTTTAAAAAAAACCCAACTTAATAAAAAAATTTAAAAACCTGCTAATCACTAGTCACTGTAAGTTTGAGTCAATCAGTCACTATTTTCCTGGTTTCCATTTAAAGTCACAAAGCTCACTGACGCCAGGGCCAGGATGCCTTAGTAAAGGATTAACTCTGTGTACTTGGAAATACAAAACAGGCTAAGTATCAGCACTTTTTTAACCTGATAAAAACATCTTTCAAACTAAAGCCTTTTATCTGACCTTGGGGGAGGTGACAGCAGTCAGAGGGGAAGTAGTAATGAAACAGTGAAGCTAACTAATTTCTCTTTTAATTTTTAAAACTTTTTAAAAAGATTTTATTTATTTGAGACGGAATGCACAACCTAGCGAGTTGAGGGGCAGGAGAAGCAGACTCCCCGCTGAGCAGGGAGCCTGAGCGGGGCTCCATCCAGGGACTTGGGGATCATGACCTGAGCCAAAGGCAGGCGCTTAACCGAGTGAGCCACCCAGGCACCCCTAATTTCTAATTTCAACAGAAAGGTGAACTACCACTTGCTTACATACCTCAATGACTTGAACAATCCCTCATATCTTTTAGTTCTCTACAGTTTTCAAGGTAACTTTTACTCACGAGCTAATGTGGTTCTCATAAAAATCCTATGCTCTCCAAAGGTGGCTTACAAATGGCCAACAGGACATGCAAAGATGCTCAACATCCTTAGTCATTAGGGAAATGGAAATTAAAACCATAATGAGAATTCACTTTATACCCATTAAAATGTTTCTAATCAAAAAGATAGTAACAAATGTTGACAGGGAGGTGGAGAAATTGAAACTCCTATACGTTATGATGGGAACATAAAACAGTGCAGCCACTTTGGAAAACAGTTGGGCAATTCCTCAAAATGTTCACCAAAAAGTTACCATATGACCCAGCATATCTACTCCTAGAGAAATGAAACCTAGAGAAATGAAAACATATGTGCACATAAAAACTTGTACATGAACGTTCAGAGCAGCACTATCCACAAGAGCCATATGTCCAACTACGGGACAATCGAAATGTGGTATACCCATACAACGCAATATAACTCGGCAATAAAGAGGAATGAAGAATTAATACACGCTACAAGCTGGATTAACCTTAAAAACATATTACGTGAAAGAAGCCAGTTATAAAAGACCACATACTGAATGCCATTTATATGAAATGTCCAGAATAGGCAAATTCAGAGAGACGGAAAGTAGACTAGTGGTTGCCTAGGGCTGAGGGAGTCAGGAGGAAATAGGGAATGATTCCTAATGGGTAGGGGCTTCTTTTTGAGGAAATGGAAATGTCCTCAAATTGACCATGGGGATGGTTCCACAACTTTGTGAATGTACTCAAAACCACTGAACTGTATACTTTAAATAGGTGAACTATATGTATGTGATTTCTCAGGAACACCTAAAAAAAAAAAAAAAAAAACCAGAAAAATTCACACACACAAATGCAAATACAAACTGAATGGTTGTATTGAATGTTAAGTTTGATCTCAAAATAATTATTTAATAAAATGTAATCTGGCTTTAAAAATTCTATGAAAAAGGTAAAATTATTTTGTTCGTATCTATGTGACAAAAAAAAAAAAAAAAAAGAGGAAAAACACAGGGTCAACAGACACAAGGTAAAAAAGGTGAGCAGAGGCCTGAACAGGGGTTTTCTGGTTCTTTACCCTCTTCGTTTCACCAATTAGTGAACATTTTGAAACCCTGCCACGAAAAAATACACGCTGGAGGGCAGGAGGCAAATAATGATGTTTTGTGTTTTCCCAGAGGAGTTCTTTGGGAAAACTCGGAGTTACGTTATCATTTATTGAGCCCTCACGCGGCAGCATTTATAATTTCTCACCACTTCCCACTTTTAAACTGACTTCCTTCAACTCCACGGAGGAAGGGTATCCAGTCCCCGGGCAGTTCCAGCCAGCACTAAAGCAAAATAAGCCCAAGAAAGCACTTCTCCAGATCTTCTGGCCAAAGCAACAACTTTCCTAAGCTGGCACAGGTCTTCCTACTCGGACAGCCGCGCTTAAGGGCCGACAAGATTAAAGGGACTTCAATCAGTCGCGTGTTCAGTGGGGCACACCCCCATCGTCATTTAGCGAGCCCTGAGACCCAAGGGGAATTGTCACCAAATGGCAGACAGATGCACGGGTCCAAGAAGAGGTGAGGGAGCGCGGGGGTGGGACGGACGGCCAGACAGAGGCCCGGGTCCCGCAAGGAGGGTGAGGCGTGTGGGGTCACGCCCGGTGCAGGAGCCCGAGGGGGTCAGCCGGCCCGAGCGGCCGAAGGGAGGGAAGGGGGAGCGTGGGCGCTCTGAAGGGACGTGACGAAGCTGGACCGCACTCACGAAACGCTGGTAGAAGCGGACCAGCCGCGGCTTCCCGTGGTTGTTGAAAACCAGAATCGCTTGGATCATCTTTGCCGGCCACGTTTCTTCCAGCGCCGGCAGCTCCCACAAAGCATCTCCTTCCGTCACAACACGGCCACTTCCGCTGGGTGCGCTGCAGAGCGAGGCCCCCGGAAACGTGCCTCCGCGCCCAAGGGCCCCCTCCGCGAAGAGTCCGGCTTCCCGGCGCCCGTACGAGAAAGCTCCAGGGAGGGCGGCGGGCTCGTGGGGGTCGGGCTGGTGCGGACCCCGGCGTCACCTCGGCTAGCATCGGGTTGCCACTCCGGGCCTGGCCAGGGCGCGAACCCGGGCCTCCGCCGCTCGTCCAGACCGACCGCCTGCCGCAGAGTCCCTGGGCGGAGCACGTCGGAAAAGCAGATCCCGAAGTAGAAGCTCCCGAAAGCAGCCGAAAGCAGCCGCGCTCTCAGGCGACGAGGCGGCGGGAACCTTCCTGTCCCGCCGTCCGCGCGAAAAGTCCAGTCCTACCTTCCCTGTCACACTTGCAGGATGGTTCGCAGTGTGGAGGTGTCGGCTAATTCAGCCACTGTCCGCTTAGGGAACGTTTGGCTCATTTTCCTTTTTCCGTGTTACATACAATGCTGCAGTGAATTACACAAACGCCTGCTCGTGCAAAAGGGCCGTTTCTCCGTGGTCGGTAGTGAATGGTGGAATTGAGGACTCTTCAGTGCAAATCCATGTGGCGATCCCAAATTGGTAGATTTTGTTTCTTCTAATGACTTAATGGGGGAAAGGGGGAGCCACGTCCCTTATTGCGGCTAGAGCTACACATTGGAATCACCTGTCCAGAAGATTGGCAGTGGGTATCAAAAGCCTTTAAAATATATAGGACATTAGGCCCAGCGTTTCCAGTTTTAGAATTTATAATAAAAAGATTGTGGACATGTGAAAAGCTTCCAGAATGTACATCTCAGGGACCCTGGGTGGCTCGGTTGGTTAAGGATCTGCCTTTGGCTCAGGTCATGATCCCAGGGGCGGGGGATCCAGTCCCATATCTGGCTCCTTGCTCCGTGGGGAGCCTGCTTCTCTCCCGCCCTCTGCCTGCTTCTCTCCCGCCCTCTGCCTGCTGCTCTCCCTGCTTGTGCAAGCGCTCTAACAAATAAATAAATAAAATCTTTTTTTTTTTTTAATGTACATCTCAGCAGTATTAACTGCAGGGAAAAATGGGAAACAAATTATTCTGAAACGGGTTATTTGTTAAATGCTTTGTTCCGCATGCACATGAGAAACATTAAATGGTCATTAAAAAATAATACTGTGAAAGGTTTATGGTATAGATAAGTGTTCATGGCATATCTGTAAGTGAAAAGATCCCACAAGGTATGTATATGGATATCCCACTTCGTAAAAGACAGTAAGTAGATACACCAGCATCACAAAGTGTTCAGCACAGGCCCTTGTAACAACACTGCCCCGGTTAAAACCCTGGCTCTGTTGACCACCTGGATACTTGGGGCAAGTGCCTTCATCTGTAAAACAGGCATAGTATCAGTTTCCTTTACTATAAAACTAGGTTTTTTTCTACTTGAAAAAAATTATTCTACTTAGATGGTTATAAACACAAAATTAGTTACTGTTTGTAAGCACTTGGAGCAATGCATGGCATGTAACTGAGTAGTACATAAGCGATTTAATAAACAGTGAAATTGTTTTTCATTTTTCGAATTTTCTAAAACAAATATGTATTACTCTTGTAGCCAGATTTTTTTTTTTTTAAACTTAAAAAAAAGCCCAAGGGCGCCTGAGTGGCTCAGTTAGCATCCAACTCTTGATCTCAGCTCAGGGACTGATCTCAGGATCATGAGTTCAAACCCTGAGTTGGGCTCCACCCTGGGCATGGAGCATACTTAAAAAAAAAAAATCCAAAGTCAATAAATATGCACTGGAACTTGACAAAATGTTTCAAATATTGAGGAGAAATTGCAAAGAAAGTTCTAAAACAAGAATAATGAGGGCGACCTCATTTAGTCATATAATACCAACTACTAAAACCCAGTGTGATGTTCAAGTTGTCACGACAGGGAGACATTGCGATAGAATAATAATTTAAGTATAAGATAACTTTAATACGTGATGTAGGAGGCATCATAACTTGAGAATGGAAAGGAATCCAAAAAATATGTTGGGGTAACTGGTTAGCAATTTGAAAATAAACTATTTAGTTATCTCATTTCCTACCCTTTCACAATTATAGGCAGAGTGTATTAAGGTAATAACTTAGGTAAAAACAAGGTAATAACTAAACAAGGTAATAACTAAATGTAAAAACAAGGTAATAACTAAAATGGAAGAATTGAAACTGAGTATCTAACATCCAAAAGGAGAATATAAGCTTAGAAGCAATAAAAAATCACAGAAAGTCAACAATAGATCTATATTTGTAAAAAAAAAAAAAAAAGAAAAAGAAAAAAGTAAACTTGTAAAAAAATCAGTTTTTAAAAAATAGAAAAGAAGTTGTTGAAATATGGTAAATAGTTACATTTAAAATATAAATAACCAAAAGACCTCACCCCTCAGTATATAAACAGGAAAAGAAACTGAGTAAGCAAAGAGGAAATATATCTAGATAATGAACATGAAAAAAATGTTTAAGCTCACTATTAATCGGGGGGAAAGGCTAATTACAATTCAAGTATTAACTCTGGAGTATTGTTTTTACCTTATTAAATATCATTTTTAATGTTATTACACCCAATTCTGGCAAGGGTAGCATGAAAATGGTCCTCTCCTACAGTGCTGGTGAAATTATAATTTAGAACTCTTTTGGAAAGCAATTTGACAATCTAAAAAAACTTTTTAAAAAAAACTCCTAGATTCCCAGTAATCTGACTCCTGGGAATCTGTCCCTAAAGAAATAGCCCCCAAATACAAAAATATGGTGGCAGGGGTGGGGGTGGGAGTGGGGAACCGGGGGGGGCAGGGCAGGGAGGCTGTATGGGTGAGATTTAGGGAACTATATAATCTAGAACAGTTACTGACATGTTAATTATATTAGCTCCAAGTGGGAATCAATTAATTACCCAAAAATTAGACAATGATAGAGCTATTAAATGGTAGTCAATCTTAAAAAACAATGGTTATGAAGACTGTGTAGCAATATGGAAAGTGATTATATAACATTAATTGAAAAAGGATTATCAAATTTTATGTGTAGGTATGGTATAAACAACCTTGTACACAATTTGCATATTCCAGGAACAGGCCCCTCCCTCACCTCCATGGCTTTTCAGGTGCTCTTGTCCTGCTGGGACTTTCCTTTCCTCTCCAGACTACCTCAATTTCTTTCCATCTCCACTCCCGTTGCTATATACCAAACCACTCTAGCCTCTCACTGTGACAGTTAAAGCAGTCTCCCAGTTGGGCTCATTGCCTTCAGCTTCCCTGCAGTCAAATGATCTTTGACAGAGACAAATCAAATCATATCACTCTCCCCAGAATCACTGGCTTCCAGGAAGTTAAGGATAAAGTCCTAAAATACTTAATGTGCTAAAAATGCCATGCCTGACCTCCTGCGTCATCTCAAACAACCTCTACCTCCACCCATTCTCTGAGCTCCAGCCACAAAGGCCCCTTCCTTCCTTCCTTCCTTCCCTCCTTCCTTCCTTCCTTCCTTCCTCCCTCCCTCCCTCCCTCCCTTCCATCCTTCCTTCCTTCCTCCCTCCCTCCCTCCCTTCTTTCCTTCCTCCCTCCCTTCCATCCTTCCTTCCTTCCTCCCTCCCTTCCATCCTTCCTTCCTTCCTTCCTCTCCCTCCCTTCCTTCATCTCTCCCCTGCCCACCGAAGACACCAAGCCCATTTGTTGCCCAGGGCTTCCCCCACTGACACACTGCACCTCCTTTTTTGGAATGGTGGCCTGCCTATATGACCTTGCCATAACCTTTGGCCACAGTGCTATGGGCAGCAGGATGCCCTCACTGGGTGTCTCTATTCCCAGTCAATATCCCCAGTCCTGCTGCTTAACGACTTCCCTGGCCACCCCCATGGTTGAGGTCCCAATGTGCTCAATAACCAGCCAGCCCCATTCAGACACCGGACACCAGGAAGGCAGCTTCTATAATAGTCGAGGTGAGAGGTCACAAGGGTCTGAACTAAGAAAAGGGCAACAAGAACAGAAGAGATCCGTGAGCAGACCAATGACCCGTGACTTCAGGTGGCCTCACTGAAGTGTGAATCCCAAGCCTCACAGCCGTATTGTCAAGACCAGGCTCAAATATGCAAGAAGGCAAATGAAAATTGGAACCATGATAATAAATTCTGGAAGCATAATATTACCTGCCATTCTATAATACCAATATAATACCTGCCATTCTAATACCAATAGAACAGAGTTCCAGCTGGGCAGATCAGCAGTTAAGGGTTTAGGCAAGTTCCCTAAAGTCTAGGAATCACCATTAATTTATATGGAAAAATTTTTGAGCATTTTCTTAGGCTTTTCTGAAACCTTAGGACACATCTTGCTAACGCATGCACAAAATAAATCGAGGTAAAGCACCAATGCTTCAGATACAGTTCAAAGCTCTGGGGGCTTGATGCTTAAGTGTAGTTCCCAGGGAAGGAGACTGGTGGGGTCACTCTCACTACTTGGGGTGCACACAGCCTCTATAATGGCTCCCTGCAAAACAAATGCTGAATGCTTTTTTTTTTTTTTGCCTTATTTTCATAAAAATGAAAACCCCCTGCAGATTTCTTTTGGTTAGAAAAAACAGGTACTAAGGTAGGACTTCGCACCTAGTGTCATAATGTAACTTTTGAAAAGCGGGGGATACAGGCACTAGCGCCAAGAAGCACTCAATGGTCAGTGGCTATAATTACCATCATGGAAAGCATCCAGTGCCGCGTTCGACGCATTAGGGACTCAATACTTGTTCCTTCTCCACCACCCTCTCTTCTCCCTGAGGCCAGCAGGATCCAAATCCACTAAGTCTCTTCCCCATTCTTAGGACACGTGGACTTCAACTCTACATCCCACCATGGATCAGAGTGCAGGCACACTACCCAGCAAGGCGATGTTCATGATCAAAAAGAAATGGCTTCCTTCTTATAGGATCATTGCTCAGATGGAAAACTGTTTACACCTGACATAACCCAGTCAATGCAGAGGAATCCTCTTCTGAAGATTTACTCACTCATAAAACGTTCTCAAAGTACATAACAACAGCGACAAAGGTGTTATGAAAATGTGGCCTGGTAGAGTGAGCCTGAAAGGTAGGGACCAGCCAGCCGCACCTGTGAAAACTCTAGACCTCCCTGAGAACAGCAGAGAGGTCAGGACACAGGAACCCTCCAATGTGGCAGAGAACCAGAGGAGGAGTAAAGAATTGGCAGCTCTAGGGGAGGAAAAGAGCACAGAGCGGACAACGAGGTTTGAACAGGAACGCAAAGGCTATAACTCAGAGCACTGGAGAGGGGCGCAGGTGTGGGAAGAAATGGCAGAAAATATGAGGACAGAGGGAGGAACCCCTGAGCCACTCTGCATGCAGATGAGGGACATTCCCCAAGTCTACACCAAGACCAAATTCGGTTCCACTGCCTGCCTCCAGAAACAAGACTGCCATTCAGGGCAAGGGCCATCGTGGACATGTCTAGGAGACCTAGACTCACATGGAGGCAGGGCCCCTCCGTGAGCCACGGCATGGGGCGCCACTGCTCAAGTCACCGTCTTGGATTTGATTTTAGCAGCACTTATTCCAAGGGCATTCCATGGCAGATGTAGCAAGACGCAGGGAAGGCTTGGTGGACTGTTCCCTCGAACTCCAGAGTAGATGTTGATGGAAGAGATTCTCAGCAGTGCTGGCGGGCCCCAGAGGCGCTTCACCCCCACTCACCTCAGTCGTCCTAGGGGTTAGGTAAAGAGGCGGGAACAGAGCACATTTCATAAAAGTCTTCTACAAGTCATCAAACAAGGGTTCCACTGAGTGGTACCAGTGGAGCCCTCAGCCACCTTTCTTGGCTTCACCTCATTAGAGCGGGCCCAGGGAGCTAGCCTGGTAGCTCCTATTATTTTTCCTTCTGAGACTCACTTCATTAAGACAAAGGGGAATCCAGACCCTCCACTCTTCCTGCCCTGCTTTCTCTGGCGAATGTCTTCATCTGCATCACCTAGATAAATAGCCCATTTTTCTGTGACTTCGTTTTAAATGTTCAGTTTGGGGCCTTCTGACATCAATTCAAATCTTCAGATGAAATACGCTTCAGAAACACACATCGACTACGGATAGACTAAAGATCAACTAGGGGGCTGATCCTGATCCTTGGCAAAAAAGAAAACCAAAAAAAACCCCAACCTAGTGAGGACCGAGCCAGCCATTTTCCAGCCACTTTGGGCAGGGAGCCCAGAATGAAGGAGGGGGGAAAACGGGCATTCAGCTCACTGCCACATCGCGGCTAATGTATTCACTTGAAGTGAAAATGTTTTGAGATCCATGGCATCGGGCTTCACTGGTTCCCCTCCACGGTCCATTCTTTCCATCCCTTGCTTTTCTCGATCTTGGGGACTTTCTTGTATTCTTGTAGATCGGCACAGTTTGGACCCACCAAAAGGAAAGGTCTCAAGCGGTCACCCTTCATTCCTTGAAACGAATTTTCCTGAGGCTAACACACTCTCGGGAATCCCGTGGAATTCCACCAAAGCAGGGGCATGAAATGCATGCTGCCGTGTCCTTGTCCTACACCCAGACTCAGCCCGCACAGACAAAACTCCTCTCGAGAGGTCAGCCGTACCAATGCTGGGCCCACAGTCATCTCTCTTGACCTACCCACTCCTCGTCCTCTGCCCCGTCCCCCTGCTCTCGGGTCTCCGCTGTGGCTCCCTCCGAAGACTTCTGGGCCATGATGTTGTCTGTCCAGGATGCCCCTGTCCTTCCATCACCAGCAAAATTACACTTGGTCACTGTTCCAGCCTCAAGTTTGGCTAATGACTCTGAAAGGAGGGAAAAAGTTGAATGGCCTGTCTCCCTATTTTGGAAACATAATGGGGGCTGGCCTGTTCTGCTGTGGTCCCCTAGGCCCAGATTAAACCACTGTTCTCTCAGACCTGGGTGTCCTTGGGGAGGCCCTGAGTGTGGTCCCCAAGGCACTAGATAGGAGACATCACCCCCAGGAACCCTAGGATTGGGCAGCACCCCAGGATCTATAGTGTCTAGGCCGTTGGCCCCAGGGCACTTGTCCAGAGACTTAGGAATAAATCTCAGGACTAAGCAGACCTGGCCTGCTCCCATGAGTTCTAAGCAGGAGGGGTAGAGGAACCTCGAACAGGAGGCCGGAGCCTCTACAGGCCACGGGGACATGAGGCTGCGCTGCTCACCCAGGAAGGGGCCGTCGCCTCGAGTTTTCAGCCGTACCCCGGCCCCCAGCTCCAGCTGCATTGCCTCCATCTCTGACTCGGGCATCCAGAGCGCCACTGTCTGGTCAGGGGTAAGGCTCTCCGTCAGCGCCAGCAGCTCTGGCTTTTGTACCAGGGCCCTCAGCGCCTCGGGCGTGAGTCTGTCGGTGTCCCCCTTTGCTTCCATCTCTGCAGGCACATAGCACAAGGAGGTCGTTACTGCTGGACGAGCAAGCACGGGGGAGGGTCTTCCAGGAGCCAGGGGAGGCCTGAGCGTTCTACACGCTCCTAACCACCTGCAGGAAGGGCTCTGCATCCCCACGGTGCCGGGACTCACCGAGGGACTCCTGGCCGAGGACTTACGGGCATGGGGCTCTGGGGCCAGGTTGCCTGGTGCCGATCTGTTTACAAGCCACGTGAGCTCGGGCAAGTGACTTACCCTCTCTGGGCCTGACAGACGGGGATAAAAACAGTACCTACCTGACGGGGCTGACGTGAGGTGTAAGTGAAGTAACACACGTAAGGCACTCAGCACAGTGTCTGGCACGTGGGAAACCCTCAATGCGTGTCAATGTCTTAATTACTCCTTGTTGACACAGGAGAAAACGCAGGCTCAGAGAGGTTAGGTGAGTTGCCCAAGGTCACACAGCTAGTCAGTGGAGGAGACAGGATCCCAGCCCTCCACAGAATTCTGCCTTCCCACGGAATCCCCAGTGACGAGCCAGGGTTCTCTCCAGGCTCTCAAGGTCTCCTGGCTGGGCTGGGGTCTGCTGGAATGAGCAGCAAACGGTGGCGATCCTTATACTCTCCCTTGGCCTGCTCGGGGACAATTCCAAAAGCCTCACCTGCCTGCCCGGTATGTCCCAAATCTGCAGATCCTGGGTTGGGGACCAGGGGCTGGGGGGGTGGGCGGCAGTGTGCCAGACTGAGAAGGGAGGACTTGCATGGCCAGAAGGACTCGCAAGGCCCCGAGACCTCATGAAGGTGTGCACAGTCACCCGTCAGCTCAGCACCCTGAAACTGTCCTGCAGGTGGCCCTTTCCATGCCAGCAGACGGGGCAGGGCTCTGCTGGAGAGCAGCCAGCCAGCCCATGGAGCCCACACCCCGTTCCGTGCTGGGTGTGAAACCTCCAAGCTCTGTCAGGGATGGTTTCTGGGGTTCCCCAGATATCTCACTCCCACCAAGGGCTTTCAAACTGCTCCCTACTCCTTAGCTCTCACCTGCTCAACGTCCCTCAGACGAACTGCCTCACCTCCACTTCCCAAGACAGCAGAAGCCAGAGGTGGGGCTCCTCACCCCTGCCCCCACCTACCTGTCAATTTACCAAGAAGCACAGAAACCTCTCCTCCTTCCCTTCTGTTCCTGTCTCAAAGGACCATGGTCCCCCTCCTGCCTCAAGCCAGTTCCTCCATCTGGGCTCCAGATCCCGCTGCCTCCCCTTCCTCAGGGACCTGGCTCTCCTTCTCCTCCTCCATACTGGATCTTTCCTTAATGCCCTCCCGAATTCTGGCTTTGACACCCACTACTCCAGACACCCCCCACCCCCACCCAGACCGGAGTCACTAGTAGCTCCTCATTGTGAGGCTGCCGGAGGCCCCGCAGTCCCCACTTTCCTGGGCCTGAGACAGCACCTGACCCCATTGCTACCTCCTCCCTCATATCTCCTCCCCCCACCTTCGCTGGGCCTCAGAGACACACAAGCTCCCCCTCTCCCTCAGCCCTCTGCAGGGGTCCCTTCTCCTGCTCCTTACAGGCTCCTCCCCTGTTCTCCTGTGGTTGCTCTTCCCCAAGATGGCCTCCTGCACGACTCCATCCACTTTCATCGCTTCAGTACCAGCAGTGTGTCACGACCCCTAAGCACGTGCCTCCAGCCCACTTCCTGGGTTCTTGAACTGTGGCCCCAAGGCCCCAGTGAACATCGACCTCTCCCCAGAAGTGGGACCACATGTCCGGGACAGAACTCTTCTCCCCACACCTGCAGCCAAGCCCAAGCCCCAGGGCTGTCCCTGACTCCTCCCTCACTCTCCCCATCTCCAAACACTGAGGCCACTGTCCCTCCTCTGTCTCCAATCTGTCCAGTCTCTCCATCCTCATGGACAGGCCCTTAATCCGGCCATCACAGCCTCCCAACAGGCCTGCTGGGCTCCCCTCGGAGATTTTTAAACATCACTCTAATCACGTTACTCTCCTACATAAAACTACTCACGACAGGGTAACCTCCATGGAGTGTCCCTTCTAGGGCCCTTCTCGACCTGGCCCCTGCCTCCCTAGAGGCTTCTCCTCACCTGCATCAGGAGCCCCCAGCTCCCAGCATGCCTTGGCACACGGCCCCCTTCTGAAACACCCTTCCAAGCTCTGGCACCCTGCTGATCCCCGCTTTTCCTTCAGCTTCCACTGGAGTTCCCTCCTCCAGAGCAGCCCTTGACTGTGCCCGCCTGGGCCCGGAGGCCCTCCTCAGGCTCCAGTCCTGGGCCTGTCCATCTCCTCTCCCAGACTGAGGACATCTCGAGGGCAGGTCCGAGTCTTGCTCCTGGCTCGGGGCCTGCCCCAGCGTAGATGCTCCTTAGCCATTCAGAGAATGAACAGACAGCTGAAGGCATGAATGGATAAACTGACAGAGGGAGGGATGCTCATTCGACCTAGAAGCCTCCTTCCACAGAGCAGACAGCAAAGAGGGCCTCGCAGAGCCGAAACTGGAAAGAGGAATGAAGTCACGAAGGGCCTGAGAATCACATGGGAATCTGGGCAGGAAAACAGAGGCCCTGCACAAAGGCAGCGAGAGCCCAGAGCCAGGTACGCAGACAACTCTGCCGGACTGCAGGAGTCAGCCGGAGGTGGAGGGCCCGCCAGGCCCTGGGGATCCTCTGAGGGCAATGGGGGCAGGAAGAAGTCCAGCCAGGGGGCCCTCAGGCCGGACATGGGCTTCCAGGCCAACCACACTGAGAAGACACTCAGTAGGGACCAAGGGACAGAAAGGCCACAGGGTCAGGAGGCTCTTAGGGAGGAAGGATGGAAGATACCTACTGTAGGATGACATGAGGAAGCCCGTGTTCACCTTCCTGGTGGCGCTGAAGTTGGGCTCAATTTCATTCCCCTTGGGGTCGAACTTCCGCCGATGGATGAGACTGGGCCTGACGTACAGCACATAGTAGCGGTCCTGGGGCCGGAGACAGAGTGAGGGGGCTGCTTCCCCACCCCCACCCTCCAACACACACACTCCCCACAGGGCTCCGCGGCAAACTGCCCCCCAGCCTTTCCCGCCACCCCAAATCCCACCTCAGCACCAAAAGATATTCAGGCTGGGCAGATGCCCCCCCCCCCAATATTCATTCATTCATCCAATCGTGTGCTTAGTACAGCACCTGCCACCAAAATGAACCACGTAGGCAGCCGTGAGACGGCCAGCCCGGGGCCTGACCCCAGGGTCTCCACCCAGCCAGAATCAGAAAACAGACACAAAACCGTAACCCAAGCACCACGGACCGAAAATACTGTGATGCAGGAGTGAAAGAAACCAAAGTGTCACAGAAAGGGCAGCGTAAGGGAGTTCTGAGTGAGGGCGGCCATTGTGCCTCTCCCAACACATGTGGGACCTGGGGCAAATTCCTCCTAGCCTCAGTTTCCCCTGTGCACAGGGACAACATGCTACTATCAGGAAAGTTGTAAACGTTCAGTGAGATGACAGAGGAGCAAGGACAATGTAGGACACAGAGTGTGCTGTCAGTGCTGTTTGCCAGCTACGCTAATCTAAGCACGTGCATGACACGCCCCCAGAGATTGAAGAAGAGAAAGCCACCTCCTAGGAGAAACAGAAAAGGCAAGGTCTCGAAGAGTGGAGAAACCTACAACTGCAGGAAAAAGGATGTGGGGAGACTACACAAAGCCTGGGACAAGTACGAAATCAAAGTCAAGGTCCCACGTGCATGTCTGAGCAACACAGGCCTTATGGGCGCCCAGGCTGAGAATGCAAGTGGGATCAGTCTGAGACGAGCTTTGAGTTGGTATTTGGAGTTTGGACTTGATCTGGTAGACAACGAGGAATCCTAAAAGGTTTTTGGGCGGCAGTGAGATCCTCAGAGATGTCTTTCGGGAAACAAGCTGGCAGCAGGGCGAGAGAGTGTTGGGAGCAGCCACAAGGCAGGAGGGGCAGATGCAAGGTTTGATGAGGACCGGCCAAGTTCCTGAGGCCCATCTGAGGCCAGGGAAAGAGGAAGGGAAGGGCAGGGGAAGGGTGATCATGGGAGAAGGCCAACAGGACCAGGCACAGCTCACCTGGGGAGAGGGAGGAAGAGACAGTGGAGGTTCGCAGGCCTGTGGCCAGCGGCTGGGAGGTCTACTGCCTTATCATTAGTAAGGGGGAATAGAGGAGGCAAGCTGGGGCGGGGCTAAGAGAGCCCCACATGAGGCTGCAGTTACTAGTACTGGCTGTGCTGGGCTGGCTGGCTGGGGGCTCTGGATTAGTTGTCTACCCTGCTGACTTGTACACTAAGGAGGGGACGGGGGAGCAGAGGCTCTCCCCTGAGCCGCGGGACAGCAACCGGCTCTGAGGAGCACCAGGCCTCTGGCCCGCCTCAGCGGCACTGAGATGAGCTCGGCTTTAGAGACCAAGGAGCTAAGGTCATCCGCGCACTAGAGTGGGGCTATATGAAAGGGGGCGGAAATTCAGAACTAGTGTTCGGGAAAGCGACCCAGGCAAGAAGCTCAGTTGTGTCCGTGCACACCTGAGATGGCGTGGTGACAGAGGGCATGACCCCAGAGGCGCGACAGGGCAAAGGAAGAAGGGCACGGACACGGGAGCTGAAGTCCCCGGCAGGGTCAATGACACAGGCTGTAGGCTGGACAAAGGCCCTGCACACAGCAACCCGCCTCCCACTCCAACGTCCCCTGCCCATATGCATGAGGAGGTCCTAGAAACCCAACATGCCAAAGTGCACAGCCACACACAGTGGTGTTCAAAGGTGAGCGAGCCCATGCCAAGAGATTCAGCACTTTGCAAATGGAGAACTTCAAAGCTCTAACAGCAAACTCCACCAGTACATTTAAAATAATGCAATTCCAAAAAATTCCAAGGACATGAGACTTCCAGGAACAGACCTGGTACCCAGAAAGGGGAAGGTCACTGCTGACCCCCTTACACCCGCACAGGCAGCTAACCTGCTCTGACCTTGTCCATCAGGTCCTCGGGCAGTGGGAACCACCAGACCAGAAGCCAGGAATTCGGGCCCTCAGCCCTCCCAGAATAAAGAGCCACTCATCCTGCCCACCCGCAAGGCTCCCAGCACTCTGAACAGAAGGTGACAGGACCTCTTCGGAGCATCTTCCAGCCGCGCAGCACCCACGGCCTCAGCCCTCAGCCAGTCACCTCACCCCTTCCTGCTCTTACCCTCTCAATCCCAACTCCAAACACGCCACTGGGCTGGTCTGTCTTGTCAGCAAGAACCCAGGCCCTGCCCTCTGTCCTCTGCCCAGCACAGTCCTAGTTGACCCCTTCCCACCTTTTGGGCCGCTCTGTCCCCACCCACCCCCCACCTGCCCCACGAGCCCCTCCAGGAATGAGCTGCACCCCAAGTCTGGGCACTGGCAGAGCCCAGCACAGGGAGATGGCTTGGTGGCTGAGGACCAGGAAACCAGTCCCCCGCGGGTGTCCCCCAGGGAAGCATCCTCACCTTCCTGTCATGGGCATCCAAGATGCTGTGGCGAGACACGTCTACCAGTTCTCCCTCCAGCAGGACGCCGCTTCCCCTAGGGATTAGAGAGAGAAAGAAGGGATCTGCTGTTTCTGTCGTTCCTCCGGGAAGAGCCACAAGTCCAATGGCCCAGGCCAGAGTCTGCACTGGGACAGAAGCAGGGCCTGCAAGCGTCCCCTAGTAACCTGGCCCCCAAGCAGACCTACTACTGAACAAGGCTTTTCTTTGTGCTTCCCACATGGGGCCTCCATTCCTCCAAGGGCCCCAAAGGCTGGAGTGCTGCACAAAGGGTAGGGGGGACCGCCTCAGGCTGTAAGACCAAGCTGTGGCCCCTCCAGCAAGGGCTTACAGTAAGCAGAGCCTCAGTCTTCTTATCTACAAAATGGGAGAGTAACAGCCACCTCACTCTGCTTCTGTGATGATGACAGCATAAGATCGTGTACGTGAAGGTGTTTGTAAACTAGTAAGTGCTTACTAAATATAAAGGATTTTACTTTTTTATTTAGCCAAATTTGAGGGAGGGGTCTAAGCTGCTATAAAGTATTTTCCTTTTTCACCTTTTTTTTTTCACCTGTTTTAAAGCACTGCTATTCTTCTCCTCATTCATATCCACCTAGAGGTGGGAAAATCCAAACTTAGAAGTTTTATGACTTGCCCAAGATCACCGGGTCCCTCGCATAGAGGAACTAGATATCCGCTTCCCGCTTCTAGTTTTCGTAAAAGCAGAACCAGAGGCTTCCCTTTTTAGAGCCACAGAAATGGGAGAGGGGTGGGGACACGAAAGGATGGGGATGAAAATGGAAACTCGCTCTACTTTACTTACCCTACCCACCGCCTCACCTCCAAATTCTTTAGTGTTTCTAACTGCACGTGGAATGGTCCATTTATTCTCATAACCTCCGTGCGGGTGACGACAGCCCCCCCCCATCCCGAGCCCACAAGCGCCTCCAGGCAGGCGCTGCCCTCCCATGGCCACGCCAAGCCAACTGCCCCGTCCTGTTGGGGTCACTGCACGACGTCCTCCCTTCCGGGGCGGGAAGTGGGGCGGCCTGTGCCAAGGACTGCGGGCAGGGAGCCGAGGCAAGTGGCTAGAGTTCACAGTCGCGCCGGGAAAGGGTTGAGACAAAGGTCGGTGCTTCTGAGCTCCGTGTAGGCGCCAGGAGGGTACGGGGCGGGGGGGAAGGGGAGGGCAGTTTTAAGCCGATCTGTGTTTTTCGGGGTGCGCTCCGGCTGCAGGGGGGAGGGGAGAGCTGGGGTGCGGGAGAGCTTTGGCCAGGTCTGCCTTCCCTCCCACCCGCACGCGGACCGCGGTCCCTCCCCAGTCCCGGAGCCCGGGTTCCAAGCCGGGGCCGGAGGGCCGGCCCAGGGGGTCGGAGAGGCGGGAGCAGAGCGCGGCGGGCCTACCCCTGGTGGGCGGCGGGGTCCCAGGCCCCCGGCAGCCGCGCGCTCCACACCGCCTTGTTCCGGAGGGCGCTGTCGTGGTAGATGCGGCTCATGATGCGCACGGCCGCTGCGCCCGAAGGCCTGGCGCTCGCCGGAGGCGCGCGGGGTCTCGGGCTGGGCGCTGGGGAGCGCGGGGGGCGCGCGCCGGGCAGCGATTCCCAGGCGCGGATCCGGGAAGGGCGCGGTCCGGCGCAGGCCTGCCCGGGCGGGATTTAAAGGGGCCGAGCCCCATTCCTGCCGCGGGACGGCGCGCGCGGGGAGGTGGGCTTCCGGGAAGGCCAGCAGTTGGGCACTCATTGTGGGCGGGGGGAGCTACGTCCTCCTCTTTCCCTCCCTTTCTTGTTACTAGAGGGAGACCCCCGTCCCAACGCACGCACAAAGGGGAAATTGAGGCCCGGAAAATCTACAGGATCAGCTCTGGAAGGAGCAGGAATGGAGAAAAGGGAACAGTCTTCAAGAATGGCGGGAGGGTAGGCACTGAAGCTGCTCTTTATGCTCTGCCCAAGGTCCCACAGTGGCTGAGGAAGGGGTTCCAGGGATCTGTGTCTAGGCTTCGGTGTCAGATCAAGGACATATTAAGGTTTGAATCCCAGCTGTGTGAGCGTGAGCAAGTGTCTCAACCTCTCTGAGCCCATGCTTCCTCCCCTATGGGGTCGGTATCAGAGGGGTAGTAATGATTCATAAACTCACTGTAGAACATAGCATTTCCCCTCTTTGCGTTCCCACACAGTTCTTGAACCCCTCCCCTACTGCCCTTTGCCCAAGTATGTAAGAGTGTAGAGAGGCATTTCCCAAGCCTGGGTGCAGGAGTCTATTCTGACCCTGGGCTTGTTGGAAAGCCTTGGTTCTCTTGGACCCATTCATGGAGTTCATCTGTGGCCTCTGAGGGAGCAGTCAAAAGGGGAGGCGGCCAGTTAGATACCTGGAAGTCCAAGATGAGCTGTCCCTGGTGGAAGAAGCTCCCTCGCCCCACACACACATTAAGACTTTGGTGGGTCCTACACACTTTTGTTTTCAAGGGCTCCTTCCTAGATTAAAAAAAAAATTTTTAATATATTTTATGGGTGGGTTCACATAAAGATGAATATATTAATATTATATATTAAAACATTTTCTTCAGCCTAAAAATTCTTTTCTTCTTCTAATTTTTTAAAGAAATTAAAACATTTTCATGGGTCTTAGGCATTGTGTCAAACGGATTAGTTAGCTCCCCTCCTCCCTCCTCAGCCTGGCCTACCTGGCTGTTCCAGAAAGTCTGAGAGAGAAGGGCCAGAGCCCTAGTGGGCTCTGAGCAGAACTATCTTTGGGCTTTCTCTCTGCAAAACCCCCCTGGCTGATATAAGGAACTCCTACAACTTAATAGCAAAAAACCAAATAACCCGATTTAAAAATGGGCAAAGGAACCATATAGATATTTCTCCAAAGAAGACATACACATGGCCAACAGGTACATGAAAAGCTGCTCAACATCACTAATCATCAGGGAAATGCAAACCAAAACCGCATGAGATATCATCTCAAACCTGTTAGGATGGCTAGTATCAAACAGACAAAAGGTAAGTATTAGCAAGGATGTAGGGAAAGGGAACATTGATACACTGTTGGTAGGAATGTAAACTGGTGCAGCCACTGTGGAAAACAATATGGAACTTTCTCAAGAAATTAAAAATAGAACTACCATATTATCCAGCAATCACACTACTGGGTATACATCCAAAGGAAGTGAAACCAGGATCTCAAAGGGATGCCTGCCCTCCCATGTTCCTTGCAGTGTTGTTCACAGTAGCCAAGACATGGAAGCAATCTAAATGTTCATCAATGGATAGATGGGGGGGGGGATGTAGTATATCCATACAATGGAATATTATTCAGCCTTTAAAAAAAAAGGAAGTCCTGCCATTTGCAACAACAAGAAGGATGAACCCGGAAGTGAAAGAAACCAGACACCAGAGGACAACTACTGCATGATCATTTACATGGGGCATCTAAAATAGTCAAAGTCATAGAAGCAGAGAATAGAATGGTGGTTGTTAGGGACTGGGGGGAGGGGGAAATGGGGAGGTAGAAGTCAAAGGAGTACAAAATGTCAGGTCTACGAGGTAAATAAAGACCTAGAGACCTACTGTACAGTGTAGTGCCTATAGTTAATATTGATTTATAGACTTAAAAATTTACTAAGAGGGCAAATCTTTTTTTTAATTTTTTAAAGATTTTATTTATTTATTTGAGAGAAAGAGAGCACACAAGCAAGGAGAAGGGCAGAGGGAGAGGGAGAAGCCGACTCCTCGCTGAGCAGGGAGCCCAATGTAGGGCTCCATCCCAGGACCCTGGGATCATGACCTGAGCTGAAGGCAGACGATTACCCGACTGAGCCACCCAGGCGCCCCTAAGAGGATAGATCTTATGTTAAGCATTCTTATAAAATAATAATAGTAATAAACTTTTGGGGGCAATAGGTATGTTTATGGCATAAATTGTGGTGATGGTGTTTTGGGTATGTACTTACCTCTAAATTCATCAAGTTGTATACATTAAATATGTACAGTGATATGTCAATTATGCCTCAATAAAATGGTTTGAAAAACAAACAAAAAACCCCAGGCTGGCTGCAGCCACGTGGCTGGCGTGCCCCCTACTTCCTCCCCTTCCTGACGTCCCGCTCCAATGGCTTCAAATCTCCACGGCCTTATGTGGCAGCCACTAGCTACATGTGGCTGTTTTCACTTTATTTTTAATGAATTAAGCCTAAGTAAAATTCAAGCATTCAGTCTCACCAGCCACATTTCAAGAGCTTCATAGCTAGCAACGTGTGGCTAGTGGCTGCCATTTTGGACAGCACAGACAAAGGACACTTCCATCATTGCAGAAAGTTCTATGGGGCAGCGCTGCCGTAAATCCTTTCTTGGGAAGAGTAATCTCTTGCTTACTGGGTTCTATGACTTCACCCCATCAGCACAACTGGTAGACCAGGTACCGGCAAGACAGGAAGCTAAAAGAACAAGAAAACATTTTTTTAAAGGTTTGGTATTTATTTCCTTAAGAGCACCAGTCATCATGGGGAAAAGACCAGAACTTTGCTGGACTTCCTTATACCTACTTGTAGGTTATTGATGTTCTTATATTAAATGATAAACCATGAGGTACGACATGGAGACAGCTTAAGTTTTGGGCCCTTCAGTTCAACAGCCCCTTCTAAGGACAGGGTTGTGGACCCCAAACAGTGTGTTCATATTGGCATATGCTTTTACAAAACTTTCACGGGTGGGGCAGTTTTTGGTGCAGTCAGTTAAGACCAGTATCTTTTTTTTTTTTTTTTTTTTTGCCTGAATTTTCCTTTGCCTCACATCAGACGATATTGGAAGGGACCTGAATGAGAGAACAGCTGACATGAGATACATTTAGTTCGGGGTTTGTAGGATAGATTTACGGGGTCTATAGTCTTTCCCGCCTATCATTCAGCTTTTGCAAGCTGTCCTGGTATAGGAGGGCCCTTCCAGCCTCTGTGCTGACTCACCTAGGGGAGGGCTCAAAGGTATAGGACGGGGGGTCACATCACAGTAGAAATGTGTTCTGAAGCACCTGGCACTGAGATGGCGTGGGGAGAGGAGAAGGAACAAACTGTGGGACAAAAGGAACCAGAAGCTGGTGTGTAGAAAACTCTTCCACTCACCAGAGAGGTAAAACAGTAAGCAGAGGATTGGTTCTCATTAACCCTAGTCAAAATGGACGTTTTCTCGGGAATGTTCTCGCTAAAGCCGCACAAGTCATTGTAAACCCACCAACCTTTTTTTTTTTTTTTTTTTTTGCTCTTTTGCTGTGCATGGGGCAACACTGAATTTCCCAGGATTTCTGTAGAACAGAAACAGACAACAGTAAAACAAACAAGAAGTGCCTATGTGTGTAGTCTCGGGTTTCATGCATCACAACACATCTTAGCATATCTGACACCTCTTGTCTTGACAAAGTCTGCTGGTTCCAGAAGAAAGAGAGTGCCAAATTGCCACAAATGCAGTGAAATCACCTGAAGAAAACACACATACACACCACAGAGCAAAAGATGCAAAACAAAGAAGCAGTGAAGAGAGAACGCATAATAGAAAATAAGACGCCAGAAGGAGAACTAAACCCATCCATCACATTACATCAATAAATGCAAACAGGACAAGCCTTGTTGGGAAAGAAAATCTATGATCTGCCTTTATATCAGACATCTCTTCATGCCACACCAGAGCCTCTGGTCCTCTCATGCGTCCGGGGCCTCTGACCCATCCTGTCCTAGCCCCTCAGTGATGACCAACCCTCCTTGGGTTCCCACTGACTTCCCGCAGAAACAATCCTCCACGCCTCACCTCGCGGCCACACCTCAACACTTGCCCCCGAGACAACTGGTCCCAAGGGTGGCCCTTAAAAGAAGACACTCAGTGTAGGATTGTGAAATTGAATTACCCGTGGGACTGATGGCAGTAAGGTCACTTGCTATGGAAAGTGGGTGGTGGCCACCCTGGGCAGGGAGAGGCAGAGGGATTCCTGAGGTTTCCGTCTGTGGTTAAATGGGCTGAGGTGCCGGTAGGAGGTGAATGTCAGCTGGGAGGTGGAATGTCTGTAGCCTGTGATGGGTCTGGGGGCGATGATAAGTACAAGAAATGTGGGCCAGGCCAGCTTTTATGCACAACCATGGAAACCTTGGTGGAAAGAAGATGAGAGGCTCAGGGTGGCTCCCAGCCCGCTTCAGGATAGGGCAATGCTGGGGGGGGGGAACGGCAGCTTTCAAGGAGCCGCTCACCTCCCGCAGCTCCAGGCAAACTGCTCAGTCAGGCCCTGCTGCATATGTAAGGGTGACAGAGCTGCTTGCCCCATTCCAGCTGTTGCTGAGATGACAGAAGTTTTGCGCCTCAGCTCACATGGTGCGGATACAACCCAGCAGTGCCTGGAGCGCTCCCCTGTGCGTGTCTCCGCTCCTGCCCTGAGGCATCTGCGCTGATGCATGAGACACCTGGGCCTCTGGGCACCAACCCCACACAACCCGAAGTGCAGAGGAGTTAACACCTGTGGAGAGAACATTTGAGAACGTGGGGGATGGAAGCTGCCAGGTGAATTCTTCCTCCTTTCTCTCCCTGTACAGACTGTGATGAGAGATAGCTGCAAAGGCGGATGGGCCCTTGGAAGATGATCCCATGAGACCAGACACGCACTCCCTCTAAGGGCATCCTTAGACTTGCCCTTCCTGCTTCCTTGCCCCTCAGTCATGTTCCCTTCCTCTGGCTTTCCTGGGATTGCATTCCCTAATAAAGGAGTGGCAAGGGAGATTTGGTCTCAGGCTATGCTTTTTGAAGAACGCAATCTAATACAATCATATGCAAGAATTTTCTAAAACAAAGTGACCCAGAAAGATAAGTGTAAAAGGATTTGGCAAAGAGGAGAAACATGCAAACCAAAATGGCAGACTCATGCTTGTAATAACAGACAAGGCTGAGCTTAACACAAAATGCATAAACTCAGGTTTTTTAAAATGGGATTTTATAGTACTAAAAATTACAGTCCACAAGGAAACAGAATGAAGAGAATATCAACCTGTCAAGTAAAGTAGGATTGGAATTCAAAAATAAAACATTATAGGATGAAACATGAATCAGAAGGGATCACAATGAGATCCAAATTCACACCCATGAAAATTACTATTATATAAAAACAAAAACAGAAATAACAAATGTTGGTGAGAATGTAGAGAAATCGGAACGTTTGTGCACTGTTGGTGGGAATGTAAAATGGTGCAGCCACTGTGGAAAGCAGTGTGGAGGGTCCTCAAAAAATTAAACACAGAATTATGTTCCAGCAACTATGATCCAGCAATTCTACCTCTGGGTATACATCCAAAAGAACTGAAAGCAAGGACTCAAACATTTACTTACCTACCCACGTTCACAGCAGCATTATTCACAACAACCAAAAGCTGGAAACAAACCAAATGTCCATCAGTGGATGAATGGATTAAAAAAAAAAGTGTCATATACATACAATAGAATATTATTCAGCCTTAAAAAAGGAAGGAAATGCAGGGCACCAAGGTGGCTCAGTTGGTTAAGCGTCCAACTCTTGATTTCAACTCAGGCCATGATCTCAGGGTTGTGAGATCGAGCCCCACATCGGGCTCCATGCTGGTCTTGGAGCCTCCTTGAGATTCTCTCTCTCCCTCTCTCTGCCCCTCCCCCTGCGCGCGCTCTCTCTAAAAAAAGGAAGAACTAAAGAAAGAAAATGCTGACACATACCACAACATGGATGAACCCTGAAGACATTATGCTAAGTGAAATAAACCAGACACAAAAGGACAATATTATAGGTTTGTACCTATATGGGGTACCTAGAGGACTCCAAGTCACAGAAACAGAAAATAGAATGGTGGTTACCAGGGGCTGGGGAGGGGAGGGAAGAATGCAGTAGTGTTGTTTAATGGGTGTAGAGCTTCAGTTTGGGAAAATGAAAAACTTCTGGAGAGGGATACATCACAGGAATGTGACTGCACTTAACAACACAGAACGGTACATTTAAAAATGGCTAAGATGGTAAATTTTATGTTAAATATATTTTACCACAATAAAAAAAATCAATGTACACATGCACTGTAGAAAATAGGATAAGCAAAAAGAAAACATTTTTAGAAATTGCACTAAGGGGAAAAAAAAGAAACAGATTTGAGTCTGTATCTAAGATGATATATGTAAATTAAAAAACAAACACATGCATACACCAACACTGGATGTCTTAGTTTACTAGGCTGCCATAACAAAGTCCAATACACTGGAAGCTTAGACAGCAAATATTTATGCCCTCACACTTCTGGAGGCTGGACGTTCGAGGTCAAGGTCTCGGCTGGGTTGGCTCCTACCAAGGCCTCTCTCCTTAGGTTGTAGATGGCCATCTTCTCCCTGCATCTCATGTGGTCTTTTCTTTGTGTGCGTACACGTCTGCGTCCAAATTTCCTCTTCTTATAAGCACACCAGTCATATTGGATTAGGGCCAATTCTAAAGACCTCATTTTAACTTAATTATCTCATTAAAGACTTCATTCTGAGGTTCTGGGGGTTAGAAGGTCTACATAGAAACTTTGGTGGAGACACAATTCAGACCATAACACTTATGTCATTCAATGATACATACCCAACCAAGGACACACAGTTAAATGTGCAAAAGTGCAAAAGCTAGAGGATGAGAGTGGCACGAGAACAGAGTTGGAATGGGAGCGGAAATAGTAAGTGGAGGGGAAATGCCATTTTATTTATTTACTTTTTTACAGTTAAATGCATTTATTTTCTGAATATTATGGTAATCCATACTTCCTAAGGATATGAGTTTGGGGCTTGAAATGGGTCATAATAGCATCACAGACTCATATTTTACTGATTTCTACTCCCACGTCCCAGACTGTCCCTATGACATTCTCCTAATTACTTCTAGGAGGCCCATCCTCAAAGAAGATCATATAGCTTCCATCACACTCATCCTTTCCTGATCAGTGTGCCTGATCCTATGCCTCTCGTTGAGGCCCATGCTGTGTATAAAGAACCTGGAAGGCCCTTTTTCATTGTCTCTGATGTCAAGCCACCATTGGGTACCCTTCTTCCCTCCCATGACATACCCACCACTGCTGCCTTTTCCAGTTACGTCTGCTCCTTCTGCACTCCGTGGGGTAGCACAGTTCTTGAGGGGCTGGTGTAGTCCCTGTTCTTTGCAGCCACACCTTGCTTCATGCAGAAACGAGAGGATGTTTCTCATTCTCTTGTATGTTAGCACAGTGCCTGGACACCAAAACAGAATTACTTTTGATCCAATCATTTAGAGTATTTTCTATGAAATAATCTCCTTTCATTTTCTGTCATCTGCAACTCCCTCCTTAGGTTTAAATATAGCACAGGCGTGGGCATTTTTTAGTGGGGAAATGCCATTTTAAAACGCACGTGTCCGTAGGGCCCCTGGGTGGTTCAGTTGGTTAAGCACCCAGCTCTTGATTTCAGCTCAGTTCATGATCTCAGGGTTGTGAGACCTGGTTGTGAGATCCGTGTTGGGCTCTGCACCGGGCATGGAGCCTGCTTAAGATTCTCTCTTTCCGGGGTGCCTGGGTGGCATAGCGGTTAAGCGTCTGCCTTCGGCTCAGGGCGTGATCCCGGTGTTGTGGGATCGAGCCCCACATCAGGCTCCTCTGCTATGAGCCTGCTTCTTCCTCGCCCACTCCCCCTGCTTGTGTTCCCTCTCTCGCTGGCTGTCTCTATCTCTGTCAAATAAATAAATAAAATCTTAAAAAAAAAAAAAAGATTCTCTCTTTCCCTCTTCCTCTGCCCCACCCCCTCTAAAAAAAGTTAAAATGTACATGTCTCTGTATATGTGTGTATTAGAAATACAACAGAATGAGAAGACAGAGGAATTGATCCCAAATGAAAGAACAAGATAAAGCCACAGCCAGAGATCTAAGTGTAACATAGGTTCACATCAGGCATATACATAACATGCCTGATAGAGAATTTAAAGCAACAGTCATAAGGATGCTCACTGGACTTGAGAAAAGAATGGAAGACACCAGTGAGACCCTTACCACCGAGATAAAAGAGTTAAAAAAAGAATCAATCAGAGATGAAGAGCACAATAAATGAGATTAGAAACATGCCTGATGCAATGAACAGCAGGCTGGCAGACGCAGAGAAACGAATTAATGACCTAGAAGACAAAGTAATGCAAAGCAATGAAGCTGAAAAAAAGGAGAGAAAGGAGAATTATGCAAAATGAGAACAGACTTAGGGAACTCAATGACTCCATCAAATGCGATAACATTCGTATTATAGGAGTCCCAGAAGTAGAAGAGAAAAGGGGGCAGAGAATTCATTTGAATAAATAATAGCCAAAAACTTCCCTAATCTGGAGAAGGAAACAGACATCCAGATCCAGGAGGCACAGAGAACTCCCATCAAAATCAACAAAAGCAGGCCAACACCAAGACATATTGTAAATAAATTGGCAAAATATGGTGATAAAGGGAAAAAATCCTAAAAGCAGCAAGACAAAAGAAGTCATTAACTTACAAGGGAAAACCTATAAGGCTAGCTGGAGATAGTTTCAACAGAAACTTTGCAGGCCATAAGAGAGTGGCATGATATATTCACAGGGCTGAAAGGCAAAAATCTGCAGCCAAGAATACACAATCCAGCGAGGCCATCATTCAGAACAGAAGGAGAGATGAAGAGTTTCCCAGGTGAACCAAAACTAAAGGAGTTCATGACCACAAAACCAGTCCTGCAAGAAATAGTAAAAGGGACTCTCTGAGTGGCAAGTAGAAACCAAAAGTGACAGTATAAATGTAGGAAACACAAAAGCAGTAAAAACGAATATTTCTGTACAAAAATCATTCAAGGAACTCATTCAAAAAAAGGATAGAAAATATAATCATCTACCTGAATGTGGGGAGGAGAGAAGAATGGGTTCAAACTTCAGTGACCATCAACCTAGTATCGACTGCTACATGCGGAAGAGGTTATATACAAACCTAGTGGTAAAACCACTAATAAACATGCAAAGAATAAAGACAAAGAAATCCAAATATATCACTGAAGAAAATCAGCAAACCATGAAATAAAGACAAAAAAGGATCAGAGAAAATCTCCAGAAATAACCATGAAACAAGTAACAAAATGGAAATAAATACATATGTACCAATAATTACTTTGAATGTAAATGGACTAAACACTCCAATCAAAAGACATAAGGTGACAGAGTGGATAAAACACAAGACCCATCTGTACGCTGCCTACAAGACTTGTTTCAGACTGAAAGACACGTGCAGATTGAAAGTGAGGGGATGGAGAACGTTCATCATGCAAACGGATGTGAAAAGAAAGCTGCAGTAGCCATACTTATATGGGACAAACTAGACTTTAAAACAAAGACTGTAACAAAAGACAAAGAAAGACACTGTATAATAATAAAGAGGACAATTCAACAAGAAGGTATAACAATCATAAATATGTATGCACCCAACATGGGAACACCCAAATACATAAAACAATTAATGACAAACATAAAGGAATTAATTGATAATAATACAATAATAGTAAGGGACTTTAACACCCAACTTACATCAACAGGCAGATGATCTAAACAGAAAATCAACAAGGAAACAGTGGCTTTGAAGGACACGGTGGGCCAGATGGATTTAACAGATATATTCAGAACATTCCATCCTAAAACAGCAGAATACACATTCTTTTCAAGTGCACATGGACCATTCTCCAGGGCAGATCATGTATGAGGCAACAACACAGGCCTCAACAGAGTCAAGATCAAAGTCAACATGCACCTTTTCTCACCACAACACTATGAAAGTAGAAATCAATACATGAAAAAAATCTGGAAAGACCACAAATACATGGAGGTTAAATAACTCCTACTAAACAATGAATGTGCTGATCAGGAAATATAAGAAGGAATTTAAAAATACATGGAAACAAATGAAAATTAAAACACAATGGTCTAAAACCTTTGGGATGCAGCAAAAACAGTTCTAAGAGGGACGTTTACAGCAACAAGCCAACCTCAAGAAGCAAGAAAAATCTTAAATAAACAATGTAACCTTACACCTAAAGGGGCTAGAAAAAGAACAACAAACAAAGCCTAAAACCAGCAGAAGGAAGGAGATAATAAAGATGAGAGCAGAAATAAACAATATAGAAACTAAAAAACCCCAATAGAACAGATCGATGAAACCAGGAGCTTGTTCTTTGAAAAAATTAATAAAATTGATAAACCTCTAGCCAGACTTACCAAAAAGAAAAAAGATCCCAGACAAATAAAATCAAGTGAGAGAGGAGAAATAGCAAACAACACCACAGAAATACAAACGATTGTAAGAGAATATTATGGAAACCCGTATGCCAACAAACTGGATAACCTAGAAGAAATGGGTAAATTCCTAGAAACACAAAAATTACCAAAAACTAAACAGGAAGAAATAAAAAATTCGAACAGATCGATAACCAGCAAAGAAACGGAATCAGTCATCAAAAAGCTCCCAACAAACAGAAATCCAGGACCAGACGCTTCCCAGGCAAACTCCACCAAACATTTAAAGAAGAAGTAATATGTGTTCTTCTCAAACTGTTCCAAAAAATACAAGAGGAAGGAAAACTTCCAAATTCATCTTATGAGGCTGGCATTACCCTGATACCCAAACCAAATAAAGGCCCCACAAAAAAGAGAGCTACAGGCCAATATCTCTCACAAATGTAGATGCAAAAATCTTCAACAAAATACCAGCAAACCGAATGCCATAATACATTAAAAAAATCACTTACGACAGTCAAGTGGGATTTATTCCTGGGTTGCCAGGGTGGTTCAGTATTCCCAAACCAATCAACATGATGCATCACATCAACACAGGAAAGGATAAAAACCACATGATCATTTCAGTAGACTCAGAACAAGCATTTGACAAAGTACAACATCCATTCATGATAAAAAAAAAAAAAAAAAACCTCAACAAAGTAGGTTTAGAGGAAACATACCTCATATAATAAAGGCCATATATGAAATATAGCTAATATCATCCTAAATGGGGAAAAACTGAGTTTTTCCCCTAAGGTCAGGAACAAGACAGGGATGTCCACTCCCACCACTATTACTCAACATCGTACTGGAAGTCATAGCCAGAGCGAGCAGACAACAAAAAGAAAAGCCATCTAGGGACACCTGGGTGGCTCAGTCAGTTAAGCATCTGCCTTCAGCTCAGGTCATGATCCCAGGGTCCTGGGAATGAGTCCCATGTTGCCGGGGGGGGGGGGGAGTCCTTGCTCAGTGAGGAGTCTGCTTCTCCCTCTGTCTACTGCTCCCTCTGCTTATGCGCTCTCTCTCTCTCTGACAAATAAATAAATAAAATATTTTTTAAAAAACAAAAATAAATTTAAAAAAGAAATAAAAAGCAACCAAATCGGCAAAGAAGAAGTCAAATTTTCACTATTTGCAGAGGGCGTGACACTATCTATAGAAAACCCGAAAGTGGGGCGCCTGGGTGGCACAGCGGTTAAAGCGTCTGCCTTCAGCTCAGGGCGTGATCCCGGCGTTACGGGATCGAGCCCCACATCAGGCTCCTCCGCTATGAGCCTGCTTCTTCCTCTCCCACTCCCCCTGCTTGTGTTCCCTCTCTCGCTGGCTGTCTCTGTCTCTGTCAAATAAATAAATAAAATCTTTAAAAAAAAAAAAAAAAAAAAAAAGAAAACCCGAAAGACTCCAGCAAAAAACCGCTAGAACTGATCAACGAATTCAGTAAAGTTGTAGGATCCAAAATCCACGTACAGAAATCAACTGCATTCTATACACCAATAATGAAGCAGCAGAAACAGAAATTAAGGAATCAGTCCCATTTACAATTGCATCAAAAATAATAAGGTACCTAGGAATAAACCTAACCAAAGAGGTGAAACACCTGTACTCTGAAAACTCCAAAACACTGATGAAAGAAACTGAAGATGACACAAAGATCTAGAAAGACAATCCATGCTCATGGATTGGAAGAACAAATATTGTTAAAATGTCTACATGACCCAAAGCAATCTACATATTTAATGCAATCCCTATCATAATATGAACAGCATTTTTCACAGAGCCAGAACAATCCTAAATGTGTATGGAACCGCAAAATACCCTGAATAGCCAAAGCAACCTTGAAAAAGAAAAGCAAAACTGGGGGCATCGTAATTCTGGACTTCAAGTTATATTACAAAGCTGTAATCATCACAACTGTATGGTACTGGCAGAAAAATAGGCACAGAGATCAATGGAACAGAATAAAAAACCCAGGAATGAGCCTACAATTATATGGTCAATAAATCCTTGATAAAACAGGAAAGAATATTGCAATGGGAAAAAGACAATCTCTTCAATAAATGGTGTTGGGAAAACTGGACAGCGACATGCAAAAGAATAAAACTGGACCGCTTTCTTTCACCACACACAAAAATAAATTCAAAATGGATTAAAGACCTAAACGTGAGGCCTGAAACCATAAAACTCCTAGAAGAGAGCACACGCAATAGCTTCTTTGACATCAGCCATGCAAGTTCTTTCTAAATACGTCTCCTGAGGCAAAGGAAACAAAGGCAAAGACAAACTGGGGCGCCTGGCTGGCTCAGCCGGTAGAGCATGGGACTCTTAATCTCAGGGTTGTAAGTTCAAGCCCCACACTGGGTGTAGAGATTACTAAAAATAAAACCTAAAATAAATAAAAATAAATTATTGGGACTACATCAAAATAAAAAGCTTCTGCACGGCAAAGGAAACAATCAACAAAACTAATAGGCAACCTACTGAATGGGGGAAGATATTTGCAAATGACATATCCAATGAAAAGGGTTAGTATCCAAAATATATAAAGAATTTATATAACTCAACACCCCAAAAAACCTAAATAACCCAATTAAAAAATGGGCAGAAGACATGAATAGATACTTTTCCAAATAAGACGTACAAGATGGCCAACAGACACAAGAAAAGATGCTCAACATCACTCATGTTGCATATTTATTTTGTTGTTCCTTTAAAAATGTGCTGAATTAAACTCTAAATCCACTTGTTTTCATTCTATCTGGTTTAGGAGTCTCAGTTTCTAAGGCTGTAAATTTCCCCTTGAGCCACCTCCCAAGCTCCAACATCTCAGGCCCTGCCACCTGCCCCACACCCTTGAGATAGAGGGCTAGGGGTGCCCCCCACTGAAGACTCTAGTTTTGGAATATCTTCCCTCTTGCTACTCTCAAAGGTGCTTACTTCTTTTCCCTCGCCATAGCATTATGCCTCAAGATTCTTAGGCTTCCCCCCAATAAAATGTCTAGGAAGGCGGCTTCACACATTCCTATGTGACTTTCGTTCCCATAGTGAGTGTATGGTAGACAAATGGAACACCACTATATGGTAAACGTGCCATTGTAAATCGGCAGGGAAGAGATGGACAGATCAATGAGTGGTATTAGAACCACTGAATCCCGATCAATTAAAGGTGAAAATTCTAAAGTACTGTAAAAATACTAGAAAAAAATCCATGCAAAAAAAGTTTAATAATTGCAGAGTGGTATGGCTTTTCCAAATAAAACCTAAAGTCTCGGCCACACAAAAAGGCATGGATTGCAAGTGCACGTAATGAGGAGTCCTGCACCGACGTGCCAATGGCATAAAAGCAAGGTGGACGGAGCGCCGCTCTAGCTTAATAATTGCCTTGTAAACATGGCAAAACGTGCTCCTCCTCATTCATCGTGAAAGCTGTGCAATCAAACCGTTGAGTAGGGTTGAGCATCTTGTAACATGTTTTATGAGCCGTTTATATTTTCTGTGAAAGCCGATTTTTGCTTGTGTCCATATTTTCCCCAGTCTGATGAGAAACATTTGGTAAAACAAAGTTGGTTATGACATGGATAAATAGACACATACATCTCTGGGGAAAATACATGTGTGAGTTGGTGTGACTTTTTTGAAAGGGCACTTGATCTATTAAAAGCACAAACACATGGGGTGCCTGGGTGGCGCAGTCGTTAAGCGTCTGCCTTCGGCTCAGGGCGTGATCCTGGCGTTCCGGGATCGAGTCCCACATCGGGCTCCTCCGCTGGGAGCCTGCTTCTTCCTCTCCCACTCCCCCTGCTTGTGTTCCCTCTCTTGCTGGCTGTCTATCTCTGTCAAATAAATAAATAAATAAATAATCTTTAAAAAAATAAATAAAAGCACAAACGCAGATCTTGAAAGTTCTCATCACAAGATAGAAAATTTTGTCACTGTGGATGGTGGAGGATGTTAACTAGACTTACTGTGCTGATCCTTCCCCAATATACACAAATCACGACACTGTGCACCTGAAACCAGCATAACGGTGTGTGTCGATCACACTTCAACAAAAATATAAAACCTACAAACACATATACCGCTTTATCCAGCAATTCTATTTCCAGAACTATATTCCTATGTGCATGAATTCACATATATGTGAGCATGTTTTGAAATACCAAAATACTACAAACGATCTCATTGTCCATGCATGGGGAACAGGCTAAATGAATGATGAATTATTTCCAAAGCAGTAAAGTGAACGGAACACATATATATATACACACAACATACGTACGTGTGTGTGCCCGCGATACCAAACTATTTCACTCCCTGTGAAGTCAAAACAGCAAAATACAGTACGGTGTGCCTAAGAATCACTCACTCAACAAATTTTAGTCGAGGACTTGCTTTACGCCACGATCTGTGGTAGGCACTGGAGAAATGGAGGTACGCGGGATGGCTCAGGTCCAAGCTTACATTCTGCCGGAGGAGAGGCGCAAGGAACAAAGAGGATATCCAGAAATGAGCCCGTTTAGGATAGTGGTAAATACTGCCAAGGAAACTGTGCACAGAGATGTGACCGTGAGAGATTGTGGGCAGGGGGCTGCTTTAGAACACGTGGTCAGGGAGGGGCGCCTGGGTGGCACAGCGGTTAAGCGTCTGCCTTCGGCTCAGGGCGTGATCCCAGCGATCTGGGATCGAGCCCCACATCAGGCTCTTCTGCTATGAGCCTGCTTCTTCCTCTCCCACTCCCCCTGCTTGTGTTCCCTCTCTCGCTGGCTGTCTCTATCTCTGTCGAATAAATAAATAAAATCTTAACAAAAACAAAACAAAAAAAAAGAACACGTGGTCAGGGAGACTTCTCCAAAGATGTCATCGGAGTTGAGGCAGCAGGGTACAAGAGAAAAGACCCCGAGGCAGGAAAGAGCTCACAGTGAGGCCCACAAATATGGCCAGTCCCATCGGAGTGTGGTGACTGGTGGGGAGGGCACCCCAGATGGGGTCTGAGCGGTAGGCAGGGCTTGGGATGTGTATTTCTCTCTAAAAACATGTTCTCACTGTACACAAAAAAGGATATAAATGTACATAGATGCATTTTTTTCTTGTGTGTGTGCTTGTTTATGTACATATTTCTGGAAGGAAAAACAAGAAACTGATCGTGGTGGCGGCCTCGGGAGGACTGGGGCTCCAGGACAGGAAGGAGACTTATGTTTCACAGTGTATGTTTTTATGCTGTTTGATATTTATACCATGTACATGAATTACTCTTTCAATTAAAAACTAGTTAATTTTTTAAACTCTGGAAACATCATAATATTCCATCTCAGCTGTAATGAGAGAAATGCAAATTAAAACATCAGGGAAATAAGATTTTTTAGAAAGGATTCAAAAACTCATAAAGCTCATAGTTGATGAGAATATGAGAAAGCAGACTCACAGGGACACCTGAGTGGCTCAGCTGGTTCAGCATCTGCCTTTGGCTCAGGTCATGATCCCCGGGTCCTGGGATCGGGCCCTGCCTCGGGCTCCCTGCTCAATGGAGAGCCTGCTTCTCCCTCTGCCCCACTTGTGCTCTCTCTCGCTATTGCCGTTGCTATCTCTGTCTCTCTCTCTCTCAAATAAATAAAATCTTTTTAAAAAATGCAATGTATAGATCTTTTCTTTTATAGTTAGAACGCTTCCTGGCATCTGGATTAAGGAGTCTTTCCCTACTCTAAAATTAGAAAGATATTTCCTATATTGCTTTGTAAAAGGTTTTTAGTTTTACTTCTGGCATTTAGATCTATAATATACCAATTTTCATATTGGTCTGAGGAAGAAGAGATGCAGTTTGTTACTTTTTTCCCCCATATGGATAATCAATTTGCCCAGCTCCATTGACTGGTGAGTATCGGAGGTAGTGTGACAGAAGGTAAGGAGCAGACCAGGCAGTAAATGGAGTTGGGCAAGGAAACAAGGCCTTGGACTTGAGGGAAGTCTGCAGTGGTCCCTGAGACTTCCTCCTTAATATTAACTGACAGGTGAGAGGAGGCTGCTTTCCTGCATGTCGTCATAGGAGAATTTGGTGCTAGGGGCTGTTGCAGCTATTGTGTCCCCAGAGAGGAATGCTGTTGATACACAGAATATGGACAATTGAAAATCTACAAAGGACTAAAGTCTTTGATCAAGTCTTTGCCAACTCTAGAAGCAAGCATCTGGTACATATTAAGTCCTCAGTAAATATTCTGGACTAAGTGAAGGGATGAATACATATTCCACACAGGACCATTCCCCGTGCCTCACAACACCTAGTTCTTTTCTGCCTCCGTGTCTTCATATTTTCTGTTCCTTCCACCGAGAAAGCCATTCCCTCAACATCTCCATCTCCTAAAATTTGACTCAACCTTCAAGACTCATCTAGGATGCTACCCTTTCCCTGGTGCTTAGCCCAAACTCCAAAAGCAAATGTGATTTCTGCCTCCCTCAAGTACTCACAGTACTTTGTACTTTCCATATCTACCTTTTTTAAACTTTTGACTTTTAATTATTTATGCCTAGTCTTGCTCTACAAAAGATTTGGAGGTGCTCATAAGAATACAGAGGACCTCAGTTCCGGCAGTGGTGGGGGCAGGTTTTGTGTTGCAAGCAGACCACGGCACATCTTGCTGTCCAAATAGGCAAACAGAGCCTCTACAGATAACGGGACTGAAGGAATAAAAGGCCAAGATTCAACGGTAGAGCACACACAACACACATAGGATGGCCAGGCCCTGGGGAGCAAGGGATACTGCACTGCAGGGCACTACAGGACCTCCTCATCATAAGGCTATTATTGTTAAGAGCAAGAGAAGTAGCTGACTTTCCTAACACACAGAAACAGACACCGACAATCAGACAAAATGAGGTGACAGAGGAATATGCCCCAAATAAAAGAAGAGGAACAAACCACAGCACGGGACCAAAGTGAAACGGATATAAGTAATATGCCTGATAGAGAATTTAAAGTAATGATCATGGGGCGCCTGGGTGGCTCAGTCAGTTAGGCAGCAGGCTTTTGGTTTTGACTCAGGTCAGGATTTCAGGGTCCTGGCACTGAGCCCCACATCCAGCTCTGTGCTCCACGGAGAGTCTGCTTGAGGATTTTATCTCCCTCTCCCTCTTCCTCTGCCCCTCCCCCCCTGCTCATGCTTGCGCTCACTCTCTCTCTCCCTCTTTCTCTAAATCTTTAAAAGATAGTTTTTTAAAAAATTTTTAAAAATAATGATCATAAAGATACTCACTGGAATTGAGAAAACAATGGAGAACATCAGTGAGACCCTTAACACAGAGACAAAAAGGAACCAATCAGAGATCAAGAAGACAATAAATGAAATTAAAAATACACTCGATGGAATAAGTAGCAGGCTAGATGAAGCAGAATGAAGTAATGACCTGGAAGACAGAGTAATGGAAAGCAGAAGAAAGAAAATTATGCAAATTGAGAATAGTCTTAGGGAACTCAGTGACTCCATCAAACGTAGTAACATCCCCATTATAAGGATCTCAGAAAACAGAGAGGTGGAGGCAGAAAATGCATTTGAAGAAATAATAGCTGAAAACTTCCCTAATCTGGGGAAAGAAACAGATACCAGATCCAGGAGGCACAGAGACACCCCCAAAAATTCAGCCAAAGGGGGTCCACACCAAGACACATAGTAAATAAAATGGTAAAAAGTGGGGCACCTAGCTGGCTCAGTTGGTAGAGCACATGACTCTTGATCTTAGGGTCATGAGCTCAAGCCCACATTGGGCATAGAGTTTCCTTAAAAATAAACAAATAGAATGGCAAAAAGTAGCAGTAAAGAAAAACTTTTAAAAGCAGCAAGAGAAGGGATGCTTGGGTGTCTCAGTTGCTTAAGCATCTGACTATGGATTTCAGCTCAGGTCATGATCTCAGGGTCATGGAATTGAGCCCCACATCAGGCTCTGAGTTTGGTGGGAGTCGGCTTCTCTCTCTCTCTCTGAAATAAATCTTTAAAAAATAAAAAAATAAAAATAACAGCAGCAAGGGAAGAAAACACAGTTATGAAAAAGAGAAACCCCATAAGGCTATCAGTGGATTTTTCAGCAAAAACTTTACAAGCCAGAAGGGAGTGGCATGATACATTCATAATGCTGAAAGGGAAAACTCTACAGCCAAGCGTGCTCTCTGCAGCAAGGCTACCATTCAGAATAGAAGGAGAGATAAGGAGTTGCTCAGACAATAAAGGCTAAAGGAGTTCATGACCACTAAACCAGTGCTGCAAGAAATACTAAAGGGGACTCTTAGAGTGGAAAGGGAGACCGTAAGTGAGAGTATGAAAGTAAAAAACACAAAAGTAGTAAAAATAAATATTTCTGTAAAAATCAGTCAAGGGATTCATAAAATATAAGGATGTAAAACATGACATGACATAGCTAAAATGTGGGAGGAAGAGGAATAAACTAAGAGACCCCTCAACTTAATATAGACTGTTGCATACAGAAGATGTCCTATACAAACGTAATGGGAACCACAAATCAAAAACCAGTCATAGACATGCAAACAATAAAGAGAAAGGATTCCAAGTATATCACTAGAGAAAGCCCACGAACAATGAAAGACAAAAAGAGAAGAAAGGACCAGAGAAAATCAATAGAAACAACCACAAAACAAGAAACAAAATGGCAATAAATACATATCTATCAATAATTACTTTGAATGTAAATGGACTAAAAGCTCCAATCAAAAGTCATAGGGTGACAGAACTCATTAAAAAAACAAACCCACACACAAGACCCATCTATATACTGCCTACAAGAGACTTATTTCACACTGAAAGCCACCTGCAGATTGACAGTGAGGGGCTGGAGAGCATTTATCACGCAAATGGATGTGAAAAGACAGCCAGCATAGCCATATTGATATGGGACAAAATAGACTTTAAAACTAAGACTATAACAAGAACAAGGAAGGACACCATATAATACTGAAAGGGACAATTCAACAAGAAGATATAACAACTGTAAACATTTGTGCACCCCAACATGGGAACACCCAAATACATAAAACAATTAATAACAAACATAAAGGAACTAATCAATAGTATTACAATAATAGTAGGGGACTTACCACCCCACTTATATCAATGCACGGATCATCCCAACAGAAAATCAACAAGAAAACAATGGCTTTGAATAACACACTGGAACAGATGGATTTAACAGACGTATTCAGAACATTCCATCCTAAAACAGCAGAATATACATTCTTTTCAAGAGCACCTTCTCCAGGATAGATCACATATTAGGCACCAAAACAAGTCTCAACGAATTCAAAAAAACTGAAGTAATACCACGTATCTTTTCTGACCACAATGTTATGAAACTAGAAATCAACCACAAGAAAAAAATCTAGAGAAGACCCCAAATACATGGAGGTTAAATAACATGCTACTCAACAATGAATGGATCAAGCAAGAAACCAAAGAAGAAATCAAAAATTACGTGAAGACAGATGAAAATGAAAACACAACACTCCAAAACCTTTGGGATGCTACAAAAGTGGGTATAAGAGGGAGGCTTATAGCAGCACAGGCCAACCTCAAGAAGCAAGAGAAACCTCAAATAAACAAGCCAGTCTTACACCTGAAGAAGCTAGTAAAGAACAACAAACAAAAACCCAAACCCAGCAAAGGAAGGAAATAATGAAGATTAGAGCAGAAAGAAATGACACAGAAACTAAAAAAACAATAGAACAGATCAATGAAACCAAAAGCTTGTTCTTTGAAAAAATTAATAAAATTCTACTCCTGAAACTAATATTACACTATATATTAACTAACTAGAATTTAAATTAAAAAAAGGAAAAAAATTTATAAAATTGAGACACCTCTAGCAAGATACAGTAAAAAAGAGAGCAAGAGAGAGAGGACCCAAATAAACAAAATTACTAATGAAAGAGGAGAAATAGCCAGTATCACAGAAATACAAACAATCGTAACAGAATATTATGAAATGACATGTCAACAAATCGGACAACTTAGAAGAAATGGGTTAATTCTTAGAAACATATAACCTGTGAAAACCAAAGCAGGCAGAAATAGAAGATTTGAACACACCGATCACCAGCAATGAAATTAATCAGTCATCAAAAAACTCCCAAGCAACAAAAGCCCAGGACCAGGTGGCTTCACAGGCAAATTCTACTGAACAGTGATTTATTTATTTTTAAAGATTTATTTATTTATGGGGCGCCTGGGTGGCTCAGTCGGTTAGCCTCCGACTCTTGGTTTCAGCTCAGGTCATGATCTCAGGGTTGCGGGATCAAGCCCCCTGTCAGGCTGAGGGTGGAGTCTGCTTAAGACTCTCTCCCTCTCCCTCTGCCCAACCCCTGAAATGAATAAAATTTACTTATTTATTTATTTCAGAGAGAGAGCGCACACAGCCATGTGAGCGAGGAGAGGGGCAGAGGGACAGTAAGAGAGAGAATCCTCAAGCAGGCCTCCGCTGAGCATGGAGCCCCACCATGGGGCTCGATCCCAGAAACCCAAGATTATGACTTGAGCCGAAATCAAGAGTCAGACACTTAACTGACTGAGCCACCCAGGTGCCCCAATTCTACCAAACATTTAAAGAAGAGTTAATACCCATTCTTCTCAAGGTATTCAAAAAAATACAAGAGGATTGAAAACTTCAAATTCATTCTATGAGGCCAGCATTACCCTGACACCAAAACCAGACAAAGACACTACAAAAAAAGAGAACTATAGGCCCGTATCTCTCACGAATATGATGCTGAAATCCTCAACAAAATCTTAGCAAACTGAATCCAATGACATATTAAAAAATCATTCTACACGATCAAGAGGGATTTATCCCCAGGATGCAAAGGTGACTTAATATTTGCAAAACAATCAACATGATAGGTCACATCAATAAGAGATAGGATAAGAACCATACGATCATTTCAATAGATGCAGAAAAAGCACTTGACACAGTACAACAACGTTTCATGATAAAAAACCCTCTGCAAAGTATTATGTAGAGAGAATAGATCTCAACATAATAAAGGCCATATATGAAAAATCCACAGCCAACAAAATACTCGATGAAAAACTGAGAGCCTTTCCCTTAAGGTCAGGAATAAGACAAGGGTGCCCATTCTCACCACTTTTATTCAATATAGTACTGGAAGTCTTAACCACAGCAATCAGACAACATAAAGAAATAAAAGGCATCCAAATTGGTGAGAAAGAAGCAAAACTGTCACTATTTGCAGATGACATGATATTATACATAGAAAACCCTAAAGACTCCACAAACAACTACTAGAACTAATAAAGAAATTCAGTAAAGTTGCAGGAAATGAAATCAATGTACAGAAATCTGTTTATTCCTATATATGAATAATGAAGCAGCAGAAAGTGAAACCAAGAAAATCCCATTTACAATTGCACCAAAAAAACAATAAAACATCTAGTAATAAACTTAACCAAAGATGTGAAAGACCTGTACTCTGAAAACAATAAAACACTGATGAAAGAAATTCAAGATGACACAAAGAAATGGAAAGACATTCCATGCTCATGGGTTAGAAGAACAAAAACATTTTTTTAGATTTTATTTTTAAGTAATCTCTACACCCAACGTGCAGCTTGAACTCACAACCCCAAGATCAAGAGTCTCACACTCCACCAACTGAGCCAGCGAGGCGCCCTGGAAGAACAAATATTGTTAAAATGTCTATACGACCCAAAGCAATCTACACATTTAATGCAATCCCTGTCAAAATACCCAAAGCATTGTTCACAGAGCTAGAACAATCCCAAGTGCGTATGGAACCACAAAAGATCCCAAATAGCCAAAGCAACCTTGAAAAAGAAAAGCAAAGCTGCGGCCATCACTATTCCAGACTTCAAGTTATATTACAAAGCTGTAGTCATCAAAACTGTATGGTACTGGCAGAAAAATAGGCACAGAGACCAATGGACTAGAACATAACCCAGAAGTAAATCCACAACTATATGATCAATTCAATCTTTGACAAAGGAGGCAAGAACATGCAATGGGAAAAAGACAGTCTCTTCAATAAATGGTGTTGGGAAAACAGGACAGCGACATGCAAAAGAATGAAAATGGGCCACTTTCTTTCACAATAACAAAAAAACCTCAAAATGGATTAAACTAAACGTGAGGCCTGAAACCATAAAAATCCTAGAAGAGAGCACATGCAATAGCTTTTTTGACATCAGCCATAGCAAATTCTTTCTAAATATGTCTCCTGAGGCAAAGGAAACAAAGGCAAAGACAAACTGGGGCGCCTGGCTGGCTCAGCCGGTAGAGCATGGGACTCTTAATCTCAGGGTTGTAAGTTCAAGCCCCACACTGGGTGTAGAGATTACTTAAAAATAAAACCTAAAATAAATAAAAATAAACTATAGGGACTTCATCAAAATAAAATATTTCTGCACAGCAAAGGAAACAATCAACAAAACTAAAAGGTAATCTACCGAATGGGGGAAGAGATCTCCAAATGACATATCCGATGAAAAGGGTTAGTATCCAAAATATATAAAGACCTTATAGGGGCACCTGGGTGGCTCATTCGTTAAGCGTCTGCCTTTGGCTCAGGGCATGATCCCAGCGTTCTGGGATCGAGCCCCACATCGGGCTCCTCCGCTTGGAGCCTGCGTCTTCCTCTCCCACTCCCCCTGCTTGTGTTCCCTCTCTCGCTGGCTGTCTCTCTGTCAAATAAATAAATAAAATCTTAAAAAAAAAAAAAAGACCTTATAAAACTCAATACCCAAAAAAACAAATAACCTAATTTAAAAGCAGACAGAAGCCATGAATAGACATTTCTCCAAACAAGACATACAAGATGGTCAACAGATGGATGAAAGATGCTCAAAAGATCACTCATCTTCAGGGAAATGCAAATCAAAACCACACTGAGATATCACCTCACACCTGTCAGAATGGCTAAAATCTAACAACACAGGAAACAACAGGTGTTGGCGAGGATGGGGAGAAAGGGGAACCCACGTGCACGGTTGGTGGGAATGCAAACTGGTGCAGCCGCTCTGGAGAATACTACGGAGGGTACTCAAAAAGTTAAAAATAGAGCTATCTTATGATCCAGGAATTGCACTACTAGGTATTTACCCAAAACATACAAAAATACTAATTCAAAGGGACATATGCGCCCATGTTTATTGCAGCATTATCTACAAGTCAAACTATGGAAGCAGCCCAGGTGCCCATTGGCTGATGAATAGATAAGGAAGAGGTGGTCAATATACGCAATGGAATATTACTCAGCCGTAGAAGAGAATGAAATCTTGCCATTTTTGCAACAACGTGAATGGAGCTAGAGAGTGTAATGCTAAGTGAAATAAGTCAGTCAGAGAAAGACAAATACCATATGATTTTACTCATATGTGGAATTTAAGAAAAAAAAACAACAACCAAGGGGGGAAGGAGCGAGACAAAATGAGAGACAGACTCTTAACTAGAGAACAAATTGATGGTTACCAGAGGAGAGGTGGGTGGGGGGTGGGGGAAATACGGGGTGGGGATTAAAGAGTACACTTATCATGATGAAAAAATAAAATAAAATAAAAATGATAGAAAAAAAGAAAAGCACTTACCCATGTGGGGGGGGGGGGAGAAGTAAAAATGTAAAAATCAAGACCCCAAATAAAGAAACTAGACTAGAAGACCAAAGCAAGGAGGGTGTTAGAAAGCATGTATGTGAGCCATGGCACTCGTAGTTACCAACTATGAATGAATTTTTATCCATCTACAGCCGCTCCTGATCCCCCCCCCGTTTGTCATTATATCCCAAACTAAATACATCCCTACTTGAAATGCCACCATTGCTCTATCCTTTTTTTTCTTTTCTTTTTTTTTTCTCTACTTGCAAATATTTCTTGGCTTTTTACTCCGACCCACTGAACTGTCTGTCGGTACCACACCATTTTAATTTTTGTAGCTCTAGGAGATATTCTAATAACCAATAAGGCAAGTTCCCCTTTGTAACTCTTCTCAACTTGACCTTGAATTTTCCTCCTACACCTATTTTCCTAGGTGTACTGATCTATTCCACACAGATTAGAGCCCCTGGGGTGATACTTGACCTCCAAGGCTTGGGGCATGGTGACGCTGGGCTCCCAGGCAGGTCTCTCTCTGTCCAGCAGGAATCTCCATGCTGAGGCACAGTCTGAGTGACAGTAGCTGTCCCCCAACCTTGGAAGCAAGGGATCCTTAAGGGGATTCCCATTTATTGCCAGACTCATTTTCCAGAATGCTAAAGAGTGTCCTCTTCCAACTGATGGTCTGCTGCTGTTCACCCAGGTGGATTGATTTGCCCAGAGCACCTGAAACTTGCCCGTTTCGAGGAAGGGATTAAATTTACTTCTGCCCTAGACTAGAAGCCCCCACACTGGGCACAGGCCTGCCGAGGGGAGCCGTGGTGTTGGTGACTTCCCGGCGTGGTGTGAGGTGTTCTTATCCTTGGTGCTATTTGCAAGACGCTGCGTTTTAGAAAAGAAATGTCCTCCTATTCAAAGTTGCCAGGCTGCCTGTAAGGGAATCCGTCTGACAGAGCAGAGAGGCAGGATAGGCCAGGATGATTTGGGTGACTGTCCCTTCAGGGGCCTCTGACCATGCTCCCCTGCTCCGACCGCTGGACACTGTTCTGCCTGATCAGACAGACAGGCTGTCTTCACCTGGTCACATTTTGTTTGTATTTACATCTTTATTAGTCTTAGGTGCCTATGGAGAAGCAAATTATTTCTGGGGATTACAATGCCAGACTCAGGGGTCCTCCGAAGGCTGACAGCATGGATGCCAGTGTGAATGGGGAATTCCCATAAAGAAATGGGTGTTGTTGTGTGGTAGGGTTTGGGGACAGTCTTGGAGAAGCTACTGCTATTTTTCTGCTTTGAGGGCTAGCATTATAGAAATGTCCTGCCAGTTTTTCCCCGAAAACTGTCATACTTGGGCTGGATATTAGGGAACATGGAAAAAGGGATCATTTCCCACAATCTCTCCCTCAGCCAAGTCACCCACATCCCCGTTGCAGGTGGGTTATGTTAGAGAAGAGTGAAAAGCTTCAGAAACCCATTTGTGACATTCGCTCTATAAGATTTTGTCTCTAAATCTTTTTATTATTTTTTTCGGCTCTACATACTCACTGTAGAAAATTCGGAAAATACAGAGAAGTATAAAGAATTAAAATTACCCATACTTCTCTTTTCAGAGTAACCACTGTTAACATTTTAGTGAATTTTCTCCAGTCTGTTGTTTACATCTAACTGCGGTCTTTCAGGATATACACATTTACTTCCTGACTCCCACTTACTGTATAATTAAAATGGTCCATAAAGATCATTTTGATAACTGTGTAAAGTTATATTTGATGCACACGTAATAACTGGTTAAACCATCCTCCCATTGTAATACATCAAAATTGTTTCCAGCTTTCACTTTTATAAATGTAACAGGGTCTCCAAATGCAACTCTCTCTGGGAGGTGAAGACAAAATGTAGCTTTTGCATTTTTTCTGGTCTCCCCCATGTCCTCTTCTCTGGCTAGCCTGGGGGGAAAAAAAATTACCTTCCAAATATTAGTCCTAGTCAATACTCCTTATATGTGAGGCTCAGCCTAAGAAAAATGGCCAGTCTTCCACTATTGCCAAGGTGGAGACCGGGAAGGAGTATGGCTTCTGGGATCTCAGGAGCAGGGGTGGAGGGGAGGCTCAGAGTTCCTTGGCCGTGGGGTTCCTCAGGTCCCTTCTGAGTCCCAGGTGATGTCACATCACAGTGATCTCCTTCAGCAACATCACAGCTCCCTCTTAGCTATGCCTGGATCCCATGAGGGGGCAGTACAGAGGCTGGAGGGGGGAGCCAGACCCAGGGCCCCTCCACCTGGGACTGCGCCTGGGCTAGTTACAGGGCTTTCTGGGAGGCCGGCTCTTCCAGGGGCTCTAAGCAGGAAGAGAGGCAAAGCCCCCCCCATCATGGGTGTTAGGAGTTACTGACTTCTCTGTCTCCCATCTCCCATTCTGCCTGATGTGCTCTCCTCACCCCCCACCTCCTCCTCCATTGCTTTCGTCTTCCTGCTTTTCCCTGGGCCTGACACAGGCGGGCTTTCGCCTGGCTCTGCCTCCCATCCCTGCCGTGTGGAGTAGCAAGCCTCCCAGCCTGCCTTCCAGAGCTGGAAGGATTATCTCCGCCACTTTGGGAGGACCCCACAGGCTGAGTTCTCTGAGCTCGGCTGTTGAAATGCTGAAGAAGGGGGAGGTTGGGGGGGGGTGTACCTAGGATCAAAAGGAAATAATTTAGAAGATCTTCTTTTAAGACAGACACCCGTTTTGCAAGGCTAATGTCATGCTGCATAATTCTATTCTGAATGTCAGAAGCTGGATATTAATTCCTTCTTTCTCTCTTCATTCTTTCTGTAATTTTGCATTTCACTGAAATGAATGCCATCGCTTATAAGATGCACTGTTATTTTAGGTACTCCCGAGAAAGAAAAACAAGCTGCCAATTAAGTTATGAGCGATGCTTTCTTAAAATTTACAATTTTGGTTTGTACTTATTGCAAAAGCTCTCTCTGGACTTATTTAGACATACATTTTTATCATATATCACCCCTGTGCATTGGTAAAAAGGAAAACAGAAGTGAAATAAATTGGAAAGTATTTCTAAAACTTCTTTGCAGAAGAGACTGACGCAGAGGATCCTTCCGAACCCCTTTTCAACTCAGAGTTGACTGTGTATGGAGAGTGTGGTCGATGCAAGATCTCTTAACCCGGAGACTAAGTAAGAGGTCTGCCACTGCCTCTGGAATTTTCCTCCAAACTGCTGACACCCATCTTGCAAGCTTTCATGCTGCCCCTCCCCAGCCTTTTAAAAGCCTTACAGAAGGTGTTAATAGAAGGTTTTCAGACCAAGTTTGCATATATGCCGACAGTGACAACCATGTCATGACTGTTGCCAAGCCAACAGCTACTGTCAGCCAACATCGATTACAGGACACACCCAATTTCAAAGAAATGTAAGTCTTAGAGAGGATGAATTATAGTAAACCTTAATATTTCTCCTTCCCACACCTCCTCTTCTACCTCTAGGCAGGTAGATGCTTCCAATCACACAGAAGGAAAGTCACATTCTTGGAAAGATTCTAATACTTTCTGAGATATTAATCCTCTTAATCTTATTAATGATACTGGAAAGAAACACTGAATATAAAATCTTGACAATTCTGCTATTTCTTCAAACAGACTCTTAGTAGAGGGTTTAGATATTTAAAAGTTAGGCTATTTTTTTTTTCGTGAATATACGTCATAGCTATGGGATCAAGCGTGAGGTAGGTATCACAGGCACGTGCTGGTATGCGCGTACGTGCGTACTATGGCGACCCTGGAATACAAGTGCCCTCAGTAGACCAGAAGTGATCAGGAACTCTTAAAAGACAGAAGGAGAATGAGGCTAGACTGAAGGAGGAAACCACAGTAGAAACCACATGCAAGAGAAGACTGCTTATAGAAGTTAAGAGCAGCTGAGAGGCTCTAAGCTCAGAAATGGCAGATACGGGAAACAGAAAGAAAGCTCTCTGGCTACTTGAAAGTGGTTTGTTGAGGCATTAACATGGGAACAGGAGACTGGCTTTCTGTTTTCCTCCCCATATTGTGTGTGCCAAGAAGGGGGCAAGAGAGGCATCTGCCTGCAGTCAGGAGTAAGGGGGGCACGTGAGCTTAAAAATAATGACAGCACCCAGGAAGGCCACCAACACTTAGGAGCAAGGAGCTACTTTGGTCAAAGACATACGCTCCTGGTTTGCCTCACCCGATAGAGTCTTCCATTCTTCCATTATAATCCCTGGATTCAGGATGTGGGAAACAATTACAGTGTTCACACACTGGCCACATTTGTCAGAAATCTTTAATAAGTAATAACAACTATGACTAATAGTGGGTCAAGCAAAAAAGACATTTCATTAAATTATATTGTAGGATATCTAGGGGTGGTTTCAGGTTTGGCAGGTCTGACCCAATTAAAGCTATCCAAAATGGATTTCATACTCTCCACTTCAACATCCTTAGAGTATAGCTGCCTCATGGTCACATAATAGCTGCTGTGCTCTAGGCATTACATCTATGTCAAAGGAAGGAAGAAAGGAAAAGAGGCAGTACCATTGACTTTTCCTCATATTAGTGTCCCTTTTACATAAAGTAAAAGATTTCCCAAAAGTTTCTCAGTAGGTTTCCACTTATATCGCATTGGCTAGAAGTTTGTCACATGCCAGACTTAGCTTCAGGGGAGGCTGGGAAAAAGAAGCACTGGAATTACAATTGATTTAGTACAACCAGGATCTGGTTGGGCATATGACTGCCCAAGAGCAATAAGGGTTCTGTTAGGAAGCAAGAAGTGGGAAACACCTATCTGTAGCCCATTGCCAGAGTCTTCTGTAGAAGCTAATAGGAGCACTTGAACAGAGACAATCACACATCCAAGAGTCAAAAAAACCTGAGAATTAACAACACCTTGCAAAAGAGATCCCAAACCCAAAGAGCGGAAGAAACAATAAGACATTAGATTACTTATGTATAATAACCTCAGACAGATAAAAGAGAAGTTTGCATTCAAAAATAATAATAGAGATTTTGGCAAAAAAGTTAAACTGGCTATTAAAAAAAACAAACAAACTCAAATTCAGAATGGACACATTTGAAATGTGAAGCCTAGAGCAGAAAGATAGACCAATCAAGAGGAAAGAAAAAAAATGATCTACACCTAGAGACGGTATGATATTTCAGGACACCAAAGATAAAAAAAGAAATCCTTATGAGAGGAAAAATGAATCCACTAAAAACTAAAAAAGAAAGGATACTATAGAAAAGGAACATTTGGGGAATAAAAAATAAGCTTCTGGAAATTAAAAACATAACAGTTGAAGTAGAGAGTTGGAAGTTAAGGTGAAGAAATCTCCCAGCAAATAGAGCAAGAGACAAGGAGACAGAAGACAGAAAATAGAGAGGATCCATCCAGAGAGCCAACGGTCCAATAATTAGCCCAGACAGAGAAAACCGGGAAAGTGGAGGAGCGGAAATTATTTACAAAACAATGTAATTTGATGAAATGTTCCAGAACTGTTGCCGTGAAGCACGGTGCTGCTGTGAACGCTTTTACAAGAGCCAAGAACCCGCCATCCTTGTGCAGCTCATGCACGTTCTCTCATCTGGTTCACTTAGACTTGCACGGACGTATGCAGTGTGCAACCGTCTGCATAATGAACTCCCATAAGCCCACCAGCCAACTAGCCGACAACTCTCCGCCGCCTTATTTCTCCCAAACCCCGACACTACTCCCCGCAATGAAAGTGAGCCACCATCCTGAAATGTGTATTTATCATTCTTTGGTTTTTAAAAAATGGTTTTATCACATATATGGGTGCCTGAACAATGGATGGTTTTGTTTTACTTGGTTTAGAATCTTATTAAAAAAAAAAAAAAAAGAATGTCACTCTGTGTGGTCGTCTGAGATGTGCTTTTCCTCTCATCAGACTGTCGAGATTCGTGCCTGTTGTGGCCCAGAGCTATGCTTCCTTCATTTCCACAGCTTTGTGAACATCCCAAAGTTATTCTTTCCTTCTCCCACCTCCTGCCAGATTGGGAGGATTGGGAAGACGGCTGTGTGTGTGTGTGCGTGTGCGCGTGTGTGCACACGTGTGCCCGTGCGTGTGCACACGTGTGCCCGTGCGTGTGCACGCACTGATGGAAGTGTTCCATCCTCATCCTCTCCAGTGGAAAGTCAACAGATGATGACCAAAACTGAAAAATCAAGAAGGAGCAGTTTATTTAGAGATAAAGAAGTAAATATGAGAAAAATCAGCTACAGGAGTGAAAGTGGTTTCCGCTGGTGAGGAGGAAACGGTAGGGGGGAGGAAGGGCGAGACTGCTATTGTTCATAACAAAACTTGTACAGTGATTGGACTCTGACACTGAGCACATATACCACACTCTGCAAAAAGGTGAGCACATTAAGGTTAACTGCCCAAATTACGAAAATAGGAGACAGACCTTGCAAACCATCCGTAAGGAACAAAAAATGGAATAAATAAAATGCAATCAAGCCAACAAATGATAGATAAAGAAACAAGAGGGATGCCTGGCTGGCTCAGTTGCTAGAGCATCAGACTCTTGATCTCTGGGTCATGAGTTCAAGCCCCACATCGGGTGTAGAGCTTACTTAAAAAAATAAAAAAATATATAATAAATTTTTAAAACGGCTTCCCTAAGAAAGAAAAAGAAACAAGAAAAACAATTTTTAAGTGTATTGGGTTTTTTTTTTAAGTGTATTAGTTTCTGATTGCTACTATCACAAACCGTCACAAACTTAATATCTTAAAACAACACAAATTCGTTAGCTTACAGTTCCAGAAGTTTAAAAGTCCAAAATGGATCTCACTGAGCTAAAATCAAGATGTGGGCAGAGCTGCATTCCCTGCCGGAGACTGTGGGGTAGAATCCACTGTCTTTCCTCTTCCAGCCTCTGAGGTCCCCCCCCCACCACGTTCCTGAGCTTGTGGCCCTTCCTCTATCATGGCTGAGTCTCTCCACATCTCGTCACTCCAACACAACTCTCCTTCTTTCACATTTAGGGGCCCCCATTATTATGTTGGCCCCACCTGGATAACCCAGGATAATCTCCCTATTTCAAGGTCAGGTGATTAGTCACCTGAATTCCATCTATGGCCTTCACTCCCCACTGCCAAGTCATGTGTGGATGTCTTTGGGAGGATATTATTCTGCCCACTGCAAAAAAAGTATAGCCAGTAGAAAACACAGTTAAACAGAAAAAATCGGTGAGACTCTGGAAAGGGGGACAAAAACAGAGAGGAGGAAATAATTGAAAAATAATAAAGACCAATTCACTAGAATTACCCTAAGAAGAAGGACTTCAGATCGAAATGGGCCACGAGGGCCCCAGAAGAGAGATAAGGAAATCCCACACCTAGAGAAATCATAGTGAGATTTAAGAATGTCAAAGACAAAGAGATACTTGAAAATTTACAGGAAAGAGAGCAGATTTTATCACAGGAACCAAGATCAGATTTACATCGACTGTTCAATACCTGTACCGGATTCAAAATGGCAAAAGAGGCTTCTTTTCAAACGATTGGAGGAAAACGATTTAGAAACATAAAATTTTACATCCAGCCAAAGTTTCATTCAAATAGAAGGGCATGATAAAAAAAATATCATGAGGTACACCAGGGCTGAGAAGATTCGCCACAGCAAGATTCGCACTAGAAATACTTTTGCATAAAGTATTTGAATAGTAGCAGAGACAAATCTAATAGATACTGCAAGACATATAAGAACCGAAAGTGATTAAGTCTTCTTTTTTTTTTTTTTACCTAAGCAGGCTCCACACCCAGCGTGGAGCCCAGTGTGTGGCTCGAACTCACGACCCTGAGATCAAGACCTGAGTTGAGGGCCACCTGGCTGGCAACTCTTGATCTTGGGGTTGTAAGTTAGAGCCCCACGTTGGGTGAAGAGATTACTTAAAACAACAACAACAACAACAACAACAACAACAACAACAAAAATAACAAAAACCTGAGCTGAGTTCAAGAGTCAGATGCTTAACTGACCGAGCCACCCAGGTGCCCTTGACCAAGCTTGTCTTTAAAAAATTTTAAGATGGAGCAGTTGTCTTATGGGGGAGGGGGAGATGTAGGCATCAATTTTTGAAAAAAAAACAAGAAAAAGAGAAAGAAATAGAAAAATTAAAATAATAGATTAAGTTGGCAGGCCTACATCCAATTATATTAATAAATAAAATAATTTTAAATATAAAGAGGTAAATATTGGATTTGTAAAATTCCAGTTATACGCTCTTTATATAAAACGCCACCTAAACACATAAGGATGCACAAACATTGAAGGTAAAGGATGGGAAAAGGTTTATCAGGCAAATGTAAACTAAAAGAAAGAAAGGTAGCAGTAATCATATTAATATTAGATAAAACAGTCTTTAAGACAAAGAGCATTATCAGAGGCGAACAAGGTCACTGTGTTAAGATAAATGACATAATTCTCCAACAAATCATAGCAATTTAAAATGTGCATGCACCTAACAAAGTATATAAGCCAAACACTGGTAAAGATATAAAGAGAAATTCTTTTTTAAAATATTTATTTTAGAGAGAGCACACATGAACAAGTGGGGGAGGGGCAGAGGGAGAGACTCTTCAAGCAGACTCTCCACTGAGTGGGGAGACAGATGCAGGGCTCGATCTCACAACCCATGTGATCATGACCCCAGCCAAAACCAAGAGTTGGGCGCCCAACCGACTGAGCCACCCTAGAGAGAAATTCTTAAATGTATGTCGATCAGAGTGGGCGATTCCATCACATCTCTCTTGACTATTGAGAGGTCAAGCAGAAAAACATTCAGTAAAGATATTAAAGGTCTGAACAACACAATGAACAGATTCGATCTAATGAGTCTAGAGAGAGTTCTGCATCCAACAGGGAAAGAATGCAATTCTTGTTTCTCCATCACACATGAAATACTAACAAAAACTGATCAAGAAAACCTCAACATATTTTTCAATGCATAGTAAAGATACATCATATCTTCATATTTTTACCATACCGCCCCAAACAATTCACTTCTCTGTGATGCAAGACAAACGTCTTATAATTTAACTCAATTCTGACACTGTCTACCTGGAGATAGCATCACATCCCCCAGGTTCACGGCTCCATCCCTAAGATGGCCCCCACCCCACCCCCCCCCCCCCCCCCCGCCATGCCACACGCTCCAGATGCCATTTGCATGTCCAGGTTGTCACCTGCGTTTCTGAGCAACCGGCTTTAGATTGGAGGTTCCAACCACCCCCCTTCACGGGTTCGATTAATTTGCTGGAGTAGCTCAGAGCTCAGGGAAACAGTTATTTACATTTACAGTTTATTATAAAAGCATATGATAAAGGATACAGATGAACATCAGATGGAAGAGATATGCAGGGTGACGTATAGGGAAGGGACACAGAACAGGGCTTGTCTTGTGGACGCCCGTTTCACATTCTCCTACCTGGAAGTTCCCCAACCCCATACTTTGGGTTTCATGGAGGCTTCACCTCCTGGTCATGATTGATCATTAGCTCCATTTTCAGCCCTTACCCCTTCCCAAGAGAACGTGGGGGGTGGGACAGAAAATTCTAAGCTTCTAGTCATGGCATGGTCTTTCTGATGACCAGCCCCCATCCAGGAGCCCAGCCAGAGTCACATCAATAGAATGAGACACTCTTTTCACCCAGGAAATCACAAGGGCTTCAGGAGCCCATTGTCAGGAGCAGAGGTCAAAGACCAATCTTAGAACAAGAGATGCTCCCAGTGTTCTTATCACTTAGGAAATTACGAGTTTTAGGAGCTCTGTGACAGGAACTGGGGGCAGAGACCAATATATATTTTCTATCATCTCACAGAAGTTAATTATGGAAAGATAAGTAAAAAGTCCCTACATATTTGGAAACTATAAAATTTATTGCTAAATAACTCATGGGTAAAAGAGGTCACCATGACATTTTTAAATAACTAGAACAGAATAACATGAAAACATTGTATCTGAGATTGTGCAAGGCACAGCATATCTTTGCTTCAAGTTGCTTAAATATTAAAGAGAGGAAGGCCTTAAAAATTTACTGAACTAAATGATCCCCTTAAGACGTTAGAAAAAGAACAATGAACTAGAAAGACAAAGATGATAAAAACAAAAACCAATAACATAGAAAACAAAGATTCCACAGAGTTGATCAAAAAGTCAATATTGTTTCTTTGAAGCAGAACAAATAAGATTGACAAACTTCTAGCAACACTGGTCAAGAGAAGAGGTAAGACACAAACAAAATACATGAATGAAAACAGACACATTACTATGCATAAAGTAAAAATGAAGAAGAGACAACAATTAACAATTTTGAGAACTTGGACAAAATATTCCGATTTTTAGTAAAATAGAACTAATCATAATTAACTCAAAAAGGAAGAAAAAGCTTGAATGGTCCTATAACTACTTTAAGAAGTTTATCAGTGCTTGAAAATCAAAATATTCAGATTTTTAGTAAAATAGAACTAATCATAATTAACTCAAAAAGGAAGAAAAAGCTTGAATGGTCCTATAACTACTTTAAGAAGTTAATCAGTGCTTGAAAATCTTTCCACAAAGGAAAGACTAGACCCACAATTTTTTTTTAAAGTAAGTTCAATGTCCAACGTGGGGCTCAAACTTAGGACCTTAAGATCAAGAGTCGCATGCTTCACCAACTGAGCCAGTCAGGTATCCCTGGGCCCATAAACTTTAAAGAGAGCTCTACCAAACTTTCAAGGAACAGACCAAACCAATCTAGTATACTCATTGTACAGCGCCAACATAATCTTGACGCTAAAACCAGACAAAGATTATGAGAAAGGACAATGACAGAAATATAGATGCAAAAATTCTAAACAAAATATTATCAAACCAAATCCAAAGTTTATAAAAAAGACAATACACAATGACCAAGGTAGTTTTGTCCCAGGAATCAAAGGATGATTAGAGAATCTACAAATGTAATTTACCATATTAAAAGATTATGAGAGAGAAATCTATGTAAACACTCAATAGAGACAGAAAAAGTATTTGCAAAAATTCAACACCCATGTGGAATTTTTTTTTAAAGTCTTAGTAAATTAGAAACAGAAAGAATTTCCTAAGTCAGAAAAACCAGAGCAAACATGGTTCTCAAGGGGATGTTTTAAAAATGTTCCCTTCAGGGGTGCCTGGGTGGCTCAGTCGTTAAATGTCTGCCGTCGGCTCAGGTCAGGCTCCTTGCTCAGTGGAGAGCCTGCTTCTCCCTCTCCCTCTGCTGCTCCCCCTGCTTGTGCTCTCTCTCTGTCAAATAAATAAATAAAATCTTTAAAAAAAGAAATGTTCCCTTTAAACTCAGAAATGAGATAAGGATACCCGCTATCATCACTTCCATTTAACACTGTATATGAGATCTTAGCCAGCGCAACAATCCGAGAAACATTCATTAGAGGCATAATGATTGAAAAAAAAAACAAAGCTTTCATTATTTGTAGGTAATACACTATTAACACAAAAACCCAGGTAAGAATCAGAAACAATAAGAGATTTTAACAAAATGGAAGGATATAAGATTAATATACAAATGTCAGTTGCATTTTTATACCCAAACAGCAAACAACTAGAAAATGTAATTCAAGAGAAGATATTCAAGACCTCTAAGGAAAATAATAAATCTCAGTTAAGACATAGTAAAGATGACCTAAAGAGATATAGAGATGTATCACACTCATGGGTAGGAAAATGTATTATTATAAAGACATCAACCTTGGTTGATCTGTATATTCAATGCATGTCTAGCCAATATTTCAATAGAGTTTGCCATAAAACTTGTTAAGATTATTCCAAAATGTACATGGGAAAAAAAAAGCCGAAGATAGCCAGAATGTTTCTAAAGACAAAGAGGTGAAAGTAAGGTTTTCCCTACCAGACATCAGGGTTTAATACGAACTTATTATAATTAAAATAGTTTGATTTTAATGCACAATACACAAATGACAGAGATAATGTGTCAGATCAGTGAGAAAGGAGAAAAATGATTATCCATGTAGGAAAAAATTAGAGAAAAAATCCCTACGTCACATCATACACAAAAATCAATTCCAGAACAATTAAGAATTTAGACTGCAAAACAAAACTGGAAAAAACTGAACAGAGAACATAGAAGCCTGTCCTTTGGCACATGGAGTACAGAAAAATTTCTCAAGCAAGTACAAGACACATTGACAATAAAATATGATTGACAAATCAGCTTCATTGAAGTTAAGATTTTTTATCTCAAGGAAAACCTAATGAAAACAAAAGGCACACACTGACAAAGAATTCAGCTCAAAAATGGATAAAGAGGGGCGCCTGGGTGGCTCAGTTGTTAAGTGTCGGCCTTCCACTCCGGTCATGATCCCAGGGTTCTGGGATCCCTGCTCAGCGGAGAGTCTGCTTCTCCCTTTCCCTCTGTCGCTGCCCCTGCTTGTGCTCTCCCTCTCTCTCTCTCTCAAATAAATAAATAAAACCTTTAAAGAAAAAAAAAAAAGATATAGGCATAGGGAGAGGACCTAGGAGAAGTGACTCCCCAAAAGCTATGTGCACACCTCACGTCCATATCTGCAGGGCAGACAGGGGACAACTGTCCAAGAGCTATAAGCAAAACCATGCCCACAGCCATTCACGGCACAAAGATGTTTAGTTCTAGTGAGCCTGAGTGGAGGGGCCATGTTGAACAGCCCCGGTATTCCTCGAAAAGTCCCTGAAAAAAACCCCACAAGTTGCCAAAACTGGAATAAGGAGAAATAGACAATCGGAATATCCCTGTATCTGTTAAAGAAATTGGATTTGTAATTTAAAAACAATATCTTCACGCACATGCCACATTCTCAGAGGGAAATTTATAGCTGTGCAAGTACGTGTATTCAAAAAGAAGAAATTTCTAGAAGAAGAAGGGCAAATTAAACTCAAAGTAAGTAAAGGGAAAGAAATAAGATAAGAGCAAAAATCAATACATTAGAGAACATTAGAGAAAATCAATGAGGCCAAAAGCTGGTTCTCTGAAAAGATCAATAAAATTGATCCACCCCGAGACAGACTGATCAAGAAAAAAGAAAGGAAGACACAAATTGCCAATACATTTTGATTTAAGTTTGTTTTACTCATACCCCGAACATTCACATAATTCTTGAGTCAAATCTACAAAACAAGATAGGTTCAGAGAAGTACATCTTCTACCCCTGTCCCCTCCCATCTTGTCTCCTTCCTCTCCTGTAGATAATCATTTTATTTATTTTGTGGCTTATCTATTCCATGTTTTGGCAAATACATGCATAGGGAATATATTTGTAGCATTGTTTTAAAGAATGTTATGTTTCTCAGATGGGGGCACTCATGGGGTGGTTTAAGTTCTTGCGTATATAGTCATGTTCAAATATAATCAATCCATCCCAACAAAAACCTTTTAGTGTCTTCAAAAACACATGCAAGAGTGTGTTCAATAGATCGATGAATATGGTTACCTTTGATAAACATCTGCAGAGAATATCAAAGGGGCTTATCCTGACTCTGCAGGGGGAGAGTTCCAACTTTTTGTTGACTGCAGAGTGAAAAGGCATCTGGCCATCTGAATTAGGTTTCTGTGCAAAATGTGTCCCGTTTATTTTCTTAAATCCTATTTTGTATTCCCAAATTCCTGCTAATTCCAAGTGATGCAGACTCCCTTCATAATTTGGCCAGTAAGGTTTGTGACCCTGATACTGTCAATGAACAAGTCCCCTCTTACTGGAGGATGGGAATCTTTCAAAAGCCTTTTGTTGTCAGTGTTTAAATTTGCTACCCTTTTCCTTTTCTAAAGTAGTAAGGCTTTATTAAAACTCTTGACTAAAACTATAATTGCTTGTTTGTGTTATCCTGAGATGAAATATAATCCCAGCACTGATCATATAACCAGTGCACGTGTAATGAAATTTAATATTGTAGCTGTCCTTGGGAGCCATATGGTGAATCTATACCTGGTGATGGGTATTGGTAATAATTCCTGATTCGGCTGTGATTGTATAAACACTTGCATAGCTTGATCCAATTGTTGACATTTATTTTCAAATTAAAGGTGATGGTGGTCTAGTAAGTTACAATTTATGCTTCTTACTTGGCAGATGTATTTAGTTGCTAATGTGAAAAGAAATGGATGGAAAACGTGGGCCACCATCATGTACGAGAACTTGGATGGGCCTCTCTCTGGTTCAGTGCTGGTTACAAGTGCGAAGTTCCTACGTAAGAATTCTTGGGAGAGCATCTCCATTTGGCTACTGTTTATAAAAGCAAACTTTACATTTATCTGCACTGCCACACCTCCCATTCTGAACTATTGGGGTTCTTTGTTGTGTCTTTTAGTCCTGATTCACATATATGTGTATACAATCATATATATATATATATATATATATATATATATATATATATATGTATCTTCCCATTTCCTGAACTATTGATTTTTAAAATTTCTGTCATAAACCCACATCCATTTACAAAGTTTAAATATACTATTATATATATATATATATACATATATATATAAATTAATAGTTCAGGAAATGGGAAGAAATAAATGGAAAGTAACTTTATTCTCTCTCTCTATATATATATATATATATCCCACACATATAAAAATACATATGTATGAGAGAGATTGTTACAGCTAATTATATTGAATTATTATCTTATTTAGAGCTTTAAAAAATCGTAATTTAAAAACATAATTAAATTTTAAATGGTAAAATTATAGTGTCAAACTCATAACACATTAATTGTTCTACTAGCAAGTACCTAAAAACATTGTGGGCTTAGGAAGAACCAGTTTATTTTAAAATTAGACAAAAATGCAGTTAGATCTCACACGGGGATGGTGCTGTGGCCATGAATCCTTTTTCCCTTCCTTTTAGGGTCAAATGTATTGGCACTGATTTCAAGTATATAGACCCAGGTGATTTTCATGATCAGCACCATTGTGAACACAACACCGGTTATTTTTAAAAGAAAAGAAGTTTTAATATACCCTGAGGGACATATTAGGGAGAATACCTATTTCTTGATAGAGTTTAATAGGAGTAATAAAAGTTGGAATATAGAGAAATACACACTTTTGCGGTATAAGCAAAATTCTTCTTTTGTTTTTTAGCCTGTATGGGTAAATATGGACTCATTTAAAAAATTTAGTGTATACATTTATCTATGACATTATTTATCTTTTGCCACAGGCAATATTGCTACCAACTATTCACAAATCTTTGGATAAACTGAGATTATTTTATTATATTAAGATTTTATTTTTAGGGACGCCTGGGTGGCTCAGTCAGTTAAGTGTCTGCCTTCAGCTCAGGTCATGGTTCCAAGGTCCTGGGATCAAGTCCCACATTGGGCTTCTTGCTCAGCAGGGAGCCTGCTTCTCCTCTGCCTCCCGCTCCCCCTGGTTGTACTTTCCAGCCGCCCCCCCGACAAATAAATAAGTAAAATCTTAAAAAAAAGAAAAAGATTTTATTTTTAAGTAAACTTCACACCCAACATGGGCCTCGAACTCATGACCCTGAGATCAAGAGTCACACACTCCTCTGACTGAGCCAGCCAGGAACCCCAAACTGAGATAATTTTAAAGTCAGTATTGTTTTTTGTCTGAAATCCCCCAAACAAGATTGTCAAAAAATAAAATTAAGTGAATACAAACATAATATATTAATATACTGTCAATAATAATTAGAGAAATATTATATTTTAATAACTGTACCCAGAAAGTTTAAGTAGAAAATTTCTATAGGTCTATAGGAAAATACCATTTGAGGGGCACCTGGATAGTTCACTCGTTAAGTGTCTGACTCTTCAGCTCAGCTCAGGTCTTGATCTCAGGGCCATGAGCCCGTGTTGGGCTCCACACTGGCGGTATGGAGACCACTTAAATAAAAACAAAAAACAAAAACCATTTGAGTTTGATTGGGACCAATTTACTAAAGGCAAATTGGATTATAACAGAACTTAATTATTATTTTATTTCGTTTTTAAAATTTTTTAAAGATTTTATTTACTTATTTGAGAGAGAGAGAGAGAGCATAAGCAGGGGGAGTGGCAGAGAGAGGGAGAAGCAGGCTCCCGCGATGCGGAACTCGATCCCAGGACCCTGAGATCATGACCTGAGCCGAAGGCAGACACAGCTGACTGAGCCACCCAGGAGCCCCTCATTCAAAAATTTTTAAACATAATTTAATTTTAAGCCCATGTTTATTTATAATATTCATATGTTCCAATTTTGCTAGTTGTTGTCATTGTAAAATGATCTCACTTTCCAAACAATTGTGGATAAAACACATGCACATTACGTTTACAATCTTAACCATTTTTAAGCACGAAGTTCAGTGTTATTAGGGACGTTCACACTGTTGTGCAACCGGCACCACCATCCATCCTCAGAACTCTTTTTATCTTGCGGAACTGAAACTCTGTATCTATTAAACAACAGCTCCCATGTCCTCCTTCCCCACAGCCCTTGACAACTACCATCCTACCTTTCGTCTCTCGGAACTTGACTCCTCTATATAGGCACCTCATATAAGTGGAATCATACAGTATGTGTCTTTTTGTGACTGGCTTATGTCACTTAGCACAGTGTCCTCAAGATTCACCCATGTTACAGCACATGACAGGGTTTCCTTCCCTTTTAAGGCTGCATAACATTCCATTGTGTGTCTCCGTCACATTTTGTTTATCCAGTCATCGGTTGATGGACATTGGGTTGGTCCCACCTGTTAGCTATTGTGAACAACACTACTATGAACACAGGTGTACAAACATCAGCTCAAGTCCCTGCTTTCAATTCTTTGGAGTCTATACCCAGAAGTGGAGTTGCTGGGTCATAGGGTATTTCTAATTTTAATTTTTTAAGGAACCTCCATATTATTTTCCGTAACACTTGTACCATTTTACATTCCCAAGAAAATTGCACAAGGATTCCAATTTCTCCACATCCTTGCCAACACTTGGTATTTTCTGTTTTTTTGATAATAGCCATCCTAATGGGTGAGAGGGGGTATCTCATTGCAGCTTTTTAAAAGTAAACTCTACCCCCCATGTGGAGCTTGAACTCACAACCCCAAGATCAAGAGTCCCATGCTCCACCGACTGAGCCAGCCAGGCGCTCCTCTCATTATGGTTTTAATTTGCATTTCCCTAATGATTAGAGATGTTGAGCATCTTTTCATGCACTTATGGCCATTCATAGATCTTCTTGGAGAAACATGTTCCTGTATTTTTATCCTAGCTTCTTATTATAATACTATATGAGTTTTCAAAATGGTGTTAGTTCTTAGCATCATAGAAGTTAATTTTTTTAAAATATTTTCAACATTTTATCTTTTATTACAGTGATACAACTCAAAAATAGTTCTTTTTGAAGGCCACTAGAACCAAAAGGCTTCTAAAGGAAAGCAGCAGCCCTGGCTCTACTCTTTTATCCTACCCTCAGTCTCATTGCCCAACAGCAATCATTTTAACTTCAGGAATTATTCTTCCTGGTATCTACCCTGATGGGGTTCGGGACATGCTATCCCCAAATATGGCACCTTGGCATATTTAATATCTCAAGTTGAAGGAATTTTTTAAAATAGCAGAAACAGAAAGGTCACTCTGATCGCCCCTCTTCCCATTAACCTTCTACCCTGAAACAGGTCATAAATGTCCTAAGTGAAGGTACCCTCCCTATACCAGAAGGAAAGAAGATATTCTTCTCACCAGAGAGGGGAGCCAAGAAGGCTGTATAAACAAACCTTGTTAAACTACCCTTATCTTCCTAGTTACTTCTTTTTTTTTTAAGATTTTATTTATTTTTGCAAGAGAGAGAAAGAGAAGGCACATGTGCACGAGTTGGGGGGAGGGCAGGAAAAGGGAGAAGCAGGCTCCCCGCTGAGCAAGGAGCTGGATGCAGGACTCAGTCCCAGGACGCTGGGATCATAACCTGAGCCAAAGGCAGACACTTAACCAACTGAGCCACCCAGGCGCCCTTCCCAGTTACTTCATCATATACTACACCTTTGTCTTGTCAATTCTTCACAGATTCATTATTTCTTTGTCTAGAAGGTATGAAAGCTTCAAGCTCTGGTCACTACTTCAGGTTTTCATTCTCTTTTGACGGCTCCCTTGTACATGTAAAAATTCAGTAAAATGTGTAGGCTTTTCTCCTCTTAATCTGTCTTTGCTTAATTTTCGGACCCAGCCAGAGACTCTAAGAGGGTCAAGGAAAGCTTTTCCCTCCCCTACAATCTCTTCTTGTAAATAGGATGTGTCAACAACTGTTTTGTGATTTTTCTCAGTTTGGAATATTATCATTTGACTTCCCACCACAGAAGATTAGGATTAGCTACCATCACGCACACAAATCCCAACCGCCTACCCCCACCGTACAGACATAGAGACACCTGTCCCTCCTCTTCTCTCCCCACTCGCCATTGAGCCAAAATAGGTATGTCACAGTTTTGGATTAAATTATTACTCTGTGCTTACCTTCCTGTGACTAAATAAACATTCACAGCTGAGCCATGTATGGTTCTATAATTATATTTCTTTTCTGGAAACAACCTTTTGTTGTTTTTATCGCCCTGGAGTTAGTAATTGCTTTATTTTTAAATTTGCTTGCTTTTCTATGTATCTATCACTAATGCATACGCAAATTCTCTACCAGAACTCCAAAACTCCTCTCAATTCTATCAAACGTGTAAGATAACATGTCAATGTGTTTAATACTTTGGGGACATCCATCCTGGAGCCAGCCATCATTCATTCATTTCAAAAATACTTATTAAATGCCTCCTGTGGGTTTTAGGCTGGGGATATAGCATGGAACAGAATAGGCAAGTCGCTTTTACTGGGCTTCCATTCAAGTGGGGGAAGGAGAAGATAAACAATAAGCACATAATTAAAGATTATGTTAGGAGATATATATGCTACGAAGAAAAATAAAGCCATATCACAGGGACTAGATAGTACTGGAGAGGGGAATTCTAGATCGTATGATAAGGGCCTTTCCAAAGAGGTGCTCTGAGCAGAGCGCAGAGCCCTAAGTTAAATAATGGAGTGAACAATTCAGCTTCTGGTGGAGGGCCATTCCTTGAGGAAGGAACAGTCAATAGGACATGGAGATGTTTGGTCATTAATTAAAAGTGAGATGATTCAGCATGACCGTGACTTTTCAGTGCTTAGTTCATGTGCCGCCTCAGAGTTAGTGAAAGATCAGCGGTAAGTTGGGGCAGAGTTTGTCCAGGCCAGTTGGGAGTACAAGGGCATGGTTATAATGATGTGAAGGTGGGAGCTTAACTGTGCCACAGGGTAGTCGGGAGGGAGGGGCCCAGAGAGAGAATGGTGGGTGCACCCTGAGAAAGTGGTCGTCGGTGTATTGAAGGTTCCCACAGGGGTGGGGCGTTGATGGAACAGGAAGTATGGGAGGAGAGGGGCAGAGAGGACAGTGCTTAAGAACTGAGCTTCTTTTGGGTCAAGATTTTATTGTTAAGTAATCTCTACACCCAATGTGGGGCTCAAACTTACAACCCTGAGATGAAGTCACATGCTCTCCCAACTGAGCCAGCCAGGCACCCCAAGAATTCAGCCTTATGAGGTGAAAGATGACGAAGACAAGGATAAAACCACACGTCAGCCAGGAGTGTGCCCTGCAGAGGGTGTGCAGGGAAAGGGCCAGCAGGGGAGGAGACCTGGTCCACACTCCCCTCACCACCCCTGTGCCTGGGGGCTCTGCCACCCACAGGGGCTGCCTTTTTCTAACTTACCCCAAAGCACTCTACAGTCGAGTCCTTGACCCTGAGTTCAGTAGGATTCCCCGGGAAAGCCAGGATTCTTCCAGGACAAGAAGGTGAGGGTGAAGGCAGCCTTCAGAGAAAAGGCTGAAGATGCAGGAGACTTTGCTGGGAAGAGGCCCTGAGTCTCAGATGGCATGGTGGCAGGCTCAGGAATAAAACCTATTAGGGAAAAACAGAAAAACAGCTTTATCACCTTGGGTGGGGAGGGAGGAAGGCTCTTTTAAACAAAGTTTTTAAATTACATGAAGTAAAAAAAAAAAAAAAAAATCAATGGATTTGACCATTTAACGATTTGAGTTCAGTAGAGCACCCCATCGACAAGGGAGCAGATTAATGAGAGCCTGAGAGAAATCTGTACGAAGCCAAGAACAGAATCATAGCTAGAACATTCAAGAGCTGCAGATCAGCAAGAAAAAGACAAGAAACCCAATTCTTTCTTTCTTTCTTTCTTTCTTTCTTTCTTTCTTTCTTTCTCTTTCTTTCCTTCTTTTTTTAACAAGAAACGCAATTTTTTTAATGGGCAGAGTATTTGATAGATAATTCACTGAAGGGGAAACTCACCCGGCTGGTAAGCATTTGATCTTACCGGTAATGAGAACAATGCAAATCAAAACAACAGATACCACTTCACTAAAATCAGGAAGTGAGATGTTATCAAGTTCTGGAGAAGGTGGGGGAATAAAAGGCCCTCGGGTCTTGCTGATATGACTGTAGCCGTGCGGCTGTCTGGGGAGCCGCAGGATAGTGCTTAGCGAAATAAAGAACACGCTCTCCCTGCCACACAGCAATCCTTCCCCTCCTTACCTCTGAAGACACTGTCTGTCTTGCGCAAGTTTGTCACCTTTACAACAACACATTGGGTGTCATAAATTGCTGGGTCCAATGCCCCAGAACGGATGATGAAAAGATGGAGTGTTTTCGGTGGAATGTTCTGCGGCACTCAGGAAAAGCAGCCTGGAGTCCACGAAACATATCGCGAGATCTCAGAAACTTACAAATTGAGTGCAAAAAAAAAAAAAAGTAAGAAACAGAACATGATTTATGATACCGTACCAATTCTGTAACTTTAAAGTTATATACAAAAGGGGCACCTGGGTGGCTCAGTCAGTTAAGCGTTCTGCCTTCTGCTCAGGTCAGGATCCCAGGGTCCTGAGATGGAGTCCTGCCTCAGGCTCCTTTCTCGGCGGGGAGCCTGCTTCTCCCTCTGCCTGCTGCTCTCCCTGCTTGTGCTCGCTCTCTGTCTCTCTCTCTCCCTCTCTCTCTAACAAATGAATAAATAAAATATTTTTTAAAAATTTCTGAATTCTGGAGGGATCAGGCAGTGGCTTCATCCATTCAGACTGCTGTATCAGAACCGTATGGAAGCGGTGGCTTACAGACCACAGAAATCGATTTCTCACACTTCTGAAAGCTGGAAAGTCCAAGCTGAAGTTGATGGCAGACTCAGTGTCTACGGAGGAGCTCCTTCCTCGTTCATAGACAGCTGTCTTCTCCTTGTGTCCGCACATGGCAGAAGAAGCGAGGGAGCTCTCTGGGGTCTCCAGCACGAGTTCCATTCATGATGCCTCCACCCTCATGACCTGATCACCTCCCAAGGACCCACATCCACATACCAGCACGTTGGGAATCCCAGGTTCTCAGGTTGGGAGAAAAATTCATGTTTTCTGTTTACAAAGATATAATTTATGCATTGCTAGAAGTTGTAAATAGCTTATGCGAAAAGAGAAAAAGGGTTTCCTATATCCCGAAAATAGATTAAAGAGACAGCAAAAATTTAAACAAAAGGCCATAAAAAATGTATAATCGTCTTTATCAGCATAATTATTGAGTCCTATGTAATTAATTTTTCCTTCACCTGATTTTTCTTTTTTTAAGTTTTTTTATTTTAATACCAGTTAGTTAACATACGGTGTTACGTAAGTTTCAGGTGCACAATATAGTGATTCAACACGTCCATACATCACCTGGTGCTCATCGAGACAGGTGCCCTCCTTCATCTCCAACACCTGTTTCCCCCATCCCCCAACCCCCTCCCCTCTGGTCACCAGCAGTTTGTTCTCTATAGTTAAGAGTCTGTTTCTTGGTTTGTCTCTCTCTTTTTTCCCCCTTTGCTCATTTGTTTTGTTTCTTAAGTTCCACACATGACTTATTTCACTTAGCATTATACTCCCTAGCTCCATCGACGTTGTTGCAAATGGCAAGATTTCATTCTTTTTTGCGGCTGAGTAATATTCCATTGTGTATTCTATTCCATTGTGTATATACATGTGTATAGACATACACATACACATATGTATATACACATATATTATATCTATTCCATATCTTGTTTATCCATTCTTCTACCAATGGACACTGAGGCTGCTTCCTAACTTGGCCATTGTAGATAATTTTGTTCTACCTGATCTTGAGTCAGCAATTTTTCTTCCATTTCTTTATTAGAGTTTTGGAAATTCTTACCCGGTCATATGGTATGCTTTCAAAGTTATCAGAAAACTGTACTCCAGAGTATTTGTCAGAGACTTCTCCATGAACTTCTTTGAGGACTAAGTACTTTTGGATTGCAGCTGATTATAAAAGATTTTAGGGAAGTGTCAGAGTAAAACAATAATTGTCTATGAATGACAAAAGATTTAAAATGCCACCGTGAAACGTCTGATGAGAGTTCATTGTAATGCAATTGACAAGGAAATTTTGTTACTTCTGTGGCATACAAGATTTTAATTGAAATTACGACTGAGTACATGGATAATAACATTAACACAATTCTGGGAATCTAATGCAATTGCTGAAACACTTATATTAATAACATATGTCCATACAATTACAACCTACAGAAAGTTAAACCACTTTTTATTTGACCATGTTTCCTGTGTAATTTAACATATAAAATAAATTTTAAAAATCTCTGTTTTTACCAGGTGAGAGGACAAATCCTTGGAGATTTCCTAAGGATCCTCAAACAAAACAAAATAAAACCGGGGGCGCCTGGGTGGCGCAGTCGTTAAGCGTCTGCCTTCGGCACAGGGCGTGATCCCAGTGTTCTGAGATCGAGCCCCACATCAGGCTCCTCTGCTGGGAGCCTGCTTCTTCCTCTCCCACTCCCCCTGCTTGTTGTCCCTCTCTCGCTGGCTGTCTCTCTCTCTCTCTGTCAAATAAATAAATAAAATCTTTAAAAAAAACAACAGCAACAGCAACAACAAAACAAAACCAAAAAAACCCCTCAAAGTTAGTTTGAAGTCAAAGACTTTATCTATAATTTGGTTTTGTAAAGGTTGTAGAAAATGCCCAAAGTTTTAAGCACTTAATTGCAGACGGTTCCCTACTAACAATGGTTTGACTTACGATTTTTTCAACTTTACCATGGTGTAGGAGCAATAGGCCTTCAGTGGAAACAATACTTCAAATCATGAATTTTGATCTTCAACTTATGATTTTCCACTTACAGTAGATTGATCAGGACATAACCTCATAGTAAATCGAGGAAGATCTATAAATAGGATTACAGATCACTATGAAGCAATACTTACTTACTCATTTACCAAACTGGCAATAAAAGATTCCAGAAACAGCCGTAGGAAGTAACATAGCTGAGGGGAAAAGAAAAACAAAACAAAAAAACCTTAGCTGTTTTAATATTGAGAAGACTTTGTTTTCCTAACTAATCTAAGACTTGATAGCGATAACATGAAGCATGGGAAATTATTTTGATAAAGCAATCTTTGCTTCCTAGCCGTATTACTCAGCAGATTAAAAAACAAACACCTTTTACAATTTTCTGTTAAGAACAGACCAATAATCCCAGGAAACTTTATCTTTTTAACAGAGAAAGGAAATCAAATTCTACTTTTGCATTGGTATTCTATCGATATTAAAGCATCTTTATACACTTATAATAAGTCCATGCAACTTTAGCTGGCTTGACACCACGAGGTAGGATAGTCTCTGTCTCTTTCCTTTTTTAACCTTTTATACCCTTTGGGATTTTGCCCTTTATTTTCCTTTCTCATTCTGAAACAACCTGAAATAACCTCTAAACGAGGACAAAATTACTCCCCTTTTCCCTTAACAAAAATGTACCCATCATGGGGTACCCGGCTGGCTCAGTGGGTGGAGCGTGTGACTCTTGATCTCGGGGTTGTAAGTTCGAGCCCCATGTTGGGTGCAGAGATGACTTAAAAATAAAATTTAAAAAAAATTCACCTGTCATTCCTTACACCTTTTCTCAAAAACCTATCTCACTTTCCTTGCATGCTCTGCGTATAGGGTTTTCTCCTTTACCCATAGTATTCTTGTAACTCATTTCCACGTATGGATTAGAATTCTTAAGTCTTACTGACCTTAATTTCCAGAGAAAATTGGGGAGCAGGCAGTTGTGAATTCTCACATATCAGCATTCTTCAGATTAGTAAATTTATTAATATACCATTTCATAATTTCGACATAATTTTTCATAGCATAATTTTTCAGTGTGGCAAAAAAGACATGCTTAAGTAACAGATCCAAATATCTTTTGCCTCTCTGTAAAAATTGAGAAGCCAAAGTAGATAAACTTATGTTTAGCAATCAATGTTTCAGTATTTTATCTTTTTTGGAAGCAATCTAGATAGTCAATGAATATCTATTGTTTAACTAAACTCAGTATAACTTGAAGGTTTCAAGTTATCAAAAAGATTTTGGAAACTATTTTTAAGCAGATATATTAGAAAACATAATTATGGTTAAAAAGTTCAGTTACAGGGGCGCCTGGCTGGCTCAGTCAGAGGAATACACGACTCCTGATCTTGACGTTATAAGTCTGAGTCCCACCTTCGGTGCAGAGATTACTTTAAATAAACTTTTGGGGGGGGCACCTGGGTGGCACAGCGGTTAAGCGTCTGCCTTCAGCTCAGGGCGTGATCCCGGCGTTCTGGGATCGAGCCCCACATCAGGCTCCTCCACTGGGAGCCTGCTTCTTCCTCTCCCACTCCCCCTGCTTGTGTTCCCTCTCTCGCTGGCTGTCTCTATCCTGTCGAATAAATAAATAAAATCTTTTTAAAAATAAATAAATAAAAATAAACTTGTTTTTTTAAAGTTCATTTATAAACGTCTTCCCACCTACATTTATTTAACTCGCTTGCCTTAACAATTATGTTTGGATTGATCATGAACACTTCATGAGACATTAAAAAAAGCTGGCCGTCATCCTGATTTGTTGTTGTTGTTGACAAATCAGGCAAGGACCAAAAAAGACAAAAAAATCACAGAAGCAAAAAACCTAAAAGTTAAACATATGTCTCTCCCTTCTCCCCTGTTTTTATTTTTACTGCCATGTTTGACATGCATCAAACACTTCACCTTTATTGTATCTTTTGTTCTTCGGCTGCATTTATAATTTTACAATATTAGACATCTAGGAGAAGCTTGTTTGACTAGTAAACCCAGGCAGAATAAAGTTGTATGTCTACATTCTGTTTAGGGCTGCCAATTCTGAAGACATACTCACTTTTATTTAACCAATAATCGTAAACTAACCTTATTTACCAAAGATTATCTCACATCACGTGAACTTGAAAAACATTGAGGTTAGTTTTTATTTTCTTTCAAAGTGTTAGAAAGACTTAATTTAGGGGTGCCTGTGTGGCTCAGTCGGTTAAGCATTTGCCTTCAGCTCAGGTCAGAATTCCAGGGTCGTGGGATCGAGCCCCACATCCAGCTCTCTGCTCAGCGGGGAGCCTGCTTCTCCCTCTCCCTGCTTCTCCCCCTGCTTGTGCTCTCTCTCTCTCTCTGTCAAATAAATACAATTTTTTTTAAAGAATTTATATAAGCACTTGCTTTTTTTTTTAAGATTTTTTTATTTTTAAGTAATCTCTACACCCAACGTGGGGCTTGAACTCACAATCCCTAGATCAAGAGTCCCGCACACCACGGACTAAGCCAGCCAGGAGCCCCCACACATTTACTTTTTAAACTCAATGAATAGACGGGCGCCTGGGTGGTGCAGTCAGTTAAGCCTCCAACTCTTGGTTTCAACTCAGGTCTTGAACTCATGGATCCTGAGATCGAGTCCAGTGTAGGAGCCCAAGTGAATCTCCTTCTGCCCCTCTCCCCACTTTCACATGAGCTCTGTCTCTCTCTAAAATAAATAAATACATCTTTTTTTTTTAAAGTCAATTAATAGAGCTTTCTTACAAATTAATTTGGGCAATACCATCCGGACTTAGAATAGTATCACATGTACACAACATAAATACATATACAAATTCAAGTAGAGATCTTACAGCTTTTATTCTAAATTTTTGCTATGAGTTAGGTTAGAAATAGAAACATAAATTTCACCAATTTTTATGAGTTGATTCTCGTCCTAGTCTTATTTTGGTTTAATCGGAATGATGTTTCCGGCAGACGGAACAGGCTAAGGTAACCTGCTCAGTGAGGGCTGAAGGTTTTTACCAACATCTGCAGAGAATTTTAGGATTTTTATTTGCTCTGAGATGCAGTATTATGGAGAGGGTGGACTATATTTTGGGCCGGGGCCCTTTTGGAAACACCAAGTGACAGTTTATTTCCAAAAAGCTTCTTTTTCCCCCATTTTTATTTCCTTCTGTCTCAGGTGACTGCACAGCCAAGAGTTACCTCCTTGGATGTTCACATTTCAAAGATACAGTAAGATTTACATCTCAAAGGGACAGAGAAAGGATGTAGGTTTCCTCTCAGAAGGAATTCAGGGGGCCTATTTATCTAGTATCAGAAATCTAGGGCCATTACTACTTAATCCCCCCTCCCTTGTATTCTTACCTGTAGGATCATTGTTTTTCCAATGTCATGGCTGTCCAGTATCTGCAGTGTCCTGAGATAAATAAGAAAGTTCCTGCAGTTGGTGAGGAGGCTTTGAGCCATTAAAAAAAACATTTTAATACAGTTTATTTTTTAGGTTCGTTTCAGATTCACAGCAAAATTAAGGAAGGTAATTTTCCATATAGTTCCTGTCCCCACACATGCACAGCCTCCCCCATTATCCACACCACCCACCAGAGGGTACATTTGTGACAACTGGTTAGCCTACACGGACATCATCATCACCCAGAGTAATGGTTTACACTAGAGTTCCCTTTGGCATTGTACATTCTGTGGGTTTGGATGAAGTATAATGACATGTGCTCCCCCATTACAGTATCATCCAGAATAGTCTCACTGCCCTAAAAATCCTCCGTGCCACTCATTATTTACCCCTCCCTCCCTCCAAACCCCTGATAACCACTGATTTTTTTCACTGTCTCTCTAGTTTTGCCTTTTCCAGAATGTCACATAGTTGGAATCCTACAATCTATAGCCTTTTCAGATTGACTCCTTTCGCTCAGTAATATGCATTTGTAGGTGAAGGAAAAGTTATTCCTTGACCCCTTTAGGGTCCCTGACTGGGTTTGGCAATCACACCAACACAGACAGGTTAACAGGAGAAAGGTAAACAAATGGACTTAAGATGAGGCTACCTGACACGTAAGCCTTCCTAAGGAGACGAAAACTTCTGTGTTTTCTATGGCAGGTTTGATGAAAAGTAGGCAGTGGTGAAGTATGCTAGGTTAGGAGTACAAGCTAATTGTAGTAAAGTGGGGGAACTTCGCCAGTCCTTCTTGCTACGATACTTCTTGACACCCTTGTCTTCAGAGATAAGGATGCTCCTTTCCTCCAGGTATAGGGAGGGCACCTCTCACCTGACTGTTTTACAATGTGTTTCAAGGAAGAAGAGCAAGGGATTGTGGGGATCACAGAGACCTTCCTGTTTCTGCCATTTTCTCAAACTCCTTCAGCTTAAAATAGTCAACATATTAGGTGTGCCATATTTTGGGGGTAGTGTATCCTGAACCCCAACACATTTAAGTTTCTTCCACGTCTTTTCATGACTGGATAGCTCATTCCTTTTTCATGCTGAATAAGATCCCATTATCTAGATACACCATGGTTTGTTTATCCATTCACCCAGTGAAGGACATCTTGGTCGCTTCCAGGTTTTGGCAGTTATGAACAAAGCTGCTATAGATATCCTTGCTCCGGAGTTTTGGGGACGTAAGTTTTCAACTCTTTTGGGGAAAGATTAAGGAGCACAATTACTGGATCATACAATGAGAGTATTTTTATTTTTGTAAGAAATTGCCAACTGTCTTCGAAGTGAGTGCACCATGTTGCATTCCCACCAGCAATAATGAGAATTCCTGTTGCTCCACAGCATTTGGTGTTGTCGCTGTTACGGATATTGGCCATTCTAACAGATGTGTGTAGTGGCATCTCATTGTTGTCTTACCAAAGTAAGACATTTCCTTGATGACAAGAATCTTTTCATGGGTTTATTTACTATCTGTATATCTTCTTTGGCGAAGTGGCTGTTAAGGTTTCTGACCTATTTTTAAATTGGGTTGTTTGTTTCCTTATCATTGAGTTTTAAGAGCTCTTCGTATATTTTGGACAACGATCCCTTATCAGATGTGCTTTCGCAGATACTGTCTCCCAGTCTGTGGTTTGTCTTCTCTTCTCTTGACATTGTCTTTCACAGAGTCGTTTTTATATAGTTTTGTGTTTTACACGTAGGTCCATGATCAGTTTTGAGTTAATTTTTATGAAAGGCCTAACATCTGTGTCTACATTCACTTTTTTGCCTGTACATGTCCAGCACCATTTGTTGAAATTGCATCTTTAGTCCATTGTATTGTCTTTGTTCCTTTGTCAAAGATCAGTTGACTAGATTTATGTGGGTCTGTTTATGGGCTCTCTATTCTATTTCATTCATATACGTTCACCAATACCACACGATCTTGGGTACTGGAACCTATGGGGGCTCCCTTGTATGAGACAGGTCACTTTCCTCCTGCTGATTTCCAAATTCTGTCTTTGACTTTTAATGGCTGACTTTTGCCTTTTCGTTTAAAGGAATCCCTGAGGCTAATGGTAATGCCTTGTGTCATGTGCCCTCCTTACAATGTGATCTTTCCAAAGGTACCAATATGGTATTTGGAATGAGAGCTCTCTAGAAATCCACTTATGTATAAAAATGTTTTCAAATCAAAAGATCTATAACCTGGCCATCAGTAGATAGGATCTCCCAAAGGTATACTCATTCCAAATGTAGCACAAACAAGAAAGCCTTTTTTTTTTTTTTTTAAGATTTTACTTTTAAGTCATCTCTACACCCTACATGGGCTCAAACTCACAATCCCAAGGGCAAGAGTCACACGCTCCACTGACTAAGCCAGGTGCCCAGAAAACCTTTTTAAGGGAAGACCCAGAGACAACTTTCTAGGCCTAGAGTAAAATTTTACCATGGGCGTAAGCAGCGTTCCCAGGACAGGTACAGATGATGAAACCTCTGTGATCCACAAAGGTCACTCGCAGAGATTGTCAAAGAAAGCAAAGGCCTTTGTTGTCACATGCAGTAAGGAAGCGCCAGTGTCCAACAGAAGTTAGACGTCTTTAAGTGCAGACGCACTAATCTGCAGTCCCAGGGAGGCAATGCCAGGATGGGATTTCCCCAGCACTGCCAAGGCAGCAAGGGTTAAAGCCAACAAGGGCTTCTTATGAGCTGTGACCGCTTCTCCAAACAAATTCCCCTGATTGCTGCCACAGTTGGGGAGGAAGTGTCTCAGATTCCCAGCCTGATGGCTCGTCACCTATGGAGGCAGACCCCAACAATCTGCACTCCTGAGGAGACAGAAAAAAACAAGGAAAGTATACGCTCATTGGATCCAAGCCAAACTCTCAAGACGTGAATGAGACAGAAGGAGAAATTCATCTCGTGGTTTTTGTTTTTGTTTTTTTTAATTGGTGACCCACAGCAAAGTTTGTCCAAATAGCAGTCCAGGGAAAAGTCAAGTCACCATCTGTGAGGCCAACTCAAACAAGGGGCTTATAGGACCTATACTTATGTTTTATCTTATGATTCTCCCCACTATGACAAATGACACAAAAGACAAAGACAGAGAAATGATGTCTGCCCTTGGGAGAGAATCAGATCAATAACAAATAGCAAAAACAGCACAAACCCAAAGAACTATCTCACACAAGTATTTTCTCCTATTAATCTAAATTTGGGGGGGCGGGGGAAGGACAAGGAAGAATTCTTACCTTCCTCTCTCAACCAGCCACCACAACCAGACATCCAGGAGGTTGACGTGACAAATGAATTCTTTTTTTTTTTTTTTTAAGATTTTATTTATTTATTTGACAGAGATAGAGACAGCCAGCGAGAGAGGGAACACAAGCAGAGGGAGTGGGAGAGGAAGAAGCAGGCTCCCAGCGGAGGAGCCTGAAGTGGGGCTCGATCCCAGAACACCGGGATCACGCCCTGAGCCAAAGGCAGACGCTTAACCGCTGTGCCACCCAGGCGCCCCGACAAATGAATTCTTAACCTCTTGCCAGCTTTTAGCCATTGTTCCAGGATTTCATCCGTAGGTTCCAAAGCCAGTGGGGCATCCCAAGCTTTTACTGGCCCTTCACAGTTGCCAAAACTGTAGGAGAGGAAAAGGGTTTTTCCTCTACCCATCTTAGGTTCACTGGTTGGGACCCCGCAAATGAGACTGAAAACAACAACAACAACAAATTAACAAGAGGAAAACAGGGGTGCCTGGGTGGCTCAGTTCTTTGAGTGTCCAACTCTTGATTTCGGCTCAGGTCATGACCTCAAGGTTACAAGATTGAGCCCCACATCAGGCTCTGCACTGGGCATGAAACCTGCTTAAGATTCTCTCTCTCAGGGTGCCTGGGTGGCTCAGTCGGTTAAGCATCTGCCTTTGGCTCAGGTCATGATCTCAGGGTCCTGGGATCAAGCCCTGTATCCAGCTCCCTGCTCCTCAGGGAGTCTGCTTCTCTCTCTCCCTCTGTCCCCCCCCCCCCGCCTTGTTCTCTCTCTCACTCATTCAAATAAATAAATAAATAAATAAATAAATAAATAAATAAAATCTTAAAAAAAAAAGATTCTCTCTTTCTCTCTCTGCCCCCTCTGTCCTCCCCCCCTCACACATGTGCCCTCTCTCTCTAAAAATAAACAAATAAAATATTTACAAAAAAAAAAAAACAAAAAACAAGAGGAAAACAGACAAGTCAATTAACGCCTGCATCACACATACACACAGGTCTTAACAAGGAGTAACTTAAAGGGCTGGTTAGCACTTGGGCTTCTGTAGCGTCTCTACAAAAGAGCGATAAATTATACAGAAGTGACCAGAGGAAGGGACTTTGAGCTTCTAAGACAGCAAATCATGGGAAAGTAAACATACAGCGGAGTAAGATTTGCTATGTAGACTCCTCTGGCCCCATTTCCCGACTGAAAAGACTCTAGAGTTGTCTGTGCTGGTTATCAATCATCCTGTCCTTCCTGGTGGGGGTGACGTGGGGAGGAGTTTTTCTTGTGTTTGCTTCTTCTCAATTGCCTTTAGCTCAAAATCATCCTTATGCCGGATGGCATATTTTGGAGTGGCCTACTCCGCTGCCCCTCATCTGTAACTGAAAATGATTAAAAATCCATAAGAATTCAGAAGATTAGGACACTATTAGCAAACTGACTTAACTGACACATATAGGACACTGCATCTAACAACCACAGAATCCGTATTATTTTCAAGTGCAAATGGAATGTTTACTAAAGTCAGCAACAGACTTGGCCATAAAGCAAGCCTCAACATATTTCAAAGTATCGAGATCATATAATACATTTTCTGACTGCAGTGGAATTAAGCAGGAAATCAGTTACACCAGGTAGCTAGAAAAGCCACAAATGTGCAGAAATTAAGCAATATACTTCTAAGTAACCCAGGAGGCAAAGATGAAATCACAAAGAAAAATAAAAAAATCTTTTGAACTGAAGGATAATAAAAATATGACATCAAAATTGTGAGACGCAGCAAAAACTATGAATAGAGTGCAATTTATAGCTTTAAATGCATGTGCTAGAAAAGAAAAAAAATCCATTATCTAAGTATCTTTCCTTAAAAAGCTAGAAAAGAACAACAAATAAAACTCAAAGAAAGGAGAAAAAAGGATAACGAGCAAAAATCAGTAAAATAAAAGACAAATTTTGTTTTCTTTGGAAAAAAATAATAAAATGTATGAGCTTTGTTCCAGAGAGAACGAGAATGCAAATAACCAGTATCAGGATAGCATCAACAGACTTCAAGAAGATAGTAAGAAGAAACAGGAACACCACGCCAACAAATCCAAAACTGGACTAATTCCTAGAAAAACATTTGACCAAAAACGGATATAAGGAGACTTAGAGAACCTGAGTAGCTACGAATTGAATCTGATGTCTGATGCTTCCAAATATTTATTGGAAAAATAATTCTAATCTTACATAAACTCTTTCAGAGAATAGAAAAGAATACTTTCATAATCCACTTTATGAAGTCTACATAACCTTGATCCAAAAGGACATTACCAGGAAGAAAAATTACAGATAAGTCTTTCTCTTGATTATAAATACAAAATTCCAAGTTTTTTTTTTTTTTAAATAAAACACTAGCAAACTACTTGGCCAACACATATACGCACGGCTTCTCAATGTCACTCATCATCAGGGAAATGCAGATCAAAACCACAATGAGATCTCCCCTCACAGCTGTTAGAATGGCTATGATCAAAAAGACAAAAGATGTGTTGGCAAGGATGTGGAGAAAAGGGAACTCTTATAAACTGTCAGTGGCAATATAAATTGGTGCAGCCACTATGGAAAACAGTATGGCAGTTTCTCAAAAAATTAAAAATAACCCTTCCCTATGATCCATCAATCCCACTTCTGGATGTATATCCAAAGGAAATGAAATCAGTATCTCAAGGAGTTAACTTCACTTCCATGTTCCTCAGAGCAATATTCACAAGAGCCAAGGAATGGAGACGATCTAACTATCTGTCAACAGATGAATGGATAAAGAAAATGTGATATATTAGAATATGATATATTATAATATTATTCAGTCTCAAAAAAGAAGGAAATCTGCCATTTGCTACAATTTGAATGAATTTGGAGGGTATTATGCTAAGTTGAATAAGCCAGACACAGAAAGAGAAATACTGCACGATCTCACTTATTTGTGGAATCTAAAATAGTCAAATTAATAGAAGCAGAGAAGGGCACCTGGCTGGCTCAGTCAGAAGAGCACGTGAGTCTTGCCTCAGGGTTGTAAGTTCGAATCCCACATTGGGTGTAGATATTACTTAAAAATAAAAAATCTTGGGGCGCCTGGGTGACTCAGTTGGTTAAGCGTCCAACTCTTGACTTTGGCTCAGGTCATGATCTCAGGGTCGTGAGATTGAGCCCTGTGTTGGGTTCAGTGCTCAGAGTGGAGTCAGCTTAGGATTCTCTCTCCCTCTGCTCCTCTCCCCCCACCTCAAAATAAATAAATAAAATATTTTTTAAAAAATAAAAAAATATTTTTAAAAAGCCTGGAAGCAATCCAAATGTGCCTAGAAAGAATTATAAATAAATTGTGGTATAGTCCTCTAATGAAGTACGACACAGCCATAAAAGTGAAGGAAACCCTTGCTACATCAACATGGAGGGTTGTTGTAAATATAATGTTGAGTAAAAGAAGCCAGTCACACACACACACAAAAAAACTCAAGGGGTACGTAATTCCATTTCTATAGAGTTCATAAATTAGGCAGGATTAATTATATTGTTTAGGGATAAAAGCTCAGGTGGTAAAATTCTAAAAGAAAAACAAGGAAGCTTATCCTCGTGGGAAGAAGTAGGGAAATGACAGCACATAAGATGGGGCTTCCGGGGTCCTGACGTATGGTATTTCCTGACGAGAGTTGTGGTTACATGGGTGTTCACTTTGTGATGAATCGCTGAGTTTAATGTGTGTGTTTTGTGTACTTTTCTGCATGCATGTAATACTTTTCAATAAAAATGTTCTAAAAAGAGTATTTATTAGGGGGCACCTGGGTGGTTCAGCATCTAGCTCTTGATTTCAGCTCAGGTCATGATCCCAGGGTGGTGAGATCAAGCCCAACCTCGGGCTCCACACTCAGCCCGGAATCTGCTTGAGATTCTCTGTCTCCCTTTGCCCCTCCCCCTACTTGTGCTTGATCTTTGTCTCTCACTCTCTCTTTTAAAAAAAAAAGAGGATTTATTAGCAAGGAAACATTCTTGAAGTATCAGAGAGTGAAAAAAGTTTGCAAAACTATACAGCATTGTCTTAATTTTATATTGTCTGAATATATATTTACATATGTTTATATAAATGAAACGATCTGGAATGATAGACACCATAGTAAAATGGTAGTTATCCCGGGATAGAATCATGAGTGGTTTTTGTTTGTTTGTGTCTGTGTATTTTCTGATCTTTCTGTAATAAGCCTTTATTGCTTTTCTAATAAGAAATAAAGTCATTTTGTAGTATCGGCCGGGGAATAAACTAACAGATCAATCGAACAGAACACAAAACCGAGGAGGAGATTCACTAAATATAAGAATTTGATGTGTGAGAAAGGTACGACTTTGAATCAGTGGGGAAAAGATGGGTAACTCAATACATTATGTTGGTTCAACTGGCAACAATTCGGAAGATAAAGTTGAGTTCTCATACCAGATGCTAAATAAACCCTTATGTTACTTTAGTGCAAACAAAAAGCTTTCAATCATACTAAGTTAAAACATGAAAGTTTTAGAAGAAATCTAAGCAAATGGCTCCATAATCTTGGAGTGGAGAAAACGTTTCTAAGCTAGTATCGAAGTTCGCAGGTGCGAAGGAAAAGGTGGACAGATCTGACAATATAAAAATATACAAGCACTATATATATATATATATATATAAGCGCTTTAAAACACCCTAAGTTCAAAATAATAACAGCTGTAAAATGCCTAGGTATAAATTTAACAAGAAATGTGAAATTCCTATGTGACAAAAACTATACAACTTTACTGGAGGACATAAAAGCAGCTCAGGGAAAATGGAAAGCTCAGTAGAAGGAGTGGGATTTATTCCCTGAGCTTTGCTTACGTCTAAAGAGACGCAGCGCGCGTCTAAATGCTCGTGAAGAGATTAATCCTTTTGATGGCTTGATGTGTGGTGGTTAAAAAGAATGTGTCAGCTCTGCGTGTACTTCCCCGTGCAGGGAAGATGGCTCTGCCACTTCTTCTGCACACACCCCAAGCCTGAAGGAGGAGTTGTTACGCTTTGATCAGACCCCGTCTAGCAGGGGTGAGGTAACTGTGTTCAATGGGCACGCCCACGCCTGCTCTTCCCTAGGCTGCCCTCCAGGCTCACCCTTGTGGGCTGGTAGCTCCCGGGCTGCCTCGGGGGGCGTGGCTGTCCCTCCGCCTGGGTTCTGGGGATCTCCTTCAGGTTCCCTCGCGCTGGGGCCGGCCGGATGCCCAGACTCGGCCTGGCTCTGCACTGAAGACCAGCTTCTGCCTTTGAGTCCTGTGTGAGGTGCGGCCGCCCGTCCAGACCGTCCTGGGCCTCCCGATTCGGAAGGTGAATGAGGATGCGCGCTCACGTGGGTGCAGTGTAAGTGCCCGGATGTCCACTCATCACTGTGCGACAAGAGCACACGCCGCGCGGGTGGCGTCGTGCCGTAGGAAGTTTCCCCGCGGATCCGGACGCTGGATGACGTACATGACGACAGCCATTACAAACGAACCCGAACAGCATCACGGTTAGGAACCCAGAAATGAGGCTGTCTGCGTTCAAATCCAGATTCTACATCTAGCCAGCTGGGTGACCGTTGACAAGTTACTTAACCACTCTGTGCCTCAATTTTCTTCTCTGGAAAACATTCTCAGTCTAAAATACTATCCTACCGTGTTTGCTTTCCAGAGCGCTCGTGAGGATTAGGGTTAGTATGTAAGAAGCAGGTCCAGAGCCGTGCCCGGCGCACGGTAACTCCGTGCGAGTTGCTATCATCATTACATGGAATCCAAGAGACTCCAAAAAACCCCTGCTCAGGCAGAGCTGCAGCCTGGACAGCTGGCTACCCCAGCACCTCTTCTGACAGGGAACCGGGGAACCGGAGAAGCCGCCGCCCACATCCGCAGCCTGCTCCCGGGCCTCCGGCTCACTAATTGCAGTAACAGGGAGCCGCTCTAAGATAGAAGCACCAGGATGCACGTCGTGGGCCAGTTTTCAAACCCAGGCCTCTCCAGTTTCAGGCATTTGCTCAGCGAGTAATGAAATGAATGGTGCCTTGATCCCCATCTGGCTGCTGAGTCACATACATGAGCTCCCTTGGGAACCCCTCCCGTGACCGACGGGGAAGTGCGGCCTTCCGGGGTGTCCTGTCTCAAGGCCACGAACCCCACCCTGCCTGTGAGGCCTTCACAACCCCACCTCCACCCCACTCGGAGCTCACGTGGGAAGACACCCACCCATCACGTTGTGGAGTGCAAAGGCAAAAGGCATAACCGTGTGTCTGATACAATTCTTGTTTCAGACATACTTAAAGATGCATTTTCAGATTCTAGAGGGATGGATGTGGAACAGCTCCTGGTCTTGATGTTGGGTTGGTCTTCCGAGGCGCAGGGGTGCGGGTGTGGAGGAAGGGGCGCTTGTGCTGTTCGCTGTAGACCATTCATGTGGCTGGATGTTCGAACAAGCGTAGGCAACTTTTGCTATGAGGAAATGAAGATGTTTTCTCAACAAACATCAAACCGTGGGGAAATATTTACAGCACAGGTGGCGGACAAAGGGTTACAGCAGCTTCTCTGTGTGTAGATAGAAAAAGTAGTTGGAGAGACTGGAATAAAGCGACAGTGCTTATCCCTAGAGGAGAGCTTAATGGGATAGTTTAATTTTCTTCTTTATACCCTTTTCCTATATTTTCCAAACATTTAGCAATAAAAATGCATTACACTTTCGAGTCAGAAAAATATGGTTTTTTAAATCGGACGGAAATATCACAATAAAAACAAATAATTTAAGAGGAGATCTGAAAGGAAACCAGAAGGCTTAAAAGGTTTGAGAGGACAGGAGGTAAAATGAGGCCATTTAAAAGGGAAAAATAATTGGGAACAATACAAGTCTGAATAACAAAATAGATACACTCCAAAAAAAAAAAAAAAGATTGAGCTACGATATTAGAAATCAGTAGCCAGACAGGTGGAAAAGAAACCACGAGAAAGCAGACCAGTGGTGAGTCCTCAGGCAGGAGGGCCTGCAGGGAGGAGGCCCCGGCTGAGCATCCTCATGAGCGCAGGGCTTCCCATGGGCTCCCTGAGAGGGAGGCGGGAGACCCTTCAGCACTTTGTGGCCACCCAGCAGCCAGGGCTCTACCTTCTGGGATCTGCCACCCTACCTTAGAGTCACGTGGACATTTGTTGTAACACTCCCAGGACTGCAAACCCCGTGAGGGCTGGTGCTGGGTGCCACCTGCTTCAGTCCCTGCCGGGCCTGTCACTCCCCAGTTGCTTGCCCCGCCCACCCCACGGCCTGTTAGGCCCTGTGCCTTGGCTTTCTCAGGGGGTGCCTGCAGTGGAACCCACCAGGCAGCCTGGGCCAGTGACCTCGCAAGGCTGAGCCTCGGCTCCCAGCCACTCCTTGGGAGATATTGGGGCACAGATTAATCAGATGTTGACAAAATACCTGGCACACAGTGGGTGCTTAGCAAATGCTTAGGGAGTAAGTGACTGAGGGGCATCCCAACTCCCAGGTGGTAGGAAGGAAAATCAGAATTCCAGCCTGCCCAGGGTCCATGCGGCGAAGCTCTGCCCTCCCCAAAGGCAGAACCCTCATAGCAGCAGCGTCCTCGGCCTGCCCATTGAAGAAAGCCCCACGCTGCTCCATGCCCATCCCAGGTCAGCCAAGGACACTCATTGTGCAAGACAGAATGGGCTTCTGTGGGTACAGGAGGGTGCTCTGAGGCTGGCAGTGAGTCTTTGGCAGGCCCCTTCTTCATCCAGACCGTGACCCCCCCGCCTGAGCGTACCCCACGAGCTTCTGAATAGTCCACAGCCTCTAGCCAGCCCCACTGGGGCCCAGAGTTGCTGGCTGGGGGTGCATTTGTGGTCATCAGCTAATGACGACCCTATGTTACAAATAAGTCCTTAAGCTGAGAGCCGTGGTCAGCCCAAGACAGGCCACTGCTGGTGAGAGCAATGGAGGCTGTCAGGGCACAAGGACAGCACTTCTCAAGCTGTCTTGTATACATGAATCACCTGGGAGCTTGTGAGAATGCAAATTCTGATTCCTAGGGCTGGGGGCACCTGAGATCCGCATTTCTAACAAGCTCCCAGCCAATGCTGCTCGGCCCAGAATCACACTTTGAGTGGCAGGCCGCTAGACAGTGCCTTCATGGCCATGAAATCATTAAACACGGAGGGACTCCAGAGACCATGCTTTCCTGTTTCCCATTAAGGCCAGAAATCCTTCCTGCCGCAGGTCTGATGGCGGGACAGTGGCTGGCATGTACCAGGTGCTAAATGAATGTTAGTTGGCCTGAAATAAAATTATGTCCAGGAACAGGAAGCCCTTCTGGTGGAGCAGCTCTCTCGTGGGTAGAAAGCTCCTTCTGTGGATGCAGCAGGGCTCCCCGAAACCGCCCCCCCCCCGGCCTCAGTGCACCCCAGGTCACTTCACACAGAGCTGAGGCTGAGCAAAATGTTTGCAAGCTAAAAAGCAACCAACAAGCAAACAAAAGAGATTGACTTCAAAGACTAAAAATAGCCGATCACAATAAATGTTTGCCTGCAAAATGTAACCTTCGTCAAACAGGCAAGTGTAACGCGACTCTCGTGTACTTAGATGTGAGTGATATTCAATTGTTTGTGCAGGTGCATTTTATTATACTTCATGTGACCTGGGGTGGCATGCTTCTGACCCTCAAAGATCTTAGGTGGCCCTGTACCACCTTCCTCAAGCTCTCTTCAGCCTCGGAAGTCAGCAATGGGGGCCTCCCTCCATCACTGCTCTGCCAAGCTAAGTCAATCCCACAGGCTGCATGAGGGGAACACACCTCAAAAGCAGCTCAGAATGCTTCCAGTCTTCTGTCAAAAATAACAGTGGAATCAACAGCTTTTTCTTTTTATAAAGCCTTTTTAATAGGATGATTTCACTGACATAAAGACTCAGAGAAGACAAGCATCACTAAAATCTCTTTCACCTGCTCGTCCAATCAGTTACCAATCCCATCAAGCCTTTCTTTTTACTGTCTCTTGAATCCATCTACTCTTTCAAGCTCACTGGTTATTTATTTATAAAGATTTATCCATTTACTTCAGAGAAAAAGAACGTGAGTGGGGGGAGGGGCAGAGAAGGCTCCACGCTGAGTGTGGAGCCTGACATGGGACTCAGTCCTAGGACCCAAGATCATGACCTGAACTGAAATCAAAAGTTGGACACTCAACCGACTGAGCCTCCCAGGCCCCCCTCAAGTTCACTATTTAAATTCACGTTGTCAGGATTTCTCGCTTGGATTTAGGCCATAGCCTCCTTCCTGGTCTCCCTTATGCTTGTATTGCCTTCCTCCAGTTTACCTTCCATATTGCTGCTAGAGTATTCTTCCTAAAATTAAATTAGAGGGAATCACTCTCCCGTATAAAATCTTCAATGCCTCCTCATTGCCTCTAGACCAGAGCCCTAACTCCTTAGACTGGCTCACAAGGCCCTTAATGCCTGGACCCTCCTACCTTCCCATCAGGTGCCCAGAACGTGCTCCCTAATCTCCCCATCCTACTTATGCTAAGCCAGTTACAACCTCTCCCCACAAAGAGAGACCATGCTATTTCTTGCCTCCATGTATTCATGCACACACTAATCCCTCTGCCTGGGATCCCCTTTCCAGATGCTTTTCATAGAAAATACAACTCTCGCTTCAAGCTCAGTACATGTCTGAGGAGGGAGGGAGGGAATGATGAATATGGATGCAAACATTCTGAAACACTGACAAGCACATGGATGGGTTATAGGAAAGCAGAGGCTTGGAATCCCCTAATGTTAGAGCTGCAGGGAAGGGGGCTCTACAGACTATCTTGTCGAATCTCTTCCTTCATGGGTAGGAAACCTAGGACAAAGAAGGGCACTGACTGGTGTCCAACATATCAAACAACTGGTGGCAAATCTGGGACGAGAACCCAGGACACCTAATTCCAGACCAGCCTTTTCTCCATACCACTGCCCAGCCACAAAATGCTCTTTTTATGGCCTCTTATCCTTTGAAAATTTCTGTTCTCAATTATCTACCCTGAGTACCCCATCCCACTCAGAACCTTAGCCCTTTTAAATAAAATGCTTGAGCCGCATGTTCATTTATGTGGAAGATGATTAGAGCAGTAATCCTCATATCGGGAGCAACGAATCACCTTGTGTGGAGGCTTACTAAAAGTACAGTTTTCCAGGGGCGCCTGGGTGGCACAGCGGTTAAGCGTCTGCCTTCGGCTCAGGGCGTGATCCCAGCGTTATGGGATCGAGCCCCACATCAGGCTCCTCAGCTGTGAGCCTGCTTCTTCCTCTCCCACTCCCCCTGCTTGTGTTCCCTCTCTCGCTGGCTGTCTCTCTCTCTGTCGAATAAATAAATAAAATCTTAAAAAAAAAAAAAAGTACAGTTTTCCAGAACCCTACCCAGATCTACGATATCAAAAACTCTGGGAAGAGCCCCAGAAATATGTATTTTCTTTAAAGCTCCCCAAAACAGTCAAGAAGCTGATAACACTGGGTGCCTCTGGAGAGGAGAACTGGGGAGTGGGAGACAAAAATGGAAGGACCTCAAGTATTTTTAAAATTCTGAACCCTGTGAATATGTTTCTTTCAATAGATGGTATAATTTTTTTAAGGAAAGAAAGCGAATAACCAGACAGAAGGTCAATAAGTAAACGCATGACCTGAATGATACTCTAGACTAACTGCACCTAACAGAAGTATGCAGAACACCCAACAATAACAGAACGTATATTCTTCTCACGTGCATACAAAACAGTCTCTAAGATAAACCACATGTTAGGCCACAAAACAAGTTAAAAGATTGAAATCATAGAAGGTATCTTTTCCCAATAACAATAGAAGGCACTAGAAATCAATAGCAGAAGGAAAATGAAAATCCACAAATTCATGAAAATTAAATAACATGCTGTTAAATAACCAATGGACCAAAGAATAAATTACAAAGAAAATTAGAAAATACCTTGAGATAAATGAAAACAAAAACATAATATACCAAATTTTATGAGATGAAATGAAAACAAGGGGAAGCTTATAGCTGTAAATGCTTACATTAAAAAAAGAACTCTCAAATCAACAACCTAACTTCATACCGCAAGGAACTAGAAAAAGAAGAATGAACTAAAACCAAGCTAGCAGAGGAAGGAAATAATAAAAGATTAGAGCAGAGATAAATGAGATGGAGAATAGAAAAAAGCAATAGAAAAAAATCAACAAAATTAAAAGTTGGTTTTTGAAAAGATAAACAAAGTTGCAAACCCTTAGCTGGATTAACTGAGGAAAAAAAAAAAGAAGACTCAAAATAACTAAAATCAGAAATGGAAGAGGAGACCCTAAACTGATTTTACAGACATAAAAACTATTGTAAGAGAAAATTGTGAACAACTGTACATCAACAAATTGGTTAACCAGGGGAAATGGATAAATTCCTAAAAATACACACCAATCAACACTGGATCATGAACATCTGGTCTGACTGCAGGCCCCACCCACCAATGAAAGCTTCTCAGGGGACAGGGCACCTGGGCGGCTCAGTCAGTTAGGTGTCCAACTCTTGATTTTGGCTCAGGTCATGATCCCAGGGTCATGGGATTGAGCCCCACATCAGGCTTTGCACTCAGAACAGAGTCTGCTTGAGATTCTCTCTCCCTCTGCCCCTCCCCCCACAAGCACAAGGCATGTGCTCTCTCTCTCTCTCCCTCTCTCAAATAAATAAATAAATCTTTGAAAGCTTCTCAGGGAACAACACAGGGAGAGTGCCTTGCAGTTTGGTGCCACCAACTTTGGCAAATGCCTGTTCTGACCCAACATAAGCCCAAGGCAAACCCATACTGGCCTACTAACAACATGGGGACCAAACCCTGCCCAAAACAGGCAAAGAAAATCACTGCAGGTGACTGGACTGAAGGAAATGTGGCTCAGCCACAAAGGTAGGGTGCACATAACACAACTAGGAGACACCCTGAAGCACCAGGTTCTGGTGAACAGGGGACACCACACTGCAGGGCACTAAAGGACCTCTTCTTCATAAGGTCATCACTTTCGAGAGCAGGAGATGTAGCTGACTTTCCTATCACACGAAACAGACACAGTTAGACAAAATGAGGGGACAGAAGAATATGTCCCAAATGAAAGAACAAGACAAAATCACAGTAAGAGAGCTAAATAAAACAGAGATAAGTAATATGCCTGATAGAGAATTTTAAGTAATGATCATATAGATATTCACTGGACTTGAGAAAAGAGTGAAAGATTTCAGTGAGATCCTGAACAAAGAGATAGAAAACATTTTAAAAAGACAGAGATGAAGAACTCAATAACTAAAATTAAGTTAGGCTAGAGGAGGCATAAGAATGGATCGGTGAGGTGCCTGGGTGGTGCAGTTGGTTGAGCTACTGCCTTTGGCTCAGGTCATGATCCTGGAGTCCCAGAATCGAGTCCCACATCAGGCTCCCTGCTCAGCGGGGGAGTCTGCTTCTCCTGCTGACCATCCCCCTTCTCATGCTCTCTCTCTCTCTCAAATAAATAAATAAAATCTTAAAAAAAAAAAAAAAAAAAAGAATGGATCAGTGACCTGGAAGACAGAGTAATGGAAAGCAATCAAGCTGAACAGGAGAAAAAAAAAGAATAATAAAAAATAAGAATAGATTTAGGGAACTCAGTGACACTATCAAATATAATAACATTTGTACTATATACATCCCAGAAGGAGAAGAGAGAGAAAAAGGGCAGAAAATTCATCTGAAGAAATAATAGCAGAAAGCACTCTGAACTAGGGAAGGAAACAGAAATCCAGATCCAGGAGGCACAGAGACCCTCCCCTAACCCCAACAAAATCAACCCAGGAAGATCCACACCAAGACACACAGTAATTAAAATGACAAAAAGTAGTGTAAAGAGAGAATTTTTAAAGGAGCAATGAAAAGCAGTTACACACAAGGAAAATCCCATGACTCTATCAGCTGATTTTTCACCAGAAATTTTGCAGGCTAAAAGACAGTGGCATGATATATTCACAGTACTGAAAGAAAAAAAAAAAACCTTGCAACCAAAAATACTCTATTCAGTGAGGCTATCATTCAGATAAAGAGAAGAGAAAAAGAGTTTCCCAGACAAACAAAAGTTAAAGGAATTCTTCACCACTAAACCAGCCTTACAAGAAATGTTAAGAGGACTCTTGGAGTGGAAAGGAAAGACCATAAACAGGAGTAAGAAAAGTAGGAAGCCCAAGAGCAGTAAAATTGAGTATATCTATAAAAATCAATCGAGAGACTCACAGAATAAAAGGATGTAAACTATCATACCAATATCTAAAACATGAAGGGGAGAGGAGTAAAAATTTAGTGCTTTTAAAATCGGTTCAAGCTGAAGCGACCATCAGCTTATTATGGACGGCTATATGCAGAGGACGTTATATACAAACCTAATAGTAACTACAAATCAAAAACTGGTGACAGATATGCAAAACATGCAGAGAAAGGAATTCAAGATATCACTAAGGAAAGCCTGCAAACCATGAGAGAAGAGACCAAGAGAAGAAAGGAACAAAGAACTACAAAAATGATGATAAAACACATAACAAAATGGCAATACATACATACCTATTAACAATTACTTGGAATGTAAATGGACTAAACACTCCAACTAAAACACATAGAGTTACAGAATGGAGAAAAAAGCAAGAGAAACTTCCAGGAAGATGGTAGGACCCTAAACTCACCTCCTCCCATGGATACAACTAGAAAACACTCACATCAGTGCAAATAACCCAGAAAATGACCCAAAGCCTGACAGAACAAACTCCACGACTAAATTCAGAAAAGAGGCCACACTGAAGAAGGTAGGCAGGGCAGGGATGTGGTGGAGAGAGCTAAGCCTCATGGGTCTGACCAATGGAGAGAAGGAGTTATGGGCGCAGAGAGGAGTGAAAAACAGACTATCACACCAGGGAGCTTGCACCGGGAGGACAAATCCACATAGCATTTGGTGTTGGAAACCAGAGGGGCCACATTTGATTGAGTTCTTTCAGCCAGGGAGACATAAAGCCCGGAACTTTAAAAATCAGCAGGCTTGGCTCTGGGAGAGCTCGGAGGGAGATAGGAAGCTGAGTCCCCACCCTTAAAGACAAAGCACAGCAAACAGCCTGCAGAGATACAGCATACAAGCTGCCGTGTGAAAAATACCTGGAGCGTATAGGAGGGAGAGGTAGTTACTAAGCTCAGAGTTCCCTGAGGGACTTCTCCAGGAACAAAGGAGTTAGCAGGTGCCATTTTGCCTGCCTCTCGGCATAAACACACAACCACCTGTGGGAACGAGTGCAGCAGGGCATTCACCACCTAACTTGCTTACACTGGGCCCTGACCCCTTTAGCCAGACCTGCCTCAGTCCCAGGTCTGCGGGTCTCCTCCCCCGAAAGACAGGGGCAAACCATGCCAACACTGCATCTCCCAACCTCCTGGGGGTGGGGGGACAACCACATCTTGTTAAAACTACAGCACCCAACCCCCCACGTGCATTTCAAGGAGCAACCATGGCCACCCTGGTCTCCCCAGTGGCTGTGCATCCCCTGTGGAAAAGGACCGGTGCCACCTCATTAAAAATGCCTGCTCCGCACATTACTTATAAGAACAAGAGATGTAGCCGACTTTCCTAACACACAGAAACAGACACAGAGAGTTAGGCAAAATGAGGAGACATAGGAATATGTCCCAAATGAAAGAACAGGACAAAAACCACAGCAAGAGACCTAAGCAAAATGGAGATAAGTAATACTATTGAAAGAGAATTTAAAGTAATGATCATAGGGGTGCCTGGGTGGTTCAGTCAGTTAAGGGTCTGCCATCACCTCAGGTCATGATCCTGGAGTCCTGGGATCAAGCCCTGCATTAGGCATTGGGCTCCCTGCTCAGCAGGAAGTCTGCTTCTCCTTCTCTCTCTCTGCCCCTCTCTCCTCTGGTGTGCTCTCTCTCTCTCTCTCTCTGTGTCAAATAAATGAATAAGGTGACACTGGTCCACATTTAGTTCTGGAGTTTGTTCTGCCAGTCTGAAGTAGAACTCCCAAAAAAATCAACCCAAGGGGGGCCCACCCCAAGACACATAGTAATTAAAATAACAAAAAGTAGGGGCACCTGGCTGGCTCAGTTGGTAGAGCATGGAACTCTTGATCTTGGGGTTGTGAGTTCAAGCCCCATGTTGGGTGTAGAGATTTCTTAAAAATAAAATCTTTTTTAAAAAGAAAGGGGAAAGTAGTGCTAAAGAAAAAAGTTTAAAAGCAGCAAGAGAAAAGAAAGCAATTACATACAAGGGAAACCCCATAAGGCCATCAGCAGATTTTTCAGCAGAAACTTTACAAGCCAGAAGGGAGTGGCATGATACATTCACAGTTCTGAAAGGGAAAAATCTGCAGCCAAGAAAACAATGTGGCAAGGCTACCTTTCAGAATAGAAAGAGAGATAAGGATTTCTCAGGCAAACAAAAACTAAAGGCATTCATGACCACTAAACCAGCTCTGAAAAAAATATTAGAGGGGGCTCTTTGAGTCGAAAGAAAAACCATAAGTGAGAGTAAAAAAGTTGGAAGCACAAAAGCAGTTAAAAAAATAAAAAAGATGTCTGTAAAAATAAGTCAAGGGACTCACAAAAGGATGTGAAGTATGTCACCACATACCTAAAATGTAGAAGGGGAGGTGAGGAGTAAAGAATGGATTCAAACCTAAGTGACCATCAACTTAATACAGACTGCTACATGGAGAAGAACTTCTATACAAACCTAAGGGTAACCCCAAATCAAAAACCAGAAATAGATATGCAAAGAATAAAGAGAAAGGAATCCAAATATATCACTAAAGAAAGCCAATAAACCATGAAAGAGCAAGAAAAAAAAGGATCAGAGAAAATCTACAAAAACAACCAAAAAATAACTATTTTATTACTTTATTTTATTTAACGATAAATACATATCTATCAGTAATTACTTGAATGTAAATGGACTAAACACTCCAATCAAAAGACATAGGATTAAATAAATAAATAAACAAATAAATAAATAAAACATAGGGTTACAGAGCACATAAAAAAATAAGACCTATATACTGCCTATAAGAGACTCATTTCAGACTGAAAGATGCCTGCAGATTGAAAGTGAGGAGATGGAGAAACATTTGTCATGTGAATCGATGTCAAAAGAAAGCTGGGTTAGCAATACTGACATAGAACAAAATAGACTTTAAAAGAAAGACTGTAACAAGAGACAAGAAGGACATTAATAATAGAAGGGACAATTCGACAAGAGAATATAACAATTGTAAATATGTACGCTCCCAACATGGGAACACCCAAATACATAAAGCAGTTAATCATAAACATAAAGGAACTAATCGATAGTATTACAATAATAGTAGGGGATTTTAACACCCCACTTACATCAATGGACAGATCATCTAAACAGCAAATCAACAACGAAACAGTGGCTTTGAAAGATACAGTGGACCAGATGGATTTTTTTTTTAAGATTTTATTTATTTATTTGACAGAGATAGAGACAGCCAGCGAGAGAGGGAACACAAGCAGGGGGAGTGGGAGAGGAAGAAGCAGGCTCATAGCAGAGGAGCCTGATGTGGGGCTCAATCCCACAACGCCGGGATCACGCCCTGAGCCGAAGGCAGACGCTTAACCGCTGTGCCACCCAGGCGCCCCTGGACCAGATGGATTTAACAGATACATTCAGAACATTCCATCTAAAATGGTGGAATACATTCTTTTCAAGTGCACATGGAACATTCTCCAGAATAGATCACATATTAGGCCACAAAACTAGTCTCAACAAATTCAAAAAGACTGAAGTCATACCTTGCATCTTTTCTGAACACAATGCCATGAAATTAGAAATTAACCACAAAAAAAATCTGGAAAGACCACAAATACATGGAAGTTAAATAACATTCTATTAAACAATGAATGGGTCAATGGAGAAATCAAAAGTTATATAGAAACAAATGAAAATGAAAGCACAACCATCCAAAATCTTTGCGATGCAGCAAAAGCAGTTCTAAGAGGGAATTTTTACCAATATGGGCCTACCTCAAGAAGCAAGAAAAATCTCAAATAAACAACCTAAACTTACACCTAAAGAAGCTAGAAAAAAAAGAACAAACAAAATCCAACACCAGCAGAAGGAAGGAAATAAAGATTAGAACAGAAACAAATGATATAGAAACTTAAAAAAAAAAAAAACGCAATAGAAAAGATCAATGAAACCAGAAGCTGGTTGTTTGAAAAGATCAACAAAATTGATAAACCTTTAGCAGCTTCATCAAAAGAGAGAGAGAGAGGACTCAAATAAATAGAATCACAAATGAAAGAGGAGAAATAACAACCAACACCACAGAAATACAAACCATTGTAAAAGAATACTATGAAAATTATATGCCAACAAATTGGACAACCAAGAAGATATGGATAAATTCCTAGAAACATATAACTTCCTAAAACTGAATCAAGAAGAAATAGAAAATTTCAATAGACTGATTTTACCATCAATAAAAGTGAATCAGTAATCAAAAAACTCCCAACAAACAAAAGCCCAGGACCAGATGGCTTCACAGGCAAATTCTAACAAACATTTTAAGAGTTAATACCTGGGGCGCCTGGGTGGCACAGCGGTTAAGCGTCTGCCTTCGGTTCAGGGCATGATCCCAGCGTTATGGGATCAAGCCCCACATCAGGCTCTTCCGCTATGAGCCTGCTTCTTCCTCTCCCACTCCCCCTGCTTGTGTTCCCTCTCTCGCTGGCTGTCTCTATCTCTGTCGAATAAATAAATAAAATCTTTAAAAAAAAAAAATTAGAGTTAATACCTGTTCTCTCAAAACTGCTCCAAAAAATTAAAGAGGGAGGAAAATTTTCAAATTCATTCTATGAGGCCAGTATTACCCTGACACCAGAGCCAGATAAAGACATTACCAAAAAAGAGAACTACAGGCCAATATCTCTGATGAACAAAGATGCAAAAATTCTCAATAATATATTAGCAAACCGAATCCAACAATACATTTAAAAAATCATTCACCACAATAAGTAGGATTTATTCCAGAGATGCAAGGTGGTTCAATATTTGCAAATCAATCAACATGATACGTCAGATCAACAAGAGAAAGGATTAAAAAAAATATCATCTCAGTAGATACAGAAAAAGCATTGACGAAGTACAGCATCCATTCATGATAAAAAGCCCTCAACGAAATAAAAGCCATATACGAAAAACCCACAGCTAACATCACTCTCAATGGTGAAAAACTGAGAGCTTTTCTCCTAAGTCAGGAACAAGACAAGGATGTCCACTCTCCTCATGTTGTTCAACACAGTCCTGGAAGTTCTAGCAGTAGCAATCAGATAAGAAAAAGGAATAAAATTGATAAGAAAGAAGTAAAACTTTTGCTATTTGTAGGTGGCATGATATTCCATACAGAAAATCCTAAAGACTCCACAAAAAAAGCCTGCTAGAACTGATAAATGAATTCAGTAAGGTCACAAGATACAAAATTAATATACAGAAATCTGCTGCATTTCTATACACTAATAATGAAGTAGCAGAAAGGGAAACTAAGAAAACAATCTCATTTACAACTGCACCAAAAGTAATAAAATACCTAGGAATAAACTCAGCTAAGGAGGTGAAAGACCTATACTCCAAAAACTATAAAATACAAATGAACAAAACAGAAGAACAAATGGGAAGATATTTTATGCTCATGGATTGGGAGAACCAATAATGTTAAAAATATCTATATTATCCAAAGCCATGTACACATTTAATCCCTATCAAAATACCATCAGCCTTTTTCACAGAACTAGAACAAATAATCCTAAAACTTGTAGAGAACCACAAAAGATCCCGAACAGCTAAAGTAATCTTGGAAAAGAACAAAACTGAAGGTACCACAATCCCAGATTTCAATATACACTACAAAGCTGTAGTAATAAAAACAGTATAGTACCTGCACAAAGATAGACACATAGATCAATAGAACAGCAAAGAGAGCCCAGAAATAAACTTACCCACAATTATATGGTTAATCAATCTTTAACAAAGGAGGCAAGAATATCCAATGGGAAAAATTTAGTCTCTTCAACAAATGGTGTTGGGTGAATGGACAGCTACATGCAAAAGAATGAAAATGGAACACTTTCTTACACCATACACAAAAATAAACTCAAAATGGATTAAAGCCCTAAATATGAGACTTAGAACCATAAAAATCCTAGAAGAGTGCACAGGCAGTAATTTCACTGACAATAGCCATAGCAACACTTTTCTGGATATGTCTCCTAAGGCAAAGGAAAAGAAAGCAAAAATAAACTATTGGGACGTCATCAAAATAAAAGTTTTCTGCACAGTGAAGGAAACAATCAACAGGACTAAAAGACAACCTATTGAATGGAAGGAAACATTTGCAAATGACATATCCAATAAAGGGTTAGTATACAAAATTTATGAAGAATTTATGTAACAACACCAATAGTAATAGTAATGATAATCCAATTAAAAATGGGCAGAAGACATGAACAGATATTTCTCCAAAGAAGACATCCAGGTGGCCAACAGACACATGAAAAGATGCTCAACATCACTCTTCATCAGGGAAATGCACATCAAAACCGCAATGAGAGATCACCTCACACCAGTCAGAACGGCTAAAATCAACAACATAAGAAACAACAAATGCTGGCGAGGATGTGGAGAAAAAGGAGCCCTGTTGGTGAGAATGCAAACTGGTGGAGCCACTGTGGAAAACACTATGGAGTTTCCTCAAAAAATTAAAAATAAATTACCATATGTTCCAGTAATTCCACTACTGGGTATTTACCCAAAGAACATGAAAACACTAATTTGAAAAGATATATGCACCCCTGTGTTTGTCGTAGCGTTTTTACAATAGCCAAATTACAGAAGCAATCCAAGTGCCCACCAACAGATGAATGGATAAAGAATATGTGGTCTGTATACACAACGGAATATTATTCAGCCATAAAAATGAATGAAATCTTGCCATTTGCAATGACACAGATGGATCTGGAGGGTACAATGCTAAGTGAAATAAGTCAGAGAAAGACAAATAACATATGATTTCACTCATATGTGGAATTTAAGAAACAAAAAACAAAGAAAAAAAGAGACCAAAAAAACAGGCTGTTATATACAGAGAACAAACCGGTCATTACCAGAAGGGAGGTGGGTGGGGAGGATGGGTGAAATAGATGAAGGGGATTAAGAATACAGTTACAGTGGGGCGCCTGGATGGCTCAGTCAATTAAGCATCTGCCTTCGGCTCAGGTCATGATCTCAGGGTCCTGGGATCGAGTCCGGCATTGGACTCTCTACTCAGGAGGGAGTCTGTTCTCCCTCTGCCCCTCCCCTTGCTCGTGCTATCTCTCTCTCTCTCTCTCAAATGAATAAACAAATCTTAAAAAATAAAAGAATACAGTTATGGTGGTGAGCACTGAGTAATGTATAGAATTGTTGAATCACTATATTGTACATCTGAAAAAGAAAAGAAAAGGAAAAGAAGAAAGGAAGGAAGAAAGGGAGAGAAAATCTAAGGAGTACAATGTGTAGCATGGTGAGTATAATACTGTATTGCACATCTGAAAGTTGCTGAAAGAGTAGATCTTAAAAATCTCATTGCAAGAAAAAAAATGTGTAACCATGTATGGTGATGGGTGCTAACTAGACTTAGTGTTGTGATCATTTTGCAATTGTTCAAATATTGAATCATTATGTTGTACACCTGAAACTAATATGTTGTATGTCAATTGCATTTCAATAAAATAAAATAAAATTGAACAGACCTATAAGCAGTAAGGAGTTTGAATTAGTAATAAAAAACTGCCCAACAATGAAAAGCCCAGGACTAGATGACTTCACTGGAGAATTCCACCAAATATTTAAAATAAAATTAATACCAATCCTCCTTGAACCCTTCCAAAAAAGTTGCAGAGGAAGGAACACTCCTAAACTTGTTTTATGATGGCCAGAATTATCCTAATATTGATTCCAAAATCCTCAACAAAGCACTAGCAGACCAAATTCAACCACATTAAAAAGACCAAGACACCATGACCAAGTGGAATTTATTCCCAGAATGCAAAGATGGTCCAACATACAAAAATCACACAAGTAGGTGTGCCTGGGTGGCCAATTCTTGGTTTCCACTCAGGTTGTGATCTCAGGGTCATGGGATCAAGCCCTGCGTGGGACTCCACGCTCAGCATGGAATCTGCTTGGGATTCTCTCCCTCTCCTTCTGTCCCTCCCACTTGTGCTCTCTCTCTCTAAAATTAATTAATTAATTTTTTAAAAAATCACACCAGTAAATGGAGACATCCCATGATCATGGATCAGAAAACCACATATTGTTCAGAAGTCATGACTATCCAAAGTGCTCTACAGATTCAACGCAATCCCAATCAAAATACCAATGACTTTTTTTTTTTTTTTGCAGAAATTAAAAAAAAAAAATCCATCCTAAAATTCACTTGGGATCTCTAGCAACACTGGATAGCCCTGTATGGTCAAATGGTCTCCAACAAGCATGCGAAGACCACTTGATGGGAAAAGGACCATTTCTTCAACAAATGGTGCTAGGAAAACTGGATAGCCACGTGCAAAAAAAATGAAGTTGGATCCTTACTTTATACCATATACAAAAATTAATTCAAAATTGATTAAAGACCTAAACAAGAGACTCAAAAGTATAAATCTCCTTGAAGAAAACATCAGGGAAAAGCTTCAAGACGTTTGATTTTGCAATGATTTCTTGGATATGACGCCAAAATTACACGCAGTAAAAGCAAAAACAGACAAATGAGATGATCACCTCCCACCCATTAGAAACCAGAGCATAACAAGTGTCGGCCAGGATGTGGAGGAATTGGAACCCTGTGCACTGGTCGTGGGACTGCAAAATGGCACAAAAGCCAAGGAAAACAGTATGGCAGTTCCTCAAAAAATCAAACACAGAAGCACCTACGATGCAGCGATCCCACTTTGGGGTAAAGACACCAAAGAAGTGGGGCACCTGGGTGGCTCAGTTGGTTAAGCGTCTGCCTTCAGCTCAGGTTGTGATCTCGGAGCCCTAGGATCGAGTCCCACATCAGCCTGCCTACTCAGCGGGGAGCCTGCTTCTCCCTCTGCCCCTCCCCCCCTCGTGCTCTCTCCCTCTCTCTCTCAAATAAAGAAATAAAATCTTTCTTAAAAATGTGGTGTACAAATATGTGTATATATGTATGTATATACACTATATGGTAGAATGTTATTCAGCCTTAAAAAAGGAAGGAAATCCTGTCACACGCTGAACACGGATGAACCTTGCGGACGTCCTGCTAAGTGACAGAAGCCAGTTACAAAAAGACGAATATTGTACTATTCTGCTTATATTGAGTCTCTAAAATATTCAAATTCATAGAGACGAAAGTGGGCGATTGCCAGGGGCTGGGGCAAGCAGGAAATGGGGAGGTTTTGTTCAGGGTGCACCGTGCTGGTTTTGCGAAATAAACAAGTTCGAAGGATCTGTTGCACAACAGTGTGAACACATGCAACACTGCTTGCACGGTACCCTTACACATGGTTACGGTGGTAAAGTTCATGTGATGTGCTTCTACCACCGAAATAAAACATTTTAAGCCACGTAAAAGAAAAATAGACTTCCTAAGGTGCGCCCCAGCTTTGCAAACTCCTGGCCCAAAGGGACCCTGCATGGCTTCTGGGAAGAAGAGCCCCGTTGAGCCGGGCTGTGAAAGACAGAGACGTCTTGGCTGGGCGAGGAGGTGGGGGGTTTAAAAAGGAAGGGATTCGTGCAGAAGCAGAATCACTATTACCGCAAACACTTACCATAATGCCTACTGCGTGCCAGGCGCGTCGTTCACATGTGTTCTCTCACATAATCCCCACCCCAGCGACTCTGTGGGGGAGGGGGCACTACCAGGGCCATTTTACAGAAGAGAAAGCCGGTGGCAGTTTGAGGCAAGCGAGCGAGGGCACCAGTCTGCCCCAGGGAAACGGTGCACGGAGACATGACACCGACCGGAAGGGCGGAGACACCAGGCAGACATTAAAGGTCCGGACACCGGGCAGGGACTTCACATGATGCCGTGGAAATGGGGAGTCACTGTAGGTCCTGGAGCAGAAGGTAGTAAGGAGGGCACGTATTGCATGGTGCACTGGGTGTTATACACAACTAATGAATCATCGAGCCTTACATCGGAAACCGGGGATGTACTGTATGGTGACTAACATAATATAATAAAAAATCATTAAAAAAAAAAAAAGAAGAAGCACATGTTTCGAGCGGTATCTTCAGCAGGTGAATCTGGAAGCAGTGTGCGGGAAGACCAGGCTGTGCCTTGCACTAGGTGGAAACCCAATCCGTGCAAAACTATGTGCAAATTTGGGGAGCTAGGCTGGGGTCAAGTGCCCCAGTCTCTATCTTCCCCACCCCCAACACTCCTGGGCCTCTCCTTTGAATGACTCTGATCCCTGGGGTGGCAGGTCTCCTGGTACCTGCCCTGCTCTGGCGGAGCAGGACCAGATGGGATGTGGCGTGGTGGCCCCTCCCATCCCCGCGTGCGCCCTCTGCTGGGGGCGCCTGGCCTGGCAAGCGTCTGCCGACCAGACTGGCCACTGAGCCTCTCGGGCTTTCATTTCTTATTAGAATGCTGGGGTGTCTTTTGGAGCCTCGATGATATTAATGACAGCCTAAGTTTTCACAGAGGACAGTGTTCTCCATCCCGTTGGCCTCTGGCCTCCAGATACCCCACTGTCACCTCCCCTGCCAAAAAGATTGAGTTCTTCAGGATTCTGGTCTCCCTCCTCCTTCTGCTGCTCAGCACCAGTCTCAGAGCCCCAGCTCATCCTTCGGAGGGCCTAGCAGGCAGCACCCTGGAGCTCCCGGTGGGGGATGCTGTAGAATTCTAGAAATTGATCTGAAACTGGACACAGGGTATAGGGGCTTGCAGATTTGATCTGTTCTCCTTCTGGACCCGAGACCTCTGCCATCACCATTGTTTCCACCAGATCCTCGGTCCAGCCAAGAAGCATCCGAGCTCAGAGGGGGAGAAGGTACTGGAGCAGTGCTCTATGTCTTGCTCCTCCTGGCAGTGTTCAATCTGGATGTCAGTTAGGATAAGAAAAATAACCAGAAACCTGGAACACACTGGGTCTCCATGATCAATACAAGTTTTACTTGATGAGTGTAGATTACTGCAAACTGAAGAAAGAAGGTCCAGACTTTTAAATGAAATGTTTCACTATAAAGCTGCTTAGGATGGAGGTCTTGCAGAAGCCATCTGCGTAATTTTCCTCTTTATCCAGGAAAGATTTCCCCTCTCAATGCATGAGATCATGTTGGTGTATTGTGTTGGGGTTTACACTGCTGAATACATCTCTGAAACTTGAAAAAAAAAACAAAAATAAAATTGGACCCGGATGATCGTGACTGGACGATGGATTCCTGCTCCAGGAAAGAAAGGTAATAACGTCTACTGTGACACGACTCTTCCAAGAATGGCCTCGACCGCAGGGGAGGAGCACCGTAATGGACTCAAGCATGGGGCTGTGGGGTTTGTAAACCACCTTCAACAGCAGACTCCTGGAACCCTGCCTACCGGGCCTTCCTGGCACCGATGCCGCTCTCTGCGGATTCCTGAGGCCATGGCTCCAAGCCCTGGCTAATATCCCCTCCGACTGTGAGAGTCCCCACTCTGCCATTCTAAGCCAATCAAGCAGTATTAAGTGAAGGAAGACAAGTACATTTGAAAATCAGACTCCCCCTTGGAGGGTCGAGTGCTCATTTCTGAATTAACCCAGGCTGGATTCAGGGGTTCCTGAGTTTCTGATGTGTCTCTCCTCTTTGGGTAATAAACTAAAACTCACGGAGATGGAAAAGGTGCCAGGAACCACACTAAGTGCTTTACACACGTTTCTCTTTCTGTCTTCACAGTAACACTCTCATCCCTATGAATAAAGGGAGACTGGAAAGTTCATAAGGGATCTGCCCAGTGTCTCCCAGCTGGAGGCCAGGATTCAGGTTGAGGTCTGTCTGACACCTAAGTAGTTAGCCTGCCTCCTGTCTGCCCCCTCAGCCCCTGCTGCATTTAACGGCCCCTCCTCAGGCACCTCCTCCGACAAGACCCCAGCCCAAGCCAAATTCTGTGTTGCTGCCCTCCCCACCCCGTCCCCACCATAGCCATGCTCCAGGGCATGAAACAGACACAGAGAAAGTATGCTCAGGGGTGCCTGGGTGGCTCAGCCGGTGAAGTATCTGACTCTTGGATTTCAGCTCAGGACATGATCTCAGGGTTGTAAGAGTCAAGCTCCACACTGGGCATGGAGCCTGCTTAAGATTCTCTCTTTCCCTCTCTCTGCCCCCCCCCCCAAAAAAGAAAGAAAGAAAAGAAAAAGAAAAAGTATGCTCAGAATGTTTAATGTGCATTAGAAAATGGCAGAACCCAAACCACAGACTATTGAGTCCATCTGGGACCGTAAGGGATTCTAGGGAATTTTAAAAGTGTGTCCACGTTCCACATTTCAGTCCCCACATCCACCCTGTGACAGAGACAAGTGTCGATACCCTCATCTCACAGAGAGAATACGAGGCTCAGAGAAGCCGCGACCCACGCAAGGTCACACAGTTAAGGAAAGCATCTCAGCCAGAACCAAAGTGAGGCGAGTTTCTGGAGGAAGAGGCAGAGGCCGGGACCCAGCTCTCCTACAGCTGGGCCAGCGCTCCCGCCATCGGCTGGCAGACAGCAGCAGTCTGCAGAAAGCTCTCCAGACGGCGTCATCTCGCGTAGCTCTTCCTCCCTCACACGTGCTGTTTTCTCATTATCCTTCCTCCTTTTGCTTCTCTTCCTTGTCTCTCACCGTAAATTACATCCCTTGTCTAAGGAATAATTAATTCTGCTTAAATAAAGATCCCAGCAGCCTCGTTGCTGTGCTCACATAATTATGGACCATCATTCGCATAGCCAGCTTCTGGACACGCTCGAGGTGTACCCTACTACTTACCGAGTTTTGAACAATGTGCCAGGCAGGTGCATACATTAGCTCTTCGCATCCTCACACGCTTCTGAGATAAGTTTCCACTTGCCTATTTTACAGATGGGATCATGGAGGCTCAGAAAAGTCACTCATAGCTTATTCAAGGTCATGCAGCTTGTAAGTGACTGAGCCAGACTTGAGCTTAACTCATCCTTAAAACTAAAGTTCATGTACTTTACCCCATGGCTCCTGCTAAGGAGAAGCCAAACCATAGCCACGGCCTGCCCTCTCCATCTTTAGAACCTTTCCAGTTAACAGTACGCTTCATTCGGCATGCTCACAGGTTAGACCAGGCTTGGAGATGCCTCATGATAATAAGAAGCATTATTTCTCCTCATATATTGGCTGCTTACTTCAGGCATTGTGCTCTACCCCACAAATGCTCGGCGAGGTGGATACTGCTAACCCCATTTTACGGATGGGATAACTGAGGCTCAGTAACTTGCCACTGGCACCCAGCTTGCGAGCAGTGAGATGAGGTTTTGGACCCAGAACTGGCTCATGGCTTTAATCACTTTTCTTCTCTCATAACAGCCAGGTTTACTATTCTTCCAAAGATGCCACGAATTCTCTCTGCCTCCAGAGAAGGGGCAGGAGAGGCCAGTCTGGTCAGTTTGGATCAAGAGACTCAAAACACCCTGAGTTCATGTCTGCTTGGTTCTGCCTGTGGGCTGGCTACCTTTCCCAGCAGGAGAGCAGCTCTGGGTTTCAGGATGGATGCCAGAGGACAGCTAGTGTCTGCTGGAGCCCTGGGAACATATGTGACTCGCCTATTTGCAGGTACAGAGAAGACTGAAGCTCAGAATATTTAAAAACGGTTCCTTTTCTTTCAGCAAGACATGCATGCACTGCTCATCCTGCAGAGAGAGGGAGAAGAGTAGTGTATTGCCATCGACAGTGGGGGATCGGCGAATCTGCCGTGAGGCTCACTAATGGAGAAGAGGTGACTAGACGTGGGAACCAGTGAGGACACTTCTGGTTACCAAGTGACAGAAAACCGAACCCAAACTGGTTTAAGCAAAGTGGATTTAGTGGCTCATAGAACAAAAGCCCCCACCATAGGTGGGGCTTCAGCTGCAGCCTGTCAGAGGATCAAAGGCTGACTCTAAGTCTGCTCCCCTCCATATTGGCTTCATTTTCCTGTCACGGAAAGATGGCGGCCACAGCTCCAAACCTCTTACCCTCTCAGGAAAAGGGAGAAGGTAGTCCAACAAATCAAATAACCAAGAGACTTTCACTGGCTCTAGCTGGCCTGACTCGGCTCCACACTGACACAGGGAAACGTGCTGTGTGAGTTGGCTGGGCCTGGGCACAGGCCACCCTTGGGCGGGGTCAACACCCATCCAGGCTTGGACTTAGAGTGGTGGAGGGGTGGTGCCCTCCAAGCAGTATTGGGAAAAATCATGAGAAGCAGGATGGAGGGATGCAGGGGGAGGGGTGTTGGATGTCACAAAGAATGAGAGAGACAAAGAGGGTGGGGGAGGAAGGAAGTCAGGAAGAAAGGGAGGGAGGAAGAAAAGAAAGCAAGGCAGAAGTCTACTTGGGGTGAACAAATTCACAAACAGATCCACAATTTTGTGGTTACAAAGATACGCCAAATAGCTTCCAGACAGATTATGCTCCAAAAATTCATTTGTAAATCAGTTTCGAACTCAGCACATTTTTACCCATGTGGGGAGAGGGAAGGGGGATTTTTTATTGCAAACTGCCCCAACTAGCCTAACACTGTAAAATGTAATCCATAATATAGCGGAAATGCTTGGCTATTTGCAATGAAAAATAGAAGGCAAAGCTTACAACAGTGAGTGATAAATAAAAAAGATTTTGGATCTGAAACCTTGTCTTTATTTGCTATGAGTGCTGATGCCTGAGAAAAAGCACACTAATTAATGAGAACGAGCTAACAGATGGAGACTCCAGTGAGGATCTGAAGGGGGCTTCTCCACCTTGCAAGGGCCCAGCCGTGACGGCACAGCTCTCTGTTATGTTGAATTTCCCTTCACATGTTACGGTTTTCCTTTTTCTTGATGTAGGTACATCAAGGAGAACATTCGTCTTACATCTTTTTTACAGGTGTGTCTGGAAGACGTGAGTCTTCGCAACTCCACCATGATTTGGGTCATTTGGGGCCCACTAGTGGAATCCAAAGGAGATGGCCCCATAATCCCGGAGTTGGTTCCGCAGCACCTGGGCAAGAGGTGGTAAGGGGCGGGGCTGGAGAGGTGCTGGGATGTAGGAGACCTCTCTGCAGGGGAGAGGCTGGACGGACCGGCAGAAGTATGACCTGAGGGTGCCTGGGTGGCTCAGTCAGTTAAGCGTCTGCCTTCGGCTCAGGTCATGATCCCAGGGTCCTGGGATTGAGCCCCAAGTCAGGCTCCCTACTCAGCGGGGAGCCTGCTTCTCCCTCTGCCTGCTACTCCCCCTGCTTGTGTGCTCTCTCTCTCTGTCACTATCAAATTAATAAATTTAAAAAAAAAAAAAAAAAAGAATGACCTGAGCTTGTGGGAGGGAGTAGACAGGAGAGGTGCTAGTCTCAGCCACAGGTGCATTCAAACCCATGCATGGCTAGCACTCAGGCTTTCCCCTCTCTGACCGTCTAGAAGCATGGGGACAGCACCCCAGCCAAGCCCACACGGAGCCCCACCCCACCCCTGCCCATTGGCTGGGGCCGGTGATTCTCTGCTGCTTCTGTTTCCCCCAGGAGCAAGCCAATTATACGTACCCCCCTCTCCTTTTCCCTGTGCTCTCTCCACAGTGGCAACCGGGCCACAGAATTTCTTTGCCTAAAACACAGATCTGATCCCATCATTTGCAACCCCCAAAACCTTTCAAGTTTGCCCGGGGCCTACAGCAGCATTTCTTATAGCCTTCCATCTGGGCCTCAGAATCCTCATTCTTGGCTCAAGGAAGTTTAAGAAACCCCCTATAGCATACACACTCTTAGAGAATCCCAACCCAAAATGACGAATTAAAGGCTCCAAGTCTTCCAGCAGAGGACCTGTTTTATTTTTTACTCCATCAGCCCTTTGCCGGATTTGGCACAGAAGCCCTTCTTATGCATTGTCATTTAACAAACACACTTTGGAAATCACTGGCTTAAAAGATAAAGCCCAGATACCCTAACAAGGCATCCAAGGCCCTTCCATTCCGGCATGACCCATCCTCCCAGCCTTTCTTCCACAGATGCACGCTGGCTCCCCCATCCTGACCAAACACCCATGCTTCATTTCTCTGTATTTTTGTTCATATTATTCCTCCTTCCTTCCCTTTTCCCAAGTAAAACAGCCTTTCCTACAACTCCATTCAGATGATTGTGCTGTTCATATGAATGACCAACGTTTATTGAGCATTTACTCTGTGCCAGGAACTCTATTCGGCTGTCTGCACTCAGACCCCAAGCTTCAGAGCTCCAGCAAGATGCTGACCATGAACACGTTGCCTTCTATATTTTGATACCCCCTTCCACCTGGACCCCGCAGCCCCTCGTACCAATGAACCCCTCTGTCCTCATGGCTATCCTAGACTTCCTCTGCCGGCTTGGGTCTCCCATCAGGTTCCCCTCACCACCTCCCTCCCCCTGAGGAAAGAGCTTTGCAGCATCTAGTTGACAAGGATAATTGAAACCCCGGGTTCATTCATTGTTTCATTCATTCCATAAAGACTGGGGGCTTTAAGAAAGACATGGTCCCCACCCTCACAGAGCCACGGGGCGGGCGGGGGGAGACAGACAGGAAACACAGTGTTATGAACAATTCAATAATTGCTAGAGCACGAATTGTTGCCAGGAAGTGCGGGGTGGGGGGTGGCTATAGGAAGGACTTACCAGGGACTTCATGTGGTCTGGGGAGTCCAAGGAGGGCTTCCTGGAGGAGACAAAGGCCCACAAGAGATGGAACAGCTTATGAGGGACAGAGGTGGGGGGTTCGAGGTGCATTTAGGAGCTGAAGCAAGTATCGCAGGCCAGGGTGGCTTTGGAGCAGGCTGGCGAGCAACTGGCAGGGCCCCTGGACTCTCCCTGAAGACGGCACAGTGATGGAGTCAGCAGGCTTGTGAATCCTGACTGGGCCGTTTCGTCACCGGAGCCCTTGGCCGAGTTCCTTAACCTCTCTCTGGCTCTTGCCTTATCTGCAAAATGGTGGGTCGTCTCCCACACCCAGCTAAATGTAATAAGCACTTAATACTTACCGGGCATGTTCTGAGCACTTTACGTGATAGAACTAATTTGGTCCTTGCAATAACCCAACAAGGCAAGGTATTATCCCCATTTAGCAGATGATGAAACTGAGGCACTAAATGAACTTGTTGAAGGTGACCTACCAGCTGGAAGTGATGGTCTCTACCCAACAGGGTTTCCAGAGCTGCAGGAGATAAAGCACAGCGCCCGGCCCACAGCTGCTGCTTAGTAAATTTCACTTTTTATTTTGATTTATCCTAAGAGCGATAGAAATCCATTAAAAGGGTTTAAGTGGGGCACAGGGTGGCTCAGTCAGTCAAGCATCTGCCTTCAGCTCAGGTCATGATCCCAGCGTCTGGGATTGAGTCCCACATGGGCTCCCTGCTCAGCGAGGAGTCGGCTTCTTCTTTTCCCTCTGCCCCTCCCCCCTACTTGTGCGTGCGCACACTCTCTCCCTCTCTCTTGCAAAAATAAATAAATAAAAGGGTTTAAGTCATTAAGAGGATATTTCTTAAAGAATAGGTCAGAGGGGTCCAGAGTGGACGCAGAGTGGCCAAAGGCTATCACAGGGGAGGGACATACCGGCAGCTGCATGAGGCCCATGGGAGAGGAGGGGCTGAGGAGGCCTGAGAAGTATTTCCGTGATGAAATCCATTGCCTCAGGGATTACTGGGCATCGTGGGTGAAAGAGAGGGAGTGGCAGGTTTCTGGTTGACCCTGGGTGGACGGTGGTGCCATTGACAGGAGCCCAATGTGGGGACAGGTTTGGCATGAAGACCAGAAGGGGATGAGGAGTTCTGTTTTGGACAAGTGACATGTAAAGAGACCCTGTGAGTGGAGATGGCCAGCAGCCACAGACACCCAGGTTCGTATCCGTGAACTGTTTCACGCTGATGAGGTCAGGCCTTCGGAGAATGATAACCCAGCCACCGTTTGCCAGCTAGCGAGCCTTTAACCGTGCCCGACCTCATGCTGAGCACCTCGCTGGCTCTCCCACTGAACCCTCCCCTCCACCACCCTGGGACCTCTGTTCTTTTTTTTTTTTTTTTTAAGATTTTATTTATTCATTTGAGCGAGAGAGACAGCGAGTGAGCAAGCAAGAGAGCACAAGGGTCAGAGGGAGAGGGAGAAGCAGACTCTCTGCTAAGCAGGAAGCCCAATGCGGGACTCGATCCCGGGGATCGTGACCTGAGCTGAAGGTGGACTTCACCAGCTGAGCCACCCAGGTGCCCCTGGAGCTCTGTTCTTATCCTCAATGCAGAAAAGTAAAACATGAGCTCAGGAAGGTTCACTTACTTTCCTCGAATCAAGTAGGTAGTAGGTAGAGCTGGGATTTAAACCCAAGTTGTCTGGATCCAGAGGGGTGAGGTGTCCGCAGTCGCACAGTGGAAACACAGGGTCCACACAGTGTAAGCGACACTGGGATCTAGACAGTGGAAGAGAAGGTCCCTGTGTCCAAGGGTTTCCACTCTGCTCCAAGAGCTTTAAGTAGGGAGCCCAACCCAAGGCTTGAACTCAAGACCCCGAAATCGAGACCTGAGCTGAGAACAAGAGTTGGATGCTTAACCAACTGAACCACCCAGCGGCCCCTGGTCCATCAGTCCTGCCCACCTTGTCCCCTGATTTCCTCCCAGCTCTGGGAAGCCCTGATGCCAACCTTTCTCCATGCTCTGGTGCTCAGGGCCCAGCAAAGAGCTCAGTTTGTCTGAGCCTGGCCATCCCACCACATCTCCTTCTCTCTGCACTGGGCCCTGTCACAGAAAGAGGAGAAAGGCAGTGTCGGGGCAGGACAGGGCCATCCATTCCACAGGAGGGCAATGCGCCGCAGCGCTGGCAAAATCTCCAGCTGGGAGGACTTGGGCAGGGGCCCCCTTCTGCTGTGGGCTCCCCCAAAGTGCCCACTTCCCAAGATGTAGTTGGACCTGGGGCCCAGAAGGGAAGCTGGAACCTGAAACCTCCATGCCTGCTTCCACTTCGGATTTATTTAAATGACTATGAGTGTGAACACCTTCTTGTAGTTTTGTTTTCTGGTTATTTTCTCCTGAGTGACCTGACTTACGGTATCTTTTGATCATTTACCTGTTGGGATTTTACAGTTTAAAAAAAATCATTTATACATGATATTTATATAATTTTTAAAGACGGCTTTTAAAATATTTAAAAATGTTTAACACAGTCTGCCCTTTTGTTTTTGTTTCCACTTTACCTTTTAAAATTACACAAGTGGACCCAAGCATATTCTTGATGTAAAAAATTTAAAATCATACACTTCAAATAAAGCCAGTGTCCCCTCGGCCCACCGTCTTCTCTAGTCCAGCCACACTCCAAATGCTATCAGTTTGTGTACGTCCCTTCTCACCACTTTCTAAACATTGACACACACGGTATGGTCACACAAAAATAGCTTTGTTTTGTGTACATTTTTCTTCCTTAAGTGAACATTATCTTAACGGCAACTTGATTTCTTCACTTAATAGAACCTGGAGATGATTTTTGTTTTCTTAGCACAGCAAGGTTTGACTTATTTACATCACCGACAATGCTCTTTTTTCTGTTGATTTCCTCCACTGAGTCTAAGCTTAAAAAGTCATTTCTAGGCGCGCCTGGCTGGCTTAGTCAGTGAAGCAAGTGACTCCTCAACTCCGGGCTGTGAGTTTGAGCCCCATGTTGGGTGTAGGAATAACTTAAAAATAAGATCTTGGGGTGCTGGGTGGCTCAGTCAGTTAGGTGTCCAACTCTTGATTTTGGCTCAGGTCCTGATCTCAGTGTAGTGAGATCCGAGCCCCACGACTGAATCTGCACCCAGTGGGGATTCTGCCCCTCCCCCCTCACGCTCATGCTCTCTCTCTCTCTCTAAAATAAATAAATGAATCTTTTTAAAAAATAAAATTAAAAATAAAATCTTTTTTTTTCAAGATTTTATTTATTTGACAGTGAGAGAGAGAGCACAAGCAGGGGGAACAGGCAGAGGGAGAAACACGCTCCCCACTGAGCGGGGAGGACTCAGTCCCAGGACCCTGGAATCATGACCTGAGCCGAAGGCAGATGCTTAATGACTGAGCCACCCAGGCGCTCCAAAAATAAATAAAATCTTTTTTAAAAAAAAATCATTTCTTCTGCAGCTGTTTGAAAGTGTCTATTTTCTTTTTCTCACAACTTTTTAATGGTTTGATCTATTATTATTATTAAGTCAGAATAGAACCTATTTGCTGTATTGCTATGTAAGGTAAGGGTAGAATTTTTTTCCCCTAAATTTCTAGCTCTTAGCCCAAAATAATTTTTAAAATAACCCCTTTTTCCCCATGATAGTACTTGATTACATGTTAAATTAGCGTGTGGATCATTGTCTGATTTTAAGCTTTTTTTTTTAAGATTTTATTTATTTATTTGACAGAGAGAGAACACAAGCAGGGGGAGCTACAGAGGGAAAGGGAGAAGCAGGTGCCCTGCTGAGCGCGAGGCCCGATCCCAGGACAGTAGGATCACGATCTGAGCCAAAGGCAGACGCTTCGCCCACTGAGCCACCCAGACACCCCTTGATCTATCTATTTCATTCTATTAAAATAACTGTAGGGGCGCCTGGGTGGCTCAGTCGTTAAGCGTCTGCCTCTGGCTCAGGGCGTGATCCCGGCGTTCTGGGATCGAGCCCCACGTCAGGCTCCTCTGCTGGGAGCCTGCTTCTTCCTCTCCCACTCCCCCTGCCTGTGTTCCCTCTCTCGCTGGCTGTCTCTGTCAAATAAATAAATAAAATCTTTAAAAAATAAAATAAAATAAAATAACTGCACATCATTTAAATAAAAACTTAACACAAAAAGATAAAAAATAAGAGCGCCTAGGTGGCTCAGTCCGTTAAGCATCCAACTCTTGATTTCGGCTCAGGTGGTGATCTCAGGGTCTTGGGCTCTGCACTGGGCATGGAGACTAGTTAAGATCCTCTCTCTCCCCCTCTCTCAGTCCCTCCTTTCCCCCCAGCTCCTGCACACTCTCTCTCCCTCCCTCTCTAAAATAAATAAGTTACTTAAAATAAGATGAATAAAAAAATAAAATAACTGTATATCTTTGCCCTAATACCCCACAATTATAAGTATTATAATTTTCTAGTATGTTTTATATAAATCTGTTCCCTCCATCCTTACTCTTATTCTACAAAATTTTCTTTGAAATTCTGTTTATATTGCTAAATGAATTTTAATAATCTTTTTTGGTAAAAGTTTGAAAAAGAGTCACATTTGGATTTGCACTAAGCCTGTAAATTCATTTGACCTTTCCACCTGTACATTATTTAACCTTTACCTCAGGCGTAGGGTGGGTCTCTCCTTATTCAAGTCTTCTCTTAGGGAGGAAAAAAAAAAAAGCAGTTTTCTTCATAGAGAAAGTGCTATATTCTGGTTTAATTTCTAGAACACGGGGTTACTCGTGCCTCAAAGCTTTCAAATGCATCCACCTCCTCCCCGGGAAAATCCTCTGGACTGACACCTTTGGACGGAAGTGTCCTTGCTCTCTTCTTTAAATTCTTCCCCAATTCATTTATTCACTAAACTAGGACGTATTTCAAGGGCCCACCGTGTGCTGGCTCTGTAGTAGGTCTACAGAAGCAAGCCACTGGTTTTCTTACGATGATATCAAAATAAAACTTTTAATTAAAAAAACACAATTATGTCAAAATAAAAAGTTTAAGTAAAAAAACATCCTCTCTTCTCAGGAAGCTCCTATTCCAGTGGGGAGAAAAGAAGGGGAACAAGTAAAAGCAATTAGGCATATGTCATATCAGATGGTGTAAAGCGCTGTGGGGGAAAATGGAAACACAGGGGGGTGGGGGCGCCGGGCTTTGGAAAGTTGGTTGGGGAAGTCTCCCTGTCCAGGGTGCTTTTGAGCAGAAACCGAGGGAGGTACTTGAGATTTTCTACTTTTGATTCTGTCACACAGGGAAACTTCTCTATTTTCTTTTTCCCAGAAAATTGCCTTTTTTCATTGGCGTTTTCAAATTTGTCAGCAATGTCACATAATATCCTTTCAGATTTTTCTTTTTAAAGTCTCTGTTTCTGTTATTTCCATCATTTCACCTCCTGTGTGTTTCTGCTTTCTTTTCTTCATCACGTTTGTCCATTGTATTATTCAGACGTCGTCTTTACAAAAAGAACCAACTCAAAGGCACATGCATTAATTGGACTGTTTTCCATTTTCCTAATTGATTCTTTTCTGCTTTTTGCCTGATCTCTTCCTTTCTTATCTTTCTTTTTTAAAAAGATTTTATTTATTTGAGAGAGAGAGAGCACGAGCGGGGGGTGGAGGGCAGAGGGAGAAGCAGACTCCCTGCTGAGCAGGGAGCCCCCACCCAGGGCTAGATCCCAGGATCCCAGGTTCATGATCTGAGCCAAAAACAGGTGCTTAACCAACTGAGCCACCCAGGCGTCCTTCCTTTCTTATCTTTATTCGGGGTTTTGTTTTCTGTTATTTCTCAATTTGTGTAATGAATATTTTGTTTGTTTAACTTTTTCTGAGTTTAATAGTAAAATCATCTTAAAAGCTAATCAAATTTTGGGGGCACCCAGGTGGCTCAGTTGGGTAAGGGTCTGACTCTTGATTTCGGCTCAGGGCATGATCTCAGGGTCATGAGATCAAGTCCTTCATCGGGCTCTGTGTTCAGCACGGAGTCTGCTTGTCTCTCTCCCTCTGCTCCTCCCTCCCCACCACCCCCCAAATAAATAAATAAATAAATAAATCTAAATAAATTTTTGAGAACTTTGCGCATACACTGTTGGTTTTCATAGATTTAGTTCTTCTTTGTGTTATTTTCCAAGTTAACTCTTTATTCTTCATTTTCTCCTTTATCTAAAAACCATTTTGGAGAATTTTAAATAGCCAATTAACATTCATTTCTAGTTTTAGCATTTTGTGAACAAAGGATGTGATCCATAGGAGGTCTGTATTTCAAATTTATTGGGATTTTCTTTATGGTCGAAAATTCCACTTTTAAAATTATTCTGTGGATCCTGGAAAATAGGCCGAGTATAACTTACAGCCCAAGCCAACAGTCAAAATATCTTCAGGAACTGGGGGAAAAGAGCAAAACGTGAACAGGAAGTTAAGCTTCAAAGGGGAAGTGATTTTGATACCAAGAGGACAAAGAACTGGCTTTTTTCAGTAGCCACCAAAGGCCAGGATCTGTGCGAGGTCCTTTGCGTGTATTGTCTCATTCAGCAGTGAGGCAGGATGCTTCAGGGCGGGGGAACCACAGCGTAAGGAACTTCCTAAAGTCCATTCCCCTGCCCGAAGCGTGTACCCCCCCCCCTTGTTTTGCTGAGCAGATTCCTGCTTTTCTTTCAAGGTTCATTTTACACGTCACCACTTCTAAGAAGGCTTCCCAAAGATAAGAGCTGGGTCCTCCTCTTCTGTTCTTTGTAAAAGTCATCACTAGTCTTACACGCATCACCCTTGGTTGCCTGGGAGACCCTTGAGGGTGGCCGGCACATTGTGGGTTCTCAGTAAATGTTTGTTGATGAAGCGAAGATTAAAGGCAAAAGAAGGAGACCAAAAAGAGAATTCATGTCTGAAGATTTGACACAGCAAAGCCATCACCTTATGGTACTTACCCCTCCCCTGTCCCTGCCAAGCAGGTGATGCCTGGAGGTTTAGAGGTAATCATACTGACATTAAAAGCTTATTCCATTTGCAGAGTGCTTTGCTGTCTACACAGCATTCTCTTGCAGGCATTATCTCGTCTGATCTCCACGAACACAGGTTGCTCTAAGCCCATTTTCTAGGCAGTGAAGCATTCAGAGACTGAGTCTGGCCAAGGTCACACAGCTGACAAGCTGCCACAGCCAAGAGCTCCTCAGACTCCATTTGTTGCCACGTTCAAACTTGAACTCAGGTCCCTCCTGACATTAAAGCAGACACATGCATACACACAAACACCCCAACACACACGCACACCTTGCTGCTTTGGTGAAGACCATCAGTTCCCCTCCTGTCTTACTCATCATCATGGTTTCACGATGGAGTCTTTCTTTTCCAGACAACGTGTTGAATTGATGCCTTCAAGGAAATTCATGAGAGTGATCCCTGATGTTACACACTTATTTGTTCATCTATTCTTAGGGACAGTAAACATTTCCTGAGCCCCTGTTACAAACAGAGCGCCAAATACCCGGCTGGCCCTGGACACTGACCAAGGTGTAGGCTGAGGAGGACAACCTGGAAGGACCTTCAGGGCAGCCCTGCCCGCAGTCCACCCACCACGTCCAGGCCTGCCTCCTCCTCCCCCAGCCTAGCAGTTCCCACCCCGCACCCTCTTTATCTCCCTTCATAAAAAGCCCCATTCTCCTTTTGCACAATACACTTTCACAATAGATAGTCTATTCAACCCAGAGCCCAAATCATCAGCAACCAAAACCCTGGTTCCTCTTCCCTCCTAGGTCTTCAAACATTTTCAGGGAAGAAGAAATAATTGCATTCTGCAGAATTCACTTGCTGTTTGCTTGACTGTTTCTCCTACAGACTGGAAGCTCCTTGTAGGCCTGGCCTGGGTCTTTTCACTGCTGGCTGTGGAGGGGGTAAGAAGCCTTGATCTTGCTCTCCAAATACCTATTATTGTTTAAAAACAGTCTCATCACTGTTTGTTAAATCACTAAGGGTCAAAGAAGGAAATAAAAATCACCTACAATTCCCACAAACAGAAGTAACTTTTTAAAACTTGTTTGTATTTCCTTCCCCGTATTTTATATGTGTTTTTTGGGGATAAATATATATGTATACATAAAATTGTACAAAAATATAATTCTGACGCATACGCAATTTTGTCTCTTGCTCAGAATGCTGCAAACATTTCCCAAGTCATTAAAAATGCTTCAAAAACATGGTTTTTAGAGATGCCTGGATGGCTTAGTTGGTTGAGCATCTGACTCTTGGTTTCAGATCAGGTCATGATCTCAGGGTCATGGGATCGAGGCCCACATTGGGCTCTGTGCTTAGGGGGGAGTCTGCTTGAGGTTCTCTCCCCCTCTCTCTCTCCCCCCCACCCATGCTTTCTAAATTAATGAGTTAGTTAATTAAATCTTTTTTTAAAAAAACATGGTTTTTGATAGCTACATCAAATGTGCATGCCCTAACTTCTTTAAAAATTTCCTCATTGTTGACTCCTTAGGTTATTTCCTTCTTTTTTTTTTTGTTTGTAATTTTTGCCAACATAAATAATACTTCGATAAACACCCTTCACATGCATTTTTGTCCACCTTGCTGATTCTTTCTCTCAGATTTCTAGAACGAAAGTTACTGAATCAAAGTAGTTTTTAAACTTCTCTTGATCCCTAATCTCAACCCATTTTCCAGGCTTTGTACCAATTAGCCCTCCTATAGCAATGCACACCAGCGTTGTGCCTTTTATGTATTTATTTGTTTTTAACTGTTTGGTGACACTGGCAGTTTCTTGTTTATGGTCAATGGCTTGTGTTTCTTTGGGCATATGTTTATTCTTATATTTATGCAAATAAGGCAAGTTACACGATGGGAATGAACTCTGCAAATATGCACCCTTGGTCACAAGGAAGGGGTCAGAGGAGAAGATTATCTGATGCACCCGTCATTTCTCCTGGAAAAATAATCCGCAGATGTCAGATGTTCACCCCATCTATCTGCACAGACTTTGGCTTTTCTTTGGGTTTACCCTAAAAACCTTGGTTATTCCCAAATTGTCGCTATACTTCTGAGGTTTTTGAGTCATTGCCCATCTTCTGTGGGACCCTGGTCACCAATCTAGTTCTTGGTGACTCTCCGCCAGTTCTGGGTCCCCTGCCACTGAGCCAGTCCCTCAGGGGCCCCAGACTCACCTCTGCTTTCCATAGCTCCTTTTAGGTCAACCTTGGGGTCCAACACCTTCCACTGGCTGGAGTCCAGTTGGGACATTTGATACTAAAAATTGAATATTAAATATTGCAAAGTGACTGGTGATGCTTTTTTAAAAGTCTGTTTGGGTTCTGCTTATGACAGAAACAGATTTTGGGTGCCTGGGTGGCTCAGTCAGTGAAACGTCTGCCTTCAGCTCAGGTCATGATCCCAGGGTCCTGCTCAGTGGGGAGTCTGCTTCTCCCTCTCCTCCTTGCTCGTGTTCTCTTTTGCTATCTCTCTCTCAAATAAATAAACAAAATCTTAAGGAAAAAAGAAAAAAACAGATTTTAATATTCACCTGCTAATCTCCAAGCAGTTACTCTGGTGAACACATCAGTTGAAACACTGAAGAGCTGTGTTTCATCCCTTTTCTCAGCTTACAAGATTCCTCAGATTTTCAGAGATGGATATGAACATTCTGGAAGGCCTGTGGCATGAATGCATCCTCCCTCGGGGAGACCACGAGGATGGGTACATCTCCTAATAACAAACCTTCCTTCCCGTTTCGGCTCCCGGCGGGCAACTATGACATGCCTGGGAGAGGCCTCCAGTTGCGGCTTCTGCATCACGATGGCTGATTTCTCCCTCTCTGGGGTGAATCTGGAGGCTTCCTTCCTGGGTTGGGACAGGTCAGGGGATTTGGCTCAACAGTGCCAGTGTCTGACTGCGGGTCTAGGCCCTTGCCGGGAGTTCCTGACATTCACATGGGCTTTACAATTTATGAACGGCAGCGTCATGTGAGCCATGAAATACAGCACTGGTTTTATTCCTCCCAACTCCCCCCAGAAGTGGACACTCCTGAAGTTTAAAAGGTGTCAGAGAAGGAAGTGGGTCACCTGCACCAACTGGTCATCACGGGGAGGCAATCTGTGAAAAAAGGGAATGGGGAGGTATGTGGAGGGAAGAGCTGCTCTAAAGAAAAGGAGAAAACAGATATGCGGGAACGAAACTCCTAACTGGAAACTCTGGCTTCAAACTCTGGTTCAGTCACAGCACAGCTGTGACCTTGGGAAGTTTGTTTTAACATTTCCATGCACCAGTCTCCTCCTACGTAAAATGATGACCAGAACACGACGTCCACCTGGCACTCAGGTGTCTCTAGGACTATGCTTATCGGAGCGGGTCCATGAACGTGGAGAACTGGAAACATCCCGCAGTGCAACAATTTGTTTAAACAAATGAAGATACACGCACATCATGGAATACTATCTTTCGTGAGTGATGACGTGGATGTTTATACACAGGGAAGGGTATTTGTGGCCTATTACTGGGTAGAAGTGGTTGTAATTCCATAGGCATAGCACTATGTCATTTTCGTTAATTTTGTAAAAATAACATATTTACGTGGATCATCATTCATCTGTTTAACTAGATTTACTTTGCACAGTTTCACCATGATGTGCATTTCCATGCGGATATGTGGGTATAAAATGTCCAAGGATCTACACCAAAATATAATGTCTCTACAGGGGGTTCTTTTTCAGCTGGGCTTAGCGGGTTTTCAAATTCTTTCACAATGAGCTTGTGTCATAAAGAAATAATAGAGGTATAAAATGTTTACAATGCAGGAACTGGAACACCGGGTCTGCCTCCATCCGGGGGCATTTTGTTGGTGCCAAGTTCATCTGCAGGTTGCTTGGGGAATGAGGAACCCAAGCAAAGGCCTGAGAGGTTTAAAGGGATTTAATTCGGGCTCTGGAGGAGTCAATAATCTCTTTTTCTCCCTCTCTCCCCCTTGGTGTGAACGTCTGTGTCTACTTCTCTCCACTGAGCAAACACAGCCAGGTGTCTGCTCCTAGGCGCCCTCCTGGATTGTATGAGGCCCCCTCTCTTCTGATTCCTATTTGTTCTTCAGGCAGGCTACACCCCCACTGATCAGGCCAGGCTTCTGGAACTCCAGTCTGCACATTCCAGTCATGTTCGGGAGAGGACACCCTGGACATCCCGATCAGACATAGGTGTTGTCCCAATCCCAGTCACCCACACGCGACACCAGCCATCTTTGAAGGAATGCTTCTTCCCCAGAGAGCACATCACGTTTCAGACACAGTGAGTCATTTTGGTTTCAACCCAGAATGTAATGTCACTTGCACGTTGTACGGCACCTCCCTGTCAGTCACTCCCTGATTTATAATAATGAATAGAAGTGACCATATATTGGCCCTTCTGTCCCAGATCCTGTGCTGGACATGCACTCGGGTGAGGCTCACAACAACTCTGTGAGTGAGGGGCTTTCATCCTCATTTTACAGATGAGAAAACTTAGAGGTCAACTTGCCCAGGCATATGCAGCCAGTAAGCCTGGGCCCTTAAACGGAGACCCTGTCCCTGCAGCCCACAGGCCTTCTTCAACCCCAATTTAGGAGTGAGCAAACTGAATCTAAGTTATACACGGAGGCTGCTATCACCCAAGTTCATGAAGCTAGCAAGTGGGAGAAGCTGAACTGTGCTGTATCTCCCTGATACTGCCCCCCCCCCCACGCCCTGACACACACCCCACTGGCCCCTTCCCTGACTTGTGTGCCTGGCGGTCCTCACTCCCCACTCCCCCACTGTACTCCACACTGCAGCAAATACTTGTGGCAATTCCAAGAATCTGTAAGAATGTTCTCTCTTGCCCTGGGGCCTTTGGACAGGCTGTACCTTCCCATGCATTTGCCTGGCACAGGCCTACTCATTTAGATGTCACCTCCTCCAGAAAGCCATCCCTGAGCACTCCAGTCCAAGTACACTCTTAGGTGCTTCCTTGGTTCATCCTTGCGTGTATCACATGGCATTGTGGTTGCCTGTCTTCTCACCACTTCCCCTCCCCTGCAGGGCTGCAAAGCCTACGCGAGGGCCATATGTGCTGATGGTGAGGTCCTCAGCATCCAGCACAGTGGGGTACAGAGTAGGTCCTCAGTAAGCATTTGTTAAATGAATGCTTGATTATCAGAGCTGTGTTCTGCTTTGTCTGGAGAATACAGCTTAGGTGCACTAAGTGGGAGGATATAAAATGACAGCAGTGTGGCTTCCTGTCTATCCTATTAAGAGGGCATAGTGGGCGAATGCTCTGGGGTCATCCCGGGCTCAGTGCTCAGATGTAAAAACCATGGTGTCCTCCTTGCTAAAGCAAGTCTCAGGCTACTGTTTTCCCACTCCCAGGCAGAAACAAACCATGTTCTGAGTGACTGGAGTCACTGCTCACAACACCAGGAGCTGGTTTAGGGTGGGGCGAGGGGCAGTGGCCTTGGGGCTCCAGTCTCTAAAGGCCCAGGCCTCTGGGCTGGGGGGAGGGGTGAAGAGTGGCAGGTCCTGTCCCCGGGAGGCTGCAGTCACTGGGGGAGAGACAATGGGGCTCAGCATCTGCTCCTCGCTGGGAGAAGGGACCCTCCAGTGAAAAGCCAGGGAGAGCAGGGAAGTGTGGGAGGAATTGATGAGGAGAAGGGGTGGAGCCAAGGAGAAGCAGCCGGGAGGAAGGAAGAGAAGGGGAAGGAAGAGAAGAGGGAGGGGTGAGGATTCAGGCTTTCCTTCCTCTCGATGACCTGGTCCTGGGCTGCAGCCTGCTCTGGCATTGTTTCCTGCGGAAACTCTCGGGGCCCACGAAGACCTCACGTTTCTCCCCAGCCGCTGGCAGCAGCCCCAGTCCAAGGGTCAGGCATCCAGCAGGTGCTCAATACTTACTTGGGAAAATGAGAAACGTGGCCAACTTTGCTCTGGGAACTTTTCCCTTGTCTTCTCCCCACTTCTCCGGAGAAGCTGAAGGCAGAGCAGGTCTTGGGAGCACGCCCAGGCGCCCCATGAATAATTGACCCTTCCTGGCGGCTCTGCCCGGCTCAGTCCGAGGACTCGCGACCGGCCCAGCCTCTGAGTCGAGAAGCGGCTCCGAGTGGCGGGCGTTCCGGAGGTTGGAGGCCGAGGGTCCGGCCTGCCCAGGAGCGGCGTCAGGGGGAGGCCAGGCTGTGCCAAAGCCCGCGGCCCCGCGGGGAGGTGCCTGGGGCCTGACCCCCCGCGCCGCGAACGGCCACGCCTCGGCGCCCCCCAGCCGTGCGCCCGGGGGGCCGGGGCCCAGACCCTGAGATCGGAGAGCCCACGGGGGGCCGATCCCAGCGCCTCCTCCGAGCCCCTTCCCACCCCGGCCCCGGCGCTCGCAGCCCGCGCCGCTCCCTCGAGCCTGGCCGTCCAGGGCTCTACAAACAGCTGTTTAAAGGCTCTTTTACAGTTCAGTGCTCTGCGGGGATGTTTGTTCCAAGCCCATCTGCCTACTTTAAAAATATATAAGTAAAGAACACACCCAGCTTTCCACCCCTGGCTGGGGAGGGGCGGACTCGGCGGCCCCCGCCCGCACTTCGGAAGGAACCTGCACCCAGCCGCCGCCGCGGCCCCCGCCCCCACCCCCACCGACCCTCCTCTCGGGAGGACGCCCCGGGCTTCCCAGGGGGGAGGGGGCGCGCAGCCCCCGGGTCCCCTTTGTGCGGGGCCGCGCCGGGCCCCCCATTTCCATGCGAGGTTCTGACGCTCCCCCTCTCCCCCGCTTCAGTTAATCTTTGTTCCCCTTTTCTGCTGAGAGGAGAAAAAAAAAGAGAAAGAAAGAAAAGGAGGAAAAAAGGCGTGACTTGATTTTCAAACGAAACTCCCACAGCAAACAAAACCCTTTTAGAGAAATAAGAAAGGAGGAAGAAGGAAGAAAAGAGGGAAGAAAAAAAAGGAGAAAGAAAACCCTCCAGGCTTTCAATTTGAGTGGGAGAGTTGAACCGAAAGAAAGAGAAAGAAAGGAAGAAAAATCCTCTCTGCGGTAGAAAGAGAAAAGAAAACTTGGGCTGACAAGAGGGGGGTGCTGGGGGGGTGGAAGGAAGTGAGAAAACAAAAGAGAGATAAAAGGGCTGCTTTTCTGTCTCTCTTCCTCTGCGAGCTGGGTTAGGAGGAGCTGTTTTGCATCCCTTCACGTCAGCCCTGCCTCATTCCCTTCTTCCAGGGAGGGAGAGAGAGCGAGCGAGCGAGAGAGCGAGCAGGAGGGAGAGAGAGCGAGAGAGGAGAGGGAGAGAGAGGAGGGAGAGAGAGAGAGGGAGAGAAAGAGAGGAGCCGGAGGGAGGGCGGCAGGAGCAGGCGGCGGGCGCGCGTGGAGGCGGGCGCGCAGCAGCAGCCCGGGCGGTGGGCAGCCAGGAGCCCCCGGCCCGGCCCCGGCCCCGGCCCCGGCCCCGGCCCGCCGAGGGCCCCAGCGCAGGAGCCGCGCCCGGACTAGGGTGAGTGTCCCGCGCGGCCCCCCGGCCCCGGGCCCCGCAGCCCCGGGCGGCGCGCCGGCGGGGGCGCGGGGGGCGCGGGGGTGGGTCGAGGCGGCCGCGGCCGACCCGCCCCCCGCCTCTCCCCGGGGACGGCCGCGCGCAGGCCCGCGCCGCGCTGCAAACATGTCGTCTTTTCCTTTCACTTCCACATTCCCTCGTGCCGGGGAGCTGGAGGGAGAGAGGGAGAGCCGGGGAAAGAGGGAGAGATGGCGTCTGGGGGAGGGGGAGGGGAAGGAGGGAGGGAGCGAGCGAAAGACGGCGAGAGCGAGGAGAGCGCGCGAATGAGAGAGAGAGAGAGAGAGAGGGAGAGAGAGGGAGAGAGAGAAGCAGAAATGAAAGGAAAGCGCCGCGGTTGTGGCGGCGGCGGCGGCGGAGCAGGAGGCCGGGGAGGCGGCGGCGGCGGCTCCCGGGCCCGCACGTGGGTGTCCCGGCGCCCCGCGCGCTCCCCCCACACCCGGCCCGGGACTCAAAGTTTCACCCCCTCGCCGCGCCGCCCCGCCCCTGCGGCTGCCCACAAACTTTATTCTCCGGGTGAGGGGGGGCGGTTGCTGCGCGTCCCCGCCGTCCCGGGTGGGGGGCGGGGGAGGGCCGAGCGCGCCGCCGTAGAGGAAGGGGGGGGATCGAGGGCGCTCCGGAGGGCAGTCGGCGGCCGCAAGCCGCGCGCTGCTGGACCCCAGCCCGGCCGGCGTCGGGGCGCCCCGGGCGGGGGACCTGTTGAAGGCGCTCGCCGGCTGGCGGGGTCCCCACGGCCTGTCCCCAGGCTCCCTAGTCTCACTTCCCCTTCCTCGTCGCCCCCTCTCTGTCTCCTCGCGGTCATTTTCCTAATTGGACAGAGCTGTGGGGTGTGATCGCCGGCGTCAGACTAGGGGGCCAGGAGGCTGCCGGGTGGGCGCGGAGATCTGGGGACCGACGGGGCAGCCCCTGCAGGCGCGCGGATCCCACAGATCCGGCCCTGGTGCCACCGCCCCCCTAACTGCGGACTTGCTAACTAGTGCGTATCGGGTTTTTTTTCCAACTTGCCTTTTAAGATGACTTTTATGGTCGCTGCAACTGCTTCCCTCCAGTCTGAGCTGTAGTTTGGGAAGATTTAAGAGGCCAGGGAGGTGCTGGCGTGGGTTTTAACTAACCTGAAACGGTCCTTAGTGTATCTCTAAGCTCCGCGTTGTTTGGGGTAAAGGCAGAGCCGTAGTGTGGGTGCGTTTTCACAGGGACACTGCGAGGTGCTCGTCCTTCCCTGTCTGAGCGGTCCAGTGAATGACCATCCTGGTGGCCCACCTTTGAGCTGCAGGCTGAGCGCCCTAATTGCTAAGAACATCCTGAGCGCCTTTATTTCTGTGCAAAATGGAAACTCCTAGCCGGTGTCGACCTGGAGGGGACGTAAAGGGTTCCCGTGGGCGCCTGGGAAATTCACAAAAATTCCCCCACAGGTGTGCAAAGCAGGACTTTGCACCCTTGGGGGTCATCCAGCCAACTTTGAAGCTACTCTTTGAGTTCTGCCTTTGTACACGTGTAAGCAAAAACAGTCAAAGTTCATTTCTCTCAAGTAGAGGGCCCCTGGGCCTGCATCCCTGTTGTGCTCCTATCCAGGGGCCTTCAAAGGACCGGGTCTTATGGGAGAAGGGAAGAAAACCACCCCTAATTGTCATAGCAGTTAGAACGTGTATTTTTAGTGTTTGTGATCAAGCCATGGACCTGTCCAGTTTTGATTTTTTGAGACCTAGTATGATTGTACCCTTCTTGTTTGTTTTAAAGTGAATATTGTTTTCTAGAGCTTTCTTGGTGGTTTTGTCAGCTAGCCCGTGGCCACATGTCACCCTGGGCCAAGCACCTGCCTTACCCCTAATTGGTCACCTATAGCTCCAGCAGCATTCCTGCTCCAGAAACCTACAGGACCTGGCTTTCTCACACGAGGGCAGTGGGAATAGAGCTGCTTTCTTTTGAGTAGGGGGAGTTGGACATTTGGGTCACATTTTCTTTCCTCCAGTCTTGCCTGGTCACACGCCTATGGAGGGAGATGCAGTGAGTTGAAGCGAATGAGGGCAGGTGATCACTCTTCTCCAGGCAGATTCCTAGGTGAGTCCTTGTCCTGTGGTGTGTGGCCAGCGGCCATTTGTTCCATACTTGGGTCACTTCCATTCCAAGCAGGCATTTCCTACCAGGGAGAATTATTTTAGGCTCGCTGTCTAGAGACAAGAAGACAGACAAGGTCTGGAACGGTTCTCAAGTTGAAGGAAGGGAGACGAATGGGACCACCAGAGATTTTTACACGACTTCCATTTTAGGTTTGCTTTGTGGCCCAGAGATATTTCTATCAGAGTCTGCTTAAAAAGCTCAAGTTTGAAGTTAGAAGGGAGTAAATAAACAAAGGAGAAGTTGGGTGTGTCTCCGAAGGTGCTCCCCACCCGCTCCTCATCTGGCTTGCTCACCATCGGATCCTGGGCCTGGGGCTCGTGTTGCTGAATTAAGGAATCTCTGAATCTGAGTGTTGTGTTAATGATGGTTGATCTCAACCCTTAGACGTCAAAGCTGGAAGACACTTTAGAGATTGTCTAAGAGTAACCGAGGCCGAGAAAACCTCCATGCCTGGGGCCACACTCTGTGGGCAGAGCCAGCATTTGAACGCGAGCTTTCAGAGTCCGTGTGCAGTGCTCTTCAACACAAGGCCGTGACCTCTCTTCCTGCTGGGGTCCCGAATCAGGCTCTGCCCAAAGAGTGTGGCTCTGAGAATAAGGCCAACCATCAGCATACGCTACCTGCAGGAGACAGGTGAACAGAGCACCTTATTGTCCAGGTGTGTTACACACGAACTGTTCTGGAGGGTTTGACAGGCCAGCGTGGCTACTAGGGGAGCCAGGAGCAAAGGCCCCCAGTTCCGTGGGGCAGCATTTTAATCATCGGGCTGTTCCCAAGTCACACTCAGCACTTTGGGATCGGGCATGCTTTCTTCATGCTTTGTACTTGTGTGCGATTTATTTAGGATTGGTCTGCGGAGACGAATGGGGGTGTAAGGAAGAGCCAGAGACCTGAACTGAGGTCTGTTCATGGGTCAGATCTCCTACTAGAACATTAGCTAGTGAGGGTAGAAAGTCTTTGTTCATTCCTGAGCCCCTGTGCCGAGAACAGAGCCTGGCATATGGTGGGCCCTCGATAATACTTGATGAATAAGTGTACTGGGCATTGAGGAAAAGACCTCCCTCCCAGAAGGAACCCACGAGTGACACACAGAGGCGGGGATGGGGAGGTGATTGATGGGACCTGCAGAGTTTTGCAGTGAGTCATGGCTTCACACAGGCTCCAGACAGGTAAGGCAGGCGCAGCTGGGAAGAGTGGATCCTGAATAGGTGGAGACACTGGGTAGAGATTGTGCAAAACAATAGAGAGAGCTTGAATTGCACTGGCTAGAGGGCGAATAGTAATAATCATGTATCTGGTGCCAGGCTCGAGCTATGTGTATACACGCCCCTTAGTATGCCCATTTGGCAGATGGGGAAACTAGAGCACAGAGGAGTTGAATCACTTGCCCAAGGGCACAGAGCTGATCCTTGAACTAGGGCGGTCTGACTTCAGACTTTGCCTCCTTGGCCCCGAGGTCAGGCATCTGCCCACACCAGGGAGCTGCGCACACAGAGCTTTGAGGTTCCTCAAAAGGATGGCAGCAGAAAAACTGAAAAAGAAACTGTTGGTCTGCAGTGGAGTGAGGCTGGTCAGGGAGCTTGTGCCCTCTGCTCCCGTTGCCAAGGCCCACACGGTGCTCAAAGACCATTCGCACAACGAAGACTCTAAGGGTTGCTTCTTTGGGAGGCCTGACTATTCCCCAGGCAGAGTGGCTAGTACCAGATCAGGACTATTTTGCACTTGATAAACATTTAGGAGACGTTTTTCTTTTGAAGTATGCTTTGCAACTTAAATTTTAGGTGGTATGTATTTGAAACCGGTGGGAATTCTAAAGCTGGAAGTATCGGTGTTGGCCTTGAGGCCTCCAGAAGGTGTTTTCCACGGGTGTAAACCTTCCGTTTCTACTCCAGGATGCTGGTTGAGGCCATTCCAGAGCACCACGGCTCCCCTTTCATTTTCAGTCTCTGTGCTGGGCCCGACCTCATGGAGCTTGTAGTCTCCCTGGGAGGCAGACACTGAACTAATAATTACACAAATACTCTTTAATTACAGTTGTTATAAACGCTTCAAAGGGAAAAGTACAGAGGCCATGGGAGCTGATAATCAGGGAAGATGGAGGGGAGGGGAGGCTTTCCTGAAGAAAGGGCATTTAAACAGCCACAGGAAGGGTGGGTGAAGAGGCTTTAGCCAGGGGGGGATAGTCCATTAACCTTGATGTAAACCCTCGCTACTCTCAGTGGCCCGTGCACCCGCACCATCAGCGTCGCACCATCAGCGTCGCAGCCCGGGAGCCTGCTAGAAATGCAGAAGAATCTGCATTTTCACACAACTCACCTGCATGGTGAAGTCTGAGAAATGCCAAAGGAATCCAAGTACTGAACCGGGAGGTTCTCAGCTTGGCTGTGAATGAGTGGGGTGGCCACTGGAAAAGTCACTTCTCTGGTTAATGAGGGAATTAGATCATCTCATGAGTTCCTTCTGGCTTCTGTCATCTTTGGCCTTTGCTGGTTGGGGCTGTGTCCAGGCTTATTAAGAGTGAGGGCCCGGCGTCTGCAGCATCCCTCCTCTGCGGTGCCCTGGGTGGGGGCCCAGCAGGCACGGGTCCGTGCGGTGGCCTGACTTCAGTAAATGCTGCACAGTGGCCCGACCATCAGGAGCTCTGGGGAAGGATCAGAATAATTCGCAAAGAGCATGTAGAGCTTTGTTGCCCACAGAGAGATTGTCTTAAGGTGACCCAGGGAGGATTTGGCCTGAATCGAGAGCAAAACGGGCAAGGGTCAGAAGGGCTTTGGGGAAGAAAGGTGTCACATTTCTGCCAAAAGCGGAACCTGAAACGGGGGAGTTGCTCAATCGTCCACTGCTTGTGAACATAAGACATGAAGCGTTGCCACAGTTTTGTGCCTGAGATCCTCACATCAGTGTGGGGAGGACCAGAGGGCCGAGAGCGGTCCTTGAGCCTTACAGTATGGGGGGCGGGGAGGCGAGGGGGTACTTCAGTTGCACGTGCAGCTGTGTGGAGGCTTATGGGGATGTGCGCGCACTTTGCTGGGGAGAGGACCAATAATTCTCGCCAGCCTCAAAGCGGTCTGTGGCCTCCCCGAACCAGGGGCAAACGCTTTCCTTAACTAAATCTCAGCCAACTCTCTTATGACACAGCACTTACGATGGATCAAGCACCATTGTAAGCACTTTCCATATATCTGGTCATTCAGATTGAATAACTTTCCGGAGGACAAGCGCCAGAACCGGGCCTGGTGTCGGACGGGTGGGCCCAGAGTGTCCCTGCCCACAAAGCCCAACTTCGTTAACAGGGCAGGTGGGACGAGGGGAGAACCCTTTCGGTAGAACAGAGATGGAGATCACAGAGGCCCCTGCAATTACAAGTTGAGTGTCTCCTAGTTGCTCATGCATAAAACAAAAAGGTTTTTCCCAAGGAAACATGTTACAAATTGCACCAGGTTGCCGGGCTAGCCCGTGAGAGCCTGTGTCACTGTTGGACCCAACTCATTTTTGTTTGCTTAAAAAAGAAATTAGAAAACAAGACGGCCGCATAAATACTGCAGGCTACATTAAAAATTCTAGCATTGGGCAGAAGATGCTCGAAGACGTGCACTGCTGAATAGGGGTGGGGTGGTAGCAAGAGATTGGGGTAGATTCCAGAAGGGGGATTAAAGGGTGTGAGAAGCCAAAACAGGGCCAAAAATGTATGTCGAATCAGCGGCTTCCAAAGGTAAAATGACTGGTTCTTATTACTTACTAATTACTGTGTGTGGCTCGCAGACCTGCCCCTTCCCCCATCCCCAGTGCCTTACCCCCAAGTACAGAGGTCTTTTGTTTTCTCTTTAATTCATTTCTGTGTTATGTGAATTTTTATCAGTATGTATTATCTTTATAATCTATATATTTATAAATGGAGTAAAAGGACTATTAGAAGTGGGTAGACCTACAGGGGGTTTTTAATTCTGTCTTCTGCAGCCGTTATTGTAAAGGCATTGCTGATATTAAATATATATGCTCTATTGCGTGTATATTTTGGGAGTACAGAGAGAGGTATTGGAAACGTGAGGGTTTTCAGTGCAGTCAGAAGCCGAGCGTAGGGGATCATGTTGTGGCCAGACTTCTCTCCCTTTCTTCCTTCCCCCAGTGTGTAATAAGTGGGGCATCGAAATCAGGTAAGGATGATCACCATGGAAAGCAGGAATGTCCCCCCTCCAGGTTTACACCAGAAACTGTAACTTCTGTGATGACTTTTGGTTGTGTGTGGTTTGTCTTCTGGGTCATGTCTGAACGCCCTCCGTGATGCCATCCTGTACCCAGTAGGGCAGCCATGAATGGGCTTCCAGATGGGGACGGCTGTCCTTTGTGCGTTCGGTAAAAAACAAGAGCCAAACTCAAGTGATGGTTTTATGCACCATATCACAACGTCCCCACAAGGACCACATCCACGCCGGCCTGTTGAAAAGCATCAGGTACGCTTTGGAGGCTGGTGGTGCTGGTGGGCTAAGCCCACTCTGTGATGTTTGATCCTGGGGCCTCCGGAGCTTATGTGCCTCACCTCCCATCACTAGCCACAGACCACGAGTTCCCTGTGGACTGGCCGTTACCTGGAAGCAGGTCACCACTGAAATTCAGAATTCTTCCCATCCCCCACCACTGCACAGCCACGCTGGGAAGCCTGTGCCTACCATCAGCCCATCCCTAGATCCCCTGTGTCCTGCCCCGGCTGCCTCCCTAGGCCTGAGCACCCCACATCCTCCTTTAGCCCTGCCTCTCCCCAACTCTCTCCCCCCTAGGACTTCACCGAGAAGAGTTCACCCTTTCTGTCCGTGCTTCTTCTCTCCCCCTCTTCTCTCCAGCTCTGAAACAGAAGAGTATTTCACTCCCCATTCCTACCTGCCCTTGCAGAGGCCCCTGGCCCACCCCCTAATCACACCTGCCAGTCCGTTTTGGGGCCTCTACCTACCTGACTTCTCCGTAGCCGATTCTGTCATGGAGAGTGTTGGCTTGTCACTCTGGGCCCTCTTCTACCTCTCTGATCCTACTGTTTTCTGCCCTTCCCTCCTCTCCTGGTTCTCTGCTGCTCATTTCCCTTCCAGTCTGTGGTTGCAGACTCTTGTCCTGTGTCCCTGCCTTCCTGTCTCCTGTACACAGTCCAGAGCTGAGTTGACATTGGTTATAGTTTTAGACATACATGGATTTCTTTCTACCATCTTATTTTGTGCTTTCTGTTTCTTTTTCTGATTCTTTGTTCATTCTTTGATTTTTTTAAAGACTGTGTTTTTAAATCATTTCTATATCCGTCATGGGGCTCAAACCCACCACCCCAAAATCAAGCATCACACACCCCACTGACTGACCGGGCAGCCAGGCGCCCCTGTTCATTCTTTTAAATTGATTAAAAGAGGTTTTTTTTCTTTCTTTCCTTCACTCTGTTTTTTTTCTCTACTGCTTTGCAGCTTATACACTCTTCCTATTCTTTTGATGCATGCAGACTGCAGAAGGCATAAAGTTAGTTGGTGTCTGTGTCTTTTCTCAAATAATGCGAGGACCTTGGAATGCTTGATATAAAGTCACTGTTGTGACACATTGAGTTGTGTCTGTAGTTTAGATGCATCTTGTTTCTCCAGTTCCACAAATCAGGCATTTATCTATCTATCTATCTATCTATCTATCTATCTATCTATCTATTTATAGGTGGGGGAGGGGCAGGTGGAGAAGGAGAGGAAGCCGACTCCACACCCAGTGCAGAGTCCGACATGGGGTTCAACCTCGCGACCCTGAGATCATGACCTGAACTGAAATCAAGAGGGGCACTTAACTGACTGAGCCACCCAGGCGCCGCAGGCATTTATTTTTAATGTTTCTATGCAGTTAACCTTTGCTTTGATTTTCCACGTGTTTTCCATTTTGTTTACTTAGATGTCTCCTTGCATCTCAGACCTACTTTCTGGGATCAGGACGTCAGGTGGTGAACATCTTTTAGTCACAAACTTTTCAGTTTCTGTTTGGCTAAAATTGTACGTCATCCTTGTTGTTCAAGTATCGTTTTAGTGGGTGTAAAACATTGATAGATATTTTCTCTGAGAATTTAAAGATAGTATTCCAGGGGCGCCTGCGTGGCTCAGTCCGTTGAGCATCTGATTCTGGACGTCGGCTCAGGTCATGATGTCAGGGTCCTGAGATCGGGCTCCGTGCTCAGCGCAGAGCCTGCTTGTTCCTCTCCCTCTTCCTCTGCTCTCCCCCTGCTTGTGCATGAACGCGCTGTCTCTCTCTTTCTCCAAAATAAATAAATAAAATCTTTTAAGAAATAAATAAATATAGTATTCCATTGTCTTCTGGCCAGTTGTTGATGTTGAGAAATTGGTAGCACGATATTGTTCTTCTTAGGGAATATCTTTTGCCTGATTGTTGTTGGTGGTGGGGGGGGGGGTGTGCCTGTGTGCACGTGTGTGTGTGTGTGTGCACACATGCACACTCATTTGTGTGTTTTGCAGTTCATTATTACTTACTTAGGAGTGGACTTGAATTTTTTTGGCTAAGGATTCACTGGGCTTCCTGGAACCGAAGATTGGTGACTTTTATCAGTTCTAGAGGTTTTGCAGCAGTTACCTCTTCGAAGGTTGTCTCACCATCATTTATCTCTCTCTGGTGTCTCTTTTGGGAACTCCAATTAGATGTATGTGAGATCTTATTCTATCCTTTATGTCTCTTAACTTTCATTTCATTTTCAGTCTTTTGGTTTTTTGTAATGTTTTCTGGATAATATCTTGTCTTCCAGCTCACTAATTCTCTCTTTAGTTATCGCTAATCTTCTGTTTAGCTCTTCCACGGAATTATTTTTAGTATCAATATTAACTCATAAATTTTAATATATTCGCTATGTTTCCGTTGCATTTATTATTTTTGATGCGCATCCTTTGAGTTTTTAACCTGGATGGTTATATTTTCTATTTCTGTTTTATCCTTTCCTGAGGATGCATGGTGGCCTGTGTTTTTTTAATAATCTCTTACTCCTTACCTGTGTTTTTAATTCCTCATTTTATTAATCACATTAAGCATACTTATTTTGTATTCTGTACCCAATGATTCCAGTCCCTGAAGTGTTTGCAGGTGCAGTTCCGTCATACAATGTTTCTGCAGGTTCCCACTCTTGAGGGCTCGTGACCTGTGTGTTTCATGATTTTTGTTATTGTTTTTAAGATTCATTTATTTATTTGAGAGAGAGAGTGAGCACGCATGGGGGGGGAGGGGCAGAGGGAGGGGGAGAGAGAATCTCAAGCAGACTCCCCGATGAGTATGGAGCCCGACACAGGGCTCAATCGCAGGACCCTGAGATCATGACTCGAGCTAAAATCAAGAGCCACACGCTTCACCAAGTGAGTCACAAGGTGCTGTATGTGTGTCATGGTTGTTGATTGTGAGTTTATGTTTGTTAGAATTCTGCCCGTGAGAATTCGTTCAAGTGTGGGATGAGAGTACGTTCTTCCACAGAGGATGTGTTGCTTTCTGCCAGACACCAGAAGGCCCTTTAGATGGATCCATTTATTTATTACTCTTAGTGTGCAGTTTTGAAGGCCTGGCAATGACAGATCCTCAGAGGAGCCTTTTTTTTGAAAGTCCACCCCCAGCTAACATGAAGCCAGATTACTCCCTTCCTGACTATATACCACCAGGCACCCCACTTTGTCTTATTGTTCCCCTATTGCCAAATACTTTCTCTCTGTATTTGGACAAAGTCCTGGTCATGCCAGGCCCAATTAAAAACTATGTATCTTCTAAAAAAATAAAATAAAATAAAAATAAAAACCATGTATCTTCTGAGCTTTCCCCATGCCATCCCTTGCAGAATTGACCTGTTTTTCCACATCCATTGGCCACTGTTGCCTCACCTCTTAGTCTGTAGTATGTATGTTTAGACTGCACATTGGATTCTGAGCTTCTTGAAAGCTCGGAGCTGTGTCATTTATTTCTGGAGCCCCAGTGCCTGGTTCACTGTTGGGCATAGTAGTTGCTTAATAGATATCTATTGATTGAGCAGAATTTATGGCAAAATCAATTCTTTTCTTCTTCTTGGATAGTAATTTAAAAAAAAAAAAAATCCAAGCACAAACCTGCCCTGTAATCTTAGACAAGTCCAGATCACCTTTTTGGATCTCAGTGTCCTTAGCCGTAAAACGAAGGGATGCTTCTGAGATCTCTCCCTGCTCTAAGATGCCGAGGGTCAGCACAATTTGCATGATTGTCAGTCACGATAACATGGTGCAACTCTTGGCTCACAAATGGAATGAAGGGATGTGAGAGCCATGGAGGAAAAAGAGCATGATTTGAGACAACTGGGCGGGATTTGGAAGAGAAAAAAGAGAAGGGACTTATAGGTAAATTAAAGGTAATTTGATACGAAATAAAGGTGGCATTTTACAGTTTGTGGCTTGAGAGGGCAACTTGATGGCTTTCTAAAAAAATGAACAAATTATAACACAGTAAATTTCAGATGGCTTAAAGGTGGTAAATATGAAAAAATGAACCCAGGAAATACTATGACTTAAAACCCAGAAGCCATAAAAGAAAAGATGGATGTGTTTATACACAAGTAAAAAAAATCTGTGTGGCTAAAATCACTATAAATGGAATCAGAAGAGTCTCCTAGTTCTCAAAACTGTAGAACATTTTTGCAACATAGGTCATAGATAGAGCTGGTTTCCTTAATATCTAAAGAGCTCCTACAAATCATTAAAAAAAAGACCATCAACTCAACTTTTTTTTGTGTTTTATTTTATTTCCTCTTTTTTTTTTTTCAAGTAGCTCTAGGCCCAACATGGGGCTCGAACTCACGACCCCAGAGATCAAGAGCCGCATGCTTTGCCAACTGAGCCAGCCAGGCACCCCTCAACTCAATGTTTAAAATAGGCTGAGAACATGGACGGTTCACAGAAAAGGAAAATACAAATGGTTCTTAACCATGTAAGAACATGTTCAGCTCACTACTAATTAGAGAGATGTAAGTTAACTCTACTCTGGAGAAGTCACCGTGGGAACAGATACTCTCAAATTGTCAACAGAGTGCACGTTGCATAGTGAAGATCTTGATGATGTTTATTAAAATCAAAAGTGCACAAGCAATTCCAGTTCTGGGAATTTTTCTCACAGGGTATGTGGCATAGCATGCAAACGAGCATTTTTCAAGATAGTTCATTACATCATTTCTCGTAAAAGCAAAGAAAGAGAGAGAGAGAGAGAAAGAAAGAAGAAAGAAAGAAAGAAAACCTTAATGCCCACCAGGAGGGAACTGGTAAAGAAATTGTCCTGTGATCATACAGTGCAATTCTGTGCAGCTGTAGGAAAGAATGTGAAAGCTCCCTGTGTATCCCTGGGGTCGGCCCATGTGGTCCGGTCACCGAGGTATTTTCTCAAGTGAGAGAGTTCAGGACAGAAGGCCCGGCTATGCCATAGCTCTGGAAGGTTACTTTTTCTACATCTAGAATTTTATGCCTTATGTGCATATCCTACCTAACCAAAAAATATATATATACATATTTTTAAAGAAGGAAAGAAGGAAGTTAGGGTGGAAAGAAGGAAGGGTGAGGTGAAGAATCTCACCCTTGCTTTGCATTTTCAATTTTTCAGTTACTCCCCTCAGCAACCCCCAGTCAGGTTACCATTGTCATAGACCGAGAAACTGAAGCTTTAAGTCTGAAATGGCTCGCCCAGGTTCATGGAGAAAGCCTTGGAAGCTGGCATTGAATCCAGTGATCACTCCAGAACCATGGGGCTCCTGTCTGTAGATCAGTATTTTTTTTTTTTTCTTGTGTTCTTCCCTTATTTTTAAGTGACATCCCACTGGTCAAAGACCAATGGCTATACACCGTGGCTGAAGGCCCACCCCTCCCAAGGGAGTGAGTGTAAAGTTCTGTCCCACCTCCCCCAGCTGGCTTGCTAGCTCACAAATGCCTATGGGGCAAAGCTCAGGCAGGAGGTGGTGGAGCCGGCCCAGAGCCCAGCCAGCCACATCAGACACAATGAGGAGGATTAGGGAAGGGCTTTGCAGTCCTACCTTTGAAGTTCCCAGCTTTTATCAGAGTGTCTGAACCTTAACATTATTTCAAGGGAGCTTTTATTACTGTCTCTGAACTGGCCTCAGGTAGGTACCAGCTGCTGCCAGGTGCCGAGGGAATACTTCCTGGTGCCTTAAGCTGGGGTTTTCACTTTGTTATATGGCGGAGAAGTTTTTAGGGCTATAGGCACTTGGTACTTAGAAGATTCTGGAAGAATAATTTTCTGTTTCTATTTTTCTATACAGAGGTGCAACTGGGTGGCATCCCTTTAATTAAAGGGAAGGAAAAGTGCTTACTTGCTTTCTTCTTCTTCTTCTTTTTTTTTTTTTTTTGTCTCACAGAAACACCTCCTATGCTGTTTTCAAAGTAGAGTATTGACGGCTTCTTTTTTGTCAAGGAGAAATGCTGGAGGAGAACAAAGCTAAAGGTGTTGGCCATATAGAATACGCCACCCGGGGCAAGAATTTGATGTCTTTTTTTTTTTTTTTTTTTTAAGATTTTTTTTTTTATTTATTTATTTGACAGAGACAGAGACAGCCAGCGAGAGAGGGAACACAAGCAGGGGGAGTGGGAGAGGAAGAAGCAGGCTCATAGCAGAGGAGCCTGATGTGGGGCTCGATCCCACAACGCCGGGATCACGCCCTGAGCCGAAGGCAGACGCTTAACCGCTGTGCCACCCAGGCGCCCCAAGAATTTGATGTCTTTAAGAGATACAAAATCATCCAGCACCACCTGTCCTTGCGTGCGGTGTCGTATTTATTTTCTAAGTTGGAGTCATCATTTCTTAAGGAGCAGGCAGGGTCCTTTGGGGCCGAGGAATGCTCATGGGGGTAAGATGTCTTCCGGATCCGTGGGCCGGAGCCGGCATGTCCAACTCCCCATCGCGCTGCTACTTGGCGTCTTTACAAGGGATGCACCCTAATGACCCACCCTGTCCATTTCTGTTTGTCTGGTTGGTGGACGTGGACGTGCCTTGAGCGTCACAGAGCTGTCCCCGTGTAACGTTTGTACCCTGCCATTTGCTGAATGCATGAACGGATGGGAGGCACACAGGATATGTTCCTCAGATGAATAAAGTTTGCTATTAGAGGTAGACTTTAAGGCTTTTGATCATAGAGGACTGGAGAAATTTAGATGTCTGCCATTATTCCTCGTTGGGTTTTCCTGACGCTTGAAGAACGAAGACCATCCTCTGTGGAATTGTTCCTTCCTTGAGTTCTAGGTCATCTCTGTTAGGCAACGGCCAACTTCTGGAAATGGTGTGCTGAGTACTCTAAATGCCCTCTGGAGTGTTCCAGTCCATTATCTGCCTGTGTTCTAGCTCATTCTCCAGAAAAACTTCAAGGTCACATCTGCTAAGTTCTTTTGTTTCGGTGACAGGACTTGTCAGAATTTGTCTTCCAAACCCCTACTTTTATTTTATTTTATTTATTTTTATTTTAATTTTTTTAGTGAGAACGAGAGAGTGCACACATGAGCGGAGGGGAGGGGCAAAGGGAGAGGGAGTCTTAAAGCAGATTCCGCACTGAGCGTAGAGCCCAACACGGGGCTCGATCTCACCACCCTGAGATCATGACCTGAGCCAAAATCAAGAGTTGGACGCTTCACCGACTAGCCACCCGGGCGCCCCCAAACCCCCATTTTAGCGCTTTTATACCTTGGTAGATTAACCAGTCTCAGCTCGGGAACTGGCCTTTTTTTTCTCCCCTCTCTCTCCTTTTTGAATTTACTGTCTGAAGAGACGGCTATCATCCCCCTCCCACGAAGGACAAAAGAAATGTTTGTTTTGCCTTTTTGCACCTTGGCCCTGCTGCTTGCTCTCCTCTTCCTCCCCCAGTGGCAATTATTTGAAGGACCTGGACAGAGAAGTTGGGTTCTGAGTATTCTGGGGGGTTTGGCTCTCAGCTCATGACTCACACCCTGCCTGCACTCGCTCCAGCCTCCCGGAGAGTTTAATTCCTCTTCACTGGAAACTACCCCTTAGTTCTTGAAAATATTCTTAGGTGGTTTTAAGATGTCTTCTGTTCAGTTTTGTTTTTTCCAAATCCAGTTCAGGTTTGAATGTCCAAGGACTGAACAGTCTCTTGGCTCTTGGATCTCTTCCTTTTGTTTTTTAGAAAATAGGTTTTATTGATTTTTGTTTCTTGTTACAGAGAGATTTATGATTTTTGCAGAAAATTTAGGAAATATAAACAAGCAAAAAGAGGAAAACAGAAACCTTCTATAATTATTAATATTTCAGTATATTATATACCCTTCCAGCCCGTATTTTTTTTAATTAAAATGAGATCATACCATGTGTACCTTCATGTTACTTTTTTCTTTCCTTGTTTTGTTTTGTTTTTCTTTTCCTTAACAATTTGTGATTAAAATTTTCATGGAGTTAAATCCCTTCCTCCAAGTCACTTTATTTATTTATTTATTTATTTATTTATTTATTTTTGGGTTTTGATTCGGTAGAGTTCACATACAGTGTTACATTAGTTTCAGGTGTGTAGTATAGTAGTGTTCAACACTCCATACACCTCCCGGAGCTCATCACCCCCAGCTCACTTTAAAGGGCTGCATAATATTCTTTCGAACGGAAGGACCATAATATAGTTAAGCAGCCCTCCCACATGTCCAGTATGTCCTCTTTTTCTGTCTTCTAAGGAATGCTGCAGTGAACACCCTGGGTATTTTTGCCCACAGCCTTAATTATTCCTTGGGATCTGTTTCTAGAAGGGAATCCCTGGGCTGAGGACGCATTCTAAAGGCTCTTGATTCAGATGGTTAAACGACCCTCCAGAAAGGTTGTATCGTATTTTTTACTCCTTTTGGGTAAATCCAAAGTTCTTTTCTTTTAAACCCTGGCTGTGTGTTTCTCAGACATCACTTTCCAAATGTTGAGCCCATGTTGGTAAAGAGTCAGTGGCTGGGGAGAGAGCCCCAGCCTTGCCCCTTGGCTTGCAGTGGGACTCGAGGGCTGAGTCTCTCCTCTGACTGCAGGCAGCTGGGCAGGCATGCGGCTCCCCAGGAAAACCTCAAGGTGCCCATCCTTAGAGTGCCCCGGATGGTGCTGGCCTGGGGCTGGCTTGGAGGGCTCCAGAGTCTCTCGGGGAACTTTGACAGTCTTTCTTCCAAGAAGATACTTATAAAGCAGACATCCCACCCTAACACCAGAGACCAAGGCTACTTCTCCCGACCTGGGTAGCGGTTTGGGGTTGCGGGTCAGAGGGATTTCCTGGACAGCCTCCGAGGCTGTCCCAGGGTCCCCCCGGGAGACTGCGTCTGCCCAGGCCTCCAGCCCCGCCAGCCTGACTCCTCTAGCACTGCCCTGGTGGGGCGGGAGGGGGACAGGAGGGAGGGTGGATGGAATTACTGAGGAAGTAACATTTGCTTAGGCTAAATCGGGCCTTCCTGTTCCAGCTCCACACTCACTCTTCCTCCTTTTCGGCTCTCTTCCTCCTGCATGTCAGCGTGTTCTTTAGGGTAGTTTTGGTTGGCGTGGCCTCTGAGGACCTTTCCTGCTTCTTAGCCTCCCTCTTTCCTCTTCTCCGCCGGTGACACCTAGGCTGGTGCCCACCTGCTGGATCTGGCACATTCACGCATGTCACCACCGCTCTTTCCCTGCACCCGCTCTGCTCTGGTTCCCGACCCCGCTTCGCCTTCCTTTCCCAGGCCTGGTGGGAAGGCCACAGGGGCTCCTGGAGGCCCAGGCTGCTCCTCTCCTACCCGGAGACACAGCGTGCCAGCTGCTGCCCATTGGGTTACAAAACACAAAAACACAAAACCCAGCCCCCTGAGATGAGGGACGGACGTTTCAGTTTCTGTGAACCTGTGCTGGAAATGAGAGGCGCGGATTGGGAGAGGGAGGCTGGAGGTTTCCCCTGGGGTGGGCTTTGTTTAAAATTTAATATGCTCTTCCTTTCTCTCAATGCACCAGCGACGGCTTCTAGCTCCTTTGTCATTGTAGCCCCGTTATCTGTCTGGTGGATGAGATCTCTTATCTGCCCGGTCCTGCCTCTCTTCCCTGAATGGCCCATGGCCATCTCCACACTCTCAACCCCCCCACCCAAACCCTCCCATTTGTGATGCGTCATTAGATCCCATTCTGCCACCTTACATAAAATGAAACTTGTCACTTTGCTTCTTAGCCAATTAAGACCTGGGGGTGACGAGGGTCCACTTTCGATGGTGTTGGGCCCACCAAAGGCACAAGTAGTGGGCAACTTCAGTGTCCTGTTAGAGGGGTTATGGAAGCCCGCCCTTAGTAGTGGGGAGAGTGCTGGGCCCCAGGGTGGGGGTCTTGGCTCAGGGCAGCCTGAGACAGGGTCATCGGTTTGTTCTCCTGTGTGTTGCAGCTTCTGCCCTGGCACCTTCTTGGCCCTGGGGAGCTCTGTAGGACAGAAACCGTTTTCAATGCGGAAACCCGGAGCTGCTCTTTTCCCCACATGCTCCCCATGGAAGTGGGCTCTGAGACAAAGGGGAGGACGTTACTTTAAGTCACAGGACTCCGGCTCGCAAGAGCCCTGACTTTGCATCTTGGCTCACTATCTCCCAGCCCCAGTGAGGCGCAGCCTTCCCGACCAAGCCTTGGTTTCATGGCCTGTGAAATGGGTTTATGAGCCTACGTTTTAGAGCTGTGCTGTCAAGTCAGGGAAGAGCCATCCTGAATTCTCCTTTCTCTTACAAATCTCCTTCCTCATCTCTTTATTCCTTCATCAGAGCGGCACACCTACCATGTGCTAACCTCTGTGATATAAAGGGAAACGACAGGCCTTTTGTCCCCAGTGAGCCCTCAGCCAGAGGAATGTGGCATAAGCAAACAAGAGCACAGGAAGTTAGGAACATGGTGGGGGCAGGGCTGTATGCAGAGAAGACTGCCTGGTGGAGGTGGTATATAGCAGAGTCCCAGCAGGCAGGGGGAGCAGGAGCATTCCATTGGATACTGGAACTTGCCAAGGCAGAAAGAACTGGCACATTTGAGGACTCAGTGATAGTTTGGTATGGATGGGAGGTAGGATGTGTAGGTGAGATGGTAGAAGATGGGGCTAGAAGTGTAGGCAGGGGCTGATCTGGGAATGTGTCCAAAGGCTTGGACTTAATCCAGAGGCTAGGCAGAGCCCCTATGGACTCTGAGCAAAGAAGCAACATGACAGATCACTGCCATAACCAGGGGACTTGGGACTTACGTTGTTGTTAAATCCATGTGGGGAAATCCCCCTGGAAACGTTGATCTGAGAGTTGAGAAACCCCTCAGAGGAATAAGTATAGCACTTTTGCTTGAATTCCTTCTCATTTCACCTAAAATTTCAGCTTTGCACCAGTTGTTTACAGATAATTTACAAAAGTACATTTTCTATGCTTGATTGTATTTCTTAAAACTCACCAAGAAATAACCCCAAGTAAAATTCTTCCACCAGGGTGTGTTCCTAATACATATTTATAGTTACCAAATTGACTTGAGAATGTAGGAAGATCTTTTGAAATGTTGCATGAGTGCGTGAGATCTTCAGGCTGGCTTTCCCCGAAGGCTGGCAAGTGAAAGAGAAAGAAAACCAATGTTTGTTGAGCACCTGCTCCGGGCCAGGCACAGGGCTAGACTCTTTTCATTCAGTAACCCTGCAAGAAACAGCATTCTGGATTCATTTTAGAGGCAAAGAAGCAGGTCCACAAAGGTGGCCACTTTCCCTCGGCCTTGTACCTGTAAGGGATGGTAGGGGGATTTGAACCCAGGTGTGACTGAGTCCAGAGTTCATACTCCCATCCATTGAACCACTCTGCCACCCAACCCCTAGGACACACCACAACAGTGAAGCAGGAGATACAGAGGTGGGCCAGATGAGTCACTGGAGAGCCTGCTGACTTCTAGATAAAAATTAGACCAAAAACACGAGTTCACTCTCATTCTCCCTCTGTAAGTTCTCCTGGCTGACAGGCTGACATGCCGAGAACACCCTTTCCAAAGGGTGATGGCTCCAAGTCCTTGGCTGCATTCTGACTTGGGTGTTTCAGGAAGTTGGGGCCTGCGGGGCATCAGGCTTAAACATAGACAAGCTTCAAGGTCACTGCTCAGAACATCCAGGGTGGTGGGCAGGACTCTGCCTGGACGTAGGAAGCCACAGGGACAGTGAGATGGGAGGGGGGACAGGGTTTATAGAGAAAGGATATCTGTGGCTCTTTTCCCTGGTGGTACCATGAGACCCTCCTCCACACCCCTACCTGAGCCATATCCAGGTAGTGAGCGTCCCCCCGAGACAAGACACCGCTGGGAGCTGACCACACACCCGCATCTCTCTGCCCACCGTTGCACTGTTTTGGCCTTTGCTTGGCCTCCTTAATACGTTCCCCCAGGGGAAGGGCACCTCCGTCAGGATTCTCTTCCCTGGCTTTTTAAGTGTCTCCTCCCTGGGACGCGGGTAATCCCAGACCGCCCACCAGATTGGGCAGGGGCTCTTTGGAAGCCAGTCAAGACATCTGAGGGTCCTCCTGTCCCCCCTTCCTCCCCAGCATGCTTTTCTCCCTCCTTCTTGACACTGTCTTCCAGTCCAGAGGGTCACGGGAATGGAGGGCAGGAAAACAGGAGAAAGACCCCAGTGTGAGGGACTCCTGGTCATGGTAATGAGCACGAGATGGGGAGTCAGCCCAGGCAGCTGGCTGCGATGCGCTCACTGGCTCGTGGTTCTGAAAGGATGTCTCCCAGGAACTCCTGAACTGTTTGTCCGCTCCCTGTCACACAGCCCCGTTCTCCCTCTCTCATCCTCCCGAGGGAGGCCTCAGCTTCTGTCCTTGCTTCTTTCTCAGGGTGGGCAATCACGGAGCAGGCTTCTGGATCTCTCTGGATCTTCCCGTCTCCAGAGCCGCTGGTATTGGGCCGGGGGCCGGGGTGGGGAGCCGCAGGAGCTGGTGGCACCGCCAAGGGGACCGTCAGCCACCTCTTCCATTTGCAAGGGCCCAGGTGGGGGGTTTGGCCAAAGTTGCTCCCAGTTCAGCTCTAGCAGTCGACCTGGGATTTTGGGGGGTGGGCCTTAGAGATCACGTAGGAAGGAGAAAATAAAAGCCCGCATGGGTCGGTTGCAGTAGTTGGATTTCGCCGTTTTTTTCCTTTGAGGGACAACTCTGCCATCACGGTAATGAGGGCGTGCTCGTTTGCGAGTGGGGACCACGAGGATGAGGGTGACTCTCCTGGGTGCCCCCTGCGGATGAACGTCCTCCAGAGGGGACCTCCAGCACCAGAGTGACTGTGGGTCCCTCACAAGGGGCACCATCTCCAGGTGTCATTGCCATGTAAGGGTCCAAACCCAGCCATTCCTCAGGTTCTTCTTGGTAACTTCCTTAACTCTGGCCAGGGAGCGATTTGCAAAAACACTTTCAGCCGCAGAGCATTTCTCTTACCAAAGCTTAAGCAAATAAGCCTTCGAAGAAATCTTATTATTAAAATAGTAACTCTTACGCTTATACAGAAAATTTAAAAATACAGGAAAGTGTCAGGGTGCCCGAGTGGCTCAGTCAGTTGAGCATCTGACTCTTGATCTCAGCTCAGGTCTTGATCTCAGGTCTTGATCTCTTAAGCCCTGTGTTGGGCTCCACGCTACTTAAAAAGAAGAAGAAGAAGAAAAATACGGGAAAACAAAAATTACCCATCATCTCCTCAAAGTAGAAATTACCAACACTGTTCAGTGTCTTTAGATCTTTGGTCACCGCCTTCTTCAGTGCACATATGTAAACATACTGTATTGTAAACATGGTTACGAGTACATTGAACTTTGTAGCCTCTTTCCCTTTCGTTTGACGTAACATTATGGCAAAGCAAGAACTTCTGAAAAGCACTTGGGCTTTGCAAGCGAGCATATGCTTTGCAGACATTTCTGTCAGCCACCAGTAACCAACTGTAAGAACGCACGTTCCACCCACAACAGAAATCGTGCCAGTCGGGGAGTCCTTTGATCACCATGCAGTAAACGTAGCCAAAATAATTGTAAATTTAAACGGACTAAAACGAAAACCCAACCACTTGAAAAAAAACGTAAAACCCTCTCCTAAAATGCTGTTTGGTCAGGGAAGAAATAAAGAATATAGCGACAAATATTTAGAAAGCCTTGGAAACCAGAATGCCACATAACCAAACCTCTGGGAGACAGCTGCTGCTATTCTCATGGACGTAAATGCTTTTATTATTAAGAAGGGAGACAGAAAAAGAGAATAAACCAAGCATTCGCCTGAGATCTTAGAAAAAAAGAATCAAACACAGCCCCTAAGGAAAATGGGGAGAAAAAAAGAGTAAAGCCAGAAATAAATGAATTAGAAAACAAAAACACAGTAAAATTAGCAAATGTATCCAAGAACTGATTCTGTTTTTAAACAAACAATAAAGTAGACTAACTTCTGGCAAATCTACTTGAAAAATAAAAGAAAGAAGAGAAAAAAGTAATAGGAACCAGAAAGGGAACATCGCAATAGAGACATTTTAAGAAATAAAAATGTAGGCACAATCGGCTTAAGTTTGAAAATCTCACATAAATGAAGGCTCTTCTGAAAATATGTTGTTAATTGAGAAAAAAAAAATTTGTGATTGTTATCAAAGCACTGCCCCCTTTACCCAAAGAAGACACCAGTCCCAAGTGTTTTTGCTAGGTAATTATTTCAAATTTGATAATACTGATGACATTAAGCTAGTCCATGGCTTAGCACAAGATTGATGGAATGATCCAATTCATTCTACAAAGCAAAATAAGCCTGATATTAACCATGGCACAGAGACCATATTAAAGGATGGAAATGTTATGTCGGAAATAGAATTCAATAATGTATTAAACAAGTCATCTACCATAACCCAGTGGGGACAATTGTCAATATCAGGAAAGCTTAATATAGTAACTACGTCATGCTAATGGGTTAAAGAAGTAAAACCGGATTGATTCCAATATATGCAGGGGAAAATTGATTAGAATCGAACAACCATTTCTACCTAATCAATACACCAAAAAAGGAGTAGAAGGGCACATTTGTAGCATGATGAAGAATATCTATTTCAAACCAATAGCCAATGTTGTAATTAACCATGAAACACTAGAAGCGTTCCTGTTGAAACCAGTAACAAAGTAAGGAGGCCTGCCATCATATTCACTGTCTAACCTTGCTTTTAAAATCCTCAATAATACTGAAACAGAAATATATACTAAAGAAGAAATGTTCCGTATATACAGTTTACTCTGTACCAGATCTTGGGCTAGAGGTTGATTTCCCAAGTTTAGAAATAAAAAAGTCATCAAAAAAATCCAACAGATTTGACTACATTAAGAAAAAAAATTGTAACTGCTCTGTGAATTCTAGAAAACATTTGAGAGCCTGGGGGGAAAGATTTTATTATAAGATACCCTAACAGGTTACTATTTTGATTCTACTAAGATCATATATATATATTTGTTTTTAAAAATCGAGGTTTAGGGGCGCCTGGGTGGCACAGCGGTTAAGCATCTGCCTTCAGCTCAGGGCATGATCCTGGCGTTATGGGATCGAGCCCCACATCAGGCTCCTCCACTGTGAGCCTGCTTCTTCCTCTCCCACTCCCCCTGCTTGTGTTCCCTCTCTCGCTGGCTGTCTCTATCTCTATCGAATAAATAAATAAAATCTTAAAAAAAAAAATCGAGGTTTAGGGGCACCCGGGTGGTGCAGTCGGTTAGGCACCCGACTCTTGGTTTTGGCTCAGGTCCTGATCTCAGGGTCATGAGACCGAGCTCAGTGTGGAGTCTCTTTATTTTTTTTTTTACTTTTTTTTTTATAATGATTTTTTATTATATTATGTTAGTCACCATACAGTACATCTCCGGTTTCCGATGTAAGGCTCGATGATTCATTAGTTGTGTATAACACCCAGTGCACCATGCAATATGTGCCCTCCTTACTACCCATCACCGGCCTATCCCATTCCCCCACCCCCCTCCCCTCTGTAGCCCTCAGTTTGTTTCTCATAGTCCATAGTCTCTCATGTTTCACTCCCCCTTCTGATTACCCCCCCTTTCTTTATCCCTTTCTTCCCCTACTGATCATTCTAGTTCTTATGTTCCATTGATGAGAGAAATCATATGATAGTTGTCTTTCTCTGCTTGACTTATTTCACTTAGCATTATCTCCTCCAGTGCCGTCCATGTTGTAGCAAATGTTGAGAACTCGTTCTTTCTGATAGCTGAGTAATATTCCATTGTATATATGGACCACAACTTCTTAATCCAGTCATCTGTTGAAGGGCATCTCGGCTCCTTCCACGATTTAGCTATTGTGGACATTGCTGCTATGAACATTGGGGTGCATATGGCCCTTCTCTTTACTACTGTGGAGTCTCTTTAAGACTCTCTCTCTCTCTCCTTCCGCCCCTCCCCACCCTCAAATAAATAAATAAATAATTTTTTTTAAAAACTCAAGATTGAAACTTGCAGAGAAAGTGAACAGACAATAAAATTAGCAAGTAAATACCCACCCAAAGAAATGCTGATGGTAAGCTCAATGAGGTCGGAGAGCAGGTCAGTTCACTAATTTGCAGATACTATACTGAATATTACTTGTGGAACGAATAAATGAATTCAGTGCAAGTTTTTCAAGTATTACACGGTTTTTTACCTTTTAAATTTAAAGCAGGAGTTTTCACCGAGGTTTTATAATGAAATATTGCAAATATATAGAAATGAAATAGATACTCATATAGCCGTGATTAGATATTAAGTGATAGAGCAGTCACCGTGACCACCTTCTGGTATTTACGGGAAAAGAAAGCGCGTATTTATTGTCAGGCCCCGTGCTGTGTTTTACTGATGGTCTCCAGTTTAACCCCCTTCATGACCGTATGAAGCAGGTGTGACAATTTGGGAGGAAACTGAAGTTCAAAGAGGTTAAGCGACTTGTCCAAGTTCACACCGTGGCATTATTCAACCCAGGCTCATCCGACACTGTCAAATTATACACCTGCCTCTTCCCTTTATCTTCTCTCTGCATGAACACTTGAGGGCATTCGGTGGGCCGTATGGTCAAATGGGAAGCAACCTGAGGGTCCTTCGGTGTGAACGTGGGCAGGCAGATGGTGGTCTGTGTGTGCGTGTGGACGTGCTGTCTTTATGAACATAGACTATTGATTATGAACGTACAGCATGGAAAATCTCTTGGTCGTCCAGGTAAGGGGAAATGAGCAGACTCCAGGTTGCAGGTCTCACCAGCAACACCTTGTGAAAACCACATGCTTGGGGAGGCCCAAGAAGAAATACACAAGAAGCGGCTGGGTTAGAGCGAGGAGTATTAATTCTTTTTTTTCTCTTCCATCCTTTTCAAACTCTTTGCAATTTTATAATAGAAATTTTTAACCAAAAAGAAATTTGTACCCACTTTATAGTTTTGTAAACTCACGGTAGGGGAAGACTCTGTCTGTTTATTGCTGTTCTTGTATTTTCCAGTGCCCAGCACCATGCCTGGCATATTATGGATGTAATAAGTGTGCTGGACGGGTGCCCACTGGGAAACCTCTCAGGGCCCGGGACGTGTTTGCAGAGAGTTTCCGCCAGCTGGTCTCCCCAAGAGCAGGCACAAACCAGGTGTGTGTCATGGGATGGCCTGTTCGCAGGGTGGCGAGCTCTCCTCGTCCAACCAGAAAGGGCCCCCACCAAGGCGGAGGGGCTGTTTGGGCCATTCAGCTTCAGCAGCGCAGTTAGTGCTAATATCCATGTGGAATAAACAAGCTCCAGGCAGACAGAAACAGATTTTATGTCATTCTCAGACTTTCAAAATTGAGAGTAATGGTTATAGGGACAGTTACTGTTTATTGAGTGCTCCCCGGGGGGGCAGGCTAAGTGTGTTTACAAAGCCATCCTGTCCTTTAGTTTTCACAACAACCATGTAAGGATTAGCAACTACATTAGCTCCATTTTATAGATCAGGAAACTGAGGCACAGAAGAGTGAGGCGTGAGTTCCAGGGCAAGCCTTGGTTTTACCAGGAACTTAACTTTCAGCAAATCGCAGGCCTTCCAGGCTTTAATTTCCTCATTGTTGAACAACAGCCACTGACGTTAGTTGAGTGCTTACTATGTGCCCGGCTCAGCTGAGCGGAGAATGAGAGGTCCGTTCAGCAAACACACGGGATTTATGCCGCTGGTGTGTCTACGCCAGGGATTGACACAGCACTTGCCCCCGTACTGTAAACCCAGTTGGTCTTGTTGGTTTGGCCTTGTTTTACTTTCCCCAGGCCAAAGCTTCCGAGGACCCTGGTGGCGCTCTGTAACCTGGTTCTCACGCAGCAGGGCCATCTTCAAGTGGCCGTATCAGTCATTATTTGGGAGCTTGTTAAAATGCGGTTCCCTTGGGACATCTGGGTGGCTCAGTCGGTGAAGCATCTGCCTTCAGCTTAGGTCCTGATCCCGGGGTCCTGGGATGGAGCCCCGCATTGGGCTCCTTTCTTGGCGGGGAGCCTGTTTCTCCCTCTGCCTGCTGTTCCCCCTGCTTGTGCACGCACTCTCTCTCTCTCTCTCTCTCCCCCCATCAAATAAATGAATAAAATCTTAAAAAAAAAAAAAAGGTGCAGTTCCCTGTGTCCAGCCCCAAATCCACTGGATCCAGGCAGGGCCCAAGAGACCGGATCTTAAAGTAACATCAGGTGTTTCCTAGCTGCTAGTCTTATTTGCGGCCAACGTGGGTCAACCCTCAACTGTTACAGTGGCCTTGTCCTTCTGAGAGTAAACCTGCAGATGCTTGGGCTAGTATAAACCAGAGCCCATTTCCATCTGGAGGCACCCCGCGGAGCGATGACCCTGGCTAAGGATTGCAAATTTTGTACTCTGACCGAACACTTGTGAATTTCCCATTGACGGAACATTCTCTTCAAACCTCAGCTCCATGGAGCTCAGCAGGCCGTGTGCAGTTGAATGTAAATTCCAAGAACACTTAAGAAACTTAAATGTATTTTTTTTTTACTGTTTTAGAGCGAGGAGAGGCAGGCGAGATGACCTTTGGAAGGGCAAATTTGAGGCTCTCTTACCTAGCAGTGGTGGGTTCACCTGAGAGGAAAGATACACATCTACATTTAATTTCTTCCTTTTTTTAAGATTTTATTTATTTATTTGAGAGAGAGCACAAGCGGGGGTGGGGAGGGGCAGAAGCAGAGGGAGCAGCAGACTGCCCGCCGAGCAGGGAGCCCCATGAGGGGCTCGATCCCAGGACCCCGGGATCAGGACCTGAGCTGAAGGCAGATGCTTCACTGACTGAGCCGCCCAGGCGTCTCTACGTTGAATTTCTTCAGTGTGTAAGCACTGTCATATCTTCTTGGGCCAGAGCCACACAAAACAATGGGCCATGGGTTGATGGTGCCGCTCTGCACATCGTCACCCAGCCCAGAGGAACTGAGACTCGGCCATAGCAACTTGTAATGTGCGCCAGTGCCGAGACAGCCTCCGAGGGCGTGACCCGTGTGGGCATCACGGACCTCCTGCCACAGCCGCAGGGGCCAGGAGCCAACCACTAGTTCTCGTTCTTCACGGGAGCCCAACAGGCCAATTCGTGCAGAAGGGGGTCGGCTGCCACACCAGCTGGCCACTCCATTGTGAGCCCTTCTGCTTGTCCCCGAAGATTCGTGGAAAGCCTGGTTGGGAGCCTGGGCGGGGAGGGGGAGATTTGTTGGTCCAGGGCGGAGCGAGGTGGTTTAAGAGCTGGCCCTTCGAGTCCTTGCAAGCCTGGCTTAGGACATGGGCACAGCAGTTGTGACTTCGGTCCTGCTGGCTTTCTCCACATCTCGGAGTTTAGGAAACGGGCAGTGACTGTCCCTCCTGGAAGGGCTTCCGTGCGAGATACAAATGAGATGACGCTGGGGGGACTCTGCACTTGGGAAAGGGAGGGTTCTCTGTGCTGTTTTGTCTGTGTTATTTGAAAAAAGTGGATTGCATTGTGGGTCTCCAGGAAGTTGCCAGCTGCCCTCCCTGTTTCTGAATTCCTGTGTGTGTGTGTCTGTGTATGTGTATTTTCTGTGCCCTTGGTGGGGGGAAACAGCCATCGGTTTCCTGCTGATTAATCCAGTTCCTGGAGGGCCCTTCCCTGGCAGAGAGAGGGGCCTGGCCTCCTGCCTCACTGCCTCACTCTCCTGGCCCTTCTAAGAGGCCCACCTTCCACCCGAGGGCCCAGGATGCCCTTTGCAGGCCTGCTGAGGCCGGCTTTGTTCTGGCTGTAGGTGGGGCTCCGGGGTTCCAGCTGCTTTGGGTTTTGCCTGCAGGTGTGTTTCCTTTGCCCACCTGGCACCTGTGGGGACTTGGGCTTCTTCCAGTCGCCCCCAGGTTAGGGCCAAGAGGTTCTGATCATCTGAACTGCAAGCTCTTGGGAATGAGGCCGTTGGGGTCTTCTGTCCCTTTGGAGTGGGAGGCTGATGCCAGGGGCTCCAGAAAAGGCACCAGACGCCAGGATCTCCCTGCTGGTAGAAGGGGAGTCTGGAGTTTGGTCTTCAGAAGGAAAGTTCTGGCAGGGGGGAGAGGCTAGCGCATTGGGATTTGGGGTCCCTGGCCTGCGCCTTGGCCCTTGAGTGAAGGACCCACAGAGAAGGGGAGTGCAGCTTGGGAGGGGGCTGGGCTCAGGTCAGGCCTGCAGCCTCCGTGTTAGATTGGCTCTGCCTCGTCACTTCATTTAGACGCTTGGTCCCGTGAATGGTGTGGGGGCCGCACATGAATCCGTGGTCTTGTCCCCAAACACCGCAGCTCTCTGGCTACAGCGTGCCGGTGATGAGCTGAGCCTCCGTTCTTGGAGCCCTCAGCAGAAATACACACACACACACACCCAGCAACCGTAGACGTGGCGTCTCCACTGCGCAGAGGAGCCCAGCTGTTCCTGAATGTGGACCCTCGGGCGCCAATGACCTGCGGGAGGCAGGTCTCCAGGACTGGGCGGGTGTGCAGCCTGGCTTTGGGGCCTGAGGTCCACCCGTGCCTCTTACACGGAGGGGTGTGGGGTAAGGACCATCTCGTGCCCGGTGGGTGGCGGACCCTCCGAGCTCCTGGAACGGTGACGCTGTACAGTACACGCACAGCCCCCCACACTTGGTCTGAGTCAGGCCCGGGATGGGAAGCCCTGTGCTTGCTAATACCTGCTGGCTGAGTCAACAAGGCCAGGATGCGTATTTGGTTAGCAAACAGGGAGCAGCAGCCGGAGCCGGCCCACTGCCTTCCTGCTCCTGCCTTTCTAGCAAAAATGTCCTCTGGAAAGGTCAGCCAGGACCAGCTACATAATTTGCTGTTGCAAAATGAAAATGAGGGCCCCTGGTTTGAAAATTAGGAAGAATTTCAAGATGACTAGAGCAGAGCGTGATGGAACCAAGCACAGACCCTCCCAGGCCTGGCGCCGTGGGGGGGGGGGGGGGTGCGGGCACTGCACCCTGAGGTCAGCATTTCCCAGCCTTGTGGATTTCTGATGCTTCCAAGGTGGCCAAATTGGGCTTCTTTTTGGATGAAGAGGGACTGTGCCTCCACACCAGCTGTGAGTTCTGTGACATTCTCTCCCCACCCTGTCCCACGGGCAGCTTTTCTCAAGGGTTGCAGTGACTTCCACTTCTCCTTTCTGTCCTCTACCCCATTTCCCCCTTTCTTGGTAAACTCAGAAACGTTGGACCCTCCCTCCCATTCCTCCTCCTTCTTTCTTTCCTCCCCTCCTTCTGTGCTGCCCTCCCCCTCGCTCCAGCTCTGTTTCCCTCTTCCTTTCCCATTGCTTTCATCTGGGGGGAAACCCTTCCCATGTTTGCTGGGTGACATTTCCCAACCATTCATTAGGTGCTGTTTGATTTTAACGTCCCTTTGAATGAGCAATGCTCCTTGGATTTCTAGAGCCTCTCTCTGAAGTGGCTCAAGCAAGCACCTTCCCCCACCGAGGGACGTCCCTTCAGTGGCCTCTGGCTCCGTCCAGATGGTCTCTGCCCATTGGGAGCCTGGAATGAATTCTCATTGTTAGCATTTGTCACTCACCATGTCCTGCCCACATTCAGCTGTCAGCTCTACTGGCCACAGTGGAAAGAAAGCCTGCTCTATTCTTCCTTGTGACACCGTTCGTGCCCCGGTGACAAACCTGGCCATGGTTCCCAAAGATGGCGGTTTCCAGGCTTCCACAGAGGGCCGAGAGCTGGGGGTGGGGACTGTGGAGGAGTTAAACAGATAAGCCCAGCGGGACGCTGTCCCAGCCTGCCTTCACCCCGGCCACACTGTAACCAGAAGGACATTCCGAGCAGCCACGAGATCACAATGGTCCCTTGCCTAAAACCATCCTCTGGCTTCCTGATGCCTGAGAATGGCATGCAGACCCTCATGCGGCCTTCAAGGCCCTGTCCTCCCAGAGAGGCAGGCAGCCCGGGGTTGCTGAAGTGACCCTTGAGTCCCACCTCAGAGGACGGGCGGGAGGAGGGGCAGCAGGACGGAGAGAACGTCCGTCTCGGCTCTGACCTCGTTCCTTAGGGCTGGTACCCACCTGGTGCACATTCCAATCACCCAAGGGCTTTGCAAATTACCAGAGCCTCTGTGGATGGGCCCATCCTGGGTGTTTTCATTTGCTCCCCCAGGGCAGCAAGTCCGGGCATCCCCTGCGAGCACTTGAGGAGATGGCCTCAGCGAGAACGCACTGGCGCTTTCCTCTGGTGACAGGAAGGCTGCTTTAATCAACCCTGAGCCTCTGGCCAGAATGAACTAAGGGAGCCCTAAGCAGGGATGGGATCCCTAGAGAGTCAGCTGGCAGGGCCCATGTTCAGAAAGGGAAACTGAGGCCTCCTCGCCAGGGAACATCACCACTGGGTAGCAGAGCCTGGGGTTTCCAGCCTTCGCTACCACCTGGCTAGGATGGAATGAGGGCTGCGCTCGTGTGTTCCCGTCCGGATGATCTGAACGGGCACTTCGTGGTTCTGTGAGATCATCTTCAGCACCATGAGCCCCACAATCCGAATCCTTTTCTCTGACCTTCAGATGTGGGGTACCGGGATCTGGGCTTCTGTCCTCAAGGAACTCAGGATCCAGGGGGCCGATGGGCCCAGGCATAAAGTATTGAAATCTGGACACACGGGAGATGGGCTTGAGAGGGAAGAAATGAGCTCCTCCAGGGGCCGCCCCGAGAGGAAGCCATGCCCAGGTGCTGACTTCCCCTCGCCCCTCGTGCGGTGGGGCGGACGGGGCGGGGCCAGCTGTGGCCGAGGCCGGCCTTCAGCAGGCTTGCCTGTGTCGTCCAGCGTGCCGTGCAGATCGGATCGGGGCACACAGCATGACCCCCGTCCTCATCACGGGCATGTCGAGTCTGCGTTGGGCAGGTTGGGGAACAAACCAAAGACGGGCCCAACAAATGCAAAGAAAAGAACAAGTCACACTTTGCCTGCAGGGTCTGTTTCCTCATCACTTTGTATTTTGAAAATGTCAAGCCTAACTGAAAAGCTAAGATCCTCCATCTAGGTTCACCAATTGTTAACATTTTGCTATGTTTGCTTTGTCTCGCTCTCTTTCAGATGGTTTTGCTGAATCATTTGAAAGTGAGTTACGGGCAGCATGATACTTCACCCCTCAATACCTCAGCAGGTGTCTTTTAGGAGCAAGAACATTCCTCTTGTAGCTGCAATGCCATCATCATGCCTAAAAAAATGACCATTATTCAATAATATATGATAAAATATATATAATCATATGATATTCCCCAGCTATCCTCCAAACAACTGTTTTTAGGTTCTTTTTCTGATCCAAGTAGCCTCATGTGTTGCGTTTGGTTATGTTTCTTTAGCTTCTTTTAATCTAGAACAGTCCCCCTGCTTTGTGTGCGTGCTGGTGGCTTTGAAGAGCCCAGGCAGGCCAGCTGTCTTGTAGAATGGATTCTGGCTTTGTCTTTGATGGAGTCCGTACAAGTTAAGTTTGCATGGTTTTAAAATTCGCCTGATAATTGCTTCATTGTGTCCAAAAAAGTCCAAAGGCAGAGGGTACAGTTGAGGGTATCTCCTTTGTCCCCTACCCTTGTGCAAGTCGTGGGATGTCCTGTCCAGCTGCCAGAAAAAGAGGTGGCTTTAGTAACATTACGTTGTATTTATAAAATGTTGCAGCTGACTGTGAAAATTATTTCACTTGACCCGCACCAAACCTGGCCGGATCGGGCAGGCATTCTCTGTCCACTGAGTGGATGGGGCCCTGAGAGGTTGAGTTCATGTCCAAGTCCCCACGGTGGGCAGAACTGCCCCAGAGCCCAGCCCTTCTGACCCACACTGGGGCTTCCCGTGCCACTGCACTGAGATGGCAACTGGGAGACCGGGTAAGTTACAAGGTCGTGTCACCGAACCTCAGCCCTGGCCCCCGCACCTGCGTCCCCGAGTGCTAAACAGAACATGGGATATACTCTCATAGGATCGAACCTGTCTTGACGGTCATGAGCTTAGTGACTGAAAGGACGTTCGGAGGTGCAGGAGCTGCTCGCCCCACCCTGACTGGTCCCATGCGGCCGTCGGGTAGGTTTGCATCCCACACCCTCGCCGTCCTTCTCATCTGCGGCTTGCATCTGCCGGTCTGGGAAGCCAGTCACACAAGCTTGTTAGAACTGAGTCCAGAGGCTACAGGGGAGGCGTATTGTCCGTGGAGGGGAGAGTAACTGCAAAGATCCCTCTTGGAGGCACCCTCGGCCGATTAACTTCTGGGCTTACTGAGCTGTTTGGTACCTTCCACTGGTCCCTGGTTTGGGGGGAAGTGAGGTTGCCAGAGAAGGGACTTATGGACAAGTGGGGTGTTGCTGTCACATGTTTCAAGTTTAAAAGGCCTAGGAAAGACCGTAATGTACAGCGGAGTGGCGTGTGGGAAGAGTCGGCGTGTGCCTGTGAGTGCCGGAGCGAGAGGGCACTTTGGACATGGTGGCCTGGATGCCGAGGATCTGGGGAGGGGGGGGTAGCTGGGGCTGGGGCGTGGCCAGGGGTCCCGGGGCTCAGGTCTGTATGCCCCGACCACCACCCTCCCTGCAGGTAGATCACACTGTATTCACATGCATGCCAGTTTTCCTGATGATCTAGGCCCCTGCCCGAGAACGGCACCCCAGTCTCTGGATCTCCTCATCCCCCAGAGCAGGGTCGTTAGTGCTCCGGATCTTGTTGTTAAAGCCACATGCCAATATCCTGCAGGTTTTTTCCCCCAAGGTACTTTCCCCCCATTCTGTTCTGTCTAATCGTGTTACCTTGGGCCGGAGCCCACTGAATCGTGCTCTTTCTAGAAGAGATTTCTGTTCCCGCAAATGTATAAGCACTGTGCCCTTTCTGTTTCTCAGCTGAGTTCTCCAGGAAGATCCCAGTTCGGCCTAACAGTGCGTCCTTTGCCAAGTCTGTTTTGCTTGTTTTGCTTGCTTTTCGTTTTGTTTTTTTATCAAACTAATCCATATGCATCTTTTTTAATGTCAGACAATACTAAAAGCTGGGTCGAGAGGAAGCAGCAGGCCCCGCCCACCTTCTTGCCCACTCCAGCCCTCCAGACCCATAAATGACTTCTCAGTTCTTTTTATTTCTCCTCTGTTATTCACCTCCACATTTTGAAACCTATCTTTCCACTTCTCCATTTAGCAATTTTGGACATCGTCTGTTGCCTCCTTATTCTTGCCCTTTCTGCTAATATTATTCTATCACAATTTGGGGTTAAACTCACAATGTTAATACGGTTCATCGCCGAGCCTAGTACTGAGTTACATCATTCCTTCTTTAAAAAGAGTTCATTATTTTTCTCAGCAGCTTAGTTTTCTGCGTCTATTTCTGATTCTTCCCAATACACCAAAGAATCGAGAAAACATCTATCAGGTGTTTTATCTGTAGTTCATTGATCAATTCCATTTTTTTCCCTAGACACTGGGGTATCTCGCCAGTGAAATTCTTTAAAGCTTTCTCAAAACAAATGAAAATCTAGTTCGTTTAAAAGGATTATAATAACTCCATGCCCCCTCGTTTGAAAAGGTTTCCCTGACCCCCCCAACTCCCCCCGCCAGGCTGCCCCTCCTCAGGGCCCCCACAGCCCCCTCACACGAAATTGTAATCACCTGTTTCCTTGACTGTGCTCCCCTACACCATGAGTTCTCGAGCGCAAGCCTTGGTCTTCTTGTTCGCTGCATTCTTTAGGAATGCGCGAGAGCGGGCTGGCACATAGCAGGCACTCAATAAATATTTGTTGGAATTTGCATTTGTTGGATTGAAAGGCAAGAGTAATTATATGCTCCTGGTGGTGCAGGGAAATTTCCGACCCTGCGCTCCTTTGCATTTTCCATGTGCCTGATCTCTCGGCTTCCTTGTTGGGTTTGGAGGCCTTTCTGGGCCGGTTCCAACTTAACAGCCCTTCCCAGATGAAGCCAGCAAAAGCAGGGTTTCCTTTCCCAGCTCGGTGGTGCACCCCACCCCCACCCCCCACTAGATTGGCCTCAAGCGTGTCGGGGCCTCCGATTGGTCCTTGTCACTTTCTAATCCCAGCCCACGCCACTGAGCTCCGCACAGACTGATTGCTCAATAGAGGAGTGAGGGTGAGCCTCGCTCAATCAATCAATCAATAAACCAATCAGTCTTCCTGCACCCAGCCTCTCTGTTCCCAGGCATTTCTTATTATCCAGCGTCTGGATGATCAGAAGGAAAAAGGAACCTCTGCATAAAGGTGACCCCATTTCGGGTTTCGTCATGACTCGCTGAGTATTGAAAGACGAGGAGAGTGAGACCAGGAAAGACAAAGAAAGGGGGACCAGGGACATTCACCCGTGATCTCAGAGGGACACCTTGGGAGCCATTTGGTCACTAGACTGAGGGCTGTGTACGGGTAGGCAAGGTCCTGTGCACTGTATTACCCGGAGCTTAGCACCGGGCTGAGCCCACGGGAGAGACCAGGTCATGACTGCAGCGAGGAACGAGGGACCTGGTGTCCTTGGGGCACCCACATATCTTGCAGTCTTTGGGTCTTGGCTAACTCAGGAAAGTGCTGATCTGTGAGGAGGCCACAGAGGCCCCTCCCTTGTAAGCACAGCCATCCCCCTTCCCGCAGCTAATGAAAAGGACTCACCCACCTCTCACCCTCCCAGCCTGAGCAGTGCTTCCTCTCCGCAGTCCCAGCAGAGGACCCCCCCCCCCCATCCCAGAGCCACCAGAGTGTCATTCATTTCATAAGTACCATGTGCCTTCTGCTCCCGGCCCAGCCCAGGCCGGCCTCCAGCCGGAGCAGCCGCCCCGCTCAGACCCTCCTCCTAGGCCCTCCCGCCTGGCCCTCAGCTCTCAGCCAGAGCAGGACAACCACGAGGGCCAAGCCGCCCGTGGAGACCAGGCCTCCCCGACAGCCGTCGCAGCCTGCAGCCCTCTCCGCCTTGGCTCACCCAGGACCCTGAAATAAAGCTGATGGCCGCCGGCCTGTGCCCCCGCTCCCCGAGAGGGAGCACCGCTCTTGCGGGTGTCGTGAGTTTCGGGGGAAGCCTTTCATGCCGCTCTTTGATGCTTCTCCAGTGGAACTGAATTTATTTTTTGTATTTTTAGGAATTAACTTGCAGTTCTCAGCCTCTCCCTCCCTCCCTTTCTCCCCAGAAAGGGGAGAAGGAAACATGAAGAAAAGGGTCTGCATTGTCGCCGTGATTGGCACGAGTGTGAATGAGGGGTCACCGCCTCGGCTGCTCCTTTTCAAGTGCTCCCCTCTCCCCTGCATGCCGTATTCACGCGGAACACTCTTCCTTTCAAAGCTCCCGTCTTTCTCTCCTGCTTTGTCTCTCCGCTCTCCTTCCCTTCACGCTCTGCCTTTCATTCTGAGCCCTGCCCGGCTCCCTCGGGGACCACTCTCCTCCCGCTCTCCTTCCCCCCTTCTTCCTCTTCTATTCAGTTCTTTTTGCCTCTTTCTTTCTTCTTTTTTCTTTTTCTTTTTGAATAGTGCTTCTGTTTTCAAGGGATGGAACGAACAGAGAAGTTGGTTTATTTGAGCAGGGAGAATGTGAATGTGTTCATTTTCCTCCGTTGCTCTAAATGTGTAAAAGGGGGAAAAAAAAAAAAACGCCGTGTGGGACATGGTTTCCTCCAGGCTCCCACTTTGAGAGGGAAGGGTGCTTAGAAAGGGGCTCCGCCAGACCAGAGGGAGCTACTCACAGGCAGACGGTTCTCGCTGGGAAGGCCCGCATCGGTCAGCAGGGATGGCTGACTAAAGGGCCAGTCCTGCCCCTGCAGGATTCAGACATGGCCCTGGGGACCGGCTCCTTCTCTGCCTGGCCATAGGGTGGGCCTCGATGTGAGGGTCAAGGTCCGAGGTGGATGCGGACCCCCCCACCCAAACCTCCCTCTTCTGTGAGAGCCTGGCTTTCCTGCAAGGGTAGAGGTGTGCAGGCTGAGCGTGAGGAAGAAGGCCGGGTCCGCACGCACTGCCACAGTTGTCTGGTGTGGCCCCAAACCCTGGGGATGGCAGGTCCTGCATCGGCTGGCCCTGGGGCCCTGCAGAGGGGACTGAAAACCTGGAACGGCAGAAAGGAGGACACTGAGAAGGTCTGATGGCTCCCAGGAGGCGAGCCATCCTTGGAGTTTAGACTGGTGGTTGACAGAAGGTTTGACACCTAGGAAACGCCGTGGGGTGGGGAGTAGAGGCACTGCATCAGTCTAGTAACATTAGCACAGAGGGGAGAGTCTGAGGAAGCCCTGGTAGACGGGACAGCAGAGCCCACTGGGAGGAAGGAGCAGAGACAGAGGGAAGCCGTGAGTGGCCTGGAGCCCAGGGAAGATGGCGGGGCTGCTGCCAGGTCCCAGATCAAAGCCTCTGTGTTTGGAGGCGTTCACCTAGGATGTCCAATGGGAGGGACAGAGAGCAGGGGTCCAAGAGATGGTGGAGGACGTGGGACCTGACCCCCTGTTTAGGGGTAGAGAGAAGGCAAGAAATCGGGCACCGCCAGGGGCTGCGGTCAGGGTGTGGTGAAGGCCTGGAGCCTGCGGCCCGAGAGGAAACGCATGTGAGTGGATCAGGGTTACCTGAGGAGTGTGGGGGAGGCAGGCGTGCAGGAGAGAGGGGCGAGGTCTGGGGGTCCATTTCTCCCCCAAAAAGGGCTGGCTTCAGGCTGCAGGTCTGGGAGACCAGGAGGAAGGGCTCGGTCACCTGGGGGGATCCCTGGGAAGGAGCCCTGGGGTGTGAATGGCCTGGGTGATGTGGAGCAAGGATGCTGGCATAAGCCACAAGGCCAAAGTGGAGGCCCTGCCTAGTGGGAGGCTCCCTCCCCTGCCGCACCCGCACAGCTGGCCCAGGGTCGGTGCTTCGCAAATGTTTGTTGAGGTGTGAACTGAATTTGTCCTTAGCAGATGTGGGATGGTTACAGCACAGCACACAGCCGAGTGCTAGGTAGAGTGGAAAGCCCATACCAAGCGGGGCCCGTCCCCTACCTGCTGAGGGCACAGGGTATTGAGGGAAGGGGGAGGTCTCCTCCCCTAGGAAGACTGGGACAGGGTCCCAGCCACGTCTGTGGCGGAAGGTAGAGGGAGGAGGGAGGCAGGAGCAGGTCAGGGTAGGGACAAAGAGCAGGCTCCTCTGTGGCCACTGGGGTCCAGGTGGAGGAAGAGCTTTGGGGAGGGGGCTCCCCCCGCACACCCCGAAGGGTGGTTAGTTCAGGAAACATACCTGGAGCACGAACCGTGTCCTCACTCTGGGGCTGGGGGACTGGGCGAAGTGGACTATGGGTAAAGGTAGCAGGGAATGCGGTTATCTGGGGGAGGTTTAGGATTGGGACTCCAGGGAAGGAGGGAGAAGCCTGGGGAGCCGGTGTTGTCCCTGCTGGAAAGATCTGAGACTGGGGCCAGGCGAGGCGGCCACCCCTGCCTTCCTGGCCCCACCTGCTTCTCAGGACACCTGCTGGCAAAACTGAAGGTTGCAAGAGTTAGGGGTGCTGGCTGCCCGGCAGGTTTTTCCTGTTTGGGCCAGAACATCTCCTTACACCCCATGAAGACGCCAGCAGCCACCACCCTGGCCTGCAGATGAAAGGGGAGCAGCTCCCGGCAGAGGGGTTCAGGGTCTGCATCTGTGGAAAGGCTTTCAGAGGCAGGCGTGTCTCGTGGGCCCCGGCCACCAGAGCGGCAGAGGAGCTGGTGGTCAGTCCCCCTTTGAGAACTGGCACCAAGGAGCGCCGCTCCTCCAGGAACTTGCTCTGTGGCCCCAGCAAGGTGCCAAGTGCTAATAATAGCGGCAAACAGGCGTGCCAGGTTCTTCTGTGAGCACTTAGCATTTTTTAGCTTGTAAGGCAGGTGCTCTGCGTACCACCCCACTTTCGTCAAGAGAAGTCGTCACACCTCTGGGAGTGAACAGGGGCAGGACTGAACTTAGGCCTTCAGAAACCAGTCTGGGCTCTAAACCAGTGCTTCTACTTTTAAAAACGACTCTTATTTGTAATCCTTCCAGACCAGCACTTTATCAGCCGGCCTGCATATCCTAGCAATGTCAAGTTGCTGTAAAAGTTTCTAAATGCCACCTGCTTGGGGCACCTGGCTGGCTCAGGAGGGTTAGTCCCCGACTCTTCGTTTCCGCTCAGGTCATGATCTCGGGGTGGTGAGCTCGAGCCCTGCGTCAGGCTCTGTGGTCAGCAGGGAGTCTGCTTGAGATTCTTTCCCTCGCCTTCTGCCCCTCCCCCCACGGTTCTCACTCTCTCTCTCTCAGATAAGTAAATAAATCTTTATTAAAAAAAAAAAAACAAACCCTAAATGCTACCTGCTCACGTCGGTATGGAAGCAGTCCGAGGGAGCACTGCTCTAAAGGTGTTCTTAATCTTTCCGTGCCTCAGTTTCCTTATTTGTGAGACAGGGGTAATGGTACTAGGACCAACCACACAGACAGTGGTCAGGACTCAGTTAGGTAATGCCCTTCGAGCTGGCACGGCCGGCACTGTAGCTCCCAGGACAGCCAGCCTGTCCGCTAACGTCGGGATCCCCATCCCCCATCCGTGCAGCGGGAGCGGGGGCTGCCCACGCCGGGGCGCCCGCACAGACCACATCGGCCCCCAGCGGAGAGGATCCCGGGCGTTGTGCCCTGGCGGCTTTGTAAACGGCGCAGGGCCTGTCCCCTCCACCGCCAGCCTAGCTCTCAGAGTCCCGGAAGAGCTCGTGTTCGTCCTGCACTTGGCACCCAGATCCAGGGGCGTTTGGAGGAGGGGCTCTGCCGAGCCTCCCGGAGGCAGGGCCTTGCTGCAGCGAGTGGAGAAGGGTGACCCTTGCCCCCTGACCTGTGCATGTGTCCCTGAGGGTGGTTTTCTCACAAGAAGCTTCGTGGGTATTTTTGTTCCGGGGAATCCTGGCCAGCACGCGGGGTGGGGAGTGTGTCTCATTCTCAGCGTCACCCCTTCACCTTGTGACCCATCCATCGGGGCTATGTTTGATGACGGTGGGTCATCCCAGCTCTGAGAGATGGAGCAGGTGCCCAGGGATCCCAGAAATCGACAACACGCATGAGGGGAGTTGAGTTTTGTGATTTGTTTGGGAATTCGGTCTTTGGAGCTGCCTTGATGGGTTGTAAAGTTTCAGAAAAGAGACGATGTCTGGCACATATGAGGAGGGCTTCCTGACTCTCCAAGGGCTCCACTCTGGGTCCTGGGGCCCAACGGACCATCACAGCCCAGAAGCACTGGGGTCGGGAACGCCCATCCCCAGACAAGCCAGGGACTCCTTTGCAGGCTGAGAACTAAACTAGAACCTTCTATAAGGTCAGGTTCATTTCCAGCTCTCTCCCCGTGCACCTGATTTTGCTGCTTTCTCTCCTTCACAATAGCAGATGCTTTTTCCAAGTGGTCGTGCTCATTCATGGGGGTGGTAAGAGTGTATTTTTCGTAGTAATAAGTACATGCCAGATACTTTAGGGTCCTGGGTGATTCACATTGTGTGCACATATATCGTAGTGGTGAAACCAAAATAATCACCACTTACCAACCGCCAGCCCTCATGCCAGGTACTTTCACTCTGTGATCTTCTTTAATCTTCTCTACCATTCTGTAGGGCAGGCAGCTGGTATCCCCATTTTACAGTTGAGCAAACTGAGGCTCTGAGAGATGAAGCAAGTCACCCAAGGCCATTCAGCAGGCAGTGGCCGGGCTGACTCCACATCCCGCAGGACAGTGGGGAGGAAGCCTTCAAGCTGGACCACAGACACCTCTGGTGAAGGCCGGATAGTTGTTTGTTTTGTAACTGTCACCTCCACTAGAGTCATTTTGGCCCTTGGGTCCCAGCACCGCATGCATTTGAAATTTTGCACCTGGGGATCCACGACGCAGAGCTCACCACTCTGCAGGTGAGGCCTCTGGAGCCCCTGAGTGTCGTCCTTCGTGATCTAGATTGGAGAGGAAACCAGATCGTGCTTTGGGCTGAGCAAGGGCCTCTCCTTGCCTCCCTCCCAGGCCCCCCTGCCTTCCCAGACTCCCCTCACCTCTCCTCCAACCTGCAGATGAGGCTTGCCTTGGCCCACCGCATTCGCTCTCAGGACCCTACCGACCCAGCAGCCCCCCGGCTGGGATGCCCAGCCCGCCTTCCCTGCCAGCCTCTCGCCTAGCCTCTTAACTCACATCTGCACTGTGGGTTCCCTCCGCCCCCGGTGCATTCCTCCCCGGCCAGTCTGCGGGGTCCGCGAGTGTGCATATGCACGCGGGCTCCCACCCCTTGCGTGGGCCCCAATCCCTCGCCTCGCTGCATGAAGGTGACTGAGAATGGGTGGGTTTGCACATTGCTCCTGCTTGCCGGTGATTATAGCCTGTGTGGACGGCGTGCGTGTCTGACGTCGGCCTGTGTACGCTGTTAGCCTAAATGTTGGGCCAGCTGTCCCTCCCCCCAGGAGATACATGGAGGCTTTACGTGAATGAGAGAGGCATTTTTTACTCCTCTCCTGGCATAAATCTGTTCTCGAGTTGGGTGTGTGGGTGACTGCAAAATAAATGTTGATTACGGCATGGGCATCAGGAGGCAGCCGTGCCAGGGGCTGTGCCGGGATGGAGGCCCCAGGGTGACTCACACCGGCTGCGGTGGGAAAGAAGGGGAGTGGTCTGGGCCCAGGCCACCCTCCTCCTTCAGCCTCGTCCCTCAGCACCTTCTCTGCCCGCTGCTCTTCTGTTCTCCTTGCTTTCCCTCGTCCCTGCTCTGCCTCCAGCCCGGCAGGCCCTCTTCAGTTCTTCTGCATCTCTGGGAGTGGGGGCTTCCTGGCCAGCCTCCCCCATCTCGAGGCTTCCCCACCCCTCCACCCGACCTCTGTGTACTGAGCACCAGGGATCATGCTCGCTGGGCTAGTGAGCTCAGTCGAACCTCCTGACAGCTCTGGACAACAGGAACCTTTGTCCCCTATCGCACAAGAGACCGGCTCGCACCAACCAACGTGTGAGGGGTGCAGCCGACTCTACAGCCCATGCTCCGAGCCTCTGTGACCTGCCCAAGTGCCACTGGACAAGGAAGAATGTTCCTCACCCCTTAAGTTGAGATGGAGGGGGAAAAAGCAACATTAGTTTGTCCTTTTGTGATACCCCACACATTTAGGGCTCATTTCCTGTCTGCTATTTTGCTCTCTCTTTCGTGGTTCTTAGTCTTGTCTTTCTAACCAAATTGTGAGGTCCCTGAGAGTGGGGTTATTGGGGTCCCATCCGCTGCCAGCACCAGCCTGGCCCAACAGAGTGGACGGTCATAGGAAGAGGACGAACAATAGCTTCCAGAAACTGAGTCCTTACTGCGCTCCAGCTGTGTTATCAAATTCTATCTCTCCTATGTCCTTGCCCTTAAAAGCATGAGCATTTAAGTTAGACCCAAGAAGGAAACCCAAACTCCTCCTTTCTCTGGTGATCTGGTGACATCGGGGCGGGTCACCAGACTCCTCTGTAAAGTGGGTCCTGTTGTGAGGATCCCACACTTTACGTACATGATCTTACCAGCTGCAAGCCTGACCTGAAGGAGGAGCTTTATGGCAGGGCCTTTCCATATCCCTACTCCATTTTACAGATGGGGAAACTGAGTCCCAGGGAGGTTGAGGAAATTTCTCAAGGTCACACAGCTCATAAGTGGCAGAGATAGGGGTGCAGGCCGGGCCTGCCAGCCTGACAGCCAGGTTCCTCCCCACTCTGTCCATCTGTAGAGCCAGGGGCTGTCCCTCCGTATTCACCCATCCCCATTTGCTGCTTCCTATCTCTTCCTCCTCAGGCCTTGCTCCCGGGTTGGGTTCCGGAGGTGCTAAGCCAGCCTCTTCGGGGAGAAGCAGAGCTGTTGTGTCATTGGTGCCTCTGTGGGCTCAGCAAGCCCGGGCGCCGGGACCTGCCATCTCCCGTGGCCAGGCCTTGCCAGCTGCTCCTGACAGGGTAGGCTGGGAGCTCCTCCAGCAGAACCTTGGAGGTCCGGGACTTAGGGAATCAACACCAGGCCCGAGACCCTGGCCCAGCAACCAGTCACAACTCCCACAGAGGCTCCCAAGCCTGTGGGCTCCCAAAGATCCAGGATCTCTTTCTTCTCCAGATGACTTTTGTCTCAAAGGAGAGCAATACCATTTTCCACCAGGCTGTCTATTCTCTCTGTCACTTTGAGACGCTGGGGCCACAGCGATAATCGGCTTGCTTGTAATTTCGGTGGTAAATCTCTTTGTTTCTCCTGTCATTTCTGATCACTCCAGATTGAGCACAGAAATGCAGAAGGCAGGATGGGGTGGGGGAGGCTGCTGGGCCAGGGCTAGGCCTGACCCTCCCCTCCTGGGGGCCCAGGAAGAAGGGACATAACGGGGGAGGAACATGATTATTAGCAGTTCAAAGCCCGCCTTTACCTCTTACTGACTGCGTGATTTGGAAAAGTGACAGCTTTTCCAAGCCTCAGTTTGTCCATCTGTAAAATGAAAATTAAGATGCACATCTCCATGGGAGGGCCTGTATTGTGTGCCTGGTCCATCATAGAAGCTCTGTACGATGGCTGAAAGGGAATGAGCCTGCCACCTTTTTCCTGCCTTAAACCGTGGGACGCAGAGCTGGTTAGGAGAGTGGATGCTTCCTTTTCTCAGAAGCAGTTTAGGATTGTGGTAAAGAGTGAGTCTTGAAGAATGGGTGAATCCCCCATCCTGTCTGGAGCGGGAGTGTACCTTGCCTGGTATATTGGGCATCGCGTGGGCTGCAGTGTGGGGCCTGGGGCAGGCGTCTCGGGGCCGTGTGCACGTGGACTTTTGAGGGCCTCACTGAGGAGGGATTGTGGACCTGGCTTATCCCTCGCTCTAGGTCCTGCCCTTGCTGCATCCCGAGGGGGCCTCCGGCGTCTCCCCCAGCCCAGCCTCAGGAAAGCAGGGTGCCTGCCCCCGGTGAGCCTTCACGGGGACACCTCCCAGCTGTCCTCCCCAGCGTGTGTCTGCCTCCCCCCTTCTACAGGTGAGGTCGCAGGGCGCCTGCATGGTGGCAGGCAGGGGGCACATTCTGGGGTCGCTCTGTATCCGTTTCTCTAGGTTACCTAAGAGAAAGGTGGCTGGGACTGAAGTAGAGAAACCAGGGCTGGCGAAATGGGGGTTTCTTTTCCCTCCTTCCTTTTTCTTTTTTCTTAAACAAGAGATAAATAAATGTCACTCCGAGATGACAAGAGAACGTTGAAGGAGATAAAAGCATAGCAAAAGGGAGTGAGAGACCAGAAGCAAAGGACAGAGGGGTATGTGGACCATACCCTGTGAGGAGGGGAGAGATGAAAGAGGAAAGAGGAGATGGGAGCGCAGGACCGAGTGGCAGAGCAGAGGATGGGGTTGCCACGGAAACGGAAGGAGGGGAGGAATGGAGGGAGAGGAAGACAGGATGGAGAAGGATGAGGTCTCTGAGAGGGCGGGGACTGGTGAGGAGGAAGGGAAGCCAGGAGGCGCTACCGGGGCTGACTCTGGCCCTGGCGGGGAAACTGAGGTCGGCAGGGATAGAAGATACGACCCAGAAACCTCGTCCCCACCCAGAGCTGGCCCAGGCCCTCGGGAGACCCAGCTGGAGTCAGCTGCACCCACCCCACAGGGGCTGCTCTCTCCAAGCCTCTGTTTCCACAACTGCCCAACGGAAATGGTCCTCCCGACCCCACAGGGCTGCCCGGAAGCCTAGAAACTGTGTGCTCATCACAGGGCCTGACCAAGTTCCAAGTCCAATAAATGCCCCTATCATTTCTTCATCTGTGATTCTCATCTTTGTCCCATGAACTTGTAAGCCCAAGTTTTCTTTGTCTTTCCCTGTGACATTAAGCTGATGATCTTTGGGTCCAGCACAGGGTAGTTGTTTGGAGGGCAGATGGGCTTTTTGCTTCTGGGAATTGGAGGAAAGACATGGAGTTTTCCAGAAACATGAGGCCTGCCATCCCTTCTCCTGGGAACAGGCACTGGTCCTGGAGCTCAAGGAGAGAAAGTCTAGGCTCAGGGGAGGAGGCTGGTTCCACCTGGGGCTCAGCAAAGGGCCTCTTTTTTTTCTTTGCACTTAAATATGGGATATTCTCAAAAGGACAGCGTTCGTTCTGGATGGGCAGTCTGCTGGGAACAGTCTGGGGAAGCGTACCGACGCACTGTTTGCCCCGGCTTTGTCCGCTGTGATCTAACCCGAGTCCAGACAGCAAGCCAATAGTTACATAAAGAGATATATCAGTGTGATTTTTAATAAGGTCCAGGAAGGGAAAGTATTACATGTATAACTTCTTAGAACCTGGGGGAGTCCGACCCTGTTGGGGTCTTGGGGAGAGTCAGGGAAGGCTTCCTGAGGAAGGGCTACCCCGTCGAAAGGTGAAAGATGAGGAAGAGCATTCCAGGGGGAACAGCATATGAAAAGGCTGTGTGCGGGCAGGTCTGTTAAAGATGAAAAAAGCCCACGTGTCTGGGGGGTGATGAGTAAGGAGACGAGCAGCACACTGTGCACCGGCCACATGGCCAGAGACCCATCACACAAGTTCTTCTAAGTCCTCGGTGGATGTCGGCACTTGACTGCGGGAGCGGGGGAAGTGGCTGGGGTCCTGAGCAGGGGGGAGCCAGGACTGTTTTAGCCATTGAGGTCAAGGGGAAGCTGTGAGGGCGAACTCTTGCGGGCTCAAGACACTTCTGCAGGTTGGTGGAATCCTTTGCTGCCCGATCCCACCGTGCCCACCCTCGAGGTCCCCAGACCATGGAAGGCAGACACCCCAGTGCAGGAGCCTGAGTGTGGAGTGGCTACCATGTTTGTTGACATGGTTGGACAGAAACACAGCCAGAATCAAGAGCTGGCGGGTTCGTCCCCGTGGTGGGGGGAGGGCTCGGGGCCTCACTTCCCACAGCTCTAAATGATGGCATTGGACAAGAGGGTCCACAGAGTTCCTTCCAGCCCTGCCAGTGAAGATTCCAAAGCCAGCCTTGAGGGTACACAGCCAAAGTGACTGCAGTGAAGAGCCTTCAGCAGGGCCACTGTCCTGCTGTGGGAAAACCGAGCTTTCTTCCTTTGTGATAAAGAAACAGACGCATCCGCCCAGGGAGCCGGTGGGGCATCAGGTGGGAGAACCTGAGGCCCACGGCTTCTGGGGGCCTGGTGACTTGAGATCAGAGACACCACATTCCTCCCACGCCAGCATAAGGGGACGCTGCCCTGGGTCCTGTGGGCAGCTCTGCAGGTGGCATGGCATTTGCTCCCATAATTTCTGCATCAGATGCCTCGGTCGTTTTTAGGCAGGCTCATTTCTACAAGGATCAGAGGAGGACACCCCCAGCTCACCTCAGGACAGAGGGGGTTGACTGTCAGCAAGGGATCCCCAGGCTAGAAGCAGGGGCTGTCCCCATCCAGGGACCAGGGGCGCCTCAGTCCGCCTCTGGCCAGGGCTCTGCTCCTCTGGAGTGCGGTGGCCTCCCCCTCCTCCTCCTGAGAGAGCCAAGCGCAGCCCCCAGTCCCCCCACACCTCAGGCTTGCTCAGGCGCTCTGCCCACTTGTGTCCTGGCCTGACTCCATCTCTCGGCCGCCTGCACAAATTCCTTGTGCACCTGCTCGGGTGGTCGCGGGCGCGAGGCCTGATGCACGGCCGTTTCCAAGAGAGGAACCCGTCCGGCCGAAGTCCGCTTGGGGCATGGAGAGGAGCAGGCCAAGGTCTGGGTCCAGCTCCCGTGTGCACCGCCTGTGCGGGGTGAGCTGTGCGGGTGGCCGTGCGCTGGGAGTGGGGCAGCCGCCCTAGGGGAGGGAGAGCAAGGAGCCCACGCGGGGTGGGCTGTCACAGCTTCAGGGAGGTAGGGGCCTCCTTTTTAATACCAGTTACGTAGCATCAAGTGTTACATGAGTTCCAGGTGTGCAATGTAGTGGTTCGACATCTTCCATACATCACCCGGTGCTCATCGCCAGTGCGCCCCTGAATCCCCCCCAACCCCTGTTTCCCAGTCCCCCGCCCCCTCCCCTCTGGGGACCAGCAGTGTGTTCTCCAGAGTTACCTGTTTCTTGGTTTGTGTCTTTTTCTTCCTTTGCTCCTTTGTTTCTTACATTCCACATGTTAGTTAAGTGGGGTACTCGTAGTTCACCTTCAAGGCCCGGTCACTGCGAGGGTGCTCATCAGATCTGACTAATTAATTTGGAGAATCGGGATCAGTTGGGGAGGTTTTGGGAAAATAGGATGCCCAAGGGCACCTGGCTGGCTCCACGGGAAGAGCGTGCGACCCTTGATCTCGGGGTCATGAGTTCGAGCCCCACGTTGGGTGTAGAGATTACTAAAAATAAATAGATCAACTTAAAAAGAAAGAAAATAGGATGTCGAGGCGCCATCCCCGGGGAGTCCAGGCCCAGGCACTGGTGCTGTTAATTAAGCGATGTGTTTGGCCCCTGTGAAGCTGGGATATGTGCCCTTGGGAGAGTTTGAGTCTGAGAGGTCACACAGATACAGTGGGCCCGAGGTTGTGCCTGTCGCCACGGGGACTCCATCCCTTGTTTCCTTGAGTGTAGGGGTCACCGCGACCTCCCTGGAGGAGGGGCCTCACACGGTGGCTGCTCTATGGCAGCCAGGCCCCCCTCAGCCCTCGGTTGTAAAGCAGAGGTATGGCTCCCAGGATGGGTCTCGGTGCCCCGGGCCTGGGAGATCAAGAAGGGAAGGGCTTGGGGCGCCTGAGTGGCACAGCGGTTAAGCGTCTGCCTTCGGCTCAGGGCGTGATCCCGGCGTTATGGGATCGAGCCCCACATCAGGCTCCTCTGCTATGAGCCTGCTTCTTCCTCTCCCACTCCCCCTGCTTGTGTTCCCTCTCTCGCTGGCTGTCTCTCTCTGTCAAATAAATAAATAAAAATCTTTAAAAAAAAAAAAAAAAAAGAAGGGAAGGGCTTTCAGAATAGGCCCGTGGGAGGAACTGGCCGGCCTGTGAGGGTGTCGCAGGTGGGAATAACTCAGAGCGCCGGGGCCCGAGCCCCTGGGGACTCTGCCAGAGCAAAACCTTCTCTGGGCAGCCTGGAGTCCACCCCTGTGGAGGAGGGAGGACTGTCCCGGGGTGAGGCAGGTAGAGGGGCAGAGAAGAGCAAAGCATCTGTGGAACTCCCAGGCAAGGATTTCCCCCGGGTCTCATTCATTCATCCTGGGTGCCTCCGTGGCTGTCCGCTCTTTCCTCCCCCTTCCCCTAGCCGGTGTCTCTTGCCCAGGACGCTCCCCTGCGGGGCCCACTCTGCTCCCGCTACAGCCACTATCCTCTGGGCGGGCCGGCTGCTGGTGAGATGGTCGTAAACATACAGTTATGAATCAGCGTGAATTGTACCGAGTTCGCCAGAGAAACAGAACCAGTAGGATATATATATATATCCACAAAGAGACGTTTATTTTAAGGAATTGGCTCACCCAATTGTGGGGGCTGGCAAGTCCGAAATCTGCAGGGCAGGCTGGCAAGCTGGCAGGCTGGCAAAGCGGGCAGGATTTCCATGATTCGGTCTTCAGGCAGAATCCCTTCTTCTCTGGGAAACCTCAGCTGTTCTCTGAAGGCTTCAACTGATTGGATGAGACCTGCCGACATTAAGTCCTTCAAGTCAGCTGGTTGTAGACGTTAATCACATCCCCAGGATAGTTCACAGCAACATCCAGATCAGTGTTTGAGCAAACAATGGGGCACCACGGCCCAGCCAAGGCTATAAGAAAATTAACCTGAGGGCCTCAGGCTGTGGAAGAGGCCCTTACCCTGCCCACGGGCTAAGGAATGCTTCCCTGGAGGGGGGAGTCCTAAAGGATGAGGGGGTATTCAGTCAGTGCAGAGGAAGGGTGGGCCTGGCAGAGGAGTCAGCCTGTGCAAAGGCCCTGAGGTCAGAAACAGGTGTGTGGGGGGGTGTGTACACATGTGCATGCAAACACTGCAGAGAGGCAGGAAGGCTTGATGGAGGAACAGGTGGAGCCTAGCTGGGGGCAACACTGAGCAGCAGACTGAGACATGAGGACTTCATCCTACAGGCCTGTGCTGAGGGTAGGCTCTGGGGCCCACCACCTACACTCTAGTCCTTGCCTCACGCTCTCACTGTGTGACCTTGTACCAGTCCCCTCCTTGGGCCTCACTTTCCTTACCTGTAAAAAGAAGTGGCTGGACCCAGTGTATGTTTACATCAGGCCCTTGTGTGGTTTGTGGGTTGGTGGTGCTGTGTTGGTGGCCCAGCCACTCTGACTCCTGGAGGCGGGCTCAGCAAATCGGTCCATAGAGAAAAGGGGAAGCTGAGGCAGACAGAGACTCACACACTTCCCCCTTGGCTGCCACGCCACACCCCCACCTGCCCCCTCGGCACGGGCCTCACGCTGCCAGTCCAGTGAGGCCCAAGGGCTGGCAGAAGTGAGACTGTGGCAAGGAGCCCCGAGGTTTGCACAAGACTCCAGCCCTGGCTTTTGCTTCCTCTTCCTTTTTGGGGATTCACCTTGAAGTCTGCAGTGAGCAAGACAGCCCAGGACACAGAGGGCAGTTTTGCTACTAGGGCTTACAGCCCCAGATGTACCTGGGACTGCCTTTTCTGCTCCCCGGGCCCAGCTACCCTCCCACCCCACTCCAGGCTCCCCTTCTCCAGACCCAGGGGTGGAGGGCCCAGCCGCAGGCACCCAACGCATGTGCATATCCCCCCCCCTCCCCAGCAGTGCATCTGGGGATGGGGGGGGGGGCAGAAAGGGAAGCCACATTCCAGAGGGTTTAAATGCCAGACCGAGGAGTGAGACCATCCTCTGTTCTCTACTGGGCCCTGAACTGTCTCCGCGGGGCCCCAGCCCTCAGCCCTGCCCCCACCCGACCCCCGTGCCGCACCCCCCCACTCCCCCCACCCCGGAAATCCTGGTGCTTCCACTGTTAACTGGGCCCACTCGGGGCAGCTCCTTGAGGCCAGCAACTTTATTTCGCTCTCTACTGTATCCCTACAACCAAGACCAGTCCCCAGCACCTCGTGGGTTCCCAGGAGCTGTGGCTGAGGCAGTGATTCAGTTGCAGGACTGGAGACGGCCTCTGAGCCACCTGGTGGTTCAAGGCCAAGATGAAGGGGCCAAGAGCCACACCTGCCCTCCCAGTGGAAGTCTGGAGCACCGTGCAGCCTGTATGAGAGGACAGGCCCTGACACCTACTAGACCGTCAAGGGTCGTCGTTGCAGTAAATGGATCACGGGGCGCATGGGGACATCCCAAGGCCGAGCTGGCAGAAGCCCCAGGTCATTCCTATGCTGTCAGTTGGTTTTTGAGAAGATGCCCTGGTGGTAGAATTTAGTCAAAGAATAACCTGCTAGTCACTTCCTTCCCAGGGGCCCCAAGCCAGACCAGGCCTCCAGTGCCTTCTGCCCTACCGTCTGTGTTCTAGGGACACTGCCCCCCCCCCCGAGCTCCCCAGCCCTCTCCTGCTCTCAGAGCAGGGGTGTGTGGAGGGGGTCTCACTGATGGGAAAGGCACTTCTAGAGCAGTGTGGGGGGAGCCACATCTTGCAGAGGGGACCTTGGGTGACAGGCAGGTAGGCCAAGGACTAACCTGCCCTCAACGTTCCAAGAAGCCACTTGTGCCCTTTTTACAGATGAGGAAACCAAGACTTTGTGCGGTCAGGTGACTCGTCCAAGGTCACACAGCAAGTCACCCATTAATGCATTTGACACGAGTGTCGCTGTTGACAGGAACCCCTATAGTATAGCAAAAGGTGAAGTGACAGGCAGGATCCCTGTCCAGGTGGGGAAGGCCCCCTGCTGGGCCTCAGAGGGTGAGGCTTGGGACCCTCCCCAGGGGGCTGGCCTGGGTGACACTGGGCCCTGAGAAATAGGGCTGCTCTTCCTTCCCTCCCCTTCCTCTGCTTTTGTTTCTTGGCCTCCACAGCTTCTCCCCCTTCCCCCTTTCTCTCTCTTCCGCCTCCTCCTTACTCTCTCCCCCTACCTCCCCCCTCCACCTCTTCCCTTCTCTCCCCTTTCCCCCCCATGGCCTCCCTTCCCCCCACCCCCAGTCCCAGTCTTTATGCTATAACCAAGCAGCTATTCTATCTCCTCTATTTTTCTGCCTTTGCCATGTCCTTTCCCTCCACGCGGGGAACCAGGGGTGTCCTGGCAGGATGCCAAGCTGCACCCTGCCTAGATGGATACCCCTCACCTCCTAGCGAGCCCGTGGAGAGCCCACGGAGGTCTGAGCTCCTTCTCTGGGACACTGGGGTGAGCTTTGGTTCTGAGCCCCAGCACAAGTGTGGGGTCGGAGGCCTTGCCCTGAGAGGGGAGGCGGCACAAGGGGGGCCTTGAGGAGGGGGTGCCGGCACACAGGTGGTGCACACCTGGCAGGCTGTCCTCGGGCGACACTGGGTTGCAGAGTCCCCACCTTCCCACTCCTCGTTTCTGTGTCTGGTAGACAGAGCGTGCATGCAAAATGCAGGTAAATTAGATTCCCTCTTTTTTCTCTGAGCCTCAGTCTCAACAAACAGAGCCCATCTGACACGCACACACACACACACACGTGCACGCACACCGGCCTGGCCACCCCAGTGAACATGCGCTTACGGGGCGTGGGGGGGGGTTCTGCTCAGACAAGTGTCTGTCCGGCGCACAGGAAGGAGGGGGGTCTGAGTGGCCAGGCAGGCACAGGGCTGATGCAGGGTTCCAACAAGAAGGGAGGTCTGAGTAGAGAACCATGGAGGGGCTCTGGCTGCCCTGGAGGGGTCCCCGGACCAGCCGGACAGGGACAGCTCTGAGGCTTCCCAGTTGCAGGTCGCCCGGAGCCGTGAGCACCTGCTGGCTCCTCGGAACCTGGGGGCGACAGGGCAGCACCTGGGAGCCGAGGCCGGGCTCAGAGCCGTGACACGACCTACCAGGTTTCACAGATTAAAGGAGCAGAGCTGGAAGCTTTGGGGCCCACATGGGGCCGGGCTGTAGGGCCCACAGGCCTGGGTGCAGACCCACATCTGCCCTCACTGACGGGACCCTCGAGCATGTGACTGAGGCCCTGGATTCCTGGGCTGTGAAATGGGGTGCATCCCGCCCCCACCCCCCTTGGGGTTGTTGTTAGGGTTAAATGGCTCACCTGCAACCTGGTGAGCCCCGGTAATGGGAAGCTAGCTCTTCTGCCCGCACTGAGGGTTAGTTGTTGGCAGGCCTGGGTCCCACCCCATGTGGGCACAAACCCCTCATGAGCAAGAACCGCGGGCAGGACCCCTTTCACACCCAGGCATAGGCTCCTGTCACAGAAACATGGACTGCAGCCCCGAAGTCAAAACTGCCTGCCTGTGCCACAGGAAGGGGACGCCTGGTGGGCGGGGAGGCGGGTGGGATCATCAGGAGAGGCCCCTTTCACTCTTCAAGGTCACTCCTAGCGGGGATGATAAACTGGACGATGACCCGCCCCACGGGGGACCTCGCCAGGCCTGCGCCCCGGCTCCCACGGCTTCTGCTGCCAGAGGGATGACGATTTCTTTGCTCCTGTTCCCTTGAGGCTGCTGGGGAGGGGGGGGTGCCGGCTTTGGGGCCGCGGAGAGGACAGAGAGGGAACTAACATTTTACACTGCCGTCCTCGCTCTGCTCACCACCCCACGGGTGGGCACTGCGCCCCCTCCGCCCTGATGAAGAAGCAGGCTGGGGGGTGCTGGGGGCTGCGGCTGAGCAAGAAAAGGGCAAAATCGGACTTGAACTCCAAACCCAGGGCCAAGTCCCCAGCGCCGGCTCCGCGGCTGGGGATGAGTTGGTCCTGACTTCAGGGAAGTCTAGAAAAAGTGCTGAGCGTGCTGTTCGCTCAAACCCACAGCCGGCATGAGGGCTGTGTCAGACTGGGTGCTGTGTCAGACTAGCGGTCGGGTCGGGGGACGGTGCTGCCCCACAGGGCGGCCGCGGTGGGCACAGTGGTCTCCTCTGAGGACTCCGTGAGGCAGGGGGGCTGCCTCACCCACCTCGCACCTCCGAGCACAGGGCCTGACCCAGAGCCGGGATTTAGCAAGTATTTGTTGCACAAAGAAATGAATGAGTTCTCATCGCAGAAGCACCCCAATGCCGAACGGGGGGCCCCGGAGTGGAGACATCTCTCTGCTCTGGGGCCTTCATCAGGAAATCTTCTTCCAGAGATCTGGGCAAATAAGTTAATTGTTTACATTTGGTGAGGGCTTTATAATTAACGAATCCCCTTCGCCTAGTTATGACCTCTGGGCTCTCGTGATCCTTCGAAGGGTAGGTCGGTTTAAGATGGAGAAACTGAGGTGCAGAGTGACTTTGAAGTGACCCTTCTTAGCCCCTTGTAAGTGACAGAGCTTGGACTTGGGGCCGAGCTGCCTTCCAACAGGGGTGGTGGGGGTGGGCTGAATGAGGTTTAGCCCCTCCGGCCTGTTCCCAGTGGACCCTGAACCTGAGCCGGGTTCTGTTCCACCTGACCCTTCCACGAGAGCCTGGCTTGAAGATTAATAGTTTAATCTTTAGTGTCCGTTTCAAGGAAGCTAAATTCCTGTCTGGGGTATTTTATTTTTAGCCGGTTTCAGGAAGGGGAAGCTCCGCTGGCCTGGGGTGGGAGGGAGACACGAGGCCCCGAGCCCCGGTTTCCTGAGGAAGGGCTGCAGCCCGCCATGCGCCTGACCCTGACCCTGGGAGCAGAGCTGGCCAGGCAGCCAGGAGCCACCCCAGTAACACCTTTCCCTTTCCTATGGAGCACTTCTGATGTGTCTGCACCGAGCAAGGGTAGGCCTTGCAATCATGATGAGTGTCCCAGGCCCAGGAGGAGGCCCTCCCACATCCGGGGCACATGCTGCAGCCCAGGGGAGGCCCAGAGAGGGTGCCAGGACCCGGTGGGAGGGCCGGGGAGTCCCAGGAACAGGTGGAATTTGAGGGAAACCTGGGAGGCTGGTGGAGGAGCGGGAGCTTGGTGGCACCGATGGGAGAACCATGTGCAAAGGCTGGTTACACAGACTGCGCCCCCAGGAAGGCAGGGAGCCGGTGCACCTGGGGTTTGGAACCGGGGCGGGGGGGGTTGGACCTGAGCAGGTGGGTGCGTTGGCTTTTTCAGAAGAACCTGGCAGGTCAGAGCGCATGCCTGCGAACCTGGGAGCCGGCTTTTGTATTCGTTTGAGGAAGTGCTCTCAGACCTGTTAGCCATCACGGGGCCTTCTATCAGATCACATCCTACGTGGAACGCCAGTGCACAAATCAGGGAAAGCTGTACTTTTTATCGGCATAAATATAGATATTTAAATGTGTAATCCTTATCTAACGCAGAACGATCACCTGTTGTGAGAGACACAGTCGCGTAGCATCAGGCTTCGTTGATAGGTGGTAACCGCCAAGAGCGACCTTGGCACCTAATTTATTTTTGTGTGTTGCCTTGTTTTTGCCATATATATATATATATATATATTATTTTCCCCCACCTCATTCTCCCCCAGCAATATATATACTTTATAAAAACCAAAACACCTCACTCATATGGTCAAGCCATTACGAATGGTGACAGTGTTTAACACCTCACTGTATGGCCTCAAGGTCCGTGCAAAATTAATTACTTTGGGACCAAAGCCAGGGGGGCTACAGAGTGTGCTGAAGCAAGGTGTGTATTACATTCGAGAGTAGACGGGTTCTCTAAAATCTATTTTTAAAAGAGAGGAATCTTTATTTTTTGCAATTGTAAATCAGCTTTTTTGAAGGACCTCTGGAAGGACATTGTGAGGAACATGGTTTGAGAACCGCGGTGACAATGCCACCTTCTTGTTACAGGTGGGAGGACTGAGGCCAGCAAGGGGGCAGGGCCGATCCAGGATCCCACAGGGTGACAGAGAAAATGGTCAGATACACAGAGGGGTCCCCATAATTATAAGTGTGTCTGGTTCCCAAGGCAGGAGGAGAAACACAGCAGGGCCAGACGCCCCCCAGACTAGCCAAGCCCCTGCGGAATGCGTGTGTGTCTGTTGTGTGTGCAGCCTGAAGCCGGCAGTATTAACGCTCCCTTCTCCTCCTGCAGCGATGCCCTCCTAGCCAGCCGTCACGGGATGGAGGGCTTCATGGACTCAGGGACACAGACGGATGCCGTGGTGGTGCTGTCCTTGGCTCAGGCCGCCGTGCTGGGCCTGGTCTCGGAAAATGAGCTCTTCGGAGCCACCATAAGCGCCGAAGCCTTCTACCCGGACCTGGGGCCCGAGCTGTCTGGGACGGCCATGGGGGAGCCCGGGCCCCCGGGCCCCGACGTCTACCAGCTGGCCTGCAACGGGAGGGCCCTGGAGGAGCCGGCAGAAGAGGAGGTGCTGGAGGTGGAGGCGGCCTTCGAGAAGCACACCCGGCGGAAGACGCGGCCGCCCGTGCGGCTGGTGCCCAAGGTCAAGTTTGAGAAGGTGGAGGAGGAGGAGGAGCAGGAGGTCTACGAGGTGTCCGTGCCCGGGGACGACAAGGACGCGGGCCCGGCGGAGGCCCCTGCCGAGGTGGCCGGCGGCGGCTGCGAGGCCCTGGTGCAGAGCAGCGCCGTCAAGATGATCGACCTCAGCGCCTTCAGCCGCAAGCCCCGGACGCTGCGCCACCTGCCCCGAGCCCCGAGGCCGGAGCTGGACGCGGCCCCCTACGACCCCCACTTCCCCGACCCGGCCCGGGACGGCTTCCCGGAGCCCGGCATGGCGCTGCCCGGGCCGGAGGCCTTGCCCTCCGAGTGCGGCTTCGAGCCACCCCACCTGGCCCCCCTGAGCGATCCTGAGGCCCCCCCCACCATGGAGTCCCCGGAGCCCGTGAAGCCGGAGCAGGGCTTCGTGTGGCAGGAGGCAGGCGAGTTCGAGGCGGACGCGGCCGGCTCGACGGTGGAGCGCCACAAGAAGGCCCAGCTGGACCGGCTGGACATCAACGTGCAGATCGACGACTCCTACCTGGTGGAGGCGGGTGACCGCCAGAAGCGCTGGCAGTGCCGCATGTGCGAGAAGTCCTACACGTCCAAGTACAACCTGGTGACGCACATCCTGGGCCACAACGGCATCAAGCCGCACTCGTGCCCGCACTGCAGCAAGCTCTTCAAGCAGCCCAGCCACCTGCAGACGCACCTGCTGACGCACCAGGGCACCCGGCCGCACAAGTGCCAGGTGTGCCAGAAGGCCTTCACGCAGACGAGCCACCTCAAGCGCCACATGCTGCTGCACTCGGAGGTCAAGCCCTACAGCTGCCACTTCTGCGGCCGCGGCTTCGCCTACCCCAGCGAGCTCAAGGCCCACGAGGTGAAGCACGAGAGCGGCCGCTGCCACGTCTGCGTCGAGTGCGGCCTGGACTTCTCCACCCTGACCCAGCTCAAGCGCCACCTGGCCTCCCACCAGGGCCCCACCCTCTACCAGTGCCTCGAGTGCGACAAGTCCTTCCACTACCGCAGCCAGCTGCAGAACCACATGCTCAAACACCAGAACGTGCGGCCCTTCGTGTGCACGGAGTGCGGCATGGAGTTCAGCCAGATCCACCACCTCAAGCAGCACTCCCTCACCCACAAGGTAGGCCGGCGCCTCTGCCCCTCCCCCACATCCTCCCTAGCGGCTCTCCCGCCCCAGGGGCCTCGCCGGTCTGAGGCTCCTCCCTCTCCTCCTGCTGGCCTTCCATCCAGTGCTTCCCAGAGTCCTGCTTCAGAGCAGGTCGGGCCAAAAGAGATGGGACGCAGATGAACGCGTCCTAACGTTTAGAGCTGCATATTCGTTCGCAGGAGTATTAGGAAAAAAATAACAATTGAAATTCAGGGTGTTTTTTTAATAGTAGAACTTACTTTTTTGAAGTTTTTGAATGAAATGTTGGAGGAACCCCGGCAGGCCCCAGGGAACCCAGTTGGAAAATCATTAAAGCAGCCTGCCCTCCAGGAGCGCGGAGGCCAGGAGGCCACGGGGCAGTGACCGAGACAGTCAGAAGGAGAGAAGCTTTCCTTTGCTCCTTGTTATGACAAAACTGTATCAAAACCTGTGACTTCCCTTTAGGAAAAAGCTTAACTGTATTTCATTTTAAAAGGGAACAGACAGAAGGAAAAATATTTGTGATGGAAAAGGACATAAACAAGGCAGACAGTTTGTAGGGGTGGAAGGTGGAGCTGTCCTTGTCCACTGTGTCCCTGACACATCACTTTGACCCACTGTCCCCCACTGTCCTCCCCTTCCCTTCCGGTCACCAGCCACCCTGCCTTTCAGCCACCGTCACCCCCTCCCAGAGGCCCTTCTGTCCAGATGGAATGAGGCCTCTTGGGTCCCACAGGCTCGCTCGGCACTTAGCCTGCCCCCTCGTTTCCACGCCAAATCCAACCAGCTTCACGTTTTGCAGCTCAAGGTGCAAGAGAGCTCCCTCGTTCCGTAATGGCAGCCGTAGGGCCACTTAGGGTCCAGCCTGCGTCCTCACCTCTCACAGTGGACGCAGCAGTGAGTGGGGCAGCCGGAGCCTGCTGGCCCGAGAATCCAGCCTTCCCTGCCCTGGGAACATCTGCTAGAGCACAGATGACTTGCAGCTTTTTGCAGCTGCTCCCCCGGTCGGTTGGTAAAGCTGCCCACAGTGTGATGTTAAGAAGGATTCTGAAGCAGAGTCTGGGCTCAGCCATAAGAGCAGACCGTGTGTCAAGTGAAACCAGATGACTGACTGACTTCGTGTCTGCTGGGAAGGGAGTGGGAGCCATAAGCATCTTGTGCCATTTTTCTCCTCTACTAAAAATCCCCACGAGTCTGCAAAGTGTTCAAAGAGAAATAACACCGTGACAAAAAACTGAGAACAAAAACCAAAGACCGGTAAAATCGAAAACATCCCTGTCGTCAGCCTAAATTTGCACAGTGTGCACATAATATGTACTTACGGGGTCAGCGCCCCAAGGCAGGGCCCCCTGGTGGTCAGACACACCGTCAGTGTGTCAGGCGAGTGTAGAGACGTGACACACAGCCCCTGTCTGCTAAAAGAGAGACACACACGCGCTGCTGCCTTATAATACGGAACTCTGTCCCACGTAAGCGTCGGGACAGCCCCTGTGACCGCACACACATGACCGTCCCGCTGGGGGTCTGCTAAATTACTGGCTCAGCAAAGAGATCAACTCCCAACATTTGTCCTGACTTTGCTCTCCAGACAATACATCGGACCCCCTGTGCTCACAACACCCTGTCCCGCTCTGGGGGTCACCTCCAGGCCATGTTGAAGTCAAACCAGAGGGTTTTCCCCTGGAATCATTGTCTCCTGGGGCCAAGTGTCCCAATCTCCTCCAATGATAAGAGTCCTCTGAGGGACCTGTTGAGACCAAACATTCCTGGGCCTGCTGGCCCGGCAGCGGCAGGAGGAATCTCCCGAGAGGCCGTATGTGCAGCATGGTGGTGGATTCTTACACCAGGGAAGCTTGGGAAACTCTCAAGGGGTTGAGTGGATGGGCTCCAGGGGGGTTGAGAACTCTTGTATTCAGATCCAAGTGTCATTTTTCCTGCAGCGTCCATACTTTTAATCAGATTCTCAAAGGGCTCCATGAACCCCAAGGAACACTGAGAGCCCACACTGAGGGGAAAAAGACATGTGTGCCCTTGACCTGAGGACGGTCCACCAGGCCGTGGCCCCAGATCCACTTCTTGGCCACAGATCCTGGTGCCTGGCGTGATGCTGGCTTGTCGCAGGTGCCCAGTAAATGGTTGCTGGATGAATGAACGAATGAATGAATGAACGAACGAACGAATGAACACACTTGCCTTGGTGCACAGGTGCAAACCTAGAGGGGCACCTGCCCAGGTGGGCGGGAGACAGCAGGTGTGTAGGTAGGAACTAGAAGTCTTCCTGGAGTCAGTGGCCCTGCCCCAACATTCTCCCAGTGGCTTTCCACAAGTGGTCCCCATCCGGAGCACCCCCTCCGGGAAGTCGCTTTCCGGAAGCTGTGCGTACGCTCGGACACTGTGTGCACACCCCACACACACACACGCTTCCAGAGGCTATGCCCGTCACGTGGCCTGACCATCCCCCCCTCCCCCCTCCCCCGCCAGGGCGTGAAGGAGTTCAAGTGCGAGGTGTGCGGCCGGGAGTTCACCCTGCAGGCCAACATGAAGCGGCACATGCTGATCCACACCAGCGTCCGGCCCTACCAGTGCCACATCTGCTTCAAGACCTTCGTGCAGAAGCAGACCCTCAAGACCCACATGATTGTACACTCGCCTGTGAAGCCATTCAAATGCAAGGTACCCGGCTGCCAGGGCCCCCGGGTTGGCACGACTGCAGCCGCTGAGAGCCGGCCTGGCCGGTGCAAGCAGGGGAGCCCAGTTTTGGGTGAAAATGCCTGGGCTTGGGGGGGTCACTGTGGGCCACAGTGTTCAGAGCCTATACGCTGTTGAGGTGGTATTTTTTGGAGGCTGGGGAAGGGGTGAAGGTCCCTGCATGGCAGGAAAAGTGCAGGCATGAGACGCTGTGGTCCGAGAGCCCAGCCCTGGGTTTCTGGTAACTCCAGCTCGGGGAGAGTGGAACAGTGACCAGCAAGAGGAGGCTCGGTTCTCTGGCTCTCGGGCCTCTGGGGTCACCTAGGAGAGGACAGAGTGAGTGCTGTCCACAGCGAGTGGGATTCAAGCCCCAGCGGGGTGGTGGGAGGGGGCTGGGGTTCAGGGAGGGCGGGCTCCCCGCGGGCTCCTGACGCCGAGCCGGTGTGTTGCAGGTGTGTGGGAAGTCCTTCAACCGCATGTACAACCTGCTGGGCCACATGCACCTGCACGCGGGCAGCAAGCCCTTCAAGTGCCCCTACTGCTCCAGCAAGTTTAACCTCAAGGGCAACCTGAGCCGGCACATGAAGGTCAAGCATGGCGTCATGGACATCGGCCTGGACAGCCAAGGTGGGTGGGCCACGCACAGGGGACGGCGCAGGAGCGGTCCCGTCACGGCATGCTCAGGAGCCTCCTGTCCGGTCAGGGGGTGGGGGAGGCTGGCCAGGCCTGAGACCTCGCTGGGGTGGGCTCCGGGCTAGGGAGGAGAAACCCTGGAAGATGGTCCTGGTGCTGACGACAGGGCCTTTGTGTAAGAACAAAGGACTTCAGCGGGCTCACGTAAATAATGATAAATAAAAAGCCTGACTGATACCAATCCAGTGCTGACTGCGTGCCAGGCCTTTATCAACTCACGTGCTCCTCACAGCGAGCTTGGCTCTGCTAATTATCCCCATCCTACAGATGCCAACACTGGACAGAGAAGTTAGGTAACTCAGGGAAGATCACAACACCCGGGGGTGGGGGGGACAGACGCTTTTATGACTATGACAGTGACGTTAAAAATAAATGTTGGCTGGGAAAGGAAGTAACAAAAGGGAAAAGGGCAGCTGAAGAGATGAGGGAAGCCGGGTGAGGTCCCAATCCCCAAGTGTACCATGGGAGGGTCTGTGGACAGCCCGGGGGAGCTCTGAGCTTCCCAGCAGCCAAGGCAAAAAGTGTGTAACACAGTCCATCACGCTCTTCACAGTGCTTGCCAAAGAGAGTGTAGGCCATGCATTCAGGGGAGGGGCCTCACCTCTGCAGTTGGTAGTCGTTTCATAGGCTGGTGTTGTAACATCCCTAAGTGTGAGCGATAGCCTGTCCCCTCCACACTCGTCAGCTATGGAAGAACATTAGTCTCTCTGGCCGTACTGAGGGGAGGAGGGACTTTAGAGATTCTACTGGAGGAAAGAGTTGATGGCGCCTCAGGAAGGCTCCCTGTACGGTCTAGAGCTAGTTGCCTGCCTGGCGTGCCTTCTCAGACAAAGTAGCAGGGAACAATACAGGTGAGTTGACTTGCCTGGGTGACGTTACTCACTAGCAGGCAATCAGATGTTGGGGGCTGGCTGCAGGAACCCTGGTTTGGTTTTGCAGCAGCTAACCAGTGAGTGGCCTGGGTTTTCTGGCAGACACGGGTGTCCTCAGTTTTCGATCTCGTGAGCAAGAATCCCACCCTGTTGCCTGCATATGGGTGCTCTCTGTAGCCCCTTCCAGCTCAGAATGTGGTACGAGAACCAACAGTGTCAGCATCACCTGGGGTCTTGCTAGAACTGCAGAGTCAGCCCTACCCCAGACCCGCTGAATCAGAATCTGCATTTCAGAAAAGATCCCAGGCGATCTGTTTGCCCGGTAGAGTTTTAGAGGCATGGAAGCGCAGTGGTGTTTCAAACTTCCGTATGCATTGGAATCACCTGGAAATCTGTTAAAACGGCAGGGCTCCACCCCCGGAGCTCCACCCCCGGAGCCTCTGAATCTGTAGGTCTGGGGGAGGGTTGCAGAATTTGCATTTCCAGCAAGTTCTCAGGGGATACCAAAGCTGCTGATCAGGGACCTCACTTGGAGAACCTTTGATCTGGACTCTAAAGGTCTAGTTCTCAAACTTGGCTGTACAGCGGAAGCACCTGGGGAATTTTTTAAATGCTGGTGCCTGAGTCTCAACCCCAGAGAGTCAAATGTAATTGATCTGGCACGTGGCCTAGGGTCAGCACTTTAAAGCACTTTAGATAATTCTATATGCAGTGGGGTTTGACAGCCATAGTCTAGCAGACCCCCCCCCCCCCCCCATGTAACTAACCCACCAGGAGGGACCAGCGCAGAACTCGTCCTTTTGGAAACAGCTGTCCCTGCACACCTTGCTCCCAGGGGGTGGTGAAGGGACATGCTCTTTCTGTCTGAGGTCAATAACCGGGATGCATAGGACTGCTTTCTTCCTGACTGCGGCAGATGACAGGCAGTAAAGGAGTGACTGGCACTTGAATGGCTGGGACCCAAGGCAACCTGCCTCTCACATATAACCTTGGTCTGAAAAGCTCAGGTTTCACACTTATGCCGGAGGAAGGCAGGGTACATTCTAGATGGAACCATCTAATAAATTGGAACTATAATTTGGGAGGTGGATCAATGTCCTTGTAAAAAATGGTACGTATTAGCTTGTTTTTAATGTTTAGTCAACTGTACCATATGAAGGTATGGCACTAGGATTTGAGGAAGACAGAGCCTAGTGTCTTTAAGATTTGGAACAGCTGACCTTGTTTTATAAAGTCAGGAAGATTCACAGTGTGTCAGATGCCCTGGGCATGAGTAATAGACACCCCCCCCCCAACTCGGACTAACTTAAACAGTAATGAAATAGATTCAGAAAGGACTCGAAATCCAGGCCCTCTTCAGAGTTGGCTGATTCAGCCCCTCAACAATGACACCAGGGTGAGGCTCCCTCCGTCTGTTCACAGCATTAGCTCTGATTTTCCTCATGGTCACAAGATGGCTGCCATTGCTCTTTCAGGGCAGTGTGCTCTTCACGGCTTGTACACAACCAGTGGGAGAGTAAGAGCCTCTTCCCTTTTCTCTATGAAACCAATGAGAATTGTGTGAATTCAGAGAATTCACAAGCAGGCCTCTCCTCATGATTCACTGGCCTGGATTCATTCCTGAACCACTCGTAGAATTGCCCTTAGACCACTGATTCTCAACTGAGGGTGAGTTTGCCCCTTGGGGACATTTGGTCAAGTCTGGAGACATTTTTGATTGTTGTACCTGGAGTGATGCTACTGGCATCTGGCTGGTAGAAACCAGGGATATTGTTAGCCATCCTACCATGTACCCCCACAGCAAAGAATTATGGCCCAAAATGTTAATAGTGCCAAAACCCTGCCATAGACTTATTAGGGCCGCCCCCTTGATTGGGGTCTGTTTCTCCCCAAAACACATCACTTCTCTTAGGTGCACAGGGACAGAACACACACTGGGGCTCAGCCACAGCCCTTGCCAGCCAGCTACCCAGGGTCGCCAGATCATACCCTGGGCTTCCCTCCTTCCCATGGAAGACAGCCCCAGGCTGGAAAGTGGAGCTTTCCATCTGGCTTTTGTTCTGATGCTAAGAACTTTATAGTAAGATTTCAAGTTGGTAAAATTACAAGAGGCCTCTTCGAGTTTTTGCCTCGTGCATCTCTGTTGACCTACCTTGGGTGTTTGTCCTTGAAGAGCAAGACCAAGGAGACCACTGGGCAGAACCGGTTTAAAGCACTAAGGCTGGTAGGAAGCCAGAGGTTAGAAAGGGCTCCCTCCCGCCTTTCGAGGCAGAGCAGCACAGTAGATGAAAACAACAGCACTTGCTGGGTGCCCTATGGCAAGTTGATTAACCTCTCTGAACTTCCTTTTGACCACCTCCAAGGGATTGCTGTGAGCATTCACGAGACGGTGTATGGGAAGTTCGGGCATGCAGTAGGTCCTAAATGAGTGGTGCGTGACATAGTGCAGCAGGCTTCCGTGTGGCCAAGGGGGCCAATGCGAAACACTGCAGAGAATGCATAGGAGGGAAACAAGAGTTCAAGGCCAGGCCTGCGCCCATCCCCCCACGCTCCCCCCCGTCCCCCCCTTCCAGCTTTAGCGCTCGGGTCTGGTGACACATTTGAGAAGCCACAGGAGCCTGGGGCTTCCCGGCGCAGGAAGGAAGAGAGGCCGAGGAGAATCCTCTGGAAGCAATGACTAGGAAGTGCTTTCTTGACAAGGGTCCTCTGCTTCCGTGTATAGAAGTGACTGGCTCTTCCCGGGAGGCGGCATCCGGGCCTGACTGTGCCCCTCTCTTGCAGACCCCATGATGGAGCTGACAGGCACTGACCCCTCCGAGCTTGACAGCCAGCAGGAGATGGAGGACTTCGAGAACGCCTACGCCTACGCTGGTGTGGATAGCAGCGCCGAGGCCAGCGTCCTCACCGAACAGGCCATGAAGGAGATGGCCTACTACAACGTGCTATAGCACAAGCCGGGCCGCCCGGAAGGGGCGGGGAGGGCGTGGGACGTGGGGGGAGACCCATGTGCTGCGGGCTGCACCTCCCGCGGCCGAGAAGCTACTGCCCCACTGTCCCGAGCCCTCCCCTCCCGCCGAGTCGTTTGCACCACTAGGGACTTTTAGACCAAATGGAGACTGTACTACTGGCCTCAGCTGTGAACCAGGCACAGGCCGCAGGCGTCTGGGGAAGGAAGGAGAGCCCGGGAGGCCCCGCTCTGGGTCTCCTCGGCCTGCTGCTGTGGGAGGGTGGGAGAAATGCTGGTGGGGGCCATCTGGGGACAGGTCACAAGGGCACACGGTCCTCAGGTCTCTCCAGGCCCAGCAGGGCTGCGGCAGCCAGTGTGGGTAGGGCCCCCTGATAGCCCCTCAGGGGTCCTGGCACTGGAGGAAGACAGAACTTGAGCCTGGCCTTGTTTCCCGCTGGACCAACTCCTGCCTCCAGGGATGTTTGAGCTCCTGTGCCGGCCAGCACTGCCCCCCACCCCGCCCCCTACCAGCCCCGGGGCTGCGAAGAGCCCCTCCCCACCCTGTCCACAAACAGCCAGGCAGGGCCCTCTGCCTTCTACCTCCTGGTGCCTCCCACGCTCTCCGGGAGCCAGGCGTGCACGCAGCCCCGGTCCTGGCCTCAGGAAAGCGGGGTGTAGCCCAGCCCCCAGCTAATGCCCTCTCCGGCCAACCCCCAGAAGGCCCCCATCTTCCAGCGGTTTGAAAGTGGGTGTCCCTAAACTGGATTCCAACAGATGTCCTCCAGTTCCTTGTTGAATCGGTCACCGCACCAGGGTCCCCTGACGTGAGCAGAGCTGGGACGTGCCTTTCGCTGGGCACAGGCTAAGACAGAGGCCCCTCGAGTGAGGGGCAGGGGACCGAGAGGGGCTGTCCTCAGAGGAGGCCAAGGACCACCTGGGGGGCGGCTGGGGTGTTATATTATTAACAGGTGTCCATTTTGAGGAAGCGGACAGCCAAGAGTCAACAGGGTCCCAAGAAGAGCAACATAGTTAAAAAGAAAATGAAGACCATAGAGAAAAAAAAAATTTTTTTTTCTGAGCAAAAGGGGTATTTTGAAGGTAATTTATTTTTTTTTCCTTTCCAATTCTGTGTCGCCTATTCTTTTCTGATGGAGATCATTTTCTTTTTCCAAATCGAAGCTCCCTCGTGTGCTGTGCGTGCTTCGTGCCTCCCCAACCTCGAGCGGCTGGCCAGGCGGGGCTCAGGCGGAGGGGAGGCTGCTGGCGGGAGCCTCGGGCTGGGGCGAGAGGCGGGAGGCAGAGCCGGGCAGGCCCTTGGCCCCTGCCCGGCCCCTCTGGCCGGTGACTCGCGCAGCACCAGCCACCGCAGAAGCCAGAGTGGCTTGATTCTGCTCAGCCAGCAGCTCGCTCCCCTGCCTGCCCATTCTCATGGCCTCTGTCCCCACGCCAGCTCCTGCCCCGGGCACCGAAGCCAGGTCCGGGGCGTGAAAGAGCACATTCGGGAACGGCTAGGGCACCCAGACTCCTTGCCCACTCGCCTCCTGAGGCCTCGGTGCGGAGGGGCAGGCAGGGCTGTCCCCAAAGGCGTGAAGGCGGTGAAGCCGCCAACTTCAGCCCGGAAACCAGGAAAGGAGGGGTAACAGCCGGGGAGGGGTGGGGGGGAATCAGTTTGAAATGCAGCTGCCCCCAAAGCTGTATCCTTAGTGAAGGAGCAAGCCAGGCTTCAGGGTGGCTGTCATCAGGACTGAGGGGAGGACAAGGTGGCCTCGGATCAGGCAGCCAGGTGCCCCTTCCTTCTCTGCTAAAGCTCCCACGAAGAGGCAGCAGACAAGAGGGCTGGGGGCTCCCAGGAGCCTTTCCCCTCCAGAACCCAGAGGGCCCCCCCCCCAGCCCCCCAGGTGCCCGCCATGATGACCCTCAGGTGGCAGTGACCCCGTCACTGTAGAAGACATTTTCTCCTGCTGAGCAGAAGCCTCACCCCCTGCAAACTACCTCTTCCCACAATGTCTTTCTCCCCTGGTACCAAAAAGAACCCTGTACCTCCTCCTTCTCCTCCTCCTCCTTCCTGCCAGTGCAGTGGCCTTGGTCATGGAAACCCAAGGGAGAAGGTCTGGGCCCCAGGGTGGGGCTCTCCTTTCCTCCCCAGCCCCGCCATCAGCACCGGCCCTCTGCGAGGTTCGATACTTGAACGCCCCCCTGCCCTGTGCCTTGGACCCGGGCAAAGCTAAGAGAAGGAAACAGCACAACTCACAGATTGAGCTGGGGGGTGGTCTCGGCAAGGCTCCTGTCCTCACCCCTCCCCTGACCTTTCAAGAGAGGCGCACACGCGGCCTCTTGGGTGACTTGGAAACTCCTGGACAAATTCCATCCTAACTTATTTTGACGTGTATACAAACCAACTGTTTAGAAATTCCACTTGTGCAAAGCCCTACTGTGTTTTTATGTTCCCATTTAAAAGAGAAGTTTACTTAGCAATAATTATAAATAAATGAATATTCTTTAGCAAGGTGACTGTGAGTCCTTCTTCCCCTGGTTCTTGAGGATTTGGTCCTCACCCCTCCCCCACAAAGAACTCCCAACAAGGCTTCCCAACCCTGCACAGCCGGGGGGGGGGGGGGGCGGTCACGAGGGGAAGAAACCCAGACCATCCTTGGCATCTGAATAGCCACCTGCAGGGCCAGGCACCTACAGGGAGCTGCTCCAAGCCTCCCAAGAGGGAACCAGGCCCTAGAATTCCCACCACTTGCAGAGAAAAGCCACTTCCCCTCCTGACCCACCAACAGGGCACCAGGACAGAAGCCAGCTCACGATGCCAGCTTGCATTTCAGAGGCTGTCAGCCCTTTTCTACTGTTGGGCAAGAAGGGGCCGGAAACCTTGAGCTTCACCCCGGGAGTGAAGAGCCAGCACACAGCTTTTCTTCCTGCCACCCTGGGAGTTCAGTGTGATGAGCGAAAGGAGTAAGTAGTCCCTCGAACAGACAGAGGCCACCAAAGTGAGGGGTGGCTAGAGCCCATCTCCAAGCTCCCGAGGTCCCAACTGTCCAGTGTCAGGAGCCATCAGAGTCCCCCCGAAACTGGGGGAAATGGACTTTCAGTTGCCAAGTATTTATTGTATCAAGTGAAAATGGTACAACTCTTCCCCTGGACATGTAAACACCAAAAGCAGAATATAATCCCTGCAGAAAAGATGGCCCTTTCAATTGGCTCTATTTAACTTTACAGCAACTTTATGATCTTACTTTTCTGGTTTTGCCAAAGAACAATGAAGATGAACGCAAGTCTGGGACCCAGTGGTCTAGAGTGCATGGGGCCCCCGGTCCCAGCCCCAAGCCCTAGGCAGCCACGGAGAGGCCAGAGAGGCAGCTGCTATGTGAGACCCATTTGGAAGACCCAGCAAAGGGCACAGAGAGAGGTCTGGAGATGTTGAGAAGGTTAGAACCAACGAAGCAGAAAACCAGAATCTATCAGGAAGGGATGGCAATCCCGAAATGGAGAGAGGCGGCTACAGGAACGGGATCGTGCCGGGTCATTTCAGGGCGCCCACAGGCCTGCACACCAAGAGTCCCGGGGCTGGTCAGGCGGCTTCTAGAGAATTCGGGACGCTCAGTGCTGCCCGGTCCCCTCCCGCCATGGTGGCCCCTGACGGAACGGAGGCCCGGCACGCAGGCCCGCGGAGGCCAGTGTGCCCCCGGCAGACTCGGCCAGCCCTCTGAGGCCCTCTTTCTCCGGGGCCCCTGCTGGGCACAAACACAGCAGACGGTTGTGTGAAGAGCTTTTTAGTAGCTAAATCGGGCGCCGTGCGTTCCCAGGGCGATATAAATTACAGGGCGCGGGGCACACGCACGCGCTGAGGTAAAACACGCTGCTCCTGCCTCACGTCGCCGCGAGGGGAACACAGATACTTTTAAAAACATCTTGCTTGTAAAAAACGTCCCCTAGCAGGGCCTGAGGGGGCTCACCCGCGGCCCGCCGCCCGCACTACTGGCCCAGAGCCTTGTCCAGGTTGGTCTTGATGGCGTCCAGGAAGTCCGAGGTGTTGAGGAAGTGCTCGTTCAGCCTCACGCTGCCGAGAGAACACCACCGGCGTGAGGCGCGGCTCCGGACGGCCCGGCCCGCACCCCCACCGAGCCGCGGCCCGCACCCCGGCCGGCGCCTGCCCCCCTCGGGCCCTTGGCAGCGGAGCCGAGTCCAGAGGGGGCCTCTGGCTTCTTCCCACCCGCCCTCAGGTCGCCCTGAGCCACAGGCCACGCACTTGCTGAGGCCATGGATGCAGCCCGCCAGGTCCTTGGTCATGGCTCCGCTCTCCACGGTCTGGACGCACACTTTCTCCAGGGTCTGCGCAAACCTGCGGGCGGCGGGGCAGGGTGAGGCCCCAGCTTCCAGGGCCGGCCCGGAACCTGCCCTGGACCGGCTCAGGCCCCCTCCCTCTGCGCTCACCTGATGAGGTCCTGGTTCCCGTCCAGCTTCCCCCGGTGCTCCAGGCCACGTGTCCAGGCGAAGATGCTGGCAATGGGGTTCGTGCTGGTAGGCCGGCCCTGGGGGCAGGGGTCACAGGGGATCAGGAGCCAAACCAGCCGGCAAGGGACGCGGCTGCCCGCCCCTGCACTGACAGGCCAGACCCATCCTCCCAGCCTTCCGCTGGGGTAGACGGACATGTGACCACAGTCCCTACCGCTCACCTTCTGGTGCTCCCGATAATGGCGGGTGACCGTTCCATGAGCAGCCTCAGCCTCGATGGTCTTCCCATCCGGGCAGACCAGCACGGACGTCATCAGGCCAAGGGAGCCAAAGCCTGAAGAGGGGGAAGACCCTCCTTTCAGTGCCAACACCACTCCTCAGACCACTGGGTTGAGCCCATCTGCCCTCCTGCTTGTGAGGGGGAATCTCTCCATCGCTCGGACCCAGGCTGATCCGAAATGTGCAAAACTTCTTTCTTTTTTTTGAAGATTTTATTTATTTACTTGAGAGAGAGTGTGAGAGAGAGAGCATGAGAGGGGGAGGGTCAGAGGGAGAAGTAAGCTCCTCGCTGAGCAGGGACCCCAGTGTGGGGCTTGATCCCTGAACTCCAACTCTAGGATCATGACCTGAGCCAAAGGCAGAGGCCCAACCAACCGAGCCACCCAGGTGCCCAAAAAGTGAAAAACTTCTATAAGATAATTGGTTGTCTAAGGGACAACTGGGGGGCTCAGTTGGTTAAGCATCTGCCTTCGGCTCCAATCATGATCCTGGGGTCCTGGGATCGAGCCTGGTGTCAGGTTCTCTGCTCAGCAGGGAGCCTCCTTCTCCCTCTCCCTCTCCTCATCCCCTCTGCCCCTATCCCACTTGTACTCTCTCACTTTCTCTCAAATAAATAAATAAAATATTTAAAAAAAATTAGTTGTCTAAGAATGCATCTGGGGCAGGGGAAAGGGGTCTCTTTTTCACGTTTACCGGACCCTCACACTCACCAATTTCTTATTGCTTAAAGGTGATTTTCATACCTTTCTCTTGTCTGCTATGGCTTTTCATCCTCCCATCCTAGATAGGAATTGTTCTAGTGAGAGGATCACCACTGCACTTACAGAAATAAAGCCAAAGGTTTTTAGAAAACATCAGGACCTTATGCCTTTTCCTCGCTACCTGCGGTGGACTTCACTTTCCTCCTTATCAGGAGCTAGACTTCACCCCATCTCATGGAACCTTGTTTCTCCTCCCTCTCTGTACTTCACATGTAGTCTACTCTCACCACCTTTCCTGTTCTCGTTCCCAACACAATTGGGCTAGTTCTCACGGCTACCTCTCTAATGGCCTCATCCAGGCTCCTGCTGCAATCCAATTTGTCTCATAGGACACTCTAGGGCTTGGGGCTTTGCCACCTTCTCCAATATTCTCCTACCTCCAACAGATTTACTGTGCAAAATGAAGTCTCTGTCATTCAAAAAGCACCCGGTTGTGCTCAATCCCATATTTCTCCTGGAGCCAAACCTAGCCCAAACCTTGGAAGCCACAGTCACTTGGCCCATGGGCAGGAACAACCTCAAAGCTGACGCATGTAGCCCTTTAGAACTTGAATTCCTAGATTCTCCTTTCTCTTTAACAGTAGCCTTAGTAATACACCAGTCCAAACCTAATTTGGGGTGCCTTCCTCCGTCATATGCCAGAGAGCTCCTGCCCCCTGCTGTCCACAGGGAACCCTGCAATGGGCCGGCAGGCCATACTAGAGAAGTTTTCCTATGAAAAGGGTCTGAAAAATCCCCCAGCCAGAGAAGACCAACAACCCACCCCCTGGGGAACGGTGCTCGCAGCATACCCTGCGCCAGGATGTCCGACTGCACATCTCCATCGTAGTTCTTGCAGGCCCACACGAAGCCGCCTGAAGACTTGAGGACCTGAGCCACCATGTCATCAATGAGCCGGTGCTCATACCAGATCTTATTCTTGTCAAACTCGGTCTTATAGTGCCTGGGAGCAAAAGGGCCTGTTGTGGGGAGAGGGCGGGAGGCTGACAGGCTGGGTATCTCCCCCCAGTCTCAGGGGGGAGCCAAATGCACTGGGACAGAGGCCACCCTGCAGATTGGGGGCTGGGGGGGAACAGGCAAGAAAGGCTGTGGAATCCTTAGGGAGCAATAAAGGGAGAGGCTGTTACTTCTCAAAGATCTCCTGGAAGATGTCCTTGAAGCGCCCGTCGTAGGCTTTAAGGATGGTGTTCTTAGTGCTCATGTACAGCGGCCACTTCTTCTGGATGGCGTACTGGAAGCAACTGTGCGCAAACCCCGAGATGGACTGCAGGGAGAGAGAGAGGTCCCTGGCGTGGTCCCCAGCCTGGGACTGCCAGCCCTTCCTGGTCCCCAACGGCATCCCTTCCCTCCATACCACCCGCCCTGACAGTCTGGGTGAGCCCAGCCACCCTGGAGGGAGCAGCTGCTGTTTCTGCTGGCCCAGTAGCCCCCTCCCAACTTCTGGGAGGGAGGAGCCCCTCGATTTGGCTTTAGAAAACTACCCTCCTCTCCCCAATTCTTAGACTATATGGCCGGGGTGGGGCTGATTCCCCAATCCGCCCGCGGGTCTCTAGAGTGGACCCTGTGTCCCCCGCGCAGGCGCTCAGAGCCCTCCGTGATTGGCTCAGAGGTGGTCATGTGACCCAGGCCGGGGCCAATTCGCCGGAACCATGAACAAAATGGCTCTTTTCCGATCGGATAACCAAGTTGGCAGGGGACAAGCCCGGGGGGCTCCTGGTGGCCACTTCCTCACGCCAGAGAACGAAGCCAACCACAGAAGAAATGAAAGCCAAGAGTTGGGGAAGGGGGAAAAAATGCTCATCCAGTTTGCTTAAGCCAACCATCCTGACAACTAACGTGCCCCCAAAAGTATATCTGGAGAAGGAGCACAAGAAGTCGGGGTGTCGGAGAAGGCGCACAGGAAGTCGGAGTGTCGGAGAAGGAGCACAGGAAGTCGGGGTGTCGGAGAAGGAACACAGGAAGTCGGGGTGTCGGAGGCGGCGCACAGGAAGTCGGAGTGTTGGAGAAGGAGCACAGGAAGTCGGGGTGTCAGAGAAGGAGCACAGGAAGTCGGGGTGTCCGAGGAGCACAAGAAGTCGGAGAGCAGGGGCGGCTGGCTACGCAGGGATCTTCCCGCCCCCCTCCATACTGGGCACACCCCTGAACGCATGCTGGATGCATCTGGACACAGGCCTGTACCCTCCTCAGACCACCGTCGCAGGGGCGCTCAGACTCCGCAGTCCGCAGCGGCCGAGCGGGGGCCCGGGCTCGGGGAGGGGGGCGCTCAGGAGCCGCGCGGGGCCTCACCTCGTCGGTATTGTACATGCCCATCCCCACGCCGCCGGCCGGGAAGTTGTACACCTCCCACTCCTTCGCTCCACTGCCGTCCTTCGGGGAGAAGACGATCTTGAACGTGCCGGCCCGGTCCACCACAAAGTCTGTGGCCTTGTACTACAGAGACGAGAGCGCGGCTCAGGCCAGGGGGCCCGGGTGAGGGTCCCAGACCAGCGCGAGCCAGCTCCCGTGGGGCCAACCTGGTCGCCGTGGGCGTGCCTGCCAATGGTGATGGGCTTGGTCCAGCCGGGGACGAGGCGGGGGATGTTTTTGCAGATGATGGGCTCCCGGAAGACGGTCCCCCCGAGGATGTTTCGGATGGTCCCGTTGGGACTCTTCCACATCTTCTTCAGCTTGAACTCTGTGAGGACAGAGACGAAGTGGCCTCGCTGCAGCCCCCACCTTCCAGCAGAAATGTGAACCCTAAGCAAGAACGCAGCCAGACGGGAGCCCTGGAAATCATCCTGGGGAATGTCTAGAATATGAATGTGTGGGCTGTTGGATCAGATTTCTTGGCTTCGAGGTCTAGCTCCACCACCTCTAACTGTGAGTTTTATGCAAGTGGCTTAACCTGAGCTGTAAAATGAACTGATTGCTAAAACACCTAGCCTCTGGGTCACGGTGAGGATTAAGTAAACTTACGTGTAAAGTGGCTAGCACAGTAGCCGCTGGGGGGGGGGGGGCGGGGGGGGCGGGGCGTAGCACCGGGCCTCCCTGCAGACATGCTGTTCTAGCCACCTTACTGAAACACAGGGTGCAGCCCATATTACTACGACAGTCATTCCCTACTTCCTTGTCCATAAAATAGGGATGCATAAATCCCAGGGCTCAGGAGAAATCAAAGAAAAACCTGCAAAAAGAGCTTAGCACTAAAATGATTCCAATACCCTACAGTCAGGTTCCACCCGAAAGATGGGAGGAGCTCTGGAGCATTTGGAAATGGGCCTTGAATGCCTCCTTCCAGCTCCCTCACACTGCAGGACATAGCAAGAGAGAAAGAGCTCTGCAAACTCCTAAGCCACCCTTTCTCGAATTTTCCAAACCTGGCCCCTTTGTCCACACACCGGTGCCATATTTCATGGAACCCTCGAAAGTGGTCCCCAGAACCAGGGCCCAGCAGCCAGTCCATGGCTGGTGAGGGCACCTCTCTGAGACCCTTCCCCAGCCACAGGGGCAAGGGGCAGAGCTGTGGTGCCAAGATGGTGGCGAGATACCAGCCATGCTCCCCAGGGCCGTCTAAGGCTCTGAAGGATACGAGCCTGACACACAGCACTCTACTAGACAGGGGTGGCCCCAAAGTCTCTCCGTAAACCTGCCTGCAGAACAGTCCAGGAGGCCAGGGGGGCAGGCTGCCCAGAGAGGCTGTCCTTACTGTGCCGGCATCAGCGTGCTCTTCCTCCTCCATGTTGCCAATGACACCAACCCTGGCAGGAGTCACACAGCATAGCACAAACCCCACGGGCCTGGGAACACCACCCCGCCCAGCCTCATCTGCAGGAACCCCTGGGGCTCCCCTGTCTCCCGGGCTGTCACAGGGAGACCGGGTTCATGGCACAGCCCCCGCTGTCCCGGCCCACCCACCTCCACACCCTCACACCTTCCACACGGGCCTCATCAGGAGTGATGGTGGCACACTTGACAGCCACACTGTACTTCTGGGTGGCCAACGCGGAGTCTATGGTGACCTGGTCGTTGGTCTGGTCACGGTGAGGGAGCCCCAGGTCGAAGTACTTGAGCTGGACATCCACGTGGGGTAGGATGAGCTAGAGACAGATGACAGGGCAAGGCGTCAGCCCAGATGTCTGTGACTCAGGGGCATGTGTGGGCCACAGCGCAGGACGCCCAGGCAGGGCGGGGATGAGAGGCAGCCAGTGGGGGAAGGGGGCAGCATGGCAGAGGGGTGGCATCAGCCATTCCTGATCCTGAGGCGGAAGCTGTCTGGATGCCAGGGCTCTCTGGAAAGAGGCCAGCAGACCAGGCTGCAGCCCCTCCAAGGGCCCAGCCCCTCACAGGGACCACGATGGCCCACCAACTCCAGGTGTATCTAGACTTCTCCACACAGTGGATTCCCTCTTCCTCCCCATTCAGAAGTGGTGATTCTCGACCTTCGTCTTGTGGACACACACAGTGCGGGGGTCTTCACGTGGACAACGAGCTCTCCAGGCAGGTCCAGAGCACCGCGACTCTGGAGAAGCCCAGCAGCCATGCTGGCAGCCATCCGCCATGATAGCTCAGACATAGCGCTGTCGGACGACACACCACAACTCCAGATAACACCCCTGAACCGCGACAGAAAGGGGTGCACGCTGCCCGGCACACCAGCCCTGCTCCTTCCACTCCCTCGAGAAAGCACATTGGACTGTGGGGCATCAAGACGGATACAGGATGGGCCTTGAATGTGCGCCCCTTCTGGAAAACATGCGGGTTTGGCACCGGCACAAGACAGACGGCTGAGGACGGGCCCCTGCCTGATGTCATGAAAACCATGGGTGGTGCGGACGTGACAGAGGGTGGATAGAAGCCCGGAAAGAGGGCTGCTGCTGCCCACCAGCGTGGCGGCTGAGCCCTGGGACCTGCCACGGGGCGCAGGAGGCTGTGCGGAGAGCCGCCCGCCTTGGGAGGGGCTACCTTCTCCTTGATGAACTGCCAGATGATCCGGGTCATCTCATCGCCGTCCATCTCCACCACCGGCTTCGCCACCTTGATCCTCTTGTCGGCATCTGGAACCGGGCACACACAGCGCATCACAGCTCTGGGGAGGTTCGTGGGGGAGCCCCTCTCCCCCCAGCCGGACCTGCCCTTCACCAAGGAGGGAGCAGCGTCAGCCGGGGCCCAGTTACCCACGTTCCCTCCCCCTCCACAGGAGCAGCTCCCTGGCCACCTGGGAGACCTGGATCCCCACGGAGGACGGCCACCTAGGACTGGCCAGAAGGATGCCAGCCTTGCCCGTCAGATCCTGTCCCCTGGGATCTGAAGGCAGAGGATACCAACACAGAGCCTGAGAGCCAGCTGGGGCCACCCTGTCCAGCCGCAAGTCAGGGAGGGAACGCCGACGGGGCTGTCCCTGTTCCCAGGGCGGCCCCGCAGGCCCTGTGGCCCCATCCCTGCAGCTCTCTGCGCTACCCCAAGTCCTTCCTGCAACTTCCTCTCCAAGTTAGCCAGCCTCTGAGCTTATAACAAGAGCCCGACTAAATCTAAGTGAGGCCGGCAACTCTGTGAGCACCGACGTGCCTGACAGCGCACCCACACCCTGCGTGTGATTCCTTTTCAGCCTCAAACCACTCCCACAGGGAACACGGTTCTGTCAGCTTTCATCGTGGTGCCGAGGCTCAGAGAGTTTACCAGCTTACTGCCGCTTGAAGATGACACACCTACCAGGAGTCACACCTTTCTCAACGGAAAGCGTAGGCTCAGGGCACCTGGAATGGAACTCAGAACCCTCGATCCGAGCCGGCTCAAGTGGCCAGTCCCGCCGGAGAAGCATCTAAGGTCCAGGGAGATGGTGGAGGGCGAGAGGAGCCGGGGGAGGCTCTCCAAGGAAAGTCTGACTCATGAGAAAAACCAACAGTCTGGGAAGTGAATTCCAAAGAAAACTCAAGAGAACGGGCCCATCCAAGTCAATCAGTGCAGGTTCCCTGCAGTGAGCTTGTTGAACCCCAGCCTGTGGAAGACAGAGGTACCCCCGCACCGGCACGTCCCTCTCCCCACCTCTCCGGGGAAGAAGCAGTGACTGCAGAGTCGGGCAACCGGATCTGCGTAAACCCTACAGCCAGGCCTCCGTCACCAGAAAGCCCATGCAGGCAGGAGGAGGACAGCCGAGAGCGGGGCTCTGTCCCCAGTGCAGGCCCCTCAGCCCTCACTCAGGGCCCACGGACTCTTATGTTACACACAGTCCTTACAGACAGAGTTCAAGGTCTTTCACCTCACCAGAGATTAGACAGCAAGTCCAAAGAGGGGACCAGGATGTTCACTTAAAAACACCAACACTCAGAAGTGACCACCGCTAGGTGAACAGCAAGGGACGGAAGTCTGTGCAAAGCAGGCCCTGAGCCTAAAAAAGCATGACCACCTACGCACATTTAAAACAGAAGTGACCAAAATCCCACAACCCCAAACATATCACTGTCCTACAACACACAGCACAACCGTGACTCATGCTGACATCCCAGCCCACTGAGAAAAAGGTGAGTTATGTGCAGCAAAATGACTCACTTTCCAAAGATGTGCACAGATTTTTTTTTAATCTAAAAATAATCTCCCAGGGATATGCAAACAGATTTTTTTTTTAACCTAAAAAGAATCTTAGAGATTATTTAGGAAGAAAAATGAGACCCAGGGAGTGTGGCTTGTGTCAGAAGTCAGGATAGATCCCAGGTCTCTGGTTCAAGCCTAGCCTCTGGACACCCTCATGGATCACATGCAGAGACGCAGAAAGCAAACAGACTCCAAACATTCCATTCCCCAGAGAACGAGGAGGACGCAGCTGGCACGGCTCTACCACCCTTCTAGGATGCGAAGGGGCCTTTGGACCCAAGTTACAAAATTCCTTCACCTTTCCTGGCTGAAAGCTTGAGTGTAAAGGGCTTTAGGACCTGCAGAAAGTCTACGGGGCTGTCGCAGAGCCAGCTTAGTTTTTAAGAGCATCTCTTACGAGTTAATGTCATGAGAACTAATCAAGATTTTTTTTTAACTGTACCAAATCTGCCATAATCATAATCCCTAAGGAGAATTCATTTGGGGCCAGTCCTAAAGGTTTCAGCCTCACCTGGGCTCCCCTCAAGTTATGGGTTTCAGACACAGCAACCTGTGGGCTATGGACAGCATGCCTCCTGCATGCAGAGCTCAATGTCAAGATCACAGTAGGCAGCCCGCCCGGCTGTGCGGGCAGGTGTCAAACCCTCAGAGAACACAGGGCCCACTTATTTACAACCAGGTGCTAACCTCTTTCTGAAACACTGAGAAAAACATAACAGTGCCTGGCCTCAAGGTGTGAGTATGTAAGGGGAAACCTACAGATGGAGAGAGAGAGAGCAAGCAGGGGCTGTTAACAGAGTCAGGAGTGGGACACCTGGGTGGCTCCTTGCTCAGCCTACTTCTCCCTCTGCCTGCTGCCTCCCCCTGCTTGTGCTCTCTGTCTCTGACAAATGAATAAATAAAATATTTAAAAAATATAAAAAATAAAATAAAAATTACCAACAATTACAAAATTACAATTACCAAAAAAAAAAAAAAAGACACTGCTCAGGCAGGGTTTTTAAAAAATATATTAACTAATCGGTGACCAAGGTTTTAAAATCAGGTGATTTCAACAACAATAACAAGAAATAACCAATTAATAAATGGGCAAAGGACTTGAATAGATATTTTTTCAAAAATGATATATAAATGGCCAATAAGCATATGAAAAGTTGCCCCACGGCACCAATCATGAGTGGAAATGCAAATGAAAATCACAATGAGATACCACCTCACACCCATGAGGATGGCTACTATCAAGAGAACAAACTAACAGACAAAAAAACCCCTGAAACAGAAAACAACAGGTGTTAGTGAGGATGTGGAGAAACTGGAACCCTGTGCACAGCTGGTAAGAATGTAAAATGTTGCAGCCACTATGGAAAACAGTATGATGGTTCCTCAAAAAATGAAAGATAGAACTGCCATATGGCCCAGGGGCACCTGGGTGGCTCAGTCAGTTAAGCGTCCAACTCTTGATTTTGACCCAGGTCATGATCTCAGGGGTGTGAGATGGAGCAGGGGCTCGGGCTCTGCTCTGGGTGTGGAGCCTGCTTGGGCTTCTCTCTCTCCCTTCCCCTCTGCCCCTCCCCTCTTAAAAAAAATTGTCACATTGTCCAGCAATCCCACTTCTGGATATATATCCAAAATAATTAAAAGCAGGGTCTCAAAGAGCTACTTGTACACTCATATCCATAGCAGAATTATTCACAAAAGCCAAAAGGTGGAAGCAGCTCAAGGGTCTATCAAGGAACAAAGGGATGAACAAAACGTGGTATGAGCCTTTGAGAAAACAGGACTCTGGACACTAATCCAAGGAAGGTTAAGAGAAACGTCCCTCCAAAAGGTTAAACGATGTTCATAATTCCAAGTTTCTCCAAGACTGGGCTCCCCACCACTCAAATGTGAACGGATTTGCCTGGAAGCTAAAAAAGGAAGTGCCACCATGGTTAGTGACAGTGATGGACCTGGACCTACCTCAATAGCTTTTGCTGCTCACGTTCTTTTGTTTCAACTTCCACAAAGCCAGTTTCCCCTCGGATGCCAGGGGACTTATAATGCGGTACACTTGCATAGACAGCACTGCACATCCCCAGCACTTTCAATCCAGCTGTGATTAACATTTCTGGGAGTAACTCTTATCATCAATTAGAAGCAGCAATAAATATGCAAGGAATTAATAACCATACTGCCCAAGCTTTTCACAATTCCTGTACCTTACTCAGAAGGTCAATACATTTTAAATGGACTATTTTTTAAATGGGTATATAGAGAATGGAATATTCAGCCCTAAAAATTAAGAAAATGCTGACACAAGCAGGATAAACCAGGAGGACATTATGAGGACGGAAATAAGCTAGTCACAAAAAGAAAAATACGGTCTGATTTTACTGACAGGAGGTACCTAGAGTAGTCAAATTCATAGAAACAGAAAGTGGAAAGGCAGTTGCCAGGAGCTGGGGGGGAGGAGAGGGTGGGGCATTGTTGTTCGGTGGGTACAGAGTTTCAGTTTTGCAAGATGCTAAAGCTCTGGGGATTGGTCGTGCAACAGTGTGAAAGTATTCGACACCATGGAGCCACGCTCTTAAAAATGCTTAAGATGGAAATTGTTGTGCGGTTTTTACCACAATACAAAATAAATACTTTTTTTTTTAGTTTTTAAAAATTTGAACCAGTTGGGGGGGGGACAACCCAGGAGATTTTACATTAAAAATCCAGTCTCTTCTTCTTTTTTTTTTTTTTTTTTTTTTAATTTTATTTACTTGAAAGAGCGAGCGAGCACAAGCAAGGAGAGTGGCAGAGGGAGCGGAAGACGCAGGCTCGCCACTGAGCAGGGAGCCTGATGCGGGGATCCATCCGGGACTCCCGGATCATGACCTGAGCCAAAGGCAGACGCTCAAGCCACTGAGCCGCCCAGGGGCCCCTCAGTCTCTTCTTGAGGAATTAGCTGCTTCCCCCACGCCGAGCAGGCGCTCACTCACAGCTAGGATGGGCTGTGCTGGGCATAGCTTCTCCTCGATTCCAGGCCTATCATGTACCCTCCAGAGGACGTGAGCCCCGAGGCATCAGAGTTGGAGACCTGGTGTGTGGTTCAGTCAATATGGTAGAGACACCCCCATCGTCTGCCCCTCTCTCGGTGACAAGGGATGACAAGCAACGTGAAATCCAAGAACAGGGCACGGGCCTCCCTGACAGCTTCCCAGGGCCAGCCACCAGGAGATCTTCAGAAGCCATGTTGCACGTGGTCCCCCTGGCCAGAGTGTGGGATGAAGTATACCAGTCACAGGCGGCCCCGCAGGCCAATTCTCCTCCCCATCTGGACTGCTAGCACCCAATACCACGTAAGGATTTCAAAACCTGTCCCCAGTTTCAAGATCGGCCTGCTGCTCCAAACTCAAGGCTAAAGGTCTCTCCCAAGCCAGCCGCCCCCAAGAGTAAGTGCTTTACCGCTTTCCCACCCTGGCTGCGGTCAGCAGAGAAGCTGATGGCATGGCCCAGCAGAATGTGAGGGGAGCCCCCACTTCCTGGGAGCTCAAGAAGGTAGGGCAATACTAGAAGAGGCTCTAGGGTTTTCCTTGGTGTCATCCTCCTCTCTTCCACTCCCTCACACCACATCTGCACCATCAAAAAATCCTATTGGCTCTTCCTTCAAAATACATCCAGAATCCAACCCCCTTCTCACCACCCCCAGCACTACCACCCAGGTGCATGTCAGCATTTCTCGCTCACTCTTTTTTTTTTCCCCCAACATCTCTCACCAGATGAGGACTGCAAGCCTCCTACCAAGGCCCTGAAGCCAGAGTGCTCCTATTAAACGTAAATCAGGCCAGAATACTGGCCTCAAAACCCTGCAAAGCTTCCCCCTTCACTCAGAGTAAAGGTCAAAGTCCTCAAAAATACGAGGCCCCCACGAGGCCTGACCTAACATGTCACTGCCCCCCAACTCTGGGCCAGCCTCAGGCACTCCTCCCTCAAGCAAAGGTGGTCTCCCCCAGCGTGGCCTTGGCACCTGAAAACCAAATGGTCTGTTTCCTTCCTCCCCTTAGCGCTTCATTCCAGGTCTTTTCCGGCTGCCCCATCCAAACTTGCTCTCACCCCTGCCTGGCTTCTTTGCTCCCCTTAGCTCGTGTTACTCTATACCACACTAGCCAACTTTGACCTTGTTTTACTGGCTGTCCCCACATTAGAATTTAGGCTCCACAAGGGCAGAAATCTTTGTCTCTTACCCCTGGCTCCGTCCCCAGCACCTTGCCCCGTGCCTGACACACAGGAGAACACAACAGTTGTTGAAGTCACAAATGAATGTCAAGTCACAGTCAGTTTGGTCTACAGTTAGTTGCTGCCCTGCTCGCACCTCCTGTTGGGATGAAATGCACCCCCCTCCCCCCACCCGGGATGCACGGCCACACACAGACTGGTGAATTCTCACCAGCAGACTGCACGAGACCATCACAAATGTACATGGGCAGCATCTCTACCAGGCAATGGGCAACCTGCCCTGGAAAAGCTCACACTTTATACTGTGCTAAAATGTGCAATCCACTGGCATTTTAAACATGCATTATATTAGTGCAAACTCCAGGGCGGGTCACAGAGCCTGGCTTCCAGGAACCAGAGGGCAGCGTCCAGCGCTGCATACCCTGAATGGAACCAGCGCAAGAGGCTCCAGCCTCCCATGGAGGATTTGGGGGCAGGTCCCAGGCCTTCCGGAGGCTGTTCCTCCAAACCTACTGGGCCTAAACACTGACCACCCAAAACACCTCTGATGGGGCAGCAGTGGTCTTATCTGATATGGCTGAAACTTTGAACAATCATTAAATAATCTGCCCTGGGATCTAAGAGGGCAGGCAAGTCACCAAGAGCTAAGAGGTAGGGTGAGAAAATCAAGAAGTTCCCAGGTGAGGAGTGGAGCTAAGGAAGGCCAGACAAGCTCATCCTTCCAGTGGGTGCCTGGGCAGAGCCCACCCTCACCTTCCCAAAGGCCAGCGTGTCAGAACAACCACCAGCAGTCGCTGGAGGCCTAGGAATTGCAAAACGAGAGACAGGTGGAAATTACCTAGCAGCAAAGACACAAGAGTGTTTTAGCCAAAAAAAAAATATATTCTTCCCTTGTCATCAAGGGGAATGCCAAATATTCAGTCTCTCACAGCGTTGCCAGGTAACAAGCTAGCAGAGGCCACAGTTGTAATCTCTCGACCAATTTAAATACTACGTATTGGCCCCATTAATAACCGACCCGCCTGGGGACTTCTGGAAGACCTACGACTAAAAGAACTTACTTTCTCACCATCAATGCAGGGGAGAAAAAGGCAGAACTGGAGAATATATCTAACTCCCACTCTATTTTGCTAAAGGTGGTGCTGTATGGGAAACTCTGTTTGGGGGCCTGCGGGCACTTGGAACCTTGGAGTTGCAGGACTGACCACTTAGAGACAAATCCCAGAAATACAAAAGCAGAAATGCCTCTTTCTTCTTGGCAGGAGAGGTGGGGGTGGGGGCCCAAGCTCTCCTCCCCCCTCCCATCCCCAATTCTGGTCAGCTGCTCCCACACTCGTTGAAGATTACCTACCCTAACAGTAAGGCCAGGCTGCCTGGGCCCCACTCCCTCTTCCTCACTGTCCTGGCTCACTCCAAGGGGCTGCAGGCCAGGTCAGGAAAGGGGTTTCCGTGGCAACAGGCAAGAAACAGGGCCAAGGAACCTACATTTCCCTGCCTTTTGTGGCTGGCAATGGAGAGCCACAGTGTGGGCCAGTGCCCACGTGCCACAGGGGGCAGCCGAGGTTGGTAATGGAGGTTCAGGCTAAATCCTGCTTACTCTGCCCCGACTACGGTCTTCTCTCCTAAGCAGGGTGCTAAGGGTACCAGAGAAGCACTGAGGAACTATTCAGTAAAGTGGTATTTTGGTGAGGCTGCCCAGTCTCCCAGTCGGGAGAGAGGGGCGGGCCAAGGAGCAGCGCAGGAGCGGGCTGGCGAGAAAAGGCAGGTCAGGCCAAGGAGAGGCCCCAGGATGGAGACTTAAGTGAGACCGGGGGGGGGGGGGTGTCAAACAAAAGGGAAAATAAAAAGGACGCTCCTCCAGCTGTCGCGTAAAAGGCTCCAAAAACAGCTGACGCGGGCCTGACAGCGAGGAGGGATTACAGAGCGCCGGGCTGCAAAGGAAGGGGAAGTACATGCCTCCTCCCCGCCTTTGTCTGAGCCGGGCCCGCGCCGCGACTCTCCTTCTCACGGCAACACGGGGCCGGGTGCTCCGGCCCCCTACTCGCAGGCCTGTCCCCCTCCAGGGGACGCAGGGCAGGCAGGATACCCTCCGGGCCCGGGACACCCCAGCAGCCCCTACAGGAATACCTGGGGGCGAGGAGCGGCCCGGAACCCCCGCCCGCGAAGGACCGCAGGACCGGCCGCGCCAGGGCCACCAGTTGCCACCGTCCTTCAAGTCCCCACCTCTGCGCCTGGCGCGGCCAGAGAGCCTGGGGCCGGGAAGAGCGTCCCCGACCCCCGGCTCTTTGTAGGCCAACCCCGCCGTCCCCGGCCCTGCGATCTTCCCGACTCGCGCTCCCAGGTCCCCGCCCGGGAGGCCGCCACGTCGCGGTGCCGGGCGCGCGCCCCGCCTGGACCCTCCTCGTGGCACTCACAGTGGCGCCGCGGCTGCTCCTGCAAGTTGGGGCCCGTCGGGGCTGCCGGCGCCCAGGCCGGCCCGGAGCCGGAGGCTCTACAGAGCGAGCGCACGACCCGCAGGTAGCCAGCCATCCCGCCAAGCAGGCGAGCGAAACAAGCGCGGTAGGAGAGATCCGAGCGCCGGTGCTGCTCCCGGCTGCCTGGCTGCAAGCGGCCGAGGCCTGCCCGGCGCCCGGGCGAGGGCAGGGGCGGGGCGGGGCTGCCGGGGGCCGCCAACCTGATTGGGCCTCGCCGGGGAGGAGGCGGGGCCGGGGCCGGGCCGGCCTCCTCCGGGGGCCCCCGCACCCGCCGGACCCCGCCCCAGCGCCCGGCGCGCGCTTCCATTGGCGCCAAGGGGCTGTTGAGACAGGCTGAGAGACCCGCGGGGACCCGCGAGCGGGCGCGGGAGGTGGGGAATTAGGGCAGCTGTTAGTGAGTCTAAACCCCTCTCTCCGGGATGCCCTATTTAAACCTGGGTGGCAGTTGCTGACAAATCAGCTTAAACCCCCTAAGTGAGCAAACGTTTGCGCCCTTCGCGTTGGCTGGCCTGAAACTCCTTCGCATTAACCGAGGGCGAGTTGCGTGTTCTTGGACTAAGACCACGGGCACGTCGGCTCTCCTCAAGTTCGCGCTCAGACACCCCTGTCCACTCCACGAGTTGTGTAGACCGACCCGAGTCAAGAGCTGAAATCTCTTCTCCGCAGCTAATCCTCGAAGTCATTCAGCCTAGCCAGAGTCTGTTTTCTCCGGCCCCGAAATGGTAATTATGACGACCACAGAGCTGCCAGGAAAGGTGGGTAACCTAAGGCAAGGAAAAGGCTTGGGGCACACCCTGTGCTCAACGGTTGTAGTTACGCTTATCACGATCCAGTTGAGTCCTGTGCAGCTTGTCCCGCAGAAGCTCAGGGTCTACGCTGGCGGACAGTTCCATCTTCGCCTGTTTGCATGTGGAAGACAATACTGATTGATTCTGTCATCAGCAACCAAAGTCTCATAGGCCATGTTCTTGAAATGAGACACCAGCTGGGGCTGGGTTTTATTTAGAAAAATCTGACCCCAGCCCCACTTTCCCGGTCACACCAACTCACTCCAAATACTAGCAACCTCTTTCTGCCCTGTGTCCCCAGCTCTCCCCTTCATTGCCTCACAGTCAACATTGCCAGATGGGGCTGGGCCAAGAAAGCGACCTTGAATTACTGACTTCACTGCTTCCTTCTCCCTGTCCCAACCAGGCAGAGCTACTGCTTTGGCCCTGAGATCCAGTAGACTGGATCCAAGGGGAGGTTGCTTTTGGACACCCCTCCCCTGCAAAGTCTGAGGTCTCAGTGGAAGGCCTGATCTTAGGCCAGCCTGTCCCAGAATGACTCATGATGTCTTTCACTGTGTTCCCAGTCCTCTTGTTCAAAACACAGTTAAAGACCTTGGAAGCCTCTGGTATTTGCCTTTATGCCATCCTGGTTGATACCAGGCACCTGGGCCTCAGTGTCCATACCGGTCAACTGGGAGAATGGACCCCCTGAGGATCCTTCTAGCCCAAACAATGAGATTCGGTTATGGATGTCAGCTACTCATACTACTACTTCTGAAATGGCCATGAAGAAATTGCTGCCCCCCCCCAAGGGCTCATCTGTTCCTCTGCGTGGTAGACTAGGGTGTCAGAAGCCCTAGTGAGAAGCAGCACTGAAGCCTCAGTGTGTTCTGGAGTTCAGCCAACTCCTGCAGAGAGGGTGGGGGCACTTGTATCCTTTGCACACACAGCAGAAGCCCAGGGCAGTGAAGCAAGGTCTTCAGATGAAACTGCCTCTCACTCCCCGCCTCCCAGGGCTCCAGCTGCATGCCAGCCTTCCCCACACAGTGCCTGTTTGGGTGAGACAGCTGACATTTGCTCAAAGAGGTTAGGACACTTAAAGTTACACAGCTGGGAAGCAGCGGAACTCTGGTTCATACCCATATACCTGGCTCACAGTCTGTTGCTCTTTTAAGAAGAAAGGAGAAAACAGAGTCCCCATTTATTGCACTTGTTTGGAATTCCTGGCAGTGCTAGCTACTGGCCCGGAAAGCCACTTCATAGAAAGATGGTATTTAAGGGAAAAATGCTCAGACGCTCCAGTCGGGGGTCAGCAGAATTGGAAACTCCCACCCTCCCATGTTTTTAATCAAATGGCAATTAGTTATTGAGACGAGGTCATATGCAAGTTCCCTATGGAGGCACCAAACTCGGTCTCTACCTTTGGAGAGCCAGACACACAGCTGTGCCCTCACACAAACCAGGCACAAGAAGGAAGTGTCCCAAGAGGGGCTTAGGTGACAAGCAAAGCACCAAAGACAAAGTTACTTCTAATAGGGGAGACCCTCGTTGGTTTAGGGCGGGAACGCCCATCAAGCTGGCTCTTAAGGATATTTAGGATCTGGGAGGAGGTTGGACCGGCCTTCTGGGAGAGGGGAGGGACTTGCACTTCACCCAGGTGGACACTGAAGGTCATTTGTTGTGCGGTGTGTTTGTTGGCAGGGGGTAACATCTGGCAACAGCTGTGAGAGGACGTTGGCACTAGGGGATCAGGCCTGGGCAGGGGAGGTCAGAGTCCCTGACCAGGGCCAGGCCTCACACAAGGTCCTGGCAGGACCCTCAAGACTCCAGAGGTGGTGGAGAGATAGAATCAGCAGGAATCGCCGCTGGCTGGACTCGGGCAGGGGGAGGAGTCAGAGTGACTCAGACTTCCATCCCTGGGGCTAGAAGAATAGTCATGCCATTATTAGAAATCAGAAAAGAGGAGAAGAAGGTAGGGTATGTGGGGGTGGGGGTGTGTTGATAGCAGAGCTATTTATGGTCATTTCTAAACTTATGTCCCTGCCAGCAGTCTGTTCCCTCCCCTTCCCACTCTCACTGCCGCAGCCCTGCTGCACAGCCCTGAGCAGTCACTCCCTAGCCAGCTCTCCGCAGTAGCTCTCCAGGCCCCACACAGTCAAGTCTGAACACTAGTAACATTTCCCGGCCTTCACCTCCCTCACCATCCTTCTCTTCTACTATTTCCTCTCCCCAAGAATTCTATATTTAGCCATTCCCCTGAATAGTCCCTGACTCTGAGCCTTTGCACGGCCCCTTCCTTCCATCAAGTGGACTCTTCCCACCCCCCACCCCCCCAGTGGTCAAGCCCACCTTCTCAAGCCTGCACTGGGGGTGAGGAGCACACAGCATTCGTGTATACCTAAGTTACCATGCAAGGTAAACAACTCTCCAGCACCCCCCCCCCCCATAAAAGAGCACCATATACTACTCTGATTTTAACTTTGTCAAAGAAATCTATGGACAATAACAGGCGGGGTCCAGAAACTAACTTGGAAGATTTTTTTTTTTTTAAGATTTATTTATTTATTTGACAGAGAGAGAGAGAGAGAGCACAAGCAGGGGGAGTGGGAGAGGGAGAAGCAGACTCCCTGCTGAGCAGGGATCCCAGAAGTGGGAAGCGGGAAGCGGGACTTGATCCTGGGACTAGATCCTGGGACTCAGGGATCACGATCTGAGCCAAAGGCAGGCACTTAACCGACTGAGCCACCCAGGCACCCCTGAACTTGGAAGATTTTAGGATACTATTTATGAAATGTTCTCTCCGGTTGCCTAAGTGAATCCTAAAAATCCCTAATAAAGTAGGAGATCCAGAAGCTGGAGCAAGGGAAATGACTGAAAAGGCATTAAAAAAGAACCAGGGGCGTCATTACCCTGCGGGCAGCAGATTCCTCGAGCATTAAGGTTTCTGCTTGTTTGCTGAAGTTATTAGTCATTACTGTCTCATTGCCTGGGCAAGTCACTTAACTTCCCAGCCTCAGTTTCTTCGTCTGTAAATGAGGGTTATAACAACACATACTCCTAGAAGTTATTCGATTAAAGAATTTTGGGCAGACAAGATGCTTAGAATGGTGCCTGACACACCTAATGGAAACCTGTTGGCGGTGTTAAAATTCAACGGAGTAAAATTTAAAGATCTTATTGGCTTTATTCAATAATTCATGAACCGGGCACCATCCCATCTAGCAGGTAGATAGGAGCTACGAATAGTTGTACAAAATGAAAGACTTTTATAGGCAGAAGAGGGCAGGAAAAGGAAGTTTCTAGCAAAGAGTAGATTGTTTCCAGACAAAATCACCGTCCTATGGAGGACGGAAGGGATCTATCAGGCAGATCACCTCCCTAGTGCTGACCAGGTAATTCCAGATTGACTCCCAGATTCCTGGGAGGGGCTAAAATTGCCATTGGGTTAGGTATCAAGTATTGGTTTGCTGACACTGGGCTTAGCACAAATAACTCCATTTTGGGCCTGTTTCTTTCTTAACAGTGCTATTGGTAATATTACCCATTCATTCACATGAATGAGCTCCTGTCATGTAACAGTTGTGTCCCAGGGATGGACAAGAGGACACACTCCATTCCCAAGGGGACCTCAAGCCACGGGGCGGGGGGGGGGGTCAGGGAGATGGATGTGTAAAGAGGTGATTTCAAAATACAGTGGATGTGGTTGGAGGGAGTCTTAGCTGGTATCATCTCTTTGGAGGGTAATTGGGTAGCATCCATCCTTTTATAAAATGCACATACCCTTTCATCCAGAAATTCCACTTTGAAGGACTGACAGCATGGAAATACTCCCCAGATTGTTTAGAGACATAAAAGACCAAGGTGTTCGCTGCAGCACTGTTTATAACAGGGAAAAATTAGGAATGACTAAATGTCCATTGTCAGTTATATTAAGAATGAGGTAGATCTGTATTTGCTGAGGCGGAATATTGTAATGTGGTACGTTAAGTGAAAATAGAAAGTTGCATACATATATACGAAAAACACATATATGCGAAAAATTGAAGGCACATAAACCAGAGAGAGCATGGGGGAGGGGGGCTGAGGGGAGACTCTCAATTTCTACTATATACAATTCTGTGTGGTTTGAATATTATGTGACAAGCATCTATTACTTTTAAAAGCAGAAAAAGAACAATCAAGATGTAGATTTTTTATTTTTTAAAACAAATCGCCCCCGTAACTTAGCACAAGTCACTCCAGCGGCTTCCTTCACGGGGAGGCTTTTCCCCTCGCTTCTTTTTCACCCCGGGGGAAGTGAAGGGTTAAAGGGGCTGGGGGAGGGGAAGAGGAAGTGAGGTCAGGAAAGAAGGGTGAGGGGCCCCACGGGCAGTGCGGGCTGCCTGCCGGCTGGCCACGCCCCTCGGCGGGAGACCCCCCCCCGTCCCCCCCCGCCCCCCCCCCCCGCCGCGTGCCGCCTTGGCGCCGCCGCCCTGGTCCTAGGAGCGCAGGAGGACGAATGAGGAGAACTTAATGTAAAGTCAGGTGGAGATAAGGACAAGATGGTGCCACCTAGAGCAACGGTTTTCAAAGTGTGGTCCGCGGCCCTGGAGGGGGAGGGGCGGGGGTATCCCGGAGGGCAAAACTGTTTTCATACCGTTCCTGAGAAGTCACATGCCTTTCCGACTGTGTTATTGTTTGCACAGGTGGGGAAAACTGCTGGCGCTTCGCCGCGAATCAGGACACGGAGGCACCCAGTCATCAGAGCGGTGATTTTATTACCCACCACGTGCACTCGTTGGCTTTTAAGAAAAAGTATGAAGGTATCTCTCATAAAGCAGTAAAATTAATAATGTTATTAAAAATGAACTCTCGGGTTTACCGCTTTTGAATAGCCTGTCTAGTAAAAGTGGGAAGTACCTATAAAGTACTTGTTGAGCAGACCCAGGTACGCCGTTGTCTTCTGGAAAAGCCCTTAGGTTTATTTGAGTTTTCGAGATGAAGCAGCTGCTTTTTTCATAAAACACTATTTTAACTGGAAAGAACAGCAGATAGGGAAACCATAGTTACTCAGACTTGAATATTTGACAGATATTTTCTCAAGAAAGAATGAAATGAGCCAGTCACTTCAAGGAAATAACTGACAGTATTTGTTGCCCATGATAAAACGTGAACTTTCAAAGGAATACTGAAATTTTGTAAAACTTGTATTTACGACCTGAGCTTGAGAGCTTCCCGGTTCTTGAAGATGTTTCTAATGAGATTGGTGGCATCACCAAGTGTGATTTTTTTTTTCATATGGTGTAATGAAATGTGTCAATTTTTAGAACATCTGCATAACTCAGTGACCCAGTATTTTCCAGGTGACCAATACATGATGTTAAAACGTTATGCATGGGTAAAAAATCTAGTCGAGAAAGAACTTGAATGTAATAGACGTGAATGTCACAGAGTGGGAAAGGCACATTGATGTTGTTCTGGATTCCACATTACAATGAACCTTTAAAAAACAAGCAGTTGTACATTTTTTCTTAAAGATTTTATTTTAAGGTAAGCTCCAGACCCAAGGCAGGGCTTGAACTCACGATGTGGAGACCAGGAGTCACTCGCTCTACTGACTGAGCCAGCCAGGCAGCCCCTGTACATCTTGTTATGGTTAAAGAATAACCCCCCTACCCCCGCCATGGGGTCTCACCCAGTCTCAGTGACCAGGAAACACAGGAAACTGAGGCTGGGCAGTGAAGCACCGAGACACCTGGAGCAGAAAAGCTTCCTGGGCCTTGGTCCAGATCGACCCATGCAAGTTGGAGTGACCCTGGTGTTTGTGGTGTCCACCATGCCCCGATGCACCCCCCGGGGAAGTACTGTGGTCAGGCCTGGCACAGGGATGAGTCCCAGGACTCCCCAAGGTAGCCCTACAACCCAAGAGCCTGGCTACCTGGTCAGCCCGGAGCAGCCGTCCTTTACCGAAAAGCTGACAAATGGGAGCATGGTCCAGAATTAGAATTCTCCAGAAAAAGAAACTACTCCTGGTGGGCATAATAACCACATGCAAAGATACATTGGAAGAAAGGAAGAAAAGATAGAGGCATCTGGTGAGGAGCACCTGCTTGGACGTAAGACTTGCTGCCCCTCGGCAGGCAGTGGATACTTTGATGTGAGCAACAAAGAGGACTAGCAGATCCAGATTTTCATGGAAAAGGGCGACATTAGAACTTGTGCTTCACACTGGGTGAACACAACCCCGTGACAGTCACGGGGCCGTTTGTGGGAGGACCAGCGTGAACCGCGTACAACCGGCCAGCTGACCATTTTTCATGCTCAAGGACAATACAAGAAATTTTTGGCCCAGCCCCATAGCTTTGCTCCTGGGAGCTAACACACTTCTTGTAAAGATCCTAAACCTGATAACTGAGCAGAAAATCAATCGTTTGCTCTCTGTTTTTACATTGCAGTCTTGAAGCTAGGCTATCTTTCTTGCGTAAGATTATTTGATCAGAATATGTTTTAATAAAAGGAGCTAGAAAGCTGATTTTTTACATGGAAGCAATGTGCACATCTGGACAAATCACGCATCATTTTCTCTAACTCAATCAAGATCAGTGGTTTAGACAGGCATTCGACTTCAACTCAAATGAAAGTCTTATCTCCTAAAGTGTAACTTCTTAGATTTTCTATCTGGGCATGATTCTTTTTGTCTCCAGTCCCAGGCACAGAGCTCCTAAACCCCTGGGAATTCCCTGAGTGACAGGAGTGTCCTTTGTTATTCATAAGGAGGGACAGAAGCTCCTTTGCTCAGGACCCTCTGGCCCTCACTCTAAGTACCTATTCATCTGACTGTCCATCTAAATCCTTTTTAAACCCTTTATAATAAGTGGGTCAATGTAAACCAACATTTCCCTCAGTTTTGTGGGCTATTCCAGCAAATTATGGGACCAGAGGAGAGGGTCATAGGAATCCCCCATTTAGAGCTCGTTGATCAGAAGTTCAAGCTTCCCAGATCTGCAACTGGCATCAGTCTGGTGGGAGTGAGCCCCTATCCTGTGGGATCTGACGCTGTCTCCGGGTAGATGGTGTCAGAATTAAGTTACATTGTAGGACGTTCAGTCCTGCAAAGGATTGGAGAATTGCTCAGTGTGGGGAAAACAAACTAGAAAGGTGTACTAGTAGATAACACAACTAACTAGATATAGCACACTATTTTCTCCCCAAATTGTACCTTGACCTTGAAGTGTGGAGTGGTAAGGGGAAGAAGTCTCATAACAGAAGCACACTCTCAGTTCTTTACGCCACTCGCCACTTTCTTGTTCAAGATCAAGTAAGTGGGGTGTCTGGGTGGCTCAGATGGTTAAGTGTCTGCCTTCAGCTCAGGTCATGATCCCAGGGTCCTGGGATCGAGTCCCATGCTGGGCTTCCAGCTCAGCAGGGAGACTGCTTCTCCCTCTGCCTCTCCCCCTGCTTGAGCTCTCTTGCTCTCTCTCAAATGAAAAAAATAAAATCTTTTTAAAAAAAACACAAAAAAACCCAAAATCAAGTAACAGCCTTAATTAAAAAAGTAAGTAAGGAAGAAAAGAAAGAAAAGAAGGAAGGAAGGAAGGGAGGGAGGGAGGGAGGAAAGAAAAAAGGCCACCGGTGTCTGGTCCCCGTCTTGATACAGTGAAACATCGGGCGCCACAGACCGCACGCCGGGTCCTCTGACCGTGTGTGCCCGTGGGCTTGTTTGTCTCATCTCTTAATCTTTTAAAATTCATGCTGAACTACCGTGGGAGAGAATACCTGTGAACAGTTTAAGTTAAATCATACATGTAAAAAAACTTTTCTTCTACTCCGTTAAATGCTTTTGGTATCGTGGATCTTTAAGAATTAAATGGTAGATGGGGGCGCCTGGGTCTTGGTTTTGTCTCAGGGTCGTGATCTCAGGATGGTGAGATCGAGCCCCAGGTCCGCCTCCCTTCTCAGCAGGGAGTCCACCTGAGGCTTTTCCCTCTCCCTCCGCCCCTTCCCCTGCCTCTCAAATAAATAAATAAATCTGAAAGAAAAAAAAAAAAACCAAAAAACTCCCTCTTCTTTTTCCGAATAGAAATCTGTGTGAAGCTGGATCTCCTTCATACACCTCAACCGAAAGAGCCCGCAGCAACAGACGGAACGCAGAAGCACGTACGAGAACCAGGTATTTCCACCGAGTCAGATAGGAAGGGATTTGCAAAAATATAAACAAACAACTCTCCCGACTAAGGTTTTTGTTTTGTTTGTTTTTTTGGGAAACTTTTTTTTTTTAAGATTATTTTAAGTAATCTCTACACTCAACGTGGGGCTCAAACTTAACAACCCTGAGATCAAAAGTAGCGCTCTTCCCACTGAGCCAACCAGGTGCCCCAGCTGTAGTTTTCTTGTTGTTGTTAAAGATTTATTTTATTTCTTTGAGAGAGAGAGAGAGAGCAGAGGGATGGGCAGAGGGAGAGAGAGACACTCCTTAAGTACACTTCCCACTGAGTGGAGTCCCACGCAGAGCTCGATTCCATGACCTGAGATCATGACCTGAGCTGAAGTCAAGACTCAGATGCTTAACCGACTGAGCCACCCAAGCGCCCCGGAAATGTAGTTATTTTTAAATGAATAAATAAACTTTTAGGGGCACCTGGGTGGCTTAGTCAGTGAAGCATCTGCCTTCGGCTCAGGTCAGTATCCCAGGGTCCTAGGATCCAGGCCCACGTCAGGCTCCCCACAGGGAGCCTGCTTCTCCCTCTCCAGCTCCCCCTGCTTGTGCTCTTTCTCTGTCAAATAAATAAATAAATAAATGAAATTAAGTAAAGTAAACTTTTAAAAATTTTTCTTTTTTTAACGATTTTATTTATTTGAGAGAGAGAAAGAGCGTGAGCAGGGGGAAGGAGTGGAGGGAGAGGGAGAAGCAGACTCCTCGCTGAACAGGGAGCCTGACCTGGGACTCCATATCGGGACCCTGAGATCACAACCCGAGCTGAAGGCAGACGCTTAACCGACTGAGCCACCCAGGCGCCCCCCCCCCCAAAAAAAAATTTTCTGCTTTAACTTTTTAATTCAGCCAGTGTGGTTTTATAGAACCCATATAAACAAAAGCTTTTTGGAGTCCTCAACAACTTCTAGAATGTACAGGGGTCCTAAAATCAAAAGGTTCGAGAATTCTGTTAGAGGAAAGTCCTAGCAACTCAACAAAAATAGGGCCACATTATCACACACACAAGAAATTTAATATTCATGCAATAATACTATATCATAGATGGTCCATATTAATTGTCCCAAGTTGTCCCAATAATTTCTTTACATTTGGGGGGCCCTCGGGGCTCCAGAATCTAGTAAGAATCATGCGTTGCATGTGGCTGTCATGCCTCATTAACTTTCTTTAATCTAAAGCAATACCCTGTTCTTTTGTGGGTGGATGGGAGGTATTTATATTGCTATTTTTGAAAAAGCCAGGTCAACTGTTGTGCAGAAGAGCCTAACAGCTGCTTTGTTTCTTTTGTCTGATGGTTTTCTTATCATTGGATTCACGTTAAACATCTTTAACAGGAATTTTACATTGTGTCATTCCCCTTGTATCACATTAGGAAGCCCCTGATCTCTGTGTGTCCTATTTTATTTTATTTTCAAAAATATTTTGTTTGTTTTTTAAGTAATCTCTACACCCAACGTGGGCTCGAACTCATGACCCCAAGATCCCAGGGTGTTGGGATTGAGCCCCAGGTCAGGCTTTCTGCAGGGAGCCTGCTTCTCCTTCTCCCTCTGCCTGTCGCTCTGCTTGCTTGTGCTCTCTCGCTCTCTCTGTCTCTCTGTGTCAAATAAATAAATAAAATTAAAAACACAAAAAAAGAGTCCTATGCTCTACTAATTGAGCCAGCCAGATACCCTATGTGTCCTTAGTTATGACTATATTTGGGGACTTTCTTCTTGATCGTGATTTTGTTTTATTTTTAAAAAAAGATTTTATTTATTTATTTGAGAGAGAGTAAGAGAGAGAGAGGGCACAATGGGGGGAAGGGTGCCGGGGTGAGGCGGGGGGGGGGGGCGAGGAGGGGCAGAGGCAGAGGGAGCAGCAGACCCCCGCTGAGCAGGGAGCCCAACGCAGGGCTTGACTCCAGGACTCTGAGATCATGACCTGAGCTGAAGGCAGACGCTTAACCAACTGAGCCACCCAAGTGTCCCATGATTTTATTTTTAACTAATCTCTACACCCAGCATGGAGGCTAGGGTTCGACCTTACAACCCCAATACCCAGAGTCACATGCTTGGGGCGCCTGGCTGGCTCAGTGGGTGGAACGTACAACTCTTCACTTTGGGGCTGTGGGTTCGAGCGCCAAGTTGGATGTACAGATTGCTTAAAAATAAAAATCTTGGGGCGCCTGGGTGGCACAGCGGTTAAGCGTCTGCCTTCGGCTCAGGGCGTGATCCCGGCGTTCTGGGATCGAGCCCCACATCAGGCTTCTCTGCTATGAGCCTGCTTCTTCCTCTCCCACTCCCCCTGCTTGTGTTCCCTCTCTCGCTGGCAGTCTCTATCCTGTCGAATAAATAAATAAAATCTTAAAAAAAAAAAAAATAAAATAAAATAAATAAAAATCTTAAAAAAAAAAAAATTGCGTGCTCTACCAACTGAGCCAGCCAGGCACCCCTTGATTGTGATTTTATATTTTTTTGCACTAGGTCTAATGCTACGTCTTCTTTGGCACTTACTGACTCTTCCTTTGTGGTCCAATATGGGGCCACAGTTGTACGTTCCACATGTTCTTGAAAACAAAAAATACGGCCCCTGATTGTAAGGTTAGAGAGTTCTACGTCTAGCCTTGAGAACATGCTTCTCAAACTTAGATTCCTACACATTTTTATAAGTTGAATCTATCAGCTTCTGAGAGAAGTGTTAAGGTCTCTCCTTGTGGTGGTAGATGTTGTCTTCTCTTCACATTCCATCCATGGTGATGTATATACTTTGAAGCTATGTTAAGTGTAAGTTCATGCCTGTTCTATTTTTCTAGTGATTTATTCTTTTTATCATTAAATAGCAATCATCCTCTCTCTCTCTGTGTCAAATAAATAAATAAAATCTTATAAAAAAATAATCATCCTTATACCTAATAATTGCTTTTTGCTTTAAGGTTTATATTATGTTATGTTATATAATATGGCCACACCCAGCTTTACTTTGGTTGGCATTTGTCTAATACATATTTGTTCATGCTTTTTACACTCATCTTTTCTGTCCCAGGTTCTACATGTAGCCACATGCAACTGAATTTTACTTTTGTAACATACTTGAAAATCCATGTCTTAGAAAAGACACATTTAAACTATTCACATTTATAGAGATTACTGAAGATTTTTTACTTATTTCTATCACTTTGTTTTGTATTTTCTGCTTGCCACGCTTTTCGTTTGCTTTTTTCCCCACATTCTTTTTAGTTTTCTGTTGGGTCAATCAAGATTTCTTTATGTTCCCCCACCCTGTTTACTGGTTTAGAAGTTATACATCTTTTTCTACTCATTTAGAAATTAAGTTCTTATTTTTTTTAAATATCGTATTTCTTTATTTGACAGAGAGAGAGAGAGAGAGAACACAAGCAGGGGAAGCGGCAGAGGGAGAGGGAGAAGTCGGCTCCCCGCCGAACAAAGAGCCCAACACGGGCCTTGATCCCAGGACCCTGGAATCATGACCTGAGCCGAAGGCAGACGCTTAACCGACTGAGCCACCCAGGTGCCACTAGAAATTAAATTCTTAACGTGACTTTATGAAGTATAAAACTCATCATTTTCCTTATCGTTCTTAGAAATGTGAAAAACATAGAAGATTCCTGTCCAATTTCTCCTCTTCTATATTTCACGTTCTTATCCCATAGTATTCTAGTTCCAGTGGGTTTTCTGAGCACCCCCGTTTTTCAAATAGATTCATCAGCACGTTTGCCCGTTTCTTAGCTCAGTTTGGCATCTCGTATCCCACTCCCACTTCCTAACCGAAGGGGTTGGGGTCTTTCAGCAAAGGTCTGTGAGTCATTAACATCCTCTGTCTCAAGTCCTCCAACTTTGTCCTCCCTCCTTTGTTGTTTTTTTTTTTTTAAACTTTTTCCTGGAGCATAATATATGTATACACATATACAGAAAAGTACGTGTACACAGTTTATGAATGTTCACCCCATCGCTGCCCAGCTCAGGAAACAGACCCTCACTAGCACACCAGAAACGCTCCTCAGCTCACATCCTAGGCACTTTTTCCCCCAGCTCCCCTCCCCCGCCCCCCCGCCGCTGCACAAAATAACTGCTATCCTGAGTTCTACTAAAATGGTTTTGTCTATTTTCATTTTGGGTGTAAATGGAATCAGACAGCATGTTCTCCGTTGTGTCTTCCTTCTCAACATTCCATTTGTGAAATTCATCCATGCTTTTGCATAACATGCTGTAATTTAATGCTGTTGCTATATAAAATCCCATTTTATGAATCTGCCACAATTTATGTATCCATTCTACTATTGATGGACATTTGTTTGTTTTTTCTGGGTTGGGGCTCTTATTAATGAGGCTTGTGTGAATGTTCTAGCGCTTGTCTTTTGCTGCACGTATGTAGGAAATTCCGTTGGATGACGCTCAAAAGTGAGTTAGCGGCTTGTAGGTTACTGCATAAGCATTCAGCTTTCATAGACACTGCCAAATGGTTTTTCCAAGTGATTGTCTCAGTTATTTTCTACCAGCAATGCATGGGAGTTTCAGTTTATCCACATCGTTGCTGACACTTGGCGTTGTCGTTCTTCTGGGTTTGGGTCATGCTCCTGAGTGTATAGAGGTATCTCGTGGCAGCTTTATTTTTTATTTTTTAAAGATTTATTTATTTATTTATTTGAGAGCGAGCGAGAGTGTGAGCGGGGTGAGGGGCAGAGGGAGACGGAGAGAGAGAATCCCAAGCAGACTCCCTGCTGGGCTCGTTCCCATGATCCTGAGAACATGACCTGAGCTGAAATTAAGAGTTGGTTGTTTAACCAACTGAGCCACCCAGGCGCCCCTCACACCGTTTTTAGATTGTATTTGCCTAGAAACGGATGAGACTGAGTGTTTAATATTTATTTATTTTCTCTTATGAAGTGCCTGTTTAAGTCTTGTGCTTATTTTCTTTTTTCCACTGGATTCTGCCTGTTTCTGATTTGTGGGAGTTTGATACACATTCTGATATAAGTCCCCTTTTGGGACACATACACTGTAAAAGTTTTCTCCCTTTCAGTGGCTTATCTTCTCATTCTCTTAATATGTCCTTTTTTTTTTTTAAGATTTTATTTATATATTTGAGAGAGAAAGAAAGAGCATGAGTGGGGATTGGGGGGGGGACAGGGAAAGGGAGAGGGAGAAGCAGACTCCCCGCTGAGTAGGGAGCCCGAATCGGGGCTCAATCCCAGGACCCTGGGACCGTGACCTGAGTCAAAGGCAGATGCTTAACTGACTGAGCCACCCAGGCGCCCCTCTTCTTCTTTTTTAAAGATTGTATTTATTTATTTGAGAGAGAGAATGAGAGAGAGAGAGAAGGAGCAGGGTGGGGGAGCAGCAGAGGGAGAGCAAGAAGCAGACAACCTACAGAGCAGGGAGCCTGATGTGAGGCTTGATCCTGGGACGCTAGGATCATGACGTGAGCCGAAGGCAGACACTTAGCCAACTGAGCCACCCAGGTACCCCAGGCACCCCTCTTAATATGTCTTTTTTTTTTTTAAAGATTTTATTTATTTATTTGACAGAGAGAAACAGCGAGAGAGGGAACAAAGCAGGGGGAGTGGGAGAGGGAGAAGCAGGCTTCCTGCTGAGCAGGGGCTGGATCCCAGGACCCTGGGATCATGACCTGAGTCAAAGGCAGACGCTTAACGACTGCGCCACCCAGGCACCCCAGGAGACTTTTTAAATAGCTGTCAAATATTCCTCACATGCCTCTCCCTGGCACAGGGGCTCTGGACTCAGACAAGGCTGGTGAATATCCTGTCCTAATCTCTTCCAAACTGTGTAACTTTCAACCAGTTATTTAAATACTCTGGGTTCTAGGGTGCCTGGGTGGCTCAGTCGGTGAAGTGTTTGCCTTCAGCTTAGGTTGTGGTCCCAGAGTCCTGGGATCAAGTCCTATATCAGGCTCCCTGCTCAGCAGGGAGTTTGCTTCCCCCTCTGCCCCTCCCCCCTGCTCGTGCTTGTGCTCTCGCTCTCTCTCAAAGAAATAAGTAAAATCTTTTTAAAAAATAATAAAATAAATGAAATACTCCAGGTTTTAGCTTTCGTGGGAGGTGTCCAGATCCTGAACTTCCTTGGTTATGTAGTTCCTCAATTCCTAATTAATAATTGATTGACTTAGAAGCACCGTATCCACTGAGACTGTGGATCATTAACTCTAGAACAGTCTCATTTACTCATGAAAGTCTCCAGAAGACCTGGGATTGGCCTCACGCTGCAGTTCACAGTTTTATGGGATGTGAGCAAGGACAGTGAAAACTACATCAAAACGAATGCCCTGAGATAGCTGGAAACCAAAGGCAGCCTTGGGCGCCTGAAGGAATAGCGACCGAGCCACCAATCACATTCCCTTATCGATCATGGGATTATTCTTTATCTGTAGAGCTCGTGGTTCTGAGAGGATTCTACCGCTCTTAGCTGACCGCCTCAGGGGAGAGCGGCTCACTCTAGCATCTGTAAAATGGGCAGAGTCAGCTTTCAGTCCCCACCTCCGGTCATGCTATCAAAGTCAAAGGAGCGCCCGGCCAAGGGAGGACGCAAGTGTCGAGATCCACAGTGGCCACCAGTGTTCTCACCCCCGGTGGTATGGACGGGGGAGAGCTGTCCGTTGGAGGCATCGGACTCTGGATCCGAGTGGAGTGGGGAAACCCAAAAGGCTGGAGTGCTTGTTTATCTGGGGCAGATGGGGATTACTGGAACTGATGAGACGTGGCCAAAGACCACATTCGGGCCATGAGTTTGTCGCGTGAGGTGCTGGTAGTTGTTATTGGGGAACGTGTGAGCGTGTGTATGTGCGCGCTGATTCCCTGACGTAAAGACTTCAGCCCCCGCCAATTTCAAACTACCCACATAACATCACGGAACAGAGTTATATAGTGTTTCTATCACATGGAGACAATAGGTGTTAAGTATCCTCAAGGGAAGAGAGACGAGTAAAATAAAGTAAATTAAATAAGAAGTGATAAGTTTTGAGTTTTTAAATATGATTTATTTAATTATAGGTTTGTATAACTTAATTTTTTTTAGTTTATTTATTTATTTATTTATTTATTTATTTATTTTAAAGATTTTATTTATTTATTTGACAGAGATAGAGACAGCCAGCGAGAGAGGGAACACAAGCAGGGGGAGTGGGAGAGGAAGAAGCAGGCTCATAGCGGAGGAGCCTGATGTGGGGCTCGATCCCAGAACACCGGGATCACGCCCTGAGCCAAAGGCAGACGCTTAACCGCTGTGCCACCCAGGCACCCCTAGTTTATTTATTTAAGTAATCCCTACACCCAACGTGGGGCTCGAACTCACGACCCCAAGATCCAGAGTCGCGCGCTCCTCTGACTGAGCCAGCCAGGCGCCCCTCTATAACTTAATTTTTAATGATGGCTGTGTTTAACAGCTGGCTTGCAAAATTTCTGAAAATGTAATAATTGACTCTCGTGAACCTGTGTAAACTGGCTCTAGCCACCACTGTGAGTTAGTCCTCAGGTCCTCATTTGGAGCCCGTAATCATGGACACATAACATTCATGTTTAGTTCAGGACCTGGCACCAGGACAAATGCTAAGGACAGGCTTGATGTACTTCTTAAGGACCAGTGCTCGTTTCCCTGGGAACTGTGTTCCCTTCCGCACGACACAGCCCAGAAGGTGACCTTTTCCTTTCCTGGCTCTAGGCTATTTATCTTCCCAAGCCACCAGCAGCACCCCCCCACACACACACACACTTCAGGACAGACTATCTGGGGAATGCCTGGGACGTGCACACAGGGCACCGTGGCCAGCCACTCGCTGAACCCATGTCAGGTGCTCACAAGGTCATCCAGATGGCCAGAAGGAGAGTGGCAGCCTGCTGCTTGGCCCTCAGCCCCATGACATCTGTGTTCATGGGTTAGGCATGCCCTTGACGAATGGACCTCACCAGTCCACTGTGCTCGTATGTTTCCAAAGCTGGACCCAGACTACCGTTTCTCATTTGACTTCTCTTCTCTCCCTTGTGTCTCTACCCCTGCAAGTCACAGAGACAGTTGCAATGTTGACAACTACAAGCTCTGGCAGCTTGCTCTAGAATTATCCCACTTAAGCCTCATAGCAACCCTATGAAGTAGGTACTATTCTTGTCCCAAGTCCTGTGGATGAGAAATCCAGAGCTTGGGGTGGTGTGCAAACTTGCCCACGGTGGTATGGGAAGGACCCGGTGTTTTTCCTTTCTGCCTCGAATGTCTTCTTCCTGGGGTGCCCTCCTCGGTTCACGCACGGTTATTTTATGTTCTTTAACACTTCGCTTCCTACTAAGTGTTCTCGGGCATAGAGACAGTAGTAGTAAAAGCCGTGGGTCTGAGAAGATTGCTCAGGAGAGGGTGTGCTGTGGAATGGGGCAGGGGAGAGATCATTGATGAGACCCGGGGCGACACCAGCGCTTAAGGGCCCCCGAGGAAGAGAGGACCCAGGCGGGCTGTCACAGAAAGTGCAAGCTGCCCTTTGCAAGCTGCAGTGGGGAAGCTACCAAGTGCATGAATAAACGGACACCAAAGTTGTCCCCTGGACCGGGCGATCCGGAGCCCATCGGTGGTCTTGGCAGGAGGGGCCTTTTCTCTATTTCTTTACCAGAGGATGAGGAAGCTGGAGCAGGACAAGGAAGAACCCGACAACAGTGGGTTGAAGAAAGGCGAGGAGCTAGCTGAGTGGGGTCCACAGTGTAGACCTGTCTTCCGGCAAGAACGCAGGAGGCACATGCTAGACCGAAGGAGGGCTTTTGGGGTGTAGCTTTTATTTTGTTGGTGCTTTAAACTGGGAATATCCTTAGCAAATCTAGATGCTGAAGAAAAGGCGCTGGCAGAGGTGAGGCTGAAGACGGTGGTGACAGAGGAGAGTGATGACGGGTGGCCTCGGAGGCCACGCGCTGAGGGGTCTGAGCTGCAGACGGGGGACATCCGCCTCATGGCCTGGGGAGGAGTGGGCTGCGCTGGGTTCTGCCTGGTGGCCTCGAATCGGTCCGATAAGTAGGAGGCGGAGAGTGAGGGGAGCGAACAGGTGGGGGCACCAAGGGGAGTGGTGAGGCTTGTAACCAGCTGTGTGGGAGGCTGCCGGGAGACGCAGCTGAAGTAGGAGGCACTGCACGCATGGGACAGTCCCCTCGCTGTCATGGCCCAGCAGCCCTGTACCTGGACTTCTTTGCGGAAGCTGGTTGTGTCTATGGTCAGTAAGCTCATCCGTCCCCGGGAGGTGACATTGGCTCCAGGTTCTAAGGACAGCTCACCATGGCCACCCAGTAAGCAGTGAGGGGTTTCTTTCCACCATGTGAGGGTCCAGGAAATTGGCGGTCTGCAGCCTGACATGGCATCAGCCAGCCCCTTGATCTTGGAGCACCCGGACTTCAGAACTGTCAGGATTAAATATTTGTTTTTCTCAGTCACCCGGTCTACGGTAATTTGCTCCAGCAGCCCAAGCTGTAACCCCATCTGCAGAATGAGGAAGTGAGTCGTTCTGCCCAGAACAGGACAGGACTTCCAGCTCTGGGCCAGTGACTTTCCACTGTGTCACAGGATGTGCCACAGGTGCTGTGGTCTCCCGAGGTCTCCCCTTGCTTGATCAAACAGAAAATACATCCTTGGAATTGGCCTCCCTGGGCTCAGCCTACATGGAAGAACTCATTGCAAGCGCTGGCCCTTTTCCTCTGAAACAGATTTACCTCTTCAATAATCTTTTTTTAAAGATTTTATTTATTTATTTATTTATTTATTTATTTATTTGAGAGAGGGAGCACGAATGGGGGGATGGGCAGAGGGAGAGGAAGGAGCAGACTCCCCACTGAGCGTGGAACCCCACGCAGGGCTCGATCCCAGGACCCCGAAATCATGACCTGAGCCAAAGGCTGATGCTTAACTGACTGAGCCACCCAGGCACCCCCCTCTTTGATAATTTAGACCTGACTTTCATGAAGAGGCAAATCGGTTTCCTCCCTGATCTATGGATAGTGGCTGGAAAGCCACTGGAGCCCATCTGGAAAGAGCTCTGTGATCAACTAGCCAGGTCTGCCAAGGGCAAGGCAGTGGGAGGGTTAATCCTGTGTTCTGCTAAATATTTGCCCAAGCTGGTTAGAGGTGGGGTAGGTGGCAGACTGAAGGTTTAGCTTTGCAGAAAAGTTTGGGAAGGGAAGTCATGAAAGATTCCATAAAAGTCTGTTTTCTGTCACCCTGCTGAGCAGTCTGGCGCTGTAGGGCTGCTGACTGAGAATGTTTATGTCTCTTTGGGTGTCAAGGCAGGGGTTATCCAGGAAGAGAAGGACGAACAGCAGCTCTGTTTGTCCGACCCCCTGTTGAATCCAGGGCCCAGTAAGCAGGACAGTTACCAAGATTTCTGGGCAAGGCTTACTCTTGGCACCCAGGCCTGAGGAGATGGGGAGGCCAAGGGCCTGTCAAAATAGCCTGGCAGAGGGAATGCTGAGTTTGTCTCCCTGCCAGAGACAGGCACAGGACGTCCCCAGCGCAGCCTGGTCCTTTGCTCTGGCTACAAATGGATTCAGATTCTGTGAGACCTTAAGCTTGCACAGTTGGGTCAGTCAGGAAGGGGGATCCTTTTAAGAAAAGAATACAAAATTAGGTACTGACCCTCGGAGGAAGCCCTGCAGCTTAAGCTTCAGAAAGGAATATGTGTGGAGCAGAAAATAAAATAAGATGAGGGGACAGAGCCCAAGGGAAAGGAGCATGTGGTCTAGACGGGAGTAGTCAGAGAAGGTGGACTTTTGAGCTGCAAGCTGAGTGACAAGGAGCCAGCCATGGGTGAAGGGTGAAGACATTATGAGCTGAAGGAACAGCGAGTGCAAAGGCCCTGAGGTCGATACAGGCTTGGGATGCCACCAGCCCAAGATCAGTGGGCCTGGAGTATAGTGAGCCAGGAGAGAGGGAGAGGTGGGGAGTCCAGAGGAACGGGCAGGGTTCACACTGGGCCTTGAAGACGTGGTAAGGACACTGTTATTCCAGGATCTGTGGGAAGTCATTGAGGGCTTTTAAGTGGGCTGTCTATGAAAAGAGCATCATGGTGGCAACTGGAATGACTTGCACAAACTTCCAAAAAGAGAATGGCGAGTGGAGGTGGGTGTGTGTCAGCAGAACCTAGTCCTTCTAGGTCTGACGGTCAGGACAGTCATCAGATCGAGAGGGCATTCCTCCCATTTCCTACAGAGCCTCCCGGCATTACTCAGGTTCACCCCACAGAACCCTTTGGGAACAAAAGGGCCAATCCATATCTGTGTTGCTGGACTCCATGGCTCTGGACAGCTTCGGAAGTCCCAGGCAAAACCCATGGAATAGAGACAATCTCAAGGTGCCCTTAGCAACCCGTAGGGACCCGAGGAATGAGCACTCCTGTTTCCAGAATATCTAACAGGCACACTTGATGTGGAAAGGAAGGTGAGTGCCTTTCTGTGGTCTCCTCCCTCCTCAGGCTGTGAAGTCCTGGGCCTAAGGAAGACTGGTCTCCAGACTGATCTCTGTGGGAACCTCTGAGGTGCCCCAACCTCTACCAGGAAGCATATGGCATGGGGTAGGGGTTGGGGGGAGGAAGGAGGAACTGTATTGCTGGAGGTGCCCAATGAGTAGGTTTGCTGTGTGGAGAAGGGAGGAGGGAGACATGGATTAAGAGGGTCTTCAAGCCCAAGGAGAGGGGAGCAGATGGGGACCTGTGGGGTTGAGCAGAGAGGCTGGATGGAATGGGGCCCCAACACCAGCTTCCCATTCCCCATCCCCTCATCTCCTTCTGAATCTGAGGAAACTGAGGGCCTCCCCAGGCCAATCAGCGTGGTAGCCCACATTCACTTCCCTGTCTGGGACTTGAGAATGGGAAGATGGAAAGTCAAGAAGAGCTGGGTCTCCAGGTAGTGCCTGCTGGTGGAGAGTCTGAGTTTCAGCACTGAGTTTGAGATGTCAAAACAAAGGACTTTGGGCCAGGTTAGGGGGTGGCGGACAGGCAGAGGAAAGTGCTTATTGTTCAGGTGAGAGAGAGGCAACGAACTAACTGTAGAAGGGGAGGGAGAAAAGCACCTTGACAAACTTGAGAAACTGCTTAACTGGTTATAGGGATCCCAGCAGGTCTGGCTAACAGGGAACAATAGGTGGGAGGTACTTGGGGATTCCAGCAAAAACAACCCACCAACCATCAAGCTGAGAGATAATGGAGAAGGGCCTCAGCCGTGTAGGCACCTGGACGCCTCTATCCCAGGGGTCCTGTGGATCCCAGGGTCCAGTGGTTGCAGCACTCCACAGTGAGGCCCTGCCCCTAATCAACTGAAAATGAAGACAAGCAAAACTGGCTGTGGAGAGGTAGACCGGTGAGGGTTGTTGTTAAGCCGTCAGTGGGAGGAGACCAAAAGATGAAAGGTTGGGACCAGCCAGATTCTACTGCAGAGGACCAGGGTGGGGCCCCAGGAGAATAGGATTGTTTGCAGGTAAAGGAAATCTCATTGCCTCTCTTGTTTCTTGGTCAGGAGGAAGCTCTTCTTGGGATGGGGTGGGGCAGTTGGTCAACAAAGAGCCAGAAGGTGGCAGTGTCTACCCAGGGAGGGGTGTGGGCAGGGCCCACCAAGGGCAGCCAGCGGCCAAGTCACCAGGGTATGCAGCCTGTGTTGCCCCTTGCCACGATCTGAGCCTGACAGGCCTTCCTCCCGTGGCCTAGGCCCAATCTCCTCCCATCTCCTTCCACTCCTGTCCCACAGGCAGTGGGACCCCTCCCCCCTCCGAGTCCTCCTTGCTGTCCCCGGGGTTCAGAAGGGCTTGTTTTCTAGTACCTCTGGCCAGAGTCCTGTGCTGATCTCCTGAGAGCCTGCCGCTCACTTTCCAGCCCCTTCTCCTCCCCCTGCTATGCGCCCATCCTCGGTTCCCAGTGAGTCTCTCCTCTGAGACCCCTGCTCACACAAGATACAGCTTGGGGCAAAACAGGAGTCCATATGGCAGGAACACAAGCCATTCAAAATGCATTACAGATTCTCGTCTTAAAAGTCCTATAGCATCTGGGCGCCTGAGTGGCTCAGTTGGTTAAGTGTCTGACTCTTGATTTCCGCTCAGGTCATGACCTCAGGGTCATGAGATAGAGCCCTGGCCCGGCCCTGTGCTGAGCGTGGAGCCTGCTTAGGATTCTCTCTCTCTCTCTCTCTCTCTCCCTCTCCCACTGCCCCTCCCCACCCCACCCCCACCCCCACACACTCATACAAGCTCGCTCTCTTTCTCTCTCTCAAAAAAAAAGAAAAAAAAAACCTATAGTATCAAAAGCCCAATGACTTCTTTTGCTGGGCACCCAGCTGGCTCAGTCAGTGGAGCGTGAGACTCTTAATCTCGGGGTTGTAAATTCAAGCCCCATCTTGGGTGTAGAGATGACTTAAAAATAAAGTCTTAAAGGGGCACCCGGGTGGCTCCGTTGGTTAAGCATCTGACTCTTGATTTCCGCTCAGGTCATGCTCTCGGGGTCCTGGGATCGAGCCCTGCATCAGGCTCCGTGCTCAGCAGAGTCTGCCTGAGATTCGCTACTTCTCCCTCTGCCTCTCCCCATCCCCCACTTGCTCACTCTCTTTCTCTCAGATAAATAAATAAATCTTTTTTTTTTAAGATTTTATTTGTTTATCGGGGACAGAGAGAATTAGAGAGGGAGGAAGGTCAGAGGGAGAAGCAGACTCCCCGATGAGCAGGGAGCTCCATGCGGGACTCGATCCTGGGACTCCAGGATCATGACCTGAGCCAAAGGCAGTCGCTTAACCAACTGAGCCACCCAGGCGCCCCCAATAAATAAATCTTTTTTTAAAAAATAAAATCTTGAAGAAAAAAGAAAAATCCATCCTAAAATTCATATGAGGGGCTCCTGGGTGGCTCAGTCGTTAAGCGTCTGCCTTGGGCTCAGGGCATGATCCCGGCGTTCTGGGATCGAGTCCCACATCAGGCTCCTCTGCTGGGAGCCCGCTTCTTCCTCTCCCACCCCCCTGCTTGTGTTCCCTCTCTCACTGGCTGTCTCTCTCTCTGTCAAATAAATAAATAAATAATAAAATAAAATAAAATTCATATGAAATCTCAAGGGACCCTGAAGAGCCGAACAATCTTAACAAAGAAACACAAAGTTGGAGGTCTCACGCTTCCTAATTTCAAAATTTACTACAAAGCTACAGTAATCAAGACAGTGTGTTACTGGCATAAAGACAGACGTATAAGCCCATGGCATAGAATAGAGAGCCCACAAATAAACCCTCATGTGTGTGGTCAGTTGGTCCTCAACAAAGATGTCAAGACCACTCAATGGGAAAAGGAGAGTCTTTTCCACAAATGGTGCTGCGAAAACTGGACATCCACCTACAAAAGAATGAAGTTGGACCCTTACCTCACTTCCTATATGTAAATTAACTCACACTGGATCAAAGACCTAAACATAAGAGGTAAAACTATAAATCGTAAAGCAAAACATAGCAGAAAAGCTTCCTGACATTGGATTTGGTAATGATTTTTTGGACATGACAGGCCACAAAAGGAAAGATAGATTAAATCGAGCTGCATCACGATTAAAACCTTCTGTGCGTTAAAGGAAACAGCAGAATGAAAAGGCGACCCACGGAATGGAAGAGACTAGTTAGAGATCACAGATGTGATATGGGCTTAATCACCGAAGACTAGAAATAACTTCCACAACTCAGCACTGGGAAAGCAAACGAGCAATAGTAGAATCCCTGTGTGATCCAGCAACTCCACCTCTGGCCGAATACCTGAAGGAATCCAAGCCGAGTTTCAAGGAGCTGTTTGGACACGGTGTGCATAGCAGCGTTGTGCACGACGGCCAAAAGGTAGAAGTAATCCAAGTGTCTACCCCTGGATGAACGGATCAACTAAAGGAGGCAGACACATACGATGGAATATTATTCAGCCTTAGCAAGTAAGGAAACGCTGTCCCGTGCTGCAACGTGGATGAACCTTCAGGGCGTGAGGCTAAGGGAAATGAACCAGATACCAGCGGACAAACGCCACTGCAGTGCACGTCCTGAAATGATTAAGATGGTACATTTTGTTATGTGTATTTTACTACAGTTGAAAAAAAAAAATCCTTTGGGGGCCCTTGGCTGGCTCAGTCAGTAGAGCATGTGACTCTTGGTCTCAGGGTCCTGAGCTCAAGCCTCACATTGGGTGTGGAACCTACTTTTAAAAAAAAAGAATCAATCAGTCAGAGTCCGTCCGTCCTTTGGTGTCCCTGCCACTGGAAATTTCTCACTGGAATTCATCCCAGGCTGTGGCTCCTGCCATTTCGTTTTGTGCCGCACCCCTCCCCCCTTCATTTCATTTCTCCAACCTCCCTCGTCTTCTCTCTTCTTGGGGTCTCTTTTCCCCACGCTCCCGTGAAGATGCTGATAAAGCTGTTTCGTCCCCCACGTGTTTGACGGTGTCCCTTCAACCATGTCCCTGGCACCGCCCTCCCCTTCCTCAACCAAAGTGGCTGATCGAGATGTTTTCCTAAACAAAACTGTTCTCGCCCCGCCAAATGCACTGAAAACGTGCCATCTGGTGCACACGCTGGTCTCCTGAGAAACTGAGGCGTCCAAGCTCACAGCTGAGACTCCGATCTCCTCTCCACCAGCTGCCAGGCCGAGGCTCGGCCCGGCGCCCCAGGAGTGAATTTGTCAGAGTAAAGGCCAGTGTGGGGCAGCCTCTTGGCAGCCTGCCAGCAGCCCCTTCTGGCAATGTTCCATCTGTCTGAGCAGCACAGATCGAGCCTCAGCTGTGCGGGGCCCTGAGGAGAAAGCCGGGAAGGATGACAGCACGGAGGTGAGGGGACCTCCATGGAGCGGAGAGGCTTGGGGTCCAGAGCCGCTGGGAGACAGGAGGTGACAGTGGACTGGATGTTAAGAAAGTTTGCCCCTGCACGGAATTCTTGAGGCGTGTGTGTGGGTGTGGGTGTCCACTCGTGTGAGTGTGTAAGAGTCTGGGGGGGGTGAGGCCCCCGGAGAGGTCTCAGAGGTGGGGAAGATGAAAGGGAAGGCCAGGAGCTCTCGCGGTGGGTGAAGAAATACGCCGGGGTGGGCAGGGAAACAGATAACGCCTTCTGGGCAGAGACGTGCAGTGCGGGCCCAAGAGAGGGCCCAGCGAGACGTCCTCAGACAAAAGCGGCCATGAGATAAGCGCTTACCACGCGCCAGGCCCTCCACGCCGAGCAGCTACAGTCACTCTCCTGCGTGCCAGGCATTGTCCTGAGCCAGCACTGTCTAGTAAACACGCAAAGCAAGCCGCATGTGTCATTGGAAATATTCTAGGAGCCGCATTTTGTCGTATTTATTAAAATACAAATAGGGCATCTGGGTGGCTCGGTGGGTTGAGCATCTGCCTTTGGCTCAGGTCATGATCTCATGGTCGTGGGATCGAGTCCCACATCGGGCTCCATTCTCAGCGGGGAGTCTGCTTCTCCCTCTCCTTCTGCCCCTCTCCCTGCTCATGCTCTCTCTCTCCCCCCCCCCAACGCTCTCTCTCAAATAAATAAATAGAATCTTAAAAACAAGAAAAAAACCACGAAAGGGCACCTGGCTGGCTCCATCTGTGGAACATGCAACTCTTGATCTTGGGTCGTGAGTTCAAGCCCCACATTGGGTGTAGAGTCTGCTTAAAAAAATAAAATAAAAATAAAATGCTAGTGTAGAAGAGGGTGCAAACCCCTCTTTCCCTCCCAGTTCAAGCCATGGGGTCATTGTTCCTTTGAACTTTTCAAAGTGGACTTAACCTTCAGTGTGGGGTACAGGTGGCCATGCCCAGCCCTTCCTTCCTGACACTCACTGAAGTATGAGCTGATTCCCCCCCCCCCCCCAGTTTACACTCCCAGCAGGACCACCTAAAGGGCAAGTTCTTCTAGCTTCTCTTACCTTCAGTTTCTCTCCTGTAAAACAGAGGTTAACTACAGCAGACAGACTTTTTCTTTAAGCCCGAGGGGGATTGCCATACGATGGTGGCTGCACACTCGGCTGAGCTGGGTGGTTCAGACCCCAGCCCGGCCATTTTCTTTCTGTGTTTAATTTTTCTCATCTACAAAATGAGAATAACAAAAACATGGTTATGGGGACTAAGCGAGTTGATATCTAAAGTGCTTGCACTTAGAATTAATGTGTCTACACTGTGGTGTCCAACAGCATAGCCAGCAACCACATGTACCTAGCGTGCATTTGAAATGTGGCTCATCACCTTGGGGCACCTGGCTGGCTCAGTCGGGGTCACGGGTTTGAGCCCCACATCGGGCGTAGAGATGACTTAAATAAATAAGTCTTTGAAGTGTGGCTCCTGCAAACCGAGACGAGCTGTAAGTGTAAATTCACATCAGGTTCTGAAGTCTTAATATGGAAAGAGAATGTGAAATAGCTCACTAATAATTTCTTATTTGATTCCATGTTGAAATAATATTTTGCATCTGTTGGGTTAAGTAGAATATATTTTACAATTAATCTCACTATATGTATTATTATTTATCATTATTATTATTTTTTTACTTTTTAAAATGCAGAGGAGTGACTCATTTCTCCCTGGGTTATCTCCCGTGTATACATTAGGTCTACATGTAATGTACTTCTATTTGTGGTTTTTTTTTAAGCCATTCTTTTTTTTTTTTTTTTAAGATTTTATTTATTTATTTGACAGACAGAAAGACAGCCAGCAAGAGAGGGAACACAAGCAGGGGGAGTGGGAGAGGAAGAAGCAGGCCCCCAGCGGAGGAGCCTGATGCGGGCTCCATCCCAGAACGCCGGGATCACGCCCTGAGCCAAAGGCAGACGCTTAATGACTGAGCCACCCAGGTGCCCACTATTTGTATTTTTTTTAAAAGATTTTATTCATTTATTTGAGAGAGCGAGAACACGAGCAGGGGGAAGGACAGAGGGAGAAGCAGACTCCCCGTTGAGCAGGGAGCCCGATGCTGCACTCTGTCCTGGGACCCTGAGATCATGACCTGAGCTGAAGGCAGATGCTTAACCCACTGAGCCTCCCAGGAGCCCATCCCATCGTTTTTCAAATAACGCACTAGAATTTATTTCAGCAGTCCCTCTTTGAGGGCAATGTTTCACTAATATAGATAGCCCTGCAGTGAAGATTCTTGCAAATTATTTTTTCCAGTCATCCATTGTGCAGCCCAGAAGTTTTTATTTTCTGCCACTTCACTGTCTGGTGTTCAAAGAGTGTAGGAGAGCCTCTCAAATACCCCAAGCCTGATGTGTTGCCACTGCACCCAAGAGGCCCTGAACATGTCCACCTAAAAACCCTGGTGCTTTACCTTCATGACCTAACTTTCTCATCATACAGTCCGGTTTCCTCTGCATCCGGTACTTGGTTCCACCCATCTTTCTGCTCTCTGATGAGCTTCATTCAGCTCGAGAGGAAACATTTCTGGGGCCACACCGTCGGCCGGGGTTGCCTCTCCTGTGCCCATTATGCAGAAAGATGCTTCTTCATCCCCTGCTCTCAGGCAAGTTGCACTTAGAGCCACCTGGAGCCTTCACCGTTCTGCTTCGTGGAAATGTTTGTCCAGGTTCTTCCCAGGCTGTATCTGACCGCCCTTTTACCTTTCAGTTGGTCTTATCTCTAACTTGGGGGCGGGTGGGGAGGGGTTGCACAACAGAAGTCCAACTGAAACATCAGTTCCTGGAATTAACTTTTTATGTTTTTAACTAGAGCAGGGGTGTGTTCCGTTTTGTTTTGTTTTTTCAAGCTGGGCGTGGAGCCCAACACGGGGCTTGAACTCATGACCCTGAGATCAAGACCTGGGCAGAAATTAAGAGTCGGACACTTAACCCACTGAGCCACCCTAGGCAGGGGTTTTTCATTAGAGTACACAGATGTTGGGAAGGGGGAAGACGCAAACCCCCGAATTAGTGTGTGTGGATCTTTGTAGGGAGAGGTTGCTTATTTTCGTCCAATTTCCCAAGGGGCCTGGGACCCACCTAAGAGTATGTGGTGGGTCCGAGTGGCCACCGGATAGGACCCTGCAGCGTCTGCTCCTTCTCTGCAGACTTCTCTGGCCAAGAATCACGGCTTCTGGACTCCTCCGTTTCTCTTTCCCAGCCCAGCAAGGGGCTTTCCGGTTAAGACCATTCATCACAAAGACCTGTATTTTGGGCTCCGTGACCTTCGTGTGTGTTAAGTGGTGGCTGCTGGCAGCTTAGAGCAGAGAGGCCTCACCTTGGCTCTCTTGGATCCTCGGTTTGCTCCTGGCCCCATAGGCTGAGGCTCAAATTCTAGCTGCAAAAAGGAAAAAAAAAAAAATTACAAATGGTTTCCTGAACCCCTGCGTTTCTCATAACCAGCAAAAACTTTCAGTGTGAAAACTTGAAATACCAAGTGCTTGTACCTGCTTGCCTTTCTTTGCTTTTAATTACGTAGTGTCTTCGTTGGCCAGGCCGCCAGAACAAAGAGCCATAGATTGGGTGGTTTAAACAGCAGAAATTCATTTTCTGACCATTCTGGACTCTAAAAGTCCAAGATCAAGGTCGCAAAAGATTAGTTCCATCTGAGGCCTCTCTCCTTAGCGTGCAGGTGGCTGTCTTCTCCCTACGTCTTCCCTCTCTGTGTGTCCTGATCTCCTCTTACAGGGACGTTGGTCAGATTGGATTAGGACCCACCCCAGTAACCTCGCTTCACCTTAATTGCCTCCTTAAACACCCTCTCCCCAAATACAGTCATATTCTGAGCTCCTGGGGATTCAGACTTCAACCAATGAGTTGTGGGGGAGAACACCATTCGGCCGCTAACGCCTTTGTAACACTTTCATGATTCTAAAAATAACATAAATTCTCCATAGAAAATGTAGAAAGTTCAGAAATGGAGAAATTAAGAAAGGATCTCTGTAAAAGTCTTTTTCTTTAAGCGTATAAAGTAAAAAGGGAAAGCACACCCCTTCCTCCACTTCCACCCCCTTCTCCCCGAAGAACACCTGTAATAATGGTTTGTAATAATAGGGATGTGTCCTTTCAGACCTTTTCTGTGCTTGCGCAAGCTGCTTCCAGGAACGTCCTTGTCCCCATATCTCGACCCGTTCGAGTGGCTGTCCTAGAGAGCACACCGCTCCGGCTGTGAATTAAACCTTTGTGCACCTTCACACTGACTCTAGAATTGTTCTGTTGAAGGCTGTACAAAATGTTAACAATTAGAGCTCAGATTGCTTTTTATTTTTAAAGTTTTTTATTTACTTTAAGTAAGCTCTACACCCAGTGTGGGACTTGAACTCGCGACCCCGAGATCCAGAGTCATTTGCTTCTCCAACCGGGCCACCCAGGCGCCCCTAGAGCTCAGATTTAAAAGGAAATTCTACAGTGATGTACTCCTTGCCATTTTGTTACTTGTTGTTTTTGTAATTCTCTGCTCCTTCCTTCTCTTGCTCTCTCCTCTCACCCTGAGTTGGGTTTGGAAATTGTAGAAAGGAGGCCCGTAAGTCAGAAGGGCTTCTGGTACGTTAAGCAGGCTTGAGTTTAGGTAATGGGGCAGAAAGTTATTTTTCTCCCTTTGTCTTCCTACTTCATTGGATCTTCTACATTTTCTTTAATGAGCTTATATTACTTTTTATAACGGGAGAAATAAACAACCGTAAGAGAATACTGCCGATGGGGACAATTAGAAGGAACTTTGAGCTCTGTTCAGAGCAGGAAGATGAAAGAAAGAGCAAGCCCGCTGCCTCGGAGCTGAGTGAGGCCTGCAGAGGTGGGGGCCACGAGGGAAGATGGAAGCCCATCAGGCGACTGGCCCTTTGCCTCTCAGACCTGGAGAAGAGTGCACGTGAGCGATCCTCGCCAGGGAGGAGCTAGCTCTTAGCCGGTGCAGGGTGGGTTGAAGAGTTTGCAAATGAGCGCCTGGCTTCTCGAAATCAGGTCCTTTGGTCTGGGCTAATATCCCAGCTACTGAGAAAAGGATACTGAGTCTCTGCCAGTGGTCTTTGAAAAACTGCAGTGGAAAATGAGCTGGAAGTTCGGGAGGGTTGAAAGGTCGTCCCCACCCCCACCCTAACCCCCCACTCCACCCCTCCCCCTGTTTTTGAAAGGGAAGGAAATGGAGACTTCAGATATTGGGTCAGAGGGCTGAACAAGGGTAAAGAGGTGACCTGGGAAGCCCCAGAAAGAAAGTGATGATTCCTGAGAACCAGAATGGGGTCACCAGCTCCCGCCGCAGACCAGTCTCGGCTTGTCATCCTCTGGCTGAGATGGGGAAATATGGAGCAGCTGTTAGTGTAGTTAGATCAGATGGTGGCAGATTGAGTTATCCTAATCCCCAAATCAGTGGATTGATGTCAAAGCGGAGGCAGTTCTCTAGGTCTGCGGAGAGGTTCCGTCCTGTTCAACATGTCTTCTCAATTGCTAGGGATTAGGGATGGAGTGGAAAACAAGAAAATTATACCCCTGTCCTCACGGAGTCAATAAACTAGTGTAATCTAGTCATGGAGTAAGGAAAGTTTATTTCTGTTTTAAGGGGGAGAAAACAACATTTCTTTGACCTCACTGAGAGAGGGGTAGCTCATGTAACCGTGCATTCGTGGTTTCGATGACCTGTTGCCCCACAGGTGGCGTACATGGCAACCTCTGCACACGGCCGAACTCCAGCGAAGCCCTAGAGCAGCCTGATGGGGCAACGGGTCCGTGCAGGTGAGGCGCGGATTGCTTCTCTCTCAGGCCCAAACCTGAGCTAATGGCTCTCACGGGTCTCTGCTGGTGGCCTCCCCAGCAGCCGTTCTTGCCTCTTCCTTCTAGAAGTGCCACATCTCCCCCGCCAACAGCGCCACCATTTTTTCTTCCTTGCATCCATTTATCTCAGGGAAAGTTGACCCCCATACCTCAAGAGTCACCCCATTGGCCTCAGGGGAATTCTGTTCCACTTGAGGGCAGTTGCTTCAGGAAAGGGCATGTGATCCAGTCTGACAAATATCCTGAGAAGAAATCTGGGGAGAGGGGATGGTGACTTCCTGGGAAGTTTTCCTCAGTTAGAAATGTTTTTATCAGCGAGTAACAGAACCCTCCTCCACACACACATACACTGACAAACAATGATTCAAGAGTGGAGACGTTTGTTTTATTTGTTTTTTTAAGATTTTATTTACTTATTCATGAGAGACAGAGAGAGAGAAGGGCAGAGGTAGAGGGAGAAGCAGGCTCCCTGCAGGACTTGATGTGGGACTCGATCCAAGGACCCTGGGATCATGACCTAAGCCGAAGGCAGACTCTTAGCCTACTGAACCGCCCAGGCATCCAAGAGTGAAGATATTTAATGAGCTTAGTATAAAAGTCTGGAGGTAGGTGGTTCCTGGCATTGGTTTGGTGGCTCAAATAATATCAGGATCAACATCTCTTGGGGGCGGCTGGCTGGCTCAGTCAGAAGAGTATGCAACTCTTGATCTCGGGCTCGTGAGTTCAAGCCCCATGTGAGGTGTAGACACTACTTAAATAAATAAAATTAAAAAAAAAAAGGATCAACATCTCTGTGATTCTCTTTGTCTTTCACTTATGATGTCAAAAAGGCTGCCACTCCAGCCATTATGTCCATGATAAGGCAGGGGAAGAAAGGAACTTTGCCAGTGACCAACACCTGTCTCTTTTCTAATGAAAGATTTCCCAGAAGCGCCCTGGCTTGCTTTCACTTTCCTCTCGTTAGACAGGACCGTGTCACATGGCCACTTTTAGCTGCAAGGCAGACTGGGAAAGTGAGCTTTTTGCTCTTTTTGGCTATAGAAGAAACAGGACACAGAAAAGGGGATTGGGAAATGAAAGTAGGTTGACTACACACAGGAAGCAATACTCCTTATTTTCCATACCTCTCAGTTTCTGGAACTGTGGCTGCCATCTTGGTTTTGGCAGAACAGAGAGAAAGAACCTGCATCCAAGGCCAACAGCCGAGATGAAAAGTGAGCCAAGTAGGTAAAGACAATGCTCACAGGTGGGCACCTGGGTGGCTCAGTCGGTTGGGCAACTGCCTTCGGCTTAGGTCATGATCCCGGGATCCCGGGATGGAGTCCCACCTCGGGCTCCCTACTCAGAGGCTAGTCTGCTTCTCCCTCTCCCTCTGTGATCTCTCTCACTCTCACTCTCTCTCAAATAAATAAATAAATAAAGTCTTAAAAAAAAAAAAAGACAGCGTTCACAGAAAAAGGAAAACCAAGTAGCCCTTAAGCATATGAGAAAATGCTCAACTTCACTCATCACAGGAGCAATGAACACTGAAATAACACCACGATACTACTTTTCACCTATCAGATTGGCAAAAATCCAAATGTTTGACAACGCATTCTGTTGATGAGGTTGTGGGGAAGCAGGTGTGAAGGGCAAAATGGCTCAGTCTCCTGTGGTGGGGAAAGAGTGAAGAGAGGAACACATGGACTGGGGTCTTTATGTCCTCACCAAGATGCCACATCAACCGGCCTGGAGCTCAGCCTCCTGTGGGACTTCTATTAAGTTCCTCAATGATCAAGCCAGTTTGAGTAGAGTTTTGTTACCTAGAACCCAAACAATCCCAAATGGTGCCCCTGCCTCCCACCAGAAGCCCAGGAGCCAAGTTGTTCTGTCCAGAAGCCAGATCTTGGAATCTCACTGGGTCACCTAGTGACTAGCCAAACCCAAGCAGGTACAGATCCAAAAGCTGAGATCATTGCTGACAGAAGGATCCCTCCCAGAGAATGGGCCGTGAGCCCATTCCAAAATCAGTGGGTGGGTAACTGCCTAGGGTAATAGTTAACCCGTGTGGTCATGAGAGGGGGCTGCATCCTGAGTGGTTGAAAGGCCTGTTGGAATCCAAATGTAGAGATGATTCCAAGGAGTTAGATCTTGAGGTGGTAAGATGGCTGCCTTGGTCTTGCTTGACCAGATGTCCTGATGTCTAGCTAGGTATGTGGTTTATTTCATTGTCTTTATTTGAATTTCTTTTTTTTTTTCTTTTAAAAAATTAAGTTATTTATTTATTTTAGAAAGAGAGGGAGAGAGCATGGGGCCCGGGCAGAGAGAGAGGGAGAAAAGCAGACTCCCCGCTGAGCCCAGAGCTGGATGCAGGGCTCCATCCCAGGACCATGACAGCACCACCCAAGCCGAAATCAAGAGCCAGACAGACGCTCAACCAGCTGAGCCACCCAGGCGCCCCTTTATTTGAAATCCTTATTCACTGAGCATCTTCCTGGTTCCTGACTATTCCCAAACTGTGTGGCAGTTGCATACCCCACTGTAAAGGAGTCAGTCAGTATTCAGTTTGTCTTTTGAAAAATTGCTAGTGAAGAATGGGCAAGCCCAATGGAATCCCTTAATCCTCGCATCCAACATTCCTCACTAATGACCTTCCTAGTCTGAGACGTGGTTAAAGACAGATGGCTCTTGCCCTCAGGCTACACCGCTTCATGCGCTGCATTTCAAAATGCATGCCCTCTCTACTGAATACTCCGCGGGACAGCCTTCCAGGGTACTCCGAGTATGGCTGCCGCTTGCAGTGCGGCCCCATCGCTGCATAGGCCTATGCCAATTCCTCCCAAGTGCTGGGCAGGGGAGAGTGAGAATATCTGGCTGTCTGAGATTGGGAGCCTTCATGGCCCTGGGGATCCAAAGGACCTGGTTGGCTCCCTTCTAAGACGGAGCAAGGCCAGGACAAAGGCATAAGCAGTAGAACCTCGCTGAGATCATACTGCCAAGGGATACTCTGATGCCCACAGGTACAGCCTCGGGTCCTCTAGGGGCTGTAAGAGGTGTGTAAGTGGGCCAGGTATCCCTGGTGGGGTTCACACTTGAGCACGGGACAGCCCAGTGGTAGGAGCAGGGAGGCGGGAAGGAGTTTAGGATCTGTGGCCAAGCGTGCCGCTGTGCCTTGGGGACATGATGGTTGTATCTCCAAAGATGTATAGATGCTGGCCTCTTCCTTGACATCTTTCTAGCCCCCAGAAGGCCTCAGTCTGTGGGCCTGGCAATCGTCCAGACTCCCTTCAAGCCTTGTTTCCAGCAAGTGTCCTGCCACCAGCCTCCTACCCGCTCTGATCACACGTGTGTGTTTCGTGTGTGCTCTGCCATTCGTTTGCGATTGTTTGCACATTGTGTCATATGTGTATGTTGTGTCTACGTTGGCTACAGGGCCCTGAGATCAGGGTCTGTCTTCCAGTTTTTGTGAATCACCGTCCTCCTCCTCCACAAACAGCACCACCAACCACCAATAATAACTCACACCTCATACAGGGCATTACATAACATAGACAAAAATGCTTGTAAATAGGCTGCCATTACCGACGCTCGGAAGTTTGCCCCCCCTGTAAACGAACACGACAGGGGCGAAAAGCTGAGGTTCAGAGCTGAGGAATGTGTACAGTGGGGCTCTTTATTTTCACCGTTCACTTAACAGACTGGGTGTCTGCTCACCCTGCGAGGGCTGTCACCGTTACAAAAGAAGTGGGTGGCGTCTTCCATAGCCTCATGGAACATAGTCACCTGGGAAGATGCCTCACAGAGCTGGCAAATACCTAAAACAGTCTGCAGCCGTCACCTCATCCTGCCGTAGCAGATACATGCCCAAGAAATTAGAGTCAGAAAATTTTGCTATGGCTTGGGAAAATCTAAAAACAGCTTTTTCCAAAAGTCTTTACTATGAGATTCCTTGAGATCTCAACCTGTCTAACTTCAATGATTTCTCTGTGCTCTCAGCTTTTCAGAAAGGTATGTCTTCAAAGTAAAACAAAACACAGAACAACCCAAAACACCAAACCTTGAAGTTAAGGATGGCCCGGGAAGACCAAGATGCGGGGCGGCTCCTGGCCACCAGGGGGCGCGGTCTCCCCAGGCCGCGGCTGCAGAGCCCACTATGGCGACCACAGGCGTGCTCAGCCTCAGTCTCTCGGAGCATGCATCCCGCCCCCAGTAGCCCGGGTCCAGGGGTTCAGGTGGCCACCGGACCTCGTCTCCTCTTTGGGCAGTTCCTGCAGCGGGTATGTCTGGGGTGCAAAAGGCCATGAGCGGTCAGGCTGGGAGGAGGCCATGGGAAATTACAGACTGGGCAGGAGTGCTGTGCTGGCAGCTTCGCCCAGGAGCCAGGAAGGCGGTGGTGTCTGGGGCATGACCTCGGGTGGCTGTGGTGCTGGATCGGGTGCTGGGCAGAGTCCCACCAGCAAGGCCGGGCAGAGCGTGGGTGTGGCAACCACAACAGAGATGGGGGCCCCCAGGGCCTGTGGGATCGGCTAGGCTGCCTGGCCGGCTCTTCCCGGCCGTGCCAGAATTGGCATCGTGTGGTGTGGCCCAGGCAGAGTCCATGCTCTCCAGCGAGGTCCGCCGTGGTCTCCCTTCCTCCGCATTATCTTCTTGGGAGTAGCTCCTCTCCAGCCATGTCCAATGAGCCGCTTTTCCCCCAAATGACCTGTACTGTAGTTCATTCACTTACTCATAGACGCAGCAAACACTGTTGAGTGCCACGGTACCAGGCACTTTGGAGACAGAAGACATTTTGCCTTCGTGGGCACTGGTCTTAGGCCTTCACGTCTTTTTTTTTAATTTTTTAAAATAAGATTTCATTTATTTATTTGAGAGAGAGCAGCTGGCAGAGGCAGAGGGAGAAGCAGGCTCTCCGCCGAGCGAGGAGCCCAATGTGGGGCTTGATCCCAGGACCCTGAGATCATGACCTGAGCAGAAGGCAGACGCTTCACCGACGGAGCCACGCAGGTGCCCCACCTCCATGGCTTTATTCCCATTTTTCTCCCCACCCTTCTCAGCCGGGCCAGGTTTTACCATCTCTCAGTGAGGCCCTCAAGTCTCACCGGCTCCAGGAAGCCCCTTCCGATGACTCCAAAGTGGGGGAGTCACTTTGTCCTACTAGTCTGTCCCATACGCTGTCATATCCTGAGTGCCCAATCCTACACCTGGCACCTGTGGGGGCTCGATAAATATTTGTTGACTTGAATGAATGAGGCGATCTCGTCTGCCTCTGACACTACAGTTTTGATTGCCTAAAACTTTCTCACCTGGCAAATCATTGAGTCCTGCCTGTGGCATCTGTCCTACCGAACTCCTGTGTTATTACCCCTGCGTGCTCGCTGGCTGGGTTAGTCAGGGTACAGAAAGGAATTTACTGGCTCATTGGACCATACCACGGGGGGATGGGCAGGAAGGGTTGAGCCTGCCTGAGGGACCACAGGAACCTAGACTATAATATCAGGACAGTCTGTAGCACACCATGGTTTCTCTTTTTGATGGCTTCATTCCCTTCTTCTGCAAACAGGCTTTCACCACCCAGGAAATGGCTTTCAGTTAGTCCAGAGTCACATCCTTTGAGTTCACCAATGCAAGAGGAACAGGATTTTCCTCTTCAGCTCCCATTTTATTTTATTTTTTTTAACATTTTTTTTTTAGGGGCACCTGAGTGGCTCAGTCAGTGAAGTGTCTGCCTTCGGCTCAGGTCATGATCTCAGGGTCCTGGGATCGAGCCCCATGTCTGGCTCTCTGCTTAGCGGGGGAACTGCTTCTCCCTCTCCCTCTGTCCCTCCCCACTGCTCTTGTGTGTGCGTGCGCTCTCTCTCTCAAATAAATAAATTCTAAAAAAAAAAAAAAAGATTTTATTTTTTAAATCATTGCCACACCCAATGTGGGACTCGAACTGACAACCCTGAGGTCCAGAGTCGCACACTTCACCGACTGAGCCAACCAGGTGCCCCTTGAGCTCCAATTTTAAAATCCTGACAAAAGCTCTGATAGGCTTAGTTTTTCTGGATCTCATGCCCTTCTGTCGCACCCATCACTGTGGCCAGGGGGAGTGATGTAGGATGATTGGCAGCCCCTACTTGAATGGCAGAGTTCAACTAGAGAAGGGGCAGTTGAACCCCAAAAGATGGATGAGAGAAACAGACATGGTCATTGAGAAGAGCTGGGGCCACCACCCTGATGTATGTCCACACTGATTCATGATCATTCCCTGTTACTGAGATCAAAGATCACGATCTATGCCCATTAGGGCTTCACTGAAGACAGGAACTTGATAAATAGAGGTGGTTTATAGGAAAGGAGTGGTGTGCTCGGGCACACGTGTGCATGTGTGTGTGTGTGTTTGGCTGAAGTCCCTGGTGGATCTTCCCTGTACTTTACACGAACATGCAACTGTCTGTCCCTCTGGCTGCGGGTGGGGTCGTTTGTCTCGGGGCGTGGAACTAGACAGAATCTCAGTAGCCACATTATGGCTTGAGCTGTCCTTTCTGGTTTCCCTCTTGAGAGAATCTTCAGAGCCCAGCAGTGTAATACTGGCTTTTTGTTTCAAGTGGGGAATGGCTCTAAGACTGGTTTTTCTATTTGTGTTGTTGTTGCTGTTGTTTATTTTGACAGAGAGCAAAAGAGGGCAGTTTTGTAAGATGGCATCTTCCTTGGATGGCCCTAGGAGTGTGGCTGTTTTGAAAAATGAGGCATTCGGGACCCCTGGGTGGCTCAGTTGGTGAAGTGTCTTGCCTTCAGCTCAGGTCATGATCCCAGGGTCCTGAGATCAAGCCCCACATTGGTCTCCCTGATCAGCGGGGGGTCTGCTTCTCCTTCTCCCTCTGTCTGCCACTCCCCCTGCTAGTGCTCACACTCTTTCTGACAAATAAATAAAGAAAAGAAAAAAATGAGGGGCGTGTGGGTGGCTCAGTCGTTAAGCGTCTGCCTTCGGCCCAGGACGTGATCCCAGGGTCCTGGGATCGAGCCCCACATCAGGCTCCTCCACTGGGAGCCTGCTTCTTCCTCTCCCACTCCCCCTGCTTGTGTTCCCTCTCTCGCTGGCTGTCTCTCTCTCTCTCTGTCAAATAAACAAATAAAATCTTTAAAAAAATTTAAAAAAAGGAAAAGAAAAATGAGGCCTTCCTCTCAGAGGAGCTTCAGGCTTTCACTGGCGCTCTTAGGTAATACTATTTACCTGTTTTCTTGGGTGAGGAAGCTGAGGCTCAGCCCAGGAACATGCCCAGCTCAGGAAGCTATGGGAAGTGAGGAGAACAGCAGGACAGGTCTGGATTGAGAGCCTTGCCCCAGAGGCTTTGCATACCTCCTCGAGCCCTTACTCTGCACAGCGGTCCGGGGCGGTCAGACGCGCAGGAATGAGGGGCTTGGCAAAATGTAAATGCCTTGTCCGAGGTTGCAAGGTCCCTTGGCTGGGATTTGTTGATTCCAGAGCCCCTACTGTTTTCACTTCCCTACACTGCGTGACCTTGCTCAGGTCCCTTTACCTCCGTGTGCCTCCATTTCCTCATCTGTAAAATGGGGAGGATAGTAGTACCTACCGCCTGGCTTGGTGGTGAGGGTTAATTGAAATGACACGGGGCCCCACAGTTAAGAGCTCCGTAAACAGACGCTATTGTGGTTGTTTTTGTTATTGTTCTACAAGCCCTCCCTCAGGGCCACCAGTCGGACCCCTCCCTGTGGCAAGAGAACCAGATCCCGTGGGAGCCCCTTCCTGGCCCAGGTGCTCCTGAGGCCCTGCTGCAGGTGCCTGGGAAAGTCTGCAACAGGGATAAAGGGAACAAAAGCTCCAGGTGCTGGGTTGATGCTTTGTCTGGCTGAAGGCCCGTTTCCTGCTCTATCAGGTTGCTCTGGGCGGGCTGGGCTCCCGGAGCTCCCCTGCCCTGGGGCCCCTCGCCCTGCCAGCTGAGGGCTGAGGGCTGGGCCTGATGATGCAGGACCCGGCCCAGCTGGGCAACACACTTCCTTTCTGGAGGCCAGCCCTGGAGTTTCAGGAGTTGAAGCAGGAAGCCTTGGGGCACCAGGCCCTTCTTCTGGCTCTGGGCTCTCGGTGAACCCCCTCCCATTCCCCCCTAAGTGGGGTGGCCTCGGTGGGTAGAGGCCGGGGGCTTGAATGCAGGCCTAAGAATGGACCAGCAATTCAAGGCAAGCTGCCTTTGTCTCTGCGGTTTTCCTGGCATGGGTGTTCGCAAGGTTGGGCTGGGTCATGGGTAAAACCTTTGCAAGCCCTCACAATTCCCTGGGACCCCCAACAGGGCCTGGAGGAGATGGAACTTCAGACCCAATGCAGGGTGATCCTAGTACCACAAGACGGTTTCAAACCCACCGCGGGTCCTGGCCCGCCTCCTCGCCGCCATCCTCCCTCCCCTGCTGCTGTCCGAGCCTCCAGCCTCTTCAAGGTCCTCAAACCGGAGTTTGTTCCTGCCTCGGGGCTTTTGCACTTGCCGCTGTCTCGCCCTGGAACACGGTGTGCTCCAGGTGTTCACGGGACTGTCCTTGTCACTCAGGCTTGAGGTCTGAGCTGTTACCTCTTAGAGAGGCCTTGTCACCCTTTCCACTAGCCCCGGCCTCGTCCCTATCAGCCTCATCCTGTTTCCTTCCACTCAGAGCGCTCACATCTCTCTTCAGGTTTCTTGTTCTGATCTATCTCCCTTTTTCTTATCTGCCTCTTCACTGGAATCTAAGCTCTCTGAGGGGAGGGCCGGTCTATCTTTCCTTCCACTGTCTGCTCCGCCCCAGAGCAGTGCAGGGCCTGAGGCTGTTGGGTGTTCTCTGGAGCTCTCCCCAGCCGGGAGGCCCCCCTTGGAACGAGGGTTTGGGTGTCTGTGCCCTGTCAGGCCTCTTTGCTCTGGGCACCGGGCTTCTGAGGAGGCAGCTTTGCGGGTCTGAAAACATTTCAGATTCCCGAAACACTTTCACCTGCGCTGCCTCCCTGGTACCTCGTTTCACAATGACCTGCGAGACAGGTAGGGCAACATCCGAAGCCCTGTTTTGTAGATGAGAAAATTGAGGCGCCCAGAGGCTTAAGGAGCTTTGCCTCAGGTCGTTTGTGTCAGGAGGTGCAAAACAAAGACTAGAACTCGAGTCTTAGGAAACTCTTTCCAGGACTCCAGGCCACCCAGACACAGGAATGCCCTCAAAGAGAAAAATCCACATGTCAAACCCATTTTTCCATTTAGTTAGGTTACAAATGGACAGGTATTCTGAATCACTGCATGGGGTGGGGTAGTACTCTAATCTCCGAGATCCTTTTGGGCTCCAGATTTTTCTAGGACCCTGTGATGCAGGTGTTAAGTCTCACCCAGGGAAGCTCCAAAATGCTTGCTCTCGTCCATGGTGGGAAATCCCAGTTTCTTTCCTGCTCTTCGGCCTTGTAACCAGAGCAGTGCCTCTAAATCGTACGGGGTACTCAGTACTTAGTCCTCTGGGCAGTTTCACATCCGTCCGGCTGTAGGTGAGGCTTGCAGGTGAAAGGACCTGCCGGCCGGGAAAGTGGCCAAGGCGGGTCTAGAACTCAGCTGTCCAACCAGCTGGGTGTTCTTCTCACCACGCTCATCTGCATGTGAATTCACTTCCAGCTGCCTGGGAGGTGAAGTTCTTCACCGTGTCAATTGTCAGGACCATCGCGCCATCTCTAGGTGCCTTTATTAAGCTCATTAAGGGCTTATTAAGTCTTGCCATGGCCTTCTGCTCCCTCTTGCAGCCAGAGAGGGGGAGGAGGTGAGGCTCCCAGCTGCGCCCATATGGTGGAATATATATATGGCGGCTCCTCCAAGGACAGCAGATGTCTATACTGACTGGGGATTCGTAGATAACTGCGTGTGTGGGTGTGCAGGCGCACGGAGACTCTGTCTGGAAGGTGTGCTTCCAAATGCCAATAGTGGCCTCTCTGGCGATGGCCTTGGGGGTAATCTTCATCTTTATGCTTTTTGGAATTGTCTGAAAATTTGTTTTTATAACGAGCAAGAATTTCCTTTATAATCAGGAAAAAAAATAAAGCTATTTTCATCTTGAAAAGGAACTAAAGAAAGCCAGAAATAAAGGACCGGGAGGAGTTCTTACTCTGTGCATGAGACTATGAGTTCTCAGTCACTTCGCTCAGGGGATGATGCCGCTAGAATCCATCAGCCGCTAATGGGCCCTTTACTTGGGGGGGGCAGTCCCAATATTCGTGTAACAAGGACTAACTAGACAGCTTCTGTGAATGAGGCCGGTCATTATGATCCTCTCGGCCCTCTCTTTGAGCGGCTCTCCTCTTTCTCAAGTTCCCAGTGATTGATGTCACCAGCCCTTCCGGGAGCTTGTGCAGCGGCGCTGGAGGAAAACGAAGTGAGCCGCCGGTGAGTCAGCACTGGCTCAGAACCCCGGAGTTTCCCGCCGGGAACCTATGTACCTGAACCTATGAGTCAGGGAGGGTCATCCCGCCCGAGCTGTGCTTACGTGCTTCTCTGCCCTGCTCCTTGGGGGCCAGCTCCCGGCCTTCACGCATGCACACAGCCCGGCCCTGGCCAGGCTCCTCGGCCCCGGAGCCTGGGAAGAGTGCGGGCATGCTTGGCTTGTTCATTCATCCCCCGGAGGTGTGCACAAGCCTCTTGAGTGCTGGCTCAGGCTGGAAACTGCCAGAGACAAACCGAAAAAAGAAGAAGAAATATTATTACTTCCTTTCCCATGAATGTTGCAACAGTCTAGCCGTAGCTTAGAGCCCATATTTTGTGAATAAGCAGAAGTAAACTCACATGCCTGGCGTTAGTGGTCTGTTATAGTACGTTTTGGTGCATCCAGAGACTAGAATGCCATGCAGGTACTAGAAGGAATGAAGTAGATCTATGTAAAGTGACATAGAAAATGGTCAGTTTTAAGAGTCAGAGGGAAATGGCACAGCAGTGTGGACACGATGTCCCCGTTTGTGTGAATGTATATTATGACTCTTATTTTAAAAATTATAAGTGGATCTCAGGGCGCCTGGGCAGCTCAGTCCGTTGAGCGTCTGCCTTCAGCTCAGGTCCTGATCCCAGGATAATGGGATCGAGTCCTGGGTCAGGCTGTCTGCTCAGCAGGGGAGTCTGCTTCTCCCTCTCCCTCTGCTCCCCCCCCCCATTCGTGCTCTCTCTCACAAGTAAATAAATACAATCTTTAAAAAAAATTATAAGTGGATCTCTTCTTATTGTAAAAGGATAGGAACTCCAGAAAAATTGAGACAAAGACAGAACGCTCCCATCAGGACCTGCATTGGTCAGGACAGGCCAGGTTATGCTGTAGTAACAAACATCTCTGAACATCTCAGTGACTTAAAATAACAAAGATTTATTCTTGCCCACACTTCCTTCCCCAGCAAGGCCCACAAAGACTTAGCTCTTCGTAGTCAGCAGAGTACCACTGCCCCAACATGAGACTTCGGGGTTCACCACTGTGGGGGAGGCAAGCGTGAGAACCACACACTGGTTCTCAGATGCCTCCCCAGAACAGACACATGTCTCTCTTCCTCCCATTTCGCGGGCCACAGCAAGTCACATGGCTATACCTAACTTCTGGAGGGTGTGGAAGTATGATCCTCCTGGGTGCCAGGAAGAGAGGAGAGCCGGAGGTATCGGTGAGCCCTGGTGATGTCTCCCCCCCCCCCCATGCTAAACCAACTGTATCCTTCCAGGCCTTGTGGTTTACGTTGATACACAGAATAGTTTTGCAGTAATTTCAAAATATAGCACTGAGTCTGTAAGTCAGCTACACCTAGGGCTTTTTTAATTTTAATTTTAATTTCTTTGTTTTTTTAAAAAAGATTTATTTATTTATTTGAGAACTGAGAGAGAGAGCATAACCTGCAGGGAGGAGTGGAGGGAGAGGGAGAAGCAGATTCTCCACTAAGCAGGGAGCCCAACACGGGGTTTGATCCCAGGACCCCAAGATCATGACCTGAGCCAAAGGCAGATTCTCAACCGACTGAGCCATCCAGGCGCCCCTAGACCTAGGTTTGAATCCTCAGTAGGTTATTTACCTGCTGTGTTCCCTGAGATAAGATGCTTGATCTGCCCAAGACTCTGTTTTCTCATTGGTACCCGCTTCCTGGGCAAATGTAGCAAGGAAATGCTATCGCGTAAATCAGACCCTAGTAAGTGGTGGCTTCCAGAAGTAGTCACGTCTGGCTCGGAAATAAGGAGTGCTTCAGGGTAGTTGTTCAGAAGACTGGATATGGGGTGCACTCATAAATATGGAAAACAAAGCCCTCATTCCTCTATCAGAGTTTTCTAGGATGCTGTCTGGACCAGGTTCTCTTGTATCCCACAGCCCCAGCAGAGCTGTGGGCTGGCGGCGGGGGGGCATCTTTACAGCCACGCAGGAGCTGCCTGGTGAGATGGAGCAGTGGGTCGGGTGCAAACCCCCCACCCCTCGTCAACCGAGCGAGGCTCTGCTCCTTCCCACGCTTTGTCTTCCCACAGCTGAATGTCCCATTGAGGAGAACAGCTTTCTAGTGAAAGGAGCACAGTCTTCATATATATATATGTTGCTGGGGGCTCCAGGGTGGCTCAGTCAGTGAAGCGTCTGACTCTTGGTTTCGGCTCAGATCATGATCTCAGGGTCCTGGGATGGAGCTCCTTCTGGGGCTCCCTGCTCAGTGCTGAGTCAGCTTGAGATTCTCTCTCCCTCTCCCTCTGCCCCTCCTGCCCATGCTCTTGCTCTCTCTCTAAAATAAATAAACAAATCTTTTTTTTTAATTTAAAAAAAAAGATACAATAATCATTGGGGCACCTGAGTGGCTCAGTCAGTTAAGTGTCTGACTCTTGACTTCCACCCAAGTTATAAGATCAGTCCCTGTTTCAGGATCCGCGCTCAGCGGGGAGTCTGCTCGAGATTCTCTCTCCCCCTCTCCCTGTACCCCTCCTCCACTGCGTGCTCTTTCTCTCTCCGTCTCCCTCTAAAATAAATAAATAAATAAAAATTTTAAAGCTATAGCAATCATCACAGCATTTCTAGAGGACAGTCTGGCATTTCGGGGGCGCCTGGCCGGCTCAGTCAGAGAAGCAGGTGACTTCTGATCCCAGGGTCGTGTGTTTGAGCCCCACGTTGGGTGTAGAGATCACTTAAAGAAAAAAATAGAGAGAGAGACCTTTTCATTCCACTCCCCACGGAGGGGAATTTATCCTGAGAAAATAAAACAAGCGAATAAAGATAGACTTTTCTTGCTCATAACAAAAAACCGAAAACAGCCTAAATGTCTAGCCATAGGGGATTACACAAACTATAGAGTGCTTGGTTTATCTAACTATATTTGGACATGAAATCATCCAATGAAATGTTAAATAGAAAAGAGCAGTGTGTATATAAAAGTCTATATATCCTATGATCTTGTTGAAAAAGCATGTAAGTATATACTTTATAGTTTGAAAATATGAACAGGTAAATATGAGAATATTAGCAGTGACTAACTCTAGGGAATGGGGATATGAATTTTTTGTGTGTTAGTTTTTCTACAAAGAACATGATTAAGTAATAAAAGTCAAAGTTTCTTTAAATGTGTCTTCAGCTACGTTTTACTGTCAATGCTCAAGGTAGTCTGCTCACCTCTAAAGGGTCCTGGGGCCCGCGGCCAGGAGTCAGGAAACCTTGGTTTGTACTATGTGTGACCAGCAAGCCCCCAGGGGTGAGAGGTATTTGTACCCACTTTTTACAGATGGACACAGATACACAGAAAGGACTCATTCTGTGTCTAGGATCCCATTGCTCGTGGTCCTAGAACTGGATTTTGAACCCAGGTTTTCTGGTTCCCCGTCCAGGATTTTCCACACTACATGACAGCCACTGCTGTCTGAGCCTCATCTCGAAAGGACAGGGTCAGAATACAGTGCCTTCCAGCTGACAATATTCAGTGTCCACAGGAAGTTGCCCCTGCCCCCATCATTCCTGGTGCATCATAGGCCCTAGCAGTTGGTGTGTATGCCCTGTTTGTCAGATGCCCCTTTCTCCAGGCTGGCAGGAACCCAGGCTGGGGTTTGGAGAACTCTGGCCTTCTCCTGGCCATCTTGAGGGGGAGGAGGGCTTCTTGGCCAGGCTTCTGGCCGGGTGCCTTGCAGAACCAGGCAAGAACTGCCCACGAAGGCTGGCGGGGGGCCGAGAACTCGTTGTCTTCCCTTTAAACAGACACAGGCTGTCTGTTGAGATTCTGGAAACATCTGACCTTTTGCAGAGCATCTCAAGAGTTGGGGGGAGGGGGGATGGCCAGAGGGAGGTCCCTCTGTTTCTGTAAATGCTTTAACCCTTTCCGCAGAATAAAGCAGCCTATTCCGAGAATAAAGCAGCCCTTAACAACAAAAACAACAACGAAATAGAGATCAGTTTTCAAGGAACTAGAAAGATTTGTTGCACCTGTTTTCCTGTTTTGGGGGGTGGGATTGGCAGCGGGTGGATCACCCCTGGAGGCACAGACTTTTAGCCCACAGACCTCCTGCACCATTTTCTCCATTCCTGGCCTCAAGGACAGGAGGCCCAGAGGCAGGAAAGATGCTGGAAGGGGAAACAGGGCAGCCCCACCAGCCCTGAGAAGCGGCCCTACTGGAGGGCCCCACCCCCCACCCCCACATCGGGGCAGGACCAGAACCTGCTGGCCACACGACAGAAGCCAACCCAGATAGACATGTCCCATGCTGTCACAAAGCCCTCATTTCGTGGGGGAGTGGCCTGGGACCAGTCACCAGCACAGATATCAAATCCAGTAGTTGAGTGAAGCACTGGGAGAAACCCACAAGCAATGCTGAGCATCCCTGGCTGGGGGGGGGGGGGGGGCTTAATTTAGGAAGGTCTGGGAGCTTTTCCAGAGGAGAGGTTTGAGCAGGGGTTTAAAGCTTTGCCACTTGAAGATTGAGCACAATGAAGAATCTTTGCACCCTAGACCCGCAGCATCTAAATGTGCATTTTCACGTGAACCCCCGTGTGATCTCTACACACATGCAAGCAGTGCTCAGGGTTAAACAAGGAGATACCCATCTAGGTACAGCTGGAAACTGGAAGAGAACCTTCCAGAGAGAGCCCTGGGGTGGCAAGGGGCTTGCAGTGGGATGTGGAAGTCAAGGAATATTTGTGTGTGTGTGTGTAATTTATTTTTTAAGTGGGAGAGATTTTTGAGCATGCTTAAAAGCTATTGGGAATAAAGCAGGGAAAAGGGAGGGTGTGGGACACAAAGTACAGGGGAGGGGACGCCGGGAGGAGGGGCAGTTCCTATGGGCAGCTTCTCGACTCCAGCTGCCAGCTGGGGTCACCTGGGAGCTTAAAACAATACTGATGCGGGGCCTGCCCCCGAAAGACTCAGATTTAAATTGTCTGCAGGTGGGGTGCCTGGCTGGCTCAGTCAGTAGGGCATGCGACTCTTGATCTTGGGGTCTTGAGTTCAAGCCCTAGGTTGGCGCTAAAGCTTACTGATGGAGATAGATAGATAGATAGATAGATAGATAGATAGATAGATAGATAGATAGATAGGTAGATAGGGATAGTCTACAGGTGTAGCCAGCTTCCCAGTGATGGCAATGGTGCAGCCAGGGTGGGGCCCCTCTGCTGTGGAGGAAAAAAGGCCAGGAGGGGAAAGGTGATGGGTTGGAAGAAGATGGGCCTCTCCAGCTGGGTCTCCCTTTCGGGTAGGGCCTCAGCTTTAGACTTTTTGTTTTCTGTTTTTGTTATAAGATTTTATTTATTTATTTATTTGACAGAGAGAGAGAGAGAACAGAAGGGGGAGCAGCAGGCAGAGGGAGAGGGAGAGGGAGAAGCAGGCTAGCCTAGCAGGGAGCCTAATGTGGGGCTCAACCTGGGACCCTGGGATCATGACCCAAGCTGAAGGCAGACGCTTAACTGACTGAGCCACCCAGGTGCCCCATAGACTTTGGATATTATTGTCCAGCGTATCTGTACCTCTAGCCGTCGTATGTGTGTGGGCGTGTTGAAAAGCACTGCTTTATTGTGCTGAACAGTTAAAATAGTGGCAGTTTTTATTAACTGGTTTTAACATGCTCTCTGTCCCAAAACCATCACCCTGTTCATGAAAGCGGCCTGGGTCTTTCTCGCTCTCTATGCAAATAGGAAAAAGATAAGGGAGACCAGCTCTGTTGACTTGCGTTTTGCTTTTGAAATAAAGAGAGGGCATTGGAAGCTGGGAGAGGAGGGAAAGGTGTGCAGACAGCAGGCCGAGAAGTGAGCAGAGACCCCAGTAGGCCAGCAGGCAGCGTGGAGGGTCTGTGGGAACTGGTGAGCTGGATTTGCAGTGGAGCCGCCCCGCCGTGAGTGAAGCTCCCAGCCACTGCTCAGGAGGAGGGAGTGGGAACGCAGAGCCCAGAGCTTTGCCCCGGCAGTGAAAATATGGCAGCATGGGAGTTCAGGAAAGGCCGTTGCAATGGTGAATCATGGCATCAAAGTTGGGCCGGGAGGGAATGAGGAAAGGCTAATGGGTGGGGAGAAGGTGGAGATGCTGGTGAGGTCCCAAATAGGTCAGAGGAAGCGTGGTAAACCAGAAACTGGGAAGGAACAGAGATTGCGGCCAGGAAGAGAGATGCCTGAATTTGGGATCTCAGTGATGGAGCCATTACTGATGGTAAAAAGGGGGTCGGGGTGGGGTGGGTGGGTGAGGTCCCTGGAGACCTGAGAAACCAGATGTAGGAAGAGTCTTCCACATGGTTGCTGAAGTCACCCAAGACAATGACAGGACTTGGGGTGAAAAAGAGGATGGGGAGCCGTGCGCCCAAGTCCCCAGTGACTAAGGGGGAGTGGCCAGGAGGGTGGACAAGCTTAAGGCTTTTACTAGAGGTTGGAAGACTGTGGTTCAGTAGGGGCAAGGGAATGTGATCGTAAACCGTGTGGTTGGAGCCCCAGGTCCTGGGAGACCTGGGGAAGGTAGGGGCAGAGTGTAGGATGGAGCGTAGCCAAGAAGTATAGGGCATTATGGAGACGCCAGTGAGCTAGAGAGCAAAATCCGTGAGGTTCAAGGTTTTTTGTTGAGGGCAGTTATTGTCAGAGCGCGCTTTCTCTGCCTGCATCAGTGGCATCGGCTCATTCCCTGGGAACTTAGTAGGTACGCGGATGTTCAAGTCCCACCCCAGACCTACTGAAGCCGCTGGGTGGAGCCTGGCAATCCGCTTTCCCAAGCCGCCTCCGGATTCTGATAGAGGCTCAAGGCTGAGACCCACAGGAATATAGAATTGGAAAAGCTGTTCCGTTTGTGGAAAAAAATAAAACCGAATTCCACTCTTAGCATCACCGGGCTCCTGGGTGGCACCACCGGTTGAGCGTTGGACTCTTGGTGTTGGAGGTTGTGGGATCAAGCACTGCAAGGGGCTCTGTGCCTATCAATGCAGAGTCTTCTTGAGTTTCTCCCTCTCTCTCTGCCCATACCCATCCCCCTCACCATGCGCGTGCTCTCGCTCTCTCTAAAATAAATAAATAAATCTTAAAAAAATCAACGTAGCATCACATGAAAAAGTGGACTCCATGTGGATTAATTCCTAAATGTGTCCAGAAAAACTATGAAGCTAATAATGTAAAATGTTGAAAAATATCTTTGTGACCTTGGGCAGGAATGAACTTCCTTTTTTTTTTTTTTTAAGATTTTTTTATTTATTTGAGAGAGAGCGTGAGCTAGCAGGGGGAGGAGCAGAGGGAGAGGGAGGAGATAATTTCCATCGGATTGCACTGAGCCCAGAGCCGGATGCTGGGCTTGATCCCATGACCCTGAGATCACAACCTGAGCTGAAACCAAGAGTCAGATGCTCAACTGACTAAGCCAGCCAGGCACCCCAGGAATGAACTTCTTAGAATTTCAAAAGCACATACTCTAACACCAAAAGATCCATCATTTTGATTAATCAATATTAAAGATTTCTTTTTTTTTTTTAAGATTTTATTTATTCCTTTGACAGAGAGAGACAGCCAGTGAGAGAGGGAACACAGGCAGGGGGAGTGGGAGAGGAAGAAGCAGGCTCCCAGTGGAGGAGCCTGATGTGGGGCTCTATCCCAGCACTCTGGGATCACACCCTGAGCCAAAGGCAGATGCTTAACAACTGAGCCACCCAGGTGCCCCAGAATTAAAGATTTCTGCGCAAGGATGGCTACATTGACAAGGTTAACAGATGACGAGATTGGGAGAATATATTTGTGATATCCGAAGCTGACTAGAGGGGTGCCAGGCTGGCTCAGTCAGTGAAGCATGCAACTCTGATCTAGGGGTGTGGGTTTGAGCCCGACCTTGGGCGTAGAGATTACTTAATGATAAACTCTTTTTTTTTTAGATTTTATTTATTTATTTGAGAGAGCAGAGCAAGAGAGAGAGCACAAGCAGGGGGAGAGGCAGAGGGAGAGGGAGAAGCAGGCTCCCCACTGAGCAGGGAGCCCACTGTGGGACTCGAGCCCAGGACGCTGGGACCATGACCTGAGCTGAAGGCAGACACTTAACTGACTGAGCCACCCAGGCGCCCCAGTGATAAAATCTTTAAAGCTGACAAGGGACTAATATCTAAATTCAGAATATGCTAAGAACTTCTGCAAGTCAGTAAGAAAAAGATGGGACTCAAATGGGGGAAAAATGGGCAAAGATGTAAACAGGTGATTTACACAAGGAGAAATTTAAAAGCTAATAAACAGAGGGGACATTAAGATGTATTGGGAATCAGAGAAATACAAATTAAAGCAGTTGTTAGCAGGTTTAGTCGTAGGAGCCCCAAACTTCCCAAGCTGGAAACAACCCAGGTGTTCATCAGTAGGTGAGACAAATTGGTATTCGTACCATAAACACTGTTTAGTGATAAAAAAGAATAAATTGTTGACATAACTCTCAGAAATATTTTGCTGTGTGGAAGCAACCAGACACAAAAGAGTACGTAAGGTTCAGTTGCATTTATATGAAGTTCTAAACAAGGCAGCAGTAATTAATACTGATAAAAATCAGATTGGTGGCTGTGGGGAGCAGGGAGGGGAGAGTGAGAGCAAGGGGCACAGGGAACATTTTGGGGTGATGAAAATGTTTTGCATTTTTTTTGGATTGTGTTTACAAGTGTACATATGTGTCAAAACTCATGGAAATGTGCTTGTCAAATGTGTTAATATTATTGAATGCAAATTATGCCTTCTAAGGTTTATTTATTTATTTTTAAATTTTTTAAAGATTTTATTTATTTATTTGAGAGAGATGATGCAAATGAGAGAGAACGCGAGCTAGGGCGGCGGGGGGGGGGGGAGTAGATTCCCCAATGAGCCGGGAGCTTGACACCGGGCTCAATCCCAGGACCCCAAGTCCCGGGAACCCAAGATCACGACCTGAGCCGAGGGCAGATGCTTAACCGACTGAGCCACCCAGGCACCCAGGTAAAGTTGATAAAAAACAACATTATAGGGGTTCCTGGGTGGCTCAGTTGGTTAAGCATCTGACTCTTGATTTTGGCTCAGGTCTTGATCTCAGGGTTGTGAATTCAAACCCCATGCTGGGCTCCATGCTGGGTATGGAGCCCACTTATAGATAGATAGATAGATAGATAGATAGATAGATAGATAGATAAAACAACGTTATAACTTTATATCATTTAGATTGTTAAAATGATACAGCTGGATAATGCCAGGAATTGGGAGGGTACAGGGGTCCACAGCTGGTGGACTTTCAGAGAGCAAGTCATACCCTGTGAATAATCTCAAAGAGAACTCCCACAAGGTAGGGAGGCCAGAAGACATTCACTGAAGAGTTATTTACCAGGGTGGGGAGTTGTAGGCGATCTGGGTGTCCACTCCTGGGGAAGTAGATAGATAAAATGTGGATGCCCACCATGGAGTATACTCCATAGCAGCTGGGAGCAGTAGATTAGATGTACCCAGAGCAGCATGGGTGAGTCTGAGAAATAAAACACTAAGAAACTGAATGAGGTATATAAGAAGGTATTATTTATGTAAATTAAAAATACAAAACAATCCAAGTAGAAATGGGCCAAAAACATGAACAGACATTTCACCAAAGAAGAGGTACGGGTAGTGGGCGCCTGGGGGGCTCAGTCAGCTAAGCATCTGCCTTCAGCTCAGTTCGTGATCCCAAGGTCCTGGGATGGAGCCCTGGAGCCCCAAGTAGGGTTCCCTGCTCAGTGGGGAGTCTGCTTCTCCCTCCCCCTCTGCCCCTCCCCCTGCTTGTGTGAGCGCTCTCTCTCACTCTCTGTCAAATAAATAAAATCTTTTCAAAAAAATAAAACCTATTTGAAAAAAGAAGAGGGGCGCCTGGGTGGCATAGGGGCGCCTGGGTGGCACAGCAGTTGAGCGTCTGCCTTTGGCTCAGGGCGTGATCCCGGCATTCTGGGATCGAGCCCCACATCAGGCTCTTCCGCTATGAGCCTGCTTCTTCCTCTCCCACTCCCCCTGCTTGTGTTCCCTCTCTCGCTGGCTGTCTCTATCTCTGTCGAATGAATAAATAGATAAAGTCTTTAAAAAAAAAAAAAAAAGAGATACGGATGACAAGCACATGAAAAGATGTTCAACATCATTAGCCATCAGGGAAATGCAAATTAAAACTACAATGAACTATCACTACATACCTATTAGAATGGCTGAAAAATAAAACAGTGATAACACCAAATGCTGGCAAGGATGTAGAGAAACTGGATCTTTTCTGTATTCCCGATGAGAATGTAAAACGGTGCAGTCACTCTGGAAAATAACGTGGTCATTTCTGATAAAACTAAACCTGCACTTACCGCAGGACAATGGTAGCCTCGGGCATGTATCCCAAAGAAAGGAAACCTACAATCATACAAAACCTGTAAGTGAGTGCTCGTATCAGCTTTATTTGTAATAGCCCCCAACAATCGTATGTATCGTAAGGGCATTATGGTTAGTAAGAAAAGCCGATCTTAAGAGGTTTTATTTATATAACATTCTCGAAATGACAAAACAATACAGATGGGGAAGAGATTAGAGGTTGCCAGGGCTGAGGGATCAAAGGGGGGGTGTGTGACTATGAAAGGGTGCCACGAAGGAGACCCTTTGTGGTATTGGAACATTTCTGTATCTTGACTGGGGTGGTGGTTTCACAAATGTATTCATGGGATGGAATAGCATAGAACTATGCACGCACGCATACACACACACAAATAAGGGCATTATAAAAATTGGTGAAAACTGAATGGTAAAGTCTGTCGTCTGTTTAACAATATCACGTGGATGTCCATTTCTTTGGGTTTGCAGTTGCAGTACAGCTATACAACATCACCATGGGGGGACCTGGGCGAAGTGTTTGCAGGACGCTGTGTACTACTTTTGTCACTTTTTGGGAGCCCACAATTATTTCAAAATGCGGAAGTTTTTAAAAAGTGTATGCATACAATGCTACAATGCATTCTGCAAGAATGCGTAGGAACAAAGGCACGTATATTAAACATCTTAGAATAGGAGCCTATGGGGGGAGGAGAAGGAGGAGGAGCGGAGCGGATAAAAGGAAATGAACAGCTACATTAATCAAGGGACGGCGTGCTGACCAATGGGGCCCTGTGCTGGGAACTGAGGTGATTAACTCAAGCCTTTCTGCACCTGAGGTCCCACAGCCAGAAATGGAGGTGGGAGTGGGGGAGGGGGAATCAATAACATTAAAGATAAGGTCTGTTTTCAATGCATTAAAGATTTTTTTCCTTTTTTCACTAGAAGGCTAGAAGAAGGTTGGCGGTGGAGAGGCAGGAAAGAGAGACAAGGAGAAGGGGAGGAAAAGGGAGGGGGTAGAGGAAGTTAGAAAGGATGATAGGGAGAGAAGGAAGTAGGGGGAGGTTGTGGACAGCATTGTTTTCCTGTGGGTTTTGGGCTGGTCTGGGGACCAAAAGGGTCACCGTTGCCTAAGGCCTGTGGAGCTCTGAGGCCCCATGTGGGGGGCCTAGATTCCAGGAACTCCTCAGAGCAGCTCTGGTTCAGACAGACACAGTGTGCTCTGTGGTGGGAACTCGGAGGTGCTGAATTTTAGCCTTTCCTCTTGTTGCCCCCCGCCTTTGTTGGGAAGGCAGTGCTAATAAAACGCACGGACCAGTTTTAAAGTCTTGCACAAATGAAGTGCGCGACCTTAGCTATAAGCGCGGCATGTTTCACGCCAAAGTGTCCACTATGAGGAGGAAGGCAGAACACAAAACACAAAAAGAAATAATTGAGGGAGTATGCAAAAGCTTATGGATGAAGATGCTCATAGGCCCTTACTTAACCATGACGAACGATTAGAAACAACGGTGATGCCCAGTAGTGGACCTGGTTGAAAATGTATGCTACACTCCCGTGATAGAATACATTAAAAATGAAGTTGTGCGGGGATTTTTAGTGTTATGGGAAAGTGTCTGTGATATACTGCTGTCCTGGGGAAAAGTGATAAGAGAGTATGCACTGACTAATCCTTTTTCTTTTTTTTTTTTTAAAGATTTTATTTATTTATTTGACAGAGAGAGACAGCCATCGAGAGAGGGAACACAGGCAGGGGGAGTGGGAGAGGAAGAAGCAGGCCCATAGCGGAGGAGCCTGATGTGGGGCTCGATGCCGTTAACGCCGGGATCACGCCCTGAGTTGAAGGCAGACGCTTAACCGCTGTGCCACCCAGGCGCCCCTGACTAATCCTTTTTCTAAAAGTTGGGTTTTTTGTTTGGGGTTTTTTGGGTAGGTTTTTTTTTTTTTTTTTTTTTTAAGTAGGCTCCACGGCCAGCCTGGGGCTCGAACTTATACCCCGACATCAAGAGTTGCATACTCCACCATCTGAGCCAGCCAGGCACCCCCTTTTTCTAAAAGTTTTAAATGTAAACTATGCATAGAAAAGAGGCAGGATGGTCACCAAAATATTAACCCAGTAGACCTAACATTTGTGAGCTTTATTACATATAAATTATTTCTCAAAAGAAGCTTTAGGAAATATTAACGCAGGCTGCTCTTAGTGGCCACTCGAGTCATTTCTGGTCTGGCAGGTGAAATTATGGGTATTTTTTTTTCTTTTCTTTTCTTTTTTAAGGGTTTTATTTATTTACTTTAGAGAGAGAGAAAGAGAGCAAGCGTGAGCAGGGGGGAAGAGCGGAGGGAGAGGGAGAGAATCTCAAGCGGACTCCCCAAGCCCAATGTGGGCTGGTTCTCAGGACCCTGAGATCATGACCTGAGCCAAATCAGGAGTCAGATGTTTAATGGGCTGAGCCACCCAGGCGCCCGTAATTATGGGTATTTTTCATTGTGTTTTCTGTTTTCCAACATTTTTGTAGTAAATATGTAGACAGGCAACAAAAGAACCACTCTTTATCTGTTTATGGGGGAGCACTATCTGGGGGAGTCTGGCAGTCCCTTGGACAGAAGGCGGCACTGGAACAGTGGGGCAGGCACTTAAGCCCGGCCTGGCCTGCCAGGTGGGGGAAGAGGCTGACACTTGCCCTCTGGTTTCTCCATCGCCTTGGCCAGCCAGCTCTGGCCTGCTCAGCCACTTACACGCCCAGAACTGGTTGTTTCAGGAACCGCCCTGAGAGCTGCTGTTGCTTTCCTGGAAGATAGAGCCAGGATGCACGGCCCTGAGAGGGACGAGCCAAGGTCACTTGATAAATGCTGGATATTTATAACCATATCTCTCACTCCTCCCGCAGATCTCCTCGTTTGGTTTCACTCTCACAGTGTGGCCCATTGCAGGTTAAAGGACGGGGTGAGCAGTATTTACCACGGGCGGAGACGTGGGTGGTTTCGTGGAGGGTGGCTCTGAGCTCGGCTCTCACTTGCCTCTTACTGGAAACAATACTGCCATTATTGAGAGCTGACCATGTGCCAGTTGTGTGCCTACATAATTGCATTTCTCACCACAACCCTGTGAGGTCTCTACTGTTCTGCCCACTTTGCAGATAAAGAACCGCAGGCTCAGAGAGGTTAAGGAGCCTGCCCTAGGTAACACAGCCAGTTGGGTGGTAGTAGATCTAAGTAGGAATCCAACCCCCTTCCGCCGGTTCCAGCTAGCGAGCCTGCCCCCTGCGGGGCCCAGGACAAGCGAGGCCGGGCCTTCCAAGGTCGGAGAGGGCACAGCCCCGCAGCCCCCGAGGCCTCCGGGGGCTGGCGAGCTGTCGTGGCGGCAGGTCCCGACTGGGCGAGGCGGGCACAGCGGCGAGGGCGGAGTGGCCGTCCCCGCCCGGGGCGGGTGGCAGCGGCGGGGCCCTGCTGGGCAGCGGGCGAGCCCGAGGGCGCCTCCGGACAGTTCCCATAAACAGGGGCGGGGCGGGGCGGGGCTTGGCCGCAGCCCCGCATTTCCGGGGACGCCGCGCCGGACGGAGGGTGTTCGCGGGGACCCTCTGCGTCCCCCGGGAGTGCGTCGGGCCGGCCAGGCAGGCGGGGCGAGCCTGGGGGCGGTCCGGGAAGAGGAGCCGCGCCGCAGACGTGGCCCTGCCTTGGGCGGTGGTCGCGCGGGGGCCGTGACCCTCGCAGGTAGGCGCCGGGGGCCGGGCGGCCGCGAGCCGAGGCCCCGGGAGGGGGCGGGCGAAGGCGAGACCGCCAAGGCCGCCGCCGCCCCCACTTCCCGCCGGGCCCCTCTCCCGAGAGGGCGCCACCTGCAAGCTCTGACGGGCACCGGTGCCAGCCACTGGGGGAACTTGTTGCCATGGCAGCGCGGGAGGCTGGGCCCTCGTTCCCATGGTCACCCCGAGGCCTCTGCGCCGGGTCCTCTTAGCGGTGTCTTAAACCTGCTCCCTATTCCCTACTCCCTATTTCCTCCTCCCTACTCCCAAATCCGGAATGGGGAGAGAGCAGGAATCCTGGCCCGGGAGGGACATCATTTGGGATTTGGAAAAAGCCTGGGCCCTTCCTCGGAACGGTCGTGCTGTGGCCTGTGGATTAGGCTTTTGTCATGGCTGTTCCTGTCCGAGTGACACGTGGATGTAGGGGTTAGGAAGGAAAGACGTTGGGATCCTGGAAATGAGGCTGATCCAGTGGCCACTCTGGAGTCCTTCTGGTCTGGCAAAAAGACTCAGAAGCCCTCCACCCCCCCGGGGAGGGTCATCAACCCTCTGCTCACATTTCCGAACCTGATGTGAGAAGGTAATTCGACTTAGGGATCACAGGATTTTTGTAAGAGTCAAATGCCAAGAACAGTGAAGCGCAGAATTAAAAAAAAATTTTTTTTTTCCATTGATGCTGTAGAACTGGAAGAGGTTTAGGAACCTACCTAGTTCCACCTCACTTTTTAAGAGAAACTGGACCCAGAGAAGTTAAATTATCTCCCAAGATGACAGTGGGTTGGGAAGGTCAGCATTTGAGGCCAGCATCCTGACTTGCAGGCTATGGCTGTTGCCTTTGGTGGTTATTTTACTGAAGCTCCGGGAAATCTGGTATAAGTCCCCTTGCAACCCTGGGGCTGAAGCTTTTGGTGATGGTTGCCTAAAGATGGGCCATGGAGGCTGGAGCCTTGGGGAGAGCTGAAAGAGCCCTTCTCCCTCGTGTAGGTCTTGTGCCTTGGGGCTCTTACTCTAATGTATTATCCGACAGGATTGCCTTAAATAAATCCCCAAGAGCTGCGCATTCAGCAGCTCTCCAAAATACTGTTTCTTCTGAAGCCAACAAATCTGTTCGTACTGTATGAGCAAGAAACCCTTTGGCTGCCCTAAAGCCGGGAAGTGAGACTTCCCACATCAGTGAGGTGCCTTTTCCTTTGAAAAGGTTAAGAGGGAGGTGGGAAGAGAGATCCAGGAAGGAACACTTGAATGAATCATTTGGAAATGATTCGAAGCAGAGCAGAAAACTCACGTATTCATTTATTAAACATTTACTGGGGAGGCACTGTTTCCAAGCTCTGTACTGGGGCAGAAGATTAAAAACCTGTGTTAGGCAGGCCTGGTCCCGACACTCTAGAAGCTTGTAAAAGAGATGGCCAGAGAGGGATGTGATGTGTAAGCGAGCGGTTCACTAGAGCACAATGCGTGCCTTAATGGAAATGTGAGCACAGTGCAGCGGGAGCCCGGGGAGCCGCACCGGAAATCAGCTGGAAGCAGCCTGAGTCTAGCCTGCACCGCCTGGGAGCACTTCTGGGGCTCCGCCAAGGGGGGCCTGGCCAATACCTTTGTTGGGAGACAAAGGAATGAGTGAGTAAAAGTGTCTAGACAAATGTGGACCAGGAAGGGAATTCTCCAGAAAGGAGAGTTTTAGGGATCTGATAAATTGTAAACTCTATGAAGGCAGCTGCCTGTCCGTTTGTCAGCTTCAACAGCGCTTACAAGGTCACATGTGTACAAGAAAGATGTGTTGAGCAGATGAAAGAAGGAAGGAAGGGAAGAAAAGAGGGAGGGAAAAGGGGGAGAGGAGGAAGGAAGGAAAGGGACAGCAGCTTCTATGATCAAGAGGAAGATGGCTGTAAGTCGAGACAAAACCCTGGTTGAAATTCTAACTCTAGGTGGAGTATCTGTGTGGGTTCTGGAGTCAGATCTGGATTCTGGTGCTGCTCCTGACTTACCCACTTGTGTGACCTTAGGGAGTCCCTGAACCTCTCTGTGCTTCATCTCGGGAGTGGGGATGTAATAATTCCTATCTCGCTCTATTGTGAGAATTACATAAACGATTGAACAGAAAAAGCTCAGCACAGTGCCTGGCTCAATGAGTAGTTAGTATTCAGTAATAGCCTTAAAAACATCAACTTTGCTTTAGGTGAAATAGTTTGCCAAGCAATTCATGTCAAGGTTATAAAACTACTCCAGAATGAGATATAATTTCTTTTTACCTGATAAAAGCTAATCGTGAAAGGCGCCTGTGTCTGCAGATGAGCACCCCTCGAAGAAATGGTTCTTCACCAGTTTTTGTAGGGGGAAGGGAGCAGTGATCTTTTTGAAATCAGATGAAAGCTCTGATCTCTCTCACCAGAGACGACATACCATTCTTAGGGTTCACAGCTCCCTGAAGCCCACCCTTGTGGTCATAGGCTGTCATGAAAGAACTAAGGCAGGATTCATAGAGGAAGAGCCTGGGAAGAGCAAGGTGGGCCTGCTCTCGTTCAGGGGGTTTGTGGGGTCCCTGTGGAAACCACAGCTGGAGGAGCTGGAGCTCTGCCTATGCAGTTGGGTGCCTAGAGCCCCTCCCAGAGCTCCTCCCACCTGGGGCTTCATAGTTACTCTGGCTGGTGCTCCTTCACAGCGCCTCGGTGGTGCTGCCAGGACTCCTGGGCCCGGGTGCCTGGTGTGCACGATAATTGTCCAAGCACAGATCTTTGGTGTCACTACACCAGCTCTGTGAGTGTTGTCTCTTGATATGACTGCTTTAGGGTGTGGTGGGTGGGTACATCTCGCTCCACCATGGCAAACAGGGCAGTAGACCATCTTTGGAGCTGCAGGAAATCTGTGGACCCTGCCTGTCCATCTCCCACCACCCTGATGGGCGTGCCCGTCTTGGCCCACTCTGTAGGAAGCACTGGAACCAAGAGCAAGGTGATCTCCCTGGGAGAAAGAGTGGCAGCCACTGGGTGACCCGAGGTGAGCAGGAAACTACAGGGGTCAGAGAGCCCCTCATATTTGGGAAGGGAGAACCTTGGGCTTCCAGAAAGGAGGTTAGTTCCCTGGGGTGGAGGAAGGGCCCTGACCTGGGCCTTCTTTCCCTTTTGGGGTCTGGAGCTCAGAGTGGGATTCAAGGAGGAAGAACTTGGTGGCAAATGGGGAAATGAATTCCTGATTTCTTGGCATCTTGGGAAGGGAGGGTCCTCAAGCCTGATAAGCCAAAATGGAAACCAAGCTTTCCTAGATCCTTGGAACATCTACCTGAGTAGATGCACTGGTGTCAGAGGAGAGTCCCTGAGCTGTCACTGTGCCTTTTCTGGGTGGCAGGTGCCAAGCATCAGCCAGGCCAACTACCCAGGCCCTCTAGGCCCCCACAGTGAGCAGGCCTGCAGGCCCAGGCAGACAGCCCCTCCTGAACTGGTGTTGAGGGCAGGGGAGTGACAGTGGTAACTTCGTGTTCTACCCTGTCAGGACTGGGACAGGTTGAGCCCTGCTGGTTGCACCACAGCCCTGTGGGGCAGGGGGATCCCCTCCCAGGGAGTGGCCAGCTCAGGCCCCAACAGGCCCCAGCAGGGCTGGCACCGGAGTGAGTGGCAGGCTGTTTGCCACAGCGGGCGCAGCCGGGGCCCGGGCTGGGCAGGCCGGTTCCTTCTTCCCTGGAGAGTTGCATACTCAGCACTGGGCTTGCAGAAGGCAGCTGAACCCCAGGGGAGAGGCTAGAAGGGGGTCCTGGGGCTGGGCACGTAAGATGGTTAAGAGTTACTGAGGTCTTGGCAACTTTCAGATGGGGGAGGCAAGCTGCGTCCTTAGGAAGCCTGGCTCTGCTCGCAGAGCGCTCACCGCGGGCTTCTCCTCCAGTCCCCGCGGGTCAGGGACTCTCATCAGTTCTGCTCAGCCCCGGCAGGGACTGCTGGTGTTCCCATCTCACAGATGAGGAAGCTGAGGTTCAGGGACATCGTGCGGCTGGCTGACAGCCCACAAAGTAACAGATGGTGCGGAGATTCTTCTTTGGTTGGGAGAACTGGTGTGCCTTGCCGCTGGATCCTACCACCTACCAGAGCCAGAAACCCAGGGACCAGTGGAGGGGTCAGAACCCAGAAGAGGCCATTTCCACGTATTGCCAGACTGGTTTTAAAAAGCTGCTTTTGGGGCCTGAAGGCAGTGTTGGTGCTGGCCCAGTGAATGCCCTCCGCTGTGGAGGGCTCTGCGCTTGAGGAGGCTCCGAGCCCCCAGGAGGCTCCCAGCCCCCAGAATCTGGAAGTCATTGGCTGATTTAAAAGCGTACACAGGGTGTGCCGGCTGGTGTCGCTTCCTCATCAAAATGTATTGATGCCGCAGCCGAGCCCCTGCCCAGCCCCTGGGGAGGAGACATCAGCAGCATGCCCAGCCAGGGGGTGGGGGGAGCTGCAGCTGCAGGTTGGCATCAGAGGACGGCCCAGGGCTACGAGGGGATGGTGGCGGGAGGCCAAGGCCCGGGGAGCTGGGCCGCAGCCAGTGCGTGTCTGTGAGGCCTGGCCAGGCAGCCTGCCAGCAGAGCCCGGGATGGGGAGGAGCGCGGTGCCACTCCAAAGGGGGTGGATGGGACCTCTGGGTTCAGGCTCCACTGGGCTTGGCAGGAGGCCCCTCCCCCATGGCCAACAAACAAAGCAGTGACTCCCAGAGTAGAATTGTGGGAGCTGGAAAGCAAGGTTGCCCTGGGTGGGAATGAGAGCAGGCAGGCCTGGCCAGGGGCCGCCTGGCAGGAGCCGTCCATGCCCAAGGACAAGGCCAGCCTGCACCTGGGCCGGGCCTGTACCTATAGATGATTAGTGAATATTGATTGCTTGGGAAGCTGGCTGTGTCCTGACCATTCCACTGACAGCACCTACCTTGTGCCTGTGTCCACTGATGTTTTCCTTTGTGCTAAGCAGGTTAGATAGGCAATGGGCACATGAGTTTGTTTGCTTTATATTTTTACCCCTGCTGCCCTTTATTTTCTTCTCCCCTTGTAGCCTCGTATTTCTCTTCATTCTGTCCCTTTTCTGTAGCTCTTCTCATTTTTTTTTAAAGGTTTTATTTATTTGGGGTGCCTGAGAGGCTCAGATGGTTAAGCGTCTGCTTTCGGCTCAGGTCACGGTCTCTGGGTTCTGGGATCAAGCCCTGTGTCAGGCCCCTGGCTCAGCGGCAAGTCTGCTTCTCCCTCTCCCTTTGCCCCTCCCCCTGCTCATTTTCTCTCTCTCTCTTTCTGTCTCAAGTGAAGAAATAAAATCTTTTTTTTTTAAAGATTTTATTTATTTATTTGACAGAAGGAGAGAGAGAGAGAACACAAGCACGGGGAGCTGGAGAGGAAGAAGCTGAGCAGGGAGCCTGATGCAGGGCTCAGTCCCAGGATGCTGGGGTCATGACCTGAGCCGAAGGCAGACGCTTAACGACTAAGCCACTCAGGCACCCCTAAATAAAATCTTAAAAAAAAAAAAAAAAAAAAAGATTTTATTTATTTGGAGAGAGTGTGAGTTGGGGGAGGGGCAGAGGTAGAGAGAGAGAGAATCCCAAGGAGACTCCATGCGGAGCCCGACACAGGGCTTGATCCCAGGACCCTGAGATCATGACCTGAGCCAAAATCAAGAGTCAGACACAATGACTGAGCCACCCAGGCGCCCCTATAGCTCTTCTCATTTTGTTCTTCTCCCACCAGATCCTATAGATGAGTTGGTGTTTTTTTTTAACCTTTTGGCTTCTTTGTTTTTTGGTGTTGGTTTTTTCCCCCCTCATGATAATAGGTATGAAATATGAATTTACATACAGGAAAATGCACAAATCTTAAGCGTACAGCTCAAAACATGTTAACATTTGTATATACTTGTGAAACCAACACCCAGATCAACATAGAGAATATTCTGGTCATCCCTAAAGTTTCCTTCTCTGCCTACTAGGCATGTGCCCCCAGTCCGAACATCTCTCACCGTGGAGAAGTTCGTTTGGCCCCTTTGTATGTATTCTCGTGCACAGTTTACCTCTCATTTGTGTGTTTTTGTCTTTCTTATATGTGTGTGTTTGTCTGTGTGCCAGAGAGAGGAAGAGAAAGGGAGAGACTGAGAGAAGGGACCCCGGGGAGGGTGGGAGGATGGGAAGGACAAGGGCGCCGTGCGAGTGCGGATGGGAAAAGAGAGGGCCAGGCTTGACAACTTCATCTTGCTGGCTGGGGGCACAGAAGCATTGCTTTTCTCTTCGTCTCTTTTTATGCTGTCTTTCCAAGCTGCCCCTGAGCTCTTTATAAACCCCAAAGTTCTGGCCGAGAAAAACTTGCCTACATCCAAGAGTGGCAAAGGGGAGCAGGAGACACAGCGTTGGCTTGGGAACCACTCTCTAGCCCACAGGAAGTCAGCTCAAATGAGGTTTCTCTCAGTCAGTCATCCTGTTTTTTTCCAGTCTGGGGAGAACAAATTAGCACGCAAACGGAAGAGAGGAGCCCGCAAGGGCCGAGGTGGCCATACTGGGGGCATGGATTGGAGGGTACTCCTCCGGGCCAACAGTTGGGTGCCTCATTTTGTCAGCCCTGCTAGAGAGCCATGCTAGGCAGGGGGGGTTCCAAAGATAGGACTAGTCACTGTGCTCAAGAGGCTCGCGACCCAGTTGGCATACGACATACTTAAAGCATTTGAGCAGCCACGAACAGGGTATAATTAACCACCAAGCGAGGCCGCATCAGCCCCTGCCTCCCCTCCTCAGGGATGAGCAGAGCAGCCAGACAGCCCCTGTGTTGCCAAGACACTAGGCACACCAGCCTTGCTGCCGTTTGGGGAGCGAGCTGATGCACAGATGCAGGCCCTCAGTAGCTCCTCACGGAGCACGTGCCGCTCACCAGGCCCTGTTGCGGGTAAGAGCGGTACGCAGAAGCCGAAAGGAAATGCGGTAGCTAGTACCTGGATTTCAACAAGACTTCTTGCAATGGTTTCATACTATTCTCATGGATAACATGGAGAAACGTGGCCTGGGGAGTGCAGCGGGAGGACACAAAGCTGGTTGTCAGCCTACAAAGGATATTGAACAGGGGAGCCTGAGTGGCTCAGTCAGATCAGTTTCCACCCTGATAGAGGTCTCTAGTGGCCCTGGGCGCTGCTTTTGGCCCCCATCTTACTCAATTTCCCCCCCAAAACTTACAAAACACTGATAGAAAACACCTGGAACTTTCCTAGATTAACTGATTGTTAAAACTTTGTGACAGTCACACTCACTCTAACACACACACACACACACACACACAGCCTTATTTTTGCTGAATCATTTGAAAGTAGGTTGCAGACGTGACACTTCACCTCTACAGACTCCAGCAGGCATCTCTGAAGGGTGATAACATTCCCCTAAAACCACAGTGCCATTATCATACCAAAGAAAATGAGAATAGTGCCCTAATATCTAAGACACAGCGCATCGTAACATTTTCCCCAATTCTGAATGGCTTTCTTTTTTTTTCTTTCAAGATGCCATCAGTGTTCACATATTTCATCTGATTATCGTGTCTCTTTAGTTTGTTGACCTAAAATAGTCCCCTTGTCTTTTTTATCTTTCCCTGGATTGAGCTTTCTGAAGAGTCCAAGCTAGTTGTCTTTGTAGAATGCTGGATGGATCTGATTTTGTCCTTATCATTAGATCTGGTTGAACACTTTGCCAGAAGTGCTCCGAGGACCGATGATGTGTATTTCTTATTGCATCATACCAGGAGGTAAATGCATCAGGCAGTCGCATTACTGGTGATGCTACTTTATTTATTTATTTTTTAAGATTTTATTTGTTTATTTGAGGGAGAGAGAGCACGGACAGAGGGAGGGGCAGAGGGAGAGGGAGCAGGAGACTCCCTACCGAGCAGGGAGCCCCATGTAGGGCTCCATCCCAGGACCCTGGGATCATGACCTGAGCCGAAGGCAGGCACTTAACTGACTGAGCCACCCGGGTGCCCCTTGTGTTGCTACTTTAGACCACTTGGTTAAGATGGTGGCTGCCAGAGCTCTCCCCCAGAGATACATTTTCCTTTTGGTAATTAGTAAGTCACTTGTAGGACAGACTTTCAGATCTCGTTCGTATACAATTTCCCAAAAATCTTCTACCCAGTGGCTTAGCATCCACTGATTTACCCTTGCTTGAACCCAGACTTTCTGAAGTCTACTCTTTCTTCTACATTATTAGTCAACATTCTTCTATAAAGAAAAGCTTCCTTTCTACCTCTTTTCTTTCTTTCTTTTTTTTTTCCCCAAAATTTTATTTATTTATTTGACGGAGAGAGAGAGCACAAGCAGGGGGAGCAGCAGGCAGAGGGAGAGGGAGAAGCAAGCTCCCCACTGAGCAGGGAGCCTGACACAGGACTTGATCCCAGGACCCTGGGATCATGACTTGAGCTGAAGGCAGACACCTAACGACTGAGCCACCCAGGCGCCTCTCTACCTCTTTTCTTTCTGTGTGTTTTCCTGAGTTCCACTGCAGACTAATGGATTGTTGTATTTTGATGCATTAAAACCCATTACTTCAGTATGCTTTTTGATTCTCAAATTATCTCAAGTTAGTCATCAGGCTGGGCCTATGTCCTTTTGACATGACCCCATTAGTCTTTAATCACGTCCTTGCTTTCTGGCCCAACAAAATGTCTCAGGCTCGCCTTCCCCAAGGAGACCTGGTGCCTTTTATTGAGAATGGGTACTATGTCTGTTCCCTAGTATTTTTCTTTTTTTTAAGATTTAATTTTAAGTAGTCTCTACACCCAACGTGGGGATTGAACTTACAAACCCAAGATCAAGAGCCTAATGCTCTACTGACTTAGCCAGCCAGGCACCCGAACACCCAGTATTTTTTATCAATGACTCGAATAAAGGCTAAGAAATGATTACCAAATTTACTGATGATTCAAAACTGGGAAGGGAAGTAAAATTCGATGATAATTGAATGAACACTCAAAATGACCTCAATAGGATGAAATCTGGACCAGAATTAGTAGATTTAAGAGAGATCAATATGCAGTCTTGTGCTTAGGTTGAAAATGTTAATTGCATAATTTGAGGTTTTGGGGGAACTCTTTACTAGATCAAAGATGATATAGGAAAGTAGTTCTGGTTGTTAGCTGACATGAGCCAGCAAGCAGTATTCCATGACTCTTGGGTTTCATTCATTCATTCATTCATTCATTCATTCATTCATTCGTGTAGCCAATACATACTGAGGGTCTGCCATACATCAGGCACTGTTCTAGAGGCTTGGGCCATGTTAGTTAACCAGACGAATAAGCAAAAATCCCTGCCCTCCTCAGTCAACATTCTTGATGCTGGGGAGTGGGAGTAGGTGGGGATTCCAGGCAATAATGAAAAACCACAAGAAAGGTGATGAGTGCTTTGAAAAAAATTTCTCCAGGTAAGGGGAATATGGGTGGAAGTTCATATTCTTCAAGGAGGCAATCTTTGAGCAAAGATCTGAAGGAAGCAAGGGACTCAATCATGGTAGCTATCTGGGGTACAAGTGCCCCAGGCAGAGGGAGTAGCCAGGACAAAGGTCCTAAGAGGAGCAGTTGGGGTATGCCTGAAGTAGAGTGAGTAGGGGGAGAGCAGTGGAGGATACAGAGGGGGTGAGGATGACCCAGGGCTTGTACACCACTGTGAGTCTCTGGCTTTTATTCTGAGTGAGACACGGAATCCTTGGAGGGTTTTGAGCAAAGAGGTGCCATGACCTTACTGGTTTTGAAAGACTCTGGTTGCTGAGTTGAGAATAGGTTGCGGGGGAGCCGAGGTGGAGGCAGAGGCAGCAGTTAGGAGGAATGTGCAGTGACCAGGAGAAAGAGGGTGCTGATAGTGACCCCCCCCTCCTTTATTGGGAGGTGGTGAGTGGTCAGATGATGGACTTGCTAGTGGGTCAGATGTGAGGAAATGAGAGGAAAGAAAGTTAAGGTTTTTAGCCTGAGCAGCTTGGAGATGGACTTGCCTTTACATGAGATGGAGAAAGCTCACACAGGAGGAACCCATTTTGGGGAGGGAGAGGGGAGAGATTGGGAGCTTAGTGTAGGACATGTTGGATATGAGGTGCCTGTCTATGAGACAGCTCCGTGGAAAGGTTGAGGCCATCTGGAGTTCCGGACAGAGGTCCTGGCTGCAGATAGAAGCTTGAGTATAATTGGCTAAAGACAGATTGACACCATTAATAGAGGTAAAGTGTCCAAGGCCTGCAATGCTAGAACCTCGGCTGTTTGGTGCTGCCCGCATCCTGTGTGGGATTCTGTGTCCACGGCTGGGAGCCCCTTTATAAAAGGGGTGCTGCTGGCCTGGACCATGTCCACAGATGGCTGTTGGGATGGTGGAGGTTCAGAAATCACAGAGCATGAGGAAGCCTGACTAGGAGAGGAGACCTGGGGCTGTGTGGGTGCTGTGCCCATCTCCTGACAGCCACCCTGTGGGGGAGGATGTGGCTGGCCCTGGGGGTGGGGCTAGTTTTGGCTGGGGGTGAAGAGGAACTTTCCAGCCAATTTCTGGAGAAACCATCACCACTTCCATGTAAAAGACTAGCCTGGCGGGGGTTTTCAAACTACCTGTGACTTGAAGTACAGGTAGAATTACATTTTACTGTGATCCTGGGCACCTTTAGGAAAAGTTGAAACACGTTTCCCAACACTTTCTGATCTTCTGTGATCATTGCACTTCGATATTCGCTATTCTGCTTTTTTTCCTTAAGATTTTATTTATTTATTTGAGAGAAAGCGTGAACACAAGCAGGGGGAGTGGCAGAGGGAGAGGGAGAAGCAGGCTCTGCCGGGAGCCCGGAGCCCCACCCGCTGCGCAGTCCCAGGACCCGGCTGCTCAGTCCCAGGACCCGGGGTCATGACCTCAGCGGAAGGCAGACGCTTATCCGACTGAGCTACCCAAGCTATTATGCTTTTTTAATGCTGATAGGGACCCACTAGGGGGGTCCAGTCTGCAGTTTGACAGCCCCCCCATCCCCCCCACCCGTCTCCGCAGAACTAAGCCCCATCCCTGAGGATGTTAGGAGCCAGGAGGATTGGTGGTGGGTGGACCTTGCCTCTTCTAAGTGGGTGCCTGCGGGATTCCACTCCAGCCTGAGGGAATACCTTCCCCGGCCAGGCAACGTGCAGGCTGTGGAGGTCAGAAGTCCTTGACAGTACACTCCATGTAGTTATCCCACTTAAGCTGATCTTGCTCCGCTCCTCCCCCCGCCCCCCAGGGTTCGGCTTCTTGTGGACAGAATTCTAGACGTCGATGACCCAGCCGGGTACCTAGATCAAGCTGTGAGCCCGTGGTGAACGCCAAGACCTAAGGTGGGTCGACCCGCGCCGAAGTGGGACTCAGAAGCAACTAGCCTCGTCGCCAGCACGGGCTCGGCCGATTCATTTGGTCACGGGCAACTGGGCGCCAGGAGCTCCTGCGCGGGGGGGGGGGGGGGGGGGTGAATGGAGACCAAGGCCCGACTGTCGGGAGGCGCCCAGGGAGAGAGACCCACACGTTTTCCCAACCGCACGCGCTCAGGGGGTCGCAGAGGAGCCGGAAGGGGTCGCGGAGGCGGTAGGAGGGCCTGAGAGGCGGGGGGGAGAAGAACGACGGGTCCGTTCTCCGCGCCCCCGTGCTCCCGCGGCCTCGGCGGCCTCGGCGGCGACGGTCGCCGGACTTGGCGCCCTCCAGGCGCGCACCGAGCTGCCACAACACGCGGCCACCCCTCGGGCCTCCAGCGCTGCGAGCGAGGAGGGGGCGGGGCGGGAGCGGAGCGGGAGAGGCGGGGCTAGCCGTGCGACTTCCTTCACGTAACCGCAGCCCCCCCCCCCCCCAGGTCTGGCGGGCGGGGCTGCAGCCCGCGAGTCAAGTTGAGCCACCTGAGCCGGAGCCCGGAGGACGCCGTCGCTCCCCGCTGTCGGGAGCTCAGCTATGGGCCGGGGGAGCCGACCGTCCGCCTCGCGGGGCGCGCTGCCGCCCCGGCCGCCGCCGCTGCTTCTGCTGCTCCTGCTCCTGCTGCCGCCGCCGCCGACTCAGGCGCTCGCCCCTCGGATCAGCCTGCCTCTGGGTGAGCGCTGGGGCGACCCCGCGGGGGCGCGGGCTGGGGTCGGGGGGAGGGGAGGCGGTCGGGAGGTGCCTGTGCGGAGGCTGCCGTGACAAAAGAGGGAGGGAAGAAGGGACCTGTCGGAGGCTTGGGGTCCATTAGGACCCCTCCTCCTTTCAGAGCGCTGCGGGGAGGGAGAGAGAGGAGAGGGCAGCTGTGGGGCCGCGCGGGCCCCTTTCTTCCTTTCCTTTAGTGGGCGGGGAGGGGGTCTCTCGCCCGCTCTGTCGTCCAAGCTCGCCGCTCGGTAGGGCGTCCTTTTCGGCGGTGGCACCCGCCACCCCCACCCCCGGGGCTGGCTACCCGCTGGTCCGCCTGCCCATCTGCTTGTCTTTGATGCTGACCAGAGCCAGCCGCGGTGCCGCCCCCGAGGGCGTCCCGGGGTGGAGGGGGCAGTGCTTGCCGTCCTGTAAACACTGGGATTCTGGTATTACAGCAAGTCGCAGCAGGACTCCCGAGCCACCGCGGGACAGAGTCCCATCTTCCCTTCCAGCCCTTCACCCTGGCCTATCCCTGAACATGGTGGGATCCCTCCGGGGCCCAGGAGCGATCATGCCAGGGATGGGGGCAACTCTGAGACTCCTAGGCCCTGGGAGAGACTCCTCTTGGGAGTACCTTTCTGATTGGTGAGGTCCCTCACCTGTTGCTCATGCCTGCTTCTGTGGCCCCTGGCTCTCCCCTCTCTCTGCTCCTTTAACATCTTGTTGCTTCTCCAGCTCCTCTTTGAAATCAGAGGGACTTGGATTCTAAGCCCATTTCTACTACTGGGCAATTAATCCCCTTCTCCCTGTGCCCTGGTTTGCCCATCTGCAAAATGGGCACAGTCGTAGGTACCTTGCAAGGCTGTCTTGGAGATTTCATGAAACTAGGTGAGTTCTGTTTGTGGGTACAAGCTTTATAGGGGGTCAGTAGATGTTTCTCCAAGCCCTTTAACTTGTTAGTTGTTACACCGGGAGGAATAGAATAAAAAATGGATAAATTAGAGGTTGCATATTGAAAGTATACCAGATTTCCTTCTCTCTACTGCATCCCCACCCCTGAAAGCATTCTGTGTACAAAAGGGAAGAGTAGCAGAATCAGCACTTAGATTAACTTAGGGTCCTTGTGGCCCTGACTAACCCTATCTGAAACATTGCAAGACGGTGTCTAGAATATAGCCTGGGTTCAAATCCTGCTTCCACCACTTAGTAACCATGTGACCTTGAGCAAGCTACTTAACTCTTCCTGGGCCTTGATTTCCTCATCTTTAAAATGGGATAATAATAGCACGTACCTCAAGGTTGTGAGGATTAAATCAGTTTATGTTTGAAAAGTCCTTAGGCCTGGGCTTGGTACATGGAAACCGCTCTGTGTTAGCTGGCGTTATTGTTACGTGTTAAGCGCAGGCTTCATTCTTGCACATCCTGCACAGAACCAGGGTGACTGCCTGGGGTGGGGGTGGTGCTGGAGTGTTCATTTGACCACAGTCCCTTGGGTGCTCCATCTCATTAAGTGAGGATAAACAAATGTATCCGGACCCAGGCCGACTGCCTTGCCACTTTCTCGGTTGTGGCCACAATTCTCTTTGTCCTTAGACCCTCTTAGCTCTGGGAGGAGGGAGATAAAGTGGGAACAAGTGCTCTGATGGGCTCCACTTACGGCCCTGGGCTAGCTCACAGAGCCATAGCGAGTGCAGCAGGTCTTGTGTCCACCTCTGGAACTGGCCGGGGACCAGTCAGAGGGTCACTGAAAGGCATAATTGGGGAGCCGTGAGGGGGAACCAAGAAGGCCTGCTTCCTGAGAGTGGCTAGAACACTTGGTGGTTATTACCCACACAGCTCTAAGACCTGGCCCACTTCCACAAATCTGTGACTATTGCCAGGCTCTGTCACACACCCAGCATCCCCCGCACAGGTCACTTGGTGCTTTGGTCTGGATGTCTGTGCACCTCTCTCCCCCAGATCCGTGTATGTTAACATCCACACTCCCAGAGGGCTGAGGCACAGGTTCACCTGTTGGGACTGGCACAGATGCACTGTGCAGAGGGGTCCCTCAACAGGTTCAAAGCTCCTAGAAATGCAGCTGATACTCTGCTTTCCAAGCTGTGGCCCCTGTAAAAGACAAAGCTCCCGCTGTGTTCCTGAGACTGGGTCGGCCCAGAGGGAGCCTCTTTCTCTAGTCCCCCCAAAGCCCTGGAATAGTTAGCAGCACCCAACACCTGAACTCGTGAGCACACATCCACACTTCACTGATATGCACCACACCCCGAAGGGCCTGCCTCCCTGGACTTCCTCCTGGCCCTTGATACAGGGAGCCCCAGAGGGGAATGCCCTGGTGATTAAACAGGCTCACCCTTGGAGCGTGGCCGCAGGCACACACAGGCAGTTTCCTGCCTCATCCTTGGGGGCTTGTTAGATGTTCCTGGCAGTGTGCCTATCCTGGGTAGGCCCAAGGTGACCATGGGGACTCTGGGCACAAGGGCCTATGGCCCCTCCCTCACAGAACAGGGAGAGAGGCATGGAGGGAGAGACTCTACCCTCCTTTCCTGCTACCTGTCCTCCCCTACTGCATTCCCACCGAAGCTCCCCAAGGGCCTGGATGCCTAGGGACAGTGAGCTGTGTCTGTGCTTTGAAACAAAGTGTCTAGAAGTGGAGCGTCCAGTTTATGTGTGGGGTCCTTCCTAGGGAACCCTCATTGCTATTAATCTGCAGCAGACTCCTGGGACCATGATGGAGGGGATCCCCCATTTCTGGTCTCGTCCAGTGTCCAAGAGGGGGAGGGGAGCTGGGGACTCCTGAGCCAGCTAGACAAGGAGAGGCCTTCAGGGGAAGTCACTTGTCTCTCTGGAAGGAATGCTTCAAAGAAGTGTGTGGAATTTTGGTTCTCTTGCCCTGGAAAGTGCAGATTGAAGTTCCAGGACCAAAGGCTCAGAAGAGAGCTGCTGAGTGGAAATAATGGCTCTGAGTGTGTGAGCTGCAAGGCCAGTGCCTCCCAGCCAGGCCGTGTGGAAAGAAACAAAGCAAACCTGCTCTTTTGGCTCATGAAAGTCTTATTGAGTTCCCTTATTTGGGCAATTAAGAGGAGTTATTAATTTCCCCCTGCCCCAGAAGTGCCTGTCTGGAAAGGTCTGGACAGAGTGTTTCCAAACCAGATTGGAAATAAATCCATAGGCCTTGCAAACTGCAGTCAACAAAACCCCATTGAGCCGAGGAACTGGGCATTGGCACAAATCAGCTGCCTGTCCTCGGATCCTGGAGTGGACACCCAGGGTCATGGCTGCCCCGAGGAGCCCCCAGTGCAGGCCGCTTTCAGAGTCTTGCTGGCTGATGACAGGCCTCCCTCCTGGATGTGGCCTCAACTCCACATGAGCGTTTGTCTTCAGCTCTGTGCTGTGGCCTGGCATCTTCATGGCCCTTCAGAGCCAAGTGGAAAGAGCTGTAACTATGGGCGCTAATAGCTGGGCTTTGAAGACTAGCTTGCCTCCTAACTGTACCACCTGGGGCAAGCTGGGAATAATGGCAGGACCCATCTCACAGGGCTCTGAGCGGATTACAGGAAATAACGTATGGAAAGCGTTTGGCGCGGTGCCTGGCACGTGCTCCGTCCCCAGTAAAAGGTAGCGGCCTCTCTTCTCTGCGGTGGAAATTTCCTGCCTGCCTCACTTGGTGAGGTTATTTGCATCCGTTTGGTTGCCACTGAGCGCTGGCTGTAGGCAGGCCCTCTGCTAGCTGCCAAGACCGGCCAGGTCAGGGAATGGAACAGTGCAGGTCCCAGCCTCTGCTCTGGGATGGAAGCCAAGCAAGTCACCCAAGGGGTCCTGCTGAATTTAGTGCACTTTTCAAGGGCTCCTGGTTCAGCTCTTTGAAGTTCTTCTTTGCCCCTAAGAACCTCCTCTGCCTGGGGCCGGACCTCACCTCTCCCTCCGCCCTGCCCCTGGCTGGTTCCACGCTGCCCTGTGCATAACCCACATTTTCAGCTGGGTGTTGAAATGCCTGTAGGCCAGCCCAGCAAAACTCGAAGCTTGCACAAGTTTGGGGGCACATCTGGATACACCTGCACGTTCATCCTCCATGCAGGGGAGACAGAAGATGACACAGAGCCCGGAGAAAAGGCTGGACTCGGCTTCTGTAGTCACTCTTTCCTTTGTCCCCTTCTTACAGGCTGTGACGCAACCCCCACGCTGCTCACTGCCGTGGGTGCTCAGGATGGGTGGAGAGACCTCTGATGGGGCCCTCCCTGGGGGTGAGGGGGAAGGGGAGCTTCTCTCAGCCCTCCCTGCCCCTCTTCTTGCTTTCTGTCCTCCCAGCCAGGCTCCCCTGTGTCCAGGATGGAGAGCGGCTCACGTGGAGCTAGCCGTCTTGGGACAGATGCCTGAGGTCCCGTAAAGGCTCCACCCCACCTCTCGCCATCGTCAGGCCACAGGCGAGCCCTTTTCTCTGTGACTAGCCCCGTGCAGTCTCCCTGGTCCTTTTTTAGCTGCCGCTGCTCTGTGAGCCTCTCTGAGCCTCCTCTGTGGTACGGGGCAGGACCGCCTCCAGCCTGTAGGCGGCACAGCTGGCGTCCTCACATTTGTGTTGCGGTGTTCAGTGCTTAGAAGAAGGTGGAAAGTAAAGTAATAGGTATAGAACTACCGTGGGCACCAGGCTCTTAGCTGTCTTGTTTCGCCCTACATGGTGGGTAAAGTTATCCCCATTTTATGGATAAGACCCCTGAGGTTCAGAGAGGTGAAGTATTTTGTCTAAGGCATATGGCTCTGCCACTGAGATCTGACATGTTTTCTGTGGGATCTCTCTGGTCTGCACTGATGGGTCCTTTGAAACGCCCATCTTGACAATTAGTAGGGTTCAGAGATGGGGGCATGCTGTGGGGAGGGGGTTTCGGTGGGTCCAGTAGGCAGAAACCTCTTATTTTATCATAACTCCTTCTAAACAGGGGCCAAGTGAGCAGGCTCCCCTCCTTTTGTCCTCCCCTTGTTCCTCCTCGGAGAGGTGCTAACGGAAACAGGAAAGAAGGCGCCCAGGATGGGGCACCCACTGTGTGCCGGGTTCTGGAGATGGCATTGCTCCAGCCCGTGGGGAGACGGGGGCTTGGACTAGCTAACTCACATGGTCAGGATCGTGCGGCTGGGAAGGTTTGGGGTCAAGCCGTGGGCCGCAGCTCTCCGCCTCGAGAACCATATTCTCTCCATTAGAACAGCTGCCTCCAGCTCCAGCTGAGAAATGCGGGAAGGCAGCAAAGTGGCCCAGCTCGCCCTTGAATAACTGATAGGTTACGTGTGTCCATCTGGTAAAGACACGAATCGAGGTCACTCCCCGGATGGGCACAAGCGATCCGGCTGAGGCTTCTGATGGTATGGCCACGGTTGGAGATAACGGTCCACCCAGGGGACCAGGAGCAAACATCTCAGACACAGGTTTGCACCCTGGGGGGCAGCAGGCCAGAGCCAGCCCGGAAATAGATTTTCTTTGCCTTCCAAATGTTTTAGGAAATTTTAATTAGTTGCTGATATTTAAAACTCAGGAAATGTAAGGTAAAAATCCAGTTTTCCAGCTCTTCTGGTGATCTGGCGAGGCTGGGCCCCCATTCCACTTAGCAGCCTGCGCTGGGGCTGAGTACCAGCCAGCTCTTCAGGGGGGTTCCTACCTCCGGGCGGCTGGAACCCCACCTGCCCTCGTCCCCTGTCTTCTGCATAAGTGGGCTTCTGGGGTGGCCAGAGTGCTGGCTGTTTACTCAGAGCGAGGGTGGGGAGGAGGAGCAGGGGGGCCTGGGTAGGGTCCATCCTGATGGTTGGCAGCCACCTAACCGGGGAGCGGGACTTGGCACTTCTCCACGCTGCATTTATCTGGCCTTTCCGTGTTCAGAGCTGCACAGTGATAAGTCAGTGGTCAGTGATAAGTCAGGACTTACACATGGGCGGTGTGGCTCCCCTTTGCACCCCTCGTGACCTCTCTCCTGTCAGCTATCATGCTTCTGTCTGGGCCCTGAGCTCCCAGGACTGAGTGGTCAGTGCCTTGGGGAGAGGGCCGAGCAGGGCAGTGCTCCTCAGGCACACTCTGGTGAGCGACAGGCCTCGGGACCTTTAGGCTGCCCTCTTTGAATCTCGGACCTTTCCCTGGACCAGAGTACCTGAGTTGGTACTTAGCATTCATTCAATGACCTGTTTCTTGAACAACTCCTTAGACCTTACTTGGCCAGATGGTACAAATTCCCTGCTTCTCAAGGAGCCCTCAGCCAGGTGGAGGAGACAGACACAGAAAGCCCGTCAGCAAACCACGTGGCCCGGGTGCCGTGAGAGGTGTGAAGGGCAGGTGACAGGCGCAGAGAGGGGGCCTTCACCCAGCTGCGGATTCAGGAAGGCCTCCTGGAGGAGGTAAAACCAAGCTGAGTCTCAAAGGATGAGTAGGAATTGGTGAGAAGGAAGGGCGTTCCAGGCCTGAATAAAGAGGAGGGACGAGAACTAGGACCTTGACTTGCAGCTTGCTGTCACTCAGTTGAAGCAGGGGAGACTGGCGAGGGCTGGCGAGTTAGGGGCTTGGACAGTGGGGCACAGCGAGGGTTTATACAGGCCCAGGACAGTTCCAGAGAGCCCTCTGGCTGCAGCATAGAGGCTGGGCTGGGGGCAGGGACCCGTTGGGGGGCTGTTGGGATTTCCCAGGTGGGAAAGGTGCTGGCCTGGTTCAGGACTGTGGTAGCAAAGATCGTGAGTGGGATAGATTTAGCAAGTAGTGATGAGGGGAAATGGGCAGGATTTGATTATGGATTGGATGTCCGTGGGGTGAGGGAGAGGGAGGAAGGAACCTGTCTAGGTTTCCAGTGGGTGACACAGGACACAAGAGCCCAAGCCAAAGGGGGTGGTGGTGGGCGGCGGCCATGGCAGGTCTCCCACTGGATAGAAGATCTGCACTGAATGGTGGGATCTGGGGGGTTGCCAGTGTCCGGATTGTTGAAGCGATGGGTGTGGGTGTGTGATCTCGAGGCCAAGGGCAGACCCCAGGGGACGGCATTAAAGAGCGGACTCTGGAGTGGCTGCAGTTAGGTTAATGACACAGATGCCAGAGTGCCAGCCCAGGTTCCAGTCCTGGCTCCACCACTCTTCCTAACTGGCCGACGGTAGGCAGCTCTCCCCTGAAAACCTCAGGTGTAAGACCTCCTTCACAACCGCCTACAAGGACTCCATGCATTCGTCCATTTAGAATGTGTACTGGGTGCTTCTGTAAGTTAGCTCTTGGAGGGATGGAGGCCTAGAAGGAGTGGGAGGGAGATGGGAAGTGACCCTGAGGCCAATGCAGCCCACACCTGGGGGACAGGGGACCCCCACCAGGCCGGGTGCTGCAGAGCCCATGCCCCTCGGTGTCTGAAGTTTGGCAGTGAGGTGATGTCTGGCCCTGGCGAGTGTGGGGCTGGTTGAGGCCTGACTCCCAGTCAAGGGGTGAGTGGGAGGTGAGGAATGGAGACAGCTCTGGGCGGCTCTTCTCTTCAGGAGCTTGGCTGCAGAGGAGAGCAGGGAGGCCCACAGATTTCTAGGATGAATATTGAAGAAAAAACGGCTTTCTGAGACGCACAGGTTGATGACACGGGGCTTGGCCTCTGAGAGATAGGGGGGCAGTGGGAAATTGAGGTTGTCCATACCCGATGGTCCCAGTTTCTTCAGAAAACAGGAGACGTGTGTGAGGGAGGAAGGTGGACTCTTGGGCATTCCGGAGAGAGGGCTTGTTAGGGAACAGCCAACCCCTGAGCCCAGGGCTGGAGGAGCTGCCCTTGGTCCTGGTGGAGGTGATGGCAGCTCATGACAGGTCCTGGGTTAGGGCCCTGTTGGCCAGGTGGGTACCAGGTGGTGGTTGTCTTTGAGGGGCGAGGGGCCACCTGGTGATTCTGGCAGGAGCTCTTGGCCCACTCGCTGGAAGCCATAGCCGTGGCCATTTGGGAAGTGGGCTTCCCTAAGTATGCCTGCCCCAGGAACAGGGGATGCTTCTAGGCTGGGTTCCCTTGACTTCCTACCTCTTTCTTGGCTACCTCAGCATGGGGAGGACTTTTGGCCCACAGCCTCTCTTTCCTTGCAGAGAGTAATCCTTCCCTGGTTGGGGAGTCTGCCCTGGTACCGGCCTGGTGACTGTAGTTTGGCCCGCCGCTTCCGGTCCCTCGGGCTGCCCTGCCACAGCACTTGGGCGGTGCGGTGTAGAGGGAGGATGTGCGTCCAGGGCGGCTGACGTGCCCTCGTTTGCTGCTGAGTCAGCAGTCCTGCCCTAGGAGTGGTGCTCCTGCAGATGCAGGTGGGTCTAAGAGTCCAGTGTGACGCCTTGGTGGAGAAGAGGTGCTCTCATGGAGCCTCTCGGGAGGCTCCCGGGCACTTGTCCCCGGGGCCCAGACCCCTTTCTGGGGACTTTGTGATTCGAGCTGAGGGGCAGCGAGCTGCCTCCCTGCACGGGGAGCACCTTCCCGCCTCTTCAGTCCTTGGAGAAGCTGGTGTTTTCTGGCCTCATCCTGCTGGGGCCTGCGGGGGGCAGGATGTTAAGGCCAGGTCAGCGTCAGCTGTGGTGCCAGGAGCCACCGTGGAGAGAAAGGTGGGGTGGTGCTCTGACTCACGGCCCTGCTGCAGCTCGTTGGCTCGGCTGGGTGGAGACCGTGCTGAGCCCTATTCCCGTCTCACCCCAGAGAGCTCCGAGCTTCCGGCTGAGTCACAGGGAAGGGGAGAAGCTCTAGCTGAGGCTGGGGGCTGAGTTGTTCCCGCATCACTTCCTGCGGAGAGCCCCAGGCCCCAGGGCTGGGGGAGCGGGGCCCTGCAGGTCGCTGTGACGCGCCCCATCCCACGTGCCCTCTCCAAGGAGGCAGCCCCAGGCCAGCCCCTGTGCTACCTTCCTGGAGCCCCGGGGGAGCCACCACCAGCTCAGGCCTGCCCAGGGTGGACAGAAAGGTTTCATCTGCCCAGGAGAACCGGCCACAGCCTCAGGCAGACCAGTTTTCTCCCTACTGGACTAACCCGCTGGGTAGAGGACGTGGAGGATGTGTGAGCAGCACAGGCCGCCCAGGAGAGCACACACGACGCTCTCTCTGCCACACAGAGAGCAGCCTAGAAGCTAAGGCTGCCTCCGAGGTGTGCTAACACTCACAGGGAATGGAGTACACCAACAACCCTCCCAGTCACCTCTCCGTGAAAAGCAACCCAGAGCAAACACACAAGCATGGACAAGCCTTGTGGTAGGGTGCACAGACACACACACACACACACACACACACACACACCTCAGCAAGCTCAGGCAGGGCCCACACAGACGTCTGTATAGTGACTCTGGAGGTGACCGCAGGCACCTGGGCAGGAATGCCACGCAGAACACCACGGAGCAAAATCCCGCTCAGGTACACGGCACGTCCTGTGACACCCGTCCGGCTTCAGAGCTGATGCTCTGGCCGTGAGACCCCCGCGTGACCAGCTGCAGACCTGGCTTAGGCATCGCCCCTCGTGAGTTTTTTTAACCCTGAGGACGAGGGAGGCCCAGCGCTTCCAAACAGCCCTGCTCTGCTGGCAGCCCTCGCTGGGCTGGATTTTCCTGCAGGGCTTTCGGATTTTGTTTTTGATCCAGTCAAGGGTTGATCGCGTGCCAGACACCATGCCGACACTCGGCTAACGTGTGCACAGTTGTTCTGAGTGAAGCTCTCGGTAAATGTGGGTTATTATGTACGTTGTTATTTACATACATAATCTAATTTCTTCTCATAACAGCCCTATGAGGAAAGGTGCTATTATCCCCATTTTACAGATAAGGAAAGCGAGGCTCCAAGATGTTAAGTGGCTTGTCCTGGTGGCAACCATGGTTAGGTGACAGAGGCAGCGTTTGAAGCCAGGCCTCTGACTCCTGAGCCTATACTCTTAATCTGTCTCGTCAGATTCCCCAGTTGGGAAGCCAGCCCCGTGGCCCAGCCCTGGTGAAGTCCACTGGGCCAGGGGACCCCGGGGGAGCAAGGCCTTCAGGACGCCACAGCTTTGGTCTGAGAGGCTCAGGGCAGGGGGACAAAGGACGAGAATGCGCAGAAGGGGAATGCGTGGTATCGGGCCCCTCGCCCACCTCTGTCCTATTGCCATTTCCTTGACTGTACTCCCAGTATGACTGGAGGAGGTGCGGCCGGGTGGGGTCGTGAGTCGCTGGCGCCCTGGCTGTCCTTCCAAGCTGGCCGCGCTCTGTCTACATGACCTTTGGCAGTTTTCCACTCCCTCCCAGGCCCGAGTAGGGCTGAGCTGCCACCTGGATGGCAGCTTATCTCTGACCTTCGGCATTTCTGTGTCTGGATGGATTCTGAGTGCAGCCTCCTGCCTAGACTTCCAGCCCGCCCTGGGGAGATGCCTCGCCTGTGCGGGCAGATAAGCGTTGGCAAATTTGAGACACAGCCCTTGCCTTCTGAGAACCGCAAAGGCGATGTGGAAGATGTTTGCCCGAGTCTCCCGGACTCCTCCTCGTGAGGCCACTGGGAGTTGTATTTTCCTCATTGTCCCCATGATATGTGTGAGACAGCTAAAGGTCAGTGACCCGGCGCCTGCACTGCCGTCCAGAGGCCCTGCATGGTGCTCCTCACGGGTGGTCGGTGGGCCTCCCTCTTCACAATCACCTGGGAGCCCGTAAAATCGCACATGGTCAGGCCATCCTAGGTCCGCGGTGGCAGCATCTGTAGGGCAGGCCTGGACCTGGAGGTCAGGCCTTTCGGGCGATTTTGCTGCATCCTGGAGTTGGCTGCCCAGGGGTTTTTCGGGAAGGAGACCTCTTAAGCCAGCCTGCCACCAGAGCTGCTTTTGTGCTGTGGGGCTTTGTGTAAGTGGCCTGGTCTCTCTGAAGATTGGTTTCTTCCTTTGTAAACTGGGGATAACTACAGTGCGTACCTCGCAGGGCTGTCATTGGCCTGCGGGGCTTAATATCTGCACATTTGCCCCACTGCGCCCTCCCGGGTGTGGACCTGTGCTGGCCAACGGGAGGGGCCTCTTCAGGGGGCGACTTCCTAGGAGCAGAGCATGAAAAGGTCAGGCTGTTCCAAAAGGTCATCGGCACATAGTGCAAGCAACGCAATTGGGCCCCATTGTGTTTGGAAATTTCGTGGTTGGGAAAAGTGGGGGATTAGTCCTAGAAACTTTTTTTGGGCTTCCCAGCGTGTAGAGTGCGGGTAAGTGGTGAGAAGTTGGGAACTGGGGTCAGAAGACCTAGAGTCTCGTGCAGTTCTGGGCTTTATAGTTCCAAGACAGGCCTCGACTGCTGCGGGGCATAGCTGCCCTACGGTTTCAGCACCAGAGTTTGGGGTCCGGATGTGAGGCGTGACTTTCCCCATGAATTCCCAGTGCCCCCTCCCCCCCACTTCCAGCTTTGCTCCTAGAGCATCATAAGACTCCCAGCTACAGAGCCACACCCATTCTCCCATCGGTTCCTGCGCTGGTCACCTTGCCTCCTCACCCTCACCGGGAGACATTGTGAAGAGCGGCCTTGGGAGCTCTGTCATCCTGTTTGCTGGCGGGATGCTATCCATCCCATGTCCCCTTGGCTTTGCTAGGACGTCCCACCTGAGGGCTCCCTTCAGCATTAGTGGCTAGACAAAAAGCTTAGCTTCTCCAGAATGGCTGCCATGTGTTCCTCTTCTTGGACAGTGAGAACAAGGTCACTCTGTTTCCCTTTTCTCCTCAGCCACCAGGAGGCTCGGCATTAAATGCACAACCCATCTCTAGTAGCTGTGTGAAGATCTCTTCTGACCTGCTCATGTGAACATGCCCTTACTCTCCAGTTTAGGTGTTTTCCTTGAATTTGTGTTTGGTGCCTTTTTTTTTTTTTTCTCTGTTCTTGATTTTAGTGTTTACGTTTCACTGCGTTCTTTTCTTTGTTTTCTCGCCCTTTGTGGAACCAGGCTGGGGGTCCGTAAAAACACTCACCACGTAACAGCACATGAAGCTGTCTTCACAAGTGCTTTTTGGCATGTTCTCCTGTTGGTGCCTCAGCTTCATGAGACCGTGTCTGTTTGCGTGGTCATAATCTGTTGGTCAGATAGGAGATACCTGAGGCCGGGCAGGGCGGCTCATTTCTGCTTGTTTTTCATTTCTTATCAGCTGCTTCGAATTTTTTAAATAATTTCTCTTCAAACCCATTAGTTGCTCAAGGCGCAAACGGTACCCTGGTTGGTTAGATATGTGCATTTCTTTCTTTTTTCCTTCTATTTCTTTTGCATTACACAAGAGTAACCTGCTAATTATAGAATCCAAACATGACAAGTAAAAAGGAAAAAAAAATTACCCATACTCCCACCAGGGATGCCAATTTTCAGCATTTTGTGATTCATCCTCCTGGATTTTTTCCCACTTTTTTTTTTTCTCCATCTTTTTCTGTTTATACTTTTCCCACAAAAAATAAGATCTAACTAGACTTACTGTTTTATAACTGTCATCGTCACTTGGTGGTAGATAATTAGAAATCTTCCCTGTTATTATGTATTTTTTTTTTAAAGATTTTATTTATTTATTTGACAGAGATAGAGACAGCCAGCGAAAGAGGGAACACAAGCAGGGGGGAGTGGGAGAGGAAGAAGCAGGCTCATAGCGGAGGAGCCTGATGTGGGGCTCGATCCCACAACGCCAGGATCACGCCCTGAGCCGAAGGCAGATGCTTAACCTCTGTGCCACCCAGGCGCCCCTGTTATTATGTATTTTATAACAATGAAAGGTATTTCAAGTTTGTATCCAGGATACATGCACATAATTCGTTTTTAAGCGTGGAAGTACTTACTGTGAAAAGTGACCAATGCCTCCGTCATCCCCAGCCTCGGGCCTGGTTAAGGGGACGACTTTTAAATCAGTTAGACTTTTGTTAATACAGTGGTTTCCTCCATTGGCTTCAGTAAAATGCTTGCACCACTCTTTCTTGGCTTACCTGATTTACTGCTTTGCTACTGAGAAAAAGAAGGCTTTCCATCACTTCCATCAGCCTTCCCCACCTCCTGCAAACATTCTTCTACCGCTATATTGGGTTGCCTCTGTAATTTAATCCTGAGGGGCGCCCGGCTGGCTCGGTCCGTAGAGCATGTGACTCTTGATCTTGGGGTCATGAGTTCAAGCCCCATGTTGGGGGTAGAGGTTACCAAAAAAATAAAGAAACTTAAAAAAAAATTTTTTTTTATACTTAAACCTCAGTTTCTTATTCCATTAACTGTTGACAATATCTTGTGGCCCTCTTTGCTGTCCCGAAGAGAGAGAGACTCCCATTTTTTTCCGTAACAACCCTGGTACCCCGCATCACAGCATGTCTGTGTTGTACAGTCAGGTTCCTGAGGTCAAGGTTGGTAACAGTGTGCATTCTGTTCTATAACCGTAAATCCTCCACCAGGGACTGTGAGCTGGGGGTAAGAGGTAAAGACCAGGGCCCCGAGTCTGCTTCCCTCGGCCATCGTAAATCGTTTGCTGCAGGACCAGGGTGGGGTGGGCTGTCCTTACAGGTCCTTCTCCTTGGATCTGATGCCACTCGAAGGCTCCTTTCTTTTATTCTATTACATGTTCAAAACCCATCACTTAATATTTTAGTTTGCTTCATTTTTGACCATGCCTCTCTTGATTTTGCTTGTTTTTCTGGTGTTTCTAATACAACATCAGTTTTAGCGGCTGCATCATATCCGAGAGTGTGGTGTTAATAATGTCCTTTCATCTAGTCCCCTATGGTTGGACACTTAGGTTGTTGCCAAGTTTTCACTAATGTGAATGGCGCTGTAATAGATGTTCTTTTACGTTCATCTCTGTGCGTTTGTGTCTTACATAATGTTTGAGAGTCCAGGAATGCTGTTCCCCTTTCAGCCTAATCCGCCCATCACCAGCTCCTTGCCATGTGCTGCTTTGCTCACTTCCCTTCCCTCAGATCAGCCCATCCTCGAGGTTGGTAGGAGAAGTTTCTCGTGGGAGGCATGGCCCCCAGGTAATGTCCGTCTTCCTCCCTCCAGGCTCCAAAGAGCGGCCGTTCCTCAGATTTGGAGCGGAAAACGTCTCCAACTACACAGCCCTTCTGCTAAGCAGGGATGGCAGGACTCTGTATGTGGGTGCCCGAGAGGCCCTTTTTGCTCTGAACAGCAGCGCCAGCTTCCTGCCTGGCGGGACGTACCAGGAGGTGAGATGACTCCTGGGTCTGGCTAGGCTGGGCAGAGGATGGCAGGGGGCGGATGGACGGAAAGATGGACCTTCTGGGTGTGAAGATGCTGCCAATGGGAGAGGAGGGACCGGGCACCCCCTCCATTCCCACCTGCACGCTCCCCTGCTCTTGTTCTGCAGCTGCTGTGGAGTGCAGACGCCGAGAGGAAGCAGCAGTGCAGCTTCAAGGGCAAGGACCCACAGGTGAGCTAGCCGCTGGAGGCCACCTGGGCCGAAGGAGGGGTGGAGAGCAGTGCGCCGGGCCCAGCATGGAGGCAGCTTTGGGAAAAAGGGCTTAGGCTTCAGAGATGGCCACACCTGGCTTTGGCCCTTTACTTAACTATCTCTGTGACCCGGGACATGTAGACTGGCCTCTCTGAGCCTTAGCGTCCCCACCTGTAAAATGGGGATGATGATACCTCTCTTACAGGACTTGCCATGAGGCTTCAGTGAGCTAGTACGTGTAGGGCACCTGCCTAATCAGAACCGAATAAAGTCAGCTTCCAGCAAGAGCAGTGACTGGTATCCCTCTGCGGATGGGCTGAGGGAGCAGGTCTGACCCATCCTGGGGTGGTTTTGGCCAGACCACTGGGCATGGGGGTCTGGTCCAGCCTGGGGTTCTCCTGGAGGACTCCCCACTATTCCTGGAGACCTCTTGTCCTGTGTGTAGCAGGAGGCGGCTGAGGTGAAGGCCGAAGAGCCCCAGACTTGAGTTCAGACACAGATTCAAGTCCTGACTGCCCCCGACTTCTTTTAATGGACAAACGGTTATTAAGCGCGTACTCTGTGCCCAAGTCCTTTTAGACACTGGCAATACGATTATGAAAAAGAAGAAAGAACAACAGGCAGAATGCAGCCACTGGAACAGCTAGTCAGGCCACACCTCGTTAAGAAAGTGACATTTGCGTCAGGACTACATGTTGCTGAGGGAGTTGGCTGTGGGATTCCTGGAGAACGGGCAGGACTGGACTTAATCTGAGCGAGGTGTTTGGGGAACCACCAGCGGCCTGGACAGGGGAGTGCTGTGGTTGGCATGTGTTTAAAAAGGGTCACTCTGGCTGCCGTGGTGGAGAGTGGCCTCTGTGAGGCAGGGGCAGAGGGAGGGAGCCCAGTGAGGGGGACCAGACGGGGGTGACACCAGTAAAGGAAGTGAGAAATGGTCAGATTCCGGATGTAGTTTAAAGATGGGCCCACCAGGACTTCCTGATGGGAGATCGGGGGTAGGAGGGGAGTCTGAGAGAGGAGTTGGGGCTGACCGTGAGTTTTGGGGCCTGAGCAGCTGAAAGGGGAAAGTCTTGAGGATAAAGTGTTTGGGGAACAGTCAGATGCTTTGTTGGAGACACCTGCTAGACACCCTTGCAGAGGCGATCATGAGTCTGGGGTCCGGGGTCCTGCTCTGGGCTGTGGCTTACCTCACCAGGCAGGTGTGGAGGACCAGAGGTTTTCACTGAGGTTCCAAAAAAAGACCTCTGGGGGCCAAGACACCCCAAGGGGGAGGGCTTCTGTGCCTTCACTCCCAGACTGAAGAGAAGTTTACCCAACGCAGAACTGGCCGAGCCCCCAGGTTCCCCTGCAGCACACACACTCCGTGGACCTGTCTGCTCTGCCCCAGGACCCTGCTGGATTCTCATCTGCACTGGGGTTTGAGGAGCGCCAGAGAGCAGAAGCTTGCCCCGCACGCCCCGCACATGCCGGTGTTGAGGGCCTGGCGGCGCCCCCTGGTGGCGTGCTTGGGCCTGACCTCCTCTTCCCTCCTTCCCCAGCGCGACTGTCAGAACTACATCAAGATCCTCCTGCCTCTGAACAGCACCCACCTGTTCACCTGCGGCACGGCGGCCTTCAGCCCCCTGTGTACCTACATCGTGAGTGCCCCTCTCTGCCCGGGCTCGCTTGTGGCTGGCCTGGGAGCCGCCCGTCTCTCTGTGTCGGGAGCTGTCGCCCAGCCCCGGTGCCTGGTCCAGGGCCGGGCCCAGGGTGAAGAAGCTTTGGGGGAGCAGTGGGTCTGAGAGCCCTGAGGCCCAGCCCCAGATCTGGTGGCTTGGGTGGCCGGTGTGGGGGCGGGGAGGGGAGCAAGGGAACACCCCGGGCACAAAGGTCCCGGCCAGCCCAGGACTCATACCCTCTCTTGCTTCCTCAGGCTCTCCCTTGCCCTCACTCAGTTCCACAGCCCACCTCCCACGCCCCTCCTCACACGCACTCACTGTCGCGTTTCTGTTTTACACACACCTTAGCAGAGGGTGGGAGCACTGCCTTTGGAGTCAGACACACCCGGGTTTGAATCCTGCTGCTGCCCCTTCTGAGTCCTGTCACGTCTCTTCTGTGGTCACTGGGGCTAGGAGTGTCCACCACAGACGGTCCTAGCAGCCAGGGCCCGCGCTGCGCTCTGGGTGCAGAGATGAGGAGGGTGGTCTGCCTCCCACTTCACCCCTCCAGAGCTGCCTTCTCTGGCACACCCCCTCCTTCCCTCCAAGCCCGCCCATTCCCTGGTGTGCCCCTGAGCTCTTCTGCTTCCCTGCAGAATGTGGAGAGCTTCACTCTGGCGCAGGACGAGGTGGGGCACATCCTCCTGGAAGATGGCAAGGGTCGTTGTCCCTTTGACCCCAATTTCAAGTCCACGGCCCTGGTGGTTGGTGAGTGTTGGGGGCAGAGTGGCAGGATGAGTTCGGTGAGGCTCCGTGTTGGGGGTGGGAAGGTGGGCAGCATAGGTCCCAGGCCTGAGCTGGTGGGGCCCCCGCCAGGCTGAGTCCCGGGGGGCGCAGAGTGACCCTTGGGTTTGGCTCTTCCCAGTTCCCACCCCCCTGTCCACCTCAAGCGAGATAGGCAGTGCTGGGGTCACTCTGGGCCCTGAGTAGGGAGAAGGGGCTGTGCTGAGGAGCCGTTCCCATGGGAATGTTCTCTTGGCAGATGGTGAGCTCTACACCGGAACTGTCAGCAGCTTCCAAGGGAATGACCCAGCCATCTCCCGGAGCCACAGCCTCCGCCCCACCAAGACCGAGAGCTCCCTCAACTGGCTCCAAGGTGAAGTCCTCCCCACGCACCCAGTGGGCAGTGCCCAGAGCCCAGGGAGGGGCACGCTCTCCTTTCAGGGCCAGACCAAGAAGGGTCTCTCGCTGTCTGGGATTCCCAGGCTGACCCTGCACTCCCCATTGGTCCCACAGACCCAGCGTTTGTGGCCTCGGCCTATATTCCCGAGAGCCTGGGCAGCTTGCAAGGGGACGATGACAAGATCTACTTCTTCTTCAGCGAGACTGGCCAGGAGTTTGAGTTCTTTGAGAACACCATCGTGTCCCGCATCGCCCGCATCTGCAAGGTGAGGGGGGCAGCCCACCCAGAGACCCCAAAGTCCCCCCAGTACAGGATCAGGAAACACCAGGAGGCCTCTTCTGTCCTCCAGGAGGAACAGCTTGGCTAACTGCTTTTCTCTCTCTCCTTTTAAATTGACATAGCTCTTACGTTTTTTCCTTTTTAAGAAAATGCGGAAAGTACAGAAAAGTACACACAAAAATCACTTACAATGTAAAGACGCGGTGTGGCATCGCGACAAAGAGCAGAGACTCCAGCCAGGCTACCTCAGTTCCGACCCCACTGGTCCTGTGACCTTGGGCAAGTCCCGTGCCCTCTCAGTGAGCCTCCCCATCTGTTCAGTGGGCACGATAAGACCGTTCTCAGAGTTGTTATGTGAGCTAAGTCTATCCCCGGAAGGCTTTTAGGAGTGTGGTAGGCAACAACTAAACGTTGACTGTTAGCGCCAGAATCCTCCTGCTGCACCACAGGTGATTAGAACGTTCCTTGGTAATCTATTTTCTCTTGGTGTCCGTGTAAATATATAGGTGTTTATATTATTAAAAGACTTTACAAACGGGAGTTCTACTGCAGTGCGGGTACTTAGGGTCCCTGTTCGCGGGGAATCGTGACCTCTTTCCCTGTGTGTAGGCAGACCCCCGTCCGTTCCGGGTACTCTGCAGTAAGGAAGGCACCCTTGTTTACTCGGCCAGCCACCCAGTGATGGGACCTGGACCCTGCCTGCGTGTCTTCCTGATTTTAAACGGAACTCTTCCCTGGCTTTGGCTGGCCCCTCTGGTGTCTGTGTAGCTATCACTGGGAAGGGGCCACAGGGGGGTCCAGGCTCCCCACCCTGGCCTATGCGTAAGCCCGGCCTCTCTCTCCCTCCCCCAGGGGGACGAGGGCGGCGAGCGGGTCCTGCAGCAGCGCTGGACGTCCTTCCTGAAGGCCCAGCTGCTATGCTCGCGGCCGGACGACGGCTTCCCGTTCAATGTGCTGCAGGACGTCTTCACATTGAGCCCCAGCCCGCAGGACTGGCATGACACCCTGTTCTACGGGGTCTTCACATCCCAGTGGTACGGCCCCCGGAACCTAACTGGAGATGGGAGGGCGCGGGGGATGACCGGAACTGGGCCCAAGAGCTGGCCGCATCCCACGCCCAGGGCTCCTGGGTTCATCCAGCCATTTCCTTTGTAGGCACAGGGGGACCACCGAGGGCTCTGCCGTCTGCGTCTTCACCATGAGGGACGTGCAGAATGCCTTCAATGGCCTCTACAAGGAGGTGAACCGTGAGACACAGCAGTGGTATACGGTGACCCACGCAGTGCCCACACCCCGGCCTGGAGCGGTGAGTACTGGGTGCTGACGAGCTGGCTCCCCACAGCCTGCTGGCTTCTCTGAGTCTGTTTTCTTATCAAGTGGGGACCAAAGTCCAGGCCTGCTTGTCTTACTGGTTTGGATGTGGCTATAAATGTTGGAATGCCTGGAACCTGCCTCAGGGTGAGCCAGTGTGCTCCCATCCAGACACTTAAGTGTGTGCTTTTGTCATTGTCCCTTTGCTTGTGCCTCTCCCCTACTCAGCTGTGGGCTCCTTATCTAGTGATTGGGTGAGTGGCCCAGCCATGGGGACACCATCCTTCGGTCCTTCCAGCCTCAGAGGCTTCCTCCCAAAGCAGACCTTGAAACAAGGATATGAGTGTCAGCAGTTGATATGGGAGGTGACTCCAGGAAGCACCATGAGGGAACAGGAAAGTGAGAGGGGGGAGCAGAGCCAAGGAAGAGTGTCACTGTTCCCGTCGTGGGCTGTCCCCAACCTGGGCCTCAGTTCCCTGGGGCCCCGAGAGGGTACCTTCTGACCCCCACACTAGGAAACCCGGCCGGCCAGGGCTTCCTTTGAGCACTGGCGAAAGGAGCAGGAAGGGTGGTTGTGCTTCTTGAAGCCTGGCTGAGGCTGAGGGGCCTGGGCAGGAAGGGGAACTGGCCCTGCCAGCCAGGGCCCTCGGGTGCCCCTCACCCAGGCTCTGCCCTTGGGCCTCCACATCAGCGCGTTGGCCGCATGCGAACCACAAGTGATGTGCCATGGCTTCCGAGCGGTGGGCAGATACCCCTCCTGTCCACCGGGGAGTCCGGACCGGTAGTCCTGGCCGCATCTCCAGGCGTCCCCTCCCGCGTGCGGCCCTCCGCGACTCTCCATCTCACGCCGCCGTCTCCTCCTCCAGTGCATCACCAACAGTGCCCGGGAGAGGAGGATCAGCTCGTCCCTGCAGCTCCCAGACCGCGTGCTGAACTTCCTCAAGGACCACTTCCTGATGGACGGGCAGGTCCGCAGCCAGCTACTGCTCTTGCAGCCCCGGGCCCGCTACCAGCGAGTGGCCGTCCACCGTGTGCGTGGCCTGCACCGCACCTACGACGTGCTCTTCCTGGGCACCGGTGAGTGCCGACCGCAGGGCAGGTTCAGGGGCCGGGAGCCCCGGCTGTTGGGAGATGGGCCTGAGTGCCGTCCGTGTTCCAGGTGATGGCCGACTGCACAAGGCGGTGGACGTGGGCTCCAGGGTGCACATCATTGAGGAGCTCCAGATCTTCCCACCGGGACAGCCCGTGCAGAGCCTGCTCCTGGACACCGGCAAGGTGAGCGGGAGGAGCCCGAGGGAGCGCGCCTGGGTGCCCCTCTGCTCTTGACAAGCACCCTGGCACCACCAGGATGGAAAGATCAGGCTCGTAGCATAAGCCAGCAGAGAGTGGGGTGCCTGGGAGCACGAGAGGAGGCTCCTTGGGGAGTGGCCGGCTGTGGCTGTGGGCGGTGGCCCTGGCTGCCCGCGCTCGCCTCTCATCGCCGTGTCTGTGTCCACACAGGGGCTGCTCTATGCCGCCTCCTACTCCGGTGTGGTCCAGGTGCCCGTCGCCAACTGCAGTCTCTACCAGAGCTGCGGGGACTGCGTGCTCGCCCGGGACCCCTACTGTGCTTGGAGCCGTTCCAGATGCAGACACATCAGCCTCTACCAGCCTGAGATGGCCTCCAGGTGAGAGCTGCTGCCGGCCCTTCCCACCTGTCCATCCCTGTGCGCGGCCCCACAGCACCTTCCCTAGGCCCTCTGTAGAATCCCCAGGCGGCCGCCTCTGTGTCCACGCTCGGAAGTGCTCTGGTTCAGTTAGTAAATGATGTTTGCCTGACCCATCTGTAGAGCCGGGGACCTCATTTTGTACATTTGGTAAAGTATGAAGGGTCCCAGTTCTGAAAAGCCTTGCAGGAGACTGGGGGCTGGCGCATGAACGTGTTTAACGAAAAGTAAGAGCCGCTCGACAATCCATTAACGAACGGGTTAAAAATCGCTTTCAGAAGCACTAAATTGGGTTGGAAGATGTCTGTGTAGAAAACTTGAAAAGTAGAGATAAGTGTAAACAAAAATGATCCCGAATCCCACCACCTAGAGAGAGTTGCAGTGAGATTTTGATATATGCCCTACCAGGTTTTTCTATATATGTGTGAAATAAACAAAAATAGATGTATTTTAAATAAAAATGGACTCTGTCCCACTTGTAGTGTCCTTGCTTCACGCTCAGGGAGCCCTGGTGCCAGTTTTATATTTCAGAGAATCTCATTTGAGCACACGTGTGTGCCCCCGGAAGGACGCGCCCAAACTGCCACCTGTCACGATCACCACCAGCTGGTAGATTGTGTGTGACTCCTGTGGTGTCTTCAGCGTTTGTACTTGGTTGAGTTTTTTAGGTTTTGTGAGTGTCTCACAAATTACTTTTATTCTTGATGATGTTTTATTAAACACGCCGGTGCACGTGCATTGCTTTAAAAGAGACAAGAGACGCGCGTAGAGACCCAGCTGTCCTTCCAGACTTTTTCTCAAGGTCCATATTGCTTCTGTAATGCAGGGAAGTGTTATAGTAACTTGTATTTGAAATAAATACTGTGTAAACAGAGGAGATGCTGACTCAGACCCTGCAGGCATGGGGACTCAGCCTGGGGAAGCCACCTGCCTTTTACTCCGTCTTCGGGCTGGCGGTCCCTGAACCCCAGGCCCTCGTGGGGCTGCAGGGCCGGAGAAGGGCCTGTGCTGCACTGGGGGTGGGGCCATGTGGGCGCATGGTTTCCGGGCCTCTCTCTGACTCTCTGGTCCTCAGGCCATGGATCCAGGACATTGAGGGGGCTAACACCATGGATCTCTGCAATGCTTCCTCACCCGGGTCTCGGTCTTCTGTACTAACAGGTAAGTCGCCCTGTGAAGGGGTGGAGCTGAGGTGGGGGCCAGGTCTGCTGAGAAGGCCCTGCAGGGGTAGGTGTAAATGCCTGTCCTCATGTCCTCGTCCCAGACTTAGAGTCCCCAGTGGCACATCATGGCACAAGGAGTACAGTCCCGAGAGAGGTGGGGCGAGCCTGGGGCTACTGGGGATGCTGGTCCCCCCCTTACCCGGTGCCTCTTCTGTCCGTAGGCGAGAAGCGGTGTGAGCAAGTCTACTTCCAGCCCAACACGGTGAACACCTTGGCCTGCCCTCTGCTCTCCAACCTGGCCACCCGGCTCTGGCTGCACAATGATCTCCCCGTCAATGCCTCAGCCTCCTGCCGTGTGTTGCCCACTGGGGACCTGCTGCTGGTGGGCAGCCAGCAGGAACTGGGGGTGTTCCAGTGCTGGTCACTGGAGGAGGGCTTCCGGCAGCTGGTCGCCTGTTACGACCCGAAGGTGGTAGAGGATGTGGTACCAGACCGAGCAGACCGGAGCGGCAGCGTGCCGGTCATTATCAGCACGTCTCGGGTGAGCGCACCGGCCGGCAGCAAGGCCAGCTGGGGTGTAGACAAGTCCTACTGGACCGAGTTCCTGGTGATGTGCGTGCTGTTCGTGTTCGCCGTGGTGCTTCTCATCTTATTCTTCCTCTACCGGCACCGGGCTGGCATGAAAGTCTTCCTGAAGCAGGGGGAGTGTGCCAGTGTGCACCCCAAGACCCGCCCTGTGGCGCTGCCCCCTGAGACCCGGCCGCTGAATGGCGTAGGCCCCCCTAGCACCCCACTCGACCACCGAGGCTACCAGGCCCTGTCAGATAGCTCCCCGGCGCCCCGCGTCTTCACCGAGTCAGAGAAGAGGCCGCTCAGCATCCAGGACAGCTTTGTGGAGGTGTCCCCGGTGTGCCCCCGGCCCCGGGTCCGCCTGGGCTCTGAGATCCGGGACTCCGTGGTGTGAACGCACCGGTAGAGGAATCCACCCTGGCTTCAGAGGCCGTGAGTGCTCAGAGGGGGCCGGCCGGACCTCTGCGTCTCATGGAACACCACTGTGGCACCCAGCCCTCGGGGATGGGGCCCGCTGGCCTGCTGCTCTGCCGCTGAGTAGCGAGGCCCCCTCCAACCGACAGCCGTGGCCCGGGAGGGCCCAGCTGCAGGTGGGGGTCTGCCTGGCTGGGCAGAACAGTGCTCCCTGTGTGAAACTGAGCCCTTTGTTTAAAAAACAATTGAAAATGTGAAGCGAGAAGAATGAGACATCACAGTACTCCATGCGCACCAACAGACCCGCGGCGTGGCAGGCTCGCCGAGTGGTGGTTTGAGACAGAGCTGGCGGTCCCCACCAGCTGGCCTTTTCTACCTTCTGCCTTATCCCACTACCACCGGCTGCCCCTTGGCCCCGCAGAAGCAGAAGCCGGCTCGGGCTCCGTGGGTCCTCCCTTGCCAGCTGGCCAGCTTGTTACAACCATCATCCCGTCACCTCAGGGACCGGAGAGCCACACTGCCACCACTGCCCTCACAAGGCGTTGGGCTCACACTCACCTGCCGGACCTTTCCAGCCTGTCACACTAAGCCACGTGTGACAGGGGCAGCGTGAGACCAGGAGACCATTTTAGACGATGGACGCCTTTCTCTCCAAGTCAGGGAAGAGACTGTTGCCTTCCTTCCTCTATCCCAGCCTGCGAACCTGTGTGTCCCTTTTCCCCATGTCCACCCTGGACTCCTCCCCGGAGCCCAACCCCCAGTTCAGCCCCTCCACCTTGCCTGCTCCCTCTTTAAGGGAGACTGACACTGCCCGGCACAGGAGCCCTGTGTTCATGTCAATTTTGTTATTATTTTTTTTTAATAAGAGGCACTTTACTTTTTTTTTTTTTTTTTTTTAATAAAATCTAAATAGAAACTGAATCATGGCCCTTCCTCTCAAAGGACTGTTACTTTTTGAGGTTGGTCCAGTTCTCTGAGTTTTGGGGAGTTCTGAGCTTCCACTTTGCAGGGGGTAGTGGGCCAGACCCACGCTGGCCTGGCCGACTCCCATCTCCCAGTGGAGTGTGGTCCTTAAGGTGGGGAGTTTAATGCACTGATGGGAGGGGCAAGGAATTCATTCATTTTCCCTGAACCCCTTTACCTGCACCTCCCCCAGTTCAGATCAGGGTGGGAGCACAGGGGATCAGGGGTTTTATCATTTTTCTTTTTAAATTTAAAAATTTCACATTACCTTCTGTAAATACCACCACCATCAGGATATAGAGGAGTTCGTCTGTCACACTACCCCCTCATGAGGGGTGGGCCAGGTGGGCTACAGTCTGACTTCCTGCTGGCCTTTTAGATCTGTTCTTCCCGGTATGACTGAAAGCTCCTAAAGTCCAGTCCTTCCTCATACCAGTGTTTCTAGTACCACGCAAAGGGTCAAACGTCTAAACCTTTATTATAGATTAGTAGAACACAAACAGAGCGATGACAAAGGAGAGAGGCCCTGGCATGGAGGGCCTTCCCCTGCCTGGAGCAGGACCGCACGGTGCCAGCTCTGGGCTAGGCCAGCTTGGCCGGCCCTGGCAACACAGGCGTGACCTCGGCCACAGCTCAGCAGAGGAAAGGCTCTCTGACGGGGTGCTTGCTGGGACACACGCTGTGGCTCCTGTCACAGGACAATCTTAAAGGAGCTGAAGAGAGAAGAGTGGGTCGGGTTTTCTGCCGGAAGAGGAGGGGAGGGGCTAACCCCAAACTTGCCCACATCTTCCCTAAGACCCTTTGGAAGAGCTGCCCTGAGACCCTGAGAGGCACTGGGGCTTTCGCAGCCTGGCTGTCGCCTCCCATCCTGACATCCCAGACTCAGGTGCAGCAGATGGGGACCCAGAGGGAACCAGAACGCAGGGGAACCGCTACCATCATACCTGGCAAAGTCCGGTGAACGGGAGATGACGTGCTGGAACTCTGACAGGTTGATGGTGCCGTCCCTATCAATGTCGGACTCTTCCAGGATCTGGGGAAGGGAGGGTTTCAGGCCAAGTCCCAGCCCTTCCCTCCCGCTCCCTGGCCCGGCCTGACTACTCACGTTGTCAATGAGCTGTTTCATCTCCGAAGCACTAAGCCGTGTGTCCTCGCCCTGTCCTGTGAGGCAGTTCACAAGTTGACTCAGGTCTTCACGGTTCAAGGTTCCATCATCATCAAAGTCTAGAGACAGACACAGGAAGCCAGAAAGGATGTGGTCATGGTGAGCGCCAAGGCTCCACGGAAGGCCGGGCTCCTGAGCAGCACACCACCACCAAGACCGTGTGGGAACAGGCCGTGTCCCACCGGGCTGCTCCTGGCTCTCACCGAAGATGCGGAAGGCATAGTGGGACTTGATGTCTGGAGTTGCTGTGTCACTGAACACACTGAGGAGGTCTAGGAAGTCCTCAAAACTCAGGCTGTCCCTGGCGGGGGATGTGGAGAAGACCCTGCCGATTCGCTCCTTGAAGGGGTTGGCCTAGGCAAGAGAGCCTCGTGTGAACGCTGCAGATGCAGCCCAGGTCACACACTCCTCCAATCCCACCAGGAACCGGAGGGAGCAGGTCACAGTAACCCCCCCCCCCCCCATGAGCTCAGGCTCACAGTAGAGAAGGATCGGTCTGTTAGGGCCAGCATGAGGGCTGGAGGACCAACTGGCTTGGGGAAGGAACAGGGATGGCATCCTGTGAGTCAGTTTGACCCAAAGGCAGATCTAGGGGCAGAGAAGGAAGATGAAAGCATCCTAAACAAAGAGAACAAGATGGGCTGGTTACTTTAAAACACATGTACTTGAACCCTCACTGTGTTATATACAAGGACCAGGCCAGACCCTTTGCATAAAAATTTTCACAGCAGGGGTGCTCTGGGTGGCTCAGTCACTTGTCGGACTCTTGATTTCCACTCAGGTCATGGTCTCAGGGTTGTGATCTCAGGGTTGTGAGATTGAGGCCCTCGTCAGGCTCTGCATGGGGTCGGCTTGTCCCTCTCTCTGCCCCTCCCCCCACTCTCAAATAAAATCTTTAAAAATTTTTTTTCACAGCAACCCTATGGGGAGGCAATCAGCCTCTGGAATAGGGTTTCTCAAACTTTAATAAGGTAGCTCAACTCCTTTTATTTATTCATTACTCTTTTTAAAAATTTATTTCTTTAAGATTTTATTTACTTATTTGATGGGAGAGAGAGAGAGAGAGGGAGCATAAGCAGGGGGAGTAGCAGGCAGAGGGAGAGGGAGAAGCAGGCTCCCTGATGAGCAAGGAGCCCCATTTGGGGCTCGATCCCAAGACCCCGGGATCATGACCCAAGCCAAAGGCAGACGCTTAACGAACTGAGCCACCCAGGCGCCCCTCAACTCCTTTTAAAGGACAAAACTTCTTTGACTCTCCAAGAATATGTCCAAGAATCCCAGTTTGCAAAACACCACTTTAGTTAATTCCACTGGGTGATTTTGGGAAAGCCCTTGTCCCCAGGAAATTAGGGCTAAATGGAGAGAAGACCAGAATGGGGACCACTGACCACATGATCTCAAGACGAACGGCAGAGGGAGGGTGGGGGACTGGCACCTTGAGCTCTGGAAGGCTGAGGATCTGCTCCAAGGACACTCGTATCTGCAGTGACTGCTCCACACTCCGGTGCTCTGGGGGAAGCAGCTCACAGAACCGCCTGTGGGCTCTGGCAGAAGAAGAGGAACCTGTTGGCAAACCTTCCTGTGTGTATTACATCCCCAGGCCTTGCCTTGTTACCCACTATAAACCAGGTGAGGAGCTAAGGCACATACATAGAACGTCTCAGTCAGCAGGTATAAGCCAAAGGGAGACAACATATGTAGTCCCATTTGTAGAATCCCGTGTCACAGGACTACAGGCTGAGAGTGCATTCCTGTATTTACTGAGGGCCAATTGGGTGCCAGGCACTGTACTGGGCATTGGTTCTAGAAGGAGCCAGAAGTTGGCCCTGAGGAACAGGGAGAAAAGAGTAAAATTGAAATCTCTCTCCCATTTCACTCCAGGAATCTCCAGCTTCTCAAAGCCTCCCTCTTTTTAGCAACTACCCTAAACGATCTCTTCCTCAGCCCTCACCTCCTCCCCAGTGGGATTATTTTTGCCAAAGGAAGCCAACGAGTCTCCTCACTCAAGTGCCTTGACCAGAAAAAGCTGGCGCGCGCCTAGGAAGGGGGTTCCAGCCCGAGTTCAAATCCCCTTACTTGGAGTGTAGTGTTAGGCAAGTTACCAAACTTCTCTGAAACCTGTTTCATTGTCCGGTACCTCCCTCCTGAGGATTAAATTAGGTAGTGTAGACACTTCGCACAGTTCCTAGCGCACAGAGTGCTCAGTAAGCGTTAACGGCTACTGTGTTAATTCAGATCAAGTTACCAGGAGCCAGGCTCCCGGTAGGCGAAGTCCGCGGAGAGCCCCAGCAGCCCCTGCCCGGCTGGGTCAGGAAGTTCGGTTACGCAGACGCCAGCGGAGCGGAGGCCCCGGAGCGCCCAGCCCGGCCCGAGGCTGCGAGGTGTCCCCCGCCCGCGATGCGCAGCCGGGGCCCCGGAGCCGGCAGGGAGGGCGGGGCGGGCGGAGGACACGGCCCGGGGCTCGGGGCCCGGGCGCCAGCTCTAGCTCCAGCTCGGCCGCGGACCGCAGGCGGGCCCCCGTCCCTCCCTCTGGGGGGCCCTCAGTTTGCCCGTCTGTGGACAGAGCGCCCCGAAGCCGCCTCTAGAGGATTCGGGAGCTGAGGTTCGACACGGCACTTACAGGAGGATCTCCTGCTTGGTCAGGAACGTCAAGTCCTGGAAGGCAAAACGGGAGGGGTTCAAGAGACTCCCGGAGGCCTCGCCCGCTCTGCCGCCCGCCCCGGGACCCCGCTCCCCAGCGCAGGCCCGCGCGCAAACTCCACGGGACCGGCGTCCCGCGCACCTGGTACTCGGCCAACAGCTCCTTGGACAGGCGACTGCCCGAGCCCCCCATCGTCGCACCGCGCGCACAGCTCCGCCAACTTGTCTCGGGGCGCCGGGGCAAGTTTTTCACTTCCGCCCTCGGGCCGCGTCAACGCCCCGTCCCCACGGCAACCGCTCCTGGGGCCACCGCCTCCGGGCCCGCCCCCTCCTTAAAGTGCCCAGGCGCTCCCTGCCCGGTTCCGCCGGCCGGCTCCCCGCTCCGGGCTGCCCGCGGCGAGCTGGAGGCGGGGCCCGGAGCGGGGCCGGACGCTCCGGGGCGGAGCCCAGGCCGCACGGCCCCGCCTCCCCCGCCGCGTGCGGGCGGGCGCACTGCGCATGCGTTCGAAACGCCACAGCCTCGCCATGGCCCGGCTGGGAGCTTGCGGCAAGTGTCGTGTTGCGTCCTTCTCTACTGCTGTCGGTGGTGGCGGCGGTCTTGGGCGCAGTCGGGGCCCAAGGGAAGTACCTGGAACCTGGAAATCCGGGAAAGCTCGAGACTCGCAACGTGGCCGAAGGCGGCCAGCCGCTCATCCGCGCGGCGAGGACTTTTTCATCCAGACGTTGCCATTGCGCCCTTGCCGCACGTGCCTGCCACCCCCAGAAATGACTGAGGCTGTGCGCTGAGGGTCTGCAGACTGCAGGAGCCGTGCATAGTGATCTTCGCTTTTCACAAGAGCCCTGCAAGGTAGGTTCCCGTTTTACAAATGTGGAAAACAGGTCCGGGGAAAGGGTACAAGTGACTTGTCTAGGCTCGGGCACTTAGAAAGAGGTCACCCTAGTCTAAGACTCTTCTCACGGCTCCCCATGGCTGTAGACCTCACTTAGCCGACCCCGCGCCAAGAGACTGCAGGGACTGAGGCTGACCTGTTTGCTCTTGTCCTCTCAACCCTCTAGGACAATGCTTGGCCCGGAGTAGGCTCTCAACAAACTGGATGCATGCACGCGTGAACGAACTTCCACTATTCCAGGAGGTGAGGATTCCAAGCTGAGAGAGGAGGTGGAGGTGAGATTAATTCTTTTGTTTTCAGCTTTATCGATGTATAATTGACAACATTGTAGGGCTAAGTTCTTGATTCTCCTGATTCATTCTACTTGCTGATCTTTGGAAAGTCTAGATATGATCATGGTGATTTAAATTTAAAACTAATAAATGGTTAAAAACCGAAATACCAGCCCTTTGAAATCTGACTTCAGCCTCCCTCTGCCCTCTTCTCTTGGCTTTCTGGGTTCCCACCACAATGGGCTCTCAGTTCCTTTTCCATGTTAGCCTCGGGGAAGCCTTTCCTGGTTCCCTAGACTCGATGAGGAATCTTATACTTCTAGAATAGCCGGTGCTCCTCCTTGACAGCCCTGCCTCATGTTGGCAACTTAGGTTTACTTGGGTATTGATTGGGTTAATGTCTGCCCCCCCCCCACTAGACTGTAAGCTCCATGAAGAGCTACGAGAATCATGATCTGCAGGATCTGATAGGTGGCAGTCATTGAGTAACTGCTGAGTGACCGTAGCTTCCCCAGCACTCAATAAGGTGTTCATCTGAGTGGCTTTAGGAACACTCACTATCTCAACGGGGAGTCCCACCATTGTGGAAATATTCCATTCCAAGAAGTGGAGACTGCAAAGCAGTGGGAACAGCCAAATCGGTCAGTGAGTGCAGTCCCGTTCCAACCTGATCATCTTGACTGACAGCAGGCTCTTTCTGTACAAGAATTCCGTTAGTAAAAGGGTAGGCGAAGAACAGGAAGCCATCACAGTGTCTTCTGTACTAGACTGAGGGAAGGGAGCCCTGGCCAGCCAAGGCCCGTCCCTGGACTTTGTGGTGAGACTGTATCTCTTCGAAGTGAAGATGTGGAAATTGGCCCTGTGCCATGGCGACCAGCTGTGACATAGATCTCTCAGCCACCACACTTGGTGCCGAACCCTTCGTTGAACAACCTTCTGATTATAATTTGGCATGCTTCTCATTATAAGTTATTGAATAACTTACAGTGAGTCTGCTTAGCATACTGTCCTGCCTGTGCCTGACCAACTCATGAAACAGTGTAAAACTTTTAAAAACAGCTTCTAGTGTTTCTTGTTGTGAAATATTTTATTGGATCTCTTCAAGTTTTGTTCGTAACTACCAACACTTGGATTTGAGCTCTACTTTTTATTTTGTTTTGTTTTCCAAGACATCTTTTCCCTGTTTATATTATTTCCTTCTTCCTGTTTTCCATGGGACATGAGATAGGAGAGCCACACCAGGTTTCCCTGAGGGGGTGACATTTGATCTGAGACCTGAAGGGGCCAGCCCTGTGAAGAAAATCTGGGAGAAGGGTACATTGTAGGCAGGAAGCACAGAAAACACCAAGGCCCTGAGCTGGAACAAGTTCAGTAAGGAGCAGAGTAGGCGAGAAGAGTGGAATGAGAGGAGGTGAGCGAGGGAGGCACAGCTAAGCCTGTGGACTTCACTCCAGGGGCTCAAGGTCACAGCCCTAGTGACTAGTAGAGCAGGAATTCAAACACCTGGTCAGCCTGTAAGGCTTAATCTCTCACCTTTGTCCCAGGATGATACCCAGCTCACAGGCTTGTTGTGAAGGTAGGTCACCTAAGAGAACCTAGAAATCCCCCAGCCCATGCCTGGCACAAGACAGACATGCGACCAGTGCTCCCTTGCTCCTGGTTTTCGTGGAAAGGTTTGATCCTGTCACATGGTCACTGCTGATTGATCCTTGGTCATCTCGGTCTTGGGTCCTTGCTCCTATAGCCCCTAGCTTAAAATGTTATTCCGTATTTGTATCCAGTCGACCCCTTACCTTGGCCTCCAGGTTTGACTGTCAGCGGTCTACACACTTCTCGGATGTTCAGGCTGCATCTCAAACTCAGTAATCAGAACTGAACTCTCGATCCCCCCTTCTGATCAACTGTTCCTACCGCCACCCCCCCTCCGTTCCTCCAGCCCTGTAAAGGCTGCTCCAGTGTACCTCGTTCCTGAAGCTCAGGCCCTCCCAGGTCTTCCCGGTGCCTCAGTCCCCCTAGCCCGCTTGTCAGCAGGCCCTGTTGGTTTGGCCTTCCAAACAGGACCCTCGTCCCCTGCTCTCTATCGCCATTCCCACCTGTGCCATCCCATCACCCTCTCCACTCACCTGGCCATCGGAGTTGCCTCCCAAATGGTCTCCTTCCCCTTTGCTCCCCTGCATCCGCCTCCCACACAGCAGTCTGACAAAAGTTTATAGAGTATCACGTGGTGCTTCTGCTTGGAACCTCCCAGTGATTCCTTATTGCATTTAGAACAAAACCCAGGCGCCTGACCATGATGCCTAAGGGCCTGCAGCTAATCTGGCCCCTGCTTTCCTCTCCAGCCTCATTTGCCCCCTCCCCTTGTTGGCTGTGCTCTAGTTAGCACTGGCCTCCTTTCCATCCTCGGCACAGGCCTAACACCTGCCTGACTCCGGACCTTGGGCTTGCAGCTTCCTTTCCTAGAGCACCTTTTCCTTGGCTCTTTGCAGGTTTCTGCTCATTTTGCGTGTTCTTGCATGCACCTCGGAGGGTGTACCCCCCCTGTTCTTGAAGTACAGTGCCCCGATCCCACCTTTTATCCGTTCTCCGTTATCGGATCACAGGTTTGTTTTCCACAGAATGCCAATACCATGAACAGTTACCATGTTCATTTTGTTCCTTGTCTGACTGGACCACAGGATGTAAGTTCCATGACAAAAGGGGCCCTTTTCACCTTATTTGCTACTGTGCCCTCATTGCCTGATACATAGCGGTTACTTTTTTTGGGGGGGGGGGGTAAAGAGTTAATTAATTAATTTTTAAAAGATTTTATTTATTTATTTGAGAGCGTGAGAGAGAAAATGCACGAGAGGGGGAAGGGTCAGAGGGAGAAGTAGACTCCCCGCTGTGCAGGGAGCCTGATGCGGGACTCGATCCCGGAAAGGCAGACGCCTCACCAACTGAGCCACTCAGGTGCCCCAAGATTTATTTATTTTAAAGAGAGAGAAAGAGCGAGTGGGGAGGGGCAGAGGAAGAGAGAATCTCAAGCTGACTCCCCAGTGGGTACGGAGCACAACACAGGCTCAGTCGATCTCAAGACGCTGAGATCATGACCTGAGCGGAAACCAAGAATCGGATGCTCAACTGACTGAGCCCCCCAGGCGCCTCTAAGTGTACAGTTCTGTAGTGAGAAGTACATTCACATTATTATGTAACCAATCTCTATAACTTTCTCATGTTATAAAATTGAGACTCTGTACCCATTAAACTCAACTTTTGATATGTCATTTTGTGTGTTTTTTAATGTTTCCTTTCTGTTTTAATCATGTCAAGTTTTTGGACCAGCAGAGCTGAGGGAACTCTGATGAGGGGAGCCTCCTTGCGAAGTCCTGTCTGAGCCAACAGGCCCTTGACCCTGACACCTCCCGGTCCACAGGGCTCCAGGAGCCTGGTGGGAGATGAAGATAGCCACTGATTTCCCCCATGAAGGACTGGCCCTGGCATTTACGCACACGTTGGGTCATCCTCACCCAAATGGCTCTATGCCTGGCCATTTGGAATCCCTACTGAAGAGTGGAAGAGCTGTTCCCATAGAAGGAGTAGTGAGTTTTGAAACCCTGGCCATTCTTTTTTTTTTTTTAAATTCAGTTAATTAACATATAGTGTCTTATTTATTTCAGGGTACAGGTCTGTGATTCATTAGTCTTATATAACACCCAGTGCTCATTACAACACATACCATCCCCAGTTACCCCATCCTCCACCCCCTCCCCTCCAGCAACCCTTAGTTTCCTATGATTAGGAATCTCTTACGGTTTGTCTCCCTCTCTGGTTTCATCTTGTTTCATTTTTTCCTCTCTTCCCCTATGATCCTCTGCCTTGTTTCTTAAATTCCACGTATCAGTAAGATCATAAACCCTGGCCATTCTTATGCAGTGGAACACTGCTACAGTTTTCTGGAGGGCAGTTTGATAGAGTGTGTCAAAAGCCTGAGCCAGTGGTTGACTGGGATTTTATTTTAAAGGAAAATAAAAACATCTGGAAACAGAATCACAGGATGTTTGTTGCACCAAACAGATAGGAAAGTGGCAACGACCTATATGTTATTTATTTTATTTATTTATTTAGAGCATGAGTGGGGGAAGAAGCAGAGGGAGAGAGAGAGAGAGAAAGAATCCCGAGCTGACTCCACGCTGAGCACAGAACCCAACGTGGGGCTCGATTCCATAACCCCAAGATCATGACCCAAGCTGAAATCAAGAGTTGGATGCTCAACTGACTGAGCCACCCGGGCGCCCCAGAGCGTGTGACTCTTGATCTCAGGGCCGTGAGTTCCAGCCCCACACTGGGTGTAGAAATTACATAATTAAAAGAAAAAAAGGCTGGGGCACCTGGGTGGCTCAGTCAGTTAAGCGTCTGCCTTCAGCTCAGGTCATGATCTCAGGGTCCTGGGATCGAGCCCCACGTCAGGCTCTCTGCTCAGCGGGGAGCCTGTTTCTCCCTCTCCCTCTCCTTCTGTGCTCTTCCTCTCTCTCTCTCAAATAAATAAAATCTTAAAAAAAAAAAAAAAAGGCTGAATGTAAATGGTGATTTTGTTCTCCCCAGGCATTGGAATAAGGGTTGTATTTTATCTTTATTTTTTTCTTCCATTTACTCAATATATATAACCTTTAAAAAGAAGAAGTATATTTTTTAATTCAGCAAAAATGAATGCTAATCTACAGGTGATGGACTTGTGATTTCCATGTTTTCAAAGTATTTTCCCAAAGGCATAGATTATTTTTGTAATCAGAACACAAAGTAAAATTTATTTGAAAATCAAAATAAAATCTCTGGAAATGGAACGGCATCATGTATTTTTCACCTCTTAACGATTGTTTCAGGTCAGCCCCATGGCTGCTCCACAGGATTCAAATGAGACTTCCTATTTGCTCCCTCCAAACAGTAAGGACTGGGAAGAGCAAGGCGTTCCTGACTTTGTCTATGGGCAGAAGGAACTTGTGCTGGAAGGGATTCAGTGGCCTAGGACCGCACCCAGCCTCCGGGACAGGACACCGCGGTCTCGCTTCGACTCTGCTCTCTGCTCCGCCTGGAGGCAGCGGATGGAACTAGGGCTCTTCCGCTACCGCCTGGGGGAGCTGCAGACCCAAACCCTCCCTGGCGCTGTGGGTTTTGTGGCTCAGCTGAACGTGGAGCGAGGTGTGCAGAGGCGGCGCCCCCAGAACATCCGGAGTGTGAAGCAGGCATTTGACCCTGAACAGTTTAACTTCAACAAGATCCGGCCAGGAGAAGTGCTCTTCCGTTTGCTCCGGGAGCCCGATCTCCCAGGTGCTCTCCAGCAAGAGGACATCCTCGTGATGATCAATGTCAGCCCCTTGGAGTGGGGCCACGTGCTGCTGGTGCCCGAGCCAACCCGCCGGCTCCCCCAGCGCCTGCTGCCAGGCGCACTGCGGGCCGGCGTCGAGGCTGTGCTGCTGAGCTCACACCCGGGCTTCCGCGTCGGCTTCAATAGCTTGGGCGGCTTGGCCTCGGTGAACCACCTGCACCTGCACGGGTATTACCTGGCTCACAGACTGCCTGTGGAGGGGGCGCCGAGCGAGCCCCTGGACCCCAGGGGCCATTTGCATCTGCTCCAGGCCCCCCCAGCTCCCGGCTTCCTCTTCTACACAAGCGGGCCAGGGCCTGACTTGGAGGCCTTGATAGGCAGGGTATGTCGGGCCACTGACTACCTGACTGACCATGACATTGCCCATAATTTGTTTGTGACCCGCGGGGCCCCACCTGGAAAGACATCACCTTCCTCTGCTCTCACAGGCATCCGAGTAATTCTGTGGGCCCGGAAGTCCAGCTTTGGGGTAAAGGAAGGCGACGCATTCAATGTCGCCCTCTGTGAGCTGGCCGGGCACCTCCCTGTCAAAACGTCCCAGGATTTTGACAGTCTGACAGAGGCGGCTGCTCTGGCCCTCATTCAAGATTGTCTGCTGCCCCCGGCCCAGGCAGAAAAAGTACAGGCAGCACTGGTGGCCTTGATAGCCCAGGACAAGCAGTAATTCTTCTAGAAGTATTTATTTTCTATCTGGTCTAGTCCCTTTCCAGAAAGCTGTCCACAGTGGTCATTTGGGCTTCCATGACTGCTGCCTTACCCATCTCAGCCCAAGGGGAGGGATAAAGAACTGCTAAGTGGTCTCTGTAAAGAGAAGAAGGCTTAGAATAAATTGAATGAGTGAGCCGTCATGAATGTATCTGCTTCTCATCTTTCTTCATGGACAAGCCTCGGGTATCAAACCTGTTACTAAGAAGGGAGAAGGCGGGCGCCTGGGTGGCTCAGTCAGTTACGCATCTGCCTTCAGCTCAAGTCATGATCTCCCAAGTCCTGGGATCGAGCCCCATGTTGGGCTCCCTGCTCAGCGGGGATTCTGCTTCTCCCTCACGCTCTGCCTAGCGCTCTGCCTGTTTGTGCTCTCTCTGTGTCAAATAAATAAATAATCTTCAAAAAAAAATCTTTACAAAGAAAAAGCAGAGGGACACCGGGGTGGCTCAGTCATTAAGCGTCTGCCATCAGCTCAGGTCATAATCCTAGCAGCCTGGGATCAAGCCCCGGCTTCTCCTTCTCCAGCTACCTCCTGCCAGGATTCCCTCTCTCTCAACTAAATAAATAATAAAAAACCTTTAAAAAAAAAAAGTTTAACATTTACATTTAAATATATATTTGACATTTAAATTCCTATAAAAAATTTTGGGTCGACTTCCTCTTTTTGGCACATTGCAGTAATTTTAGCTTATGCTTCTTTCTGTGAACCTTTGCATATACGTGCTCCAATAACATCGCTTTGTTTTGCTCACTCAGTCTGAAGGAAGTACAGATGACCATTACAGCAAAGTGGACTTTGTGTCCCAGGTGATGAGCCCAAAGGCAGGGCTTTCCCCCAGGACTGCTGTTCAGAGGAAAGCCTTCTCTGACCAAACTAAACTTTTCCATAAGAAAGGGGAGAGGGGGTCAAGTAGGTTTTCTTTATGGTGGTACTTCTCAGCTGTTTAGATAGTTCGTGAATTGTCAAGAAGGGGATTTAGAAGCTTTTTCTCAGCTTAATCGTGGAACACTTAGAGGACCCTCCGTCCTCAGTTTCAAGCACCACAGAAAGGCAGGATCCAGCCCAGCGCCTCTCCACCTCTGCTTGGCCTATGTAACCAAGGGGTTTTGGATTTGATCTAATGGGAAACCTTGAAGAGTTTTACGTTGGGGAGTATCAAATTGGCATTAGAAAGAATATCTAAGGGGCACCTGGGTGGCTCAGTCGGTTAAGCATCTGCCATCAGCTCAGGTCATGATCCCAGGGTCCTGGGATCGAGCCCCATGTCAAGCCCCAGGTCCGGCTCTCTGCAGGGGAGCCTGGGGCTCTGCCTGCTTATTCTCTCTCTCCCTCTCTGTCAAGTAAATGAAAAGTCTTTAAAAAAGAAAGAATACTTAAGGTGTAATGGATGGGTGGAATGGAGGAGGGAAGAACAATCAGAGTGCAATTAAGAGGTTGCTTCATGGGGCGCCTGGGTGGCACAGCGGTTAAGCGTCTGCCTTCGGCTCAGGGCGTGACCCCGGAGTTCTGGGATCGAGCCCCACATCAGGCTCCTCCGCTATGAGCCTGCTTCTTCCTCTCCCGCTCTTCCTGCTTGTGTTCCCTCTCTCGCTGGCTGTCTCTATCTCTGTCAAATAAATAAATAAAATCTTTAAAAAAAAAAAAAAAAGAGGTTGCTTCATGGTGGCAATTCAGGCAAGAACTGGTGATGGTTCAGGTCCCAGAATAGTGCCCGGAACCTAAATATTTGTGGGAAGAATGAGAAAAATGATAGTCCTGGAAGGCAAGGGACTCCAAAGCATTTCAAGAAGGGAGTAACAAAATATATGCTGAAGAAACAGCAAGAAATGTATGAGTCAGGCAATGTCCACGTCTTTTTAAAGGAGGGAGATTTAAAGTGTCCTCTACATTTAGGCACACGGGATAGTCTTAAAATGACAAGTTGGACTGAGTTCGGTGGAGGTAGCGACCAGAAGTCCAAGTGCATGGACGTCAGGAGCAGCAGTGAAGGCGACGGTGAAGGAGCGCTATGATGAGGCCGTCCGGTCACCCGTCTCCGCGCAGCAGGGTGAGTGAGTGCTGTTCACCGCTGTGCCTCCCGAGCGCGGGGGCTGTTCCGCTCAGGTTACTAAAAAACTGAAAGGCAAGCAGGTGTATGTCCCGAACGCAGACTTGGCCAAATTCTGGGCTCGGCCCGCGGGTTGGAGACAGGCTGGGGTGAGATGTGTGTGAAGCGGCGCGAATGCGGAAGGACTGTAAGTCCCAGCTGATGCACCCCGAGAGCTGCCGCAGCGAGGCGGCCCAGATGGCACACCACCACCACCGCCAGGGCAGGCGGAGCCTGCGCGCAAGATGGCCTCGGCCCACGCCCAAGTGGGTGTGGTTCCGGGAAGGCCACGCCCCCAGAACGCTTCTCCAATGGGGGCCGCCCTCGTGTCCATGGCGACGGCGGCGGCGGCGGCTGCTGGCCTGCTCAAGGAGGCGCCGCCGCCGCCGGGATCTCCGAGCTAGGAGCGAACCCCGGAAGGGGGGGGAGCGGGCTCCCCCTCGCGATCGGCGGGAACAGCCAGTCCTGTGGAACAAGGAAGTGGTCCCGGAGGCCCAGCGACGCCCGGGAAGGAGCAGGAGCCGGGCGAAGGGCGGACATGAGCGACCAGCTGAGTCCAGCCTCGGACCGCTAGGGGCGGACCCAGCAGCCCCTCCCCTTTCCTCGAAATCTCGGGTGGGCAGTGTCAGCCAGCGGCTCCCCGTCCGGCAGCAGAGCCCAAGGGGTCTTAGCCACCAAGTGCCAGTGTGTACACATGGAGAACCTGAGTCATGGGACAAGGAAAGGAGCGCTGGCTTTCAGCTCTATTTTAAAATCGAAGGACCCCCAGAGCCCAGCCATTCCCCATTCCCATTCAGGAATAAAAACGCCATGGTCATGGCCCCTGCCGGCTCTGTCCAGCTTCTACGCGCACCCCAGCGTGTTGTATGGAGGGGCGATCTTGGATGATCAGGGCTTGTCGGGGAATCCAACGTTTCACAGGCATTCCCTAGCCCCTATTACCTACTTGGAAACGATCCCATTCTGCAGTGGGATTGTTCTGTTCTGAAGGGGCAGCAAAGTTCCATTATAACACCATGAAGGAGGTCCTTTGCGTAGACGCCTCCAGGCCTTCCTGGGCCTGAAGGAAGGAAGCTCTGATACGTATTTCACTCTCACCCCTCTCCCCTCAGAACCTAAGAGGATGGAGCCAAATACCTGTAAGACCAGCGAATCGGAGGAAGACTACGTTGAGGAAGAGGAATCCGAGGAGGAATGTGTTCAAGGGGAAACTACCATCCCTTCTGACTCTCCTCAGCAGGAACTCTCAAAGGCTGACTCTAAGGAATTTGGGGATGGAGTTCCCTTATCTATTGTAGCCAAGAAAATTCCAAAGAAAATCATAGCCCCAACTGACTCAGATGACTTAGAAGTTGGGAGGAGAAAGAGAAGGCGGAAACGCAGGTAACAGACAGGTGCCTGGGCCCCCTCACCTGCCTGGCTCCAGAAGAGAGTCACCCCTTGGCCTCCCTTCAGCAGTTGGGGGTCTTCCCTTTAATCTGCAAGAGAGGACAGGGAATGTAGGAACATCGTTAACCTTTTGGTACTACAAAAACACAAAATTCAGAGCCATTTGAGTTGGCTTGGTTTGCATTTTCACCACATGTCTGTCATCCTGGTCTTTAAGTGGCTTTTAGAGAAAATGAATTGCATTATAGATATGTTGGGTGCCTCGCAGCCCAGGGTCTGTCCTTTTTCCCACTCTGCCTGATTTCTACCATTCCTCCATTCCAGACCCCTGGCCATCAACCTGACCAACTGCAAGTATGAGAGCGGTAAGCACCCAGCTCGCTCACACACCACTCTGCCTAAGAGGGCACCTGCAGCTTTTGCGCTGGGTATGGTCCCGCAGTCAGGCTCCCACCCCTGCATCTTGTCGGGCTGGCCTATAACCTGTATTGAGCCACTAGCAGCTGGGATATTAGTTCCACTTAGTCTTAGTGGTAGGGTGGGAACCCCCCAGTTAGCTGACAGACTGACCTTAGCTAGCAAAAAAAAAAGTGACTGAAGGTCACCATTGCCCCGCCCTTCCCAGATTTTATCAGAATTGAGATGAGAACAGGTCAATATGGTTTGTTTTTTTCCCAAAGAAGCCCTTGAGGGATCTTCAGGAATTAAAAGAAAAAAAAAATCACCCGCTAGGGCAGCTATTTTTTCGTCTCCTTCTGTGCCCACTGCCACGTGCCAGGGGCCACCCAGTGTGGGAGGTGCCAGTGTGACCTCTCCAGAGGGTCGGCTTTGCAGGTCTGAAATCATCCCAATTGAGAGAGAGAGGACTGACAGGAGCAGAGAGCCAGGCTCTAGTTTTCTCTGTCACAGATTTTGGAAGGGCCCTGACGGCCTCATGAACTTGGAATTGTCACATGGTAATTAAACTGTAGCATTGAGGTAAGAATCACCTCTGTCTTCATCCCACTCTCTGCTCGAGTCTGTTCCTCACCTGACCCAGCTACAGTCACGAGGCTTGCTGCCAGTGTCCCGGCTGGCACCACTGACCTCCCTCTCTCCGCAGTGCGTCGGGCAGCCCAAATGTGTGGCCTGAAGGAGGTGGGGGAGGACGAAGAGTGGACTGTGTACTGGACAGACTGCTCTGTCTCACTGGAACGAGTCATGGACATGAAGAGGTTTCAGGTACAAGCTCCGGACCCAATAGCTTAAAGGGGCCATGGCCCCTAGATGTGTCCTCCCGCCCTCCTGCTCGGGCACCTGCAGCTGCCACCCTCTGTGGCTGTCCCCCTGGCAGAGCAGGAAAGGCCATGGCCAGGGCTTCTGCTCCACTGGAAAAATTCTCCTCTTGGGTTTCTGGAACTTATATTATAGGAAGGAAGTATCTGCTGGGCCCCATTTGCCTGGAGGCATCTGTGCCCAGCTGGCCCCCTTCAGGGCAGGTGAGCCCAGCTGAGGGCAAGGCTGGAAGGCAGCTTCAGTGCAAACAGCGGGGCCAGCAGAGCGATCCAGCTTCTAAGCAGCTTAGCCTAGCATGAGAGTCAGTGTGGGGTCCTGCAGGCCAGCAAGAAAGTCAGGAAGGATGGGCCCACAAAAAGAATATAACTTCTTCATGGTATTTTGGTTATCCTCTAATTGGGTCTTTTTTTTTTTTTTTTTTTTAAGATTTTATTTTTAGGGGCGCCTGGGTGGCTCAGTCTGTTAAGCGTCTGCCTTCAGCTCAGGTCATGATCCCGGGTTCCTGGGATCAAGTCCCGAGTCATCGAGTCATCCGGCTTCCTGCTCAGTGGGGAGCCTGTTTCTCCCTCCTCCTCTGCCAGCTGCTCCCCTGCTTGTGCTCTCTCTCTGTCAAATAAATAAAATCTTAAAAAAAAAAAAAAGAAATACATGAGAAAATTTCCAGTACAGTAGAATTTGTAATTGTTCCATTCAAAAATTATAATCTATTTTTAAAAAAAGATTTCCTTTTTAAGTTAATCCCCGTATTCAACATGGGGCTTGAACTCAGCACCCCAAGATCAAGAGTCACACACTCCACTGACTGAGCCAGACCTCTAAGTGGGTCTCTGTGGTGGTTAGCAATACAAGAATGTAAAAAGGTCTGCAGGCTTAGTTTGAGGGGAAGCCAGGAAGGGAGTCAAGGAGATCGTAACTTGTGCTACAACAAGTCACGGGAGAAGAGCCCGAGAGAGACACAGAGTGAGCTCGAAGTGCTCGAGAAGCCCTAACGAAGGGATATGCAGGGAGCGGATGGAAGATGCGTAAGACAATAATTAACACCGTTCCTTGAGGGTGTACTGAATGTCAGGCACTTATCAAGTGCTTTTACACTCTTACACTTTAAAACTCATTACATTCTCAAAACAACCCTGAGTGGCAGATACCTGTTGGTTAAGAGGACACCAGGGCTCAGAAACACTAAGTTCCTGCAGCTAGCGAGTGATAAAGCCAGTGAGACAGCCCAGAAGCAGCGGGAGTTGCTGCCTCCCCGCACTGCGGTTCCAGCAGGCGCCCTGGCAACGTCCTATCCTGGGGGTGGCGTGGCGCTGTGTTCCTGGGACGGCTGCTCAATTTCCTTTGCTCTTTTGGAAAATGGTTTCTCATTTGCTTGTGCTCCCATGCACCAATTATTCTTATAGGACTCGTCCCCGGTGGTCTGGGGGATGTTATAAGGTGGGTGGGAGGCCCAAAGTCCTGGTGAATCCATCTTGCTGTCCCTCATTTCCTGACCTCAGTGTGGATGTGTGTTTTGGGAGAGGCCAAGGAGGAGGTTCTCACTTGCCTTAGGGAAACTTCCTTTTCTCCCTTAGGGTATTGGGTACAGGGTTTACCCCCACAGTAACTTTTTTTTTTTTTAAGATTTTATTTATTTGAGAGACAGAGCACAAGCAGGGGGGAGGAGCAGAGGGAGAGGAGCAGAGGGAGAGCGAGAAGCACACTCCCTGCTGAGTGGGGAGCCCGACTCGACTCGGGGCTCGATCCCAGGATCCTGATATCATGACCTGAGCCGAACACAGACGCTTAACCAACTGAGCCACCCAGGCACCACCCTCCCCCACCTTTTTTTTAGAGAGAGAGAGAGAGAGAGAATGCATGCATGTCCTTGTGTGGGGGGTGAGGAGCAGAGGGAGAGGGAGAGAGAGAGAATCCCAAGGTGGGCTCCAAGCTCAGCACAAAGCGCGATGAGGGGCTCGATCTCAGGACCCTGAGATCGTGACCTGAGCCAAAATGAAGAGTCAGATGCCCAGCCCACTGAGCCACCCAGGCGCCCCATCCACTCTGACTCCTACCTTGACCTTCCCAGTCCTCCTGGTATGCCCAAGGCCCCAGGGACTGCCACTTACTCTGCTGGTGGGGGTAGATAACCAGCTGGTTCCGTTTCAGAAAATCAACCACTTCCCGGGCATGACGGAAATCTGCCGCAAAGACCTGCTGGCTCGGAACCTCAACCGCATGCAGAAACTCTATCCCGCCGAGTACAACATCTTCCCCCGCACCTGGTGCCTCCCTGCAGAGTGAGTGAGCCCCCGCTCCCCAGGCTCATATTCTCGGGGAGGAAAGCTTTCACCATCTCAGTTCCCTCCAGACTCTGGCCTTGTGACCTAGAAAGTCTCAAGGGATGAGAGTTTCAGCTGCTCTAAGAAAAGAAGGTCTGAGACTGAGGCTCCAGGAAGAGCGTGGACAGGACAACTCCACAGGGCCTGGCCCAGCTGTGACGCACGGAACCCTTCTGACCAGCCTCTCTCTGCACGTAGCTTTGGGGACTTCCAGTCCTATGGTCGTCAGCGAAAAACCCGCACTTACATCTGCAAGCCGGACAGTGGCTGCCAGGGACGGGGCATCTTCATCACCCGAAATCCCCGGGAGATCAAGCCAGGAGAGCATATGATCTGCCAGCAATACATCTCCAAGGTGAAGGGTGCCTTGGGACCACCGGGGCCCTCCCCGAGCACCAGAGCACCTCGTCTCTCCCAGTGCCAGAGAGGAAGCCGGCCTCCCCTTCGGCTCCTGCCCTTCCTGCTGTTTCCCCTTATCTTGGAGGCAGTCCAGAGCCATGGTTCAGAGCCAGCCTGTCTGGGTCTGAATCTGAGTTTTCCCAATTCTTAGAGGTGATCTTGGGCAATTTCTTACTCTTTCTGTGCCTTAGTTTCTTCATTTGTTGAATGGGAATAATAGCAGTAACTAAGCTTCATATGGTTATTATGAAAATTAAATGAGTTATTATGATTAGAAACACTTAGAACAATGCATGGGATAGAATGAGCACTTCAAAGGTATTCTTCCCTGCTTTTAGCCCTTCCTCATTGACGGCTTCAAGTTTGATATGCGAATCTATGTCCTGATCACGTCCTGTGACCCTCTTCGGATCTTCATGTACGAGGAGGGCCTGGCTCGCTTTGCCACTATGCCCTACGTGGAGCCCAGCCACACCAACCTGGTAAGGGGGCCAACCGGCAGTCCTGGGGGGCAGGGCGGTGCCCTCTTCTCATGAGCACTGAGGTTCTATGGAGAAACCAGGGAGAGAGGCTTATTATTGTCACCCATGAGCCAGGAATGAACCAGTGAGCACCCTGGCGCCTGGCAGGGAGGAGAGCATTTGGTGGGTGGTGACTGCTGCAAGGTCCTCCCTGGAGGAGCCTGGCATACCCCCTTCCCCAGGAGCTTATGGGACAGTTCTGAGGTGAAGAGGGGCAGGAGATGAGCCATCTTGGGGAGGGATGGGTAATAAAAAGGCAATGAAGGGCTGGAGAGGGGTGCTGCAGGGAAAGTCTGAATCACAGGGGCACTCTCTTCCCAGGATGACGTCTGCATGCACCTGACCAACTATGCTATCAACAAACACAATGAGAATTTTGTCCGAGATGATGCTGTGGGCAGTAAGAGGTACTCCCTGCCCCGACTGCTCCTCAGCCCTATAGTCTCAGCAGCCCATGAAACTGAGCTGGCTCTTGGGAAGCCAATTGCTCAGGAAAACCACCTTTACAGACCCCTGTCCTGTGCTTGACCTCTAAGTGCAGCCCCGCCCCCCACCCTGATAACTAAGCCCCACTCCAAGCTCCCACATAGCTTCACGGAAGTACGGTTAGTGGTAGGGAACCTCCTGCCCGCGGCCCAGACCCACTGGTGTAGAATGGGTCCTCCTCTGAGCACTGGGCCTCGCAGGAAGCTGTCGACACTCAACTCCTGGCTGCGAGAACACGGCTACGACCCCCGAGAGCTGTGGGGGGACATCGAGGACATCATCATCAAAACCATCATCTCAGCCCATTCTGTTCTTCGCCACAACTACCGAACCTGTTTTCCCCAATATCTGAGTGGAGGTACATGTGCCTGTTTTGAGATCCTTGGTTTTGACATCTTGCTGGACCACAAGCTGAAGCCCTGGCTGCTGGAGGTGAGGAATGTCTTTTGGGCTTTGCAAAACCAAGGTCCAGAGGCTGCCCTGAACAGGACGCCTGGGACAGGAGTGCACTCAACTGGTGGAACAGAGAATGGGGGACAGTGGCGGCACTGGGGTGGGGACGAACCGGCAGAAGGCGTAAGATCTCTCCACTTTTGACCTGCTGAGTCAAATCTTAGTGGTCTCTGGCTCCCACCAGAGGAATCCAGGATTTGGATCTCAAGAGTTCCTCATGTAATCTTTGTCTTTAGGGACACTGTGTCTATAGAATCAGGCTGTCTGGTTCGCTTTCACCAGCCCATGTATTGAAGGAATCTCTGTGGCAGAGTCCTGTGGCCTTGGAGGTCAGAAACATCCCGCCTCCTTGGCTGAGGCCTCTGCAGGAGGATATCTTGACTAGACCCTCCAGTCAGGCCCGCAAGGGACCACACCTGCTTGGGTGGTCTGGGAACGGGGTGGATAATGACTCCTCCTGGCAGGTAAACCACTCTCCAAGTTTCACCACCGACTCCCGCCTTGATCGAGAAGTGAAGGATGCACTTCTCTGTGATGCCATGACCCTTGTCAACCTCCGCGGTTGTGACAAAAGGAAGGTGATGGAGGAGGACAAGCGACGAGTCAAGGAGCGGCTTTTCCAGTGCCACCAGCAGCCACGGGAAGCCAGGTGCTGCAGGTGTCTGAGCTGTCTGGTTAGCACGGGCCTGGGCGTGAGAGTGCTGCTGTAGGTGGCGAGGGTGGTCCGGGGCTGATTAGTATGAAGAACAGCTTTTCTTCTGCACAGATAATATATTACATATCAGAGACAGTATGTTCAAAATTCCAAAGATACTGCGAATAATTTCTTAAGTCTTCTCCAGCGACTGTCTCCCTCCCCCCCACCGGAGAAGCCAATCTATGTTCCTAGGGCCACGTGTATACTCACACAAACATTTAATGCATACATACGTACATATATGTATATTTATACAGATTGTTCTCCCTTTACCCAGACAATAGTGTAAATTTCACATGCTCCATACCATGCTTAGCGGTATCGTTTGGAGCTATTTCACATTAGCACATAAGGAGTTTTATGTGGTTTGATGAGCTCTTTGCTCTTGTGTTTTTTTTTTTTTTTTAACAAAGCTCCTCTAGAAAGTTTATAATACTGAAACAGAAAACAGTTTAGTTATTCAATAATAAGGATTGTTTAAATCAGTCTTTTTCACCCACTGGTGCTTTCATTATAAGATGGGTTACAAACATGGTGATTTGTTGCTGATACTAAATTATAATATTAATAATACATGTGAATGAGTTGGAATAGATTTAGAATTACTCCCATAACAACAGTGCTCTTCCCCACCTGCATTGCAATATACAGGGCCAGTGTGTATTTGATTTGTCATGATATCCTGAGAGCCTGGCACACGGTAGGCACTCAAATGTGTGAGTAGAGGGGACGTATAACTGTAAATACCCATGGTCGGACTTCACACGTGACTGTATGAGTCATGTCCTTCAGCGGGGAAAAGGGCTGAAAACTCCTGGACTTTTTTTTTTTTTTTTTTAAGATTTTATTTACTTATTTGACAGAGAGAGACAGCGAGAGAGGGAACACAAGCAGGGGGAGTGGGAGAGGGAGAAGCAGGCTTCCCGCTGAGCAGGGAGCCCGATGCGATGCGGGGCTCAATCCCAGAACGCTGGGATGAACTGTGCCGAAGGCAGACGCTTAACCACTTATTAAACAAACATACTGGGGCACCTCGCTGACTCAGTGGGTGGAGTGTGTGACTTTTGTTCTTGGGGTTGTGACTTCGAGCCTCAGGTTGGGTGTAGAGATTACTTAAAAATAAAATCTTTAAAAAAATAAAAAATAAATAAACAAAAGTACAATCATAGAATCACTTGAATACCAGGAAGCCATTTTAAAATGCTGTTGTATGACCCCATTTTTGTCTGAAACAAGGAAGGAAGGAAGGAATAAAGAAAGCAAGGTAGTTAGTAGCAAAGCTAGGATGCAGACTCGGTCCGGCCCGAGTCCCTGCTCATAACCAATATGCTAACTGCACAGTAAGATTATCGAGGTTTAATCCTTTTGTGCTTCTGCATTTTCTGTAATTCACATATATTACTCTATAATCCGAAACCTAAAAGACTGTGATAACTTGGGAGTGCTAGATTACAAGGGGACCCCTTTGCACTTAGGATGAAAACCAGATTTCTGGAAGTCAAGCCTCTATTTCCACAGCTACACATAGGTGGGATTGGCCAGATGGCCTTGGCAGCTTTCCCTACATGGGCATTGGCCAGAAAAGCCCGAAGCTATCGGATCCTCCAAGCCTTGGCCAGCCTTCCTTTCCTCACTGAACATTCTCAGTCCTCCTGACTCACTCTGAGCTTGGTTTCCACAGGCGAGAACAAATTGAGTCGTCCCATGCAGCAATACTGGACCAGGAGCGCTATGAGGATTCCCACCTTGGAGGATACCGGCGGATCTACCCTGGGCCTGACACGGAGAAGTACGCACCTTTCTTTAAGCACAATGGCTCCCTCTTCCAAGAGACTGCTGCTTCCAAGGCCAGAGAGGAGTGTGCCAGGTACTTTGCCTTGCAGTCTCCTCTGTCCACTTGCGGGGGGTGGGGGGGACTGAATTGCTCCCCAGCAGGGTAGAGAGGAAGCCAGACACTTGAGCCAAGAGGTATGGAGTCATATATCCTATGAGACTCTTAGTGATTCCGTTTCCATTTAGTAGGTTTCCCACCCTCCCCTTCATTCTTCTCCCGTCAGTCCCCCCAACAGATCATAATTCCCCACTTTCCCTCACCCTGCTTCTCCCCAACACAATTTCTCCAGTGTCTGAAGCTGCTGTGTCTTGTCAGGCAGCAGCTGGAAGAGATCCGCCTTAAGCAGGAACAGCAGGAGACCTCAGGCAGTAAGAGGCGAAAGGAAAACAGGGACCAGAACCAGGGTGAATCCGCAGGAGAGAAGAGCCGATCCAGGGCCCGGCTCCGGGGACTTTCCACCCACTTGGTTTACAGGAACCGGACCCGGGAGAAAGAGGTGTCGGGGGTTTGGTAGCTCTTGCCTTTCTATGGGAAATGGGTTGGGACTCCTAGAAAAGGGAATCTTTGCTGTCCTCTCCTCCTCTTGTATAAGAGAGAGAGGGGTTCCTAATGAATACACTGGCTCTGACCTGGTGGACCAGGGGGTGAGAGAACGGATAGCAAAGGGAACCTTCCGCTGGGATCAAGGAAGGGACAGGGGAGGAGGGGTAGAGTGGGCAGGAGTCCCGCAGCCATCCCTGTTGATGGTGTGGGACTCACCCCTGGAGATCTTGCATTCATCTCTCATGTGCCTTGTAGCTGCTACCCGTACACCTGGACACCATGCATCCTCAAGAAATTGTGGAAGAGGAGGAGCTGGAGCGAATGAAGGCCCTGCTACAAAGGGAGAATCTCATCCGAAGCCTGGGTATTGTAGAGCAGCTCACGCGCATGCTGCACCCCAGCCACCAGGGCCAGAAAAAACTTCATGAGTATCGGGTGAGGGTCCCTGCGCAGCCTCTCAGAGAACAAGGGAAAAAGGGCTGCAGCAGCACATGGTGGTGGCCACAGCACAGGCGGCTAATGTGATGGTATCTGGCACGGAGCCTGGGAAAGCAGAGTATGCTGGGTATTGGGAAAGGGTCTCTTGGTTCCTTTTGCATTTGTTCCCAAGCTCCCTTGTTTGTAGTAATGACATCTGGCAAAGTGAAGCTCCCAGCCTTCTCCTGAGAGACCTGTTCTCTGTATTTCCAGTCTTGCAATAACCCCAAACTCATGACTGACAAAGAACAAGGCCACCACCCTCGGTGGCTTCTGTGTAATCTCTCCCTAGCACTGCCAGTGCCATGGCTCTATCGGGCGATAAGTAAACAGACTTGGGCCAACAGAAGAGCTGCCGCATTCACTACTCCCTGGGGCTAGGAGCAAGCCTATTGGGTCCTCAGTTTTTGCTGAGCCCCAAAGGAGTGAACGGGTTAAATAGTGGTCACAGCCTAGAAGAGATGTTTCAGTTACCTATTTTTTCACACCGCTCCATCCAGCCTCACAAGAAATGTGGTAAGGGGCTGCTCTTCTCCTCTAGCCTAGATTTCACCAGGACGGGCTGGGCAGTCAAGAACTGCCATCTGTGAGTCTGGTCCCATTGGTCCTCCTGAGAGGGGCCGCCAAAAAGCAGGGACCTCCTCATTTCCTGCATCCAGTTCGGGCCCACGAGTTGATCCCCAGGATCTTAGGGCCACTGCCAACCATGAATGCTGCAATTCCACATCATTCCTGGTGCCACCTACAGCCCAAGAACTTCAACTGGATAGGAGATCCAGCAGCCATCGGCCCCCGTTCACTGTCAATGAAGACATCTGGAAGGCGCTATTTTTCCAGTGCCAGAGTCAGGCTCACTAGCCGTAAGTATGCAAAACTAGCTTTGGTCACTCTGACTTGTGTAAATTCCCACGAGCAAACACTACAGCTGGGATGTTCCCAAAATATAACACAGCACTTCCACCAGTGCAGGAATGGGATAGGTAGTGGACCCCTGTAGAAATGGCAGAAGTACAGTCCCAGCACTCAACAAACGTTAACAGGGAAACAGACAAGTAAACACAATTAAACTACAGTGTGGTAAAGATGCTGGAGGGGAGCATGGGATGCCATTCCTGTGTGTTGGTAATTGGGCAACAGTTGGTAAAGAGGTGAGCGAATCCCCTGTGAATACCAACTCAGGGGACCCATGTTTTCACTGCAGAAGGCCAAGCCAGCAGAAGGCTAGAAGCCATAAACAGAGCCCTGGCAGGATCAGTGCCATCCTCTTTAACCTCAAAGCAGGGCTATCTTCTGCAACCAGAAAAAGTGGCATGTGGCTCACGGACTGATTGCGCTTTGCCCTCCGCGGTAGACTCTGAACACAGAGCACCCAAGACCCGGGATCTCACTCTCTGCCCTGCCTCTGCACCCCTGATGCTGCGAACCACTGCCCTCCTTGACATCAGCCACCACAGGTAAATGCAGGACGGAAGCCCAGCGCTCAACCTCTCCTGGAGAGCCCCCTCAGGTTTCCAAAGGGGCAGAGGGCCTTCAACCGTTGCTAAGTCAAAGACTGCCACCAAGCTTCAGTTGGAAAAGGCCTGGCCAGGAACCCTGTTTGCACAAGGCAAAACACATAGAGGCCAAGAATTCCTCAATACCCTAAGACTATTTGCAGATCCGTAAAGACTAAAAGATGAAGAGGAGCCCAGGTCGGCCATGTCCTCATCCTCGCCCTCCAAACCTTAGCCTGGATTTATTGCTAGGTGATGGGTCTGAACCCCGGGTGCGGGGAGGTCATCCAGGCGACAAGGAGCCCCTTTCCCAGAGGAGCGAGTGTCCACGGCAAGAGGCTGTCGCCACCAGAGGACCGCCGAGGGGAAGCCCTTTCCGCCGCGGTGGCGGAGACAGGCCTGCCTGGGCAACCGTTGGGGCGGAGGGGCGGCTCTTGGCAAATGAATCCGTCTTTTTATTAAAGTTTTTGGCGTTTTGCAGGAGCGTCCTCTACCTCATTCCGGCCCTTGCTTTTCAAGCTCAATACTCTCCACATTCACAGCCAGGAAGCGTAGACCGCGCACGGGTTCAAGCCCAGATACCCTGCCCTCGGCCGGAAGCCGGAAAAACGCGCGACTATCCCTGCTCCCGGCCTGCCCCTCCACTTCCGCCCCGCCCTCACGCTTCCGGTACTGCGCGTTTCGGGGTGGTGGAGGTTGTTGTCGATATGGCGCTTACTCTGAGCCTCTTGCTGGGCGGGCGTGTCCGTGCTGCCGTCGCTCGCTGTGGGTTTGCGACCCGGGGGGTGGCAGACCCCGGCTCTCTTGGCCGCGAGCCGGACCCCGATTCCGACTGGGAACCGGAGGAGCGGGAGCTGCAGGAGGTGGAGAGGTACCGGCTCCTTCCCGGGCCCTCAGCCTGAAGCAGGGCATCGCGCCCCGGCGCTCCAGGCCGCTCCCCCTTGGAGCCCGGCGTCGTGCCGCCGCGTTCGCCGCAGCCCTTGTTTTTTACCCGTTGTCAGGGGCGCAGGGGCAGGCGTGCGGCTCCTTTGGGACCACAGCTTTCTTTACCAGTGACGTATTTCATCACCCGTTTAGAAAGTTCGGCATGTTTACGGGCTGTGTTAGGTATTAGATTTCCGGGAGGTGTACGGAGCAGGTCTGAGCCAACACACATGGCTTGGTTGCCCTTGCAAACAAAGAGAAGAGGGCTGGGCTCTTTGTGATTTAGGCTGAGGCTCTTCAGCCACCTGTTTTGCTCCCACGCATGGCTTCTGCCATTGGTTCTCTCCCCCAGCACCCTGAAACGACAGAAAAAAGCCGCCCGGTTCCAGAAAATTCGGAGGCAAATGGAGGCGCCGGGTGCCCCGCCCAGGACCCTGACGTGGGCAGCCTTGGAGCAGATCCGGTAAGACTCGCTGTAGTTTGGATCTGCTGTGATGAGAAGTGACGGACACGGGGGCCTAGAACGTTCTTTTTATATTTTACTTTCTTATCATTTAAGATTTCTAAATGACAAGTAGAGTAATATAACGAATTTCCGTAAGCTCGTCATCTAAATTTAATAGTTCTTAACATTAGGACACGGTTCGTTTTTGCTGAAATTTTAAAATAGTAAGCTGCAAGACATCACATCATTTAACCTCAGAATCGTAGATCGTGACGTTTTTAAGCTAAGGTCAGGGATGGGGGCTTCCATGGTGATGTACGTTTTTCTGAAGAGAAAATCCATATCTTAAAAATCTTAGAGATCCTTTTTAAGTTTTATGTTTGTTGTTTTGAATAGACAATACATTACATACGGTTCAAAATTAGAACAGTATAATGTGGTATACACATTGAAAAGTTTTAATCCCAGCCAGGCTCCTGTGGAACTATTTTTGTGCCTTTTTCCAGGTCTCCTTATGCAAATACGAGTATGAATATAGATTTTAATTTTCATTTCCTTAATCACAATACTGTAAATACTGTTCTACACTTTTCCTTTTTCACATATTTCTTTTTTTTTTTTTTAAGATTTTATCAAATAATCTGTATATCCAACGCAGGGCTCGAACTCACAACCCTGAGATCAAGAGTTGCATGCTTTACTGACTAAGCCAGCCAGGCGTCCCAGTAATTCATTATTTAGTTAACCAGTCTTTCATGATGTGTATTTGGGTCGTTCCCATTCACTTTCTGTCACAGATAGTGCTCTAGTGGCTGTACACAGTATCCCACATATCTGCTGGGTATATTTGTTGTGTACATTCCCAGAAGTAGAGTTGCTGGGTGCCAGGGCAAATGGATTTGCATTTTGATAAATATTGCTAAGTAGGTTTCCATAAGTTATGTGTCCTTTTCCATTCCCATCAGAATGGCTCTGAAGTTGACACTTAGAAGAAAGGGGATTCTGTAGAGCAGGGAGATTCTGTGAGCCTAGCACCTCTCTTGTGTCATCCTCCTTTCCCCTCTTAAACAACAGCTTTTCCAGATCTTCCTGTCACCTCCCTTTCCGTGGTTAATAGAAACTGATCATTAGTTAAGAGCCCTTTAAAGCTTCTTGGTCTTCCTCTTAATTTCCCATTCTCAATATTTACAAATGAGGGGAAGTGGTAGCCCTTTACTTGTCTAGGACCAATGTTTTGCACTAGGTCATAGTCGTACCTAATTCCTCAGAGACCTACATCTGTCAGCTTCAGGTTCTCCCTCATCCTTTTGTTCCAAGCTAGTTCTTCCTGGCTGCCTATCCTTCTTATTTGTTTTGTCACAGCAGTGAAACCGTTGTCCACAAATCTTACCAGTGACTTCCTCCCTGCTAGGCATTCCTGACACTCTAGTCTCTAGCCTCTCTAATATTTCTGCAACATTTGATCTTGTAGTGTGTTTTCTTGAAATTCTCTTCTTTGACCCAGGGTACTAGTCACTTCTATTTCTAGGGCTCCTTTTCTCACTTTCCTTCCTGGGCTCTCCTTGTTCCTCCTTTATCTTAAATACTGCTGTTTGGGGGCACCTGGGTGGCTCAGTCGTTAAGCGTCTGCCTCCGGCTCAGGGCGTGATCCCAGAGTTCTGGGATCGAGCCCCACATCAGGCTCCTCTGCTGGGAGCCTGCTTCTTCCTCTCCCACTCCCCCTGCCTGTGTTCCTTCTCTCGCTAGCTGTCTCTCTCTCTGTTAAATAAATAAATAAAATATTTTAAATAAATAAATACTGCTGTTTTTAAGAGTTGTGTCCTTGGTCATTTTATCTCCACCTACGTCATTCATGTGGCTTCAACCACCCCTGCTCTTCGCTTTTGACTTCCGAATCTGTCATCTCCAGTCCACGTTTTTCTTCTGACCTGTATATATTCAGCCATGCACTAGACCATCTCTGTTCGGATGTCTCACGTTTTTCAAACGCAACGTATAAAATAGCAAACTCAGTGTAACAAAAGAAGATGTATCACTGTTCCCTGTTGACTTCATTTTGCTCCTGTTTTCACTCTACCCCTGAATGGTCCCACCAGTCACTCAAGCTGAAAGCCTGAATCTCTGCCTACTTCCCCCAATATTTAGTCCTTACCAAGTTCTACCATTTGGCCTTCCTGCAACAGTTCTCAGCACTGTTCCTTTTTCTGCTTTCATTGCAACTGCCGCAGTTCAGATGGCCTGGATTACCAGGACAGCCTCTTGACCGATTTTTCCATCTCTAGTCCTGCCACCGAAAACTACTCCTGGATTGAGCTTCAAAGTGAAAAGCTGCTTGTGGCATTCCACTGCTTAAAATCCTTCCTGGACCTGCTTATGATTTGCCATAGCTTGCATGTCCCGAATTGCAATTCTGCTATTTTTGAATACACCCACTTAAAAATCCTTCCTTGGTTCACTGTTGTTTTGGGGTGAACACGAGACTCTGTAAGCATGACATGATCTTGTTCCTGTCCTCACCGTTAGACAGGTTGGATTATTGCCATGGTGATGTGCTGCTCTGCGTTTTACATGCTGTGCTCTCTATCATCAATACCTTTGATCTCTTCTTCCTCTCCTTCCCTCTGCCAGCTTAGTACCTTCATCCGTTCAGACCAGCTATAGGTGGACTTCTGAAGCAATTCCCCTGCCACGCCACAGGTGTTGTGATATCCTGTCCCTGGGTCTCCCAGGTGTTCTGACAGCATCCTCTGCTAGAACTTATCATAGTGGTGTTGTATGTGTTAATATATCTGTCTCCACGACCAGATTGTATGTTCTTTGAAAGGAAGGACAGTCTTCATGAACCCCCAGGATCTACCTGGGGCCTGGTGCACAGTGGGAGGAGTTTAGTTGATGGAAATAAAGTGACTTAAGAGTGGTTGGGTGTTGCTGTTGGCACACAGGAATGGAATACAGCCCTTTAGTGGCACTAGATACAAGCTATGTTTGCAGTTTTTCTGAGCCCTCTTCTTTTCAACGTAAATATCATTAGTATTATCAGTTGGCTTCTTTGATAACAGACTCCTCACAACTTGAAAACCCGCTCCTTTTTCCCATAGGTTTTTACATAAAGAATTTGCAGAGTCTTGGTCAGTTCCTAGATTAGCTGAAGGCTTTGGTGTCAGCACTGATGTGATCCGAAGGGTTTTAAAAAGCAAGTTTGTACCCACGTTGGAGCAGAAACTGAAGCAGGATCAAAAAGTGCTTAAGAAAGCTGGGCTTGCCCACTCACTTCAGCAGCTCCCCAGCTCTGGGGATACCTTGAAGTCGCTCTCAACAAACCACTCTGGATCAGGCTCTTTGTTGAGGCCAAGGGGTGAATCCTCCTTCAAGGGCTGGGGTTACAGCCCAGCTTTGCACGTGATAGAATCAAACACTTGTGGTACAAATACACCAAGGAGACAGAAGGGAGGGAGTAAAGGAATCCAGGTCCTGGAGGAGGAGCGCTCCATGCCTGTTGCAGCAGCCCTGGGTCATCAGCGAGAGCTGCAGAAGTACTCCACCAGTGACGGTGCGGGCAAGAGAGGAACTGATGGTTGTGGATTGCCAAGTGACAAACTGGAAGATTTGAAGGCACAGGAGCTGGGTGATCAGAACTTCAGCAGCAAAGTAGTCCAGAGGGGGCGAGAGTTCTTCGATAGCAATGGGAACTTCCTGTACAGAATTTGAGCTGGAGCATGGCTTGTGGAGATGCCAAGTGAAACAGAGCTGGGAGAGTATATTTGGAGCTGCCTGGACTTCTGTGTATGGATTATCCACCTTGGGATGGGAGGAAATGATGAGCCTGGAATGCGGGAGGAAAGAGCTGCTCCGATTTGAATCTGACAAAAGGCAGTGAACTTCACAGGGCGGATGTGTGTATGGAAGGGCAGGGTTAAGGACTGGCTGGGAAGATTCTAGCGTCCTGGAGCACTGCTCCTGGTCTGACCCACATGGATCTTTGGCACTCACCCTTCTTGCTTGGGCTCTCTGTATGTTGAAGCCAGCCCGTGTTGCATGTGTTGTTAGGACTTTCTGTGATACTTGCAATATATGTTTGGGGAAAAAAATGAAAAGTTTGCCTTCTGACCTCATTTACTTCTGGAATAATGAACACGAATAGTTCTGGAACTGCTTAGTCAATTGATTGTTTTCATTATGTGCAAAAATAAAGTAAAATGTAGCAGTTTGTGTCGATTGGTGCTCTCTGGGGTGGGAGGGTTTACCTGTGAACCTGGAGAGTGAGGGAGAGAAAGAGGCAAAGGGTCCCTTGTCCTTAAACACTGGGAGAGAGATGGAGCCTGAGGAGTTCCCAACAAAGGGCCCTGTGCAGTTCACCCTGCTTAGTAATAGATTTTGACAGCTAAGGATTGGGACGTTAGGCCTTCCCCGATCGCCTGGTCTAAAGCGGCTCTTCTTTGCTTCAGTTGCTGGGGCTTTGAAAGAGATTGGAGTATGGGGGATTGACCCCCCCCCCAAAAAAAAAACAAACACACAGCAGGCAAAGGCGTTAGGGCCCTCAGCATAATCTCTAGCTACTTTCAAAAGCTTGAATAACATCTAATTTTAGAGTTGTTACCAGATTTTTCCAAGGGAACTGTGATGTGGGCCAGAATGGATAATAGGCCCCTTAATTTACTGATTGTTTTAGAGCTACTTCATTATAACCAGAAAGTGATGATCAATAGACAAGCAGAATGAGACACGTGGCAAGCAACAGAGCTGAGGACAGTTTTCAGCCATGCCTCATTTTAACAAGTCACTAGAAAAAAACTGGTTATTCAGAATTTAAATATATGCAGGCTGTTTGATGAAAATAATTGATTTTCCAAACCTGTCATTGAGTCTGTTGGTGAATCTCATTGCTATTTTAAATATCATTAATAGCAATTACAATATCATTGATTACTGTTAACTTGGGCATTTGTTCAATATGAATGGCAAGGCCCTATCACAGGCCAAAGTTAAGAGACTCCAGGTGCTGACAGCAGTGGGCACATAAGGCCCTGTTCTCCCTGCTCTGTCACTATCATGACACTATCAGTATTTTTATGATTTAAAAAATACAGTAATTTGCCATTAGAACCCTTTGGTCATTTTAAGAGGTAGAAGATGCTATTTGACTAATTTTTAACTCCTGCATATCATTTGACTATGCCCTTTCCCCAGTGGGCTATGGAAAATTAGAAGCTGTTGTTAAAAAGCTTTCATATGTTTTTCATTTACCTCATCCCCTACCATCCTATTGCACACCAAGCTTGAATCTTTTTTCCAGTTTTGTAAATGCCAATCTAAGGTTTTGTACCTATTGGTTCTTTGTGTCCAGATTTTCACAGGGCCAGTTCCATGTCACTCAAGCCTCAGATTGTATGTTACTTTCCTAGGCTTTCCCTAATCACCCAGTCTAAAGCAACTCCCTTCATCCTCTAGCACCGCACCGTATTTAACATTCCCTGGCATTTGAAGTAGATTACTACTGTATTGTTTGTCATCGTGCACTTGCCAATGGGGACAGGAGACCTGGCTGTTCATTGCTGTAGTTTCAGCTCCTAACATAGATTTCAGTATTGGTTGAGTACAGAAATGGTTGGAGCAGCTCACCAATCAGCCGGTCCAGAATGGCAGAGTCCTGCCTTTTACCTTTGCCAGCCTACCCATCCAGACCTGAGCCAACAAGACCTAAGCTTCCTCCAGGTTGACCTGTTCCTGCTTTATTCCTTTTTAAAGACTTTTATTTATTTGAGAGAGAGTGCTCCAGTGAGTTGGAGGAGGGGCAGAAGAAAGAATCTTCAAGCAGACTCCCCGCTGAGCAAGGACACCCCCCCCAACTCGCATCTGGATCTCACAACTCATGAGATCATGACCTGATCTGAAACCAAGAGTCGGAGGCTTAACCCACTGAGCCACTCAGGTGCCCCGTTCCTGCTTTTTTTGTCAGCATGTCTAGGTCCTAACTCACCAGCACTGCAGTGTTTTGGGAAAGTGCACCCCCTTACCCAACCCAAGCTGGAAAGGGGGCTGAAGGGTTCACCCAGCCTGTGTTCCACAGGGCTAGGGTCATAGGACTCTATGGTGCCTTATCCCTAGGCAGTCCTGTTTCATGATAGGATGAAAGACATTGACGTCACAACGCATGAGGTGAGCTGCATTTGGGGCATAGGTGCAGGGTCTGGTGGAGGAAGCAACAGTTGACACGGCCCTGCCTAAACTGGAGATAAAGTAGCTGTGGGCGGAATGGACACCTCCTGGCAACCTTGGGGCCAAGCTCAAAAGGCTAGCAAACTACAAACAAGACGCTTAAGTCCCTGTGCCTTGAAGGGTCTATGTGTCACCAATTTGCTCAGGGCAGTTTCCACCTCTCTGCAGCTGAGATTTGATCTAACGGGGAGGTGGCAGAAAGAGGTTAGTATAGGGACGTCTGGGTGGCGCAGTTGTTAAGCGTCTGCCTTCGGCTCAGGGTGTGATCCCAGCGTTCTAGGATTGAGCCCCACGTCAGGCTCCTCTGCTAGGAGCCTGCTTCTTCCTCTCCCACTCCCCCTGCTTGTGCTCCCTCTCTCGCTGGCTGTCTCTGTCAAATAAATAAATAAAAATCTTAATTTTAAAAAAATTGTTTAAAAAAAAAAAGCTTAGTATGAAACACCGCCAGGTAAGCTCTTGAAGCCCAGTGTGGGCACAAAAGTTTCTTGTTTGTTTTTTGCTTAATCTTGTATTATAGGATTTTTCAAGCACAGGAAAGTAGGGATAATATTGTAATGCAATGAACCCCTCTGTACACATTGCTCAGCTCTAACATTTTAACAAATGGCCAATCTTTTTTCATTGTCTCGCATACTTGCCCCACAGCTCCCCCTGGCTTATTTTAAAGCAAATCCTGTGGGATGCCTGGGTGGCTCGGTCGGTTTAAGTGCCTGCCTTCGGCTCAGCCCACGATCCCGGGGTCCTGGGATAGAGTCCCTGCATTGGGCTCCGTGCTCAGCAGGGAGCCTGCTTCTCCCTCTGCCTGCCACTCCCCCTGCTTGTGTGCTCGCTCTCCCTCTCTCTCTCTCTGACAAATAAATAAAATCTCTAAAAAAAAAAAAAATAAAGCAAATCCTATGTACTTCATATTATTTCATCTGTAAATACTTATGTATCTGAAAGAGATAAGAACTCCCTTTTATTTTTTGAAAGTTTATTAATTTTAGTAATCTCTACACACAAAGTGGAGATTGAATGGAGGATCCTGGGATCAAGAATCACACGCTCTTCTGACTGAGCCAGGCAGGCACCCCAAACTCCTTTTTTTTTTTTTTTAAGATTTTATTTATTTATTTTTTAGAGAGAGTGGGGAGGGGAGAAGAGGAGGGACAGACCCCATGCTGAGCAGAGCCTGATGTGGGGCTCAATCCCACAACCCCAAGACCATGACCCGAGCCAAAATCAAGAGTCAGATGATCAACTGACTGAGCCACCCCAGTGCCCTCTGAACTCCTTTAAAACAGACACATAAGCCATTACTATACTTTAAACGTTTTAGTAATTAGTATCAGTTAATATCCTGATCATATTCTCTTACTATTTCATAAATTACTTTTATGGTTGATTTCTTAGAATTAGGATCCAAACAATGTCCACACATTGCAACATTGCATGATGCGGCCATGTCCCAGAAGTGTCTTATATTCTAAAGTGGTTTTCCTTTCTATGTTATTCCCCTATTTTACAGGTTATTTGACCCATATATTTTCTATATTTAAAAAAATATTGAGAGAGAGCGTGCGCAGGTGGAGGGGCAGAAGAAGAGGGAGAGCGCAAATCTTTTTTTTTTTTTTAAGATTTTATTTATTTATTCGACAGAGAGACAGCCAGCGAGAGAGGGAACACAAGCAGGGGGAGTGGGAGAGGAAGAAGCAGGCTCATAGCAGAAGAGCCTGATGTGGGGCTCAATCCCATCACGCCGGGATCACGCCCTGAGCCGAAGGCAGACGCTTAACTGCTGTGCCACCCAGGAGCCCTGGAGAGAGCGAATCTTAAGCAGACTCTATGCCCAGCATGGAGCCAGATGCGACCACCCTATGATCATAAGCTGAGCTGAAATGAAGAGTCCCACGCAAACCAATTGAGCCACCCAGGCATCCCTATTTCCTGTATTTTGGATATAGTAGGTTTCGTTCCTATGATATTTATTTATTATCATGTTCCTACTACTCTCCATATTTCCTATCAACTGGTATTTACATCTTGAGACTTGATCAGGTTCAATTTTTGGCAATGAGTGAAGCTTTGTACTTCCTATGCATCTCACAGGGAGATGATGTTACGATGGATTAGTGAGTTCAGGTATTGTTAGCGGCTCTATCCCTAATAATGGCTTTTTTTTTTTTTAAACAAGGTGAATCTAGATCATTACCATCACCCCTGAAAATTCCCTAGTTTCTCTTCCCAGTCAATTCTTACCCCAAAGTCAATCACTTTCTGAAAATTTTTTTCACCATTGGTTTTTCCTGTTTTAGAACTGTACATAAATGGCATCATATAGATGCCACTCTGTATCTGGGTTCTTTCATTTATTGCGTTATTTTTATTATATGAATACGCCAGAGTTTGTTTATCCGTTTTCCCATGAAGGATTATTGAGTCAAAACTCCTGTATCCAAAGGTCATAACTGGCGGGACTTAGCTTCCACTGGATGCTAACGCGTTCCCCTTCTCCCCCCCGCCACCCCCGTGTGTCCCATCTCTTCTCTTGCCTCCTGTAGCTGGGAAGCCAGAGAACTCCCAGGTGGCAGCTAAATTTGTGGAGTAGATTTGACTGACAGCCAAGATCCCCGGGGATCAGTGCCCTCCGAACCCCGAGTGGGTTTCGCCCATTTTACAAAGTTCTAAAAAATCTAGCTAAAGTGCCCAACCCTCGCTTGAGCAAGCTAGGAGAATTGGGTGTAGCCTTAAAGATTAGTTGAAGGTGGAATCCTTATGAGGGTAACACTCTCCGCTGGGCCGGTATGAAATTGGAAGGCTGACCCGTTGCCTCCCGTTTTGGAATGTCCCTTCCAGGGCGCCTTCCCCGTCCCGGTAGGCTAAGCGCTGGTTGAGCGCACGGGACTTCCGGGAGGTCTAGGAAGTAGCTTCTCTCTCTGGCAGGAGGCGGGGTTTTCTCCGCACGCCGCGAAATCTGTGGGTGTAGACAGGGATCCTGGCTACCGGCGGAGTGGACCAGGGAGGGGCGGGTCGGTACTGCGGCTGCTGATCCGGACGCGGGTCCTCCGAGACTGTGGCTGTCTGACCGAAGGGTGGCCATTCATTCGAGCGCAGGAGCGAGGGCCCCTTCGGGGGCTCTTTCGAACCGTGCCCAGGCCTTCAGGAGCGCCGCCCTGCGCTTACCCTGGGCTGCTGCCGACCTTCTCTGAGTGGAGGGCGTCGTCCTTCTTCCACCCCGCTGCTCCGGTGCCCGCTGCCATGGCTTTCCCCCATCGGCCGGACGCCCCAGAGCTGCCTGATTTCTCCATGCTCAAGAGGCTGGCCCGAGACCAGCTCATCTATCTGCTGGAGCAGGTCAGTGCCCGCCACACCTGGGGCCTTTTCTGCATCAACAGTTTAGCACTCAGTGGACGCGTAGTTCTTCCTTGGCGGAGTCCCCTTGATCTTCTTCCAGGCCCTTGGTCTTGTCCTTGGAGCTTCTGTGGCAGGTCCAAAATGAAGCATTTAGGGAGGAAAACCAGAGGGCAGTAAGAGCTGCTTGGGACCTGGCAGAGAGTTAATGAAGTCACTTCTTTTTGGTACAGGCAAGGGAGGCACCACTCGTGCCCCGCATCACTGGGGATGGAACGATGGTTAAGACATCATTGTCCTTAAGGATCTACTCCAGTAGGAGCCTATGAAACACAGATTACCACACACGGGGTATCGTGTGGTAAATGGGTGATACCTAGGGTGCCGGGAGCATTCAGAATAAGCAGTCATTTCTAGTTGGAGTGATCTAGGAATTTTAAGGAGCTGGATTGTGAAGAATAAGCGTATTTTCCTTGGAGATGGGGGCGCGTGTTCAGGCAGATGGACTGGTTGGTAGAAGCAAAGTTGAGGAACCAGGGAAGGAGAAGGCACATACAGGGAAGAGAGCAGTGAGAAGTTACGCAGTAGGCATTAGGCAGCCACTGAAGGTTTTCTTTCCCCACTTAAGGGGTGAAGCAATACTTGAAGATGATTCTAGGGGTGCCTGGGTGGCTCAGTCAGTTAAGCAGCTGCCTTCGGCTCAGGTCATGATCCTGGGGTCCTGGGGTTGAGTCCGGTATCAGGCTACCTGCTCAGTGGGGAGCCTGCTTCTCCCTCTCCCTCTGCCCCTCCCCCCAGCTTGTACTCTCTCTCTCAAATAAATAAATAAAATCTTAAAAAAAAAATGAAGATGATTCTAATAGCCATGTGTGGAGTGGGGTGAATGGGGAACAAGAATGTTAGGAGACCATAGATAGGTGAAATTAGTGACAGTGGGAACGAAGGGAAAGGATGGATTTTTAAGTCATGGTGAAAGAAGACTCAAAGATTTACTGATTGTAAAGGTTGAGAGAGAAGCAAAGCTGAGTTTGAGATTTTTTACCTTGTGTTACTAGGAAAACAATGCTGTAGTTGTAATGCGTTATATGTATATTTACTTATTTAAATTTCCACGTTCCCTACTAGATTAGAAGACCCTTGAGGACAGGGAACATGTCTGTTTTATGCAGCACTGTGTACCTAGGGAGTAGCTAGCTTAGAGTCAAGCACATAGCATGTGTTTAGTAAATATTTTTAAATGAACATTGAATTAAATGAAAAAAAAAAAAGAATTAGAGGAAGGGGCTGATTAGTTTGGGTTTGGAAAGGGTGAAGATGCTAGTAGGAAATACTGCTTTTAACAGCCAGCAGATAGAATCATAGAGCTGCAGCTGGTTGAAGATGGGGACTTGGAAGAACCTCAGAGAACCTCAGGGGGTCTGGGACCAAATTTTGTATCTCTTTTATATGCCCCATAGTGGTAGTACAGTGATTGGCACGCAAAAGATGCTCAAACGTGTGAGAATTGAAAAGAGATGCTAGTTAAAGTCGCTTACAGGTGAGAAGCACGTGAAAGAGTAAATGAGACCAAGGACAGGGACCTGTACGTGGAGGTTGGGAGGAGTGGCCACAAGGGTGACTCACCATGGCCGATGCAGGTTTCTGTGCAATAATTTGCTCTTCAAACTGACTTCTGACTTAATTCTTGTTGACGGGCACTGCTGTTCAGGCTCGAGCCCTCAGAATCGTCTTTGACTCCCCCCCCCCATAGTTAACTGAACCAGTCGCTAAGTCCCAAGGATATTTCCTCACACCCAACTTTAGAGATTATACAGTAACACACATTATAGAGAAGGTAGAAGATAAGAGAAAGTATAAAGAGAAAAAATAGATACAAGCGCTGGTGACACTGTTAATTTCTTTCAGTTATTTAAAAACTTCTCTTACACATTCCGTGTACCTTTACCGTATTTTTGTTCACAGCACCACCAGCTTCAATCAGGTCCTCATTCATGGCTACATGCTTGGGCTGCCTGACTGTTGCTTTAACCACATAAGTGGACTCCCTGCCTCAGTTTCTCACGCCTCCAATCCATTGTACCCACAGTGCCCAGTGATCTAACTAAAACTTCCAGCTGAGTGGATGCTTCAAGGGCAAAAGCTTTCTGTTTTCCCTTGTTCATAGAGGATTGACGCCAAACTCCCTAACCTGACATTGGGGTCCTACATGCTCCAGTTCCAGTCAGCTGTTTCAATCCTGTCCCCCACCGATCCACTACATCAAGATTTCCCAGCCTCAGTGCCACCGACATCTGGGGCAGGTTAATTCTTTGCTGTCTTTGCGGGACTGTCCCGTGTTTAGCGACATCTCTAACCTCTACCCAGTAGATGGCAGTCAAACCCCTTGCCCCAAGTCAGATAGCCAAAAATGTCTCCACACACTGCCCGAGGTCCTCATCCCTGCTTGAGAACCACTGCCCTACACTTACCTTATGCATCAGCCAAACCAAATTGCTTGTTCTGTCCTTACCATTCAGCCTGTTCTTGTGCCACAGCCTTTGCTGAATCGCCATCTTCTGTCACTGCCAGCACCCTACCCATTTGTCGAGGCCTAGTTGAGAGCAAACTTCTGATGACTTCCCTCTCTCTGCCACTCAGTGTGACCCCTCCTTCCCCTGGACACGTGAGACAGCAGGAATCCGATGGCAGGGATTTGGGTGGGAGAGTGGGTGGGTGGGTTTGGACTGTTCTGGGCTAAGTCTTCTGCATTGAACGTGGGTTATTTTTGAAATTAGAAGAAAAGAGCTACTTAGGAAGAGATGGCAGTTAGTTGAGGGGTTGCAGGATGCAAAGTGGGGCTTTGTCTGGTTTGGCTTTGTTCAGCAGGCAATAGGGGTGACTGGGGGGCAGATTGGAGGACAGAGCAATGATGCAGAACAAGGTCATGGGCGAGCGTTGAGTGGTTGAGTGATGAGGACTTAACCTTCGAGAAGGTGAAATAGCTCTCCACTGGCATAGAAACTGAGAAGACAAACTAGGCGAGTAAAGAAACGTCCGCTGTGGATACAGATAATAGACGAGGTGCTGGGGTGATGGAATGTTGCCTACCACACTGAGAGCTCAGTCTGTGCTTTTATTAAGTGGATGGCTGGACAAGCTCTCAGCCGAGGGAGCGTGTGTGGTCTATGAGTGACTCAATATACTGTGTCCTTCAGCTTCCAGGGAAAAAGGACTTGTTCATTGAGGCAGATCTCATGAGCCCTTTGGATCGGATCGCCAATGTCTCCATCCTGAAGGTACCTGCCCCTTTTCCCAGTGGACTCGGCCCCTCTTTCCTCGTGAAGCAGTTTTTCTTTAATCAACAATATGGATTACTAATGAGTGACTGCCCTTTTAGGGAAAATGCAGGGAAGCTTAATTGGGTGGATAAAGGGGGATTGATGCTGTGGTTTGGATTGGTTTTTAATTGTTTGGTTTTGGGGTTTTTTTCTGTTGACGGTTTAAGGAAAGTTCAGCAGGATGGTTGTCAGGGAGGCAGTTTGATTCCCAGGAGTAGCACGAAGAGGAGCCCTTACAGAAGTCCTCTTTGTGTCCTGCTGCGGGTTTCCAAACACTTACATGCATTGTCTTGTTGGGTTCTCTCTGTAGCAACACGAAGTCGACAAGCTGTACAAGGTGGAGAACAAGCCAGCCCTCAGCTCCAATGAACAGTGAGTGTCTGGGGGAGTCTGTCTGGGCTCCAGGCTGGAGGACGTCCCCGCACCTCTGCCTCCCGTCTGTCCTTGGCTGGGGTCTGGCGCCATGTTTCTGAGGTGGTTCACCTCCCTGCACTTTTGCAAGTTCACACCTGGGTTATGCTGTGCCCTCTTAACTGGTCTCCCTTCCGCACTTTCTCCCTGCCCTGTGCTCTCCTGTCTCTAATCCAGTCTGCCATCTCTAGCCAGATTGGTTCATCTTTCAAAAGTATCTTCATTATGCTCTTCTCAGGGACCTACAAGGCTTCCCTTACTCGCTGACTAAAGTCCAGATGGCTCATCACAGATTCCAAGGCGGCCTCCAGCGAGGCTCACCCTGCCTTCTAGTCTGCTCTGTCGTGTGTCCCCTCAAGCCTCTGCTTGACACACACTTTCTTTTTCTTTCTTTCTTTTTTTTTAAGTTTTATTTATTTAAGTAATCTCTGCGCCCAGCGTGGAGCTCAAACTTGTGACCCCAAGATCAAGAGTCACATGCTCCGCTGACCGAGCCTGCCAGGCGCCCTGGCTCGCGCTTTCTCACGCCGCCCAACTGTGTGCGCGTTGCCTTTGCCCCCTGGCCGCTCTGCCTGCCGTTGTCTCCTGCGCTCGCTGCTCCTGCAAAAAATGCCTGGCCTTCCGGGCCCAGCGCCACCTCCTCCATGCAGCTCGGTGTCACCACTCCGGTCCAGGGTGCTTTCTTCCTCCTCTGGATTTCCATGGTGTTTAGTGTGTGTCCTGGTCACTTGGCACATAGTCACAGAGAGCCCATGTGACAGAGCCTGGCCTCCATTTTTATTTTTTATATTTTTCTATCTTAAGTAATGTTCATGCTCCTTTAGAGGAAAAAAAATCTCCTAGATACATGGAGAGTACCTCCATGAACCCCCGTTTGAAAAACACCATTTTATATACTTTCTTGTATTATTTTTAACAGTTGATTATCAACGTACCCCATACGTGTGTATCTGACTTTGCCCAATAGATTGTAAATTATGGGAGAGCAGGAGCTCCTGGGGCCGCCGTGGGCTGCGTACCAGTGGTGTCGAAGGGAGTCCTCTGTGCGCGGGATGTGGTTGGCCGAGAGCGCGGGCATAGCTTTGGCTAGGATGAGAACGATAGGCCTGGCGAGGAAGGCAAATAACAGAAGAGCTGACATTTCTGTTTCTTCTAAGCTGCTATCACCAACTGCATGATTTTTTTTTCACTGAGGTTTTTTTTGTTGTTTTTTTACTTTCTCTCCCGCAGGTTGTGCTTCTTGGTCCGACCCCGCATCAAGAACATGCGATACGTTGCCAGTGAGTATGCCGTGGCGCCACATGTAGTCCTAAGACCTGTGCCAAGATGAAGGGCCTAGGCCATAGGAGCTTTTAATGAGAAGAGATGGTTCGAATGGGCCCTACCACTCGGAGACGATGTCTGCGTCTTTGCTTCCAGTCTAACAGATGGCCCATGGCTTTCTGGGTTGCTTTCCTTCCTTCTGTAGGTCTTGTCAATGCTGACAAATTGGCTGGCCGAACTCGAAAATACAAAGTGATCTTCAGCCCTCAGAAGGTGAGTTTGGGTCCTGGCGGGAGTAGGAGAAGGTAGATCGGGACAGAAGGCTGGGAAGGGACTGGGGCGCATAGCTGTGTCTCCCCTCAAGCCAGTTATGTGTGACTGAACAGAATACCTGTCACGGTCTTGTCATTGACGTGGCCCTGATTGTTTAGCAGAGGCTGTCATCGAACTGCGCCGGTTACAGATGGTGGAGTGTGAGAGGTGTTCTCTATGTAGACTTCTTCTGAAGCAGAGCCTGCCGGGTACCCCTTCTAACTCACGTTTCTGTAGAGTGATGTGCACTACGTCATGTGATTTTGTCCCTTTATCCCTTCCACAATAAATGATAAATCATTACTTCTCCACGCTCACCCAAGGCATGTGGCCGGCTGCCCCTGGGTTGCTAGAACCATAGCCAGGTACTTTGCAAAGGCCCTTTCTTACACGAGAAAGGAGCTTGGAGACCATTGCACTGACCCCAGCTTTGAGCCTCTGGGGGAAGCGAAGCCCGCAGTCACAGTGAGTTAGCATCGCCAGGCCAGGTCTCTTGCGTCTATTTTCGCTCAAGAGTTGTAGCGTTTGGTGATCCTGGCATCTCCGTTCCCTGATTCCATCAAGCTCCGCTCTCACCCCTGCGTCAGCAAGCTGCACTGTGTCTTCGCACACGGCCTGCCCCGGGCCTGTGCGGCTGTACCAAGGGGTGCACGCCGCATGGAGAGCGGATAGAAATTCGAGTTGAAAGGACAAGGATTTATTCTTTTTCAGTCTTTCCCAAAAAGTTCCAGAGAAAGTAGAAGCAGTAGCTCAGTGTGAGACGCTGAAGCCCAACTGGGGGACTCCTTGCGTTAGCACCTGTTACCTGTGTGCTCTGGGATAGGTTATTTAACTGCTCTGCGGCTCAGTTTTCTCATCTATAAAATGGGGTTGATAGTAGTACTTACCTTTTTTTTCAGCCCTGGTGAGGAAGGCAACAGGGCTGAACATTTTATTCTGTTTTTTATTTTAATTCCCATGTAGTTAACAGTGTTCTGCTAGTTTCAGGTGTGGGATATAGGGGTTCAACAGTTCTGTACATCACTCAGTGCTCATCCCGATAAGTGCAGTCTTGACCCCCTTCACCCATTCCTCCCCTCCCCCCGCTCACCTCTCCTCTCGTGACCATCAGTTCTCTCTAGTTAAGAGTCTGATTTTTGGTTTCCCTCTTTTTTTCTTCATGTTTGTTTTGTTTCTTAAATTCTACATATGAGTGAAATCCTATGGTATTTGTCTTTCTCCAGCTTATTTCTCTTAGCATAATACTCTCTAGCTCCATCCACGTTGTTGCAAATGGCAAGTACTTGCCTCTTTTAATTTAAATGACTTTTAGTTTTTGTTAGGAAATCTAGTGAAATTACAGGCTTATATTGTTTTCTCATCACATGGAAGGAATAAGAAGAAAGAGCTAATTAGAGCTAAAAAAAATCTAATTAGATAGGATGTGAGACAGAGAAAATTCATCGAAATATCAATTTTGTTTTTCTGTGTAAGAGGGAGGCTTGTAGGATTATTTGAAACTGTTAACCAACTTGTTCCATTCCCTGTTTAAACAGATCTCTCCTTGGAAGTATAATTTGAAAAAAGGGCCTTTATAAGACTCCAAAAACTAAAATTTATTGCCACAGCTCCTTTAATAACATTTATTTTTTTTTAAAGATTTTATTTATTTATTCGACAGAGATAGAGACAGCCAGCGAGAGAGGGAACACAAGCAGGGGGAGTGGGAGAGGAAGAAGCAGGCTCACAGCGGAGGAGGCTGATGTGGGGCTCGATCCCATAACGCCGGGATCACGCCCTGAGCCAAAGGCAGACGCTTAACCGCTGTGCCACCCAGGCGCCCCATCTAATTAGATTTTTTGACCTAATTTTGTATCGCAGGACAGTCTCCCTCAGTAGCTGTAGGGAAGAGGGAATCTCTCTCTTCCTGAGACTCCTTTTGTTAATTATGAAGATGGGCAGATTTCGATCTGGGTTCTGGAAGTCCATTAGTTAGCACTAAAAGTGGGCCTGCTGTTATCAGTTTCACTGACAGAACGGAGTGAGGGACGCGGCCCCTGCCTGGCTCGGTCTGTAGAGCATGTGACTCTTGATCTCAGGGTTGTGAGTTTGAGCCCCACATTGGGCATAGAGCCTACTTAAAAAAAAAGAAAGAGAGAAAGAAAGAAAGGGGTGAGGGGTGAATTGGATTCTTCTGTGTTAAGTAAAATAAGGAGCACGTAGGATTAATCTTCCGCATCTTGTGGAGTCATCACGAGGACCAGGAGAGGTAATCCTGATAAAACGCTACCAACAGTGCCTCGCACGTGTAAAATGTATAATGCGCATCGGCTGTTACCATCACCATCATTATCAAATGGGAGTGCTCCTCCCTCCTTCCTCACTGCCTCCAAGTATGTCGCCCTCTTCCCACTTGCCTCAAAGGAGGAAGTGACCCTGGCCTCTTCCCTCCCCGATCCGCCGGTTCACCTGTGGTCCTGGCCCCATGCCCACGTTCCTTCTCTACCGTCTTGCTTTGTTGGGTGGATTCTTTCTCTTTGTCTTCAACCATGTCTATCCCTTTTTTTTTTTTAAGATTTTATTTATTTGAGAGAGAGAGTGCATGAGCAGAGGGGAAGGGTAGAGGGAGAAGCAGACTCCATGCTGAGCAGGAAGTGCAATTCAGGACTCGATCCCAGGACCCCAAGATCATGACCTGAGCCGAAGGCAGATGCTTAACCAACTGAGCCACCCAGGCGCCCCATGTCTGTCCCTTCTAAGTAACTCTCCCTGCTTCATGTCTTCTCCCTGTCAGGGGCTCTCCCTTCTGTTGTGTGGAGACTTGTGTCAAGAGTTCTTGCTGCCATGGCTCCTGCGTCCTCACCCCCGCCTTTAAATCGAGTCCCACTAGGGCTCTGTTGTCAAACCCAGTGATGCCTGCTTGCTGCTCGTCCTGCTTAATGTCCCTGGCATTTGACGCTGTGGCCCGTTCTTCCTGAGACTGACCTTTCCTGCCCTTAGAGGAGCTGCGTCCCCCTGTTCCCGCCTCCGTGTCATCTTTCCGTCTGCTCCGCAGGAGTTGCCCTGTGCACCCGTTTAATTGTGGTGTTCCCTAGAACCCTTTCCTTAGAGCTTGTGTCCCTCTGTGTTCTTTTCTCTTGGACAAACCACCCACCTTAAATACGCTGTGCCGTGGACCCCCAGACCTCTCTCAGTGACTCTAGGGGTCTCCTGGACATGTCCTACCCTGGCCTCGCTGCACAGCACTGCTCCTGCCCTGCCACCTGGCTCACCCCCTGGTTTCTGAGGTGCACTCTTGCCTTCCCCCCATGTGTGCCTGCTGCATGTGCACCTTTCGGTGATGCTGAAATACCTTCTCCTTTGTGGGGCTTCCCAGTCTCGCAGGGAGACAAGAGCAGTGGGCTTAATACATAAATAAAGTGGATAAAGGGAAACAAAGCCCTGGGCTAGATGGTCCCAGTGGTCCTTCCTGTTGTCCCTAAGAGTCCAGGCTCTCTTGTCGTCGTCACTGGGTTCAGTAGGTATTGTCCTCAGCAGTGACTGTGGAGGAACGCCAGAGAGATGGAAAGAACAGAGAAGAAGCCGGTCACCAACCACTCCCTTTTGTCTTTCAGTTTCATGCGTGTGAGATGGTGCTGGAAGAAGAGGGAGTCTTTGGAGGTGAGAGGAGGCGGCCGTGAGTGGAGACGGGGAGAACATGCGGGAAGAAGGGAGGAAATATCGCTGGGCCCCTCATCTCTACCTGTTGGCCTGGGGGCAGGGGAGGTTCCTGACTACGTGGAGCGGGACAGGGCCCTGAAGGGAAGGCTGAAGGGGGTCCCGGGTGCTGCCATTCCCCCCTTTCTGAGACTCCCACAAGGAAAATATGTGCCTTCCCTCCCTCCATTCTGCGTTCAGCGCTGACCTGGGCACCATGCCCCCTGCTGGAGATCCCGCCCTGGCGCCAAAATCCTCGGTGGTGGTGGCCTTCTGCTGTTAGCCCCTTCCTGGCCCCTCAGCCTCACTGTGTGCAGCTCCCTCCTTTCTCCTGACTCTACCCTCCAGCCGTGGGCACTTCCTACTTGCTTTTCCTGTGGTCTAGAATATTCTCCACCTCAGCTTTTTTTTTTTTTTCATACCCAAATCTCACTCAAATTCTAAGTGTAAATGTCGCTTCTTTAAGGAAGTCTTTCCTATACTCCTGTACTTTTCCTGGGCCCCGCGTAGCTGCGGTTCGATCTCTGAAACATTCGTGCTTCCAGATTGCTGTTGTTCTTTGGAGCACAACTGTAATGAGATGTGTCTGGTGTGTATCTCTCTCACTAGATTGGGACTCTCTCGCCGACGATGGGGAGCATGTCCGTTCTACTCCCGCACCCCCAGTGCTGGGCCTAGTGCCTGCACAGATGTGGCTTTCTGTCAGTATTTGTCGATTAGAATGAGTGTTTCCTCGGCACTTCCGGTCGGCAGTCGAATGAGAACATGCCCCTCTCACATTGTAGGACAGGCCGTGGTGTGCACGTCTCCTTTTGTTATCTGACCATGAACGCCTTTAAGGCACAGACTGTCTCCTCTTTGAGTGTCCGTGCTTAGTGCAGGGCTGGGCATGTGGCAGGCGCTCAGATATTTCTGCGTCACCACGGCGGACCTTCTCTCTCAATGTGGAGCCCTGTGCCTTCTGCCGGGAGGCTGATGCTCTCTGTACCCGCAGATGTGAGCTGTGACGAATGGGCCTTTTCTTTGCTGCCTCTTGATGTGGATCTGTTGAGCATGGAGCTCCCAGAATTTTTCAGGGACTACTTCCTGGTAAGTGCAGGGTCCTTGGGTCTTGGCATCGACAGGTGGGGACACACATGGGGTCCGTGTGGGCTGGAAACATGGACATAACCTTCCTGTAATTCCTATAATTTATCACGAGGGCGAGTGTTTTGCAGGACTTCCTTTGGGGCCAGTCACAATGAGAGCCTTCAGGCAGTCCCCACACCCGGCCTTCCTGCTCCCGGGCTGCGAGGGCTAGCCCCTTTCCAGATGGGTCCGTTGGGCTGAGCCATATCTCTGTGGCCCGTCTGGTTCCTGCAGGAAGGAGACCAGCGCTGGATCAACACTGTGGCGCAGGCCTTGCACCTTCTCAGCACTCTCTACGGGCCCTTCCCCAACTGCTACGGGATTGGCAGGTGCAGCAAGGTGGGTGCTGGCGGTGCTGCGGTCCCGATGGCCCCGTCGTACCCATTCTCTGCCTACCGTGGCGTGCCCAGGGGCATCTGTGATCAGAGCTATATTCTTTAGCTTGCTTTTATTGTTCTAGAAGAGTTCCTCAGAGAGGAGGACTTGTGTGACTGACAGAGAGGCAAGAGCCGGGACCTCCAGATAGCACTCCTAAGTCTTTTCCGGGGGCAGAGATAGTCCTTCATCGGCAGGGGGAAGGCTGGGAGGGGTGGGCACAGATGGGAGTGCAGTGGGTAGTGGTGTTAATAATTAGCTCCCCTCTTGGGGTCAAGGAGAGGTGTCACATGGAAAGGAGTTGGCTTCAGTAGGTGTGGGCTGCAGCAGGGACCTGGACACGAGACTGAGAATGTCTTGGTCCCTGGCAGATGTCCTACGAATTGTGGAGGAAACTGGAGGAGGAGGAGGATGGCGAAACCAAGGGCCGAAGGCCGGAGATTGGACACATCTTCCTCCTGGACAGAGGTAAACGATGCTCAGCGCTCCTGTCGTCTCCGGACCCTCGAAGACATGGGGATCCGGCCAACGTGGTGGCCCAGTTAGGATCCTCAGGTCGGGGCTGTGAATGGCCGCGCTGATCGGGAGCACGGCGCTTGGGCCCCGTGGAGGCCCGGGAGCTGATGCCGAGTGAACTGGGGAGCCGCGTAGGAAAGGGAGGACCCTCACGGCCAGGGATCTCGGTTTCAGATGTGGACTTCGTGACGGCCCTTTGCTCCCAGGTGGTTTACGAGGGCCTGGTGGACGACACCTTCCGCATCAAGTGTGGTAAGTGGCATCTTGGCGAGGTGGAGGGGGTCCTCAGCTCCCGGGGCCTCTCGCAGGGGGCAGGGCTTGTGGGAGAGCCTCAGACTCTGAACAAACTGCTGGCTTCCGGATAGTTTGGGGGACTTTGAATGCAGTTCAGGAAAGGGGAGGAGAGGGAAGGCCTCCCTGGAGGTCCTCATAGCTGCTCCCTCTGCTCTCAAAGGGAGTGTCGACTTTGGCCCAGAAGTCACATCCTCTGACAGGAGCTTAAAGGTTCTACTCAATGCTGAGGACAAGGTGAGGGTATGGGTGCTGGCCGTGGATTACCCTGGGGCCACTGTTGGCCCGAGGCCGTGGGCCCGGCTCTGGGAGGGGAGGCTGAGCCTGTGGGAGAGGGATCCCCCCCAGGAGCGAGCGTACCCTGGAACCCAATAGCTGGTGCTTGACATACACTTGTGACACAGCTCAGCTTCCTCTGCTTTTGCTAGAACAGCCGGGCACTCCTCTTGCGCTCCCATTGCACTACTGAGGGAGGAGGGACTGGTTAGGGTTCTCTCTGGTAAGCTGTTGCTGTCTTGTTCCCCTTGCAGGTGTTTAGTGAGATTCGTAATGAGCACTTCTCCAACGTCTTTGGCTTTTTGAGCCAGAAGGCCCGGAACTTGCAAGCTCAGTATGACGTGAGGCTCCAAGCCCGGGCTCCTCCGTGTTGTTTCCCCAGTGGCTTCCCAAGGCTGCTGCCCTTTGGCTTCCTTCTGATAGGATGACAGCCCCCTGTCTTTCCTCCTGGAATCGGGGGGAAGCTGAGGGAGGGTGGTGGCCGTGCATGTCTGACGGCAGGAGAGGCTGACCTTATGGGGACCTCCCCCAGCGCCGGAGAGGCATGGACATCAAGCAGATGAAGAACTTCGTGTCCCAGGAGCTCAAGGGACTGAAACAGGAGCACCGCCTGCTGAGCGTCCGTAGGTTTCAGCCTGAGCGGAGGGCGAGGGTCTGCTGCAGAGATCTGCCCTGGGGTGGAATGCTGTTTACCCAGCACGTCGTGGTCTCGTTTCGTCTGAAGTGGGAAGAAGCACTTCTGCATTTTGCCTTAAGAACTTCTTACTCTTGGGGCGCCTGGGTGGCTCAGTCGGTGAAGCATCTGCCTTCAGCTCAGGTCATGATCTCAGGGTCCTGGGATCGAGTCCCCGTGGGGCTCCCTGCTCGTGGGGCGTCTGCTTCTCCCTCTGCCCCTCCCGCAACTCATGGTCTCCCTCTCTCTCTCTCTCTCAAATAAGTGAATAAAATCTTTAAAAACGTTTTTATTCTTCTGGACAATAAAGGCATATCCTACTGGAACCGGGAATATGTCAGCTTGCTTTTTGTCCTGTCTGCAGATATCGGGGCCTGTGAATCCATCATGAAGAAGAAGACCAAGCAGGACTTCCAGGAGCTCATCAAGACTGAGCATGGTAGCTGTGGGGGCCGTGCCCGCCTCCTTCCCATGCTTCTGCTTCCCTTGCTCCCAGCACCGCCCCACCCAGCAGAGATGCTCTCGGGCTCCTTCCAGCTGATGCTGGCTGGGTGGGATGCTAGTTCCTGCAGAAGTCCGGGGGTCCCTTAACCTCCCCCCAAGCATGGAGAAAGATGGGGAGATGCTGTTGGCAACAGCTAAGCTGCCTCCGCCATAACGGGCCCTCCTCTGCTTCCTCACAGCGCTGCTGGAGGGCTTCAACATCCGGGAGAGCACCAGCTACATCGAAGAACACATAGACCGGCAGGTGAGCGGGTGGCCGGGGTTGCTGGGAACCGTGTGTCACGGTGGGCTTGGCCTCCACAGAAGGAAGAGGAGAGAAGACCATGTGTCACAGAATTCTCTAGGACTTTCTTCTCGTGCAGGTGTCGCCTATAGAAAGCCTTCGCCTCATGTGCCTTCTGTCCATCACGGAGAATGGTGAGCCCCTGGAACCAGAGATGCCAGACTGAAAAACTGCACCTTAGGGATAGAAGGATTCATTTTGAATGACAGAGATAATATCCTAGCAGACAGAACGTTTCCCAGTAATTGCGTGGATTCTTTCCCCGGAAGATAAAGCGATCTTTGTTCGGAGTGAGACATCCCGAGGGCCTGGGGTCATTTAGTGTCCCAACCCTGAGTAGGACCACACCCAGCGCCCCCCGCACCCCCCCCCCCCGGGACAAGTGCTGACACATCTTAGGACTGCAGAGGCCCAGTGCAGAGTGGCATTTCTCTCTCTCTTCCATCTGGCCGCCCACCTTCCACGAGCTTTCATAATAAAGAGACAGTCCAGGAAAAGGGGACAGCCATACGATTTTGTAAACATTTCCAAAAGCTCAGATTCTGCAACTTTCTGTGGCACAACTTTCAACCTGTTTATGCAACCTTTTCACCTGTTTTTTGTTGTTGTTTTGATTGGAAGTAGAGTTGACACACGATGGAACATGAGTTTCAGGTGTACAGCACAGGGATGGGGCAAGTGTGGAGTTGTGCTGGGCTCCCCACAAGTGCAGCTAGTACAGTACCATTGGCGGTCCTCCCTGTGCTGTGCTGTTCGTCCCCGTGACTTGACGCCCGTTCTTCATACCTCACTGGAGGAAAGCACCTCAGACTGCACTCCCTGACCTCATCCGAACACTTGTCCTATTCCTCGGTAGCTTGTAAAGCAGTTTGCAGTAGCTCTGGCCCCAAGCCAGGAAGCAATGTGCCCAAGTCCCTTCGCCTCCCTCCTGCCCCATCCCTCCACCATCCCCACCGATAAACAAGCTTAAATTTAGGAGTCAGTTTAGAATCAACTGGCTGGATGCAAGGTTAACATTTACTGAATCCTTCCTCCTGATAAGGGTGGTTTGGGGAGCAAGAGGGTAGGTGGGTGGGTTGGTATGGCTGTTGATTTCAGGACACCTCAGCTGGTGTTCGCGTGAACCTGTCTTGTCTTCCTGACCCTCAGGTTTGATTCCCAAGGATTACCGATCTCTGAAAACACAGTATCTGCAGGTAAGGCCGGGAGAGTGCACTCAGGAGGGATCTGGGTGGAGGGAGGTCATTGGACACTTCTGAAAGAGGCAGAAGAAATGGCCCCTTTCCTGTCTGCATCTCCATCTTGTTCCCGATCTGGCCTCCCTCTTAGAGCGTCTCGGCACAGTCAGCCTCTCAGCATGCAGAGACCCTCCCACTGCCCTTGTCTCCCCCACTCCCTGCTCTCTTGGTGGGTGGCCAGTGCTGGAGAGCTGGAGCCATAGAGCTATCGGACCAGGGGTTGAGTTCTCACCCCTGGGGCTCTTCCTCGCTTTTGCGTCTTGTGAGGGGTTGATATGGCTTTCCTTCCAGGTCTTTCTCTAGTCTTACCACATCAGTGAAGCCCTCCCTAGCACCCTCACATCAACGACCTTCTCTGTTCTCTCATAGTTTCGTGCTTTTCTCTTTCTCCTCCTTTGGTGTTTGGTTATTTCTTTAGGGCACAGAATGCATAGCCCTTCTGTCCCTCACCTCCATATCACCTGACAGAGGTAGACCTTGGTGTGGTGGATGCTCGGTAAATGGCTGAATTGCATTTTCTTCAGAGCTATGGCCCCGAGCACCTGCTAACCTTCTCCAATCTGCGGCGAGCGGGGCTCCTCACGGAGCAGGCCCCGGGGGACACCCTCACAGCTGTGGAGAGTAAAGTGAGCAAGCTGGTGACGGACAAGGCTGCAGGTGAGCAGGGAGCACTTCCTCAGCCAGAGTCCCCTCTCCTTGCAGCAGCCAGAGTGCCGTGGGAGGGAGGCAGCGAGCTGGGGAAGGAGGACGTGATTCTCCACGCTTCCTGGCGTTACTGCTGCTTCCGCTAGCAGGAGCACATTCCCTTTATTGAACACTTACCATGTGCTGAGACCTGTAGATACCAGTTTCTCACGTAATCCTCTCAAACGTAAGCTTATCACCTCCACTTTCTAGAGAAGGAAACAGGTTGAGTGAGGTTAAGTGACTTGTTCAAGGTCCCTCGGTGAGTAAGTCAGATTTGAACCCAGGTCGGCTGACTCCGAGCCCCACGCACCTCACCAGTGAGCTCGGGTCACTCTGGAGCTTGCGCCGAGCAGGTGGCTGGGACCCCGCAGGAAGACTGTGGTGGGGTGAAGGGTGGAGAGTGTCTTGATCAGTTCCAGGGAATTTTAGGTGAACGGCTTTGAGGAGGGCCTTGAGATGTGAGCGGTCCTGTTACTTGTAAGGTCCTGCTATTTGTCATTTCCTGAGTGGTGTCACCTGGGGCAGGGTCAGGAATCCGTCGCTCTTCGATGAAATCCAGCACAGATTTCCTTCCCAGGAAAGATTACTGATGCCTTCAGTTCTCTGGCCAAGAAGAGCAATTTCCGTGCCCTCAGCAAGAAGCTGAATTTGGTACGTAGATTCGGGATGGATGGGGAGCCGTGGGTCCAGGCCTTTGCGGAGTACTCTGACTCCCCAACATCACTTCCTTGTTTTGTTTTTATAAAGAGCCTTTCGTTCGGTAGCATCATAGCATAAGCTTAATTTAACGATGAGACGAGACACAAAGATTCATTCACTTAATAAACCGATAAGCAGGGGCGCCTGGGTGGCACAGCGGTTAAGCGTCTGCCTTCAGCTCAGGGCGTAATCCCGGCGTACCGGGATCGAGTCCCACATCAGGCTCCTCCGCTATGAGCCTGCTTCTTCCTCTCCCACTCCCCCTGCTGTGTTCCCTCTCTCGCTGGCTGTCTCTCTGTCACATAAATAAATAAAATCTTTAAAAAAAAAATAAAAAAAAATAAACCGATAAGCACCCACCAGTGCCAGAGGATGGGCCGAGTGCCACATCAGTGACAGACATGTCCCCTGTCACCAGGCGATCGGCAGTGGGGCATCTTTCTTTCCAGCTCTTCGTAGGGAGCCTGGGGAGCTCGTTCAGGAAAATCGGTGGGTACTGAACAAAAGCTTTAGGGCTTTTGCCAGTTTTCCCTTTAGCTGAAATAAGGCCTATTTGTTGGGATGTGCTTTTCTCTGACCGTGTAAAAAGCTGGAGAGAGGAGTTGTCACGTGCCTCACATAGTCCCCGTTGCCCTTTAGATCCCACGTGTGGACGGCGAGTACGATCTGAAAGTGCCACGGGACATGGCCTATGTCTTCAGTGGGGCTTATGTGCCCCTGAGCTGCCGACTCATTGAGCAGGTGAGAATAAGCGAGCTGCCCCCATCCGTGTTTCACTCTCTGCTTTCCCTTGGTCCCTGGCCTGTCCCGACCTTCCACCACCCCAGGAACTAACGAGACGTGACAGTCTGGCCGCTGCGACCTTCCCTTCCTCAGCCGGACAGAGTCTCAGACTCGAACCCCCTGCTCGTGCCTCCCAGGTGCTGGAGCGGCGGAGCTGGCAGGGTCTGGACGAGGTGGTGCGTCTGCTCAACTGCGGCGAGTTGGCCTTCACAGGTGCGCAGTGCCGGCCCTGCGGCCAGGGTGGGAGGGGACGGCTGGGACAGGACAGGGGGCTGGGGGCGCCCCCAGCGCCGGCGCGCCAGGGAAGAGCTGAGTCGGGCCGATCTGCGCAGACATGACCAAGGAAGACAAGGCTTCCAGCGAGTCCTTGCGCCTCATCCTGGTGGTGTTCCTGGGTGGTTGCACGTTCTCGGAGATCTCAGCCCTCCGGTTCCTGGGCAGGGAGAAAGGTAAGAGAGACCAGGAAGGGGGTCCGGGGGACAGAGGGCGGTGCTCAGAAGGCTTCTCGACGGGTCCCTGGGCACCACTTCCTGTGGTCTAGCTGCGGGCTCAGGAGCGGGGAGCCCAGTTCTACCCAGCGCGGCATGTCATTGTCATGCCCGAGAGCGTGGCACTGTTAGCTGCTGCGCTGGTGCAGCCGGGGCTGTGGAACTGGAGGGCTGAACCGGGCTGGGGCGGGGGGGCCTCATCTGCTCTTAGTCATGTATTTTTGACTCCATAGGGTACAGGTTCATTTTCCTGACAACGGCAGTCACAAACAGTGCTCGCCTCATGGAAGCCATGAGTGAGGTGAAAGCCTGACGTTCTCCCTGCTGGGTTGATGTCTTCCCTGGACACATTTCCCAACGGGATGCAAGAATTTGGTCCCAGCTGCTAACCAAGTGTCCACCAACTACCCTACTAAGAGCCGGGGAGCACGAACTTACTCGGGAGTTAGAGAAGTTATCTGAGGAGAGCGCTCACTTCCAGCCCCCAGCATATGTCTCCCTGTTTTGTGTATGAAGTACAGCTTGTGCTGAAAAGATGCGAGGAGGAAGAGGTATCTTTTGCTAAATCCTGTTTGAGTATCATTGTAAATAAAGCCTCTACTCTCCAATGTCATGTTTAGTTCTCGACACACACTTCCGTCTTCGTAGCGAAGCCCAGGGCGCTTCATGGGTTCTGTGGTCTGGACTCTGCGGTAGCTCTGGGCCTGGTCTGCTTCTCTCCTGACACGTGCCCTGCCCCAGAGTTTCCTCAGCTGCAAATGACGGGGATGGATTAGATAGGCGATCAGTAAGCACCCTTCCAATTCTAAAATTCTGCGGTTCATTGTACTTTACCTTTTTTTTTTTTTTTGAAGATTTTATTTATTTACATGACAGAGAAGGAGACAGCCAGTGAGAGAGGGAACACAAGCAGGGGGAGTGGGAGAGGAAGAAGCAGGCTCTCAGAGCGGAGGAGCCTGATGTGGGGCTCGATCCCAGGACCCTGGGATCACGCCCTGAGCCGAAGGCAGACGCTTAACGACTGAGCCACCCAGGCGCCCCCGTACTTTACTTTTTTAAGGAAACCTTTGCCCAGCGTGGGGCTAAGACTCATGACCCTGAGGTCAAGGGTCATGCGCTCTACCAGCTGAGCCAGCCAGGTGCCTCTCCGTGATTCATTATACTTTAGAAAAGATGAGTTTGTTACTGTTTTAACTCCAGGAGGCACTTCAGTATTAAGCTGTTGTCTCTTACTGCAGAATGAAGGATTGTGTCCTATTAGAGCAGGGTCCGGCATCAGCACACTGTGCTCCTAAAAAGGTCACCAGTGCCCCCTCAATTGCTGATTTTAGTGGTCTTTCTCTCCCTGACCTTTTAAAAATTGTGAACTGTAATCACATCCATCAGTCTCTTTTTGGTCCTCCTCTAACTTGACCTCCCTGATAACTGCTTCTCCTTTCCGCTGTTCACCTTCCATGACACTCTTTTGTCGTCCTCGTGTGGTCTGCCGGGGTGTGCTTCCGTCTCCTTGGATTACTTGTCTCTGCCTATCCCCTCTCTGTCCTTTGTTGTCAGCTGCTTCCAGATCTCAAGCCTTCTCCTTCCTGCAGAGCTTCACGCTAGTATTTCCAACGGGGTCAGTTCCACAGGCCCTTCAAACTCAACATGTCTAAAAGAAACTCTCAAACTGAACCTCCTGTCCTCACTTTGAACCCCCCGATCTGCCCCTCTTCCTGTATTCGTGTAGTTGACACCTTCATCATCTACCCAAGTTTCGTTTATGAAAGAAATTACAACCTTGACCTCAGATGTTTTCTTTTATCCCCCACATTCAGCTGGTCCCACTACCCATTATTTCTAAATGTTTCTGGCTCTTCCTCTCCTCACCATCCCCATGCCAGAGAGCCTTACTATTTTTTGCCCGGGTTTTTGCAACTGTCCCTCCCAATCCCTCTGCTTCCTGTCTGCCACTTACTAAAGGAAAGATCCAAATCTGGGTTGTTGGATCATCAAAACTATTCTTTCCACAGAGGAGTGCTGTGTCGGTGCATATTCCAAAGAAAATGCACGCCTCTAGAATTTTTACAATTTTTACGTCAGAATTTTTACAATTTTTATGTGAAGCTAGTGTGCGAGATCAAAGACACTGCCGACAGGGCTGTTAGTCTGTATAAAGAATATGTGTCGGGGGGCGCCTGCCTCAGTCGGTTAAGCGTCTGCCTTTGGCTCAGGTCATGATCTTGGGGTCCTTGGATTGAGCCCCACATCAGGCTCCCGGCTCAGTGGGGGGTCTCCTTCTCCTTCTCCCTCTGACCCTCCCCCTGCTCGTGCTTTCCCTCTCTCTCTGTCTCTCTCATAAATAAATAAATATATGTGGCAGTCAGATGACGATTCTGTGACCAAGGGAATTGACCGTGGCAGCACACTGCACTTACGTTCTAGAACAGTGCTGTCCAATCCTGTAACGGTCCTAATTTAAACACACATCACACAGTGTTTTACATGCTGGGTATATGCTCTGGGTGCGTACCTTCCAGTGTTCTATGACTTCATTGGCTTCAGAACTACAGTGCAAAGGACATGATAGCAAAATTGTCTTATCTCTGGGGACTTACGATGCTGGCCCTGGGAACATGCCTGAAGATCACAACTTTTTGAAGCTTTCTGAATAACTTCCAAGTTAATCAACAAAACGCAAATAAATTTAAAAAGTGGTGTCTGCGGCTCACTCCGTCAGCTGTGGGAATGTTTGGCGTGCTGCTGACAAGTTAAAGGATGTTGAAAGCTCCAATTAAATCCTTCTTAGAGTGAGAGAAACAGGGTCCTGCAGGTGAAGCAAACAAGCATCCTTTACTTTTTCTTCATGGAAAAGGCAAATGAAAAGGAGTCACAGAAGTCATAGATTGCCAATACACTCCGGGAAAATGTGCGATTTCAGCTATAATCCAGCAAGTGCAGATCAAACAAGGGAATAACTTTCTGCCTGTGACAGCGGTTAAGCGTCTGCCTTCGGCTCAGGGCGTGATCCTGGCGTTAGGGGATCGAGCCCCACATCAGGCTCCTCCGCTATGAGCCTGCTTCTTCCTCTCCCACTCCCCCTGCTTGTGTTCCCTCTCTTGTTGGCTGTCTCTATCTCTGTCGAATAAATAAATAAAATCTTAAAAAAAAAAAAAACTTTCTGCCTGTGAAACTAGCAGAGATTTAAAAGGACAGTAATACTCAGAGCTGTTGAGGGTGCAAGGCTTCCTTAGTGGAAAGGATAAATTCAATCCTTCTGGAAAGAGCGTTCAGTAGCTACTCTTCTAGGAATCAAATGTAAGAAAATAATGCGAGATGCGGATTTATGTATGAAGACATTTATTTGTAAAAATTACAACCTAAATATCCATTGATAGCAAAACAGTTGAATTAAGAGATACTTCCAGCCACGATATCATGCAACTGTGAATCACTGGAAAACAAAGCTATATATAAGCATTTAGGGATGTAGCATATGTTCCGCGAAAAAAGGATACAAAAGGGCTTTGATGTCGATTTTGAGTTTTAAAGTTTTCTTACAACTAACCATATAAACCCCTGTATTTTGAAAGAACCATGGAGGTTCTTGAACCTGTGTGAAAGAATCATCACACCGGTGATCTGCATTTGTGTCAATCATGTGACCTGACCAAGTCCCTCAAGCCTTTCACAGACGGTTCTCTCCTAAGTAAAACGGCGATGATACCAAACGGGGAGGTCGTGGAGATTAAATACGACCGATGTCTAGAAAGGGGCCCGGCCCGTGAGCTAGGGGTGCAGGGTTCCTCCCCTTGCCATCGAGGGCGCGGCTTCCCGCACGTGGGGAAGGCTGCCACCAAAGATTAGCTCCGGGCTCGCCATCTGCCCGCGCGAGGGAAACGAGTTAAAGCGCCGGGCTTTCCCGCTGAGCCGGTTCCTGCCCTTCCCGCTGGCTGCGGTTCTCGCCCCCTTCCGGCGGCCTCCGGGCGGCGGCCAGAGCTTCGAATCCAAACAGCGCGGGGACGGGGTGGGGCGGACACTCTGCCTCCGGCTTGGGGCGGGGCGGCGCGGGAGGGACGTCCCTCCAGGCTCCGCCGAGACCCGGCGCACGCGCAGACAGCTACCCCACCGCCGGTCGGAGAGCGAGCGTTTCCCACGCCCAGCGCGCGAGACCCAGCTCAGAGCCCCGGGGCGCCGGGGGCGGGGCTTGGTGAGGAGCGACGGTTCAGGGCGCCAATCGCGGAGCTGCTCCGCCTTCGGGCTCGGTTTGAAATTCCGCGGTGACCTAACGGCTCGCGGAGCCGTGGCCTGGAGCAACACAGCCGGTCCTTGGGGGAGGTTGCTGCGCTCAACCCCGCGTGGAGGAGGTCTGGGGCCTCGACGGCCGGCTGCTTGGAGCGTCCGCCATGAGGAGAAGGTGCGGGCTGCGGGAGGGTCGAGCGGACGCGGGAGGGAGCGACCCCCGTCCCGGGTGCGGGGTCCCCGAGGCGGCCCGGGGCGCGGGTGGTACGTCAGCCCGCGCCGAGTGAAGCCCGGGCGCGGCCGGCAGAGCTGGGGAGCGCCGAGCTGGCTCCGGGGCCGAGCGCCCGGACGCGGAGGAGGCGAGACCTGCGGCGCACCGGCCCCGGCGGCCACGGGCCCCCGAGGCCCAGACGCACCCGAGGTGTCCGCGAGCCCCGCCCGCCCGCTGGCCTCTCAGCTGCTGCCTCTTGGCACCTGCGGCCTGTTCTAAGTCCTGCGTCTCTTGTGGTCCGGTTGCTCGCTTCTCTTTAAGTAAGGCCGTCAGGTGTTCCGTTTATCCGTGTCTTCCGCGGGGTCGGTCTGCAGTGCTAACGTTTGACCTGACTTGGACAGATAGCCGGGTTTCCTTGCAAGTTCAGGAACTCCATTAAGGAATTCCTCTCCGGTGTTTTTCACGACTCCCCCGGCCGTGCTGGGGAAGGGGCGGCCGACCTGAAGTGGGGGTCAGACTCGCCACACCGAATGTCTGTTGTCTCCTACCTCCTTTCTCCTCTCGATTTCCCCTCTGTAGCACTTACTGCCACTTAATGGAAGGTTTGCTTATTTATCACCTTTCTTTTGCTCTCAGAATGTCAACTCCAAAAGGGCAGGGATGTCAGCTTGTTCTAAAATAAAGATAATACCAGAGTATAGGGCTCTCGTGTTAAGAGCGATAAAAACGTTAATCCTACTTTCTGAAAGGGGTGGGTGAGGCACTGTGATGATTCATTATAGTTTGTAGTTATTGGCCAGGCTGATTGCTCTATGGCTGTAGAAGGTTCTTCCTTCCATAATTACTAATTCCCCTCGTTCTTTTTCAAGTGCTTGCCTTCTGGAGAATGGGAATTGAGTACAAATCATGTTACCATTAGAAAAACAGCCAGAGTTTTAAAGATAACTTCAATAAAGCTGTTTTTTTTTAATCTGGCCCATAATCTGCAGTGTTATTTGATTTGTGACTTAATTGAAAAACTTAGCTATGTTTACTAATTTAGTCAAATTACTTTTACAGAATTAAATGACATGAGATCTGTAGATCTCAGATCCAATTAAAACCAAAACAAATGTCTGTACAGCAAATGGACCGCTAACCTCAATCAGATAGATGGGCCACTAACTAAAAGCAGTATGCACACAATTTTTATTTTTATTTTTTTAAAAGATTTTATTTATTTATATGACAGAGAGACAGCCAGCGAGAGAGGGAACACAAGCAGGGGGAGTGGGAGAGGAAGAAGCAGGCTCCCAGCAGAGGAGCCTGATGTGGGGCTCGATCCCAGAATGCCAGGATCATGCCCTGAGCTGAAGGCAGACACTTAACGACTGAGCCACCCAGCTGCCCCGCACACAATTTTTATAATGAAAAAGTTAACCATCCCTCGGATTCGATTACTTGAACAAATCTTATTGGGCCCGTTGGAAAATGGGCATTTGGAATTACAGATCTTCTAGTTAGAAACCCTTCTCACTCGAGTACCGTTTTTCAAAGAATTAAAAAATGTTCCACCCTAAACAACATTCATACCAATTCTTATATCACCCTGACACCTCTTTCTTTCATTCCTAAGATTAGTCTTAACTTTGAAAAGACAGCCGCAGTCTCACTCCTCCCCAGCTCTGCTGCCACCGCCCTGGTCCGGGTCACCACCATTATCTCTTGCTGTGTTCCACTGGTCTTTTAATAGCCTCCCTGCTTCTGCCTTGGCCTCCTGAAGCTTATTGTCAACACAAGAGCCAAAATCCTCCAATGATTTCGTATTTTAGAGTAAAAGCCTCTCTCTGCCTTAAATCTCTGCTTGATTTCTCCACAGCTGGTACTACCATTTAATGTAAGATTTGCTTATTTATCACTTTTCTTTTACTGTTAGAATGTAAACTCCAAAAGGGCAGGGATGTCAGTTTTATTCAGTGCTGAATCCCAACACTTCGAATACACCTTGTATAAATAAACATTCAAGTAGTATTTTTGAATGAGTAACTTGACATTTCAAAAAAGTTGTATGATCATAAGATACCTCAGTGCCTTCACTGTGGATAATAATTCTCTTGGTGCAATTATATGCTGCCTGTAAATAGATTCAGGTAATTTCCTAAAAAGTACAAATTTGAGATTTTTATTCTTCTAACACATCACCAAAAAGCTGAGGATACTTAGACTACCTCCCAAGGACACAAACTGTTGTAAAAAGGTCCAATTTTTCCCAGTCTCTTGAAACTAAGTCACTGGACTGGAAAAGATCTCAAATGGTCTTTTTTTTTTTTTTTTTTTTTTTAAAGATTTTATTTATTTATTCGACAGGATAGAGACAGCCAGCGAGAGAGGGAGCACAAGCAGGGGGAGTGGGAGAGGAAGCAGCAGGCTCACAGCGGAGGAGCCTGATGTGGGGCTCGATCCCATAACGCCGGGATCACGCCCTGAGCCGAAGGCAGACGCTTAACCGCTGTGCCACCCAGGCGCCCCTCAAATGGTCTTTTAAATGATTTCTTACTTTTCGTGTAGCATGCAGTTTGATGGGTTTTAGTATATTTACAGAGTTGTGCAATTACCACCGCAGTTTTAGAACATTCTCATCAACCCTTCAGAAAGCCCATGCCCATTAGAGGTCAGTCCCTTTTCCCACCTTCCTCCCTCCGCACACCCCAGCCCCACAGAACTACCAGTCTACTTCTGTTTCTATAGATTTGCCTATTCTGGATATTTCATATAAATTGAATCCTATGATACATTGTCATTTGTGACGGGCTTCTTTCCCTTGGCGTGACGTTTTCCAGGTTTATCGCCGATAACGTTTCATTGGATAGGTGTATCACATTTACCTGTTCGTTAGTTGATGGCCATTTGGGGTTGTTTCTACTTTTTGCCTATTATAAAAATGCTGCTATAAACATTTGTATATGAGTTTTGTGGGACATGTTTTCATTTCTCTTGGGTAAATACCTAGGAATGGAATTTCTGGGTTATATGGTAACTCTGTGTTCAACTGAGGCACTGCTGGACTGTTTTCCAAGCAGGCTGCACCATTTTACATCCCCACCAGCAGTATCTGAGGGCTTCCGATTTCTCCGCATCCTTGTCAACACTTTTTTTTTTCTTTAACTGTCTTCTTTGTTATAGCCGTCTTGGTGCCTGTGAGGTGTATCTCCTTGTGGTTTTGATTTGCATTTCACTAGCGGCTGGTGATGTTCAGTGTGGTCACGTGCTTATTGGCCACTATGTATCTTCTTTGGAGAAATGTTTGTTCGGGTTCTTTTACCATGTGCTAGGTTTTTATGCTTCGGAAAAGTGATCACTTCATCCTCTGTTTTACATAGCTAGGCAGCACTGCTTTTAAGTCTGTCTGTCAGTATGTGGGAGCTCATGAGCTGAAGGTAGCTGGAACCTAGAGGCATAATGAGCCCTTGGCAGGAACTCCAGGCCATTCATTTTACATTTATTGAACCATTGCTGTGCGTTAGGATCTAGTAAAAGGAAGATGGATAAGACCTGGCAGTCTTTGCCCTTGAGTCTATGGTCTACACGGTGGACGGGGGCCGTGTCGGGGGGAATGACCGTGAGGCATCCACAGCTGCCCAAAGAAGGTGACGGCAGGCGGAAGGTAGTGTGCAGAAGCGTGGCGGCATCGTCCGCTGAGAGCTGCACGGGCTGGGGCGTGTCGGAAACGCTCAGAAGTTCCTTGGCTGGAGTGTTAGGGAGTGAGCGCTGAGAGAGATTAAGAGACAAACCTGAAGAGAGGTTTTGAAAGCCTTTCTTTTGAAAGTGGTTGAAGTGTTTCCTGAGGGCAATGGGAAACTTTGAAGGGAGTGGTTGAGCAGAGGCCTGACTGGATTTTGTTTTCAAGACACCCCAACCGTCCTAGCTGTGCGGGTGGCGAGGGTGGGGGCCAGCCTGGAACAGACTGTGCCCCACTCCCTAAAGTAGTGCCCCTCAGAGCAGTGCCCTGGGCTGGTCTGGCTCAACACGGTGTTTTACATTCAGATTGGATTTTGACCACAGGTGAGATCTTGTAGGTTATTTTTAATAAAATGCAAAGATTGGGATTTTGATTTTTGCATTTTTTTAAAGATTTTATTTATTTATTTGACAGAGAGAGAGACAGCCAGCGAGAGAGGGAACACAAGCAGGGGGAGTGGGAGAGGAAGAAGCAGGCTCCCAGCAGAGGAGCCTGATGTGGGGCTCGATCCGAGAACACCAGGATCACGCCCTGAGCCGAAGGCGGACTCTTAACGACTGAGCCACCCAAGCGCCCCTGATTTTTGCATTCTTTTGTCTTAAAATTGGAGTGCCTGGGGAGGCCCTGTAGTTAAACTTAGCTAATTGAGATTAGAATAATTAACTTTAGTTGATTGAGATTAAATAAATGCCTTATTACCTGTTAACATTTCTAAAATGAATGGAGTACAATAAATTCTTTGAAACACTATTCGCTATCTGGATGTTGATATTAGCCATCTGATATAGACAACTGGAGTTTGTGCCAAAGCTTTTCTTCATCTAGGAGAGGCGACCTAATTTTTTTTTTCTTTTGATAGGCAACCTTTAAATTGGGATTCTTGGCTAGAAAAATGTCTTAGATGTGAAAATATTAAAACCTATGGAGAAACTGCTATTCTTGGAGATCCAGGCCGGTGACTTGAATACCCAGAGGCACAAGGGGGCCAATGAGAGCCTTGAGCCCCTCGTTTGCACACGAAGAGATTGACTTGTTCTGGGCCTCACTGCTACTGGTAGCAAAACACGTCCACCTTCTAGTTTCTCTGGAGCCAGAGCAGTGTCTTCGTTAGCCATTTGTACCTAAGAAAGGAAAGAAAATTTCTCTGTTTTTTGAATGTTACGTGAAGCAGACTAATGGTTATCATTTTTTTTTTTATTTTTTATTTTTAAAGATTTTATTTATTTATGTGACAGAGAGACAGCCAGCGAGAGAGGGAACACAGCAGGCGAGTGAGAGAGGAAGAAGCAGGCTCCCAGCAGAGGAGCCCGATATGGAACTCGATCCCGGAACGTCGGGATCACGCCCTGAGCCGAAGGCAGACGCTTTAACGACTGCGCTACCCAGGCGCCCCTGTTATCATTTTTAAAGTAAAATTTTTTTTTTTAAGATAAAATAAAAGGTGCCCAGTTAAATTTATATCAGATAAACAATGACTTTTTTAAAATAAACTTTTCGTAATTGAAGAATAACATACAGAAACGTGCATAAATCCAAGTGCCAACTCTCGATTTTCACAAAGTCAGCACACACCTATGTAACCAGTGCTCCTCGTATCCCCGCCCAGTCACCACCTCCCAGGACAATGGCGACCACCAGCCTGACTACTGAAAGAATGCCTTGGTTTTGCCTGTGTTTGAATTATAAAAATGAAATCACGTGGTAATATATGCTTGCTTGTCTCACTTGTTTCACTCAAACGGTTTTTCCTTTTCTTCCCCAACTTTGTTTGTTTTTCACATTAGTTTTGTTTTACCTCCTTTTTTCCCCAAGATTTTATTTATTTGAGAGAGAGAGAGAGAGAGAGAACACGCGTGAGTGGGAGGGAGGCGCAGGAGAGAATCTCAAGCAGACTCTGTGCTGAGCCAGGAGCCTGAGTCAGGGCTTGATCTCACGACCCTGAGCTCATGACCCTAGCTGAAATCAAGTGTCGGACACCCAGCCAACTGAGCCACCCAGGCACCCCCTGACCTCCTTTTTTGTTTTTTTAGATTTGAGGCATAGTTTACATACAGTAAAATTAACTCATTTTACATGTATAGTTTGAATTTTGGTCATTATATACAGTTAGGGAATCACCGTCTAGATCTAGGACCATTCCATCACCGTAAAAAAGATTCCTTGTGCCTTTTTGCTGTCGATCTCCTGCTCCGATCCCAGGCTTTCTTTTACTATAACTTTTGTTTTTCTAGAATTTCATAAAATGGAATCCTATAGTATGTAGTCTTTTTGCATTTGACGTCTTCACTTAGCATAGTTGAACAGAATATTCCTGAGACTTAGTCATGTTGTGTCTTCATTGCTGTGTTATTCCATGGTAGGAACGCACTGTTTATTCTGTCGGTGGACCTCAGGTCGCTTCTGCTCTTACGCCGTTGTGAGTAGTGCCGCTCTGACCCCCCCGTGCGTGTCTTTAGCACGAGTCTGTCCGTGTCTGCTGGGCCCGCGTGCGGAAGTGGAACTGCTAGGTTCGGCTTCAGTAGGTGCTGCCGGCAGGCTTCAAAGTGGTCGTACCAGTTTCCAGTCCAGACCAGTAGTGTGCGAAAGCCCGGGTTTTGCTGTATCCTCACCAACACTTGAGGTGTGTCTTTTGTAATTTCAGCCATTCTGTAAGTCAGTAGTTGTACCTTAAGAACAACAAAATCGTAATAAATTGCCAGCTATTTTATAGGAGCTTCTCACCAACCAAGCTCTTGCGTTAGCTGGGAGATTATTTTGTGTGGTTTGTCTTTCTTTTTTAAGTCATCTCTACACTCAGCATGGGGCTCGAACTCACAACCCTAAATTCAAGAGTCATATGTTTTGCTAAGCCAGCCAGGCACCCGTCTGTTTTTCTTTATAATTCTGTATTGTACTGTCACAGGCAGAATTGTTGATGGAAGTCCTGATTCTGAATATTATCGAGAAGATTGAATTACCGGGCGCCTGGGTAGCCCAGTTGGTTGAACATCGACTCTTGATCTCAGCCCAGGTGTTGAGCTCAGGGTCATGGGTTCAAGCCCCATGTTGGGTTCCATGCTGGGCGTGGAGCCTACTTAAGAAGAAGAAGATTGCATTTCCACAGTGTAAGGCGATACTGAATTTTGCTTTGCCAGTGTTGTGTTCCAGAAGAGGAGCTGTTAAAGCTAAATGCTTGTTTTCAGTTTGTTTTAGCCTGAGGCCACCGAGAAAGGAATCTATTTAGTTTATGTAAATACTGCTTTCAGTCTGGAGGCAGTGGCTCTTGTTACTGGCCTCTCTTTTGCTTTTCAGTGAGGTGCTGGCGGAGGAGTCCATAGTATGTCTCCAGAAAGCTCTGAATCACCTTCGGGAAATCTGGGAATTAATTGGGATTCCAGAGGACCAGCGGTTACAAAGAACTGAGGTTGTAAAGAAGCATATCAAGGTGCGTTGAGTAGTGCTTGTCTGTTTGCAGTGTGGGCACTGGTGTCCCGTCCGAGATGGCTGTGGAAGGGACACCGGAATGTCACAAGCTCTTCCGGGTTTTGTTTCTATGGAAGTCCTTTCTTAAGAATTTGTAATTAGGAAGGTTTTGGTGTTATTGGTTTGGGTTTTTCTTTTTTTTCCCCATTGACCCCAAACTTTTGTGAGACTGTTTTCTCTGGTAGGACCTCCTGGATATGATGATTGCTGAAGAGGAAAGCCTGAAGGAAAGGCTCATCAAAAGCATTTCCATCTGTCAAAAAGAGCTGAATACCCTGTGCAGCGAGTTACACGTCGAGCCATTTCAGGTACGTGGTGGGGCTCGGGGGCTTCTGCTTGGTCTGAGATTTAGGAAGGAACTCTGACTTGGGGCTGCAGGTGGAAGGCTTCCTTGTAGAATCTTGGCCATAAAAAGTGGGGAGAATTTGCCACCTAGTTAATCAGTTCAGCAGCTTTCACTTATGTAAAGAGTCGCCCTGTTAGAGGTGGAACAGCTAGTAAGTGTTGGCAATCCTTTGATCAAAAACAAGCTTCCTCTTGCTATCATTTTGCAGGGCGTATAACTTTTTTTTTTTTTTTAACGCTAAGGAAAAGCTAGGTACAGATGGTACTATGCTATAGTCTTTCTCTGAAAGAAAATGAAAAGCATGGGGCACCTGGGTGGCTCAGATGGTTAAGTGTCTGCCTTTGGCTCAGGTCATGATCCCAGGATCCTGGGATCCAACCGCACATGGAGCTCCCTGCTCCGCGGGGAGCCTGCTTCTCCTCTGCTTCTACTGCTCCCCCTGCTTGTGCTCTCTCAGTCTCTCTGTCAAATAAATAAAATCTTTAAAAAAAAGAAAGAAAGAAAGGAAGGAAGGAAAGGAAGGAAGGAAGGAAAGAAAGAAAAGAAAGAAAGAAAGAGAAAAGAAAGAAAGAAAGAAAATGGAAAGCACTACCTAGGAAGCAAAAGTGACTAGTGATACAAGGGAAAGTTACCAAAATACCTGTCTTTGTGGGTTTTTTTCTTTTTTTTTTTTAATTTTTTAAAATATTTTATTTATTTATTTGACAGAGAGAGAGAGACAGCCAGCGAGAGAGGGAACACAAGCAGGGGGAGTGGGAGAGGAAGAAGCAGGCTCATAGCAGAGGAGCCTGATGTGGGGCTCGATCCCATAACGCCGGGATCACGCCCTGAGCCGAAGGCAGACACTTAACGACTGAGCCACCCAGGCGCCCCAGAGCATCACGTTTTGAACTAAATATACTACACGACAGCTAACTCAAAGCAAGCTTTCCAAGCACTTTCACCTCTTGCGAAAGTGCCTGGTGCCTTTCCTTATTTGAGACTGTTCTTAGGGATTGCTCTCTGTGCCATATTTTGTTGGCCAAGAGTTGACTTATTTGTAAGTTTAACTAGAAGTCTGTCATCCTGGAGGCACCTGGGTGGCTCAGTCGGTTAAGCCTCTGCCCTCAGCTTGGGTCATGATCCCGGGGTCCTGGGATTGAGCCCCATGTTGGGCTCCCCGCTTGGCAGGGAGGCTGCTTCTCCCTCTCCCCACTCGTGCTCTCTCTTGCTCACTCTCTCAAATAAATAAATAAAATCTTAAAAGAAAAAAAAAAGTCTGTCATCCTAGCCCTCTTCCATTGTCCTTCTCTTCATTTGAAGACATCCACTTGGAACCTTCTCACCTGGTACATTGTCTCCTTCAGGAAGAAGGAGAGACGACCATCTTGCAGCTAGAAAAGGATTTGCGCACTCAGGTAGAACTGATGCGAAAACAGAAAAAGGAGCGAAAACAGGAACTGAAACTACTTCAAGAGCAAGATCAAGAGCTGTGTGAAATTCTGTGCATGCCCCACTATGACATCGACAGCACCTCAGTTCCCAGCTTAGAAGAGCTGAGCCAATTCAGACAACACGTGGCCACGCTGAGGGAAACGAAGGTAAGTGCTTGCATTCATATTTCCTAAAATTCAGTTTTGACTTTCCTGTAGGTACTTGTAATCATTTTATTTCATAGGCGTCTAGACGCGAGGAGTTTGTCAACATAAAGAGACAGATCATCTTGTGTATGGAGGAATTAGATCACACCCCAGACACAAGCTTTGAAAGAGATGTGGTGTGTGAGGATGAAGATGCTTTCTGCTTGTCTCTGGAGAATATTGCTACACTACAGAAGTTGCTTCGGCAGGTAATGACTACTCACACGATGGCCTGGGGTCTCCACAGTGTCCAGAGAGCTGAAAAAACTGACAGTTTTTCCTTCAGTCTTAAATAAGCCAGCGTAAGTTAAAAGAGTGAGGGAGGATAAAGATAGTAAATGATACATAACCTCGGGGTTTTTTGTCTTTTTTTTTTTTTTAACAAAAAATTTGTGGCTCTAAGAATGTGAAATTGAATTTTTGGATGAACTAATATTAGTCATGTGAATTAGCTTAGTATTTAATTTTTTTATTTAAAAATCTGAATCCTAATTCTTGGGGCTTGAGATCCTCCCGTAATGGCAGCCATACAGTTTGTGTTCAGAAGTCACGAAAACACACTTTTTTACACTCTAGTAAAAGTGCTTCTTCTCCATGTGGGTCCAGACATTTCTTTGTGGGAAGCCACAGGGCTGGCCTTTGTGATGCTGTCTTTGCCATAACCATTGGCTCTCCTTGCTACAGCTGGAAATGCGAAAATCACAAAACGAAGCAGTGTGTGAGGGTCTGCGAGCTCAGATCCGAGAGCTCTGGGACAGGTTGCAGATACCTGCAGAAGAGAGAGAAGCTGTGGCCACGGTTATGACTGGGTCGAAGGCCAAGGTCAGGAAAGCGGTAAGAAAGCCAATGGGCACTGGGTCAGCAGTCTCTACGAGTGTCAGGTGTATTGTCTTCAACAGTGTCTGCCTCGAGCGAGCCTGTTTTTTGTTTTGTTTTAAAGATTTATGTATTTATTTGAGAGAGTGCGCAGAGTGTGCGAGAACACAAGCAGGCAGGGAGGGGCAGAGGGAGAGGGCAGGGAGCCCAATGTGGGGCTCGATCCCAAGACCCTGAGCTGAAGGCAGACGCTTAACCGACTGAGCCACCCAGGCACCCCGAGAACCTGTTTTTAAGGCCAGCATTAGACAAGGGTGGCCGTGGCCGGCTCGTCTTCTGTCCTTTGTGTACATTTCTTAGGTTTCTGGCTCCTATGATATCAGTGCTATAAAAAGTGTTGATTGGGGCTCCTGGGTGGATCAGTGGGGTGGGTGTCCAACTGTTGATTTTGGCCCAGGTCATGATCTCAGGGTCGGGGGATCCAGCCCCACACCCAGCTCAGAGCCTGCTCAGGATTCTGTCCCTCTCTGCCATTCTGCCGTGCACAGGCACGCACATTCTCACCTCTCTTTTAAAAAAAAAAAAAAAAAAAAGTGTTGATTTACCTCTGTGGCTTGTGTTGTAATTTTATTTAAACGGGAGTTGGGGGTGCTTTTGAACTTCTGTATTCCTACGTGAAAGTGAGCGTATGGCGAGCACCTTTACCAAGTCTCCTTGTTACAGCTGCAACTGGAAGTGGATCGGTTGGAAGAACTGAAGATGCAGAACATGAAGAAAGTGATTGAGGCAATTCGAGTGGAGCTGGCTCAGTACTGGGACCAGTGTTTCTACAGCCAGGAGCAGAGACAGGCTTTTGCCCCTTACTATGCTGGTTCGTACACAGGCGGCAGTCTTGCTGCGGCCTCCTCGCTTGTCTATATGAGGGCAGACATACCAGCGCGTATTTCCTCCACTGAACAGATCGAGCTGCCTTTTCAAGCCACGCAGCATAAATTGCCATTCCCGTGTAATTAACATGTGCAAATGCCGCCAGGAAATACGGGGGCTCTTGATTTCTGAAGTAGGAGATCACCGTAGCCTGCAGTTGTGAGGCTCAAGTCTGGCGGGGGCTTACTCTATGCCAGGTGCGGCGCCAAACCCTTAACCGTTGTCTCACTTAATCCTCACCTCAAGAGGTGAGGACACGAAGGCACGTAACCGTTCAGCAACTTAACCCAGAGGCCCATAGCAGGTAAACAACGGAGTCCACGGAGCTGAGCCCATGGAGTCCATCCCCAAGAGCTCCACAGAATTCTAGTCTGACCTACACTGAGTATAAAGATGAAATTGTACTCAGTTTTTAGACATTTTCTGTGAGCAGCCTGGAAAGGAAGACTATGAAGGAAACCTAGAATTAGGCAAGAGGTGACACAGAGCTTTGAGAATCTTCATCATGGTCACCCACACCCTAGCTCCCTCCTCCCCCCAGACTGATCATGTGGCAGAGCTGGCTTTATCATCCACAGTATATACTTGTTCACGTGTCACTTTTACTATAAGGAAGAAGAACTGACTTCCATTTTAGGAGGATGAGGTCAGGGATTAGTAAATTGGGATACTAAACACTAGGGGAAGGTTTTTGAACGACTGGGCCTGTATCTTGCAGACGACTATACAGAAAATCTGCTGCAGCTCCATGATGCTGAGATTGTGCGGTTAAGAAACTACTATGAGGTTCACAAAGAACTCTTTGAAGGTGTCCAGAAGTGGGAAGAAAGCTGGAAACTCTTCTTGGAGTTCGAGGTACCGCCCTAGCTTCTGTTTCCCTGGAGTGCAAACAAGTGTGAAGGCCTGCCCTGCGCACGGTCAGAATCCACTCTGCTCTTTACCAGGTTCCTAACACCCTGTCTTCATCACTGAGTCTCTGAGTTGTGCTAACCCAGCTGTGTTCGCGCAGCTCCTGTGTGAGAACATAGAAGAACAAAATCGGTGCCTCACTGAGGCATAAAGGAAGTCCACAGGTGGGGCGTTGGGGCAGGTGCGGCTGTTCTGCAGTCGGTGGCGTCCCAGGTTCTCCAGCCCATGGCTCCCCCATCATTACGGGGTGGCCCTTACCTCAGGTTCAGGGAAGCTCTAGAGCTCCTGCTGTTGCACGCCAAGCACGGCCCCTCCAGCCCCTCGAGCCCCTCCGAGGGCGCTTGCCGCCACTTCTGCTTGCACGGCGCACCAGCCGCTGGTGAGGCTGGGGGAGCTGCTGCCGCGGATCAACGCGGGTGCTCCGTACCGAGGAACGAGAGGACGGATGTGGGGCAGCCAGTTAATAGTTGCTACCATTCCAGTCTTCTTAGAAAGTTGCCTGGGTATTAGGGCACATCTGTATAGTCTGAATTCCTTTTCTTCTGATAGACTTGGCACTCACAGCTTTGCTCAGGGCTTTTCCGGGCTGTGGGCTGGGACCTGGATGAGCCAGACGACACGTGTAGGGCACACAGAGTCTTATTCTCAGAGCTTGAAAGGGGCCTTTAGAGGATCTGAGTTCAACTCCTACAAGGTTACAGGAGGGACACGAGGACTCACACGGAGAGGCCTGTGTGAGGTCTCACAGCTGTTTAAGAACAGATGTCCTAGTCCTCAGTGACTCCTTAACTTGTGTTTGAAAGCAAGAAGGAAGGGTAGGAAATGTCAGTAAAGAGCCAGATAAGTAAGTCTTGTTGACATGCCAGTATTTAAGGGAAAATAAACGAATTACCATCCCCTTTAGTTAGAGTTTATGGGCAGTTACCAATCAAGTGGTCTGGAAGGGAAACCATTTCTTTATAGGCTTTGCCCCCAAATTGTCAAGATTGTTTCTAAAGATTTCTGATGATCTCCAATGTTTGGGTGTATACATCTAATTTATATGTACAAATTACATGCTCAGATTACTGTTCTGATATACTGTATACATGATACAGAAACAAAAAACAGAAAATAAGAAGCCTAACACTTTACATTTTTACTTGCCTATTTTGTGAGTGTTAATTTCATAAAAACCGGATTATAAATCTCCTAACTGGGCACGTTTAAGCTGCATCGTCAATATGCTAAAAGTGAGTGGTCAAGTAGGGGTACCACTACCAAGCCCTCCTGAGTGTTGACCTCTCCCTTGTCCCTCCACATCTCATTCCCTATAGGTCACAAGTCCTCTTTGACATCTGAACCGAGAAAGGGAGGGAGCCAGTGATGTTGTGTATTATGTATTAAAGCCTATCTTCTATTTTTTTTTTAAAGATTTTGTTTATTTGAGAAAGAGAGAGGGAGAGAGCATGAGCCAGGGGGCAGAGGCAGAGGGAGAAGCAGACTCCCAGCTGAGCTGGGAGTCTCAAGTGGGTCTCAGTCCGGGAACCTTGTGATCATGACCTGAGTGGAAGGCCGATGCTTAACCAACTGAGCCCCCCAAGCCCCCACCTTACTTTTAGATTAAAAGGAAACCGTGGTTTTCCTGCCCACCCGTGGATGATCTTGCATGTGCCTGTGATGCCCCCCCCCCTCCTGTCTTAGACCACCACCATGCCTCACTGCTGACGGTGGATGGGGATGCAGAACTCTGAGCGTCTCCGTAGCACATATCAGTTCATGAGAGCAAGGAATCGTAGCAGAAGTTACTGGTCTGATCATCTCGGGGCTTACTCTAACTAAAAGGTATTTTTCCACAGAGAAAAGCTTCAGATCCAAGTCGATTTACAAATCGTGGAGGAAATCTTCTCAAAGAAGAAAAGCAACGAGCCAAGCTTCAAAAGACACTCCCCAAGGTAACATCGCCACTAAGTTTTTGGTGCTTGGCTACAAAATACCTTATCTTTTGTATATCCTTTGCTTTGAATTGTCTTGCCCCAGAACGGTCTTTTCTTCCAAAGCTTAGGCAAGGATGATAAGTATATCCCGAGCCTTCCTGGTGTAAGGACCTGAATATCAAGGTTTACCAGCTTTCTAGGGCTGCCATCGCAAAGTGCCCCAGACTGGGGGGCTTAACCAACAGAGATTTATTTTTTCACAACTCTGGAGGCTAGAAGTCTGAGATCAAAGTATCAATAGTGTGGGTTTCTTTTGAGGTCTTTCCGGCTTGTGGGTGACTTACTTGCCTTCTCCCTATATCTTCACGTGGCCTTCCTTCTGTCATATCTATGTCACATTTTCTCTTAACAAAGCCACCAGTCATGCTGGATTAGGACCCACCTGAATGACTTCATTTTAACTTCATTACCCGTATGTCCAAATAAAGCCACATTTTGAGATACTGGGGGAATTAGGCTTAAACATGAATTTGGGGAGGATACGATTCAGCCTGTAACATAAGGCAAGCTTTTGAGAAAGTGCTGTGGGCTTCATTACTGTTGAGTTTTTTCTTAAGATTTTATTCATTTATCAGAGAGAGAGAGAGAGAGAGAGCACGTGGGGTGGTGGGTGAGGGAGAAGGAGAAACAGACTCCCCGCTGAGCAGAGAGCCCAACGCAGGGCCTGATCCCAGGACCCGAGATCATGACCCAAGCCAAAGGCAGATGCTTAACTGACTGAGCCACCCAGGTGCCCCTACTGTTGTCTATTTTAATAGTAATTGTTAGCATTTATTGAATTAAGCGCCAGATACTGTTGCAAAAGTGTTTTCCATTTATTAATTCATTTAGTTGTCACAATGTCCTTGTGAGGTTGGTATCATTTCCACTTGTATAGATGAGGAAACAGAGGCCCTGAGAATGTAACTTGCCCACCTTTTCATAGCCAGTAAGAGGAAGATTCCAGATCAGAACCCAGGGAGTGGTGCTCTTAACCCACACTGCCGGTTTCGCGTTGCTGCTCTTGCCCAGCTGCTCTTGCTCCGGCTTCGGGCACCAAAAGCCTAGTGAGACTCTGGGTCCTTGCCTTTTCCTACCTTCACGTGTGTTATGAATAAACCATCCCCAGGCTTTGCGTCCTGGCCACTCTGACCTGGACCCCCCTGGATCCAGCACGTGCCGTTCCGCTCATGGTGTCTGGGGCGGAGTCCTCCTTTGGGAGAATCATTTCATTCAGGCTTCATACCAAAGATTTGAAGTAATTAGCATGGCCTTGTCTATGGTTCCAGTTGGAAGAGGAGTTGAAGGCACGGATTGAAATGTGGGAACAGGAGCATTCGAAGGCATTTGTGGTGAACGGGCAGAAATTCATGGAGTACGTGACGGAGCAATGGGAGATGCATCGGCTCGAGAAGGAGCGAGCCAAGCAAGAAAGAGTGAGCGAGCACAGTGTGGGACGAGGGCACCACGGGAATGTGAGCAGCCCAGGGTCTCTGCCAGGGATGGGGGTGGCTGAAGAGGTAGCCCTGGGTCCGGGGACTGGGCACTCGATTTCAGGCCCTGCTTCCGTCCCTTCTGAGGCCTGTTCCCTTCCTGAGATTTATCGCTGCCGCTTCTGACTTTCCCACAGCAACTCAAGAACAAGAAGCAGACCGAGACCGAGATGCTGTACGGCAGTGCCCCTCGGACCCCCAACAAGCGGCGAGGACCGGCGCCCCACACGCCGGGCAAAGTGCGCAGGGTGAGCACGCGGCTCTGCGGGCCGCTCTTTACGAGGGGCTGTCGAGGCTGCGGGCTCTTGGCCACCTCTTGCCTCCTGCCCTACAGACGGGGAAGGGTTTCGGGGCCTTCCGGGTTGGGTTACTCTAAAAGTATGAACGAAAGACTGTACTTAATCCCCAGTAGCAACTCGATAATGCCCGTCACGGAGTGGTGGTCGCTGGGATGTGTGCCTGCTGCTGAGGGCCTGGGTTAAACTCGGGGGGGACCACACTGCCGGCGAAGTCCTTCAGAGGTTCATCCTGGAATTCCAACAAGTGACCGTGGTACTCTGTGAAAGACTTTCATGTTTAGTAAATGGAATATTCAGTACTCCTTAATCTCTGGAGCAGGAAATCGGGGAGGATTTTAACCCTTTCTTTGATAACAAAGTAGAGCATTTATTTCCCTTCTCTTTCTTATTTTATAACATATAGTTTAAGAATCACCTGCAGGGGTGCCCGGCTGGCTCAGGCAGTAGAACATATGACTCTTGATCTCGGGGCTGGGAGTTCAAGTCCCATGTTGGGGGTAGAGTTTACTTAAAACAAATCACCTGCAGTAAATTCCAAGAGGACCACTGAGAATATTTGGTGTTTTTCTTGATTTTAAAAAAGCTTTTCAATAATGTATTTTTGCAAAATAGAGATCACATATAATTTGGATTTCTGCCTTTTCCCTACTTGGTGTTGGCTGTGATTTTTTTTTTTCATAGCATCAAACATTCTTCAAATATATGCTCGTTATTAGCTGTACATTCTGTCCTCTTGACATGCTCTCATTTATTAAACTAGCTCCCTATTGTTATTATATAGTTTTTCAAGATGTTATTTTTAAGATTTACTATCGTAAAGAGTGTGCATGCCCATGCTTGGGGCAGGGGGCAGGGAGAGAATCTCAAGCAGGCTCCTTGCCCAGCACAGAGCCCAACCCCGGGCTCGATCCCACGACCCTGAGATCACGACCTGAGCTGAAATCAAGAGTCAGATGCTCAACTGACTGAGCCACCCAGGCCGCCCCTACCTAAGAGTTTTGTTGTTGTTGTTGTTGTTTTTAAGTTTAGTTTTATTGAGTAAAATTGGCACATAAAGTGTACACTTTGGTAAGTTTTGACATATGTATACACCATGAACCCGTCCCCACGATCAAGCCTGTGAACACACCCATGGCACGCAGAGATGCCTCCTGCCCCTTCGTGCTCCCTGGCTCCCCACAGCCTGCGGCAGCCTCAGACTTGCTGTCGCCGCTGGCTAGTTTGCACTTTCTCACGTGTTATATGCGTGCACTCGCACGTATGTGCTCCCTTGTGGTCTGGTTCTTTCCTGTAGCATCGTTTCCGTGAGCCTCTTCTGTGTTGTTGCACGCTAACGGGGGCCGCCATTCCACTGCAGGACTTGACCGCAGTTTGCTTCTGTGCCTGTGGATGGACGTTTGGCTCTGCTGGGGTGTCCGGGCTGTTACACACAAAGCGGCCGTATTTGTACACAGGTCTTTGTATGGGTATCTGCTGTCATTTCTCTTCGGTAAACACCTAGATTTGATAGATTTAGAAACAAAATGGCTGTACCATCGTGTAGTTCAATCCGGATAGAAATCGGCTTTGAACACTTATCACAGGTTTCCTCAAAGCTTTTAACCGTGAAACCCATCTTTCTTAGACCGTTTCCTACATTCCTTTCTCCGAAGTGTAGGGATGGGCTGCTGAGCATGTTAACTGGGTTCTGTTTTTGTGTCCTTAGCTGAACACGACCACCATGTCCAATGCCACGGCCAACAGCAGCATTCGGCCTGTCTTTGGGGGGACAGTCTACCGTTCCCCCGTGTCTCGACTTCCACCTTCTGGCAGCAAGGTCAGTTGCTCTGTGTGCAAGGGCGTCACCACCACAGCTCCAGCCTGTCTACCCAGGGGCCCCACCTGAGTGTTCTAGTTTCTAAGATCCCTGGATTCAGTTTTCACTGAGATGCTGAGAGTAAGCTAGCTTATTTGTCAAAAACAAAACAAACACGAAAGAGAATGGTCATTCTGAACCCCAGTAGCATCATGGGAATCACTGGGACGTAATTCGGTGGGTTCAGCTCAAACCCTGGGCTTCAGCTGCTGCTGAGTGAGGTCCCTGTGCGTGGGTTCTAGTCCCGGCGACACTGGCTCACGAGACAGTCGGGTACACTCACAGAAGGAGAGTAGGGATGTGTGCTAAATGTCTTTCAGGGATTTTACAGACTGGGCTCAAGACAGGTACTCCGCAAATCATTAAGAATTCATATATTTTTTAAAACCACAAGTAAAGGATTACAGACACATGAATAATATAAAGACGTTATTAGCCTTTGGCCATTTGCACACACATGTGTACATGCGTGTGGGGTTGTTATAAGCATGATGCATGGATCTTTCTTTTCTCTGCAGCCAGTCATCACTTCTACTTGTTCGGGGAAAAAAACGCCCCGTGCTGGGAGGTATGGAGCCAACAAGGAGAACGTGGAGCTCAATGGCAGCATCCTGAGTGGTGGGTACCCCGCCTCGGCCCCCCTCCAGCGCAACTTCAGCATTAATTCTGTTGCCAGCACCTATTCTGAGTTCGCGGTAATTCACCTTTTCTAATATCTACCAGTCTCTGGGGAGCACACAGTTGGGGCAGAGTGGCTTTCTTCCCAAGGGCCCCCAGACGATTAGGACAGTTCTTTGGAGGCTGAGAATCCCTTTCCTGCCTTGACCATGGCATGGGGTCGGGTGGTCTAAGGGGATATATAAGAAGGAAGGTGGCGGCAGCAACTTGACATTTAACCTGGATCCTTCTGCTTAAGAAATACCATTCCCTGGCTGCAGGAGGTGACCCTTCTGACCACTGCCCTGGTGTTCTCTTGGTGGAGTTCTTGGTAATTGTCTTAATTCTTTGTTCTTAGAAGGATCCGTCCCTCTCTGACAGCTCCACTGTTGGGCTTCAGGTCTGTATGGCAACCCCTGCATGTACCATGTCCGTTTTCCAAACTCATCTGTCACATCTGCTGGCTTAATTCCCGTCTGGGCACGGAGCTACACTAACCAATCATCTCAGCTGTGCTATCATAGAGCCTCCCCCCGCCCCCAGAGGAAGCAGGAATTCCTAATGTGGAAATCAAAACTACTTTCTGACTTAAGTCCCAACAGCCTAACCTGCTGATTAACAAGAACACTTGTTCAGACTTGAATTGGATTCTCAGCCCTACCTAAAGTCAGGCAAAGTTGGTTTTTTTCATGTACTTCACACCAGAAGACCTTCACCCTCCCCAGCTGTGACATCCGAGGCCTCCACTGTGCTGGAAAGAATTAGAGGCCCCATCACATGGGGAGGGGAGCCCCAGCTGTGTGCTGCCTATCATGAGGTTCTTGGCCTGTGTGCTGATTATTTCCTGGAGTATATGTCTTACTAACCCCTTGGGGCTGAACTGCTGACTTTCTGTCTACTGTGAGCTAGCCAATGCTCATTTCCTTGCCTCCACCTGTTTCTACCACACTGAGCTGCTAAAGCATGCCTGTGGCACTGAAAAAGTGATTTTTCCAAAAACTCTTCAGTTCCTAGTAACCTGCTCCGTCCTTACTAACAGTTAACTGCAGTGCCCTTAACAATGTGTGTGCTCTTCCCTCAGTGTCTTCCTGCCGAGAGGGGAGGCTGCTCCGCCCTCCTGGGGGACACTGACGTAAAGCCATGGGGCCACCTGTCTCGCTGCAGTGATGGAGAATGGGGCAGCTGCCCAAGGCTAGAGCTTGTTTCGAACATTGAAACTAGCTCCATATTATGGCACTTTTTCCAAATCACATGAGCGGTATGGTTTTATTTCTAGAAGTGTGTGTCGCTCTGGCTAGCTGACTGCTGGCCAGAGGGTCCCACTTTCTCTTGCTTGCTTAGCCAAGCCCCTTATTACCCACTTGGGGCTTAAATGTACCTGCTTATCTTTATGGCAAGGCCTAGGGAGGGACGTTCACCTGGTTCTGGTCGCTGCGGCTGGTAGACTAACCACTACTAAGCTCTCTCTCCGTGGTCGTGCATATGCTTTAGCTGCTTCTATCCCATGTGCTCCAGCATGAGATCAAATCACCAGCAGGTTACAAGGCCCTCAGCCCCAGGGATTGGTAGATAGACGGTCTGGCCCATTGCTTTATAAAGGGCTTAAAAGACCAAAGGTTGTTGCCTGCCTAGCTTGACAACTCAGTACAGTACTTTGTGAAGTGTAAGGGGTTTCTCTTCGGTGAGGTTTTTAACAGGATGCACTGGCTAAGGAAAGGGGTCCCGGGTCCACGTGCACATGCGTAATCTCTGACTAACAGAATGGTGCTCAGAGTCTCTCATCGTATGTTCCTAACACAGCCTGTGCTGGAGAGGGACCTCGGACTCAGGGCAACACGAGCCCGTGTTTACAAGGGTGGGCATGAAGGAGAGGGACAGTACTGCCACTGACATTTTTTATTTTTCAACAGCGAGAACTTTCAAAGGCTTCCAAATCTGACGCTACTTCTCGAATCCTCAATTCGACCAACATCCAGTCCTGAGAAGCCCTGACCAGCCAGCCAGCTGTGGCTTCCTGTGCCTAGACTAGATCTAAATTATACAGCGGTGGCTTTGATTTTTCTTGAGTTTAGGTGTGCTTGAAAATCTAGACAGGTTCCACTATCATGGGCCTGACAGAAGTGAATGAGTTTACAGAGGAAAATCCATCATAGGTTTAGTGGGTCTTCAAAAACTTGGATTTTGTTTTGACCCAAGAAATACATTAAAACTTAGTTCATAGCGGTAAGTGCAAATTTTAGCAGATGGAACCTAATTTCTTTCTCTGCCCCATAATTCCACTTGCTGAAGCACGATCAGGGGTTGGCTGTATTTCACCTTGTGTAGGAAAATGATTGTGCCCATCCTTGGGGCCTGGGACATGAAGTCATATTTATTGCCTTGTACCCTTATAATTAGTAATTAACATCTTTTTTGCTTAGGGATGTTCCATTAATGCTATAGCTATGACAGCTTTGCTCTCACCTAAAGATCTGTCTCCACGACACAGGATAGCCTTCCTCCTGCTGAGGATGTGTGTGTGTCCGAAGTTGAGATGGCCTGACTTACTGCCAAAGAGGTGACAGGGAGGCTGGGAGCTCCTTTGTTAAATGGGGTACAGTTCTGTTCTAGAGTGCAATGCCCTTTGTGGGGTATGTGCGGACGCACGCATGCTTGTCTGAACTCTGTTTCTTTACTTTCTCTGGGTCGAGGCCCCCAGCCCTGTGCCCACTGTGCCAGAGTTCATCTACCCCCTGCAGTTGGCAGCCCTGTGGGGAGGCTGTTGGGGTGGGTTGGGCCCTTTCTGTCCCGGAGAGCTGGAACTTTGCACATATCAGTACCGGGGAGTTGTTTCTGCTAGAGCGTCCACATCTTCACCCACCCTACCGATCACTACTGCTCTCCCCGAAGCACTATTTATTCTTATTCTGTCTGCCCGTGCCCGTACTACTGTCAGCACATTCAATGGTTCTCGAAAGCTTACCGGCATGGGTTGGGTCTGTGTCAGCCATGCTGTTTAGACGTATACATGTCCTGTTTTTAAAAATATAAATATATTCTTAAAAATAAATTAATGTGTATACTTACCTTTCAAAAAGATACATGGTGGTGTTTTTTTGTTTTTTTCCCAAATCATTTTTTGGTCAGTTTGGTCTGTGGAAAACAGGAAAGACCAAAAGAACATATAAGAAATTTTTAGTCACAAGTGTGATTTTTATATTCTTTAATGCACTTATTTCTAAATTAAAAATTTTTTACTTTGAGAAAAGTATGAGAGAAAAAGTCCAACTCCTGATACCTAAATGGGCTGAAGTCGTATTAGGAAATTTCTGGCTGCATTGTTGTCTGTCCTTAACAGGATTAGCTTTTATAGGGGGAGGCTGCCTGGCCTTTTGGTTTTTTAACAGCCTTTATTTTGATTAGGAAATGCACACATGATCAAGTGTAGGCTGGGATAAGTCTTGATGTCGCATATGCACACCCATGAAACCATCGCCCCAACCAAGTCCTGAGATCCTAGGTTTTGCAAGAATCTTCTCCCAGTCTGGCTTCTCTTTTCATTCTTTTAACAGTGTTTCTGAAGAACAGAGGGTTAACTTTGATGAAGTCCCATTTTCCCTTAGATTGTGATTTTGTTCTAAGAAATCATAACCTAACCCAAGAGGTAACGGTTTTCTAGAAGTTTAAAATTTCAGATTTTACATTTATGTCTGATCCGTTCTGGCTGTGTATCCCTGCGCGTGGCTCCAAGTAGGACTTCATTTTCTTTGCGTACAGGTATCGAGGTGTCTGGCAACATGAGTGGAAAAGGCTGTCGTTTCTCCACGGCGCTACCTTTGTCCTAATGCCCATACCACGCGGTCTTTTGTTTTTTTTCTTCTTCCATTTTTATCGTTTAAGTCAGCTGCACACCCCATGTGGGGCTTGAACTCATGACTGAGATCGAGCTGCACGCGCTACCTGCTGAGCCGGCCAGATGCTTACACCTTTAAAAGTCACTTTGGCTGTTCTAGGTCCTTCGCATTTTCATATGACTTTCAGAATCAGCTTGTCAGTTTCTACAAAAAAATCGAGGATTATTGGATCTATCGATAAGTTTAGGGAGAACTGACATCTCCATTTAAGTTTTTTCTCACGGATATTTTATAGGTCGTATATACAGGTCTTTCACATCTTTGTCAGATTTATTCCTACGTATTTCACATTTCTGGATGCTACTATTTTTAAATGACAGTTCCTGGTTGTTGCCTGCCTACAGGAATGCAGTTGATTTCTGTATATTGCTCTTGTATCCTGTTTGCTAAACTCATTAAAAATGAGGGGCGCCTGGCTGACTCGGGGAGAAGCATGCAACTCATGATCTCAGGGTTGTGAGTTCGAGCCCCACGATGAGTGCAGAGATTACTGAAAATGACGAGGAAACATTATCTTTACAAATGGGCTCTGTTTTGGCACACTCCTTCACGGCTCAGCAGCGAGCGAGCTCTGTCTCGGCCTCTCCTCGCTTGTGTGGAGCCTAAAGACCAGCAGAGTGGAAGCGTGGTGTTTTCTCAGGCTTTTCTGAGCGTCTCCACCAGCCCCAGGCGTGGGCTAGGCTTTCTCACTTCCTCAGTGCACTGTGGGAGCTTTAAAAAGCCTTTCCCTATGTATCTCCTTTCCCAGCTTCTTTCTTCCCAGGCTTTTTGTATGTGTATTGCCTGTCCCAACTATGGTCCCTTGTCCAAGCTTTTGCAGCCAATCCTCAATACTTTTGGCAAAAGCCACCCAGCCTAGGGAACACGGAGTCAGGCAAAACAAAGGCCAGCTCTTACGTGGGTGTTTGTTTCAGGGAAATGCCAGCGAGGTCGACATCCAGTCACAATTCTTTGAGAAGGACTATATTCCTCCTCCTGGTGCCACAAACATGCACCAAAACGTGAGCCCTGTCCTCATTACGACCCCCGCGTGGGGCGTGGTCAGCGGGCGATTTGAAATGTCACAGCCTTTCAAACAGCTGCTTTCTTCCCCTGGCCATTGGAAGCTTTTGACTAGAGTTCTGCAAAAGTTGACTCTGACAGTTTCTGCGAGTTCATTAGCTGCTTTGGTGGAAAGGCAGAGCTGTGGAGCTCCTACACCATTTCTAGGGACATCCCAATTCTCAATGTTTGTACACCTAAAACCATCAAAATACAAAAAGCAAAAACTGATAGAACTGAAAGGAAAAAATGGACAAATCTACCAGATAAAAAATAGTCAAGGCTCTAGAAGAAACTAATCCCACCATTAACCAGCTGGACCTAGTTGCAGAACACTAGCCAGCAACAGCAGAAAACATGTCCTTTGGTAAAGTGCATATGGCACAGTCACCAAAATACCATATTCTGGGTCACAAGCCTTAACAAATTTTTTAAAAATTTAAACAGAGCCGTGTGCACAGAGGGGCAGGGGAGAGAATCCTCAAGCAGACTCCCCCCGCCCCCGCCGAGCGTAGAGACCCACGTGGGGCTCCATCTCACAACCCATGAGGTCACGACCTGAGCCAAAAGCAAGAGTTGGATGGACACTTAACTGAGCCACCCAGGCGTCCCACATTTTTTAAAAATTTAAGTGATCAAAATGTCCTGACCATAATGGAATTAAACTATACCAACAACAAAAACGCTCTCAGAAAATGCCCAAGTACAATCTTTAAAAAAAAGAGGTTTCAAAAGAAATTCGCAGATATTTTGAACCGAACAAAAATGAAAATACTAAATACCAAAACACTAAAGCAATAGAGGACATTTTACAGTATTAAATGCTTACATTAGAAGAAAAGTCTCAATAATTTAAGCTGCTACGTTAAACAAAAAAACCCAAAATAACCTGACTAGAAGAAAGGAAGTAAACCTAAGAGAAAGAAGCAATGAAATTGAAAGGACCAAAGCAATACAGAGGAAATAAAAATCTGGTTCTTATGGGGGGGGGAGGGATTAGTAAACTTTTAGTGATAAGGAGAAAAAAATACCAGGAATCAAAGTAGGGCTTATCACTATAGACTGCACAAACTTGAAAGGGATCATAAATGAATATTAACTATGCACAGAAATTTGACACCTTAAGTGGACAAATTCCCTGAAAGACACAAATTACCAAACTCACCCCAAAAGAAATATGTGAATAGTCCTACAGCAATCAAAGAAATTTAATCCCATCATTGCAAACCTTCTGAAAATGAAAACTTCCAGCCTAGACAGTATCACCAGTAGATTCAATTAAACATTTAAATTAGAAATAACACCAATTCTATACAATTTATTCCAGAAAACAGTAGACATACCACTTTTCACTCATTTTATGAGAATGACCCTGGTATCAAAACCACAGTGACACGAAACAAGAAAACTACAGACCACTATCCCTCATGAACAGACAAAATCCTTAATACAGCAAACTGAACCCAAAACTGAAAGAATACATCACGAAGTAGAGTTCACCCTGGCAAAGCAAGGCTGGCTCTAGATTGCCGGTGGGAACGTAAGATGGGGCAGTGGCTTTGGAAGTCTGGTGTTTCCTCAAAAAGTTAACTTACCATGGGACCCAGCAATTTCACTCCTAGGTATTTAAAAATTTTATTTAATTTTCGGCACCTGGGTGGCTCAGTTAAGCGTCTGCCTTTGGCTCAGGTCACGATCCCAGAATTCGGGGACTGAGGCCCACATCAGGCTCCCTGCTCAGCAGGGGATTTCGAGAGCGAGCATGAGCACAGGGAGAAGGACAAGGAGACTCCCTACCGAGCTGGAAGCCAGATGTGGGTCTCAAACCCCGGACCCTAAGATCAGGACCCGAGCCGAAGTCAGACATTTAACGAACTGAGCCACTCCTAGGTAGTAATACCCAACTGAAACATGTTCACACACAAAAATATATATGAATGTTTACAACATTAGTCATAGTAGCGAAAAAGTAGAAATCGTTCAACTGTTCATCAGTTGAAAGGATAAGCGAAATGAAGTATATCCCCATAATATTTTGTAGCCATGAAAAGGAACAATGGATGAACCTTAAAAATACTGTGCTAACTCAAAGAGCCCTGACACAAAAAGCCGTGCGCTGTAAGACTCCATTTATGTGAAACACCTAGAACAGGCAAACCCATAGAAATAGGAGGCAGGGTAGGGGTTGCCGGGGCTAGAGGTAGATGGGCAGGGGCTACTAGCTGGTTGGGGTGGTTTTGGGGGTTAAAATGTTCTGAAACTGGACTGTGGTGATGGTTGGTGCACAACACTGTGGATGTACTAAAAACCACTGAGTTGTGTAGATTAAAAGGGTGAATTCTCTGGTATGTAAACAATACAATTTTTAAGTAATAGCACCGTAATCTACCACATTAACAAACCAAAGAAGAAAATCCACATGATCACATCAATTGATGCAAACACTTGACAAAACTCATGATAAAAACTTCTAGAAAATTAGGAGTAAAAGGAATATTCCTTAACCTGATAAATGGCATCTACCAAAGTCAACTCCTGGGTAACATACCGTGACTAGAGACTGCTGCTTTCCCCGTGAGACCGCAAACAAGGGGAGGAGGTCTGCTCTCACTACTCCTATTGAATATTGTACTGGAATTCCTAACCAGTGCAAAAAGGCAAGAAGAAAGAAATGCCACATAGATTGGCAAGAAGAAATTAAACTATCTATTCACAGACATCACGATTCGTGGATACCAAGGAACCTACAAAAGGCTCCAATCAGTAGTTTAGCAAAGGCCACAGCACACAAGGCTAACCTACGAAATCAACCTCATACCTACATACTAGCAGTCAGCAACTAGAAACTAAAACTTGCGAAACAGCATTTCAAAGAACTCCAGAACAATGAACTACCTAGGTATAAATCAAACAAAACACGTACCCGTCTGCTGAAAACTGCAGACTGCTGATGAAAGAGAAAAGACCAAAACAGATATACCACCCTCTTGGATTGGAATACTCAACACAGTGAGAGGTCCGTTCTCCCCCAAATGATCCGTAGACCTAATGTGCTTCCAATCAAAATCGCAGCAGAGCTCTCTGGGTAGATACAGATACGTTACCACTGAATTTACATGGAAACACAAACCAGAATAGCCGAAGAATTTTTTAAAAGAAGCGACTTGGAGGACTCACCCTATCTAATTTGAGGCTAGTTATATTGCTGTCGCACTCAAGACAAGGTGGTATTTATTGGTGAAAGACAGAAACAGGTCAGTAAACAGAATACTGAGTCTATAAAGACCCTCAGCCATGTGGTCAAATGGTTCCTGAAGAAGGTGCAAAGGCAAAAGACAGGATAGTATTTTCAACAGATGGTGTTGAACAATTGGACATTCACATGCCAAACAAAGTTCTACCTATGTCTCACTACTCACAAGGCAAAACAGACCAAAGATCTTAACATAAAATCTAAATCACTATTGGTTTTATTTATTTATCTATTTATTTATTTATTTAAGATGTTATTTATTTATTCAACAGAGACAGAGACAGCCAGCGAGAGAGGGAACACAAGCAGGGGGAGTGGGAGAGGGAGAAGCAGGCTTCCTGCTGAGCAACGAGCCCGATGTGGGGCTCGATCTCAGAACGCTGCGATCATGACCCGAGCCGAAGGCAGACGCTTAACGACTGAGCCACCCAGGCGCCCCAATATTGCTTTTAGAACAGAAAATACGGTATTTGGTCAGGCAGAGTTCTTAGTTATGACATCAAAAAACACGATCCATAAAAGAAAAAAGATACTAAGTTGGACTTGAGCTGCTTTTAAGACTTGCTTTTGCACAAGATACTGTTAAGACACTGAAGAAACACACTACCAACTAGGAGGAAATATTTTCAAGTCACGTATCTGATAAAGGACACGTATGCAGAATTTATAAAAGAAAACTCCCAAAACTTAAAAACGAAACAACCAGACTACAGGAGGGGGAGGGGTGCAAGCCCTATCAGAACAAAATATCCTATAAAGCTTCTGTAATGCAACGTGGTACAGACCAGATCAGAACAGAAAGTCTAGAAATAGACCCAAGTACATGTAGACTCTGGGTACAAGACAATGGTGGCATCCCCAATCACGGGGTGTGGACATAATGGCTAGCTGCTTGAAAAAAGACAAAAAATTAGGCAGATGGTAGAATGATGGTTGCTGGGGATGGGTGTGGGGGGCGGAGGACTTGGTGTTTAATGAGCATGGAGTTTCAGTGGAATTAAAAGTCCTGCGGTGGATGGTGCTGCTTGCGCAAAAAAGTGCATGTACCTAATACCGCTGAACTACACACTTACATGGCTAAATGGCAAACGTTAAGTATTTTTACCACAAGAAAAAAAGTATCGTAAAGACAACACAGGAAAAATTTCTTAAATCTCACACACACACACACACACACACACACACACACACACCCCCAATTAACCATAAAGGGAAATGCTGATAAAGCTGACATTAAGAACCTTACGTTGGGCGCCTGGGGGGCTCAGTCAGTTGAGCATCTGCCTTCAGCTCAGGTCATGATCCCGGGGGCCTGGGATCGAGCCCCATATTCGGCTCCTTGCTCAGCTTCTCAAATAAATAAAATCTTTAAGAAAAAACCCGTATGTTGATCAATAGGAGTTATTTGTAAGACGCTCTGAGCATTACCTGGCGCAGAGAACAGTGCACACAAGCTGGTTAACACCAGAAAACACCACACACACTGAAAAACCGACGTGGCAGAAAACGTTCTCCACATGGAACTGTTAAGGGACTCGTACCTAACGTACATGAACGAACACAAATCGCCAAGAAAAACAAAACTTTAAAAGGGCAGAAAGCTGAAACAGACACTTTAAAACCGAAAAACTCCAAACGGCCAACAGATACACGGCAAGCTGCCTGACCTCGCCCGTTTCCGGGAAACGCAAACGCGAACTGCTGCGCACGCGCCGGCGTCTGCGGCGCCACGAGCCCGCCCTGCGCCCCGGGGACGGTCCCGCGGCCGCCGGTCCTCCCGCCAATATTCTGCAGACGAACCTGGACACAGGTGCACAAGCGGTCTGGCCAACAATCAGAAACAAAAGGAGCGTCGGAGAGGACTCTGGGAAAGGGCAGAGCCGAAGGGCCCGTCCCCGCACGGAGACGACGGCGCGGGCAGGACCCGCTGGCTGGACCGTTAGGGAACCGAGTTAGCCGCGGGTCGCCGCCGCGGGAGGCCTGGCTGGTAGAACCGCGACGGACGTCGGGCAGTTGCAGCGCCGCACGCAGCGGCCGCCCACCCCGACCCCGGCCACAGGGCGGCCGCTTACGGGCCCCCTCGAGCAGCCGGCGCACAGCCCCACGAGTCGGGGCGGGGGTGCGGAAGGAACCTGTCCTCCCAACCGCGGGGCGCTGTGCGCGGTGGCGGCTGCCGATCAGAGGCGCCGCGAGGCAGGCAGCCACGGCGCCGGACCTCCGCCTATGGCTGCAAGCCTGTCCCACTCTGGTTCCAGCGACTTCCAGCAGATTTAAAGGGCTGATGCCTTTCGGTTCCCCCTTCACTTTTCACCTTTCGCCTTTCGGGAGGAGCCAGATATTAAAGACTGGCCCACTGGGGGCAGCGGGTGACACAGTCAGTTGAACATCTGACTCAATTTCTGCTCAGGTCGTGATCTCAGGGTCGGGAGATCGAGCTCTGCGATGGGCTCCACACCCAGCAGAGTCAGCTTGAGATTTTGTCTCCCCTTCTCTGCCCCTCCCCCCACCTCACACGCTCTCTCAAATAAATTAAAAAAAAAAAAAAAAAAGACTGGCATATTCCCAAACTTTTGCATATGTGGGGAAAATGAGAAAGGGACTGTGCATGCCCAAGGAAAGGCTTAGAAAAGACATAATAAGAAAAAGTTTACACCTCAGGATGATTCTTGGTACAGAGACAGCTTACAACAATAAGAAAACAACAACAATAAAAAACAGCAATCCTTGGAAAGAGGGGAGAATCCAATTTCCAGACTTACTACATAACTGGATTTAAATGTCCCATGTTCAACAAAAAGTCACAAGGTTTACAGAGAAACAGGAAAGTATAGCCCATTCAAAGGAAAAAATAATCTCCCTGAGAAGCTTAATGGCAGGCATGTTTGACAAAGGCTTTTTTAAAAATTATTTTTTAAAGATTATTTCTTTGAGAGAGAGAAAGTATGAGCAGGGAGGAGGGTTAGAGGGAGAGGGAGAAGCAAACTCCTCACTGACCCAGGAGCCCAACACGGGACTCGATCACAGGACACTGGGATCTCGACCTGAGCTGAAGGCAGACACTTAACTGACTGAGCCACCCGGGCGCTCCTTGACAAAGGCTTTAAAACAACGGTCTTAAACGTGCTTAAAGAGCTAAACGAAGATGTGGAGAAAGTTAAGAAAGTGTGTGAACAAAACGGAAATACCATTAAGGAGATGGGAGAACAAAACGGAAATATCATTAAGGAGATGGAAAACCTAAAAAGAAACCAAAAAGGAATTCTGGAGCTTCTAAGTACAGTTCTCAAATGAAAACTTCACCAGCTGGATTCAAAGGCAGAGTTGAGCAGGCAGAGGAAAGAATCAGATACTGAAGACAGGACAATGAGAATTATTGAGGCTGAGGAACAGAAAGAAAAAAGGACTGAGCAAAGTGAACAAAGCCTAACAGACCACCAGGACATCAACTCAAGGACCCACACCTACATCACAGGAGTCCTGGAAAGAGGAGAGGGAAAGGGGCAAAGGGAGCATTTGAAGAAATAATGGCTGAAAACTTCCCAAACTTGAAGAAAGACATGACTATAAACATCCAAGAAGCTCAGTGAACTCCCAAGTAAGATGAACTCGGATCCATCTTAAGATACATCACAAACTTTCCAAAGACAAAGAGCAAAACTTAAAAGCAGCAAGAGAGAAGTGAATCATCACATACAAGGCATCCTCAACAAGATTAAGTCACGTGAAGCCAAATCTTATTTTCTACATGACTTGGGAGACTAATGCATTTAAAAGAATTATTAGTTTATGTTCTGGGGCACACACTATATTAAGATGTAATTTTAGGACATCAACAACAAAGGGGTGGGGGCAGAGCTATAAAGGAGCAGAGTTTTTCTATATAACTAAAGTTAAGTTGTTATAAATTCAAATTAGAATGTTATAATTTTTATATTAAATGTAATCCTCACAGCAGCCACAAAAGAAATAGCTATAATGTCACACAAAAGGACATGACAAGAGATTTAAACATTTCACTACAAAACAAAACAAAAATCACCCTAAACACAAAAGAAGGAATGCAGGAAATAAGGGACAAAAAAAGTGGTAAGTGCAGAGAGAAAATAAATAGTATGATGACAGAGGTAAGTCCCTCCTCATCAGTAATTACTTTAAATGGAAATGGGTTAAATTCTCCAATCAAAAGACAGTGACTGGGGGGCACCTGGGTGGCTCAGCTGGTTAAGCATCTGCCTTGACTTGAGTCATGATCTCAGGGTCCTGGGATCAAGTCCCACTTCAGCCTCCCTGCTCAGTGGGGAGCCTGCTTCTCCCTCTGCCACCCCCCCTTCTCGTGCTTTCTCGCTCTCTCAAATAAATAAAATCTAAAAAAAAAAAAAAAAAAAAAAAAGACAGCAGCTGGCATGATGGATAAAAACACATGTACCACTGTATGCTGTCTTCAAGGGACTCACTTAAGATCCAAAGACGCAAGCAGGCTGAAAGTGAAAAGATGGAAAGAGATATTCCATGCAAATAGGTACCAAAGAAAGCAGGAGCTATACGAATATCAGACAAAATTGACTTTCAGTCCAAAAAGGTACATAACTCAAAAAAGAACATTACATATTAACAAAAGGCTCCATACAGCAAGAAAATATAACAATTATAAGCACTTACACACCTAGTGACAGACCATCAAAATCTATGAAGCAAAAACTGACAAAATTGAAGGGAGGGGCGCCTGCGTAGCGCAGTGGTTAAGCGTCTGCCTTCGGCTCAGGGCGTGATCCCGGCGTTCTGGGATCGAGTCCCACATCAGGCTCCTCCGCTAGGAGCCTGCTTCTTCCTCTCCCACTCCCCTGCTGTGTTCCCTCTCTCGCTGGCTGTATCTCTGTCACATAAATAAATAAAATCTTAAAAAAAAAAATTGAAGGGAGAAACAGTTTTTTTTTTTATTAACATATATTATTTGTTTCAAGGGTACAGGTCTGTGATTCATCAGCCATTACAACACATACCCTCCCCAATGTCCACCACCCAGTTACCCCATCCCCCTACCACCCTCCCCTCCAGCAACCCGAAGTTTGTTTTCTAAGATTAAGAGTCTTTTATGGTTTGTCTCCCTCTCTGGTTTTGTCTTGTTTCATTTTTTCCTCTCTTCCCCTGAGATCTTGGGAGAAGCAGTTCTCCAGTAACAGAGACTTCAACATGCCACTCACAATAATAGAACCAGACAGAAGGAAACAGAGGACCTACACAACACAGTAAAAACCAACTAGATCTGACAGACACGTGCACAACACTCCACCCGAGAGCAACACACACATTCCTCTCAGGTGCACACGGGACATTCCCCCAACAGACCACATATTAGGCCGCAAATTAAGTAGCCTAATGTCATACAGGGCAATCCCTATCAAAATAGCAACAGCATTTCTCACAGAACTACAACGAGCCCGAAGTTTGCACGGAACCGCAAGAGATCCCGAATAGCCAAAGCAATCTTGAAAAACAAAAACGAAACCAGCGGTTTCACAATTCCAGGCTCCAAGTTATATTATGAAGCTGTAGTCATCAAAAGTATGGTACTGGCATAAAAACGGACACATAGATCAATGGAACAGAATAGAAAACCCAGAAATAAACCAACAATCAAAAGAAATAAATGGTCAATTAATCTTTGACAAACCAGGTCAATGAGGAAAAGTCTCAACAACAAACGGTGTTAGGAAAACTGGACAGCCGCCCGCAGGATCAAAACACAGCAACCAAACCGGAGCACCTTCTTTCACCACGCACAAAAATAAGCTCAAAATGGATTAAAGATCTAAATGTGAGACCTGAAATCACAGAAATCCTAGACGGGAGCATAGGCAGTAATGTCTCTCACACTTTTTAGCAACCCTTTTCTAGATACACCTCCTGAGACAAGGGACATAAAAGCAAAAATAAACTACTGGGACGTCACGAAAATAAAAAGCTTCTGCACCGTGAAGGAAACAACCAACAAAACGAAAAGGCGACCTACCTCCAAAGACGACGCGCAGACGGCCGACAGACGCATGGAAAGATGCCCGACATCGCTCATCAGCAGGGACACGCAAATCAAAACCACAACAAGCTGTCACCTCACAGCTGTCAGAATGGTCAGAATCAAAAAGACGAGAAATAGTAAGAGTTGGCAAGGATGGGGCGAAAAAGGAACCCTTCACTGTGGAAAACAGACCATCCTCAAAAAGTGAGAAATAGAACTACCCTACTGGGTATTTGCCCCAAAAATATAAAAACACTAATTTCAAGGGATACACGCACCCCATGTGTATAGCAGCGTTATTTACAATAGCCGATTACGGAAGTAGCCCAAGTGTCCACCAACAGATGAGTGGATAAAGATGTGGGGGGGTAGAGTATTACTCAGCCTTGAAAAGAATGAACTCCGGCCATTTGCAACAACACGGATGCAGCTAGAGGGTATAATGCTAAGTGAAAGAAGTCCGTCAGAGAAAGACAAATACCACAGGATTTCACTCAAATGTGGAATTTAAGAAACAAAAGAAGCAAAAAAAAAAAAAAAAAAAAAACCAAGAAAGAGACTCTGTAGAGAACAAACAGATGGTTACCAAAGGGCAGGTAAGAGGGGGATGGTGCAACAGGTGAAGGGGACTGAGAGCACACCTAGCAGCACGAGCACCACACTACACACCTGAACCTGACAGAACACTGTGTTAGCTATCCTGGAATTAAAGTTTAAAACTTAATAAAGATATCATACACAGTATTTTCTCTGACCACAGCAGGATGAAGTTAGAAATCAATACAAAGAAAACTGAAAATTCACAGTATTGTGGAAATAAACAATACATTTCAAGCAACCAATGGATCAAAGAAGAAATCATGGGGCAAACCAGCATACAGAGACAAATGAAAACACAACATACCAAAACTCAGAGGACGCAGAAAAAGTGGTGCTAAGGGCGGAATTTATAGCTATAAATGCTCGCATTTAGAAGGAAGAAAGAGGGGCACCTGGGTGGTTCAGTTGGCTAAGCAGCTGCCTTTGGTTTGGGTCATGGTTCCCAGGTCCTGGGATGGAGCCCCACACTGAAGCCCAGCGAGGAGTGTGTTTCTCCCTCTGCCCCTCTCCCTGCTCATGCTCTCTCTCACTCCCTCACTTGCACATTCTCAAATAAAATCTTTTAAAAATAAGAATAAAAACAAGAAAGATCTGAAGTCAACAACTTTAAACTAGAAAAAAAAGAACTAAAGTCAAAGCTAGCTGAAGGAAGGAAATAATAAAGAGTATAGCACAGATAAAGGAAATTGAGAACAGAAAAACAGGGATAATAATGGAACCAAAAGTTGGTTCTCTGAAAAGACAAATAATATATACATATATATATATATTTTAAAGATTTTATTTATTTATTTGACAGAGAGACAGCCAGAGAGAGAGGGAACACAAGCAGGGGGAGTGGGAGAGGAAGCAGCAGGCTCCCAGCAGAGGAGCCTGATGTGGGGCTCGATCCCATAACGCCGGGACCATGCCCTGAGCCGAAGGCAAACGCTTAACCGCTGTGCCACCCAGGCGCCCCTGAAAAGACAAATAATATTGACAAACTTTTAGCTAGATGGATGAAGGTGAAAAGATGACTCAAATTACTAAAATCAGAAATTCAAGTGGGGACATTACTACTGATTCTACAGAAATGAACAAGATTTTAAGAGGGTGCTATGAAAAACTGTATGCTAATAGGATAACCTTGATGAAATGGAAAAATTCCTAGAAACACAAAACCTATAGAGACTCAATCACAAAGAAATAGACAATCTGAATAGTAAGGAGATTAAATCAGTGATCAAAAAATCACCCAACAAAGAAGAGCCCAGAACCTGAAGGCTTCACTGGTGAATTCTACCAAACATTTAAAGAGAGGGGAATGCTTCCCAACTCATTCTATGAAGCTAGCATAACCATGACATCAAAGCCAGACAAAGATATTACAAGATAACTACAGTCCAATATCTCTTTTGAACATGGATGCAAAAATCCTCAGCAAAATACAAGCAGATGGGATTGAGCAGCACTTAAAAAGGATTACACACCATAATCAAAGGGGATTTATTCTTGGAATACCAGAACGATCGACGTAATACACCACATGAACAAAATGAAGGGGAAAAAAATCCACACGGTCACCTCAATCAAAGCAGACAAAGCATTTGACAAAATTCAAGAACCTTCCATGATAAAAACACTCAATAAAATAGGGCAAGAAGGAAACTAGCTCCACATAACAAAAGCTATATATGAAAAACCCACAGTAAACATAATACTGAATGGTCGAAGACTAAAAGTTTTTCCTCTGAGATCAGGAACAAGGCAAGGAGGCCCACTTTCACACTTTTATTTCACACAGTACAGAAGTTCTAGTCAGAGCCAATAGGTAAATAAATAAATAAATGGCATTCAAATTGGAAGAAAAGAAGTAAAACTATCTCTGCAGATACTATGATCTCACATACAGAAAATCCTGGCGTCCACAGAGAACTGTTGGAGTACATGAATTTAGTAAAGTAGCAGGATACAAAAATCAGGTGCGTTTCTATATGCAAACAATGAACAATCTGAAAAGGAAATTATAAAAACAATTTAATTTACAATAAAATCAAAGAATAAAATACTTCGGAATTAATTTAACCAATGAGGTGAAAGAAACGTACAATGAAAACTACAAAATGCTGGGGTGCCTGGGTAGCTCAGTGGGTTAGGCGTCTGCCTTTGGCTCAGGTCATGATCCTAGAGTTCTGGGATCAAGCCCCGTATCGGGCTCCCTGCTCAGCTGGGAGTCTGCTTGTCCCTCTGCCTCTGCCCTGCTCACGCTCTCTGTCTGTCTCTCAAATAAATAACATCTTAAAAAAATAAAAAGAAAAGAAAACTACAAAATGCTGAAAACAATTAAAGAAGACATAAAGAAATGGAAATACATCCCATATGCATGGAAGACTTAATACTGTTAAGATGTCAACATTACCCAAAGTGATCTACAGATTCAATATAATCCCTGTTGAAATCCTGGTTCCATTTTTTATAGAAATAGAAATACCCATCCTAAAATTCATATGCAATCTCAAGGGACCCGATATAGCCAAAACATTTTTTTTTAAGATTTTTATTTATTTGTCGGAGAGAGAAAGAGCACGCACATGCACAAGTAGGGGGAGGGGCAGAGGGAGAGAGAGAAGCAGGCTCCCTGCTGAGGAAGGGTCCCGAGGCAGAGCTCGATCCCAGGACCCTGGGATCACGAGCTGAGCCAAAGGCAGACGCTTAACCCACTGAGCCACCCAGGCGTCTCTAACCAAAACATTCTTGAAAAAGAAAAAGAAAAACAAAACTAGAGGACTCACACTTCCTGATTTTAAAACCTACTACACAAAGCTTCAGTAATCAAAACGGTGTGGCACTGGCATAAGGACAGACAGACAGCCTAGAAGTAAACCCGTGCATATATGGTCAAATGATTTTCGACAAGGGTGCCACGACCACTCAATAGGAAAAGAACAGTCGTTTCCACAAATGGTGCAGAGAAAATGCACAATCACACAAAAGAACAAAGTTGGACCCTTACTTAATATCGTGTATGTAAATTAACTCAAAAATGGATCAAGGGCCTAAATGTAGGACCTAAAATAATAATACTCTTGGAAGAAAACATAGGACAAAAGCCTCATGACGTTGGATTTAGCAATGACTTAACAGGACACGGAAGACACAGGCAACAAAAGAAAAACAAGTTGGACTTCATGAAAATTAAAGTTTTTTGTTTTGTTTTTTACATCAAGAGACCCTATCAACAGAGTAAAAAGGCAACCCACAGGAGAAAATATTTCCAAATCACATACCCGATGAGGAGTGAATACCCAGAACACACAGGGAACTCCTAAAACTCAACAACAAAAACCGAGTAACTCAATTCAAAATCAGCCAAAGCGTTTGAATAGGCATTTTTCCAGAGAAGATATACGAATAGCCAATAAGCTCATGAGAAGGCGCGTCACTAATCATTAGGGAAATGCAATCAGTGCCACAGTGAGTTAGCACGTTACACCCATTAGGATGGTGACCATCGAGAAAAACCAGAAAACCACTGTTGGGCGAGGATGTGGGAAAACTGGAGCCTTATACACTGTTGTAGGAATTAAAAATGCTACAGCCTCCGTGGAATACAGTATGTAGGCTTATGAAAAAATTAAAAATAGAATTACCATACGACCCAGAAAGTCCACTTCTGAGTATATACGCCAAAGAACTGGAAACAGGGTCTCAAAGAAATATTTGCACACCTATGTTCACAGCAGCATTATTCCCAGTAGCTAAAACCTGGAAGCAACCCAATGTCCATCAACTGATGAACAGATAAACAAAAGGTGGTCAGTACCTGCAACAGGATATCATCCAGGCCTGAAGCGGAATTCTGCAACGTGCTGCAACACGGATGAACCCTGAGGACACTATGCTAAGTGACATAAGCTAGCGACAAGAAGATACATACTGTATGATTCCTAATATGAGGCACTCAGAGTCGTCAAAGCCAGAAAAACAGAAGGCTCATGGTGGTGGCCGGGGGGAGTGAGGGAGTTACTGTTTAACAGGTAAAAAGATTTGTTTATTTTTAAGATTATTTATTTATTTGACAGAGAAAGCGCACAAGTGAGAGAGGGAACAAGCAGGGGGGGAGGGGCAGAGGGAGAGGGAGAAGCAGGCTCCCTGCTGAGCAGGGAGCCTGATGTGGGGCTCGATCACAGGACCCTGGGATCATGACCTGAGCCGAAGGCAGACGCTTAATGACTGAGCCACCCAGGGGCCCCAACGAGTCAAAAGTTTTACAAGATGAAAAGAATTATGCAGGTCGATGGTGGTGTTGGCTGCACAACGATGTGAATTTATTTAATACTACTGAAATACACACCTAAAAGTGGCTAAGATGGTACATCTGTGTATTTTAACTCAATAAAAGAAAAACTGACCACCAACAGAATATATAATGAGGTATATTCACGCGACGGAATACCGCGTAACAACACAAATGAACGAATGCGGGGCACAACACAGGGGGTCACGGGGCTTTGCCATCTACCCCCCCCCCCAGGCTCCGCACGCAGAGGTTCCGATTTCATTGTGTCTGTAGTGCTGGCCTCGGCCATTCCCTTCCAAAGCTCTTTAGGTGTCGCCAACGTGAGGACAAAGGTGAAGACAAGACGGGGCTCTAAAGGAAGGCAAGTCGGCTGTGACGGCTGTGACGGGGAGGGGCGAACGCGGGGCCCCTGGGGTGCCGGCAGTGGTCTCCTCGGCAGGGCAGGAGTCTCACTGTGTTAGGTGTATCACTTACTGTTTGTTTTACGCCCCCATCTGTACATGTCAGCTCCCCGCTTTCTCCACAGCATACACGTAGGTGTTCCAGGGCCCACAGCTCACAGCCCTTACTTGGAGTTGCTTATCTACAAAATATTCCACACGGCGGGGCCGATCCAAGCTGGTCGTGTCCTTGTGGCCCAGCTGTCCATATTTACCTAAAGTGAAAGGAGCCCCTTGGCCATCCTCTCCATTGGGCCTTGGGGCTTTTCCACTCCAGGAAGGAAAATCAGCCCACAGACTAAATGCAGGGCCTAAGCGCCACTCCGCGGGTGTGTGCTCTGGAAACTCAGACCGGCGCCATAGAGCCTTCAGGGCCAGGCAACGCCCCCAAGAGGCGGCTGCCACCAGCCACACTGGGCAAGATGCTGTTCCAGGTTCTCTGCTCCTGACTCCAGACACTCAGAGCAGAGATTTTTAACTTTTTTTCTACCCAGCGCCAGACCAACAGATGCGTCATAAATGCTGCCTAACTATTCCCTCAAGACAACTTTTCAGAAAGATGCATGGGAAGTACTAATATCTCTTTCTCTCCTGTGTGGTCTCTGACCTTTGGTGTGCTTAGATCTGTTCTTGACAAGAGAACACGCACCATTTCCTTCCCAGACTTCCCAGGGGTCAGGCCGAGGCCCCTGCTTCCACCCGGCCGCATGGCTGCTGTCTCCTGCCCTCTGCCCCCAGGTCCCTTCCTCCCCTGCTTTAAGCATCACACAAGCAAACCTTTTACTTACCCCAGCCCCAGGTGTAGAGCTCCCCAGTTCCTACAACCAGAAGGACAGCAGGGGATGTCACAGGCATGGTCTAGCATGGCCTGCCACAGTCCACGGCCAGCACCTCGTAGGGGTCCTGAGCTCTGCCTGGCAAAGCACAGCATGTCCTCTACCAGCCGTCTAATCACATGCGGGGTGGGAAAGGATCCAGACGCAAGTTTACCGTCCTGTACGCCAACCGATCGGCCTGCATCTCACAGCTCCCGAGTTCAGGAGTCTTAGCAGCTGGACCGGGCAGGCCCCGCGCTCAAAGCGGCCAGCAAACCCTGGCCTCCCTCCAGGAGGGGGTACCGTCCAGCCTCACAGCTGGGGAGCTACTGTTCAAGCCCCACGGCGGCTGGGGCTGTTTGCGCTGAGGGAGGCGGCCGCTCAGTGCTTGTCAGAGCCACTCAAAGTACAAGTTTTTAAGGGGCTCACAACCTTGTCTGCAGCGCCAGCTAAGGGACGGGGTGGAGGAACTTCCTGCTCCACCGTCAGCCCACCACCTGCCCAGCCCCACTCACTTGTCACCACCGCTGTGTGCCGGGAGCCACAGCTGGCCTGGACCGCATCTGCGTCCCGGGGGAGATCCAGCAACGCCGGGAAGGGCTGGAGGGCTATGAAGGGGGCCGGGGCTCCATCCTCAGCCCCAGCTGTTCTCCTCCCTTCAGAGCCACCTTCGTTCAGTCCGCTGGCTTCAGAGAAGCAGCAAAAGTTGAGGGGGATCGTGACTGGTAATGCGGAGCCCTGGCTACACCTTAGCCACCCCGGGACTCAGCCCTCATGACAGAACCCCCCCCGCCCCCCGTGATCGACACCATGGCTGCGCTCTTCCCCCGCCGCCGCCACTGCCCCCACGTTCCCCAGAAGTGCTGAAGTTGACAGGTCAGGGGGGAGTGTGGTGCGGATGCTGCCATCAGCCCTGCCAAACCCCCATCCCTCCCCAGAGCCCGGAGTCCTACAGAGGGGATGTCACATGTCCCTTCTGAGCACTACAAGGTCTCAGGCCAGCATGTGGCCAGGAGTCAGGAAGGACAGAAACGTGTGGAAGAACTGACCCTCACCTTCCTTTGCAACTGTCTTTCCATCCTCTGCCAGGCTCCTGGTGGGCAGGGCCAGCTGCCCGGATTCATTCCAGCCCCAGATATAAATATCCCCAGTCTCTGAAAAAGAAATAAAGGGGACCCACTGAACAGACTGTGAACCACACCCTTCCCTCCTAAGCCCCCAGAATCCGTCCAAGCGCCTGTACAGCCATCAGCTCCCTGGGGACAACTAATGCCTGCCCTGCCCCAAGGCAGCTCTCCAGGCAGTGCCTCCCGAAGGCCCCAGCAGCTTCCTGGTCTCACGGGCTCCCTTCCCCCTCAAGTGCCTTCATCATCCTTTTCTTTAAACAGCATCTCCTGGACCTTCCTCTCCAGTTTCATGTTTTCCCTGTGTTGCTAAACTGCCCCCTCCCCACCTCCTACATGTGAACCGGACTAACGCCATCTGGGACCAGCTCGACAGCTACGAGACCTGAATGAAGGCCTCTTGAGAACAGCCCCCGACACACTTTCTTTTTTAAAAATCACACACATAATAGATCCTAAGAACGCCCTTGGGGCATAAAGTCCTTGGATTTTCTCTGGAGATGGGATGGAACAGAACCACTCTCGAACATTCTCCTCCTGGGTGCTCGCCCGGCACCGACTCCCAGTCTCCAGGGCTACAAAAGCAGGTCTGGCAGGAGGGGGGGGGTGCGGTCACAACTGTGTTGCCCCCGTCCAAGACAGGAGTCCGGAAGCTCTCTTAGTAAACCGTTTCTTGTCAAGCTGGACTTGGGGGCCTTTTTCTTTGGTCTACAGCTCCTTCTGGAGGTCATTTGGCATAAACTTCCCTTTCACCTAACACCCACCACACACACTTAGAAATGTATCTCTGGAAATTCCCAAAGGCCTCCCTTTCAAACCCACTGAGCCCATAACACCCCTTTCCTTAGCCCCACCCACCACTGGCCTCGTTGAAGGCCTCTTCTGGAAGCTCTCAACTTTCTTGCCTCTCACGTAAAAATTCACTAATGACAGCAGCTAATTTTTATCAAGTGCTTACTTTGTACCAGCGTTTTAAGCACCTTTCAAATATAATCATTTAATTCTCAGAAGAGCCCTACAGGGTTACATGACAACATCCCTGTTTTATTCATGAGAAAACAGGGGGCGTGGAGAGGTGAAGTGCTCTGCCCAAGGTCACAAGGGGCAAAGTCATGATCTGAACCTAGCAAGTCTGGTCTGAAGCATCTGTGCTCCAAACACTCTAACAAACTCAAGACTTCAAATTTCTTCCAACCTAAAGTGTGAGACTTCCCATCTGGCTCTGTTTCTAGTCTTCTCTTCGGTTCCCTCCGGCCCAGTAGTTTTCACGTCTGGCTGCCAAGCCAGGCCCATGACAGGAGACTATGGGGGTGGCAGTGCAGGCACATGTTGTTTTTAAAGCTGCCCCCCCACCCCGGGGATAGAAGTGGCAGCTAGAGCCCAGCCAGAGCCCCAGGTGCAGACCCTTGCAAAGACCGCCTGCTTCCAGCCTCACCCAACAGCCTAGGAATCAGCTGCAGCTGGGTGGCCTGCCAGGGTGGTGGGCTTACGATCCCAAACGAAGGTCCTCATTCTGGGCTCACCCTCACCACATCGTCCTTCCTGTGGGCATCTGTGCGTCCACTGTGTTCCACACATCATGGCCACCTGACCCCCTGTGTCCTTTCTTCTCCATTCTCCTCAGCTCAGCTGCCACCTCACCCCTTCCTGCGCCCTTGCAGAGTGTCTTAGAAAGGCAGTCCCGGCTGGAGGTGGACGGGTGGAGAAGGAGGGAGCCCACCAACAGAAGATAGCAAACAACGGCAACCGTCCGGGTGTGAGCGGGTAATGGCTGGGGCAGAGGGCTGACTTTGAGAGGCACTGAGGAGTCCTGAACCACCGGGCCAACATGGGATGAACGTGTTAGGAGGCCTGGTGAGACTACCCACCCACACGGGAAGAGCAGGAAGGTCTGCAGCCTAGGAGACCTTGAGTTTGTCCGGAGAGGCACTAGGTCACTTACCACTCACACACACGGAGTGCCAGCCACCGGCGGCCACCTCAGCCATGGGAAGGCCCTGCAGCGCCTCCAGCAGCCTCGGCTCCGGCTCGGCCTCCAGAGTCCCGTGGCCCAGCTGTCCATGCCTGAGCAAGGGAGAGCCGACGCACGTCCCCCTCCCCTTCCTTCCCCAGTGGCACTCACTGGTCCCCAGACAGTCACCTCCCACGCGGAGCCACGTTTTTATCTGCCCCCGCCCCGCCCCCCCGGGAGACCCCACGCCCCCACGCGGCCACGCCCCCTCACCTGCCCTGGCCCCAGGAGAACACCTGGCCCGCCTCGTCCAGCAGTAGCGCGTGCTCGGCGCCCAGCTCCAGCCGGCGCGCCCGCAGCTCCGGGGCCAGGGGGCGGTAGAAGGGAGGCCGCGGACTCACGTAGGCGCGCGCGCAGGGCAGCAAGGGCAGCGCCCCGGCCTGGAGCTCACCGCCCGCGGCGTCCTCCCCCTCGGCCTCCGGCGCCAGCGTGCGGGTCCACAGGGGCTCCCCGCGCAGCGCCGAATGCGGCGCCCAGGCCTGCAGCTCCAGCCCCGGCCCGGCTCCCGGCCCGGCGCGCAGCACCACGAGGAGCGCCTCCGAGGTCCACGCGTCCCTGCAGCCGCCCGCCGCGCCGCCCGCCGCGCCCGACAGCTGCACCTGGCCTCCACCTGCGGGATCGGAGAGCCGGCTGGGGAGCGGCCGGGCCACGCACCCGGGGGACGGGGGCGGAAGCGGGACGGAGGGGGGCGCTCACGGGTCACGACGGCGGTGTAGCTCCAGCTGGCGCTCACGCGGCGGACGTCGGCTCCCGAGCCCGGTGTCCGCAGCGGCTCCGGGCTGTGCACCTGGCGCCGGTGCCCGGAGCCCAGCGCCTGCCCGAAGCCGCAGAAACCGAAGCCGAACCAGGACCCCCGGCGCTCCTCGGCCATGCCCGGGCCGCGCCCTCTGCTGGCCGCCACCTGAATGGGGTGGGAGGCGGGACAGGGTTAGGAATCCCACCAGATTTAAGAAGATTCTGGGCTGCCTGGAGTGGGGGCACCTGCCCTGTCTTCCCCTTGACTCAAGCAAGATCACTACCCCACAGAGTAGACACCAGGTATTTAAGTGGCCTCTTCCTTCGACGTTGTCCTAGGATCTGAGCCCCTCCGGCTCCCAGTGTCAGGCACATTATCCCATGTCATCTTGGGAAACAGAATTACCCCCACTTGACAGAAGAGACTCCCAGAGAAAGTAACCCTTACACAATCACACAACTTAGGACCAAGAGGGCCAGAGGGCTGAAATCAAGTCCCACCGACTCCACATACAGTGCTCTTCCCACCAGGGCAAAGCAGAGCGTTCGGGAGACAGCGCCCTACGCGGTTCAACCAGCTCCAGGGTTCAGGTGTTTGCCTCTGCAGGCAGCGGTGCCTGTGTCCTTGGTCCATTTACTTAAGCTTTCTGGGTCCAATTCTGTTTCTTCAGTTTTACAAAGGCAGGGGATAGGAGAGGGTGCTGTCTGTACCTACCCTGTAGAACTGCGTGGAACAGATGGAAATACACGGTTCACGCACTGGCACATACCACGATAGGCAAAAGGTAGAGTTGATTTTAGAAAGTCCAGGCGTACTTACTGGTTTTCAAGGGACCTAGTTAAACACAATTTCAACTGGACCTCACCTAGTCATTTATTCGTTCTACAAACATTTACTGATGCCTTCCTTTGAGGGGATGAGAAAGACGGCTGTCTGCCCCCGAGGAGCTCACACATAAATGCGGGGACACACACACGGTCCCGTGGTTACAAAAGCAGCGGCTTTTTCTGTACAGCATGTTCGGCTTTGAAGTCAGACATGGGGTCCCTCCTGCGACCAAAGCTCCTCGACCCCGACCTGGGCTAACCCCCTCCATGTCCAGTCCCAACCCAAGGGGGCCTCTGACCTTGATCTTGACCCTGTGCCCTCCACCCTCCTCCGGCAGCTCCTCCCGACGGGCAGTCTCGAGGGAGGAAAAGCGCAGACGCGGGGGAGCCGCCTAGGACCCGGCTGCCAGCCGCCGCGGAGAAAAGGTTTGAGGAGCCGCGCCCCGGGCCACGCGCTCATTGGCTGCCGCAGCCTCCCCGGGCCAATCGCCGGCGAGCGCGGTAACGTCACGGCTCGGGGCCGGCGGCGTTCACCTCGGTACCCGCAGTCCCCGCCGCGGCCTGTGCAGCCCGAGCTCTATCGAGCTGGCCCCGGGGCCTGCGCTGGGTCGCTGCAGGCTCGGGTGTGAGGTGGAGTAACCTCCGGTGGGCGCAGGCCCGTCCCCTGCACGCCCGCGGAACTCGGGTTAGAATCCGAGCTGCGGGGCTGGCGAGGAGCGGCCGGGTCGACGCGTGCAGCCCGCCAAGCCCCTCAGCCCGGTACGGCGGCAGCTCACGCCGGACACGACGGGCTGGTGCCCAACAGGAAGCAGCCGTACTAGGCGGGCGCCTCGGCGAGTTTGGCCTTCCATTGGCTCGAAGCCTGTCACTCATTTCCGTGAACCAATGAGCTTCAATCTGGGCTCACAGAGCGGAAGCGGGCTCTCGCAGCTCTCTGCCCCGGCAGGTGGCGGAGCTCTTGCTCTCGCCTGGATCAGCCACCGGACTTTGCCATGAGGGAAGAGCAAGCTGGAACGACATACCAACCCCAAATCCAGAGCACTGGCACTCTCGGTACAAAGACAAAAGTATTGAAGGACCAGCATCAAGAGTCCAAACCCATTTATTCCCACACGACTGAATAGATTTTTATTAGCTTCCTAGGTTTACCCTGATCCTCCAACAGAATTAAAAAGCGCTCAGCAGGCTCCAGGGTGAGGAATCCGCTGGATTCCTTCCGTAGAGGTAGCTGTGCTGTACAGCTCTGCTGCGCACTCAACCAGGCCCGGCTCCTGCTTGAGACTGGCCCACAGCCAGGTCCCTGCCTAGGGACAGGGGGCACATCTAAGTTCCACATACTTTTTATTACAGGGTCGGGGTAGTCCCGCTAGCAGGCTCAGGTGAAGCTCCTAGCTGGTGAGGCTGCTTGACGTGCCCTTCCCAATGCCGGGAACGCACGGGCTGCGTTAGGAGGCACCTTCCCCATTCCCAGCTATCTACAGTAGTGCAGGAGCAGGGCCCTGCTGCATGAGGCTAGAGGCAGTGCTGGCAGAGCAGGCCGGTGTCTGACCGTGGTCCCTGATTCAGCAGAGGGCATCAGAGGGCAGGAGAGGCCAGTGTTCAGCACCCCAGCCCCCAGCAGCCAAAGCCGTGTCTGTCCTCACTCCTCTGCTGCAACAGGTAGCGTGTGCACCAGGCAGCCCCTCACTCTCCATCCTGGTGGGGTTTGATAAGCCCGTATTCCACCGCTTTCCCCAGGCAAGCCGCAGCAGCTCTCGTGACGGGGCTCTCCTTGCCCTTCGCCAGCACCGACAGGATCTCCAGCACCTCGCTCTCCATGAGGGTGCCGGCAATCTCTTTCGAGGCCTCCACCATGTTCAGTGCCACCACCACACCCCGGTGCTGCAGCTCCTGGTTGGGGCTCAGGAGCAAGGCCTGAAGGATCTCCAGCCAATGTGTGGTCTGCAGGAAATGGGGCAGGGTCACCAGCCACCACCGAGCAGCAGGCTCAAACGTGGCAGGAGCACTCCCGCGTGCCCTGCAGTGTCCTCCATGTGGGGCGTTCCCGGCCCACTCCCTCCCTCCCCCAGCCGAGAAGAGGCACTGACCACTTGGGGGATGCGGCTGCAGAGTGAGGGCCGCATGGAGGTGAGCATGGCCAGGCCCCCAGCAGCGGCCCGCCGCAGCAGCTCATCGTCCTCTCCGCTGTACAACACCAGCAGCTTCAGCCGGTCATTGCCCGTGGCTTCAAAGAGGTCCTGTACCTGTGGCCAGAGGACGGGAGGGGGCTGAGTGAGCTGCAGCAAAGCCAGGCAGGGCACAGGTACCTCTGCGCGCCTGTCGGTCAGGACCACCCGGACCCGCCCTCACCTCCTTGCTCATGGCCAGGTTACACATGCACTCCGTGGCTGCCCGGCGGATCATCTCATGCTCCTCGAACATGTAGCCCTCAATCATGGGCACCGCCTTCTCCTTCAGGATCTTCTGCCTGCGGGGCCAGGGTGGAAAGGTCAGCAGCCTCAGAGCTTCTGCAGCCACCTCCCCCACCCCCACGTCCCCATGCAATCGAGCCCGGGCCAAGGATCTCTCAGGCAGTGTCCAAAGACCCTCCTGCACCAGGTATGAACTGCGGTGGCTTCCAGCTTCTTCAGCAGGCCTAGGACATGGCACGGACTGTGGAAAATGCTCTACGGTAGGCGTTTGGAGACCTGGGGGCTGGTGACAATGATACTAACATCTAATATTTAAGTACTTACCCTGACCCAGAACTTGGACTCTTTCTTAAAACTCACCACGGCCCTACAGCGAAGGTGCAGGTATGCTTACTATTACTATTTTGCAGAAGAAGAAACCGACTGAGTGCGGATGGGGAGCCCAGTGTCACTGTCTGCAGTAGCAGCTGACGCATACTGCTTGGCCACACTGCTGGGAGCGAGCCGGGTGCCATGTACTCGGTGCTTCTGTGTGTATTTTCTCATTTAATGGTCACTGCCACTCCTGAGATAGGTACTATAACCATCCCATTCCACAGAGGGAAACTGAGGCACAGAGCAGCACTTGTTTGCGGTTACAGGCTAGCAACCAGTGAAGTCAGGACGTGAACCCAGACAGTCTTACTCCAGAGCTCACACAGTCACTGCCCCAGGCCTTGCACACTGGTGGACTGTGGGAGAGGCTAGACCTCCTGGCCTGTCTCCCCAGCTACAGGGAAGCCCCTGTGAGGCTCAAGTCAAGCAATGACCGAAGAGAGCTCTTCAAACTGTAAAGTGCTGTCCTGGGGACCTTACCGGAGCCTCTCACTGATCCCCGCCAGGTTCGTGAGAGCCATGAGTGCCTCGAAGTTCTGCAGGCCTGAGCAGCTGAGGTGCAGCAGGGAGACCAGGGGCCGGACCACCTCATAGATCTGTAATACAGCCACCTGTTAGGCCTACTCACCCCAGCCCCCACCAACCCCACCGACCCGAAGGGGAGAGGCCACTCCCAGAAAGAAGGCTGCCCTCCCCACCCCATGGCTCAGCAAAGCCGCCACTTCCTGCCTGTCCCAAGGAAGAGCCACAGCCCAGGTCAGAGGCCACCAGGGCCCAGTGAGGGGTAGAGCAGAGGCCGGGGCTGAGGCAGCAGCACACGCACCCGCTCGCCAGGAAAAGTCATCTCTGGGTTGGAGGTGATGGTGAGCTTGGCAAGAGCCTGAGCTGCCTTCGTCTGCCCCACATCAGTGCCTTCCAGGGCCAGCGGGAGCAGCGCCTGTGGGGATGAGCCGTCAGTGCCTGAGATGGGCCCTGGAGGGTAAGGCCCAAACCACCAGCCCCCGAGCCCTGACAGGGGTGCTCTCACCTCCCTCCTCCCCTAGGCTTGTCGACACTCCTTGCCCAGACCCTCCTCCTCTCTCCCAGGCCTCTCCTTAAGCTGCCCAAAGTCTTCCACAAACACTTATTAAGGGCCAGCCGTGGCTTGTGCTGGGCCCCAGGCCACGCAGGTCAATGACATGGAGAAAGGAGGACAGTCAGGATCTCCATGGCACGAACCTGCCCGCCCCCGTCAGCATCGCTCGCTCAGCAGGAACACTTTCCTGCGGGTCCCTCATACTGTGTTCCGGCCTCGTCTCTGGTGTGGCAGCCGCCGAGTCACATTTTATAGACCATCAGGAGGGAGTCCGTGAGCCAGCTTACCTTGCCCCCGCCCTGAGCCACCACAGTGCCACGGTCCTCCACCTCGTCCACCAAAGCCAGGAAGACCCTGCGGGGAGACGGTGCGGCTGGGCGGGCGCCAGCGGCCGGCAGACGCCCCACGCCCAGGCTCGGTGACCGCCAGCGGCCACGCGCGTGCCGCCCCTACTCCTCTGCTTCCGAGTCAGGACAGGTCTGGCCGCGCCGAGGCAGGCTCACCTGGAGAGCAGCTCCCGGCAGGAACCGGTCAGCACGGGGCTCTCGGTCTTCACCATGCACGTCATGGCCGACACCACGCCGGCCGCCAGCAGCTTCTTCACCCGAGCTCGCACGAAAGCCGGCTTGTCCTGAGAAGCAGGCAGCTTAGCAGAGCGGCCCAGCCGACTGGGCCGGGAGAGGGAGACCCTCCTCACAGCACAGATCGATGGGTGTGAATACAAAGGGAAAGCAGCCCGCTTAAACGGGAGGCTGCTGCAGATGGCCCCGGTCCACAGGTCCCGAAGACGCAGAGGCCCCCCAGCCCCTCAGAGGCTCCCTCACCTTGGGGTGCTGCTCGGGCACATGCTGCTTGGCGTACTTGGCCAGCTCCACCATCTTGGGGTCAGGCTCCTCACAGTCGTAGCTGTTGGTGCAGTTCACCAGTGCCGAGGCCACCGCAAAGAGCACCGACCTCTCCTCGGACTGCGGGCAGGAGAGGGGCAGTCAGGTGGCCGTCCCTGCGGCAGAGCAGCATGGGACAAATGCTGCCCGGGCCTCCGATTCTACCCTCAGCTGGACCACCTGGGCAGCAGGACGGATGTGGGAAGCTCCCAGGCCCAACCTGGCCCCAGACTCTGGGAGCTCACACACTCGACCTTCCTAACTCCCCCAAAGACACTGTCCTGTCCGACGCTGCCGGTGTAGCCCCATAGGCCCAGGCCACAGAGCAGCCACATGGGCTGCCAGCCCTCCCACCCTGGGGCCACAAGAGCCACTGACCCAGACCTGCCAAAAAAGCCTGGTAAATCCTAATCCTAGACACTGTTCCCAGAAGGTCAGAGGAACCCATGGAGCTACCGTGCTGAGTTGGAACAGAGCCTTCAGGGCAGCCTCATCTTCCACAAACTCTTCCTTCACGTCGGCGTCGAAGGTGAGGTAGGCCAGGCCCTCCACTGCCCAGCGCCGTGTGCCTGCGTCCATCTGGTCATTGCACAGCCACCTGGGGACACGCAGGGTAGTGGGCAACCATAAGAACGGTGGGGCCTCCCCTCTACACACAAAGCAGTTCACATGGCAGGATCCAGGAAGGTCTGCCTGGGGTACAGCAGGGTACTGGGGAGGCCCCAGCTTCCACCCAGACCTTCCTCCTTCCTCTCGAGGCCTAGCCAACAGGTGGGGAGCCAAGGCAACACCAAATAACTCACTTTCGACACTGCTTGGCCAGTTTGAGAGTGGAGCCTTCAGCAAACTGCTTCATGCTAAAGTCGGTCCCTCCAGCCGAGCCGAGCTTACACAGGCCCTGGAGGAAGAGGGGAAAACCAGTCGTTGGTCTCTAGGGATGGAGGCAGAGCTGGGCTCCCCCAGACCTAGCGTGGGCTCTCTCCCTGACATTCTGCCGGGCCCTCTGGAGGCCATGCGCATCCCTACCAGGCTGCCACCTAGAGATTTGGCAGCCAATCCGCTACTGGGGTGGCCATGTGACACACATCTGGTAGAGACTGACATATTGTCCACTGTGCAGTCCTGGACCCCAAACCCCCCAGGTGTGCACTGGGATGTGCTCTGTTCCTTTCCATGTCATACAGAGCTCTTTACAGGCGGAGCTAAGATGTGTGCAGAGAGAAGACAGGTGCCTCAGGCAAGGCAAGATCCTTCTGGAATGGAGAAGGCCAGGACTAAGTGCCCCAAGGAGGAGGACCAGCCTTCCCAAGGTGCACGGCTGCAGCAGGCTCACATAGGCCAACCGGGGCCCAAAGCTCCAGCACCTGGGGCCACCGGAGGCTGAGCCTTTCCACTAGCCTGGCCCAGCGGTCCTCCATCTCCTCCATCATCTCCTCCTGGAGCTTCTCCCACCGCCTCCAGGGGGCAGCATGTGCCGTCCCGCTTTCTCGGGGGTCCTCTCTGGACAAGGCTCATGTCCCTGACTTGACCATGAGCCCAGTGGTAGAAGGAGCCAGGGCTCACGCCTCTGGCCTCGACAAGGCCCTGCATGTCCCATATTTTCACCAGGCTGTGCTGGAGCCACACCCTCACATACCGGCCACCCAATAAATACCCCGCCTGCCGGCCTGCCCAGCCCAGGCCTGCCCAGCTCACCACCAGCGCCCGGATGCGGATGCTGTCCTTCTCGCTGCGCTTGTACAGGTCTTTCAGCAGCGAGACGCCGTTGGCCGTGATGAAGGAGGCCCGCTTGGCCTTGCCGGCCGCGTGGATCAGGGCCTCCACGGCTACCAGCTGCTCTTCCTCCTGCTCAGACGCACACAGAGCGATCACGCTCTCCATGACGCCACTCAGCTCCAGGGCCCGGTTGCCAGCTTCGCACGGGCCCTGCAGGAGGCAGGACACCGTCTGGATGGCCCGCAGCTTCCCGGCCAGCCCTTGGCCCTCAAACCAGCTCCTGAGGGGCACAGGGTGACAGGGGTCACGCCAAGGCCAGCATAAAGGGACTCTCCTTCCCTCCCTTCCCGTCCACCGGCCAGGCACCTGCACTACTCGGGCAGGAACAGCAAGGAAAGCTGCCACTGGGACGGCGAGCACCTGCCCCTGGGCACCGGCTGCCCGTTTTCTCTCGCTAGGTTTCCGGGCCTCCCCTGATCATGTATCTGACCTGCGTGACTCGCTCACACCACCGCTGAGCTCCTTTCCCGCGCTTAGGACAATCCAAAATTGCTCTGCTCATTTCAGGATTTGTCCTCAGGCCCAGCTAGAAGCTCCTTAAGGGCAGGACTATCGCGCTGCACTGTGGTGTCAGGACGGAAACACTGAAGGGCCCAGTACACACACTGCGCGCTCGAGGACGTTTGCTGCCGTGTAGAACGGAGAAAGAACGTCCCCTGCAGAGGCCGTTTTGGAAAAAGAAGTGGGCCTTGGGCCCACTGTGGTCCCTGCGAGGCCTCCCCAAGCCTGCTCTCCTGGCTGAAACCCTTTCACTGCTGTCCCTCCCCAAGGAGGGCAAACCCCTGTCAGCGCCCCTGGCAACGGGCTGCGGGGTCGGCTCCCTTACTTGATGTAGTTCTCGCACAGTCGGTGGAAATTCTCCCTCTCGGCGTCACACTTCAGGTCATCAAAAAGCTTGCTGAGTAGCACAGAAGCGCTCATGCGGCTGTTCGCGGTCACGGCGAGCTCCCCGGGAGGCTCCTGCACAGAGCCCCCCACCTCCAGAATCTTCTTCAGCCCTGAAAAGACAAGCTGCTATGGAGGAAGCAGAACGCAGGCAAAGGGAGGAGGTTCCCCAGGAGGGGCACGGACAAGCAGGGCCTCCCGGAGACGAGGGTACAGAGCGTGGACAGCCGTGTGCAGGACAGGCGTGGAGAGCCTGGGGGGCTGATCCACCACCTCTGGGGGCAGTCGTGGCATCAGGGAAGGCCCTCGCAAGTGAGGACTGCATGCTGGTCCTGCCCACGGGGCCACATGCTCTGGGACTTTGAGATTCCTTGTCTGTAAAACCGAAGGGGAAAATAACACCCAGGCCTCACAGCATTATGGGGACACGAAAAGATGAGCACCCGATAAAGGTACTCACGGGGGGACTTTGACAAACTTTCCTTATTTCTCTCTTAAGGGAGAAGAGAAGCATGAATTGATTCACATATACGTGTGCGCCTGTACGTATACGTGTATGTATGTATTTAATACTTTTTTTTTTTTTTTTTAGTACTCTCTCTACTCAATGCAGGGCTTGAACTCACAACCCTGAGGATCAAGAGTCACATGTTCCAGGGGCGCCTGGGTGACGCAGTCGGTTAAGCAGCTGAGTCTCGATTTTGGCTCAGGTCCTGATACCGAGTCTTGCCTTGAGTCTGGCTCTGTGCTCAGCAGGGAGTCTGCTTGAGATTCTCTTCCTTTCCCTCTGCCCCTGTCCCCCCATCACAAGCACGCTCTCTCAAATAATAAACTTAAAAAAAAGAGCTACATATTCCATTGACCGAGCCAGCCAGGCGTCCCAAGAAGTGTGAATTTATACAGTAAACTTCAAAGTATTTTTCTCTGAGTACAGAAGTAATGCACTCACTGGGAAACACCTCAGATACAGAAAACCGATCCAGCCTCCCCGTTGCCTTGCAGGCCTGCTCGATGCGCACGCACGGGCACATGGGCACGGCTGAAGGGTCTCACCCTGCGTCCCTGACGCTACAATGCAGGCCACAGGGCACACTTCGGTGCAGACACAGGGCCGGTACAGTCACCCAGGAAGACATAACAGATACTCAGGCTCCTTCTTCCTCTTCAAAACTGATCACCTACCTTGGTCAATGACCCAGAGGGTGAGGCTGTTGTTGGGGTCCTTCAGGGACTTCCGGGGCACCGCTTTAATCAGGAGGGTCAGAGCGTTGTCCCGGCCTTGGCCGGAGACCCCCACCTCAGTCAGTAGCTCCAAGAGGTTACTGATGAGGATCTTTAGCTCCCGGGCAGGATCTGGCGACAAGAAGGCGTTAGTGAGCCCCGCAGTGGCCCAGCCCTGCCTGATCCCTGACCTCCCCAATTGGCCAGGGAGACATAGGAAGGGGCCACCTGTCTCCTGGGCTCTGGGCTGGGCTCCAGCCTTCCCTGTAGGTATCCTTCCCCGTAGGCTTCAAATCTAGAGTAAGATACTGTCACTGAGCCATATTCCTCCACAGCCTGCGGCGGCAGGCGTGGCCCCCAAAGAGCTGGCCTGGCTGGCCCGGCCCCTTCCCCTCCATGACTGCAACACCCAGAGGACCACAGACCTGCTTCCACTCACCCACGATGATGGCGCCTTCTTTGCCTCTGAAGCCCTTCTTGACGCCTTCCTTGAGGGCGTCGAATATAACCTGCAGCAGGTGGCAGGCAGCCAGGGACACGGCTTGGCTCTCCACGCCCAGGATGGAGACCACACGCCGAGTTCCCAGCACACTCAAGGTTGCCACTGTCTGGGGAGAGAGGGGCAGAGCCTCCGGTTGGTGGAGGGCAGCCACAGAGTTCCCTAACTGTGGGTCGTGTGTGGCCAAGAGAGAAAACATTTGGGGGAAAGGACCAGCTCCAAGTGGAATCAAAGTTGGCCTGACTGAGGGTGTGACCCGGGGTAATACCAGGATCATTTTGTGGGAACGGCTTCCTAAAGGAAACATTCCAGAGGAATCCACCACTACCTCCCCTCAGCTTGTCAGAGGAGACCAGGAACACTGTAGCCCCTGGAAGAGCTGCTGTGGTTTGTGTTTCCCCAGCAAGGAGCCCCAGAAGCCTGGACGAGCTCCATGACTCCAGGTCCAAGGACACCTGGTTCCTTTCCAGTGGTGACCCTGAGGTTCTGTCTGCAGCCGGGGGATGTGGACATGCATGGAACGGACGACAAGGCCTCTCTACCCCATTTCTAAGCTGGATATCCCAGGGGTTCCCTTGGGATGGGCAAGAAGGCTGAAGGAGGTAGATGGAATTCACATGGCTTACCACTCTTAGTCCTGGGAGACCCAGAAATATAGCCTGAGTTTGGCCTAAAGAGCTTTCACGTAATATCCCACAGCTTCATCCCTGATCTCGGAATTATGGACGTGTCTCAGAGGAACCAAGGGTCATCAGGTCCCTGTCCCCTGGGTCCAGCCAACTCAGGCAAGAGCTAGGGCCCGCGATTTTACCAGGGCAGGACTGTTCTTCCACAGCTGTCTGTGCTGGACGTGTCCTGTCTATGCTGACAACCAGTTCAGGGTCAAGCCCCTCATATCTGGTCCCTGTCTTGATGGTACAGATGCTGTGCGTGACACCACTGACCACATCATTGGCTGGAGGACACCTCTGCAGGGGAAATGTCAGTCTGATGGTTAGGGAAGGACGGGGGCCCCTTTCCTTGCAGCAGCTTGCTTTTACTGTATGACAAGTGAGTCTGAACGAAGTGTCTCTGAGCCGGCTCCAGGAAAGCCTAGCTCAGGCCTACTTAAAGCATGGGCTCAGGGTGTCAGTGGGCTGCTTTTGCTTTTACAGGCCCCAGTACATCCCAATCATGTTGGGTTTTTTGGAGCCATTTTAATTTTTCTTCTCTCATTACACGTCCCCTTGTGCTCTGCCTGTGCTGCTTCTGCAAATACAGTGAGGGGTGGGAGGGTGGGTGATTGGCTGGAGGAACACAGACACGGACTGAGGCAGTAACCGCGCCCTCTGGCCCACCTACTCGTGACTGGTGTTCGGAACAAATGCCGACCAGTGTGCGCAGAGCCGCCAGCATCAGGTCAGCCTCGCCCGTGTCCAGCAGGCGTTGCAGCAGCTGAACCCCGTTGCTCCGGAAGATCTTCTCAGCCCCAGCATCCTCCCGGGCCAGCACCACCAGGTTCTGGGAAGCCTATGTCAAAGGAAGCGCACTATCCTGTGGACACGACACACGGCACAGGCCAGGGCGAGCCGCAAGCCTGAGCTCTGGACCGTACAGCCTCCATTTAGCAGCCGAGTGACCCTGGTCACAAATGTACTTCTATGAATTTCAGTTTCCTCCAGTAAGTAAGTAAAAGGACCCACGCAGGCCCCAGGCCCTGGAAGTTCTCGCTCGGGCTCTGGGAGCCCAGCCGCGGGACCTGAGGAGCACCATGCAGCACAGCAGGCCAGCAGCGGCTGGTGGGCCACACCGGCTCCGGCGAGGGCACCGCCGGGGGGGCGGGGGGCTGTAGTGTGAGTTCCGCCCCCACTCGCTCAGTCCAGACCTATACCTTTTGCTTCTTCTCAGTGCCTTTCTCTTGCGGGTCCAACAGTATCTGAAACATCTGTTCCACTTTGGCATCCGTCGAGGACATGTATCGCACCTACGACAAACCAAGGAGGCACCGAAGAGGTCACTCTGTCCGCCAGAGACAGCGCATTCCCTGTGTGCTCCCTTCTGCTCCTCCCGGGGCCTAACTCCTGCCGCCGGCACAGCTAGGACATCTGGGCTGCGGGCTCACGGCACGCTACCCTGGGCAGGAAGAGACTCGCTTGGCAGCTTCACCCAAACTTCCCGCGGCTGTTTTCCCTTCTGAGCTACTGCCCGCTCAGGCAGTAGGGGCGGCGCCAGTGAAGGTGGTGCCATTCAGAAGGGAAGGCCCCTGCGAGCCGCGGGGCCACCCCTCCGGAGGTGCCATCCATGCTGTGGCAGCATGCATGCTCTGCCCGTGGCACTCAACCCAGCATTGACACCTGCAGAAGGGAGTCATGAGGTAGCTGCGAACACTCTCTGGGGCTCCAGAATTCTCTGACAACTTCTAAAAATGATGTGATTGAGCAAGCTCATCCTAGGCCCTCTCCCTCCCCAGGGTCCAGGGCATGAATGGTGGCACGTACCTAGCACTTGTGCCACTCCCCGCTTCCCCCTTCACATCCATGGCAGACGTGACCAATCACTCATGCATGGAACGTTCTGCTAGGCCCACCAACCTGCTTCCTAGTCCATCTCAACACAGGGCTCTAGGCAGCTCCTGCTGACCAAACAGAGCTGGCATGCAGGGGAAACGATCTGCTTTCCCAGGTCTCAACCTTTCAGTAGGGTGTTTGCCAGCGTATTACCTGCTCTCACTGTGACAGCACTGGAACATCACGTGATCTGGTTAATTCAAGTTTGGTTGTGATTCATGATGGGCTTTAGGTTCTTTTCTCCTAAAGTAACTTTTAATATATGTACTATACAAACAATGTCTCTTTCTACATCATGAAGTTAATGGATGGAGCAAAATCTCTGAAAAACTCCATCAATCCCACTCCTTTCCCCAGGGGTCACACTGTTACCATTTTGATGTGTATGTCTGAAAATATTTTTCTTTATATTTACAAACCCAAGTGGGCCCACAGAAGAAACGTGGTACTGTTTTGAGGGTGTACATGGGGTATTGTTTCAACATAAACAGTATCATACTATATGTGTCATAGCATACTTGGCTTTTTTTCATTTAAGAAGTATTCTCTTTCCACGTCTATACACGCAAATCTACCGATTCTTGGTAACTATGATACAGGAGTCCACAGTAAGGGCAGCACTCGTTTATTTAGCCATCCCCTACTGCTGGGCAGGTAGCCAAGCCCCAATTTTTCATTACAACAAACAAGGCTGAAATAAACATACACACGCCTGCTTGTGTACATGGGCAAGGCTTCTCCAGTAAACATACTGGATCACAGGATATGCTCACTTAAAATTTTAAGAGCTATGTTCAGGTACTCCCGAAGGAGCTGTACCAACATATACCAACTCCGGCAGTCATGAGCGAGCCCACCACTTAAGCGCCTGCATCCCTTTTTCTAGCAAACTGCATGTACTTTAGAAGTCTGCCAAACAGACCACCGAAAAAATAGCACTTTGCTGTTGTTTTTATTTGCTTCTCCCTAATCGCTAGCAAGGCTGAGCATCATTCCACAAGCTCGTTTGCCATCAGTGTCACCTGTGTTTACACCCTTTGCCCAGATCCATTTACCAGTGTCCATCTACCACCTGTCAATGCCTCTCTCTCTCGGTCATTCACGTACCTTCTCCTGAATCTGGCCCCCAATGTTCCTCAGGGCCTCCTGGAACACTTTGTTCTTGGGCTCCAGGCTCACACATCTCTGCAGGTCAAGGACAGCCTGGTCAAGGCGGCCCAACTTCTCTAGTGCTTGGCTGCGCCGATAAAGTGCTTTGACATCTCCTCCGTCCTTTTCGATGGCTGAGCACAAACGGGAGCTCTGTCAGCACCCGTGAGGCCACCGTCTCCAGGCAAGAGCAGTAGGGAAAGGTCTCGAGGGCCCGAGGAAGGTGGGGGGACAGATGTGGGGCTCAGTATTCCAGCCTCAGAAAAGGTGAGGGTAGCTGCAGAGAAGGAAATGCCCGAGGAAGTGGGAAAGAAAGAAGGCAGAGGTGTTTCTGGGGCCAAAGGGAAAGGAAAATGCGAAGGTGCAGTGGCCCCAGAGTCCTTGCCCACCATTAGAAGCCCCACAGCTCCGCACCCCACCCATAGTTCCCTACCTTTGGATGCCTCGGTTTCTGCTTTGTTGTAATCTTCCTGTAAGAAAAGGAACAGGAGCTTGAGAGGCTGGGTCGTCTTCCTTTCAGGGCACTAGCTGGGCAGCAGGGCTGTGCTCTAGAGCCACTCGATTCCCCACCACCCCGAGGCCCAAAAGACATCAGACAAGTAAGTGTAGGTGGCCTGGAAAGATGAATGCCCAGCCGGGACCCAAACAGCAGCGAGACGCGCAAACCGGGCCCAGACAGGGCAGAGGAAGAGCAGCCGGCTCCCTCACCAGCTTGAGGTGGCAGGCGGCCCGGTTTCGGTGCAGAATGGCCTGGTCCTGGGGCGTAGCGCCCAGACCCAAGGCCTGAGTGTAGGCCGTCAGGGCGCCCTCGTAGTCCCCGCATTTGAACAGCTCGTTGCCCTCCTTCCGCAGCTGCTCCACCGCACTGGCCTGTGGAGGGAATGGGTGGAAACGTCGGGGGTGAGCTCAAGCCAGGGCCGGGGAGCTGGGAGAGAGGAGACCGGGGGTCATGGTCAAGTCCCATGGAGGGCCAAGACTGGGGGAGGAGGAAGCCGGGGAATGGTCAGAGCAGGTGGGAAGTGGTGATGGAACCCGAGGATGGGTACGCACCCCGGGGGCGGCCGGCCGGGGCTCGGGGGTGCCCGGACCACTCAAAGTCATCGCGGCGGAACGGGAGTCCACGGCGCGCGCAGGCGCAGTCTCCGGGGCGGAGTGGGACCAGGCTCAGGAATCTGGCGTCGGCTGCCCCGCCTCGGTCCTGCGTCAGAGGCGGAGGCAGAGAAGGGGCGCGGCCAAGGCGAGAGGGCCCTGGTGGGCGGGGCTCGGGTCCGCGGCGCCGACAGGCCGTGGGCGCGTCTAGTTTGTTTTCACCGGGACCTGCAGGGGGCGCGCGGCGGAGGACCCAGAAGGAGGCCGGCAAGGGCCCCGGCGCCGACCCCCGCCCCGACCGCGGCAGAAGTGCACGAGATCGGCGGTCATCAGGGCCACGAGCAGCAGGGTATAGAGACCCAGGGCTAGGAGCGGGCCCCGACCCCTGTAGGATGGGGGAGAGTATTAGGGTGCTGGCCCCAGCCGCGCGCTTGCCGCTGCAGCCTGTCGGTTACCGCGCTCCTGAGAGTCCGGAGAACGCTCGGGACACTCCTCTCCCCAGATTAATGTAGAATTCGTAAATAGAAATTCAGGAGGGCTCACAGTTGCCATGAAGCCATCCATGGACGGATTCAGTTTTGAAAACCCCGACTATAATGGGTGTAATCCACGGACTACGAGATCTCTCAGTCTGACACCCGTCCCACCTCACCCAGACCCACAGTGCATGCAATGGCTCCCTGTTACCCGCTTACATACACCCCTGAACTTCTTTTCACACAACTGTTTGTAATTATGTATTCACGCGATTTTCTGTTTGAAGTCTGCCCCTCCACTAGTCTGTATGCTACAAGCCTCCCGCCCCAGAATTTAAAAAACAGAGCTCCGGATGCTGGAACACCCTGTCAGTGTCCCAGTGGCTCTGGGGCTTGGAGTTCTCACCTGAGGATGGGTGGGGGCGGAAGGGCAGACAGGTTGACCTGGTACAAGGCCTCAAATTCAGTCCGGGTGCAGCAGGAGCCCCCCGCCGCCTGCAGGTGGCAGCAGTAGGCTTCCTCCGGGGTATCAGAGAGCCGAGGACAGAAAAAACCGGGGTAGTGGCGGCCATCAGCATCCCAGGTGGTCTGGCACAAGTGAGGGTGGTGGACCAATGCTGAAGGGAGGGGCAAGGGGCTGGAGACAGGCAAGAATGGTCTCCCCACACCCAACTACAACCCTTCTGGAGAGTGAAAATGACCAGCCGTTATCAAAAGGGCAGACTCCCTTCCTCCCCAGCAGCTTCTCAGAGCAGCTCATACTCTGCTGAAATTGTAGGGACCTGAAGAGGGGTGCGCGCAGAGGAGTGTGCTGTACCTGAGAGAGAGGTCGGCTGAGCAAGCGTCACCCAGCTGAAGAGCAGCAGCAGCCCCACGGTCAGGCCAGTCAGCAAAAGGCCCAGCCTCCCCGGAAGGCCCATGAGATGTCACGGCCACCTCAGCACTGGTCTTCGGAACCCCAGCATCCCTCTTTCTAAGCCATGGCTGCAGACAGTAGGGAAATAAAAATCAAAACTGCAAGGCCCCTGGTGCCATTAACACAAACCTGAAGCGTCTCTCCCAGACTTCTGGAGAGAGATGAAAGTGACCGAGTTTCTATCTGCTGTTGGAAAACGTGGGGACGGTGTCTCCCAGCTGCCTAAGGTTTTCCGAGCTGAAGGGGGAAAGGTTCAGAAGACTAGAGGGCAGAATGAGGCATGAGACAGAAGTTGAGCCGTTAGGCTGAAGAACAGACAAGCATTTAGAGCCAGATATGTTTCTCTCTACCCACTCTCGATTTCCAGGCTGCGGTGGAAGCCCTGGGAATTCTGGTCGTTCCATTTCAGGCCCCAGGGACCTCGGTTACAGCGTTTGGAGCTTTCCTCCCTAACTTCTGCATCATGGCAACCACTAAGACTAGCTGAAAAACAAGGCTAAGTTCTCCCATTAACTTTTCCCTTGAGCCCTTGTCTGCCCCAGGTACCAACCAAAACATAAAAGCTACCAGTCTAATTGGAGTACTATACTTTACAAACCAGTTCACAGGAAAAGCTCTTCCAGGGTCTCCAGGTCTCTCTTACCCCTTAAACCTCATAGAAGCCATCTGCTGAGACAGGGAATTTCTCTAGAAGGCCCAAGGCACCTGCCAGCAGTGTTGTTATTCTAGAGTCTGTGGAGACCTGACAATGTCATGCTCCCAGAACAGCATGACAACAGTTATCATCTGAGGGGCCCACAGCAGGTGTCTGGGGACTGAAGCAGGAACAGTTGTGGTACAAGAAAGAAATGCAGCACCTGAGAACAAAGAAGACAGTTCTTGCAGAAATATCACTGCTGCCTGGGAGTCTAAACCTGAGGCAATTAGGCAGGCTTCTAGTGTGAGCTCCGATTTTCAGAGGTCAGGCTGTAGGGTCTTCTGGGCCCAAAGGTGAGGCTCCCATGCCCATACCAACCAGTCCCTCCCTGCAGGGAAAACCATTTTTAGAGCACTATGAGAATTTTCAGAGCATTGACATTGAAGATTGTCTTTTCACGAGAGGAGAGGATCCTCTTGGAGGAGGTTGTCTTTGACCCTGGGGTGACTAGATGAATTGCCCTTTCTCCAAGGAACCACAGTCCCCTGTGTCCTCCTGCCCTGGATCCAGCACACTGTCAGAACACTGTCTTATTTCTTGTCTTCCTCCTTCCCCGAGACTGTGGGTTCCCAGAGAGACAGGCCATGCCGTTCTAGCACCTCCAGCAGAGCATCTGAACCAGGGGCTGCGATGCTGAGGGCAGCTCCCCACACCAGCGGCTCTCTCCGCCGGGATGTGGGCTCCCGAGAAACCTGTCTGGGTCGGACTCCACAGTTACCGGCCTCCGCGGCGCCAGGGGGCGCTGTGGACGTTCCGTCTGGGATCCAGGGGCTCCCGGGACGTCAGTCGCCCGCCCCACCCGCGCGATGGGCTCCGAGGCCGCGCAGCTGGTGGAGGCCGCCGACTTCGCGGCTCGCAAGCACCGACTGCAGCGGCGGAAGGACCCCGAAGGGACCCCCTACATCAATCACCCTATCGGTGGGCGCACCGCCCGGGGAGCAACCGCAGCGGCGTCTAGGGGGTGGGGACCGGGAAGGGAACACGGAGGGCCTACACCTTATTGAGCACCTACTCTTTCCCCGGCTTTGTGCTGGGCACTTTACGTGTTTAAGCCTCAAAACAACGGGGGGCGGTAGGCATGATTGTTCCTCTGCACAGTGGACACCCAAAAGGTCATCTGGCTAGTGAGAGGCCACATGTGGCTCTGCAAAATCCGCAACACGCAGCCTGGGACTCCCTCAGGTCTGACTTCCTGCTTTGCCCCGTCAGGTGTGGCTCGGATCCTGACCCATGAGGCGGGAATCACTGACATTGTGGTGTTACAGGTAACTCCCCTCGTGCTCTCCTAGGAGGCTAGGGTAGGGATCAGGGACCCCATTCGGCCCGGGCACCCCTTGCCTGGGGTCGCAGGGCTAAGCGGAAGCCTGTCCCCAGGCAGCCCTGCTCCATGACACAGTGGAGGACACAGACACCACCTTGGATGAGGTGGAGCTGCACTTTGGGGCGCAAGTGCGGCGTCTGGTGGAGGAAGTAACAGATGACAAGACTCTGCCCAAGCTGGAGAGAAAGCGGCTGCAGGTGGAGCAGGCACCCCACAGCAGTCCCGGGGCTAAACTGGTGAAGCTGGCAGACAAGCTGTACAATCTGAGGGACCTGAATCGCTGCACCCCAGAGGGTACGCTCCCCCACCTGCTCTGAGGGACAGGGGAGGGATGTCCACCTTCTGGAGGCACAGTTTGGTCAGTTCCAGTGGAAAAAAAAAAGAGCCTGGGCATTCTTGTTGATTCCCCCAGCTAATCCTACTAGACCACTCTGATCTTTCACACCGCAGAAGTGCGATAACTGGGCCAAGGGGACGTTTTCATGACAAATCCCATCGGGAACTCCTCTTGTGGCCCGGCACCAAGCCCTCCAGGGAGTGGGCAGAAATGGGCAAAATGCAATGCTATCCTGGATGCCCTGTGAACAGTTTTCTGTCCATTCTCGTGCAGGATGGTCTGAACATCGAGTCCAGGAATACTTCGAGTGGGCAGCGCAAGTGGTGAAGGGGCTTCAGGGAACAAACCGGCAGCTGGAAGAGGCTCTAAAGCAGCTGTTTAAGGAGCGGGGGCTGGCACTCTGAGCAGCGCTGGGAGCCTTCAGGGGCCCAAACTCCAGCCTTGGCCAGGCCAGAATGGATTCCTATTCCAGCCTTTCGGTGCCTCTGCATCTCCCTCCCTGATTGGTTCAGGCCAGATCCGAGAGGCCAAAAAACACTTGTCTCTTCTCACTCTGAATGTGTCCTGCCGACTGAGCCCTGGATTGTGGAAATCAGATGCAGCTCGTCCAGTCTTAATGCACTTACTGCCCTTTCTCCAGCCCTTGGGTCTGTTTGCTATTCTGCATGGGCGAACTCTGGCCCCTCAGGGACTTCAGCTTTTATAAACTCTAGTTCATAAGTCGTTATGGAAAAATAAAGCATTTTGGGTAAAGCTTTAAGCTCTTGCTGCTCCTTCCCCAGCCTGCCGAATGGGGAGCAGGTAGGAGGGATACCTGCCCTTTGACATGGCAGGGTACCGGTGGTGTGCCCCCAGGGACAGGTCCCTCAGGTTGAGGGCCTCGACCCTCCCCTCCCCCGAGCCTGGCTTCCTTATCAGTGAGATAGGCTGTGTAATTACTAGGGTTAGACTAGGTCACGTCTCAGACGGAGCCTGACACATAGGTGCTCGAGAATGGTAGTTGTCTTCCTCCTTGAAGAAAGTTGGACGGGATGACAGATGTTTTGGAAAGGAATGCCACCTGCTTACCAACAGCAACAGGACAGGGCCGGTGGGGGTACCGCGAGTCCCTCACGCCCCAGACCGCCCCGGAAACTCGCCGCGATTCGAAGCCCATCTCAGATCTCAGCCCTATCACGCCGCCGGGTTCTTTGGTTGCTAAGTGACACGAACTTCCGGGCGCCTCCGGAAGTGGCCGCGGGGAGGCCCCGCCCCCGGAGCCATGTAGTGGGCGGGGTCTGGGAGTGGCCGCTAGGTGGCGTCTGTGTGCAGGGGTCTCTAGGTGACGGAGTTCACGTCACCGCCGAGCAGCTGAGGCTTATTAGCCCCTTGGAAAGGGTACACCTGGGGAATGAGGAAATTGTTAGGTCAAAGGCCATTTTGTGCTAGACCACGGTGATTATTTACCCGAAGAAGGCCCCAGTGCAGTTTCTGCAGGAAAAAATGAAGGGCCACAAGAAGGCGACTTGAAAAGGAAACGAGTTTCAGGATGGTTCCAGGTAAACGATCAGCAAAGTTCAAAGTTCAGTGTAATCCTCTTAAGGCAGGCCAGGATGTCCTATGTTTGGGAGAATTTGGGTTTTAGTTTATTAGTTGGAGGAGGTAGGATTACAGAATTTTAAAAAACTTTATTCCTTACACTTAAATATATATATTTGCATATATACTTATATATAAATAAATAGTATAGTAATATATAAAAGTATATTTATTACTATACTATTAAATTGATATACCTGCAGTTTATATATATAAAAATAACTATTTAATATCAAATAATATATGTATCTGCAGCTGTTAAATGGCCTTAAATTAAGGTTTCAGGACATTTAATAAAAATCCTGTTACTTACAGAATTCAGAGGTAAATTATCACACAGGGTGCTTGATGTACAAAAAAACCGTTTCACAGGTGTTACTTCATCTGTTCTGTGTAATAACCAGACAAGGTAGTGCAGGGCAGGGATACTGTTCTCATTTTACAGAAACGAAACGTGAAGCTCAGGGAGGTAAGACTTGTTAATGGTCAAACAGATGGGACAGTGACAGAATCAGGACCACAATCCCCCTCTTTTTGCTGCACTATTGGGCTTTTAAAAACATTTTTATTTACTTTTTTTTTTTTTTTTTAAGATTTTGAGAGAGAGCGCATGCACAAGCAGGAGAAGGGGCAGAAGGAGAGAATACCTAAGCAGTGAGAAGGGAGCCTGACAAGGAGCTCAGTCTCACAACCCATGAGATCATGACCTGAGCCAAAATTGAAAGTCGGACACTTAACTGACTGAGCCACCCAGGTGCCCTTAACTCTATATTTTTAAACAATCAGAAACTTAAAAGTTGGAAGTACAGAGTAAGTAACTTTTCCCCCTGAGCCATTTGAGATTACAGGCATACCTCGAAGATATTGTGGGTTCGGTTACAGACCACGACAATAAAGGGAGTACCACAATTAAGCGAGTCAAATGAAATTTCTGGTTTCCCAGTGTATATAAAAGTTATGTTTACACTATACTGTAGTGTATTAAGTGTGCAATAGCAGTATGTCTTTAAGAAAACAGTGTGCGTACCTTAATTTAAAAATACTTTATTGCCCAAAAAACGCTAATCATCATCTGAGCTTTCAGTGAGTTGTAATCTTTTTGCTCGTGGAGGATCTTGCCTTGTTGGTGGCTGCTGACTCATCAGGGTGGTGGTTGCGGAAGGTAGGGCAGCTGTGGCAGTTTCTTAATAATTAAGTTTGCTGCACTGATTGACTCTCTTCACTAACGATTTCTCTGTAGTGGGTGGGGCTGTTTGATAGCCTTTTACCCATAGAACCTCTTTATTTTTTTAAATAGGCTCCATGCCCAGCATGGAGCCCAATGCCAATGCGGGGCTTGAACTCACAACCCCGAGATCCAGACCTGGGCTGAGATCAAGAGTTGGACACTCAACCAACTGAGCCACCCAGGCGCCCCTCGAACTTCTCTTAAGTAATCTCTGTACCCAACATGGGGCTCAAATTTATAGCCCCAAGATCAAAAGTCACATGCTTTACCAACTGAGCCAGGCTCAGTAGAATTTTTTAAAATGGGAGTCGATCCAAGTTTCTGTGATACTGTAAATCCTTTGTTGTCATTTCAACAGTCTTTGTAGTAGCTTCACCAGTAGACTCCATCTCAAGAAACCACTTTCTTTGCTCATCCACAAGAAGCAACTCCTCATCCGTTCAAGGCTTAATCATGAGATCACAGCAATGCGGTCCCATCTTCAGGCTTTTTTTTTTTTTTTTTAAGATATTTGTCAGAGAGAGGGGAAGAGGGGGAGAGAGAGAGAAAGCAAGAGCAAGGGAAAGGGCAGAGGGAGAAGCAGGCTCCCTGCCGAGCAAGGAGCCCAATGTGGGACTCGATCCCAGGACCCCGAGATCATGACCTGAGCCGAAGGCAGACGCTTAGCCTACTGAGCCACCCAGGCGTCCCCAGGCTTCACTTCTAATTCTAGTTCTCTTGCTGTTTCCACCACATCCACAGTGACTTCCTCCACGGACGTCATGAACCCCGCAAAGTCATCCATGAGGGTAGGAATCAACTTTTCCAAATTAGAATCCTGTAAATGTTGATATTTTTATTTCTTCCCACAATTCATGAATATCTTAATGACACCTAGAATGGTGACTCTTTTCCAGAAGGATTATTGCCTATGCTTTTGGTGTCCTATCTAAGAAATCGTTGCCACAATGTCATGAAGATTTCATCCTGTTTTCTTCTAAGAGTTTTATAGTTTTAGCAGTTTCATTTGGGTCTTTGATCCATTTCAATTTTTGTGTATGGTGTAAGTTTCCAACTTCATTCTTTTATATGTGGATATCCAATTTTCCCAGCACCATTTGTTGAAAAGACTGTCCTTATAGTACTTGTTTTGGAGTATTTTGTCGTAAGTATGTATCACTCCGTAACATTTTTTTTTTTTAAGACATCTCTACACCTAACATGGGGCTTGAACTTGCAACCCTGAGATCAAGAGTTGCAATGCTTTACTGACTGAGCCAGCCAGGCACCCCTGTAACTTTCTTTTCCTTTAGCAATGCTTTTATCCATATCAATGCACATGAATGTTTTTAGCTCATTCCTTTACACTACTTTGTAGTATTTCATTATATGAATGGACAGTATTTTCTTTATGCATTCCCTTTTTTATTATTTTTATTTGTCAGAGAGTGAGCGCACAAGACATCCGTTTCTTGGAACTTGGTGCATACTTTCATTCCAAGGACTCATACATGTCTTCGTTTCTGAAGAACGCACCCACTATCCTTTTGACGGTTTCTTCTTCCCTACTCACTAGTCTCTCCCAAAAGTGCTACTAAACATTATGTCAATGCTTCCAAGTCTATCTGCCATATTTTTTTTTCTTTTAAGATTTTACATATTTATTCGAGAGAGAGAGAACACGCGAACAGGGGGAGGGACAGAGGGCAGAGAGTCTCAAGCAGACTCCCCGCTGAGTGCAGAGCCCAACACCCGGCTCGATCCCAGGACGCTGAGATCATGACCTGAGCCAAAACTGAGTTGCGCAACAGATTGAGCCACGCAGGCGCCCCTATCTGCCATATTTCTTCACCTCTCTTGCATTTTCCTTTTAGCTCTGTGGCGTGTTCAAGTGATTTCCTCAGCTCTGCTTTCCAAATCCACTGGTCTCTGTGTCGTCTGCACCAAGTCCAGTGTTTCTCCCACACACACACACTCTATTTCAATAAAGTATTGTTTGGGGCTGCTTATATTTTGTCATGTTTTTCCTTGCAGCCTCTTTGCTTTCTCGTCCTGTGCTCCTCACTCGGCCTGGCTCTGGCCTCTTGGCATTGCTTGGTCATTCTCGGTCACCTATGTGTCCCACGTGGACTCCGACGGCCCGGCACGGGTCCCCTTCACTGCTCTTTCCCTTGAGCTGGGCAGCTTCCCATTTGCTTAGGGCTGTCGCTCTTCTCTCCGTTCTGGGTCAATGCGAGTCCCTCGGCCCACGGACAGGGAAACTTGACTTTCCCCCTCCCCCGAGAGCTCCTCGAGGCTTCCATACTTGGTGCTGGGTTTTACATCCTCAACCCTGTCACATCCCAAGGGCTGGGAAGTCCTCATCTCCCACCCATCCGGGTCTCCTGTGCCCACTTTCAGTTCAGGCTTATCCTCAGTTAGGAGGGTCCAAAGTCAGGACCCAGAATGGACAGAGACCCTCTGCAGATCCACTTGGTCCTGGTAACCGTTAAGAAGTTCTGAATTGATTTCCCACAGACCCTAAGTAAAATCAAGGTTTGTTCTGAAGGATCTGGCCTCCTCCTCTCTCACCTGTTCTTGCTATGAGAACTGCCCCTCGAAGCGTTTACTTGTACACACTTTTGTTAGTGAAAAACAAAGATCTCCATTTTGGGCGGTGAGCCTCGTTCCCACCACCCAGACTGTGCTTTTCCTCCTCCGGGAGGGCGTCAGTGCAGTTAGCCGGCCGCTGTGACAGTGGGGCAGGCAGGTGAGCTTCTGCTGAGAGATGCCATTCTTTCTACGGGTCTCTCTGCCACCCCACCCCCGCCCCGGGAAGCCGAGGCAAAGCACAGTCCGTGCTTGGCTCGGCCTGCACATGACGAGTCGGTTCTTGGTTTTGGTCCGCCTTCCCAGCATTCCTTTCTTCGTGGAAATGGGGTAGTTCTAAGTGGCTGGAGGGGTGCAGGGAGGAAGAGAATTCTAGGTCCAGGGGTTGAAGTTGCTTCTGCGTCATGTCCTGGTTCTAATTATGATTGTAACCCTCAGAACGGAGGCCTCAGTGCCAGGCTCCGTGGTAAAGGACTGCTGCTTGCCTTAAAATCATAGGCCCATTTCCAAATTACGGCGTGCAAAAGAATCACCTGGAAGCTTGTTAAAAATGCAGATTCTCTGCTGCTCCCAGAAATGGGTTCAGTAGATGGTGCCCTGGAATCTGCTTGCCCTCCCACGCATGACAGGGTCTGTCTCTGGTTCTTGGTATAGGGCAGTCTCAGCGAGTCTCGGTCTCTGCTCCAAGGGCCCCTCATCCCACATCCAGGTGAGGGGCAGCCCTCGCCAGGACAGGCCAAGAAGCTGGACCTGAAACAAACACTCCCGGTGATTCTGGACCTCGCCGTGAACAATGCTGCCTGGAGGAGTTCTAAAAGGCCGGTGTGCAGGATTAAACATTGTTCCTGGCAGATGAATAACTCCACGGTACATCTAAGACCTCCAAAGGTAGTAGCCTTTATTCTGCTCATTTCCAAGGGGGGGTTCACAGAGTCTCCCTTATCTTTTGATTACAAGTCATAGGATACTAGAAAATACCACCTGCTGTGGTCTCACTGCTTATGTCCTTTACTAAGAAGATTACGGTCCCTGTTTAGTGAGCTCCTCTACGTACCGGGCACTCTGTGCTGAGCACCTCACATCGATCGTGTTATTTCTTCCACGACGACTTAGACAGGATTCCAGTGCCCTGGCCCGATGTTGGCGACAACAGCCCTGGATAACCTGGAAGAACTCTTCATGTTCGGGAAGCTGCTGAGCAGGCCCGGGGGACCCTCTCCAAGGACCCCAAAACAAGCTTTTCTCCTGAAGTAATTAATTCATCAATATTGGAACTGCTACAAACATTTTCTCCCAATCTGTCATTTGTGTTGTAACCCTGATGTTTTCCATCATACATAAACTTCCAATATTCTGGGGTGGTAACATCTGTTTATCTTTTCCCTTACTAGATCTTTCAGGTTTCATGTTATATTTAAAACAGAGTTTCCCACACCGGAGGTATAATAATCTCCTGTATTTCCTTCAGTAATTTTGTAGTTTAACTTCTTTGGTTTCTTCCCTCTGGAACGAATTTTGGTGGAAACTGTGAGCGACAGAGCTAACTCTTACTTTGAGGGCCAGCTGTCTTAAAGTCCTATTTATTAAACAATCCATCTCTTTTCCCCACTTCAAATACTTCTTTTATCCCACTCAGTTCCCATCTACCTGGGGGTCTGCTTCTGGACTCTGCCTTTTGTTCCATCAGCCGGTCTGTCCGAGCACAGCCCAGGTCCCAGGGGCCACTCTTGGGCGCTTGGGAGTCCTGGGGGCAGTGGTGCAGGACACGTGCCTTTTACCCCTCGCTGCTCTCCGCCCCGACTCACCATCATTCAGAATTTAATATTCTCACATATTTACTCTTTCAAGTGAACTTGAGAACTCATCAAATTCCCAAAGCATCCAATCGTGCTGGAACACACTGACTCGTGGGCTGATTCGGAGAGAACCGGAATCTTCACAGGGGCATCGTGTCTACCGTCTGAGTCCACTCACAGAATGGCCCGGGGTCCCCAGCTGACTCACTTAGATTTTATAGGTCGGCCGTGCTATCGTCTGCAAACAATGACAGCTGTAACCCCCTCTCCTTCACCTGCTCTCCTGCGGGGGTGACAGTGCCAGGACACTGCTAACTGGTGATACGTCCTTGGCTACTTTCCGACTTGTATGGGAATGCCCATGGTGTCGGACTCTTCAAATGTCATTAACTGCTGCTTTGTGATAGACGTTTTTTATCTAGAGTAGGATGTTTCTTTGTAATCTTAACTTACTAAGGTTTCTAATAAGGGATAGATCTTAAACTTTACCAAATGTTGTTTCAGCATCTATAGAGACTATCAAAACCTTTTCTCTATTAATCGAAGCTGAAATGAAGGTGGATGAGCGGCCGTACTGCCTCCTGATTTGCGCTATGTGTCCCCAGTCCCTGTGCCAGGACTCGAACACTTCTGTAGAAGGGTGACCCAAAGGTGAAGCTTCGTGCCCTGACTGCAGTGATGGGGCTGAAAGCCTTCTCAAACTGCTCACGCTCATGGGCGCTTGGCGGCTTCACTTTCTTTCCAGTGAGAGGAAGTGTGCCGGACCAAATGCCCCAGGATGGGAAGGGGCTCCCCAGGACGGGAAAGGGCTCCCCAGGACGGTGGTGTACAGAGTGCAGGAACCAAAAAGCGGTCACGTACGATGGTGGACCCCCAACGTCCCTGCCACCATCCCGCACACCAACACACAGACCAAGTGCCCATGATGAGAGGGGGGTTTTGGTATCTGAAGTGTCCTCTGACCTCTGGCCATGACATGGTCTCTAGCGTGTCCTTCCTGCCGCACCACAGCCCCGAGTGGGGGCGTGCAGGCCGGGGGGCACTTATGGCAGAGCCGTCACAGAAAGGGATTCCTCCTCCACCCCACTGTGACTCCGGGTCCCCACCCCCTCCTCCCAGCAGTCCCTCCATAACCAGGGGGTCCCCCTCGAGCCAGCTCCTGCCTACAGTGACCCCGGCACTGGGCTGCTACCCGCCCAGCCTGCCCTCCCTGTTCTGACCCTACTTCTCCTCCATCCCATCATGGGAGAGCGGTGGGTGTTTGAGCCCGCGCGCGGCCAGGTGCCACTCACAACCCAAAGCTGAGGCTGGCATCGCCCACTCTGACTAAGGGCGCTCCTGCCACCGTCCCTCGAGCGTCTGCCCTGTCTACCCGACGCTGGGCTGGCGGCTGCCAGCGAACACAGAAGCAACGATAAACAGAAAATGAGGGCGGAGCCCAGCGTGTCACAGTTCTGAGAGGTAGATCGGGACAGGATACCTGTCCGGTTTGTCCAACCCAACCGTGCATAAGAGGCAGTCTCTGCGGATGAACGTTCTCTTCAGGCCACAGGAAGCCCTAGCCCAAGCGGAGGCGAAAGGTGGCAATCTCCATGGGCTCCAGATAGACGTCCGTGCTGTTGGAGGGTGAGGCCAGAGGGTACAGTAGCGTCAAGGAGGTCGGCTGCAGGAAGCCCACGTCCAGGCCGTGGAAGAGGCTCCCCAGGGCCGCCTGTGGAGAGGAACACGGAACACAGCTGTGCTGGGGGCTCTTCTCGGTGAAGAACCTCACGGAGGCCCTGGCCCATCACCAACGTGGTGCCTCTCGGCACGTGCGAGTCTGTGTGGAGTCTCTGGGGCTCGCTGATGTGTGCCCAGCTCTGAAGCCTGCCCGTGGGCCGCAGGGTAAGTAGCACCCCACTGAGCCGTGAGCTCCTTGAGGACAGGGACCCTGTCTGGACCCGCCAGTGCTGCACGGGCCGTGGCACGGGGAGGCACGTCTCAGCCCCGGCTTAAGCCATGAATAGAGCTTACAGAACAGCAGCATGGTGGCTTCTGGGGTTTTCCACCTTGTCTGACAGCGGTCCCGGCTCACAGAGCACAAGTTCTCCAGCTGTATGCCTCGCCTGGAACGCGCCCCCGCCAGGCCTCGCTTGCTTTGAAAACACTCATCAACAGCTTCTCCCTTTCTCTCCAAAATGCCCGAGGGACCCCCCACCCCCAGTCCCATCCTCACTGCCCACCTCATGGCAGTTTCCCCGTTTTCCCGCCCATACCTGGGCCCCGCTCACCTTGCCTTGGCTTGTGGTGCAGTTGAAGCCCAAGTTCTTGGCCTCAAGGCCACAGTCGAAACCCTTGCGGTGTAAGATGAGTGCGGTTTCCGCCGAAGGCAAGGCATCGTCCTGGGTGACAGACACACAAGGGGCGGTGGGGGGGCCGGGGCCGCTCAGGGCTCACCGGCGGAGCAGCACTGCTCCCCAGCAGGCGGTACCGGGACGGGCGGGAGTCTGGCTGAGGAAAGGCCAGGGTCTGGCCCTGCAGGTGCAGAGCGGAGCAGGACACTCACCTCGGCCGGCAGCGTACGCAGGTTGAGCAGGTGGAAGTCACAGGGCAGAGAGGAGGCCAGGGGATGGAACGAGCGCAGACTGGGGCTCGGGGGCTGCCTCTTGGCTACGGGCAGGGCAAGCACTGGGGTATTCAGGGACACGGAGGTCAGGTGGCTGAGAAGGGACGGGTAGCTCGTGGAGCGGCCATCGTGGACCTGCAAGGTTGGCCCGAGATGCAGGTGAAGGGAGGGTAAATGCACGCCCAGGTCAGTTCCCATGGAAACAGCTTCCCCGATGTGTCTGGAATGCTGCAGGACCCTTCCCGTGTGGCCACTTTCCACCTCACACAACCTAGAAAGGACTATTTACTAGGCCCTCTCTCCTCAACTTTTGGGGTTTTTGCTTCTGTGACGCTACCACAAGCACACACCCCGGACCCTAAGCACCATCCCCCATCACGCAGATTCTCAGGGGGGAGAATGGGAGACAGACGGATGTGTGCTTCGCACGGATGGAGGGAGGACCCAGAGCGATCCCACGGTTCCACGTACGGCCCCACGTCCACAGCACCAGCCCTGGTCCTCGGGCCTGGGGGTCCCCACAGCTGTGTCCACCGAGGACTGCTGCTTAGGTGGCTGCCCTGGACTTTCTCTAAGGCGGCCACCTGTCCATGTTCTGTACTTCTGTGCCTAGCGCCCCCCTCCTTCCAATTGCCCAGAATCTCTCACTTCCGCTGTCCTCCACGCCCCCCCCAGCAGTGTCCTCACTCCCACCCCCGACCTCTCCCTCCAGTGGCTCAGCTCGAGCCCCCGACATTTCCTGCGTGAACAGCCTTTAAGTCATCACCCGCCTCCAGTCTCCCTGAAGACCCACCCTACTCCTGGTGTCAGAGCGACAGGCTTAGGGCAGAGCCTTCCTGCTCCGGCCCCTCCCTGGCCTCCAGTTAAAGTCCAGACTCTCCCAGCAGCCGTTGCAGGCCCACTACAGTCGGCCCCAAACAACCCCCGACCTCATGCTAGCCCAGCCACGGGCACTAGAAGTTTCTGCAAAGACAGAAACACACTTTACCTGCGCGGGATGATCGAGTAGCTGCTAGCCATGTGTGGCCACTGGGCACTCGAAACGTGGCTGGTACGAATAAGAACCGAATTTGGTATTGTATTTAGTTTTAATTCACTTAAATAAGCACACGTGGTTAGAAGCTACCACACCGGACAAGCAGCTCCGGTCTAGCTGAGTGAACGCACTGCTGTTCCCCGTTCACGCGGTCTCTCCTGCCTTCCACTCTACGCCTCTGTTCCCGGATGAGACCAGACCCCCATTCATCACAGCTGTGCTTGGCTGACTCGTCCTCTCGAAGCTGCCCTCCGTCCCCCCCGGCTCACGATGTTCTCTCGCTCCTCAGCACCGGGGGGCATATTTCCACCTTAGTTTTACACACAGAGCTTGCCCCCCACCCCTACCCCCGAGCGAAGTCCCAGAGAACAGGGTCAGTGACGCAGATGCTCACGTCCCTCTCGGGCCTCGAGCACAGCACGTGCTCAGGAGGTCCTCGGTGAGTGAGGGCTGAGCCACAGGCTCGGGGGACTGAGTGGCAGGTTCCGACTCCAGCTACAACTCGCTAACACTAGCTCGACACCCATCGCTGGCCCTTACCTCAAGGTTATTGCTCCTGCTGCTGTGAAAGACCAAGTCCCTAAACATGGCTGCCAGTTTGGAGAAAAAGCCAGGCTGGTGGGGGCAAAGAAAGCCATGAGATGCACGGGGCTGGAGCAGAGGGCCAGAGGACACGGTGGGGGGTGGGGGGGGCACAGAGGAAGGCGGGAGATACTGTGGGAGACGGAGCGGCAGAGTGTCAGACGCACGCCCCACACCCCAGGAAGAGCCCTACTCTCACTACCCCTCGCCCACCTCTAGCTCTGCCGCCCAAGGGACCAGCCTGACCTGGCTCCCGGGGAGGGAGGCGCAGAATTTACCTCACTGCCCAGCGTTCGCCGCTCCAACAGGAGGCGGAAATGGTTGCAGGTTCTCTTGTTGTCCTTGAGCCCTTGGCCCAGACCCCGGTTGTCGTCCTGCATCAGCCGTCGGTCCAGGATCACCTCCAGCTGGCCTGGGGACATTAACTGTGAGCCCTGGGCCTGCGACCCCCCATTCCCAAGCAGATATCGGGCTTTGGAAGAAGAATCCCAACCCCAGGCCCCGAGGGAAACACCCGAAGAGCCGTGGGACCCGGAGCTGGAAGGGGGCTGAGTGAAGGGCCAGTGTCACAGAAGAGGAAGCCAGAGGCCCCGAGCGGGCAGGGCCTGCACCTCAGGACCGGGGGCAGGCCCGGGAGCTCAGGCTGGGGACCATATCTGGACTGGCCACTTCAGGGAAGTAAAGGAGCAGGCACAGAACTGCCCTGGACGGCCCACAGCTCTTGCTGCAGAGGCCCGAGGCCGGGCAGCTGGGGCAGACTCTGCTGTGACTAGAACACATGCCCACCCGTCCCTGCTCTACGCTGGGACGGACTCCAGCTCGGCCGCCTCATCCGTCACAAGGAGAGCACGGAGGACAGGCAGACGGTAGATCAGACTGAAGTTCAAATTAGGTATCATCTAGGGCTGCCCTGGAGAGAAGAGATGGCGGACGATCGCCTAGGCTTTCTTTGTAAAATATGCTTGGGGAAGGGGCTCACCGCAAAGCTGACATATGTCGGCGGGAGGATTTTTCCCAGCACTTGTTTTTTTAAGAATCTCTTGAGGGAGCCCACTCAGGTGGCCCGATCCCTCTCCCCAGCCCGATTTTGACTTCTGTAGTTCCTAAGTCTTTTTACCCTGAGCAATCTTTTTTGGAAAGATATCCAAAAGTCCTAAAATGGACCCATACGTATAAAACACTAATCTCAGGGCGCCTGAGTGGCTCAGTCGGTTAAGCGTCTGCCTTCAGCTGGGGTCGTGATCCTGGGGTCCTGGGATCAAGCCCCATGTTGGGCTCCCTGCTCAGCAGGGGGGCTGCTTCTCCCTCTGTCTCTGTCCCCTGCTCAGTCATGCTGTCTTGCTCTCCCTCTCAAGTAAATGAATAAAATCTTAAACAATAATCTCTGAGCACTCTATTTCCCAAGAGGGCAGAGAGAACCAAGTGGGGACACCGGGCTCAGCTAGCAGTCGATGGCGCAGACAGAGCCTGGCAGTCTGACAGCGGGCTGATCCCGGGCAAAGGGGCAGCAAAGCCACACTCCTTTAGCAGGGGGTCAGGCCTCCACGGCCCCGGCCATGGGCCCCCCCTGCACAGCCTGGACCAGGCACTCTCGGCTGAGCCTTGCACAAAGGCTCCAACCCAAACATGGAAGATATGAAGGCCTCAGAGGCCAAGTGCAAACTGTTCACTCCACCCTGAGGACACGGAAGCCACCTCAGCTTGCCCGGCATGCCCAGCTCTGGCCCAGTACCCCTCATGACTTTGTTTCAATTCTTAAGAACGTCATTCTCTCTTTTAATGACCATTAGTAGGAAAACAGTATATATTTTTCTCCTTTGCTTAATATTTTTTAACTAAAAATTTTTTTTTTAGAGCAAGAGAGCAAGAGGTGGGGGAGAGGGAGATCTGCCACTCCCCCTGCTTGTGTTCCCTCTCTCGCTGTGTGTCTCTCTCTGTCAAATAAAATCCTAAAAAAAAAAAAAAAAAAGAGGTGGAGGAGAGGGAGAGAGAGAATCTCAAGCAGGCTCCATGCCCAGCATGGAGCCCAGCACAAGGCTTGATCTCACAACACCAAGATCACGACCTGAGCCGAAATCAAGACTCGGACACTTAACCAACTAAGCCACCCAGGGGCCCTGTTAAGTATTTCATTATAACATCAAACGCACTTTTCCAATTATCCCTACTTCTATCCCTGGCCAGGAAAACGGCGCCGCACACGTCAGTTGAGAATCACTGTTCAATACCCTTGTGCTTCTTAAAGGGACCCAACAGGGGCCCTCCGCCCCGCCCCCATCACCTCCATGGCTGCCTGCAAGAGGGGAGAGGGCGACAGCACGAGTCTGCCTTCCTGCCATGTCCTGCCATGCCCGTGTGTGACTGACAGGAGCTGGCAATGCTCTCCAAGCACGGAGGTGATGCGAACCGGAGATGGGTGGGACCCGCTGAGAGGGGAGGCCTGGGGCCCAGATGGCCTTCCAGCTCGCCCTCCACCCTCCCCATAGCTCCTGCTCCCCACTCACCATCATGCAGGCTGGAGACCCCCAGGGCCTGGGCGGTGTGCAGGGTGAGGCGGTTGTGCGCGTCCTGGATGTAGGCCATGACTGGCATGGGGTAGAAGTTGGCCTGCAGGGGCAGCTTCTTCAGATAGCGCCGGGGCTGCACCTGGGAGGGCAAGGCCAGCAGGTCAAGGGCATCCGGGCACCACTTGGGCCCAAGGGGCCCCCAGTCTGAAGGAGTCCCTGATCACTCTCGCCGCGGATTCCTCTTCCTCCATCAGGGCAGGCCACTCCCAGCGCCCTCTGTGGGTGGTCTCCAGGGCCCCCGAAATCACCTGAAAGCCATTGAGGTCCGTGAAGAAGATACCCTGGCTGTCAATGTCTGTGTGGATACGCAGGGCCAGCTCCTTGTTGACATAGTCACGGATGTCCACCAGGGATGACATGTCCAGAGACAGCCCCTCCAACCCTGGGCAGGACAAAGGGAGAGCACGGAGAGGCCTGAGAGACTGGGCTGGGAGAGGCTGTGCCCAGCCTCCAGCAACTCCCAGCATTCCTGGAGGACCTTCACTCCAAGAGAATGAACGTCATCCCCGTCTCTAACGATACGTTTGCTGGGAACAGACGTATGAGCAGAGAACGCGCAGAAGGAAGAGCGTGGCGAAGCCTGTGCAGCTGGGACCCTTCTTCTGACCCGCCTCACCTGGCAGATTATAAAGCCGGACCACCTGGCGAACGTGCTCGTAGTATGCAACCACCTCCGAGAAGAAAGGGCCTTCGGTGACACGCAGCACGGGGGGGTCCCTGGGAACGTAGGGCTGGGGGCAGAGCAGGCGGCAGCTGGAGCCACAGCACGGAAGGCAAAGCGGGCCGGCAGCTGCCCGGCGCTGGCAGGAGTGCTTGCTCCCGGCGGGCTCGGCCCGAGACACCCGGCTGGGCCGGCCACGGCCCCAGCGGACGCTGCTCAGCCCACCCCGCTCCCGAGGCGGCGCCGGCAAGGCCCCCGGAGAAGGCCCGCGCCGCTCCCCACTGCCTCAGTTCACGGGGCGCCTCGTACCCTCCAACAGCGGGGCCTCCCAGGGCCTGCGGGGCTTGCGAGGCGTCTTTAGGGTACCTGGGCCTCCCCATCAGGCAGGAAGAGGTAGGCTCCACTCTTGTCTTTGGACGCGCGGGTGCCGTAGATGAGGAACTCCACGTCCACCCGCTGTTCCTGCTCGTCGTCCACCCTTCGGATGCTCTGCCAAAAAACACAGCCCTGACCCCTGGCCCCACAGCGGCATGTCAGGCCTGCCCCCTGGGAAGGCACGGACGAAGTTCCCCGAGGAGCCAGCCCCGCTTCCCCATGCTGCCCACCCCGCCCCCCCCCCGCCCCCGGAGCCAGGACGGCCCGCTCCGCGGCCGCCAGTCCGGGGCAGCTCGGCACCACCCCACCGCCGGCGCGCCCTCCCTGGCCCCGGGCCCTGGTGCTTTACCTTGAGGAGCCCGGTGAGGCCCGAGAAGCGGACCTGCATGTAGCGGTTGCTGAGGGCGAAGTCACTGGCGCCAGCGTCGATGACGCGCAGGGGGAAGGCCTCCTGCCTGCCCACGGACAGCTGGCGGCCGTGCAGGTAGATGCGCACGGAGGACGGCAGGGTGCGGTGTGCGTCCAGGCCCAGCTGCAGCTGCAGCACGCCAAGGCCCAGGGCCGGCAGGCGCACGGGCACAGACACCTGCCGGCGCGGGAGGGGTGAGGAGGGGAGGGGTGAAGAAGCACAGCCCACAGCCTGCGCATCCGTTCTGGACGTGGGCCTGGGATTCTAGTCCTGGGGCATTCACGTCCTCGCTGAGAAAGTCTGGGCCGGTGCCTGTACCTACTGGGGCCTCTGTCCCCCCACCCCGGCCTCTGAAAGTGGAGGTGACATCACTTGCCTCTGGTCAGACTTTCAGGAGTCTCCTGTGATAGCTGAGAAACTATGAAACGGGACGCACGTGTTAAGCTGTCAGTGAACACGTGCTGAGCGAAGGAACGGCAGGGCAACCTAGCCCCCGTTTTTACTATTCTCCTGCCCCCCCCCCCAAACTTCACCTTCCTTTTGAGGACACGCTCAAGTCCCAAGAGTGACTGTCTTCTGGGCAACGCCTCCCTAGGACCCCTGTCCCCAACCTGGGCAGGAAGCAGGAGGGTGGGAGGCTGGTGTCACAGGCAAAGTCAGGCCCGGGGAGGGGCCCCGGGTCGGCAGCGAGGGCTGGGACCCACCCCACGGCCCGCACTGACCTGGAAGACGTCGGCGACCATGTCGGTGGCAGAGCTCCAGTGTGGGCTGATCTGCACAGCCAGGGGCTGACCCTCCTCCGAAAGGACGCGCACCCGGGGCGAGCTGACCAGCAGGGACACCACGCTGAGCCGCTCCTGTTCCAGGGGGTTGAACAGCACCACATACCTGCGGAGAGAGGCAGGTTCACCTCGGAGGCCACTGATCCCGGGCAGCGGTGCTCAGGCAGGTGTGGGCAAGACAGTGTTGGGAGCCAGAGGGGCTTCGCCTCTGCGCCTGGTCTGGTCTGGCTGACCTGGGTGAGGAATCCAGCTGGATCACCGTGCGCTCCGGCAGGGCGTCGTGGTTTAAGCGGGTGTCATCCTGGGATTAAGTGGGTGGGAACGGGAGAACCGTCACAGGGCTTGGCCTGGCTCAGGGTCTTGTCTCCACCCCAGCCCCTGCCTATCCTGGCTGTGGACCACCGGCCGCACTGGGCACAGATCTTTCAGTCCAGGGCAGGCAGGAAAACAAGAGCAACACCCTCATACCACAGCTCTTGGATGGGACTGCACGCACCAGAGAGCACCCCAAGCAGATCGAGAAGTGGGGCTCACCATCTGGAGGAAGGGTGCCTCAGGGTCGAAGTGGTAGGTCTCCTTGTCCCCCAGCACGAGATAGTGAGCTGCATTGATGATGACCTGCTTCAGGTTGACAAGGGAGCGCAGGAGCCTGGGGGGACAAGGGACGGGAGGGGGACCATGGAGAAGATGGCCACAGACAGACTGTCCACCTCTCCAGCAGGAAGAGCCCTTGGCAGGCCTGCCCACGACTGCCCAGCACGGCCTTTCTTTAGGACAGCGGGCAAGGGCATGGACCCAATGGGAGGAGGAGAGGCCCCACCTGACGCCATAGTCTGCCACGACCGCCTCCTTGGCGGTGCCGGTGATGGCATCGTGGTGCTGGAAGAGGCCCAGAGTGCGCCGAGCTTCCGTCAGAAGGGCGAAGTTCGAGAGCGGGTACTGGCTAGCCAGTCCAGAGCGGCGGGCATGAGCTACAGCCAGGCTGTACAGAATCTCTGCCCCCCTGCCCAGAGAGAGAGGTCAGTCTCCTACCCAGACAACTCCAGGCCCCGCCCCGGGCTCAGCAAGCCCCGCCCCTTCTTTCTACCATGTCTCTGCCTGCCTTGTCTCCAAGTCCTTCTAGTGCATTCTAACCCAATCCAGCAACTCCTTAAACACCAAAGGCTTAGTCTACTCCCTCAGGCCTGGAAGGGGGGGGAGGGTAAGTCTCACCGCAGGTGGGCTTCCAGGACCCGGTCCAAGCTCTTGTAGAAGGGTCGGGAAGTGTAATAGCCGGTCCAGTAATGGTCCTCCCGGTCCGCATAGGAGAAGAAATCCCCGCTCAGCACAGGGAACCCTGGAGGCCGGGCCCCTGGCTCCACCCCGGTCCTCTTGTACAGAGCGTCAAAATAGTCAGAGAGGGTGCCAAACTGGGCCTGTGGAGATCCCCCCAAACCCACTCCCATCAGTTCCAGAGTTTCTAGGAGTTGTGGCCCCCAAGTGCTGTGGCTGGGTGCTAGGGGCAGGGATTCTGCCTACGCACAGGCAGTCACTGCACATCCTACCCTGCTGGACCACACGCAGACGCTGGGGCTCCCAGAAATGAATTCTGACATAAAAGGGAGACCCTTGCCCAAGAGTCGGGCACAAACCCCTGCCCTGGAGCTGGTAACTGGGAGCTGGTAACCTGCCAGGCCAGGCTGCAGCACTGCGAGGAACCCCCCCGGGCCCCCCTCCCCAGCTCGGCGCCCCCTCCCACCTGCACGTGGAGGTCAGGCTTGCTGTTGAGGAAGTCGAAGAGCCGCTGGTAGTTGAAGAACTGGGCATCCCACTCCTGGGGCTTGTCATATCGGAAGTCATCCCCCAGGGGCACCAGGAGGACGTTGCTTCGGAACAGCCGGGACTTCTTCCGGTACTGGTCCAGGAGCAGCGCAGCCCTGCGGGGTGGGGGGAGAGGGCAAGGGCCCAAGTGGAATCTCGCTGGAAGAGGAACGGAGCAGAGCCAGCCCCGGAGGGCCCCTGAACACACCCACCAAGGAGTCTGCGGTGGGAACCTGCTGGAGTGGGAAACCTGTCCCCGGGAGCCCCGTGTTCTCTAGTCAGTTCTGACACCCAGGGAGGTCTTCCTAGGCTGGGGTGCAGTTTCTGGCTGCAGGTCCTGGACTCCATGGTTTGCCCTTGCACACCACACAGAATGCAGCACTCCCCTCCTCCCGGGGTTCTCCTTCAGACGTATGGAAGACGGGCCACACCCCTCCGTGCCTTCCCTTCTGGCTCCGCAAGCCCAGCTCCTCTGTCCTCTGGGTCCCTCCACCCCCAGCGGCTCCCCAGCACCCTGTGTCTGTGTCCCTCAGAGCGAGGGGCCCGGCACTGGATGTGGGCGTCCAGGTGGGCCGGCCGGTGTGCGGTAGGCACCAACAGGGGCGTCTCTGGCAGCCCCACGGTCACCCCACGGAGCTGGCGTGAGCCAGCGTGCATGTTTCCCATGCCTGTGGTTCAAGTTCCCTTCTTCTCATCCCAAACTTTTCTATTCTATTTTCTGAGACTAAGGGTGGGACCTCACGTTTGGCTCTAGTAAATCTCATCTGGTTCGATTCGACCCACATCACACATAACCTGTTGAGATCTTGTGGGATCCCGATTCTGACACTCCAGCTTCACTTTGCCCACCAGTGAGCAGCACAGTGCAGCACCGAAGAGCCTAGAATCAGCCAGCCTATGCCAGCTCCACAAGTACTAGGCTGAGTGACCCTGGGCAAGTTACTTAACCTCTCTGGGCCTCAGTTTTTATAAAACGAGAACGTCAGTACCTACCATCACGATGTTATGAGAATTAAAACGAACTAAAGGAATCCATATATATAAAACACTTAGAACACACAGCAGAAACTATACACATTTGTCATTTTCTTTTTCAGTCAACTTACTAGTAAAATCAATAAAAAACAAAGCCTTGCAGCCTCTCATTAAATCCCCTTTCTCTTTTCAGACCAACCTAGTAATTGGCACACTGTGGGTGCATTGGTTCAACCAGCCACTAATCTGCTTAACTGTGCTGGTCCTGATGGTACTTTTCTACTCTGTTCTCAGGAGAGGACTCCTCGAACACCATTTTCCCCTAATTTCTCAGCCCAGGAAGCCTTTCAAAGGAGAAAACGAAGTCACTCTCGTGACTTGCTCTCCGCAAACCTGGCTGGCGTCTGCAGGTCACAGCTGCTGCGTTAGGACCCACCACGCCTTAACAGCCCCAGATGCCTGCTTAGAATCGGCGTTCAGATTTCTGGGTTTCAGAAACAAAAGACCACTTTCTTTCCCTTCTGGTCACATGTTTCACCTCTTGGACACCATGGAAATCAGAGTTACTGCAACACGAAAACCAGTTCGACCTGTTACCTTCTCAAGGCCCGGAGGTGCCGGCCAACTCACCATTCTAGGTCAGTCTTAGTCTGGGGGGTGGGGGGTAGACTTCAGCAACAGAGACATCTTTAGGGGTCCCTAACGACCCTCGAGGGGACGGGTGTGCTTTCTCTGAGGCTGGGGGCTCTTGCGCAGGACTGAATGTGCATCTGAACGGGATTCCGGGTCCCCGAGCGCTGGGGATCCTGGCCAACTTCGAGCAAAGGCAGGACACCCGCGCTAAACGAAGGCGTGTTGGGCCACAGGGTGCGAGCAGCTTTACCTACTTTGAGAAACGTTCCCTTCTGAATCGGTCAACCGGCTCTGGCTGGGAAACAGACCCGTTTGGGAAAATAAGACCATTCTGGAAAACGGGGTGCCCTGGGGCTGCTCTAGTTTTCCAGGGAGGCTCGGTAAGAGAGCTGGCGCCTTAGCGGCTGTGGGCCTGTACTCCCCACCTGAGCCCACCCCCCGTTTTACAGAGGTACACCCTGAAGCACGCCCACGCAGCAGAGCCCAGACCGAGACCAGGTCTCCCAGCTCCCCTGGGGAGTGAAAATGGCCCAGCGCGGGCCGGGGACAAATACCTCTCGGCCACGTTGGCCTCTGTGATTGCCCGGGGAGGCACCTTCCAGGGGCAGTTGATGCGTCCGCCCGGCAAGCGTTTGAAATCAAACTGGCAGCAGATCTTGGGGTCCGGGCCACAGGTGTGGGGCACGTCATAGCTATAAAAGGGCATCATGTGGCAGAAGATGTCCGTGCTGGAGTCCGAGTCTGCAGGAGACACAGCGGGCGGTCAGCCAGCACAGGCAGCCTCTGGAGCCAGCGCGGGGACGGCAGCGGGGTGGGGACGTGCTCTGGCCACGGAAGCTCTGACAGAGGCGCGGCCTAAACCAGACCGAAGGCTGCAGACGGTGTGCAGGCCGAGGCTCGGGGCACACGGAGGGCTCTGGAGCCCACAGCTCCTCCAGGGCGTGCTCAGACCCTCAGTAGAGACAGCAGGCCCTGCAGAGGCCAGAGGTCAGCGTGATGCCCGGCCCCACCTGAACGAGCAGAGCGCTCTGGCCGTCTGCACTGGTGCTCGCCGGCCTGCTCCGAAAGACACCGGGTCTTATTTCTCATCCCCCTGTCCTTCCCCAGGGACAACCACTCCTGTGACCCCTCCACCCTACCTGGTCTTACCCCAGGTCTGCCTCCACATGAACTCCAGACTGTGGGTGGACGCGAAGTGCTTCTTGATGGCGTAGTGCACCCTCTGGACCAGCATGCCGGTCAGGTTGGCGCGGCGCAGCAGGTAAGGCATGGTGGAGCTATGTCCGAAGGGGTCCACCGCCCAGCCAGAGCGCGGCGTGGCACCTGAGAGGACACGGGGCCAGCGGGCCTGAACACCTCAGGACTGGGCCTCCTGGTGCTGGGGACCCAGCTCCCTTCTTGCCATCACGCCAGGCCCGTGCTGCTGGAAATCAGCCCAGAAAGGGACCACCCCCTCCCCCACCAATGCTTGCGCCTCATAGGCCCCGGCCGTCCCCTGGGCCCGGCTATGGGGGCAGACTCCTATTCCTGAGCCCAGACTCACCGAGGTTTCTCTCCAGCCACTGGTGTCCCTCAATGAGCTGGTCAATGAGCGCAAAGTAATGGGAGTTGGCCTCGTCCGGCATCACCCAGCCTCCTGTCACAATCTCCAGCTGCCCGTTTCCCACCAGCCTGGAGTGAAGGACTCACACTCAGTGTGGGGCAGGGAGGCTCTGCCCAGTCCTGCCAACCAGAAGACGCCAGGACCTGTGTGCGCTGGCCTCACCCAGCCCGCTCACCCAACCCCCGGGACCGACAGAACAAACGTGCACCCTCCTCTCCCCCCATACACCTTCACGCTGTCCTGACCCTGCCTCTCTCTGGACCTCTGTCTGCACTTCCCGGGGCCAGGCCCCGCGCTCCTTCTCCGCTTCTTCACACAGCTCCACGTGACTCTGATTTCTCCTAACACCAGTGACTCCTCCCTGCCCTGCTTCCCCTGCCTCTCCCTGCCACCCACCACTTGGCCTCCAGCTGCTCAGGCACCCATCCCAGGGCCCAGAGGGTAGCCCTCCCATGCCTCCCCAGAGGGCACTGGCCTGCGGACTGCTGCTTTCTTTTGGGCATTGATGTTGTCCCACCACTTGGCAAAGAAGGAGACTTCCGCCCAGAGGAAGCGCCGCCGGGGGTCCTCCTGCAGCTTGGACACCATGCTGTTGAGGATGTGCTGGGTTTGCTCTGTGTAGTACTTGTCAAAGGTCTTGATCCAGCCTGGGGAGCCAACACAGGGTCCCCTTAAGGACGCCAGCGTCTTCGTCGGCCCCTCCCTTACCTCTGCCATCAGCAAGCCCGCTGCACAGCCCGGCTCCCAGGGCTCTGCGGGGTGCTCACCCGGGTCATTGTGGGAGTGAGGCACCACGAACACCTGCAGGTCCTCGGCGTCCCAGTCGTGCGGGCTGTAGGAGATGTCGAAGCCTTGCTTCCACACGCCGCCATCCACGTTGTCAAATGGCAGCTCCTCTGAGACAGTCAGCATCTGCCAGGCCGGAGAGCAGCTCAGCACCCCCCCACGAGCCCCGGAGCTCCCCGCCAGCGCCGACCCGTACCTGCAGCTCTGGCTTCTGGCCCCGGCCCCCCAAAGCAAACTGGCAATCTTGAGGGGAGATGGAGAAGAAGCTGGGCCGGGGCTCTGGGGGCACCACCCACGAGCCATTGACCGTGTAGTAGGGCAGCAGGGCGGGCGGGCCCTCCGCGTTGGCCGTCAGCTCCAGCACCGAGTCCTTGATGTGGCTGATGATCTCATGGTTCTCCTCCAACAGCTGCTCCAGCTGCTCAATGCGGTTCTGCAGCACAGAAATCTGGCTCTGCCAAAAGACCCGAAAGCCATCACCCACGGCTCCCCGTGCCGCAGGCAGGATCTCTGCACGGGCCCGCTGCCCATGGCCTGACTGGGATCCTTCCCTCCCCAAGTGCAGGCAGAACCAAGAGCCTACAGGCCTGGACGGCTCTGGTCAGATAAGGGAAGATCTACAAATCACTACAGAGGACCACAGTCTACTTGGCTTGGGAGTACCCTCGCTCCCTGGCTCATGGAAGGCGAGGACTTCATCTCGAATGCCTATTCTCCACAACCGGTGGGGCCCGTCTGGAGCACAGTGCTGACAAGGACCGCATCCGGGCTTAGTGGGAAAGAATGCTGCAATCCATTAGCAATGTCTGCCAAGAATTCAGGAGGACAGAACGGCAGTCCATGTTTCTCCCTTCTTCTTCCTTTTTGCTATCATTGTTTTTATCTTTGCGTTTCTAAAAATCTGTCTATCGGGAAGAAATGTTCCTGTCCTGGGCTGACACTGATTCTCGACCTGAGCTCAGATGACTTGTCTATGAAGAGATTAGCAACCAGGCATGACTCACCCGGGGAAAGTTCCCACCATTCTGGTGACGGGTGGGATCATGCTGCACCCGGTCCAGCATGAGGTACAGCGAGAAGACGGCCACGCAGAAGACAGCAGCCCCACATACCGTCACCTGCTTTTTCAGCTTCATACTGGCCTCCACACACACCTGGCAGGAGGGACACCATATGCGGCTGCAGCAGGCAAATCCCTTTGTTCGTCTTTCCACCAAATGCCCCGAAGAGTTCCTGAGTGCTAGTCTCAAGGCACACCCATCTGCCTGACTCCAGAGAAAAGCAAGTTTCTAAGCATCAAATCCCAGCATTGGCTGTGGAGCGTCCTCTCTTGGCTGAGACCCCGAAAGTGCCAGGAGCACGTCTGAAGCTCGTCCTGCCGGGTCCTGGTGGCAGCTCTGCCCCTAGGGTACAGAGGATGCTCCTTCCCAGGGTAACACAACGGGATAACAAACTTCCCAGCTCTGACTCCAGAGTGCACCACGCAGCCTCCTGCTTATAAAACAAGCTTCCCTACAAGAAAGACACAGCCAGGCAAAGGAGGTGGGTGTCCAGCCTCCTTGGCCACGTGCTTCTAGTTTCAGAAGAATAAACTGGGATTTAGCTTGATTTCGAGAAATGGACAGGAAAGCCTTTCTTCCTGCCCTCTTGGATCAGACTGATGCCCACCAGAGAGTGCCTGGCGCAGCACCTCTCTCATTAAGAAAAACAGAAAGAGTTTACAAAGCAGTAACAGCAGCTTGTATTTCTAACGTCAAGCGGGCCCTGTGTCTTCTCCAGGCTAGCTCAGATTCCTGCAGTGGGTAACTTTCAGCCTTTGCTTCTACAGCACTTGGGGGACCCCCTGAGAAGCCAGCAGTGATTGGTGCCGAAGGTCCCTTGGCTAGCAAGAGGTGGGCACAGCTGCTCCGCGGTGGGGCAACTTCAGAGGACCAGTGCCCGCTGCCCCCGCCCTCGAGCCCCCACTTGCCTGCTCGGCCGGAGGGAGGCCGCTAGCTGCGGGCCTAGCGTAGGCGGAACCGCCGCTCCGGAGACTGACTCCCGCCCTGGGGCCAAGGAGCTCTGTCGCCTCTGCGCGGCGTGTCCTACTTAGCACGGTCTGATTCCGCTCAGAAGCCTCCGGGCAATATTTTTAGCCCTTGGAGGCTGGGTCTAGGCCAAAGTGGGTGGAGCTGCGGGGAGAGAGTTGGGTCACAGGCTGGGTAGGCACCTGCCGTCGGGTCTTCGGTGGCCCGCCCTCCCGGCCGCGGCCCTCGCCCGCCCTCCCCGCCGCGGCCCTCGCCGACCCTCCCCGCCGCGGGGACAGCAACGACAACGGCCGGGCGCGGGAGCGCAGGCCGCCGGCGACCCGAAGCGCCGCTCGCGCTCCTGCCGCCCACCCCGGCCGCGGCCCGGCGCGCAGCCGGGAGCCCTCCCCCGGGTTCGCCCGGCGCGTTACCGTCCGCGGCCGGCCTCCGCGCCGCTCCGGGCCCAGCCGGCCGAGCTGCGCGGCTCACATCCCCAGGGGCAGCGGCCCGCGCGGAGGCAGCGACGCAGGCGAAGGCAGGCGTCCGCCCGTCCGTCGCCGCCGGCTCCGCGCGCCGCAGCCGCGCTCCCGCGGGGCCACGGCCGCCCGCGCGCTCCGCTGCGCCCGCCCCGCGGCCGCCCTCCCGCCTCCCGCGGCCGCCCGGCCGACCAGTGCGCGGGGCGGAGACTGCCTTGCCACACCCTCTCCGCGCCGGCCCCGCCCGCCCGGCGCCTCCCGCGCGCTCCCCGCCACCGCCCCGGGGCGCCGGCAGCGTGGCCGCAGTGCGCAGCCGCAGCCCGGGCCGGATCTCGGCGCGCTGTGGGACCTCCGCGAGGGGCGCGCAACTTTATTTTTCTGGCTCTTACTAGCGTAAGCGCGTTGCCAAGCGGTAGTGGAAACATTCCTCCTCCATTTCAGGCGCCGAACGGTGAAGCTCATTTTCCGGGCCCGCCCTGTTCTGCTCCGGGTAGCCTTAGCTTGATGCGGCTACGCTTCTCAGGCTAGGGGGTGCTGTCTCCCGTGGGTGCCGTGCGTTGATCGCTATCCCCTTTCCGTGCTTGTCACCCCGTCCACAAGACATCATTTTCGTGGTGGTTCTCCTCTCATTGGGCATCTGAGTGGTTCGTAATTTTGCAGCATCATAAACCATACCGCAGTGAACATCTCCATGAATTCCACAATTTCCTGTTTATAGTATCACCTTAGGACAGATGGGCAGCAGTCAGGTTACCTGGACTTTAAGGGTAAAGACCGATGTAACCGAGCATACTTGGCGTTCTGTTGCTTCCCCAAAGGATTGTGCTGTCGATGACAAACTGTTGAATATTGCTTAGTTTTTTGTTTGATTAAAGCTTTCGTTTGATTTGAACTGTCATCTCATTGTTTTAACTCCCATCTCTTTGATCACCACGAACATTCTAGATTTATTTATGAATTGAAAGGCCTGGTGCTAGGCTGTTCAACCTAGGCTACGTTCATGGTCCCCTCTGTCTCTGTGTTTTGCCCTGTGTTCTCAGAAATTTATCTTCCAACCTTTCCATTGAATTTTTCATTTTGGCAATCATAATTTTCAAGAGTTCTTGTTTGTTCCCTGGTGATTTTTTGTGTGTGTGTGATTTTTTTTTAAATCGACGTATAATTCACAGTTTATGGCACAAGTCTGAAGTGTAAGCTTAGTTTTGATGAATGTATGCACAAGGATAATCACCACTCAGATCAAAACAGACATTTCCATCACTCCCAAAATGTTCCTCTCTGTCAAGAGGTCAGCAGTCCCTAAGCACAGCATGGTGGCTAGCAGGACCACGAGAGTCACTATGGAAGCTGCTACGTGGGCCTGCCACATTTCCGTAGCCTCAGCCAGTAAGGAGACGGCAAGCCCCCGTGGGTCCAGATTGCTTTCTACTCACACAGACAGCAAAAGCAAGACCAGCATGGTGTCAGCTTTCCCAAGCCAGACGACAGGAGTGAACTGGAGGGACAGATGATAGGCAGCGAGGTGGTAGGTCTCTCTGAGGCTAAGGAGCCAACTCAGATGACAATCGGACACTTTCACGGCCTGCAGCTGCACTCCAAGTGGAGGGAGGGGCCAGGTGGAAAGCCCCGCGCTCAGATGAACTAGGAGGAGGTATGAGAGAGGGCCTGGTGGCATGTCCCCACACTGTCAGGCTGCTTCTGTCCTCTGGCTCCAGGGAGAATCACAATGCATTCGGCCAAGACTTGGGTGGTTCTGTGGTCAAGCCTCACCTTCGTGGCTTATCGGGAGCTGGGCAAGGGCATCAGGGCGCTGTGTCAGAGCTGCTTCCTACAACTCTACTTCCTGCCACGCCAACCTTTCATGTATCCAGCTAAGAATTCTTTTCAGGAGCATAGCCACTCCATCGGAGAGCTAGTTGTACTGATGGGAGCTTGGACCAAATCCTTTCCATTTGTCTTAACATCAGATGAGAGAGCGACTGCAACTGTGCCTCCCAGGAGCATGGTCAGACCCACGTGGAGGACCGACCACAGCCAGGCTCCCTACTTGGAGCCAAACCACGATGTCCCAGATGCCACTGGGGATCAACCTTAGAGCCAGCCTGTTTATAAGTCGAGAGATAGATTACTCCACCTTCCCTTACTCATTAATTCGAGTGCAGCAAGAGGTGTTGGGAACTGTGACTATGCTGCCTTGACTGGCCAGCACGAAGCCCAGAGCAAAACAATTGTGCTACAGACTTCACATTGGTCTGTGTTTGGCAGGCCGGCAGAGGCCTAATGTGCTCAGGCGTAACAGGGCAGTAGGAGAAGCACCAGGTTCGGATCTCCCACCCCTGGCTCTTTTTCGCTGCTGTAGTTTCCAAGGGCCTAGTTTCCTGGAAGTAGGGATGTGAAGGGAAAAGAAAAGAGTAGAGGGGACTAAATATGGGATTTGAGTCTCTTACAGCCAGTTGAGGCCTCTTTTCTCCTTCTCAACCTTATAGTTAAACACTACCTGGATGAGAACCGCCCTTTCCTGGAATTGCCACGTTCAGAATTCACACTGCCTTGTCCCAAGGGTGGACGCCACTGGGAGCTGAGCTTCGGTCATCTACTTATCTTTTTTAGTTTTTCCTTTAAGAGTACATTTCATCTTTCGTTGGCACCTGCTAGCTGCCGGTGCATGAAATGTCCGGGGAATGCGGCAGGTGGTTACCCACTGCTCAGTGCTCTTGGCTGTAAAAGCACCACTGTCTGATTGGATGTGTTTGGAGAACCCAAATGTGCAACATGGCCCATTTAGGAGTCTTTAAATGGTACGGCCCACATCTGCAGTGCAGATGGGAATTGTTGTCCATATCTGGAGAAAGCTGCCTATCAGCAGTCACTGCCCAGCAGTACCATTGAGCAGAAAGTAGGAGATCCATGTCGTCTATTTGTCACCACCAGCCAGGTTCGGTGCCCCAGACTACATGCCCCAGAGTTCTGTCACTCCACTGTGTAGCTAGTGGTCCAGGCATATCAGCCAGGCCCTGAGTTACAGATGTGCGGCCATGTCCTGGGTGATAATGGACCCAGGTGGCTGTAGTTCTTACCTGGGTCGTACCCCAGCTTGTTGGTTCCACTGATGTTCATGGTCAAAGGGCAGAAGTGCTAATAATATACTTCAAGTCTGAAGGCTGTGAGGCTGAAGACCCACGGAAGAGCCAATGTTGCCGTTCAAGTCCAAAGGCCATCTGCTGAATTCCCTCTTGATTGGGGGAGGTCAGTCTCCTGTTCTCTGCAGGGTTTCGGCTGATTGGATAAGGTCTACCCACATTATGGAGGGAAATTTGCTTTACTCAGAGACCATCAATTTAAATGTCAATCACAGCTAAAAAAAGCCTTCACAGCAACATCCAGAATAATGTTTGACCATGTATCTGGGCACCATGGTTCAGCCAAATGGACACACAAGATAACCGTTATGCTTTCCCGTGGGTTGTGAACAGGGACATGTGTTCCACGCAATCTGTTGTCATATGCTCTTCCTACAGGAGTTAGGATTGGCAGCAAATCACAGGGGAATTCAGGTAGTCCCATGGCATCGCTGTAAAGGTGTATTATAACCCAAGCCAATGAAGGCAAGATGATTTCCATCTTTGGATGTAGTGGGATGCTAAAAAGCGCATTGGCGAGCAATGTCCACCACCGCATCCCAGGTGTCTACAGCCTGTGCCATGAGCTCTGTGACTTATAATAATCTGTGAGGCTCCGCAGGCAATTGGCCTTTGTTAGTGCCACTCAGGGCTATTATAAGGACATATCAGGTCCTTGAGCCCCTTAAATCTACTAGTTCCTTTATCGAGACAGTAATCGCCCTCCTCATCCCCCTATCCTGCTCTGCTTCAGGGTAACCATTCGGCTCCATTAGAAGAGGTGACCACTTGTCCCCTATCCTAATGACCAGTATCCTGATCGTGACACTTCCCTATCAGGAACATCCCTTGCAATCAAGAGACGGTAACACACATACTCAAAACTTCCACAATACACTCAACAGTATTTGTCACAACCACTTGGGTGTGCGTTGGGTCAAAAGGGCGCACCCCAAAACTATGGCAATCCAGTGTTCAATTGGTCCAAATCTAGTAAGGGTAAGCTTTCAGCCATGCCTGTGGGTATGTCCCAGTATCACAGCGGCCCACAGGAGGCCTGAGAGGCTTTGTGAATTTTCGTCGCTCTCAGTTTTCTGATTCACTTTGACCACTGCATAGGGCCCCTGGTCTCCCCTGGGGATGAAAGGACCTTGGCCTCCAAACCCAGTTTGTCTATGAAGGGGGTCAAGAATAGTGCAGAGTGTTGGGTCAAACCACAGTCTGAACAGCACAAATCTCAGCAGGGAGGTCAGGGCTTTCTTGGTGTCTTTCCTGTCTGCTCACAGGACACGCCAAAGCTGGCCCAGTTACGGCCCACATCTTAAGTCCCGTGGCGTGATAACCAGAGAGACTTTTTGTCACAGTAAGATTATCACTTTCCTCTTTTGGGAACCCCGGCACAGTAGCCAGGTCTAAATGGCCTGTTTCTCCCTGCTACCTTGGCCTGGGGCGCATTATCTTGGCCTTTGCCAAGGCTTCTTTTCTGGAAAAATTATCATGTGGTAGCTGAATAGTTTCCCAGAGACATCCTCAGAGAACAGGAGAAGGCTCCATTTCTCCCGTAGCTTGGTGGTGTCGAGCAAATGTTCGAGCTGACTCTGGGTGACTTTTTTGTTATCTGGGCACTCATGATCTCCATTATGAATCCAGGCTGAGGTGACAAGAATTCATCTTGGATAGGCCACCATTTCATTACAGCTGTGAAGACCCACTGCACAAGCCCTGATTTATCTTTTTATTTTCTCCTCCACATCCATGACATTGGCCAGAATGGTTGCAGCCAGGGGTCTTGGAGCATGGGGTCAGTTGTGAAGTACCGAATGACTTCCATTCCTTGTCAGCCTGTGGACCTTGCGTAGTACCCTCATTTGCTAGTCAGATGAGCCATGCCTCTATGGTTTCACTGGACTTCTGTTCAAATCTCTAACTTCCCTCCTTTCTCACTCATTGTAAGAGTGGGTCCCAGTGCATTTCGGAGTGGCGGACTGCCCTTGATCACCAGGTAGGGTCCTATCTGTAGTCACAGTAGGAGGGTGAGCAATAATTGCTATGTGCTTTCTTCAGCTCTGCAAGAAACTCCCTCTTTGGCTTCTAACTCTAAACACCAATGGATGGGGCTCCTGGCTGGCTCAATCGGTAGAGCATGTGACTCTTGATCTTGCGGTTGTGAGTTCGAGCCCCATGTTGGATGTAGAGATTACTTAAAAATAGAATCTTAAAACAAAACAAAACCCAACACTCATGGAACTCATTTGGGATCAGGGATGATGGTCAAAGATACCTGTCTCTGATGTCAGCACACACGTCAGCACGAGGTGGACACGAAGTGAGGCAGAGCTCTCTCCCGTACTTGACCTGACAGTCCGTAGAGCCCTGTCTCTTCTCCAAAGAGGGATTGTGGCCTTAGCCCCACAGTAAGTGCCAGATTGGTCAGGGGGTCAGGCAGTGCCTGAGTGCAGCGTGGAGGCTAACAGGGCCACAGCGGTCACTGTTGCAGTCACAAGGCTCATAGGCTGCCTCACGTCATAGACTCAGCCAGGAAGGAGACGACAAGCCCCAGTGGATCCAGACAGCTTTTAACTCACAGACAGCAGCATGGTACCAACTTCTCACACCCCTGGTTCCACAGGATGACATCGAACTGGAGGGACAGGAGGGATGAGGACAGGAGGTCTGGTGGTAAGTCACTCTGTGGTCAGGGAGCCAACTCTGAACTATAGCCAAACAGCTACACGGCCTCAGGCTGCTCTCTACAAGGAGGGGGGGGCAGGTGAAGAGCCCTGCCCTCAACCGACACTAGAGGGAGGGGAGAGGGATGGCCTCGCTCGTGGTGGTCTCCACAGATGCGGAGGCTCCTCACCAGGCTGCTTAGGGCCCCCTGCTCCAGGAGGAATTGTAGTGCCTTCTGTCAGGACTCAAGTCAGACACCTCCAGCCCCGCCTACTCAGCCTACGTAGAGACGTGCAAAGTTGTAAGGATACTGGGGTGGGGCTGTGACCCTGCACTCACACCTCCGCCCGTCAGTACGCCTCAGACCCAACCACGAGGCTGACTTCTATAGCTTAGTTTTGCCTGTTCTTGAACTTCATAAAATAGAATCATAAAAATGCACTTTTTGACGTCTGGCTTCTTTCCTCAACATGTCTTTGAGGTTTGTCAATGTTGGTGCGTGCACCAGTGGTCTGTTCTTCCTTATGGCCATACAGACATTTGGGTCATTTCCAATTTATTCTGGTCCTAACTTTGCTCTCCTTCTGGAATTCCCAGCACTCATATACTGGAATCTCGTATGTTTCTTAGGCTCTGCTTTCTCCATTCCTTTTTTTTTTTTTTAAGATTTTTTTTTTTTATTTGAGAGGGGGGAGGGGAGGGGCAGATAGAGAGGGAAAAAGAATCCTTAAGCAGACTCCCTGCTGAGCACGGATCCCAGTGCAGGGCTATATCCCAGGACCCGGAGAACACGACCTGAGCTGAAATCAAGAGTTGGATGCTTAACCAACTGAGCCACCCAGGTGCCCCTGCTTTCTCCATTCTTTTATTTTTTCTCTCCCTGTATCTCAGTTTAGATACCTTCTATTAATCTATCTTCAAGTTCACAAATTCTGTCCTTTGCTGTGTCCAATCCCTATGGTTGTGACTTTACCCTTCAGTCCTATGAATCTTTATAAAACCCATGCAGGAGCACATAATCCCAGAGATAGCACTTTTCAGTTCTACCTGCTCCGTTGGTTCTTTTTAAATAGATTCAGTCCTGCTGAAATTCTCTATATTTGTACCCATTTGTCTTTTTTGGAGTTAATATATTAATCATAGTTACTTTTAAGTCCTTGTCTGTCAACTCCAATATCGGGATCATCTGTGGGTCTGCTTCTATTGTTTCTTTTTTCTCTTGTTTATTGGCTCCATTTTCTACCCCCCTTTGTGCGTGTTTTATAATTTCTAATAGGAGGTTGCATGTTGGGTATAAAAGAAGGGTAGATTGAGGAACACTGAATAATATATAGAATTATTAAATCACTATATTGTATACTTGAAACCAATTTAACACTATGTTAACTATACCGGAATTAAAATTTAAATATATATATATATAATAACCTTAAAAAAGAAAAAAAAGAAGAGTAGGACTTCAGACTATGTAATTCCTCTCCCTTATCCCCCATCCCAGGGGAGCCAGTCACCTCAATGTAATCAAGCATTGAGCTGAGTTGGGGCAGAGCTATAGTTCTGGTAATACTCAATCCTTTTCTGGATTGTCCCTGTCCCTTAGGAGTAGCCCTCTTGGATTTGGGGTTGAAAGCCTAGCCAGCCTCTATCTCCCTAGTCCTTCAAGTACTCTTTTGAGGTTTTGAGGTTAGCTCTTCAGCCTCCCAAACCACCCAGGCTCAAAATCTGGCCAATATCCTAAGGGGGGAGACTAGTCATTGTTTCAGCCCCTCTCTCTCTAAACACTGCAAGACTCTGGGACTTGCCTTTCCAGCCCAGCCAGTGCTCAGCTGCCCACAGTGCTCCAGAACGCAGCAAATGTTCCATGGGGGAAACTGGCTTGGCATTCCAGGCTCCTCTAGTGCCCAACCCTCAACACGGTCCCCGTAAGAACCACAAACTATTCGTTTCTCTTTTCCCCAGTAGAATGTCCCTGTTCAGGACAATGCTGGTCACTGGAGATGCCCCAAATCAACGAGCGTCTCGGAGAAGAAAATAACCACCTATCATCAGTTAACCTCGGTGGGTCTCTCCCCCTGGAAATTTTGTTCATCTGATCCTTATTCCTCCCACCAGTCCTCATTCTCTTTAAAAAGGATGATTTTTAGGGTGCCTGGGTGGCTCAGTTGGTTAAGAATCTGCCTTCAGCCTTCAGCTTGGGTCATGATCCTGGGGTCCTGGGATAGAGCCCCGCATCAGGCTCCCCGCTCAGCGGGAAACCTGCTTCTCCCTCTCCCTCTGCCCGCCATTCCCCCTGCTTGTGCTCACTCGCTCTGTCTCTCAGAAATAAATAAATAAGATCTTAAAAAAAATTTTTTTTAAATTAAAAAGATGATTTCCATCTCGTTTCCTTCTGTTTCAACGGGAGCAGTGGCCTGTGGAGACCTACCACATCCGACCCAGAAGCAGAAGTTCCTTGGTTCTGCTTTTTATCACTTCCCCTGATAAAGACTTCTTAGTATTTTTTCTTAATCGCACTCTAACTTGATTTCCTCTTATTTACACCAGTTACAGTGTTTTTATCTCCTTCAAAAATAAATGTGAACTACTTCCTCGGCTTTCTTGAGGGATGGCCATTTTACCTCAAAGCTCTTGTTGCCTTGTTCTTTGGGGCGAGGGATGTTTCCTGGTTTCTGTCTTTCAGTTTGTTCACAACTCTTTGTCTTCTTGCCCTTCTCTGGAGCTGCTGGGAAAGTTTCTGATGATTTTATAGATTTCGGGGGGCCCTTTCTAGGCTTAGAGGAGGAGCTGAGGGCTCCCCGCTCTGCTACCCCATTGCTCAGTAGACTTGTCTTGACGGGTGAATTCCCTGGGAAGCATGTTCCTTCTCTTCAGTCACCCCGTCCCCTTTCAGGGAAACTCACTTTCCCTGACCCCCCTCCCCTCTCCCCTGAATCTCTGAGGACTGTCGCACACATCATGGCATCAGCTACTCCCTAACCTTTGTCGGCTAATGACTTTCCACCGTCAGTGGCCAGCCTTTGCCTCCATCTGGGCTTCTCCACGTCTCTGTCACACCTACGTCCCCACAGGCCCCTGAAAGGCAACGTCTCCAAACTCCCCACTCTTCCCGCAGCTCTGCTCCTCTGCCTGTGACCCTCTTTCAGGAAAGACCCTGCCACGCGTCAGAAGCCTGTGAATCATCTCCCTCTTCCCCGTGGCTCGCATCCCGGGGCTGCGTCAGCTCTGCCCGGCGAACACTGCCTGTCCTCCCCCTTCCCCGCGGCCCCGGCACGGGCCCCATCCCTCCTCGCACCTGCCCTCCGGAGGAGCGCGCACGCCACGAGCACTCAGTGGGCACAAGTGGTTTTATTAGCCCCGCCTGGAAGGGGAAGGCCCGGCAGGCGCCGGACGGCACGGCCGACCGGAGCTACATGGCTGCCGGCAGCATGGATACCAGTGGCCGGGGGCCAGGACGGGGACGAGCCCTCCGACGGCGTGGGCCAGACCACGTGCAGGTAGGATCTCGGCTTGAGAAGGGGCCCGGCCTCACCGATGCCGCTTGCGGATGCTCTGCAGCTCCTGGTAGATGGCGCTGAAGCTGGGCCGCTGCCCGGGCTCGTAGGCCCAGCACTGCTCCATGAGCCTGAACACGGCGTCGGGGCACAGCTCCGGGCAGGGCAGGCGGCCCCCTGTGGGGACGGGCACCGCACGCCAGCTGTGAGGAGAGGCCGGGGACCGGCAGCCTCGGGGGCATTCGGGGAGCAGAGGGGGCTGCTTATGAAGAGGCACCGTTCTCAGGGCGCCGCTCTTCCAGGGCCCCAGGCTCACAGAGGTTCTGACCTCGGTCCCACCGTGGGCCAGCCGGTGAGCCTCTGCAAGCCTGTTCGTTGGGTCTGTAGAAGGGACGTGTTCAGCCCTCGCCCTCGCTGTGAAGGGGAAGTGAGCTACGCCGGCCTGGCACAAAAGGGGGCTGGCTCGGCGGCGGCAGCTACAGGAGGACTCTTGCTCTGCCCTGTGGGGCCGTCAGGGGACCCGGGGGAGCCTGGCCGGGCCCTGGGGAGGCGGTGTGGCTCTGACGCGGCCACGTGCGGGGATGCCTTACCCTTTTCCACAAATTCCCGGGTCTGCTGATTGCTGAGGTTGGGGTAGGGGGAGGCCCCCAGGCTGAAGGTCTCCCAGAGCAAGATCCCGAAGCTCCACACGTCGCTCTCAGAGGAGTAGCGTCCTGCAGGGAGGGAGGCGTGAGCGGGCCGGCCACGTCAGCTGGCCAGAGTGCAGGCCTGGCCTCCGGGCCGCCGGACTGCGTAAGGCCCAGGTACCGTAGTTAAGCGCCTCCGGGGCTGTCCACTTCACGGGGACTTGTCGGAGGCCCCCCGAGGCTGCATAGATCCCATCGGCTTCCTCCCGGGACATCCCGAAGTCACTGATCTTGAGGACGTTCTTCTCCGTCACTAGGCAGTTCCGGGCCGCCAGGTCCCTGGGTGGGCAGGACAGCATCTGTGCGGCACCTGCCTGGCCCGGCGCTCCGGGCACAGCTAGGGACAAAGCTGCGCCCCACCCCTGGGTCTCCTGGCTCACAGGGATAGGCAGCTGCCAGGTCTGGAGCACGTGTCTGGCCCGAGGGCAGGGGCAGGGTGCCAGCGAGGCCTGGCGCCGGGGGCAGGGGGCGGGGAGGCCCTGCGGGGGGGGGGGGGGGGCCCGGCTCACCGGTGGATGCAGCACTTGCTCTCCAGGTACTCCATGCCCGCGGCCGCGTCCCCCACCATCTGCAGCAGGGTCTTCATCCTCAGGCGGGAGCCCTCAGTCCGCAGGAAGGTCAGGAAGTCGCCCCCTGGGGGTGGGCAGGGGAAGCCCGGGTGAGCTCGGGCAGCAGCCCCCCCACCCGACCCCCGCGGGGCACCGGCTTCCTCCGCTCACCCTGCACGAGCTCCATGACGATGTAGACGGGCTGCTTCTGGGTGCAGACGCCGATGAGGCGCACGATGTTGGGGTGGCTGTACTGCTTCAGGATCCTGGAGGGCACCGCCGCTTAGAAGCCCACCTCGGGGAGCCCCGGGAGCCCCAGGGAGCCCGAGGGAGGATGGGAGAAGGCCCCAGAAGAGGAGAGCGTGGCCTCTGAGGCCAGCAGACCTGGCCGTGTGACCTCGGGTGGGTCACGGAGCCTCTCCCCCTCGGCACTAAGTGGGGGGTACCACCTGCACGGTATGGGGGACGGGGCATGAGGGTTAAGTCAAGCACTTTACCTCAGGCCACACACAGAGAAAACCCTTTGTGTGTGGAACTGTGGGATCGTTACTTCACCACCTACCTCGCTTCCTGTAGAAACTTGGCCTTGAGGTCAGGGGGAAGTGTCTCTCGACAAGACTTCACCGCCACCAGAGTGTTGTCGGCCCGCAGGCGTCCACTGAACACTTCGCCAAAGTTCCCCTGAAAGGGTCTCAGGCTCCTACCAGTCGTCCCTGGACCGTGGTCCTCTTCTTCACTGCTGGACACCTGTCCTCATCTTGTCCCCACCCGCCCCTCCCGGCCCCCACGCTCGGACTGCTCAGCTATGCTCCACAGGAGATTTACCCCCTGGCTGGGGGAGCCAAGAGGGTGCGCACGGGATAGGCAGAAAAGGTTACCTCTGACTTGCCATATTCACAGGGAGAAGTGACACAGAAAACCCCCAAATCTCTTTCACTTAGGTTGAAAAACCATTCCGATTCTTAAGAGAGTGACTTTTTTCCTTAGCAGGTATTTTATAGCTCATGTGTGAACAGAGCGTACCGCTTCCCTAAGGAGAAAAGGCCTGGGTGGGGTGAGGGGGCGTCGGGGGTGCCAGGGGAAGTAGGGGAGGGAAAGATCAGGCAGCCAGGAGGCTGGTGCAGCACTCAACTCACCCGCCCAATCTGCTCACCCAGCACCAGGTCCTCGTGGTTTAGCACCCACTTGTCCTGGGGAAGGAGGGGGTGGCGGGTTGGAAGTCAGTGAGGGGAATGGGTTCTGGGCCCTGCAAGGGACCAGACACCCCCCACCAATGCTATGTTTTTCATTTCTTAGCACCTCGGTTTGTTGGTCTGAAAAATGGGCGTTGGACGGTATCAGGATCACACTTAGAGGACTTTGGGGACAAGGCGGGTGCCCTAACTGAGGGACTATCAGCTCTGCCTGCGTGTATGTGTGCGTCCCATGGAATGGGTGTGGCCTTGAGATTCCAAACCTGGAGGGAAGCTGGCCCCGAGGAGTGAGGAATCACGCTGTGCCCCTGTATAGAGACAGGAACCTGGGAAACCCTTCCTGCTCTGACGCTGCGTGGCATAGGTGGCATGGGAGGGGCTGGGCACAGGCTCACCTTGGGCACAGCCCTGTTCAGGACAATACCACTCTTCTTGGTGAGGGGCTGCTGGGAGCGCAGCAGGTGGTCAATGAGCAAAGGGATGCTGGGAAAGCCGTCCCCTTCCAGTCGGTACAGGTTCTGCAGGGCAGGGGAACCCAGGGTCAATGGCCTCCTCTGCTGGGAGGGCCTGAGCCCCGGGAGATGAGGGACGGGAGGCAGAGCCGGCAGAGAAGGTGCTCTCTGATGCCGTGCCACAGGCCTGGAGCCTTCCTCCGGGGAGGACCCGCGCCGAAGACGGTGCCTCTAGCTTGTTGCACGGACTGCATGCTCTCTATGGCCCGTTTCAGCTCCGCCAAGGAAGCATCGGATGTAGCAGCAAGTTCCTCCCCTCCCAAGGCCATTCCCCCGTGGAGTGGGAGGCGGGGTGGGGCAGGCCGGAGCCCAGGCCCCACTCACGTCAGTGGACTGGATGATGAAGTGCCGGGGCTGGCCATCCCACAGCACAGACAGCACGTACTCCTGCTTGCCCTGGCTCTCCCGCACCAGGAAGTCCCCGGAGTGTGTCAGCAGCTCGGCCACCTCTGCCCGTGGGATGGCCCCATGGTACCACAGCTGCTCATGCAGGGGCTTCTGCACCTCTGGCACGAGCTGCAGGGGTGGAGGGAGCTGGCAGGGGTGGGGAGGGGGAAGGGTCATTCAGCCAGTTTGCCAGGGGAGGCCACCAGGACAGACGGGGGTCAGCTGGGGTGGGGGGGTCTGTCTCTCTCTCACTTATATGCCCCTCGTCCTCACAAACCACGTGCGTGGCATTAGAGCCCCCGGAGCAAGCAACAGACTGAGCCAGGCTCGTGCTAGGCAGAGCTGGGATGGGGAGCCCAGGCTGGCTGATCTCAAACCAGGCTTCTGCCTTTTCCTCCAGGCCCCAGCTGCCCAACTACTCCCAGAGCAGGGAGAGCCGGGGGGAACAAGGCTGCAGCACGCATTGGGGTGGACAGGAAGGAGGTGCTGGCTGGCAAGATCTGGGGACATACACAATCTGGAATCCCAGGGAAGGCGGGGACTCCCCGAGAAAAACCGTCTCCTCTGGGCAGAGCCTCCTCTCTGGGGCAACCTAGTGATCAACCCCAGACATCCTGGCAGGAGGGGCTTAGGGGGTACATGTCAGAGACCCATGGCCTGGCCCACCCCTTAGAGAAGGGCAGAGATGTGGGCCCAGGCTGGGCTCCACTCACCGAGAACTTGGGGCGGAAGATTCCCGAAATGTGGCTCTTAAGGATCTCCAGGGTGGGTGTCCTTCCCCCTTCTCGCTCCTGCTCCTGAGGCCAGGGACAGACGTCAGCGGGTGGCCGGGCTTGGGGAGGGGGAGGGCAACAATGAGGAACGCGCCCCCGGCGGGCAGGCGAGGCTGGCGGCGGCGGGCAGCAGCAGGCAGCTCACCGAGGATGACGTGGAGTGGCGGTCATCCTGCAGGAGCAGCACGGGCGGGGGCTCGCCAGGGCCCAGCTGCCCCAGCTTGGCCTGCAGCAGCTCCTGCTGGGCCTGCAGCTTGGCCTGGCTGCACAGAGCGACCTGCAGCCCCTGTAGCGCCTCTTGCAACACCTGCTTCTTGGCCAGCAGCTGCACCCTGCAGGTGGGGCCGGGCGGGAGGCGGGGGTGGAGAGAGGGGCTCAGCCCGTAGCTGGCAGCCAGCGGCCGGCCCGGTCGGCCCGGTCGGCCGGCGGGCGAGAGGGAGGGTGGGCCAGGAGGCTGCTATGGGCGAACCCGCTCACCGCTCCCGGGGATGGGTGTTCTGTTCCTCGTTCCGGAGATCGCGCTGCAGCTGAGTGACCACCTCCTGCCGGCTGAGCACCGTCTCGGTGGCCACAGCCAGTTCATCTGTCACTGAGGTCAGCCTGTGCCCGAAGCGAGGGCAGTGTTAGAGCTGTGCCCCTCCGAGGCGCCCCCGCAGAGCCAAGCAAGCCTGGCCCCCTGGCCATAGCTCTGCAGAGACGGCGTCCGCCCCTGGCCACCCCCGGCCGCCCCGGCCCAGAGCCCGGCCCAGTGCCCAGCCCGCACGCACGTGTGCTGCACGCTCTCCACGGTCAGCTCGTTGAGCTGCAGCTCCCCCGGCTCCAGCGGTTCGCCCTCCTCGAGCAGGGACTCATCAAAGGTGACACAGGGTGGGATGTCAGGTGCAGACCTTCAGGGGGACGGTGTGCCATCAGTGAACAGGCCAGAAACCCGGTGCCCAGCAGGAGTAAGGAGGGGCTTACCCATACTGCCGCAGGAAGCCTTGGTACTCGGTCTCGGGCTGGATGCGGGCCACAGCTGCAGCCATCTCCAGGTGAATGGCCGCCACCTCGTCCTGCACCAGGCTGCTAATCTCCAGGTACTCCTGCAGGATCTCCTTCCTGCCCCCAGACAGGAGCCCTGGTCAATGGGGCCTCGGGCTGGGTTGGGTTGGGCGGCACGGGGCCCCTGACGCCGGGTTTGGAGGAGTCAGCCCAGGGGGCGGACCCTCCCCCTCCCCCTCATCATTTGCCAGCCAAGTGACCACAGGCAAGTGACTCAATGTCTCCCTTATCTCTGCTTCCTGGTGTGTATAATGGGGACGCTGGAGTTGTGATAAGGACCCAGTGACAGAACATGAGGTGTACATGAACGGCTCAGTAAATGGGAGCACAGGTGCGCCTGTCCCGGGCAGCCAGCCCCACGGCGGGGGCTCTGGGTTCCAATGTGCTGCGGGCCCTACACTTACATGTCCAGTCCCAGGCCCTCCCCGAGCTCCAGCTTCACGCAGCCACGCACCTACGCAAACGTCCTGCTCGATGTCCCTTAGACACCCTAACTCCATGAATTGAAACACGAACCCCTGTTCTTGTCTCCCGAACCCGTTTCTCCCCTACCTGTCCCAGTAAGTTAGCAGGAACTCCATCTTCCCTGGACTCCATCTCACACCTCACCCCACCTTGGCAGTGCACCCAGGACCTAGCACCCTGGCCCAGCGGTCTGCGGTCTGCACTCCTGAAACAGCCCTCGGCCTGGTCCCCTCAAGTCTCTTCTCAACACAGCAGCACCCACGTCCTCACAACAGCCTGCTGGCCCCTCCAGCACCCAGCAGCACCCCAAGCCTTGGACCCTGCCAGCCTCGCGTCCGCCTCTGCCTTCCCCTCCCCCTGCCTGGGCTACACTGGCTGCGCTGCTGCTCCCGGATTTCAGGCACTCTCCCACCCCAGGGGCTACGCACCTGCCCTTCTCTTTCTGGAACGGTGTTTCTCCAACCATCCCCTCTCCCCCAGCTCGGTTTGCTCTGGTACCTCTGAGGCTTTTCCAGAGCACTCTACTGAAAGCTGTCCCTCCTCCCCGCCCGCCTCGCCGCCCCTGCCTTCCCATCGCCTTTCCTTGTCTGATTTTTCTCCATAGCACTTACTGCCTCACATGTGCTACCCACGGAAGTTGCTCTCTTTTTTCTCTCCAGCACCATGAAAGATCCTAGAGGACAGATGCTTTCGCCTCCATTGTCCCCTGCCGTACCCCAGAGCCTAGAGCGGCGATCCATAAACACAAGGAAACCTCACAATCGGGACCCTGGAATAACGTGATCCGGATAGAAGCTGACAGGCTCCAAACCTCGGCCCAGAGCCCGTTCTCCTGTGACTGCGCGGCCGCTGTCACAGGCCTAGATTTTCTGGACTGGGCCTCTGGGCCCGGCAGGGCTGTGGGGCTGCGAAGGGGTGACCAGGGCAGCACGCTTACAGGATGCAGGCCATCTCCTGGTGCAGGTCCTGCAGCGACTGCAGCAGGCCCGGGAGCATGAGCTGGTGGTGGTGCTGGTGGTGCAGCTGCGCGGCCCGCACGCCCAGCACATAGCGGTTGTGGTGCGCAAAGAGCTTCCACAGGCTCCGCACGTACTTGTCCTTGGCCTTGTCGCGGTCCTTGTCTGCCCGGGATGAGAGGGGCTGTGGGTGACGGCACAGAGGCCTGGCAGGTCCCTCTCCCTGGGCCCCTGTGGACAGGTCAGGGGTGGCTCGGGAGGCCCTCTCTTCCAGGAAGGGAAGCCACACACCTTTGCTGGCCTCCTGGTACTTGCGCCTGGCCTGGGCGCTGTCCCGCGCCAGGACTCGGTACTGGCTCTTCAGCTTCTCGATGTCCTGGTTGTGGGTCTGGGGAGAGAGGAGGGGCTGGTGTGGGGGAGCGGGTCCCCGGGGGCGCAGGACAATTCTGCCCGAGGTGAAGCCCTGCACGGGTCCCACCATCTTGGCAGGCCGCGCATCTAAGTCTGTCCTCCAAGAAGCGCCTGGAGGCCTCTGGGGCCCAACCTCTGTGGCTGAAGTGAGATCAGAGGAACTGGCTTAAGGACAGGCCCCTGGGGGAGACAGAGCGGTGGGCTGGGCAGGCTACACCTGGCCCTCCTTGACCTGGAGTGGCAACTGGTGGCAGGTAGGCCCCAGCCTCAGGCATGTGTGGCCTGGGCTTGGTTTAACGCTCTCTTGATGCCATCTTGAAACTCTTCATAATTTTTTGACAAGAGGCCCTACATTTACACGTTGCACCAAGTCCTGCAAATTCTGTTCCTGGTGGCAGGAACAATGGAGGGTCAAGAGCAAAGTTCTTAACCCAGTTCCCCTGTTTATGCACTGGAATCCTTTGGGTAAGTTCCATCCCTTTCCTCTAAACTTTAGTTTCCCAGTCGGTATAACAACTTAATGGAAAGATGAGATGAACTTCTCAAAGGGCCAGATGGTAAGCACTTTAGGCTCATACAGTCTCTGTTGAAATCACTCAGCTCTGCCACTACAGCTCTGTAAGAGCCACGGGTAATAGGAAAACGAACAACTGGGCATGGCTGGGTTCCAGTAAAAGTACCCCCTAAAAGCAGGTGCTTTTAGGAACAGTAGATGCGCTTCTGGGGAGCGCGCCGGAGGGCAGACAGTGGCCAGCAGGGGCCGCTGTGGGTCCGCGGGAAGGCTGCGTTTGGCGCAGGTGGAAGGGGTGTGGTGCAGGGGTGCTGACCAGCACAGAATCCAGAGGCTGAGCAGCCAGCCAAACAGCTCCGATCACTCAGCCACTAGCCCGAGCAGCAGGGCAGGGCTCAAAGGCAGGCGGGCGGACTTCACACCTCTGTGTCAGCGGCCCACACTGCTGCCTTGCGAGGAGCCCGCCTAGGCCAACAGCAGACAGACTAACCCCGACTCCTCACGGGCCCCGGAGCCGGCCGGTGCAGGGTGGGAGGTGGGTCACAGATCCTGCGTGCTTTGCAGACAATGGCTGCATCACTCACCTTGACTCCCAGCACTTTACTTGGGCACAAGGTTAGGTGATAGCAAATGCAAGGAGAGGCCTTGCTACAGGCCAGCCCACATGCCGGGAGGAGGGACGGAAGCTGGGGCAGGCCTGCGGTCAGGGACTTGCACTTCCCCCCCGTGAATCCAGGGGCTCTTGTGCAAAACCAGCCCCTTCTGTGTCAGCCTTCGGGCAGCACTGGCCAGGTGGAGCCCAGGGCCGCCTGCCCACCTTGCTGAGCTCCTGCTGCAGCTGCTGCCACTGCTCGCTGTAGGTCTTGCGCAGCTGCTGCCGCTCCCGGATCAGCAGGCCCAGCTTGCTCAGGGGCCCTGAGTTCAGATCCTCCGCGTGCTGCCTCAGCAACCGGCTCAGGCCCTCCGTCTGGCTGGTGATCTCTGCCCAGGACTGTATGACACGGGGCAGGCGAGACAGGGAGAGGGGGACAATGGCTCCCTAGCCAGGGTCTGCCAATTCTCCAACCCTCCCCAGTGGGCTCCGGGAAAAGAAGGGGGCGGGCAGATAGAGCTGACACCACAGGAAGGGGATGAGGAGGCCTAGGGTCCCACAGAAGCCCCACCTGACTGATGGGGCTATTGGGGCTGATGCCCCGGCCTCCGCTGTCCTGCAGGGACATGTGGTGCAGCAGCCCTGCGTATTCCCTGTCGCTCTTGACACGCTGGGCCATCCACTTCCTCATGCCCTCCAAGAGCCGCAGCTCAGCCTCCTGCATCTGCTGCACTGCCCCGTGGCCCTGGGGGCTGCACAGCTCCGAAGAGAAGCCCATGGTGCCGTCCTGGGGACAGAGAGAGGAGAGCCCACCACTGGGGAAGGCAGCAGCTGGAGGCGGAGGGGCCAGCCGGGGAGGCTGGGGGCTGCCCCCCAAAGAGGAGCTGCAGACAGACAGGAGGTGGGGTCCTGTCCTGCTGGAATGCAGCCATAGGTCCAAAACGGCAACTTGGCCTGGGACGGGCCCTCACCGCTTCCCGTGTCCGGGCCAAGGCCTGGCGCCAGGGGACCCCTCCCTCCCCAGGCCCTCCACCCAGGCACCCTGCCCAGGGGCTCCGCGTGCCCAGGACCCTCCACCGGGCTCCAGGCAGCCACAGCCCAGCCGGGCCCCTGCCCTGCCACGCGCGCCCCACCCGGGGGGGTGTCCCCCTCTCCGCACCCCTGGCCGTGGCCGCCCCCCACTTCCCCGCGCCCGCCCGCGCCTCCTGGGGCTCGGGGCGGGAGTTACCCGCGCAGGCAGCTGCTCCGGGGCTGCCGAGGACGCCTCCGGTACGACTCCGGTCCGACTGCGGCCCGGGCGACCCTGGCCAGTTCCTGCTTCGGCTTCCTCCTGCCGCGGTTTCAGTTGGCCGGCCGGGGCGGGCCCGGCGAGGGGAAGGGGCGGGCGGCAGGGCCGGCGCCCCCGACGCCTGCCGGCCCCCCTGCCCAGCGCGCCGCGCGGCCGCGGAAACGGAAGGGAGGAGGGGGCCGGGGAAGAATGGCCGCGCGGAGAGCCGCCTGCCCGCGCCCCCAGGGCCTGGGCAGCGCCCGGGAGCGCGGGGAAGCGGCCGCGGCGCGGCGGGGGCCTGGCGCCCGGCCAGAGCGGCCCAGAAGGGGAAGGGGAAAGCCTGCTGCAGGCCTCCCCACCCCATCGGATTCCCCAAGGAGAGCTCAGGCTCCAGCCAACATTTGAATAAAATTTCCAAGTTAATATCCCCGAGGAGAGGCCTCCTTCTCAGGCACGGTCTGGGGAACCGGCCACCACTCCCCGGGCCCGAGGCAGGGGCTTCCTGTCCCGAGGGAAGCCGGGGCCAGCGGAGGGGCTGGGGTGGGGGAGGGGACAGGTATGGAGTTTCCTGACTGGACCTCGGCCAGCAACAACCACCTATCTTGGTTCGGTCAGGCCCCGCCATAGACCTCAGCCCTACAGCCAAGGGAGATCCTGAGCAAGGGGGACCACCCTATTGGAGACCAGGCCTGTGGGGGTGGGAGCTCTCTGCTTGTCCTACTCTTGGTGCTCCCACGTTCCACGCCCTGGGGCTTGTCCCCAGCTGCTGCCTCCTTCCACAGCCCACTGCTCCCCCAAGGAGGCCCTAGAACTCGGTGGGAGACAGCCTTTAGAGTCCTGACTTGGGCCTACCTACAGGCAAACGGCAAGCGGGACATCAACTGGCCCCAATCCCCGCCCCCATCCCGGATGCAGTCCCAGGGTCCTCGGAAGAACAACATCACCACGCTGGAGATCAGGCCTGGTTTGCATAGTCTGCACATTTAATCACTTTAAAACCTCTAACATTATCTCGTGTCCATTAAATAGAACCAACAATGCTGGGCCTGTTTAAATTACAAGAAAAAAAAAATCACTGGGCACCAACCCAGTATCTTACAAAATCAGCCAGGCTGGCCACAAGGGTGGGGGGATGGGAGAGGAGGGGACACCCCTGGGCAGGTGGCTGGGTGCCAGGAAGGGCTAGGGGAGAGAAAGAAAAGAGGACTCCCAGATGGGAGGGGACTGATTGTCCTAATGGGAGGGGTGCAAAAGGCACGTCAGAAGAGGGGGACTTAAGGGGGCAGAACAGGTCAGTGCTTTCTCCACAAGGGCACAGTGTTGGAGGGGGCTCAGGGCCACCACCTGCCCACCCCTGGCACTTGGAGAACCAGTGACCCACGAGCCCTTGGCACGATGAGCCCCATCTGAAACACGGATGACAGCCTGCCCCTCCCACCACGATCCCCTTTTCTAGGGCCCACCCCTTGCCCGCCTGCCTCTTCAGGACTTGGGGCTCAACTCCTCCTCACTCCTCAGCAACATGCTGCAGCCCCCCACACCTCAGGGCCAGGGTAGCTGGGGGAACAGCAGAGTGGACAGTGGGTCTGGGAAGGTGGGTGGTCCAGCTGCTACCCCCATTAAAAATACAAAAAAAAAAAAAAATCAGCATCTAAAGTGAAATAATCACAAAGTGAAAATATATCCTCAAACAGCCCCTGAGATCCCCACAGGGGAAAGCAGCATCGGGTGGGAGGTGGGAGAGGCCGGCTGGGCCACCGTCCCTCCCCACCACCCACCCAGGGGCTCCGGGACTGTGAGTGCCAACAGCCCAGGCAGCCCCGGGCTCAGAAAACAGGGACTTGGGCCCTGGCGGGAGGGGAGGGGGCCCGAGAAGGTAGGGTGGTCAGGACACCAGCACGGGGCTCGGTCAGGCCAGCCACGCTCGGCGGGCAGCCAGCTGTGGTGGAGGTGGGCAAAGGGACACACACTTGCGTGCGCACGTGTGCACACCCTGGAAGCACCTGCCTTGCCTTGGTCCCTTCCTTTGATCACCGCTTCCTCAAGAGGCTCACCAGACGTGGGGGACAGGGTCGGGGATACAAAAGCCCTTGGAGAGGTGGCCTCCTCCTTCAAATACCCCCTAGGCCAGCCTCCCTGCTGCCTGGATGGGGACCATTATTGCTTTAGAGGAACAGGGAAGGGACAAGAGCTGCAGCCCGGGTCAGGAATCCCAAAAGAGAAGGGCTGACCCTCTTCACTCCGCAGGGAACTCCGGCTGGGGCCTGGACCTTGGAAAGCTGCCCTAAAGGTTCCACTCCTTTCTCCACATGGAAGGGGTGCTGGAGGTGGGGTGAGGCCCTCCCCGGTTCCCCAGCTGGTCCTGGGCCCCACCTCAGGCAGCCAGGGGGCCCAAAGGTAGGGTGGGAAGCCGTTTCTGCCCCTCTCACCTCCCAGCTGGGGTCCAAACCCAGTCCCGAGATAAAAAAATACTTTGGTGAATTAAAAAGTGCCCAAGGAGGGGATGGGCTTGGAGGGGCAGGCAGTAGGCGCTCGTCAAAGGGCGCTCTGGTCTTTGATAAAGGCGGTCCTCTCGCCCCGGCCCTCGTCCTCTTCTGAGTCAGATGGGCACTCTTCCTGCCAGGCTTCGGGGGGCAGCCCCTTGTAGGAGATGAGGCCACGGTCCATGGTGTACACCTTCACCCCCCGGAAGCTGAAGCCGGAGCGCAGCTGCAGGACCAGGAAGACAGTGACGAAGACGAGCACGATGAAGGCGCAGCTGAGGCCAGCCACCACCTCGGGCAGGTGTGAGGGCAGCAGCCCTGCCCGCGGCCGGGGCTCCGCTTCCACCTCTGCGGGCGGCCGCGGCGGCTGCTGCTGGGGCGACTCGCGGCTGCTCTGGCTCTGCCGGGAGCACGTCTGCTCCACAGGGTCCAGGGAGGCATGGCTGGGGCAGCTGAGGCAGTCTGTGGGGGCCAGCCCCTGGCAGGTGGCACATGAGCTGTGGCAGGGCGCGCAGACGCTGGCCCGGATGATCTCCACGTCGTTCTCGGTGCTATAGTGCGTATCGAGGACTTGGGGAGTGAAGCCTGGCGGGCAGTGCTGGACACAGCTCTTCTGGTGCAGGGAGAAGCCTTCCTCGCACACTGCGGGCACGGGGGAGGAGGGGGGTGTCAGCCACGCAGGCGTGGCGGCCCCGAACAGCCTCCAGCCCCAGAACGGTGGTCAGCCCCAGGTCTCTTCCAACCCTGTTCCTCCTAGCCCTGGGCTTCAGGAGAGGTCCCCTCTGTGAGCCATCCCCCCAGACCTCAGGTCCCCAAACCCCAACAGCAACCACTACTGACCCACACAGGCCTGGCTGGTCGTGAGGGTCTTGCAGCCACTGCTCTCAGGAGGTGTGTGCGGCCCCTCAGGGGCCGTGCCATACAGCACGAGGGTGAACTTGGTCAGTGTCCCTATTCCAGGGTGGGGGGAGGAGGCAGGAGTTAGGGAGCACTGGCACCGCTCCTGGAACCCCAGAGCCCGCCAGCTCCCTTCCTTGTCCCCCCTTAGTCCTCAAACATCCCCGGTACCATAGTTGTTGGCTTCGCTGGTGTTTTCGATTTCCAGGACCCACTCGCCAGAGGGGTCCTCATCCCAGGAATGGGTTGTCATGAAGGCCCAGTCATTAAACCCATCTGCGGAGTAGTCGTGTGGCCTGGGGGAGGAGGGTGCCCATGGCTGTCAGAGGCCTCTGGGAGACCCCAGCCAGGAGACACCAAGGCCACAACACGTGGACCATACACCCTCCCCCAGTGCAGAGCCAACCCCACTGGGCTGGAAATGCCTGTAGCTGTTGTTTCCCAGTAGGCCAGACGTTCTCAAGCAGAAGATTCTGGAAACGTGCAAGGTGCTTGCTACATGCGAGAAGGCACACTACTGGCATGTAATGAGTAGAAGCCAGGGGTGGGACAGTCTCTTAGGGCAAAACCATCCCTCTTAAGTGCCAACAGCATCCCCACCAAAAAGAACATGGTGGCCACTAAGACTCAGTGCCAAGTCCAGGAGGTTATGAGTGCACGAATGAATGTGTGTGAGTGTGAGGGACAGGACCAGCTGGCAGGGGAGGGGGCAGGTACCTGGCAGCCAGCAGGGTGGAGCGGGTGCCCATGGGGCTGACCAGGTGGATGGCCAGGTCGCCACGGCGATTGTAGGACAGGGTGAGGCGGGCCTGCGCGTGCTCCAGCCGTGTGATGTGGCTGGGCTCCCCCAGGCAGGCGGTCACCGTCTTCCGCACCTCCAGCCGCTTCCCGATGTCCCTGTGCAGACAGCAGGGACGCTCTGCCACCCTGGCCAGGAGGGAGGGGCCGCACCCCCTGCGAGCCTCAGGCCCCACCCACCCCTCCCAGCCTGAGTCCAGGCCTCACTTGGGTTCAGTGAGGATGTCGATGATGCATTTCCTCTGGGGGGGCACCGTCGTCCAGTTCTGGGCCAGGGTCACCATAGCACCTGCGTCCAACAGCCCGTAGCCATACGAATGGCTCACTGCAGGGCAGGGAAGGTGGGGTCAGCTGGGAAGCAGAGGGCCCCCCACCCTCCCCCGGCCCTGCACACGGGGCCACCCTGTCCTCACCTTTCCGGCCCACACCATTGGTGGCCCAGTCGTTAGCATTGAGGTGGGCGGGCTTTGAGGTCTGTACCACCAGGTGCTGCATGTCCCGCCAGGTGAGGTTCTTACTGCAAAGACAGGAGGGAGAGGCCGGGGCTCAGGCTCCTTAGAGAAAAGCTGGAGGTCAAGGGCTGCCCTGCAGGGGGCGCTGGTGGGGACAAGGTTGCTTCTCAGCCCCCACGGACTTACTTGGCTTCCAGAGTGAGAGCAATGATGCCGGCTGCCAAGGGGGCAGAGGCCGAGGTGCCCGTGTGCGACTCGGTACACTTCTGCCGCAAGTCCGTGGTCACCTACCAGGAGAACAGTGTGTTGGGCCTGTGCTGGGGGAGGGACTAGAGGGCCCACCTGCCTGCCCCTGCTCTGCCCACAGGCCCAGAGCACCAACAGATGGCAGGGGAGCCAGGGCCAGGACACCTCGGCCCAGCTGCTGCCTTGCTTACTGGCTGTGAACAGGCCAATGCCTGGCCCTCTCTAGGCCTCAGTTTCCTAAGGCACGAGGGATTAAACTCCAGGTTGGAACCATTCAGAGCCATGCACATCTTTAGAAAGAATCTGCACTTCTCAGGGGCTTCAGACAGCCCTGCGGCCCCATTCCCAGTCTCAGAGAGCCCCCGGCTCCCGTTCCACGACGTCTGGGACACCATCCCCCAGCCACATGTGGTCCGGGAAGCAGGCCCCCCTGCCCCGGGGGCAGAGCCAGCAAGCAGCCCCGGCTCCCCCTCCCACCCCAGAGCGGGACTCACGATCTGCTTCTCGTTCTGGTTGCCGCTGCTGTAGGTGGTGGCCAGTGTGGACGAGCAGGCCTCGCTGTACCAGGGCACATTGCCGAGCTGCGTGGCGCTGCTGATGGACAGCGTGTAGATGCTGTTGGTGTAGCCGTCACAGTTGCAGCTGTCGTGCTCCCGGCCCCCGTTCCCCGAGGCCCACACGAAGATGGAGCCCAGCCCCCCGCGGCCCTGCGGACAGAGCGGGCCAGGGTCACTCGCAGACAGGGCGCGGGGGAGGCCTAGCGGGAGGGTGCTGCTGGGGCTCCACCCCTAAGGGCCCCTCATCCACACGTGCCGCCCTACTCTGCACCCTGTGAGACCCCCACTTCGTCGGGCACTTGTGCAAGTCTGTCTGTCTGTGCCGAGCCACAGACCCGGGCTGCTAACAAAATGCCCAGACTGGTGGCTGCAGGGGCTGGAACGATGGGTGATTTTCACTTATTTTTCTCTTTTGCTACCAGTCTAGTCCATTAACATTTTAATAGATAAGCCTTGTATAAAATTAAGGTGTAACACAAGAATAAACAGGAACAGAAACACATAGAAGAAACGGCCCGCTCCCCCCTGCACACCTGGCTAACCCCCCGGAAGAAGGCCTCCTCGGCGAGGCGGGCAGGCCCATCCACGGTCTTGCCATCATCCTCGGGGCCCCAGCTGGCGCTGTAGATGTGGATGTGGTTGGGGTTCAGGCCCAGCGAGCGAGCCTCCACCGCGTCCGTCACCTCGCCGTCCAGCATGCGCACCCCTGGCCGCGGAGGGGGGTGAGGAGAGGGATGCTGCGTGGGTCCAGCTGCCAGGGGCACCCCCCAAAGCATACCCAGTCCTGCCCCCAGAGAATGCGCAGGGGAAGGCAGAGGCCGGTGCTGGGGAGCCCGGAGCCCCTAACCCCGGGCCTGCTTCTGCCTCTCCAGGACAAGGGCCGGAAGGGAGAACGAGAACACACCCTGCCCTCAACCACACAGCCTGGCTTGGAACAAGCCTCTGGGTTCCCTAGGGAGCGTGGCCATCAAGGCCTGCCACGCAAGGACTCAGAGGGGGCGGTGGGGACTCAGGGAGTGCTAAGAAGCCCTCACCCTGCCCCACGGCACAAGTGCCTCAGCTCTGAGTTGTCAAGAAGCCTCTAAGGAACAACCACGTGGCCAAACGGAGCCACGGTGCGAAAGTGACAGGCACTGGCCGGATGGGAGAAAATCCCACCCGCAGGGCCCTGCCCACAGACAGGGTGGCCAAGGCCCGCACCCACCTCCAATGCGGGCGTTGTAGGCCACGCCCACACCACAGACACCGTTGTTGGCCACCGCCGCCACCTCGCCCGCGCACCGCGTACCATGCCTGCCGGGGCCAAGAGCACAGCATTAGTGGTGGACAGAGCACGGCAGGCGCAGCCTAGCACACCCCTCCGGCCACGACCTCGGTCCTCTCCCACGCTCTCCGCTCTACGGTCAGCAGGGGTGCTGACCGGAGCTGCAGCACGACTACGGGAATGGCAGCCTACTGGGGGGGCGGGTCTTCCCCGGGCTCCACCCTGCTTCCTCATGGAAGGGAGGAGAAGGAAGGCAGGGGCCTGGGACCTGCCATCGCTTACCTGTTGTCATTCATCTGTGTGTACCGAGGCTGGGGGTCGGGGTCCTGGTCGTTGACGTCGAAGCTGGCCCCAGGGTCCTGGAGAGGACACGGCCATCGTCAGGAACAGTCTGACCACAGTGGCAGACCAGCACCGCCCTGAGACAGCCCTCACCAGGATCACTGCCTCCCTCCCCACCTCCTCACATAATTGCCTGCCAAGTCTGGGTGGTTCTTCTCGATGCCATCGTCCAGAATGGAGACCACAATGCCATGCCCCGTGTAGCCCTGAGCCCAGGCCTCCTTCACGTTCAGGTCCCGCTGGGTGACGCCGGACTGCAGAGACACCCGCCCCATCACCCCAGCACTTACAAGATGTGGTTGGCTGTGTGAGGTTAGGGGTACCCTGAAGAATCCCTTCACCACCCCCCAAAACCTCTTTCTCCACCTGCCCCTGCAATGTCGTCCCTGGTTGCCTGGGCTCCATGGGAGCGTGAAGAACTCTGGAAGGGCAACCCCCAGGCTTAGCAGGAAGGGGCAGGGAAAGAGTGCTCGGCAGAGAGAAAGAAGGATGAGGGGAGGCCTCCACGTCAGCCTCCCCCTCCCACCGGAGCCCTCAGTGGCCAGATGGATGCCGCTGGGGAGGAGGACCCATGACCCGAGGAGGCCACGTACCAGGTACCACTGCTGGGGAAATTTGGGGTCCGTGGGCTCCTGATATACATCCCGTTTGGTCCTTCGCTTTGCCACCTGCTGCTCCAGCCACTGCACCTGCGAGGGAGTGAGGGGGAGCCGGTGTGGGTGGAGGAGGAGAGTGGGAAGGGAAGGGTGGCAGCGAGAGGGGCTGGGGCCGCACTCACTTGAGGCTCCCTCTGCAGCCGGCTGTGCCGCGGGTGGTGAGGCGACAGCGACCGCTTTGTCACTGCTCGATGCCAGAAGTGGTAATAGTCGCCGAAGATCTGCAACAGAGCAGGGAGACTGAGCTGGGCTTTCCATCTGTCAGTCCCCGGAGAGGCAGCGGACGGGGGTGGACAAGCGGCTGCAAGGGGAGGCTCACGACGCCAGGGGGTGGTGGGGCATGTGCTCCCTGCCCAGGACCCAGCCAGGAGGTGCAGGGGACGGAGAGGGACTCACCCTCCCTGGCATAGTCTTGTCCTCCGAACAACCTATGTCGGAAGCCCAAGGGCAGGACAAACCACCACTCCCATTCCCCTAGCCACCCAGATGGCCCTGAGAAGATAAGCCCACGGTCCCGGTCCCTGAACCCCTGCCCTTGCTGACCCCACCCCCTGGCAATGGAGCATAGACCAGCAGGCAGGCAGCGCACCTACCTGGCCCAAGTTGAGGAAGCCATGCTTGCGTGCCAGGCTGTCAGCCACGGCGGGGCCTCCGGGAATGTGCACAGCCCAGGTGTTGGTGTAGACCTTCTGGGCACGGGCGTCGGCTGCCAGCAGGACCAAGGCTCCTGCCGCTGCTACCACCCATAGCAACCAGGGCCTCAGCTCCATGGGGGGGGACAGGTGGCCGGGACCCCGGAGCCCCTGTCTCCTTGGCCTGGTCACAGGGCCTCGGCTCCCTCGTGCCTGCTCACTGCCTGTGGCCCGTGGCTGACTGGCGGGGGCATGGGGCCGAGCAGGGCAGGGCTGTGAGGGGAGGAGTGCCGCCGGCTCTGAGGGGAACAAGGGAGGAAGAGGGGGAGACAGTCAGTCCCTCCCCAGCCATGTGCTGAAGCTGCCTTCCCACCTCCATGGCTCAATCTAGGCCTGAAAAGGGTCCCTGGAAAGAGAATCCAGCCCCCCCAAGGTCAGCCAGCCAGCCAGATGGACCCCCCCTCCACACACACACACACACACACACACACACACACACACGGCTCCTAAGTCTCTCTCCACACAAGAATACGGAAGTGGGATGAAGAGTATCGGGCTTGAGTCATCCAAAATCAGAAACAACAACAGAATAAATGTTCACCACAATCCAAGTAAAAAAGAGATGGGTTATAAAGCAGTATGTACACATGACCCCATTTTGTTTTTAAAGAACTATTTTTACATGTGTATTTATATATAACCACAAAACAAAATCTGGAAGGACACATGCTAAAACGTTAACGATTCTCTCAAGATGGTGACGATTATGAATAACTGTTATTTTCTTGTGTCATTGTATATTTTCCAAATTACCTAGGTATATTTTATAAAATGTTGGCTTTTCAAAGTTTTTTAATGGGTGGTGTCTATGCAGCTCACCAGGGGATCCTGGTTCAGCAAAGCAGACCCAGCCATAGGGAGTTACCTGCCAAGACCCACAGCCCTATGGGAAGAAACAGTGGGTGACCCGAGGAGGGATGGGGCTTTGGCGGCTGAGCATAGAGGATCCCAGGGCTTCACCTCCCTCCCGGGCAGACCCCAGAGTGCTGGCCATCAGCAAAGTCAGGGGCCCAGACTCTTTTTAGGCTGTTTCCTGGGAAACACTGGGGCCACCCAGCCCTGCCCTGCCCAGGCCTGGGCGCAGGGGCCCCCAGCAGCCCCCCTGCACTCCACGCCCACCAGCCTTGCGTAATCTGAGCCCTGGGCAGCCAGGGCAAACACTGGCTGCTGAGCCAGGAGCGCCAAGGTGAGGCTGAATCAATAGTCTGCGTGTTGTTTTTCCTCCTTCAGCAAACAGACAGCGGGACCTCTCTGCCCGGGGCCACATAACTGTCCCCACATAGGGCCCCTGACTAACCCGAAGCCAAGCCCCTGGGGTGGGGAGAAGCTGGGGGAGGCCCCAGTGGGGCTGCCAGAGGTGTCCTGTCTCAGTGCCAAGCTCAGTGAGCAGAGAGCCTGCCCACAGGGCCCCGGATGCCCCCACCGCTCCCAGACCCAAAGGAGGCCACTCTGCCAGACGGCAAAAACGAAGCTTCCCAGCTCACCCAGACCGTGGGCAGCTGGGCAGGCGGGCTCGCCACTGGGAAACCTTGCCCCTCCAGGGGCTACCCTCGGCCACAGCCAGCCTCACTGGCCACTCCTACTGCAGTCCCACCCCGCAGGCTGGGAGGGACTCAACACACAATTCCCAGGGTATTTTCAGTTTACACCAAAATAACCTGACAGCTGATGGCAGGAGGCATCCACAATACGGCTCCTCCTCACCCTGAATGGGGCAGAGTCCATGGGGCTCCAGGATGGGCCCATGATGCCTTGGGCGTCCAAGTTCCAGAAAGCCAGTCTTAGCAATGGCTGGGTGGCCCTAGGGTGTGAAGGGACCCCAAGCCTCTCAGAGGATGTGGGGCCCTGAGGGCAGAGCCACAAAGGAACAAGGCCCCTTCTGCCCACTGCAACAGCCGCCTCTTGGGTCCAGATGGCAAGTAAAGCTGCCCCGGACCACAGTGCTGTGAGCCCTGCCGAAGCCCCCAAATCAAGATGGGCTCATCTGGGTCTAGCCCGGGTTCCGGCACATGGTGAATGGAGCTGCAGCTGCTAGGCGTTAAAGGTGATTAACCAACTATTTAATTACCCTGCTGCACCCAAAAAGAAAGCCAGCTTCAGGCACAACCCAACAATCCCCCAAGAAAGGGCCTGCCTCCCTCTGCCCAGCATCCCTTGCCACGGGGAGCTGTGGATATGGCTTCCGAAGAGCCCCGAAGCCCCCAGACAGCCCTACCTCAGCATCCTGGACGAGGGAAGATTTCCCACCCCCCTCTCTCCCAAAAGAGCAGGCGCTGAGAACAATGAATGAATGGGCTTCTCCCCGCCCCCATTCCAGACTCTGACTCACCCTATGAGTCCCAGTTCAGCTTAACTGCCCCCCCACCCCACTTGCTGTATTTCTAGCCTCCTGTGATGCCCCCTCATATGGGACTGGGCTCTGGGCTGCAGCCACACAGAGAGAGCAGGGAGTGCTCTTCCTGGCTGTGTTCTTAGGCAAAGTCCTTTCTCCAGAGGTCCCAGGAACCTCCGACACAGAGAGCCGCTCCGAAGCCTCAAACTGAACCTACCCCCGGCCGGGCTGCTGAGGGTCTGGTGTGGACAAGACCCAGTCTCTCCTTCCAGAAGAGACACCAAGCCAGGTCTTGCTATGGGCACTGAGAGGCTCCCCTGAAATTCTGATTTCCCCTCTGCTCAACTACTCATGTGCTGGGTGATCTCAAACAAGTTACTTCCTCTCTCTGGGCCTCAGTTTCCTTGGTGGTAAAAACTGCTAGATCTGAGATTTTCAAACTTTTTTTTTAAAGCCACATAATCCTTTTTTAAAAAAATCAAATCTTACGTGAAAGCCCCATATAGGAAACAGTAAAATTTGGGCTGCTCTGGCTGAGACACGTCAAGCTTGGCTACTCTCATGCGCTGTGTCCACACCTGGCCAGCAGCTGCCCAGCCCTCACTAGGCCACATCACCTGGGTTCCCCTCACACTTCCCAAGTCAAAAATAGAATTCCAACACCTCCCCGGCAGAGGGTCTGCACCCCACCCCCCACCCCGGGCACGCGGATAGCAGGTACAGATCAGACAAGTGACTGCTGTCAGACCTGTCTGGCAAGCAGGGAGCCCCGCAGTCCAGCCACCCCACGGGGGCAGCAGGGGCCTGGGCCAGGCCTCGGCGGGTGGCAGCCCGAGCACCTCCCTGAGCCAGCCTCCCGGAGCCCGGGGAACCCGCACCTGAGTCTCGGTCGCCCAGGTGTGCGGGCGGGGGCGAGGCCGGGCCGGGAATAATCCCCTCCGCCCGGCGACCAGCCGTTCCTCCCCTCCCCGGCCGCGGAGTGGGCGAGCCGGCGGCGGCCCCCGGCGGCCGGCGGGGAGGCGGGAGCACCCGGCGCCTCTGGAATTCTCTCCCCATCCCGCCCCCAGCGGGGGCCCCGCGGACGCTTCCTGAGGTCAGAGGGCTCGCCCCGGCCCCAAGCGGAAAAGTACCGGCACAGGCAGGGGTCGGGGGCCGAACCGGGCCCGGCGCGCTCAGGTGGGCTGCAGGGCGCCCTTCCTGCTCCCCGCGGCTCCACCCTCGGGCCGGCCCCCGAGCCAGTTCCGAACACCGGGCGGGCAGCCGGGGCCTGGGGGCCCGGGTCAGGACGGCCCCGACCCTCCCCCGCCGGGGCGCCGGGGCCGCGGAGCCCGCTCCCGGGACACAGCGGCCCAGTTCGGCCGGCTCTCTCCGGGCCCGGCGCCCCCGCGCCCCGGCGCGCTGCCTCCCCGGGCCGCGCGCCCTCCTGCTTACCCGAGGGAGCCCGGGCGGGTAACTTTTCCAGGCGAGCGCCGCGGCGGCTCGGGCGCCCCTCGGCCGAGCGGAGAGCCCGGCGGCGGGGGGCCTGGGCTCGGCGCCGTCCCCGCGCCCAGCAGCAGCGTCACCGCGCGGAGGCGGGGAGGCGCGGCGGGCGGCCTCGGCCCGGCCCGCGACCAGGGGCAGGGCTCGGCCTGGGCTCCGGCTCCAGAGCGGGCGGGGGCAGCGGCCGGGCCCCGGCGACGCTGCTTGTTTACTCCCGTCGCTGTCAGCGGCTGCGGCGGCCCGGGCTCCTCCTCCTCCGCCGCCGCGCCCCTCCCCCTCGCGGCGCCACCTCCGCGCTCCCAGCCCGCCGCCGCCGCCGCCGGTCCGCCGCCCATGCCGCCCGCGCCCCGGCCGGCGTTCGGAGCCGGAGCTGCGCGCGCCCAGAGCGCCGGGCCCCGAGCCCAGGCCCTGCGGCCTTCTGGGGCGCCCGCTGCCTCCGGCTCCCGGTAGGGGCAGGTAGAAAGTGGGGCCGGAGATCCCAAAGCCCTGGCGGCCGCCCGGCGCGTCCCCACACTTCCATCCCCCACCCCCGCCCCAGCCCGGCTGCCCGCGCCCCCGGCTCTAAGCGCCCCGAGCTCCCGGGGCAGGCGGCAGTGGAGACCCGAACTCGGAACCCTCGGCTCTGGCTGCCAAGGGCTTGAGGAGGCACTCCGAGCTGTGTCGGCTGGATTGTGGGGGAGCCGGCCCTCTCCCCCTCCCCCCAACCCCCACGACTGCCCCATTCCTGAGCCAGGAATTTGGGCATGACCCAGTTAAGTGTCCCGGTGTGACCGACCTGGGGTAGCTCCCCCTGAGGACAGACTTCAGGCGGGGCACACCTTCCCAAGGCCTACTGTTAGAGGAGTCACGACTGTTTGCATCTATATAGACAGGTGGATAAGCTGAACCAGCAGCCCACGCCTTTTACTTTTTTTTTTACTTTTTTTTTTTTTTAAACACCAACCGCGAGCCAGGCACCGGGACAGTCACTTTACATTACCTCCTTCTTAAGTACATTATTTAATCCACATAATCCTTCCTAGCTGACATTATTAATCCCATTTTACAGATAAGAAAACTGAGGAGCACAAAGTTAAATAATTTGCCCAAGGTCCCCTAACTAGCAGGCCTCAGAGCCTGGACGAAATCTGGGGCTTTGGCAGAGCCTGAATCCAAGCTACTTGCAATATACCAACGGGCTCCTCTCCCTCCCTGGGTCCCTGCCCTAGAAAACGTCTGTGCTACTTGGCTGAGGCTGCCACTGCTTGAGCTGAGAAAGAAAAGAGGGGAAATGTGGCCAAGAGCTCCCCGGGTTGGGTTATTCCAAGGTCGTAGAGCAGTCTCTGCCCATCCCTTCCTGCTCCCGGTGAAATTACCTGGTGCCACAGTATTATCCTGTGGTGTCCTGATCACTGGGGGTAGTGACAACACCGAACACTGCCCAGGGCTCACCATGAGCCAGGCGTTATCCTCGGCTCTTTCCCATGTGTTAACTCACTTCTTCCTCCCCACAAACCCCCCAGGTGGGTACAATACATTTTCCTGTAGCACCTTTTATGTAGCACTGTCTACATTTTACAGAAGAGGAAACTGAGGCCCAGAGAGGTCAAGTAATATCCCTAAGGTCGCTGGGTGGTAAGTCGACTGGCAAGCCCAGGTTCAGATCCCCGTGGCACTTTTTCATACTCCGCCACCTTAGACAAGTACTTCGTCCCGAGAGCCTCGATTTAGTCCTCAGAAAAGTGGACATGGTCCTCAACGAATGCGATGAGGTACCGCTGGGACACCCTTTCAGATGCTGCAGAAGCTGGGAACTCGGGTTAGAATGTGGGGTCCCGAAAGTCGGGCTGGGAGCTAAGTCTGGTTCGCTCTCACAAGAAGCTGAGACTCCTAGGGGCCACCCTGGGGTAGCCCCACCAGCGGCAGCAGCCACATTTGGGAGAACAATGGCTGTGCAGTCAGACTGAGGCAGGAAGTGAGTCATGGTTCTTCCTCAGTCTATGAGCATTGAGGGGAAATTGGGACAGGGCTAGCCCCACCTAGGCTCGGAGTCCCCTAGTGCCCTTCCCACTTGTCCTCTGGCCTAGAAGAAAGGTCAGTGCAGAAAGAGAGCAATCCTGGTGGCCTGTAGGTGCCCCACCCATCCCGGAGCCTGGCCCCAGGGGAGCTGCAGCGGGTCTCGGGGAGGAGGGGCTAGCCCGTCTCTGAGGGCCGCCCCCCCCCCCCCCCCCCCCGCAGGCCCGGCCTCTCCAATCCCGCCTTCGCCAGGAGGTGGAATTCTTTGCCCTGAGTTGCTCAGAGGCGCATCACTGCAGGGGAGGAGAGGGAGGAGGACTGTGCGAGTGAGCACCTGCCCTTACTTTGCCCAGAGCATCTTGACCTTTGTCCCTCTCCTATTTGGGTGTCACAATCGTACAACAGTTTTCTTTGCTAAAATGAATTTGGAAGCCACTCTCCTGGAGACGAGACCCCTCCTGGAGGAGAGAATCCCACCTTGCCACAGCTAGTGACAGCCCACTCTTCCTTTATCGGCCCAAAACAAGGCCTGGGGGCATGTGTTGTTCTTTTGATCACACCCAAACATTTACATGAGGCCTTAACGCCTGAGGGAGCTAAGCTGCCGGTGAAGCCCAGGCTTCCCCGCCCCCACTTAGGGCCTTAAGAGCCCAAGGGTCTTTGTATCTGTTTATCAGTTTTGCACAGCAGTTGATAAGATGGTGGCACCACGTGACAGAAGCTTGGAGCAGGAAGGCCTGGGGGTGGGGAGCAGGGCCTGATGGGGTAAGGCCCGAGGGATGAAGGGGCTGTGAAGGGGTTCCCACCTTCCCAGCAAGGCTCTGGGAGGAAGGATCCAGCCAGCCAGGCCTCTCTTTATCTTCGAATTGGGGTGAATCTGCAAGTTTCCTGAGGGCAACCACCATCCTGTGTCTACGTCCACCCAGGCCCTCCCATGTTCCCTGAGTGCTGGGGGGGGCGGTCCTCTTCGCCCCAAATCTCTTCCCTGCTCTCGGGCACCTCAGAGCCCTCCACAGCAGCACCCACAACTGGTTTTAATCAAACCCATTCGTGCGTGCATGGAAGGGCCCAAGACAAAATGTAATTGGTACTTTCTCTGAAAGGGTGGGATTTGAGAGCTTTTTTTGTTTTCTTCCTTTTGGCTTACCTGCGTTTTCAGGAATGTCTACAGTAACTTTTCTAATAAAATAATTAAACCTTGAAGCCATGCAAAATTGAATAAAGCATGCCCATACTTCACCAGCGAGCGCCAGAACACCCGGAGTCCATCCTGAGCGCCTCCACCTGCCCACCGGGGCAACAGCCAGGCTCCTCCTATCTGCTCACAGGGCAGGGCCTATCCAGTTCTGGCTAAACCACTTTGGAAAAACCTCCTTTATACGACAGGCAAACCCGGTGTCTGTGGGTGTGGGGAGGAGCCAGAAATGATTGGGTGCTGACATCTGGTCACGCTGGGACAGAATCCCAGCACGGCCAGCCCTCCTCATTTTCCCAGTTATCGGGGTGGGTCTGCGCTTACCTTTGCCTTCTGGTCTGCCCCATGCCCAAGTCATTTACCGGTTTAATGGCTTCCCTTCGCCCGCTTTGTGTCTTCTTCCTCGCCTTCAGTGCCCAGCCAGTGTTACCCACAGTTGGGCAGCCGATAGGTGCTTTGGATGCAGTCTAGCCTGGTAGACATTCATTGAGCACCTGCTGCATGCTCGGGGGGCCGGGGGCCTGGTGCCTGAGTGCTGAGTCCCTTAGAGCTTGTCCTCAGGAAGCTAGTGACCACCTCTGCTAGGGTTAGAAGGAGGTGCCTGTGAGGACACCAGTGTCCCCGAAAATCTGCACCCTCTTGCGGCCTTGCAGCTCCAACAAACCCCTGCCCTTCCTTCTTCCTCTTGATCCAGAAAAGTAAAACAGTCCATTTTCATGACTTCTTGTTGAGTTTTCCAATCAGTTTGTCATCATCCAGAATGGTGTTTCTCAACGTCAGCACTATTGGCCACTTGGGCCACCAGATCATTCTCTTTTGGGGGGGTGGGTACGGTCCTGTGTATGTAGGATGTTTAGCAATATCCCTGATCTCTAAACACTAGGTGCCAGGAGCACCACCGGCCCATCGTGACAACCAAAAAAAATATCCCCAGACATTGCCTAATGTTCTGGGGGGATGGGGGCAGAGTCGCCCCCAGCAGAGAGCCACCGGTCCAGAGTGAGGAAGGGAACGGTGCAGAAGGCAGTGGGAGCGCCTGGTGAGAGGCAGCAGGAGATGCTGCGGGAACTATGCACCCAGACAGCAAGCAGCAAGGGGGAAAACAGCCAAGCCCCAAGCCGCCGCACGGCAGCGCAACAGTGGGGCCAGTTAGTGTCGGGGGCAAACAGTCCCAGTGTCTCTGCAGCATCTCTTCCAGTGACATTCGTGATAACGCCGAACACAGGTAAGGAACCACTGCAGCGAGCACACTGCTTCCTAGGGTCAGGGAGGCAGCTTTGCCTTAAATACGTATTTAGAAACAGACCTGTAGCTGCTTGGGGAGGAGGGGCCGGGAGGGGCGGGAGGAAACTTTTGGGAGCGATGGACAGACTTCTTCATTATCTTGATTGTGTGGAGGGTTCATGGGTGTGTACAGAGGTCAAATGGATCAAGTTGTGTCCTTTAAATACATGCAGTTTATAGTGTGTCAATCATATCTCGATTCATCTGTTTTTAAAATGTATTTGTTTAAAGTGTTAGTGCTTGAAAGGCATTATTTTGAAAATTTACTAACATGCAGTAGCCTGTTTCTTGACTGTGACAGATAAATTGGGGGTACTTAAGATCAATGTGGTACTTAAGAAGAAAACAGAAAAAGAGAAGAGGATCGAGGGCCTCAAGGCCGGCCTAAGAAAGGAGGGAAAGCCCGCGTGAAGCCGCGAGAGCCACTCCCCTGGCTCAGGGGAAGCGCTGGAGTTTTCCCTTGGATGATGTGATCAAACCAACGTGTCTGGAACCGAATTATCAGGGGCTTGGGGAAATGAAATGACAAATGTAGTGCTGGCTGCCAGGAAGGGAACAGATGATTCTGGACCTTACAGGCTCCTCCACTAACTTTAATCCCTAAAACAAACATTGCTGGGGAGAAAGTTAATACCGGAGGAGGGCGGGCCCTATCGCTCAATGGCGCACAGCACACACGGGGAGCAGACAGCCCTTACGGGGGCCACCTGCCCACTAAAGGCACCAGCGCTAGTGCCCAAGGGGGTGCACTTGGCAGGGTGGGCTGCTGGAGATGCCCAGGAGGGAGAGCCTTTGCAAACAATGAGGGGCTGCAGAGCTTTTTAGCTGATGGAGACATCCAACCAAGGTTTCGAGAACCTGTGAGTGAGGCCGGGGAGCGAGGAGAGGACTCAGGTGAGGCTAAGGTACTGGGACCATGAAACCCTGTTTGTGGAGGGTTTACTGTGCACCAGGTGTTCATACATTTGTTCCTTAGACATCGATCGAGCACCTGCTGGTGCAGGACCCCCTCCAGTGCTCTAGTTGTGGTAAGGGAGGCAGACAGCAGGTAGGTAAGCCAGGTTATAAGACAAGTTCAGATCACTGTAAGTACTCTGGAACACAAATAATAAAGAGGGTAATGTGGTAGTACCTGGAGGAAGGTGACGGCTGCTGTCCCTAGGGTGGTCAGGGAAGGCCTCTTGGAGGAGGTGATATTTGAGCCAAGGTTCAAGAATGAGGCAGTGATGAGGAGATCTGGAGGAAGGGTGCCCCAGGCCAAGGAAACCGGGAGGTCACAGGCCTGGGAGTGAGCTTGTGGGCTTGGAAAGCAGACACTTTGGGAGTAGCCAGAGCAGAAGAGATGAGATGGGAGGGGAGGTCAGGGCTAGGTCATGGAGCACGGCGGCAGGCCAGTCAGGGTGTTGAACTGAATTCTCAGAGCACTGGACAGGTTTCGGAAAATGTTACTAATTTACCTTTTTGCAAGGTTCTCTATGATGGGGAGAAGACATGTAAGGGGTAAGAGTGGGAGCCCCACAAAAACCCTATGCGGGAGGCACCGTGAGTGACCCTCCCATGTTACCTGTGGGGTAGGGGACTGCCTTGGGGAAGTTGAGTGACTTTCATAACTTGGTAAGCGGGTCTGTGGGCTCCTGAGCAAGCCTGGGGAAGATGGGGTGTCACTCATCACCTTGAGAAACCAGCACCCCTGCAGGCCAAGAACTGGCCAGGGTTGCCAGGCCTGGGGTCCTACTGCCGCGCTGCTTGGGTGGGCTCAGGTACGTCTTCCCAAACCGCACCTATGTGGGCGTCCTAGCAAGTGACTGGGCAACAGGGTTGCTTTGAGTGAATGCCTGAAAGCCACAGGATGCTGGTTCGCTAATTCCGTGATGGGGCTAAGCGCTTTGTGGGCGTTGTTTGATTTAGGCTCGGAACACCCCTGAGGCAGGCTCTGTTATTATCCCCATTTTACAGATTAGGAAACTGAGGTCCAGACAGCTTGCTGGGAGTCACAGTTAGGAAGAGGGAGACCCACGAATTGAACCTGGGGACCCGTAACGGAAAGCCCACATTCTTAAACCACTCAGCTCTCTGCCTCTAGGAGAGGGCGAACCACGGCTGAATCAGAAGCCAGTTCCCTCAGGCGTCATGCTGCAGGCTGCTGGGCCGTGATTCACCTTTGACTCTTCCGTGGACAAGGCCACTCGCCCGCATCCTCCCAGAAGTCGTTGATGCCGTCTCTGTAACGTGCGCCCTGCTGCACCGCTGACCCGCCCTGCCCCCACACACACCTTGCGGGAGGCCTTCCAGGTGTGCTGGTTATCCGTCCAGATCCAGCTCTGAAGGCCCCCTGGGCAAATTACGTCACCTCCTGGGGCCCCAGGTCCCTCCTCTGTAAAATGGGATAAAAATCTACCCAGCGCATCAGGTGATGCCCGTAAAGTGCTCAGCACGGCCGGAATCGATTGCCTTTGTGATTAAGTGGCCTCCTCCTTCCTTCCCAGGCAGGAATGCTTTCCGGATGTTTCCACACTGGCCTAAAACCAGGCCTTTGGGCACGAAATCTCTGCCCTCACTTCACCTCTTCTGGGGCTGTCAGACTTTTTCTTCTTCCCTAGACAGGAGAGTTGCTAGCCTCCTCGCACTGCTGTCTGTGCTCAAAGCAGCCTTGGGTGTGGTCTGGGCCCTGGGTGGCCCACGAGGTGACTTGGACCCATTCTGCAAGCTACCTGCTCCTTTGACCTCTTATCTCTGGGGTCAGAGACCGGCAGACAGTCTTCCTGACTTGTTCACATCATGACACGCAGAGTATGTGGGCAGCCTGCTGGGGCAAATGGACCAGGCTGATTGGGGCTGGCGGGGCCTTGCTGGCAGCTGTCACCCCGCATCCCGATGCCTGCTTGGGGGCTGGGGGCTGTAGGAGCCATTAGGCACACTAGAGGACAGAACTTTCTAAGGGGCACCTGGCGGGCTGGCCACATGGGGGACAGGCGGCTACACCGTCTCCCGGCACCGGCCACGGCATCGTGCTTTCTGGGCTCGCTCGTCAGAGAGCCCTGCCAGGGCTAATCTTCCTGACCTTCTCGTTGTTTAGACAGAAGGAGTACTTCCAGATAGTGTTCTAGGAAGATAGTTCTCCTGGGAAGCAATAGGGCTCGTTATCAGCAACAGTGTGCCTCGAATCCGAGCCTTGTACCTGCCCTTTACGGGAGACAGACGCTTGCGGCCTCCCCAGTGCCGACTGAGGTGTGCTATTTTGTTCTATTAGGTGTACGTTTCCTGTCGCAGTTCTTACGCAGCCATCCACCCAAAATGATTCAAAGGTCAACACTATACAGAAAAATACACACAAAGCGATCCTACCTCTGCCCCTTCTGTACGGCCCTCCTCCACACCTGAGCACCAGTTTCTGTTAGATCTGATTCATCCTTCCAGTGTTTCTTTCTGAAAAAAAAAAAAAAATAGACATACACATACACGTTCATCTTTCTTTCCATGTATATTCTTGTATTCCCCCCTTCTTATCAAAAGGTAGCATACAATTTGTTTTTTACTTAGCAATACATTCTGGAGAAACATAATAAAAACAAACAAAACTACAAACCCAGTACAATTCCAAATGAACATTCGTCTTAAGGGAAGGATGATGTTGTCTGGCTGAAACCAATCACCGCTTGCGGGGACGGGGGACTGACCAATGAGAGCAGCGCTCCTTTCGGGTTTGAGATGCCTCCGCGCGCTGCCATGTGCGGGGGATGACTCAGTGCTCCCACTACTCTTCTCTATTTGAATTACTGCAGTACTTCTGTTTACACAGTGGGCTGTTACATCACTCGGCCTTCCCTTGGCTTCAACGCATCATTTACGCATTAAATCCGCCTCTGTTCTTTTCTTGTTAGCCAGCAGCAATTAAAAAGGACTGCTTGATGCCAACACCATCATGAACACAAGTGCAAACTCGGGCAGTGAAATCCTGTGTCAACAGTAGATTGTAAGGTGGTCAGGCTGACAGTAAGATGATGAAAATAATCATAGTGGCCAACACTTACCGAGTACTTGCTGTGTGTTCACGGTGCTAATGCTTTTACATGCGGGGTCACTTGTAATCCTCCAAACAGCTCTGTAAAGGAAGCACTACCCATTTTAAAGATGAGCACATTTGGTCCTACAGGGATTAAATAACTGTCTCAGGGTCACATACATGTACAGGAAGTGGTGAACCCATGTCACTGACCCCCAGTGACCACTCTAAGGGCTGGAGGCCAGGGAAGGGAACTTACTAAGCTCTTTGACATCAGATCCTGGCCATAACTGCTCACCTTGGCCAGACCCTGCTGGGCTGGGCTAGGCAGGATATGCCAGAGCTGGAGCAGAGGGCAAAAGGGGAACATGGGGGTCACAGTCCGCGGTGGGACCTGGACTCCCAAGGGACCCTCTCCCGGAAGTCCTGGGTAAGAACGTGTGCCGAGCCTGTGACCCTGCCTCCTCTCTCTCAGTATGAAAGCGAACCAACACAAGCCAAAAATACCATTTAGAAGAAAACGATCTATGTCTGTGACTGTAACAATGACACGTTGTCAGGTCCTGGCGGAGGACTGAGTTCTAAATGTTCCTGTGGAGTCCCTGGCCAGCTCTGCTGGGCTGGGGCACGGCTGGGGCCAGGCAGTACTTAAGATAAAAGTGCAGACTCTATGGCCATCACCTCCCCATGGCCTTCTATTTACCCCGACTCCTGCCCTGCCTCACTTCACCTCCTACCCCTCTGCTGCCTCACTGCCTGTTTGTTCTTTCCTGGGCCTGACCTTGCTCACCGTAGCCCCGGGTCCAGGAGAGAAGGTGGTCAGGTTGGCCTGGAGCCAGAAGCCTCCGCCCAAGCCTAGGGACCAGGTCACAGGGCATGTCTGAGCAGCACAGGCTCCCTGGCAACAGGCAGCAATAGTCTGATGATGAAGAAGATGACCCAGTGGAGTCCCCTCCTCAGTCCCCACCCAGGGTGGGTGGGGGTTTGGCCCTGAAGGATCAGGACCCTCAGGGCCAAGCAGGCTGCTGGGGCTGACTCACTGGAAGGTTCACATAATGAAAGCCTGGGCCCTCTCCATGTCTAGGTATTCCCACTGTCTGCCCAAAACTCTCTTCCAGGGAGGGTCCTGGGAGGCAGCCAGGGAGGGTACCAGTCCACGCCCACCTTTGCACCCATCCTCAGATCCAGGCCTGAGAACACGGACACCCTCCCCAAGTGCCTACTAGGCCCAAGGAAGCCCAGCCCTTTCTGTGAAGCCTCTTACCAAATTACATAGTAATTTGGTTTCCATTTTCCTACATCAATACAATTGCTTATAAAACTAAGTTACCCTGTCTCTTCGGCTCCACGTGACATGCCAGGCACTGTTGGAGTTCCAGAAATGTCGGTGCCATCATCAGTTCCCAGCGTCGTCTTCACTTGGCTCGTCATCATTGGATCTGGGTGTTCTTTTCATCTGGGTTGGAGCTTCTGCTGGAATCCAACCCTTTCCTTTTTAAAAAAACTGGCTCCTTGCATTACCAAAGCCATACGTCTGCAAGCACCATCTACTCTACCCCTGGGCCTTCCTGAGCCCGTCTCATTTCCCATCGTTCTCCACCCGGCTCATTTGGCTCCAGCACACTGGTCTCCCTATTTCTCGGTCCCTCCAATAGCACTGCTATCTCAGGGCCTTTGCACTGGCCATTTTACCTAGACTTCTCTTGCAAGACACCCACGTGCCCTGGCCTGGTCGTCTCGTGCAGGACTTTGCTCAAACATCGCCTTCACTGCCTGCACTATGTTAAAATGCAAATGTAACACTCCCATCCCCCTTTCCTTGTTTCATTTTTTCCTCCATAGCACTTCTCAACATCGGACAGACTCTGTCTTCTCTTTACGTGTTTGTTTGTTGCCTTTTCTCCCCCCATTGGATTGTCAGCTCTACGAGGGTGGGATTTTTGTCTGTTTTTGTTCACTGTTTGTCCCCAGTGGCTACAACAGTGCTGGCACGTAGTAGGCACGCCATTAATTCGTTGAATGAATGGTTTCACTGTAGGAAACTTGAATCTACATAAAGACACAAAGAAGAAATAAAAGATGCCTTGAATTTCCAATCCTTCCAACAGAGCTCCTCGTCTTCGGAGGCATTTAAGTGGAAACTGAGCATCTGTGTGGTGAGGAGTTGTGGAAGGGATGTGGGCGCTGGGTGGAGGTGGGACTCCTCCTCTCAGGAAGATTTTGGGGATCCTGCAAAATGCTTTCCACCACTCGAAGGCATTCTCTGCAAATTTAGAGCCACTGAGCAGCGCAGGACTTTTCCTTTGGTCCTCAGCACTGGGTGGGGAGCCCTATGACCTAGAAGGCTTGGGGAACAGGGTGGAGTGGAATCACCTATCACAGCCAAACAAGACTGTCCCAGGAGGAAATGCAACAGAGACCTGCAAAACAGTGACACAGGTGGGGTGAAGCCAATCCAGACGCCGACGGGCCTGACTGATTTGAGGAATGTCGGGCTGTCCCTACATTGCCAGACACGTCCCAACTACCAGCCACAATGTCTGGAGTTCCATCATTAGAGAGACTTAAGTTTCTGCTTTTAAAATGCACTCCTGGGAGGGTCACGCGTTCTGCCACGTCGGCCACGTAAGCCAGGTCCAAGTTTGCACGTCAGCCCCGAATGGGTCATGAGGCAGTGTGAGATTTGGTCATGGGCACATTTAGAAGCAGGGGCGCTGCCAGGAAAGAGAGCAGCCTGAAAGCCCTGTTCTCCAGGACAGGAGTCCCCAGAATTGAAGAGCTCAAAGACAGCAGTGTGACCTCACAGGTCACCCCGGGTACAGGTACTGGAGTGAGTTATCTGGGACAGGAAGTGGCTATGAGAGGCAGGAACCAATGCAAAATCCCCTCTCAACAGCTGCGTAATTTCTCCAAGGAGTTTGTCTTCACAGAAATGGGGTTATTGGGGCACGTCACTTGTGGGGAGCATTTGGGGAACTCCTTGAGGGCTCACTTGGGACAAGACACTTGGGGGATCACAGGTATGGCAAACACACAGCACACGTGCTACCACTGCTCTTTCCTTGCCCATGGCAGACATTGCTAATCCAGCACCACCCAGCTGCGGAACCCTCCTCTCTACCGTGGTCCAGACAGTCACTGCTAATCTATCGGCAGTCACACACGAGGTGAAACGTAACAGCTGTCGCTGGTGGAAGGGCCATCCCTTGGGTGGGGGAAGGTGGGGAGCAAAAGAAATGTCTTCACCATGCCTGCCCCTTGAGATTCATAGGATTAGGATTCCTCAGATGAGGAAACCAAGGCTTAGGGAGGAGTGAGACCTGGACAAGGTCATACTGGACACTAGTAGGGAGAGATGGGTCTGGAGCTCTGGTCTCCCGGCTCCTCACCTGGAAGCTGTCATCTGTGACTGGACAGTTGGTCCAGGAGACAGAGCGCACGCATATGTCCCCATGCTCACATGCCCAGCGAAAAAAGCTGTTCTAGCCCGTCATGTCACCCAGTGCAGAGAATGTGAAATCCCCGGGTGCTTAGGTTGACCTTATAAAATCTGGACTTTCTGGGCAGATGCTGGGGAGGGCCCATGCCTGGAACATGGCTGCTGTCTGGATAGGTCCATTTGAGCCTTAGTCCCTGGCCTGTATCTGGGGCAAACTCCCCAGTACCCTCAGGCAGAGGGAGCTGGGCCGCGTCCAGGGCACAAGACTTGCTTTAGGATGGTTGCCGTCCTGAGCAGACCATCTCTGCTCCCTTGGCCTCGGATGCCTGATCCATCAGTGAGGACGCTGACCTGTGACTTCACTTTGCCGAGGCTCAGTTTCTTCATCCATTAAATGGGGATAATGATACCTCCCTCCTGGGGTGTCATAAGAAAGGGATGAACTAATCCTATAAAGTGCTTGGCACAATGCCCTGCACACAGCAGGTGCAGAGGGAGGGCAGCTGGAATGACCTGAGGACTTTTCCGGCTGCCAGAGCCCAGCCCGTGACCTACACCTTCCTGTGGGAAACAGGCCATCTCACACTGGCTCTGCGGTCACCAGAACTAACACAGCTTGGCCAAGCTTGGAGAGTGAGAAAATTGATTTCTCCTGGACTTGGGGAAGGGCAAGAGGGAAGACAGTGCCTTCTGTCTGCAGGAGTCCCCAAACAGCTGGCCCAGGTGCCCACGTTCTGTGGTGGGAGCTGCAGACAGAGGGCCCCTTCCATTCACGGAGGGAACTCCCGTGTGGCCGAATGGCTGGGGACTGGGCAGGCAGATCAGTGAATCTCCTGTTTGGAAGCCGGTTCTGGCAAAGAGAGGGTGTCACTCTGCCTACCTCTGACTTCCCAAGAGCTCGTCCCCAGTGACCTCACTCCCGCGTGCCCACCAACATCATACAGGTGATGCTGGGGGATGGGGCCTTGGGTGCCACTGGGTGGAAGAAGGAAGAGCTGGGTTTGCCATGTCGCTAGTGTTTGAAAACACAAATGTGGCCTGTACCGTAATTTTCAAAGGAAAAAAGGACCTGGTTATAAAACAGTACGTGTAAATGAAGTTTACATCCTCACACTGAGCACAACTAGAAGGGAATGCGCCGACAGGCTGAGAGCGGTTGTCCCAGGTGATGGGCCAGAGGCTGGATTTCTAGCTTCTTCCTGGTGCCTTTCAAACTTTTTGACTGTGAACATCAATTGCTTTTATCGTCAGAATAGCAACAACAAACCCCAGTACCGTGAAGTGATGTCACGAAGCCTATGGTTTAGGCCCCGGCAGCGAGCAGAGGGCAGACTTGCTCAAGCAGCCCCCTACCCCCAGGGAGCTGGGCCAGGTCGGCTCCTTGGCTCCTCGGGGATGGTGAGATCTGTTCTCTGGCCCTCAGGCTGGGGGGGGGGGGCAGAGCGCACCTCCTCCCTCTTGCTTGGGGATCAGATCCAGTCCTCTCTCATCCCCCAGTCCCGAAGGTGGCAGAGGTCCTGCCAGCCGCTGATCTGGCTCCCGGAGCTCTGGTTTTGGCCCACATCCACCAGGGGGCCGGACTCCCCGCCTGCCGGGAACTGGGCCAGGTGGAAGGACATGGTAACAGGCCCCAGTGACGTCTCCCCCACTTCCTTTTACCTGCCCCACTGCGTTTGCTGCTGAGTCAGGGTCCCTTTCGGGACTGACCAAAGGATGTGGCATGACACAGCAGGATGTGGCGATGCTCTGGGCGGTCCCGGAGGGCTCGGCAAGACGTCCCAAGGAAAATGAGAGCGAGAGCAGAGACATGGGGTGCCTGGGCAGCTCCGTCGCTGGGTGGCTGCCTTCGGCTCAGGTCATGATCACAGGGTTCCCGGATCGAGCCCTGCTTTGGGCTCCCTGCTCAGCGAAGAGTCTGCTTCCCCTCCTCTCCTGCCCTTCCCCTGGCTCATGCTCTTTTCCTTTCTCTCTGTCAAATAAGTAAAATCTTTAAAAAAGAACTCAAGGACCTTGGCCACAGGTCTGCTCCCCAGACCCTCACATCTGTGTGTGCATTGGCCTGAGCGTTCCCCGTGCTCCTAGCGCAGCCCGTGAGGTAAGTGTTGGCAAACGCCAACCCCTGTTTCCAGCTCCTCCTGTTTCCTCGCTTCTACTCTAGAGACCTCAACGAGCTTCCGGAGGTTTTCAAAGGGAGTTAGGTGCTCTTGGCATTGTGAGGGGGTAGTTCTTCATGTACAATTGTTCCCTGCGTTGCAATGGCCCCCTTCCACCAGATGCCCAATCACTGTGACGACCTGAAATGTCTCCCCACCCTCCATTTCCAAACACTGCCCAGATGCTTAACCGACTGAGCCATCCAGGCATCCCATGAAGAGATTTTCTAAGAGAAGGGACAAAGATCCTCTGTCTGAGCTCCCAAACCAACACCAGCAGCCACACGCATCTGGGCTTTTCCAGATGAGAAAAACACAGCTACTGTCCTGCCAGAGCTACTGAGGGTTGGGTCCTCCGTTACCTGAAGACTAACGCGTTCCTAACGTCTGCATGTGGGGAAACAGAGACACAGAGAGACTGAGTCACTCACCCAAGGTCTCTTGCCCGGTAAGGAGCGGAGGCAGGATTCATACTGGGACACAGGTAACCACTGAGCTAAGTGGACTCTGAGTGCCCCTGGGACTTTCGGCCTCAGTTTGCACACACGTGCCTGAGTGCACTTTCTTTTCCCTGAGGGGAGGGTTCATTGTTTCCATCAGATTCTCAAAGGGTCCACAATTGAATGAGAGCCCTACTCCCTTTATGTTTTTGTCCCACTCATGTTACAGGTAATAAAAGGGAAGCCCCAAGTAGGAGAGTGACTTGCCACATTGGCGACCAAGCAGAGATGATCAATGGACCTCACCAGAAATTCTGTCCCCTCCCCCTGCCCCTCGTCACAAAGGCTTAGACTAGCGCAGCAGCCTCCCCGTCCGCCTCCCTGCCTCTTGTTCGCCCTGCACGGCACACGCCTGAGAGGCTCCTACCCAGTGCCTGCCGTGACTCTGCCCCAACTCATTCCAGCTCAAAATACTAGTATTTTCCTATGCCTACTGTTGACAAACGGCCACAGAAGTCTTTTCAGTCACACGTGGTCTGAAACCTTGCTGTGCCCCACAGGTGGAGGCCATGTTCCTTCTCCTTGAACCCGAGCAGGCCTTCGTGGCTGCCTTGACAAAGAAGCCTGGGTGGCAAGGGTTGCTGCCCTGTGCCTCCACAGCCAGGTCATAAAGATGGTAACACCTCGGCCTCTCTCTCTCCCGCCCCCCCACCCCTCCTCAGTCTCTCCTGAACTTTGAACCCATTGCCACGGTGCAAGGAAGTCCCTGGCAGGGCCTCGTGGAGACTCTGGCCAAAATCTCTGCCGATCGATCAGCCCACGGAAGCGAAGGGCCTTCAGGATTCCAGCCTCTGCTCACGAGTCTTCCAGCTGAGGCCCCAGGTGTGGTGGGGCAGGCAGAGCTGTCTCCTCTGGTGGGCCCTGTCCAGATTCTTGAGGCCAGTAACAGTTGTTACTCCCTTGAACAGGAGACCCCTGCAGGCTTGGGCTCAGGAGTCAGGAGCCACGGGGGCTGTCGGGGGCTTTGGAGTAGGGGAGCGCAGTGACCACGGCGCTGGCCAGGAGAGGAGAGGGACCTTCCCGATCTCCTCCCCCAGCCATGTCTGAGGCTGGGGTCCACATCTGGTAGAGGCAGCTTTTTTGTTTTTTGAAAGAAGGGGGGGTGGAGGGAGAGGGAGAAGCAGGCTCCGCTCTGAGCAGGGAGCCCAACATGGGGCTCGATCCCAGGACCCTGGGATCATGACCTGAGCTGAAGGCAGACACTTAACTGACTGAGCCACCCAGGCACCCCTTTTGTTTCTTTTACTTTCTGCCAGTCTGAGGGGGGAGACAGAGTATCTTGCTGTTATTTCAACTTGGATTTCTCTGGAACTAGCAAGGGAGAACATCATTTCTTCTATGGTCATTGGCCTTACCGGTTTCTTTTCCCGTGAGGTGTTTGCTCACAGCTTATGCTGAATTTTCTGTTGGGTTGGTTGTCTGTCTTTTTGATTTGCAGAAGTCCTCTACGTATCCTGGACACCAATCTCCTGCTGGTTGTATGTATGGCAAATACCTCCTCCCAGATTGTGGGCATATCTTATCATCTTGGTTATGGCATATTTTGTCGAAGATTTGAATGTAAATGTTATCAGGCTCATTTAATATTTTCCTTTACGGCTGATACTTTTTATACCTGGGATTTTCTTCCTCATCAAGAGGCACCACGGGACTTTCCAAGTTGCCGGCTGTGTCCTATTTCTTGGCTCCAGCGCTGGGGACAAAGCTGGGTTCGCTTTGTGAAATGCTATTGACCTGGGCATGCGTGATGTGCACTTTCCTTTATGCACGTTATAATTAACAAAAAGTTTATTTAAAAAAAGAAACCATTCCTTACCCTGAGGTCATAAAAATATTCTCCTAGATTTTCTTCTAAATGTATTAAACTTTCGTTATTCACAGTTAAGCCTCGAATCCACCTGGAGCTGTGTGTGTGCTGTTAGGTGGGGATCTAATTTTACTTTCTCCATATGGGTCACCACGTGTCCCAGCGCCATTTATAAAAGTCTCTTCCCCACGTGGGTGACGCCTCTCTGTCACGTAGCAAGTTCTCATTGACGCACAGTTGTGTCTCTGAGCCCTTCTTCTGTTCCCTTCATCTCTTCGCAGCCTGATGCCGAAGCTGGTTTAACAAGCTTTAGTATCTGGTAGGATCCAGTGGAGGACGTGAAGGCAGGAAATGGTATAGTCAGTGAGACACGGTGACAACGACCTCCGAGGAGTGGAGCGTGGATTTTAGAGGCCAAGGCCGCAGGCTTAGGAGTCTGGGTGCTGCTGCTTTGGTGTCCAAGCAGGAGGGGAGCAGCCTGGCCGTGGGTGGGGGCTGGGAAGTGGGCTAAGGTTGGATGTGTAGGGGAGGTAAGCTGGACAGGATTTGCTGTGGATCAGAAATATTAGGATCGAAGACGACGCGTTAATTTTTGGCCAGAGGATGGTGGTGCCGTTTGCTGAGCTGGGAAGGGCTGGGGTGAAGCTGACAGGTAGGCCTTCGAGAGAGTGCCCTGATGAATGGCTGAATGAAGGTGGGAAGGGTGGGGGTGAAGCCGTCCCACCTCCTGCGACCTTTGCATCCTCGGGGAGGATGAAGGACCACCCTCTTTGTTTTACACAATTTGCTGTTTTAGGGAACCTGTGTCATAACTCCTCAAACACTACTGTCACTGCTGTTGGGGGGGAGAGGGGCACGTTTCCTACCTGTGTGGTGGTACCTCCCCTGCAAATTCCGGCTCAGGGCCGGGCCTCCCAGACTTCTGGTCCCAGGACACTGGCTCTTGGAAGGCTTCCAGTCCCACAGAGGCCCGAGGCGGCGTCGGGGAAGGACAGGAGCAGGCCCCGGTAGGCTGTGGGTCTGGCTCCATCACGTGCCTCCCTCCTCGGTTACAGAGGTGGCCTCGGTGCTTCTCCAGGTTATTTTGGGAGCCTGTGCTATTTGCCGGGAGGAAGCAAGGAGCCCTTGGCTTCACCTGGGTGTGAAGGAAGCAAGCGCCTTGGTGGAGAGGCTGACGGCCTCAGAGGCCCTGCTCGTGGGTGGGGGCTCAGACCTGGGCGTTTTCAACCAGATCATTGCTCTGTTTACAGTCTGCTGCTGGCTCATCGTCCCCAGCTGTGATGAAAACACCTTTAGTTCATAAAACGTGGAAATTACATCTGAGCACTCAAGCTGAGTCACTTCTCTGAGCAAGCCTTCAGCTGGGGCAACATTTTTGGCCAGGCCCGGGGTGGGGCTCTGTGTGGGTCTGGGTTTTGCCCGTGGACAGCCCCAGGTGGCCTGGCAGGTCCGCTCAATCCTCAGAGCACGGGCTTCCTTCACTGAATCAAGGCCCGTTTTAAGCCCCTTCTTTGTTTTGTCGCCAGGGTGGCTGACTAGAAGGGAGGGACCCCTGGGGCCTCAAGTCCTCAGGCAGCTCAGGGAATATACAGAGTGGTGAGGCCTGGCACGGAGGAGAGGGGTAGGGAGGACCTCAGCCGGTGGGGGAGAAGGCCAGGCTGGGTCTGGGGCCAGCCTTGTCCAAGAGCCGGGGAGCCCTCGGCCTGAGGCGCTGTCCTTCCCACCACAACCAGAGGTGACTTTCAGACTGGAGCCCTTCATGGTTTTTGGACGGGAAGGAGGAAGGAGGGCGGTACAGAAGAAACCAGTCTTTACTAAGCACCTACTTCATGCCAAGCCCTTGGCTAGCTCGTTCTTCCGCCTCGTGGCTGGTCCAAGAACCTTGGCCCCTTGCCAGCTGCAGGACCTTGGGCCAGTGACTTCACCTCCTGCGTGTTCTATCCTCGTCTGCCTTATCTTCCTCTTCCGGCCTCAGACCCGCTGTGACGGTCAAGCGAGATGGTACAAAGACAAGTCAATAAATGGGTTTTTATAAATAAATACTGATATGGCTCACATTTATTGAGTACGGACTGTACCAGGCTCCATGATGCACATTTTTCTCGCAGAAACTCACGGAACCCTCCCAGCAACTTTGAGCCGAGCTCTCTTTTTAGTCCCACTTTACAGATGAAGAAACTGAGGTACAGAGACATCGGGTCACCTGTGGAAGGCCACGGGCGCTCTAATGCCAGGACTAGCACCCTGACACAGGCAATAGTAATTTATGTGATATTACATAAACCCAGGCAGGTGCTTTAAGTTGGTCTTTCTCAATGTGAATTCTCTAGAACCCTCATTTCTTCTTCATTTGGAAAAGTTGCTTCACCGTTCATTTGGAAAAGTTGCTTCACCGGGGTGCCTGGGTGGCTCTGTTGGCGAAGTGTCTGCCTTCAGCTCAGGTTGTGATCCTGGGGTCCTGGGATTGAGTCCCATGTAGGGCTCCCTGCTCAAAGGGGAGTCTGCTTCTCTCTCTGCCCCTCCCCCCTGCTCAGTCTCTCTCTCTCTCTCTCTCCCTCTCAAATAAATAAAATCTTTTAAAAAAATAAAAAGTTGCTTCATCATCAGATAAGCATGGAAAACACTGGAACATTGCATTCTCCTTCTAAGACATTCACTGGGAACTTTGATACAGTAAAGGCTCCCGGAAGTGCTGCAGTTAAAAGGCAAAAAGCAGACAACCCGTTTGTGTTTAACCCAGCATTTCTGAGCTTGTTTGCTCTCAGAGCCTTATTTCTGAGGAGCCCTTATTAAGATCAAGCCTGAAACCTAAACATTTATTCCCTAAGCCTGCATGCAGGCCTTTGCCTGTCTTATGGGGGCACCCCACAGACCACCCTGCTTCCAGGGCCCTATGTTTCTCCTTTGTTCTATCATTCGTTCACCTATTTCACATGCCTTGACTTCTTCTTCTTCTTCTTTTCTTTAAAAGATTTTATTTATTTATTTGAGAGAGAGAGAGTGGGGGTGGGGGGAGAGGGGCAGGCAGAGGCAGAAGCAGGCTCCCCGCTGAGCAAGGAGCCCATCATGGGGCTCGATTCCAGGACCCTGGGATTATGACCGGAGCCGAAGGCAGACGCTTCACCGACGGAGCCGCCCAGGCGTACCACGCCTTGACTTCTCACTGGCATTATGAGGGTAAAGACGTGACTTTGGCTTTAAGAATCTTATTAAGACGGACAGGGGAGACAGAACAGTGTGATCAGAAGTTCAAGGGCCTGTGGGGGGGCGGTGCCTGGGTGGCTCAGGTCAAGATCCCAGGGTCCTGGGATCAAGACCCGCATCGGGCTCCCTGCTCCACTGGGAGCCTGCTTCCTCCTCTCCCACTCCCCCTGCTTGTGTTCCCTCTCTCGCCTGGTGTCCCTCTGTCAAATAAATAAATAAATCTTAAAAAAAAAAAAAAGTTCAAGGGCCTGGGGAAACCTGGTGGATAGCACCCACCCGCTCTGGGAACTGGGGGCGGGGAGGTGCCTCCTGGACAGGATGTGGGCTCAGTTGCCAGGTGAAGGACTTTGGGTGGTCAGGTCAGGGATGCAGGAAAACATCTGAACATCTGTGGAAAAGCGATGTGTTATCTAGACTCTAGGGGACACCTCCTGGATTATCTGATTCCATTCTATGAAGGCTATTTTACAACTCTGCAAATTGTAGATAAGTGATGCAGAACTATTCTTATCTATAGGCCTGAGGACTCTGACTCGTCCCGGAGAAAACCAACCCACCTCCCGCCCCCGTTTTGTCTTCATTTGCACACTCCTGATCAGTAAATGCATCTGTTCTTCAAATTCTCTGTGTACTGGTAATAAATAATATGTGCCTGGTTCTCTCACTGATTTAGGAGTTTAATAAACTTTCAAAAGATTTTATTTATTAGACAGAGAGCGTGCACAAGCAGGGGGAGCTGCAGAGAGAAGCAGGCTCCCCACTGAACAGGAAGCCTAACATGGGGCGGCTTGACTGGAGGACCCCAGAATTATGACCTGAGCCTAAGGCAGACGCTCAACCGACAGAGCCACCCAGGCGCCCCAGAATTTAATAAACTTTAACACATGTTCATTTATGTATGACAGCCATGATTCTACCTCTTTTTAAAAGGGTAGTAAGAGGCTCCCTGGGCAGAGAGATGCATGTGCCAAGACCTGGAGGCTTGCTCTCAGCACCATGCATTGAGTAACAGGTACCCTGACCCGGATCCTTACCAGAGCAGACAATCCGGAGCCCCTAATTTTTCAGCCCCTACTCATGAAGGGTGGCGGCAGCTGGGGTAAAATGAAAACAGCTGGTGATCAATTGTCAGGTGCTGATGTGGCTATGCCCCTGGGGATGGCATGACTCGGTGTCACCTTGATTGGTGTGTTTACAGGGGAGCTAAATGCACTTTGCCGTGGAATCTATCACATCACAGACACTGCAATTGAAGCAGGTGCTCCTCCCTAACAGGGAGCCCAGAGGGAACCCCTCTGCTCCCCAAGCTCTGCTTCCTTGTTGGATTTGCATGACCACCCACCCAGACCTGCTATGTGCCTTCTGCAGTTAGAGCTGGAGCCCAGCACTGCCCTCCCACCCACCCACCAGCCAAACAAAGCTCCTGGCAAAAGGAAAGCCTGTTGGGGTTCCTGGGCAGTCTCTCCGGGGAATCCACACTTGGGAGCCCACTGGCTCTGGAGGGACGGTTTGGGTCCGTCCCTGGCGAGGGGCCCTCCTTGAGTGAGGCCCAGCATCCCATGTGTGGGGCCTCGCAGAGCCCTTGGAGGGTTTCTCCTACCCATGGCCACGTGCAAAGGGATGTAGGACAAGGGCAGCCCTTGCGGCCCTGCTTGGCTTAGCAAACAGCTGGAAATAACCTGCGTGCCCAACAGTCGGGGAGCAGTGATCCTGGGCATCTGTTCAGTGGAGTCCCCAGAGCCCTTAGAACGAGGAGGTTCCTCGGAGGGTCCTCATACAGGAAGGGCAGCTCCTGCGCTCCCCCCCAACTCTGGTGCAGGCACCTGGCCCATCCCCCACCCCAGCCAGGTGCCCCGTGTCCTTCAGAGTGCCCCCTCCAGCCACACTCAGCGCCCCTGGCCTGGCACTGAGGTGGGCCAGAGAAGTGAGGTGGAAGATGGCAAACTGCGGAGCCGGGGGCGGCTACGAATCCCAGCTGTGTGGCCTTGAGTGACCCAGCCACCACTCTTTGGCTCAGTGTCCCCCTCTGTGGAGTGGGGACGGTTTACCGACCTCGAAGGTGAGATGAACACCTGGCCCGCACAGCAGGTTTTCAGTAAAGGTGACTATGACTTGAGTTCTGCCCGGTGGGAACTATGGGGGTGCAGACTCGGGGAGGTGCCCTGAGTCGTCTGCTGGGAGGAGACATGCCCTGCCTGTCACGGGCTCCGTGTGAGGGTTCCGGGCGTTGAGCTGTGGCTCCCCAGGCCGCCCCCACAGCAGACGACGTGCCCCTGAGAGGAAGAGTTCTGCCAGTTTCTGAGGGAGGAGGCGCATCAGGTGACATGGCGGTTGACAGCCGCAGCCCTCACCCTCGCCTGCCCTGAGATTCACCCGGCCCTGCTCGCGGTGGGGGTGACCTCAGCTCCCCACGGGTGCTGAAGTCGCTGGCTCCATGAACCGACTGTATGATCTGGGGGAGTTCTGCGGGAGCTGGTGGACACTGGGGCCGGGGCCTCCTGGGCTCTGGGGGACGGGGTGGGGGGGCTGAGAAGGGGGCTCCCGCTGGGCCTGGCGGCAAGGGACCCAGCCCATCCAGAATCCTCAAAGTGCGTGACCCCATGGCCCCCCCCAGACTTTCAGCTGGCTCCACAAACCTAGGCTTCTTTTCCAGTTAACTTTTTATTACTTTCCTTCCCTTGCTGACGTGGTGATTCCTCCTTTCACTTCCCCATGCCTCTTCACACTCACTGTCATTCTTTGAACAAACCTTAAAAGTGCATACTATGTTCTTTATTCCTTTCAAGGACCCCATGAGGAAGAGTTTACCATGTCCCTATTTTTTGGATGAGGAAGCAGCCAGTGAGGACAAGAGCCCTGCTGGTAAGAGGTGAAGGCCCAGACTCACCCGCATACCTTCCTGCCTCTTGTCGCCGGGCCTTCGCAGGTCACTGGGCCGCAGGAATGAGCAGAGCCACACTGGCCCGTGGGGCGTTCACAGCCAGTGGCAGGGGCCTGACCTGTAGGGTTGGGAGTACGTCAGGAAAGGCTTCCAGAGGAGGAGACCTGGGATCTGGGGTGAAGGAAGGACGGTGGGAAAGGGATTCCGGGGCCAGTGGGGCTAGAGTGAGGGTGCAAATGGAAAACGGCAGGAGTCAGGGCTCTGCTTAGGTGAGAGTAGATGAGGGTGTTGGAGTCAGCTGGGGTTCAGGGGCTTCCAAGGCAGCAGGGAGGAGGGCTTTGATTGGCAGACATGTCCCAGACACTTGTCAAGGCTAGGCTGGGCCCCCAACTGCCTGGGTCCAGTGCCAGCTAGAATGCGCACCTGTCAGGACGCCTGGGTGGCTCAGTTGGTTAAGTGTCTGCCTTCGGCTCAGGTCATGATCCCAGGGTCCTGGGATCGAGTCCCACATTAGGCTCTTTGCTCAGTGGAGAGCCTGCTTCTCCCTCTGCCCCTCCCCCTATTCGTGTGCGCACACGCGTGCTCTCTCTCTCACAAATAAATAAAATCCTAAAAAAAAAAAAAAAAGAATGGGCATCTGTCCCACGGGCTTAGGATCCCACAGCAGGGACAGGAACCCCTGGCAAGGGGTACTTGGGAGACAAGCTCAAGGGTTCTTCCAGGCAAGAGAGGCTGAATTCCTTGGGGAGTGGCTCTCCTCTTCAGCTCTTCGCAGGATTCAGCTGCCTGGGGTGGGACCTGCAGAGACTCTGGGTCCTCACACTGCTTCCTGAGAACCTTATTTATACTAAAGTGTCAATGGCTCATATGAAATGTAGCAGTACTCAACTCTGTCTAGAAGAATCATCTGAGAGGTGTGTGTGCTTTTATAAAAATAACACTTGCTCATTCTCAAACAAAACAAAACGAGTGATATAAGAAAGTACAAAGAAGGAAGCAGCAACCTACCCACCCCCATTAGAAGGGCAGCTTCCTGAGGGCAGGGTATTTTCTGTTCTCTGCTGTCCTCCCAGCGCCTAGAACTTCCTGGCACGAAGTGGATGCTTAATACAGCCCACTGTCCAGCGCTCATATCTGGGGGATGCCATCTATACACACAGAACTTTGGAGAGGTAAAGAGCTGTTGGTAGACAGAAAGGTAAGTAGGTCCAAATAATTTTAAAAGATGGGATCGTACCACACCTGCTAGATTTAAAACTAAAAGTAATTTTACTTGAGTTGAACAGGAAAAAAAAAAAAAACCTAAAAAATTGCTGAATCTTAGATAAGTTTTTACTTTCCACAGAGGTATTCGTTCATGATGAATTTGTCTCATGTTAAGAAAAAAAAAAGATGAAATTCATCAAGAGATTGGAGTCTTGGGGAAAAACAAGAAATGCTTCACTTGGGCAGGAGCCCTCATTCCTCGAGATGAAAAAGGTGATCACCTGCCTTACCCGTCTTCCCTCCGTTCCTAACTCTGACTCTAGTATTTTCCCTTTGTCAAGGTTTCTAACGCTCAGATTCTGCTCTGCAGACACAATTCTCCTAGTAGCTCATCTTAGTCCTGTATTCCAATGGATTCCATTCCTTTTTAAAGCACATTTTGTCCTGGATTTTGCATTTGGAGTCATCTCCTGGTTGTACCAGGAAAAGTGGGGAAAGACTTTGAAATGGCACCCCCGCCCCTGAAAACAGCCTACGGGAGGGAGGGGTCCTGTATTTACGGACCTGTGACTTTCATCATCTTGGAGCAAGTCTAAGTTGTAGAAAACTTAGGGCAACGCAAATGGTTCTTGTTCAGAGACATGCAAACGAATTGTGTGCTGTGGATTGCCGCCACGTTAGGGCAACGCAAATGGTTCTTGTTCAGAGACATGCAAACGAATTGTGTGCTGTGGATTGCCGCCACGTTAGGGCAACGCAAATGGTTCTTGTTCAGAGACATGCAAACGAATTTTGTGCTGTGGATTGCCGCCACGTTAGGGCAACGCAAATGGTTCTTGTTCAGAGACATGCAAACGAATTGTGTGCTGTGGATTGCCGCCCGTGGCTCTTGTCGGTTATGTACGTGTATGTACATTCATTTCGGGACTCCTTAGCTGCCTGTTTATATGTACTTGTTCTAATTTTCATTTAAACCAGTTGGAACATATTACTTGTTCCCTAATTACTTAACGAGTTAAATAAAATTTTTGACATGTGTTCATTTTATGTTGTAGGAGAGTCATGATTTTACCCTTAAAAAAAATGGACCCTTTTAACTTTCGGCTAGATTTTCATTGCTGAATAGTTTTTTCTTTTTTTTTTCAAAGAAGGCTCAAGGGTGCTGTTTTCCCTGATCCTTTCCGTGTTGTCTATAAATCCCAACAACCTCACTGGGTGTAATATTCTCAGTTTCCCCCTTTCCGCACAACTTTGAAGACTAAACTCCCTTGTCTTCTGGAATTGAATGTTGCTGGGGAAAAATGAGAGGCCAGATTGATTTTTTTCTCCCCTTGTTCATGACTTGGGTTTTCCTCCTGGGCACCTGAACGCTGTTTTCTCTGTCCTTACAGTTCAGTAACTCAGCCAGAGAAGGCGTGTTCCCGACGGCGGCCATCCTGAAGCCCTCTCAAGCCCTCTCCACCTCTAAATATTCTTTGGCTTCAGCTGTTGGATCGTCTACTTCAAGGGGCCAATCCCTCTTAGGTTGGAGGCTCTGGGCTCCCTAATGACCATCTTCTTTCTAATTGTTTGAGTTTGTCCTTTTCAGAGTTCCTTGTGAGTATTTCACCTTTTTCTCCAAAAAGTGAGTTTGCTTTTCAGATGTGCGTGCTATGCTGTGATTCGGTTTCTTAGATGTGCAGTGGTCCCGTTTGGGTCCTCCTGTCCACGAGCTGCCTCGGCGCGTCCTGATGTGGTTTCTTGACTGTCTCTTCTTGGTTCTCTTCTTGTATCGGATTTGTATTCTCACGCACTTTCCTCCGTCCTGGGGCTGCTGGTTTTCTGGAAGCTGCCTTTGATCCTAGGCCCCTGCTCCCTTTCAGCTTTCATGACCTCATGTGATTTCCTTCCCTTTCTTGCCAGTTGGCAGGGTGGTCCTGCAAGTTCGCTTCATCTGCAGGGTTCGCTGAGCACGTCCTGCCGTCATCCTACTCATGGCTGTAACATGGGAACCAGCCTGTAACCCCCCAGGACGGCTGCAAGAGCTGCATGGTTTTCAGCTCCCTTTTCGGTAGCCCGAGTGTGAGGGGACGGAGCCCTCTACAGAGGCCACCTGGCTGGGGGCTACAGGCCTTGTCTTTCCTGCCGTCCCCTATCCACTCTGTACCCAGCCCCCCCCACCCCACTGTCCAGCCAGGGGGTGTCCTCCCACCACAGTGCAGCCCGGGATCCGTGAAGATGGAAGGTCCTGGAGGCCATGGCTGTGGAGACTCTTCTTGGTTTGTTGGTCATTCTTTTCATAAACAATTTGTCATTGTTACTCATTTCATCTGTATGGGGTAGGGGAGACCGAACACTTCCCCTCATTCCGCCCCCCAAAGTCTGAGCTCCTCTCCTGGGCAGCCTCCTAAAAATGCCAGTGTCCAGGTCCTGCTGCCTGGAGGCACTGAGAGACTGCTTCTGTAGGTCTGCATGGGACCTCTAGACCTGGGGGCGAGAACTGCTGAGTCATCTACCAGGGCTATTTGCATTTTGGTCACATTAAAGGAAGGCAGCTGTTTATGTGAAATCACGTGGTTCTGAACGGTTCAGTTTTGGAATGTCTAAGGTGGGCAAATTGGATCATTCATTCTATTGGTGAGGCCTCGGAGGCCCAGAGAGGGGAAGTGACTGGCCCAAGGTCATACAGCAAGCCAGCAACAGACAGGTTTGAAGAACTGGAAATGCCAACCCCAGACGTGGAGACTGGGGATCAAGGGAGCCCACCTCTGAGGGCAGGAAGGTCTTTGTCGGTGGCATAAGGAGCCCCTCCTTCCCATCTCCTGGCCTCGAAGAGGAAATGGTTGTGGCCCTGCTCCTGGGGAACTGTGGTCATGAGCTTCCTTGGGGGAGGGTGGCTGCCCCAGGAGGCAGGCTATCAAATCCCAACCCTCCCGGAAGGAGTGGCCCCACTTCCTCTCACACCTGCCCCCACCCCCTCCACCTGCTGTCCTGGCCGCTGTGCTTTCAGCACGAGCCCAGGGCCTGGTGACAACCCGGGGCCAGGTGGCAGGTGGAGCAGTCCTGGTAAAGAAGCAGCGACGGAAAAGGCAGGGAATCTGGGATTAGTGCCGGAGAAGGCTCGGGTCAGGCCTTTCTGAGAGGGTTCCCCATCTGCCAGTGGAAGGGGCGCCAGAGCCGTTGGGGCCCTGACCAGGCAGTCGGACTGAGCCGCTCGGCGTCTCCTGGCTATTTGTCGGCCCCTGGCTCTGCTCTTGCCGCGCAGGCCATCAGCCTGGTGACACTGGGCGGCCCCAGGAGAAACCTGGGTCCACCCCCTTACTCCTTCCGCGGCCCTCCACGGTTCAGCGGGCTCAGGAAAATAACAGGACCCTCTCCACAGGGTTGTGGCGAGGATTAATTCCTGCAAAGGCACACAGGAAGCAAGGCTCTCGGTAACGGAGCCACTGAGCCCAAAATAGATCCATTCCACAAGGTAACAAGAAATATTTCACTGGAGTTTTTGTGAGGTGATGGGGAAAAGGAATCTCACTGTTCACCACAGAGCTGCAATTTAATTTCTCTCTGGGGGCATTTCTGATCTTTCTCTGCTAAATTCCCCCTCCTCCTCCTCCTCCCCCACCCCCCACCTAGTCCCAGCATCCCTTCTACCGCTCAGTCCCAGCTCTCTCACCAAGAGAGGGGGGCTGCCAGTGGCCCCCCACGTGTGTCCCGGGGAGTGTGTGAATCACGACAATGGCTGCAGCCGGCGCCAGGCTCTGGCAAGTACACGGCAGGGACTCTCTCGGCCCCACCAGACACAGGAGGACCCAGGGAGGGAATGCCAACTCTGGCCTCAAACTCAGGCACCCAGGCCCCAGCTGCTTCCACAGCGGACTCGGAACACGGCCCCCTATTCGCGGGCTCCCTGGCTCTTCACAGCAACCCCGGGAGGAAGATGGGCCAGGCAGCCACGGCCAGTTCTGGCCCCAAGGAATTCCATTTTTCAGATGAGGAAACGAGACTAAGAGAAGCTGAGGGCTCATGTGGCTGACAAACACAGACTCCGAACGCCCCTCCACGTCTGATGGTGCGGCCGGCCAGCCATCCCGCTGAGCGGTCATCTGCTGGGTCTGTGGGGGGCAGGCCTGCTCGCCTTTCACGGGGCCCATCTCCCGGACGAGGCCGCAGACCACCTTATTATTACGACCAACTGTCGCCACACATTTTTGCCTGGGATTTTACCTTCCTCATTTGCTCTAACCATTTTTACTGTGTTGAGTCCTCTTCCCACTTTGGAGAAAGCCTGGCTCTCAGGGAAGAGCAGGCAGGGCTGAGGGGCTCCCATCTCTGCCCCAAGAGGTTGGCTTGGGGGAGGCCCTGTGTGTTCCCGGGAGTGGCTGTACTGTCCGAGGAGCCTGGCGAGGACGTCAGCCTATCTGAAGCCGGGTCTCTTAACCTGTCAGGGGTGCTGGCCCCTTTGATAACCTGAGACTCGTGGCCTCTTTCCCAGAAATCTGCACAGACTCACAAACATGATATACCCTCTGACCTCTCTCCTCGGGTTTCCCAGGGGTTCCTGGTCTAGACTAAAGCCTCCTACGGTACGGGGTGCTATCTGCCAATCTCCAGAACCCCAGAATCTGGATGCTTATGTCTGGATAGCTGGGTGTGGCCATGCCTAAAGCAGCCATGTTTTTTTGAGAGAACAGTTTTATGAAACGATTATGTTGAGAATGGCTGACCTCACTGAGTGAGAATGATGTCCAGATTATTGGACATTCACACAACTTTCACACAGATAGAGGCCACATACAACAACACGTATATAGAGTGGGTCTTTGCTGGAGTGACAACCGCCCGTGTTCAGAGAGTGCGAGGCACTGTGCTGCACGTGGCTCATGTGTTATCTTGTTAAATCTTCCTAACAACCAATCCCATGGGGTCATGCTATTCTGATCTCTGAGGCAAAGGAAAGTTAAGTAAGTTACTCAAGGTCACGCAATACATTGACCCAACTGGCCTTTGACCTCAAGTACTCTGACCCAGGAGCCTGTGACAGCCTTCTTTCCTGTGAGCGGGTGACACTCAGAGCCAGGGGAGGCCGGCCCCATTCTGTTCTGAGACAACTCTGTCCCCAGCTCAGTTGGATCCTGTTGGGTCTGGGCAAAGAGAGCAGGCGCCAGGTAAACACCGAAATGGCGTTTTTCTGGAAAGCCTCTGTAACACATTGGCGCCCCGGCCCCCTTGTCTAAGAGTCCCCGATGGACCGTATCATGAAGTGGCATTTGCCTGGCCTGGCGGGGAGACAGAACTCTGCTCTCAAGCAAATTTGGCTGGTAATGTGATCCCATTTGACCCCACAGGCTGGCAAGGCCTGGGAAATGTCAGTTTACACTCGTTTCCACCGTTTCCGAGGGGGTTTCCTTTGCCCGCCGGTACGCTCTGCAATGCGCCCACTGGGAACGGCGGGACGGCGGCTGCTTCCCTGCTGCCAAGCCACGGGTGGAGCTGTCCTTCGGTGCTGGAAGGGGCTGCAGAGCCTGGCTCTCCTGGGACACCAGACCCCCCTGCCTGCAAAGGGCCCCCACTGAGCAAGGCTGTCCCACTGCCACCTTCTCAAACCCCCTCCGGACGCTTCTGCCCCACCTAACAGGCTCGTCCAACATCGTGGACGTGGACGGAGGGAGCTTAGTCATCACCAGAGAGCAGGGGTGAACGAGAGGAGCGAGAACGCCTTGCCCAAGGCCCAAAGCTGAGGTTTGTATTCACCCTGAAGGCTGACCCCGGTGCCCCTTCCCCTACCTGAGGTCAGGGGTTCTCAAAATGGGGGCTGGGGGTGACTGGCGGCACCAGCCTCACGGGGGCGCTCGTCAGGACTGCAGACCCTCGGGCTCCAGCCTGGATCTTCTGAATCAGAGCCGTTCGCACTAGCCCGGTAGTGATGTCCAAGCTGTTGAGAACCACTGCCCTAGGCCTCTGCCTTCTTGGCTGCGATGTGAAGCCCTGTACAGGCAGGAATGACTCAAGTTTGAATTCCCACCCCTCCATGCATCTTGGTCCCTCCCTGGGACCCCTCCCCCGCCCCACAACATGATTCCATGTCGCATAGAACAGGGAGCTGGAAGCAGATGCCGGTGATCGTACGGATCTTAGCACATGGCAAATGACGCATCTCCAAATCAATAAAGGGGGAAATCAGCTAGCTCTCTGATAACCAAAAACGTCAGCGAACACACACAAGAAGGGATCTAAGCGAACAAGGCCAACCAGAGGGCAACTTCCACTTGCCCTCATGAAGCCAGCAGAAGTGGTGAGGGAAGCAGCCTGGAGGGACGGGTCTGCCACCACACTCCACAGCTCCTCACCGTCTCCTGGGCTGTGGGATTCCAAGGTTCAGCAGGCGCGAGGCTCCTGTCCCCAACCTCCTACCTTGTCCTCCCATGAAGAGGGCAGTCTAGGCAGATGCCTTTACAGTGGCCCTCTCCACCCACCCATCCATCTACCCATCACCCACCCAACAAACGTTATTAGGCACCTGCTGTGTTCCAGGTTCTCCCACCACTATCCCAGTCTAAGGACTGTGGAGGGAGTGATGGGACTTGTGGGGTGGGGTCCTGTAGCCTGGCTGGGGCCCCCCTCCAGCTTCCCCTGTGCAACACGTGCTCCTTGAGAGGGAGTTGCTGCTGTGCTCCTTGAGGTCACCTAAGCAGGTAAACCAGCCCAGGGTGCTTATCCCCTTGAAGTGAGGAGGGTGGTCGGGTGGAGAAGGGTCACTTTCTTCTCAGCAGTGGGTTCCTGGGCTGGCTCTGTGATCCTCTTACCCTTCCCAGAAGGTGAGGAAGCGAGAGCCAGTGGGGCTGGATGAACCCTGGGACCCCTGGCCTGAGGGCTAGGCAGCTATTCCAGCCTCCCCTGGTCCAAGTCCAACCCCACTGGCGCCAGCGGGCCCGGCATGGCCCTGGGAGGGAGTGGGTGCCCGTGGCCCCACAGCCCGTTCCTAGTCCACAGGGTTTCCTACCCCACAGCCCTTCTGGAGCAAAGCTGAACCCGAGGTGGCCGAGTGGCTGTCTCCTTGCTTTATTTGATCATAAAAATGATACAGACCTTGCCGTAAAAGTCAATCAATTCAGCAAAGTAAGAACCACCTCAATCCTGCCACTTCTACTGTTTTGGTCAGCAACCTTCCTACACACACGCGCGCGCGCGCGCACACACACACACACACACACACACTCTCTCTCTCTCTCTCTCTCTCTCTCTCTGTCTCTCTTTAGTAGCCGTGCTGTTCTACAGCCTGCTTTTAAGAAGAAAAGAGCTGATGTTTACAAGCTGTATGACCAGCGAGCCCTCCCTGCAGCCGTGTGGCCCGGGGTTCTGGGCTGGGCGGTGTGGCAGCAGGGACTCACAGGGAGGCGGCGGCACCCTTCTGCTCCTCAACCACCGCTGTGGGGGACTCCCCAGGCCAACAAGCAGTGCATTCACCACATGCTCTTCAATAAAACATAACTTAGCACAGAGTTGGATTTTTTTGTGGGGGTGTGTGTGGCCTTTGAGGGATCACTTGCTGAGCTTGGGGGAGGCGGCGTAGGTGAGAGAGAGAACACGTGTGTGCGCGTACACACACGCACCCACTCCGCACGTTGGGGGAGATCCCGAGCCCAGGGGGCTGCACCAGGGGCTCCAAATAGACCCTCCAGGCAACAGTGACCTCCCACCGGGGAGCGGTAGGGACTGTTGGCATCACTCAGGCAGACACGCCATCTCTCTGGGGCGTCATCAGAGCATGTCAGCAGCCCCAGGGCCTGCCCATTTCCCCTCCTTGGCCAGTGGGATTGGTCTGCTCCTGTCGCCTGTGACCCTGAAAGGCGCCACAGTCTCTCCCTGGACAAGCAAAGGCCCACTGCCTGTCTGCTGGCGTCCAGCTCACCTGCTCTGGTCTTTCCTGACCATGCGGTCGGGGCAATTTTTCTAACACTCACATCAGATCATAGCTCTCTCCTGCTTCAGCAGTGTCCCTGGGCACAAGTCCATGCCTCTCAGCCGGGACCATGTGGACCCACTTCTCTACTTCCCCCAGCTTGTCCTGAGCCTGGGGAGTCCCCCTAACGGGCTGTGCACTGTCATACCTCCAGCCCTCACCTCTGTGGTTTCCTGTGGCCCCCTCTTCTTGTTCTGAGTTCTTCCTCATTCTTCAGGGCTCGAACTTCCCTTCTCGTGCCCCCCAGACTGGACTAGGCCTCCCCGGGGGCTCCCATGGCACCCCGAATCCTGCTTCTGTTCTCCTTTTCCTGGGGTGTGAGAGCCTTTGCCTCCCTCACTGACTGAAGCTTTCCGAGGGTCAGGGCCACGCGTGAGTCTCCGGGTTACAGGCAGCACAGGTTTGCGCAGTACGTGACCACAACGGTGCCCACGCCACTGCGGCATGCAGGGACCCGGTGTTTCCTTTATTGTGCGGATAAGAAACGGAGGCTCAGAGAAGCCATGGAGCACACAAAGGTCACTCACCTAGCGTGGCAGGCGCCGGCGGTGACAGAGGGACCGTAGTCCCTGCACTCTCAGTGCACGTGCAGTGAGTCGCAATGGGGCTCGCGTGGGCGACTTCTCTCTGGCACTGTTAAACCACAGCTGCCGCAGACGTTCACGCTTCTGTCTTGAGGTTAGAAGGGTTACAGCCTCCCGAGGGTCACGAGAGGCACAAGGCCCCTCGCTGGGGAGGCCCAAGGGTGCTGGGTATGGGCAGGACTCCAGCCAGAGGTCTCGGTTTCTGAGATGCACTTCCTTCCCAGCTGGGATTCAGTCTCATGGAGGTTCCTCAGACACTTCCTAAATTTGTGAAGGTCGGCTGGGTCAGGGTTCCCAGCTCTCCACCCTACCTTCCACTCCAGGGTTCACTGCTCTGGGTTCTGCCCCACGGAGAGAGTTCTCTCTGTGGGAGGCAGGGACCTGCATGCTCCGCTCTGACCCAGAGTTGGGCAAAGGGCCAGGGTCTGACCTTCGTGGGGCCTCAAGGCTCCTGGCAGGAACTGAGGACATGGGCTGGGACAGGCTGACGCCTGCGGCCTATGTGTGTGCCAGGCCCCGTGTGGGACCGAAAGGGACAGAGGCCCATGCAGGTGAACTCCAGCATCCTGAGTAGGCCTAGGGGCCATCTAAGTCACCGATGGTCGCCAGTGGTCACTGAACCCTCTGTGGGATGGTGGAACCATGTAGCTAAGCTGTGAGGACACCAAGACCCCAGCCTCAGGCCCTCATCCCTGCTTGAGGGATGCCTCCCCTCTCCAGGGTTCTGTGGACTCAAGTTTGGACTTCTGTCTAGCCTCTTATCCTGTCCTCTGTCCTCCCCCAACAATCGGGAGAACAAGGGCCCAGCAGCCACCCCAACCACGGGGGAGTCTCATTCCCTCTCCCTTCTCTCCCCCCAGCAGGGGACATGGGTCTGGCGAGGAAAGCCGATCTGGGGGTGGGAAGAATAGGAGAAGGAGTGCTTTTTGGAAAGCAGGAGCTTCTAAAGGCCAAGGGTGCTTGTCCTAGCAGCTCCAGTGGTGCCCTGCACAGCTGCAGACGCTGAGGCCAGGCCTCACAGCGAGAGGGCGTCTGGTCAGGGCTGGATTCCTCTGAGCACGTCCCACCAGCCGGCTTGTCCAAACCATCTATGAGGCCACGTGGGGGCTGTAGCAGCTGCACTGAGGGAGAAGTGGCCGCTGGAGCCTCCTGGGGACTCCACCCTACTCTCACAAAGGGCCCACAAGGCCACCGTCTCTCTGCCCAGATGTCTCTGGCAGGGTGGGAGCCCAAGGCTGGAGATGCATGGCGGCTGCTCAGAGTAGGAGAGACGGGGCTGGGGCTCTGGGAGAGCCTCCCAAGGGTAGGTGGGCCTCGGGGGCTGGGAGCAGCTCCAAGTCATAGGAGAAATAGTTTCTTAAGAAGAGCAAGGGGGCCTGGACCACAGCCTCCACTTCCTCTTCTCCTGTTCTGGAGAAAAACCGCAGCTCAGCTGTGCTGGTGATAATTCTGCGGCTGGATCCCTGGATCCTGCCCCCAGGGGTCTGATGTTTCAGCAGGTAGTGGCAGGTGGCCCCTGGGGCTTTGGATGGAAAAACGGGGTTGGGAGAGGAGGCTGGATTGTCCAGGGAAAGAGCACAGACCTGGATTCCTTATAGTCTATTGTCTAAACTGGAGCACTTTCAGGAATGAAAGGTAGTGGTCTTAATTACTACACCCGGACAGCAAAGACAAACTAGGGCTCTTCAGGGCGAACCAGGACGTACGTCACCCTACTTATCACCACTTCCTAGCTGTGCGGATTTGGGCAATTACATAACCTCTCTGAATTGTGGTTTCTGCATAAAAAAGGCTAATATCATGTGCCTGCCTCCCAGGGCTGTTGGGAGGGATTAAAGGAGTGAATTAAATTATGTGAAAATTCCTGCAACAGCCCTTGACAGAGTGGGTTTTGCGGGTTTGTTCTCCTCCTGTGAAGAAGTGGGGTCCCTGTCCTTAAAAGTAAGCAAGGACCTGTCGGCTTATTGGAGTCCTGGTGGTGGGAGAGCCTGGCGAGCATGTGTCAGATTCCAATCCTTCTTGTGTCCCCTATAGGGTTGATGGGGGAAGGTGGTAGAACCCCAGCCCCCAGCCCCCAGCCTCAGGCCTTCCTGTACCTCGGGAGGGTGGCCCAGCAGAAGGTCCTAGGCTGGAACTCAGGTAGACTTGTCCCCCACCTCCCTTCCACGCCATGGCGATTTCTGTGCACACAAAGGCCCCAGCAGGGCCCGGTGGCTTTGCTGTCACTGGCTCTCTTTGGCTGCCAGGGGCACAAAAAGAGAAAAATGTCCATGTGCTTCTGTTGTCCTGAGACTGCTCCACGTGGATGCCATGCAGCCGCATTCCACCCCCAACCCCCCTCCCCCGTCCTCCAGCAGGGGGATCTGAGAAGGCTGGAGGCTGAAATGGAGGAGGAGGCCACTTATGTTTTCTATGCCTGTTCCTGGGGGCTGATGAATTGACCAGAGCCTGTTCCAACCCAGAATTTCTAAAGAGGTGGGTGTGGGGCCCTACTCTGCCACTGGACCCTGGGCTGGCTCCAGGTATCCAGGCCTCAGGTTCCTGATGTGAGGTGGGGTTAGGGTCAGATTTGGCTCCCTCTGCACCGCCCCTCTCTGCCCCCGCCCCCCTCCCGGCCCCGGAGGCCCCTGGAGATATCGAGCACTGCCGCAGACATAGTGGTCTCCAGGATCTGGACAAAAGAGGCCTCAGGAAAGGAACAAGTGAGGTTGGAGCCAGGAAGTGAACCAATGTCTCTGTGCAGAGGCCGTACCCCCATCCCCCAAAGCCGAAGCTGTCACAGGTGGAAGGATGTGACCTCCTGCCAGACGCCCTCGTGCGGCACCAAGATACTCGAGTCAGCGCTTACTGGAAAGATGGTTTCTTTGAAAATGTCAGGTCTGGAAGACATCTTGAGAGAGCAGGGCACAGGGCTCAGCAGACTGCTGTCTGGCCAGTCTCCTTGGTTCAGTGTGGAGCCGCAAGCCCCAGGTGGCAGTCAGGGAAGCAGGACATCGATGTGCAGCGATGGGCTGCCCCTCAGGGTGGGTGCAGGCTCCATGTCAGTACTGGGCCTCCAGGCAGGGCCACAAGGCTTCCAGCCAAATCCCACCTCAGGACTTTTGGCCCCGGGCGGGCCTCCTGTGCTCCATGCTCCTGAATGAGGTCCAGAAGAGAAGTGGGACGCCAAACAGGTCACCAAGGTTGCTGACAGCTAAGAAACAAGACGTCTCCAAAAATGAGATACGAAAGCTCCAAAAAGTGGTGCTAAAATCCCACGTTAAGACCTTCTGGCCCATCAGCCTATTTGCGGAAGGTCTTGAAAAGTGAGGCCTCCCTAATTTTAAACATAAACAGCTCCTATATTCCCACCAGTAGAATGTTTGACCATCCTTTTGTTGGCCCCAGATTTTGGGATATTATCCAGTGTTGACAACTTAAGAGGCAGAAAAATGGCATCTTACTGTTCTAATTTATATTTGTAACTGGGGAGTTTGGGCGTTTTTCACATATTTGTGGGCCATTTGTACTTCTTCTGGGAAGAGCCTGTCACAGCCTCTGTTCGTTTTTCTACCGAGCCGGTTTTCTTTCTTTCTTTTTTAATGATTGGTCTAGGTACTCTGTATTATGGATGTTAATTCTTCATCAGATATTTTTCTCTGTTTTCTCTGTCATTTGTCTTTTACTTTTGTTTATGTCAGCTTCTGCAGAGTTTTACAGCTTCACAGTGTCCCATGCATGTCTCTTCCTGCGGCTTCTGTGTTTCATGTCGTGCTTAGAATTTCTCTCGCTGAGATGATTCAGCTGCTGCTTCAGACGTTCTGAGAAACGACGGCCACAAGGCTTGCAGTGGCAGCAAATCATGCTTATTCAAAAGAAAACGTTTATTTTAAAAATAAGAACTGTCACCCCAAGCATTTATTTAAATATTAATAGTTAACGGGTAAAAATTATAAATGGTATAACAAAACTAACAGCTTTATATTCACAGATGGTGAGATGCTGACAAACAAGAAATAAGATCTATGTACACTGAAATTTGGTTGTTATGAAAATGCATATGAAGGCTTAAGAAACGGTCTATTTATAGGCTTTGGTGGAGCCATAATGCCCAGTTTCCTAGTGGCTCCTGATGCTGCTTGAGAACCAAGCACAGATGAACGGGGTCCAAATATGTTGGAGGCTTTACTTTTAGAAGATGTCCTTCTGCACGTGGTGGACCCCCTAAACGGTGACAAAGAAAAGAAAGTTAAAATGTTAAATAAAATCAGAAGTGAACAGTGTTCTTGCTCTCAACCTGCGCAGGGCTCTGATTCGTCTGCGATTTTCCTTGCTCTCCTGCGTCTCTGTGCATTTCCTGCCTGTAAAGCCCCTGTAAGTTTCCTTCACAATTTAAGGAATAAAGGACTGATGCCCTTTGCACAATTTTGTCCTCAATTTGCCTTCTTAAAATGGCAAGGGCTGTTTCTTAATTTTGGGACTTGAGACAGAGCCCCCTGTGCTTGCTCCCCAGCCACGCCATTCACGGCTGATAATCAAACCCCTCCCTCGGGACAAAAGAGCCCAGATCCACAGTCTTCAATCTATTCTGACCAAATAAAGGAAGGGACAATACCTTGACTTAAGGGCCCAGATGCCTGGATAATAGACACTGTGGAGTTAAGGAACTTGCCCGGCTGGGGAAGGAGGCAGATGCGGCTCCCCCGGGGAGGCGCTTGGGTCTGGCGAGTGTTGTCAGGGCCATGTCCCCGTGGTTTGTAACCCGGCTGAGTCCATACCCAGAGTTAATTCTGTAACGTCAGGGCCTGCAAGTGGCCTCCTGTCTCTGAATGTAGAAGCCAGGGTCTCAGGGCCACCCATCTGTGCTAAAGGTATTTTGCTGGGCCGGGGGAAGAGTGCTTTTCCAACATTTTAAAACTTTTGCTCGAGGGCAGTTTTACTGCAGAACTGGCAAAGATCTGCTATACCCAGCAGAGAAGCAGCCTTAAATTTCCCTACGCTGATTTCCTGCTGAGAAATTAAGCCCTGAGTGAAAACCTGCTGTTTATGTTGATTTACAGAATGAATCTGCCAACCTCGGTCTCTGCCTCACCCGAGCCATCCATTTCACGCCCACTCCCAGAGCCCAGTGCAAAACTGGTTCATTGTGTTATTGGGAAGATGTGAAGCTTGGAGGGTGGGGTGGGGAGTTAAGGTCTCTGGCACAGAGCCACTGGTATTCTGGGGCTGCGCAGACTCTCAGCCAGGTGAGCAGCCTGGAAGCTGTGGGGACCGGTCACAGTGGTTCAGCAGGAAGGAGAATGAAGCCCGAGTACAAAGAGGCTGCTACAAGGATCCAAAAAAAAAAAAAAAGTTACAAAACTCCCTGGTTTTGGCCAGAAGGGATTAGAAAAGAATCCCATCATACACACGTAGGCTAATTAACACTAGCATTCAAATTGGTACTGGCTTTTGGAGAAGTGCGAGTTTTACTACTTCTTCCGAGTTGAGGTCCTAACCCACAGGGCCAAGTGCTTCACTCTTACAAACAGAAGCTGGAAAAACTGCAAAGGGAGCCAAGGGCAACGAACACTGAAATATGGTGTGCTTTGCTCGAACACGTAAGAATGGGAAGATCGTCATCATGTGTAAGGGATCTCCACGGGCAACGTGCAGAAATGAGAGCCCCCGGGCAGGCGTGGGTGAGCCAGAGGCCGGTCCTACCTGGGAAATTGAAACCCAGCTGGGAGAAGCCTCACACAAGCCTTTCCCAGGCCAGGCCTCAGCTTCCTCATCATAAACCCCAGGGGGCTGGACCAGATGCCTTTTAAATTCTCCTTTTACTTCGTGAGCTCCTGAGGAAATGAGTAGTTCCCAAAACAGAGGAATAAATGAGGAAAATAAGAAAATGTCCCCACTGAAGAACATCTGTTGGTCACTTGCGCACTAAAAACCACAAAATTAAACTAACATTTACTAATGCCTTTAATTTCTGTACCCTGGCAGAAGGATTAGCACATACAAGATGTTTGTTTATGGACTTAACAAGAAAATGACAATTTGGTAACATTTGCCTTCCTTTCTCTTCCCCCACTCAATTTTTGTTTTTTTATTACCCAGAAGGAAAAGAGGTAGAAAAACTGCAAAAGAAAAACACAACAGCTTGCAAAAGTTTACTGAGGACTTGCTTCCTTTTTCCTGTAAGCATCTCTGTTAGATGATGCGGTTACTGGGGGGCCACACTCTCCAGCCTGACGGGATGGTTCCGATCCTGCCAGACCTTGCTCACCTCCCAGGCAAGGGCAGTGCAATTATGAAGACATAAGGACAACACAGATCATCAGCCAGGACCTGACAGGGCCTCGTTCCCCCCGCCGGCGTGCAGGGAGCGCCTCAAAGCTGAGCATCCCAGCCCCGGGGCCAGGCAAATGTGGGAGAGGGGAGGTGGGAGCCATTTGCACAGCCCCTAGAGGCCTGGCTTAACTGACCTTTTGGGTTCCTCTTCTCTGCTACCCTGCACAGGGTGGGAGGTCAGTTCTCCCAGGTCTTAACAAGGGGCAGGGAGTTGGGGCAGGGACAGGCCCTGGAGGTGGAGGCCCACAGATACCGCAGCAACGAAAGCAGGTACTGATGGCGAGAACGATGGGGAAACAAAACCCTGTGTTTACTCACAGCTAGTATAGGATTTATAACATTTTAGGTGGAAAAGTCCCTCAAGAAAAGCAATTGTAAAGAAAAAAAATTTTTTTTTCAAAGGTAATGTCAAAACCGGAGACATGTTGGCAAAGTAGAAAACTTGACTGATAATCAACTTAGAAGTAGAGATTTTAAAAATCTGAAACAAATGTTTCTGTTTTGGATTCAGTCTTAATCATCACTCCATTAACTAGAGAGGCAACATTTAACAATGGCCTATTTTAATAAACGCTTCAAAGCGAGCCGGGCCGTTGCGCTGCTGTACTCTCCTCCCCGTGCACCCACCGCCCGCTGCCCGTGGGGCAGGACCTACCCTTTTGTCTTGGAGCCTCCAAAGCTGGTTCTCCTCCTCTTAGGCCTTTGGGAGGCTGACATCCTTTTCCTCTTTCTTTCGTTTTTGGTTTTATTTGCAAAGTAGTGAGAAGCTACGGGTGTTTCCTCATCAAACTCCTCGGGGGCGCTTCTGGTGGCTCTGCTGCTGCCTGGGCTTCTCCGCGGGGAACCGTCGGCAGCTACAAATGAACAGTGTGGACGTTTGTCCCTGATGCTGTGCCGGCTCAGGCGCTGGGAGCACCCATGTGGAGGAACACCATCAGCCGTGCAGTTGGGCTGACACCTAGCTGCTTTCCCAGAGGCCTCCGGCCACACGGGTTCAACAATTCCACAAGAATGGAATATTTTTTTACGTCAGAGCCCCAAAGTCCTCAATGGAAATTTACTTTTAAAGTAAGGGAGATCAGAATTTATTAAAGAAACCTGTGATACTCTTGCTCTCTCTTTTTTTTTTAAAGTAAGCTCTATGCCCAATGTGGGGCTTGAACTCACAATCCTGAGACCAAGAGTCACGTGTTCCACCACCTGAGCCAGCTGGGCGCCCCAGAAATTTGTGAAACTCTTTAACTTAACTAGAGACTTCAGGTTTAGCTCATGCTCTGTTGCGCATGGCCTGTGTCCCTGTTATTGTTTGGGCAGTTAACCCTGCTAAGCTCTTTGAAAAGCATAAAGTGCTATATAAAAGACAATTTTATTTACCATTTAACACATGCTGAAAAAAAAGCCCAATATAAGAGAAACATAACAAACTATGCGCCGCACCTCATCTCTGAGCAATAGTAATAAATGCGTGCAGTAGTAAATGCGTGCCAGAAAACCCTAGACCCTATTACGCTCTTCAAAGACAAAAAACACTTCCTCACGTTATGGTTGTGAACATTCACATACTGTATATGCAGGAAATGGGTCGGTATGAAAGCACTAGTTTGCAAAGAAGGTGGTAATTTCCGTAAGCACTGGCATCCTAAGGCACCTGAAAAGCCCGAAACCTCCCTATGGGTAACGGGGATCCCAGCTCCATTCTCCGAAGGAAGGCATTTCTGGGCTGGTCTGGCTCCCCCTCGGGCTCCCCTATTGCCTGGCAGGAAGGGTCCTAATCCATGGGACTCCTCGTCTGTCCCACACTGGTTCACACGGGGAGGCCGTGCAGCTCGGGCAAAGCTGTCATCCCGTCATCCTAGCTGTGGGCCTTGGAAATAAAAAGGCTGTGAAATGGGGTGTTGTGAGGACTGAATGATACAAAACAGGCAAAGCTCTTGGCACGGCGACTGTCCCTCAGTAAGTGGGAGCGATTGTCACCACACTGCGCAGTTTCCACAGAGCAGCCCGTCTTATGTGGGCAAGAACCCTCTTCCAAACAAGTTACTGCACTGAACAAATGTGAAGTTCCTACCGATATTCACAGCAAGGATCTTAATGGAATAATTACCACTCAGAGGAATTTATAAACACCCTACTTGTCAGCATTTTGTTAATGGGTAAAAAACGGAGAAGGAGGGGCAGAACTTGAAAGAAATGCTCACTCATTCCTCATTCTGCTTACCTTTCCCATCGGCCTTGGAAAGACACCCCTGCCCTTTGTTACAGAAACAGGAGACACACTGAACTTGGCTTGTCTGCTGCGTCTTACCGCATGGCAATATGCGGGAGGAGGGCAGGGGACCTCGCATCTCCTCCAAGATCTTTCTCTGTCTCCATCTTCTCAAAGTTACCGCTGACTACAGCTCAGTGATGAGGTTCACAAGGAGGGGCTACATGATGGGCCCACTGTAACCCTTGGGACTGTCTGCTAATGTGCTCCCTTGGGCAGATTCTTTCTGATAACGATGATTATCTAGCATTCCAATTGCACATTCATTTTCCCAAAACATTTAAACTCCACTGTTAAATTTTATCTTTAGACATGCTTGTCAGATAACATGTTCCTCCCGCAGATAAGGAAACCAAGCACAAAGAGGTTATTTGTAGTCTGCCAAGGATACCAGAGTCTACATGGGATTCCTTGGGCACTTGCCTTAACAGAACTCTAACTCCTGGGCCCAAAGGTCCTTCTCTGGGTCCTACTAGCAGGTCCAGTAACTGGCATTCCTGGGGGTGGGGGGGGGCTAAGCACCAGTGTCCTCTAAGAGGTGCCTGGCACAGCACCGGGGCTGCTCTGCACTTGAATGTCAGTGTGACAAGGTGGAGGAAGCATTAACACAACCCAGAAACCACAAAATTCTAATCCAGTGAGATGCATTGCTCAACATTAAAACGGGCCTTTAGAAAACAGAGTTAGCTGTATACCGAACCTGGCAATGTCCACTCGGAGTATTTCTGTAATATTGGAATCACTTCTGCACCGTATTTTTCCAGTTTATCTTCAGTAACACCATCAATTTGAAGCAAAACCTCAGGATCAGAAGATAAAGATTCTGTGCAGGGGCATAAAATTAGGAATTTAAATTACCACCCATAGAAAACCCACTGAATTCATGCTCATTCACTCATTCAGCCCATGCCTGTGAGGTGCCAGCTGACTGCAGGGCACCAAGCACCCGGGCCAATTTTCTGAAAGGCAGTTAGTGCCGGCAGAGGCGGCCGACAGGCCCTGAGGACAGGAGCCCATCCGGCAATTCCAGCAGCAGAGGCGCGTAAGTCAGGGCAGAGGGGGGCAGACACCGAAGGGCGCGGGGGTGGGGGCGACCAGAGGTGGGTACCTGTGCAACTTGTCTCAGAGTTTAACCAGACTTTTCTCTCGCCTGCTGTTCTCACAACAAAGACTTGTCTATCTGCCACACTGATGCTCCCTGTTTTCAGAGAATGCCCGCATTTGTATTTCCAGCTCCAACTGCTCCCCGGCACTCCAGACATGGCTATCCTCTTCCATAGGCCATAATTGAATTCTTACTCCGCCCCTGACCCAGACCCGTGCTTCCTCCAGTCTCTCCGCATGTGGGGTGTAACAAGTATTGGGACTTGAACAAGTGGGCCATTAAGAGTCCTCTGCATACAGACGGCCCATCAGTCTTGTAGCCAGACAAGCTAGTCATTTGAAAGATCGCTCTGGCTGCCGCCTGGAAAATGAACTGTCAGGGAGAGAGGAGACTGGGAGCCTGGTGGGAACCCCTGTGGGAGCAGGCAAGGATGCCATGAACTACAACGTGGCAGCGGACTTGGACGGAACAGAGAGATCCAGATACATTTCAGAGGCTGGGTCTGGAGGATTTTTGATGCTGTGGCTCTGAGGAGTGAGGAAGTGATAATTCCTACTATTTGAGCAAAGAAAGGGCAGGTCTCAAACCTGTGATTTTCGCATCATTTCTATGTTTAGAGGAAAAGGGACAAACCTGTGGGACAGACCGGCGGGTTTATGGGGTTAATGGGAGACGAAGTTGGAAACGCAAGCAGAAATCTCTCTCTCTTCGAGAAAGCTGCTGGAGTTTTAGTGGACTTTGTGGAAGATTAAAATGTGTCTCCTGTTCATATCTGGAGTTAGAGACCAGGCAAGGAACTCACTAATCACCTAGGAACAAAACGCTGTATTTCATTGATTCTAAGAAACACACTTTTTCTACACTGCCATTCCTGAGGTCAAGATGCGCCTGACAGGTGCTGCTGGCCTAACGGCCACCACCACTTGTGTGTGTGAGGCCTAGTCGCGGCCGTCCATGCTGCAGGCACGTCGGCAGTGTAACAGCCACGCTGGTGGGAGTTTAACTGCCACACGAAATGTTCGTCAGAAGATGAGACTGTGAGAGTGCTGGACAGTGACCGTGATGCAGAAAAGCGTAGGGTCATGGGGAATAGATGTGGCACGAATAAAGCAGACACCTGCCTTTGAGGAAGAAGCCGCAGTTCCGAAACTTCTTGTGAGCCACAACCAATGGGACCCAAAAAGGACGCCTAGAGCTGATGGGACAGCATTACATTTGTGTCCCCTAGAGATGCGTGGCCTCCTGCTTTCTGGCATCATCAGGGAAACACCAGCATCAAGTCAGAACGGCTGACGTGGGGTTTGATTACAATGCCAGGGAAAAGAGTGGACTGCACTAAAAAGGCTGTGTCACTAACATTCTCAACGACATGAGGGAAAGACACAGCCAGCCAAGTCCAAAAGTGACTCCCAATGAATTTCTATAAGTACCCAAATCAACTTGCTTTGATTTTATGCAATTTTCACATATGCACAGAGTTATATACAAAAATCTGTATTTAAATAAGTCAGAAACAATTCTCTTCATAAAAGCACTGTGTCACTGTTTAATCAGCAAAATTTTTTCTTTCTTAATAGTCCACAAAATAGCAGTGTCTGAAAACAGACAGCATCCCAGAGTTGATGAGACGCTGTGATGACCTAGGGCGGGAGGAATGGAAGTGGAACAGAGACGAGGTGTGGATCACGAGATTTTATGAAGAAAGAATGCAGAAGGTAATGTGCACACTAATCAGTCAACTATGTGAGGGACTTATTTTATTTTCCAGGGGCTTTCCTATTAGGATTCTGGGTTGAGCTCTCAGAAGCTATGGAAATAGTTCAGGTCAGCACGTATTTTTTAACTCAAGATAAGCAGTGTGCTGGATTTGGGTTCAAAGAAGCAAGAAGCATAACATCTTTTCATAAGGAAAGTAGTTCCTCATTGCAAAGACATTTGTACTTAACATAGCCAAACATCATAAAACAGGCAGATAATAAAGACAAAATCAGTGAATGACAGCTGGTATTAGAGATCACAATTACCCACATCCTAACATCCAGTATTAGAGGGAGGAGTATAAAATTAAAATTATACTGTGTGTCCGAATAACACAGTACTATCTATATCTTATTATTTTTTAATGTTTTTTTATTATATTATGTTAGTCACCATACAGTACATCCCTGGTTTCTGATGTAATGTTCCATGATTCATTAGTTGCGTATAACACCCAGTGCACCATGCAATACGTGCCCTCCTTACTACCCATCACCGGTCTATCCCCTTCCCCCACCCCCCTCCCCTCTGAGGCCCTCAGTTTGTTTCTCAGAGTCCATAGTCTCTCATGTTTCATTCCCCCTTCTGATTACCCCCCTTTCTTCCCCTACCGATCTTCCTAGTTCTTATGTTCCATAGATAATTGTCTTTCTCTGCTTGACTTATTTCACTTAGCATTATCTCCACCCATGCCTACCTGCAAGCTTCTTGAGAGTGACGGTATTAAAAATATTAAAGTAGTGGACACCAAAAACTTTTCCCAGAGATTTACAGACTTCTGTCAGTTCTCCAAGACACTTCTTCACCACCTCTTCCCTCTGAGATATCTTTGCCACTAAAGCTTTCTGTTTTTTCACACTGGTGGAATTTTCCGTCTCCATAAAGTCTACCTTTGTGAGAGAAAATGATCACAGGAGTGGGTACCCACGCACTTGTATCCAAATACAGTCTTCATTTAATTCTTAACTGTGTGTGTGTGAGTGTTTTGTATTTCTGTTACGCCAAGCACCTACAGCAAGCCCCTCGGGAACAGGGGCTGTGCATTCCTCTCTTTATATCTCCAGTGCCTGGCACAGAATGGCTTCTTGATAAGTGTTTACCTAATGCATGTTGAGGATTCAGAGACCGGACGACCCGACTGAATTCACTTTGACAGGTACTACATTACTTGGGTTCGATTTTAAGATCTCTTTCCAAATTAAGAGAAACAGAATACGTTCATATAGGACAGTATATATAAATTCAGTATCCATAAGCTTTGGAGAAGACCCTCTAATTTGCAGTAATATATCTTTGCCCACTCACTATAAGATAATTAAATAAAATAAACATTTAAAATATCATACCTTTAAATGCCCACTTAGTACAGTTTGGGCTTTATTTCCTGGCATCACATAGGCAATGGGTTGGTCATTGGCATTGATATATAAGTCTTCATCCAAAATCTTGTCAAGTATCAATTTTTTAAAAAGTCTTTCAGCATTGTGTCGTGAATAAGTAGATCCCTTTCCAAATATTCCCGACTGAATTTTTGCGCTCTTACTCCCTGGTAAGAAGGCCAAAAGAGTTAGGTTAGTGAACGTAGGTACGTCAGAAGCCTCTAGTAGGAGAGGCTGCAAAAGTCATTTATGGACAGGTCTGGATAAATGGAATAGATAATCTGTTCCACAGGAAAGCCCATGGCAAAAAACAGACACCCATTTCCATAAAATGAGAATATTTGAGTAGAACACTAGAATTTCTATGGTTATCTGTACTTTTCCTCATCTTTTTATAACATGCATTGACCAAAAACAGCAGCAAAATAAAGCTTATCACTTTAGGACGCTGCACTTAAAACTTATAAAATTACATCAGAGCAAAGAAATCAGAGAGAGAGTTTACATAAACTTTAAGGACTTCGCATCACCGTGCTACATTAGGATAACTGTGCATTACTGATCTAGTCACAAAAAATTTTGGACGACTATTTTCACAAATACTATCTCTGGTCTGGTACTGGAAGCACTACTTGTGTGCTGTCCAATTATTTAAGCCTATACTTTCTGTGACCCTCACGGAGGAAGCCTTTATAGCCTGTAAGACAAAAACACACCACTCCAGGAGACTGCATCCTTCCCTACTCCTCCTACTGGCTGAGAGCACCACACTGGGCTGGACCTTTGGTCTCATATCCAATCTGCTGTAATTACTAATGTCTTCATTGTAAGCCAACTTTATTATAGCAATCTACTTAAGAGGTCTTGTGAGGGTGCTTATAATCAGAATTAACAGTTACTTTGTAAAGCTTTAGTTCTATTTTAAGAGTTCCAAAGAATTACATTATTATGTCAGATGGCTTCTGGTCATACATGCCCCATGATTCAAGTTTTTCTTCCTTCAAGTGGTTTGTATCCCTGAAACATCACATTACAGGACTAGCCCTAGTGCTGGGGATAACTAAGAAAGCGGGAAAAATAAATAAACGTAAAAAAAAAAAGTCGGGGGGGGGGCTGGTTGTGAGTTTGAGCCCCACACTGGTTGTAGAGATTACTAAAATAAATAAATAAATAAACTTAAAAAAAAAAGCTGAAACACAATTTTCTTAAAAACATGAAAGAGCTAATGAGAAACAATATGTCAGAAAGATGTTTGATTTAGCAATCTTTCTAGGAATCTACATGAAAGGTGCAATCAGAGATGCAGCTGAAGGTGTATTTAAAAGGCCATTTATGGGGCGCCTGGGTGGCTCAGTCATTAAGCGATCGCCTTCGGCTCAGGGCATGATCCCGGAGTTCTGGGATCGAGCCCCACATCGGGCTCCCTGCTCTGCTGGAAGCCTGCTTCTTCCTCTCCCACTCCCCCTGCTTGTGTTCCCTCTCTCGCTGGCTGTCTCTCTCTCTGTCAAATAAATAAATAAAATCTTAAAAAAAAAAAAAAGATGTACTTTCTATTTGAAAAATAAATAAATAAATAAAAGGCCATTTATCACATCGTTACATATAATAGAAAAATATGTCCTTAAATAAGACTACTCAAATACATCTCATCAAAATGATAAAATACAAATTACTAAAAACTACTTTAGAATAAAAAAACTCAGAAATGCTTATATTTTATTATATAGAAATGATAGAAATTATATGTACAATATGATAAATATGTTGACTGTGAACAAATACACATTAAAATATTAGCAGTTTTTTCTGGAGTTACTTGTATTTTCTACATACTGCAATGTGGAGGGATCACGTATCACTCTTATAATACATGATTTTATCTGCAACCCCTTGTTCCTCCTGACCCCCAAAAGAGATCCAAACTCAAAGGCAAGAGTCCAGAAAGGGGGGAGGGGTGCCTGGGTGGCTCAGTCAGTTAAGCATCTGCCTTTGGCTCAGGTCATGATCCCGGGGTCCTGGGATTGAGCCCCGCATTGGGCTCCTTGTTCAGCGGGGAGTCTGCTGCTCCCTCCCTCTGCTTGTGCTCTCTAAAAAATAAATAAAAACTTAAAACAACAACAAAAAAGAATCCAGAAAGGGAAGACCAGCACTAAAAGTTGCTTTTGTCTGGGAGGAAAGAGCAGATCCAGAAGGAACAGTTGAGGAACCTACTGAGTAAACCATATTCCTATGCCAATCTAGGCTATTAATGTTTTAAAAAACAAATGCACCTATTAATTGCTTTATCTATTTTATTTTATTTAATTAATTTATTTTTTATTTATTATGATATGTTAGTCACCACACAGTGCATCATTAGTTTTTGAAAACTAAAGTGAGGCATGTACATGGAAAAAATACAATATAGTATACAGAAAGGTTCAGGATGAAAAGCAACATTCCTCTGTCCCATCCTTCTCTCCCCCATCCTCCTCTCTTCTGGAAAGCAATCACATTTGTTTGTTTGCTTTTTTTCAATTTTAATTTTTAGTAATCTCTACCCCCAACGTGGGCCTTAAACTCATGACCCTGAGAACAAGAGTTGTGTTCTTCCTACTGAGCCAGTCAGACGCCCCAAGGCAGTCATTTTAAGATTTTATTTATTTATTTGAGAGAGAGAGCATGCGCGCATGCAAGCACGTGCATGCAAGCATAGGCTAAGGGTAGGGGGAGGAAGAAGGAAAGAATCCCAAGCAGACTCACGAGCCCATCTCAGAACCCTGAGATCATGACCTGAATGGAAACCAAAGAGTCGGATGCCTAACTGACTGAGCCACTCAGGCACCCGAGGCAGTCCTGTTTTAAAAAGCTTTTGTTTTCAGCTCTTCTGGTGGCCACCTCCACAAGGAACCCAAACCCTTGCTGCTATTGCACTAGCCAAGAGCCACTACCTGACGATTACCTACTGACCCCCCACTGTGAAAGATGAGGCTTCATCTCATTTAGACTACTCTCTACACTTCGCCTTGCCCCAAATCTGGCTAGTTACATAACATCGGCTCATCTATTGATTATTTTGTAACTTTAGTTTTATTTTTTTAGATTTTATTTATTTGACACACAGAGAGAGAGAGAGTGCACAAGTAGGGGGAACGGCAGGCAGAGGGAGAAGTAGGCTCCCTGCAGAGCAAGGAGCCCGATGTGGGGCTCGATCCCAGGACCCTGAGATCACGACCTGAGCCAAAGGCAGACGCTCCACCCAGGTGCCCCTGTTTTGTAACTTTAGACAGAACTTCTGGCTACTCTCTCTACCTTCTACATAGGAGGTTATTAGCACCCCAAGCCTTCCGAGTACTCCCCTTTTTTTGTTTATTGTACTCTTATTTTTACATCATCAAGGTTAACACATTTTGTCCAGTTCTCTAAACATATTTCAGTCTATACGTTGACTCTGTTGCAGCTCATCAGCAGCGTTTATGACAAGTGTCCTTCCCTACTTAGAAGGTCCTGACTGCTGTGCAACCCCCAGGAGAATGTCTACTGCACCCAGACAACCGGATTGCTTTTTGTACATCTTATCAATTACTCAAAATCGTTAACAATTTCCTTTGTTTTACATTTGACCTTGGCTCTCTTTGTATAATCTTTCCCATGGAATTTCTAAAGGTCTTCCTCCTTCTGTTGAGAGTTAACATTTGCATTCGTTACTATCATCAAAAAATGTCATTTCTTATTCCTTCTCATATTGCTTGGGACCTATTTTTCTTGACTTTGTCACAATTTGCACAGACTACTTACTGGACCCGCGGCATAGCTGTGGACCTGGACTTTCTTCTCCCCGGACCCATGGGTCAGCTCCCCTGCTTATGATATCAGAATGAGTGCACTCACTTTCTTTGCCCTCTAGCCTCTAGGGTAGCTGATATTGATCACCAGACTGGCTTTGGTTTCTTTCTTTCCAAAGTTTTCAGGATTATCTCTGAAGGGGTCCAGAATATGCCACTGTGGCATAAAAATTATTTTGAGCAGAAGGCATTTGAGTTCCTGAAACCTTTTTTTTTTTCTTTAAAGATTTTATTTATTTATTCGACAGAGATAGAGACAGCCAGCGAGAGAGGGAACACAAGCAGGGGGAGTGGGAGAGAAAGAAGCAGGCCCATAGCGGAAGAGCCTGATGTGGGGCTCGATCCCATAACGCTGGGATCACGCCCTGAGCCGAAGGCAGATGCTTAACCACTGTGCCACCCAGGCGCCCCAAGTTCCTGAAACCTCTTATCTGCAAAAAAGCAGAGACCCCCCCCAAAAAAACTCAATTGTCATAAATTCTCTCCCTGGGAGCAACCAAAGACGACTGATTCTTATCATTGGAGATGAGAAGTCTGCATACCACTCCTAAACACTGTCACAAAACTATCCTATCTCCCTCTCATCTATTCTCCTAAGGGCCCACTTATCCTTCCAAAAAACCATTTGTTTTCCCATAAGTGTTCTTTCCCCCCTCCCTCTCCACTATTAAGATGGTATATAAGCCCCAATTTTATTGGCCCTTTGAGTCACATTTTGATGAATCCTGTCTTTTATCAGTTTAATTCACAGGCCCCCAACCACTAAATCTAACAGGATGGAGAAGTTTTTCCTCCCCAACACCACTTTATTCTTGGTATTCCCCAATTTCATAAAGCAGCTCCTTTGGCTTTTAGTGGACATTTTAATCTGAAGGTTTTTTTCTCTTTCACTCAGGGAAATTTTCATATATCATTGATTTGATAACTCCCTCTATTTTCTATTTCAAAAATTGTCAGATTTCACATCTCCTAAGAATTAATCTATACTTTTTCTCTCATATTTTCCATATACATTTTTGCTCAGGTCTTAGAAAATTTTCTTGACTTTATCTTTCAACATTTCCACTAAATTTACTTTGTCAATCATTTAAAATTTTTAACAGCTCCTGGAGTGCCTGGCTGGCTCAGTCGGAGGAGCCTGTGACTCTTGATCTTGGATTGTGAGTTTGGATATAGAGATTACTTAAAAATAAAAAATAAATAAATAAAACTTTTAATAGCGCTTTCTCATTCTTTGTTTCTTCTCCATAATATTCTAACTTAAGTCTTTGTGAAGATTCTAAATTAGGCGTTTCTCCTCCTATCTCCCTAAAGCTAGTGCTTATTTTGTAAATTCTCACTATCCCCAGGGTCAAATACTTACTTGGTTTCTCTTGATTGCCCAGTTGTATCTAATCTTGAGGGAAAGGTTAAACTTTTGAGGGGGGTTTCCTCTGTTATTTAAAAAAAAAATTTTTTAAAAGATTTTATTTACTTATTTGAGAGAGAAAGAGAGAAGCGTGAGCACACAGGGGGAGGGGCAGAGGGAGAGAGAATCTCAAGCAGACTCCCCCCTGAGTGTGGAGCCCCACATGGGGCTTGATCTCACAACCCTGAGATCATGCATGACCTGAGCCAAAACCACGAGTCAGATGCTTCACTGACTGAGCCACCCAGGTGCCCTTCCTCTGTTATTTTGTATCTGTTTCCCCCTCAAATTCCTCCCCTGAATGGGAATATCCAGGTTTGCTTTAGGGTAAGTGGGTGGGCTGGGTGGTCCCCAAATGCCACTTAGGGGCTCTGGCTCCTAACCCAGCTGCCTTTCTATTTCTCAGGCTGTTTATTTTTGTTCTAGAATCAATTCCAGGCTGGTATTTGATGCAGTTCTTTGTGGGCAGACTAACTGCCCCCTCCTATTTCTGGCTCCCCTGATTTTACTCCCACCCCCTGGACCTACAGACCAGTCTGAGGCCTCCTGATAATGGAGTTCTTCCTGATCGATAGTCCCCCCTCTTCTACGACTCTCGCCTTACATTCATTTTGCAGGTGGCTCACTGTATTTCATTCCACTTCTCACTATGCTTCCATCCATTTCCTAAAAACTTTGAAAAATCTTGAATCTGATGAGGGTCTCTCTCTGGCTCTCTATGCCCTAGTGAACTGAATCCCCATTTTATTTCCTATTATTTTAATAGGACCTCAAACAAACAAACAAAAAGAAGACATACTTTTGCCCAGGCTGCCATCCGGAACTGGAAGTCACTCAACAGGTAATTCTCAAAGCAAGTTATAGCCCACTCATTCAGATGAAATTGTATATGCTTTAATATTTTCTTTGTATTTATTTATTATCATTACTATTATCTTTATTAACGTATAGTTGACATACAATATTTTATCAGTTTCAGGTGTACAACACAAATATTCAACGATTTTATACATTACGCTACGCTAAGCATGATAGGTGTAGTCACATTATTACAATGTCATTGACAACATTCCCTATCCTGTACTTCTCATTCCCATGACATATTCATTTTATAAATGGAAGTTTGTATCTCTTAATTCCCTTCACCCATTTTGCCCTATTATTTGCTTTTCTGAATGTGAAAACCTCACCTTAGTAACATATAAATTCTATACAAATAATTGGTATAATTCATTAAAGCTGACTTTTGTTCGTTACTCAAAAAAGCTTTATTCTGAAATCGTTAATTTCTACAAGACAGACAAGAGAGATTTTTTCTATGTACTTATGATGAATTCTTTAGATGTTCAATTTTATTTTATTTTTTAAAATATTTATTTATTTGAGAGAAAGAGAGCGTGTGCCTATACCAGGGAGCACACAGAGGGAGCGGCAGAGGCAGAGGGAGAAGCAGACCCCCGCTGAGCCGGGAGCCTGATGCGGGGCTCGATCCCAGGACCCTGGGATCATGACCTGAGCTGAAGGCAGATGCTTAACCGACTGAGCCACCCAGGTGCCCTTAGATGTTCAATTTTAACTGCTATAACTCAAACAATAAAACAGATAACTTACCCAAGAAAATGTCGACCAGCATATTCATAGTAAATCTCCCAGAAGGACCTGGATGGTTTTTATTTCTTGTTCCTTGTGATGAACTATGTTCTTGAACAAATCTCACAATATTTTTTACATCATTGGTCACATCTCTTGTCTTATAATCCTATGAGTAAAAAGAGATTACCTTCTGCTGTAATTAAGATGATAGTTAGATTGCTAGGGTCTCATACGACTGTAGTCTCGTAACAAACCATTTCCACACCAAAACCAAGATCCAAACCCAAATTTCAAATGCTCTTTCTTTTCTAAGCTCTTACATTAACCTCGTGTCTAGAACATTAGCACTCTACCACATCTATGTTATTACTGGGTTACGGACATACCTCTCAGTCTTTCAATTACTCGACAGCATGCTGTGGGTAGGAATATCCTTTCCTCCTTTTCAAACCCTTCACACCCCCTAGAACTGTGCTCTGTCACTTGGATGGTGACTTCTAGGATCAAAAACACTGTCCAGCCATGCAAATCTGTGAGTTCTGATCGCTTTTGGGGCTTTGGTGTCATAGTCAACCCTTTTAATGATCGCTTGTCAGTTCCCTTTCTCCTTCTCCTCACTGGTCTCCAAACTCGGCCTACTTTTTAAAGCCCCCTTTATTGTATGACCTGTCTGCTTTCATCTATCCTAGATCTCCAAACTAGCAATACTAACCAGCCACTGTTCTCGAAAGCAGCATCATGCTTCTGGCCTCTGTCAATGCAGCCTCCTCACCTTCTAACCCTTGTTCCTCTGCCACAGTCTCACAACCTCAAGACAAACAGGTTTCTTGTCTTATTCTAACAGTTGGTAGTAATTCTGAGGCTCTATCTAGAACCATCATGAAACGATGTTCTATCATTCTCACCAACATCATTCCTGCCTAATTCATGGTGACTCAGCAGACAGATGGTCCTCCCATCTTGGCCTCTGGCATCTTGACCTCCTCCGTCCCAGGGACCCTGTCTTCCACGTATGCCAGCCGCTTACTCCTTGGTCACACTTACCACCTCGGCCTCATTAAAATCAGCAACCCCTTCATCCTCTGACCGTCACCTCATGCCATCTAGTATATTCTGACTCCAATAACCCACTGAGCCTGCCTACCCACTCATTCCCATCCTCCGATGATCCCTTAACGCAGCTTAAATTCCACAGACCCTCATTACAATACTACCTCATGTACCTTCAGCTCCTTTGCCCTTAGGGCAATTCATCCCATGTGTTGTTTGACGATACACACTAGATCCAACTCTTCGCCACTCTGCCTAAACCTCAGTAGCTGATCTTGGCTGGAGAAACACATGCAACCATGTTGAAAGTCTGCACTTTAAACAAATGGCCACAAACCTCAAGTGGACCCTTCACACGGCTAGGTAATCATCACACATCCTTGGTCTCGCACTCCTCGGTTCTAGAACAGGAGTTAGCACACCATGGCCTATGAGCTGGATACCTGTTTCCGTACATCAAATTTTATTGGAACACAGCCATGGAAAATCGATGTAATTTTTGTTTATGTCTGCTTTTGGGCTAAAAGAGCAGAGTTGAGTACTTGTGACAGAGCCTATGATTCCAAGGCCCACAAGGCCTAATGTATGCACTCTGGCCCTTTAAGATAAAGTCTGCTGACCGCTGTCCTAGATGACTAGACTACTTTACTTTCTCCTTTCTCTTCAATCCCCTCTTATCCTGACTGTCAGCTGAGGACCTGGCCTGCTACTTTACTGAAAAAGCTGAAGCAACCACAAGAGAGCTTTCGCAAACTTCCTTCACAACATGTATCCCCAGCAAATGCCCCAGTCTTCTCCTTCCTTGTGCTCTTACAGATGAACTTTCTCGGTTCCTGCCTGAGGCCAGTTTCTGGACTTGCGCACTAGATCCCCACCCCCGCCTATTCAAGGACATTGCTTCAGAGGTTCTCCCCTCTCCTTACACATCAGCTTTTCATCCTGTGCCGGTACGTTCCTATCAGCATAGACAGATGTTACTTCTCCTGTCTTTTCCTGACTCCACTTCCCCTGCCAGCTGCTGTTTGATTTCTCTGATCATCCTTGAAGCAAAACTTGAAAGAGTTCTCTATATTCGTCGCCTCCAGTTTTGCCCCACGCTACTCAAACTGTCCAACAAACCCAGCCACCACGATTCCTGCCGCACTAAATCCAGTGGTGTCGTCTCAGTCCCTTCCCTACTTGGCTTTGCGGCAGCACTGGAGCCGTGAGTACTCCCTCCTCCCTGAAATGGTTTCTGTATGGATTTTGCTTTTCCCCTTACCTTGCTAATTTTCTTTCTTGGTCTCCTTTTCTAGTCCCTCCTCTTCTCCTTAAACTCTTAATGTCTCAGGACTCAGTGGTTTGGTTTTCTTCTCTTTGGTATAACCTTATACCCCTGAAGATTTCATCTGCTCTTATGGCTCTGAATACCATCAGTATGCCAACCACTCCCAAACTGGCAGGTACCACAAGCCTCTTTTCAGAATTTCTGAATCTAACAGATACATCTAACTCGAAACACCCCAAACTGAACAGATCCGCCCTGCCAAACGGCCATCCCCAAGTCACACCACGCTCCAGCTGCTGCTCTGGCCTGCCATTTCCTTTCCCTAATGGACTCTTAGCCCTGCTCAGCTACACGGGCTCCCTTGCTATCCATCAAATGCACAGGCATGCCCCCCACACCTGGGGCCAAGAACGCCTACATCGAGGGAGGTGCTCAGCTCACTCCCTTTTCAAGCGTCCACTGCTTGGGGCTCTGCATCTCTGTTAGAAGCCTTCCCTGGGCCACTGCGCCTGATCCGGCAGCTTGCATCCCACCCACTACTCCTGGCTCCAACACTGCTGTGCTTCCCGTGCCCTGACATGGTTGGTACTCAGCCTCCCTTGGCCAGAATGGAAACCCCACAAGGGCAGGGATCTTCCTAGTTCGTTCAGTGATGCATCCCAATCTCTTAGAACAGGCCTGCCACACAGCAGACACTCAACATACATCTGTTAAACAAGAACTGACACTCATCAGCAACATCCGCAGGGCAGGGCGTGGGCGGTGGAATCTGCAGACCCCACCCTCTGCACTCACTAGTGCCGCAGACCTGTGACTGTGCTTATCACGCGGCATTACAATCATGTGAGTACGTGTATGTCCATCCCCCTCCAGTCTATGAACCGGCCCATAACATGTTCACTTCTAAGTCCCCAGCACCTTGCACACAATTTCAAATAATGTATCAAATGTGAAAATGCTCTGTAAACTGTAAAGCACAGAGACATTAAAACACAGAATTACCATGAAAGGTAAAATTAAGTACCTAATGATTGAATTTAACAAATTCTCAAGGTTATTTTTAGGACAGATGATAGCAAACTCATCTAGAGGCTATTACCATTAATTCTTTATAGTTTTTAAATAACCAATTTATAGTATAATGTAATTGACCTGATTCAAACACACAGTACACCAGTTATTATAACTCTTCAGAATGAGAACTTCAGATACATATTGGGATTGAATCTAAATATTCTACCTGCCCATGTTGGAACTTTTTGGATATCTACAGATCAATATTTCTGAAATATCTTATAGTACACATATATAACATCAATATTTTGGATAGGTCCAGGATATTTTTTCTAGGCTTCTAATTCGAAAGCTATTCCACAAAATTACTATTTAATGTTTCTATTCCAAATTACTACGGGGAGGGAGCCATCTTTCTCCAGTTCAATCCCTGAGGGCCCACTTATGGTAACCTAACTTGTATCTAACTTTGCTAAATTAAAGTCTTGGCAATTTCCTGAATTAAAAGGAATTTAAAACTTCCTTATTTTACCTTTGTTCTACAGCAATTATCACAAGAAACATCTGGGTATTTCTTACAAAAATCAGGATTAAATCCCTTTTCACCAAAGTAAGCCAAAAGCTGTATTCTCCTGCATTCTGTTATATTTTCACAGTAATGCACCATACTATACAAATTGTTGAAGTGAGTCTCTCTGGTATGATGGTTTCCTTCTTTTTCCACTAAAAGAGGAAAAGAACAAAGTAAAAATACTTATTAGAGTAGGAAAACAGAAGAAAATATCATAGAAATATTTAGAATAGATTCATTTAACTTTAAGTAGCAAATGAAATAAAATTACTAATAGTGTTATATATCAGTACGACATCATTCTATATTATGACCAACCATATATTTATGTTTATTCCTCAAATTTTCAGTTTTATAGGAATAAATGAAGATTGTCATCAGGAGTAGCTGAAATTTTTTTTCAAATCTTCATGATTCCCAATGATGAAGATTTGAATCAAATTTACTGTATTTATCAGACAAGCATGTCCTTAGCTGGATCCGAAGTTGGCACAGCAGGCACCTACGGCAGCGGGCCAGGCACCTCCCTGGGTATCTGGGGTGAAAGCAGTTAAGCCAGTGGTTCCAAAGCCGTGGGCCAAGGAGCCCTGGGGTGTTGCAATGAACTCACAGGGGTGTTGGCAGGGTATTTTATTTTTTTAAAGATTTAATTTATTTATTTGACAGAGATAGAGACAGTCAGCGAGAGAGGGAACACAAGCAGGGGGAGTGGGAGAGGAAGAAGCAGGTTCATAGCAGAGGAGCCTGATGTGGGGCTCGATCCCATAACGCTGGGATCACGCCCTGAGCTGAAGGCAGACGCTTAATGACTGCGCCACCCAGGCGCCCCTGGCAGGGTATTTTAAATTTAAGGGAAACACAGCAATATTTGAACACCACACTAACTGCTAGTTAGAGGTCATGGTGAGCTATACTCCTTCCAATGCCATCTTTGAGCAACTGAAGTTTTGGCAGTGGTTGTGATATATACAAGTACCTCCAGAAAATCCATGTGGAACAGGAAATAAGGGTGGCAGTGTCTAATCTAATTTCAAGGTTTGAGAATCACATGCGCATACTTTCCGTTTATAAGCAATCGAGGTTAGTTAAGAATGAGAATAAAATGTTTTTTTCTAGTTTATGAGCATTCTTTTTTTCAAAATGTTGTGTTTGAAACTTTAATGCTTACTGAATTATTTGGACCTAACTTAATATAGGTTCTGTTTAAAAACACAAATGGTCACGCTAAGTTTAAAAGCCTCATTTTTTTCACGGAGAATCTTTATTTTTTGAAAAGATTTTATTTATTTATTTGAGAGAGAGAGCACGAGGGGGGAAGGGTCTGAGGGAGAAGCAGACTCCCTGCTGAGCAGGGAGCCCGATGCGGGGCTCCATCTCAGGACGCTGGGATCATGACCAGAGCCAAAGGCAGACGCTTAAGCGACTGAGCCACCCAGGTGCCCTCAGAGATTTATCTTGGTAGAGTGCAAGGGACACAGACTTTGGGGGTCAGACAGACCTGGGCCCCGTCAGGGCTCTGCCACCTACTAGCTCTACATCTGCCGTGCTCTTGGGTGAAATGAGGAGAGTTACAGTAGTGCCTCACAGGCTGTGAAGACTGGATGAAGGGACATAATCAAGCAGTTAGCACATACAGCAGGTACTAAGCAATGTCATCTATCAGCATTGCTACCACTGTACTCCCCCCCCACTTCTACCTGCTGCTGCTGCTCATTAGTGCTCTTGGGGGCAAGTTACAAAACCCTGAAGTTCCCTTTTTACCGTGGGATGATCTCTACTTCAAAAGCTAGGGATTATGGGCACAAAAGGTGACCCGATATTTGGCACAGTGCCTGGTAAGTGTCATATCCCATGTGTAGTATTTCTGGAAAGATCCATTCAAAAGTGGTCTCAAAATAGCAAATTTAGGGGCGCCTGGGTGGCACGGCGGTTAGGCATCTGCCTTCGGCTCAGGGCGTGATCCCGGCGTTGTGGGATCGAGCCCCACATCAGGCTCCTCCACTATGAGCCTGCTTCTTCCTCTCCCACTCCCCCTGCTTGTGTTCCCTCTCTCGCTGGCTGTCTCTATCTCTGTCAAATAAATAAATAAAATCTTTAAAAAAAAATAGCAAATTTATTTAGGAAGTGTATTTAACTATCACAGCTTAGTAGAAAAATGGGCAAAGGGCAAAATAAGATTCTAAAATATGGGGGCGCCTGGGTGGCACAGCGGTTAAGCGTCTGCCTTCGGCTCAGGGCGTGATCCCGGCATTCTGGGATCGAGCCCCACATCAGGCTCCTCTGCTATGAGACTGCTTCTTCCTCTCCCACTCCCCCTGCTTGTGTTCCCTCTCTCGCTGGCCGTCTCTATCTCTGTCAAATAAATAAATAAAATCTTAAAAAAAAAAAAAAAAGATTCTAAAATATGTATTCACTTTGACCTGGCAAGTCTAAGTCTGGAAATTTTATCCTATATAGACAATTGCACAAATGCCCAAAGATACCCATAAAAGATGCTCAATACTGCACTGCTGATAACGGTGAAAAACAATAAACAGTCTAGGTTTCTATTCCAGGAGGACTGGTTAAATAGACACGGAATTCTATGTAGTCGAACTACATGTATCAATTGGAGTCATAATTACATCCTACTGTAGACTGAAAACATACAAAAAGACGTATAATATAATCCCAAGCACAAATGCCAAAATCTATGCATTTGGCAGGGGTAAGCAGCACATATAAGATCCTGCTTCGCTCTGATGGGGGAGTGGAGGGCTGAGGTAGGAGAGGGATATATGGGGGGGTTTATTCCCTAACCCAGTGGTATGTGAGGATTTGTTATTTTTCCCATCCTACCTTTCTGCATGTTTGAAATATGTGTTACATGCAAGGACGCACGCAGAGGTTGGATCTGGAAGGATACGCAGGAAGCCAACAGCTGGAGTTATTTCCTAGGGCAGGACTGTATGCAAGGCATGGTTTGGGCATTTTCTGCCATGTATATGTCTGTATACACACGTCTGTACCATTTGAATTTTACATGACAAGCATGTAATACTTCTATAACGATTTAAAGAAACTGGAGCAAAACCACCACCATGGCAGGAGCAGGCTCCATCGGGAGACTAAAGAGGATAGGGGCTTAGCTCACTCAGTATGAGTCTCTTCAGCCGGGTCACATCGTGATAGGTATAGAACAGCAGGCAGTGCGATATCTCCCCATCTCTCCCAGCTCTGCCGGATTCCTGGTAGTAGCCCTCCACAGATTTAGGGAGAGACGCGTGGATCACGAACCGCACGTCGGGTTTGTCAATCCCCATTCCGAATGCTATTGTTGCACAGATAACCTGATGAAAGAGCACAAGCCTCTTAGACTCATAATAGATGGAAAGGAACATTTTAGTACCACGCGCCTCTAAAAGCTCTACCTTCTATTTTAAAGTGTACTCTATATAGCAATCTAATACCTTCACTTAGTCCCGTTATTTAGCATGACAAATGTGAGATCTTCCTATTGATAATTTGCAATTCTATGAAGACCTGAGAAGGTAGAGAGGAGCTCGTGGTGGCAGGCACTTTCTCGTGTGACTTGGCGTTTTCATGGAAGGGGCCAGAATCAAGAGCCGTCTGTCTTGGTGGGCTGCCACTGCTTCCTCTCTTCCATTTCTGATATGAAGGCATGAGGGTGCTGTCCACATGGCCATGACATCCAGCTCCACGGTCATGGACGAGCTCCCACACGTTACCTCTGCCAGCTTCTCTGATGCTTGGAGCAATGGCATTGTCACCTGCCACCATGCTTACCGTCCCTGTTCCCAGGGGGAGCAGCTGATGGATCACACGCCAGCTCCTTTTCCTCAACAGCTAATTTCAAAGTTAAAAACTTGAGAAATTCTTATTGGAACTCACGTGGGTAAAAGTCTGAGAGGTGTTTATACTAGAAAAAAAAGACTGGAGACTGTGGATCTTGGCCTATGCATATTACTTAGGACAAGCAAGGTGACAGTTAAATTTCAGGAGCTTCATAAATCCTCTTTTAGTTAAAAAAAAAATCATTTTCTAGAATATCCATTTCAGTTACAAATGTAGGACTTATTAACCCAGACAAAAACATTACATTTCCAGGCAAGATTATATTATACAAATAAAGCTGCAAGACTTTTTTTTTTTTTTTAACTCCCAAGAAAATAAATAGCGGCTGCAAGAACAGTATTTCAAAAGCAACTGCACTACCTGGCAGCCAGACTGAGGCTGAGGATGTGGTGTCGGTGTCTGCGCACCAGAGCAAGCAAGTCAGGCTGCGGAGAACGTGGCCACGAATGGGAGCGCTCGGGGGCACCTCAGCTACAGCCCGTCAGCCCTCTCATTGTATGGCACTTTGATGGAAGGGAAGTGTCCTTGAAAAGAGAAAGTCTGCTGGAGCCTCTAGTGGTGGAGAGCAGGTGGAGAGGCTGCGCAGGGAGGTGTAGCCGCCCGCGGGCTGCAGCGTTCTGAGAAGGGGCGGGGGGGGGGGGGGGGGGCGTGCGGCTCACCAGGTCGAGTGGGCTCCCGGTGAGGCAACCCCAACGCCAACTCCCCCCTGAAAGCCTTTACTTCGAGTCACTGGGAAGACTGGCTTAGTCGAACTGTTACTTCCTTATTTCTGTGTTGCTTTCGAAACTTCACACTATAATAATTTCTTTGTGAGGAAAAACAATGAAGTTTTATTCTATCTTACAAATCTAACAAGATCAAGGTTGTCCAGTGATTGTATAATTATACCTTGACTGTGAGGATTAGCTAGACTGAAAACAGAAAAAAAACTCATCCATTTTTTTAAACTACAGTTTTGATTAAGGTGTTTTATATACATGTATACAGATACATATATGTGTGCACGGGTACTGTAGAATACTTATACTATACATAGAGATTTAAAGAACTTGAAAAGAATTGGCTTTTTTCTCATCTATTTTTCTTTTTCTTTTTTTTTTTAAGATTTATTTATTTATTTATTTGTTTATTTATTAGACAGAGAGAGACAGCCAGCGAGAGGGAACACAAGCAGGGGGAGTGGGAGAGGAAGAAGCAGGCTCCCAGCAGAGGAGCCCGATGCGGGGCTCGATCCCACAACGCCGGGATCACGCCCTGAGCCGAAGGCAGACACTTAATGACTGAGCCGCCCAGGCGCCCCCTCATCTATTTTTCTATTCAATTTTTTAAACAGATTTATTGATTTATCTGAGAGAGCGAGAGAGAGCAGTGGGGAGGGGCAGAGGGTGAGAGAGTCTCAAGCAGACTCTGGACTGAGTGCAGAGCACAATGTGGGGCTCGACCCCAAGACCTTGAGATCACGACCCGAGCCAAAACCAAGAGTCAGACGCTTGACTGTGCCACCCAGGCGCCCCTCAATTTTCTTTTTTATGGTTGAGATTTTACATTTTTAGGTTCTATTTCTCTCTACACTTCTCCATCACTGACATCTGAACATTTTCATATCATTATGAAATTCTTCATAAACTATTTTCAAGCCCAGGAATGCAGTATGATGTACCCAGTTGCTCTCTTAGGACATTTAGGCTACTTACTATTAAAAATAACACTACCATACAGTCAATGATACTGTAATAACTCTGTATGGTGGTAAGTGGTTAGTAGAATTACTGTGGTGAGCACTGTGTATCGTATAGACTTGTCGAATCACTGTGTTGTACGCCTGGAAGCAATATAATACGGTATACATCAGCTATACTTCAATTAAAAAAAAACCATAAACAAACACTGATGTAAATTCCACACATGCGTTTCAGATCTGAGGCTCCCGTAACAGTCTGCCATATTCTTTTCCAGAAAGGCTCTCAGGAGCGTTGCAGGAAATCACCTCTTATAGCACTGTCCCCAACAGTTAATAAAAGTTTGCTAATACAAGAGGTGAAAATGGTCTCTCACTCTTTTAAGTTTGGATTCCTTTAATAATTAGCAAAGTTGCACTTTAAAAAGCAATTCTACTTAGCCTTTTGTGGCTCCTTCTTTTCGATGTCTCTTGACAGCCTGGGGTAATTTACTATTTGAGACTCATGTTTTCCTTTATCAACGCTCTGGGATGTTTTAGTTGTAGAAGACATTATTTCCCTAGTTGTTCATTACTTGCTATTGCCTTTAATTTTGTTCATTGATACAGAAGTGTTTAGTTATTTAGATTTTTAATCATTTTTAGCAATTACTTCTTTGAGATCTTCTTAAGCCTGGGTTCTCTTCCAGCCAGAGTTCATACATTTAAAATAACAATACCTTTATTTACCTATAATTAATTTTGATAGGAAGATCCAAAATGATTCCCCCCAGCAGGTAAGCGGTACCACTGGTTGGATTATCCTCCTTTCCTCATTAATTTTCAATATCATCCTTGCCACATATTGTTTTTATAGGTTTTCTTTTTTTTTTTTTTAAGATTTATTAATTTATTTTGGCAGGGGAGGGGCAGAGGGAGAATCTCAAGCAGACTCTGCCCTGAGCACGGAGCCCCACATGGGGCTTGATCTCACGACCCTGAGATCATGACCTGAGCCAAAACCAAGAGTTGGATGCTCAACCAACTGAGCCACCTGGCACTCTGTTTTACATGCTTTTTAGTCTAATTCAGGATTTCTGTGTCACTGATCTGTCTATAATGTATTGCAAAGCCAGTGTTCAGGTGTTTTCATTTTCTTGCCACATTCTTTCAGTTATTTTAACTTGAATATTCTTCCAGGCAAACTTTAGAAAAGTTTATCGAAGGAAAAAAAAAAAAAAACACCGGAATTTTGCTTGGTTAAATATACAAATTAGGGAAGACTGGCAACTGTGATTACTTGAGTGAAGATAAGCTGGTGATGCGTTTCTGGACCTGACATATCCGAAAGTGCCTTTCTGTTGTGCCCAACATCTGTGACAGTGAGCTGGCTGTGAAATCCTTCAGTCCCAAGCTTCCCTCCTTTGATTCTGAGGACAGTGTGTTCCTGCTTTTGCTATTCAGTGAAATAGTCTCAGGCCTGCCAGCTCTTTGTAGAGCACCCTACCTCTGCATCTTTGTGAATATAATTTCTTTTAGCTCTTTGTAAATCAAAGTGGTGAACTATGTCTACGTGTAAGTTTTCCCCCAGCAACTTTGAGATAATGCTTTTAAATTTGTTAAATATTTGTTATGTATTCTTTTAGAGTACATCTGACTACTGTATCTCCTTCAGCCTTCCTCATTTCCTCCTTGGATACACTGATTATTCTTAGGCTGACATTTTCAAGTTATTCACCACCTCACTGATGCAGATGTCTGCACTGAATCAAACCATTTGTGTCTTGATACATGATTCTACTTGTTTTGCCTTTCGTCCATTTTCTTATCTAGATAAATTGCATTTTTACTTGTGCCTTCATCTCAGCCTGTGATCTTCTTATGGCAAAGTATTTCTAGTTCATATATGTCCAGTATACTGACATCTTTCCAAGGACACTAGGCTAATATCCTCTAAGATTTTCTTCTGTTTTCCATTACAAAATAATTTTGAAAGATATTTTTCCTTTGAACCTTTGGGGTAATTTCTCTTTTTGTGAACTGAAAACTTAATAGGCTAAAAAAAAAAAATTTAGTCATTTTTCTCCAATTCATCCCTGTATTTAGAGAGATCTATCCAACAAGGCTGGCACCTGCCACTGTACAGGATGCCTAGAGCGTTCTTAGCTTCTTCCCTCTTGATCCACTTGGGTGACAAATCTGTCATCTCAGAAATCTCAACACAATTAGTTATTAGGGAAATGTAAGTTTAAATCACAGTGAGATGCCACTTCACATCCCCTAGGATAGATATAGTTAAAAAAAAAAAAAAAGACAGAGACACTGGAACCTCCCACATCACTGGTGGAAATGTAAAATTCTGTAGCTGCTTTGGAAAACAGTTTGGTAATTCTTCAAAAAGTTAAACACAGAGTTACCATATGACTAAGCAATTCCACTCCTCAGTATCTACCCAAGAGAACTGAAAACATGTTCATACAAAAACATGTACACAGATGTTCACAGAAGCATTATTCACAATAGCCAGAAAGTGGGTGCAACTAAATGTCTACCAACTGATGAATGGGTAACAAACTAGGATGCATCTATACAATGGAATGTTTCCTGGTGTACAAAAAGAAATAAAGTATTGATACATGCTACAACAAGATACACAGTGTCTTGAAAACATTACGCTAAATAAGAGAAATCAGTCACAAAAGAATATATACCATATAATTTCATTTATATGAAATGTCCAGAGTAGGAAAATCTATAGAGACAGATTAGCAGTGGTTCCATTCGTGGTTGCCAGGGACTGGGGAGTGGCTGCTGAAGAGTATGGAGTTTCTTTTTGGGATGATGAAATATTCTGGAATTAGTGGTGATGCTTGCACAACCTTGTGAATATAGTAAAAACTACTGACTTGTAAACTTTGAAAGGGCGAATTTTATGGTACGTAAATTACAACTGAATAAAAAAAATTTTTTTAATTTAAGAAAGAAAAAGCAACTTAAGTCTCAAGAAGATCCGTTTTTAAATTTCAGGCCTATTTTGATCTTATTTTGGTGCCTGAAATCTTTAAAGTAAAAACAACTTTCATCCGGCATGTGCAAGTTTGTTCGTATACTGTAAAAAATTATTTCCTTTATTTGTTTATTTAACAAAATGTTACCTGGCAGCCATCCTGATTAATCCACTTGTGCTGTACTTCGTCCCTGGCAGAATCACTGAGGCCGGCGTGATAAGCAAGAGCAGCCAGACCATCTTTCTGTAGAGTGTCAGCCATGGTGTCACATTCTCGCCTGGAGAGGCAGTAGATTATCCCAGAGTCATCTGCCAGGAAACAAAACGGTATTCAGATGTGAGAGCTTTTGACATAAATAACAACACAATTTTCATTATGTTCTTTTTTTTCTTTTAAGTAGGCCCCACAGCCAGCGTGGGGCCCATTGTAGGGCTTGAACCCACGACCTCAAGATCAAGCCACAAACCGAAATCCAAGAGTGGGATGCTCAACGAACTGAGCCACCCAAGTGCCCCTCCTTATGTTCCTAGAAATACACAAACTGTAAGCAGACCTCCATAGTCTTCTTATGGGGGGGGGTGTGTCACATTGATAGAGTAAGTCAAGCAAGGAGTTCACGTGTACTGGAAATCACAAGATGTGACCTTTTGTTCCGTCCCCCGAATGACTCCTGAGGTGGGCCTGGAGGACTCGGGGCTCTACTTCACACGGGCTATAAACTGGGAGGACACCCTCACTCAAACGCTGGGGAAAGCGGGTAGCAGGACATAGCAGCCTTAGAAATGCTTCTAGCTTTTGATTCAGTTTCCATCTAGGAAACTAATCTAGGAAATAAAGTGGTACAAGGACTTCTGTGAAAAGTTTTGTTCCTCCCTTTGAAAATTAGGAAAATTTTAATAGCCAACATTAGGAAATTAAGAAAGGACATTATGGAATAAGATATACTGAAACTTTTCAGTGATTTTTAAGTTTAAAAAAAAAACCACGAAAATACTCAAGATATAAAACAGGTTAAGGGCAGAAAAACTGTAGATACAGTACGCTCATGGAAAGAACAATGCACACAGCAATCGCTGGAAGGAAATAAACCCCGAACGGTAACTGTGACTTGTCCTGAGGTAAGTGTTGTCTTTCGCTTCTTTCTTCTTGTTGCTTTCTCGGTTTTCTTCAGTGAGCAGATATTATATGTACTGTTTTGAGAATCACAAAATGAAAGGTATAAAAGAAAAAGTCCTCTCTCCGTGGCAGAGCGAAAGGTATGGACAGACACGCTAACTCTATGTTCTGCGCCTGGGAGAAGGAGGCCGGGGAGGGAGACCGTGGAAGACTTCTTGGTCTATCCTTGCATTGTCTAATTTGTTCAAACAAACACATATACTAATTTTTTTAAGATTTCATTTTATTTTTTAAAGTGATCTCTAGGGTTCCTGGGTGGCTCAGTTGGTTAAGCATCTGCCTTCAGCTTTGGTCATGATCCCAGGGTCCTGAGATCGAGTCCCACATCTGGCTCCCTGCTCAGCAGGAAGTCTGCTTCTCCTCTGCCTCTCCCCCCTGCTTGTGCTCTCGTTCTCTCTCTCTAATGCTCTCTCTCTCTCCCAAATAAATAAAATCTGGAAAAAAAAAAAGTGATCTCTACACCCAATGTGGGGCTCGAATTCACAACCCCAAGATCAAGAGTCGTTTGCTCCCACAGAGCCAGCCAGGCGCCTTGCAAACATGTATACTAGTTTTTAAAAAATGAAACCGAGGTGGTTAACAGCAACAATTCTCTATGGGAAAGTAGAAAAGGGGTTACATGGAAAACTACCAGGCATTTCAGGATCTCGTTTTAGTTAACAGAACTCAGAGGCACTCTTGGGAGAAGGCCCTAACACAGAAAGTGGTGTAATTCATACCAACAGAAGCCAGAGGAGAGACACTGAAACCGCGAATTATAACACGGTGTGTAGGAGGGAATATTTCATATACTTTTTCTTAGGGTTAATTGTTATCAAACCAAATGCGATTTTATAATTTCCAGGATTGAGACAGTTGCAATATTCTGTTCTATAAATAGCTAGCTAGTGCTATTATAACGAGAAAAGAAATGTTTAATATGCACAACGATATATTCCACTGTGGTACTAAAAAGACATTTATTATTTCTAGACATAATCTGTCACATGGCTATACTCACATGGGTGATGCTTTCTGATCCACTCTAAGCAATCAAATGCCACCTTCTTGGGTTTTTTCGGTAACACGTAGTATTTCAGATTATGTCTGTTAAAGCTCATGCTGAACCTAGAAGTCCCAAACACAGAAGTTTGTTATTATAAGAAAATAGAGTTTTAGCCACCTTCACACACTAAACACTGATTTCCACTATGCCAACCTAATCATCAAGCTGTCTCAAGCGGAATGTGGTCACTGGCAGCTTGCATAACAGAACCCTGGAATGAAGTCAGGTGAAGGGTTTGCGGACAGAGCGTGGATAAGGAGCAATGTCTGCGGATGAGATGACACGGAATCAGGAGGGCTGTAGAAGAGAACACGTAGAGAAGACAGGTGAGTCAGGGGCCCAGTCGCCAGGACGAGGTTGAGGATAAGCAGAGGCAGATAAAACATTATTTAAAAGATTAAGAAAATCAGAGAAAACCCACATTTTTAGGCCACCAGTGTTCCCAGGTTTAGAGGGTGCACAAGAGGAGCTGATGGCAGAGCAGCAGCAGGAGCTCACGCCCTACACATCATAGGTCACCGTCCTCTGCTCTGCGCCCCAAAGGGGATGTGGTTGCCTTGGAGACAGACACACTCTCCCTTTGCTGGCCCTTTGCTCTTGGTGGCCCACTTCCTCTCTCCCGCTTCCTTAGGGAGCTTTTCTCCATTCTCTCCTCTCTTGTATTTCAGTCCCTTCTGTGAATTCTTCCCTTTTGTTGGAGTATGTTGTGTAGGACCACCAATCCTAAAAGCAGCAGAAGCTTCCTCTGGACCCTATACTCCACTGCGGCTGGCACCTCCCCTCTTTCTTTCCCTCCCATGGCAAGTTTCTCAGAGGTCACTTAACACCCCCAACCAACCATACATCCAATTTCAACTCTCGATATCTCCATTCTGGTTTTTTGCCATTACCATTCTACCAAAACTGTTCTATCTAGGCTTTTGAAACTAAATAGGGGCACCTGGGTGGCTCAGTCAGTTAAGTGTCAGCCTTTGGCTCAGGTCATGATTCCAGGGTCCTGGGATTGAGCCCCATGGGGGGCTCCTTGCTCAGCGGGGAGCCTGCTTCTCCTTCTCCCTCTGCCTGCCACTCTGCCTACTTGTGCTCTCTCTCTCTGTTTGTCAAATACATAATATCTTTATTTTAAAAAAAGCTAAAGAAAGATGAGGAGATTGTTACGGGGTCCTGGCTCTGCAGGGACCCCCACTACCCTAGGTTCTGTTCTGACATCTGCAGGAAGGAGAGGTAACCCTGCGGGACAGTTAAGGTTAGAGCATAAAGACATGTCAGTGCCTGTCCTGATGGAAGAAAAGAAAGACTGTAACTGTAATAACCCATGGTTAAGGAGGGTACCTACGTACAGGGAGTGGGGATCAGAGGGAAGGAAGATGGTGAATAAAACCACTGGCTTTCTGAGATGCCCTTCAACAGATGACTGGATTAAGAAGTTGTGGTCCATATATACAATGGAATATTACTCAGCTATCAGAAAGAACGAGTTCTCAACATTTGCTACAACATGGACGGCACTGGAGGAGATAATGCTAAGTGAAATAAGTCAAGCAGAGAAGGACAACTATCATATGATTTCTCTCATCTATGGAACATAAGAACTAGGATGATCGGTAGGGGAAGAAAGGGATAAAGAAAGGGGGGGTAATCAGAAGGGGGAATGAAGCATGAGAGACTATGGACTATGAGAAACAAACTGAGGACTTCAGAGGGGAGGGGGGTGGGGGAATGGGATAGGCCGGTGATGGGTAGTAAGGAGGGCACGTATTGCATGGTGCACTGGGTGTTATACGCAACTAATGAATCATCGAGCCTTACATCGGAAACCGGGGATGTACTGTATGGTGACTAACATAATATAATAAAAAATCATTAAAAACAAAAAAAACAAAAAAAACAAAAAACCACTGGCTTTCTGTCTTTGTACCTGAATCCAAGGTGGCTGGGTCCAGGTTTTGCTGCCAGTGGTAGGATAAACTCATTTGATTTGAGGACAGAAGAATGCCTTGTATGTGGAGGGCAGCCATACGTGTGAAGGGACTGCTACGCAGGTAAGGTGGCGGCACAACAGGCAGTGGCCCCCTTCCCTCCGTGTGCAGTGTGCACATGGGTCTTTGTCCACCTCACTCTCGCTGACCTCTCCGTCACCCTGTGTTGCTGGCTGTCCTCACAGAAACCCCCTACGAGCACTGACCAGTTCACAGTCCAGGGACTTGCCCCCCTTGCTCCTCTAATTTGTCTCCTTGTCTTCTTCCTCTGCTTACTCCTTAAGTGGGGACCACTCCCCAGCGTCCAGCTTTTCTTTTCTCCCCCATGTCACCTTCTTCGGGGACCTCACTCACCGCTTTGAGCAGCACCCCGTGTGGTCCCCACATACCCCAACTTCTGCCCCCTGCTTAGCCTTAGCGTTCCAAACCACAGTCCAACTTCTTTTTAAATCAGTGGTCTAAAACTGGGGTATGCATACCCCAGGGGTTCACAAAGACTTCCTAATGGTACACGAGCAAAGACAACTATAAAGGAATCAATCTGCAGATCCTTCATTTTCATGTGTACTTTTTCCCAGAAGACTGATCTGAGAGTGCTCCTGCAGTCCAGACATCCTGCTTGTCAGCCCTGCCCCGCCTCTCCCTTTTACAACTGTCCCCTCACTTTCTAAACACAAAGAAACCCTACTTTTTCACCCATTCTGAACCTCACAACCGAGCACTGGTCTGGCAGTAAAAGCCTCCAGGACACCACACAGAACAAACTGAATACAGTATGCATGCAGCTGTTTTCTTTCTTCCTTCCTTCCTTCCTTCCTTCCTTCCTTCCTTCCTTCCTTCTTTCTTTCCTTTTCTTTCTTCTTTTTTTTTTTTTTTTTTTTTTTGAGAGAGAGGGGGGGGGCGCCTGGGTGGCTTAGTCGGTTAAGCGTCCGACTCTTGATTTCGGCTGAGGTCATGATCTCAGAGTCATGGGATCGAGCCCTGTGTCAGGCTCTATGCTCAGCGCTGAGCCCGCTTGTCCTTCTCCCTCTGCTCCTCCCCCCACGTGCTCTTTATCTCTTAAATAAATAAACAAAATCTTTAAAAAGAGAGTGTGTGTGCACAAGCAGGGGTGGGGGGGGAGGAAGAGAGAATCTTAAGCAGGCTCCACGCTCAGTGTGGAGCCCAATGCTGGGCTCGATTCCACGACCCTGAGATCATGACCTGAGCCAAAATCAAGAGTCCAATGCTCAACCGAGTGAGCCACCTAGGCGCCCCTGAAACTTTCTTTAATCAAAGTACCAGAAACCCTTGGTAGGGCTTCCTGTCTTGTATGGGTTTTACATATTCCTGTTGGGAGTAACGTGTGACATGAGGAATGAAGTATGCTGGCCCTTGCCGGGATATTCTGATTTCAGATCCATCAAGAGCAAAGTGGTGGGAGTGGAGCTATTTTCACTTACGATGCTGCTACTTGCGTTGCTGGCTACTGTCACAGAATACCTTGCTCTAAGAGTCTTGCGAGACGTCTGTCAACCAATACTTTGAAACCGTCCCTCTTATGCTATTTATATGCACAAAACACTGAGAGCTCTTTTCTGGGGCTGGAAATGGCAGAGGAAGATGTAGTGGACTGTAGCAAGGAAAGGCAGTAGGTAAAAGACTGCTCCGTCTGTGGACTATTTCGATCAATTATTCTCAATTATTTACAATCACTGCCGCAGCAAAGGAAACCATAGTCTTGAGAGAATGATGGTAAAAAAAGAACCGCCCAAGTGTACAAATGATGTAGATGGGCTGAGGTTGGGAATGGTGCAGGAGTCTCTCTACCCACACGGATGCTGAAATGACTATAGACAAGAATAACCTTGTTACCTTTCCCTACATTTTACACTATGCTTTAATTTCAGAACAATGTTTTACGTCTTAAAAAAAAAAAGGTCTGGGTCAAAAAAGAGACAATAGCATGTGCAGGTGGCCTGAGAAGCCACGACTCTGCTGGTGGGAATGGGAAATGGTACGGCTCCCTTGGAAAACAGCCTGGCAGTTCTGCAGAAGGTGTAAAATAAGAGTCACCCTCCAAGTGCGCACTTCCACTCCTGTGTGCACACCCACGAGAAAGGAAAACAGGTCCACACAAAAACCTGTGTGTGAACATATATTTTAGCATTAGTCATAAGAGCCAAAAATGGAAAACAACTCCAATATTCACCAATAAATAAAATGGGCCACACCCATACAATGGAATATTATTCAGCAATAAACTTTGAAAACATCATGTTAAGTAAAAGAAGCCGGTTATAGAAGAACATGGATCGGATGATTTCATTTGTATGAGATATCTAAAATAGGCAAGTCTAGAAACAGAGGTGGATTAGTGGTTGCCGTGGGCAGGCAGGGGTGTGGGGGAGGGGGAGTGACTACTATTGGATGTGGGTGTTTTTGCAGGGTGAGGAAGATGTTCTAAAATTGATTGTGGTGATGGCTGCACAATGCACTAAAACCCACTGAATTGTACACTTTATTTATATATTTTTTAAAAGGTTTTATTCATTTATTTGACAGAGAGAGAGAGAGAGTGAGAGAGGGAACATAAGCAGGGGGAGTGGGAGAGGGAGCCTGATGCGCGGCTCGAGCCCAGGACCCTGGGATCATGACCTGAGCCAAAGGCAGATGCCCAACAACGGAGCCACCCAGGCGCCCCTGAATTGTACACTTTAAACAGGTGAATTGTATGGTATGTGGATTACATCTCAATAAAGCAGTTATCAAAAACTGGCACAAAATCTGAAAAAAAATTTTAAAAACCTTAGAAATGTTAACTGATTAACTTAGTCAAACAAATTACTAAAAATAATAAACTGACATGAGATTAGGAAATAAAGTTGCTGATCTCAAACTCAAAACCACAACAGACATCTCTACTGCAAAAGACCCAAACCCACTAAGAGCAGCTTGTACACAATTTGCTACGCTGAGAACGTTAACAGTTGCTTTTAAGTTTGTTTACCCGGTCTGTTGGAAAATGGGATGCTTGGAATTACCACATATTCTAGTCAGAGACAGGTCCCACCAACTGATGATTGTATAAACGAACACGGAATGCCCAAACAGTGGAAGATTATTTGGCCAGTACTGATACATGTGGCAGCATGGATGAGCTTTGACAAGACTCCGCTCGGGGAAAGCCGATGGGCACACAAGAGAAGGGGAGCATGGGGGGGGGGCGACTGCTAATGAATACCAGGTTTCTTTTTGGGGTGATGAAGATGTTCTATGCTTAGATCTGGGGGATGGTTATGTAACTCTGTGAAAAGACAACCCCCCCCAAAGGCTAACCTTTAAATGGGTGAATTTTATGATGTGTCAATTATCTCTTTTTTTATTTATTTTATTTTATTTTATTTTATTTTATTTTATTTTATTTTAAGTAGGCTCTACACCCAATGTGGGGCTTGACTCACTACCTGGAGATCAAGGGTCTAACGTTTTACCGATTAAGCCAGCCAGGCATCCCAATTATATCTCAATAAAGATCTTAATTTTTTTTAAAAAGCTTGAGACTCCACTGTATCTTCTCTAAGGGAGTACTGCATCAGCGGATATTAACATGGGAACTATCATTAGGTCCAGGGTGTCAAACTCGTGTCATTTTAAGTGACGTGTCAGGAAATGGAATCAATTTGTGCTCAGCTTGTGTTGCTTTTGAAACTGAGACAGTTGTCATGGGGATGTGTACTAAACAGTTTATGCGGATTGAGAAACAAAGTCAGAATTTTCCTTTTAAATAAATGAAAGTAAGTTGAATTTAGGTGATGGGTTTGGCAATGAACTCTGGCTTTGCCAACCAGCTCATATAGTAGTCATGTCCCAGTATTTGAAAGAGCTAACTGGTAGCCACAAAATTTTGATAAAACTATTATTTAAAAACATATCCCGCAATAAAAATACCTGTCAAAAATATATTAGAAAAGGTGTACTGTAACTAACAGCATTTTGATTTCCCAACTCTTCCAAATATAATGGATACAAGATTCATTTCAGTGAAAGAGGAACAAGAATATTGATTGATTGATTGATTGATTGACTGGAGGGGGAGGGGCAGAGGAAGAGGGAGAGAGAATCTCAAGCAGGCTGCATGCCTGGTGCAGAGCCTGACGTGGGGCTCAATCTCATAACCCTGAGATCATGACCTGAGCCAAAACCAAGAGCTGGATGCTTAACCGACTGAGCCACCCAGGCACCCCAGGAACAAGAATACTTAATGGTCATTAGATAAGTCTGGGTAAAGTATTTTTTTTATACCATGTTTCCCAGAAAAAGTAAAGTGAGTAACTAATGATCTGACTTATTTTGCCACTCAAATAGTTTATAATTCTTTGCTTTCCGCAAAATTTAAAGGACTTAAGTTGAGCCGTCAACTGACACATCATTAAAAATAATTTTTGATGACAGATCATTATGTAATTTTGGCATATACGTCAGAAAAAATTCAGATAATTGAGTGTTACTGCTATAATAAAATGCTTTCCATTCCCATCTACATGTTTATGTGAGCAATGGTTCTCAATGGTTACATCTATAAAAATAAGAAATATGAACTGTCTCGATTTGGCCATGGAAGCATCAGCTAATTGAAAAGAAGTCCTAGCTCATTAAATTACACATTCCCAATCAAAATGTATGCTTAAAATTTGAAAAATATGGTTAAACTATTTCAATCAGTTATATATAACTAATGATTATAATAATTCAATCTGGAAGAAAATTTTGGTATGGGAAATCTAAAAACAACTTTTAATTTATATACTAATTTTTCTTGCAGGTAAGTATGATAGAGTAAGCAACAAGACTTCATGGATAAAAATATATTACCTTAGGATAAAAATCTGTGGGGAAACTGAAAGAGAATAGGAGTTCAAAGAGAAAAAGGGAAGATGTAAAATATCTGTTAAAGAAATTTTTGAAGGTATTTAAAGTTAAAAAAAAATTTTTTTTAAGATTTTTTATTTATTTATGTGACAGAGAGACAGCCAGCAAGAGAGGGAACACAAGCAGGGGGAGTGGGAGAGGAAGAAGCAGGCTCCCAGCGGAGGAGCCCGATGTGGGACTCGATCCCGGAACGCCGGGATCACGCCCTGAGCCGAAGGCAGACGCTTAACGACTGCGCTACCCAGGCGCCCCTAAAGTTAAAAAATTTTAATGTGTTTTTTAAGTGAGTGAAAGTAGGTACAAAATTGGTATTATATTTATATTCTACTGGATACATTTAAAAGGGCTAGGTAACAATTTTATTCAAAAATGTTATTTACAACAGACCACATTCTCTTTATTTAAAACTCATGCTGAAAAATTTCTGGTGTCAGGTTAGAAATACACAAGTGGTATAGTTTTCCAAAATTCTTTCAGGAGGCCCATATGGTCAAAGAAAATTTATGAAGACTGAGACCATGACCATCCCTACCCACCCCTTAAACATCTCCCACACCACAGATCTAAAAATCAAACTCATTGCCCACCCTCCACCCCTGCTCCTCTCCTGCACGTCCAGTTACGGTCAGTGGTGCTGGTCACCCGCACCAGAAACCAGTATAAACTTCCATGAGATCCGCCTTTCTTACGCCATCGGCTGCCAGTCTTACTGATTCAACTGTGCTTTCCCCCGACACTGTCCTGCGTCCTCTGCTGCTGCTGCCACCATCAACACCTCTCTCCTAGAACGCTACAGTGGGCTTCCTGGGAGCCTCGTGTGGCCTTTGAGCTCTCATTCCTCAGCTCCACCTTCTGTTCCACTGACAGGGTGATCATTCTACCGCAGGGTTCAGGTCAAGCCACTTCCCAGGTCAAGCTGCCCACAGAAGTCCAAATACTTCATCATAGCGAAACGCAAGATCCCCGCGATCGGGCTTCAAGCCGCCTCCCCAGGGCCAGCCCTTCTCCAGGTCTCCCCACTCATCCCACGGATTACTCTCTGTTCCTTGGAACCAACTTGTACTTTGAGGCCTGAAACTTCAGCCCTGAATTGTGAGTGAAAGAGCTATTCTCACGTCACACCCACTGGGATGAGTATCATCAAAAAGACACACAGTGACACCGTTACCCTCACATGCTGCAGGCCACAGCTGCTTGGAAAGCCACCTGCAGTTTGGATGACCCAACGACGCCACTGCTGGACAGATGTCACCAAGAAATGAAAGCACCTGTCCACACAACAACTTAGACACAAAGGCTCAGAGCAGTATTCCTACTAACAACAGCCACAAAATGGAAACAACTCAAATATCCACATGATAAATGAACGAATAAAATGTGGACAGTACGCATATGATCGTGTATTTTTTGTCAATGAAACAGAATGAAGTGCTGACACGCCTATGACACGAATGAACCGTGGACACGTGATGCTACGTGAGAGGCCAGTCACAAAAGGCCATGTTTTGTAAAATTCTATTTATATGAAATGTCCAGCTTAGGCAAAAATCTATAAAGACACAAAGTAGATTAGTGGTTGTCTACGGCTGGAGAGATGGGGGGATAGTGGGAACTGACTGCTAATGGGTATGGAGTTTCTTTTATAGGAGACAGAAATTTTTTTTTTTTTTTAAAGATTTTATTTATTTATTTAACAGAGATAGAGACAGCCAGCGAGAGAGAGGGAACACAGCAGGGAGAGTGGGAGAGGGAGAAGCAGGCTCACAGTGGAGGAGCCTGATGTGGGGCTCGATCCCATAACGCCGGGATCACGCCCTGAGCCGAAGGCAGACGCTTAACCGCTGTGCCACCCAGGCGCCCCGAGACAGAAATTTTCTAAAATTAGATAGTAGTGGGGTTGCACAACCCTGTGAATAAACTAAAAAAAAAAAAAAAAAAATCATAGAATTGCACACTTAAAACAGGTGAATTTTAAGGTATGTAAACTGTATCTCAATGCAGCTGCTTACAAAAAAGACTACTCATCCTACAAAGCCCGCTTTCTCTATAAAACCCTATCCGACCCCTCCTCATTAACCACTCGTTGTTATTTTGGGTTACAGTCAATCTTGCCTTCCTGAGTTCCCGCAGTCATAATTTACAGCCCTAATTACCAATGACTTCATTCTGCAATTTATTAAAAAGTATTTAAAGGGTTCTAAAACCAGACTGTTTGGGTTTAAGTCCTCCCTCCAGCACTCGCAAATCATATGACCTTGTTTAAGTTATTTCTCTGTGCCTCCGTTTCCTCATCCCAAAGTGAGGAAAATAGGACTACTTACCTCATAAGCCTTTTGTGTGGAGAAATGAGTTAATATACATAAAATGTCAAGAATAGTGCCTGGCACCTTGTACAGGCTAAATATGTAACTGTTAGCTCTTATTATTGTTGTATTACGATATTATTGTATCAACTGTCTATATGTCTGTCTCCTCTTTCTCAGTTTATATTTTAAGGTCCTAAGGAAAAGGAATAAAGTCTCTATTTTATCACCTATCCTTGTATTTCCCAAAGAAGAAGATCACCATAGACTAGCTGTAGGAGAGGAGCGTGGTGGCCACAGCTCCAACCCTAGGGAGGCCTGCCTTCACTGGGGCAGGAGCTGGGTAAATTTAATCCGAACAAGGGCCTATTGGCAAAAGAGATCAGGAAAAAAATGTACCAGAAAGTGTTTGTTAAAATCTTTTACTTCCACTAAGAGATTTAAACTCTCCCAAATATAGAAGTACCAAATATATTAAGGAATCAACAGACTTGCCCAAATTTTCATATTTTACCCACATTTACCAAAATTCCTCCATATGTTCCATTTATTCATTCTTACTGAGTGCCAATTATGCACAGGGTGCCACATGCTAGACTCAGGAAATGTACAATCTATTGCTTTTCCAGGCTGGTCTCCCTCACGTGACTAGGAAAAGATATTAAAGGTGTCTGTCTCTAAATGCGTATGTGCAATGTTTACTCAAACAAAAATGACAAAGTCCATACTTACAAAAAGTTATTCAAAAGGTTTTAACTCTGTGCATTTGGCAATTAATATGACTGGCCTAAAAGAGTAGACTGCATCTCTCATAAATTTGATGGAAAAAAGCTAAAAACATTGCCTAGTTAAAAAAAAAGAAAGGCTTTCACAGATCAATGAGGTAGTTATAAAAGTGAATTTCTAGCATGTAGGTGATTCACTAGAACCTAGAGCATAATATGACACTTTAAATATAATGTTATAATGTATAACAATTATGGAAGCAAAATCTCCCCCAGTCCCCAAATTCTACACAAACACCCTTCTGCAAGTGAGATTAAAGTAAAATATTCCATTCCAATTTTTGTGATTTCACACACAAGATTCTGAGGACTCTAAAATTCATGTGCCCAAGAATGCCAGTTTAATTTGCAGAGGTCCCTATAGCTGTCTTAATCTCACGACCCCCCGTATCCTTCATATGGCACTTTTGGTTCTTCCCCTAACCTGCTGAGAGATGCTGCTGTTTTTACTGATGACAATATTCAGAAAGCCAGCTTACTGTCTTTATTTCCAAACAAACAAAAGGTGTGCCTTAACAATTCACCCCAATATATCGGTCATTCCTTCAAGCATTTCTCAAACTCAAAACACCCACTAATAAATTAGAAGGGAAAAGTATTTTAGCTCAGCACACAGCAGCTGTGAAGTAAATATTTGCCGAGTGAATGAACCTACCAGAGAATTCACCTGTCTCTACAAACTCCAGCAGAAGTACAAGACCAGCCAGCAGAACCTAGATATGTGGGGCTATTTCTTTATAGTAGTTTCTGTTACGAGTAATTACGGATTTGGTGGCAACAAGAAGCACATCTGTTGAGATGAAAACAAAGTATAAAAGCTGTTCCACGTCGTTTCTGTACGGTTTTCAACGTCTTGGATGTGAGTGGGACTTCAGGGGAAGATGACAAAGCAGGGTCATCTGTTTATTGCATGATGTAGACTCTAGGATGTATGGGAGCCAGAACTAGAGAAATAAAAGCTAATTTACTCCTGGGACCATCCTAGAGTTAACAGGTACAGCACACACTTTATCCCTACTTCCAAAACAGGTACTGGGATAGAGTTGTAATTTTAGTAAGTGAAAAGCCGCTGGGCCTCAGTTCCCAACTTTTGCTGAACACTGGAGTCATCTGGGGATTTTTAGAACCGTAATGGCTCCCAGCTCCCAAATTCTGATCTGACTGACCGAGTGCTTTTTGTGCCTCAGGACTTTTAAAGCTCAGGAGGCGATTCTAAAGTGCAGCAAGCTGGGAACTGCTGCCCCAGGGTTTTTAAATTCATGACTTTCTGCAACTTACACCTGAGGTTGGAGAATCTTCAGCTGAGTGAGGATGTCCTTCTGTACCCTGGGATTAGCTGTGGCAGTAAGGGCCATCACTGGAACAGAGGGGAACTTCTGGCGAAGCATATTCATTCTTTTATAATCTTGGCGAAAATCATGTCCCCACTAGTTGGAAAAAAAAAATAGTGCTTTTCAGACTATTTGGATCTTCCTTTCATAAAAAGCAAACACCGCTCACTGTATGGAGAGCTACCTTATTCTCCAGCGAGCTAGAATAAGTCACTGACTTCCCTCTATTCTGAAAATATAAATACTGTTGGTAGTACGTATTTATTGATATTTCAAGTCACGTGAACCAGTATTTACCTGACTGACACAATGTGCTTCATCAATGACAAAACGTGCCAAGAGCTTCCTCTCATACAGATTCTCCAGAGTGGAAATCAGTCTGTTACTTGCACAGACCTAGACCAGAAATGTATTCATTAGAGATGTGAAAACATTTAAACACCATATCACCTTAAGGACTCTGCTGTCTTTAAGTTCCACTACAACTTAAGCTGTATTAAAACCTCCACATAAAAGGAGTTATTTCAATGGATGAAGAGAATTAGCAGAAGTAGTAGAAAATTCCAAATGAGACCTTCTAGAATATTCACCCACATTTAGCAAGCAGTTATGTATTAGGTCAGTGGTTCTAAAACTTTTTTCCTCCCTCAACATACCTGAGGTTCACCACGTTTATGCTGGTAACAGGGTTACAGATGTACGTTGTGGCAGTGCATGTTATTCGGGGGGGCACACATACACTCGTATGTATGTATGTATGTATGTATGTCATGGTTCTGTCTATACAGGGCCTAGAAGCAATGATGTCCCAGTAGCAAGGACAACATCTGGCATCCATGTCTAGACAGGGACATGTCAAAAGGACACAGAAGCAGTGAGATAGAGCTCTTCTACTAGCCACATCTAGGACAATTAGAAAATCCAAATAAACGATGAGAACTGATTATCGGCCCCTGACAAATTAGGAACCCATGATTTTATGTTGATTTAAATAAATATGCAGGTAAAAGGGAAAGCTCTTCCTTACAGGAGAATGCCAGCTAAATTAGAAAAATCATCATTTGGCATCCATTACAGTAAACACTGACAGGGAGTCATCAATGGATAATAAAGACTCTTGGGTAAAAGTCTGGAGAGTAACAGGATACTACAGTCTCAGAGTACTCCCCAGCAGGATACCTACTAATTACAAAAGCAAGCAATGTACGTTTATTTTTGTAATTATTATATTAATTGCAACAACAACAAAAAAGAAGTAATTTTACAGTGGAGAAATCGGGCAGACACTACCTCAACCAAGTGATCAAAGTTAACTAACATCACCAGTAACAGAATGAAGAGACACCTAGCGCCTTCCAATCGAATGCACTGAGAACATATCACCACCTCTGTGATACTCCTGCCAAAACGAATAACATAAATCTAATCGTGAGGAAACAGAAGATACATTCGAATTGAGGGACAGTCCTCAAAACAACTGGCCTTCACCCTTCACAATTGTCAAAATCATGAAAGACAGAAAAACTTTAAAGAGACATGACAACTGAATGCAATGCATAATCTAGGATTTTCTTTTGCTATAAAGGACATTATTGGGACAACTAGTGAGACTGGAATAAGGTTTATAGATTAAGTCATTCTATTGTATCAATAAACATTTTCTCATTTTAATGATCATATTGAGGTTATGCAAGAGAATTTGTTTTTATTTATTTTTAAAGATTTTATTTATTTCGCACAGAGAGATCACAAATAGGCAGAGAGGCAGGCAGAGGGAGAGGGAGAAGCAGGCTCCCTGCTGAGCAGGGAGCCCAACGCTGTGCTCGATCCCAGGACCCTGGGATCATGACCTGAGCCAAAGGTAGACGTTTAAATGACTAAGCCACCCAGGCGCCCCAAAATTTGTTTTTAGGAAATGCACAGTGAAGTGTTTAGGGTTGAAAGGGATATCATGTCTGCAAACTACTCTCAAATATTTTAGGAAAAAAGTAAAGAGGGAGAAGGAACAATAACCAATTATAGTAAAATGTTACCACTTAGAGTTTCTGGGTGAAAGTTATATAGGAATCCTTGTACTATACTGCGTATCAGAAATTACGTCAATGGTGCAGGACTCCTGGGTGGCTCAGTTGGTTAAGAAATTACGTCAATGGGGGCGCCTGGGTGGCGCAGTTGTTAAGCGTCTGCCTTCAGCTCAGGGCGTGATCCCAGCGTTATGGGATCGAGCCCCACATCAGGCTCCTCCGCTATGAGCCTGCTTCTTCCTCTCCCACTCCCCCTGCTTGTGTTCCCTCTCTAGCTGGCTGTCTCTATCTCTGTCAAATAAATAAATAAAATCTTAAAAAAAAAAAAAAAAAGAAATTACGTCAATGGTTCAGTTGGTTGGGTGGCTCAGTCAGTTAAGCGTCTGCCTTCGGCTCAGGTCATGATCCTTGGGTCCTGGTATCGAGTCCGCATCAGGCTCCCTGCTCAGCGGGGGTCTGCTTCTCCCTTTCCCCCTCCCCCCTAATTGTACCCTCTCTCACTCACTTACTCTCAAATGAATAAAAAATCTTAAAAAAAAAAGATTATGTCAAAAATTTAAAAATATTATGTATTCTAGTGGGCTTTAATGAGACAATAGAAAAATATATTGGTCTCTGCTTCCAGATCCTGGCACAGAGGTCTTGAAACCCTTGTAATTTGCTAAGTGATTAAGAACAGAAGCCTCCCTGGTTCTAATATATGTCTCTGACCCCATCCCTGATGCAGGGCTCCTAAATCCCTTCTAAATTCTTAAGTGATAGGAGCAGCCCGTAGCGTCTTTTGTTCTGGTGCAGTGATTCTGGGTGGGCTCCTGGATGGCTTCTGGGTGGGGGCTGCTCACCAGAGAGACCGGGACATGATCAGAAGCTTGGAATTTTCAGTAGCACCCCATCCTCTAGAGAGGGGGGAGGGGCTGGAAATGATCCTGCCTACGTGAGGAGGCCGCCATAAAATCCCGAGAGTCGGGGGTTTGGCAAGTTCCAACGCAGACAGTGAACACGTGCACACCAGGAGGTCACTCATCCCAGTGCCACAGGGACAGAAGCGCCTACGCTCCAGACCCTCTCAGATCCCGCCCTGAGTTCTATGGGCTGCTCTAGCACATTAATCGAAACTGAGGAGGGGGTCATGGGAACCTCTGACTTGTTAGCCAAATCGGACAGAAGTTATGGGTAACCTGGGGACCTTCTAATTGCCGCTGGCATCTAGAAGGGTGGGAGCCATCTTGAGGGGCCAAGCCCTTAGCCCGTGGGATCCGACACTATCTCCGTGCAGACAGTGTCAGGGTTGAGTCAGACTGTAGGATGCCCTACTGGGGTCACAGAGAGCTGCTCACAGTGAGGAAAAACATCCACACATTTGGTCACCGGGAGTGAAACACTCTAAGTGATGGTAAAGGAGAAAACACAGGAGGGGAAGACTGGGTTTTTCTCTCCTCAGGAGGCAGAACTGGGCTGTTTTTCTAACACAGCTTTAATACCATATTTTAAAATAGTGGTATCAATACAAACCTTCTCTGGAGTAACATATAGAAGTTTTATAATTGGGTCTTTCTTGGATAATTGCAGGTAAATACTTGTCGCTTCTGAGTCAGTCTTATCACCTGTCAGGTATGTAGCTGGAATCTAAGTATAAAAGTAGTAAACACAAGCATGTATTTATCCTTAGGTTCTAGAAACATTTTATAAGTCACATATCAAACCCGGGTCAAAGGAAAGATAATCTCAATGCAGTGAAAGTAAATAATTAGCACATATTTAAAAAAAAAAACTTTTCTTAGCCATAACTCAAAATATTTCCATTGTTTATTTCCTTCTCTCTCTCTCTCTTTTTTTTTTTTTGCCCTTTTCTTTACTGCCTTTGCTTTTCATATCCGTAAGTAAGATAAACATGAATTCAGTACCCAAGAGCGTTGCATCCTAAGGTATGGCTTGTTTTAGTTTAGGCAAATGTATCTCCAGTGTTTTAAAGCACAGGGATGATGTGAGAGCCATAGCCTCCGGTAGACCACTGGGGATGGGCACTGTACAAACACATTCTTTGGAAGAAAAATCAAACCAGTGGCCTTGTTGAGGGGTAGGGGTTCACAGCCTCAAAAATATGCAGGATTTGGTAGAATACGTTCATATACGTTCTTAACCTCAGCCAGGAGGAAAAAGGACGCCCGTGTGGGGGTGCTCCTGTGTATACATTTTAAGATGTGAAGGGAGTGGGAACTATGCTGATCTCGCAGTAGTAAGAAAAGAAATCCTTCCACATTAGTAAAAGAAATTCACATCAGCAAAATACAGGTTAAAACTTCTTGCTAAATCACATTTTTTCTAGAATAAAATAGGACTGAACTAAAGAAGGTTATCTGTATCAGAATTCTTGAAGACTCGTACAACTTAATGAGACTGCTGTGCTTTATTCTTATAATTCATGAACTACTTAATAAAAAAGGTTACCCAGAGTACTGAAATATAATTCTTTTTATGTCTTTATTGGTATTTTTTATTGTAATTGGTAGCGTTTTGTTTTAACTTACATCTAAGGAAGTCAGCTTTTGGACTTGATCTACTATGAGTGATCTCAAAGGAGATATGACAATAGTGACGCCTGGAGAGACACAGGCAGGGAGCTGATAACACAGACTTTTACCACCTCCTGAAAGGACAGAAAAAAAAAACCAAACAAACCTGTCAGGTTCTATCTGGAGAGTATGAAGGCAAAAGTTACAAAGTAAATCACGCAGTAATATTTAAAAGCAATTAATAGGACACCAAGTGACATTTCCCACCGTGCCAACAATTTGCCATATTTGAACGAGCCAAAATATTTAGACAATTTAAATGTGTGAAAATTACCTTCTAGGACATCTTATGTAGGCATACATGAATGCAAAAGCAGGAATCAGGGCAGGAAACTTAGAGGCAATAGAATTGCTTTAAAAATCTACTTGGGAAACCCAAATGCAGTACAAGGGGTATTCTATGAACAGTATTAGGGTGAAAATAATTACTGTGTATAATATTTAATTTTTAAAGACTTAAAATGTGATACATTATACATCACGTAAGACCACAGTGAACATGGTTTAATATTTCTTTGATGATCCAGAAAACACATGCAGGATCTCACTTTTTTAAACCTCTAGTATGAACCTTTCAATGCTAAATAGCTGTGCTTTGACTCCCTGTACTCTTACCAATAAGGAAATATTCCCAATCTTCCTTTGAGATAAAAGAAGGGTAGAACTACCTTGGTGTGTGCTAACAGAAGATGAAAAGAAAGGCATTCTGAGATGCACCCCCATCTCTCCATGTAACTAATGCAAAATGTTAAGACAATCAGTACATATTTAATGATAACTAAAATGATTAGTCTCTAATTTTCAACTTCTCCCATTCCACTAGTGATAGAAGCTCATGCCAGGCAGTTTCTAGGACTTTGACTGTTTTTTTAAAAAACTATACATCACATTCTACCTTTTTTGCATGTGGGGTAAGTACATTTCATTTTGCTACATATATACATGTAAATGCCAAGGAAAGATTGGGAAGCTGTGTTTTAGTTTCTGTTCCACTACTTAATAGGCTGTCTGACTTAGACACGTCAGCTAACCTTACCATGCCTCAATTTTATCACCTGCAAAATGTACTGATCGGTGTTTTGTTTTTTGGGGAGGGGAGTTCTGAAAAAAACCTTATTTGGTATCTTTATCTGTATAAATCAAGAGGCTGAAATTGGGGTGGGAAAACCTCAAAAAGCCCCCCGAAGTCCTAAAGGACCATGAAAAGTCCTGAAACCACTGAACTAGATCATTGTCAGGATCTCTTCCAGCTTCTGTTCTGAAACACCAAACCAAATCAGAGCAGAAGACAGAGTGAACGACGAGTTCATAAAATATGAAATGCTGATTATTAAACCAGTGTTGTCTAAATTCTAAAATCAGTTTGAAAAAGCTCAGATGCTTGGTCACCATAATTTAATAACGATGGCAATAACTAATTGCTAACGTCACAGCAAGGTGAGTAGAAGGCAGAGGGAAGGCTCCATGTAAGTACTGCAACTCGGACTCCTAGGCTCCCTACCCTCACGGCTGATTTACTATTCGTACTCGGATGACTGTGCGCCATCGGACAGCTGTTGCGGACTTCATGGCACAATGGATCTCTTCAAGACTGAGGCCAAGAAAGCTGGGGCTAAATGCTTTCTGTTTCATCCTCACGACACTCTGTGAAGGAGGGACTTTAGTATCATCCTCGCTGCGCTCAGGAAGAAGCCGGCGCTCGGGGTGCAGTGCCTTGCTCAAGGTCACACTGCGAGTAAGTGGCAGGGCCGCGAGCTGAGGCCAGGCCATCGCTCCAGAGCCGATGATCTTAACCACTCTTCAACACTCGACTGTACCAAATAAAGTGCCAGAGACGGGCAAGGTCTCTGACGGTAATTTTTTTGTTCAAGCTCCAGACTAGTTTAGACGTAAAAAAAAAAAAAAAGAGAGAGAGAGAGAGAGAGAAAGAAATTTTAGATCGATTCAACACAACAAGCTTTGAGTTGAAAATCTTAAAGGGCTGTAAGTGTTATCGTGTCAACAGAGGACGTGAGGTAACACACTTTCTCACTCTGGCACGGGAGGTTCAGAAGTCCCTTAATGATGGAAATACTATGTGGGTGTTCGTTTTATTTCTATTAAAGGGCTTTCATTTAACATCTGCCAATGCACTCCTGCCAATTTACATCTAAAAATACATACCAGTGGGCATTAAGATAAAACAGTCTTCACCCAGCAGCGCAGCATTGATCGCCTCTAGCTGATTAGTTCTAAAATTATGCAGGCCAAATTTTTTATGAAAAATCTTCATCATTTCTTTTGTATGAGGAAAACTCAGACTTTGGAAACGCTCGTGTTTCAGATTTCTGGATGCTAAATTTTGCGCCGACTTGTCTGAGAAAATAATCGATGTTAATAAAAATCAGTGCGTTATTGTTAACGAGTCAGGTTTGGCGTTTACCCTTCGCCCCACAAAATCAAAGGCATACATGTCCCTGCAGCACATGTTTCTTTAACCACTTATCAGGGTTTCATCCCCGCCAAATGGCAAAGCTGCCAGAGACTTCCTGAGGCCAAATTCCAGTCTTTGCCTTGATCTTTCTGCAGCACCTACCACTATTTCATTTATTCCCTTCTTCCTCCTCTTTTGACCTTCAAGACAATCATGGGTTTTCTTCTTAAATTCTCTCTCCTGGCTCTACTTCCTCCACCTGCCCCTTACACTTGGGAGTCTTCGCAGACACTTGAGACATTTAGCCATTCTTTGTTTGGAATTCTTATTCCTCTCATCTTAAACATCACCTCTGTGCACAGAATGCCCTTTCATAAGGCCCCACTGACACCTGCCAAAGCTCCGGTCGTGTGTGCGTCTCCAGATGTCTGCAAGACATTTCTACCTGAATGACTTACCAACACTTTAAGCTCTACAAGTCTTAAAATAGCCCTCCTCAGCTTTTCTCCCAATCTGCTCTGCCTCCTGACTCCCCTGCTCTGCTAATGGTGTCACGGATTTCTCAGTCACCAGGTCTGAAACCTCGGAGGCATCTCGGCTTCCTTGGGCTCTTCCTCCACCGTGTCTCTCTCATCCACCCCCCTGCACCGCATCTCTGCTCTCGCAGCCCTGGTTCGGCACACAGAACAAGGGGTGCTCACGCCAGCTCTGGCAGTCTCTCTAATCCCAACACTTGACTGTCTCAAAGATAATTGCGAAGATCAAGTATGACACATTCTAATGTGATACAAAAATAAATCCATTAATGGTTATTCTAAAGGTCAACAGCGTTAACTGTTAAGAACAACCTCCACGGTATTAAGTCATCAATGGCAAAAATAGGGAAGGCTGTACTTTATAAAATCTTACACACAGAAACTTGTTTCAGTTAAAAAACACTTGGCAATAACTTTACAGGGTTGATGTAAGGTTTTAAAATTAATTTTGGCTTCTCTCTGCAGCCTTTCCAGTGGCTAACTGCACTTCTCCACAAACTTCTCCTACTAAACTGTGAGCTTCAAGAGGACAGGGACTGCCCGTTACTCATCTGTCTATGACCAGCACCCGGCACAGAACAAGGCCAGGAGTGTGCACTCCATAAATACCTGTTGAATGAATTAAAAGGATTTTAGGCCCAAAGAAATAATTTGTCTTAAGAAATTTCTGACTTCATGTCTTTCTTAGACTGCCCTGCATTTTAATATTTTAAGACAGAAAACATGTTTTTCTACTTTATAAATTGATCAGTTCTCATCAAAAAATATGTACAATTGCAGTTTTAACATATAAATTCAGCCTTGCTTTTACTCATCCCCCAAATCATTAAAAACTTGGTCCTCATGAGCTTTATTGTTTTAGGGACTAAAAAATGTTAATTTAAAGGCAAAGCACATTTGTAATGACTTTAGAGCTTTACTATAATACGTTATAATTACTCATTTTATAAAACTACAGCTGCTACAGAGACAAAGGAGCAACTTGCTTTTGAAATTGTGATTTGTAATTCATATTATCAGCAGGAATTTGCATAGAAACAATGTACTTTTCAGGCAAGGATGATTTGCTATCGGTTTTCTTACACAATTCCGATTTTGGACAGTTATGTTTTCATATAAAATATAAGCATTTATTTTAAACTTACCAGTGTAATTCTGAATTGACTCTGAGTTTTTATCTTGAGCAGTAGATGCCACTGGAAGACAGTTTGTCTTGGCTGAAGAAATTCTTTCTGATACTGGCTTAACTGGCCGACCTTCCTTAATAGGTTGACAGGCAGCTGTGGAAGATTTGCTGGCTGCTAAATTATGCATAATATTTTCCCAGTCATCATCATCATCATCATCAAAGCCATCAATGTCAAAACTGTCAATGTCACAGGCAGTCTGGATTTCTCTTTCTAAGTCGTTTATTGGAGCAGCACGTTTATTCTGATCTTTCACAGCCGTGCTTGTGAGAACATTTCCCGGGAAGTAAGAGCTTTCAGTTCTTTTTTCTATCCTTGGTGTTTCAGCCCAGTTGCTACTTACAAAGGACTTCTGTAAATGGGGACTGAATAACGGTCTTTCAAAGGGATTCTTCGGGGTGGCTGAGAATCCTGTCTTTCCTGGGGTAGTAGCCAGTAAACACTCCCTAGTGGTACCGCGATGTGAGGGAAGGTGTGGAAAATTTAATTCCTTAACAGAACTCCATGCAGGACAGGACTCGCCCTTTGGAAATGCGTCGGGAGCGGAAGCAGACACCGTATCGTCCACAGGGCTACCAAGCGAATCAGGCCTGCATCTCCACATGGAAGCAAGATGATTGGCATCACTTGTATTGAAGTTGGCGTCAGCCAGGAGGTTCCTTCTGAAGAGGAAACAGACCACCACACGAAATGTGAGGACACACAAGTATGTCTTTAGTTTTCATCCCAAACTGTGGCAAAATATATTCTCTTTTCCTCAGTCTCAAAATGTGAATACAAATGCTAAAGGGGCAGTTTGAAAAAGTAAATAAATTTCAAACATAAAACACAGTGACAATTATCCTATTCAACTTCCTGGCCAGAATGCCTGGAAATTCTGCCCCATACGTTCTGACTTAGGTCAGTCGAAATGTAATCAGATATATTCCAGAAGAAGAAAAAGTAAGATACCTTATGTCCCGCTGCTGACGCAGTTCATCCCCACAATCCAGAGCCTTCAGCTCATCATCAGAAATAGTATCGACTAATTTACAGATCTGGTCCATCACATGAATAAGCTGCTGCTGCAAACTTGTCTGTCTAGCTATAAGGTATTAGTTCGTTAATATTTTTCCTTGAAAAAAGACTTAAAGTTTTGACAGTCATGCATGTAAAATTGGCGTTAATTTAACAAGATTATAAACTGTATATTGCCCTATTATCTGCCTATGAAATAATCTGAAATCACGTTATCTCTACTCTATATCATGAGAGCCTAAAGCTGCGTTATTAGCATTTCATTTCATGTTAATTTTCAATTATTTCTCTTAGGGTAACCAATGTCATTGTAATGCAAAGGTTTATCAGTTTACTATGGTAACTAACTTCCGGGGTAAATCTCACCTTGCCCACACAAGGTTTCATCCAGGGCTGGCCAGGCAAGAAGCCCACCCCACCTGCGGTCCCAGGCTGCCCTGCACCCACGCTTCCTTCAAGCTAACAACACAGCACTGAGACTTTCTCTTTGGAGACACCAGGCCCCTAACCTCAGTGGGCATCTGATGTCAGGCAACTCAAGGAGAATTAGGTCTGGGAGTTTTTTGACTGGAAAAGACTTCTCTTTTCAATCAGCTGGACAGGCTGCTGGTGGCCGCCCCTGCCACCACCCTGAGAAACAGCTTGAAAATAAGACTCACACAAGGGAAAGCAGAAAAGAGAGAAAGAAAGGAGCAGGGAACTGAGATGGGGACCGGGGGTGGAGGAGAGAAGAGGAGACAGGTGTGAGAGAGAGAAATGCCTGATGACGATGTTTGCATATCAGAATCCAGCCAGCCCGCTCCACATTTTTCTAATTTATGTTATAGAACTAAGACAAAGAATGTCAAAGGAGGTACATGAAGGAAGAAAAGAAGGGGTTAAGGTAGTAATGGGGAGCAAGGAAGATGCCTACTCCACCCCGAGGGCCTAAGGGACATGGAAGAAATAAACGGTTGAGGTGGGCTGCCGAGGGAACGATTCTCAGGAGACAATATGAGAGCTAACAGCAAGAGAATGAGGTTACCAGGAAATCACTGGAAGAGGGCAGCCCATCGTAGGGTCCAAAGGGCAGGAAGGAGAGGGAGAGAGGACAGACAGGGGGTCGGGGGGACAAGCGTCTGTGTCAGAATGAGTTGGGAAACGTGGACTTTTACTGTGACCGGCACGGAGCAGGACGTGAGGTCGAAGATGGTGAAATGGAATTGCTGAATCCCCGTTTTGCCTGTTTTCTCTACACGGAGAACAGGTATCAGATTGAAAAAGAGGAGAATGAACAATGGTCTGAATGAAATGAAAGCCAAGATAGGCTTAGAGAGAGATACAGCTATTGAAAAGGAGCTCAAGTCTCCTTGTCTAGACAGATTACACCTCAGAATACAAAGGAAATCCACAAAGAAGATCCCACTGATATGTGAGGCATCCAGTGAACAGGACAGTTGATGCAGGAGTGAAGACAAGTGAACACTGTTCTAATTTTCAAAAAATTCTAAACGGATTGCCAAAAGCTACAGGCTGGTGCTTTGGATGTTAATTCAAGACAAAATTCTAGATCATGCTATCAAATGGTTGCTTTGTGAGCTCTAAGAAGGAGAGGAAACAATTATAGAGTTAGCAAGAGTTCATATAAATAAATCGGTAATCTTAATGTATTTCCTTCTTCGAAGGGATTACAAGACCCGCAGATAACAATAGCTACCATTTATCGCAGGCCGACAGTACACTGGGCACTTTACCATGAAGGCGACCAATACCCCGCAAGGTAGATGTTATTCTTCTCATTTCATAGAAGGAACTGAGGTTCAGAGAAGCATCACTGATTTGCCATAGTCTCCCAGACAGGAGCAGGAGACAGGTTTGTACCTGGGGACTGCATGACTCTGGAGCCCATATGTCCCCCCCACCCCCACCCCGTTCCCTCTTACTGCCTCAGACCCTGAACCTGTGGAGTCCCGTGGGTCAGGGAGAGAAGCACGGTCTCAAGGCAGGTTTGTGACAACACGATGTCAACTGAGAGGGAGACCTCTGATGACATTCCGTCCTTGCCCCTGGCCTAGCCCACCACTTGATCGGTGAGACCATGCCACACACGCAGCAGAGCGTGGGGCTACAAGCGTAAACTCGGGAGCCCGCACACCGCTGGGTTTCAATCCCTGCGCTGCTGTCGTCAATTCTGTGAACATGTGTAGTCCTAGTGAAGGCTCCTGCGCCTCGATTTCCTTATTTGCAAAATGGGGATAAAAGAAACTACCTTAAAGGGCCACTGAGAGGATGAAGTTAATAGCATAAAACACCTAGAAGAGCGCCGAGAACATCAGGTGTTTCACGGATATCTCTAACAATAAATTCAGACACCAAAATAAAGAAATGGAAACAGAAACAACACATATGCTGTGCACACACACCACACGTGCATGCGCACACACGCCTCACTACACATGTGCCTGTGTGCACACACCCCACTACACGTGACATGCCCACTGTGCACATACATGAGGACACACACATACGACTACATGCGTGCGTGTGCACACACCACGAATACAAAACCCATTAAAAAAGACCAGAACATGTTAGGAAATATTCAGAGAATGAAAAAAGAGCTCTTGGGAGATGGTTGATTAAAATGAAAAATCCCATAGACGAGTTAAAGATAAAATTTGGTACATCTCCCAGAAAGCAGAGAAGCAAGAGATGGAAAATAGAAAAGATAACTCATGGAAGTCTAATATCCAAGTAACAGAAGTTCCAGGAAGAGTGAAAGAGAAAAGAAAACAAACAAAAAAAGAAAAGAAAAAGAATTACTATCAGAAACCTTTCCAGAATAGAAGGACACAGGCCTTAGGACTGACAGAGCCCCTGCGAAGTAGAAATCAGGAGCAGGAAAGGAGGCTGCCACTTTCCAAACTCTTGTACTGCGGCTACATTATTTATATTAGATATTTAACAGAAAGTTTAAAAACGAATTAGAAACAAATCAAATAAAAAGTATTAAACTTTGCATGGACATCAAATCATAAACCCAGAGTACAAACAAGGGAGAGTCAGGCGGATGGAAGGTCTAGAAACTAGCAACTATAAAGAAGAGTTAAAAGACCTAACAATATGAAGTCCTTAAAAAAAGCAGCCGGGGGCGGGGGGGGGGGGGGTGGGGGAGAAAAGCTTCTAGGAGCTTTAGACTTATCTCACAAGGATTAAAGTTCCAGGAAGGCAAATTCTGGCTCAATGTGAGAAAAAATTTTCTAACAAGTCATGTTTTCACAATGGAGAATGGATTCTCTTGCGAGAACATGGGTCTCTGAGTTGTTTGAGTAAATGCTGGCTAACCAGCGCCCAAGGGTGGTTCTGTGTTAGAGCTGAGAACTACAAGTCTGCTATCTTACGCTAGACAGCCACAGGTTAAAAATACAACCGTACTTTGTTTTCAAACGTTAGGTGGTTAAAGTATGTGCTATGTCGAAATATTTTTTGTACCGTCACAGTCTGTGCTGGCCTCTTGATCCGGCTGCGTCACCATCCCCTCAGGAGTCGGCAAGTCCTCGGATGTGCTAGGACCACCCTTTGTGCCAGAGCTGTCAAGGTCCTTTAACATACTGCAAATTAAAAAATATAAAACCAACCATAGTACAGACTTAGACCAAATGTATAATTTTTCCTCTCGTGTTTTTCCACAACTGGTCAAACAATACGTAACAGAAAAGAGAAACATGTTTTTTTAATCTCTGTTCTAGAAACTTTTTGATTGGCCTTCAAAGTCTCCCAACTTCTGGCCCCAAGAGAGCTTTTCAAGTCTACCTCCAATTATGTCCTCTCAGTAACCCCATGTGGTGTCACAGGGCACGACTTACATTCCTCACAGGAGTCCAGCGTGGTCTACTTTCTCTACTTGAGGGATTCCGCCTTGCTCTCCTCTCAATTTGGAAAACCCACCATCCAAACTCTTCTGGCAATTTATCATTTTATACAAAAATTATTAACACATATAAACATGGTCAGCCTGACTGGATATAACAAATACTTTAAAAGTAACAAAATAAATGAACACTAAAATGAGTGTTAGAAAGAGGGTACCAAACAAAGATAACATGTCTTCTGGAACTTGAGAAGGCTTTGCTAAGGAGGGAGATTTGAGGAAGCCTTGAATGACAGGTATGGGAAAAGTAATGGACCATGAAGAGAGACAAAAAACAGATTCTTTACTTGATATCAACTGTACTTGCCTAAGGCAGGATGTTGGAATGCAACCTTCTAACTTAATTGAACAGTGATGAATAACTATGCTTTATATAGTCTTAAAAACTGATAATATAATTAAAGAAAAGCCCTTACATTTTAGGCTATGTTTTCTATCTTTTTTTAAAGATTTAATTTATTTGACAGAGAAGGAGAGAGCACGCACAAGCAGGGGGAGCGACAAGCAGGGGGAGCGGCAGGGGGAGGAGCAGAGGGAGAAGCAGACTCCCTGCTGAGCAGGGAGCCTGATGCGGGTCTCAATCCCAGGACTCTGAGATCATGACCCGAACCAAAGGCAGACGCTTAACTGAGCCACCCAGGTGCCCCACCAATGTTTTCTAGATTGTCAGGTTGTCTTTTTTGGCTCATTGGAGCTTAGGATTATCATAAGGGCACACCTGGAGAAAGAAATGAAGAGGTAATTCAGGACCTGAAGGTGGAGGACTTTGAGGGCTGGCTCGAGAGGCTGGGGGACACAGGAGATACTTTCTCTTTCTCTTTTCTGTTCTGTATTACCTGACTGTTACACATCTGAAATTGGTCCAGATGTCACAACCAGTGTTTTGTTTTTTTTTTTAAAGATCTTATTTATTTATTTGACAGAGAGGGACAGCAAGCAAGAGAGGGAACACAAGCAGGGGGAGTGGGAGAGGAAGAAGAAGTCTCCCAGCAGAGGAGCCTGATGCGGGGCTTGATCCCAGAACGCTGGGATCACGCCCTGAGCCGAAGGCAGACGCCTAACGACTGAGCCACCCAGGCGCCCTGAGAAGTCATAACCAGTGTTTTAAAACAAGATAAAGTACAAAAAAAAATTTAAGTGTGTACTGTACGTAGCAAGAAGTATCATTTATGAAAATTCTATTTCAGTTTTAAAATATATACAAATATGTATTTGAGATTGCAATGGAAAATATATAGAGAGAATCTACTTTGGGAACAACCTTGGAAATAAACATTTTCCAACTGCTCAAAATCTAGGTAAGGTTAACCACGGTATGACAACTCAATAAATTAGGTAGCCATTAAAAAGAATAAAAATAAAGACTATGTATGAAGCAATATGGAAAACGTTTTAAAAATGTTAAGAGAAAAGCAGAATAAAAAATTATAGTTACATGTTGATTACAGCAATGCAAAAATCACACACATGTAGAGAAGTAGCAACACCTAACACGGGTAAAGAAAATGTCTGGTTTGTTGGAACTGCAAGACTACAAGCATCCTGGTAAATTGACTGCAAGGTTACAACTGCAACACACACTTTTTAATAAACAGAGCAAAACCCCAGATGCTCAGTAGGAATTGGTATGGTCCAGGAAACAGCCCTACGCTGGACCTCAGTCCATGTGCCGTTAGCTGGACCTCCCTGCTCCTCTCTGGGCTTTGGCCGCCTCTCTGTTAAATGAGAATCTTGTCTAGAATCCATACTCTCTATGCACTCTAGCTCAGTTCTTTCACTTTTTATAATCGTGTCCTAATTTCTACGGGGAGGGAGGAAAGGGCAGCTCCTGTAGTGTACTGGTTTTGTCATCAAATAGTAATCACGCTCCGACCTTTCCCTCCTCTTTAAACATCCTAACCCACCTGTTAAAACACAACCCCAGAGAAATGAGCTTATGCAGGCAAACACCTCCTTCCTGCCTGCCTTCCTTAATTAAGGCGGTATACTAGAGAGACATGTTTCTCATCAAAATACGGGTTAACAGTACAGTAAATACTCCACCATTCAACTGGACCGTGATCTAGACTGGGTCAGAGATGGAGGTAAGACTGACTACTAGTATTTTAAGCTATTGATGGGTCATCCCATAATACTGCCAATTAACCACAATCATGTCACTGATTTACTAAAATTCAGTGAATGACAAATACAATGGCCAATTCTATCCTGCAGGGTAAAGAGAAAAGAAAAGGACATATTATTTACTAAGTCACTTCCCAAATGAGTTAGTTTTGTGTCATTTCAGGTCTAGGAGTTTGGAAATATAGTATTTTTAGGAATATATTCCACACGTCAAAATCAACTAAATAAAACTGTTTGGAGGTCCCATGTAATTATCATAATGTAATTTTACAGCTTTAGAACACAACAATTAAATAAAATGTATAAATAGGGGTTTTTTTGATGCTTTCGTGTGGATATAAAACTTTGTAGAAGCATGAGACAAATCTATACAGAAGTGATACTACCTAGCTAAACAGAATTATTTCAAATATCCCAGAAATAAACAAGAATGTTCATTGACTAACTTGCTGATTTACCTAAAACATTTTAAGGAGGAAGAAGAGGCAGAAATCACTTCTTCTTCTGGAGAAGGTGGAACAAAGTCTGTCTCGTAGTCGTCGTCGTCAAGTTCAACATACGGAGACTTCACAATTGAATGTAATTCCGTTTCTCCCAAGTTCTTCTTTTCGTTACCATCTGAAGTAAAACCGTGGATAAACACAGGTTATTTTAATTGCTACTGAGACAGAAAATGCAGGGCAGGAGCACTGGGCTGGGTGCTCTGGGAGAGCCGTCCCCAAAGCCAGCATTCCCTGTGTGCTCTCCTTCCACACGTCCGTGCTGGGGGTTTCTTCATAAATCATGACTGAGTCACCTGGAGTAAGTCTAACGGATGCGGGAACGAGGCTGAGGGTCTGCTTAAGGATTTTCAGGGCGGTCTCCAGTTCAATTATGAAACCCATACTTAGTATCAGCACTTCTGTTTTTCTAAATTTCACTCATATTTCAGTAAGAGCGAAGTACAACAAATGAGTTTGATAATTGTACAAACACTGTTAACTTTATCCCAAAGGCACCCTAGCTACCGAAGTCCACCACATTCAGTGTCTCTCTCTTGACTATGCGGGATAACAATGCCCAATGGTTGCTTTCTAGTTTATCTTTGACCCAATTTTGGCTTCATAAACAGCCACACGCTTGATTAGACTACAGTTTTGCTTATTATCAATCACTCTTCTGTCCCTTCTCAGCCCGTAGTAACCTTGATGGGATTCGGGTGTTTAGAAGTGTTAGTCTCACATGTACAACCACTTCGTAAGGCGGGTACTTCCACACATGGCTAATCTCAGCTGTGAGGTTCTGGATACCTAATAACTAGGAGACCTAAACAGAGAATGATTTGAATGTCATCTGTCATACTTTAACAGCATAATCAGATCATATCATACATACACATTCAGTGGGAGCAAGCCATAAACAATTATAATGGAAAGGCTTAGTTTCAGGTCCCCATTCTGCTACAAGCTAGCCAGCAGGCCATCGAGAAACCATTTAACCTCTATGGACCTTAGAGAGTTAGCCTTGGTGTTTATATAAAAATTATATTAGCAGAATAAAATCTTTCATTTCATCTGTAGGTCCTGCCTCAAGAAAGTGGCCAACAGACTGTGCAACAGGTCCCTCCACAGAGCCCAAGGACAAAGGCTGTATCTATTTCCTATTGTTCCCGGTGCCTAGCTTTGAATAAGTTAATACAGTCAACACACTGAAAGGAGATAAAATACCATTTTTACCTCTTTCTTCTCCCAAATAAGTTTTTAAAGGCTGACTCTCCTGAGCATCTCCATGGATAAGCTCTTCAGGATTGGGGTCATCGTCAATGCAAATGACATCGTTACTGAACCATTCTGAGTCGTTGTTCTGTTTCTTAGTCAAACATGCTTGCTTGCTTTCAGAGGAGGATGGAGTCAAATCAGCCCTTACTGTATTTGCTTCGGGAAGCTGTGCTTTCCAAAAGTTTCTCTTAGACTTTTTCGATTTCTGAGCAGTGCTTACTCTCACAAAGTGATTTCTGCATGGCGTAACAAATGCTTTTGAATTTTCAGAAGTATCAAAGTCATCCATATCATCCCAATCGTTGATGGTAACAAAAGAATCTGATGAAGAACTAAATTCTAATTTCTTGAAAGTAGCATTACTGGATTTCTTTACAGTCGGTGTGTTTTGGGTATTACCTAAAACTCCCCGTTGAACCTGCAATACATCTGGCGATAATGGTTTTGAAACAGCTCTCCTGCTTTGCTGTCCTGCTGGAGCGTGTCTGAAGTCACTGGGCCTTGTCTGCTGACTTGTGGTGAGGGGCGGGGGTCCACTGAAGGAAACGGCCTCAGCAACATTAACATCTTTATCATTTAACACAGGTGTTTTCACTACTGACACGCTAGGGACAGATACATTGTTGGCTGACGTTATTTTCTTTTTAAAAGTGAAACCTCTGAAAGAGAATTGAAAAACGGAATTAGACTGATTAGTTTTAACAAACCCACCAACTAGACAAAACTCTAAAATCTGTTACTGATTCATACAGCAACTCCTTCACTGTATCACAAACGAGCAAAGAATCTATCTCCCTCTCTGGTTTTAAAATTTATATGGAACTTAAATTATACTTTGTATGCTCTGATCTTTCCAAGTTAGAAGCGAATTATTCAGTTTTGAGAATGTCCAGGCCATTCGCACTACTTTATTTCTCAGGCACGTTGTCCTTAATTACTAGCACCTCTGGCGGGAGGGGACAGCATAAAAGAAAAAGAGAAGAGACTCAAATGTGGTGACTTGTTGTCTCTCTGATACAAGTTCTATGAGGAAGAGAGTTGACAACTAACAGGCTACACTGGAATCTGAAGGACAAGTAAAAGGGGCAAGTGTCCTGGATGTCTGCTGGCCTTGGTGACATGAAGTTCAACGGTAACTTTAAACTCCAGCACCCAGAACAGTTGGTAAAGTTCTAGAAATTATTATTAAATACATTATTACTATATTACACATAATTAAATATATTATTATCAAATAGAATAGAAATATTTGTTAAAGAATAGAAATTATTATTAAATATCATCATCAGGAGTTTGGAGTCTAGCTTGGGAGGAGAGAACAGAACTGGAGAGCTACAGTGTCCTTATAAACTGTTTTTGGAATGGATATAAAATTATATTAAAATATTAAAAATATCTATTTGCCCAAATTTATAAGAAGATTCATTATTCATTCATCCCACAGCTATTTCCTGAGCAAGCATCACACGCCAGGAACAGGGCAAAGGTACTGAACATTTATTACCTGGACCTGCTAACGCACGCTCTACCGTTAATTTGCAAAGTGGGAACATCACTGACCCCTCAGCTTCATTTCCTCATCTGCCCAGTGAAAGGGTTGAAAGGGAAGATACTGCATTTGTAGGATACTGTGGGTCAGTGCCTGTATACCAGCCAAAATACTTACAAAGATTTCGGTTTTGAAGGACTTAATTTGTTATGAAGTTTTCTGGCCGAATGGCGTTCTAGTTGCTCCTGTAGATTATTCTGCGGAACAGCAGCCATGATCCTGAACGGTGAGGAAAAGAACTATCAGTGGAGTTATGTACTTTGCATTAATCATAGTATTTCGCAGGGGGTGGAGCACTGTTCCAACTGTGCCCAGATGAATCAGGGTTTTTATTGGTCAATGAATTGTTTGGACATTTTTTCACAACTTGATATTTGAAGTATGTACCCTTTAACTCACTGAAGGCTCACTTAAATAGCAAAATGACCTGGTTTCCCTCAATGCTAAAATAAGCACAAAAGACATCAGAGAAGAGATTATTGGTAAAGGGTTTGGAGAAAAACAGGACCTGAGTTGGGTTTGAAGAGAAAACGGAAGCTGGATAGGAGGGAGGTGGGGGCGATGAAAGCACATGGAAAAGCCCCAGAACAGATGAACGGAAAAGAAGGAAGGCGTCACCAGTGAGAACCATGGTTTGCCAGCAAGGTGCCGCGCTTCATAATCACCAAGTCTCTGCCTGAGAGAGTATTGTCACCAAGCACATTTACACCCCTCGTGCGACGTGTGATAGTGCCGAGTGACCGCACAGGATAACGCGTGCAGAGTCTCGGCCACCTTAACATTCCTGAGGCTGAAGGAAGACAGGATAGCTGATATCTATGCATAGTCAAAAATTCTCACTCAGGCTGATAGTTACAACCCCTCTCCATTCTTACCAGACATCTACTTCTATTTTATGCCACGTTCCTCAAGAGCAAGGGTCAACAATACTAGATGATATTCATGGAAACACGAAGTTTTACGTAAGTCATATTTCACTCACTGATTATTAAAATAATCTGTTTAACAACTGTTTTACTTGATGTTTTTTGAAGTTTATTTATTTTAGTAATCTCTACAACCAATGTGGGGCTCAAACTCTCAGCCCCAAGATCAAAAGTCACACTCCTCCAACTGAGCCAGCCAGGAACCCCTATTTTACTTTAGATAGTAGTGAACAGAACTTGGAAGAAATGGAATTATATTCAATTGAGAAATTTCCATTGTCCAGCTTGATGAAGATGATTATAATATAAATTTTGTTCCACATTCTCCAGAAGGAATGATTTCTGCCTCTTCTTCCTCTTTAATATGCTTTAGGTAAAACAGCTAATGAATTAATAAACACTGAATAATTCACACTGATAATGTGAATTATATCTTAATAAAGTTGTTACCAAGATAATCATAAAAAAGTAGGCAGAAGGGTTATAATGAACTCCTACATACCCGTCACCCAGAGTCAACAATCATCAACTCATCCAATATCCTTTCATCTGTACACACATCCCAGTGTCCTCACTCTACCATTCTGGAAGTTAAACTCCTCAAATGATATATTTTAATCCTGTTTTCCCTTCTGGATTCATTACCTGGAATATTTCTACCAAGAGAAGCCTCCTCTGATCTATTTTGTTACCTAGTATAGTACAGTTCACACAGGAAAGACAGGATAAAAGTTAGATTCTTTCCTTTATTTATTAATTTTCAAAACAATGACTTGATTTTCTAACAATACCCAACGGTGGTCAATTTTTTTTTCAGTATTATAAACTCCTAGGTTAAACATATTAGGTATATTTTAGTCCAATAGTTATCATCCTTATTGATTGTCCAATTATTTCATGTTTGGCCAGTGGAGTCTCCTTAGTCCTTTTGACATAACTTCAGTAGTCTTTGAGAGCTCCCTCACTATCAGGAATGAAAAGATATTCCAGGCTAATCTTGTGCATCTTTTGCCCCAGACTTAGAATCAGCCATTTCCCCAAAGAGCCCTGATATTTTTTTCATGGAAAATATGTGAAAACCACAGTCTCTGTGTGTCCAAAGGCACCTTCCCATTTTGTCCCAATGTGGGGCTTGAACTCACGATCCTGAAATCAAGAGTCGCATGCTCCTCTGATTGAGCCTACCAGGCGCCTCGGCACCCCCCCCCCCATTTTATATCCAGTATAAAAGGATTGGTCTTTTGTTGAAATACGCTCTCTCCAAGGTCTGTCTGGTGTGGAAGTCTTTCACAGCACAAATGAGAGAGAGTGCAGCCATGCTGCTGCCTCTCAGAACGTCAGCCTTAGCAGCTGGTACGGAGCTGGAGGCACCCAGACCTTCAACCTTAAGACACTAGGCAGAACAAAATGGTCCATGGCATCATCACTTAACTTCTCCCCATATTCCTTCTAAGTTTTTGTAGTTTATATCTTATCCTTCTATGAATTTTCCATGTCTTATGTATTTTTGGATCAAAGCCAGCCATGGTACTCTAAGAGATTTCCAACATCACTCCATAGCACGATGGTATGGGTATTAAGCCACCTCCATAGTACAGATGTTTGATTACGCATTTCACAACTGCAGTGACACATTATGCATTCATAGTCAGCATGCAGTCATCCTTAACCCTGTGGCACTTTTCCCTACTTTTAAGATACATGACTCTGGTTATTCCCGGAGGGTAGCATCCTCTAGCCAGAGACACATTCCAAAGCATGGTAGCAAGCACACAATTCTCTACTCGATATCCTTCCGTGGGAACACTCTTAAGAAGTTGGTAAGTGGTGAGAAGCAAAAAGATGTCTCCTTTGTACCTACTCCATTAAAACATTAAATGGTTTGACACACAAAAATTGTTTACTAACAACAGCAAAGATCAGTGATATAAAATTAAAGGAGGAAAATAAATTGAAAACAGAGACCAGTGAAAAGTTTCGTAATACCAGAGAAGAGGAACAAAGCAATAAGCCTAGAAAACTTAAAGTAAAATAAACCTCTGAATTAGACTCACCACAGGAATCACAAGTATAATTTGGAAAATGATCAACAATTTTCTCTTACTTACAGGAGGGAAATCATTCTTAAGCCATGGTAATAAGCAAAGCATTGATTAACAGTGAGAAAAAATTTACTGAACAAAACAAAATAAACCACAAAACCATATCCGTGCATAGAAAGAACAAATGAGTGAAAAGAAGGAATGAGAGGATGATAACAATCGAGCTGGAAAACAAAACACATACCCAGTAAACGAGACTTCTTCAAGTCTTTGTAAATTAAAAGAAACCAACGGCAAAAAATACATGATTAAAGGGGTCCTAGCTGCACAGTATCTTGAATAAACAAAAATAGTTTAGGCCAGAAACAGATGACCTTTACTTAACAAGCAGGCTGTGATACTAAGAAGTAGTCTAATGACATTAAACTAAAAGGGGAAAAAAAATTTAAGTAATCTCTACACCCAACGTGTGGCTTGAACTCACAACCCCGTGATTAAGAGTCGCATGCTCCACTGACTGAGCTGGTCAGGTGCCCTTAAAAGGAAAAATTAAAAAAAAAAAAAAAAATCCTACAAGTAGCTAAGCAAGAAAAGCATCACATTTGTAGTAATAAACAGAACTACTTCTGACTACTTGAGGGACACAGCATTAATAAGATCCTCAGCATAAATATCCAAGCAACTTTCATTCACATGTGACAAGAAGAGAAATATCTTTTTGGAGTATTTTTTTTTAAGATTTATTTATTTATTTGAAGGGGGGGAGAGCTCGTGGGGGCGGGGAACAGAGGGAAAGAGAATTTCAAGCAGATTCCATGCTGAGTGTGGAGCCTGATGGTGGGGGTGGGAGAGGAGGGCTCAATCTCACAACCCTGAGATCATGACCTGAGCCCAAACCAAGAGTCAGAGTCAGATACTCAACTGACTGCATCACGCACGTGCCCCTGGAGTTTTAACATTGTAAGATTCAAGCCTTATCTCCCAAACTGGCTGTTAAGAAATGTTCAAAGTAGGGGAGCCTGGGTGGCACAGTGGTTGGGAGTCTGCCTTCGGCTCAGGGCGTGATCCTGGCATTATGGGATCGAGCCCCACTACAGGATCCTCTGCTGGGAGCCTGTTTCTTCCTCTCCCACTTCCCCTCTTGTGTTCCCTCTCTCGCTGGCTGTCACTCTCTGTCAAATAAATAAATAAAATCTTAAAAAAAAAAGAAATGTTCAAAGTAGATGGGGCTCCAAGCTCAGCAGGAAGTCTGCTCCTCTCCCTCTGCCCCTCCCCCAGCTTGCACACACGTGTATGCTCTTTCTCTCTAAAATAAATAAATCTTTTTTTCGTAAGGGGTGGAGAAGAGAACACCTATGATGGCTGTGAAGGCCCTGACGCCATGGATGTCAAATTGATGTCTTCAGATGGTCATGAACTTGTTGTGGAACGAGAACATGCACTAACATCCCGAACAACAAAAGCCACGTTGCGTGGCCTGAGTCAGTCTGCTGAGGTCAATTTCAGAGAGAGCCCTTCATGTGCGCTATCAAAAGTACACGTGGGGGGCCTGGGTGGCTCAGTCGATTAGGCATCTGATTTGATTTTGGCTCAGGTCATGATCTCGGTGTTGTGAGTGCTCCGCGTGGGGCTCTGCACTGGGCATGGCACCTGCTGGGTATTCTCTCTCTCCCTCTGCCCCTACCAACTGCCTCTCTTTAAAAAACAAAACAAAACAAAACAAAACAAAACAAAACAAAACAGTACATGTGTATTTTACCTACAAGGCCCGCTACACTAACAGCTTCATGGAAATGCCTAAATTCCCAACTGCATCTGAAATTGTGCTAGAACCACTGGTGGCTGCGAACTTATAGATTGTTAAATTTGATAAATTATAATAAACTGTTAACTTCTTTCAGTGTTTAAAAATAAACCAATAAAAATAATTTTAAAAGTCTGTGGAAGGAGTGGCTCATCTGAGTTAACCAGGTCTGAGACGTGTTCTGAGAACACTAGCGGGAAAAGGATCGTTTGCTGTGAAACGCACAGTTATTATAACAAAAGTAAGGTTAAAGACCGCAGAGAAACAGAAAGACGTAGGACAAAGAAAGCAAAGTTTTCTTCCTTTTTTTTTTTAAAAGCAGAATTCGTTTGTTTTTTTTTTTTAAATAAATGAGACTAAAGTTATTATTTTGGGATCTATCACAATCAGTACTACCTTCTCTCTGGGTCAAGCCTTTCTTTTTACTCTTTCTGTTGTCTTAGGATGGCTACTTCAGGACATGGGGATAGACTAGCCAAAAAGACTGCTCTTAAGAAATTCAGTGGCAACTACACTCAGGTATGTCTTGCACTGCTTCCAGTTTTCTGCTGGAGGTGGAGGTCTCAGGGGTGAGCTCCACTTGGTCACTGTTCAAAGGGAGGAGCTATCTTTCCTGGGGCAAAAGTGAGGGCCAATCATAACCTTACAAACCTCCACTTCTCCTCAACGGCGCCCCAGGGACAAGCATCCTCTCTCTAATCAAACATCAAGCAAACACAACTTCTAGACGAAGAGAGACTTTTGACTAGGATTTCATAAATGTATGATTTCTTCATTTATTGTCATACATAGTTTATCTTCTGCAAAGAGGCATATCTGTGTGAGTTACCCAAGAAAAGCAGAGCTGTCAAAATGTGGAATCCGACTATATCCCACAAGAAAGGGAAATTTATTAATTAGTGGGTATCAGGTGGTTGTCAGGTCCATTTTCCCAAAGATCTTCTGTATTGCTATTTTTATTACAAAGGTTTTAATTAGCTCTTTTTCATATCCATAGTGAAAATGTATTTAAAGTAATTCTCCATCTTTTAGACTTTTATTTAACTTCCAGTTATATTTAATAAGTAAAATTAAGACAACGGATTAGGGGGCGCCTGGGTGGCACAGTCGTTAGGCGTCTGCCTTCGGCCCAGGGCATGATCCCGGCGTTCTGGGATCGAGCCCCACATCAGGCTCCTCTGCTATGAGCCTGCTTCTTCCTCTCCCACTCCCCCTGCTTGTGTTCCCTCTCTCGCTGTCTGTCTCTATCTCTGTCAAATAAATAAAATCTTTAAAAAAAACCAAAAAAACCCCCCCAAAAACAACGGATTAGAGCTATAAAAAGAAAGAACCTACACGTTATATCAAAGAAGAGTCCAAGGCAAAGGGAATGAATAAAAAAGTCACTGCAGAATGATAAAAAGCCCAAACTACACTTAATCTCTATGACCCAAACAACACAGCAAGAAAATGAATAAAGCTAAAACTTAAAAATGCAAGGAGAAATAATGGAAAGAAACAGAATTGTAAGGAGGTCAGCATCACTTTACTACAAAACACAAAGACCAGTGGGAATGAGAAATGTACTAAGAACCCAGCTTCTTTGGTCAATCCCACCACAAATTCACTGTGTGGCTCGGAAGAATTCATTTACTCTCTCTAGCATCCTCATTTGTAAAATAAGGAGGCTGTGTTGGAGAATTTCTGTGTTTCCTTCTAAAATTAGCCTTCTATGATCCCAGAACTAAATAGGTATTTGGCAGGAATAAAATGAGAAGTAGAGAATATAATCTTTTTTTTTAAAAAAAGATTTTATTTTTATTTATTTGACAGAGATAGAGACAGCCAGCAAGAGAGGGAACACAAGCAGGGGAGTGGGAGAGGGAGAAGCAGGCTCCCAGCAGAGGAGCCTGATGTGGGGCTCGATCCCAGAACGCCGGGATCACGCCCTGAGCCGAAGGCAGACGCTTAACGACTGCGCCACCCAGGCGCCCCGAGAATATAATCTTTTTAAAAATGTTGATGAGCAATAAAAAAAACTGTCAAAGAAACAACATATACAAAAAAGTAGAGATTACACAGTTTTAAGCTGGAGGCACGAGTTAATAAAAACAAATTAATACAGAAAATAAAAGCAAAATTTAGAAAGTTTAAATTATGGTCTAAGTAAAACAACTGGAGTTAATAAAAAATCTCAATATTATAGAATGATACTATTTTTAAACAGTGAAAATTAAAACACTACATATTGAACTCTTAGTTGGCAGTGGTTCTTAGCATTTAGGTCATAGATTCTGGTAACAATCTGATGAAAGTAATGGACCCTCTGTCCAGAAAAATGAACACAATTTTTAAATAAGTTTCAGAGGGTTCTGAGTCCCACCAGAAGCCCATACCCTTGGTAAGAATCTGCTTTATTTGAATATGACTGAAAGAGAGGAAAACAAGGAACTAATTATACATGTGTATAATCTTAGACAAAGCACAGAATAACAATTCAAAAAAATTTTTTTAATTTAATTTATTTATCTGACAGAGAGAAAGAGAGTGAGCACAAGCAGGGGAGCAGCAGACGGAGAGGGAGAAGCAGACTCCCCACTAAGCAGGGAGCCGGATGCAGGGCTTGATCCCAGCACTCCAGGATCACAACCTCAGCCAACCAACTGAGCCACCCATGCGCCCCTCAAAAAAAATTTTTTTTAATGGTAAGAAAAATTATAGGAACTGATAACACCCAGAGGTTGTTTCTAGAGCACAATAAAGGGACAAATAGTAAAACAAAATATGAAAGGACAAAGTAAAATATAAAAAAAGAAATAAAACATAAAGAGAAATATATAAACACTAAGTACTAAAGTATGATAGTTGATTTGAAAAATCTAAATAGACTTTTCTGGAAAAAAATATGTCCTCAATATTGATACAAGAAATAGGAAACCAAAATGAACAGTCAAAAACAGAAAGAATACTATAAAGTTTCTCTAAAAAGCACCAAATTCATTCTGCAACACAAGCATGGTCTTGACCCTAAAACATCATAAGAATGAAGTAAAAAACTTGAGTTCATGCTCACCAACCTCAAATGGGCCTGCAGCTCTGCCAGGGAAATGTACATTTCTCTGGTCAATCCCCTCTCACCTGACTTCCTCAAACTTCCCACTCCTCTCTCTCAGCAGATGACTTCCTTTCTACATTACAGAGAACATAGAAACCACCACAGGAAACTTCCTCACTTTTCTGCTGCCAAACTTGCAAGCCCCCCCCAAGCTTTATGTGGACCCAACCTACTCTCTTTGACAAGGTCAAGTTCTCCACCTAAAATTTTAGATCCCCCTACACATCCTCCACCTTCCCCAAAAACCTTACTCTATTTATTACTAATTTTCTCTGTCTTGCATAATTAGTCCATCCTTTTCAACTGCCACCCCTTTACCTTTTAAACATGTGAGAGCCTCTCCCATTCAGGAAAGAAAACCCCAAAACACAATGCTTATATGACTCTGTATCTCCTTCCCTGAAGAGCCAAACTTCTTTTTTTAAAAGATTTTGAGAGAGTGAGAGTGCACACAAGGGAGAAGCAGACCTCTTAGTAAATGACATAGTTGACTATATGCTCCTTCTTGAAACAGGAGCCTTTGATCAGACCCTCCTGACACAGTTTACTCCTACTCCTCCTTCAACTGAATCATTACTTCCTTCAGGAAAACTCCATATTTGGGGAGTAGCGTAAGAGGTTAAGAGCATGGGTTCTGGGCCAAAGTACATGGGTTTGTGCCCTGGCACTGCCGCTTACTAGCTAGGTGCCCTTGGACATTATCATTTAACCTCTTCTGTACCTCAGATTCCTCATCTATACAATGCCAGCCCACCTCATGTGGTTGTTATGTGAATTTGAGTGAATGAGTATTTGTAGTGTTCAGAATGGTCTCCAGTAAATAGTAAGCAATATGTGTGTGTGTGTGTGTGTGTGTGTGTGCGCGTGTGTGTTTGATAAAGAACAATTCCCCTATAATACACTCTTATAATAACAAATACCTCTCAATTGCAGTTCTTATCACGGTTGTAACTCTACACTCATTTTTGTAATTATTTGATTGGTTATTTCTTCTACTAGGTTGTAAGTACTATGCAGCTTGGGCCATTATTGGTTTTATTTTTTTCTTATTTATTTAAGATTTTATTTATTTATTTGAGAGAGAGAGAGAGAGAGAGAGACAGCGAGAGAGGGAACACAAGCACGGGGAGTGCGAGAGGGAGAAGCAGGCTCCCTGCTGAGCAAGGAGCCCCATGTGGGGCTCGATCCCAGGACCTTGGGATCGTGACTAGAGCCGAAGGCAGACACCTAACCACCCAGGCGCCCCCATTATTGGTTTTATAACCCATAGCATCTCTAAGTACCTAGCACTTAACTAATACTTATTAAATGAAAGAATAATTTATTATTTTGAAGATTTATTTATTTATTTATTTATTTGAGAGAGAGAGAATGAGAGACAGAGCGTAAACATGTGCACAGGGTGGGGGGAGGGGCAGAGAGAGGGAGAGAGAAACTCAAGCAGATTTGGCTCTGAGCGTGGAGCTGAATGTGGGGCTCAATCTCACAACCCTGAGATCACAACCAGAGCCAAAGCCAAGAGTCAGGCGCTTAACCAACTGTGCCACCCAGGCACCCCACAAAAGAACTTTAACTGTGATCAACTATGGCTTATCCCAAAAATGTAGAGCTGGTTTAACATTAAGTAAAACCATTAATATGATATGTCATCTTAACAGTTTATTTAATAAAAATCAGTATGATCAGATCAATAGATTTTAAAAATACATTTCTATTGGGGTGAAACATACATGCAGTAAAGTGCACTGATATGTCTTTAAATGTATGTCTCAATATAGTTTTACTTACATATTCAACTATATAAACATTCAAATCATAGTATAGAACATTTCTAACACCTCAATACGTTTTCTTGTTCCCTTTCCCAGTTAATATACCCCAGATATAACCACTGACTCTATTACCAATGATTAGTTTTGCCTCTTCTTGAACCTCTTCATTTATATATATAGAATTATACAGTATGTACTACCAATGCATTTTTGAAAAGCCATCTGATAAAATTCAAACCATTTCTAATAGATTGAAACACAGAATTAGAAGTTAAAATTAAGGCCCACTGTAATATCTTGTATTTTACAACAGGGTGAATCCATTAAAATACTGACAAAAAGCAAGGCTGTTCTCTTATTTTCACTCTCATATTGGACTTTTTTGCCAATGTGAAAATATTCAAAAAGGAAAATACTAGAAAAGAAAAGATGAGAATATCGTTACGTGCAGACAATATGATTATATACCAACACAATCCAAAGGAAATCAGTCATAACAATAGATAATTAAAACTTCAACAAAGTGGTTAAATAAAAGATAAACAGAAATCCACAGAAGTCAAGTGCCTTCTTGTGTAGTGGTAATAACTAACTAGAAAACACAATTTTTCAAAAGCATTCAGTTAACAATAGTAATGGAAACTATTAAACTACCAATTAACCTAACAAAAGACATACATCTTCATGATATAAAGAAAATGACCAAATATTACTGGGAGTAATAAAGAAAAATCTGGAAAAATATTTCACAGACAAATGTTTCATATTCTTCAATGAAAGGTTTAAATATCATTAACAGTTTTTGATAAGTTAATTCATGAGTTTAACAAAATTCCAATGAAAACACCACAAGAACACTTCACAAAACTCAACAAAAATGCTTCTCAAGTTCATTTGACAAAAACACAAGACAAGAACACTAAATAACATTGGGAAATACAATTACGTGCAACATAACCTTAATTTAAACGGCATGGTACGCATCATTAAAAAAGAAAACCTAGTCTCCAAAACATAATGTTTAATGTGTGGTGAGAGAAGCACAACAAAATAAGGAAAATAATCAATACTTAAGAAGCGTTACTGGCGTGTTCAGCAAGCAATATACCCTAGATCGGCAGCTGGCAAACTACGACTCACCGGCCAAATCTGGCCTGCAGACAGTTTTCGTAAGCAACGTTTTACTGAAACGCAACCATGCTTATTTGTTCACATACTACCTGTGGCTGCTTTAACACCACAGTTGGGTAGTCATGACAGAGACTATCTGGTCTGCAAAGCCTAAAATATTTATTATCTGGCCCTTCATAGAAAAGATTTGTTGACAGTTGCTCTAGATTAGTGTTGGGTAAGAAAAGGAATTATTAAATATATCAAATCTCTGACAAGAAGTTAAAAAAAATTATCAGGCCAAAATCTAAATGAAAGTGGGCCATCAGAGAGTTATGGAAAGCACTGAAATTGCTTTTGTCCTAAGACAGATGTCTCATCCTGAGAATCTGCACATTAATTTTGATAGCCTTGGAGGGAAAAGATGGACAGAATGAGAGTTAAGGCCTAACCAGGGTGGGAAATGTTCTCCTATAAAACCAGCACCCCCAATGGCTATATCATTTGGGAAAAGGTAAACCAAAAATAAACCCCATTTCTATCCCTGGTGTCTGTAAGTGAAGGGAAGTTACCAGTTGCTGAGGGACTAAGTGGACAGAACCTGAGACCACAAGCCCAAGAATATTTTCAAATCAATTTTTACACCTGAGTAATTTCTTAAAACTGCAAGTCGTGAATTTACATTAAAGTTATCCTAACTCCAAGGCACTTGGCAGAAGCAAATGCAAAAATGTCCCTGGAGAAATACACCTTTATCTTAGGGCTTAAATAACTCCCGTAAATAATTTTTCAAGACACTGTGTAGCAAACACAGACAAAAATAGCCAAGTGCACAAGGAAACAAAGCACCAGGAATGAGAACTAGTTGTAACAGAAAAACAGTCGAACAGTATTAGGCATAAAAGTATAAAGCAATTAAACTTATTATGTTTAGAAAAATCAAAGACGAGCTTGGAAGTATCCGCAGTAAACAGAACACTATAAAATGATTTTGCCAAGAGAACTTCTAAAAATGAAAAATACAATAACCAAAATTAAGAATTCAATGAATGGATTCATCAGTACATTACACACAACTAAAAAGATAATTAGTAAATGTGAGGGAAAATCAGAAGAAAGTGTCCAGGATCTGTCTCCAAGGATTTCTCATATTCCTACATGGTCCAAGCCTTTTGAGCAAAGGACATGTGAAGTCTTTTGCAGCTAGACATAGCATGTCCCTCCAGAGAGATCTATAGTCATACCTCCCCAGACACATCCCACAGTAGTAAAGACAAAGCTGTCTCCTTTCCCTTCCTGGAGACATTTCCTTACATTTCAAGATAATAAGTGTTAAGGCACCTTCCCCATCTCACCGAGGGTAGACCTGCCTACATCCTAGGGTAACGATCTCTCTGGAGGGAAGGATGTGCAGATGTGTCAGCAACCCTTAAGTGCTCATGTTTCTGAATTTTGGAATTCCTTTCCTGTGATGCACTGAACTGTATGTATGCACAGGTATCACCTCACCCTCATCACCTCACCCTGTGGGAATAAGGGCGTGGGGAACTCATGCAAGATATTGCTGGCTGTTTTTGCTGTAATAAATTGCATCTCTGATCCAGGGGTCTTGGGTCTTGTCAGTACATATTTAAACGTGCATTTATGCATGTATAAAAAACTGTTGACAGGCTAACTTACTAGTCTAAAAGCAGGGCAAAATCTAAGATCCTTCATGGTTTCTGACTTAAATGCATACACAGAAAGATAAAGAAAACAGGTGCAAAATATAATAAGTTAGAAGACATGGAAGATACAGCAAGAAATTCTAACAGAAATTAAACAGAAATCTAGTTCCAGAAAGAGGAGAAACTGGGGCAAAACGAATACTTAAAAAGATAACAGCTGGGGGGCGCCTGGGTGGCGCAGTCGTTAGGCGTCTGCCTTTGGCTCAGGGAATGATCCCGGCATTGCGGGATCGAGCCCCACATCGGGCTCCTCCCCTGGGAGCCTGCTTCTTCCTCTCCCACTCCGCCTGCTGTGTTCCCTCTCTCGCTGGCTGTCTCTATCTCTGTCAAATAAATAAATAAATAAATCTTAAAAAAAAAAAAAAAAAAGATAACAGCTGGGATGTTTCCAGAATCAAAGACACTAATCTTCAGATTCAAGAAAGCAAACAAATTCTGAGCAGGATAGATAAAAAAGAAATCCACATCAAAATATATCATTGTGCAACCTTTGAATAGAAAATTGATTTCAGCAAAAATGAAAACAGAAGATATTAGAATGATATTTTCCATGTGCTGATAGAAAATAACCTAGAACTCTTTTGCCAGCAAAAATATTCTTCAAAAATGGAGACTGAACCATATTCTTTAAAAGTATGAATTTTGTGATATATGAATTACAACTCAGGAAAGCTGTTACTTTTAAAACTGACTATAACAAAAGCAACAGAATAATAAGTGTTGAGGATGCAGAGAAATTAGAGCCCTCATACATTGCTGTTGAGAGTATAAAATGGTGCAGCTGTGTTGGAAAAGTCTGGCAGTACTTCAAAAGATTAAACAGAGAGCAATTTCACTCCTAGATATATACTCAAAAGAATGGAAAACATGGATTCAAACAAATACTTGTACCTGAATGTTCATAGAGGCATTATTCATAATAGCCAAAAAGTAGAAACAACCCAAATGGCCATCCACTGACAAATGGAAAAATAAAACATGTGTATCCCTGCAATGAAATATTATTTGGTCATATAAAGGAATACAGTACTGATTCATGCTACAATAATGATGAACCTTGAAATATGCTAAGGGAAAGAAGCCAGTCACAAAAAACCATATATGGTATGATTCCCTTTATGTGAAATGTGCAGAATAAACAAAGGTGAATAAAGAAAGTAGGTTAGTGACTGCCTGGGGGTGGGGGTGGTGATCAGATTGGGGGGTGACGGCAAGGGGTGTGGAGGTTCTCTTTGGGTTGAGGAAAATATTCTGAAATCAAACATGACAACGGCTACACAAGTCTATGAATGTAGTAAGAGCCACTGAGTTGTACTCTTTAAATGAGTGAATTTCATGTTTTGTGAATTATATCTCAAAGTTGTTATTTAAAAAATCAAGGTGATAAAAACATATCAGATCATCAAAACCAACAGTTTGCTACCAGCAACTCTCATTAAATGAGATTCTGAAGGAGGTACTTAAGGTAGTAGAAAAGTGAGCCTACCTGGAAGTTCTCAGATGATGGCTAGACTGAAGGAAGTCAAAAAAACGGTAAATATGTGGCCAAATCTATGAAAGCCTTGACTGCACGAAGCAACAATAATAATGTCTTGTAGGGCTAAAATAATTGTTAAAATACCCAACAGTAATGACACATAAGTGAGGTAAAGAGAGTTAATGTGCTCCAAGGCCTCTGTGTTGTGAGGGGTGTATGGTGTTATTTAGCTTTAGACTTTGAGAGGACAAATACACATGAGGCACTTTCTAGGCACCTACTGAAGAATAAAAGTAGAGTAACTTAAAACTGTTGATTTTGGCTCAGGTCATGATCTCAGAGTGGTGGAATGGAGCCCTGCCTCGGACTCCATGCTCAGCGGGAAGTCTACTTGAGATTCTCTCCCTCTCCCTCTCCCCCTGCTCACATGCTCTCTCCCTCTCAAATAAATAAATCTTTAAGAAAAGCTATAAAAAAGGAGAAAAAAGGAAAAATATAATACAAAGTACAAAATAAGTTAGATTTAAACCTAATTATTTGTTACAATAAATATAAACTGACCAATTACTTTGACTGAAAAGATTATCAATCTGAACTTAAAAAATGAAATTTAACTACTATATTTTCTGTTTGTCAGAGACATGTCTAAAACACTAGGTATACAGAAAGGTTTAAAGTAAGATGAAAAAAATATGTTAAAACTCACGAGAAAGCTGGATTGCTATATTAATATCAGACAAAATAGATTTTTAAGACAGAAAGCCTTCCTAGAGATAAAGAGGGTCATTGTATAATGATAAAGAATTCAATTCACCAGAAAGATATAACAACTTTAAATCCATACGGCCCATAAAGTAACTGCAAAATACATGAAGCAAAACTGATAGAATTACGACAAACAGAAAACGACATTATAGATTTAAAATTAGCTCTCAGTAATTGGTAGAACAAGTAACTAAACAATCAGTAACAACCCAGAAGATCTGAATAACACAATCTTTACAACTACAAAACGTGCATTCTTCTCAAAAACAGATGCTTACAGAAGCTGACCATGTACTAGGCCATAAGGCAAGTCTCAACAATTTCAACGGATTGAAGTCATAAGATGTTCTCCATCCAAATGTAATTATGCCAGAAATCAACAATAAAAAGATAACCGGAAAAAGTAACTGTTTTAGTATCCATTGATGATTCATGCCTGAAGAAATAATAGTATGACTGTAAACAGTAGGATTGTGTAATGATGGCTTTCAGAGCCCCATCCATCATTCTTTGCAGTTGGCACCATCATTCAGTAGTTGGCATACAACTGTAAAGAACTTTCCTTCTCCCCTATTTGCTTTTTATCAGTAAGGATTCTTAATGTATTTGGTGGGTTGTAATCCATTACTGTCATTATTTTCATGCTCAAATGCTTTCATATTTGATTAGTGCAAATGGAGCTCCTTAAAGCTGGCTCCTGTATTCTTATTTTTAATTGTGCTAAAATACATGTAATATAAAATCTACCATCTTAATCATTTTTAAGCATACGGTTCAGTGGAATAAAGTATATTCACATTGTTGTGCAACCAACTGCCAGAACTTTTTCACCTTGCAAAACTGAAACTCAATACCTGTTCAACAATAACTCTCCACTTCCCCTTTCCCCAGCCCCTGACAATCACCATTCTTTCTGTTTCTATGAATTTGACTACTTTAGTGGACCCATACAGTATTTGTCTTTTTGTGACTGGCTTGTTTCACTTAGTATATTGTCTTCAAGGTTTATTCATGCGGTAGCATGTGTCAGAATTTCCTTCCTTTTTAAAGCTTAGTGATATTCCATTGTATGGATCTAACACATTTTGTTTATCCATTCTTCTGTCCATGGACATTTGGGTTGCTTCCACTTTTTGGTTATTGTGAATAACGTTGCTGTGAACTTGTGTGTACAAATATCTCTGAAACCCTGCTTTCAATTCTTTTGGATGTATATCCTGAAGTGGAATTCTTGGATCCTATGGTAATTTTATTATTTTTAATTTTTGAGGAATAGCTATACTATGTTCTACAGTGGCTGCACCATTCTATGTTCCCACCCACAGTGCACAATTTCTCCACATCCTCACCAACACTTGTTATTTTCTGTTTTGTTTTGTTTTTTATAGTAACCATCCTAACAAGTGTGACATGATATCTTGTGTTCTTAATTTGCATTTCTCTAATAAATTAGAGATGTTGAGCCATCTTTTCATGTGCTTTTTGGTCACCTGTGTATCTTCTTTGACAAAATGTCCATTCAAATCCTTTGCCCACTTTTAATTGGGTTGTTATTTGTTTGTTTTAAGGAACTATAGGAGTTCTTCATTTTGGAATGGGGAGGGGAGCATGAGGGAGGCAATACAAAGTGGTATGAGGAAACTTTTAGGAGAGATGAATATGTTTATGAACCTGACTGTAGTGATGATATCTCCTATCAAAACCGACCAAATTATACACTTAACAGGGGCACCTGGATGGCTCAGTTGGTTGAGCAACTGACTCTTGACTTTGGCTCAGGTCATGATCTCTGGGTCACAGGATCCAGCCCCATGTCGGACTCCATGGTTAGGAAGGAGTCTGCTTGGGATTCTCTCCCTCTCCCTCTGCCACCATCCCACCCCACCCCTGCAAAAGACTGTACACTCTACATATATGCAATTTATTGTAGATCAATAAAGCTGCTTTAAAAAACACAAAACCCGAAGGCATCTAAAAGACTGAAAAGTTTTGGGGAAATTTTATTTCACTTTAGCCCTCAACAACTAAAGACAGATGACTAAACCAACAATTGTAAGAATACAAAGTAACTAATAAAGAATTTGGAAGTTTTCCTTCATTTCCTATGCTCTGAAACAATGTACTTAGCACTGGGATTATGTGGACTTGAAAAATTTTCAATAGATTTTCTCTGTGAAACCATTTAGAGCTAGTGTTTTTTTGTGTCCAATGGGACAGTTCTTTCATAACCTTATTCTATGAAAATTGAGTTATTTAACTTCGAATCTTTGCTGGCGTCAATTTTGGTAAACTGTATTTTCCTAAATAATTTTCCATTTCATTTGAATTTTCAAATTCATTTAACACAGAAGTATGCAAATTAATATCATTAAAAATTTTTCCCACTTGTCATTTGTTATTTTATATTTGTGATTTCTCCCAATGTTCTTAACTTAGCTATTAGTTTACCTGGTTTGTTAAATGGTTTAAGATCTAAGATTGTGATTTCTCAATCAGATGTTTCTCTGTTCTCCAGCTCACTAACCTCTGCTTGAATCTTTATTGTTTATTCTCTTGTGCTTTATTTTTTTTGTTTTACTTTGTTCTTTTTCTAACTTTCTAAGTTTGGAATTTATTTCATTTATTTTCCTTCCTAAATTGACAATGTGTGTAAGGAGATAAATTTCCCCCCAACCACTACTTTATATGTATCTTATAGAAGCTGATGTTGTGTTTTCATTTAATTTTCAGGAATCCTTTATTTCAATTTGTAGTTCCCTTGCATCCAATAGTTCTTTAACTGAGGATTTAATTTTCCATATGGACTGGTCTTTTGCTTTTTTAAAATTTCATTTTAAATTTCTAGTTTTGTTGTATAGTGGTAAGGACTGTAACATTTCTACTTTATGGAAACTACTAATCTTTTCCTTGCAACCTAACATATGAACTATTTTTTATGAATGTAAATGTATACTTAAGAAGAAGATAATGGGGCGCCTAGGTGGTTCAGTCAGATAAGCGTCCAATTCTTGGTTTCGGCTCAGGTCATGATCTCAGGGTCCTGAGATCAAGCCCCGACTCAGTCTCTGTGTTCAGTTCGGAGACTGCCTGTCCCTCTCCCACTGCTCTTCCCCGTGCCCCCGATCCCTCCTCCCTCTACTCGAGTTAAAAAAAAAAAAAAAGATTATTGTACTAATCCTGCAACTTTTCCAAAGATTTTTAATTTTTCAAAGTAAAAAAAAAAAAAAAAAAAGAAATATAGGAATCTCCACATTTAGAAATAAACACACTTATAAACAAACTGTACATCAAATAAGATATCACAACGGGTACTGGAATATATTTGGAACAGAACAATAATGAAAGTCCATATATAAAAATATGATATGCAACTAAGGAGGTAGTGACCAGGAAATGTACAGCCATAATTGTTAGAAAAGAAGGCAGAAAGTTAATCAGCAGAAAGCATCTATCTTAAGTAATTAGAAAATGTAAAACAAAGCCTGATGAGAATAGAAAGGAGACAGTTATAAACAACTAAAAATAATAAACAAATGATAGAGAGGATCAATAAGCTAAAAGTTTGTTCTGTGAAAAGACCAAAAACAAGAGAAAAGACACAAATCAGTACAGGACTGAAAGAAGAGACTTAACTACATATACCATAGACATTAAAATATCATGGGGCGCCTGGGTGGCACAGCGGTTAAGCGTCTGCCTTTGGCTCAGGGCGTGATCCCGGCGTTATGGGATCGAGCCCCACATCAGGCTCTTCCGCTATGAGCCTGCTTCTTCCTCTCCCACTCCCCCTGCTTGTGTTCCCTCTCTCGCTGGCTGTCTCTGTTTCTGTCGAATAAATAAATAAAATCTTTAAAAAATAAAATAAAATAAAATAAAATAAAATAAAATAAAATAAAATATCATAATATATCCTGAACAACATTGTGCCAATAAACTTTAAAATTTAGATGAAATGGACAAACTTTTTAAAAATTAACATATCGAAGTCACTCAAAAAGAAACAGAAGGGGCACCTGGGTGGCTCTGTTGGTTAAGTGTCTGCCTTCAGCACAGGTCATGATCCTGGAGTCCCAGGATCAAGCCCCACATCAGGCTCCCTGGTCAGCGGGAAGTCTGCTTCTCCTTCTCACTCACCCTCTGCTCTCTCTCAAATAGATAAATAAAACCTTAAAAAAAAAAAAAAAGGAACAAAAACCTGTAGCCTTATAACCACTTAAAGGAAATATCTATGGTTAAGACTTGCTCTGCCAGACACAAAAAGACTTAATAAAAACTTTAAAACCTTAGCAGTGATGGGGCACCTGGGTAGCTTAGTCAGTTGAGTGTCTGACTCACTCTTGATTTTGGTTCTGGTCATGATCTCAGGGTCGTGAAATTGAGCCCCACATCAGGCTCTGCACTGAGCATGGAGCCTGCTTGAGATTTTCTCTCTCCCTCTCCCTTTGCCCCCCTCCCTCCTTATAAAAAAAAATTAGCGGTGACGATGTAAGGACAGGCAGGAAGACCAGTGGAAGAGTAAAATGACCCAGAAACAAACCCATACACAGATAATTTATAACAATTTATGACATTTATCACTGCAGTACACTAGAGAATGAGTCTTTTTGGTAGTTGGTGCTGGGACACTGGATACCTACATGGAAAAGAAATGAAGTTTAAACCCTACTTCATTCACTCCATACACATAAATCACTTTCAAGGGATCTGCAGATTTAAATGTAAAGGGCAAAACAATAAAGTTTCTGGGGGCGCCTGAGTGGCTCAGTCAGTTAAACATCTGCCTTTGGCTCAGGTCATGATCCCAGGACTCTGGGATCAAGCCCCACGTCAGGCTCCCTGCTCACCAGGAAGTTTGCTTGTCCCTCTCCCTCTGCCATTTTCCCCCATGTGTGCATGCATTCGTGCGCGCGCTCTCTCTCTCTCAAATAAATAAATAAATAAATGAAACCTTTTTTAAAAAAAAATAAAGTTTCTAGAGAAGAATACAGAATAACTTCATAACTTCTGAGAGATTTCTCAGGTAAGATACAAAAAGCACTAACAAAAAAGACTGTAAAATTGAATTACATTTTAATTTAAGAATCTTTTATGTGACAAATAGCCTAAAACAGCACCAAGACTTTTGATACAACTGAATATAAAGAAAAGCAAGGTAATGACTACACAAAAGTCAGGATAATGGTTATCTTTGGGGTGGAGGATGAGACGGGGCAGACACGGGGCCTCTGAGGGTGTTAGCTATGTGCTTGCTATTTCTTACTAGAGACATAGGTACAGGGGTATTTGCTTTGATAAATAGGTCATTAAGCTATTTTGGGGGTCCCCAGAGACCGCCCCCTCACGCTCAGTGATTCACTAGAACAAGTTACAGGACTCAGCATATAGTACTACTCACAGCTAAGATTTGGTACAGCAACAGAGAGCAGGGACACAGACCAGACCGGCAAGAGGAAAAGACCTAACAGGCAGAGCCTGTAGGACTCTGTGCTCACTGCCTCCCATGAGAGCTCACTCTCTCTCAGGGAAGATGCACCATTTCTGCCCCAGGAAACTCAACATCTAGGGTTTTTACTGGGGCTGATCACAAAGGAACCCTCTACCCACCAAGAATTTAGACTATCAGAATGAAAGCAGATGTTAGTGTCCCAGGCGGCAAAACAACCATATTGGCTTATGAAAGCTTTCAAAAGCCAAGTTCCCATTCACCAACCAAGAACCAATCTTGCACGCAGGTCTTTCTAAAGATAAGTCTCAGGACTACTATGTTAACTCATTCTTGCACAGCTTATATAGATGTTTTTTGCACTTTACGACATTTCACAATAAAAGATGTTTAAAAATGGTAGATTACAATATATGAAATCTATGTTTAAAAGTCACAGAGACGACATTTGCAATATATATAACTGACAAATAAGTAGCGTATGGGATATTTAAATAATTCCTACCAAATAATGAGATAAAGGCAAGACAGCTGCAAAGAAAGACAGAAAACTTGAACAGACACTTTAAAAATAAGGAAATAGTCCATAAACACAACAAGGCGCTCAACCTCACTAATAATCCAGGGAATTAAAACCACAAGAAAATACTACTACATATATACCTACTAAATAGGCAAAAATTACAACACGATATCAAATAGCAAGACTGTGGGGCAACGGAGAGTCTCACACGCTGATGGCAGGGAGTGCAGCCACTTCTGAAAAACAACTGGGCCTTATATAGGAAAGTAAAAGGTACACACACTCTTTGGCCCAGCAGTTCTCTGAGTTACATATACAAACTTACAAACACGTGCACCAGGACATATGGACAAGAACATTCACAACAACATCAACAGCCAAAACCTGAAAACAATCCAAATGCCATCAAAAGCAGGGTGGGTAAAAATAAACAAAAAAACCCAGGACGGATAAACTGTGGCACAAACACACAAAGGAATATTCTACAGCAATAATATAAATTTTTATTAAAAATTACTTTAAAATTTTAAAAAATCCTGTATCCACCATATGGAAGAATTTTACAAACATAATGTTGAACCAAACAACTCAAAGTAGAATACATATACTCTAGATCTCAAAACCAGGTAAAACTGAACTACATTACTTATGGATGCATACACAGGGTACACTATGAAGATAAGAAAATTATCGTAAAAATCAGAATAGTTCTCTCTAGTGTGGGGAGGAGGTTATGATGAGGGAAGCCATACACCTGGGACACCAGGAATGTCCTGTTTCTTGACCTGTTTGATGGTTATGTGTAACTATAATTTTATAATCTTTATGTTTATATAATTTTAATGTATAAACTTTATAATTTTTAAAACTTTGTAATTTCTAAGTAATTATTCTTTAAATTGTGTGTGTGTGTGTGTGTGTGTGTGTGTGTGTGTATACTATGTACTTCCTAAGATACTATGTATCTTCTTTCTCAAAAAATTTCTTTGAGAGGGGCACTGGGTGGTTCAGTCAGTTAAGTGGTTAAGCATATGACTCTTGGTTTCAGCTCAGGTCTTGATCTCAGGGTTGTGAGATGGAGCCCCAAATCAGGCTCTGCACTCAGCTCAGAGTCTGCTTAGGATTCTCTCTCCCCCACCCCACCACCCGCCCACCTCCCTTTGCCCCTCCCCCCATGCATGAGCTCTTTCTCTCTAAATAAAATCTTTTAAAAAAATTTATTTGAGAAACAAAAGTTAGCAAAAACAAATAATTAGTATAAAGACATACAAAGAATACCCAAGTTTCCATGAACAAATGATCAGAGTATAAACACAGTTCACCAGAATACACAGACAATAAACTTACAAAAAAACATTTTCCTTTCTAATAATTAACAGCACGAAGCAACACTGCATACCTATTAAACCAAGAAAAGTGGCAATACTGTGATAATTTATAAGATAAATGACAACCATGAAGACTGAGTAGCTACATGGGATAACTTAATATTGGAAAAACAAAAAAGTAAATTACAAGCACATTATGCTAAGAAATCTGTATAGCTAAAATTTGGAAAGGACTCGTGACAAAGGAAAATAGCTGATGTGGTTGAAACACAGGATTATGGCTGCAATATTTTCCTTGATATTGTGAATGGGTTTCATTAAGATACAGGAATTTTTAAACAAAGTAAATTCAATAGTTCCTTGCAATTTTAAACAACAAAGTCCATACGTCATAACCCCAAGACCTTTCACAAGCTAACTTCAGCGTGTATCAGGCACTATGCTGGGCACTGGAGTAGAGACGGGCAAGACATAATTACTCCCCTCAATGAGCTTCTAGGCTGGCAGGAAATGGACATGTCAACAAATAATCACAACTTAATGAAGTAAGTCCCACAAAAAAAAGTCTCTTCTTAAAAGTCTCTGACTTCCCACAGAAACAGACCCATAAATACAGAGAACAAACTGATGGTTGTCAGAGAGGAGGGGTCAGAGGATGGGCAAAATGGGTAAAGGGGAATGGGAGGTACAGGCTTCTAGTTATGGAATGAGTAAATCACAGGGATGAAAGGTACAGTGCAGGGACTACAGTCAATGGCATTGTCGTAATTTTGGGTGGTGACAGGTGGTAGCTACACTTGCAGTAAGCACCGCATAAAGTCTACAGTTGTCAAATCACTATGTCGTACACCTGAAACGAATGTAACATTGTGTGTCAAATATACTTCAATTTAAAAAAATGGGCCAGTGTGGAGTGGGGGCGAGTCTATAGCTTCCCAGGTAAAGAGAAAAATCATAGAGAAGCTTTCAAAAGAATACTGAATTGGATCTTGAAGGACAGGTGAAAGCTTCCAGACAAGGTGGAGGTGTGAAGGGTAGTCCATGCAGCATTGTGCCAAGTCTGAGATAGAACAGCAGGTGCTTGGAGAAGGAGACTGCTTAAAGACCTGGCAATGGAGACCCACTAGGGCTTTTAGCATTTAGTTCCCAAGAGTACTCTGCAATTACCTTGGGCCTCTTTGTTCTATCCTTTCTTTCCTCCCTTAAAAGAAGTATATAAAAGTATATACAGAGAATATGTTAGAATAAGTATATATTTAGTTAAAATTAGTATTAAAAATACGTTTAAATTTTATATATCATATATTTCTTTTACTTTAAATATTTCAAACATACAAAGAAAAAATGATACCCATGTACTCACCAATCAAACTGAAGGAGTCAACTCTCTTTCAAAGGCATAAAATGTTTCAGATATATTAAAATCGCACTCACTCCTCTTATCTCCTTTTGCCCCCTCCCTCATGGATAATACCGACTACCCCAAAGTGGATGAATATGATTTCTCTGCATATTGGTCTTTCACTACACATCTAACACTATGGGCTTTGCCCAGTTTTTAAACTCTGGGTTTCCTTATCAGTAAAATGAAGGCAGTAGCTACGTCTTCCAGTTACTGGATTAGAAATAGAACATATATGGTGGCTATCATGGTGACCGGCACTGAAGAGAACTCAAGACCCAGAAAGTTCGTTCCCACTTAGTAGACTATAAGATACTTTCCAACAGCAGCCTTGCTTACAAAATATTGGTTCATTTGGTTCTAGTTACATTCCCCATAGGCAATACTTCTGCCTCTCTTTCTTCCCAATTTCTGACCTTTACGCCAGTCTCTGCCATTACTGCCCCTTAACCCTGACAGGAACACTGAAACGCTACTTATCTACACTGGTGGCACTAGGGGCTGGCAGGTGCCTGGTCCATCTCAGGCCATTAAACGTCAAAGTGCTGAGTAACCCGAGGGCAGGTGAGGGGTATGGGAGAAAGTCTGGTGTGGAAGATGCCTTGGAGTCAGGCAGCTCTTTCAACACAAGGACAACCTCTTGGTGCTTCAGATTCTCCTTGTCAAAAATCAGGAGAATTTTACCTACTTCTCTGGGTAACGGTGATAACAGAACCCTTACTATGTACCAAGTACGCTTTGAACCATTTATTGCATGTATTAAGCCACTTAATCCTAACAAAACCTCCAGGATGTAGAAGAGATCATTTACCCCGTATGACAGAAGGAAATCGAGGCAATGAGTTTAAACGACGAGTGGACAGTCACTGCGCTAGTACGTGGGAGAGCCGGGATTCGACCCAGGAAATGTGGTGCAGTCTGTGCTCTTAACCACTCCCCTTCGCGGACGTACTGTGGAGCTACACTTGTAACATAATGGGCCCCAAGCACGTGGCACACAGTACACCCAAAACACAGTAGCCCTGCACGCAACCGTGGAAGGGCGCAGGAAGAGTACCGAGTTTTGGTCTTCAGGGGGGAGGTGGGGAGTGCCAGAGGGCTGGGCTGGGTTCACGGTAGGCACCGGAGTACACGAACAAGAACAGAATGGGTGCTGGGCCGGCTCTTCCACCAACGTCCAGGGCAACCCTGGCTCCACCCCCGGGCCTCTGTTTGCGGGTCTGCGAACATGCGTTCTTTTCTGCTCTCCTCTCAGACTACTGGCCGTGACAGAGGAGGGCTCCGCGGGCCTAGCCGAACCGGGCCGGGCAACGGAGGAACCGGCAAGCCTTCCTCTCCGGCCCCGCGACCGGGCCGCCGGGAGCTGGCCTGGGCAGGGCCAGGACTCGGGCCCGTCCGCCCGTATGTCCGAGCGCGCCGCACTCACCTGTCCCGCAGGCTCGCAGCGGGCGGAACCCCGGTCCAAACTCCCCGCGCCGCCTCCGCCGCCCCCCACGCCGAGCGCCAGCTCACTTCGCGCCGGAAATCGGGCGATCCCGATTGGCTGCTTCCTGAGGAAGCCGACCAGTGCCGTCGCCCCGTGGCACCTGTCCCCGCCCCCGGGGCCTGCTGGGGCGGGCTGTTCCCAACGCCCAATCAGAGTCCGGAAGTCGAGGTCACATGACCACGGTTGCCCGCCGGGCTTCCGGCGCTCTCCGGAGCTTTGCTTTGTCTGTATCTTAGTGTGTGCGGAGGCTTTAAATACAGGCTCCTGAAACCGAGCTGTGGCGGGAGTGAAAAACCCCGGGGTTTGAGAGGAGCCTGAGACTTGACAGTTTCCACAGGCCAGGCCGAGGCTCTTGCCCGCTGTCGCTGTGAGGCTTTGGCGGATTCTCCGCTCCACGTGCTTGTAACGCTGGCCTCTGCCCCACCGGAACTCCCATGCGCGAGCGACTGTAAATTGTCATTGACGGGGAAAGGGTTTGCAAACTCAGATGCCTCGGGGAACGTGTGCAGTACCCGAGTGAGAAGCCACGCTGCTGTTCCGGCTGATTGTTGCCACGCGGGACCGTGGGCCTTAAGATGCCCGATGTTCTTTTCCTTCCCTCCCTTCCCCCTTCCTCTTTTCCTCCTTCCCTCCCTTTCTACCTTCTTTCCTTTCTCTAAGAAAAATTGAAAATGTGTTTATGTGTGAAATCTGCCGGTTTTAAAATGCTACAAAAATAACACACTGCAGTCAAACAAAACACTGGAAAAAAGCAAAAGCAGGTTAAAACAACAAAATGGCCAAGTATTAGGATAGAGACAAAGTACAAGGTGTGGAAAATCTACCGAAAGAGAAAGCTCCTAACACTCGGACTCAAAGGGTGCTACCAAGAATCGTCTCAGAACTCAATGAGGGGTGACACTCAGCAGAAATCGCCTGGGCCACAGGCTGCCTGAATTCTTGAGCTTTTTACTCTATTGTCCTTCACGTTTCCGCCTTCCCTAGTGCCAGGCATTACTATGCTCTTGAGAACTTTCTCACCCGGCGCATAGGGCGTTAGACTTGCACATCGGTGGCAAAAACGATAGGAACGCTGCATTGATGTTTTGGGAGCACCCAGGAGGGACACATACACAGATTGGCAGCGTTAGGTAAGACTCTGAGAGATGAGTAAGAGGTATGATTTGGAGGCAAAGTCCAGGAAACAGGAAAGACCACAGTAAGGAAATGTCAGGAAAATGAGCGAGAGAGAGATGACACGAGAGGAAATGGGGACCAGATCTCAGTTTGGGCTTCACCCTAAATATAAATGGCAATTGTTGGGGGATCCGGGAACAAGTGGGATAGGGAGAGCCTTGTTCACTAATTTTAAGTAAAATCAATGATTTTACATATATGTGTACATATATGTATCTCCAACACCCAAATCAGGGTATATACCATTTCCAGCACCAGGTAGGATTCCCTTGGGGAGCTTCCCATCTCACTGTGTCCCCAGCTGGTATCACACAGTGTACACTCCTCCATATCTGCCTTTTTGGCTCAACATAATGTCTGTGAGCTTCATTTATATTTTGTGTACCAGTGACTCATTCTTTTTATTACTATGTAATGTAAGAAAATTCGTGAAAACTTTGAAATGGTCCCCAAAATATTACTTCTTGTCCAGTGAAAAATACGGTGTTGTCTAGCACACCCTCGGGGATATCTGATTCTATGTGGGCTCTACACCTTTCATTGTCTTGGATATAAAAACAACTCTCAAAAAACGGTTCTTGTCTAGAAAAATGCAAATTGTGTCCAGTGGAGTGCATTTAATTATTGTCGATTCCATCAGCCCTGCCAATTTTTCATCTCTTTGTAAAATATTTTATTTTTTCTCATTTAACTACAGTATATATGTGCGGTACTTTGAATTTTCCTTTGAATCAGTTGTAGTATCTTTCTGGATCTCAATTAAATAGTTAAATAAAACCTTTGACATGTGTTTATTTTATATCTTTATAAGAATCGTGATTATACTTGATTTTAAAAATTATTCTTTAACACCAATATGCTATTGTATGAGCATGCCACCATTTATTTATCCATTCATCTACAGATGAACATTTGAGTTTTTTCCCCTTAGCTATTATAAATAAAGCTGCTATGGACATTTTTGTGTAGGTCTTTTGTGATTGTATGCATTACTTTTTCTTGGGTAAACAGTATCTAGGAATGGGATTTCTGGGCTATAGGGTTAAGTGTATATTTAACTTTGGTAGAAACAGTCGGTTTCCAAAGTGGTTATATCATTTTATACTACCACTAACACTGTGTGAGTGTCCCATTATCTGCATCCTGGCCAACACTGAAATCGCCAATCCTTTTTGTTTTAGCTGTTCTGCAGGGTGTTAATAGTATCTCATTGTTGTTTTTGTTTTGTTTTTAAAAATATTTTATTTATTTATTTGACAGAGAGAGCGAGCATGACCAGGGGGGAGGAGCAAGGGGAGAGGGAGAAGCAGGCTCCCTGCTTTGCAGGGAGCCTGATGTGGGACCGTCCTGGGATCATGACCTGAGCTGAAGGCAGCCACTTAACACCCAGGCGCCCTCACTGTTGTTTAATTAACCTTAGAGGGTTTTCAGGAGGGAAGTAAGTTGAATACATTTTAGAAAGCTCTTTTTGGTTGTTATGTGGAGAATGACATTTGCATACCAGCGCTCACAGCAGTGTCCTTGATTATGGCCAAAAGGTGGAAACAAACCAGGAGTCCATTGGCAGATCAATGGATAAACAAGTGTGTTCCATACATGCAATGGAGTATGATTCAGTCTTACAAAGGAATGAAATTCTGACACATGTAACAATATGAACCCTGAAGACAGTAAGCTAAATGCAGTCAACCAGGTACAAAAGGACCATTATTGTAAGATTCCACTCATATCAGGTACCCAGAATTCAGAGATGAAAAGTGAAATGGTGGATGTAATGGGGTATAATGAGGAGTTACTGTCTAACAGGTAGAATTTATGTTTGGGATGATGGAAAAGTTCTGGAGATGGTTGTTGGGGATGGTTGCACAACACTGTGAATGGAATTAATATCACTGAACTCTGTAGGTAAAATGGTGAATGGTAAATTTTATGTCATATACACTTTCACATGCGTGAACACACAGACACATGAGCCTGGTATTCTGGGTCTGAGAACTGGCTCCTGTCTCAATTGTACCTGCAAAATTTTAATTTATGCAAATGACTGAATGAGGACACAGAAAGAAGATTTTATTACTTAGTGTTTCCCGAAAGGAGGAGGCACACCGCACAGGGCCATGTGGGGAATAACAGGTTTGGTCAGGATGCAGAAAGGAGCAAGGGAAAGCCTAAGCCAGAGCCCTTATTGGGGTGTGTGCAGGCAAGGCAGGCCAGGGCAGGGAAAACGGCTTAGGATTGGCTAGTGTGAATAATCCTGGTGGGCTTTGGGGCATAGGGGCTGTTCCCAGATGTCTAGTACCTGGCCCTGAATGGATTTCATCCAGGGGAAACACTGGCATGGTGTGTGTGAGTCAGATAAGGAGGTGGCTGTGGTTATGGACTGGAGATTGGAGGCGGGGTTTGTAATATGACTTTCTGTGCTTGAAAAAGCAGGATCACAGACTAGCTATTCATTTGGCTGTGTGGTTGAGAGATGTCAAAAGGACAATTACAGAATTGAAAAAAAACACAGAACAGTTGGCCCTGTGGCTATCTAGCATCATTTCAAGGAAACTTTTGGGTGACGATAGTGGAGACTTTCAGGAAGTAGGGCCTAAGTCGCTCCATACAACACAGGAAACGTGTCACTATGAGCGTGAACTGGAGGAACAGGTGAAGTATATGGAGTCCTTCTAGGCCAGCCCATAACTAGGCTTTCCATTTATACAGACTTTGCCGGAAGAACACTGGAAATTTTTGGAGGCTCTAACATTTTGGTCGAATTTGTAAAGTGTATTAAAAACACGAGTTTGACAGTAATGTCTTGGTGTATTTCTCAGGTCAATTTGTACCCTCAGGTCAGGTGTATTTCTCGGCAGTTATGCTGCTGGAGGGTATGAGCTGATATTTATAAAAGCACAATGGATCTGGAAAGTCACAGACTCAAGGTCTGTGAGAGCCTCTATTTCCAGGAAAGCCCAGTGTGTAACCAGTTATTTGTTGTTTTAATAGTGTATAGCATGAGGCTAAGAGATAGTTTCTTGTATCACAAGCACTTGGGCAACTTATGGCCATCCTAAGTAGTCTAGAAACTCCAGGAGGCATAAGAAGAGGTTGCCAAAGACTACAGTGAAGGAGTTTCTGAGGACACTAATGGGAGTGCCTGTTGATTTTAATTTGGAAGTAAAATCTGTAAATGAGGAATATGTCACCACCAGCCCCAAAAGGACCAAAAGGACTTATGTGTCCGCAAGGAGTGTATCAAATGAGTCTCCTTGGAGAATGATGTCATCAGTCACAGCATACCTGTGCTCCTGGTGGACACGGTGCAGATCTTTCTGTACAGGCTGTATGCGGTGGCAAAGCTGTTGAGGTGCCCCATTCCTGGAAAAGGCGTGTTGGGTCCCTTCAGGGTGAAGGCAAAATGCAGCTGACAGGCTGTTGGAACAGGCACTCGATATAACATATTAGCCACATTTATAAGAGCAGAATATAAACCTATTATTGACTGGATAGATTCAGGAATCTTCATAGTATTAGCTATTGGGTATTTAAATACCCAGTGGATGGGAACAGAGCATTAATGGGACCCAAATGGATGGGGCCAGAGCACTAATGTAATCCACCATGAATCACCTGTTATGGACTGATTCTGAGTGTCCTTCTAAAATTGATATGTGGAAGCCCCAACTCCTGCTGTGACTGGATTTGGAGATAAGGCCTTGATAAAGACAACTGAGATTCAACGAGGTCCTAAGGGCAGGCCCCTAATCCAAGAGGACTTGTGGCTTTATAAGAAGAGAGAGAGAGATTTCCCTTTCTCTGCACCACCAGACGGAACGCCACGTGAGGACACAGTGAGAGGCCTACAAGCCAGGAAGAGAGGTCTGACCAGAAACTGAATCAGCCAACACATTGATCCTGGACTTCCCAGGTTTCACAACTGTGAGAAAATCAATTCCTGCTGCTTACGTCACCCAGTCTGTGGTATCTGGTTCTGACAACCCAAGCTAACTAATACAGCACCCTTTATTTTGTCCAGGTTTAGAAACAGGTGAAACTGGGCTGTCAAATGGAGAAGCAGCAGGGATAATCACCCCTTCGTTAATTAGGTTTTATATAATAAGTTTTAATCCTCGAAGGCCCTGTTTTAGCTTACATTGGGCCATAATAGCTATTTTAACTAAGGGGTCCGTGGAGTCCCATTGTATCAAGCCAATTCGTAAATGCCAAAGATTTAGTTTTAATTTATTATTCATTGTGCTATAGAGTGTGTGTGCCCAATATGGGATATTTTTAGGACAATGGGTATTATGACTATGGGAAATTTAGGCAAAGCTATAGTTAAAGTGAGACATTCCTACTTTTTTTCCCTCTATCTTATATTTAGTTACTTTCTTAAGATTATAGCAGGCACGATGTTTAAATTTAGTGGAATCTCTAGATATAACTAAAATTTGAGCCCCAGTATTAAGACCATGAAGTTGCGTCAATTGGTGCATTTTAGCAAATGCTAAAGTTAATTTAGGACTTGGGTCGCAGACACACAAAAGACAATCAGCACCATCTTTATCTTTCTGTTACATAATTCTTTTTGTATATACAAATTTTGTATACAAATTTTGGATTTCCAATTGGGTCAAATTAAGGAAATGTCTCTTAGTTAGAGGTCATATATACATATGTAATGTATCCATTATACATTTGTGTTAAAATATTATATAGACCCATAATTTATTTAGTTACCTTTTATTTTCTCCCCCTGTAGCTAGGGTTTAGTTTTGTTTTGTTCTTTTTTTTCTCTGCCTACTGTTTTTCTCCTGTTTCAGGCTTCTTGCTGCCTGAAGCAGTGGTTTTTAGTTTCTGTCTCTGGCTGATAAGAGGAAAGAAGGAGGGGGAAGAGCCCCCTCCCTGCATCTAGGCAGCAGACTTTTCCTGCCCACAGCCTAATCTGTCCCCTTCTTGCCATCTCCGCAACACATACCTTTTTTCCTCTTAAGCAAAATCTTTTAGAACAGCCAGACAGCTGTATCCCTAGGGAGGTAAAGCCCCCCCACCTTTTTTTCTGTCTGTCCCTGACCATTTCCACCCACCCCCCCTTTTTTGCTTTTGAGTGTTTATCAAAGTCCTAGTTTGAATAATTCCAGAATCTGGGGGGCATAGGGGCTGTCCTAGATGTCTGGTTCCTAGTCCTGGGTTGATTTAGGGCAGGCGAAATATTGGCAAGGGATGTGGGGGTTATATTAAGGAGGTGACTGTGGGTGCAGACTTGGGATGGGTTGGACGGTTTGTAACAGGACTTTCTGAGCTTGCAAAAGCAGATCACAAGCGAGATGTAAACAACTTTGGCTGTTCCTTCGGCCCTGTGGTTAACAGATGTCAAAGAGACAAATATGGAATCCAGGAAAACAGTTTGAGTAGCCCTTCTCCACCCTGGGGCATTTTCCAAGAGGCCAGTGCTAGCGGCTATGTCACCTCAGCCGCACATGTGTTAGGCATAACAGCACAGCCTGCAAGCATGAAAGAGCCAAAAACAAAAAACCAAAACCCCAAAGACAACGAACGACACAGCATCTTTCGTAGTAGACATCTGTCATTATCACCTGTCTGGTAGCAGCTCCTTGATATCCACCCCTTCCCAACTCCCAGCCCATGCCCTTGAGCGGTTGACTTCTCAAGGCCAGAGCTCCGAATTGGTCAGGTGACTTCCGCCTGGCCAATCAGCATCTCCCGCTGTCTTGGCCGTTCTAGATGAGCTCCGTGATTGGTTGAGGGATGGGCCCTTGATTCCCGTGAGTCCATTGCTAGAATGTACTGGGAGCCCGGCAGGTGCACCCTTTCCGGTGGGTTGTCAGCCTGTTAGGGTGTCATCTTGGGACTGGGAGAGGAGCACCAGGCGGCGGAGGAGGGCGCCAGCCTGGGAAGAAACCATCACAGAGGAAAGTACAGGCAAGAGCTGGGAAAGAAACTGGGTTCTGATTGGATTCTCCGACGCCCTGGATCCTGCCCTCCGGTCAAGTATGTGAACTGGTAAGTTCCCTTTCATACTTAAAAAATGCAAGATGCAAACTGGTGGGCATAATACACGACTGTTTGTGTAATAAAAGGAGGGGAAAATAGTTTTTTATGTATCTGCTTGCAAATGCATTTAATCTTCTGATAAGTAAGAAGCAGATAATCAAGGATACCTACTATGGAATGGGAACTGAGTAAATGGGGGAAAGAATCATAGAAAGACTTCACTGTATATTCTTTTATATCTTTTGACTTTTACACATCTGAGAATGTTGCCTATTCGTAGTATTAAATACAGAATTTTAAAAATACAAAAACTAGAGTTTGCAATGGTATTTGACAAACCTTAAGTAGAACAAATCCTGTTATATCAACTATATCAAATTTTCAAAGTGCGTGCTAGGAAGATAAATATATTTACATTCCTAACCACCCAGGAGCAAAGTAAAAAAGAATAGTTAAGAGACCACGTATGGAGAAAGATCTTAATTAAATTTAAGGTGAGGGGCACCTGGCTGGCTCAGAGGAACATGCCACTATTGACCTCAGGGTTTTGAATTTGAGCCTCATGTTGGGAGTAGAGGTTACTAAAAAAATAAATAAATAAAACTTAAGAAAAAAATAGGGGTACCTGGGTGGCTGTCAGTTAAGTGGCTGCCTTGGGCTCAGGTCATGATCCCAGGGTCCTGGGATTGAGTCCTGCATCGGGCTCTCGGCTCAGCAGGAGCCTGCTTCTCCCTCTGCCTCTGCCCCTCGCCCCCTGCTTGTGCTTGCATGCTCTCTCAAATAAATAAAATCTTTTAAAAAAACTTTAAAAAAATAAATAGGGGTGCCCGAGTGGCTCAGTTGGTTAAGCATCCAACTCTTGATTTCAGCTCAGGTCTTGATCTCAGGGTCATGAGTTGAAGCCCTGCATTGGGTTCCATGCTGAGCACGGAGCCTACTTAAACAAACAAACATGAATTTAAGGTTATGTAGACATAGCCTGCCTTGTGTTACGTTTGCTGAGAAGATGCAGGAAGCTTTTTGAGATATCCAGTGATAACTGCAAAGTTCTCCTAGAATATTGAATGTTATCCACAAGGAACTTCTGTCTCTGTGTAGGATATAATAGGTATCAATAGGTCAAAATTCCTGCTGCAACAACTGGGGGTTGGGGAGGAAGGATAAACTACAAAAATCATATTTTAAAAGACATCAGAGAGCAGTGGAAGCAGAGAAGGAAGAGCTCTTTCTAGGTGAGCTGAGATTGTTGGTCTTTTTTTGCTTGGGTCATTTGTGAAGTCTGGGCATAGGCTAAAGACGGTGCTTGGTTTACACTGAATTGTTGAGGCCACTCAGGCTATAGGCTAGAATCTAGGTATGAGGCTCTTTTCCCCTTGGGATATTTGGTAAGTGCTGGGTAGATTGGGGCCAGGAGGTGGAGGTGGGGGCTAGGGGACAGCCTGTGTGGGGCCTGGGCTGGAAAGGCAGAGTAAGATCTGCTGTCTTTTGGTGTTTGGAAGGTGGAGTCCTGCTAGAGGGAAGGGCCTGCAACGAACACAATGCAGGTCTCACTCTCAAGATAATTAAAAAAACAGAGGTGGACAGAGTCTAATTAAAGCCGCACCTCAATTCCTGATTGGATTGAGGCATCATCCCTTTGAGCTCTGTTGCCTTACAGAGGATGGGTAAACCCTCCAGGAGAAAGTATGATTAACTGCAACTTCCATGATTGTTTTATACACAATATTCGGCATAGAGTAGAAAATGACAAGTCATAGAAAAAGCAGGTATGGTAGACTGAACAGTGGCCTCCCAGAGATGTGTGTGTCCTAATTCCTGGAACCTGTGGATGCAGAGACTTTGTGGATATGATTAAAGATCTTGAGATGGAGAGATTATCCTGGTTTATCTGGGGGGGGGGGAGCTAATAAAAGCACAAAGGTCCCTATGAGAGAGAGGCAGGAGCTCAGAGTCAGTAGTCGGAGTTGTGAGGACGGAAGCCAGAAGTTGGAGTTCTGTGAAGAAGAGGGCATGAGTCAAGGAATGCAGGTGGTCCCTAGAAGCTGGAAAAGACAAAGAAAGATTCTGCCCTGAAGCCTCCATAAGGAACCAGCACTGCCAGCACCTTGCCTTTAGCCCAGTGAGATGGTTCTGGACTTCTGACCTCTGGAACTGGAAGATAATAAATCAGTGTTGTCTTAGATCACTAAATTTGTGCTTAATTTATGATAGCAGCAAGAGGAAACTAATAGAGTAGGGCAATGTGACTGATAATCAAGAGAAAAAAATGAGACAATAAAAGTAGACCCATCTGCTGTGGATGTCAAGGATTTAAAATAACTATTTAAATATGTTAATGAAGGGGCGCCTGGGTGGCGGGGTCTGTTGAGCGTCCAACTCTTGACTTCGGCTCAGGTCGTAATCTCAGGGTCTTGGGATTGAGCCCTGAGTTGTGTTCCACACTCAGCGGGGAGCCTGCTTGAGACTCTCTCTCTCCCTCTGCCCCTTCCCCCTGCTCTCTCTTTCTCTAAAATGAATAAATAAGATCTTTAAAAAAATAAAAATGTTCAAGAAAATAGTAGGAGCAGTGGACAAAATGGTGACAAAGTGGGGAATTTCGATAGAGAATTGGAATAGGTGAAAACCAAAGGAACATTCTAGAATCGACAGATACAATATCTGAAATAAAGAATTCAGATGGGCTGAGCAGCAGAGTGGACACAGCAGAGGCAAATGATTAGCAAACTTGAAGACAGGCCAACGGAAAATATCCAAACTAAAGTTCAGAAAGATAAAAGAATAGAAAGAACAATGTTAACAGCAAAGTTCTTGTTTAATGACTTCCCAGAATACAATATTTGGCCAAGAAGATTATTCCTTTAATCTGAGAATGGTTGTTGTAGAAAATAAAAGGGAATTTGTGTATTTAAGCTATAAATAAACTTACTTTATAAATCCTATTGTAGATGCTCCTATTAGACTCCTGGATCTAGTTTTCTTTCACGGATTATAAATAACATAAAGTAAAGCTTCTGGCGGGTTTGACTCTAAAAGCCACATCATTTGACAACTCTGAATTTGTTTTCACATTTGGAAAATGGAGGTGGTAGTACCTGTCTCACAGTTTTAGGGTGAGGATTAAGTGACGTAAGGCCCTTAGCATAATGCCTGGCACAGAGTGTTTTTATTACGTTTTTCTCAGGCGGGGACGTCTGCCTTGTCTGGAGACTCATCAGGGGCGTACGAGGCAGTGAACTCCCATCACATGGAATGAGGTTACATGAGATAATGGGGGTAAAGCTCTCCATAAAGTCCTTACAAATGGTGGCTTTTCCTAGTATGGCAAGAATCTCAGTTTACCAACTCAGGTTTGCAATAAATAGCATTTTCTTTATTTTTAGATAATTTTATGTTTGGGGCTCCCAATTGGCTAAAGTGATGGCACATTACTCCCAGGAATTCGGGGTCTTCTTTCCTTTCTTTCAAAGTTCGAGAGGCTCACACGGTGCCAGTGTGTCACGGGTGGGCGGTCCTGATCGTCCTTGCCCGTTGTCACAAATCAGTATCCTGTCCCGTGCACGTGTCTTCTCCCCATCAGTGGACTCTCTCCTCAACATCCGTTCCCAGTTTGGGGGCCATGGGAATCTTTCTGCTGCTACGGTGTCAACTAAGGACATGAGATCTTGGAGAGGCTGCCTGGGGCATGGCTGGCCCAGACATCCTAGACAGTAGTGCCCTCTCTGCAATCACATTCCCTGGGGGTGCTGGCCAGGAAGCAGGGCCCCAGGCCTTTCTTTTCTTCTCTTCTCTTCTCTTTTCTTTTCTTTTCTTTTCTTTTCCTCTTTCTTTTCTTTCTTTCTTTCTTTCTTTCTTTCTTTCTTTCTTTCTTTCTCTCTCTCTCTCTCTCTTTCTTTCTCTTTCTTTCTTTCTTTCTTTCTTTCTTTCTTTCTTTCTTTCTTTCTTTCTTTCGATTTTTATTTATTTGCTTGACAGAGAGACAGCCAGCAAGAGAGGGAACACAAGCAGGGGGAATGGGAGAGGAAGAAGCAGGCTCCCAGCAGGGGAGCCTGATGTGGGGCTCGATCCCAGAACGCTGGGATCATGCCCTGAGCTGAAGGCAGACGCTTAACGACAGCGCCACCCAGGCGCCCCCCCCCCAGGCCTTTCTTTCTTGAACCCACCTCATCACTGTTCTCACAAATCAATTCCTCATTTATATTTCCTCTTCTTGAGAGGCTTTTATATGGTATCTGTAGAGAGCCCTGTGTTCTTAATAGGTGTAGGCCTCTGGGAACTACTGTTTTCAGACTATAATAGTCCCCCTTTATCTTCAGGGGGTACTTCCAAGACCGTCCCCCATGGATGCCTGAAACCACGGATAGTACTGAACCCATATGCTGTTTTTTCCCTATCCATACATACCTATGATAAAGATTCATTTATAAATTAAGAGATTAATAATGATAACTAATAACAGAACAATCTAACACTATACTGTAATGAAAGTTATGTGAATTTTGCCTCCCTCTCAAACTACCTTATTGTTCTGTACTCACCCTTTTTTTTTCCTTTGAAGATTTATTTATTTATTTGAGAATGAGAGAGTGTGTGCAGGGGGGAGGGGGAGAGGGAGGGAGAATCTTAAGCAGACTCCGCACTGAGTGCAGAGCCCAATGCAGGGCTCAGTCCTACGACCCTGAGATCATGACCTGACTCAAAACCAAGAATCAGATGCTGAACCGACTGCACCACCAGGCGCCCCTCTGTATTCACACTTCTTACGAGGATGGGAGATGACAGAATGCCTATGTGATGAGATGAAGTGAGGTGAAGGGCATAGGGACTGTGGCATAGCATTAGGCTACTGCCAACCTTCTGATGATGTCAGAAGGAGAATCATCTGCTTCTGAACTGCAGTGACCGTGGACAACTGAAACCATGGAAAGTGAAAGCACAGGTAAGGGGGACTGCTGTATTGTTTTCTGCCTTCATTACTGCTTCATCTCTCATCTGAGCCAATAAACAGAACTGTCTTAAATTGATGAAGATGGGGAGGAGGGAGGATACTACAAGAAAATAAAAATCTAGGGGTGCCTGGGTGGCTCAGTCAGTGAAGCGTCTGCCTTCAGCTCAGGTCATGATCGCAAGGTCCTGGGATTGAGCCCCACGTCAGGCTCCTTGCTCAGTGGGGAGCCTGCTTCTCCCTCTGTCTCCCCTCCCAACTCGTGCTCGCTCACTCTCAAATAAATATAATCTTAAAAAAAAGATAAAGAAAATAAAAATCTAGCATTTGAGGGTTCCAGGGATGTGTGATCCTGGCACCAGATTAGCTTTCCTGCCATAAATAACTGTAAGCCTGGACAAAAGATACGAGCAACCATTCTCAGGCACTGGACAACAGGCTCTGCCCAACAGTGATTTCTGAGAGAAGGGGAACTCAAGAGATATACCCTAAATCATTTTGGCTCTCTGCTGGGGAACAGTTTTCCAACCACAGCGTAGCAAGCTGGAGTCCTAGCAGAGCAGGGATGCCCTGCTGTGTTGCGGAGGCAGAGATCAGAGTCCAGGGCTGCTGAAGCAGACACAGTCTACAGGTCCTGGCCCTGGAAAGGATGCTGCTCCATGCGTGAGAGGCAGAAATCCATGTGGCAGGTGTCCCGACTTATTGCCTGAGAGCTGGGATGCACATGTGTTGGGGAAGACTGCCTGAGGCTTCTCAGAGAGAAGCTGCTACCGACTTGAGAACAAAACAGATGCTAGAGGTCTAGCAGATAACGGAATCTCGAGCATCTATGGTGTATCAGCCACAGTACCGTTACGCAATCTAAAATTCCTACACATGCAGGAAAACAGGAAAATATGACCCAAACTAACCACAACAAACAGTCAATAGAAACTGACCTCAAGATGGTCCAGATGTTGGATTTAGCAAAGACTTTAAGGAAGATATTATAAATATGTTCAAAAACGTAAAAGAAAATATGTTCAAAGAATTAAACGAAAATATGGTCATAACGAGTGTGCTGATGGGAAACCAAGCCCAAAGGTAAGCAGTAGGTTAGGGATCCAGGGATCTAACTGCTCTCAAGCTGCCTGTACCTAATCCTCATTATTTTAGACTCTCCTTTACTCCTAATTCCAGAGATACCTGGTTCTTTTGATGGCTGTTCGTTTTTAGGATTCTGTGGTATAAACTGAATTGGTTTTCACCTTAGCCCACTCCTGGCTAAGGAATGGTCCCTTCTTAGATCTGCTAAGACAATCACCGTTCCTTTTCTGTTGTGTAGCCTCCAAAGTTGTATTACTGTTGTCTCCTCTGTTGTCCTCATCCTTGTAGATATACTGTAGGTTTTTTTTTTTTAAATCAGTTTACTGGTTTTAATAAGGGTTTTAGAGGGAATGAATGTAGACGTGCATGTTTAATCCACAGTTACAGCCCGGAACTCCTGTACTAAGCCTTAAAAGTGATTTAAATAACATCACATTTCCTGGAAACTGTTCTCATCCAACATGTGAACAGCCGTCTGTTTGCCTCCCCCTCACTAAAAGGCCTCAAATGAGGTTTCTCAATTTGTCTTTCTTCTTGTGCTCTCAAGGGCTACAAAGGCTCTAACATAAATTATAGTTATGCCAGTCCCAAGCCCATTACTTGGAGATGACAAATCAGGAAGAGAGAGACACTCATTTTCTTCTAAGGAAGTAGCCATCCTCGAGGGACTTGGGCTCACCACAATTTTACAAATGCATACCTTCTTAGACATGCCTGGCTTTTGATGACAGTAAATATTAAATTGTGCTTCAAATATAAAACCTCTACTGCTTCTAACTCAAGCTAACAACATTAAATGATTACCTAGGTTTAAAAATCTAAAAGGCTTTTTCTTCCCTTAAACAAGTCCTGTCAGCCTCAGCATTAATTATTCTCAGTTCTAGTAAGCACTTCACTCTTTTCTGCCATTAGGGGGAAAAAAGCACCTTTGTTGTACAAAGACTAATGGAGACAACTCCTTTTTGCCTGTTATAATTCTCCATGCAGCTGGTAGTACCAGATGTGCCTCCAGCCTGTGTTCTGTGATTAGGACATCGATCTGGTTGGAGTTTTCTTCTGTTTTTGACTTGGCTGCCCCCTGAATGGGGAGGGGGCTGCGCCCCCTTCAGCACTCCTTCTAAAAACCAAATTATAATTCCCAACTACTGTCCAAGTATGTTAGTATTGATTTTACCTATCTCAGCTGGTCATATTATCTTCATCCATTGGGCCTGCATAGACCCTGCACCTTCATTTCAAATCCAACATATGAAACCTTATCATTGCCTTACTGTTTTTGCACACACGCACACACACCCACACCCCGTTTGCCTTCACACAAGCTTTCTACCCTCTTTTTTGTTAACAGAATCTTGATTTCAGGCAAGCATCCATGCACATCCTTCGTCTCCTAGAAACTGACACTGTCCCAGCTCAGGGGCAAATCTTGATTAGTACCATTTCCCTAGATGGGATAAAGTTCTTCCAGTGACACATGTGGACACACCTCCTGGGAAGGCTTCTGAGAAAGGTTTCCTCATTCCCAAAAATAGACCCTGGGAAGAGTCATTCTCTCTTGCTGATCATTGTCAGTTCTGAGTGTGGCAGCTGGAGCTGCAGCAACCTTCTTCCGATGGGGCAGAATCTAGCCTGGGGAGGGCAGAGGAGAAAGATGGAAAGACTTTGGGTCCTCCACGACATCCCCAATTATACCAACCATGGAGCTTCCCCACTTCAGGAAATTTTGTTAAATAAATAAAATGCTCTTAATTTTTAAAGCCAAATTGAAGTTGAGTGTATTACACTTTTTCTGTTTGGCACTTCAGATCCACTGTCCACTCCAGTCTGGATCAGGAAGCTGGGTTTGGCCAATGGCACGCATCAGTAGTAGATCGAAGGGTGGGAATCGAGAGCGGTTCCCATAACCACTCCTCTTCACCCTCTCAAGTATGAGGGTAGCTTCTCTCTGTTACCAGTTCCATCCCTTGTTGGTTTCCTGAACCCTGCCCATACTTTTGTAATCCTTCCATTAACCTCTCTGAAATGTCCCCTTTTCAACATGCCATCTCTTTCCTGCTGCTACCCTGACTCATATATCAGGTTTTCAACAGATGCAGTTCCTGTCCACCTGACTGAACTATAATGGTCTCAAAGACATCGCAGTGTCTTCTACACAGGGGGACCTGTTCACTGGTTTCAGTTCATGAGGTAGGGTAGCGTTGCCCTTTTATGTCTCACATCTGCACAGGTGATGGGTTGACTGCTGTCAACACACATGCCCTTCTAATAAATCTACCAATGTTTTTATTGACTCCAGGTGACCCTGGGGTTGTTCATATTTATGGCCAACCAGGAAAACAAGAGAAATAAATCTCCAAACGTCTTTAGATTAAGGACTTTTTATGCCTAACAAACTGTCTTCCAAAGAAGCCTTGTGAGATGCTCCAGCTGAAAATGCTTTGGCTGCTGCAACCATTTCTCTCTTCTCAGGCCATTGCTTTGTTTTCCTCACCCACCAACGAGGCTCCTCTGACAACTTTCTTGAAAGTTCCTCTGCTCCAAAACCAGGCCCCACATTCAGGGGAACGGAACATCTGAGAGGCCGGCCAGTCTTCACCCAGATGACCTTAGGTAATGCCCGAGACAGCCACTTGATGGCGCCCGAGAATCTTCTCCTTCACTTAACTCACAGGCTCCAGGAACTGCTCACATGAATAAAGCCGGTATGATAAAGAAGTAGGATGAAAACCATTGATGTGTTTCGACATGTTCCATTGTGGGTCATAGTACTGTCATGCCTGCCATTTTTATTCATGTATTTGAGAGACAGAAAGAGAGAGACAGAGAACAGGAGTGGAGTGGAGGGGAGGGGCAGAGGGAAAGGCAGAGGGAGAAGCCAACTCTCCACTGAGCAGGGAGCCTGACTTGGGGCTTGATCCCAGGACCCTGGGTTCATGACCTGAGCCGAAGGTAGACACTTAACCAACTGGGCCACCCAGGCGCCCCAGTGCCTGCCATTTTTAAAGCATACAATGGAAGGGCACAATCCACAGCGGGGTTATTCTGTTTAATTTTATCCAGATGAAGAACTACTGATCCCATAAGCAGAAATGTATGCTCATAGGATATATAGAAATATCACCATATGCAAAATGTAATATGCTATTGTCATCAAGGAGCTGTGGGAAGGTTTCACAGTCAGATCTGAAATACCCCTGTCCTTTAATATAAGGGGACACACCCTCTGTAGATTATACTGAAAGGAAGTCTGTGAGGCCTCTCAGAAACAGCAAGAAATTCACTGTAGACATTCAGCAAGGGGGGTAAAGTGGCAAAATAGGATTTTGAAAATTAAATTGTCAGATTTATTTGTCGATTTAATTGTCATATTATCAGATATGTGCTGATACCCGAATCAAATAGCCTCGATCTTGCCCTTAGTTCTTGCAAGCAAAAGATGCATAGCTATCAAAGAGACAAGACTTTCTCATCTTGAATTATTAATGGATTGACTCATGAAACTTTCTTCTATACTCTCAGGGGCACCCACTTAAAAAGCATCATATACTAAATGCCATCTTACTTAAGCAGTGCAAAGCCTTAAAAAAAAAAAATATATATATGTCAAGCTCTTCCATTCGTGAGTGTCCTACCCTAGCAAATGCTATTGGTGCTGGACCTACCTCCCTTTCGATCCCTCTGATTCTGATTCCAATTCCAATTCCAACAGGTACTGTTTGTTCCAACACCAAGTAATTCTCTGCATCACCGTCTATCCAATTACACTCAATTCTGACACTATCTGCCTGGAGATAACATCAGATCCCACAGGTTAAGGTGAAGTCCAGAAGATTGTCCCCCTCTCTTCAGATGCCAACCACAAGTCTAGGTTGTCCCCTGGGCTTCCGACCAAACACTATAGATTGGAAGTTCCACGGCCCCTCCTTGGGCTCAGTTAATTTGCTAGAGCAGCTTATAGAAAAAGACACACTGAACTCACTAGATTACCAATTTATAAAAGGATGTAACTCAGTAACAGCCCCATGGAAGAGACACACAGGGCAAGGGATGGGGACGGGGTGCAGTCCATGTCTTCTCTAAGCACCAGTCTCCCCAAATCTATACTTGTTCACCGAACCAGAAGCTCTCCAAGCCCCATCCTTCTGGTTTTTTATGGAAGATTCATTACATACGCACGACTGATAAAATCATTAGCCAGTGGCTAATGATTAACTTCCGGCCCCTTCTCTGACTGAAAGTTCCAACCCTCTGATCACAAAATTGGCTCCCCTGGCAAGACCCCCCCCCTTTAGGAAAACGTAAGGGCTTCCCAGGTCACCTCATTCACACAACTTTAAAAGATAGCTTTATGACTCTCATCACTTAGAAAATTCCAAGGATTTCCTCTGCGCCAGGAACGGGGACAAAGACCAAATATGTATTTCTTATTATAAATCACAATATCACAGTCCCTTTCACCATTTCTGTTCTGTGATCCTGTGCCGTTCATTTCCAATAGCTTCTACCCGTGACTGAGGATCTCCCTTGGGCTATGGGCACTGCTTTGCACACCAGCACACAAAGCTTGCCAGAATTGCCTGGGAGTTAATGTGCCCCTCCTCCGAGTCTGTGGCTTCTGACCAGTGCGGGGGTCTGAGGAGGGACCCACTCCGAGGCATGGTTTACCCTTCAGAACTTCCCTCTGTATCCAGTGGTGCTTGGCCAACATCATACTCCTGCTGGCTTCTTACTTTCCTATATGCCTTTCCCCCATCCCTTCCCTTGTTTCTCCCTGGAGCACTTCCTTAATAAATCATTTGCACAGGACTTCTGTCTCAATATTTGCTTTTGGGAACCCAACCTAAGAAACCAACATCCCTATAAACCATGAAGCCAATGGATAGCCTTACGTTGGGATACACATCAAAGTCCACCAGAAAAAGAACTTTACTGAAACCTGGCAGAATGTCTCTGGCCTTGAATCCATTTCTGCAAAGAGAATTCTGCTTCAGTGTAGGGAGGCGGGGGAACAGAGAGGCAGAGTAACAATGCCTACAGCTCCTGACAAGCGAACAAGAACCGTCGGGGAAATGCCCACCAGAGTCCTTTGTGCTTCAAGAGCAGCAGTCACACGGGCTCTTGGTGGGGACTCGGTTCTTCCTGAGGGGGTGCCTGGGTGGCTCAGTGGGCTGAGCGTCTGCCTTCGGCTCAGGTCACGATCCCAGGGTCCTGGGATCGAGCCCCGCATCGTGCTCCCTGCTCAGTGGGGAGCCTGCTTCTCCCTCTCCTCCCCGCTTGTGTTCTCTGTTGCTATTTCTGTCTCTCTCTCTCTCAAATAAATAAAATTAAATTAAAAAAAAAAAAAGGAATGACCCTGGGTCTCTGTTTTAATTTCCATTCAGTTGAAGATTTGCAACCCCAAGACAAAGATATTTGCCAAACAAGTTTTTAAAACCCAGTGTCTCCAGAACTACTGGCTACACACTGGCTACACCTATAATTTTCTCACTCATCATTTTTGTCCATGCCTGTGTCCAGAACACTATGCCCAATAACTGCAGAATATGCTTTTTGTTTAAGAACACACGAACATTCCCCAAGATAAGCCATATGCTAGACAAAGAAAGATTGATATCTAATAAAGTATGTTCTCTGATAACAATGAAATTATACATGTTAAAAAAAATTTAACCAAGTAGATTTGAAGATCTAAGGGGTTTTATTAAAGGATTCATGAATCGTGCAGCATCCCATCTAGCAAGTACAGCAGAGCTCCAAAGGGCTACAGAAAAGGGAGGGTTTTTAAAGGTAGAGTGGGAGTACAAAAAAGGAAATTATTCGCAAAGAATCCGTTCTTCTAGGCAAGGTTACCCTCTTAAGGGGAACGGAAGGAGCCTATCAGTATATTTCCTAATGCTGATCAGGAAATCCCCATGTCCACTAGTAAAAGGTTACATTTCGGGGGGGGGGCGTTGAAATTGCAGTTAGGTTGGGTGTTAAGTCCTGGGTTACTGACTTAGGGCCTTTTTTTTTTTTTTTAGATTTTATTTATTTATTTCACACAGACACAGCCAGTGAGAGAGAGAGACAAGCAGGGGGAGTAGGAGAGGAGGAAGCAGGCTCCCAGCAGAGGAGCCTGATGTGGGGCTCAATCCCAGAACGCTGGGATCACGCCCTGAGCCGAAGGCAGACGCTTAATGAGTGAGCCACCCAGGTGCCCCTGACTTAGGGCCTTAATCTAAGTGATACAATTCTGGGTCCGTGGTTTTCTTCTGAAGAGAAATAATAACAAAAAGAAACCTAGAAGAGCCTCCACTATTTGGAAATGAAGCAACACACTCCTAAAAAACTCACAAGTCAAAGAAAAAATTCACAACGAAAATTTTAAAGTATCTTAGGGGAGCCTGGTGGCTCAGTCACTTGACTGTCTGACTTTTGGTTTCAGCTCAGGTCATGATCTCAGGGTCGTGGGACTGAGCCACGCATCGGGCTCCTCACTCAGTGGCGAGTCTGCTTGGGATTCTCTCACCCCCTCTCCCTCTGCCCATCCCTGCCTCTAAAACAAACAAACAAACAAACAAAATCTTCAATAAATAAATAAAAATATCTTAAACTGAAGAGAATGAAAATACAACATATCAAAATATGTGGGACGCAGATAAAGCTGTGTTTGGAGGAAAATTTACAGTTTTAAATGCTGATGTTATAGAAGAAAAGTTTTGAATCAATGATTTAACAGTCCCCTTAAGTGGCAAGAAAAAGTACAAATTAAATCGAAAGCAATAGGAAGAAAGAAGATAATAAAGACAAGAGTAGAAATCCATGAAACAGAAAACTAACAAAAAGAGAGAAACCCAAAAGTTGGGTCTTGGAAAAGATTAATGAAATTGGTAAACCCTGTAAAGACTTAGCAAAAAAGAGAGAGACAGAAAATAAAAGTGAGACCAGGGTACACAAAAATAGACACTCAGATCAATGGAACAGAATAGAGAGACCAGAAATAAACCCGCAATTACATGGTCAATTAACCTATAACAACAGAGGCGAGAATATCCAAGGGGAAAAGACAGGCTCAACAAATGGAATTGGGAAAACTGGACAGCTCCATGCAGAAGAATGACACTGGGCCACTTACTTTCACCATACACAAAAATAACTCAAAATGGATTAAAGACTCAATGTGAGACCTGAAACCATAAAACTCCTGGAAGAAAACAGGCAGTGATTTCTTTGACATCGCCCATCGCAATGCGTCTCTAGATGTGTCTCCTCAGGCAAGAAAAACAAAAGAAAAAATAAATTGTTAGAACGACACTGACGTCACAGGCTTTTGCATAGTGAAGGAAATCATCCACAAAATGAAAAGGCAGTCTACCGAGTGGGAGAAGATATTTGCAAACGATGTATACAAGAAGAGGTTAATATTCAAAATATATCAAGAACTTATACAACTCGGGGTGCCTGGGTGGTGCAGGTGGTTAAGGATCCGACCCTTGGTTTCAGCTCAGGTTGTGGTCTCAGGGTTGTGAGATCGAGTCCTGCATCAGGCTCCCTGCTCTGTATGTGGGTGGGTCGGCTTAAGACTCTTTTTTCCTCTCCCCTACCTCTCCTTCTCTGTCTATGGACCTCCCGGACCTCATGTTATCTCATCACAGAGGCATTTTATCATCTCACGTCCTCACCAGAAGAAGGGGGAGCACAGACAATAAGATACTCAGAGAAAGAGAGACCACGCTCACTAACTTCTGCCACAGAGTATTGTTCTAATCGTTCTATTTCAATCATTAGTTATTGCTGTTGGTCTCTTACTATGCCTAATTTATACACGAAACTTTATCACAGGTGTGCACGTGTAGGATAAAGCATCGTGTGTATAGGGTTTGGTGCTGTCTGCTGTGTCAGCATCCGCTGGGGGGACTTGGACCGTATTCCCTGCGGAGAAGGGGTGACTACCGAGTATCAGAACACAAATTTAAACAAAGTGGGTAAAATGTGCCAACTGATCATCTGGAACGACTCAAATCTTTGTCAAGAGGGATTGTCTTTTTCTGCTGGATGGAAGACGGGAGGGGAGAAGCGTGGGAAGGACTGAGAGGGAGGGTGGAAGAAACGGAAGCCTGAGCCTTCGAAAGTGTCCCGCAATCCCGAGCTGGGAGGTCCGGCGCCGGGCTCTGCTCTCGGACCCACACGCCTGCGCATGCGCTGCAGGGGCTCTGCCAGGCGGAGCTCTCTGGGCTGCAGCACGTTTCTGCTCGGGTTTGCGTCCTGTTCCGGACAGTTCTTTCCCCCAGCACTTAAACGCCTCTTGCAGCTCTGACCCAAACGCCACGCGAAGCCCAGTCTTTCCTTCGGTGTTATAGGGAAGCGGACTGGGTTTTATGGGAGGGCGAAGATAGACATTTATATTTAGACGTGGTGAATGAAAGCAAGTCTCATGCTGCATCTGAATCAGAAACGAGGCAGAGACCCTTCTTTATTCTAAAAGCCAACAGCTGCTCAGAGACAAGCAGATTGAACCACTTCCTCCTTGCTCAGAAACTCTGAGTACACACACACACACACACACACACACACACACACACACACACATTTATATACACATATGGTTGGAAGAATGAAGAAAAGGAGCACAAAGAAAAATAATTCATTGATGATGTCATTTGCAACTTCGGTGCACGGTTACATGTCTCATGTCACATGGTGTCCTGCAAAAGAGCACGTTCACAAGTCCAGGCAATTCTCTCAAACCAGGAGGTTAAGGATTGCATGACAGATAAGCACTCACCGACCAATTAAGACAGACTGGTTACTTTTATAAAACACAGAGAGAGAGATGTTACTTCTTTTTTTAGATTCTCATGAAAAATTTCAAACACAGAAGAATAGTGTAATGATCCCCTTCTAACCCATCACCCAGACGGAACATTCCAATTACACTGAGTTGGAAGGAATCATGAAACAGGAAGTCTGCAGTTTGGGATACAGAACAGGGCATAGTTAAATTTAGCTTTCCTGGGAACTTGCTCCAACTTGATTAATCAGCTAATCAAAGCTCTTTGTCTGATTTCAGTTTCCTTATCGGCATAAAGAAAGGCTATTCACAGCTCACCATCTGTGCCTGGTTTCTATGGTCTGGGTCGAATGCTCATGCTCTATTCAAGATTCTCCAGCTTAGCTGATCCCTTTCTCATCAGGTTGGGGATAAAAGATGACTTACATTATTTTCTATATTTCTTTCAACAAAAATGAGAGGTTTAAAACTGCAATCTGCCACATTTGCAAGGGTGGCAGGGTCCCCACGTGGAGACGATCACTGGGCCAGTGGAGCTCTGCACCTGGCCATCAGGAGAGAATTCTGGATGGCACATCTGTTAGGATGGTCCATAGACCTGGGAGACGATGTCAAGAAAGAAGAGTGTGGACGGAGGGGAGAGCCCGAGTGGAATTCCGTGGGACACTCCCATTCAGGGTAGGTCTGAGCTAGGTCCTGACACGCAGCCCTGGGAGAAGAGAGGAAATGCAGGGCTCACCCCACAGTGGGAACCGAGAGTGCGGACAGCCCTCGGAGCTCAACAGGAGAAGAGCATGCACAGAGACGATGAGGCAGAGATAAAAACCTAATTTCTACTCAGCCCATTTCATTCCTCTCCCTCTGCCCCGTGGGTCTCTCTCCATTCTGGAATCCCTGGTACCCTGAGGGGAAGACTGCCCTTACTCCTTTACCCCAGGCCCCTTGTCACCTTCTTCCTTCCCGTTCCTCCTGGACTAGCTAATTCCTACTCAACAGTCAGATCTCAGCCTCAAGCTGTCTTTCCTGACTTTCCAGGGAGATCAGACCCCACTATTCTTCACTCTGTACTTTTTCTCTATAAAACATCTAGGTGGTCATTGTGTATTTTCCTGACTCTTCATTACCTACTGCCCTGAGTAGACCATCAACCCCATGAGGGTAGAGACTAGGTCTGTTTCACTCACAAGGTGGATGCCAAGTGCCTCCCGCAGTGGCTGGCCTGAGTTGCGCTCAATAGACATGGAACAAACGAAGGAAAGAATGGATGAAGGCAAGGAGGTGTTGGCACATTCCCAGGACTCATGGCCAGCTATTCTTTCTGGAATTGCTCAGAAGGTCCAATCTATCATCTGCAGTTCCGTTCACAACCCTGGGGAAGGTCAACCGTGGCCGTCCCCTGCTGCCGCTCCCACGGCCAGAGTCCCGGCTGGGGTCAGGCCGGCCTCCTGCTCTCCAGGCGCAGCTCAGCCCTGCCCAGATCATGACCATTCTAGCTGTCTCCAGGGCCTGGTGAGAGTGGAAGCCAGACTGAAGTGAGTGGGAGGTGAGGACAGGGAGACAGTGCACATAGACAGCTTTTTCACAAGTTTGGCTTTGAAGGGGAGGAGAGAATTAAGGTGATAGCTGCAAGGAGCTTTGGGGTCAAAGCAGGTTGGTTATTTTGTTTTTGTTTTTCAATTTTGGGAGAGATTTAACATGTTCCAAAGTTCCAGTTAGAAGGAGGAGGCTGAATAAACAAGAGGGAGAAAGAATCTAGAGAAGAGGAGCAAAGTCACCTCTCAAGGGCCCACAGATTAACACCAGCTCCTTTGGCCTCAGGGCTGGCTGAGGCCCCTGACAAGTGCAGCGACCGCTCCCCCCTCCCCCATCTCCACGTGGGCTGCCTGAGCTCCCCAGCAGGGCCCGGAAGGGAAATGTCAGAGCGCTGGTTCTGAGTCACTGCACGGACCGCCCACCTTATGAAGAGGTTGGGTAGGCCTAGCGAGGAACCAGGAACTCTGAAGTCTCTTTCTGCAGGAGATGCTTGCATGGCAGAGTGCAAGGGGAGAGGGGAGGTGTGCTTTTCCTTTTCTCAGATCAACTGAGGGGGGCCATCTGCAGGACCCGAAGGATGGTTCCTAGAGCCGGGGAATCACAGGGGTGCCGAGGCATGCCTGGAAATCTACAGGAGAGGCTGCGGCTGTGGCTGTGGCCATGGCTGAACTTTCAAGAAGGGCTCTATTTGAGAGGTAGATGAAGGCTGGTCAAATGTGTGTCCTTCCTGTGGGTCAGACATGGGCCCCAAGTGTGAGACAGAGCGTCCGGTGGTTGGTCTGATCAATGGGTCTCACCTGGGGTGACTTTATACCCCCGGAGACATTTGGCAATGTCTGGAGACATTTCGATTGTCATGACTCATGGGGGGGGGGTGGTCATGGACAGAGGCTGGGGGTGCTGTTACACACCCTGCAGGGCACAGGCCACGGCAGCCTAGAGGGGAAGGAGTGCAGGCTGTGTGCTGGGAAGTTGAAAGAGTCCCTGTATGATGGTCTAAACTTTTTCTGTGGAGGAAGAAACCCGTCTTCTGCTGGGAGTGTAGGGGACAGGAAGGCCATGGAGATTGGAAAGAATGGATAATTGAGACAGTCGTTTTAGGAGGGGGAGAGCTAGGTGACGCATAGTAGGGCTGTCAGACAACAGGCAAGAGAGAGCAACGGGTGACCTGTAAGAGAATGGAGGGTCCTGAGGGGGAGCCAGGACAGATTCCCGGGGGGAATCTAGCAGGCCCCTCTAGCGGCTCCATGGCCAAGCCCGTGCACCCAGGCCCCCAGCACGGCATGGCGGGGCCCTGGAGTGGCACTGGGGTCCTCTCTGCTAATAGGCTCATTTTCTTTTGTTGCTGGAGGCCTCAGCCCCGCGTCAGAAACCCTCACTGGCCCACATCCATGGGCCAGGTCCTCGGCCGGGGATGACGCAGTAAGTGCAGGGAGGTCCCCAATTCAATGACTCCCACTTTGCCTTACGGAGGGGAGACCTCTTAACTTGCACCTCATAAATGTCATCGAGCGTGGTTCTAGCCCCACATGCTCTCAGCGGGAGGTGCCTTCACACAAGCCCTTGGTGCTGTGTGGTGAGCGACAGACACTGGTCCCGACCGCAGGGGAGTTCACTGCAAGGACACGGCCCTCACAAAATGAGGGGGAAGGTGAAGAACCGACTCTGAAAAGGACAGAAACCAGGGAGGCCTTGGGGACCAGAAGTGGAAACCCACTGACAGTCTCACACCAGCTGCTGCAAGGACAGGTCAGCCCCCACCTCTTCTCGGCTTTCTCCTCCTTCCATTCAAGGGTCAGAGTCCCAGGAGAGCGAGCCCTGGGTGGGTGGGGGGGGGGCAGTGCCCTCCACCCGCAGGGCGGATGGACACCAGTTCCAAAGCCCATAGGCCAGAATCCAGGGAAGTAGAGGCAGGCTCTCGGAGCTCCTCAGCCCGACGGGAGAGAGGTCTGGATGCTCATTTCCTGGAAGGCCCCCCACAGCTTCCAAGAGCCCCTTCCTCCCTGATGGAGATTCCTACGCTCTGAGTCTCTGCTGCAAACAGAGCTGCAAAACAGCGTCAGGGGGTGGCTGGACCCCCAGTCTAGGCTCGCCTCTTGCAGCTGCAGGCCTCATCACTGTCTCACGGGGGACACGCGCTTCACCCTTTCACACCCACTGACACGTGGGTGACGCAAGCCGGGCCGCCCTAAGCCTGTTCTTAACCTCGTAAAATTTTTTTTCTTCTAAAAGGGAAAAACACTATTTTAGTCACTGTTTTGCAGAGAGGAAGAAGCCCTGTTTGTCCTTATGATTCATGTTGGTGGTTTTTGGATGATGTTGTATTGATTCACGACGACTCACTCAGCATCTGGTATGAATTAAGTGGGACTTTCTCTCAGTGACAGTAAAATGAGAGATCTTAAACAGAGCTAGCGTGAAAAGGAGCCTGGTGGGAGCACAGAGAGTTTGAGCAATCCTCGGGGCTTGAGCCCATCCAGTCCGATGCGGCACAGCAAAGACAGCGGAAAGCGACATGTGGCTCCAGTGCGGGGCCGTCCATGACGTAATGTCTGAGCCTCACTTTCGCGCCGATGACTCCTGGCGGGTCAGATGGCTTCGCAAAATGTTGTTTTATCCTATAGCCATTACCCTGACTACGCCCACAGCGGGGGCGGGGGGAGTAGAGGCAGGAAGCTGCCACAGGTGTCCCATCGGGGCCAGGTTTTCTCTGGTTGGTCCATGATGCTTCCCATAGAATCCCAGAGCCTACCCAGTGGTTCTGAATGGGGGATGATTCTGGCACCTCAAGGGGCATCTGGCAATGTCTGGAGGCATATTTGGCTGTCATGGCTGGAAGGGGGCTACTGGCATCGAGTGTGTAGAGGGCAGGGGGGCTACTGAACATCCTACAGACCACAGGACGGTCTCCACAACAAAGAATTTTCCAGCGCCAGATGTCAACAGTGCCAAGGTTGAGAAACTGCTCTCATCCAAACCAACCCTTAATCCCAAGTGACTTGATGGTTTCAGGTCATTAACTGGCTTAATGAAAAAGACTCTAGTTATGGTTAAAAAACCAAAAACAACTAAACAAACAGATCTTTTGAAAAACCATGTAATTTTGGTGTTTATAAAGTATACAGTTGACCCTTGAACAACATGGGTTTGAACTCTGTGAGCCCACTGACACGCAGATTTTTTTCAATAAATACAGTCCAGTCCTGTAAACGTATTTTCTCTTCCTTATGATTTTCTTTCTTTTTTTTTTCCTTAAAAATTTTGTTTATTTATTTGACAGAGAGAGACAGCCAGCAAGAGAGGGAACACAAGCAGGGGGAGTGGGAGAGGAAGAAGCAGGCTCATAGTGGAAGAGCCTGATGTGGGGCTCGATCCCAGAATGCCAGGACCACGCCCTGAGCCGAAGGCAGATGCTTAACGACTGTGCCACCCAGGTGACCCTCTTTCTTATGATTTTCTTAATAACATTTTCCTTTCTCTAGCTTACTTGATTATAAGAAAATACTAGATAATACATACAACACACAAAATGTGTGTTAATTGACTGTTGATGTTATTGGCAAGGCTTTTGGTCATCAGGAGGCTATTAGCAGTTAGGTTTCAGGCAACTCAAAAGTTCTACATGGATTTTTGACAGTGCAGGGGTCAGTGCCCCTAACCCCTGCGTTATTTCAAGGATCAACCATATATATCTTGCCTAGATCTTAGTCCTTTTTTTTTTTTAAGATTTTATTTATTTATTTTAGAGAGTAAGCGAGCAGGGAAAGGAGAAGGAGAAGGACAGGCAGACTCTGTGCTGAGGGTGGAGCCCAATGCGGGGCTCGATCTCACGACCAGATCATGACCTGAGCGGAGACCTAGAGATGGATGCTTAACTGACTGAGCTGCCCAGGTGCCCCAGAACTTAGTCTTTAAATACCGTTCTCCACTGAAAGGAGCCAGGGCTTCTGAGAAATGGCTATCCCAAGGCTGGAACGGTCATGCAAGGGAGGTAGCAAAGACCCATGGGGTGCATCGAAAGGACACAGGAGGCAACCTAAAGGAGCTCTCTTTGCTCGCACATGGGATGATTGGAGTGTCGAAAAAAATGCCAATATGCTAAAATCTGTATCTGCTATCCTGTGGCTTCTAGAGTTCTCCCTTATAAAATAAAAAGAAATGGTGCTTTCATTGCCTCTCAGACCTAGGTGTTCTCAGTTTTCTTTCGCGTTATCCACAATGGCGGGAAGGAAGTTTGCATTGTCTTGGCTCTACTCCAGAAAGGGAGCCAGAATGAGGTACACGGTGATCACACAGTCATCATCAAACCAGAGAGAGAAAGAGAGACGTGTGAAGAGGTGACTGCGGATAGATGGATATGTCTGTGGGAGGGTACTTTGGCTGGAATCTTCCTCTTCCAACCAAAAACCCAACTTAAATAAGTTTAAACAATAAAAAGAAGTTATTGGCTCCCATAGTGAAGACATCTAGACAGTGCTACTCAAAGCATGGTCCGTGGCCTGGAACGGTCCACAAACTGTTACTGTTCCACAGTAAGATGCATCTATACTGTTGAAATGACTGTGTGCCTAATCCTCTTTGTACAAACTTCCTTTCCTCTGTTGTTGATAATAATAAAGAATAATGAGAACACCTGGATTTAAGAGACAACAGAAGTACCACTTTTCATGAGGGAAACTTCTAGAAACCACATGGTTCATTTTTATTGTATGTTACAAAGTATCATTTCATAAGATAACAAGAATATAAAACTGAAAAAAAAAAAACCTGCCTTTGTTACAGTTTGAGAAACACTAGCCTGGAACGGTGGTGATTCACATCCTGGCTGCCCCTTAAACCCACCTGCTAAGTTCTGAAGACCACTCATCCTGGAGCTCATTCCCAAAGATTTTGACTTCACTGGCCTGGGGTGGGACCCAGGCATGGGTATTTTTAGAAGCTTATGGGGTAGCTCTAATGTGTGGCCAGAGTCGAGAACCAGTGGCCTCAGATGAGACTTGATCCAGTGCTCAAGTCATGGACTGTCATCAGAGACCTGTGTTCTCATAGCACTAAATGCTTATGTTAGAAAAGAAGACAGATCTCACACCGCTGACCCCAGCTTCTACCTTAAGAAGCTAGAAAAAGGTGAATAAATTAAATCCAAAAGAAGCAAATAAAAGGACATAGTAAAGATCCAAGAAGATATCAGCGAGATCGGAAAAAGAACAGTAAAGGAAACCAATGAAGCCAAAAGCTGGTTCTTTGAGAAAATCAATGAAATTGATAAACCTCTAGCCAAACTGACCAGGGAAAAAATAGAGAAAACACAATTCACCAATATCAAGAATGAGAGAGGGGACACCATGACAGATTGTACGGATGTGAAAAGGCTAATAAGACAATACTATGAACAACTATATGCCAATAAATTCCGTAATTTAGATGATATGGACTATTTCCCTTTTCTTTTTTTTAAGATTTTTTATTTATTGGAGAGAGAGAGCAAGCAAGAGCACGCGGCAGAGAGGGGCATAGGGAGAAGCAGACTTCCCACTGAGCAGGGAGCCCAAAACAGGGGTCAATCCCAGGACTCTGCGATCATGACCTGAGCCGAAGGCAGACGCTTAGCCGACTGAGCCACCCAGGTATCCTGATACAGACAATTTCCTCAAATACTCCAACTACCAAAGCCAACTCAGGAAGAAATAGATAACTCGAATAGCCCTATATTTATTAAAGAAATTGAATTCATAGTTAAGAAACCCTCTCACAAAGAGAACTCTGGGCCCAGGTGGCTTTACTGGTGAATCCCACCAAACCTTCAGGAAGAAAGAATGCCAGTTCTCCACTCACACTTCCAGAAAACCAAAGAGAACACTTCCCAACTCACTGTTTCTGACCAGCTTTCCCTTGAGACCCAAACTAAAAACATTACAAGAAAATATATATGGAGATCCTTAAAACTTACTGTTCTTCAGAAAGTCATCTCTTGTCACCTTTTCCTCCACAGCTTTTTTGAAAATGGGTTTTTCTAACCCAGGACCTGGACTGTACGTAACTTCAAACTGTACAACATGACCTCCTTCTTCCTACTGTAGATGTTGGACCCAAGGGCAGCCTTTTCACTTATATCAGGACACTGGCTCAAAAGGGTGTGCTGGAACCCTTCTCAGGAGGTTGACCTAAGAGACACAAAGGGAAGGAATAGTTGATGGTAGGAGCTGAGGAGGCAGACGCATACTGACCCCACAGCTGTGGCAGCCATATTGGAACCACGAGAAAGAAGAGGAAATGGGTCCAAAGACAGAAGTGGGACAGATAGACAGGCATAGACGGAAATGGCGGGGGGGGGGAGGCCAAGGGGGAGAGAGACAGACAGACAGAGAGAGGGACAGAGAGAGACAGATAGACAGCAAGAGACAGAGACCAAGAGGGAGAGAGAGAGAGACAGCGAGACCGAGTTAGCAATGAGGGAATAAGCCAGTTTCTGTCCCTTGTGAGACCTTACTCTTCAGAGTCTTTTGGACTCATATAAGACTCTTCCTACTTGACACGGTGAGTAGACTTCCCTTTCCTATAACCAAAACTACCCCGACTAAACAAAATGCTCAATAAAAGCTAAGTTCCTTCCATTCCTGCACATTAAAGCCTTGGTGTCAATTCCTGGCCTAAGGACACCATGGGCTACCTTCTTCATTCCCAAAGGCCTGAAAGATTTAATTGGATTCTCTTTTCTTCTCTTTGTGCTCATTTAAAAAAAATTTTTTTATTGAGGTGTTAACACACATATAGCAAAGCATACAATTCTTAAGTCTGTACCTCAAATAATTTATGCACCCCCCCCCCGTAACCACCACACAGATACAGAACATTTCTAACACTTACAGAAAGTTGACTCTTTTTCAATTCTCTGTGGAGTTGCAGACCAGATTACGAGCGGTTGTTGTGCGTCCGTGTGCTATGCACTCAGCTGTGTTCTTCCATAATGCACGTGTTAAAACCCTAACCCCCATGTGACTGTATTTGGAGATAGGGTCTTCAGGATGTAATTTAGGTTAAATGAAGTCATAAGGGTGGAGCCCTGATCTAGCACAACTGATGTCCTTGTAGGAAGAAAAGACACCATAGCTCGCTCTCTCCTCCCCCTGCCCCTCACCTGCGTGCACAGCGACAGGGTCCCGTGAGCACACTGAGATGGTGGCCCCCTGCCTACGCGCCAGGAGAAGAGGCCTCATAATGAAGTCTACCTTGCTGGCACCTTGATCTTGGACTTCCAGCCTCCAGACCAGGAGGATATACATTTCTGTTGTTTCAGCCACTGAGTCTGTGGCATTTTGTTGTGGCAGTTCAAGCAGATTAATACACCATGTGACCCGCACAGAGAACAAAGAGAGGAGAAAGGCGTCTCAAACAGAAAAGTACTCTTGATAGGAGCTCAGGCAAGTGATGGCACGATCCAGGCGGGTGGCCGGCGCCCAGCGTGGGGCGGGAGGAGAGTGCAGGCAGCACAGCCGGCAGGCCCACAGCCCCTCTGGCCACCGGGTGTAGTCCACCTCTAGGCTGGCTTGGACGTACTGCACAGAGACATTTGATAAATTTGGAACCGTAGTTAAATGTCAACTGACAGCCTCTCATTCATCTGTCCCCTAGGAAGTGCTCCAAGACAGCCCAGCAATCCAATAGGGCTTGTACTTGATTTTCCTGAGCCAAATGTGAGCCTGGTGGGCAGACCCATCTGAGCCTCGACTTGTAGGAAACATGGAGCCCTCACTGTGCAATGGGCTGAGTGCACTTGACCAGCCAGACGACACCGGGTCCCCTCTGGAAACAATGCACTGTCCTGCCCCAGCTCCGCTCTGGTATGAACTGGGAGCTCCTCTTCACCTGGACCTCAGTGAAGCCTTACCACAGGTAGCTGGGAGGGGTCCGTCCCGGTCCAGGCCCTGTTACTTTGTCATTGTCCCAGGCTTCTGTGTCCTAAGATGGCCACTCACTAAACTTGTAACTCCTGTGTCAGAGCTGACGTATCAGCAACAGAGAGCTTCTGGTCTCTCTCTCTCTGCACTTGCCATCTTTCTTTCTTTTTTCTTTTTTTTTTAATTTCATTTTTATGTAATTTCTGCCCCCAATGTGGGGCTCGAACTCACAACCCTGAGATTAAGAGTTGCACCCTCCACTGACTGAGCAGATGCCCCATGCAACTGCTGTATTTCTGTTGCTAGAGCTTTCCTGTCCTTTTTCTTGCTGCTGTGATTTCTCTTCCTACTCCTTCCTGCAATGCTGAGAGGCAACCCCTTCACCCGCCTGCAACGAGACTGAGAGACAGGGCCATCCCGTCTGGGTTGCTGTGGCGGAAAGTGTGGGAAGGATACACCCCAGACTCAAGGTAGCAGGTGCCTCGAGGCAGGGGGAGGGGGTGCAGTCAGCGAGGGACATTCTGGGGGCTTCGACTCTCTTGGTGATAGGGACATGAGCGTTCTGTATTAGTCTTAATGCCTTTTTGTAGATCATATTTCCTAAAAGCTTTGTAAAAAGATGAATACAAAGAAAAGCCGTATCTATGAATATTACAAATGCTGCGTGGGGCAAAACTGCCAGGCCATGTGCAGACACCACCATCTCCCTAATAGAGCCGAGGCCCCTGCTTCCCTCCCAGTGGAGCCCTGTGGCACCCCACAGACGGGGCCATCGACGGTGCTGGAACCTCTGCGCAAGTGAGTCCAGGGTCCCGGGAAATGTCGCCCTCGGGCCTCAGCATTCGTGTGCCCCGCTCAGGCTGCAGAGAGCACGGACTCCTCCAGGCAGTGGTCGGGGCTTCTTGTTCATCCCAGAACATGATGGACTCGGCCAAGCGGGACAAAACACCAAGCATACAAACAAAACCAAAATCCTAGCCCTTGCTTCTGGTCCTTGGGGGACCGTTTGATATTCTGCCACCACAAAGAAGGGGAGCATGGATGTGAGGACCCCTGTTCCCTGGCATGCCACCCCAGTAGATCTCCCTGGGAAGCTCTCCCCCTTTGCCCACAGCAGCTTTTCAAAACTCCCTCTCAGGGCGCCTGGGTGGCTCAGTCTGTTCAGCGTCTGCCTTCGGCTCAGGTCATGATCTCAGGGTCCTGGGATCGAGCCCCGAGTCGGGCTCCTTGCTTAGTGGGGAGCCTGCTTCTCCCTCTGCCTGCTGCTCCCCCTGCTTGTGCTTGCTCTCTCTGACAAATAAATACATAAAATCTTTTAAAAAAGTGAAAAAAATTAGGAGTTTATTTATTTATTTGAGAGAGATAGTGAGAGAGCACACAAGCAGAGGGGAGCCTTTGGTGGGGTTTTGAATCATAAACAGATATTTTTTCTTTCCTGAAAGGGAAGCAAACAATACAGTTGCATGGCAGTGTCATAGGGTTTTCAGGTCTTTGGAGAACTGGAACCACAGGGGCTCCTGGACCATCGTCAAAGCCCAGTTTCTAGAAAGCATTGTCTCCTGTTCTGTATTTCCACATCTGTCATTTCTACCCACCTACCGAGGCAGCCCTCCCCTGGGACCTCACCCACTTCCTCGCCACGCTACCCAACAGACGCTGTTCCGCCTCAGCATTCCTGGTTTCCCAGGGCCGCTGGACATGTGCGGCCTCTTCTTCCTTGAAACACCCCCTTTCCTCAGCGTGTGGGACACCACCTTCCCAGGCACCTCTTCCCTTCTGTGTCCACCCCGCCCCGGGGGCCTTGGTCACTCAGTGTCAGCCTGGGATATTCAGCAAGGGGCTCCCTCGAAATCTCGGTGCACGGCCTACATCACAACTGGTGGAGTGCGGAGGCCTCCCCCGGGACTCTTCTGATCTCCAGACGCTCTCGGGACTCTCTTGGGATCTGGCTTCCTTGCGTGTTGCCTCTCTGTCCGCACTGTGTGGACACTAATGAAAAATGCGACCTCTTCTCTGGTTTCCCACACCGTGTGATCATACCCCACTGCGGGGTTATTAGACTCTGCCAACGGTTGTGGGCGTGTTCCAGGTCAGCGGTCACGTTAGGCCTTGCCCAGCCTCCCACCATCTTGCCCACCCTGCTTTACCTTTCGTCTTTCTGTGGCAACTCCCAAACCTCCCCATCACCTGAAGAATCTCCTGGCCTCTGAAGCTTGAGGTCTGCTGACACCCAGCCCCTCGGGAGTGGGGGTTTCACCTTCGAAAACAAACGCTTAGTACGATTTGTAATAGAAATTCTGAAGCCAACTATTTAAAAAACATATTTCTTGGGGGGCACCTGGGTGGCTCAGTTGGTTAAGCGGCCAACTCTTGATTTCGACTCAGGTCATCATCTCGGGGTCCTGGGATCGAGCCCCATATTGAGCTCCGTGCTCAGTGGGGAGTCTGCTAGAGACTCTCTCTCCTTCTGCCCCTCCCTCCATTCACGCTCTTTCTCTCCTTCTTTCTAAATAAAATCTTAAAAAAACAAAATAAAAAATACATTTCTCCACCCTGTTCCAGCCCTGCTGTTTCCTCCTTGCTGCAGACCCACACATCCCACAGATACCTCTCAGACTCAGTGTGTCCAAACCAGAGCTCATCATCTCCCCTGGAAGCCAGCTACTCCTTCTCTCTACTCCCATGATTGGCATCTGTGCCGGTCAGGTGCCTGGGGTTTCCCAGACTGATCGGTCCAGACCTGCACCATTTCTTCTCGGGAAACTGCTTCGGGGCTGCCCCTTCCATCCGTCCTCACAAGGTAGCCACAGGCATGGCTCTCAAATACAATCTGACCGTGACACTGCTCTGCGCTGAACTCCCCTGTGGCTCCCACGTCTGCTGACATCCCAGCTCATGTCCCACTGCCCCCCAACCCCTCAGCCCCCTCTCCATCCCTCAGCCCACTCTCAGCTCTCAGTGTCCCGTCCCTTTGCTGTCTCAGGCTTGTTCTTCAACTCCCACTTTTGTCTCTTAGTTCTTCCAGAAATCTTTCCGCATCCCCCCCACGTGGGGTTAGGTGCCCTTCCCATGACGGGTGGGGTATTAACAGCATCTTCGGCAGTCAGAATAATGTAAACCCTATAGATTTAATTAGAATTGTGCTAGAATTCTCTTGGGACGGGAAGGGACGGGGAGACGTGTGTTTACGTGTGGGTGTTGTAGTGTGCAGGGGGAGAGGTGTGTGATAAGAGCTTTATCTTCGACTTCCACAGCCAAACGAGGTCGGGAATCAGGAAAGGATGGTTCAAATGGAAACACCAATGAATAATCATGTGAGCTCCTCATTGAGAATTATGGAGGTAAATACCAAAAGAACTACCTTAAGAATGTGAACTTTGCGGGGCTGAACCAGGGCACTGTTGCTGTTTAACCAATATTTATTATACAACTGACCAAATGAAAATTAAATTAGGACAATAACTGAAAGGGATCAACTCAGAGCCACTGCGCTGGGGCTAGGCGGGTGGGTACCACCCATCCCGGGGACTGTGACAGCCCCGTTGGAAACTAGACGAACCATGGTTTCAAGAAATGCCCAGGAAGCGAGAGGAGAACCGCCAAATGCGGCCACTTGAACAACACTTAGTCTCTCTGTGATTCAGGAAGGGAGAATTTTGCTGCATTTCGTTTCTGTAACGTGGAATCTCTCTTTTGCAGTTTGTTGGGCGTTCAGAAGCTGGAAGAGGCTGGAGTCTCTCCCCCGGGCTGTGTTCCCTGAACCCTATAGATTGTCACTGACCCACATCTAAAAAGCTGTGGGTGTTGAGCGGTTTTTCCTGGCTGCACGTGAGCCTTCCCGTCCTCCAGAGACAGGTGAGGGGGTGGAGGTCTCGGTAAGGCGCGCAGGAAAAATCACGGTTCCCAGAGCTGTCTCGGGACAATATGGAGGATTTTTTCATACGTGATTCTGGCCATCTTAACACAAGGAAACGGCATGTTTTGGTTAGGTCCTTCCCAGGCCAAGTTTCTCCGCAGATTTTCAGCAATGTCAATGCATGATATACAATTATAGTAGCTTTAAATTAGGAAGAGGCCGCGCAAAGATGCTAATGCATTTGCTGCATTTAGAAAAGACTTCAGCCCGAATCATGTAGAACAGGGACCTATGTTACTATTTTATTTCATAGTCACATGTGAGATATGTCTTTTTTAAGCCTTAGAAATTTGTATATATTTATAAAACCTGCAAAAGGGAGCATTACACGTGGGGCCCGCCCCAGAGATTTCCAAGAACACCTCTTCTGTGGCATTTGTAACATAGAAGACTTTTTGGAGGTGTAACCCCAGGGTTTGCCCCTGTAGCTGAGAACTCTTACATCCACCGCCGTTCCCAAGAGTGGGTCCTGCTGTCCCCCGCCCCACGCCCATGCAAGCATGCTCCCAGAGCCACAGGAGAGCCGGGACGGCTGACCCAGAGGAAGTCCCCGGAGGCTGAGCCAAGAGCCCTCTCTGTCCTGCTGATTCTGTGAATTCACAACTGGGACACCTGGAGACGGGGTCAGCTAGTAGAGGCACCAAACGTGTCAGGGTCATGAAAAGAACCGTCATGGTTCAGCAGAGATGAGAAAGCCGCTCTGCAAAGAGGGAGAGAGGAAAAGCAGATGCTCTGGGCAAGCAGAGAGGGGAGATCTCGTGTCCTCAGAGAGGCCAGCTGGCAGACACCTACATGGACCAGGAGACAGAGGGACAGCAAGACAGAGAGAGACAGACACACAGACCAAGAAGACGAAGGGACAGAAGACTGGCCTTGGCTCCCCACACATCCCCCTCCCCGCGGGCCTGGCTCCTCTCCGCCAGCATCCCCGAGCTGGCCCCGCCACCAGCGGGCACTTCATCCTTTTCTCCTAACCTGATGGATGGGACTCTGTCCCTTTCAGTACAGTCCCTGGGTGAGTCAGTCACCAGACAGTGCTTGGCATGGAAGGGAGCTGGGGCTGCTGTTTTGTGTCTGTTCTGGTAATCTATTTTTATCCTTTTTTGGGGTGGAGTGGGGGGTGGGGGGAACACTCGGTGCTTTCTTTCCCCCAGAGGGCTGGGAATTAAGCATGTCAGTCAGTATAATAAAACTCCCCAAATATGTCTCTTTGTTCAGACAATGGTATTTTTTCCCTAGTCATTAAGTCTGTAAGAGTGACACTTAAGTGACTGGGTTTTTATTTTTGTCCCCAAGGTACAAAAAGTACTGCTTACTTTCTTACTGTGTACAGGCGGGTGATGTGTCCAAGGCGAATGTTCCGGAGTCTCGGAGAGCCGGGAATGGTTGATCTGTGTAGAGATCTGCCCTGGTCACCACGTCTGCAGAGTCACAACCCCACAATGACACGTTTTGAGACGTCTGCCCACCAGCTTGTAGCGCATAGTGGGTACTCAACAAACACATTTGAAAGGGTGGGCAAGGGACGTACACATGAGGGCTGTGGATGGAACGAGGCCACAGCAGGCAGGGGAGGAGGAAGGAGAGCAGGGGGCTGAGGCCCTGGGCTTCAGGGGTGCTCTCTCCATTGCTTTTCCTGCTCTGCAGGCATGCTGAGGTTGGGCAGGGGGCAAGCCTCTGCTCACCTCTGGTCTGGCTTACCTGGAAGAGCATAAGGCTGGTCCACGTCCACAGGGGCTGAGCTCTGGAGGGAGGCCACAGGGGTCCTGGAGAGGCACCAGCCTGCCCGTCCCACCTCACAACGAACACAGACATGCTGGCTGGATTCTGATGATGTCATCACCATGAAGCCCTCCACGGCCTCCAGGGTCCCTGCCCCAACTCTGCCAGGGTGAACGGGTGCCCAGCCTGAGCCTGCCCCAGGGCACAGAGTGATCACAGGTTCTGGGAAGACTGTCTTGTGAGTCACCACCCAGGGCCAAGGGGCCTGCAGTGTCACAGGGCTGTAGCTGCCCGGAGTGGGCCGTGACCTCCCCAGTGGGCCTCCAGGGAGGGTCGAGGCTGCCCTGCCAGGCCCACCAACGTCCTAGCGGCGAGGCCAACCCTGCTCTGTGCATTGATTCAGTCTTCCTTCACTTGTCACTCCAGGCCTGGGAGAAAGAACAGGGTGGGCAGGGCTCAGAAGGTGTTCCCAAGGCGAGGTGGTGAGGCGTTGGTGGAGGGAGGAAGTGCTGTCCCTCTGCAGGTGGCCCCAGGAGGCCAATTTTCCTTGTTCGCATTGGAGATTTCCTCCCATTGTCTTCTGAGCTTCAGGAGTCCTGGGACCTCTCATTCCCTCAAGGACTCTGTGATTTTCATTCTATTGTCTCAGGTGGTGACTGTTGCCCTGTGAAGTTCAAAGCTGTCTTGGTTATCAAGATTTTGGAAAATATCAAGACTTTGGAAAATTATTTAACTTTGTGTTTGCTGCTTAAAATTTGGGAGAAGTCTTTATTTTTTTCCATCAAGTTTAGGGATCTCACTAAGTTGTATCTGAAGGTTAGTGGGCTTCTCATTTTAATTAGTGCAAGATGACCTGTCTCAGTTCATTATAAAGTCTTTCATTTATTTAACAAATATTAAAGGCTTACTATGAGCTAGGCACTGTTTAGGGTTTTGTTTGGTTGGTTTTTTATAAGATTTTATTTATTTATTTATTTGAGAATGAGAGAGGGCACAGGTGCAGCATGGGAGGGGCAGAGGCAAAGGGAGAAGCAGACTCCTTGCCGAGCAAGGAGCCCAACTCGGGGCTCGATCCTAGGACCTGAGCCGAAGGCAGATGCTTAACCCACTGAGCCCCTCAGGTACCCCTATTTGTTTGTTTGTTTGTTTGTTTGTTTTAAAGTAAGCTCTGGGCCCTACATGGGTTTGAACTCAGGACCTGGAGATCAAGAGTCACATGCCCATGGGACTGAGCCAGCTGGTGCTTCTGGACGAGGCACTGTTTTAAATTCTGGGGAGACAGCCGTGAAGAAAACAGACAAGACTCTCTGCCTCTGTGTGTGTGTGTGTGTGTGTGTGTGTGTGTGTGACAGACAGCAGGTGGCGGGGAGAGAGGAGGGAAAGGTGCAGGAAGGGAGGAAGAGGAGGAAAGACCGAGAGGGAGAGAGAAAATAAACACATTTTGATGATTGATTCTGTTCCACTTGATTTATTCAGAAATTTCAGGGACTTTTCTGTTCCCCTGTATGTTCACACTTTCTCCTGGAAGTCTGGCACGGTCCCCAGCTTTCCTTCCCTCTCTCCAGTAATGTCCCCCACACGCCACAAAAGTTTCTCTTGTCTCTCTTCTGTTTTATCGTCCAGCCTCCTGTAATCCTATTAACCGTAGCTTCCGTGACAAGCTGAGGTGATGGCCCCCAGCTCCCCTGCACTGTCCTTGTCTCACCCCACCCCCACAATAGGTAAGAGCTGTTTTCTAAAATCTTCTTTCCATTCATCTGAGAGATCTATGTCGGAGAACAGGGTCATCAACAAGATTTCACTGCTTTCTCCTTCGACTTCTGCGCTCGGGGCTTTCTCGCTGGAATCAGGTTCATTTTCTTGCTCTTCTATTCAGACTTCTATTCAGATTTACACAATTCATGTGTAAATCCAGTAAGAGCAAGTGGATGTTTAAAAACAGCACCAAACCTCGTAATATGTATGTGTTCAAAAGGGAAGAGAAAGAGGAAAACAGAAAGCGGGGTGGGGGGAGGACAATGAAGGGAGGGCCGAGGCCCTGCGTCCCATGGTGCTCAGGGCCCCTCAGGGAGCAGCAGGAACAAGGTGTGATGGGACCCCTGTGCCTCTGAGGCTGTGAGCATTGCACGTGTGCTCTCCCTACCACACGCCCCACAAGGCAATCCAGCCGGGCCTGCTGCTCCGCCAGGGAAACATCCATCTGGCCCCACTTAGAAGGGAAACCGGCTGCCCTGGATTTTTCCTGGGTGATGCGGTACCGGAGAGAAATTTATGGTAACATAAGGGAGTTTCGTGAGTAACTGACTAGACGGCACAACGTCTTACACGGAGACTCTAGAACCCCATCCTCAGCTGAGATGTGACCTCACTGTACTAGACACGTCACCACCCCACACACACCTGGGATCTTGCAGCCCCTTCTGACGGACTGACGCCGGCAGACACCTCTCCCCAGAGCCTCCAGTTTACAGGCCCTCCTGACAAGGGATGGCTTGGTACAAATAGATAAGATGACCGATTGGATTCCTCCTCTTGGAATCCGAAATTGGGAATAGCCAAAGACTAAGGCAATTAGCCAAAGGAGCTGAGGCTTGAAAGTCACGCACTGCCATTTCTGCAGGTCACGTGGGAGGGGACGTTGTGCACACAGTTCACTAACCTGACTCAGCCTGGCTCCCGGGATGTGCCAGGCACCGTTCTAGGTACTGAGGATGTAGAGAGAAACAAGGCCCTTGTTCTCACGGCACTCACCCAGAGGCAAGCAATCAGTACGTGAGCAAGCTGGTCAGAGAGTGGCAGCAAGCCCTCAAGCTTTGGAGCAAAGCAAACTCTTTCACAAGTAACCACTTTCCTTTGGAGAAACAGCTCTCGGCTGGCTCCTGGGTTTTGCAGTTGTTTGTAAGTGTAAGCAGGAAAGGAGGGCTGATGATGAGGTGAAGAACTGTGGAGGATTATGTCCCCAATTCACTTTGGCCTCCCCGAGCCATGGAATACTCCTTCTTGGTTTCGAGAATTCCCCACCTTATGAACTCACAGCTCCCCGGGGTGGAAGCCAGGTCAGTCCCCCGTCTTGCTCCAGATGGGCCAGAGCAGGTGACACAAGATGCCATCAATCAGAGGGACCTGCGTGAGGCTAAGGGACACTGAGAAGCAGGTGCCAAGGAACCTTCTCTGGAGGATACAGCAGATCCATCCGGCTCCCAGGGGCGGCAGACCGGGTGTCCCCATGGTGGTCTCCAGCTTCAGGTGCCCACCTGGGCAACGGCGGTGTGTGTGTGTCTGTGTGTGTGTGTGTGTGTATGCGTGCGTGCAGCGGGGCTCATACAAGGACTGATCCATGCAAATACCAACCTACATGTTGGTAGGTTCTCCGAATGGGCCATCAAAAGACTCTACCAGCACCTAATGACCACGGCATACAGGAACACCCCTTTCCCTCCGCCAACACTAGATATTATCAATTTTAAATCTGCATTTCTCTGATCCCTAGTGAGCATACATGTCCCTTCTCAACTAGCAGCCATTTGAATTCTCCTGTGAGTTGCCTGTTCTTGTCCTTCGACCATTTGTATATTGGAATATAAAGCTTTATATGTGCTATAAGGGCCTCTCTGTATTTTAGGGTCTTTACATATGTTGCACCTGTTGTCTGTACGTTATCTTTTATCTTGAAATGGTTTCTAGCGCTACATAAGTTTTAAATTTCTGAGGCCGAATTTGTCCATTTTTCCCTTTGGGGTTTCTGGATTTTGTGTCTTGCTTTAGGAAGGTTTTCCCCACCCCAAAAATGTAAAAAATATATTTTATCATATTTTCTTCCAGTCCCTTAAATGCCATTTGCTAGCTCCTGTCAAATTGCCCTCCAGAAGGGTTGTGCTGATTTACACACGCCTGTTTGCCCACAGCCTCACCAGCCCTGAGCTCTGCAGTCTTTCCAAATCTTCGCTAATTCTGAACCACCGGTATCTCCCTGTTTTAATTAGCATCTCTTAATTAAGAGTGAGGTCCAGAACCTTTTTCATATGGGTATTAGTTCTCTGTACGTCATTCTCTGGGAACTGCTGGATCCTATCTCCGTCCCAGTTTTTCAGCTGGGCATTGGCCTTTATCTTATTGATAAAGGGTTCATTGTTTACAAAGGAAATGAGCCCCATGTCCCACCCCATCCCTCCAGTTTGTCCTTCTCTCTCTGCTGTCCGCTAGAGGGTCTGTCGCCAGCTGCTGGGCGAGGTGGATGGGGGAGGAGCAAGCCCTCACCACACCACACCTGTCACCCGGTCAGCTCCCAGGACCTCACTCCCCCCACACCCAGTGCACCCCTAAAGCCAGCCCCCTCCCTTCCCGGCACCCTCTCTGAACATTTAAGTTTAGATTTTTACCTTCAACTCAGTCCCATCTGTTCGCCTTTCATTTTCCACCATCCTTCATTTCTCATCATCTCTGATACTGAAGGATATCGGTTTGCAGTTTCTAGTCCTATGACAGAGCCTTTAAATACATATCTTCTGGGTCACGTTTGGAGGGTGGGGTTGGAGCGCAGAGGTCAGAACAGGTTCTCCAGCAGCCAGCTCACCGCCGTTAACACTGACGCACTCTTACAACGTGGTTCTCTTCCTGTTTCTTGTGGGTGGCAATTTGATTTTCTCTTGTGCATCAACTGGACAAAAAAAAAAAATATATATATATATATATATATATATATTTTAAATGTTCTCCAAGTTTTCAGGTCTGGAATCATGTCACCTGGAAATAATGATCATCTTACCACAAAACATTTTAATAAGCCACAACACACATTCACACAAACTACGTGACCAGGCAGACCATTTTGAATTGGAGAAGAGAAAAAAAAATCAACTTCTGGACCAGAGGCTGCTGATCGGCATGGGGGCCGTAAAGGTGCATACGGGCAGTGGGAGGACACCAGGGCCGCTCTTTGCAAGCAGCAGTCCCATCTCTGCTTCGCATTCAATCTTCAGGTACGGCTTTTTAGGGCAGTCACTTATATTAATGTTGGTAATCAACAGATGTAACAATAATATTCACGATCGGTCAGAGGCATCGCTCAGGCCTCCTTGAGCGTGGGCCCACAGGCATGTCGGAAACGCTGGGCGCCTTCTCGTCCTCTTCTTGTGCTTTTCTCTCTTGGTTTGTTTTGTTTTGTTTTTCAGAGAGTGAGAGATGGGGGCGGGGGGGGGCAGAGGGCAAGGGAGAGAATCTCAAGCAGGCTCCCCGCCCAGCACAGAGTCCCACACAGGGCTCCATCCAGGACCCCGAGATCACGACCTGAGCCAAAACCAAGAGCTGGATCCTTAACGGACTGAGCCACCTCTTTTTTGGTTTTTAATTCATCGTTTCTCCTCTCTGCATTTGGTTCTTTCAAAGTCTCTAAGTCTCCCCTGCACCTTGCCCTCACCCTTCCCTACCTGCTTCCATGCCTTCCGCGGTGTGTTCCACAGAACGTCAGTCTCACGAGGTGGTCCCACCAAAAGGACTCCGGCTCAAACACATTCCAGAAACGTGGCCTTCCGCGTCCTTCCACGTCAGCCTCCGGGAAGCCCTTCCGTGAGACAGGTCATCCCTGCGCGTGCGCGGCCAGCAGCCCGGGCCTGCGGGGAAACTCGTCCGTGCATCCCTCATGAGCATTCCCCTGAGCCGGTGATTGCCAGGCCTTGCCGGGGAGGTGGCGAGAGGTGTGTGACAGTGTGACACTGGGAATTCCCCAGAGCTGGGCCAGGGACAGCTAGAACCTGGAGCAGGAAGTGAGGTGTCTCGCCAGCTCCCACCGCCACCGCCTGATTCAACAGAGTAAGGCAAGGCAGGGACAGCTAGGGGAGGACAGGTGGCAGGACAGCCATCCAGGCCGGGGACCAGACGGAGCTGCAGCGATTCCCACTCAAGAAGCACAGTCTCGGTGAGTCTTCACCCCAGGGCCCCTAGGAGGCAGTGGGTGGGGCAGCACACACTGGGAAGAACTGCTGAAAAACCAGGCAGGATACTGGCCGCTCAGGGGCCTCGGAACCTTCCCTCCAGGGCACTGCCATGAATGGGGCTCAATTTCAGTGACACTCAGACTCTGTCTCTTCCGTTCAAACCTCAAACTCCCCGGAGAGAACATCTGATAAGGCAAGCATCACCAGGGGCCTGGGGCTGCACTGGCCTGGCTTCTGGAAGGGGGGTTCCAGCAGACTCCAGCCTGCCAGGCTGCCCTGCGGTAAGGCCAGCCCGGGCAAGGTGCAGGGCTCATGGAGTGCAAAGAAGGCCCCGCGGAAGCCGGCTGAGGGAGAGTCAGGACTTACCAGGCCAGGCTTCGAGCAGATGAAGACTAAGCATCCTCTGAGTCCGTGCGGGGCTCCGGAACCAGGAAAGAGCTGAGGGTGGCCCCTGCGCCCTGGCCAGACGGGCGAGTCACCCCAGTGCCTTCGGGAGAGGGGGTGGAGGCCCAGCCAGGACCCCTCCGTGTGCTGAGAAAACTCTGTGCCGTGCTCCTTGTAGAGCGTGAGCTTGGTCTTCTCAACAAATCCTTCTGTTGTGTTTCTGGAGTCTAGGAGAAAGGACCGGTTTAATAAAAAGAATCACAGCCAACATGACAGGTGACAGCTCGGAAGCGCTCACTAGGGCAGCTGCATCCCTGTTTTCCAGCTGCGGAGACTGAGACCACCTCCTTGGCCAGCTCCACAGCCAGGATGGGTAGGGACGCGTGCGAACCCAGGTCTCTGACTGCAGAGCCCATGAACTCGGCCCCGGAGCAATACCGCCTGTAGACCTTGTTCCTTGTGCACAAGCTGACCACACGTTTCCGCTTGCCAGTCCCTGCTTATGCCCAAGGAGCGGGCATGCTCTGGCACCAAGCCCACATCAGGCTCTGTCCCAGCACAGTTACTAACAGCGCCTCCTGTCACTCTCACCAAGCGTCCTGATTTGGATGATAACTTTGAAGGAAACTAGGTTAGCTGGAACCTAGATTATCCCAGCAAGACGCTGGTGGGCAGAGCTTGGAAAACCAGGTCTGCAGCTGCCCCTCACTAGCCCAGAACTCTGGCTCCCATGCCCAGTCTCCTGGGGCAGACGTCACTATGTTAGTGAAGGCGCCATCACTGCCCCCTGGATATTTGAGCACCTTTGCAAACTGGCCTTCTGAGATTTCTATGACTCCAAGGCTCTTCGTTTGTCCCCACCCCTTTAATATGAACTTACCAGATCTTCTCCCTGTTTCCATTCTCGAGCCTGGCTAGGAAAGAAGCCGTGTGGTCACAATGCTCCCGGGGAGGGCAGCTGTGCTCTGAGTGTCCCCACCCCCACCTCCCTCTGCACCCTGCAGTAGATAGCAAAGCTTGGGGCTTCTGAACCTTTCTGTCCAATTTTCAGATCTTGGAAGCAGAGGACTTGGGCTCTCCACTCAGACTGAGCTGTCCTGGGGAGGGTCCGGATGGGAGTGATGACTTTGGGTGCCGTTTAGCTGGGCACTGGGTTGTCAGACCTGGTTAAGACACGGTGTTCACCTCAGTGTCTCATAGACCAGAGGGAAGGCAGGCGCTGCAAGATCAGCCCTACGGTTCATAAAGGGAAGCTGTGGGACAAAGTACAACTCAAGCCCAAAAGAGGAAATGGACAGAGAAAGTGTGTCAGTCAACTATCACCACAACAATGCTGCGTAACAAACGACCTCATTCAGTGGCTTATGTTATACGCATTTACTTCTGACTCCCATGTCTGCAGATTGACTGGGACAGTCCAGCCAACTTCAGCTGGGCAGCTAGATTGGCTCCCGGGCAGGGGTTTGGTTGAGGTCTGCCTTGTTTCATTATTTTGGACCCAGTGAAGATAGGAGCAGGCACTGCTGTCAAAGGGATGAAAACTGTGGGTGTGGGGATAGAGATGGGAAGTGTGGTCATGGAGGTCCCCTGGGCTAGAAGCCTGGCATGTGCTTTCCTTGAATACAGTACTCTCCCACCCCCACCCACCAGTCATTTCCCTTATTTCCAGAGTCTGAAACTTCAGCTACGTATCCAGTTCAAGACTCAGTGTTCGGCAAGGAGTCACAATGGAAAGGGTAGTGCCTGTCCCCGCACTGGGGAACTGTGCCAGTTTCACCCGGCATAAATCAGTCGATGTCATAGTCCACCTACGCCCATTACAGAGTTCAGGTTTCCGACCCTGCAGCCCTGCAGCGGCGACCCTGAGGCTGGGACCAACACAGCCCCCGGGGATGGACTCCTTGAAGGCCAAGTCAAGGCAGCGGGAGGAGCACCAAAATAAAGCGAACTCGGAGCAGGACCGGGAAGGCCGTTTGGAAAGGGCTGGCAGGGAGCAGAGGACCCACGTGCGCACGGAACTGGGCCAGACAATGGTGGGAAGGATGGTTTCAGGACAGGATGCAAACAGCACAAACCTTGACAATGTAAAAATACGAAGTCACAGCTTCTGGGAGGGGAAGGAGATAGGAAGTGGGTGAGCTCATTTCCTCATCCTAAATCATAGGCTGTCGAGAGATGCCATCTACAGTGGAAACAAGCTTCAAGAAAGGAATCCAGCCTCTTGGTATTTTTCTTTCCTTTTAGGGAAATAATTTACAAACACAAGAGGCACAATTATTTGCAGGCCGGCAATTTCTTTGGTTACATCTAGGCTTCCTTTCCTTCTGTGAAATTTAAACATTTTCCCCAGAAGAGCACGTATTGTATGAGCCCTTTTCTTGGAAAGCTTTCTCGATCCATCTACCTGTCCTGCTCTCTGAAGATGGACGTTTTCCGCTCTGAGTCTTCAGTGTTACCTGAGTTTCTTATAACGATACAAGCAAAGCCTTAAAAAACTGCACATCAGGCAATCCCGCAACGGGGTCTGCCCGCCGAGCCCGCCCCCGCCCCCGCCCCCGCCTCGGAGAGGGCGCGCATTGGCCTCCCCGGGGCGCGGCCAGGCGGGGGCGGGGCCGGCCCCCCACTGCGAGGTCCCGGCGGGAGGGCGGGGTCCCCGGCGGGAGGGCGAGGTCCGCGAGGCTTCCGGAGCTCCTGTAGCACCGGCCACTGGGAGGCACCGCGCCCGGCGCTCAGGGCCGGTGGCGGAGCCTCTCCGGGGCTGCGTCTTCCTCTGTAAACGCAGGAAGTCACCCTTGCCCTGCCTTACTCTCAGGTGGCCGCGAGGGACGTGTGATGTGCAAGTGTCTGTCGTCCGCGGGGAGGGGTCACTAGACAGACTTCTTAGTGCGCTCTTCCGACAGGGGATCCAGTTCCAACCAGCACCGCCTCCAGCCCGGTCTAAAGGCTGCATCCATCGAAGAGGGTCAGGTGGCTCTCTCCAGCTGTTTCTGGGTCTGAACAGCCACTCTTATGGTCTCAGCTCCATCTAGTGTCCACACTGGGACACGGTCACATGGGACCGGCTTATTGTAAAATCCTCATTTCCATACCTGCAAAGGGTATAGCATTCATCCGGCAAATAGGATGTTCATAAGATCGATTTAAAACATTCCTCCTTGTACTAAGATTTGGTATTTCGAAGCGAGCATTATACAAGTACAGTACTACTAAAGATTTGTGCCCCCCCACCCCGTCTTTGAAAGAACGGCATATTCACGCAACAAATAACGCTTACAATAATTGACATTTATTGAATGTTAACCATGGGCTGGACACAATTCCAGGTCCTTTAATTGTGTGAGTTCATATTTTATCCTCCGCAGCACTATGATATGGTGGTGGTGGCGGGTGCTTATTGTCCCATCTTATAGATAGGAATGCTGAGGCGCACAGATAAAAGCGAAATCCGTCACTCTTGATTTCTGAGGGCAGGGAGAGGCGGTGTCACGGGGCTGGAGATGAGGAGGCAGCCAGACGGGAAGCTCTTGCCAGGCTGAGCAGAGAGATAATGGGGCTGAGACAGCCCTGGGACTCAGGTTGGCTCTGAGAGGTGAAGGGGGCTCACGTCCCGCTCTCGTGTCAGGGTGGAGGCTGTGGTCTGAGAGGGAGCATACAGGAGTGGGCAGTTGGAGAGTATTTACTGAGCGCCTACGTGCCAGGCTTGGAGATAAAGACTTCAAGTGCACAGACATGGCCCCTGTCCTCGCGGGCTAGAGCCCCGTGGGGCAGGTGGGTGTCGAAGGCTGATTCTGAGTGCTTGCTGGTGCCCACGGATCTACGGAGGACAAGGGCAGCAGGCCGCACAGGATGGCGTGCAGGTGAACCTGAGTGAACAGGTGGACGCGGTATGAGGCTGAAGGTGGGGGCCGTCAACTTGGAGGACCAGACAGTTGATCTGAAGAAGATGGGGGAGGATATGCAGAGGGGATGGACGTGTGACCTGAGGGAACAAGAGGGGGGTTTCCTGGAGCTGAAAAGAGGGTTTGGGGGGAAAGTGAGTGGCCACAGGGCTCGAGGGTCAGGGAAGAGCCAGGAGGAGAGGGACTGGAGGGGCCGGGGCGGGTGTTGGACGGAAGGGTTTGCAGCCGGGCCTGTGGATGGGAAGAGAAGGGAATGCGTGAGACATGAGCGACTCTTCCAGGAGGGAAAACAGACAAGGTTGTGTCCAAGGAGAAGCTGGGTTGAGGAAGGGTTGTTTCCTTCTGTTTGTTCTTAGCAAGGAGGCAATAAGGCATATGCGTGAGCTGATGGGGAAGAACACGGAGAGGGATGAGGTCTGGGGTAGGCAGGGCATCCTCATGGGAAGAGCGGGCCAGGCACACACATGGCGAGCGAGAACTAGACAAGGTGGGGGGAAGGTGCCGGGAGGGACGGAGATTTGGGACAGTTTGGGAAAGGGGAAGGATGGGCAGCAGGTGAGACGCCAACGGAGCTGTCCCCAAGGGCTTGAAATTTCTGGGCCTGAAGAGACATAAGGGCTTCTGGAGAAGAGAGGTCTGGAGCACCCCGCGTGGCAGGAGAGGGTCGGGTCAGCACAGCATGGGGTTTCCGGTTTTCTCCTGTGGAGCTCCCAGCAGGGAAAGGTCAAGGGTCAGAGCGGGAGGAGGGCTGTGAGGTGTTCGCAGAGCCCAGTGGACTAGGTCAGGGAAGGGAGGGGAGCCAGGAGAGGACAAGGAGGCTGAGAGCAGGGACCAGGGGTAGAACTCTCTGTGGGGTCAAAGAACAGGGTGTGTGTGGACCAGAGTAGACATGGTGGCTCAGGAAGCTGGGGTCAAAGATAGGACTTCTGAGTAAGACTTTGGGGAACAGTCACCTTTGGGACAAGCCTGGGTGTGGCTGATGGGTTGAAGGAAGCGTGGCTGTGGGGGGGAGGGGACAGGCCTGGGAACCCTGCTGGAGTGTGGACACGACAGCGCGTGTATTAACAACACTTAACACATGGACCAGGGCAGGACCTGCCAAGCCAAGGACCAGGAAGGCCACCTGCAGGCAGAGCGGTGCTGGGGGGCGGCAGGGGGACAGCTTTCTACCAGTTCATCTCACCCGAGGCTGAATGAAGAAAGACACTAAGTGCAGATACAACCTTATTGTGCTGCTTTTAATTACGAAAGATGTAAAACGACGTATTATAAAACTTGGAAGCTACTTTATACAAATTCCAATCTTTAAATATTTTTTAACAAGGGACCAGGGAGTTAGGACACTGGCAGGAAGTCTGATTAGTGGCTGTGATGGCCCCACCACGAAGGGATGGAACCACCCGTGCATAACAGAGCCAACGAGAGTGAGAGTCGAAACGTCTTCAGCTACGCAGATGGGCTGGAATACACAAGCCTTCAGCTCGGCTAATACACAGTAGACTCAGGAGAAATGAAGCAGGACAGAGGAGAATTTATGGTGGTCTTGACGTGATCAGAAAAATTTTCTCCTAACACTGTGTGTCCTAAAAACCACAACCGTACAGAAAGAAAAAATAGAACACAGATAGGTTTTTAGTTCTATACTGTTTAACTGCTAGTAAATGAGAGTAGTACAGCCGTCGCTTTCTTGTAACAAGACTAAATATTGGAAGATCGTTTATTCTGATGCATCTAGCCGCTTCAGATGCCGAGGACCACGCCTGGTTACCCTTGCAGCAGCAAGGGTAGACTTCCCCGCTGAAGGTCAGAGGGACACCTGCCCGTGGGTGTCCTTGTCGCCATGTAAGCAAAGTGGGTTGGATAATGCCCAAAACCTTTTCACAGGAAAAGACTGGACTGGTGGACCGAAGGACAAATTTAATTCAGTGCTAAACCTTATTGTCATCATTATATTTCCCCGGGACAAGTCACTGTTCCTGGGAGCCTCCATTTCCACGAGTCACCGGGAGAATGCTCCGGGGGCAGGGTACTTCATTGCATAGGTGCCAGGCCTCCTGCTGTAAGCAGGACTGCTGTGCAGACAGAGCTGGCGCCCCCCACACTGCTGAATCCACCCCCCCGCCCCCCGCCAAGGGTAAGGCACTGGCGCAAAGAGTGGCTTATGCTGGGACTTCCACTTAAAAAAACAAACACCAAACTCCTACCATCAGCACCATCCCGTCTGAAAGGCCAGGTCAGATTTGGGCCTCCGACACAGGAAAGGCAGCACAGAGCTAGCTGGCTTCTTTCGGCACACCGGGGAGCTGGGTACCACAAGGAAAGGGCTTGTCACACCCCCCTCCTGAGATCCTCAGGATAAAGGGATCTGAAAATTTCACTGGGACTGCGGCTTAGAGCTCAGGCGAGGACCCTGGCTGGATTTCCCAATTCAACAGCAGAGATTCGGGGCTCCTGGGAGGCTGAGGCCTTGGGCCCTACAGAGGAAGCTGCAGTGGTGAGCCATCGGGGTTCTTTGAGAGACTGGAGGTAAGGTGATCCCTCTGGAGACAGGAATGGGATGAGGCCAGGATCCCGTTCCAGACTCTTCTTGCCATGGGGCGCTGACGTGTCCCATTCAGACTTGTGCGGTACAGCCTTGCTGCTTTGGGTGGGGGCAGTCTAGCAACCTTCTGCCACACTCCTGGCATCTCCTGGAAGGGCAGTGCTGTCCGGGCAAAAGTTCCAGCATCCTTCATCTCTCCTTCTGCGCTCCTGTCCTCCCCGTCCCGTCTTCCCGTGCCCACATCCTGCCCCACGGCCCAGACCCCTCCCCAGAGGTGCTCTTCGACCCCCCCACCCAATCGGGTGTCTGGTCAGGGGCTAAGTCCGAGGAGGCAAGAATGCTGGAAACGCAGTCATAGTTTTTTTTACACTAAGGTACTAATGACTAATGATGGCTTCATGAATTAGGCCTTCATTTTACTGGAGACTTTTTCTTCAACCTCAAAGAAGGAATCTCTTTTAAAAGCAATTTAGAGCAAAACATGGATCTGAAAGGGACCTTTTGAGGTGGGGGCTTGGCTGGGATCCCCGAGGCCTCAGTGTGCCCAGCCATTCTGGATGCACTCAAAAGACAGTTCCCAGCCGCCTGCTCTGGGGCATACCCTCGAGGAGAACGGGGTGGGGGGGGTTCCGGGCTCACCGTGGATTTGGTCACCTAGTGTTAGAAGCATATTAAAGTGCATGCTTAGCTTAACCACAGGCACAGGTGTTAGAAAAGCTAAAGCTCTGAGATTTGGCAAGGAATGGGGCTACAGATTAGACTGCCTTGTAGCCAGGCAGATTCGTTCATTTCTCCGTTTGTTCATTCACGCGTTCAGGGTGCAGTTAGCAGCACCTACCCAGTGCCAGCACTTGCTAGGTACTCAGGGTTTGGTAACGAGTAAGGCACAGTCCCTGCGTTCAAGGAGCTTATGGTCTAGCGGGGTTCCACAACACTCCCATTCCACCGAGAAACGGCTTCCCCCAGCTGCGGCTCGGCTGCTGGAGGGTCTGACTCGGCCCTCCAGCATCCCTGCAGCCGGGCTGTGGAGGGGGAGGCCTACACTTGTCTGGAGCTTGTCTGGAAGACATCGTGGGTCTGTGAGATCCCTATGGCCTTCCTCTCTTTCCGCCCCTGCCATCGAGAGGAAGCCCTTTTCTCTTCAGTCTCATCCATCACTGGGGGATTTTTTTTTTTTCAGTGACTGAATAAAACAGTCCTCCTTTTCCCCTTGTCCACAGGAAAAGGCGTCCTGCAGCAGCAGAAAGGAGATTACATATTTGGAGAAAACAAATGAGCATTCAGTTTGCTTAACTGAATCTGTTCTTGAAATCGTGGTAAAAATTCTTCATATTGGAATTAAGGCATCTGGGTGATCTGGGTGATCCTGGCTGTCCGCCGTGCCCTGGCACGTGGGGTCACTGGCGGATGGCTGCCAAGCTGGGACGGTGACAGTGGGGAAGGCATCGTGGTGCTGTGGTACCGTTGCTCGCAGCTGAGCCAACTCCCGAAGGCCTGCGGCCCTCACTGTCTCGCAGGCCAGGCCCTCTCTTCAGTGTTGACTAAGGTCAGTGGTTCTGAACGCTGCACAACGCGACTGCGGCCCGCTCCACGGTTCTTTTACACATCGACGGACTAGACGGCCCACAGAAGGATGCACTGGTCACGGTGACGACCGAGTCATCGGCAGCTACGGAGCAGCCCGCCTGCGGCAGCATCCCCCCGGCCGCAGGCCTGAGAGGCAGCGCGCGGCTCTGTGGTCTAGAGCGAGCCACGGGGTGTGAGACGGGGCCTCGTCAGAAAGCTGGGAGTCAGGGAATGGCTCCTTCCGTGTCAGAAGCCCGAGATCCCTCAAGCCCAGGGTGTAGCGGGCTCCACGCTCTGCCGTTCTCGTTCCGTTCCTCAGCAGTACATTCTCCTGGCCCGTTCCGTTCTGTTCACAGTCGGTCAGCTCGAAACGTCTCTTCCACAGAGGGGTCAAGCAGCCCCATGCTGGAGTCACTTAACATGTTGAGTCCGTCCAGGCTCAGGGGTTCAATCTGGAGCTCTTCTTCCAGTGGAAACGGAGTGTCCATGTTCAGGCTGATCTCGGGCATGCCCGCCAGCGCACTGCTGAGGTCTTTGAACAGGCTGGTACTCGAGTCTTCTGGAAGGAGCAGCAAGACGGAAAAACAGTGCAGGTTAGGGGGCACGTACAACAGATGCCACCCCCGCAAACGCCGTCCCTATCATCTTCCAGCCGGGACAGCGATGGCCTGCATCTCCCCCCAGCTCCCAGCATCCAGCCAGGATAGCAATTGCCTGCCTTCTGAAGAGCTAAAGTTGAGCTGGGGGACTTTCATTTTTTTGTTTTATATGATGTTGTTTAAACTATCTTATGACGGTATCTGTAAAAACACAGGAAATACAAACAGTATAGCAGAGCTGAGGGGTGGCCCACACTCACCTGTCAGGATGGTGTTGGGGAAACTCCCGCAGTTAGAATACAGGTTTGGTCTCAGATGAAACGAGTCCTGTGGTTCTCGGGGACCTTGCTGCACCAGGGGGACCTGGAAGCATCAGAGGTCACACTGTAAGAAATGATCTCTGCTTCTGAGGCGTGAAGAATGCAACATGCTCCCAGAGCAAAACCAGACATGCTGTCTTGGGATCCCACACAGAACACTCCTCTCAGGCAGGCAGGTGCTGAGGTGGAGGAGGGCTCCCCGAGGCCCACAGTGTGGGTGACTCGTCCCTGCTCACACACGGCCCAGCCCACGAAACCATCTGAGGAGACACCAAAAGTCACGGTCTCTGTGACCCCTCTGGTCTCACACACCCCTCCTTCCCAGCCACACCGAGGCCTCTGGAAATACCATCTGTGGGAACCCTTCCAAGGCTCCATCTGTAACCAAGGAAGTGAGATGGCCAAGGGGCTCTTTTCCCCTTTGGTTTCTAGAAAAATGAGGCAGGGAGACCCTTTCCTTCTTATGCTCAGAGGGAGGAAGCTCGGGCAGGCCCCTCTCCATGAGAAAGCCTCTGGGAGGATTGGTGAGAACTGGGGCCTATCTTAGGTGCCTTTCCAGAAGGTAATATTCCAAACTATTGTTTTAAATCTTTCAAAAATAGGCATTTCTATCATTTTTCAGGGAGATACTGACTCATCTACACTCAACAGGCTTCTCCAGAAAACGAGGAGGCAGGGACTGCTGGTTCATGCCAGGAGCCCTCACCATGGCCTACTCAGGAAACACCTGTCTCATTTTACTGTTGTAATTATTATTAAGATTTGTAAAATGCTCAAAACCCTTCCTTCTCTCCTTAATCCATCCTAGAGCCCAATCCATACTTACTGGACACTGTAAAATCTAGACATATTTTAAATGGTCCACTTTAGGGAGAATCTAAAAAGCAAAAGGGGCTGAATGGAAGTATCTTAGGGAGGAGCGTCTGGCCCCGCCTGGACCGAGCTCCCCTGGGAGGCAGCACTGCGCAGGCTGCGGCAGCAGGCCCGCGGGCCGAGCCCCTTGCGCCTCCGTCTCCTCTGCAGGATAGGCCAGTGGACCGCGCTGGTCCCTTCCCTCTGAGCATTCTATAATTCCAGAACTACCACTTGTTCAAGTAGTTCTTCTGCGGAGGCCTGACACCAAACAAGGCAGTCAGCACCAGCACTTCAGGGCTAGGGGAGACTGGGGGCTCCCTCAGCCGCTGAGCACATCTGGAATCTGGACAGTGGGGTACCCAGTCTGTTCGGTGTGGTGGGGTCTATGTCCTGAGCAGCCTGGACAGTGCAGGTCCTGCCCCGAGGAAGAGGCATGCCTGGAAGCTCGCTCACCTGTTGAGGAAAGGCTGGGCCTGGCCTCATGGACTGCTGGTCAAAGCTCACATCTGGGAAGAAGTTGGTCAAAGATGAACCCTTCAGGGAATAAGGAAGGGAACGTTTAGCTTGGAACTCGGGGCAAAATAAGTTCTCCCTTCTGACCGGTGTCCCTGCTAGGACGCACCTGGGCCGTGAGGAGCGGGAAGCCGGATGGAGGCAGGGATGAGGCGGCCTGGGGCTGCTGAGCAGGGGGCTCCTGGGCGTGGGGCTGCTGTAGGAGGGGCTGGGAGAGGTCCTGGGGGGCAGGGTAAGGGGGGGGTGGGGACACGTGAGCTTGAGCTTCTGTGGGCAGGAAGGAGAGCGGGCTTCGATCTGAGGACACCATCTGTAAAACAAAGTCACTAATTAGCTTCGACTGGAGTTTCTAAGTGGCAAATCCTTTAAGACTAGGAGATGTCACAGTGAAAGGAAAAGCCTGAGCCCTTCTTCCCCAGGGTACTCTGTGCTATGCTCCCCGAAGCCTACTTCTTACTTCTGCTCCTTCAAAGTGGTCTTAAATCTCACTTCCCCACCAAACATTTCCCATTCAACGACAGTTTGTCTTAAAAACAAAACAAAACAAAACACCCATCAATTTAACCAGTGTCCTCAGTGAAAATCATATTTGTTTTTTTTTAAAGCCATAACTTCTGGTTTAAGATGGAAGACTGAAGAAAAAAAAAAAGAACTTAGTTCTGCTGTCTCCTAAACCTTGACTAAAAACAACTAAAACATTAAACAACAGGAGACATTAATGAGCAACACTTTGAAAATAAATAAGACTAAAATGATAATAAACAGCACAAAGACAGAGTTCATGGGAGGGAAGAAAGTGGCAGAAGAATTTGGAAAACGAAAAGCGACAGACAAGCAGTGACTGGGTCAGCGGAGCCGAGAAAGACAAGAGGAGGCTGGCAGTGGGGACAAACCGAGAGGAACCGTACTTCCGTCACAGGATCCCTATGGGGCCTGTAGGACAGCAGGGAGCAGGGGTGAAGAGCCAGGAGGAGGCACGGTTAGGCTTCAGAGCCTTTGCTCGCGGGGAGACTGGGGGGCGGCACTCTGGAGAGAGCAGAGCTGAGGGTCCGTGGGCAGGGTGCAGGGGAGCCGCGTGGGTGAGGCGCTCTACTGGAAACAGAGTTCAACAGAGCTCACCACTGAATCTTGACGCCTCCACCTTTCTTTCCCAGCCTGACTCTCAGGAGGCTGGAATCTGGGTATGTGCCAGCGTCCTCTGGGGATCTGACCAGCCTGAGAGAAAGTCCTGCAACTCAGGGCACCAGAGGCTCCCCAGGGAAAGGGCAGAGCTGGATCGGTCTCCAGTGAAGACCATGCTCGACAAGCCCGCCTGTCTACAGCGTTTCTGTGTCCCGTTCTTAAAGATGCACGGAGCGCCAAAGATCACCAGACTGTGAGGAAAGCATCTGCGTGGAAATCGGAGGCCAAGGCAGACTTACAAAGAAAAGAAACTTGGAGAAGTCTGTGCAGGAAAAAGTAATGAAAAACAAAATGATCAGGTGCCTAGGTGGCTCAGCTGGTGAAGCATCTGCTTTCAGCTCAGGTCATGATCTCAGGGTCCTGGGATTGAGTCCTGCATCTGGCTCCTTGCTGAGGGGGAGCCTGCTTCTCCCTCTGCCTCTGCTTGTGGTCTCTCCTCTCTCACTCACAAAAATAAATAAATAAATAATCTTTCTTAAAAAACCAAAATTACCATTATACTACTTAGGCTATAACAATCCTTATCTGTTAAAAATACATAATAAAATATTTGTGATGGTATCTATATATACGTATTTTTTCGAAGTAGGGATGTGAATGAAATAAGATTACAAAAATGTTGATAATTGTTGAGGCTGGATGACAGGTATAGAAGGATTCATTCCATTATATTCTCTACTTTTATGCAACTTGGAAAACTTCTGTTACAAAAAAAAAAAAGGAGAAACTAGAATGAAAATTACCCCTAAAAACCTCAGAGAGATGAAAAAATGATACCGCATCCATAGGATGAGTACAATGCTGTAAAAAGGAACACTCACGTGGAGGACAAAAGAGAATTCTTGGCAATTTGAGTGCAGAGATGAGAACTTGACATAACAGCAGAAAGATAAAGGTGAGAAGCTCTCCCAGACAGCCGGGTGAAAAGATGAGGAAAGAGTAGAGGAGAACGAAAAAATAGGGTGTGAGCGGGAAAGTACGTGTGGTCCAACATTCACACAATAGGAGTTCCAGAAGGAGCACAGAGAATCAAAGGGAAGAAACCGTCCAGGAAATAATTAAGGAAGACTTCCCAGAAATGAAGGATGACAGGAGTTTCCAGATTGAGGAAACCCACCAAATATCCAGACTCCTGTGATCCTGAAGTTTCAGAACTCTGGGGAACAAGAAGATGACCCCACAAGCCTCCAGAGGGAAAAGGACATTTTGTTCCAAGTATTAAGAATCGGAATGGCACTGGATTTCTCACTAGCAACTCCAGGAACTAAAAGGCAAAGAATTCAAAATTTTAAGAGAAAATGATTTCAGATTTGAATTCTGTCTCTGGCTGATTATGAGTTAAATGATGGGTAGAAGGAAGTCATGCTGAGTCATGCCAGGCCACAAACACTCTTTCTTGGAAATCTACTGGAGGGCTTTTTTTTTTCCTTTGTTGTTTTGTTTTAAAGATTCTATTTATTTATTTGAGAGAGAGAGAGAGAGAGCACATGGGCAGACGGAGAGGGAGAAGCAGACTCCCTGCTGAGCAGGGAGCCCAATGCCACATGGGGCTCAATTCCACAACCCTGAGATCATGACCTGAGCTGAAGTCAGACGCTTCACCGACTGAGCCGCCCAGGTGCCCATGGAGGGCTTGCTTCCAAATGTATTGAGAGGAGACCTACCCCACTCCAAGAGGTAGGGATGGGATAAGCAATACATACGGAGAAAACCAGACTAACGAAAAAGTAAGACATTTATTGACTCCCAGGAGAAAAATATTTTTCATTTTGTTATTTCATAGCATATTAAATGGTTCAACTCTGACTGAGCTATTATAACTGGGAAAACACTAAACACTGAATATTGCTCTCATCAAAATTATAACAAAGCACAGTGTGAATGAGGAGGAAACGTGTGTGGGGTGCGCAGGGTTTGGGGAGAAGTGAAAGAGAACCATATCCTAATCCTCCGTGGTAGGATGTCATCAGATAATACCTAATACTAAAAACCCAGAACAAAACAAGCATGAAATAACATGGTTATGCCAAAGAGATTAGCTAAAGTGGTTGGAAGAAGCCATCTCTAGGGAGCGAGAAATACGGTGAGTCAGGGAGGGGAAGACAATGTTATTTCATAACAAGCCCTTTAGTACCAACTTATTTTTTTTTTTTGAAGATTTTATTTATTTATTCGACAGAGATAGAGACAGCCAGCGAGAGAGGGAACACAAGCAGGGGGAGTGGGAGAGGAAGAAGCAGGCTCACAGCGGAGGAGCCTGATGTGGGACTCGATCCCATAACGCTAGGATCACGCCCTGAGCCGAAGGCAGATGCTTAACCGCTGTGCCACCCAGGCGCCCCTTAGTACCAACTTATTAAACTGTGCATGGATAACACTGATTTTTTAAAAATCTTAATATTAAGCAAAAAAAAAAGGAAACATCTTGAAAAGGATGCTCTCTATGACTACAGCTCTCCTTAAAATGTAGCTAGAAAGCAAGAGTAATGTTTTTTACATTATATAAAATAATCTTGCAAAAGAAAATTAAAGGCAATCCAATAACATAAAAAGAACCATTAAAAAAACAATGATGAAATACCCTCTCACCCTCTCCCGAAAGGGGTTACTCATGTTGAGTGGCTACTAACTGGATCTGCGAACTCCTTTCGCTGTGTTCTGTCAGCTCTTGCTAAGTCATGACTCATTTGTGGTGAGGTGGGGAATAATGAAGTCACAATGTATCTAGGGAGGGACCGATAGGTTGAAAATATATTCATTGATGATTATGGTAAGAACCACCCTAAGAGCTCAGAATAAAAACAAAGTCAACAAGACAAAATATGATGTTTTGACATCTGAATTTCTGCAACAGGCTTGTGACTTCAAAATGTGCCTCTGAGTTCTTTCTTTTTAATTCTTGTTTTATTTTACTTTTTAATCTCTATGCCCAACACGGAGCTTGAACTCATGACCCCAAGATCAAGAGTCGCATGTTCTACCGACTGAGCCAGCCAGGTGCCCCAAAATGTGCCTTTTTCTGAACAGACTTCTTCAGGTCCTTTTATGGAGGACCCTGACCCTTATTACATATCTATCATTTCATGAGCAATAAAAGTACTGCTTCTCAAATCTGGAGTCATAATTAGGGAAGAGGTCTAATCCAATATCAAAGCTTCCGGAAGGTATTAAATGTCTTCTCTGGCTTTCCCCTGTGGCTTAAAATACTTATAGACTGACTCAGTTATTGATAACTTTCCACACCATTTTAAAACCCCAGCCTGGTCTCCGCTAGCCACCTTAGACATGTCTGGACCATGTTCTCTATGCCAACCCCCGACCCCGAGGTTTGTGAGTTAGTGACTACGGACTGTGTGTTCTTTGTGAAACAGCAATCAACACAACAAACGTGCCCTTAGGAAATGAGGAGGGCTTCCTGAGTTATTCACACTCGCTCCCTCCGATTGCACAGGAGGCCTCGGGGACTACACCTGCTGAGGGGGCCCAGTCCAGGCCCCATGTGCCTCAGCCTGTTGGACTGTGGGTTTGTTTTCACCTGCGCTGCAGGATACGGGTTCAGAGGGCTGGTGGCCGACAGCTGTCTGCTGAAACCCTGATGCGCTTCGGGGCCGGGAGAGAGCGTGAGCGGGCTGACGGGAGGCTGCCTCCGCCGGGAGGGGCCGCTCAGGGCTGTGGTGGAGAGAGACGGGTTGCTGAGGGAGAAGAGCCGGAGGGAAGGGTGAAGGGCAGAGGCGCTGGGGGCGGACGTCTGCGGGTGGCTGTTCAAGGAGGAGGACAGGGCGGTCTTATTGAGCGTGGCCTGGATGGAGGGGTTGCTCCGAGAGCTCTGGAGACCTACAAGACAACAATGCACATGTTACTTGCCGTAACTCCAGGCCAAATCTTTTGTTTTCCAAAGATTAAAGAAGACTTAACTTGCTCCTATCTGTATCTGATGATGACTCTGCGTGGGGGCAGCTCCTGGGCGGCTCCCCTCCTGCGCCTGTTACCGGAGGCACCAAGGGCAGGGAGGGGAAGCACTCGCACCCAGGGCTGCTGGCGGCAGGGTGGCAGTGAGTCTGACGCACGAGGATGCGTGTGCACGTGTGTGCACAGCTGCTGGGCCGCAGGACCAGGCGAGCAGAGGGCACGGCTCAGCCTCCACCTGGCGAAAAGACCCCAGGGCTGTGCACACATTCTGCTCAGAGCCCCCGAATGCCTCTGTCCCGGCACTGCGCCCGAATCCTCTGCTGCCTTCAGAGAACAACTGAGAGTCCCGGCTCGGGGGACCCTGTAAATACCCTGAATGCCCCAGAGAGTCATAGGAAGGGACACCCCCCCCCATGCCTCCTGGTTTCTGTTTTTCTGGCTCTCGAGAAATTGTTCATTACAGTCTATTCCAATTGAAGGAAAGTGACGGTTTTGCGGGTGCTCTGTTTTATTTGGGGGGAGGGGTCGTGAATGTTAGCACGAGCCGGAGTTTTGGAAAGGCATTTCCATGACACAGGGCGCTAGGGCACAAGCTCCGTGAGGCCAGGGACTGTGTCCTGTGTCCTGTCGCGCCTTGGCACGGGGCCTGGCACAGAGTGGCTTCGCTCCGTGACTTAATGATGCTTCTGTTATCTCAGGAGGCAGTGCCTGGGTTTCAAGCTCAGCCCGTCACGCTGGTACCAGCAGCCGGGGTGCGTACAACTGTGTGTTCCTTTATGTTCATAAAAAACTAAGTATTCGATAAAAGTTACTGTAACGGAGCAAGGACAAAATCCAGCATTTTTTGCTGGCAAATGATTTTTTTAAACACAGGAAAGATGTCTCTGATAAAACCCTATGCAGCTCTCCATGGTGCGACTCTCTATGGATCTCATTTGTTCAAGTCAGACTCAGAGCTAAAGATGTGAGCTTCGGTTAAGAAACAAAGCCACTCATTCAGAAGGAAAGCTCAAATATGTTTGTATGACTTTGTATACCATGCGTTTTAAGGAGTGCCTAGAAACTATAAAACCTTGATACAAATTCTGGACAAAATGATGCCTTTTTGAGGAAAAGAACACACAGCGATAAACACAGGATTTTCAGCTGAAGCAAAGTGTCAAAAGCCATCCTGGAGAATGGCGGCTTCCCCAAGACCCAAGGGAGCTAAGTGCCAATGCTGGGTTACTTGTGTGACCTTGGATGTCCTTGTTCACACAGAAATCACCAGGACACTCAGTACAGCAGCAGGATAATAAAATGACCTAAGTAAGTAGGTAGAAGTTATCTCTAAAATCAATTCTTCAAACTTAAAATTATGTGGGACAATGGCAGTACCACTGCAAGCTTTAGAGAACCTTCCAGATGACAGCTCTAAAGGGGACCTCTCTCATGTGAGTGGTGGATTCTGATTTGCGTGGACAACTCCTGTTGAATCCAGAGTGGAAACCAGCAGGCACTTCCCCCACCAACAGGCCATCACTGGGGACCCCTTCCCAAGGAAACAGTCTATACCACAGCTCTTCGGACCGGCACAGGCGGGGGCTGGACCGCAGCACTGGAAGTAAGAGATCAACACCTGCCTCAGACATCGACAAAAAAGTCTGTCGAGGTTCAAGTAAACGTAGTCATGTTTCCACATGGGGTCTGAGCTGCGGGTGCTCAAACTCGGTGCAGTAACACCCAGGTCACATTGTGGGCAGCATTTTCATACAGCCACATGCTGACCTTTAAGCGCTTCTGAAAATTTGAACCAATAATTTTAAACTGTGGTAGATTTCTTTTTAATATACGTATCTATGGAGTATAAAATATTTTCATCATATCCAGTATAAATGTTCTAAAATTCAAAATATTCTCTTCTGAAATCCAGTGGGAAATCAGAGGGTTCTGGAGAGACAGCTGTAATGATAAACCATCATCATATGTTGATAAGAGCCACTAACATTGTTCAGTGAACACAGAATGGAATGGACACTTTTTTCTTGACTCTTGCATCTTACTCTCCAAGTCCCAGGACACCTGGGCTGGTGAAGACAATAAAGAAGGAGGTCTAGCAGAGCGTTCTAGAGCTCATCGAAGCCAGCAGAAACAGACCACCAAAGTGAAATGTCAGCAAGGTCAAGAGCTCTAAGAACAGGTATGTAGCTGTCTCTAACTCAGATGCAATCATTCTCATTCAACGATTCACTGGGGACCACCTATGACTGAGCCACGAGCGTACATATGTGGGCACATCATCACTGAGTGGGGGACACTTACCAGAAGAGCTTCTTATGCCCAGGTGAGTCATAGCAGCCGGCAGGTTGCCCACACTATTCCCCACACTCATACTACCAAAGACGTGGTCACTGGTGTCCAATGAGGCTGGCACGGGCGCGGAGTAGTGGAGGTTGGTTAGATCTGGCAATGACCCCCCAGTGTTCAGGGTCCCCAGAAAGGGTGAGAGGCCTATGTTTTGACCATTGTGTGGAAAAGCACTGAAAAAAAGAAAGAGAAAGTGTTACTTTCTAAAGTGCATTTGGTTGCTGGGGTATTGAGCAGACTCGTCAAAGGCAGTGGGTATCAAACATCCAAGTCCTTATGTAGGCTTGGAGTCTCCCTCGTTCTGAGAGCTCGCATCCTTGGCTCACCCTCTCTGAAGGGCAACCGCCTTAATGTTAATTCAGACTAAGGATGTCATCTACGCCTACTGTGCAGAAATATTTTCCAAGACCAGTCAGACGATGGGTGTAAAAGTTTTTTGAAAAGTACATAATTTTACCCTATATTTGGGAGGCACGGCTTTATATTCGTATGCTTTTTGCTACGTTTGAAAAGTATCTTTCCCACAAAAAAAAAAGTCTCTCTGCATTGAGCAGATACCTTCCAAGATATATTTAGTTACAGCTTTCATCAATTTTAAAGTGAGAAAAAGATGTTAGCATTCACTTATCCGCTGTGTGCCGGGCACTGGGCTGAGTGCTGGCGGTACAAAGACCAAGGAGCTGAGTGTGTGGGTTCGCAGTCAGGCCCAGCCCTGACATCTGTAGGCCTGGAGCAAGAGTACGCGTGGAGGCCCACATACCATCTGTTCAAACGTCTAAGTTACGAACCAAATTAACAAACCCTTTAATGAACCATGTTCTATGTTTCTGTCCTGACAACTCATACCTCCATAAGAGCCTGCAAGGCCAGATTCAAATTTGGACTCCTCCGGCTCCTGGAAGTTCCGCACTGGGACACATGGAAGGTGGCCACGGTCCTCAGTCTGCCACCATCTCTTCCCACCCCAGCCTGCTCCTCACCACAGGGCCCCCGTGCAGCTACCCCAGCCTACAGGCCAAGCCCTGGCCACACTCCACATTCCCCTGCAACCCCTCAGGCAGATGGTGTGTTCCCCGACGGCCCCCTGGACTCCAGACTCCATGGGAGCGGGGTCTCTATAAAGTGTGGGGCTCTGGGAGGGGCCGCCTAGCCCGGGTCTGAGGGCACGGCTCTTGCAGTTCACGGGCAGGCAGGAGAGACAGAGTGGTGGTAAAGCAAGCACTTGCAATGTGGAAGGAGGCATGCGGGGCCAGGGCTGATGGGGGTGGGATGACCATTAGGGACAAGAGACGCTGGGAACACAGAAGCACGAGTTGTCAATGTCAGGATGGGCTGGGAAGGAATGCTTTACCAAGCACGTTCCCTCACGCCTCAGGGAAGCAGCCTGGAGTGGTCAGGGTGTCAGGGCCGAGCCAGGAAGGGGCGGGTAGCAGCAGATGAGGTAGGAGGGGAGCAAAGTGAACAAGGGTAAGATGACGTGCTGTTCTGAAGAGTGCGGATCAGGGACTGTGGGAGGTAGGTAGCCCTGTGTAAGCTGTAGAATGACACTTCAAAAATGCCACTGTGGTCATGGTGTGGAAGACGGCGTAAGGGAGCAGAGAGTGAGGCAGCGATGGCCCAGGTCTGACCCAGGGAGAGAGCAGGGAGGCTGAAGAGGAGGAGAACAGCTGGAGGAAGCTGGCTGGAGGAGCAGGGGGAGGGTAACGGATTCCGCTGAGGACGCTGCTGTCCACACAGCACCTCCCAGGGACCAGCCACGGGCATCGGGGGCCTCAAGAAACTCAAACAAGGCAGGGAGGCAGGCACATGACACAAGTCTGTAGTCCTGGGACAGAGCCTGGTGGCCTGAGGTGTGGAGGGGCTAACCAGCTGGCTGAAGGGCACCCCTGGGGGTCCCCTGTGCTGAGTTCGAAGACTCAGAGGGTCTAGGTGGGAAGAGCACTTCAGGCAGAGTTCACGGCATGGGCAAAGCAGGGAAGTGTGAAACCACACAGCAGGGCCGAGGAATTGAGATACAGCAGGAAATATGGCAGGAAGGTGGGACTGGACAGGTAGGCAGAGAGCGCACGAGGATAAGACTGACAAGAAGCGGGTGGAAGGCTGGAAGGGGGGAAAGACATAATCCTTCCGAGGACACCGTGACTAATAGATGGGGGAGGGAAGACTGGCATAAGGAGCAGAGCCTGCAGAGCCTGGGGGCAGAGACGTGAGTGGTGGCTGGTGCTGCTTGGTAGTGAAAGGAGACATGGTGAGAGGGTGGGGGTGGGGTCGAGACCCTGAAGGCGGTGCTGGAGAAGGACTCCTGACTTCCCGGCTTGGGCACCCTGGCCTAGGGACACCGAAGTGCATGAGCCGACGCGGATGCGGGTGGGCGCTATGCGGATGATAACGAGTCCTGTCTCAGACACTGAGTTTCCACAGTACAAGATGATGCGGAATAGAGACGTCTCTTAAGGACAGTTCCCTTGGAACAGTGTGGGTGGAGGCCAAGCCCCAGTGGGCTGCGGAGTGGACAAACAGTAAGGGAAGACTTAAGAGTAAATACTCTTTCAAGTGTGGCTAAGAATTCTGGAAACGAGCAGGAAGGAAGTAACTAAGAGTAACTAAAAGGGAATGCAGGGCTAAGGAAGGACTTTTTCTATGCAGACTTCTTAATAAGTACATTTAAATATTTTATTTATTTATTTGCCAGAGAGAGAGAGAGAGTGTGTGTGTGTGCACAAGTAGGGGGAGTGGTAGGCAGAGGGAGAAGCAGGCTCCCTGCTCAGCAAGGAGCCCGATGCGGGGTTCGATCCCAGGACCCCGGGATCACAACCTGAGCCAAAGGCAGACTCTTAACTGACTTGAGCCACCCAGGCGTCCCTCCTTAACAAGTACATTTAAACGCAGTGAGAAAACCTAGTAGAGCAGGCAAGGCTGAATACCCATGGGAGGGAAGGACAGGCAGGAGGGAGAGGCCTCAGAATGGCCAATGCAGACAAGGGCCAGGGGGTGGGTAAGGCGGTCATCCTGGGCCAGAACACCTGTGTCTCTGGGACGAGGAAGACTGAATGGCGAGGGGAATCAGGGGCAGGAGCGAAGCAGAGTCTTCCTTCCTGGTGGCCTCTCTTTTCCCGGTAGAGGTAGGGGGACTGGCAGAACTGTGCAGGCGTGGGGGGGACATGGGGAAGAAGGAAAGGTGTTCAATTTGATGGATGAGGAAGAAAGATTTTGGTGGTAGAAAAACTGAATGTGGTACCTTGTCTTTCCGACTGGCTGGATGTAGGGGATCGGTTATAGGGTTAAAGGTCAAGGACCAGGAAACTGAACTTGAGAACCCAGAGCTGCTCACACTGACAGTGGACCCACTCTCTGACTAATGGGCGGCAGGTGGGAATGAAGGCAGAGGGAGGAATCAGGTCATTGGTGACATTCAAAGAAGTTTCTTTACGGCTGAGAGAAATACAAGTTACAACTTTCCAAATATACCTACAACCTGCCGGAGTCCTCTCTTGAAACTGATAGGAGGCAGGTAACGCTATCCAGGATTCAAAACCCTCTGACGATTCCAACCTTACTTCACGTCTGGTGCAAGCGACAGCAGCCTCTTTACTCTCCAGGCATGCTCCTGCCTCGGAGTCTCCATCCTTGCTGTTCCCTCTGCCTGGAGCCCTTTTCCCCTTCACTTCCTTCCACGTTCTGGTCACATAGCATCTTATCAAGAAAGCGCTTGCCTATCTTCCTGTGCTTTCTTTCTCTTCATTGTGCTTACCAACACACAACATCGTTGCTTAACTGTCCCTGCCTGTCTCTCTCCGCTAGAGAATTAGCTCTAAAAGCAGGGATCTGACCTGCTTTGTTCATGGCTCTACCCAGCACCCGGAATTAGGGGGTCAATAAATACCTGAATGGAACTCTACCTCTAACATAAGAGCAAGAAAACAACACTCGTTATATGAGAAACACCTGCTTTAAAGCTCTGGTGGGGGAAGAGGGGGAAGAATATTCCAAAATATCGCGGCCCCATTTTGGAACGCAGGCCTTCAGAGCACTGATCACTCGACTATCAAGGTTCTTGGGGAACATCTTCGCCCTCTCTGTGGGGACACCCCGCACGCCTAGGTGTGCGCTCTCCCATCCGGGTATGCGTCCTGGAGGGCTTTTTGACTTTTGAAGAGAAGTCCCCATCTCAGCTCAGCGGACTCTTAATCACAGGAGTTTATGTTTAGCCAAAAAAGGGAAAGTAGGGAACGCCCTGAACGCACTGCTGTCAAAGACTCGCAGAATGCTTTGTTGGGGAAATAATATTTTTCAGGACGGCGTGAAGTAGATTTACTGCATCCACAGACTCTCCGAAGTGTGTGCTGGTCCTCAGGCAGATCGTGCCAGGGTCCCAATTTTCAAGCCACATTATTCTGGCCCCGGAAGGAGCTGCTGCTTCAGAGCTGGTTTTGGTTCAAGCGGCAGCAGAGCCCTGAGCACGCCGTGGAACCCGGCCTTGGGCACGCAGCTCCCTCAGGTCCCCAGGGGTCTGTCCTCTCCGAACACCCGTGGGAGAAAGTTCTTCCAGGCAGCCACGGCGCAGGAGCAGTAGCTCCTCCCCGGCGAGCACCGCCGTGCAACCCCGAAACCGATCCCCCTGAGCAGCGGGAGCGACGCCCTTGGACGTGGGGCTCCTCATCCGGCCTTCGGGCCAGTCTCCTCGCGCGTGTCTGCATTCCCGTGGCCACCATGCCCGCTTCTGCAGGCCGCCTGCGGTCTTCCAGGGAGCACAGCCGTGCACGACTAAGCGCGCTAAGTTCTGGCTTCATGGCACTCTTTTTATATTTGCAAATCTTCTTTTACTCACCTTCTGTGGATTTTTAAAAACTGCGGTAAAAGACACCTCACGAGATGTTTATCCCGTGTGAGTATACGGTTCGGTGGCAGGAGGTACGTTTGGAGACATGCTGTCAATTGGCGTCTGGCCGGGAAGCTTCCCTGACTAACGTGGCCACACGCGCGGGGCCGGGGGCTCTTCTGGGCCCCGCGGGCTCCTGCCTCTGCTTCCAGGGCTGAGCTGTGTGATCCCCGACGCTGGGCTGTGCTATTCTCATGCGTATCTAGGGCAGTTTTACTTGCTGGGGCCGTTATGTAATTTAATTACTTTAAACAAATGAAATACGAGTACCAAAGGGAGCTGTTTTTATGAACATTCCGTTGACTTCCAAGTTACACATAACGAGTGAAGTTTTCAGAGTTTCGGGACAAAGTCATAAGACTTTCCTTTGGGAAAACCTTTGGAACAGTCCGTCTCTGAGCCTCGAACAGGAAGAACATTACTTACTTGCCGCCTCCAACGTCACAGGATCGAGGGCGCCCTGACAGGGACTGAATCTGGGGAGAGACACAGAAACCTGGGCTTACTCACTGTAAATCAAATTCAAGTTTTTTAAAAGTGTCTTTGTAGAAGTGTCTTGGGGCTCCGGTCAGCGCACGTGAGAGCCAGCGCGGGTAAGGAGCACCTACAGACACAGCAGCCGTTTCCGTTCAGACTAGACCTCTCCTGGCACAGGGCAGGCATAACGTTACTGAGTTTTCTGCCTTGTAATTCATCTTCTAGATGAATATTATTTCCTTCAAAAAGGCCAATATTTTATAGAGAGAGTTTTTAAATAAACATTACTTTTCCCATTGGCCTAAGAGGAAAAAAAAACAGAAAAACAAAACAGGGTGAAGAAGGAGGAAATTAATGTCAGAAGGAAATACGTATTTCAACTAGAACATAAGTTTTAGCGGGGCAGGGTGTTTTATTCTGTTCATTGTACCATCCCTGCAGCTAGAGCGCCTGGCGACAGGGCTTGATAAACAGATATTGGGAAAAACGAATGTACCATTGACTCGACTCCTCTCCCAGAAATGATTTATGGAGTACTGCAATTCCAAAGAAGTAGGGTGGGCACCTCTTTCCAGAGAGAGCAGTCCTTGGCACCTGGGGAAGAGTGGGTGCCATCGCACCCCTGCCGAAGATAGGGCTGTCCTTGGATAAAAGCCTCCAAAACCACCTTTGCCTCCCATGGCCACAGGGACAGTGTGGCTGTTTCTCCTCTGTTTAGAACGTTAATTTTTTTAAGTTTATTTGTTGAAGTCATCTCTACACCCAACGTGGGGCTCGAGCTGACAACCCCAAGATAATAGTCCCTTGTGCTCTTCCGACTGAGCCAGCCAGGTGCCCTGAAGTACATGCATTTAAAATTATATCTCCCCCTCCCCTCCCCAAAAGATGAAACACCATATACATGTTGCTTTTACAAAAGCAAGTCCACCCTTAATGCTCATGATGCCTTCGACAGCTCTGGCAGAAGAAACTGGACTCCGACCGAGGAACGCTGAACAGGTGGGGAGAGTTAAGGCGCACAAGCAGTTGCGACGGAGCATCACTGAAGGCCGGGACAGATGACCGGTCTTCTTTCAAAGGAATCACAGCTTCCCTCCGGGAAGAAAGGCCAAGCCAGGACCATGGGCTTTGCTCCTTCCACACTGGGTGAGGTTCAGAGAGAGCCGTGGTGGCAGTCGGCTAGCCCAGCCGTACATGCGGATACTCAGAGGCTCACAGAAATCATAAAACGGATGACTGACTTACTGACTCCCTGAGGACTTGGGTCAAATACCCTCCATTAAAAAAACAGGTATCTGGTGAACCAGCAACGCACAGAGGCTGGTGACGGGGAGAAGGTTTGGCCCTAAAACAGAAAAATCGGCCTGACTGGTCACCAGGCTCCTGAGCTTTTAGGAACATGAATGAGGACTGAAGGTCGGATAGGTTCTTCTGAATGAGTAAATCCACACGAAAATTTTAAGTCAAGAGATCACTGTACTAATTCATCAGCACAACTGTGGTCAGTTTCATTTAAACCATAATTTCCTAATACATTCTTCCATCTCTGTCCCCTGACAGCCTCGCTTCCTTTTTTTTCAGCTCTTCGTATTTCCCCCACTGCAGGATTCTACAACGGCCTCACAAGAGTAAACGTTCAGGGGTAATGAACACAGATCGCTCCCCTACCTCCTTGGTCTCCCACAGCTGTTTTGGCAGTGGCTTGGGAACGTTTAACAGATTCTCTTCTTTCAATGGGCCCGGGAAAGACACCACTAGGGGGAAAAAAAGCATATTCACTGTGTTTAGAAGGCAGCCATCCCACCCTCAGCCACATTATCTTTGCAAAAAAAATGACTTCTAGGACACATATGTATTGACCATGTACTAGAGGAGGGGCTCGAGCATGTCTGTGGGGACCCCACAGAGGAGGAAGATATGGATTCGGCACAGGACTGCAACGAGTAGCGAGGGGTGGCCCGTGAGAAGCAAGGGTGCCAGGCTGCTGCAGTGTAGACAGGGAAGAGTCCGTGTGGGCCTCTGCAGCCGGGCGCCGAGCGAAGGCCTTTGGAGGCACAGGAAAAGGGCATTCCTGAGATGGAGAGATAAGAAGAAAAGGCCTAGAAGCGAGGAGACGGTGGGCAACTACGGAGTCGAGCTGCTCTTCAGCGGAGCGTGGCCTAAGTAAAGGAGTGGCAGGTGTAAAGTTTAGAAGGTCGAGGCCAGATCGGCGGCCCGGAGAGCTTGGCAAGGACAGCATGGAAACCAATGGGATAGGGAGGGACCACAGTGGCCCAGGAGGGATCAAATGAGGAGAGTCAAGAGAAGAGGAACGCCAGAGGGAGGACAGGGCGGCCGTGAGGCTGCTTCATGATGGGCTGGGAGCGGGGGGTGGACAGGAACAGAGAACCTAGAGGGCCTGAGGCAGAGCCGCTGGACGGCCAGCTCTGCACCGAGGGACCATTCCGGGGTTTTCTGCGTTATCGTTCTAAGTCTGGCTAGGTGAAACGGGGATCACGCCATCTGATGTCAGGAAGGGGATGCGTCACAAGAGATACTGGTGGCTGCTCGGAACTACAGATGCTGGTAGGTCTCGGTGATGGCCATGGCTGCCCCGTCTTAGCCCCACACAGGACAGTCCGCATACTCAAGGATAACAGACCCTGGAAAGAAGTCATTTGAAACAGAGACCAAAGTTGCGGAGCAGATTCTGAGATGCAATGCTCTTTACTGGGCGTCATGAAGACGGCCGCAGTGTCTGCTCGCATAGTCTGGGTTGCCCCAGCCCTCCCAGGTGTCTCTCTTAATCCTGGTCTTCAAGCCACTCTCTTTTGAAGAGCTTATTTGGTCAAGTTAAATTTCAGGTTATAAAGATTCAGAGAAAGAAAACAGTGCCTGGTGCCGAGTGAATAAAAGAACCGTGTCACTCTCTCAGTTGTCAGGGGCTTTGAGTGTCATCTCGGCAGATCTCCAACATCAACGGCTTTATGAAACTCAGTATCTCCTGCAAGATCTGCAATTTCATTTTGCGATCAATTTGCCTTTTCCTCGCATTGTTTACTTACGTGTGTCAATTACTGACTTGCAAAACTTTCTAAGTTTTGTCTCTAAGAAGAGACAGACAGCTGAGAAGGAAAGGGTCTTGGGATAACTAATGGTTTGAGTGACCGATCATTCATATTTTCATGTGGTTACAACTTTTGCTTCCCTGCACAACCTTGTGACCACGGGACTGTGGGGACTTGGATGACAAGGAGCCTTTGTGATCTAAGTACATGGTTCCTCTCCTGTGCCCTTGATTATGGCTAGCCTGGATTTTATACAGCCTCTCAGAAAAGCAAACCGATCAGCTGCCATCGGCACTTGGGGAAGTCCTGAAAACAGGAGTAGGAAGGAGGGTGAGGGGAGGCTGGAGACACGGGTCAGCGTCTCGCTCAGCGCCAGTAGGTGTAAGCAGTTCATACCTTCCCCGTGTACCTCGTTCTCACCATCACAGAAACCTGGTGGGAAAGAAAAAAAAACCTTTTATGTGGTGCTTTCAATTTTATTTATCTAAGAATTAGTGACTCTTTCTGATTTGAAATAGAATTGTGAAAATTCCAAGGTGATTTTGGTTCACCGATGTTCATCCAAGGTGCATTAGCGTTTCTACTAAACTTAAAATAGGTATGGCCTATTTAAATCTAAAGTTGGCCTTTCTACTTTCCCTTTAAAATGATCTCAGTCTTAATTTTTTTTAACTGCCTCTGTCCTGAAAGAACAATGTACAAAGTCTGAGAACCCCTATTCAAATCACAAAATAAAGAAATACAGATCAAAACTCTTGCAAGTTGGTGGGAGGGCAGGTAACTCCAAAAGTCCACAGAACTGTTTCACATGTACCATGCATGTCTAGAGGGACATACAGCAAGTCCCATGCTGTATGTTGTTATATATATTGCTTGCAAATAGTCAAGTTATTTTCAAAAGAAATTTATCTGCAGTCTCCGTCAATTCAAATAGTGTGTATGATAGCTATTCGCAAAGTTTTAAACATTTGACTTGGAATAAATTCTGGCTGAATCAAATATTTTTAATCCATAAAACATATTGCAGATGACAAAGTATAGTATTTTCTGTTGCTCTAAGCTAAAACCCATGAATTATGCCAAGAATTTGATATGTGACCATCCTCCTTGGAGCCATCAAATATACTAATGAGTTTTCAGTATAAAATCAAGACAAGGTTTTAAGCTCTGAGCCTTTAAATATACTTAAATGCTTACTTAAAGTTTAGATAAGTTTTTGGAGACGCGCAGTCTACCAGTTAACCTGACGAGCCTCCACAGCTTCAACACAATGTCTAACGATCACTTGTTCAACATGCATTCATCCAGCTCCTGCACTGAGGGAGTGCTAGACATGGCCAGCTGGTAGAGCACAGGTGAGAAGTGGGAACGCGGAAGCAAATTCTCTAAAACAGGTAGAAGACAGACGATTCCGGTGAAGCCCCAGGGCAGGGGCAACACTGAGAATCCCCAGGTGCACCAACAGGTTGACAAATAAAGCACCCTCATAAAGACAGAACTTCTCTCAGCCGTGGGAACAGAACTCAAGTTAGTAATTTAAGACTTCATTTTAGTGCACGAAAAGACTTGGGTAAGCCTGTTAGAATGCAGCTTTGTGGGACTAAGCCTCAAAGACTGATTCAGCAGGTGTGAGAATGGGCCCAGGAATCTGTTTTTTTAATTTTATTTTATTTATTTCAGAGAGAGAGAGAAAGCACACGAGAGGGGGGAAGGTCAGAGGGAGAAGCAAACTCCCTGCTGACTCGATCCCAGAACCCTGGGATCATGACCTGAGCTGAAGGCAGACGCTTAACTGACTGAGCCACCCAGGCGCTCCCGAAATTTAACAATCACCTCTGAGGACTGTCCACAGGCCGTCCTTGGCCCACTTTCTGAGGGACCTGGGCAAGGCTAGAGCTTAATCCTGATTTGACATATCCAAAGAAAGCAAGGTGAGGGCTGCCTGGCCGGCTCAGTGGGAAGACCATACCACTTTTGATCTTCTTATTGTGAGTTCAAGCACCATATTGGATGAAGAAATTACTTTAAAATCTTAAGGGGCGCCTGGGTGGCTCAGTCGGTTAAGTGTTTCACTCTTGATCTCGGTTCAGGTCATGAGTTCAAGCCCCATGTTGGGCTCCATACCCAGTGTGGAGCCCACTTAATAAAAATAAATAAAATAAACTCTTCAAACAAACAAACAAACAAACAAACAAAGCAAGATGAGCAGAACATCAGAAAATGAGGTGCAGAGACGAACGGTGAATCTCTACAATTGGCACTGTCAGAAGGAGGGGAGAGAAACTTCTGATTCATCTTTTGGCTTCCTTGGGGCCCTCATCTTGGGAAGGGGCTGGGAACTTGGCCACTCTAATGACTAAACAGCGATTATCCCATTACAAATAATCAACTAAGCTTCATTCAGCAATCTGCTGTGGTTTGTTGCAACATCTGTTCATCACCAAGACCCCAAACACCCTGCGCTCCCTTAGTAAGGCCGACCTGGCCCTGGAACACGAGGACCCGGCTGAGGGCTATCCGAGAAAACTGGGTAGCAAGCAGACACCCCTCCCCCCACTTTCCTGTTAGTGCCACCTCCTCTCCCTCAGACTGACACAGAAGGAGGGCTTCATGGAGAAGGTGGCACCTGAGCTAGGCCCTGAAGGATAATGACGAGGATGATAATAAGAGCCAGCATTATGGTTCATGTACTACGGGCAAGGTTCACAGCACTGTGAGACTGCCTGTGTTGTCCTCACAGCAGCCCTGAGGCAGGTACTGTCAGCACCCCCAAGATCGCACCGCAAGCAAGTTCTGGGACTAGAACTCTGGCCTGTGTGCCTCCAGAAAGTCCAGCTGCTGTAGCTGGAGGGATGTGGATGCTGGGGAGCGAGAATTAAGGGGATGCCCCAGTGCAAAGACGGGAGGAGAGCGAAGGGGAGGCGAGACCGAGTGTGTCCGGCAGGGGCAAGAATGGTTGTCTGGCTGGAGCACAAGGTGGGAGGCATGGCAGGTGAGGCTGGACTGAAACAGTCTGCAGGGAACTCGGCAGGACGCAGGGAACAGGAGCGACAGGATTAGAGCTGAGCTCTAAGAGAGTGTTCTAGCAGCGGGGTGCGAGATGGATGGAGAGGAGAAGGCCCACAGGCAGGGAAACAACGTGGGAAACCTGACGGCTAGTCCAGGCAAGAAGGAGGTGGGGCTGGGGCGTGAGGACAGGAAAGAGGCCACTCTGAGGCTCGCTGCGGGACAGGAGGGCCAGGACTTGGCTGCCGAACGGTGTAAGGGCTGTGGGAATGTGGGTGATTACAGACAAAGGGCTCCCAGGTTTAGCGATCACGTAAGCGGAAGAACAGTGGCAGTGATAACTGTTATGTTGGTGTTGAGCTAATGCAGAACCAACATATCCAAGCCTGGCTTTTTATTACAGGATAACAAAATACCGTAGGATACAACTAGAAATAAAGTGTTAAAACTAGAAAGGGAACGCTTTGTGACTGGACATCTGGAAATAGAGGAAACTCACTCACATCAGTCCCACAGGGCTAAGGGACGGCCGCGGCCAAGGCTGCATCTGTGTTCCGGGCACCCTGGAGGCCTGAGAGCCGCTGAGCGCTGACCTCCTGAGTGCAACACAGACCCCGTGCCCTCTGCCCGCTCCCATGCCTGACGGATCTAACCTCCTAGCACCGGCTGGGTTTGCAGAGCAGGGGTGCTGCAGGTGGGTCCCTTCACAACAAGCCTCTGGGGCTTCAGCCTCCCCATGCGGGCACTCTTGCCACCTGGGTGATGCTTTTTGCCCCTCTTTAGATCTGGGATGCTTGTGCCCTCCCCCTCTCCATCCTCTACGTACAATTCTTAATCAAACAGGTCACAGCATCACAGAGGTCCAAGACATGCCTCTTTCCTGGGGGAGGAGCTCGGGGCTACGGTTCCCAAAGCGGGTACAACGCAGCTTCTATCTATAGCTATGGGTGCAGAGAAGCTATGGGTCCCACACTCTTCAGTCCTGAGCTCTTTGGAAAGGACAGGGACCACTCCAGCCCCCACCTCCACGACCACGTGGGAGCGGAGCGCAGTTAGGGGAGAGTAGCCCCGAGCCGGGTCACAGGGAGCCCTTACGCTCGGCCGGCAGTGCGCACGTGAAATGGCAAACTACATCTGCTGCCAGGGGGACCTGGTCATTGCTTCTCTTCAGATTCTGGATAATGAAATGAGGAGAGGGAAACTAAAAATCTTGTCTGGTTGTATAAGCTTATTCCTGTCATTTACATGACCACTTACCACTGACGCCTAATTGTCATGCAACTCAGTAACCATTGTGAAAATTACTAAGCACGAACAGACTAATGGCTTTATTCTCTGGGGACACAAACTCCTACTCTTGGATGTACCAGTTTATTGCTCATGTGGTTAAGTTAAGAGCAGATGCTCCCTTATCATCGCCCGCAAACAGACAGACAGTGGGAACACAGAGGCTGCATCCTTGAGCTCAGGAAGGGTTCCCAGGGATCGAGCAGTTACTATTACTTCTGCTACAGAGCCTGAATCCTGGGCTTCAATTGTATTTTCCCATCACTTTTTAAATCTTTACTTTATTTGGTTGGTTCTATAATAAATACCTTTTTGCAAAGCTAGCTGATTATTTTTAAAATCCAAAAGGAAAGAAAATGAAAAACTTTTAATGAATTACAGGGGGAAAATACACAAAACTATTTAAAATAGCTCCCACCAACAAATATAATTCTCCAGAAATAATCCCCATCCTTGGAGACTTGAATAATATTTTAAACACACTGGCTTTCCCATGTAAACACGTCCATATTTGGCCGTGTTTCTGAGTTGTGCTGTACGTGCACAGTAAGCGTGCGCCAGCAGGCCCGCAGCTCGGACGCTGAAGCTGGAGGCCCGCCCGCCCTCCACGCCTCTCAGGCGCTGCGGCCCCACGATCTCCCGCCGCTGGCTTGACAAGGAGTGACCACCTCGATTCTCAAGTCAACCCAGGAATTCTGCTCCCGGATTTCTTTCTTTCTCTGTCTGCCAGCAGCAATGCTGACAGAGTTCTGCCTGATTCCTCCTCACTCACCCCTTCGGACATTTCTCCCCTCAGGGGCTACGTGGCCCCTGGCGTAAATACCTCACCCAGTTAATCCCTTTCTGCACTTTTTCTCTCTGCATGCAGGCCTGGAAGGCTCTTTATTTAAATCACCTACCATTGCCTTCTGTTCTCTAGGCCTCAGGCCCTTTGTGCAGAAGCATAAACTTTGCAGGGAGGATGAGAGAAATGAAGGAACGGCAGAGGCAGAAAGGCAGCTCTTATCCGGGGCTCCAGGGCCAAAACCCATCCACCTGGTTCCCTCCCAGTCCAGGGAGACCAGGTGTCGCTGTACTTACCGCTACCCCCCGGATCACAGTCTTGGCCTTTCTGGCCTTTGCTTACATGCTCCCATCTCTGCCTCTCCTGGAGCTAAACGAGCGCATCTCCCCACAGACCCCGCTTCTCTAAGCAGTGAGCGGCGGGCTCCTGTCCAGTTCCCACATTCCTGCCAGCCTGATGCTCCCATTCTCATGGGTGACAACATGGCTAGATGGCCCAGCCCGACTCTAAGATCTCACACTTGAAATGTAAGGGAATGTTTAGGCAAAGTCAGTCATCTATGAATCACACCAAGGGAACAAATACAGCAACAGTTATTACTAAATCCCACCCCTACTATGTGCAAGGAAATAAGACCTTGAACATTCTCCGAACAGAGGCTATTTAACGTTCAAATGGTCTGACAAAGAAAACCAGAAAGGCTGGGATTATCCTGACCAAGACTTATTTATTCCCCTGTTTTAAGACCAAACACCTGCTCTAAGTGTTTGTGGACAAGAGTCAATCTGCATATGAAACAGGTAATTCAAGACCACTGTTCCTACTAGGTTATCACCCCCAGAAGGAAGGCAGGCTTGGAGTACGTCTTTGTGAACCAGGTTCGGTTCCTGGCAGGTGAGATGTCAGCCCCCAGAGTGTATTCTAGCAAGAGCTCTGTGCCCGCAAGCCAGTGTGTGATTTCCCCATCACCGAGGTGCTGGGCACCGTGCTGGAGGTAAGACCATTAAGATGTTGACTTCAAGAAATCTACACTGAGCAGAGGGAGAGAAGGCAGAAGGCAGTCAAGTGGCACAGGTGCCAAGATAGGTGTGAGCCCAGAGGAACCCTGGGATGTTACAAGGACACGGGGGTAGTTCTGGGCTGGCAAAGGGAGAAAGGTCAAGGATGGCTCCATGGAAATGACAACAAAGCCAAGGGTGTTGGTCAGGTAGGCTGGGGAAGATCAGAGAGGAAGAGACGGGGACAGGAAGACACATCAAGAGTGGTTCACGTGGCCGACAGAGGTGATGAGGGCCAAATCCTGGAGCTCGAGTCATTCCAAGCAGAATGGGAAAGCACAGACGCTGTTAGCGGTGGGCCTGTGTGTCTTACCCAAGTACGGGGCAGGCCAGGCCGACTGGCCCCCTCCTCCATAGGGGTCCTGGGGCTTGGCGCTCAGAGCACTCGTGTGAAGAGCAGAATCAGAATTGGTCCTAAGGGGAGGAGGAGAGAGTCTGACTGAGAATCCATTTTTCCTTAGAAGAATGCAATATTCTTTGCTGAAAATTACCAACAGGAGAGAAGTCAAACACCCATAAGATGGAGTCTGAACCTACCTGAAGTCCCGCACCTCAATAACACCGCTGAGGATCGCCCACACCCAAAAAGATTTTAATCTGCACCTGTATAGTCTTACACTTTGAAGCTAATGGCACAATGATCTATTTCAACAACGCAGAGCTTGGATTCACCGTGTCCCCTAAGGACCTTCCTGTTCTCCCTTGCAACTCAGATGACAGCTGGGACCAGCGCATTCTCTGCCCCAGATTCTCTCCATCTGAGAATAAGTCCTCCTGCATGAAGGGTCACCTACAGTAGTGGCTCAGGGAGCACGCAAGGTCGAGACGACTTTGAAAATAATACTAAATGTTCTTTGCCCTTCGCGCTCATTCTCTTATGAGCACAGCAGAGTTTCCAGCAGTGACGCTGTGAAGTCACCGCAGATGGAATGCATAAACAGGGAATGCAGCTATCTTCAAGAGATTCGTACAAGGCACAACAATGCCACTCTTCTCAGTAAATTCTTGTTTTAGAAAATATAACTACTTCCTAAAGGAAGGTATCTTTTATGTTGACATGTGATGAGTTTATTATTGCTGTTCTTTTGTTTTTAAATTAGTAAGTATCTTTCATAAATCTCTCAATTTCATTTCCAGGATCAATAGATAAACATCAACGGACACAACCATATATGCAAACACTCGTTGAGGGCCTCAGTGGTTTTCCAGACCGTAGAGGAGTCCTAAGGCAAAAAGTTTGGGAACCCTTGATCTACAGCAAATTGCGGGAATTCTCCCAGATGGCCTCAGCTCTAAAGGATGACTGTTTACTTTTTCTCATCCAAGGGTCAAACTATCTGCCATAAAAAGAACTCGTGAGGGACTTCAAATTATCTCAAAATGCTTCTCTGTGGTCTGCTTCAGGTGATAGCCTCAGGCGGTCATTGAGCCGTGTGGCCTGACGGGGTGCCGTGGCAGTGCCGTGTTCAGACAAGGGGATGGGGGTTCGGAAGCTGCGTGAGGCCGCAGGAAGAGCACGGACCCTGGGATCAGAAACCCTGGGTTTGGACTCCAGCTCCTTTACAGATGCAAGAGAATATCAGTCAAATGCAGAGAGACAGCTGGGAAAATCTGAACACAGCCTGGGTGTCGGCTAGTATTAAGGAATCACTGTTAATTTTGTTCAGTGTAACAATGGCATTGCAGTTGTGTTTTCTTCAAGAGAGGTTCTTAACCTGTCCTGTTAGAGACATTTACAGGTGCAATAGTCTACCTAGCGGGGGTGGGATGGGAGTAGGGGATGGGGGTAGACGGCAGGGCGCGGATGAGGACCAAAGCTGAAGGGTGTGCACGGGGACATCTGGTAATGCTTTTCTCTTTTGTGTATGTTTTACGTTTTGCACTATAAACGGTTTTTAAAAAAAAAAAACCCAGTCCCATCACATGTTAGCTACGCTGCTTTGGACAAGTCATTTAATCTTTTAAAACAGAAAATAATATTCATTCTTGAAGGATGCTGTCAGGATTGAGAACACTGACCTGCACAGAACGCTCACCGCTGGAGTCCGGCCCAGAGTGATCACGACACGAGCTAACGTCGGCGGAGTGCTAATGCTTCCCCTGTTTCTTACAGATCTTATTTGATCCTCACAATCACCCCTTGAGAGAGGTATGGTTATCTACCTTCTCCAGAGGAGTAAACTGGGGCACAGAGAAGTTATATAATGTACTCAAAGTCACACAGTAAGAGTCAACCCTGTAGTCCCCCTGGGGACTATGTATTCGGTACTGTCTATGCAGACTTTCAATAAATGGTGGGAGATTTAGGCTTTTTAAAAATACTTCACATAAACACACGTGACATGAATATGCTCTGGCAACTGGATAATATATAAAGAACATCAGGACAATCAAATCGATTGGTCTTCTTCACATTTCTTTCTACTAGCAATCAACCCAGGTACCTGTTAAGAGCAGATGTCAGCCTGAACCCAGGGTGCTTTTCTTCTTTCCAAGGGTGCTGCTGCCTTTAAAAACCAGAATGACAGAAAAAGTAAAGACATTTGATTCACAGGAGCAAAGGGGAGCCTCGGGCCTGAGTTTGAAAACTGGCTCTTCTACTCACCTGGGGAAAGTCACCTCAAACGCTCCGTGCCTCGTTCATTTTGCTCAACATCGTTAAAATGAGGTCAGACTGAGCGAGCTCTCCGATTCCTATGATTCCTGATTTCCGTGATTAAAAACCACCACAACCCATGAGGGCAGCATTAGCTAGCTGGGCATATACGGAGGTTTGGTTTGGTTTGATCTTAAAAAGGGCAGACAAGCACCTTTGAAATAGTTCAACATCTATAACCGACTCCTTTCTAGGGGATAGGAGGTCTCAGTCCAGATGTGCAAGAAGTCACCGCTCAGCACACACCCCGAGAGTGTGTGCAGGGGGCGCCCTGACAATCCTGGCGGTGAAACCTGTCTTCCCACGGGGACAGCCATGAACAGGAACACGGCCGGCACAGGCGTCCAGTTCACGGAAATGTTACTCTAATGCTCCCAGGGCTCTGGGAAGCTGCAGACATTTTTGTCCTCAGACACAAAATTTCAAAATATCAGTTTGGAGATGTCTTTTTATGACGGAAAATACAATATTGTATTTATCTCACGACCTGGGGTACCGGGATTCTTGAGGGCAGTTGAAAAGCACCAGGAGGCAGAAGCCCGCTGTTCCTCATCTTCATACGGGCTTCCCAGGTCCCGACTATATCATTCCCGGGAAGTGCTCAGTCAGGATTTGCCCAGAGAATGGAGGGACAGTCAACCTCAACGTAGAGAGCCCTCTGAGTGTCTCTTTTTTGATATGTACGCTTCCGATGTCTCCTAAGTCTGACTTGGTGATCTAAGAATGATGCCACACGACCAATGGGTACATCAGTCTTGCCAGGTAGTTTTAGGTTCTGTCACCCTCTAGACTCAAAAATAGTCTTTTTTTTTTTTTTGTATATGTCCTCTGTATACAAAAATACTCAGAGACCCTAAATAAAATCCACTGTGCAAATTACAGTTTGAGACGCTTATTAAATCTTTCACTCCTTCTTATGGCTTACTAAGACACCCTGAGCAAAGTGGTTATTTTTCCATGTCTCAAATATATATAAGAATACCGAATCAGGGTATCCCACTGGTAGATGTAGTCCAAGTGTGTTTCATTTGATTTTAAATATGAAGTTCTAGATTTTTTAAAATGATTTTTCACCTTGGACTTTCATATCAGCCTATGATTCTACCTGAAAGACCTAAGTTTTCTAAGAGAAAACAAGATCCTATGATTTATATCAGAAATTTCTAAAACCATATTCAAAGTAGATAAAGTGAAATCATCAACAAATAACACATGCCCACCGTTATCTTTTAAAACACAGCTTGCTTACCTTGGCCAACTCTCATCCAGGGGCTGTGAGGAGTAATTGGCTCCGAAAGTACTACCATCAAAGTGAAATTTTTTAATAAAGGAAAAATAAAATTAATGGAAAGTCAAAGCAGAACGAAGAAGCCAGAATTGTGGAAAGTTAAACACCCAAGTTTCTGGTTCTTATCTCTCTCTACACCGATAGCTCTTTCTCCACGGTTTCTCTGATAAACTTCCTTTGGGAAGTCTATTCCTCCCACCAGTGCCCTCTTTGTGTGATTCATGTGGGGTCTTTTTTTTTTTTTTTTCTTCTGCCTGCATAGCATCTTTTGTTTTCAAGAACTGCCCCTGCCCTTCATCCCAAACCTGGTAAGGTTTCTGCGTGGGCCCCTCTGTCCCGTGGGATGTACCAGGCTGAGTACTTCCAGTCAAGGTACCTTATGCTCGTGGAAACAGGGATTGGCTCAGGGATGGGCTCATGACCCAAACAAGCCCAAAGAGTGCCTCGGAGGAGAAAAGGAAGTGCCGTCAGTCGGGGTGGTGAGCCTGAGAGTCGTGTAACGCCCTGAAAGAGAAAGTCTGTCCGTGCAGGAAGTCAGCACAGACGTGGCACCGATACAGTCTCAATACTAGCGTACGAACCCCTGGATCTAGCCCTTGGGCTTCCAGTGACATAAGCCAGTGAGCTTCCTTTTCTCAAGCTGAGGATTCCCATTACTTATAACCGAAAGAGAGCTGCATTAGATTTGTGGAGAAATGTGAAGCTCCTTGGGTTGTCAGGGGCTCCGTTTTATAAATTCTGTAGTCTTCACAGGGTCCAGCATGCCTTGGAACATATCCCAGAGGCACAGAGAAACAGATGTGAGGCTATGCTATCCATGCTGAGGGCAGTAGGGCCGTTTGGTTAATTTAGTTCATTACACCCACAGAATAGTCTTCTTAAAACATTTTATATCATGGGGCGCCTGGGGGCCGCAGTCAGTTAAGTGACTGAGTCTTGGGTTTTGGCTCAGGTCATGATCTCAGGGTCTTGAGACGGAGCCCTGTGTCGGGCTCGAGCTCAGTGTGGAGTCTGAGTGGGTTTCTCTCTCCCTCACCCTCTGCCCCAACCCCCGTTCCTTCTCTCTCTCTCTCTCTAAAAATAAACAAATCTTAAAGTTCTTTTAATCACAGTACTGTCCTGCTAAAAAATCTTTAATGACGAGGTGCCTGGGTTAGCCAGTTGAGCCAGTTGGTTAAGCATCTGCCTTTGGCTCAGGTCACGATCTCAGTGTCCTGGGATCGAGTCCCCCATTGGGCTCCTTGCTCAGCAGGGAGCCTGCTTCTCCCTCTACCTCTCCCCCCTGCTCGTGCTCTCTCTCAAATAAATGAATAAAATCTTAAAAAAAATAAAAAAAGTAAAAAGTAAAAAATCTTTAATGATTCTATATAGAAGCCGTCGCCTGCTTGGGCTCAGGAGGGAGGGGAGGGGCCTATCATGCAGGCCTGGGCTGGGCATCCCAGAATCTGGCACTCGTACAAGGTGGGACTCACGGGTTCCCAATGATCTGTGTGAACGGCCTCCTTTGCGAGGAGAAGCGTTATGATCCTGTTTCACTTTCTGTGTATTTGTTTTGTCCTATCCAGTTAGCTTCGTCCTTCATCTGAATTGGAGTCAATACAGTAGATGAGATGATTTTCAAAAGAGAACCATTTCTTCGACATTGACTGTTAGGCTTCACGTAGATGAAGTGCAGACTAGAATATGCCACAGGAGGAGACAAAAGAGGCGAAGACGGTCATGAAATAAGGAGCCACCCTCCCCCCCGAGACGGAGCACTCCAGCATCTTCGCCAACAGAGCCATTAGCGAGGAGGCACTGACTCTCACCACCTGTGATCATCTATCTTTCCCTTTCCTGCAGAGTCTGATGAATCTCCGTCCAGAGGAGAGTAATCTCACGAAGCGGAAAGTTACTGCTTCTCTCGGTACATGGCCATCCTAAGTCCCCATCAGTAGTCCCGCTAACACAACTCGGCGCGCAGGGATAGAACAGTAACAGTAACATCATGATCAAACACCGATTACTTCAATGCTGAGGTTCCAATTAGCGTTTTAGGCTTTCTGATGTATATTAACAACATGAACATGTAGTGATTTCCTGAAATTTCTTTTTTACAGGGGTCTGGCCATGTTGCCCAGGCTGGAGTACAGCAGCTATTGGCAGGAGCGATTCCCCTGCCCACCTGCTCTGCTCCTCCCCAGGCAGGTTCACCCCTCCTTGGGTAACCGGGGGGTCCCTCACAGCTGCAGGTCACCGTGCTGGTGCAGAACTTAGCCTGGACACCCGACCGCGTGGCGCACTAAACCCCAGAACTCCTGAGCTCAAGCTGTACCCCCAGGCGTGCTACCACACCTGGCTGGGATTTTTAATACGACCAGGCTGAGGCATCAAACGTGAAAAGATGTGACCTCTGAGCATTCTTAATTCTCACTGTCACGTCTCACTTACTGAATACTAAAAAACCCAAGAACTGTTGGCATTAAGAGAACCACTACTGTTATTGGTTTACAGTTAAAAATCAACCAAAGGCTGGGGCCTCTAAATGGCTCAATAGGTTAAGCCTCTGCCTTTGGCTCAGGTCATGATCCCAGGGTCCAGGGATCGAGTCCCCCAATTAGGCTCCCTGCTCAGCAAGAAGTCTGCTTCTCCCTCTCTCTCTGCCTGCTGCTCCCCCTACTTGTGCTCTATCAAGTAAATAAATAAAATTTTTTTTTAAAAAAGTCAACCAAAGCGAAACCTAGAAAAGGTTTATTTCTTCCTCTGAAGACTTCAGGAAAGTTCATTTAGGTGGCTTTGACTACTCCACAACACTGGTAGGTCCTATAGAGCCTAAAGATGGGAAACAGCCTTATTTGTAAACCTGAATTTACCATTGAGTCAACAAACATTTTTGGAATGCTTACCAGCTGCCAGCAACCAAACGGAAAAGCAGCTGGCAGCAGGGTTTTTAAAGAGCCAGACCAGCTCCAGGGCCATCCCCTCCTCGGTCAGCATAGGTTAAAGACGTTTCCACCTGCACCGCTCCCCGCCCCCACCCAGTGCACTCCTTTCCAGCTCCTTTGCTCCTCCTCTGCCTCCAATCCTGACGCTCCCTGAGCTCTGCGGCCTCGCAGCCTCCCAGCCCACGTTGCTGGCAAAGGGACCTGTGGGAGAGAAGGGCCACAGATTCGCCGGGTGCCACACAGCGGGGCAGCCCAGGAGGCTGGAGACACTTGGGGAGGCGCGCCCAAGGACACAGAGCCAGGCCCCCCAAGCTCACCTGGGTCAGCCCCGCCCCGGCCTCTGGCTTCAGGCGGCCCTGGGGGCGCAATAACTCACAAACCCAGACCCCCGGCGGCCAACAGTGCGTGGCCTCCAAGTCCGACTTTCCTGCTGCCCCTTCAGCTGCACACCAAAAGTAACTTCAGACCCCACCTGAAAACCACCTCCTCCTCCTCCTCTCTGGTGCCTCTGCCCCTCTTCTTCGCCGTACTTCACCGACCGAGATGCTCCCCAAGTGCCTACAGCTTGTAAAGGAAACGCCTCCTCGTGTTCCTGCCTCGGACCGCGGACAAAGGGGCGCCCTTACTCCTCCATGCGGGCAGCAGCAGAGGGAAGCTTCTTACTCACTCTTCCCCAAAGGAAGGGGAGTAGCTCTTCTGCTGATAAGACAGGACATCTGTTGGCCCACGTACCGTGGGTGGGGTCACTGAGCCACAGACGCGCCACAGAGTTCCACCCTGCCTCTTCTCTGTGCCGCCTGGCTCGTGGCTGGAGAGCGTAGCCAGGCTTCTGCTTTTGGCTTCCTGTTCCCATGTGGTAAGTGCACCTGGGGCAGGGCTCAGGCCCGGCCTGCTCCAGGCAGCCTGGCCGCTGGCCATGTTCTCTCCTAGCCTCGGGGACTCTGGGGACTCTGGGTTCTCCGGGGCCAGCGTTTGTGGGGCAGGCCTGTGACCGCCCATGCAGCTGGCGGGGCGAGGGAACTCCGAGTCGGCTTAATAGAACCCGCAGTTCCAGGGTCAGATTTAAGACACAAAGCTGCTCACAGTTTGGTTCCTTCCTAATTTCTCAACCATGTCTTCGCCATCACGCTACTTCCTCTTGTCCTTTCTGCCTCTATGTCCTGATAGAATACATCTTAGAGTCAAATGTTAGGGAAAGTGTATGGCTCCTCTGGAGTGCTCGCATGTGTGAGAACGTCCTCCTGCTTCCCTCAGCACACTAGTGGCAGCTAGGTGGCATGGGGAATTTGGACATCTGACAATGTTCCCCCCAAAACTCTACACCCCAGCCGTTTCCTTGTCCTTCACCATGGAAATCACTGATGGGTATTAGGGGAAAATTGGGTGCTGTGATCAAATAAATTTTGTTAGTCCTGAGTAAAGAGAACGTTTCTAAACCGCAGGGCTTCTGGGAGCCCTAACTTCATCTGTGAAGCTCGGGGTGGGGGTAGGGGGACAGAGAGTAGTGTTTCCTCAAACCTAACAGGCCATGCATGTCAAAGAAACAGTGTTCTATAAAGCAGTGCCCTAAAATTTTCATCTCATCGTATGAAAAGAATCAAAGCAAAGCCTGTTCCAAAGAGGAAAGCCATTCCTAACTTGGGCCGGTCTTAATGCCTGTCTTCACGACCCTTCCCGCTGGCTTCCCAGATGCAATATACTCTCGAAGCTTGCTGGGAAAATAAATCAGAAATTTTCCAGACATTTATTATTTTTCTCTCTTTCTAAAAACACATTTAGAGGAAGGCATTTTCTATGATGCTTCAGTGTGTCCCCTTCTTTCTCAATGTATTATCCACAGGGATAACACTTACGTTAATTGTTCAGAAATCCCACAAGATGGGGTTTGGGACCCGTGTCTGCTGCCCTTGAGGAGTGAGGAGGGCCACTGAAGGCATGAGCGCGTGGGAAAGGGTAGAAGAGCCCGCATTCTGAGTTCTTAAGCCCAGGCCCCAGCCAGGGACCAGGCAGTGACTCTCCTGTGCCCTGAGGGTGGCTCCAGGCCAGAGCCCAGCTGTCGTGGTCTTTGCCTGTGGTGGCCACGCAGGCCGGCAGCAAAGCCCACGGCACTCGCGTCCTCTGAGGCCGTGGCCGCCCACTGCAGGAGGAATCTCCCCTTGCCGGCACTCTGCTTGCCATGGCTGCCCACTCTGCGAGGAAGCCGGAATATTTATTAAACAATGTTCATTTTATGTGAGACTGTATAATAGGGCTGAACCCTTGTCTAGGCTGGTCTGCCCCTTCTAAAATAACTTCCAAGCCAAGAAACAGCTGTAAGAAGAGAATTTAGAATACATTTTTTCTTTTTGTTCTAACAAGCGTTCAAACCAGTGTTAACACTTGCAAAAGACAGAAGTGGGTAACAGGCGTTAGGAGGTAATAGACATATGTGTGAAAGCAATTTAAGCCAATTATTTCTAAATCAAACGGCCATGAAAGGAAAGATGGAATCTTTCTCCAAGTTCTCCTGAATCTATTAGCATCTTCAACATAAAATCATCCCTCTCCTATATTTCACCGGGAGCTCATGGTCCCTTGATTCTGCAGAAGAGACACGCTGTCCATTAATGGACAGGCTTAAGCTCAAGAGGCTTTTTTGAACCAGTCCCTGGGCCCCAGCAACCTGCTTTTCGCTGTTGCTCTCACAAGGTGACCCGTACATGGGTCAAGTTACACCCTATGATAAATCACCTGGAAGGAGACAGAGTCCCCTGAACACATGGTGTAGTCACTCCTTCTGAGACTCTGCACAAGACATTCCCTCTGCCTGGAACATTCCCTCTCCAGCTACCTTCCTCTCTCTGTACCACTTACCACTATGTACGGTCATTTGCCTTAATCATTTTTTTACCTGTCTGCCGTCTGTCGCCTCCCCCAGACTGTAAATTCATGAAGGCAGGGACATGTCTTATTCACCACTGAGTCTCTGTGCTTAGAACAGTACTGGTACAGGGGCACCTGGGTGGCTCGGGCAGTTGACCGAGCGTCTGCCTTAGGCTCAAGTCATGATCTCGGGGTCCTGGGATGGAGCCCCGTGTCGGGCTCCCCGCTCAGCGGGGGAGTCTGCTTCTCCCTCTGCCGCTCCCCGCTTGTGCTCTCTCTCTCTCAAATAAATAAAATCTTTAAAAAAAAACCCAAAAAACAGTTCTTGTACAGAGAAGAGACACTGTAGATACCTGCTGAATACATGAATGCATTATCCCCTTACTTGTTGCTTCTCCTTCAAGCCTCAGATATACCTCCAGGATGCCTTCTCCGGCCCCCAACGCCGGTCCAGGCTGCCCCTCCTGCGAGCTCACGCAACCCGAGCGGTCTGAGATTCAGCTCGCCACACTGTGTTGTGACCTCTGTGAGCACCTTGAGGGCAGGGAGCACATCACACTCGCCGTTACACCTACAGCGTCTAAGCGGGGCCTGACACTAGTGAATACTCAGATTGTTTTTAAGTGAATGAACATTGTCCTCTGTCACTTTCCTTTGATCCCCTCCTCTTCTAAGTTATTTCTTTAGTTAAAAAGCGGTGAGCATATGTATATACTTAGACCACCCTTGCTGCAAAAAGATCTGAGATAGCTACAAATAGATATTTATAAATATGGCTATAAATATGCCACATATGTATTATAATATTTAGGGAGAACACCTACAGGAGAAAAAGAGAATTGAGAAATTAGAGAAAGACATACTGTTAGATCAAGCAAAGAAACACTCAGAGTCTTTTGCTTGAAAACTCCCAGCCATCTAGACAACGGTCTGATGTACTCACTCCAGCCACACGTGCGCACTAGCAGAAGAATTGGCTGGATTCTCCTCTCCCTCGCACTTTCTATGGAAGTTAGGACACATTCCAGAAGGAAACCTGCAGACTCAGTTGTCATCTCCACCCTCCCTGACAGTGGTCACAAAATACACAAGACCACAAGTCAGGGTCTCTTGTGGACTAAACGCGGTGTGTCCCTGGGGGCAGAAGAGACGGGAGAAATGAACACTCCCTGGGGTCACTATCCCCGCCTCCAAACAGAAACGGCAAGAAACGGGGTGGGGGGGCAGGAGAGGTCGTGGTTCCCTCTGTGTGTCCTACAACTCCTCCCACAGGGCCTCTCTTGACGGGGGTCCTGGGGCCCACCCACCGAGTGGAGCCGGGAGGGGAGAGGCCCAGGTTGGGGCTCAGCTTGCCCTGGGCTGAATCTGCACCCTTCCAACCTCAGCAGTGGAATCTTGGACAAGTGACTTTGCCACTCAGTTTTCTCCTTGGAAAAGGGGGGTTAAAAACAATGAACTACTCAGTGAGTTTGAGGACTACATGACACATCAATTGCCCTGCACAGTGCCTGGCATGGGTAGGTGCTCAGCAAACATGCGTGCCCTCCCCCCACTTCCTGGTTTCTCGAGAAGCCAGCCCTACCATCACTGCCAGGAATTCAGCTCTGCAGTAACACTCACCCCGCCTTCCTGTGCCTTCCTCCACCCGTGAGGAGCGTGCAGGGAGAGCGCCGGCCCTCCTGGCACACTGCTTCTCCGTGCTCTCCCACAGAACCCAGCTCAGTTCTGTGTCCTGAAGCCCTGAGCACACAGCTGGTGGCCCAGCGGTGACTGCCCCCCATCCCCCGGGCCCCGGCCCCTGATAAATTCGAAATCTCCTTCTCCTTATTCCTACTGAACAGCATAGGATTTGGCCTATGTGCTGCATAAGAAATTTCCTAACTACCGGCTTTCTATCTTAGGTGTCATCTGCTGAGTTTAGAACTGCATAAATAGAAGATCCTATGACATTTCTTCTGGAAGTTCTAACGGCAGGTCACCGGGTCAACAGAAATAAAAATATCTGTTTTAGCTCGATAGGCTAACTCGCTCTAACCTGGTTCAAAGTCAGGTTTAGCTCTGACTTATCTGCTTTCTGAAGAGACTGCTGAGGAGGCCTCGCAACAGGGCTGAGTTACGGGTTGTTTATGTTCTGTTCCTTCACTCAACTCAACTCTATCAATGTTTTCATCAAGTAAATATCCACGATGATCTTTCCAACTTTTGGCTGCAGAGATGTTTCTAGTTTACAACTCATTTATTTTTATTGCCTCCATTCATCAGATAAAATGAAGGCTTTGAGGCCAAAGGGGAACTGTGGGGGAAGATAAGTCCTGAAAACCTTTCAAACATTTCAAAACTCATACTCCCTCCGTCCCCCCCGACAACGAGAAAGGATATTTGTCGTCCCGGCTTGTCCCCAGACCTTCGGTGGAGAGGGTGGAAGCGGGTCCTGGCTGGCCTCTCCACCAGCCCGTGGTGGCGGGTCCCCCGCACGCTATCAGCCTGGTGAAGGGATGGCTGCAGAGAGAAGGGACAGGAGTTGGCTCGTGACCATGAAATTGCCCCTCACCCTCAAGAACAACGACAGCTAACAACAGCAGATGGAAAGACTGATTTCAGGTTTCTACAAGTGTTCACGAAGGGGCCTCAAGTCAAGGCAAATCAAGTCACGTAGCACGTGGGGCTGTTTCCATAGGATTACAGAGCAATTTAAAACAGTCTTCGGTGTGTTAAGATGAACGCTGAAAGAATGATAATATTGAAAGCTGTCATAATTCGGAGGCGGGACTACGGTTCATACATCTCACCCCAGACACTCAGAAGTACACTTGAAACGCACAAGAAGTGTATCTAAGATAGTGATAAGCTGGATACCAGAACTAGAACGGATACCTACAAACCGTGGACTACTTGCTCTGCACAGAGTCTTTTTAAATTTTTGATTCAATGGACAATTTTTAAAAATACAGGTTTGAGGCTTTCAGTGAAAAACCCAAACCCCTTGCCCACGCCAGTCCCACATTCCCACGTAGCAGAAGGGTCAGAAATCGAGAGTGTCTGCTCTCTGTAGGCGGGATCCCCATTCTCATGCTTTTAATGCTTACACCAGATCACTGGATTGACTTACTGTGTTAGACATTTGAGTTTGTAGCCCCTGAATTAAGCAGAGAGAGAAGAATACTACCTCAATACAAGTTGAAAATATGTAACTCATTATTCCCCAAAATGGCACAAGTGAAAATATAAACAGATTCAGGGTAAATCCGTGCTCAATAAATCCAAAGTCCTTTGTTAAGGGAGGCTTGGGTGCATTTGTAACATTTTTGAGACCGGCATCATAAAAGGCAAACTTTTTGGTTGCTGAAGACCGAACGCCAGGCTGGACCATTAGATCACACATACGACGTGCGAGTAATGTGTACACACTATTCGGCAAGGACCGTGTTTGTGAAACACAGGAAAACAGATTTTCTTTTATGTAAGTGGAATCATATGTAAATAGTTTACTCTAAAAGGAATCACATAATGGAATATGTTTTTATAGGGGAGCTGCTTTTAGCTAAGAATTGGTCATTAATTTTTCTTCTTTAAACATATGGATTTTCTCACGCTGGATTTGGGGATGACTCCTGTTTTTCTGAAGTGGGCTGATAAAATGTCTGGGCTAATTGAGTCTAATTTTTTTTAAGATTTTATTTATTTATTACAGAGAGAGACAGCAAGAGAGGGAACACAAGCAAGGGGAATGGGAGAGGGAGAAGCAGGCTTCCCGCTGAGCAGGGAGCCTGATGCGGGGCTTGATTCCACGACCCTGGGATCATGACCTGAGCTGAAGGCAGATGCTTAACACCTGAGCCACCCAGGCGCCCCTAGTCTAACGGTTCTAACCTATTTTTACAACCTAAATCTGTGACCTCCTAAAATAAAGAGATCTTGGTGAGGACCAACTTCTGAGGGCCTGGAAGAGAAAGAGCCATTGTGACGGGTAAGCGGGGTGTTGATCTCAGACAATACAGCACGTTCTCCCAGGGAGGGACAAGCTGAAACGCCTTTGTTAATCAAGAGGATGCATACCCAACAGCACGCTTGTTCAGAACCTGTTTACACAGCAGACAGAAGGGACAGATGACTTTGTTCCAGGACAAAAGGGAGGATTCTCTGGTAACGCAACCAATGTTCACCATGGTGATGTGAAATGCACTTGAAGACACAACATTTTCACTGAGGAGTCTCAGAGTACAAGTACTGCCAGACTGGGCTCTCAGAGGCCAGCCCACAGAGGTGGGGCTGAGGGTCTTCAGAAGGGGTTCTGAAAAAGCAGAAAGTTCTTGGAACGTCTTACAGACTTCCTATGACACGCACACGTGCTATTTACACTTGCCTCTTTGGCATTCATCCCCATGGGCCCAAATCCTGTACTGCTACTTGGACTCAGTTGGGGGGGTGGAGGGATGCTCTCTGCTAACATCTTAATTTTCTTGTCTTCCTCACCACGGCACTACTGCAACTCTCTACGCCTGTGGTAGCTGATCTTCCTCCAAATGATATTGGGCTATTTAGCCTTTTTGACTCACAGGGACCTGCCTTGTTCATGAAATGAGCTCAAGTAGGTGTTCAGTCAGGGAAGCTGGGGCCCGAAGTGGACTTGGAGTGACGAAGCCCATGAAACACTATACACTTGCTGAGAGCTAAGATTCTGTTCTTTATTTTAATTTTTTTTAAAGATTTTATTTATTTATTTGATGGAGACAGAGACAGCCCGCGAGAAAGGAAACACAGGCAGGGGGAGTGGGAGAGGAAGAAGCAGGCTCCCAGCGGAGGAGCCTGATGTGGGGCTCGATGCCAGGACTCTGGGATCATGCCCTGAGCCGAAGGCAGACGCTTAACGATTGAGCCACCCAGGCGCCCCTAAGATTCTGTTCTTTAAAAATGTATTTCTGGGGCGCCTGGGTGGTTCAGTCAGTTAAGCCTCCGACTCTCGGTTTCGGCCCAGGTCATGATCTCAGGGTTGTGGGACTGAGCCCTGTGTTGGGCTCCGCACTTAGTGGGGAGTCTACTTGGGACTCTCCCTCTCCCCCTGCTTGTGCTCGTTCTTTTTCTTTCTCTAAAATAAAATACAATCTTTAAAAAAAATGTATTTCTTAGGTCAACTTTAATACAAAAAGAAATAGAACCCTGGCACCCTGAAGGCCAAGTATGTCACGCTTTCCATTCCTTTTCAAGTTTCTTTCAGCTTTCACAAGGCTTGTACCCACAGAGCACATCTATTTGTGTGGTCTATATTCTGTACTTAACAGTATTTAGTGAACAATTTTCCGTATACTCCGTAACCCTTAGAGTTACTAATTCAGCAGGTGCACAGTACTTCACTTCTAACGTTTGTAAGGCCCACCCTCCATGGTGCAGTTCAAAGAACATGTGATTTGGAGTCAAGCGATTCCAGTCCAGAATCCTTGACTTACTAGCAAGTCACTTCACCTTATCTGTAAAATGAACATGATGCTGCTGATAACTTCCTCACAGGCCTGTGCAGAAAACGAAATTAGATCATGCATGTGAAAGCTGCCTTATCCCAGGGGTACCGGGCGTTACCAGCTGAGGCGCCCCCCACCCCAATTCACAGGTTGAAGCCCTAACCCCAGTGTGACTGTCATGGACCCAGACCCTTCAGGAAGGTAATGAAGGTGAAATGGTAATGAGGCTCTCATCTAATAGCACTGGGGTCGTTATAAGAGGAAGAGACAACAGGAACACGTACATACAGAGAAAAGGCCATGTGAGGACAGGAAGAGAGGCCTCGCCAGAAACCAACTCTGTTGACACCTTGATTTTGGACTTCCAGTCTCCAGAACTGTGAAAAAATGTCTGTCGTTTAGCCCCCCAGTCTGTGGGATTCTGACATGACAGCGTAAGCCGATTACGACCACCGGGCATGAGAAGGAGGATGCATGTCCGGTGGCATGACGCTGGGAAACATCTTGCTGAAGGTGAGGCCACCCTGCAGAGTCCTTTTATGGGCCACAAGAGCAGCACCAGTGTCAGGGGCTCACCCAGTATTCTGAGCCTCCCAAAGTATCCCCAAGGAACCTAGATTTTCGTTAGGCACTCATCTGCTGCCCATGCCAGGTCACCTCTGAAAGCTGCCACCCGGGGACGAATGGCTGAAAAGAATGTTGACAGGGCCCTGTGACTGGCTTTGGCCAATGCCTCATGAGCAGACGTGACATACATGTGTCCAAACAGAAATTCTCATATTCTCTTCCTTCTGTCATGAGAATTCCACGACCCAGACAGGGATGCTCCCTCAGCCTCAGTTCTGTAGAAGGAGAAGAGACATGGAGGACAGCCACAGCAGGTGCAGCCACCAGCAGCAAACAGAGTAAAAAAAAAAATTTTTTTTTGCTCGAAGTCCCAGAGTTTGGGGAATGGTTGTTCCCAGAGCAAAGCTGACTAATATGGTAGTGACAGCAGAGACAGGCTGCAGTGATGCGGAGAGTCCTATTTTTCTTGAAGAGCACCAAGAGGACGGCCAAGTCCAAAGAGCTTGCAAATTGGTTCCTACGTGTTTTGAGGATGTCCTCAGGCTCGGACTCTGCCAGACGCCACCCTATTTTGGAACATGGGCCCCAGACACCAAATTAAGAAGAGGAGGCTTCTGCGCCTCCATGTACAAAAGCTCCTCCCCACTGATGTCGGGGTGCCAGTGCTGGACCACCCACAGGCAGACCAAGCACATGCTTAGGGCTCAGCAAGGCAAGGGCAGAAGAGGAAGGACCTATCTGAGAGGATGCCCAATAACACTCAAAGGAGCATGGTGGGAAAAATCAGAATTGAGCTGGATCTCCTTACCTTTTTGTCTGTCTTGGGACGGCTTAACGGTTTTTACTCTGAAAGACATACACAGATGGGAGGTCCAATAATCTCTGCAGGGCCTGGGCCGGCACAAGTCTTCACACGGCCCCCTGGGCACTAGAAAGCAGACGGGAACGGCACAGCGGGGAGGGCAACGTTCTCAGCGGCAGCCCGAGAAAAGGCAGAGGTGCCCGCGTCAACGGCCTGACAATGAGGTTTAGCACCAGCAGGCTCACCCAGGAACCTTAGCAGCGAAGGGGTGAGCTGTCCAGTTCTGCTTCACGTTGTGACCTAATTGCCAGGGGCTGAGTGTGGGAAGAAAGGACGGCATGGGCGCCTGAGGCAGGGGAGAGGTGGATTCTGCACTTAAGTCACCCAATCTGAGAGAAGGCAGGCTTAGGTTGGAGCGCAGCCCAAACACCAAGGGTCCACAGACCTCAACAGTGAAGGGCAACGTGGGGGGCAGGGGGTCAGAGTGACTCCTGAGTTGGCAAGTAGTCAGCTACAGCCAATTCTTACCTACTCTGTGGTTGGGCTGTGGGGGGAAGGAGGCATATCTCGAGCAGTTCAAGGCGCTGCTGAGAACTGGATGTCCATGTGCAGACAGCCCTGGTCTCAGGCTCCTGACTGTCGCTCAAAGTATCTCCGTGTGGATGGCAAACTGGTTCAGGTGTGCAGCTATTAGGATGGTGCTGGCAGGGGCGGGGGTGACAGGGCCAGTACTGATGGAAAACTCTTTCTGAGATGACACAGGACGTAGGAATCTTCCAAAGAAGCAGAGTTGTGCGTTTCCGGGCATTAGTCCAGAGCCAATGGCAGAGAGTACCATGGGCTCCAAGCATGCCCCCAGGGGACCGAGATCTCATTTAGGCATCTTTGTGCGTGTGGGCACCCATCTGCTGCCCGCCTCACATCACCTCGGAGAGCGGCAGCCTGGCATGAATGACTGAAAAGTTGCAGCTGACTTTCCTTACCCTTCCCAGGGGGAAAGTCCTTCCTCTGATTAGGCACTGCCGTTCTACCGACGTCACCTATATTCGCATTAACTCTTCAAGCACATGTACCACACTGTTGGCATACCATTAAGTTTGTAGTTAATTAGAAACTCCAGATCTTTCCACGTGACTAACAAGCCACAAGCAGATTCCTACTAAACCCTTGTTACAAAATGAGCTCAAGTCTGAGAAGAGGAGGGCTGTTTATTGTCAACTCCGGGAGATTATCATTCTTAAAAGTACCCTACAGTATATTCTACGTACACTTGTTCTGTATATGCTACAGTATATGTTGTTTTTAAGATTTTATTTACTTATTTGAGAGAGAGCACAAGTGGGGTAAGTGGCAGAGGGAGAAGCAGACTCCCTGGTCAGCAGGGAGCCCGACGTGGGGCTTGGTCCTGGGACACCGGGATCAAGACCTGAGCTGAAGGCAGATGCTTCACCGACGGGGCCACCGGCGCTTGGCTACGGTATATTCGTTACCTGTGAAAGACTAAGTAGCACTTTTTTCTTGCTACAAAGATCAATTCTAGCTTATGATGATATTTCTATACAATGTTATTAAAAGAGGGAGAACTGTAATTTGCAAATTTTCTCAAGTGAAATACGAATATCTAAATGCCAATAGGATGACCAAGTCCATTCTTACATTGTAAGAAGTTTTAATGAGTTTTTAAAAATGCATTTAAAAAAATAAATAAAAATGTACTTAAAACATGCACATGGGGCGCTTGGGTGGCTCAGTCTGTTAAGCATCCAACTCTTGATTTTGGCTCAGGTCATGATTTCAGGGTTGTGAGATCGGGCCCCACATCAGGCTCTGCACTGAGTGTGGAATCTGCTTAAGATTCTCTCTCTCTCCTCTCTCTGCCCCTCCCCACCCCAGCTCACATGCATGCAAGCACTCTCTCTCAAAAAATAAAAAAATAAAAAAAATAAAGAAAAATAAAACATGCAGAATACCAGGATGAAGCATGTAAATGGTTCCTTCAAAAAGCCTGGATTTAGAATACCCTAACCGCAGCATCTTTACAAAGGGGTGCATAATGGGTATTCAAACAGAAACAATTCTGTGTTTTAGAATTCTAAGGCAACTTTCAATAGCCCCACTGGCACGCATGATGACTACAGATCAAGAAGAAAAAAGATAAAACTCTGTAAGAACAGCATATGTTCTTCTGGAATACCACTGTCAACACTAGAAATACGTCCTGGCAGGCAGCTCCGACAATACAGAGGATGTGCTGGGTGTGATGTCCCTGTTACCTTATGGTGTGAGGACAGTGGGCTTGCTTAAACTAGGGGTGACTTGGGTGGCAACCTCACCCATCTCAGCAGTAAACCAGGAAGCAAAGGAAGTCTCTAAGCAACAGAATCAGTTAAGAACCCCCAAGGGGAACACTCAGAAGGGGGTCCCTCAGGTCTTGCATCCCGTCTTACCTGAGCCTGACAAACTGGGCCACCCTGTCCTCCAGCCTGCTGCAGGCGAAAACAAGGTGAGGGTGAGCAAGAGGAGGGAATGGGGGCGTCTGGCTCATCAGGATGCTTCACAGATGACAGCAGAGGGACTGCGGACCACACCCCCCCCCCCCAGCTCCATGCTTTCCTTCTCCAGATGAGAAACCAGAATCCAGAATGAGGAGGAACTTTTCTCAGGGTGACACGGCTAGTGGCAACTGGAAACTTGAACTCAGGACCCTGAGCCTCATACAGTGTTGGCCCCACCTCGCTGTTTTGCCTCCTTGGCTAAGGAGCCTACATAAAAATCAGTTGTTTTTGAGATTGTGAGTGGATTTTTGCTGGCATACCACAGAAAAAGTATAAAAAAGTGAGAAATGTTTCAGATAAAATTACATTCTTATAAAGCTACCAAGAACTGAGATCTGATAGAAGGACACCAGCCCTGCTGGGATCTCTGACTGTCCTGGGGCATAAATAGCACACCTACAACTCGCTGTTGGACCCAGCAGTGCCATCTGCGCTAGGTGTGGAACCCAGCATTTTATAAAAGGTTAGCTGAAAGTCCCAAGGCTATTTATTGACCATCCCATGCTTCCTCCTGGAGAATTAAGAAGCTTCCTCAATCATTCTAAATTCCTCTGTATGCTGGAGCTCACATCTGTGTCCCTCCTCCCCAGCGGGGCTGGGTGGGACTCGGACTGGAGAGGGCGAGCTCACACGTGGCCTCAAGGTCACACTTGCACTCACTCCTGTGCCCTGCAGGACGTCTGGCCTGCCCGTGATGGTGTTCCTCTTTAGTTCACTGCTTCAGTTCTTGGGAAGTTATGAAAGACTGGCCGCTAGGACTGAATGAACTTCTCGTGGGGAACAGTGAAGACTTAGGCGTGTGGGAAATAGGGCAGGTTCCCTGAACTTGCGGGGCTTTCTAATGCAGGCTCTAGTTAATGGAAGCTGCTACAGGCCCCCTCCTTGTCAAAGGGCAAGTCTAACAAAGGGACAACTGTGCCTCTCTTGAGAACGCAGCTGGGGATCATCCCAGCCACAGCCTGTATCTCCTTTGGTTCTCCTGATGAGGAGAGGGAGTCGTGAGGACCTGCCCACAACAGAGAAGAGGCTATTAATTCATGCCCTGGGGTTAAACGGACCATTTTAATACTACCTTATAAACTGTGCAGAAGAAAAAGGATTTCACAGCTGGATTAGAGGTTCTATTATACCACCATCAAACACAAAAACCAAAAAACAACCCAACTCCTTTACAGATCTCCGGGGTCAGACCTGCCCTCGGCTGTTCCCCCGCCCTCGCGGCAGCCCCACGCTCTTCCTTTGCCGTCTGCGGTGTGAGTACTGGGCTGGGCTGGCGCTTGCACACGTGCCAGAGGGCGAGGTCTTGGGTCTGCCAGACTGTAAGGCTCCTAACTTCTGGGAACAAGGTGAGGCTCCTCTCTCAGCAGCGTGCCAGTGGGCACTGTCTGCGGGCCAGTCTTACCCCAGCCTGGCAGGGTCATTTGGCCCTCAGAGCCCCTGAATCACCATAGGGATGTTTTGGTGTTTGTTTGTGTTTTTTAACCTGAAGAGTATGCCTTTTTTGGCCGAATGAATTGGGGATGCAATCTCCAAAGGACCGAACGAGCCCTACTGTGAAGGTGCAAAGAAGTTACAAAGAGCAGAGCAGGCCCGGGGGGCGGGGCGGTGAGCTGGAGACCTGCTTCCAGACCTTCCAGCTGGAAACTTGCCCTGTCACCACATCTGGGGCCCTTATGCTACCCCTTCCTCCTCCTTATTTTAAACAAAAAGTAAAAGGGAAATAAAGTTAATGAGATAAACTAAGATAAAAGGTTACTCTAAAAAATGACAGAGATAAGTTTGTTTTTTATGGCAGCAAAGGTCCAAACACACACACACACACACACACACACACACACACACACACACACACACACGACAATCAAAATGACCTCAGAGAGCCAGGAGACATAATCTGTCAAATAAGAAATAACAGCAAAGCGGGGCGCCTGGGTGGCTCAGTTGGTTAAGCATCTGCCTTCTGCTCAGGTCATGATCCCAGGGTCCTGGGATGGAGCCCCATGTCGGGCTCCCTGCTCAGTGGGGAGACTGCTTCTCCCCCTGCGTCTCCCTGCTGCTCATTGTCTCTCTCCCTCTCTGTCAAATACATAAATAAAATCTTAGAAAGAAAGAAAGAAAGAAAGAAAAGAAAAGAAAAGAAAAGAAAAGAAAAGAAAAGAAAAGAAAAGAAAAGAAAAAGAAAAAGAAAAGAAAAAGAAAAGAAAAGAAAAGAAAAAAAAAGAAAAGAAAAGAAAAGAAAAAAAAAAGAGAAGAACAAAGCATAAAACGTGCCGAGTGTGGGGCCCAGGGGTCACCTGGGGGCACCTGTTCAGGAAGAGGCAGACAGGTCCATGTCTTGGGCCGGGCTGCACACGCTTCTTATCTGGACAGGGGGGGTGGCATCCCACTGATGCAGTGGCTAAAGCAGTGAGGACCGTCACCCTGCCCCCCCCCCCCCGTCTTCCCTCTTGGCACAGTGGTTCCCATACACATTCGCTCTGTCACTACGTTTTCACATAACTGGGCTCCACAGCCGACTGTGCGCCTCTCAGGGGTGTACAGGACGTGTACGGGGTGTAGAGAAGACACTAGACGCCCTGTTTCCACTCAGTTTTCTACTTGTTGTGTACATGATATAACAGTAGAGTGTATGCGTCTATAATTTATAAACAGAGATACCCAGATTGGGGATATAAAACTCTTTTTTACTGCTAGGGTGCATCATCAGAAAGTTTAAGTGACAAAACGGTGGTAATTATTGAAACTGGTGACTGCTATATGGGAGTTTGTTATTCTCTTCTTTCTGCTTTCGTGGATGGCTAAAATTTTCTGTACTAAACTGAAGAATTTCCCCTTCAGCCCCTCCGGGATGAGTGTGGGCATGGCAAGGGCTAATGGAGACCCCCAGCCTCTAAAGCCATCTTCCTCTCTTTCCAGGAAATGCCAAGTGGGCCCCCACAAAGGGAAAAGTCTGAAGCTGCCCGTTCCCACCGCATCCTCCTGCCCGGTGTGTTTGGTGGAGAGGGAGGCCTTCTTTTGAGTGCAATCTGACCTTAAACTCTGCTGCTATGATCGTGACCCAAGAGATTAGCTCTCGGTAAACTGGGTCTGCCCAATTATTTCCTCCAGAAGAAGCTGATCTGCCTCTTACGATGACGACAGTGAGGTGAAAGAATTGTGGAAGCAAAGAATTGGTTTTTGTAAGCTACAACTTGAGCAGTGACAGGGCACAGGAGGCTGGCCTGGAGGCAGGTCATACAGGAGAGCAGCTGGCCGGCAGAGTAAGGCCACAGGTGTCCTCGGAGGCCAGAAGGGTCAGGTGGGTACTTCAGATCAGGCAGGAAATGGGGTCTGAGTGCCGGAGCCGGCTGCCTCCCAGCACAGGCCTCTTCCTGCAGTAGGGATGGGAGGTGAGAAACGCCCTTCTTCCCCCTCCCTTCCCTCTCGCGGCCCTCCCAATCACACTGCCTACACCACTGTGACGAAACGTGGTAAGACGTGTCGCTGAGGCCAAAAGAAATCTGTAATTTGGAATTAAAAAAAAAAGCAAGGGGGGGATAAATAACACAAAACTGACAAAATCTTGAACACTGTTGGGAGATGAAAGGTGGGGGAGGTGGGTGACGGTGGTCCAAAGGTACAAAGTTCCAGGTTAGGGTAACTAAGTTCTGGGAGTGTCAAGGACAGCATGGTGGTGGTAGTTAACAATACTGTACATTGTAAAGTTGCTGAAGAGTGGATATAAAAGTTCTTATCACAAGAAAAAAATGTTAACTGTGAAGTGATGGATGTTAACTAAACTTATTGCGGTGACCATTTCCCAACATATACACACAGCAAATCGTTATGTTGTACACCTTGAACTAAAATAATTTATATATCAACTGTATTTCAATAAAACTGGAAAAAATACTGAAACAGGTGAGTATAAGGGGGGGCATTCATTATTCTATTCCTTACTTTTGGGTACATTTTACATTTCCAAATAAAAAGTTTAATTTTTAAAAAAGATTTATTTATTTGAGAGAGAGGGGGAGAGAGAGTGTGGTGCGTGGCTGGGAAGGGGAGGGGCAGAGGGAGAGTCTCTAGCAGGCTCCCCGCTGAGTGCAGAGCCGGACGCGGGGCTCCATCTCACAACCCCCAGATCATGAGTTGAGCCAAAATCGAGTTGGACGCTTAACCGACTGAGCCACCCAAGCACCCCCCCAAAAGTTTACTTTTTAAAAATTAAAACGGTGACACTGTCATAAATTAAGGGTACCTTTTTAAGCTTTACCCCAATAACTTTCAAAGACATGCAAAAGGTGAGGTTTTCTACCACACAGCCGGCAAAAATTATGACGAAAATACTTTTTTTTTTTACATGACTTTAAAAGACAAAATCAGTGCATAATTTCACAAAGGAACTAGAAAAGTATCATGAGAAAATGCTTTTGGGGGGAATAAAATAATCTGGTATATTTAGTTCGCTATAACAGCACATGGCAATTCTAAATAAAGCATATCGAGTTTAAAAAAAGTACATCCTGTTTTCGATTTCAGAGAGCCGGGGGTACTTTTCCTCGTGTGGGTCCTTGCTCCCGGAGAGGCACAGCCGCGTCCTGGCCGGTCGCACACACAGTGGCGAGAGTTCGGAAGGCCCGCGCAGGTGGGCCACCAGCACCGTGGCACCCGCGCCCGGGGCCGTGCAGCACCCCTGCTCCGGCAGCCGAGCCCGAGCCCGACGACTGCTTTACTACTTCCCCAGGTCGGCCAGTCCTCCCTCATGCAGCCGTGCTTCTGGTATGCCTTCCCTTACACGGAGCTGGGCCACGTCCCCGGGGGATCTCTGGAGGGAATCTGCCCAGAGGAGAGGTTTCTAAAAATTCATCATCATAAGAGGGTTCTTCTCCAGAAGGAAGCCAGCTACATCAGTGGAGGAATGTGTCGGTGGGACCAAGCTCTTCATTGAATTCGAGTGAAAACTGCAAGTCCGGTTGCTTGTCTGGACAGTCAGTTCACTTGGCTGGGCATTCCTTTTGTCAACCAAATAGAAAAATTGGCAGAACCCATAAAAGGAAGCCTTTTTTTCTTATCTGCAAGTGGCCACCTCTGCCTATAGACAGGGGAGGGGAAAAACTGATGTGAGCTGCTCTCCCTCCTTTGGATGGGCTACGGAGCTCCATGCCTGGGGCAGCACTGACAGTGTCTCCGTTCCCAAAGGTCCGGCGGGGTCTGTCCCTTCCAAGGAAGGTGGGCCTTTCTCCAGCTCTAGCCTGTGACCGGAGGGATGAGCCAGGTTGGCCCTGCCTATGCAGGCTCAGACCACCTCACATCTGGGAAGAGGGAGGAGGGAAGGGGGGAGGGCAGGTGTCCCACTTTGATCCCAGGGCCCAGCCCCACGGAGTCTGGGGAGCTACTGAGTGGCCAGGAATTCGGCTCACAAAGCTAATGATCTGATCCTGCGTTGGGTCCCCACAGGGCAGCCCCAGAAAGAAAATGGTCAGTAACCAGCTTCCTTGGTCACCGGAAGAGTGAGAGGTCAGCTGACTCAGATCAGGCACTAACACAGCCCTAACATCACCTAGCCCCGTATCTGGTACCCTAAAAAGTGGATAAGGAAAACTAGCACTAGTGAACTTGGTTACGCCTGTGGGATTTCGACATTTTGTGGTAATTTTTTTTTATTTCATCTGATGTTCCACAGTGGGGTGTGCAATCAGCATGGACTATAAAACTAGAGATTAAAAGTAAAATATGTTTAACCAGTGCAATAATTTAGATATTTGCTCTAAAACCACAGTGAAACCTATTGAGCAATGCGAAAGGTTTTTTCTTTCATTTTCTGTGTATTTTACTTGTTTATTCTTGGGAAAATTTTTGAGATGTTTTGAAAACTTTTTGAGTTCCAGGCAATAATTTTTTCCATTTCTACACTTATTTTTTATTGAATAAATTTGATACCTAAATTGTGTAAGTTTAAAGTGTACAGCATGTTACTTTAGTACATTTTATATATTGTAATATGATTGCCAATATAGCGCTATTTATCACACTAATAATTGCAGTGTGATACTGTCTACATTCATCATGCTGTACATTACATCTCTATGGCTTATCTACTACTTGTGACAAGCTCGTGCCCCTAAGCACCATCACTCTTCTCCCCCCACCCCCAAACCCTGGTCACTGCCATTTTACTCTTTCACAAGTGTAATGTTTTAAGACCCCACATATAAGTGATATTGTACAGTGCTTGTCTTTCTCTGACTTATCTCACTTAGCATAATGTGCTCAAGGACCATCTATGGTGTCGCAAATGGCAGGATATCCTCCTCGTGCCTGAATAATATTCCACGTCTTTTTTATCCATCCATCTGTTCACGGGCATTTGGGTTGCTTCCATATCTTGGCTATTGTGGATAAGGCAGCGATTAACATGGGAGTGCAGATATCTTGTTAAAGTCCTGTTTTCATTTTCCTGTGAATAATTTATAACAATCACAGAGAGACGGAAAGTCACAGGACTGTCACTGGGATGAGCCACAGCTGGGACAGGGAGAGCCAGTGTGAGGCTTCTGCCTGTGTCAGGGTAACGACTGATCCCCTTCTTCTTTCTTTTCCCCATAAACCAGCTTTATAACTGATACTGTGATTTATAACAAATATTTGGTCTTCATCCCTGTTTCTGGCACAGACCTCCTAAAAGCCTTGGAATTTCCTAAGTGATGAGAGCAACAAAGATGTCTTTTATTATATTAATTAGGTGACTTTTGGAACACACCTAAGGGTGAGGGCTGGTTGTCAGAAGAATCAACCACATGGTTAGTGGACTGGAACTTTTGGTGCCCCCCACATCTCTCTGGAGGGGAGAGGGACTGGAGGTTGACCCAGTCACCAGTGGCCAATGATTTAATCACTCATACCTAGTAATGAAGCCTCTGTACAAACCCAAAGGGATGGGGTTCAACACATGGAGATTTGGGGAGAGTAGAGAAAGCAGAAGCTCTGTGCCCCTTCCCATGTAGCTTGACCTATGCCTCTCTTCCACCGGGATGTTCATCTGCATCCTTTATCATAACCTTTTATAATAAACTGGTCAACGGAAGTACTGTTTCCCTGAGTTCTATAAGTCACTCTAGCAAATTAACTGAATCCAAAGAGGGAGGAGATCATAAGAACCTCTGACTTGTAGTCCAAGTTGGACAGAAGCTGTAGGTAAGGTGGGGACCGGAAGTGTGTGCATGTGAGGGGGAGGAGGGCAGTCAGGTGGGATGGAGCCCTTAGTCTGTAGGATTGGATCCTGTCTCCAGGTAGACAGTGTCAGAACTGATGGAACCGTAGGAGAACTGCTCCCTGGTGCCCACGGTGGCAATGGGTACACAACCCTTAACCACACACGCAGTCAAGCTGTGGCCGACAGGCCAGGCAGTGCCAGGCCATGGTCCTCTTCCCTCACCCAAGATCCAGGACTGTCCACTTCCCCAAAGGTTCCAGTCTCCCGTGGGGAAGAGAAAAGGCAAAGCTCCACACTTCAAAGCATAAAGCAAGAGTCTGCTTCTTCGTGCTTCTTGTATGCAGAGGAACAGACAAATCACAGACAAGTAGAGCTATCACTAACTAAAAATTCAGGCTCTGCCAGAACTATTGCCTTTAGAGATAACCAAACAGCTTAGGTCAAATGATTTGAATAAGTAGTATGTTTACATTCTCAAATAAAAAGATAGGAAGATGACAGTGAAGAGGCAACTGATGCCCCGCTGTTGTTTTCCTTCTACCCAGTTCCCACCGCCCAATGGGTAACTTGATTACTAGTTTCTTGAAAGTCCTTCCAAATACGGATTATGCATGCACAGCAAATAAGAATATCTTTTACTTCTGCTCCTCCTTTTTTCATATAAATGGTGGTATACTAATACACTTCTCTGTACTTCGTTCTTAAACTTAACCACCAATTAAGTTTCTAAACCTGATTCCAATTTCTTAGTTCTTTGTCTGAATTCAAAAAATGTTAACAAGAGCCAAACAAATATATTACAAAACTCAACAAAATTAAAAGTCAGAACTGTCAGAGACCATATGTCAACATCATAACGGTATCACTCTCTTTTAGACCATTCACGTTGGTCAATTAGAGATCTCTAAGTCCTTACAACCATCTCAGTGATGCCTCGTCCTCGAAGAGGATCCCAGCCCTCCACCCCTCTACTGGCTCATCCGTCCATGTGCCCCTCTCTTCTTTGCACCCAAGTTTCAAGATGAAGGGGTTACCGCCAGGAGTTCTTTACCCCCCACTCATCCCACGGCCCCCTACCCCTCTACTCCGCTGAAAAGTCTCTTCCCAAGATAACTGTGGACTTTCCTTGTTACTAAATCCAATGGTTACTTTTCAGCTCTTAAGTTACTTGACCTCTCAGTAGCATCTGAAATGAGTGACAATTCACTCTTTTTTAAAAACTTTCTTTGGGTTTCCTGTGATTCCTCCTGCGTCTCTGGGTGTTTCTTTCCAGTCTTCTCTGCAGACTCCTAGACTTCCTGACCATCCTCTGAACGCTGAGGCTCTTCAAAGCTGTCCTACAACCCTGGGTCTCCAGCCCAGATCTCTCTGCAACGCTTCAGAACTGTGTAGTCCACAGCCCAGTGGACAACTCTTCTAGGACTGCCCGCAGGCATTTCAAGCTCAACGGGTTTGGAAGTGAATTTGTCATCTTCCTTCATCTTCCTCCAAAACCAGCCCAATTTCATCTGTTTTGAATCTCTGGGAACGGCACCACCCAGCTGCCTAATCCAGGATGCTTGGGATCATCTTTGAGTGCTACCTCCCCAAACCTCGCCATCCCTGGCATCTCCAAGTCTGGCCTCTCTGACCTTCTAAACACCTCTCAAACCCACTACTATCCCTCATTCCCTGTCCATCTACTCTTGTCGGGATTACTGTGACAACCTTGTAATTGATCTTTTTTGTCTCTAATCTTATTTCCTCCAACCCAGTTTCCACACTGCAGTCAGAGTAATCTTCCTAAAATACAAATCTGATCACATTATTCAGCTGCATAAAACCCATTAATGACAGGATTTTTAAAAAAAGATCCTAGCAAGCCGATTTTAAAGTTCACCCGGAAAAATAAACATGCAAGAATAGCCTGGAAAAATCATTGAAAAAAAGCATGGAAGTGAATTAACCCTACCAGAGTTTTAATATGTAACATAAAGCTACAAAAATCAGGTAAAACAGTGAGATTCTGATGTATGAATAGACGCATAAATCAATAACGAGAATAGGAAGTCTCAAAATATAATCAAAACATGTGGGAATTTAGTATATGATAAAAGTGGCATTTTAAATTAGTGGAGAAAGATGATTATTCATAAACAGTGTCAGGACAACTGGCAAGCGAATGGGAAAAAAATTAAGTCAGATTCGCACTGCACGCCTTCCGTTAGCATAAGCTCCTGCTGGATCAGAGATTTTCAATCTAAAAATGAAGGCACAAAGTATTACAAGAAACGAAGAGAACACAGCATGACAAAAAACCTAGAAGCCATTTAAAAACATTAAATTTTGCTGCATAAAGAAATGTAGATGTCTGCATGGAAAAAGAATCCATCATAAAGGAAGCCAGAAGACAAGTAAACGTCTACTTTAACTAATACACAGAGAGCTCCTGAAAACACCAAGAGGAAAAAGATCAACCACCCAAAAAAATTAAGGTCAAAAGATACAGATTGCTCACAGTAGAGATAATACAAATGATTCATAAGCATGGAAAAAACGCACCTCACTCATAATAAGAGAAATGCAATTTAAAACTACACAGAAGCATGAATTTTCATCTATGAGACTGACAAAGATCAAACAGTTTGATAAAGCCCTGAGCTGGGGAGGATGTGGGCAAACAGCACTCTCCTACATGGTAGATAGGGATGTAAATTGGTACAAATTCTATGGAGGGAGAACTGACACTATCTACCAAAACTATAAATGCCCCAGAGATTCCACTTCTAGAAATTTCTTCTTGCAGCTTTATCTGCATGCATATAAAATTGTATGTATATAAGGCTGTTCACTGCAACATAGTGTATAATTTTTTGAAAGTATGTAAATAACTTAAATGTTCATAATTAGGGAACTAGTTGAATAAATGATGGTAGATCCATAAACAGAATACTACTGAGTATTCAAAAGAAAAAAAAAACAAACAAAAACCCAAGAATAAGGGTGTTACTTGTGAGCTGATATGGAAGGGTCTCCAAGACCTATTAAGGTGAAAAAAACAGGTACAGAAATGTGTATGGTTAGCTACCTTCTAGGTAAAAGGGTAAAGTGGATTACACATTCACATTTGCTGAAATCTACATAACAATACTGATTGCCTTTGGGGAGTGAACTGAGTGTCTAGAATAGAGATGGAAGGAATATTTATCACTGCACACTCTTTTGATTGTCTCTAATCTTGAACTGCATGAACATAGATATGTGGAAAAAGAATCCATCATAAAGAAAACCAAAAAACAGATATCATAGATAAATGTCTACTTTTATATATATATATGTAAAATATATTTTTAATATCATTTGTTTTTTGGATGTATACATTCAAATAATAATAGTCAAAAAACAAATGATATTAAAATCAAAACATATCATAAAGCCACAGTAACTATACTGATGTCAAAAGGACAGAAGAATAAATGGCCGTATCAATGGAACGAAGCAAGCAAACAGAAAGAACCATATAAAAATTAAATTATTCAAGAATTAAGACAGTAGACTGGTCATAGAGGAAAGGAAGTGAGATATCTGTTTCAAATCTCACATCGAAATAAATTCCAAAATGCGGAGCCTGGCTGGCTCAGTCGGTAGACTCTTGATCTCAGGATTAGGAGTTTGAGCCCCATGTTGGGTGTAGGGATTACTTAAAAATAAAATCTTTTTTAAAAAATCATAATTTCCAAAGTAATAATAGTAACAGAACAAAATATGAGTTGAAAAAAATTGATGAATGTTTAAGAAATCTTAGAGTGATGGTCATTCTAAACATCTTACAACTCATAACATAGAAGGCACAAAAAAGACCAATACATTTGTCTCATAAAAACTGGAGCAGAAAACTCCCAAATAAAAATGACTAAATGGAGAAAATATCTGGAATATTTAAGGCAGACTGCGAGGGACAGACTCCACGGCGTCACCCAATGATGCCCACCTCTCGTGGTGTTCACGTTCTGGTAATTCCCTGCGCGTGAGTGAGGGCAGGACCTGTAACCTGCTTCTCACCAACAGGATATCACAGAATATTGCTCCATGACTATGTTATGATATATATAAGACCCTGTCTTGTTAGCAGGGGTGCTAGAGAGACTCTTCTTCACTGGTCTGGAAGAAATCAGCTGCCATAAAGTCAGAGGCTAAGCTGGAGAAGCCTACGTGGCAAGGAAGTGTGGGGGGCCCATAGGGGCTAAGGGGGGTCTGTGGCAAGAAAGTGATGCTTTTGTCCTGCAAACCACAGGGACATGAATTCTGCCAACCACCTGAAGGAGCTCGGAAGAATATTCCCAGCTCAGCCTCTGAGGAGACCACAGCCCCATTCAGTATGTGGACTGTGGCTGGGGAGACCCTCAAGTAGATAGCCCAAATAAGCTGTAGCCAGACTTTCGACCTATAGAAACTGTCAGATAATAAAAGGTAATTCTTTTTTATTTGTGGTCATTTGTTCCATAGCAATAGAAAACCAATACACAAAGAGACAATGTCCCTAATATATAATAAAGACTTCTTATAGGGCAATAAGAAGATAAAGTACTCAACAGAAAAAGAGGCAGAAAGGGGCATGTGGGGGGCTCAGTCAGTGAAGTGTCTGCCTTCAGCTCAGGTCAGGATCTCGGGGTCCTGGGATCGAGTCCTGCATCAGGCTCCCTGCTCAGTGGAGCCTGCTTCTCCCTCTCCCTCTGTGTGTATCCGCTCTCGCTCTCTCTCTCTCTCACGTGAGTGCGCTCTCTCTCTCTCTCTCATGTGTGCGCTCTCTCAAATAAATAAAAATCTTAAAAAAATAAAAAGCACTATGATTTTAAAAAAAGAGGCAAAAGGCATAAGAGCACAGTCTCCAAAACAGGAAGGACACGCAGCCGAAGAGGGTCCAGAGATGCCCCACCTGGGTTTTGTGCTTGTGGGTAGACCAGACACACAGGGGCCGCGCGATATTATTTGTGGAATAAATGAACACATTCCACTCATAATTAAAGAAATGCCAAATAAAATGACATACCATTTTTTACCCATTAGGTGGGCAAAGATGAAAAAGACGGATACAACTTGAAGAGACAACAGACATTGCTCTGAAAACGATACACGACGGCCGGCAAGCCCACGGCGACATGCGCAGTATCACTGGGCACTGAGGGGCCGCAAGCCAGCCGCTACGAGGTGTCGCCTTACACACTAGGATGGCTACCCCCCCCCCCAATAATGAGCATCGGTGCGGCTACGGAGAAATTAAAACCCTTCTGCACGGCTGGTAGGAACATGAAGTGGCGCGGCTACTATGGAAAACAGTACGGTCACTCCTCAGAAAACGGAAAATAGAACTATCATATGATCCAGCAATCCTGCTTCTGGGTACACACCCCAACGAGCTGAAAGCAGGATTTCAAAGAAATATCTGCATGCCCGTGATGACAGTAGCATTATTCATAAAAACCAAGACATGAAAGCAGCTCAAACGGTCATTGATGGAAGGACAGATACACAAAATGTGACATAATACATACAATGGAATACTCTTCAGCTTTAAAAAGGACGGACATCCTGTCACACGCTGCAACATGGAAGAGTCCTGAGGACATCACGCTTCATGAGATGAGCCAGCCACAAGAAGACAAGTACCGTATGATTCCACTCACATATAAGTTACGTAGAGGAGTCAAATTCAAAGACAAAAAATAGACTGGTGGTTGCGGGGTGGGGGGTAAGTGGGAGCTGTTGTTTAATGGGTATGGAGTTTCTGTTTCACGAGACAAAAATGTGTGGAGATTGGCTGCACGACACTGTGAATATACGTAACATTCCTGAGCTGTACTGTGAAAAATGGTAAAGATGATAAATTTGATAAGTTTCTTGCAAGTCTCAAAATGGGTATATTCTAGGGTGAAGAACAGACACTTCCATGATACTGGTGGGAGCCAAAAATGTTATCTCTATAATGAATAACTTTACAATATCTACCTTAATTTTAAATATGCAAACAATCCCACCCAGTTGTTTTACTTCTAGGAACATACCCTACAGATACCCTCACAGAAATACTCTAAGACACATATAACAGGAACGCTCACTGCAGTGTTGCCTCCTAACAGCGCGGAGGCAGACACAGTCTAAATGTCCCTGGGTAAGAAACTGGTCAGGTAAATAGCGGGAGAGCGATATGAAGGTATACGATACGGCCATTGAAAAGAATACGTATCTTTATGTGCTGATCGCAAAAAATGTCCAAGATGTTCAAGTTTCATCTTCAAGGTGGAAGTTACTTAGTTTAGTGTGCTTGCACTTGTGTGAAGAACAAGTATGCGTATACGATATACGCTTGCATTTACACAGGAAGCTTCTGGAAAGGTGCGAAGGAAACAGTAGGTACCTCTGGGGATTAGGATTGGGGGAGGATGAGAAGGAGAGAAAGGGAAACTTGTACTTTTCATTTTATATGTTTCTGTGTTATTTGAGTTTTTGCAACAAATGTGTATTACTTCCATACAAAAATTAATTTGGTGGGGCGCCTGGCTGGCTCAGTCAGAAGAGTGTGCGAATGTTGATCTTGGGGTTGTGGGTTCAAGCCCCACATTGGCTGTAGAGATTACTTAAAAAATCTTTTAAAAAATTAATTTACAAGAATAAGCGAGCAATGGGCAAGCAAATAAATACGTTTCCGCCAATAGCTTTACATTGTCCCTAAGACAAAATCTAAATTCCTTAAAGAGAAAGTAAGGTCCTTTGTGATATGGTTCCTACATCAACCTCCCAGCCCCACCCCTCACTACCCACACCTCACACTCCTCTATGTTCCAGGCTCAACAACTTCCAGCTTCTCAAACAGGACAAACTTCCTCTTGCCTCTCAACTTTGCCAAATGCTACTGCTTTTGCTCAGGTCCCAGCTCAGACATCTCTTCCTCCAGGAAGCCCTTCCTGGTGTGCCCCCCCCCCCCCCCGCCACTCCCAGGCTCAGTTAGGCAGCACTCAGATGCATTCGACCCAATCCCTACCCTGCATTTTTCACGTGGTCTCACAACGACTTGTGAAAATATCTGCCTCTCCCACGGAAGTTCAGCCACGCAGTGACCATGCCTGAATGGGTCACTGTCCTCTCTCCAGCAGCAAGCACGGTGTCTGACACACAGACGTGATTCAGTAATTACTCGTCAGATTGGACTTTCACAACAAAGGAAATAAAATCACATCGTAGACAGTTGAGGAGCACAGAAGGGGGAAGGTGGAATTAGGACCCTACCATCCAAACATAACTACAGTGCTCCTCCAAGAGTTACGTTCCCTGGGCATGTTTTCTCATAGCTGTATTCCCAAGCTAGACATTCTGACAAGACCCTCGGGACACAGTCATTTTGGTTGGAGAACATTTTGCTGCACCCTGTCAAAACATGAGGCTTTTATAAGCCAAAGTAAAGATTACTGTTTTTATAATCAAGTAATGTGCACAACAGACAACAGGCATCCCAGACCCTTTCTCACCACTCACCTACCTCTCATCCTGGGGGACTTCCGCTTTGTACTTACTAATTAGTTTACAGCCTAGTGGGTTGTTTTTAAAACTTATTGTTATACCCCCCAAGTTCTCATTATAAAGAAGTATTAGAACATTAATGTAACGTATGTATTACTGAAGAAACTGGTAAGAATTTCATTGAGGACATCCCTACCAATGGTGAGGTAAGAGAGTAAGAGATCCCACAGATGCCTGCATCTCCCTACCCGAGGGTCTACCCACAGAAGGTCGCATTGGAAGCGAAAGCCACCTAAGATAGAAGTGAATCCTCGGAGCTCTGCCTCATCCCTCACCACCCCCAGCCCTTGCCCCCAGCCCAAGATTAGAGGTTGGCACAGGGGATGAGACCCAGGCGTGGGATTAGGTTCTATGTTTTGCGCATTGTTAGTTTTTTTCTTTTTTTTTTTTAAGCTCCATGAAAAGAAAAAGTCATCTCAGAGTGGCACCTGTCAGAAAGGCCCCGGAGACAAACGAGCTACGTCCTAGCAGCTGTGTAGAAACTTCACGTGCTCCTGTCATCACCGGGGCATACAATTTGTACCTCCTTTTAAGTTTTTTGCTCAACACTTCCTCAGGTAGCTGCAGAGGCTTTACATTCAAAATTTTACACAGTACTGAGATATATGATATTTTACTCAAATCAATGATTCACAATGAAAAATAATCCCGCAACATTATCAGGCCTAAAGTTTTCTTTTTATACTCAGGAATAGTTTCTCAGGATAAAGTACCATAAACAGAATTCATCGAAGAGTAAGAACACCTTAGGGGGCCTGGGTGGTGCAGCTGGTTGAATGCCCAACTCTCGATCTCAGGTCAGGTCATGATCTCAGGGTCACAAGATCGAGCCCCACGTCGGGCTCTGTGCTAGGCGTGGAGCCTGCTGGGGATTCTCTCTCTCCCTCTGCTCCTCCCCCCACTCATGCACGCTGTCTCTAAAATAAATAAATAAATAAATAAATAAATAAATAAATAAATAAATCTTTGGGGAAAAAAACCTATCTCCTCAATACTCTTCACACTAAACATCTTCACTCTTCATTCCTAAACTGCTTTCAGAAAAATGTGCACCAACTGACGATAAGTGTGAGAACGCGTACAAGAGCAAATTTTGTCCCCCTTTCACCAAAACTGAGTATTAACTCAAAATTTTTTCCCTAATTTAATGAGCAAAAGGCTAAATTGTCACTTGAGTAATAATTAACCTTTACTGGCATCTACAATGTTCCAGGTACAGTACTAGGAACCACAATGGCCCTGTGAAATGGTACTATTATTATACTCATCCCGTGTTCCTGAACGCAAAGCTCATAAAGGGCAGAGGAGGCTTTGAACCCAAGCTGTCTAAACCCTGTGACCGTACGCTAACTACTCCTGCCTCTGGGGTCTTAATCCATGTGTCACGGCTTACAGCGACAACAAACATACTCCCAAAGATTTCTTTGCTGGGTGAATTTCCTAGTTTCTGACTCTTCTACTCCTGGCAAATACTAACAAGTCCAAAGGCTCAGAGATAGCTTGAGGGCTGCCGTCATTTCAGAGCCACAGTTTTGACAATGGGCAAGGCAGGGTTTATAGTAAAAGCAGATCAGAACCAAGAAAAGAACATCCACAGTAATGGCAGAGACAAGTCTTGGGCCTTTGCAGCCTGTCTGTACTCAGTGGCTGCGATGGTGAGCAGCACAGGCTTAAAGGCCAGACGCAGAGCAGACAGAACCAAAGAGGATGGTCGAGCGCCTGATCCTCCGAACAGCTTCAGAAGCTTCTACAGAACCATTCCCACTTTGTTCTTGTATGTGAAGCAGAGAGAGCAGCTAGGACCAGCCCTAATGACGTCATGGGGCTAACAAATGAAGAAATCAGGAAATGATTTCTTTTTTCTTCAAGAAATATGCTGGTTGAATTTCCTCAACAGGTTTCAACTTCTGCATTCAGAGAAAACAGTTCTGTTTTAGTAATTCAACAAAGGAACAACAACCAAAACAACCAAAAACCTCCCAGAAGGAGAGCTAGTGGTTACAAGCGTGGACTCTAGAATTAGAGAGCCCGGACTTGAAATCTGGCTCTAGTCCGGCTGTGTGATCTAAGGAAGTTGCTTAATCCTTCTTAGCCTCCATTGTATCCCCCATAAATGGAGACAGTAACTACCTACCTCTGGGAGTACCAGGAAAATTACATAATGTGTACAAAGCACTGAGCCATAGTGTCTGATGCCTGGTGCCGATTAGTACATTTTCACCAACAGTGGGAGTGGAAGAAGTAGCAGCGGCACTTATACTAACAGCAGTAACCTTGTTGGGAGGGAGGGAGGGAGGGAGGGAGGGAGGGAGGAAGGAAGGAAGGAAGGAAGGAAGGAAGGAAGGAAGGAAGGAAGGAAGGAAGGAAGGAGGAAAGGAGCAAATTCCCTTTTCCATTGCATTCAGAAACAAAGGGCAAATGTGCTGGTCAAATGGTAGGAAGTGGCTGAAAATCTCTATACTAAGTAAACAGATTTCGATGCTAGCACCAGCCACTTACTATACCAGCTGAGTAACATTAAACTAATTACCCAATTTTCCTTGCTTTCAATTTTCTGACCTATAAAGTAAGAGTATTACATCAAAAGAGCTACAGGGTCTATTCTGGTTCTAAGAATTCTGATTCATCTGCCAGGGCAAGTAGTCCTGGAAAGATCTCTGTTCCAAATTAGAGCCGTCCATTATTGGCAGAAGCCCAGGCGAGGCTGTTTTGCTTCCCATAAATGTTTCCCCTTTAATATTCTCTCTGCTTTGTTTTGAGTTACATTTGAACTTACAAGCTGCTTCAAACCTTTTAAATGATAGCCCTAACTTAATTCTAAATTAACGCCCAAAACTTCTTAGAGATGGAACAGGCACCGACTAGTTGAAAGCATCTCTTGGGCAATTTCATGAATGACAAGATGGCTGATGAGAGATAGAGAAGACATAACATAATCTCTAATTCAACATCAGGTCCCCGAGCTCTTGAGGCCACAGGCATCCGGGCAGACTCAGTGGAGGACGAGTCACAACCTGTGTGGCCGTGTCTGCTCTTGTGGATGCCCCCCCACTGACTAATCTTTTGGACCCCCACTGGCCTGCTCCTTCCTCTGCTAACTGATCCCCCTCACTCCACCCTGGCTTTAACGTCCCAGGCCTGGCCTTTCCCAACCAAGTTCCAGGGTGAAAATCCTAGTTCGGAGGAAGACTAACCTAAGGAGAGATTTCCTCGGTAGTCAGGTGAGGACTGAAAGTAGGATTAAAGTAGCACAAAGACATGTCAGGTGGCTGAGGTCACAATGAACTGTGCATCTGAGGGCCCCTGGAGACCAGGAAAAGGCATCTATCCAGGCTGAGAAAAAGGAAGACGACGACGCTTTTCCTGAGAACGAATTGATTTTGCGCGTCTCTGTTTATTTAATGTGCAAAATAAGAGCAAAAGCCTGGGAACGAGAGATCTGGGTTTGAATTCTGACTCTGTCACTGAACTTTTGCGTGACCTTGGGCACATGACCGTTAAAGCAGCAGTGAAACGGGTACACTACTACTTGTGTCAGAGGGCTGATGGGAGGATGAGGGGAGGCCGGGACTCGGTGACTTTGTGTACTCTTCTCCCTTCTGCTGTGGCACTAATTACAGTCTGTGGGGAGGGGTTTTCCCCTGCACCCCAGCAAACCAGCGCAAAAGCAAGTGGTTACTGTGGCGACGGCCCCCTGGAGAGGCTGCAGGAGAAACAGGCTGCCTGGGGAGCAGGGCGCTTTCTGCAGTTACATCCCCGAGAGGTTGGGGGGGTACAGGTGGAAAAGGGCTTAGGCGTTCGTTAGCTAGTGTTGTCCAGGCAGCCAATTTTCATACCCAGGGAGTTCCTTGAGGCACAGACTGTTGCCTTTGAACAGGGAAACCACTTTGGTATCTGGCATCAAGTCCTGTGTAGAATCTTCCACAGATGTTATCGTGACTCCTGGAAAATGTCCAAAGTAATCATAAACAAGTAAAAGCTTCATTTTAAAGTTTAAAGTATGAAAACTGGCTGTTTCATAACAGAGGGACTGATTCTGACTCCCAACTATTGTGAAACTGCAGGGAACGGGGACAAAACTTTGGCGGGTTCCACGGCCAAAAAAATGCGAGAACTTGAAAGTTCAGTTAGAGACGCCACAGCTCTACATGCAGTGCTTCTCCGTGTCTTTATGACTTGGCAGTCCGAGGATGGCTCGGGAGGAGAGGGAGGACGGCTGCTTCACATTAATATGACTCGAACCTCACGGGGAGTCAGAGGGCGAGGGAACCCAGGGACCTGGGCTGGGTCCTGGTGCTGGCTCTGCTGACCCTCAGGCCTGTCCTCCCTCTGGGCATTCCCTCTGCCTCTCCCAGAAGCTGTATGGGATCAGGGCACCGGTCAGGCCATCAACACGCAGCCCCGCTGACCCAGGGCAAGTCCAGGAAGGCTCTCAGTAAAAGTGTTTTCATCTAGTCAGCGAAGTATGAGTAGGATGTAACCAGCCTGTCTGGAATATGAGAAGCTTTATATAAATAGCTAAAGCTTCCGTCTGTAGCCCTAGAGAGGGTACCTGCAATGAAAGAGAGGATGGGGAGCCTGGGTGGTGAAGTCGGTTGGGCAGCCGACTCTCGTATTCCACTTGGGTTGTGATCTCGGGGTTCTGGGGTCGAGCCCCCGCATCAGGCTCCACGCTCAGCAAGGAATCTGCTTGGGATTCTCTCTCCCTCTCCATCTGTCCCTCCCCCTGCATGCTCTCTCTCTCAAATAAATAAATAAATCCTTGAGAAAGAGAAAGAAAGAAAGAAAGAAAGAAAGAAAGAAAGAAAGAAAGAAAGAAAGAAAGAAAGAAAGAAAGAAAGAAAGAAAGAAAAAGAAAGAAAGGAAGGAAGGAAGGAAGGAAGGAAGGAAGGAAGAGGGAGGGAGGGAGGGAGGGAGGGAGGGAGGAGAGGGCAGTGGTGTCAACCATCTGTTGAAGTGAAATCAGAAGGCTGGTAGGCCCAGCTGCCAGTACTTTGCTCACTGGAAGGAGAGTCTGTAGCAGGAGCTCTATGGCATTTATTGAGCAAGAACTATGTGTTGGGTGTGGTTCTAAGGAGACACAAGCATTAACCAATTTAATCCTCACACCAACTTTCTAGTAGGTCCTATGGAGCAGCCACATCTCAAGTGAGTGGGCTGAGGCATGAGGTTAAGGGCTGTGTTGAAGGTCCCAACGCTGGTTAGTGGTGAGACCAGTAACCAGGTCCCTGGTGCGACTCGTGACCACCACGCTGAGACACTGGAGCACAGCATGAAAACTGGGTTTATTCTGACACACTGAGGGGCAGGTTGTAGAGACTTATGGCAGAGATTTCCCGAAGTTTCTTTTTGAGAGCACGACTGGTACGGTGTCAAAGTTTTGTGAGGGACCCATTTGGGTGAGCTCCCTGGTGGCTGACAGGACGGTTGCTGGCGCAGACCTCCCACAAACGAAGGCTGAAACTGGAGCACAGGTGACTGTCAAGGTGCTTCCATGATTCAGACTCAAACCGGACCTGCGTGGCGGGCAGGCAGCCCATGGGTGCTGCGCCCGTTCCCCACGGTTGCCACCCCCAGCCCCGTGGGGATCCGCAGGGCCGTGCCCGATATCACATCACACGGCTGTGGAAGAGCCTCTTGGGTGGTGACCATAGGAGTCGCGCACCTGGTTTCTGGGGCTGCCTGTGCAGTTCACCCCACAGGGGACGTCGGAGGTATTCAGCAGCTGCCCTGTTCACGCCGTGTAGCTGCTGGGAGGGTGGGGTGAGCTGAAAGCCAACTGCCCACAGAGAAGACAACGTATGCCTGACCATTTGGAGCCAAGCCCATAAATTCCAGAACTCTTTTGAAATTTCTGATTATGTGGCCAAAGTCTGGGAAATGTTTGGGTCTACTTGACTCTAAGAAAACACATTCTCTCTCAAGAATCTGCTAAAACCGAAGCAGAGAGCCACCGTCGGTGACGCAGACCGAAAGCCAGGATTTAGAGCTGTCCCAACTGAAAGAATATCCCACAAAGTTCTAGCACTCAGTAAATATTTGTTGAATGAATAATCTGTAGTCTCACTGACTTGACCAATCACTAACACTGGACTTCTAACTGTATGAAAAAAGGAAGATTCCAAAAACATTATCAAAAGACAAATGCTAGGGTGGGAGAAACTCTTTGTAACACACAGGACAACATCTTTCTCCAACATTCAAAGAACTCCTGCAACTTGAAAAGAAAGAGAGAGAGAGAAGTGGGCAAAGGGTATGGACAGGAAATTGCCAGAAGAAAGTGAACGGCCAATAAACACACGAACAAAACACCAACCTCAGAACCACAATCGAGAAAATACATATGAGAATCACATAGCCACGATCTTACAGCCCTTCTACCCAAGAGACAGAATTACTGTCCATATGTCATAACTGAACTTAAGCCTGAAGAGATTTTAACTCAAACATAGCTGGCAGAGTCTAATAACTCTAATAACAAAGTCTATGTTTATTCCAACATGCTGCCCTATCCGAATATTTGTGTCACAGCTCAGATCCTATCCGTCAAGTCACTTAACCTAAGACTTGGTTTCCTCACTGGCAAAATGGGAATCACAAAAGGACCATCACCCAAAGGTACTGCGGGGGTTGGATGAGATAACGCACGTACAATGCGTGGGACAGGGCTGCCGTGTGGCAGATCTGCGACCACCTGATGCACACACCCCACACATACTCAGTGAACTCGGATCCTGGCCGGGCGCCGTTCCAGGCTTGAGAAACAAGGCAGCGAACTGAAGTGCCCTTGCCCGCAGGAAGCTCGCGTTCTAATGCAGTGTAACAAGGACACAGAATATAAACAAGATAAAGGAACAGAAACATATAGAACGGCCGGAGAAGGCTGTGCCTGGCAGAGAGATCCTACCCTCCTGAAGAGCTCAAGGAGCAGAGAAAACAGGGAGTGCGGCTGGAGAGCAGCGAGCGAGGCAGGAGCCAGACAGATGTGGAGTGGGAAAGAGCAGAGAGGGAATCGAGCCCCTCCAGGGCATCACTGCACTTGGACCTCTGGCTCTACACCGAGTGAGAGGAGAAGCCTTCAGAGGATTCTGAAAAGACAAGTGATACGGTCTGGCTCCTATTTTAAACGGGTCACTCAGATGGCAGTGTTGAGGATAACTGGAAGGGGACAAGGACAGAAGCCAGGAGGGTGGTCAGGAGGCTCTCTGCAAGAATCCAGAGTAGAGACAACCGGGGCTCGGATGGGGGTAGTCAGGGTCTGGATAGATATTTAATGTAGAACTAAGAATTTGCTGAAGCCTCGGATGTGGCCTGAGTAACTGAAGAATGGCGTTGCCATCTGCTGAGATAAGCGGCCAGAACAGAGGCTTCCTGCCTGCAGGCACCGAGGTACAACGAGAGATCTGGGGCGCTCCAGAATCCCGTCAGAGGGGCAAAATCAGGAAAGTGCATCGGTCACCGTGTTTCAGGGCAGGACTTCAGTCCCTGGGAGGGAAGCTGATAAAAAACTAGGCACTGGGATATGAACAGGTTACCATGGGATTCTGGCACCCAGGAACCAGACAAGAGTCCAGTTATCAGAGCTGAGGCACAAGGCCAACATGGTGACTCGAAGCCAAATTACAGAGTGTGAGGCGGCCTCAGTCCCTCGGCCTCAGATGGGGCTGGGTCCTAGAGACAGGCGGCAGGCTGGCTAGTCAGGGGTCAAGTGGCCCCAGAGGCTGGGAAAGAAGGCTACCACAGAAGCTGGAAACCAGACAGACCTGACTCCATCTGCGCCCACCGCCACATCACCGGGTGACGTCAGCATATTACAGACTGATTCTCGGCCTTTAACATGGACAGGCCACGAGGCCAGTCACTCTGCGAGAGGTCCAGGCGTGCAAAAGCCCACATGTTGCATGTGTCCGAGACCCTCATGGGGAGCAGGGGGAAAGGCAGGTCCCGGGGGGGAGGCGGGGGAAGAGTCCGAGGTGCTAGTTTTCCAGCCGACTGCAAAATGAAAGCAAGAAGTGTTCTGGGGGCCAGACGGGAGAGATCTTAGCTACCACCACCTCCCTGTCACCGAAAGGAGGGAAAGCAACCCCAAGGAGCGACAGCTCAGACAAACGGGTGAGGGGGGAACGGCTCTTAGACTGTGGCCGGCGGGATGGCTGGTCCGCTCAGAAGTGCAAGGTTAAGTAGAGATTAACGTGTGATTGGCCCAAGCGAGGTCTCTTCTGCTATGCCTGTTCCCAGACTCCTAGACATTGATGAAATTGTTTTCCCCACACTCCCTTTCCTAGCTGGAGGACAAGACATTCCCACCAAAACACAGAGAACTTGCTTTAAAATCAAAGCAAGTAAGGGGACAGTATCTATAGCAGCTCGTTGTCTGATGATATCACCTGTGTATTTACTTTCCTATTTTCTTATAAAGATACATATTAACCATCCCGTGATTTATTATAAAAAGAATAATTTCTTCAGTCGGCACTAAAAATGAAATTGCACTTATTTTCCAGAAATGACAGGTTCCCACAGACTACCAAGGAATTAGAAACTAGCAGACCTTTGCCAATCTTCACTCTTGTTAATATGTAAATCTCTGTACAAACTCCTGGTTTGTACTTGGGTCACATTTCTCTGACTTAGATATTCTCTACATGTTTGTACACCGTAAGTGAACAGCCATTTGGTCTTCACAGAAGTTCTCCATATTAAACAAATAAGTAAGTTTCTAAAGCGATGTCTGAGAGCTATTGCAGAGAACCACGAAGCCCCAGGAGACAGGTGCCAGGCAGCCTTAGTCACTCACAGCCAAGGGACTGAACCATACACACACCAGCCACAAGGCCCGTGTGAATAATTCTGTGCTTCAGTAAATATGCAAATGACTTTATGTCATGAACTTTGGAGTCATTCTTGAATAGTCAACGCTTGGAATGCTACATGTGCAAAGGTTCTGGATCTCTCATAGTTAAGGTAATAAATATGCAGAGCAAACAAAACAATTCTGTTAGGTTAAATATCTGTGCCAAAAAGCAACAAAGCCACATGTATTAATAACCTTACAAATATTTCTACTCTTAAACAAAACACACACAAATATTTCTACTCTTTGGCTGGATAACTACCTACGGAAATGCATGATCAGAAATAAAGATGACTCATACACCAAGGTGTTTATTATTTTATTGCTCTTAATCAAGAAAAGCTGCGATCAACCAAAACATCCAACATATAGGGGGAGTGGTTATAAATCATATATGAAAATTTTGTTATTAAAATTATACTTATAGGGGCACCTGGGTGGCTCCGTTTGTTAAGCATCTGTCTCTTGATCTCGGCTCAGGTCATGATCTCAGGGTCGTGAGATCAAGCCCCACGTGAGATCAAGCCTCCGTGCTCACTGTGCAGTCTGTTTGAGATTCTCTCTCTCCCTCTCCCCCTTCCCCCTTTTCTCTCTCTCGGAAAAAAATAAATAAATAAACTTACTTTAAAAAAATAAAACAAAATTCTACTTATATTTTAATAACATAGGGAAATAATGATTATATAATGGCTGAAATGAAAAAGAAAGCCCAATAAGACATAAATATGGAGAACGATATTGCCTGTATACAAGTTGCATGAAAGTTTAAAAAACACATTAAAGTGGAAATTTTTGTGGATGAAATAGAATTTTTTCTGTTCCTTTTAAATTTTTACATATTTTCCAAATTGCATACAATGAGCATGTATGACTTCTATAATGAACAACAAAGAATTTTGGAATAAGCAAAAACTTTTCCTGAATGTAAAAGTCTAAAAACGGAAGCTAAAGAAGGGTTTTCAGCTGCAGTTCTTGTGTCTATGCCCTGTCGTCCACCGAGCTTAGTTATAAGCTCCTTAAATGGACAGTTTCTCAATAATCCTCATAAACCCAATAATATCTCATTCATAATAGGCACTCAATCAATATGAATTACTAAAAAGAAGTCCCCCAAGTGACAGTAGCTGTTTACTATAGTGAAAAGTGACCTCAGCAGTCAAACACACATCTTCCTTCTGTGGACGTCTATCTGGACGGGAAAGAATGGCTCGGCTTTGGGGGCCGCCATCCGGCAAGCAGTGGGGGAGCAGAGGTTTGCCACGTGGTGGAGCGGGGACATGGGAGTGAGTTGTGCCCTGTGTGGCAGAAAGCACAGCACCCCACCACCAGCGGTTCTGCCCCCACACGGGACACCCAACGTTCTGATGTTGGACTGTGCTTCAGCTGGTGTCCCCGCGGTGTGCCCAACCCTGGGGGCGCAGGCCTGCTTTCTACAGGTGCTTTCCACTTCCCAAAGTAGGACTGAACAGCAATAATGTTATAGTGCCTATAACCTTGTCCTAGCTCTGACTTTTTAAAGACTTATTTACTGATTTGAGACAGAGCGTGCACCTATGTGTACACGGGAGGAGAGGAGGGAGAGAGAGAACCCCAAGCAGACTCCTCGCTGAGCACGAACCCACCTGGCAGCTGGATCCCACGTCCCTGAGATCACCACTGGGCCCAAACCAAGAGTGCCACGCTTAGCTGACTCTGCCACCCTGGAGCCCCTCTCATGACTTTTTAAAAATACATTTTACCTGTTAAAATTAAACTTGTAAGTTTTAGCTATTAGTAAGAACAAATTAACCTATGACACAACCTGCGGTGGAGGGCCCCGCCCCCGCCGAGAGCCACCGCAATCACAGCAGGGACGCGGCAGCTGCCGCTTCAGGCGGGACTCGGCGCCTCCCACGTGTTACCTGTTTTACCTTATTCACACCCCTACACAGACACTTGCACACTTGAGTAGGACACCCAGCTGGTGAGCGGCAGGGCCAGATCGCAAGCCCACGGTGCAGGAGCGGCTGCAGAGGGGACGACAGTGGGGGTGGGGAGGTGGCGACAATGCTGAGAGAGAGAGGAGACTCCCCCAGCCTGCTCCCCCTGGGCCGGCCTCTGCTCTCAGAGTGTTAGATACATAACTCATTTGCTCCTCGCAACAAAACTCTGATATTAGCATGACTACGATGCCCCCCGCACAGCTGAAAACTGAGGCAATGGGAGACGTTAGGTGATTGGCCAGAGGTCAGAGACAGGATGTGGCAGACGCCCCATCTGAATTCAGAGTCTGACCTTCAGGCCAGTGAACCTCGCAGCCTCTGTACTGCCCTAAAGCTGAAGTTTGAAAACAAAACTTATGTTGGTGCTTTAGTCCTTGGGTGCTCTTTTCATTGGTTTCACCCGAAAGATGGACTTTGCAGAAGTTCCCATCTCTTGCAACTTTCCTGGCGTTGCAACTTTAAATTAATCAAATACAAGTCAGCTCCAAAAGCACTATTTGGAGTAGCCCTGCTATCCCTGACCCTCCAGTGCATGAACACTTGGGAGCATGTGAAAGGCGGAATGAACGTGGCAATATTCCAGTCCCCATGCTCGAGTTCCCCTGGGTGCAGATGTTCCTAATTTGGTGTACGGGGCCGATGTTTTCCTACCCCCTGTACGATTTCAAAGACCTTTATTCCCGACTGCTAGAGATTCATGAATTGTCTACTTTTCTTTCATTTCATTTCCTAAGTCTTCTATTCAACATGTTAGATAAAAAGGGAGGGGGAAAGTACTACCCAAATCTGTATTAAAAATACAACTACTGGGGCGCCTGGGTGGCTCAGTCAGTTGAGCACTGGACTCTTGATCTTAGGTCAGGTCTCGATCTCAGGGTTGTAAGTTCAGGCCCTGCGTTGGGCTCCACACTGGGCTTGGAGCCTACTTAAAAAAAAATGCAACTACCATATTCTTGGTCACAGTTCCTATTTTGGACAGATGGGCATTCCAAAGCTATTAAATAAGCCCCTTTCTGAGCATCTCACTATTTCCTCAAGCAGAAGAAGCGAACATGCTGCTGGAAGTCAAAAGTCAAAGATAAACTAGTGAGCAAGTCAAACACAGAGATAGAAACAAAATAAAAAAAGAAAGAAAAAAAATCACAGTTGCAAAGTGCATGTGGATTAGGAGGTATGGACTCCTAAACAGAATTTAGGGACGAGGTCACAAAAATGTCATTCTCTGAAAAAGAAACTAAGACATAACATAAAATAGCTATTAGTAATCAGTGAAAATCTTTCCATAAAACATGCTAACATAACGTGTGAATGTCTTCTAAATTGCACGCAGAAGGTCACTGCCCTATCTCATCATATCTACTAGTATTTGGATAAAAGGGTATTGTCTCATGGCTGGCAGAGAGCATGCTGTACCCAAGAGCAGGGCTGGCTAAGGTTTATGACCTTGGGAACAAAATTCCCTCTCACTTTTAACTTTCGAGCAGATGACTACGCCACAGAAGCCACGAGCTGTGACGAATGAGCACACATAAACAGAGGTTCGTTAGTGGCTGGGAAAGGAATCAGTTATCTTTACATCCTCGCTCCCTTAACTTGCTCGGGCTTCCGAATGTCTTGGTCAGTGCCTCCATGCCTCCCATGACCTCCGCTTCTCCTAGCGGTAATTATTACTGTCCTTATTTTACATATGAACAAACAGGCTGAGGGAGGTTGAAGGGGTGCCCAGGCTCCCAGAGCGAAACAGTAGTGCAGCCAGGGCTCATGCTGGGGGCCACTGGACACCCACCAGACCCCACCTTACACCAGAGCCTCCTCTCAGGAAGCACCCAGCGGAAGCAGAGGTTTGCGGCCAGTGCAGCCAAAAGTCCAGGGGACAAAAGAACTGATAAGAGACAGTCAGGAATATGAAGAGGTGGGGGCTGAAGGTAGAGACAGAACGTCTGGAGAACATCGGACGGCACAAAGGCAGCTTTGAGACCTCTGTGGACACTCTCTCATCTGTGACTCAAGACACAACCATTTGGGGACAGTCTCCGAGAATCCTTGATCATTCACGGCCTGAGGCAGGGCAGCCCTCCTTCGGTGAGGGGCAGTGGCTGGATGCAGGCCACCGAACCTCAGGACACGAAGCTGGCGGTGTTTCACGAGGACGAACTGGGCCGCCGTCTTCCGTGGAGTGGCTGGCGGAATCACTTCTGCTTCCCACACCTCGTGCAGAAGTGTTCGATTTCTGCCCCCACAGCAGGTGCTTAAGCAATCCGCGCTGAATTTATTTATGATTTATCTACCGGTCAGTTAATGCGAAGTAAAAAAGAAGAGTAATGAACTCCTCTCTTAGAGGAGGGAGCAGGAGAACACAAAGCCCTCTCCGGGTCAGTCTGTTCATTTCTATGCACACCTGCTCGTGCATGTGTGTGTGTGTGTGTGTGTGGGTGGGTGTGCGTGCGCGCGCACGCACGCAGTACAGTTTAAGGATGAGCTCTTCCATGCAGGCTTTCAGGTTAACTGCCACCTTTCACTGTGAGGAATTCTGCCCACTAAGATTTGATTTTGCAAGCATCCTTTTTTGAAACACATGTACCACAGAGCGGGCAAAAATTTTTTTTAAAGATTTTATGTATTTATTTGAGAGACAGAGAAAGAGAAAGAGAGCACGAGCACGGGGGAGGGGCAGAGGCAGAGGGAGAAGCAGACTCCCCTCTGAGCAGGGAGCCAGACATGGGGCTCCATCCCAGGACCCTGAGATCATGACCTGAGCCGAAGGCAGATGCTTCACCGACTGAGCCACCCAGGGCCCTGCAAAAAATTTTTTTATGAAATGTAATCAAAATGCTCGTCCAAATAAGCACTTTAGCCAGGACATAGGAATCTGACTGGCTGATGAAGGAAAGGAGAGAGGGGAAGATGGTCTTCAAGCACCAGCCAGGACAGGAAGGGGAAGCCTGGGCCAACAGGGGCTCACACAGGACCAGAGTCAGCACAAGAATGCTTCCAGGCTGGAGAGGCGCTGCCCAGGATGGTAGCCGCCAGCCATAGGTGGCTACTGAGCACTTGAATTGGGGCTTGTGTGGCAGAGAAACTGAATTCTGAATTGTATTTCATCTGAATTTAAATGTGAACAGTCACATATGGCTAGTGACTACCCCACGTGGAGACTGTAGGTCTTGGAGGCGCAGGGAGAGGAAATAAAAAAGAGCACAGATGGGACACCTGGGCGGCTCACTGGGTTGGGCATCTGCCTTCGGCTCAGGTCATGATCCCAGGGTCCTAGGATGGAGCCCCATGTCCGGCTCCCTGCTCAGAGGGGAGTCTGCTTCTCCCTCTGCCTGCTGCTGCTCCCCCTGCTTGTGAGCTTACTCTCTCTCTGTCTCTGACAAATAAAATCTTTAAAAAAAAAAAAAGTGCAGACAAAAATGAGTAGAAAGTGGTAAACACAAACTTCCTACTTCCAAAGTGTTTCTAAGCATTATTTGTGTTAATAACTGATGGGTGCTTCGGCCATCACAGTTTCCAAAGCCCTTCTGCTTTTATTCTGTATTCATTAAATCCTTAAAACAACCCTATCGAGTCACTCTCGTTATCCTCCTACGGTTCAGAGAATTCTGTGATCTGCGTAAGGGACGCGGTGGGAGGGTGGTCTGCCGCTGCCCCAGGGCCGCCCAGCTAGCATCGCGGAGCCTCCTCAGCTCTCGCTTTCGGGGAAAATGGACTACTGGACGCGCATGCGTGCTGCTCATCTTGTCGCTCCGCCCCACGCAATCTGCGGGGATATTCAGTAAGAGTCATCCTCTCGTTTCACTGCACAGCTTCTCACCTGCTTGGAATTCAGCTCCCGAGGTTGGGAGCGCTCGCTGTGCCATGGGGTGGGCGGCAGATCTGCGCACTCCACTGCTCCCCTGCCCCGCCCCCGCTCACGCCCTCACAGCCTACAGCGCGGGACGAGCCGGCAGAGCTCTGCGAGGGGAGTTTTGGCGGCAGGGAGTGAAAGTGTTTCAGATTACGCATGCTGATACCTATACGCTACTTAAAGAGTATTACTCTGAAATTCAAAGAAGCAGCTCTCGAGAGCTGGCATTCAAATACACGTATAGGACTAGGGGAGCGCCTGGGTGGCTCAGTCGGTTAAGCATCCAACTTGTTTTCAGCTCAGGTCAGGATCTCCTGACCCCGCACACTCTTTCTTTCTCAAATAAATTTAAAAAATATATATGTGTGTACAGGACTGGATTTTCTGCTTGAGGACAGAGGAGGTCTCAAAAGCTGCTAAAAGGCTCCTTGAGGATTAAGAGCAAAGTCAAAGATTTCAAGCAACTCCCTTTCTGCCTGTCCAACCTTGTACCAAGTTAATGAAACACTGTTCACAATTTTCTTTGGATGCATTCTACAGACTCACAAAACCAGGCATAGAAAGAAAAGGAAAGTGATTTTTTTTATATTTAATACAAACTTATAAATAAATGTAAATCATCTTAGGCAAACAATTCTTCACGTGGGATCAAAATACATGCAAATATGAGTGTAATATGTTTGAAATTTTCCCTAATAAAAACTTTAAGAAAATGAATGAGGGGTGCCTGGGTGGCTCAGTCGGTTAAGCAGCCGACTCTTGATTTCAGCTCAGGTAACGATCTCAGGTTCATGGGATCGAGCCCTGAGAAGAGCTCCGTGCTCAGTGGGGACTATGCTTGAGATTCTCTTTCCCTCTCCCTCTGCCCTTCTCCCCACTTGTACTCTCTGTCTCTAAACATAAATAAATAAATCTTTAAAGATAAATAAATAAAAACAAAATAAATAAAATCTTTAAAAAAAGAAAGTGAATGAGAGCATGTGTACATGTGTATATATTTTTCTCAGGCGGGATTCACAGCTTTCGTCAGATTTTCAAAGTGAAGGCAAACTTTTAGCTCTTTATATTCTCTCTGGTTTTATAGATTTTTTTTTCATACAGTTCTTGTAAGTTTCTTAAGTAAAATAAATGTTTTATACACATATACATATTGTTAAGCTATTACAAATGTGATCTTTTTTTCCTTTATGTATTCTAGCTTGCCATTGACAACGTATCTAATAATTTTTTAAAAGATTTAAATGTTTGATCAAGTGGTTGGATTTTTAAAAATTCTTGATTACAATTTTGTCAATTATGTTTGAATTCAATTTCTCTTTTTTTAATTTACTGAGAATTTCTTTGGCCTAGTGCACAATCAATTTATACACACACACAAACACACACACACATATCCTATGAATAAACAGTGAAAACAACCCAAATGTCCAACGATAAGGGGGCAGTTAAACTGTGGGACATCCGTGTGATAGAAAATTGTTAAGCCACTAGAAAGTATGCTTTTGAAGATGATTTAAACATATGAGAAAATGTTTATGATGTGAAAAAATAAGATATGAAATTATACATGCAGTAAATATGATGCTGATTTTGTTAAAAATATTTATGGTCCCGGGGCGCCTGGGTGGCACAGCGGTTAAGTGTCTGCCTTCAGCTCAGGGCGTGACCCCGGCATTGCGGGATCGAGCCCCACATCAGGCTCCTCCACTATGAGCCTGCTTCTTCTTCTCCCACTCCCCCTGCTTGTGTTCCCTCTCTCGCTGGCTGTCTCTATCTCTGTCAAATAAATAAATAAAATCTTAAAAAAAAAATATTTATGGTCCCGGGGCGCCTGGGTGGCTCAGTCGTTAAGCATCTGCCTTCAGCTCGGGTTCCCTGCTCTGCAGGGAGTTTCCTTCTCCCTCTCCCTCTGCCTGTCACTCCCCGGCTTGTGCTCTCGCTCTCTCTCTCTCTCTCTCAAATAAATGGATAAAATCAGAGGGGGGGGGAGAGAAAGAAAAGAACCAAAATGTGAACAGGGATGTTACCTGTTTTCTGTGGATTTGCCAACTGTCTGGCATGATTCGCCAGACACAGAAACAAATTGTGAAACGCAAAATGTCCTAGAAAAATAAGGAGACTGGCCCCTGACAGTAAGAGCCCCAAAGGGTTTTTGTGAAAATTAAATCATCTACACAGAGAGTGTAATGAAGTGTCTGGCAAACAGCACCTGCTCAATTAATGCTAGCTATTACCCATAGTACTTTCAGATTAATATTACTACTACTGTTTTCCATTTACTGGACTTTGACTCCTATATCTTTTGCCAATCTTTTTTTTTTTTTTTTTTAAGAATCTTATAAAAATTTGAAGGGAAAGCCATAAAAATTGAACGAGGAGCCAGATTTGGTTTTTAAGTTCTGGGTTCCTCACATACTTAATGTGCAAACTCTGGGCCTCATTATACACTCTCACATTGGCAGCAGGCCTCGGGAAAATCACTGGCCTGGACCTGGCCCTCCCCACCTCTTCTGCTGGGCAACACAGCTTTCTCCCTTTGGCTACCAGACTGTTCCCTAAATCAGTTAGAACTTATAAACCCTCAGTTATAAACAAGATGACGCAATTTTGTTAAAATGTAGTAATCAGAAATACCAAAAGTGCGATTAGATTTAGGGACAGAATTCAAAAGGACAAGGTAGGTTGCATGGAGGCTCTGAAGGGTTATAACTACACCCAAATAGCCCTACACCGAGAGAAGCCATTTGTCCCTCTCTCTGTAGCTGCCATACAGCAAACAGGTGCCTCGGCTCTCAGGCAGGCTGGGACACGCTGCGGAACAGTCGGCTCTCCCCTGTGTCCCCCGAAGACACAGCCCTAGCTTTCCGAGAAGATAATGCCACTTCCTCCTCTCTGCCTTCAGTGCACACATGCTGGGCCCTGCCTAGAGATAGGAGGGCTGTAACCCTAGCCACCCCTGACTGATGACCCACCCCTCGCTGAGGATTATCAGAAGGCAGCCTGAAAAGCTTGCTTCGGCTTACTCATCTGATAAGTCTCTGTTCTCTGTACAAGTGCCCAATGGGTGAGAGGAGAAGAATGTGCTTTGAGATCCTCCATTAGGATAGAAAATTGATCTTTAACCAATATTAAAATAGTACTGTGGTTACCAAACTAATGTTGTAGCAAAGATCAAGGAAAATAATAGATGTGAAAGCTTTTGGTAAACTCCGAAGTGATCTATAAACATAAGAGGAAGACGACTGTGTTTAAATAAATAATATGAGCAACTTCACTTGAATCACAGTCTGTGCTTCGGTACCACGTTTATGGATTAGGAGACTCAGTATTATTGAGATGTCAATTCTCCCCAACCGGATCTACGGATTCCATACAACCCCGTCTAAAATCCCAGCAGGCTTTCTTCATAGACATCAACAAGCTGATTCTACAACTGTATGGATAATAAGCCACACAACTTGTAAAAAGAACAAAGCTGGAGGATTCTCACTACCTGATTCCAAGCCTCCGCATAAAGGTGCAGCAATCAAGACAGTTTGGTATTAGCAGGATCTCACTTACATGCGGAATCTTGAGGGGGGATAGATGAAATGGGTAAAGGGGGTTAAGGGGCACACATTTCTAGTTATAAAATAAATAAGTCATGAGGATATAATGTACAGCATGCTGACTATACTTAATAAACTGTATTGCCTATTGGAAAGTTGCTAAGAATAAATCCTAAAAATTTCTCATTATAAGTAAAAAAATTCTTATAACTGTTTAGTGATAAAAGTTAACTAGTCTTACCATGGTGATCATTTTGCAATACACACAAATATCGAATCATTATATTCTACGCCTGAAACTAATATAATGAATATAATGTTATATGTCAATTATACATCAACTTCTTAAAAACGTGTGGTATTAGGGACACCTGGCTGGCTCAGTCAGGACAGCACGCAACTCTTGATCTCGGGATTGTGGGTTCAAGCCCCACGCTGAGTGCAGAGATTGTTCAAAAATAAAATCTTTACGGGGATGTACTGTATGGTGACTAACATAATATAATAAAAAATCATTAAAAAAATAAAATAAAATCTTTAAAGAATAAATAAATAGACGGATAGACAGATAAAAAGTGTGGTATTAGCAAAATGAGAGACGTGGAGATCTGTGGAACAGAAGATGGAGTCCAGAAACAGACCCACACATACAGTCAATTGACTTTGAACAAAGGTGAGAAGGCAATTCAATAGGAAAGAAAGGTCTCCTCACATGTGGTACTGGCACAATTCAACCCCATACGCAAAGGAAGTGGTGCTCAACCCATACTTTGCACTACATTAAAAAAAAAAATTAACTTGAAATTATCTAAGTGTACAACCTAAAACTATAACACTTCCCAACGAACACACAGGAAAAACATCTTTGTGAACCTGAGTTAAGCAAATAATTCTTAAATAAGACATGAAAGACACAAACCATAAAACAACAATATTGATCAACTGGGGTTCACTGAAATGAAAAACTTCTGCTCTTCAAGACTTTGTTGAGAAAATGAGAAGATAAGCCACAGACAGGGAGAAAATATCTTGCAAAATACATATCTGATAAAGAAATGGCATCTGGGGCACCTGGGTGGCTGAGTCCATTGGGCGCCCGACTCTTGATTTCAGCTCAGATTTCGTGATCTCAGGGTCACGAGACCGAGCCCTGCCTCGGGCTCCGAGCTGGAGCCTGCAGAAGATTCTCTCTCCCTCTCCCTCTGCCCCTCCCCCACAACCACGGCGCCGCTCACGCACATGCGTATGCACTCTCTAAGAAAAAAGAAAAAAAAAAAAAAGAAAAGAAATGGCATCCCAAAAATATGAAGAACTCTCACAATATGACAGGAAAATGAACAACTCATTTGAAAACTGGGCAAAAGCTCTGCACAGACATCTCACCAATGAAGATATCGGGGGTGGCAAGTAATCACACAAGAAGATGTTTGACATCATTAGTCATTAGGAAAATGCCAATTAAAAACATAATAAAATAGCACGACACATGCACTAGAATAACAAAAATCTTTCAAACTGAGATATCACCCCGACACTCGTTTGGACGACTGCTCTCAAACCAACAGACGCACACAGAGAATGACAGGTGTTGGCGAGGATGTCGGCAAGCCGGAGGCCTCGTGCACCGCTGGTACGAACGGAAATCAGCGCAGACGCAACGGAAAACAGTATGGCCGTTACTCAGAATATTTAAAATAGAATTACCGTATGATCCAGCAATGCCACTTCTGAGTATACACCCAGAAGAACTGAAAGCTGGATCTCTAGGAGGTATTTTCACACCCCGTTCATAGCAGCATTATTCACAAGAGTCAGGAGGTGGAAGCAACCAGGTGTCCATGAGGGGTGAAAGGACAAACAAAATGTGGTCTATACATAGAGTGGAACGCTATTTGCCTTAAATAAAAAGGAAATCTTGCTACATTCCGTAATATGGGTGAGCTTTGAGGACATCATGCTATGTAAAATAAGCCAGTCAGAAGAAGACAAACAGTATACGATTCCACTTACATGAAGGGCCTACAGCGTCAAATTCACAGAGGGAGAAAGTACAACTGTGGTCACAGGGACACGGGGGAAGAGGGAATCAGGAGTTGTTGTCTAAACGGTACAGAGTTTCAGTTTTGTAAGATGATAAAGTTGCACAACAGTGTGAATATTCTTACCACCACTGAACTGTATGCTTAAAATGGTTAAGATGGTAAATACTATGTTGCGTCTTTTGCCACAATTAAAAAAAAAACCCACAACCCTGAAATCTGGAGTATGAAGAGCTGGAGAGCAGCACAGACTCACTGGAAGTCTATACTGCTGGTGGGATGTGAAACAGTACAGACACATCCTAAAACACCTTGGCAGTTTCTCATAAGGTTAAAGATATACTTGCCATGTGATCCAGCCATTTCCCTACTATGTATTTACATAAAAACTACATGCAAGTAGCTTGATTCACAACTGCCGAAGTGTGGAAATGGTCCAAATGCCCATCACCTGATGGATGGATAAAGAAATTACAGCACCCCATTCAACGGAATACTACTCAGCAATAAAAAATAAACTACAGCTAACCGCAATAGAGTTGAATCATGTTTCCCTGAAAAGATATGCTCGAGTCCTAACCCCCAGTACCTGTGAATGTGATCTTATTTGGAAACAGAATCATGACAGAGGTAATCAACTTGAGACGAGGTCGCACTGGATTACAGTGGGCCCTTGATCCAATGAGTGGTGGCTTTAAAAGACAAGGTAAGGGGGAGGTTTGGACACAGAGACACAGGGAAGAAGGTCCTGCGGGCTGGAGGCAGAGGCTGGAGGGAGGGAGCTACGAGACCGGGGCACCAAGGACTGGCAACAAGCAACAGAAGCTAGGAAGAGACAAGGAAGGATTCTTCCCTAGAGCCTTCAGACAGCACGGTCCCACTGACACCTTGATCTCAGAACTGCGAGAGGATGAATGTCTGCTGCTTTCGGCCACCCAGCTGATGGTACTTTGTTAGGGCAGCTCTAGAAAACTAACACGTGCGACAACACATGTGCATCTCAGATGCAATATACTAGGTGAAAGAAGAACTCCAAAGATTACACCCTTTATAGGACACACTGGAACAGACAAAACTGCAGATCAGTGGTTTCCAGAGGCTGGAGTTGGGGGGTGGAGGCAGATTACAAAGGGACATAACGGAACTTCTAGCTGGGGGATGACAGAACTGTTCTATATCTTGACTATGGCAGAAATTATACAACATAGAACTAAGATGCCTAAGAAAGGTCAGTTGAGGGGCACCGGGTGGCTCAGTCAGTTAAGCATCTGACTCTTGATTTCGGCTCAGGTCATGATCTTGGGGTCCTGGGATTGAGCCCTGCGCTGGCTCCACGCTCAGCAGGGAGTCTCTGCTGGAGATTCTCTCTTGTCTCCCTCTGCCCCGCCAGCTGTTCACACATGCGCATTCTCTCCCCCCTTCTCTCTCAACAAATAAGTAAATCTTTAAAAAGAAAGGTCAACTGTATTGTAGGTAAATTACACCTCAAAAAAGTTTACTTAAAGAAAAAAATCTGTGTTCCTGGGATTCCCTTTTTTTCTCAGTTTGTCAAGAATCCCAAAAAGAGGGCTCCCACTGGCCTAATCAGAGATAATGTGAGCATCAAAATCACAATAGTTCTAGATTACAATGCACTGAATAAAATAAGAAGCCACGAAACCAGATATACAGAAATAAATAAAAGGATGTATGAAAGTTTGATGCGGATCAGGAAGAAGTATCCCCTCACAAAATATTTGTTAACTACAAAGGGGAAGAGCAACTTTAACATGAAGAGGCCTGACAAACACCACCTTAATTGATAAAAGTGAACACCATCAGTGATGGGACAAAAGAAAATCATCCACTTAAGGGGACACAATAACAGCATCATTTCTGTGCTATTCCTGCCAAAGACGAAAATCTGAACTGAATCACGAAGAAGCATCAGACAAACCCCAACTGAGGGATATTCTACAAAATACCTGACTGTGCTCTTCAAAAGTGGCTAAGGTCATAAAAGTCAAAAATAATTTCTTTCATGTCAAAAATAAAAGACTGAAAAACTGTTCTAGACTGAAGGAGATGAAGGACAATAAATACATGTGATTCTGAACCGGATCCCTCTGCTGCAGGGACAGTAACGGGACACACGAAACCACACGTGAAAGGGTCAATGTGGCTCTGTTTGGATTATGAGGGACAACATCCTTGCTTGTAGGAAAATACACCTGAAATATCTGGGGTTGAAAGAACATCAGGTTAGCAACTTATTTTCTCAAGGGGAAAGAAAAAGTTATTTGTACTGAACTTTCAATTTTTCTGTAAGTTTGTAATTGTTTCAAAGCAAAAAAAAAAAAAAAAAAAAAGTACTCAGGGGCGCCTGAGTGGCTCAGTCAGTTAAGTGTAAGCCTTCGGCTCATGTCATGATCTCAGGGTCCTGGGATGGAGTCCTGTATCCAGCTCCCTGCTCAGTGGGGAGTCTGCTTCTCCCTCTCCCTCTCCCTCTCCCTCTGCCTCTCCTCCCGTTGTGCTCCCTCTCTCTCTCAAATAAATAAATAAAATCTTAAAAAAAAAAAAAGAATATAAAAAAAAGTATTCAAAGAAAGAATCCTGGGAAGGCCAAGGGCTGTTAGTTCATCCCATCCCCCACTGCAACAGGACAGGAGCAGGATAGTAAGTTCTATCTATATTCCTCTAAAGTTCACTATCAAGTACCATAAAATCAGAATCTCAAACACAGCACACCTTGGCAGTGTTCTGTTTTCAGAAGCATGAAATCAGGCATAAAGCAGAGACCTACTTTATCTGGATACTGAATGACCCAATAGGCCAATGCAGAAGATTATCTGGTCTACCAAGGTAGGCCTCCAACATAGGCAGCGGCATAATGAGATTCCAACGTCAACATAGGAAAGACAGTATCAAGTGTAACAGGGTACAAGTATGTTCACATTGTGCTTTTTCTAATAATTTTCTTATATTTAAGAGCCCCTGTTAGCAGTCTCAAATGGAAGTCTCTATTTTAAATAATACTTTCGTCTATGGGACCATCATCAAACAAGTGAACCCAGCTTTTACAGCAAAGAAAGAAGATAGTGCTTTTAAAATGGACAGGCATCCAAATAAATCAACTTACACCCTGTCTTAAAGTTCCCCACTTCAACACCAAATCTTAAATTGTTTAATCAGAACTATGACATGCTCCTAATTTTTCAGAGACTAGGATGTCTACTTCGGATCTTAACAACAGTGTCCTATACCATTGTCTGAAATATCGATTCCATGTTATTCTGAACAAAGTTCTTCAATGACATGAATGACTGAGGCACCCTAGACACTGCACTAATCTAAATGCAAGAGACCACTTGTCTGGGCCTTAGATCTGCACTGTCCAATATGGCAGGCACCAACCACGTGAAGGCAGTGAGATATGGCTGTGAGTGCACAATACGCACCAGATTCCAGGCTTAGCATAAATTTAAAAACAGAATGTGAAATATCTCATTTGTGGTTGTTAGACTGATTATACGCTGAAATGATAATATTTTGGATCTACTGGGTTAAATAATAATTTAGGTTAAATAATATTAAAATTAGTTGCACCTGTTTCTTTGTCTTTAACGTGGCTACTAGAGAAGTCTGGATTACATATGTGGCTCACAGTATATTTCTCCTGGACAGTGCTGCCTTAGCCGGCCTGTGAGATAATACTATGTCAGGCTGTAGAAACTAGGAGAAAGAATGATGGGCTTCCCGGAAGAACACTGAACTGTAGCTAGGCCCATTTTATCCTTCAAGATCCAATCTTTCTAAGGCCACTGGCCACCTATGTTTTTACACTCGACTCAGACAGGAGGACGGAAGTGTCTGGAGGTACCTGGAATTCGGCTGCGCTGCTCCGCAGCTGGCTCACGTTCGGTAAGGACCCGCCATGGTACTGCGTGAGGCGCAGCTGCTGAAGCTTCTGAAACTGGACCTGGAAACAAAGAGAATTCAAGACGGTTGAGAGATGACAGCAAAGATCTGAGGGAAGCATCGAAGTATGGGTATTTTGTAGCAGAACGGTTCAAGAGTGAAAGTCTTGGTTTCAGTTTCTTTTCTACCTAAAACCTTCAGGTTTCCGGTGCCTTCTGATTTTTGACTAGTCTATTTTTGGAAAGAATTTACCCATGTTCCAAATGTCCCATGCACCGTGATAGTAAGGTCTTTGCAAGGTCTTTGAGTGTGTGTGTGTAGGCGGGCGGGCACAACCTCTAACAGCAACAAGAGTCTCTTAAAGGAAAATCAAGCCACTCTCTATGACTCTAACACGTTCATTGTTCTCCCTTCCACGTGCTCCTGTCCAGTCTCTGCTCACACATGTGTGTAACAGCTGCATGGCAGTAATCATAACTTAGGTACGATCTCGCGTGCTTACATCTTAACTCTTTCCTATGATATTAATCCTCTTTAATGGCTATATAACATTTCTTCTTCTGAATTATTTCCTAAGAACACATTCCAAAGAGTGGTCACTGAGTCTCTGGACCCAGGGCTTTAGATAGCTCTCAAAACATAATGCCAAAATGCTTTCCCAGCAGGTACAAGAAGTACATATGAGAAAACAGTTTCACAAGAAAACTCACTAACGCTGAATATCATCCTTAATTGGGGCAGAGGAGAAGGCCAAACCAACAGGTATCAAATGGCATCCCACTGCTTTCATATGCCTTTCTTCTCAACTTCTTCCTTGCTTCATTTTTCAAAAGGCAGTAAACTGGTTACAGTTCTTGTAAACCCCAAAGTGGTCCAATTTGGTCTTTAAGAGTTCTGTTTCTAAAATAATAAATTACCTCTGTGGTTATATAACACTTGGCACTTATAAGTCACGTGGGGGAAGAAAGAGCAATGGGAACGCTGAAGCCTTTCATTATTAGACCCTTTGTCTAAAACAATAAAAGCTAGCAGATAGAAGCCGCTAAGACGTTCCAGACGCTGTCTTCAGATGCTTCGCCCATTTCATCCCTAACTCTCCCCACAACCACGAGAGAGACCATATCATCCTGCTTTCACAGACCTAGAGACCCAGACTTAAGGAAGCTCAACATTTGCCCACGTCACACAGCTCGAGGAGGCCAAGCTATGGCTACCTCAAAACCCACACTCTTGGGCGCCTGGGTGCCTCAGCTGGTTAAGTGGCCGACTCCTGATTTTGGCTCAGGTCATAATCTCAGGGTTGTGAGATCGTCTCCACGCTGGGCACAGAGCCTGCTTAAGATTTTCTCAATCCCTCTCCCTCTCCCCGCCCCCCTCTCTTACACACACACACACACACACACACACATATTTTTATATCTGCGTGGTCCTTTTCTTTGCTCTGTTTCCCTCTCTCTCTCTTTCTTAAGATTTATTTATTTATTTGAGACAGGGAGAGAGAGAGAGAGAACACAAGCAGGGAGGAAGGGTAGAGGGAGAGGGAGAAGCAGAACCCCCCACTGAGCAGGAAGCCTGACATGGGGCTCAATCCCAGGACTCTGGGATCATGACCTGAGCAGAAGGCAGACGCTTCACTGACTGAGCCACCCAGGCGCCCCCCCCATTTCTCTCTCAATGATCATACTATTTACAAGCTCAGAGAAAAATGAAATTTGGTTGATCAAAAGCATTGCTGGGCCTATGAAGTTCTCTGATTTTGTTCAGTTTTTATATTGATTATGAAAAATTTCAAATATATACAAAATAGAGATGAATACAATGAAACCCCATTTAACATCTTCCAGCTTCCACAATGATCTTATGTCCAGTTCTGACTCATATTTACCCCCTGACCACCCACGCACTCCCCTAAAAGAAATCCAGACATTGTATCATTCCATGTTTCAATATGAATCTCCAAAAGATAAGAGCCTATATCTGGCTGGAAGTTTTAAAGGCATTCAAAACCCCTTGGCGGCCTTAACTTCCTTGTACCCACAATATTTGATTTCCCAAACACACTACACTGGGAGGCAGCTATAATCTATTCATCAGAACCCAGATCCAAGAGTCAAATATGAGAAGGAGGATATAATGAGACTTTCCCATCTACCAGATGAATTATAACAGTCTCAGCTTTTGATCTTAACATTCTCAAAGCACTAACCAGAAGCATTTGAATCTCTGTCCTTGAAATTCTCTAGACAAAATTCCTGGCCCCCTTGATCTCAAGCCTTTGATTCCTTCTTCCATCAATCCATCCATTTATTCACTTATACAAAACTTCTAACTGTGTCTGTTAGGTACCGTGCCAGGCACTGTCTTGCTGAGATGAATACATGCCAAGGTTCCTGCCTTTAGCAAGTTCTCACAAAGGCTTCAACATTTACCCAAAAACCTTGATACTTCAACCAAGCTAAGTTCTAAATCTAGCTAGACACCTGCCTTTACCTGAGTCTAAGGCCCTCCCACCATCTCCCATACCTGCTCTCCCTCCCAAAGTGCCTATTCTAGAGTCTTCAGACACTGCTGCGCTATGGGAAAGAGTACTGGATTCGGAACCGGAACACCCGACTGTGCGCCCCGAACCTGCCACGAGGCCGGGGAAATTATTCTGCCGCCTACTTCACAGACAACGTAAGGATTAAAAGAGAACAGACGTGACAGTAGGGTGTAAAATGGAAAGCTTTGCACAACTTCTCGAAGTATCATCATCATTGTTGGTATTCTCAGCTACCTCCTAAACCCTTCAGTAACTTTGATATTTTCCTCTTTTGAAATCTAGAATCGATGAACTGGAAAGAACCTTAGAGACTGTCTTCAACACCATCGTGCTTCCTCATGATGAAAATGGGCACCGAAGAATGAGTAGCCTAAGGGGAGGTCACAAATTGGCAGGGCAGGGGCCATGTTTAGAGAGTTCTGTTTGACCTACATGATACTGACCCACTCAATGCTTTAAACTTCCATTTTGAATTGGAAGACTGTATAAAAATCTGGATTTCCAACTTCTCTTGACTGAAAGCTCAAGCAACACTGAATGTACGTTCTTGCAGGGCAACAACGCGTGGAGCTGAGAAGCAGCTGCCCCCTTGCACAGGGCTTGAGTTATCACTTGCCCAAGACCTCCCTGTGCCCTATTACTCCTCCACCATGGCCTAAGATCACTTCCTCATTCCTGGCTCCTCCACTCCTTTTCCCTACATGCCTCACCTTGGAACTTAAGTTAGCAACCTCTAGCCTGTAGCCACACACTTTAGCGGAACGTCCTTCAGTGTCCATATGAAATGAGAGCCAAGCCTCACTAATTCCCTTTTTAAAAAGTGTCACAGCAGCCAATCCCAAACAAAAATCCCAGCAGGCCTTTCTATAGAAACTGACGAGATAAACCTGAATATTTACGGATCTGCGAACGGCCAACCTATAGTAGTCAAAGCAATTTTTAAAAAGAGCAAAGTTGGAAGGCTGTTACCTTGTTTCCAGACTTACTATAAAGCTACAGGCAGCATGCTACTGTCAGAGAGATGCAGGGATCAATAGAATAGAAGAGAGAGTCCAAAAATAGACCACATAAAATCTGGCCAATTGATTTTTGACAAAAGTATCATACAATTCAACGGGGAAAGTGTTTTCAACAGATGCCGCTGCTGTAAGTAGACGTCCTTGGGGGGGGGGGGCGGGGTGGATAAAAGCAGTTGGGTACACAGACATGCAGTGGCACAGCCATATTCAAACCCCAGCTCTGCCACTAATCAGCCACGCAACTGTACCTCTCCAGCCTCAGTCTGCTCATCTGCAAAATGAAGAGTAATCTAGATACACATTCCCTAGGGTCATTGTGAAAAGCGCAGGAGATAATGAACGCAAAGGAGTCAGCACAGCATCTGGCAAAAAGATAGCACTCAATAGTCAGCCCAAATCCAGTACGTCTAGTCTTTTCTCCTCTCTCTTTTTAAAAGATTTTATTGATCTGTGTGTCAGAAAGAGAGACAGCACAAGCAGGGGGGAGGGGCAGGCAGAGGGAGAAGCAGGCTCCCTACTGAACAAGCAGCCTGATGTGGGACTCGATCCCAGGACCCCAGAATCATGACCTGAGCCAAAGGCAGACGCTCAACCAACCGAGCCACCCAGATGTCCCTTTTTTCTCCTCTCTTAGAGGCCTCACTGCTACAGAACACATCTAATATTTGTTTGTTTTAATATAAAAATGATTCTCCCCAAATATTCAAGCTAAATTAACACTCTAGCTGATATGCCGTGTTTAACCTGTGGTTTCTCAAAACTACAAGTTGTCCTTCAAAGTCGGACTTCCGGAGCAAGTTCCCAATCCTGTCTCTCTTTCCTTCCATTTGGTCCTGGATGCCTCACAACCTCCATTCCAAGCAGCTCACCATGAACACAGTGGTTCTCACCCAGATTACCACTGGCCTCCACTGGACTAGACCAAAGGACACGTCCTTATCATGTCAGACCGAGTCAGCAGCATTGGGCTCTCCTTTCCCTCTCTGGCTGCTTTTCAGTGCTTTTTGCTGGTTCCCTTCCTCTACCTCCCCTTTACATGGTAGAGTTCCCTGGGCTTCTCTTGGCCCTCTCCACATCTCACTCTACAGCAGGGCTCATAAACTCAAATGTCTGCAGGTGCCAAGTGTGGAAGAGAAGTAAGTGAAGCAGCTGGAATCACTGTGAGGAACACCACAGGGAGCGGTGGGGACTGTGGCAAACTGAACACATGCATGCGCTTTCCAATGGGGGAAGCCACTACGGGAGCTCCAGGCAACTGCTATCATACAGAAACGTAGAGAGTGTTGTTAGATGATTTCATTTTTCAAAAGAAGCCAGAATCCAAACTTTAATATAAAATCCCAATATTCACTGTTGGTCCTAATTAAACACACACACACACACACACACACACACACACACCCCAAGGACCAAATTAGAATTTAGGTCACCAATCTGCAAGATGTGTTCTAGAAATTCTTCTTAGGCAGCTGAATCTACTACCACAACTACGCACCAAAGGCCCCCACATCTATAGCACTAGCCTAGACTTCCCTCCTTATTTGGAGATCCTTATATGGCTTCAGGGCCATATAAACAACTGCCTGTTGGACCATCTCTACTTGCTTCACTAGCACCTCAAACTCGCCATCCTCTCACACTGAGGCATCTGTTCCCGCCAATGCTCCCCCTCTTTAGGAAGGATACCTTGAAATGGCTCCAGTCTGAAAGCTGGGGATCATGTATTCACCAAGTTTGGTCATTTCTAGCTCCTAAGTATTGATCTGTTCACCTCTCTGCCTCCCCCTGCCTACCACCCCAGTGTCAAGGCCAGCATCACATCTCCTGGACTACTATCTCACACACACACACACACACACACACACACACACACACACCCGTTTCTGTGCCACCTTCCCCTCAGTTCTAGCCACCACTCTGGAGCTAGAGGCATCCTTTTAAAATGAAAATCTCCCCTCCTTCAACCCCTTCATGACTCCCCATTGTCCTCAGGACCAAGTCCCAAATCCTGTCTCTACAATCTGATCCCTGGGAACGCCTCAACTCAAATCACCCTCTTTGTCCCCTTGCTGAACCTCATACCCTCAAATGGCTTCCCCACCCCCACTAATCCTTTAGGCCACTAGAAAAGGTGAGGACTCCCTACCATCCATTTCCAGAGCTACATCTTTTCTAGCTTCCCCTTTTGTAATACTCATGAAAATGTGTCCTTACTTGTCAAAGGAATATCTTCTCCACTAAACCCTAAAATCTATGAGGAGACTGTGTTTTGCTTGCTCACTATTATAATCCCCAATGTGCATCCTAACTTCTGGCACACACTAGAGACTCGGTAAGTCTTTGATGAACAAATTAGTAAGATCTTTAAAGTAAGACACCATGTCTTCACCTCCCCCCAACACAGACCCCATTAACCACAGTGGGTACTCCAGTACTGACAAATGAATGAATGAACAAAGGAACAGCCTCTTTCCAGGCATGCCTGCCTCCATTTTTTAACCGTTCTTACCACCCCAGGTACCACCATTAAAATAATCCCCCTAGCATTCTCTTCTCAAAATATTCCCACTGCTTCCTAATAAAGCTGAACCCCTAAAGCTAGAGTGAAAAATTCCCCATAACCTAGTCTATCCCACCTACTAGGCAAATAGGATTTAACTCGAACTCTGAAGGATTGGCTCTGATTATGTAGAGAACGTCTTGGAGCTCAGCACAGGCTCAGAGAGGAAGGAGTATCTACATTATCCATGTCTGTCATGGGCTGATAACGGAAAGTCAGTATACCTGCCACCCAGTGACCAATAATGAACTAGTTGGGGGCGCCTGGGTGGCTCAGTGGTTAAGCTCCAACTCTTGATTTCGGCTCAGGTCATGATTTCAAGGTTGTGAGACTGACTCCACACTGGGCATGGAGCCTGCTTAGGATTCTTTCTTTCCCTCTCCCCCTGCTCTCATAAATAAATTAATAATAAATAAATAAATAAATAAATAAATAAATAAATAAATAAATTTAAAAAATGAGCTGGACGGATTCTTCTGCATCGGGGATCTTTGGACCCTTGAAGGTTTACAAACATATGCCTGGGAATCTAAGAGTTCCCTTGGAGAAGAGTTGTTTTGTAAATTTCATTATGAAAATAATCCTTAAAAATTTTAAATAAGCAAATACAACTCAGCAAATGCAGTGTTCTCATTTGCCTTTGTGTTTATAGATACACTGGACTTGGGGTGCCTGGCTGGCTCAGTCAGAGGAGCATGTGATTCTTGGTCTCGGGGTCGTGAGTTCGAGACCCAGGTGTGGACATAGAGATTACTTTTTAAAAAATTAACAATACACTAAAAAATATAAACACATTGGACCAAAGTAGTATTATTTACCTGCAATTGGTAGCAAAGAAAGAATACAGGACGAATTAACATGTAAATGAGGTCCTGTACCAGGTGAAGGGCAAAGTGACATCATAATTTTGTGGTAATTAGAACAGAGGAAAGTGGTGGCTGAACTGAGTTACCCCATGGGGCATACCTGATCAGCCCTGCTGAACTCAAGAAAACCTGAACTACAGGGGTTAGCATCACATCCACACTGAGAGCTTCAACTGAGTTCAGCAAAATAGCATATGTCATATCAAATTAATGATGTGAATTTAAATTTATGGCATTTTTTAATGAGTGAATTTATTTTGTGCATGTCTTTTAGTTATGGTTGTACCACAGCTATAATCAAAGGACTTTATGTATAAGTGGATGTTTGAGCATATTTAAGTAACATAACCAAACTCATTTAAATAAACACGAAGGATCTGTGAAAATATTTTGCCTTAAAAGAGTCTATACATTACTCATGGCTTTATCTATCAGGGATGCCTTAAAGAGGGTTTATGAATTGGGTGAGAGACTGGATCAAGTCTAGGTATATAGACAGAGTGTCTATATTTGTACACACACTTTATCTAAACAACACGTAACAACACATGTCCCAGCATTAACCTCAGCTTTCACACAACCATTCTCAATGTGCTCTGAGCTCATCACGCTCATCCCTGAATCTAACCAAGGTCACACACGTGTATGTCCGTGGACACCAGGCAGTTAAATAAATGAGTGAAGCTATTCAGGGCATGAGGAAAAAAATTTATTGAAATCCTCAGCCTTGGGGCGCCTGGGTGGCTCAGTCAGTTAAACATGTGCCTTCGCCTCAGGTCATGATCTCCGGGTCCTGGGATGGAGCCCCACATCAGGCTCTCTACTGAGCGGGGAGTCTGCTTCTCCCTCTGTGCTCTCCCTCTTTCTCTCTCAAGTAAATAAATAAAATCTTTAAAAAAGAGAGAGAAAGAAATCCTCAGCCTTCTTTATCTATGCTTTTTTTCTTAGCATAAAAATAAAGTATATATGAAATATTTCATGTCCCGTTTACTTCATTAAAAGAAAACATCAAAAATATGATAAATGGCAAATGACACCTAGCTTCGGTGTGGGAGCTCATGACAGGGTGTGGTGTGAATCCACACTCCAGCTGAGGGGGCAACCACCACCCAGCTCCAGCCAAAAGCTGTCGTATGGGAATTCAGGATGACTGCTACCGGGTCTCCCAATTTTAAATATATATATACACACACAGATAGGAAACGAAGAAAAGGAGGGGAGAGACGGGGGAGGGAAGAAGGGCGGTTGGAAAGGAAGGAAGGAAAGAAAGAGAGAGAAAGAAGAAAGGTTTTATATGAAAATCTCCCAATTAAAAACTTCTGGCAACAGATTCGAAAAGTTTCCCAAACATTGTACTTGGCCAAAAAAAAAAAAAAAAAAAAAAAAAAATACCGTGTCTGCAGCTGAGTGAGCGGGGACCCTCAGAGTACAACACTGCTCTCCGCTCTTCAAGCCTGCCCCCTGCCCAGCATCTGCATATCCTCCCCCCCGGGTTCGCGATGGTCCTTCAAGGTCAGCAGTCGGGAGCCTCAAGGCCTGGCCCGCTCGCGCTGACCCTCCTCCCTGCAGCCCTGCGCGGACACTCCTCTTGGCTCTCCATCCTCCACTGCCTCACTCAACAGTTTCCCAACCTCCGGGTGTTTGTCCCGGCCCGCGCCTTACTCATTGCTCCTGGACCCTCCTCCGTCACCAGCGACGCCGTGCACCTTGCCAGTTCTCGTTAAATCTCCGGGCTGAGCACAGTAAAGCGGGCCGAGAAGGCACCTCCGCGGAGAGAGGAAAGCCCCACTCGGCAAGCAATGACTTCCCGGTGCCCCCGAGCCCCCCTCGGCCCGCGCCGGCCCCGGACTCACGGTGCACAGGGCTCCCCCCAGGCCCCGCGGCCCTCCTCGCCCCGCGGTCCAGAAGGGCCGGCTGGCGGAGGATGTGCGGAGCCACGAGAAGCCGCACCGCCCGCCTCCGAGCTGTTTGTGATTTCCTCCCGGGGCTCCGTTCGCCCTCCCCCTCAGGCCGCCCTCGCGCCGCCGCCCGCCGCGCCGGCCCGGCCCCTTCCCTCTCCCCGCGCTCCCGGCCCCGCGACCCTCCCGCCTCCGCGGGCTGCGCCGCGGGCTGACCGGCGGGGAAGCGCCGAGGCCACGGCCGCGCCGGCCCGGTCCCGGCGCCCGCTCCCCCGCGCGGCCCCCGCCCGGCCCGGCCCAGCCGCTGCCGCCGCCACCGCCTCGGCCCCGCCGGCTCTCGCCCGCCGCTGGGGCCACCCCCGCCCGCGCGCGCCCCGGCCCCGGCCGCTCACCCGCGACAGGGTGAGGTCGGTCATGAGCTGCTCGAAGGCCCGCGTCTCCTCGGCCTGCCGCTGCGTGTGCAGCGCGATCTTCTCACTGAACTTCCGCGGGTTGGCGCTGCCCGAGCCCGGCGAGGCGGCCATGGCGCAGCCCGGCCCGGCGGGAGGGGGACACGGCGGGCGCGGGGCCTGCGCGTCGGCCCGCGCGTCCGTCCGCAGGCCGCTCGAGCCGCCGCCCGAAGGCCCGTCCTCCGGCGCGACCCGGCAGAGGAGCCGCCGCGGCCCCACAGCCAGCGAGCGGCCGGGAGCGCGCCGAGGTCCGCCCCCGCGCGGCCGGCCCCGCCCTCGGCGCGGCCCGCCCGCCGCTCGCCGCCCGGCCCCGGCCCCGCCGCCCGGCCCCGCGCTGGAGGCCCGAGAGCTGCCGCCGGCGCTGCGGGCCGGGCCCGGGCGCGCGGGGCGCGGACACTCGCTGCGAGCCGCGTCAGCCGAGCACGCCGGTTCCGATGGGCGGGAGCAGCTGTGTGACTGACGGGCTTCAGCGCCGGGGGGCATCCTGGCCGCGCGGCTCGCGTCACGACTTTCGAACCGGCTTCTGGCCGCCGCCTCGTGCCTCTCCTTTCCCGGGCCGCCGCTTTGCCCCCGGGGGAGACGACTAGGCGCCCGAAACCTGCGCCTTCCCTCCCGCCGCCGGGCCCGCTGCCGGCCCGCGCCGCCCTCGGTGGGCTCCGCTCGCGGTCCGCCCGGCCGCGCGCAGCCGGAGCTATCAAATCTACAGCTGGGTTTTTAAAACCACCTCGTGATGTGCACACCCTGGAGCCGCCATCCCCGCCCTGCTGCGGGCTCTTCGCTCCTCAGCCCCGGCCCCTCTTCCAGGTTTTTTCCGAGTCCCCCCGGGAGGGCCCGGCTAAGGCGGGGGGCCAGTCTCCCCGCTGTGCCCCCACTTCTGCAGCCCAGAAGCTGCTCTCCCACGACGGCGCCTGGACCTCGCCGAGAGTGGGGCTGTGTTTTGTCCACTAGGCAACGCCGGAGCCAGGCGGACGAATCCAGAAAATTACAGTGACGCCCCCCACGCCCCCCACTCAAGACTAAACATAAAACATTTTGCTTCATTTACTTGGTATTTATTAACGAAATATAACATTAGATCTAACTAAAGCCTCACCCTAATTCTTTCTCCTTCCTCCCTCGTCACTGGGCTCAAGTTGATGTATATCATTCGTACTCATGTTTTTATGGTGTTATTATATATGATGTATGGATCTGCCAACGTATAGGATACCAATTTTTGTTTTTCAATTTTACAAAAATGACATCATGCTGAATAATCTTTTGCAACTTTTCTCATTTCCTATTATGTTTTGGAGATTCATTTGTGTTTATGATTAACTACTGTGTAGTATTTCATTGTTTTTCCCGTGTCTCATAGCATATAGCTGGATTTTTTAGAAATTTTAATATGAGAATATATCTCTACTAGCTGGAGTTTAGCTTGTTTTATTAATTATAATTGGATTGATTCTCATTATAATTGCATTTTTCTGTTTTATTTTGTGGTATTTACCATACTTTATATTTTATTTTCTGCATTCCTGTTCTATCATCTGGGTTCAGTTTCAGAGAACAGAATTCATTCTAGATAGTTTAAGTACAAAAGGATTTATTATAGGGTATAAAATGGCTAAAGAGCTTCTCTGGAGGGTGGAAGAAGCCGATTCTAGGTTGGACCTTCAGGAGTGACTGTGAGAGGCATGCTGCAGAACCAGGCCACCAAAAAAAGCCACTGTCCCTTCTGAAATCTGGAAGCCACTTACTGAATTGGAAAGCTGTCACTACACTTGCCAGCTCCTGAACCATATGGCTAGTGTCATGATAAGAAGCCACCACAGAGAAATCAGACACCTCCACAGCAGTCCTCACCCACAGAAATAGCACACACCCAGCCTCTGCTTCATTTCCACCTTACAAATCAAGTAAGAGAAAATATGATTGGAAGAGCCAAAATTGCGTCCAGACTCCTACCTCCTGAAATACAGGAAGGCCCAGGAGGACCCAGGAATGGGGAATGAGCTAACTCCACCATATTCATCCAGCAACTCACCAATGCGTTTATCTACCATGCCTGCCTTTGATTGCGTTGAATGACTGGTTTTTATTTCCACATTTCCCAGATCTGATTTGGAAGATATTCATTCCATTTCTACTCTTGTTTTGGTTAGCCTGATCATTTTCTTTTTTTTTTTCTTTTTTTTTTTTTTTTAAAGATTTTACTTATTCATTTGACAGACAGAGACAGCCAGTGAGAGAGGGAACACAAGCAGGGGGAGTGGGAGAGGAAGAAGCGGGCTCCCAGCAGAGGAGCCTGACGTGGGGCTCGATCCCAGAACGCCGGGATCACGCCCTGAGCCAAAGGCAGACGCTTAACGACTGAGCCACCCAGGCACCCCTAGCATGATCATTTTCAATTTTTTAATCAAATAAATACACGTGAGGTATTTAACAATAGTTTTACAAGGCCTATAATTTTATTTTTTTAAAGATTTTATTTATTTATTTATTTATTTATTTATTTATTTGACAGAGAGACAGAGAGGGAACACAAGCAGTGGGAGTGGGAGAGGGAGAAGCAGGCTCCCCACCGAGCAGAGAGCCTGATACTGGGCTCCATCCCAGGACTGTGGATCATAACCTGAGCTGAAGGCAGATGCTCAAAGACTGAGCCACCCAGGCGCCCCAAAGCCTATCATTTTATTTTATTTTATTTTATTTAAAGATTTTATTCATTTATTTGACAGAGAGAGAGACAGCCAGCGAGAGAGGGAACACAAGCAGGGGAGTAGGAGAGGAAGAAGGCTCCCAGCAGAGGAGCCTGATGTGGGGCTCGATCCCAGGGCCCCGGGATCACACCCTGAGCCGAAGGCAGACGCCCAACGGCTGAGCCACCCAGGCGCCCCCAAAGCCTATCATTTTAAAAGAAGTAATTCCCATTTCCCTCTATAAGTAAGCTTGTCCTGCTGTTTTCTGATTTTTTTTTCAGTTTTAGATATGGACTATTCATTTTCTATGAGGGAAAAGGACGCGCTGGCTATTCTGTATTCTCAACAAAAGTACGATCTTGGGGCGCCTGGGTGGCACAGCGGTTAAGCGTCTGCCTTCGGCTCAGGGCGTGATCCCGGCGTTATGGGATCGAGCCCCACATCAGGCTCCTCTGCTGTGAACCTGCTTCTTCCTCTCCCACTCCCCCTACTTGTGTTCCCTCTCTCACTGGCTGTCTCTATCTCTGTCGAATAAATAAATAAAATCTTTAAAAAAAAAAAAGTACGATCTTCCCTGCTCCCATTCTTTCAGTGTCATTATATGATAGCTTTTGGTAAGCCAGTAGTAAGTGCTTACATAGCCTACTAGAGTTCCATTTTTGTACAGTTGCAGGTGTGGCGGGAGGGAGTTAATTACTGCTTCTGATTTTTATTTGCTTAGATTTCTCTCAACCCATTACAAATCCTTTCCCCAACTCTCCAATAGAAGACATGACTGCATCTGTGAAGGGTCAGTCTGGGGGGACCTTCTCTCCTAGAGCCCTTTGACTTCTTGTTCCACCTGGACAGGTCGCTCTGTGGGCCGACTGCTGTCCCCACCATTGTCCTAAGGGGTCCCTTCATCCCCTGTCCTCTAACCTGCTTCCTGCATCCCCGGCTGTGCTTGCGGTTCACACACTCCTTCACTGTAGTAGAGAACATTCTCCACTCATTTCCTGAGGAAAAAAAAGAGTACATAAAACATAAAATCCTTGCAACTGTGTGTGTGTGTGTGTGTGTGTGTGTGTGTGCGCGCGCGCATGCGCGTGTGTGTTTATTTTACCCTCATATTTGATTGATAGTTTGGCTAAGAATAGTCTTCATTGGAAATCCTGTTCACTTAGATCTGTGAGCACATTGCTTCACTGTTTTCTCACTTCTATTTCTCACGTTGCTATTGAGAAGGCCATTCACATTCTGTTTCCTTTGTGGATGACCCGGTTTTTGAGGGCCCTTATTGTTTATTTTTGTTTTGTCACCCCCATTCTCTAAAGGCGTAATGTTCTGATGTTTTACGATGATATGCCTTGGTGTGGGGCTTCTGTTGTCGTCCATTGTGCTGGGCACTGATATGTGTGTAGAAACTGGACACTTGTATCCTTCAGTTCTGGAAAATCCTCTTATTTTTAAAAAAGTTTTATTTATTTATTTGAGAGAGAGAAAGCAAACGAGGGGGGTGCAGAGGGGGAAGGAGAAGCAGACACCGTGCTGAGTGCTGAGCAAGGAGCCTGACCTTGGGCTCCATCCCAGGGCCCTGAGATCATGACCTGAGCCAAAGGCAGACTTAACCGACTGAAACACCCAGGTGCCCCTGAATATTTCTTTTTTTTTTCAACATTTTAAAAATTATGTTCAGTTAGTCACCATGAATATTTCTTTTCTAATAGCATCTTGTACTCATTGCATGGATGAGCTATTAATTACAGTTATTTCTGTTTTTATATTTTCTTCTACTCCTTACATTGTCTGCCTCTGTTTTGTCTGAGTTGGGTTTTTTTTTGTTTGTTTGTTTGTTTTGTTTTTTGCTTTATTTTGACCTCCATCTAGAAGCTTTCCCCAGATCTCTAATGATCCTGGACTCTAAAATCATAATTAAGGCAGAGATGATATATATGTATAGATTCCTTTTTTCTTGAAATAAAAGTTTGTTTTTTTTTAAAGATTTTATATATTTATTCGACAGAGATAGAGACAGCCAGCGAGAGAGGGAACACAAGCAGGGGGAGTGGGAGAGGAAGAAGCAGGCTCATAGCGGAGGAGCCTGATGTGGGGCTCGATCCCGGAACGCCGGGATCACGCCCTGAGCCAAAGGCAGACGCTTAACCGCTGTGCCACCCAGGCGCCCCTTGAAATAAAAGTTTTTAAACATATATATTAAAGTATTCTGTAGTAGAGATTGCTAGTTGTCTCCCCATACTCATTCTCTCCTCCTTCCTTTATTAAAAGAAACCTGGAGCTTTAGTTGGGCACAACACTGCCCAACTAAAGCCAGCTAAAGACTACATTTCCCACTCTCCCTTGCAAAAAGGTACAGTCATGTGATTATGTTCCACCCAATAGGGTGTCCTTTGCAAATAGGTATGGTCATGTGATTAAGTTCCATTCAATAGTGTGTGAGCGGAAGTAGTATAGGCAACTTTCTCAGGCAGTTGCATGAAAAAGGGGAGTGGCCTGTTTCCTCTTCTCTCCCTCTGGCTGGCTGGAACATGGACGTATAACTAGATCTGGAGCAGCTATCTTAGACCATTAGATAAAAACTACATGTTGAGAATGACAGGACAATGGTAGCAAAGGGACCTAGGATCTCAGCACTGTGGAACCACAGTATTAGCTCTGGACCGCTTCTAGATCATTGCATGACTGAGAGATAAGCATCGATTTTGTTTAAAGCCCTGTTATTTTGGCCTTTGTTACAGGAATCAAACCAGGACCTCTTATACTTAAATAGAAAAATTTGTGTAACCCTCTCCAGATATGTTAACAATAGTTGCCTTTGGGGATGTAGGGACTGCTGGGAAACTTTTGTCTTCTGCTTTACACATTTCTTAATGATATGTGTTTAAAAAAACAAGTACGTATTACTATTAACATCAGGAAAAAATAAGAAAGAACAAATACTATTTAAAACAACTGACAGCAAGCTTTGTGTTTATGTGTGTGGCTTTTTCATTTTTTTAAGTAGGCTTCACACCCAGCATGGAGCCCAACACAGGGCTTGAACTCAGGACCCTGAGATCAAAGCCTGAGCTGCGATCAAGAGTTGGACACTTAACCGACTGAGCCACCTTGGGGTCCCATGGAATCCTGATTTTTAGTTGGGCATGTGACTTTCTTATATTCAGGTGTGGCCATGTAAGTTCTGTTCAATGGGATGGATATAAAAAGAAGTTAATGCAGCAGCCTCGGAGAACCTTCCTTAAGAGACACAGTGCATATGCCCTTTTCCCTAGTCTCACCCTCCTCTATGTTGCTGCTTAGAATGTAGATGCCACTATCTTGCACCATGAAGTTGAGGTTGTGAATGGTAGAGCAACAAGATCAATACCTTGACTTTTTTATTTTAAGTGAGCTCTACGCCCAATGTGGGGCTTGAACTCGCTACCTTGAGGTCAGGAGTCACATGCTCTGCAGACTGAACCAGCCAGGTGCCCCAATAATACCTTAACTTTTACATGAGAGAGAAATAAACTTTCATCCTCTTTAAGATCACTTTTCGGGAAGTTTTCTGTGATAGCTAAATCTAACCCTAACCAACACGCATCTTCAGATAGAAATGTGTTGAGCTCTAAACAAGATAAATAAAACAAAATCCACAACTCAACATAGTATAACAAAACTGTAAAGTAACCAAGGAGAAGGGAAAGATTATCTATGAAGGAACAGTAATTAAGCAAACAGCACCAGCAACCAAAGAAGCCAGAAGATTTTCTTTTTAAAGTCTTCAGAATTCTGCATTCTCAAATAACTAATTCCCACAAACACTGAGAAATTCTCTTACAATCTTTATCAAACATGAAAAGTTCTGAGAATAACTTAGACCAAGGGTCAGCTGTCTACAGTCAATGGGCCAAATCTGTCCCACTGTTTTTGTAAATGAAGTTTTTTTGGAAAGCTGCCATATCCATTGACTTATGTGTTATTTATGGCTGTTTTCCTGCTACAATGGCAAAGGTGAGGAGCTACAAGGAGATAGGACCCTGTGGCCTGCAAAACTCAAAATATTTACTCTCTGGCCCTTTACAAAAAGAAGTTTACCAACGCCCGACTCCGACAAAGGAGACAGCTTAGTGAGTGTGAATTCCTAGTGTTTTCCTTCTGTTCTTCATACAGAGATGCTCGGGGTGGCGGCGGCCAAGGTCAACAGGCCTGAGAAGCTTCCAAATAAGGCTCCCAGGTCTGTCATTCTGCCTTGGCTGCAGCAGCCCATATCAGCACCTGGAAACAGCCTGGGTCATCTGGGTCCCGATTCTGGGTTCAGATTCAGGGTCTGGAAAGTCTTGGTGTGTCCAGCTTTTGCAACCTCTCCTTGCCTGTGCCTTCACTTTTCACTTCTGTCCAGGTTGGGGCTTTCTGCTGGAAGGCCTAGCTACGGCCCACCACACATGGACCCAAGGTAAGTGCCAAAGGAGAACAAAGAAAGCCGAGAAGAAAATGCCTGAGAACCTGGGGAAATGGACAAGCTAATAAGAAGCAATATAATTTACATCAAAGAACTTCAGAAAGTGGACCAGAGGCAGCAGAGGAAGGGATGGGTGGGGCTGAAAATACAAATATTGGTGGAAAAGTGTGTACAAGGAGCAGTTAGACCTCCGACTCTTCATTTGGGCTCAGGTCATGATCTCAGGGTCATGAGATCAAGCCCTGGGTTGGGCTACATGCTGCTGAGTGTTCAGCCTGCTTAAGATTCTTGCTCTCCCACTCCCCTTCCCCCACCCACTCACACTCTCTTGTGCTCTCCCTCTCTCTCTCTTAAATAAATATATAAGTAAATAAATTTTAAAAATCAGGATTCTATTATGACGGAACAGTGGTTTTCAAACGTTAGCATTGATCAGAATCACTGGAAAGCATATTAAGACCCAGATTCCTGAGCCCTACTTCAGAGTATATGATTCGTGAGGTCTTGAATGGGGCTAATGATTTGTGTGTCTGACAAGTTGCCAGGTGATGCCAATGCTGCCTGCTCTGGGACCTCACTCTGAGGACCATTGCATTAGATGAGGGGAGACAACTGGAAGACTCTGCTACACACCTTTCAAATGTTCTAGAAATTTTTCTAAAATCTCTTCAAATATTGCTTCTTTTCCATATTCTCTATTCTTTCCCTCTCAAAGTTCATTAAGATGCATATCAAACGTCCTCATTCTATTTTTCATTTCTTTTTATCTCCCTTTCAGAGTTTTCCACTCTATTTTTGTGCTACATTCTGAATGATTTCCTCAGATCCATCTTCCACTTTATTAGCTTCTCTCTTCAGCTCTGTCTAATTGGCCGTTTAACCCGCCCATTGAGTTTTATCTTCTTTAAGAACTATGTTTCCCCAGGGGCACCTGGGTGGCTCAGTCAGCTGAGTGGCTGCCTTTGGCTCAGGTCATGATCCCAGGGTCCTGGGATGGAGCCCCATGTCAGGCTCCCTGCTGAGCAGGGAACCTGCTTCTCCCTCTCCCTCTGCTTCTGCTTTCTCTCTTGCTCATTCTCTCTCAAATAAATAAATACAATCTTTAGAAAAGACTATGTTTTTCTAAATAATATTTTCAAATATAGCCTGATATTTATTCAGAGTCCCGTTCTTTTCTTACTTTTTCCCCCTTCTTTTATGCCTTAGGTTATACAATTTTATATTCTCTTTCAGCATGTAGTTCTATTAGCCCAAGTGTGGTGAGCTCTGATGCTATTTGTTGCATCTGCTGGCTCTCGCTCATGGTGGATTGTTTCCTAAAGTTTTTAACTATGCTTTCATCTTTAAGGGGGCTTGACTTTTTTTTTTTTTTTTTTTTTTTTGGTCCTGTGGGAATCCTGGGTAGTGGGAATATGACTTAAATGTAGTTATGCTTTGTTCCATGAGCTACAGGAAAATCAATTACTAGACATGGGGACTTCTATTACATGGATATTGTAAATGCAGACCCTAAACCCATGTAGGGCCACATTTTTGGTTTCTCAAGGGTTTTTATTCCCCCCAGAGCCCAGCCAGAGTTAGCCAAGCTTCTTTGTTAACTTTGCCAGTGGGTAGATTTCACTATTTGAGGCTGAAATTTTACCTTACAAGCTAATGCATTAATCTGTTACTGTTTCATGGATCCTGGCAGGAGGCAAGAGATTCCTGGGTCAGAGACACCAGCCCGCAAGCAGCAGGAGCATCGTTTTTGTGTCAATTCCCTTTACCTGCCGAGTCCCACTGGGGTGATGCAGAAGGGCCCTCAGGGAGGCCTACACATGCAGTGGGTTCTGTTACAGGAGAAGAATGAGCCTGTTTTTTGTTCCAGAAGAAGACATTACCTCATCTCTCAAGGCTGCTTGCTGCAAACGAACCCTGAGAAATGGCCCAGTAAGATTTGCACTTGCAGCATAACCAACCAGGATGTCCAAGAATGCTCAGATCCCATAGAGAATTGCTTCTCCCAACATACCTGAGGTCCTGGCTTGGGGTCCAGGTCTAACTCTCTGTCCTTAAAAACTGAAACTCCAACCATCACAGCCAAAAGGAGACTAAAGTGACATGATGGCTACATGTCATGTGGAATCCTGAGCAGAAAAAAGATAATAGGTAAAAACCGAGGAAATCTGAATAAAGTATGGAGTTTAGTTAATTAAAAAGAACCCAAAACTTGAAACTCCTAGATTATCGGAAAGATAACCACACGCTTACTATTTGATTTTCAGTCACTTGAGGATTTTCTTTTCTTGTGAGTTCAAGTATGCATTACAGTTTTTGTCGTGTCTTATCCAGTATTTCTAGGTGTTTTACTGTTTTCCATTACCTTTGTCGACAACTTTGTTGGAATCCAGGTGTTTGTTTAAAATTTATATTCCTGGATCCCATCCCCAGAGATTATGATTTTTGCAGACTATATTGTAGCCCAGGATTCTGCCTTTATAACAAATGATTCTGGGGGCGCCTGGGTGGCTCTGTCAGTTAAGTGTTTGCCTTTGGCTCAGGTTATGATCCCAGGTCCGGGATCAAGCCCCACATTGGGCTCCCTGCTCAGCAGGGAGTCTGCTTCTCCCTCTCCCTCTCCCCCTGCTCGTATGCTCTCTCTCTTGCCCAATCTCTCTCAAATAAATAAAATCTTTAAAAAAATAATGGAAACACATGGTGCGTCAAAGAATTAATACAGTCTGTAGTTTTCTTTTCTTTTCTTTTCTTTTAGATTTTATTTATTTATTTGTCAGAGACGGAGAGTGAGAGAGCACAAGCAGGGGGAGCTGCAGGCAGAGGGAGAGGGAGATGCAGGCTCCCCTCTGAGCAGGGAGCCCAATGCAGGGCTGGATGCAGGGCTCAATCCCGGGACACTTGGGTCATGACCTGAGTCGAAGGCAAACACCTAACAGACTGAGTCACCCAGGCTTCCCCAGTTCATAGTTTTCAAATTAAAAGTATTCAGTCTCTTAGCTTGGCAAATACTCCCTCCAATCTTCTGTTGCAGAGACCAGAGAGGCAGATGGCACTTCCTGGCCTCCCTCTTCCATGAGGTTGGCAACATGGCCAGCTTGGTTATTGAGACATAAGGGCAAGCTTTATGGAAAGCTTACAGGAAAACTTAAGGTCTTCAGAGACAAGGGACACCTTTCACTGCGGCTGGCCCCTTCCTTCTGGACACTGTGAACACAGAGGTGATGCCTGGACCTCAGAAGCCATCTTGCCACCATGGAAAGAGAAAGCATAAAAACAAATTCAGTATTCAGAAAGATAGACGACAACAACATTTCCACGGTTGAATGGCTAAACCAATAGTTTTCCTCTAGATTTATGTGACATAAATTTGTTTAAATCACTGAAGTCAGTTTCCATTTCTTGCAGCCAAAATCATTCCTGATGCACGTAAGGATCCTCGTTTCTTTAAAACATTTCAGACTTCTAGGGGCGCCTGGGTGGCGCAGCGGTTGGGCGTCTGCCTTCGGCTCAGGGCGTGATCCCGGCGTTCTGGGATCGAGCCCTACATCAGGCTCCTCCGCTATGAGCCTGCTTCTTCCTCTCCCACTCCCCCTGCTTGTGTTCCCTCTCTCGCTGGCTGTCTCTCTGTCGAATGAATAAATAAAATCTTAAAAAAAAATAAAATAAAATAAAACATTTCAGACTTCTAGAAAAGCTGCAATAATTTAAAGAGTTTAAAGAATTCTTGGGGTGCCTTGCTGTCTAGGTGAGTGGAGCGTGTGACTCTTGAACCCAGGGTGGTGAGTTCGAGCCCCATGTTGGGTGTAGAGATTAATTAAAAATAAAATCTTTAAAAAAGGGGGGGGGGCTCCTGGGTGGCTCAGTCGATTAAGCAACCGACTCTTGATTTCAGTTCAGGTCATGATCTCAGGGTGGTGATATCAAGCCCTGCGTTGGTCTCCACACTGGGCATGGAGCCTGCTTAAGATTCTCTCTCTCCCTCTGCCCCTCCCCTCCCCTCTCTCTACACCTCCCCCCGAATTTTTTTTAATTAAAAAAAAGAATTCTCATATACTCTTTACCCAGATTCCTCAAATATTTTACTTTGCTTGCTTTACCATTTCTTTATCTCTCTCTATTTTTTGTTAAGATTTATTTATTTTAGAGAGAGAGTGGAGGGGGAGCAGAGGGAGAGAGAGAAACTCAAGCAGACTCCCCACTGAGCATGGAGCCCAATGAGGAACCTGGTCTCACAACCCTGAGATCATGACCTGAGATGATGACCTAAGACGAAATCAAGAATCAGATGCTTAAACTGACTGAGCCACCCAGCCGCCTATATATATATATTCTTCTAAACCATTTGAAAGTAAGTTGATATAATGCCCCTCTACCCCTAGATACTTCACTGTTTATTTCATAAAAACAAGGATATTCTCTTATATGATCACAGTGTAATAACAAAATCGGGAAATTGACACTGATAGAGTACTGTTACCTAATTTACAGATGTTATTAAAAATCTTTACCAACTGTCCCAGCAATATTCTTTATGGCAAAAGAAAACCTGAGATCACTCACTATATTTAGGTGCCACGTTTCTTAGCATCCTTCAATCTGGAAAAACTTGTTCAATTTTTTTTTTTAAGTAGGCTTCAAGCCCAACATGGGGCTTGAACTCATGGCCCTGAGATCAAGACCTGAGCAGAGATCAAGAGCCGGTCACTTAAGCGACTGAGCCACCCAGGCGCCACTCAAGTTGTGTATGTCTTTCATGACTTTGTACATTTTTGAAGTGACAAGCCAGTTATTTTGTCGAATGTCCGTGAGCTAGGGTTCGCCTTGTATGTTCCCATGGTTTGTTTCAGGTGATACATTTTGGGCAGGGATAACACAGGAACAATGTATTCTTCTCAATTTATCACTCAGGAGGCAGACGATGTCTCGTTGTCCCATGACAGACGTTAAGTTCGGATCATTTGGTTAAGGGGAAGTCTGTCCGCTTTGTCCACTGTGAGGTTTCGTTTTTCCCTCTGTAATCAGTGAGACCCTTGAAGGGAGAGACTCCGAGACTATAGAAATATCTTGTTACTCAACAAGCGTGCATCCGCTGGCTTTAGCTCCAGGGATGATTCTTGCTCTTCCCCTATTGGCTCTATCAGAATGGGCTCACCAAGTCTTATTTTATCCAATAGGATTGGATCCATTACTGCTATTATTTTTGTACTTAAATGATCTGAGACTTGACTTTCAAGCTGGCTTCCATGTTCTTTTAACGTGTCCCCATCTGATTTTTCTTTCTTTCTTTTGATTTTCTTTTCTTCTGATTTTTTTTCTTTCTGTCTGTTTTATTTCTTCTGGACACAACAAGGTGATCGAGGCTCATCTCATATTTCTCGGCTCAGCCCCAGAATCAGCCATTTCTCCAAATAACCTGGTTTCTTTTCATGGAAAGGGGTGTTGGAGGACCGGTTTTCTTTATTTTTGCAAGCTACTTTTTCTCAGTTGGCTTTTTGGAAGAGGAGTTATCCTTTAATTCCTATCACACCCTCCTTTCTATTATGTGTCTGTTCAACCCCCATCTGCCGATTTTTCCTTTGCACTCCAGACCTCGATGTCTCTGTACCAACAGGAATTGGGAATGTGTTTCTCCAGAGACAAAGGCCACGGGCTATGACCAAGTACAATCTTTATCAAGTACACATGCCTACATTCTCATATCAAAATTATTTCCTAGACAATTTGGGGCAAAATAGAGAATACACATCTGCAGCTTAAGGCCAAACGTGTTTAACGAATAATTTCACCCAACCTGAAATGTAGAATAGAATCCAAAATTCTTTAGCAAATGTGAGGTACAAACGCACATCTTTGCTTTTTTGTTTCCTAAGTAATTAAATTCCTAAGTTATTAAAAGCTTAAGATGGGGTTTATTGTAGCTTCCTCTTTCTCCAGCATTTCAGAGTGTTTCATGGAACAGAGTCTCACAGGTGGCTGCAAAGTAAGGGGGTGGGATCGCACTGTCCAATACATTTGGGGGGAAAGCGCGGTAATCCGAAGTCAGGCAGGATTCCTGTGGGACTTCTCAAAGCTTTTTGATTTGCTGATGTCTCTTATGACTCGCGTGTGGAAAGATGGAACATGGCGCTTCCCGGACTTTCTTGACGGTAGAATACCTCCTGCAGAGCACTTCCCAGCCGTGTTCCACACGGTTCCACTGTTCCCAACAGCCGGTACATCGACTCCCTAAATATCCCCAGAATGCACCCATTTCTGTCCATCCTAATGATCTGTACCCACTTCAGGCTGGCAAGTCTCTCTCGCTCAGTGAGATCTTAATTGGGCCACTTGTGTATCAGGGTTCCAGCAGGACACAGATGGCACACTCAATCTGGTAATTTGAAGAAAAGGTAATAAAGAGGGCAGGGTTTAGGGACGATGCTCCCCTGGCACTAGTTACAGTAGGAGCCATTAGCACTGTGTGCCCCAGGGCCGTGGGGAGGGACTGCTTCCTGGTGCAGGGAGAGGGTCGGTGTTGGGCGATAGCCACCTGCCCGAGCTCCGGCCTTTGGTATGGAGAGGCAGGGGGTGCAGCAACCTGGAAGAAGAAATCTTAACCCTGCCTTCTCCCAGACCTCCAGTCTCCCTGTGATGCCTGCCATCGGCCAAACGCAACCAGAAGCTGGAGGGAGATAGTCCATGTGGCCAGTTGCCCTGGGCACGGAGGAAAGTGAGGGTGGAGAGTGGGTCTGGACGACTACACAGAAGAACCTTAGCACATGCTGTCCGAGTCTTCCCTCCTCATCCCCATTCTTCCTCTACGTGTCTACAGCCCGAATCTGAATATTTCTTGATCTTTTTCTTAAAATCCATCAATTACTCCCAATTATTCCTGGAATAAGATCAGAGGTTTAGTACTAGCTCATTAGAACTGATGGTCAGCATCTCTCTCAAAGTCTAAAGTCTAGCTTCAGGGACAAGTGGCATCAAGCTTGAAATCAGCAAAAGGGAAGTATTGACCCAACAGAATTGGCAAATGCTACTAATCAGGGCATTATTTTTTTCCCCTTTTGGAAAACTGTATATATTAAGATAAAAGTATTTTATTAAAAAAAAAAACTTTTGTTATGAACTCAAGATATGTTCTCTTAAAAGTAACTACTTCATTGGAGCACCTGGTTGGCGCAGTCGGTAGACCGTGCAGCTCTTGCTCTCAGAGTCGTGAGTTCAAGCCCCACATTGGGCAGAGAGATCACTCAAAAAAACAAGAAACAAACACAAACCAAAAAAATAGTAATCACTTCATTGAAAAAGCTTAGAAAGCATGACAACCTAAGAGTGATAAGCACTCCTCGCACCCAGACCGCAGTCCCTAATATTGGCTCCCACTAAAAGTAGCAAGGAAGGGTGCCTGGGTGGCTCAGTCGGTTACGTGCCTGCCTTTGGCTCAGGTCATGATCCTGGGGTCCTGAGATCGAGTCCCGTGTCGGGCTCCCTGCTCAGCGGGGAGTCTGCTTCTCCCTCTCCCTCTGTGCTCTCTCCCCTGCTCGTGCTCTGTCAAATACATAAATAAATAAATCTTTTTAAAAGAGAGAGAGAATTTATAGATGAAGATTTAAAAGAGCTGTCAACCAAATGTGATATGTGTACCTTGTTTGGCACCTGATTCAAACCTATGAACGATGGGAGCAATTACAAGAGACTGGAGAAACGCAAACATCGACTGCATATCTGGTATTTTTAAATTGTTGTTTAGGTATGATAATGGTTTGGGGATTTTTTTCATAAGTCCTTGTATGTGAAGAGTGGGATTTCCCACCCCGGTACCATTGACATTTCGGACTGTGCATTTTAAGATGTTAATCAGGATCCCTGGCATCTACCCACTAAATACCAGCAGCCCTCCCTTAGTTGGGAGAACAGAAAATATCTCCAAATATTGCCAAATGTCTCCTGGGAACACAATTGCTCCCTAATTAGAATCACTATGCTAGAGACAATTACTGAAGTATTCATGGTTGAAATGATACTACATCTGGGATTTGTCAAAATAACCTAGGGGGGCTTGGGGTGGGATTAGGGAGGAGAACAGTTAGACTATGTGTGGATAATCATTGAGGCCACATGGGAGTTCATTACACTATTCCTTCTATTTTTATGTTCATTTTCCCTAATAAAAAAGTTTAAAAATTATAGTGCTGAGGAGTATTAAAATATTTCCATTTTTCCCAACCATCTTTAGCATATTGGGTTAAATAAGTTGTCTCTAAGTCAAAAGATTTTGAGTTTAATTCAGTTATTTGCTAAGTCTTAGTGCAGCCCCTTGTCCACTTCCCAAGTCTGGAGAAAGTGGATGATGTCATGACTGAATAATAATTTCATGGTTTGTTTGTTTGGTTTTTTTTTTTTTTTTTGGCTTTTAACAAAATTGGAAGACCTAATCATGTTCTAATTATTATAAATCATTGAGATTCTTTGGATAAACTAAGGAGTCCCCCAAAATGGATGACATCATTATAACCAAACACCTTCCCTCACCATATGCTTATCTGACAGCAAAGGTTTGCAGAGCTTATGTTTATAGAAATGAACATTAGAAGAGAACTGGCCATGAGCCCTATCTCATTCTAACAAGTAGTAACATTTACCCGTAAGTTTCTTAAACCTTCATTTAAAAAATCTTCATTCATCTCATTAAGAAACGCATTTCAAAGATCTTAGTTATACAACTGTCCACATAATACAAGACTTTGATCAAATATGTACTACCAAGAACTCTACTGACACAAAGTATTTTTCTGGATTGCATCAACAGCCTTATGGTCAAAGGAAATAAAACACATTCTTATTTTTGTTAGATAATCATGACAGAATAAAAAGTAAAACTGATACTTTCAATACTACATTAGGATAAAATTCTGAGGGAAGTGGAATGGAAACGGGTGTAAAGAGGAAAAAGATGTAAGGGTTTGAACTGATAAAGAGCTGTTTGTGTCCCTTAAAAAAATGGATAGGGGACAAAAATAGACACAGATTAATGGAACAGAATAGAAAACCCAGAAATAAACCCACACTTATATGGTCAATTAACCTACAATAAAGGAGAAAAGAATATACAATGGAGAAAAGACAGCCTCTTCAATAAATGGTCTTGGGAAAACTGGACAGCCACACGCAAAAGAGTGAAACTGGACCACTTTCTTACACCATATACAAAAATAAACTCAAAACGGATTAAAGACCTGAATGTGAGACACAAAACCATAAAACTCATAAAAGAAAACATAGGCAGTCTTCTCTTTGACACTGGCCTTAGCAACATTTTTCTGGATCTATCTTCTTGGGAAAACAAAAACCAACCATTGAGACTGTACCAAAATAAAAGCTTTTGTAGAGGGAAGTAAACCATCAAGAAAATGACAAGGCAACCTCCTGAATGAGAGAAGATATTTGCAAATGATATACCTGATAAGGAGTTAATATCCAAAACACACTGAGAGCTTACACAACTCAACAGCAAAAAATTATCTGATTAAAAAATGAGCTGAGAGAAGCACCTGCGTGGCTCGGTCGGTTAAGCATCAGGTCATGATCTCAGAGTCCTAGGATTAAGCCCCATGTTGGGCTCCCTGCTCTGCCTCTGTCCCTCCGCTCTCTCTCTCAAATAAATAAAATCTTAAAAAATAAAAAATGAGCTGAGGACCTGCATAGTTTTCCAAAGAAGACATACAAATGGCTAAAAGACACTTGAAAAGATGCTCATCATCACTATCATCAGGGAAATGCAAATCAAAACAGTGAGATACCACCTTACATCCGTCAGAATGGCTAGAATCAAAAAGACAGGAAATAGCAAGTATTGGCGAAGATGTGGAGAAAGAGGAACCCTCGCACACTGGTGGTGGGAATGTGAGTTGGTGCAGCCATTGTGGAAAACAGTATGGAGCTTCCTTAAAAAATTAAAAATAGAGCTCCCCTACGATCCAGCAATTCCAGTACCGGGTATTGACCCAAACAAAACGAAAACGCTAATTTGAAAAGGCAGACACACCTGTGTTTAGAGCAGCATTATTTACAACAGCCAAGATACAGAAGCAGCCCGAATGTCCACCGATGGATGGATACAGATGTGGTATAAATACACACTGGAGTATTACTCAGCCACGAAAAAGAGATCTTGCCATTTGAGACAACACGGATGGACCTACAGAGGATTATGCTAAGAGAAGTCAGAGAAAGACATATACCATATGATTTCACTCACGTGGGACCTAAAAACAAAAACAAAAACAAAAAACCCAAAATAAATGAAGAAAAACAATCAAACTCCTACAGGGAACAAATTGACGGTTGTGGGTGGGTGAGTGAAATAAAGGGGATTAAGACGTACAAACTTCCAGTAAGTCATGGAGGTGGAAAGTACCACATACAGGGGCGCCTGGCCAGCTCCGTCAGAGGAGCCGCAACTCTTGATCTCGGGGTTGTCAGTTCGAGCCCCACGTTGGGCGTGAAGAGCACTTAAAAATAAAATCTTAAAAAAAAAAAAAAAAAAAGGAAAACACAGCACAGGCACTAGTAAGACCGTCATAACGCTTGGTGAGAGAGACTGCGCCTATATGGTGAGCACTGAGCGTACAGAAAAATGGACAGGGGGTTCTGCCGCATACCTTTGAAAGTGAAGGGATTTTTGTCTTGAACTTCGCAGTATGTGGGCAGTTGCACAATTCATTATTTTTTTTTTTTTTTTTTTAGATTTTATTTATTTATTTGACAGAGATAGAGACAGCCAGCGAGAGAGGGAACACAAGCAGGGGGAGTGAGAGAGGAAGAAGCAGGCTCATAGCGGAGGAGCCTGATGTGGGGCTCGATCCCATAGCACCAGGATCACGCCCTGAGCCGAAGGCAGACGCTTAACCGCTGTGCCACCCAGGCGCCCCGCACAATTCATTATTTAAAGCTTAAAATTTAGATGTCAAATTTAAAATCCGTGGAGGGGTACAGTTGCCCCAAATTCCCCATACATTTGCACAGGCATAAAGGCAGAAGGGGCGCAGCTGTGGGGCGTCAGGGGCACCCACTGTCTGCCCACATCACTGGGGACTCCTGCGTCCTTTCCTCCCATTTCCCCTGATCCTGATAAGCACCTCTCTACCTCCCTCGGTTTCTTTGCAGGACAACATAGAGCCCAAGTTGTCTCAGTGACAGAGCCGTGGAGAGCAGCTCCCGCACTTCAGGAGGAGAAAAGCAGGGCTTGGGGGACACGGTGCTGGGCCTGCTGCCCAGGGGCTCTGCTCCCACCACAGCACCCACCGCTCTTCCACTCACACAGACCGCCATCTCCCATTTTCCACTGCTGTTTACTTTAGAGGTATTCTGTTTTTCCTCTTATTTCCTAGTCCCTAATTTTCCAATAGAGTCTGGCCACAGTTTATAAACACAACAGGATGCTTATATACATGTTTGTATTTCTGAGTGAGGCTGTCCCCTGGGGCCTTACTTAAAAGGAAGCCACTTTCCCCCCCCCCTTTGCTGTTTACTTTTTCCATATGCAAACTCCCCTAGTCCCTTCTGGTGACTTGTGTGGCGCAGAGAAGCCCCACCCGAGGGACCTCCCAAGACCGCGGGCTCCGCACCTTGTGTGCTGCTGCTTCTAGAACAGAATCCCTTGCTGCAGCGGTTTTGAACTTCCCGCCATCAGCCAACCAGAGGCGGTGGTAGTACGTGTGCTCTCCCCACCCCCTATTTCTTTTTCCGGTGAGGCTACTTGAAGCAGATGACACTTAAAAAAGGCTAAACTCACTCCCGTGTTCAAACATCCCTTTGCGATAATTCGGTGAATTGCTGGCTGACTTGGGTTTGCCTCTTCGGAAAGACTCGAAAGGGGGTTGTTTTCTGTTGTGGTTTTCAATCATTCAATCTCGCTCTAGTCAACGCTGTTGAACAGGAACTGCTAACAATGAAACTGAGAAAAATAAACACAAACATGAACAAATGACCTTTTATTTCATACAGAGATACAAAGGCAATTGTGTGCAGCAATCTGATGGGCAGTCCAAACGGTTGGAAGTAACTTCAGGATAAATGTCACGATAGCCGGTGGAAGAGAAGGTCAGAGGCAGAGGCATGAGGCCGGGAACGCTACGGCTAATAAATCGGAGGAGGAAGAGCTATGTGGTTTCAACGCCGTGACGTGCGCCCGTCTGGGCATTCTCCATGCTATTTTAACCATAATTCTGCAGTTACCACCAAACTCTTGAAGTGCATTTCGTGCTATTTTGCATTAGGACTTGTATCAAGGAGACTACAACCCTCACAAACAACGGAAACACCGTATTTTATTAAAGGAGTTGTAAACTTTGCTCATGGTCTGTCGTGGATGTGGTCTTGGGGGTCTGACAGCAGCGGGGATCGGTCCCCTGTTAAGGTAGAGGGGTTGACACTTTGGTTGGTCCCAGTTCTTGGGGTGCTGCTACTTGGAATAGCATCTGTTTTTGATCTGAGGAAAATATTCACTAAAACACCAGGTCAGGCTGGCGGTGCGCCACACCTCACCTCTTCCCCTTTGCAGCGTGTGAGCTCAGACAACTCACGTTTGCATGGCGGTGGCGCTGAGTAAATGGTCTCTCGTGAAGAACACCTCTCCAGTGCTCACATTTGTAACAGGGACACATCACAGGATTTGTTATTAACGAAACAGTTTATTGGCTTTCAATATACATCAGTAAATCTTTAAATGTAAGTTTATTTTGTTAAACTTTATGTTCTATGATAAAAGAATACTGAACCCAAACATCAGAGAAAATGGAGGCTCAGTAGCATGATTTCCAACATATTTTCCTGGATAAAGAGTTTTTTTTTTTTTTTTAAGTATATGACTTTTTATGTAGTAACAAAAGCTTCCTAAATTCAGTGTTTAGAACTGAATTGTTTCTGACTAAACCCAGAAAATGGGAGCTCATAAAATAAAGGCACAGCGTGGGCAGCAAGAGAAGAGAGAGAAGTGGGGAAAAGAGCTCTTAATACCAAGTTAACGTTGGTTGGTTGGTTTTGTTTGTTTTGTTTCAGTCTATTTAAGGCAGGATTATCTCCCTGTAACCCCGTAGATAAACCCTAGTGTTTCAGCTATGTAAGAAAGTTCTAAGAGTTCAGATATACAGATAAGCCAATTTTTAAAAACCCTTTTCTTACAGTATTCTAAAGGCTTTTAAAGCATTATATAAATCTTCAAAATTCCTATCACCCACATTTCAAGAAGTAAATCTACACTTTAATAAGGCACTCTTGAGATATAAAACAGTTTTGAAGACAATTACACTCTACGCTAGGGCTGGCCCGTCCCTCTGCCACAGGACAGAGTGGACTGGACTCCTCCCGGAACGGAGCCCCCCTCTGTACATGAGCACGAACAAGCAGGCACCGCAGGCGAACACACCTAGACAGCCGGGGGTTATCAGTGGGGCTCTCCTGCCCGCTGAGCAGAGACCTACACCAACAGCACTGTTCACATTTAATGGTGACATTTAAAAGCCGTGTCTCCCCTATGCTAGAAATGTTTCCTCTGAACACAGAACAGTGACTTCTGTTAGTTCCTGTGCATAAGGAAAACAGAGTGGAAGAGAACCAAAGAGCCCATGGATCCTTCCCTTTGACCGATGGGATGGAAATATAAAGGAACTTCACCTTTAAATGACAACCTAGTAACTGGAGATGACCCGACATGTGAGTTGTGTGCTCCCATGTGTGTCTGTCAGTAGTGCTGATAGCGCCCGCGTCCAAATAACAAGAGTTCAAGTCCCACCATCCCTGCTGCTAATTCACACAAACACCAAAGTTTACAATAGCGTAATGCAGCCTCTAAGACCGTAACAGTGGAGCGATTTTCGTGGAGCTGCCACTCCTTCCTACGTGGAAGAAAATGAAGGAACAAGAGGGTCAGACTGCACCCGAAATACAATTTCAGTAGGAAGAAAGGGTAACAGAAGTCCCATCAGACGGGCGGGGTTAAAAGTGTGGCATCGGGAGTGTATCAAGTTGAGGCTTTGTTGTGGGCGGGGTCTTGCTTCCCATGAGGAAAGAAGGACCCGAGAAAGGGAACCGTGAGGAGCTTCCTTCCTTCATCCTTCTGGGCTGGCGGCAACGGATCAATTACTTCCCGTAGAACTTTTTGTTGAGGAGGAAGATCAGAAGGTTGACATTTACTTTAGCTCTATTAAATAATTTCATGACCGCAACGCCTTCGTACTGTAGCTGCAGCAGGTCCTGTTCAAGAAAACATTTGGACAGTCACACAAGTCTGTGCGATAAGACAAGACACGAGGTGGGGAGGGACCCAGAAGGGATGAGGAATGACAGCCGTGAAGTGGAGTGAGAAAGGAGCGTCGTCCCCTGCACAACCATTTGGAGTTAAGAAGTCATGTGGTTCATACCGAAATACACAAAACATGGAAAGAAAAGCTGCATGTTCATTCATCACACATACTTCCTGTCTCAGAAGTGACAGTAACGTGTCTCCAGTTCATCTAAGTGATGGGGGCCACCTGGAGAAGGTGAAGCATTTCAATCTATGATAAATACACTAATCACTAAAAACAGGACACGGCCACTAATGTCGTCGCAATGGTATCCACTAGAGTCTTACTTTCTATTTCACGGGAGACAGCTTTTATATTCTGAAGGCCAGAGGAAAAGAAAAAGGACAAAATGTTTATTAGGTGCCTACTATGTGCTCAATATTGGGTAAGCACATCAGATAGCATCTTTTTAGGTCCTGATAAAAGTCCTAGAGGTGTGATTATCCCAAGTTTAAAGACGAAGCTCGGAGATGTTCAGTGACTTGCCCAATAGCACTGAGTGGGACGGAGTGGATCTGGATCCGAGTGTAAAGGCCCTGCTTCTCCCACTGCCCCCCACTGGCCAGAGCACACTTAGGAAGTGAGTGGTCTCACCCGTGAACTTCAGAAGAGAGGTGATAAGAAAGCAAGAGTTAAAGCGCTTAAAGAACCCCAAAGTTCACCCAGTTCATCTTCTGGAAAGATCCTAGTGGCTCCATGAGAACGAAGACCCTGGTGTGTCACCTGTGCCTGACGTAACACCTCGCTCCTGATCCTCACTCCATACTTAATGCACCTGAGCACGGACGAACACATGACCCGAGGCCAGCCGCTCGGCCTGTACAACTCTGAAGAGCCTGAAGGCCTAACAGGATCTTCTTCTGCGGGACACCTGGGCATGGGCATCACCGAATCATTTCACTTCTGTTCAGCTAACAAGTGGCGGCTCTACTCACCACAGAGAAGGAAATGAAGACACACCACGGTCCTTAAGGAGCTCACAGTCTGGGGGGCACTAGTCAGAGTGGTAACACGTGTAGACGAATAAAGGAGGGGGCGGGTGTGTGTCGGCATGTGCAGAGATGGCCCGCACCCAGGCTGACAGAGCACAGCAGTGAGCAGCAATGTGAGGAACGGGACGGAACTGATGAGGACAGACACGAAGCCGCGGGAGCCTGGACAAAGCCCAGGTACCTTGCGGTACCCTGGTGCCTTTCTAATGTGTAAAAACTAGAGAGATTTCAGAATAAAAATGAGCTAAAATTATGTTATAAAACGATTCATTGCAGAGTTCTTCCCAAATTTAAAACAGGATTCAGTTTACAAAGAAGCAATTTACACACGCCTTGTCAAAAATACACCTTTAAGCCCCTACATCAAATCAAAATGAGAGAAATGATTTCAAGCTACTGAATAGGCTTACAAATTTCTACTATCAATACTTCATCATTTTGTTCAAGGTCAAGGTGCCAGTTCAATTTAGTGGCAACACGAAGTAGCAGCTTCAGATAAAAGAGAAGAACTACTGAGCCGCCAGACGTCTCTAGGGAGAGCAGACCAAGTCAGATGCACGGGAGCCCTTGCGCCTTTCCCGCCTGTGTGGGGCCCGGCTCACTGCTGGGTGTGGACAGCCGTCTGCAGACGGGTCTCCTTACCGACTCTCCTGCCTCGACGAGAACCACCACCTCACATACAGAACTTTCGGTTCTGCGTGGTGCGTACCCACCTGATAATGCAACATAAACGTCTCCATCTGAACGCCCATGAACTTGGCTTTCACTTCAAAGTCTCCGACTTCTTCTGTTGGACTGATTTCAAAGATAACATTCTTAAACCTGTTGAAACATAACATCGTTAAGGGTGTGATTTTTATGTTCTCATATAAAAATATTTTATGAAATGTAGAAAGGAGATTAACAACCTTTCAAGGGGCGCCTGGGCAGCTCAGTTGGTTAAATGTCTGCCTTCAGCTCAGGTCATGATCCCAGGGTCGTGGGATCAAGTCCCGCATCAGGCTCCCTGCTCAGTGGGGAGTCTGCTTCTCCCTCTGCCCCTCCCCCTGTTCATGCTATCTGATAAAAAAAAATTTTTTTTTAATCTACAAGAGTGAAAAGGGATACAAAACAAAGGTCCCAAGTACTTCCACAGGTGGAGCAACGTGGGGCTGCCACTCTAAGTACCACATGCTTGTACTGTGGAGACTTGGGGAGACGCCGGCGAGCTCTCCCTGCAGCCCTTGCGGAAGCGGGAAAGCAGGACCAGGGAGGAAGGCCATGATGGCCTCTGAAGGGATGCCATCACAGGAATTCTCTTGGGCTTCCCCGGGGCCACTGCTGAAATCTAACGATGAAAGCATAACCAAGAGGAAATTAAACTGGAAGGAGAGGGAGGAAAGGCGTGTGTGTGAATGCACGCGCGGTGGAGGACTGCAACAAGTGCGTAAGGAAACAAAAAGGGGTAAGAACAAGAAGAGCCATGAGAGGAGCTGCCATAGATATAAAGGCACTGAGTACCAAGTACCACCAAAGATACACCGCTATTTACCACACACACTGAAGGTATCGCTCATTCTCAACATGTTACAAGCCTGGAAACTGGTGGCAACAGAAGGTGCTATTCCCCGGGTGATCAAAGTACATCAGCCCAGATTACTAGAACTCAACTGTGGAGCAAACTTATTAGGACCAGAGCTGAGAACCACGAATGATGCAAAAGAGGCCACAGAGAAGCTAAGAGAGAGGTCACAAAATCCACGCGCTACAACATGCGCGTCTTACTCAACAGGGGGTCCTCACAGGCCATTCCTTAAAGGTACTTCCTGTAATAATTTTATTTTCACCAGTTTGCTTTGTTATCTGGTTTCTTTCTTTCTTTCAAGATTTTATTTATTTACTTGTTGGGGGGCGGAGGAGAGCACAAGCAGGGGGAGCATCAGGCAGAGGGAGAAGCAGGCTCCCCTTGCTTTAATTTTTCTGATCTTAAAATAAAATCTATTCATTATTGAACTCTGGAAACTGGTAAAGCATGAAGAAAAATAAAAGGCACCTATAATTTCACAAGCCAAAGATAACCACTGAAATGGCGCATATTCTTCTGTGCCTCTGTTTACACAAAGATTATCTAACCACTCACTTATCTGTTCTTTTTAGCATAAATTATAAATATAGTCCTTTATCCCAACTTCTTTCTAGTAACATTTTGAGAATTGTTCACATTCTTTGAAAGCATCCCTTTTAACGGGCACGCAATATTCCATGCTGTAGCTAAAATTTAACCATTCACCTACTGTACAACACTTCAGTTGATTTTACCTTTTATATGATTACACTTGTGGTACATGTTTATATGTAAATCTTTGGTTTTACTTCTGATTATTTTTTATGATAGATGCCTAAAAATGGAGTTTCTGGTCAGAGCATTAAAATTTTTTTCATCCTAAAAAACACAAGACATAAAATTTACCATCCTAACTACTCTTAAGTGTGTAGTTTAGTAGTGTTAAGTATATTCATGTTTTGTTGTGCGACAGATAATCTGGAGCCTTCTCATCGTAAGCGACAGCTCCCCAACCAGTTAACAGGGAGCCTGGGGGGCTCAGTCAGTTAAGTGTCTGCCTTCGGCTTAGGTAGTGACCCCGGGGTCCTGGGATCGAGCCCCCCGTCAGGCTCTCTGCTCAGCGGGGAGCCTGCTTCTCCCTCTCCTCCCTTTGCCCTTCCCCCCTGCTTGTGCTCTCTGACAAATAAATAAATAAAATCTTTAAAAAAATAAAAATTAAAGTTTCTTTTCAAACAAACTTGTTTTAACAGACACAAAACTGGCAAGCTCAGCTGCATAAGGTCACAGGGCCGACGGAGTAGGTACTTAATGCCCCGCTAAAGATAGCCAGGCCCGATCCAGGAACCACACAGAGAGCAAGCTGGCACTTCCCAGGAAAGAGAATGAGGGTAAGGCCCTGATACCCAGCCTCAAGGGGAATAAACTAAACTCCTCTTCTTGTTATACTTATTTATTCTAAGAGATGGCATCCTCCTTTAAAGAGGAAAGATCAAGACGGGGCCCATACAACAGGTGCAAACACGGCCTGGGGCAAACATTCCACAACTAAGAAATATTTTCCCTTCCATGACAAACAAATTAATTCTGACCATTAGGCCTGCTGCACCTAAATAAATAGATATATAAGTAGATAGAAAACATGAAAACGACCATCCACATAGCAGAAATAAAGGCAGTGAGATAAAGAGATGATAAATACAAAGATCAAGTCAATACATAAGACAAAATAAAAAAGCAAATACTCACTGGTTCACTTGTAGGTCCTCAATTTCCAGAAGGACTCCTTTTTCATGTAGTCTTGCTGCCGTGTATTTCAGAGAAATCTTTTTGCTTTTCTTTCCTTTCATTTCCCTAGGCTTCTTGGAGACCCTTTAAAAAAATCACACAGTATCACTTTCTATCTGTAACTGAGTACTATGAGTCTGTTGGTAGTTCAAGGATATGAGGTCAGAAAACGGACTTCCCAGACACAAGCCTCGGTAACATACCATTTCTAAAATGGCAAATAAGTGTTAGGATTAGCCTGAGCAATCTCTCTGCATAATAGGGGAAGCATTACTAAATTGCTTTTGTCTTTAATTATATTTGCAAATTGTATCTGACAGTCTGTGTCATCTGCCTAGGTCCCTCTCAACACCCAGCACCTACAAGTTAGGTGTGAAGGCTTCTAACACCAGCCTGAAGGAACTGTGCTGAACCCCAAGGGAATCCCTGTAAGCCCCTTGGCTTGGCAGGGCAAAAATAAATGTATCTCAGATTAAGTAATGTTTAGAAGACTTTAAACCAGTGTAGCAAATACAGGGGCGCCTGGGTGGCACAGCGGTTAAGCCTTTGCCTTCGGCTCAGGGCGTGATCCCGGCATTATGGGATCGAGCCCCATATCAGGCTCCTCCACTGTGAGCCTGCTTCTTCCTTTCCCACTCCCCCTGCCTGTGTTCCCTCTCTCGCTGGCTGTCTCTATCTCTGTCAAATAAATAATAAAATCTTTAAAACAACAACAACAAAAAAAACCAGTGTAGCAAATACAGAGGAACGGGAACAAGGAAAAAGAAACAGACCTTAGCAGACTATTGGGATAATCAAGTTAAGAAGTGATTTTCAAAAGTAAACAAGGGAAAACTAGAGTCTCTGAGAACCAGGGATTTGAGCTCCCACAGAAGGGTCTCCCACAGAAGGGTCTCAAGGGGCAGGAATGCTGGTGAAGGAGTCAAAGGGAGTAACCACTACGGAAGGCAACCGCAGGGTCTATAGAAACTACAACTGTAGAAAATCTTTGATCCTGTGATTCCACATCTAGGAATTTATCTTCAAAAATATGCCCACATTTGCAAAATAACCTACGTATAAGAGGTTATTAGGTGAGAATTTTTAAAGTAAATAACTGGAAACAAGACAAATGTCCATCATTAGAGACCTGATTATATCAACTGTTGTATCTGTGTATGCAGTGGGATACCACACAGCCATTAAATAAGAAAGGAGGACCTAGCTCTGTCTGCTTAGAACGTCTAGAAGCAATGACGCCCTGTGGCAATGAGCACATCTAGTGCCTGGATCCTGGTCTCTAAACACCCTTTTTCATTAGAAGGTGCCAGGAGAATGCTTGGAGAAATAGCTAATTCCGAGCCCGGGGAGGGGAAAGTACAAGTTGAACCAGGAACACCTGTGAAGTCCGGAAGTGCTCCAAGAACGAGGCAGAAAGGTCAAAAGGTCACAGGAGCCAGCTCTGCAAGCTGGGTTGGGTGGGCCTGACTTTTATCCCAGCACATCAGCCCTGCCTCACCTCAGTCTTCCAGAGAGGAGGAGGAGGAGGAGGAGGAGGAGGAGGAGGAGGGAGAGGGAGAGAGAGAGAGAGAGAGAGAGAGAGAGAGAGAGAAGAGAGAGAGCGCTCCACTGCGGGTAGAAGAGTAAGGAAGCCAGAGAAGGGGAGCTCATGTGGCAAAATGTCAAAAACAGGTGAATCTAGGTGAAAGGTGTACAGGTGTTTATTGTTCTATTCTCTCAACCTTTCTCAAGCTGGAACATTCTTAAATTAAAAACTGAAAGTACAAAATAAACTAACCCTAGGTAGTAGTGCAAGTAGAACTTGCACCTACCACCCCATCCCTCTGGATCCTCAGTTTCCCTCCCTATAAAATGGGCGTGTTGCTGGTTGTCGTTGGCACCAGCTGGGAAAAAGCTGGGGTCTGGGATCCTGTCCCCAGGAAGTGTAGAGAGGGGCCAGGGGATCGAAGCGTCTATCATATTCCTTACGTGATTTTGAGGTACATCCAGGTTTGGGGAGCACTAACTAACCTCCTTCTGTGATTCTTTCATTTCTAGGACTAAGAAGTTACTTTAGAACAAGGGGTGCTTAGAAATAAGCATCCTTGAAACCCCCCCTACATTATTTATTCACATCATACAACAACAAATGGACCTAGGAAATCAAAACAATTAGAAGCAAAATAAAGAATTAAAGCAATCAATAGACCCAGCATGTTTTAAGTAAAAAACTTCCAAGGTCACTTCAGTTGTCTCTACTTCTTTTTCCCCTGACATTGATTCTTAAACAAACAAACAAACAAACAAACTCACTTGCCCTTGCTGGCCAAGTTATCCAAGCAGGTTTTGATATAGCTTTTGTAGTAATCCACTTGCTCTCCGTAGAAAGTGGCCTTCGAGTTCAGAGCAGCGTATGTTTGCTGCAATTTCACCAGCTCGGCCTTCCTCCTCTGTCGGTATCTCCGCTGATTCCGAATGTCCTAAGACACAATTACTAAAATTAGGAAAATGATGGTAGGTATCACGTGCTTCTTGAATCATCCATACTAGAGCCCAGCAGTGCTTAACTGCTTGCATGACCGTACTTTCTTAGCAGGCAGCAATTTTTTTTTTTTAAGATTTCATTTATTTATGAGAGAGAGAGAGAGAGAGAAAGAGGGAGAGAGAGAGAGTACAAGAGCAGGGAGGGGCAGAGGCAGAGGGAGAAGCAAACTCCCTGCTAAGCCGGGAGCCCGATGCAGGCTCAATCCCAGGACCCCCGAGATCACGAGCTGAGCTGAAGGAATGTGCTTAACCAACTGAGCCACCCAGGTGCCTCAGAACACACGGCAATTTATGTTCAAAAATTAGCAAAGAAATTCAGATCTCTTCCATTTTTCCCCATCTGTATTTTCTAGAGGTGGGGAAATGTGTTACTTTTACAGACTTCCACGTTCTTAAAATTTACTTGCAAAGCTGGTTTAACCTCTTAAATATGTTGTCAGGAGAGGGAAGGAAAGGTCATTTTGCCACATCAATTACCAAGCTCCCTGATGTGCATGGTATCACCTTACTGGGCCAGCAGTGAACACCTAACACTCTGGGCCCACACCAGAGTCCCTTACTTGTGAAGATTCACACAAATCAAGGATTTCATGACCAACTGGATGTGAATTTCTGCGTCATAGTAGTCAATAAAAACATCTAGAGGAATTCTTTAAGGCCGAAGAGATACCGAGACACAGGAAGCTCTAATTCGGGTCTTCTCCCTCTTGATTCAGGCCATTAAAGGGCAGGCAAGGCCCACGTGTTGCAGAAGTCAAAACCAAGTCCTCAGAGGAGAGGACCCTAACCTCTCTGCGCACTGAAGGCGTGCTGTCATCTGAACAGCACCGTCACTTCACGAGCCTCTGAGACAGGTTTACCCATGTCCAGGCCATCCCTGTCCCCCCATGCAGTACCTTGGCAATGTCGTTGATCAGCTCCTGGTATCTGTTCTTTGGGTCCACCGTCCCAAGCTCCGTGAGCTTCTTCAAGCCCGACTGGATCTTATCCTTCTTCTCCTGCAGAGTGAGGTTGCTGTCTTCCTTTACGAATTTTGACTTTTTCATCTTGTCAGGAGTTTTGGCATCACGAATAGCACGTCTCTGCATGGCCCTCTGATGTTCTGCTTCCTACAGATACAGAGAAGAGAAAGAAGGTGCTGGCAAGTTCACCACACTAATCTAAAACCTGCGTCTACAGAGCATATCCACACCTGAATTTATACAGCTCTGAAACTCCGTTCTGGAAACAGAGAGAACAAACCCGCCCTCTGACAACTGACAGAGAAACTGCATGGAGCACACGCAGGTCTCTTTCCATCTTGAAGAGATCACACCGATGAAGTCACAAGGCCTCGCAGGACCTCTTTCCTGGATTCTCACACTGGGCTCCAGTGGCTGTAAAATCCCTTGTTTTTTTCCTATCACATCTGGAGACATGAGAGCCATTTAATTTTCCTTGAAACACAGCTTCGTCTGAATATTATAACCACACCACGGCAACATCAGTGCTCAGCTGATTCTTGCTAATGCTTTTTGCCACCTTGGTCGGGCTGGATCATGCTGAAGGCCTCCCTCTGCTTTCAAACATGCTGCAAATGCCATTATCTAGAGAATGAAAAGTTCTTCCCTTGCTCCTTCTTTCCCGGTCAACATCCAACGTTTGCCCGTTATGTCCCTGCCTGACGTGACCCACACCGCTGGTCTGTCTTTTGGGGCTTTCTTCCTTCTTTAGCTCCTTGCAACCTGGCTTCTGCTTCTCCGCTCTCATGGCCAATTACCACTCCCCGCCCCGAACCCAGTGCTTTTTCTTAGTTGTCACCTCGCTCGTACCCTCTGCATTTTCTCTTTGCCCTAGGCATGGCTTTGGTACCTCCAAGGGACCTGTGACAGTTTCTCTCTCACTGTTCACTCTCAACACTTCAGTGGTCACCTCTACGCTGACAGATCCCACATCTCTGTGGCTAAGGCTCTGGTACCGCATTCTGAACCGTTTGTACGGAGATCCTCACATTTGCAATGGTTTGTAATTCCTCCCAGACCAGAGCGATTCCCTCTCGCCGATTGCCCTTCCCTCCTAATGCCAATGGCACTCTGCATCACACAAGGTGAAGAGCATAAGTCAGACAGAACTTGATCCAAGACTGGTTCTGCCTCCACACGCGGACGATCTTGGGCCAGTTATGTGACCTCTAAGGGTCTCAGACTCCTCAACTGCAACGTGAGGATGGAAAGACTCATCTCACAGGGATAGTGGGAGGAGGAAATGAAAGAACACAGGGGGAAGCACCAAACTAACAGCAGGCTCTCATTAAAGACTGGTTCCGCCTTCCCTGCTTCAAACTCCCTCCCGGGCTGAACAAGCTGCAGCTGTCTGTGATGATTCTATTCTTGTCCCTCCCACACATCTAGTCAGTAATCAATCATAGCATCTAAAAGCTGAGAATTCATTAAAAACAGTGGTTTTCAAAGAGTCCTCCATGCAACTATAAGGGATTCCCACAGGTACCCGGAGTCCCAGAGGGCAGGGCTGTGAGGACTCCATTCTTGGCGCTACCAGAGTAGTTTCCATTTTTCGTGCTTTATATTTGCGCTTCCAAGTAAACTCTCATCTAACAAAAAGGATTCCTATGCTCTACATTTAAAAAAATGACTCGACCTACTTTTTGCATTTTGCAAAAAGTGGTCTTAAACAGGAAGTGCCTCATCCATCCCTTCCCACTGCCAAGCCATGCCCCAACCACCTGGGCCCGGGACTTCACCACACACCTAGATTGCTCGACTACTGTCTGCTCTGACAGCCCTGCCTAACTGATCAGTATTAAATGGTCCCAAGGTTACAAAAGCTCTTTACTCTGTATCTGTCCAGTGCTACTTATTTGTTGTCTTACTCCTCACTACTCACCGTCACCCACGTCTTCATTCTAGAAATGTCAGTCTGATCACATCATGCCCTTCCCTCCTTCATGCCTCTGTTTGCGTGGACTCTCCTGCCCAAGACGCCTCTTGTCTTAGCGCACACCCAGATCCCATCCACGCCTCCTAAGCATGGATCAAGTCCTGCTTCTTCCTGATGCTTTGCTCCTTGCTGGCCTCTTTCCTGAACTTCTGGCATTTTTATAGCTAACATCAAAGTCAATTTTTAATGGTTTTCTAATGATTTCAGGTCTATATACCACATTTCTCCAACTAGATCATGAGTTGAGTTTAGAAGCCACATTCTGTACTCCTCTGTACCAAGACACTTAAGAAAATTCTAATGATATAATAATATTCAATTACTAGACAGACTGGCTGATTCTGCCTCAGTTAATTAAATTAACACACACACACACACACACACACACACACACACACACAGAGAACACATGATGTGCCGTGAGCCTTCCGCCCTAAGAGCGTCTGCCTCTCAATGTAGGAGCCAACAACTTTCTCAGCAGGCCCTAGCCACCACCTTGCCCAGGTCATCCAATGGTTCATGGGTCCGATAACTGTGTTCTGGTCCACCCACAGGGAAGCATCTCCTAGCATCTGTGTCCCACCCTCCCCCCCAGCCCTGGCACACACCCATCATGGGAGCATCTGTGCCCCTTGTTATGGAAGGTTAAACCCCTAAGTTTTACCTGTTCACTGGTGGCTGGGGTTTCTAGGATTTCAGTCAAGGTCTCGCCTGGCTGGAACCGGATGACATCCACAATTAAACGTTTCGTGCTGAAAGGAGGTGGGGGAAGAGTGTCAAGGTCACCAGGTGCTCCGCCTTCCCCTGAATGGAGCTAAGCAGCAGCAGTACGCACTTCACCTCACAGAGGTCCCGCCCCGCAGCTGCGAGCACAAGGCACTCGAGGCCCCAGACTTATTTATGCGACAACAAGAGCATGGGCACCAGGCTGAGGATCTCTTGTGTCAATTTCACTTCAGCCTCGTATTAGCAAATGCAGCAGGTAAGTCCTGTGCCGAGTATAACAGATAAGGTGACCAGAATCATGACAGGCTTAAAAGGCCAAGGTGATGGTTTCAGGATGAACAAGTGGGCGTGGCTGCCAAGGCCAAGGCCTCGCCACGCTGTGTTTACCTCGTTCTTCCCACGGCGGGTACTCACTTCAGCAGGATCGTCCGGGCGTCCATTTCTGCATTCTCATCCCCAGGCACATCAAACTTGTTGGTCAGCGTGAGAGACACTTCTGTCTTAGCCAGCGCCTCCTTATTGGGGTCATTTAAATTGCCAGCGCTCTCCCCTACGGTTTGGGGAGAGTAGAGAGGATCAGTGTAACAAAGAGAGGAGATACTGGAGAGGAGACGTTAACACGAGGGTAAGAAAATGCGGGCCTAAGAAGATACTTGAATAAGCCAACATGTACGCTGTGGCAAGGACACCCTCTTGCTGAGAAATAAAGAAACTAGATGCCAAATGATAAAAGCAAAGGATCCATACTAAAATAATTTCATAAATGTTAACAAGTCACTTTAATAATTGTAAATGACAAATCTCTCCTAAGATATTCTGTTCATTTCCTTTATAGGACTTCTAATTTAATTATAGGATTATGTGTATAACATCCACACTTAAAAGTCTCTCTTCCACTGGACCTCAGTTCCTCACAGACAGGGGGGGACCACATCTGTTTTCTTCCCTCACGCACACTCAGAGCTGGAGCGGCAGAGACGGACGAGGTGGCAGTTACAGCCTTCCCCCAGCACCTTCCCTGTCATCTTCTGGGTAGTTAAGTCAGAACTTTACCTATCAGGGACTCGATGGTAGGCACCTCGCCCAAGTCGTCCAGCAGCTCGTGGATGGGATCGTTGTGTTCCGGAGCAATGGCGTCCTGATGATCCAACAGGAGCTGCATTGGACACCCAGGAGTCAAGTCCATGAACGTGACACAGCCCATCAGCCCTCAGCCCCACCAACCAGGCTGAACAGCACAGAAGGTGTCAGATAACAAAGCTCCTGCATCCAAAGAACTGACAGGCCAATCCCCAGCGAACTAGCCCCAGTAAACAATATAACACATAGAGCATCACGCTGGCCTCTGCTGAATAACTTATGGGATAATGCACGGAGGAAATACCGGTATTCTCTCAACCTGGCAGACAGAAGGGATTTAAGTGGACCCTACACGGAAAAGAACAACAATCCCCACAGAATTCAACATCCAAAGTCACAATGTGCCCTACAACAAGTTCAAGTAACTCACATGCATACCTGCACTTAATGCGTGCTGTTTACAGTATCTCTTAGTTCAGAGACAAGTGCACCGGACCCATGTTGTCCTCATCTTAGGGGCACTGAAGCAGAGCCTTTAAGACACTATTACCCCAAGGGACACCCTCAGAGAGGGTAATACCTGAAATTTACTTTACCTTTCTTTAAAAAATTTATTTATTTATTTGTCAGAGAGAGAGAGAGCATGAGTGCACAGGCAGGGGGAGCGGCAGGCAGAGGGAGAGGGAGAAGCAGGTTCCCTGCTGAGCAGGGAGCCTGACGTGGGGCTCGATCCCAGAACCCTGGGATCACGACCTGAGCCAAAGGCAGACGTTTAACTGACTGAGCCACCCAGGTACCCCTCCTTTAAATTTTATGTATTTCCTCATTACCTGTTCTATATAGCCCCGAAGGAGAAAGGAATGAATTATAAAAATGCTGGGGAAAAAAGAGGCACCCAAGGGAAAAATCACTCTAAGGGACACAGAGGAAAAAGTGGGTATTTTAGATATTAGAAAAATAACACCAGGCCAAGATAAACAGAAGGAACAACAAAAACAGTATTTTAACAAGTCCCTAGATCGGCGCTCACAGCGCAGATTCTGGAGCCCACCCGTGGCGACTCTGTTTCAGTAGGCCTGTGGTGCCCAGGTGACTGTGATGCAGAGGGCCTGGGATGACTTTGAGACACTTAGCAGATCTCGTTAATACGCAAAGAAAGGGAAACAACAAGGCAGATGTGATGTCAGCAAGATTAAAGGAAGGCGAGGTATCTGGCTTTCCAGAGATGTTAAGCAGCACCCAGGGAAGGCAATTAAGGCTAGAGCAACGAAATTAAGTAATTAAAGAAAAAATACTTACAGTGTGGGTGTTGATGATTTCACCAATGGAAATGTAGATCACTGGTTTGGTAAGGGTCACTAAATCAGAATATTCATCCACATTAAATTTATCCTGAAGCTCTGGGACATCACAAGCAGTTTGGAAAAACCGTCTGCAAATAAACAAGAGAGCCAGATCCCCGGGTGACACATATGTGCGGAGTTGGCGAGAGGACATCCCACAAACCACTGAAGCAATGATTCAAAGAGAAGACTGTCAAGCCCGGTGATTCTAGAGAAGCTGCACATGTTTGCCGCTTCATGGCCTTGGGGTGGTAGTTCTAATAACTTCTCCCTCCACCCAGTTTTAATTCCACCCACAAGAACTGCTCAACCGGAGCATTTGCGAACACCGGAGTCATTAGGCAAACCACCTTTATCTCTAAGACAATGTCCTGAACTCACAACTGGATGTTTAATTTACAAATGTTGAAAGCACTCTCCAATTCTTCTCTGATTACAAATTAACACGTGCCTAATGCAGGTCCACTGCTTTTATGTAAAGTGCGGTCTATTTCATTGGAATACATTTTAACAGCTCAAAATCCTCCGTCACCCCCCAGGGGCTATGAGTACATCAAACAGGTATCCTACAGCATGGCAGGGTCCAGAGAAAGCTAAGTATGGTATTTATCTTGTCCTGGGACTCAGAGATAGAAACACGCCCACAAGTACCTTGCTCCTTTCCCCCTACCTGAATTTCTGGTAGGACTGGGAGAGATACTCATTAATGATGCCCAGGTGAGCATTATCTCCCAGAAACATCTTATTGGAAGCTGCATGCTGCAGCATCTTCGCAATGGAGCCAAGATTTCGGCGTTGGTCCGTGGTGAGCTGGCCTCCTGCCGACAGGTCAATGATGTCAAAGGCATCAGGAGCAACAATGGCTGGATTCATGTATCGATAGTAAAGCAAGTTACCGATAATCTGGGAACAGATGGAAAAGAAAGACGGGTGTTAAAAACCACTCCACCAAGTAAGCCACAAACAACTTTGCTAGCAAAGAAAACCCGAAAATGCAGTCCTGTGAGGAAAAATAAACACTATGCACGCACACACGCATGCATGCATGCACGCATGCACACACTCTCTCTCAAGGTCTGAAACTAAAACAACCGAACATCCCTCGGTTGGATACAGAGAAAAAGGAAATGAGAACAGAACTGAGTATCACTACAGTGAAAGAGCTGGTTCAGAAGGTAACAACGATAGACTTAAAGTCTGTCACTGAGCATTTCAGGGCAGCCTCTGTTCACATATCATGGCAGCTAAGGCTGCGGTCGCCCATGTGACCTAATCAGCACAGTGTAATTTGTCCAACCCCCACCATCCTCATGCTGCAGACTTCAACGGTGGACAAGTTCATGCCTCTGAAATTAAAGTCACTCAACACACATCTCCTCCACAGAAGATTTCAAGGACAGTCACAGCATTTCCCCTGGAGTTTCATTCAAAAAAAAAAAAAAAAAATTAATTCACCTGAATAGAAAGTCTAGAATCGAGGCCTCATTGTAGAAAAGCACAGAACTAGGAGAGAGAAGAAAAAAGCGTTCAGATTAAGGGGGGAAAAAAAAAAAGGGAAAGAGCACAGCCAAGTAAGAAAAAGAGTTATCAGCAACAGCCTTAGCAGAAACAATGGTGCTTGCTGCATTCACCCGGCCACCGGCAGAGGGAGCAATTCTTCAGCGAAAAGACAGGACTCGAGAAATTTATCTTAAGACAGGAAAATCCACCTCTACTTGTTGGGCGTCTGTGTGCCAAACAATAAAGGAACTATGTAGGGACTAAGAGTGGTATCATTTACTGTTGACAGTCACTTTCAAGAGCTCACAACCAACGGGGAGCTACTGCCGGAATCTATGCTTGCGCACTTGCTGCAGGTCTCAGGTCGGGCCTTGTCTTCTAACGTTTTCCTCAAAGGGCTACTGGAGGACAAGGATGTGCCAGTGTCCAGATTCTTACCTTCAGCAGCTCATCCTCACCGGCATCAGGGAACTTCTCGTGTAACGAGTCCTTCAGCACTTTAGCAATGAAGCGCATCCCGTAACTGTTGGGATGGACAAAACTCAATGAGAGCGGGCGGGGGGGGGGGCGGCGGCCAGAAGGGCAGTCATACTGGGCTCTATCCGGGGTCACGACTCATGGCACTCACGGGATTTTGTCCACAGAGCTGATGATGGCTGAGAGGAACTTGTCTGTCACGGCCCGCATGTTCCTGATGGAGTTGTCTAGCCGTGTCTTGACCTCTTCATGAGCTAGAGCCTGCTCAGGGGTCACATCATAGGGCAGTTTGCTAGGAAAGCAAAAATCATCCCCAACTGTGTTAGGTAACAGCCAGGAACAGCTCAACGCAGGACTGTGTCTTTCAGGAACAGAAAGACCCAGAGAGATCACGTAAGTTGCTCATGCTCATAGAGCCAGTCAACGGTGGGGCCAGAATCTAAGCTTGGGGTTTCAGCTGTAAGCTGGGTGCCTAGAACTATGTGCCAGGCACTGTGACAGGCCCTTGGGATAAAAGGTATGTAAGACACGACAGCTTCCTGAGTGTCTCACAGTCAGGTGGGAGAGACACACAGATACTGGTGAACATACTGTGCTATAAAAATAAGCAGCTGACCGAGTGTCACAGAGCCAAAGAGAAGGGGCTGCCACCCAGACAGGAGGAATGGAGAAAAACTCCCATAAGGGACACCTGAACTCAGGAAAAAGGGAGCAACACTGTCGTCCAGGACAGAAGATTAAACGCAGAGCAATGGAAGAGAAAGAGAAATGAGGTGGTCAGTAAAGAACCTGGCCCTGCACGTAACACTGAGAGGTCTGGACTTTCCTGGAAGCCAGGGAGAGCCACTAAAAGACAGGAGACCAGAACTTGAGGAAGATTTTTCTGGCCCCCCATGAAGAATGCATTACAGATGGACAGTCACAGATGAAAAGAGATGGGTTAGTGCCACAGCCTGATCAAGGACTGATGAGGGCACGAACAAGGATGCAGCAGTGGGGACCAAGGGGACAGATCTGAGATGCTAAGGGGACACAATCAGTGGAATGTGGTGACTCTGGGTACTGGTGAAGGAAGCAACGTTATACACAGGAACTGAAGCCTGAGGAACTGATAAGATCACTCAGGGAGAGTCTGAAGAAACTGGGAGGAAAACAGTAGACGTGCTAGGCTTAATTGGGAAGGAGAGGAGGGGCTGAAAGACAAAAATGAAATGCAGGGGTCAAGGTTCCAGTACTGCCAATGAGGTCAAAAAGTAATAATGATTATCCGGATTCTCTGGGTGGTCTAAATCTAATCCTAAGTGTTCTAAAGAGACAGAGGCAGGGGGGGACTAAGCACACACAGAAAAGGAGGCGATGTGACCACACAGACAGACTACAGTGACGCGGCCACAAGTCAAGGATGCCAACAGCCACCGGAAACTGAAGAGGCAAGGAATGGATTTCCCACTAGAGCCTCCACGGGGAGCACGGCCCTGCCGACACCCTGCTTTCAGCCCACTGATACTGATTTTGGATTTCTGGGTCCACAACTAGGAAACAGTAAATTTCTGTTGGTTTAAGCCACCAAGTTTGTGGTAATTTGTCACAGGAGCAATAAAAAACAGATACAAGCAGACAGGGCTACATATCCATTTGTCGCGGTGTGTCTGAATTACAACTAAGCAGACTACCAACACAAGAATTCAGCAAAAATCAGTAAAAGCGTTCTGTGTGAAACTGGCTACATGGAATTTAGAAGAGTATCATATATTTTATTATTTGTAAGTTATGTGTTCTATACCTCTTTCCTATCAGTAAAATGTGTAACTTTATGGGCAAACGACATGTGATAAAAAGTAGCAATGAGCAAAGGGAGTGAAAGTGCTCGACACAGTGAGTGAAGTCGGAGAACAGAATGTTACATTTCTCAGATTTTAGAGGCGAACGTTCCCAAGAGGGGACCAGGTCCCAGTCTGTGTGTCTGGTGGCTGAAGCTCAATTATCCGTGAGGCCCGCAGGCACGATCGGCTCCCACTGCACCGTTACACCTCCCAGCTATCACTGGCAAAAATGTGTTGAAATCAATTTCCATTTTATGAAAAACAAAGAAAGACACTAGTTTGTGATAGGCACTCACAGGCAAAAAAAAAAACAAACCCAGAATGCCTCCCGGAACTTCGATCTAAAAAGGACTGACTCATGGACCATGAGAAGGGATATCTCAGTACCCTTGAGCCAGTGCCCATCATGTAGGGATGCCCTCGGTTGCAGGCAAAACTCCCCAGTCCAGAACAGCATTTGTCAACCACATTCCAAGATTTGAGCCTCAGGTGTACAGGGCAAAACAAAAATGGACTTTTCACCACGCCCAGCAACGACCTGCCTCCTGGTGACAGACTTACACATTATTGAGAAACAGATCAGGTGCCCAATGATCCCCACAGGGGATAAGGCCTTTCTCAGAGTCAGCAGAGCGGCTGTTCTCTATCCAGAGTGCACCCTCCCCTCTGCCTGGGGGCCAGGCACCTGGAGAACACGACTGGGCAGCACTGTTCAACGTGTGAGCTGGTACCAGTCTACACATCAGTCCAGGACGGGAAGAGGCCTGAGCCAGGATATAGTCAACATACTGCTCCCTTCCCTGAAACTGCGGCTATGAAAAACACCGGCTGAACTCCACAGTGTGTTGAGACAGGGGGTTTTCAGTTACCGGTCTACGGAGCATACTCTGAGTAGCGATGGTACGGAGAGCCACTCTTCCTCAGCTCCAGAGAACTGACGCACGACCTCACGCTGCTCCACAACCACCAGGAAAAACCACCCTGAACCAAGCTGCTCACCCTCTCCGTCCTCACTCAGGCTGGAGAACAGCAGACACATGCTGGCTCTCTGAACCGTAACTTCCCAGCATTACGCACATTCTACTGACACACCTTTCTTTAGATGTGTTCATGCTGGTGCTTAAACTGCTGCCCTGGCCCAGAAATCCTGAGTTACATTAGTCCAACCCGCCCCCAGGATGCCAGGGCCGCCCCACACCATCTCCTCCTCTTCAACGAAACCCAGTGATCTCACGCACCAAGTCTTCCCGGCCAGGTGCATCTCCAGTGATGCCAATGTCCCCTCAGGTCCCGGACTCTCAAACTCCTTCCACCTCAGAGCGTTCAGACACGAATACGCTGCACCCGGCTCTCAGCAAGACTGGCCCCACCTTACCCTTTAGGCCTCAGCTACATGAAATTTCACCTTCTCACAGAGGCTTTCCCTAACCACTCTACCTAAGTTAGCTCCCTCTTGAACTCCCCATTATAGTTCCCTAGGGAAGACTTCATAAAACTCTCAATTTGTCATTTCATTTTTAGGTACCTGCCTCTTCCATGCAAGAAACTACGAACAGAGGGCAGAGAGCTTGTCTGGTTCGTTCATTACTGTATTACTGTATGTATACCTAACAGCGCCCGGCACATAGTAAGTGCTCAATAAATATGTGCTAAGTGTGTGGATAAATTACCAGGTCAACAATGTAAAGAAGAGGTTTCTAAGGAAAAACTATCTGAACAGTTATTACTTTATAAATCAAAGGTTAACAGCTTAAAAAAGAAAATAATGAAAATACCAAAGGAAAAGGTGTTGTGGCTGCCATACCTTGCCTCTCCTGTCTGAGACTCCATCTGATTCACCCAAGATTTGTATATATCCACAGGGTCAGTTTTGATGTTGAGAGACTTGTCGTCCATAATCTCCTTCACGACAGGGGCCAGGATCTGTCTCAGGGCGTTCTGGCCCCGGGCACCTCGGTTGAAACTCACAACCATCTTAATGACTGTGGGATTTCCTGTCACGATCTCTTGAATCTGATCTACTTTTGACCTATAAAACATCATATACAAATTCAACTGAAACGAATCACAGAATCTATCAACATAAAGAGAGAACATCTACTTAAAGAAAGACCCTATCCCCTGGGAAGAGAACAGTTGGAAGGAAAGAGGTATGTGCTCTTTCTCTAGAAACATTCCCTGAAACTGACCTGAACCCAGGACCCTCCTGCTGTTTGCAAAACCGATCACAGGAACGTGAACGGATCCTTTATTCGATAAAAATGTGCAATCTTGGGGTGCCTGGGTGGCGCAGTTGTTAAGCGTCTGCCTTCAGCTCAGGGCATGATCCCGGCGTTATGGGATCGAGCCCCACATCAGGCTCCTCCGCTATGAGCCTGCTTCTTCCTCTCCCACCCCCCCTGCTTGTGTTCCCTCTCTCGCTGGCTGTCTCTATCTCTGTCGAATAAATAAATAAAATCTTTAAAAAAAAAATGTGCAATCTTCATGTTTGGATCAGCTTTTTAAAAATCTTATCTTAATATAGAATCTTCCTAAAATCACTTTAGCAAATCTCTTCTACTACCTCCTCGAAGCAGCAACATTTTATGTCTGTGATTTAAAAACTAGAAGCTTCTCTCGAGTAAGTGTTTCACATGGATCACAGTGGTAACTGAAGTCAAGCAGAAGTACAGGCAGGCCTGCAGTTCGAACTGTAAGTGTGTATGACAGGGGGATGGGGTCCCGCGCCTACAGCACTCTGCTCATACTTGATCTCCTCCTGGAGTGCGGTCTTAAAGAGCCGCAGAAGCAGGTACTCCTCGCGCTGGTTGGATGCGTAGTTGTACAGGGTGAAGATTACAGAGTCCATGAACTTGGTGGACTTGTTCTGGGGCATCTGAAAAATCAGCTTCGCCAGATAAGTGGGGTTTGTCTGAAATAAGACCAAGGGATATATAATTTCTAGATAATGCAAAGGCTGGCATAAATATTCACATTCTTTTAAACTTGAAGGATTAGAACGTGCAGAAGTAATCAAGAAAAATAAGAGCCCTTTGCTCACCCCTCAGTGGGTGCCAGAAATACTGTCAACAGAGATGTGTGGCTACAGTTTTCTTGTGGGAAAGTAAAGAAGCTAAGCCTTACAAGACCAGCCCCAGGAGCCGCTCACCTGCAGTAAGTAGAACAGGTGTTGGTAAGCCTCCAGCTTCTCCCTCTTCTCCTTGCTCAAAGCCTTGAGGCCTCCCTTCTGCTTATTTAGCATCATCATATCAGACAACTGCTCCTTATTTTTTTTGGTAAGTTTTTTACTGTGGGAAACCACATCCTGGAAATGAAAACATACACATAAATCAAACAGCTTTGAAAGATGAAACTGGGCACTGCAGGAAAGGTCTTGGAACACCAAAAAAACTTGCATGAAAGTCTGCTGCACTGGCCGATCCCATTAACTATTTTAGAATTGCTACACCGTACCCTATTTTCAGCACACCAGTCCAATCTCCTACTTCCACCTCCCTATTAAGAACCTGCACTGGGGCGCCTGGGTGGCTCAGATGGTTAAGTGTCTGCCTTCGGCTCAGGTCATGATGTCCAGGTCCTGGGACTGAGCCCCGAACTGGGCTCCCAGCTCAGCAAGGAATCTGCTTCTCCCTCTGCCTTTCCCCTGCTTGTGCTCTGTCTCTCTCTCTCTCTTAAATGAATAAATAAAATCTTAAAAAAAAAAAAAAAAAGAACCTGCACTATAAAAACGTCCACAGACTCAGGAAACCAACTTCTGGGAATCTATATTAAAAACTAAGTCTTAAATACCATAAGAGCTACGTATTCACTAAGACATTAACTGCAATGTTATTTGTAATAAAAACTTGAAAAACAACCTCAATGTCAGATAGGTACTACCATTAAAAATAGTATTTATGACAAGTGATCATGTGTGAAGTATCTTATCCTCCAATATTAAGTGAAAATGGAGGACACAAAATGACCGTGGGGGGTAGAATTACAAGATGATTTTTTATCTTTTTCTCTACTTAAAATTTGGTACTGAATTATTTCGTTTCTTATGTAAAAAAAAAAAATTTTTTTTTAAAGGATCAAACCATTTAATTGAGGGGCTTCAGGGAAAGGTCGAAGGGGAGGAGGACGGGGAGATCTGACATCCTCGGCCCAGCCAGAACCTTTCTAGCACCTTATGTAATTTTTAAAGAATGCATGGCACTAGCTGAGAAGAAAGCCAGCCTCCACCCTACCCGCAAGTCAGAACGGGTGAGGCAGGGGGTACCAGGAAGGACAAAGGGCCCCAAGGTTTCTGCTGGTGCTGGACCATACCTGCAATGTGATTTTATTTTTCACGAGCAGTCCAATTTTGATATCCATGAGATTGAGGTCATTCTCTAGCTGTTGGTTAGAACGGATGAGGGTAATGACCTCTTCCCGCATCTTCATAAGATCAAGCTCCTCCTGAAAATCTTGGTCACTTTGGTCAAGCAGGTGGACAAATTTTCTGACCACAATCATCGGAGGATCCTCAGCGTTGACTGACAGAAAGAAAGCATGTGTCAGGCATGTAATGGAATTACCAGAAGAAGTTCTAAGTCTTGGGGAAATGTTGGCATTGTCTTGAAAAAATAACTCTATACACACATAAAGTATTTGTTTATTTTCGAGATGTGCAAAGACAACCAGCAAGTGCAGCCTTCTCAGTCATGTTACTGCTATGTTATGACACAGGTTAAGATGGCAAGCAACAAGACATTGAGCCACGGGTTAGAAAAGGGACTTACATCACACGCAGCACCCTAGCCCCCAAGCCTTGCCTTCAGGACCAGAAAAGAGATCCGTGGAGAGTACCCAGAACCTGGTGGCTCTCAACCACTGCCTCAACTCTTGTCTGCCGAGCACAGTTACTCACTGAGAGTCTTGTAGTCATCACGAGCTTTGTTTGCCCGAATAAAAGCCTGGATTTTGATAATGTCATTTATCTAAGGAACAAAGAAGAAGAAATTCCTTTGTTCATTTGTTCACCAAAAATAAAGCAAAACTAATTCTACTGGTCCTTATAGCCAAGGGTACTTACGTGGTCTCGGAAATACTGCAGGCGATCTCTATAGCGCTTTCTAGCCTGGTGCATCCTTGCCAGAGACTGAATCTGTGGAGAAGGGATCCTGGAAATTAGAACAGTCCTTCTTCTCAACACAGAGCACACTCACGTCCCGTGCTGAGAAACGCTGTCGGACTACCATACCTTTACAACTTCATCTTTGTGGGCGCGCAGGTAAGCTAAGCGATCTTGATACACCTTCTTCTGCTTGTATCCCCTCCATTGGGACTGAAACCATCAAACGTTACAGTTGACATATTATTTCCCAAGGATCAGAGGAAGTTAAAAAAAAAAAATCTCATCTTCACCCATTACTGAAGAGCAATTCACGATGAAGCTTTCCAAAGGACCACGCCCAGCGGTGAGAGGGGAATGAGGATGAGGGCTGTCCCTCCACCAGGAAAGCACAGGGCTACCTCCCACTTCCCCAATGTCAGCACAGCACTTCATGCCTTATTGGTTCTCTTATTGGCTCCTTACAACAAATCAGGTATGGAAGGTAAGTATTAGTATCCCCATTTACAAATGAGGAAGCAAACTTAGAGGGGCTCACCACCACCTGGTAGAGGTAGGGCCTCGATTCCTAAATCGGAATCCTTCCTGTGACACCATGCTATCTGTCACCGTAGTCAAACCACAGTTGTTTCCCTCAAGATTCAAATCTGACACAAAAGAACAGTGTTAGAAGACAACGCGGTACCCAAGAAGAACTGCCTCTGTCTGACAACTCACCACGAAAACTATCCAGCACACTCTGGTTATTCTGATTACAACAGTAATAAGAAGGAAGCACTTGTCAAAAAAGGGAGAGACCAAGAAGCCAGAGGGCAAACACCACTCTCATTTGATCGTACGAGCTGTCTGCTTATTGCCCCTGCTCCGGAGGCCCCCCTGCTGTCTGCAGAACGGTCTGAGATACCTGAATGCAGGTGATGGCAGGGATTTGTTTCTTCAGGAAGTTCATCCTGGATCGGAACTCCTGTCGAACCAAGTATCCGCGGCAGCAAGCCTGCAGCTTGGTGATCAAGCCTTCGTTGGCTAGCCAAAGCTGTTCTCGGTTGTACGCAGCCGTCACCCCAGAGATGGAGCTCTGCAAAAGCATTCGGCCACATTGGAGGACATACACGGGGGGAAGGGACACTTGAACCTCTCTCATCCACAGCGCACACACCAACCCTCATGGCTTCCTAAGTCTGCCCCACATCTCTAACGAAGCAGAGGGAATGAAGACTTCAGGTCTATTTCTTAGGACCAAGTTGTTCTCACATCAAAAAAAAAAAAAAGAAAAAAAAAGTTACAAATACACACACGATGTCCTTTACACACTCACCTACCCAACACTGAGTGCCAGGAATGGTGCTTGCTGACAAGAGGACAGAATGGCAGGTACAACACAGGGCTGGGTACCGAGTCCCAGAAGCCCCTAGAATGCCACAGTGGAGGAAGGACACTGCAGGGGAATGGCCGGGCTGCAAAGGGCCTTGAAAAGTAGCCCAGAGTACGTGGACTGGGGCTATAGGCCCCGGAGAAAGCAGCACACTTTCCAACAGAGGAACAGAGCCAGGAGACTTATTTTTGGAGAAGCAAGACTGTTATCAGAGTAGCTGGCAGGTTGGCGTGAGTGGGTGAATAGGAATGTTGTCACTGTAATCCAAGTGAGGGGTGACCTGGGCCTGAGTGGGCACAGCAGCAGCGAGAACAGTGCAAACATCTGGTTACTCCCCTAACATCCACGTTTCCCTTTTCCTTGGTATCAGAGCCTTGATATTGTTTTCTGGCCAACAACATGTGCAGTTAAAAGACTACACGGGCTGGGGATGGAAGCAGCTTGTGCGGTGTCCGCAGAAGTCATTTGGGAAGACCTTTGGGAAAGCTTCTTAAGTGAGACGGATAGCTGGCACACTTTCTCTGCTCTCCCTTCCTTCCTCCTACTTCCTGCCTGAACTGGTAACTGGATGGCTGCTGCTCCAAGCGGGCATTCTGGACGACAAGGTGACCTTGAGAGTGGAAACCATGTGCTAAGAATGGCAGAGCAGAAAGACAGACGGATCCTGGGAACAGATGGCATTGTGGAGCCACCACACCTTTGGTGGACTGCCTGACTCCAGAATTATTTTATGTGAGAAAAAAATACACCTTTATTTACTGTCACAGGCTGTTTTTCTATGAGACCGTGTTTGAGGTGTCTGCTGGACTGCTAGACTGCACATGGAAAGGCAGAGCTGGTGGTTAGGAGAAGGCCTGAAGTCTGGAGGGAGAAGATCTGGGGTTCATAAGCACAAAGGAGAGAGCTAGGGCCACAGACCTGAAGGAGGCCGCAGAGGAAGAAGCAGCAGAAGAGAAGGAGGCCAGCAGCATCCTGATGGGATTCAGGCAGAGGGAGAGAAGGCCCGCAGCGAGGGAGATGGAAGTGGGAAAACCAGAATAGAATCGCACTAAAGATGCCAAGAGTCGCAAGTTTAAGGAAGAGAACACAGTGAAAGGTCAAATATGAGGAGACTCCTAAGTGACCCTGGCAATTAAAAGGCTATTGGTAAGTTCTAAAGCAAGAGTTTTACTGAAGTGAAAGCTGGACAGGAAACCATACTGCTGTGAGCTAAGAGGTGAGTGGTAATAGGGAATGAATTAGTGAGGGGCCAGACTAACTTTTAAGGCATTCAGCAAGAAGAAACAGATGACAAATTTGTAGGCAAGGCCAAATCAGGAACACTCCACAGGCTTTAAAAATATTTGTCTTTTTTTTCCTACAATGAAGGCAACATGACTATGTATGCAGCCCACTACTGAGAAGTATACCCATGGGCCAACGGCACAGCATCACAGGGGAGCCTGTCAGAAATGCAGATTCTCAGGCCTCTCACACCCACGGAATCTGTCTCCACTTTACCAAGATCCCCGGGGGACTTCCACACATTTATGCATACACGCACACACACGCATGCACGTGCCCACACACAATTCAAAAAAGCACAGATCCAGGTTACATATGAGAATAACTGGAACTATGAGAGGAGAAGGAGTACAAGGTGGGTGAGGAACAGGGAGAATGAAATCAGAGACAAGACGAATGATAAGGTTTGGAGAAGAAAATGATTAAGGATTCAGTGAAGATCCAACTTCACTGAAGTACAGGAAGTGGAAAGTGGGAGAATCCAATTTGATGGCCATTCTTTTTTTTTTAAGGGAGGTTAGTTCCTGCACCAAAGTGAAGAAACATCCCTCCCGTTTAAAATTCTAGTTCGGTCCATATGCAAAATACTACGTAGGGGGCACCTGGGTGGCACAGCGGTTAAAGCGTCTGCCTTCGGCTCAGGGCGTGATCCTGGCGTTATGGGATCGAGCCCCACGTCAGGCTCCTCCGCTATGAGCCTGCTTCTTCCTCTCCCACTCCCCCTGCTTGTGTTCCCTCTCTCGCTGGCTGTCTCTATCTCTGTCGAATAAATATATAAAATCTTAAAAAAAAAAATACTACGTAGGAGTGTCTCTGTGGAAGTTAATGAGCTAATCAAAGGGGTGTCTGACTCAAAGTTAAAAATCACTCTGCTAGAAGAGGTGGCCTGGCTTCCTTAATGAGGCATGTTAGGCCCTGGAAACTCACCTGAGCCTCTCCTCATTGCCAGTTAACAGGCCCAGGACCACTCGTCTCCCCGTAACTGGCCCATGTTCCCCCAGTCCTCTGGGCCTTTCCCCACACAGTCCCTTCCTCTTTTCCGTGCCTGCTGAAATACTGTATGTGCCGTCTTTCTCCAGAACAAAATTAGCTGCTTCCTCAACATTCCTTCCACGTCACTGTTTTTCGGGCATCTGTTTCTGTCTGCCTCACACTGCAGGACTCATCCCCGTGCTGCTTTCGCCACCACAGTGGGAACAACGGGAAGGCAGAGACTCTCACACATCTTTACACCCCACTCAACACTCACAGAGTTCAAGGGCTTTCGTTAAATTTCCTCATGGTGAAATCATTAGCGGAGAAGATGAAACACCAGGAAAGTAAGAGGAGAACTTTAAGCCCAAGACAGAAACTCATCCCTCTGCCAGGTGTTCTGAATAAAGAGACCATCTCACTTTTCACACACACGGGCACTGCGGTTCTTCCCAGGAGCTGGGAAATGCTGTACTGTCCCCTCTCTCTAGGAACCTCTGTGCCTCTTAGTCCGCAGAGCACCTGGCTCTTGATCTTGAGGTCGTGAGTTTGAGCCCCACAGTGGAGGTAGAGATTACTTAAAAAAATAAATGAAAATAAAAATAACATTTCTAACTACGACCTATAGGAGCTCACTGAACATCTCCCCTTGATACCTTTTCCTCTCTTTTAATGTTCATTAGACAACTCCAGTTTAATGAGCGTGAGCTCAGCACCAAGTAATGTTAAAAGGGCTCAAGAGCCCATCCAGGACAAGATACGCGGCTACTACGCACAAGCCCTGCGAACTCAGCAGCTGACTTTAAAAACCAGAAGTGGGCATGAGACAAGTATAGATGTAACTGAAATTCAAATCCAAGTTGGTTAAATTCTGAATTACTATGAAGTTCTTGTGGGGGGGACTTCAAATGAAGTTGGAGGGGGAAAGGAAAGGGTATTTTAAAAAGATTCATTGAGGTAGGGAGCCTGGCTGGTTCAGTGGGAAGAGCCTCTCGATCTCGAGGTCGTGAGTTCCAGCCCCACATGGGGTGTAGAGATTACTTAAATAAACTTAAAAAAAAAATCATCGAGGCGGTGATACCTGAGATGGGTAGAAGTTTGACAGATGTAGATGGCAGGGAAGGGACACCTTGTGACAGCGGGGACTTGTGTTGTCCACGACCGCACCCCCATTGCTTAGACGAGAGCCTGCTACACTCAAGGAGGTGTGAGTAGCTACTGAATGAATGCATGAACTCCAGTAAGAACGAACAGCATAAGCAAACACACAGAGGATGGGGGAAAAGCACTTTAAAAGCAGCTATAAAAAAATGCTAAGCATATTTGAAAATGCAGGTTATATTCCAAAACAGCATGGTCTGTAGTTTGTGGAACAGTAAGAAAAGACTGGAAAGGCAAATCAGAGAGATTAACAGTCACTGCATTTAACAAGGAGTTACAGCAACTTTTCATTTTTCTTTTTTCCTGATCATCCAAGTTTTCTTTAATGAGCACACAACTGACCTGACTTCATTCTACAGTTCAGATGCTTTATTAATTTAGGCCCTCAGTCATTCCCCCAACCACTACGGAAAAAACTAGTCCACATAGTTTGTTCTATAGCCTTAACTTTAGTCTCGGGCTTCTAACCACGGGTCCTGTCCTCCTCACTAATATTCGCTCTAGAACACGTTCTCTCGGCTTCTTGTCTTTGTGAGGAAATGTGACCCACCTGGATCTCCTCCCGAGAAAGCTGCATTGAATTCTGCACAAAGTCCGAGGGTTCCTCCCATCCTCCTTCCTGGGTCTCCAGGTTGTGGTAGTAATAGTATCCACCTTTCACCCAGTGCTTCACCCACTTGCTGTTATTATCTCCTGACAGAAAATGAAGGAAAGATAAAAGAAACCCAGAGCCACACTTCCCATACTCATCTATCTAACACTGCAGGACTATTCTGGCCAGGGTCTAAATAGAACCATTACAAAAACCTGTTCCTTGCATCCGTAAGAGAAGGGGGCATCCTAAGTCCCTCTAAAATCATGGCTTTGTCGTGTCTCATTTAGCTCACTCATTTTACGTTATAAAAGTAAATACGAAGTCCAATTGTGGAACTGACCTTGATTAACTTTGTTCCTTCCAAAGCCAGCATCTAAGATCTTGTGTGTCAGGAAACTATTCTGATAAAAGATTTGCAACCATTCAGCCTCTCCAGTTAATAAAAAAAAAAAGGCCATGCAATGGGATGAAAATTCTTATCTTTATTCCCCTCTTTCTGCAGATAAACTACTTTTAACTATCTGTAAACTCAGGCAATCAGAACTTATGACGCCCTAAGAAAGATAATTTGTCAAATATTTGGATCCTTCCTGCCTTTTCAGAAAATTGACCTTTTTAACACAGCTGCCAGGAGGGGGGGTGTGAGAATATATATATATATTAGTAGGGGAATTATCTCCTTAGGGGCTTTAAAATAAGCCTACATACTGTGCTTCTACACTAAAGTATGCTTCCCTATAGCTGACCCCTCATAGATTCACGCTTTTCCTTTCAGGGCACATATTTATGTCCCTGTAACTCACCTGCTGCCAGTTTCTTCTTCTTGGCCTCAGCAAGGTCACTCTGGTAAGTCTCACCACATTCGGGGATGACTCCATACAAGCCAACATCGGGGGAACGAAGGGCACTCAGTGTCTTGCCAACATCACCACTCTCCACTGCCTCATTAATGGCATAGATTCCTAGGGCAACTATCCCGGAAGAGAATTGTCACCAGAACAGTTCAGAAAGTGTCTAAAGCCACACACTACCTCACCAACTGTTCGCCTGCTGGCAACTGCCCCCTGCCCACACCCCATCTCTCCACCAAGCTGAATACTGAAGTAGGGAGCCCGGTGCCGCCCCCGCCTGCCATAGAAACAGAAGTGAGCCTCCGATACATACACCGCTGTGCTTCCTGGGTGTCTTTGTTGGACTGCCAGACTCCACCTTGAATCTCATCCAACCATAACACAGCTGACTCGTCCTGGGTTTCCTATGCACCACGAAAAAGCAAAACAATGTCAGAGTTATGGAATTAGGGTACAAGAGATCAAGGGGGCTTCTGAGACTCAATCAGATGCAGATGAGGAAGTTTCAAACACACAAGACACATCAAATAGTCAAGTGGAAGCAGCCGGGCATCAAAAGCCTGGTAAAAGAGTACAAGAGACATGCCTCAGATGCAGGTGACGGGTACACGAAGATGCAGGCGAGTGGTTCAAGAGGTCAAGAGCAGCTAGAAGTGGCAGAAGGACCAAACTGGGAAGGGGCCTAGGGAATTTGTTACGCCATGAATATGAACATGCTATACTTTTTAGAAAGCCCCTTTGCCAACAAAACTGAGATTCTCTATGACTACTGTTTTTAAGAGCATCAGACTTTATCACAGGTAAAGCCAGGAGCCATTACAGGCGATCTAAACATATCCCCAGTTTATAGTCTAAAACCTGAATGTTGCATCAGTTGTTGGAAACTTAAAAACACACTTTCACACAGAAACATAAAAAACGGTCATTAGTTTCCTCAGCATGGCCAACAAAAGCCTCACAGGTCCATAGTGCAGTCTGAGCTGAATATTAGGGACACAAATGAAATAGTAGTGTTAGCTTATTTCCTTCTTTCTAAGCACATCTTGGACTTTTTTTTTTTTTTTTTTTTTAGAGAGAGAGCACACGAGCCGGGGGGGAGGGGCAGGGGAAGAAGGGGGAAGAGACAGAATCTTAAGCAGCCTCCCCACTTAGTGCTGGGCTCAACATGGGGGTTGGTACCACGACCCTAAGATCACAACCTGAGCTGAAATCAGATGCTTAACTGACTGAACCACTAAGGTGCCCCCCATTTTTTTTTCAAGTCGCTTATTGGCAATCGTTTGCTCTGAAAGGCATTTTAAATAGAACTGGCTTGACAGAAATATCCTTCTGTAGTATGTTCCAATTTCCAAGAATCTGGCTACCACTCTCTGATTTGGGCAAGTGGCTTCGCGAGTAGCTCCGGGGACTCATTGCTGTGAGGGTGCAGGCAGCACACTCGATACTCTGCCACCTACCTAGTCTCAGCAGGAGGGTCACAAATGGAAACCTCTGATACCAACTTAGATTTCAGGGGTCACGTACTGAGGTTATAGAAGTTTCAACTGTCTCCAACAGGGTCCTCTGTTTGCTCATCTTTCTGAAAGTCTGTATAGGAAGCACCAGCTCAGGAGACTAGGATGGCAGTCTTCTCCACAAGAGGTGAGGCACCTCGGGTTCTGAAGTGGCCAGGCTGAGAGAGTCATGTCTGAGACGATCCTGGCACATCCAACAAAATTAACTGTTTCTCAGGCCTGAGCTAACAGTACCTGGGGTAAAGGGCAGATCAAAAATCCATCATCTGCCAGGGCACCAATCGGACAACTGGGGGCAGGAATTGCAACTATGATGCCAGATGAAGCAGGGTCTGGGCTTCGAGGCAAAGTGGCCCTGTTCACTGCCCTCCTCCTGCCCTCAGGAGGCCCAACAGCCAAAGTCGCCAAAGCTCAAAGAAGGCTTCACTTTCCTCCCACATTATTGTGGAGGGAGACACAGTGTTTCACTCGGCAGAGCCAAGAGGTCCCCCATTCCTGCAATTTATAAAGCACATTGGTGACAGGATAAGGGCAAAGGCAGGCCAGTGACACTGAAAACAGTGATTTACTTCTTTCAAATGCAGAGTTTTACAAAGAAAGATCATTTAAGCAAATTATGGTAAGTGCTAGGCTTAGAATCCTAAGAGGCACTCTCCCAATTTTAAGAAACTGGCAGTGAGGAAAGGAAAGGAGTACACAGACAGACAGAATGCAAGAACAAATTACAGAAGTTTGTACATTCCGTCCACTAGTCACTTTCCATTACTGAAAACAGAAAATGGCTCCACACAATCCCCCTAAAATCACACCAATACATACTAGAAACGCTAAGCAAGAGTTTCAGTGTGACACAAGAGGATGAGTTCGCTTCAGGTTTGTGACAATGTAAACGGAGAAGTCCTATGCTTGAGGGCTGGAGGTGCAGTCTCCAACAGGGGTAGCCTGAAAATCCTCTCACGTAAAAACAGAAGTATTTCCACAGAACCAGGCTCTTATGGTTGCTTTTAAGTTAATCACACATCAGACGCCCCTGAGCAGAATGTGCTGCACGCAGAGCTGGGAGGTTTGGCCCAACATTCCCTCCATTCAGAGGAAGGCACAGCTTATCAAGAATTCTGACCATTCGGAGTTGTGCCTTCTCTGCCCCAGGCAGACTAAAGCAGAAAATTAATGCATATCCATGCATGCTCACCTAAGAAACGGGTAACAGAGCTACACTATGGAAGGCAAGACAAAGAGAACAGATGGGTGTCTCAGGTGTGTCAGGGAAAAATGACAGCAATGTGAGGAAGGAGAGACAACATACATCACCTCATCCCAGTCTAAGGAAAGAACAGGTTCTCTCAGCTCCAATCAGATCATATAAGATGATAAAAGCCCCAGACTCTCCTGCACGCTCTAAAGAGATCACCCAAGATTAATACAGATCACTGAGCACAGAGTTAAAACTCTGGGCTAGATGTTGTGCAGATTACAGAGATAAAAAAGATTTAATGTGAAAATGCTACATAAAATATGCTGAAATACTGCCCCCTAACAACGCTAACGTTTAGCACACTGGCTCCATTTCAGAAGAGGTAAAGAGATAGAAATAAGAATCAAAAACGTGGGCAACGACTGTAGGTAAAAGAGGACAAAAGCCACAAAATACAGAAATAGGAAAGGGACAAGGGGAAGAGAATGGCTATCGTATACGCGCACACGCGTGCGCACGTGTGTGTGTGAGTGTGTGTAAAGCACACACTCACACATCCCAACGACAGGGACAGCTGCACTGGTGCATACCAGCTGAGCTTTAGCTACATGCATGTATGTACGTCTGTGCACACACATACTATAGGGTGGGGGGAGCAGAACAGAGATTTACAAGTCATTCATATCTGTAATTATAAAATGGGTTCCTTGAGAATCCCTGATACCCATGTCTTGGCATTCGGATATTACTACCCAATGACTAGTAATCCACACTTTTAGCAAATATTCCAAAAACACTAAATTTAAATGAAGAGAGAAGTGACCACCAGTGAAAATAGTAGAGTAAGGACATCTGAAAATCCTCTCCTACGTAAAAGAAACAAAACCCTGGCAAAAAACATCAACTTCTTCAAAACTACAAAAATTGACCAAGGCTTGCAGCAATCAGAGAGAGTTTATTCAAGAAAAAACGCTGAACTGGTACAATTCAACAACTGTGAGCTTTGTGGCACTTTAAAATGTCTTCACTCCCGTCTGTTCCCCCCCCCCCACACACACCCTCCTTCAGAGCCCCATCTGAATTCCCAGAGAACTGTCATGAGTCAACCTGTTAGGTCCCTAGAAAGGAACAACAAGGCTATCTTCATTTGAACTGACCTAGAGCTTGCCCAGCACAAACAGCCTTTTCTCCAGGGGCATTTATTAAAAACAGTAGGAGGCACTTATTTAGTATCACAGATGTCTAGAGCAGTGGATAAAAATTTAGGCAAACAGTAGGCAACCAAAAAGCTTAAAAAGAAAAGTTTGAGAATGAGACATCCAGAGAACGTTGAAAGTCTCTGACATGTTCCTGAGATGGGAATCCAGAAGGCCATAATGCATGTGCGTAGGTAAGGCTGTAAGAGCTCACCTCTGGCTGACCCTGAGGTTCTGTGCAAGCATGAAGCAAGGGCTAAGGCAGAACTGCAAACTGCCTGGCTGAGTGTTGAAGGTGTGCCCCAACATGCACACTGGCCCTCAGCAAAGGCTGGGCGCTTTATTGGTTCCAGGCATTTAAAAATACTCTGCCTAGGGGTACCTGGGTGGCTCAGTCAAAGGTCTGACTCCTGGTTTCTGCTCAGGTCATGATCTTGGGAGGTCACGGGATGGAGCCCCGTGTTGGGCTCCACACTCAGCATAGAGTCTACTTGTCCCTCTCTCTGCCCCCGGCTCACTCTCTCTCTCCCAAATAAATAAATAAATAAAATCTTAATACTCTGCTTGATCATTATGAGCTGACCTCTAGCTAATCAACCAGAGACTTCAGTGGCCACACATGACTTAAGAGAATTGAAAGTCACTAAACAAACAACAGTAACAAAGATAACAGTAAACCCTGAGGAAGGGGCAGACTCTGATTTCCAAGTTGCCCCATTATTAAAATGTCCAGTTTTCAACAAAAAATTACAAGACATTCAAAGAAACAAGAAAGCATGATTTGACCAAGTACAACATCCACTCACGATAAAAACCCTCAACAAAGCAGATTTAGAGGGAACATACCTCAACATAATAAAGGCCCTACATAAAGAACCCACAGCTAGTCATGCTCAATGGTGAAAAACTGAGAAATTTCCCCTAAGGTCAGGAACAAGATAAAGGATGTCCATTCTCACCATGGTTATTCAACATGGTACTGGAAGCCCTAACCACAGCAATCAGACAATAAAAAGTATCCAAATTGGTAAGGAAGAAGTGAAACTTTCACCATTTGTAGATGACATGATATTATATACAGAAAACCTTAAAGACTCCACCAAAACACTATTAGAACTGATAAATGAATTCAGTTACATTGTAGGATACAAGATCAACATACAGAAATTCATTGCATTTCTATATGTTAATAATGAAGCAGCAGAAAGAGAAACTAAGAAAATAATCACATTTACAATTGCACCAAAAATAATAAAATACTTGGGAATAAACTTAACCAAGGAGGTGAAAGACCTGCACTCTGAAAACTAAAAAAACAGTAATGAAAGAAACTGAAGATGACACAAACAAATCGAAAGACAGTCCATGCTCATGGATTAGGAGAAATACTGTTAAAATATCCATACGACCCAAAGTAACCTACAGATTTAATGAAATCCCCAACAAAATACTGAAAGAATTTTCACAGAACTAATACAATCCTAAAATCTTTGTGGAACCACAAAAGACCCCAAGTGGCTAAAGCAATCTTGAAAAAGAAAAACAAAATTGAAGGTATCACAATCCCAGATTTCAAGTTCTATTACAAAGCTGTTGTAATCAAAACAGCATGGCAGTGGCACAAAAACAGACACATAGATCAATGGAACAGAATATACAGCCCAGAAATAAGCCCACAATTACATGGTCAATTAATCTTCAACAAAGAAGGCAAGAATATGCAATGGGAAAAAGTCTCTTCAACAAATGATTTTGGGAAAATTGGTCAGCTACACACAGAAGGATGAAACTAGACCACTTAACTTACACCATGCACAAAAATAAACTCAAAATGCATTAAGGACCTAAATGTGAGACCTGAAACCATAAACTGTCCATAGCAACATTTTTCTAGATGTCTCCTGAGGCAAGGGAAACAAACGTAAAAATAAACTATTGGGACTACATCAAAATAAAAGCTTCTGCACAGCAAAGGGAACAATCAACACTAAAAGACATCCTACTGAATGGGAGAAAATACTTGCCTATGACATTTCCAATAAGGGGTTAGTATCCAAAATACATAAAGAACTTGTACAGCTCAACACCCAAAAAACAAATAATCTAATTAAAGATGGGCAGAAGATATGAAGAGACATTTCTTCAAAGACATACACATGGCTAACAGACACATGAATGTCAGTGTCACTAATCATCAGCAAAATGCAAATCAAAACCACAATGAGATATCAACTCACACCTGTCAGAATGGTTAAAATCAAAAACACAAGAAACAGCAGCATTGGCAAGGATGTGGAGAAAAAGGAACCCTCATGCACTGCTGGAAACGCCACTGTGGAGAACAGTATGGAGGTTCCTCAAAAAAACTAAAAACAGCTCTCTCCTTTTCTCCACCATCATGGTATGTGCAGCTGACTGTTCCTCACCATGTCTTCTCATAAGACTTTCAGGATCAAGCAACTCCCGGCCAAGAAACAAAAGCAGAACCATTCTATTTCCCAATGGATAAGGATGAAAACTGGTAATAAAATCAGGTACAACTCCAAGGAGGCACTGAAGAACCAAACTGGGTTTATAAGGGTCACACAAGAGATGGCACACATATTTATTTTGAAGGTCACATGCTTGTATCCTATCACCCTGTGAATATCACTACTACCTGAACAATAGACATGTTTTGTTGGGGAAAAGATTCTTCTGTTACTATGCTTCAGCAATAATCGGTTGGTTCAGTAATAAATATGTGAGACCTTTCATTTGAGAAAAAAGAATTAAAAATAGAGGGGTGCCTGGGTGGCACAGCGGTTGGGCGTCTGCCTTCGGCTCAGGGCGTGATCCCGGCGTTATGGGATCGAGCCCCACATCAGGCTCCTCTGCTATGAGCCTGCTTCTTCCTCTCCCACTCCCCCTGCTTGTGTTCCCTCTCTCGCTGGCTGTCTCTATCTCTGTCGAATAAATAAATAAAATCTTTAAAAAAAAAAAAAAAAGAATTAAAAATAGAACTACCACAGGCACCTGGGTGGCTCAGTCGGTTGAGCATCTGCCTTAGGACTCAGGTCAGCATCCCAGGGTCCTGGGATCGAGCCCCAGGTCGGGCTCCCTGCTCAGCAGGGAGGCTGCTTCTCCCTCTGCCTCTTCCCCTGCTTGTGCTCTCTGTCTCTCAGAAAATGAATGAATGAATGAATGAATGAATGAATGAATACCAACCGGAACTAACATATGATCCAGTAATTCCACTACTGGGTATTTACCCGAAGAGTATAAAAACACTAATTTGAAAAGACACATGCAACCTTATGTTTATTGCAGCATTATTTACAATAGCCAAATTATGGAAGCAGCCCAAGTGCCCATCAACAGATGAATGGATAACGAAGATATGGTGTATGTGTGTCACACACACACAGACACACACACACACACACACACAGACACACACACACACACACAACTGGAATACTACTCAGCCATAAAAAAGAATGAAATCTTGCCATTTGCGACAACATGGATGGAGCTAGAAAGTATAATGCTAAGTAAAATAAGCCAGTCAGAGACAAATATCATATGATTTCCCTCACATATGGAACTTAAGAAACAAAGCAAAGGAGCAAAAGGAAAAAGAGAAATAAACCAAAAAACTGGACTCTTAATTATAGAGAACAAACTGATGGTTACCAGAAGGGAGGTGAGTGGGAGAAATAGGTGATGGGGATTAAATATCATTTATCATGATAAGAACTGAGTAATGTACATAATTACTGAATCACCATCTTGTACACCTGAAACTAATGTAACACTGTATGTTAATTATACTGGAATTAAAATTTTAAAAAGAAAAAAAGAAAATTCTATGAAACAACTACCAAAGTAGAAAAACAAAACAAAACAGGAAAGCATGATTCAAATAGGAAAAAAAGGAAACAAAGACTTAAGTCAGCTGTTTTAAATATGTTCAAAGAATTAAAGAAAACCATGTCTAAAGAACTTAAAGGAAAGTATAAGAACAATGTCTCACCAGAGAATATCAATAAAGAGACAAATTATTTTTTAAAAAAGAACCAAATGAAATTCTGGAGTTGAAAAGTACAATAACTGAAATGAAAAATTCACTAGAGGGACTCAGCAGATTTCAGCCTGCAAAAGAAAGAATCAGCAAACTTGAAGATAGGTCGATTTAAATTAGACAGTCTGAGGAACAGTAAGAAAAAAGAATGAGGAAAAACAAACCGAGCCTTAATGTGGAGACCATTAATAATACCAATATATGCATACTGGAAATCCCAGAAGGCAATGAGAAAGGGAAGGAAGGATAAAGAACACTTGAAGAAAATCTGAATAGACCTATAACAAATACAGACATGGACTTAGTAATCAAAACACATTCTACGAAAACAAAACAAAACCCAAAAACACAAGACCGTATGACTTCGCTGGTGAATTCTACCAAATGTTTAAAGAAGAATCAACACCAGTCCTTTAGAAACTCTTCTAAAACCTAGAAGAGGAAGTAATGCTTCCCAGTTCATTCTATGAGGCCAGTATTACCCTGATACCAAAACCAGACACAAAGATATCATAAGAAAACTACAGACTAAATTTAAATTAAGATCTTTTGCTTGCTAAATTTAGAACTCAGATGATTATTTTTAAAACCACTCCCAAAATGGCTCAGAGGAACTGCTAAGCTGAAGCCTAAAAAAAGCCAATTCTACCAAATATGCAGTCTACACAGAGCCGGGCCTGGCAGTATTAAGCAAATTTTCCTCTAACCTGCCCTCCCCCTTTCTCCTACTTTGATGAACTCTGAAAGTTATTCCCCCGCAAAAGGAAATGCTTCAAACTCTAGTCACATCCTCTAAAACTTTAACTGCCATGACCCAAACAAAAGGAGCAGTCAGGCTTACAGCATGCGTGAGAGCAGGTGCAAGTTATATCCTCCAACGACTTTCCTTTTTTAGGGAACTAGACCTAGCTTATTCTCCCAAAGCCCACTCCTCTGTTAGTCAGATACAAGGTTCCTTCTGGACTTACATGGTAGCAAAAATAAACGCCACCACCACTGGCCTTCCCAAAACCACTGCAGCCAGGCCCCAAGTTAGAGATTCTGAATCAGCAAGAACAGAGTTAAAGCTTAGGAATCTGTATTTTTAAAACGACTTTTCAAGTGTTTTAACAATCAGCCAAGTTTGGGAGGCTCTGATCCAAATGACCCAAAATTAACATCAAAGACAGAGCCTCATTTACAGCTTCCCTCCAGCCGACTGCTTCTCACCAAGTAAACGAAATCAGCTGATCCCTTTTCCTCAGTTTCCTGACTACACAACAGGACTTGTGTTTCAGATCACTGACATCCGGCACAATCATGGGCCTCTTAAATGAAACCTAGTAGTTGCTGTATTTGTATGATTAGGACATGGTAATGCCAACTACTCTCTTGACAATGGAATCAAAGGGGACCTATCAACATTTAGTATTACCCATAACTCCTCTATCCCAACCCGAACTTACAGAGCCTGCATAGGTGTGAGTACAAAAGCTCCAATAACACAAAGCCCTGGTCTGTTTTCTAACTTTGGCTTCCCAGACAGAAGGTGACTCCCTAAATTAAGAATTTCTTTTAGAGGGGCACCTGGCTGGCCCTGTCAGTAGAGCAACTCTTGATCTCAGGGCTGTGAGTTCAAGCCCCACATTGGGTGTAGAGATTACTTAAAAATAAAATAAAATTAAAAAAAAAAAAAAGAATTTCTTTTATTTCTTCTGCTTGCTACCAGAACCTCATTGGAGGGATCCTCTTAAGTCAGAAAAGAAAGGTGTCGTCCTTCCAACCACAAATTGTTATTAGTCAGGAAGAACCTAAAAGGAGATCGATCACAATTAGAAGAACAGAAGTAATTATGCCTTAATCATGCAACTACTATCTGAGGGCCTACGACATACAAGGCAACTTCCTACTCAGCAACGTGAGAAAAAGAGGTATAAATGTTGTCCGTTTCCTCAACAAACTAGCTGAGTGGTAAGACAAACTTCTTAAAAGATATGTTTGTGTTACAATCACCTACAAAAATCTCCATGTTCATAGCAGCATTGCTCCTAACAGCCATGGACAGAAACAACCCAGGTCCATCAACTGATGAATGGATAAAATGTGCTACAGCCACACAATGGAACGGAATCTGGCAGTAAAAAGAAATGATGTACTACGAACACATGCTACAACTTGGATAAACTGAGATCCATGAAAGAAGCCAGTCACAAGGAGGCCCCGTGTTGCATGATTCCATGTACGTGAAATGTCCAGAATAGGCAAATCCACAGACAGAAGCAGACTGCTGGTTGCCCTGAGCTGGAGAGATTGAGGGAAAATGAGAAGTGACTAACTACTGAGAGCCAGTTTCCTTTTGGGGTGATAAAAATGTTCTAAAATTGACTGCAGTGATTGTCACACAATTCTGTCAAGACTAAACACCACTGAATTGTACACTTGGAAACGGTGAGATCTATGCCATGTGAATTACAGCTCAATAAAGTTCTTATAAAAACATGGCATTATCTACTAAAGCTTAACACATGTGCACTCCCTATGGCCCGTAAATTCTACTTCTAAATGTACACCTAATAAAAATCAAGAGACGTGTACTAAAATATTCAAAGCAGCACTATTTGCAATAGCTAGAAAGTGGGAAACAATCCAAAATTTCCAATGACAGAATCTATAACCAGAGTGGAATAGTACACGACAGTAAAAATGGATGAACTACTGCTTCTTGCAAAGACACAAATGAATTTCACTAACATTATATTGGCTAGAAGAAGCCAGATACAAGAGTACATAACATATGTACTTATATACCGTTCAAATACAATTCAAAAACAGACCAAAATTCAACCGTGGTGTTAAAAATCAGGACGGTGGTTACCAGCAGGTGGGGTAGCGGGGGATGGAGGAGGGCAGAATGGGATTCAGCAGACAGTTCTGTTAAGCTTTTCATAATCTGAGTACCAATTACACAGGTACGCTCATTCTTGAAAACTCATACAACTGTATACTTACATAACTTACACATTTTTTTGGATCTTATACTTCAACACAGAATTTACTTAAAGAGACACAAAAGGGGGGCGCCTGGGTGGCTCAGCTGGTTGAACATCTGACTCTTGATTTCGGATCAGGTCATGATCTCAGGGTCGTGAGATCGAGCCCCGTGTTGGGCTCCTTGCTGGGCATGGAGCCTGCGTAAGATTCTCTCTCCCTCTGTCCCTCTCCACCCCTTCCCTCTCTTAAAAAAAAAAAAAAAGAGAGAGTGAGAGAGAGAGGAGATGTGTCTACAACATCAACAGAGAATCACACACACAAAATCCAAATGTATACTGTCACATCCCATGTGACACATCTAGTGCTGTGAATCTAACGGTGTCCAGGAAACATCCCTACCTCCAGAAGGGATGAAGTTCTCTGAACAGAAAGGAACAATTTCACTGCCACTCACCTGGGCTTTCTCTCTCTTTGCTCTGATCAGTGTGTCTTGGTAATGCTGGGCCACCTCTGCAAGGACTCCCTCAAGCTTGGCTGCAGGAATCTGCAGGGCCTGCAGAGTCTTTTGGGCATCACCTTCATCCAGGGCTTCATTAATTAAACCAATGGCTAAAATCCCTAAATATGACAGGACAAAGGTTATTTTTTTAATTAAGAAATTATATAAACAAATCAACTTTTAAACATGCTAAGTAATCATAAATCCACCCAAGCGTTATCAAGATTCAAATTACAATTTGCCACCTATAATATTAAGTAGCATTTAAATTTTTAAAAATTTTAGGTTTGTTTCATTTAAAATAAACTCCCTGGTATCCATATTTCCATTGAAACAAGTCTTTATTTTTTTTTTAAAGATTTTATTTATTCGACAGAGATAGAGACAGCCACCGAGAGGGAACACAAGCAAGGGGAGTGGGAGAGGAAGAAGCAGGCTCATAGCGGAAGAGCCTGATGTGGGGCTTGATCCCATAACGCCGGGATCACGTCCTGAGCCAAAGGCAGACGCTTAACCGCTGTGCCACCCAGGCGCCCCTGAAACAAGTCTTTATTTTTAATTGCTCTAACGTGAAAGAGAATTTTGATGAAACTGGCTTTAACAGTATAGCTTTCAAGTACATTCCAATGTGTGATTAAAACCATTTCCGACTCACAAAATGTTAGAGTTCAAGGGATCGTAAAAAGTCACCTGATTCAACATCTTTAAGAAAAGACTAGGCTCAGAGATTTCTTCCTCGAAATCCCACCGTGAACAAGTGGATGGCAGATCGAACCCCAGGGCTCCCCACCCTAAGGCGAGGCTCTTCTCACCAAATCAATGGAATATTTCTCACAGGAAATACAAATTAAAACTAGAAACGTTCACTCCTCAGGTATCTCAGGCAGCTGTGCTTCTTTTGTAACGATTCTGTGGTATAATAAAAACCTGGCTGACCTTTCACCCCAGTTCCTGGGAAGGAGCCACTAACCTCCGTCAGAATTCCCTAAATGATTGGATTATCTGTGTTATTCAGACCAGCTTCTAGGACCACATCTGAGTTTATGCTAACTAGGTGGGCCCCTGGAAAGTCTCAGGATGGGGGCTGGTCATGCTAGAAAGGTCATGCTGGAAAGATCAAGCCTGTGATCAAAATACTAGGGCTTTGAGCCCCGAGATACTGTGATATCAGCCCAGCCTACCTATCTCCAGGAAGGGGAGGTGAACTGGGAACAGAGTTTAATTACATGGCCAATAATCAATCCTTCCCAAACAATCATCCTTGAAAAACTCCAGCTACCCAAAGTTCAGGAGAACTTCCCTGGTTGTGACACACATCCTGGGGACAATTCCCGAGGACACACAAGCTTGGCATTTGGGACCCCACTGTATTTGGGATCACCCTATAGGTCTCCTCTTTTGGCCAGTCCTGACTTGTATCCTTTCTAATAAAACTATAATCATAAATATAGCACTTCCTTGAGTTCTGTAAGTCACTGTAGCAAATTATTGAATCTGAGGGGGGTGTTGAGGGGAGCTCTGAGTTTACAGCCAGTTGTTCAGAAGTGTAGTGACCTGGGAACTCCTTAGAGCTTGTGAATGGTGTCTGAAAGGAGAGGAGTCCTATGGAAGACTGAGCCCTACGCCCATGCAAGATGACCTAACTCCAGGTGGTTAGTGTCAGAACTACTTGTTATAAAACATTTAAAAGTAATAGTTCAAGTCACCTCCTGAAAATTTCAGTTCTTATTACATACATACCCAATTGTAGCAGTTGTCTGATGTTTTGAAAACAATATCCAACCTTAGTTTTTTGTGATACACACACACACACAATTTCCAAAAATCTTTCTGGGAGTAGTGTTTAGAACCAGTTTGTGGAATCACACCACCTTCAATGATTTCATTATTTGAGGGGATGGTTACGTAGATTACTCACTCTCATGTTCCTCCTGCACCACCAGATTCACTTGGTCCACACAAGCTTGGATGTCATTCCACGTAATAAATGCACTATTTTCTGCATGTGCCTGAGTCTTCAGTTTCATCAGCTCATCAAGATACCTGCCCCATTGCCCCAACAAAAAAGACGATGAAGTGCAATATACGAAAAGGGACCTTCAGGATTGTCAGGATGACAGGAATGAGAAGACTGGAGACAAAGTATCCAAGGGGCAAAGACAGCTAAGGTACTCCAACAGCTTCACACACTCTGGAGAACAGCTCTGAGATGAAGAGCTACCCTCAACAAAATGTGAAAATGTAAAGATATCACTTACTCTTTTTAAGGTTTTTTTTTTTTTAAGTAATCTTTTAAGGTTTTGTTTTTTTTTTAAAGTAATCTCTACACAATGTGGGGCTCAAACTCACAACCCCAAACTCAAGAGTCACACACTCCACTGACTGAGCCAGCCAGGTACCCCAGAATATCACTTATTTGTAACAGCCTGTTACATGTTCTAAATTCCAGGTATCATCAGCTAAGAATCTGAGGCAGTATCTTAAGCAATTCCTCTAAAGGCAAGAAAACAAGGCAATACACCAGCTAACAAAGGCAGAAGGAATGATAAATCAAGATAGCATCCTTAGGGGCGCCGGGCTGGCTCAGTTAGCAGAGCATGTGACTCTTGATCTCGGGGTTGTTAGTTCAAGCTGCATGTTGGCACTTAAAAAAAAAAAAAAAAAAAAAGATATCATCATTAAGTAACTCTTTCTGATAAAGTATTGATTTAGACAAGGATTATCAACTGGGGTTAAAAATATTAGGTGATGGTTAATGGGGAACTGGACATTTTGATGATGCAAAAAGAGATTATACGAAGGGAAATACATAAACATACGTAAGAGGGATAAGCTGTCTCCCCGAGTCAAGGATCAGTCTTAGTATCTCTAATGATGACACAAGTAGATTTTATATGCCTCTGGTTATGAGAAAATATGAAATACACAAACCAAAAACGCCGACTTGATCTTGACAAGCCTTTAGACCTAATTTCCAATTTACAGGAATAAGCCAAATATCAGGAAGCAACCAGACCAGAAGGTGGAACGTTTTATGGGACAACTGGTCCCATCTCTTTAACAAGTCAGTGTCATGAATAAAGGAACAATGCTAGATTGAAAGATACTAAGGGATACAACAGTCAGAGGGAAAACACAGTCCTGCCCTGGATCCTGGTTTGAAGAGACCAGGTGAAAAGGACAGTTTTGGAACAAGTGAAGAAGTATGAAAATGGACTAGGTTTAGCAGATATTAAAGAAAAATTATTGATTTCCTCAGGGTATAAGACAGTACTATTTTGGCTATATGATAAACATCCTCATTGTTTCAGATAAGCATACTTACATCTTTAGGAGTGGAATGTCATGATATATGTAATTGACGATAAATTATCCAGCATAACAAAGAATAAAATGAATCAAAATAGAAAAAAGAAGAAAAGGATCACACTGAAGTCACAATGCCTGACAACAGGAGAGCTGACACCCCACAGACAAAGTAACAGCTGTCTGATGGATCCCATTTACCACTCTGGGCACCCACCTCTGACAGTTTTCTTCTTCGATATTGGTAAGGCCTGTCACAGAACTGCTCAGCTGTTTCCACACTGTGTTCATGTCCCCTGACTCCAGCGCCCTGTTGATTAGGGCCACCGATGACAACATCTCCACTGCGACAGAGAGCTCAGGATGGGTGAGGTTATGCTGCACGGAGAGGGGGAGGGGGAAAGGTGAGGACAAACATTCTTGGATACCAAGAGAGGTCAAAAGTTCAATTAATCCATAAGAAGTCTGAGTTTCTGGACTAAAAAAACAAAAGCTCTGCCAACCACACTGAGAAGTGGGTATGAAGTTCACTTCCACTCCACCTTGCTCCCCAGCAGGACAGGCTGGGCTGACTTACTTCAGGACTCTGCTGCTGCAGGGTGGCCAGCTCTTTCTGATAAAGATCAGCAGCAAAGGGATACACCTGGGGCAGCTGGGCCTCAGGATTCATGAGCTCCAGAACGGTCTTCTCAGCAACACCCTTCTGGATGGCAGCGTTGATTGCTGCCACGGCTGCCAATCCTGTGCAGAAAACAGGCCAGAAAAGCAGCTGGCTTGGGAAGCCCCGAGGGAGAGAATCAGTTTTCACAAAAGAAAGTTATATCCTGCAGATAAACTATTGGCCATGACGTCGGAAGTGGAACTTTCATCTTTAAAAAACAGCCTCCCCCTTTGTATGAAGGTGAACTGTAGGCTATGCCAACTATATCCCAATAAAGCTGTTTTCTACTCCAATTCATCCTGTGACTCTTGCTAAAACATCTCTTCCGTCCCGTGCAGCCCGGCAAATCAGGTACCAGCTTCTTAAGCTGCCATTCAAAGGTTTCCACAACCTTTCTAAGCCTTTATCTTACACAGCTCGGCCCCAAATATCTACAGAAATTTTATGCTAACCACTGTGGCTTCAATACATCTTCACCATCTGTATTTCTGCCCACACTTCCTTCTCCTCTCTGCCCACATTAGGAACATCCTTCTCTCTCTTCCACCATCCAGATCTTACCAATCTAGCCCCTAAGTCTTGCCTCCTCCAACGATCAAGTGCCTCCTAGCCAAAGTAAGCCCACACGTACTCCAGTTCTACTCTGAAACTGGAGGAGCCCTACTGCCAAAGGCACCTGGTACTCGATTATGGCTAGCAGGCTTGGGATGGGGGTGAGAGTGACGGGATCTGACCTCAGACACCCCAGTGACCTAAGAGCTACTCAGGATCTCAGGGAGAGGACTCTTACTTCTTTGATACTGCTGGGCAGCACCGTTTGCAGCATCCACGCCAGACTGGAGCTCCTCCTTCTGCAGGGGATCAGCCTGACCACCCTGAGAAAAGCACAGAACATTTCTGTAAAGATTCTCATGCCTATGCCTCCAGGCCTTACAGTGGTATCGCAACAGCAGTCACAGGGATGAAGAACTATGGGCCTAAGTGACAGTGTCGGGCTACGTGCAGAGAAAGCAGCAGTCCTAGTGAGAGCCAAAGCCCTTGCCAAATCTGGGGTAGAGTGACTTTCCAGAACCCAGCACATTTAAAAAAAATAGTTTGTGAGAAGCATCAAAATATTGACATAAGACGTTTACAGACTCATTAGCACATTAACGCTGCTTACTTTGGCCAACATATGCTGGGAATCTGCAAAATGTATACTTGTTTGTCCTCATTCAGACAAAAAAAGAAAGCCACTCATACTTGTCCTACAAACCCCACTAAGTACAATTCCACAGTCTACTCTTACTGCATGTTAAATACTTTCCCAGTGCTGGCCAGAGGAGACTAGTGACGTGTGTTTTCTTTTAAGCAGAAATTCCTGAAGTAAGAATGTAAAAAAGATTCAAGTTTTCCCCCATGGCTTTTGTTGGGGGATTAAGAAGGATGCTTCAAGTGAAGGGGTGGTTAGGTTCAGAGGGCAGAGACTACTTGTTTAAGAGGGTTTACAACTGGAAAAGCAAAAGAGAGCTAAAGACAATGTGTATTTTATCTGAGGATACTTCAAAAACCTACATTTATATGCAGGAAAAAAAGTCATACTAAAAACTATAGGTTATACTCTAACTACAGGGAAAAAAGGGCCCCGTAAAAATCTCTGAAGGACAGCACAAGATTCAGATGGACGTACATGAGTGCCCGCGTGTTCGCCCCGTACTTTTACCTGTCTCTTCTGCTGTCTGTCGCTCAGGAGCTGCTTGAGGTACCAGTCCCCGTTCTGCGGCTGCAGCCCTCGAAGGCCCAGAGCTGGAGCCTGCAGGGCCTTGAACAAGGCGGGTGCCACGCCCTGCTCCAAAGCCAGGTCCACGTTTGCTAACGCAGAAGACGCTGAGGAGGGAAAAGGCCACAGCTTATGAAAACACTTTGTGAGCACCACAGACCAGAATCCTTTTCCTTCCCCAAAACCAACCTCAATTTCAGATGAGGGAAATACAGTTCAGATGGCCTCTGCTTTGGAACATCACAGAAGTACAAGATCTTGGGATTGAAAGAGAACCTTAAAGTCATCAAGTCCAGGGGTCCCCAGCCGGGCTGTTCGTCAGTTAACAGAGTCCTGGACCACACCTCAATCCTACTAAAAAGCTTCAGATGTAGACACCTTGGCACCCATATGGGGTAGCAATGTAAGAGGCACCAATCCAAACCAATGCATGTCTAAATGCCCTCTAAAAGCCAAGTTGTCGTCTAGATGAAACTACTAAACAGGAGAAGGTTTCTCCCAGAGCAGTTTACTACATCTTTGGGCAATTTTGCTTTAAAATCAACAACAACAACTGTGAAAGCTTTCACCCTAGTGTTGACGCTTGAATACATCCAGTCCCTCTTTCCCTCTGACAGTCTACCCCAGACTAAAGAGCCCTTTCCTTCTCAACAGCATCAGTCTGGATCCCCTCATTACCGCGCCTCCTCCTGAACACACTCCACCAGGACAGGGAGAGCCCAGATAGCAAGGGCGTCTGACCGCAGGGAACGGCAGGGGCTGTCTGCAGCCCTCTCAACAGTCTCTACTTCTAGTCACAGAACCTGAGCTCACACAAGGTCTTTAACGTCTGGCAGTGAAAACCTGGATGTTCCTTCATCTCCCACAGTGGTGTTGTTAAGATTAAACGAAATCACATACGTGAAAGCACTCTGTATATGTAAAACAAATAAGGTATTAAGTCGGCAGTTAGAATAAGGTATTTTCTGACTTCAAAAATAAGAGCCACTGGGAAGTGATCATTACTGTATTATTTTCAGTGTCCCTATTTTTAGATGAGAAAACAGACTTCTCCCTCTATGCTCCACCCAGGGATCTGATTTAATCACCAAAGTCAACAATAACATACTAAAAATCAAAATATTTGGGGCATAGCAGCACTTAAAAATTTAAATGTTTTAATGTTAGTTAAAAAAAACAAAAAACAAAAAGGAAATATAAGGTGTTAAAAGGAAATTTTTTTTTAATTTTAAAATTTTTAAATCTCAGTAGACTCCTAAGAGACTATTCACGTCTTCCCAATGATTACACCTGCAGTTCTGTTAAGTCATCACCACACCGAGGTGATCGCTCCTGAGTCACGGCAGCAGGCCCACGTGACCATTAGCCAACTAACCATCCATTCCCTCAATGGCATTTACTGAGCACCTGCTTTGTGCTGCAAATACAGCTGTGAACAAAACAAATGATCTCTGTCTTGGTGGAGCTTTTACAGGAGTGCCGACAGAAAATAAACAAAATCAATACTAGTAAACAACAAGGCTTTCTCTAGGTATGCGATGTAGAATCCCAGATTATCTATCTACAAAAGCATCTCGTCAATTATGCTTTTACTAGAAGCATGCTTACTACAGAAATAGGTAAATATTTAAGTAAACATTTATTAACATTCACAGTATAAGAATGATAAAGTTTAGAACATTATTTAAGCACTTTCTTCTGCTAAGCTTTAATTAATTTTCCTTGTTCTACAAAAAAAGTAAATAAACACTTATTCTCATTTTTAACTACTTAGCCTGCAGCTTTCTCCTGGGGCAGTGGCTTCAATGCTGGTTCTCATACCCTCAGGGAAAGAATCTTATCTATAATTATGTTAAAATAATTCCTGGGACCTAAAGTTCCCGCATCTTCCTAGCACACAATTTTCTCTTGCTTCAGACTTGCTCTACGATTAGGAAAAGATTGTCCTTCTCTGGGAATCCTGCCTTATCCTCGAGGGCCTGACCTATCCAGTGAAGGTTCTTACACAAACCTCCAAGGAGAAGTCATTCCTTTCTTTTTCTATGACCGCACCTCATACACCTGTGATACCTTGTTCTAAGCAAGTTGCCCTGAAATTACTCATTTGCATGTCTATCTTTCCTGTTACGTTGAAAGCTACTTAAGGGAATTTTTTAGAAAGATGTATTTATTTATTTGAGAGAGAGAGATAGAGAGGAGGGGGGAGGGCAGAGAGAGAGAGAGAAAAGAATCTCAAGCACAACACAGGGCTCTATCTCACAGCCCTGAGATCATGACCTGAGCTGAAACCAAGTCAGACATTTAACCCACTGAGCCACCCAGGCGCCCCTGAATCGAACACTTTAAAAACATAAGGCTACGGCTCTTCCCCCACAGCTTTATAACTGACTCTCCCAGACTTAGCCAGGTAAAACTACAACAGTTATAAACTCCTAAACAACATAGTAGGAAAAAAACACCATTCTTAAAACAAAGAATGTTTTATGCAGTGTGCACAGCAGGAAACATGCTGGACTTTCTTCTCACACAGACAACTAAGTATAAAAGGACACTCTTTGTATTTTCTGGCTTAAGTATTCATACGGATAGAGCACACCACACCACCCATTTGTGAATGGAACTATTACTCTGTTCAGAAAACCATTATCTTGGGGCGCCTGGGTGGCGCAGTCTTTAAGCGTCTGCCTTCGGCTCAGGGCGTGATCCCAGCATTCTGGGATCGAGCCCCACATCAGGCTCTTCCTCTAGGAGCCTGCTTCTTCCTCTCCCACTCCCCCTGCTTGTGTTCCCTCTCTCGCTGGCTGTCTCTCTCTGTTAAATAAATAAATAAAATCTTAAAAAAAAAAAAAAAAAAGAAAAGAAAACCATTATCTTAAAGGCACCGGAATGGAACCGAATACAAAGACTCTTGGTCAGGATTTAGAGCTCCTGATCATACAAAGTTGGTAAAATCTTATAAAGTCTCTCTAGTTATTCAGAGTATTGGTTCAAGGAAGAAATTAGGGCCTCCCAATGAACAGAGAGGACAAGGATTACTATCACTATTGTTATTATCTTGAGCAAAACAAGGTCGAGGCTGGTTGAAATCAAATAAGCTTTTTAGTTCTTTTGGTGAGTCTAACCATTATACTAGGAATTACAGAGATTTCAAAAGAAGTACAAATCCTAAGTAATCTGTACTTCAAGGAGTTTATAGAGATGTCAGAAACAAAGGCAAGCAATATAAGACAATATATAATTGCGTAGGAAATTATGTAGTTGGTCTATAAAAGCCACGGGAGAGCTGGAATGGGTGCAGGTAAGAATTGAGCTGGACCGTGAATGACAGGTATAATTTGGGTTAGGTAAGAGATAAGGCATGAGGGCATTATAGTGAGAATACGCGATCAGCAAAAGCTATGATAATGCTAATGTTTACTGAGTACTCACTAGATACCAGAAAATTTACATGCATTATCTCACCATCTGCAGAACAAGTCTGTGCCACAGGGGTCCCATGACACAGCTATTAGTGTGAGGCCAAGAGACCAAGTCCCAGGTCAGAGCCACCCCAGAGCAGGACTCTTTCACGAGTCATGAAAGAAACAGAGTGAATATGGGAGACAATTAGGCAAATAAGTTTGTATAGAGAGTTGCCTGCATAAAATACCGCATAAAAAACTCCACTAGGCTAGGGGTCTGCGTTTTGTCTGGAGAATAATGAGAGGAACCAATGCAGGTTCTTTAGCAGAAGAGTGACAAAATGAAAGTGATGCTTTTGAGACATTAATTCCTCAAAATCATATAACACATATACACAAAAATCAGTATGAATGGTATAATCTCATTTTTGTTTAAATACGTTTTTAAAAATATGCATAAAAATATCAATAGTAGTGAGGCACCCAGGTGGCTCAGTCGGTTAAGCATCTGCTTTCGGCTCAGGTCCTGATCTTAGGGTCCCTGCTCAGTGGGGAGCCTGCTTCTCCCTCTCCCTCTGCCCCTCCCCACTTCTGTGCACTCTCTCTCTCTCAAATAAATTAAAAAAAAAAAATCAATACTTGTTATTTCTAGGGAATGGGGGTCTAATTTTTTTGTTTACATCTGGATAACCTGTATTACTCCTTGAAAGAAAAATGAAATTGTAATATTACTCTAAAAATAGGAAAAATAGGGGTGCCTGGCTGGCACAGTTCATTAGGCCTCTGACTCTTGGTTTTGGCTCAGGTCCTACTGTGAGATTGAACCCCACACTGGGCTCCACACTCAGCATGGAGCCTGCTTGAGATCTCTCTCTCCCTCTCTGTCCCCCCCCACCCCGCTGCTCTCTCTAAATAAATAAATAAATAAAATCCTTTTTAAAAATAAAAATAAAAATAAAAATAGGAAAAATAAGGGCACCTGGGTGGCTTAGTTGGTTAAATGTCCGACTCTTGATCTCAGCTTAGGTCTTGATCTCAGGGTCATGAGTTCAAGCCCCGTGTTGGGCTCCACGCTTGGCATGGAGCCTACAAAAAAATAAATAAGGAAAAATAAAATCCCTATTTAGATTTTTTTTTAAGTGTATTAACATGGGGTAAGAGAGTGAAATTAGCCAACAAGATGAGTCCGGAAGCTAAAGCAGATGAGCAGATAGCGGGAGGGCCTGCCTGAGGACAATGGCAGCTGAAACAGAAGACATACGAACACAAAAAACAGTAGTAAGCAACAGTTCCTAAACAAATCCACTAACGTCTAAACTAAATAAACTTAGGGACGCCTGGTGGCTCAGTCGGTTAAGCGTCTGCCTTCAGCTCAGGTCATGATCCCGGGGTCCTGGGATCGAGTCCTGCACTGGGCTCCTTGCTCAGCGAGGAGTGTGCTTCTGCCCCTGCTTGCTGCCTCCCCGCTTGTGCTCTCTCACTCTCTCAAATCTGACAAATAAATGAGTAAAGTCTTAAAAAAATTAAAATAAGATAAAAGAACCATGTCATCAGTCCAAGAACACATCAACACTCACATTATTCTGTAACATCCCACAGGTACCCAACTCAGGGACATACTTACTATTGACTTTGTTTATATTGCCTTGAATTTCAGCTTGAGTGAGCAGCTCCTCATAAACGTCTCTTTCTCTCTCAGAGTTTTCTGTCTGAAGATGAGTAGAAAGTGTAATAAATCAGTTCAGGTCTCTAAGAAGACCTCAGAAACATTTACACTCCTCCCCCAACCACGAGAGAACAAAGAGTAAGGATACACTTAAAATCCTTAGTGGAGCACACAGTGGAATGCTACACAACTCGGAACTAAAAAAATAAAAAGCGATCCACATGTTACCGACAAGCTCGAGGGTGCTTCCAGAGCTGGCATGAGCAGGAAGCACTGGTGAACCCTGCCCTCCTCGCTCAGGAGCCGGCATCCTTGCCTCAGCCCCGAGCAGAATGGGCAGACCCACAGACCAGATCTCAGAATTTCTCATTGGTTTGCACAAAATTCAAGGATAGAATAAAAGTCAAAATGGAATCTAATACCAAAAGACTGCATACTGTGTAAATCCATTTCATTTATATGTTAATTCTTAAAAAGGTAAATATAATGATCTGTTCAGACTGGAGGTTGCCTGGGGTCAGGGGCGGGAGTTGGGGGGCAGTAGAGGCTGACTGTGAAGACAGACCTGGGGACCTTGGGGATGATGGTTTTGTAACCACCACGTTTGTCAAAACTCATCAAACCATACATGCAAAATGAGTAAATTTTACTGTGTGTATATTATACTTCAAGAAAATTGATTTTTAAAATGGAGTCATATCAAACAATGAAAGGATATATATCAATTAGAAAAAAACAGATGTTCCATCTTTACCCTGTTTTTAGCGTTGGTCATTTTCTCCTGCTTGGCCTGATAAAGCACATCCTGGTAAGTGGAAGCCAAGGGCTCTTCGAGATTTACAAGCATGGCGTTTGGGTTTCTCAGAGCCGCAAATGTGTCCGCTGGAATTCTACGGTCAACAGCCTCGTTAATGGCAATAACGGCAGCATGCACTAAAAAAAAAGAAATTCAAAACATAGAACACTGGGTTATACAGAGTAAGGGATGTACGTGACACATCCAAAGCAACGTCGTAACCCTCTATTGCAGGAAGAGGCTCATGTTGACAGAGAAATGATGACTTGGGGTTGGAGGAATGGCTCCCTGAATCCTGTAAGCCTAGTCTCTTCCTGGATGCAAAAAGCCACAGCTTTCCCTGTGATCCCATGTCTGGGATGCTGAGTTTAGAATCTCACAGGGGTCTCAAAAAATTCATAGAAGAGCCTTGCAAGGAGCAGATATTACAGAAATGTTCACCCTTGATCATCATGTAAATACTATTAAAAAAAAGAAAAAAACCAAAAACCCAAAGAGGCACTGAAATGCAGAACTCACTTTCTAAATGCTTTCATTTTCATGAAAATCAATCACTTACTTCCTAATAACAATAACACAGAAGACCGTAGCAGTGTTAAACTACCTCGACTGACCTAAGCTTGCTAGCAAAATTCCTAATGTCCAAGACCATCATAGTACGCATGATTGAAGGTGGTAGCAACAACCCCATCTGAACCCACAAAATTTCTCTGCTTACGTGCGGCTTCATCCACTGAGAGTTCGTTGGCGAGGATGCCCCCGATCTTGCTGAAGGCAGGCATCTGGATCCCGTACTTCTCCAGTTCAATCTTCATGTTGTTGATTTCCTCTTCTACAGGAAAAGGTGAAGACCCAGGCGAGCAAGTTAAGCGCCTTTCCAGAATTCAGAGAAGGAAACATATTCCCCAACTACAAATGGGATAAAGTGGTGGCTACCTCCTAGGATTGTTATGAGGATTTAATGAGATGATATAAGGAAAGCACTGAACATAGTACCTGGCACAAAGCACACGCTCAGTAGACATTAACCATCATTACTATAATCAAGAGCATCAAAAGTAAGTATAACATGAGAAACAGCCCTACAGAAAAGAGTTTCTCAAAACTACTGCTTGTGGCATTTCCTACAGTGAACTTATGAATGGAGTAGCTTTGAAGGGAGCTCAGCAACAAGTAACCCATAAGCCAGCCAGATGTCTTTATACGCCAAGTCACTAGCCACTACTAAACCATTCTACTTCCAAGGCAGGAAGCCAAATGATAAAAGAAAACAACATGTAAGGTTTGGCCCTTTGCCCCAGGTCTGGGGAACAACTTCCCCAGAAGGAAAAATGTCATAGATAAAAGTTTTATTAAATTTAAAATTCCCAAGTCTACAAAATAATGACCAGTTCAAAAGATTTGAATCTATATTACCCCTAACCAGTATTACCGCTGTTCTTTTTCTCCCCAAGCCTCCATCTCTTCAAGCATCTGACAACAGCAAATACACATAGAATAAGGTAAACAAGCTAAATTTTTTAATTACGAAATTGCCACCTCTTGCTTTGCACACTGTAGATACTTGCTAAAATGAGAGAACAGAGTTTGAAATTCCAAGTGTAGCGGGCTTCTCAACACACCAGGAGAAGCAAGTTACTTACACTTCTTTGATCTCTGTTGCCAGAGTGTTTTTAAAGCCCTACGTCTTTAAGATTGGTATTGTTGACTCTCCAGGCTATTTCCACATAAATCAAGCATTTCCTGCCAAGTTTGTAACTCCTTACCTGTGAAGTCAACCTTTCCATATAGGTCTTGAATCTGAGGAGCCAGGCCCAGTTTGAACAGGTACAAACTAGAAGATACGATATGCGAAAGAGTTAGGCCTCCCAGCTGCACCCAGCTGGGGTTCTCAGATTAAAGGGGAGAGTCAGCATGAAGAACAAACACCCTGAACATACCCCTGCATGCTACCATATTCCCCTTTGCGGTTACCGTACATTATCTCACAACCTTTTCTTAGTTTTACAGTAAGTCACATAATGCAATGCAAAAAGCACTGGCTATTTATAAAAGCGTCATGAAAATGACCAAAATAAAAAGTCTTATTTAAACTGAATTCATATTACTGATGGAAAAGTTTCAGGTAATTTATGAGTTTTAAATAAACATTATATTATCTTTACTGTTTTAATAAAAACGGAAATCTATTCAACTTTGAATCCCATGAAGGCAGGAATAACAAAAGTCTTGTTCACCAATGTCTACCCAGAACCTGGCATATATTAATAAATATTAACATTTCACAGATGGATAGATGGATAAGTAAATGTCTATAAGCCTGAATTAGCTTAACTGGATTCTAAGGACCTAGCAGATCCGAATCAACAAATTAGAAGTGTACTTGACAGGGATGGACATGAGCAAGACAATGACAGCCTAGCAATAGGGAAAAAATAAAACATGCCTCAGAAACAGATCACAGAAACTCAACAGAGTGACCTACAGTTTTTGCAAATAATCTATAAACCTCAGTTTTATCTAAACACAAATATGGATCATGTATATTACATTCACAGAATGATCAGAATTTAAACTGTATATAATAAACACAAATGTATAATCTAAAAAAAGTCAAGTATTCTGAAAATACTTTCGAATTTATACATTCAGAGTAGCTAATTATTTTCTTAGATAAGCATAAGTATGAATCATATGTATATGATTGTTTTTTTAGAGTAAAATGCTCAAAATGGAACTATATAAAGTTCCTCTCACAAAAGATTTTAAATCTATTCAACAAATTTTCCAAAGCAAAATAGCCAGTAACATTCTGTATCTGTAATTTGTCCCCATTGCATACATTACTTCTCCCACATAATATGTCCCACCTGCATTCCAAAGTAGTACAAATACTTTTCTTCAGGAATTTCTTCCTCTCTTATTTCTACTTAGAAAAAGTGGCTGCCACACTTTAGGAAATTTCAAGAATGTCACCTTTACAAGCCCAAGAAGAGTGAGTTCGCTTTTAAGGTCTTTCAATGGTAAATTTAAGTTGTGACGGTACCACTAGCTGCTATGAATAAAGGAGAGGAGAATCTAAGACTTGGCACCGTCTTTCTTTTATCTCATTTAATTATCGAGAATATTTTAAGGACATGCTGGAGTTACGAATATAACCATAATGGCCACCCAGAACCGAGAGTACTCCACCTCAAAGCTTAAGCTTTCAATCCTACCAGTAAACACCCCTTTCCAATCTTTGCTCCTGTTCTCCCTCAACGACTTTTACAAGTAACTGTTAGGTGCCTACAACAGTCAGCCTCCGATTGAGCTTAGCTACATTTTTCTTTTCTTTTTTCCTACTGAAGCTGTACTTTATAGCAATGGGGAAAAGGAGGCTGTGGATTCCTATTATCTTTGCTGCCTGCAGGGTAACCTCGAAGAAATCACTCCGCTGATCTCAAAGACTGTTTAATAAAGGCTCTAAACACAAATGCAGCAGCTGCTTAGGAAACAGAATCTAGAATCTAGTACAGCCCACAATCCCTGATCTAAATTCTTTGGGCCAGATATGAATTTAGGATTTCTCAGATATTAGAAAGGTTTTACAGTATATACAGTATTATATAATGTCTGTTTACTTAAGTATATACAGTATTATAAAACATGCCAGCAAGACTTGAGACAGCACCTCTAAACGAATACATTATTTTTCTGCAGAGAAACATACACATAATCACAGTAAGTAGACAAATATCCTAAATAACTTCAATTAATTCTGATCAGACTTTGCCAACAAATGAGTTGGAACCAAACTTAAATATAATTTTCAGCTTTTACATTTCTTCTGAATTTAGGATATAGGATTATGGGCCAATTTAACCCCCAAATCAGTTCTTATAAAGATAAAACATCAGAGGAAATGGAAATAAAGTATACAAATATATATGAAATAATAAAGAATTGGGGTCTTTGGGCACCCAGGTGGCTCAGTCAGTTAAGCGTCTGCCTTCAGCTCAGGTCATGATCCCAGGGTTCTGGGATCGAGGCCCACGTCGGGCTCCCTACTCAGTGGGAGTCCGCTTCTCCCTCTCCCTCTGCAGCACCCCTGGTATGCTCTCCCTCTCTCTAATAAAATAATTAGTTAAAAAAAAAAAAAAAGATTTGGGGTCTTATCTGAGGGTGGAGTGTAATCCAGAAAGTAATTTAGCAGGACTAAACATGGTGACTATCTCTGGAGTGATGCCAGTCAAGACTTTAAGAAAAAGAAAAAGAAGGAAAAAGAAAAAAAAGAAAGAAAAGAAGCCAGGAACGGAGAAAACAGGAAGATAATGCTTTTCTGCTACTGCAAATCCAAAAGGGAGAAGGTACGTCACCCCACACCGTGAAGTGAGGAGCCTGCCTCGAACACTGTTGTACTACACGGTAAAGAAGAGGCCCCAAGCAAGTATAAACGGCCTACGTATCAAGGGCAGCCAACCCTTCAGGAAAAACACTCCAGGGAGGAAAGAAATCATAAATCACCAACCAGAACACACGGCTCTGTATATAATTTCTAAGCACGGGTTGCATATTGAAGAGAAATGAGTAACAATAGCAGACTTCCTCCCTTTCCGATTCTGAGAAAGGCACAGTTAATTCTTCATCTCTGAGTGAGAACTGGGGGCCTGGGACCCAGGTTACATTGCAGAGAGCCATGGCTGCAGAACGCACAGAGAGGAGTTCTGCCAGCTCGGCCTCTTGCCTGCCAAGTTCAGATATCCATTGTAGATACAACCTTCACAAGGTTATCAACACAGACAGGCCTCACTGTAACAGTGAGCCAATCATAATACTCAGAATTAATCTGATTTTGGCTCAGACACATATATTTGAAATTGCTACAATCTGAACATTCCCAGAGATACCACCCACTCCTAAATATTTTTTAAAAATTCTGATGTTGCTCTTGTTTGTCCAGTGTTATGCCATGTACTTTGGAGGGAAAAAAAAGAAATGTAAGGCATGACCTCTGTCCCTAAGATGCTAATAATGTAATAGAGAGAAAGACAGTAAACTTATAAAAGAAACAATAGAACTAAGAAACAAAGAGTTTAGACAAAGGAATGAGCTGGAGTCAATGGAAATCACAGAACTCCACCAAGAAGGTGGGAACTGAATTAAAACCTGACTGGATACACTGAGACAAACATGAAAAGTCATTTGATAAAAGAAGGTACCATTTCCTTTTTTCATTTACAGGGCAGAAAATATCCCCTTGAGCTAGAGAATGGGAAGAAAGATTGGTTACAAAGTATGATTCTGACACAAACATTTATTGACCACCTACTATGTGCTTAGGCATCTAAGTACTAGAGACACAAAGATAAACAGAAATCGGTCTTGCCCCCAAGGCGTCCACAGAAAGCAAGCAGCAAGAACTAATCACCAGAGTAGGATGTAAAAACCCTACACTTGAAGTAAGAGGTATGTGCCAATACTCGAACAGCACAAAGATAGGAAGGAGCTAATTCTGTCTGAGGGAGAAAAAGTAAAAGAAGGCATCCATGAACCTGGCATTCCACAGTAGCAGCTGGAGAACACGCATTGAACTAGGGGGTAAAAGGGCATTCAGGCAGCAAAAACAGAATAACCAAAGGCACGGGAGTGTGGCTGTGCACTAGTCCTCGGCTACATGCTTTCTTTTGTGGGTTTCACACGGGTTCCAGGGATCCGAAGGGTCTGGCACATGTTCAATCAAACTGCAGACAACAGGGTTCTCACGGGTCAGTATGATACATATATTCGTATACATGATGAACATTTATTAAGCACACATACAGGATGCCTTATAAAATGGGCAGCCCGAGCAAAGAAACCCCACCCGGATATCCCGTTCACTTCTGCCACCTTCTCGTTTAGCCCTATGGATTTGCACCATTCTGGTATGGCGCTATCACATCTCCCAAACCCCACCCTCCCTCCACACACATCGCCTCTTCCTCCCAATACAGTACTTTGCTGATTCTAAGAGCCAAGGGCCTGAAATTTAGCCATCTTCAAAATTTACTATGAAATTATGAAAAAATTATACTTTGTTTCAGTTCCTATTTGTCATATTTGTTTGGCATAACCATTACTTAACAAATAAATGGCTTGGTGAGGACCTAGAAAAGTAAATAAATTAAAAATCAACTATTTGATAGTTGCTGACATTATTTGAAAATGTTGATAAAGTTTAATTATACTACTAAAGTATTACGACATGGTAAATGTATTTGTAATTCAGCTACTGGCTTGTGACAAAACAGTAAACAGCGAAAATTTTGAAATGTAAGTACTTTTTGTAATTTTTAATGAGATTTTAATTAAAAAGAAAGGAACTGCATCCTGGCTGAAATGCACAGTTCACAGAAACACTAGATCAACAATGAAAGACTATACTATGTTTTCAGAGCCAAATTATCTGCTATTATGGGGATAAATAAATCCCTTCTCCCTACTCCCTAGAAAAACACAGCTGGTTCTCACCATTTTGTTAAGACAACAGTATCCTATTCTATTTGGAAATCCTGAAGCTAATACAAAAACTTTTTCATTAAACCATGGACAAAAAGCTATACATTCAATTCAGGTATTATTCCTAAACTGCTTTTTTAAATTGAGATAGAACTGACATATAACATTACACTAGTTTCAGGGGGACAACATAATTCAATATATGTATATATTGCAAAATGGTCACCTAAGTCTCACTAACATCCACCACCACAGAGTTACAGATTCTTTCCCTATGCTGAGAAATTTTTTTAAAGATATATTTATTTAATTTAGAGAGAGAGAGAGAGAGAGAGTGTGTGTGCTTGAGCGGGGTGGGGGGAGGGACAGAGGGAGAGAGAGAAGAGAAGCAGATACCCCCCACCCCCCGAGTGGGGAACCTGATGCAGGGCTCGATCCCAGGACCCTCAAGATCACGACCTGAGCTGAAACCAAGAACTAGATGCTGAACTGACTGAGCCACCCAGGCGCCACATGCTGAGAACTTTTAAGATCTACTCTCTTAGCAACTTTCAAGCATACACTACACCATTATTAACTAAAATCCCCATGCAGTATGTTATATCCCCAGGACTTAGTTATTTTATAGCTAGAAGTCTATAATTTTTGACCCCCTTTACCCATTTTGCTGGCCCCCAAATCCTCACCTCTGGCAACTTAGCAATCTGTTCTCTGTGTCTATGTACACTGTTTATTTTACCAAGAAAATATGATTACCTGAGTGCATGGATACAGTAGATACATCTTGGCATGTTTTTTCGATCATAGATATCTGTAGTTTCTGGGTAAAAAATCTGAGGAAGAATAAAAGAAGCAGATTAAGGTAACAATCTACTGGATCATTCACCAATCACCAATTATACAAATAAAACAATTAGAAAACATTATTGGCATTCAGCAAGTAACTTCATTAGGGGGAAGAGACAATTCATCCTAAGTAACGCAAGGAACAAAATGCTATAAAACAGAATAAAAAGCACTAGTTGGAAAAGCCTTATTAGGTTAACCCACCAAATTTCACCAGGTATGTGAAAGTGATGTGCTCACTGCAGACTCAGACATGGGCGGATGACCCCCAGCTCTCGTGCAGTTTAAACCACTGGCAAATGCAGGAAGCGCTGAAGGACGGCAATCTGCTTGGTTACTGTCTATCACGCCTCGACTCAAAAATAACTCAACAACGAACACTGACTCAGGTGCTTTCAGTTGTGTGAACTACTACATTTAGACACCGAAAAAAAAAAAACCCTACAAAATATTAAAATGTGTTATATGCAGGGATGCCTGGCTGTATCAGCTGGCAGAGTGTGCGACTCGATCTCCAGGTTGTGGACCAAGCCCCACACTAGTACAGAGATTACTTAAAAATAAAATCCTTTTTTAAAAAATGTGTTACATGCTTGGGAAAAGAGAAAAGATACACAGATCAAGCAGATGAAATAGAGGGTATGTATGGGAATGTGGAAGACCAGTGGTTCTCCTGGGTAGCACTTGCCACAAATAATCAATTACTTGTGTTATTATCTGCTTGACTACACGCTACATGAAGGCAGGGACCAGGTCTACGCACTTTGCTGCCATATCTTCAATGCCAAGCCTAGAGCCAAGGTCAAGGAAGGGGTTCTACATGCAATGAATTAATGAATGAGGTTGAATAGGAACACAGCAGGTTTAGATTGAGTATAACCTTGAATTCCAAGATCTATCTTCATGGTGATGTGGCATCACGCAATTCATTCTAAAGGAGGTGATAGTGGTCTGGAGAAGTGAAAGACTGAATTTTGAGTCCATCAGAAGAATCTGGATGAGCAGTAAAAGGCAGTAGGAAGAGTCCTGCAGCACCGTGTGCCTGTTAGAGCCCTAGACACATCTTGCTTGTTTGTTTTCACGCTTTTTCTGCAATGCCTACGGCTCTCGACTAGAAAGAACTGCCTCAAGAACATCCCCCCGAGAGATGGGATGTACAGAATCATCTTTTTTTTTTTTTTTTTTTTTTTTTTTTTAAGATTTTATTTATTTATTCGACAGAGAGAGACAGCCAGCGAGAGAGGGAACACAAGCAGGGGGAGTGGGAGAGGAAGAAGCAGGCTCATAGCGAAAGAGCCTGATGTGGGACTCGATCCCGGAACGCCGGGATCACGCCCTGAGCTGAAGGCAGACGATTAACCGCTGTGCCACCCAGGCGCCCCCAGAATCATCTTTTTGATAATTTTTCAAACTCTGCATGCTCATTTGCAAGATGGAGACGTCATCGTCTCCTGAAACGTGAAGATCACGGTCACATTGAGCCACCCTTCCCGAAAACAGTGCAGAATACAGTTTAGAAAGTAACAGAGGGGCGCCTGGGTGGCACAGCGGTTAAGCATCTGCCTTCGGCTCAGGGCGTGATCCCGACATTGTGGGATCGAGCCCCACATCAGGCTCCTCGGCTGTGAGCCTGCTTCTTCCTCTCCCACTCCCCCTGCTTGTGTTCCCTCTCTCGCTGGCTGTCTCTAACTCTGTCAAATAAATAAATAAAATCTTTAAAAAAAAAAAAAAAAAGAGAGTAACAGAAAAATACGGCTGGGTAGGGTAGGATGCAATCAGATTATGAGGACCTTGAAAGTCAGACAAGTTTGAACTTGATATGCAGACCCCAGAGAAGTCCTAGCTCTGGAGCCAAGGATAAAAACAGGGCCTCAGGAAGATCTGACTGGAGACAGGACACAGGCTACATTGAACTGCAGAGAAATTGAAGCTAAGGAGGCAGGCTGATAACCCCTCTCAACAGATAAAAGAAACATTTCAAATACATGAGGAAGGCTTGGGGCATAACTGCATTTAGGAGTTCAAGGTAACCTCAAGATTCTGAGACGGGATGACTGGGGAAATGAGGACAGGCTACCATTTAGTATAGAGGAGGGGAGGTTCACTTGGGGGAAAAGGAAGGTTTACTTTCAGATAGATGGAAGTCTAGCTAATAGAAAACAAGAACTGTCTGGCAGCCATGTGAAGACAATGTGTTTCTCTTATAGAAAAGTCTTCAAAATAACTGAAACCATGAGAACAAGAATGTAGCTAAAGTAAGGACTGCATCTTAAGGAACCCCACCACTAGGATATGGGAGGTAGAACACATAAGACGGAGAAGAAGCTGAGCAGGTTCAAAACAACTTAAAAATCAAAGTCAAGGGGTGCGTGGCTGGCTCAATCGGGAGAGCATGTGACTCTTGATCTTGGAGTTGTGAATTCGAGCCCCACGCTGGGTGTAGAGATTACTTAAAAATAAAATTAAAAAAAAATCAAAGTGTCAAAATCACAAAATAGTTCCTAGAAGAGGTGGCCAACAGGACCAATTATAAATAAAAAGACAAAAGGGATAAGAACCAAAAACTTACCAAATTAAGTTTCTATAATTAGCCTATATGTACCATAGTAAGAGATTAGGGAAGACATCCCTGTAAACACGATATATGTATTATCAATTATATATCATACATTATATCATGGGCAACAATTTTTAGGAAAAGTATCATTAGTCCACATTACTCAAGTCTTCTGGACCTAAATCATGTAGGATGGACATTCCAAGGCTGACAGCCATGACAGCCCTGTTGTCCCTGAAAGCCTTTGGGGAATTCTATGCTTGTTGCAGCTGTGGTCCAGGACAATATGCTACCATTAGTAAACAAGAAAAGTAGTAAAATTAAATCATTAAAAAAGCATTTTGTAGTAACAATACTACTAGTAATAGCACATATTAACAAAGCTCTTAGTACCATTTAAAAGAGGTTAAATCATCACTGCCCATCAGGCATACTGCTTAAGAAACAGGTACAAGATACAGGCCAAGCAGGTGTTAAGAACTTCACACACTGCGTTTCCTGATATTTGCGGCCCTAATTCTCAAACCTACCAGCGAGAGGAAGAGAGCTTCAGCACTTTGCTCTGAAAAAAAGAGGACAAAGGCTAGTCTTCTGCAAAGACTTGGCTCTGGATTTAACTCAATTCATAACACAGATATGCAAAACTGAGCTCCACGCTATGCTAAATCCCAAATTTCATCTCCCAGTGGTCTTAGCCACTTTCTGATCCTCCCCATCTCACTTTTTTCAATCTTTCTTTGGTTACAAAAATTTAGACTCTACAGGAAGTTATAAAGAAAATAAGAACTGCCCCTTAATGCCATCACACAGCAATGAAAACTGTCACCTCCTTACAGACTGTTCCCAAGAATACTCACTTTTACCCAAAAATAGTGACCTCACCTTAGCCAGAGCACAAACTCTCATAACCCTAGCCCATTTAGGGTTTTTCCCCCCACATAACACCTCACAGACAACTTCCTTTGTCTGTACAGATTAATATCATCCTTTCTAATGGCTGTGCTAGTGTTCGACGGGCTGCAGCACAGTTAATGTTCCCACTGAAGGAACATGTGGTTGCTATCAATTTCTTCTGTTCTAAGCAATGCTTGAAAACCCTTATGTGCCCATCTTTTCGGGCTTGTCTGATGTGAGGGGAGGGATAAATTCCTATAAGCAGAATTCTTAGGTCAAAGGATATGGAAAACAAACAAGATGTCCACGCCTCTTAGAGTTGACAATAAAGCATGGCCTTCTGGGTTCAAGACAGGATGGCAGGAGGGCAGTGCGGAGGCCAGAGATGGCAATTTTGCCAAGAGTGGTACTAAATAAAATAAACTCCTGAGCAGAACATTGGAGGACGCACACGCACTCCAAGCCCATTCAACTGTACGCCTGCAGGTTTTGCACACCCACTGCACCCTCAAGAAGGACTACAGCCATCACCAAAACAAGATATGAAAAGTAATTGCCATCATATTGCCTCTACAATTTGAAACATAAAATAATAGCCCATTACGCTCTCTTACAGATAGAGGAATACTCTGCAGCTGGAAAATGACACTTCTAAAATATTTCCTTATATTTCCTAAAGTCAAATTTTAACGTAACAACTTTGTGAATAAATAAAAACACTGAATTGTGTACTTTAAAAAGGTGGATTTCATGGCATGTGGATTTTAATGTAAGTCTACAGTTTGATGTAGTAAAAGTCAATATCATAGGGAATTTCTCTAGGGTGAGATGAAGCAGGGATGAGGAATATAAAAGAGAAAGAACAAAACTATTCTCTAAAACAAACAGAAGAAAGAAAGAGATCTTTAGTACTTAAAAAGAAAGAAAGAAAATCATCAAAGATTCAATTGAGAATAATTTTACAGGCAGAATGAGAACTATGTGCCAAAACAGCCTATCTAAGCCAGAACTCTGAATATCACGTAAGTTACCTTAGGCAATCCAATCTCATCCATGGCATTCAACCACTGAATCACATTATCAGTATGTCTAAAGTGCAGGCCAGTTGCCTAGAACAAATAAGAGACAATTAGGCACTGTTGGCAGTATTGAAGCAAATACTAAATAGAGACTCCCTTTGCGAAAGTTTCTTTATGAAACTTTGCAAGTTCCCCTTAAATTGAAGGTCTATAGCATTATGTTCACATTCCAATCCTAAAAAGCCAAATCCACATCTCAGCTCCCTTCCATTGAGAACCGCCTGGAGAATCTTCCTGTATGATGTGCTCTACAGAACACGGTCTTTGGAATTCAATTATCCTGGATTCAATCCCTGGCTTGGCTGTCTACTGGTGACACTGAGCAAGTGGCTTCCCCTCTTTGAGCTTTGTCATCTGTAACACCTACTTTACATGTTTGTTGCAATGAAATGGGAAAATGCACATAAAGCACTCAGGGTGGTATCTGTCAGGTAGAAAATACTCACAAACTGACAGATATCATTAACTATATTAATCAGGGTTTTCATACTACACACACAAATATCCCCCTCTAAACCTCTAGGTCTGTTATTTTACAGAAAAGATTTACTCTCTGGGCAGGACTACTGTTTCTACTGCCACGTAGTCTCCACTCCTGTCTCAAATGTCTTGTTGCTCAGGGCGCCTGGGTGGCTCAGTCAGCTGACCGTCTGACTCTAGATTTTGGCTCAGGTCATGACCCAGGGTCATGGGATGCAGCCCCACATTGGGGTCCATTGGGAGTCTGCTTGAGATTCTCTCCCTCTGTCCCTCCCCCTGCTCATGCTAGCTCTCTCTCTTAAAAATAAATAAATCTTATTAAATGAATGAACGAATGTCTTGCTGCTCTGTCCCACACTGCATAGTGCTCCACGGAGCAGCTCCAAAACTGTCTTCAGAAAAGGAAAGTTTCTCTTTGGGATGTTAATTTTGGTTCAGGACCTACATCCTCCTTGTTGTCCTTTGAATATAAACATAAAACACAAAACATAAAAACTTCTTTTGATTCTGTCTTCATCCTTAGCTCATTCTGAGCTCTGGCCCAACTCCTACAGTCGCCCTGCTTACATCTGCTCTTGGTTTTGCAAGCTTCCACTACCTTTTACGCTTGTCCTTTTCCAAACAGCTGCTCATAGGAAAGCTCCCCCAGAACAAATTTTGGTCCTTGTCAACATCCCAACTTGATTTTTCTTTTTCAGGGCCCTGGGCCACAAGAATCAAAGTCTCTCACTTACCTTGATTTCCTGAAATTGGACTGCTCTCCCAATTTACCTCGAATTTTATTTAACATCACAGGGGGGCCTTTTATTCCCCTAAAGTTGCATTGCTATTGCTTTCAGTTTGCCAACACATTCAATACTTAAAGTTGTAACTCCCCCTAGTTACCTCCTCTCCCTCTAAGAAATAAAAAATTCATTAAGGACCATGAAGATTTCTAGACATACACCATCACAGGAACTGTATCAAAAATACAGATAGCCCCCTTTTACTACTATACCTGACTTTGCACTATCTTCTCCACTCTGCCAGGTGTTTTATTTTGATAGAACAAACACACTCACACATATTTCTCAATAAACTCTTACACAGGATAAAGTCCACTAATCTTCTAAGTTTATGGAAATTTAAGCCCCAAGCAAGGAAGGACTCACCTTGTATCTGGTCTGCTCTCGATCGTAAATTTTCTTCAAGGACACCACTTTGGGAGAGAAGAAGTTTCCTAGTTTGGCAAGGTAGACCCCATTCCTCAGCCCCTCCTCCAGTTCTGTGGTGGGAGGCAGGTCTTCTCCGAGGCACGCTTCCATCCACCTGCACGAAAGGGGAGAGGATATGAGAAGAGAAGGAAGGTCTGATCCCCTCCTAAGGAGCCTCATTTCCATTCTCCTTGGAAGAGTTTAAGTTCCACATAAGCGATGCTCTTTTAACATCCGTTTTCACACACATCCTTGTCCTGATCCAGTCAGATCTCAGAGGCAAGGAACTTAGGAAAACTCCCAAGCATCAAGGCCACCTTCTTCTCTACCCTGGCTTCTTTTGCGGCAGCAGGGCCAGTTTGCTCCCAGGCTCCAACTGCCCAGAAACCTGGGGCCCTAACCCTAAGTTACTCCTGCAGAACCCCTAAGAAAAGCCATTTGTAACTGAAGCCAGCACTTCAACTGTTCGAAAATTTAAATGTATTGATGTTCTCTTCCAGTTTCAGAATCCACAGAGAATTTCTAGGTTCAGATTTTAAGGCTATTTGGGGGTTACATGAATAGTCAATTGTCTCAGCTAAAATACGGAAGGAAATTGCCAATGGAAGCAGTAAGAATAAATGCGTGTTTTTCAGGTGGGGAAGGAAACTGTATTTCCCCCCTAGAACATCTCTCAAGAGATTTCAGGGAGGCTCAAGATAAAACAACGCATATCTGCATATATTTTCTACCAACAGAAATGTAGGTAACTAAAAATCATTTAAGGCAATGGTTTGTTTTTTTTATTTTTTTTTATTTATTTTTTTTTTATTTTTTTTTTTTAGATTTTTTTTTTATTTATTTATGTGACAGAGAGACAGCCAGCGAGAGAGGGAACACAGCAGGGGAGAGGGAGAGGAAGAAGCAGGCTCTCAGCGGAGGAGCCCGATGCGGGACTCGACCCCGGAACGCCGGGATCATGCCCTGAGCCGAAGGCAGACGCTTAACGACTGCGCTACCCAGGCGCCCTGGTTTGTTTTTTTTAAAGATTATATTTATTTATCTGAGAAAGAGAGAGAACAAGAGTGGGGCGGGGGGTGCAGAGAGGCAGAGGGAGAGGGAGAAGCAGATTCCCCACTGAGCAGGGAGGCTGATGCGGGGGGCTCATCTCAGGACCCTGAGATCATGAGCTGAGCCAAAGGCAGACGCTTCACCGAATGAGCCACCCAGGTATCCCCATATGCATTTTTATGTAATCCTTTTATTAATAAAATTGCTTGAAGGATATACAACAGACCTTAAATTTATGATACTTCTATAAATTGTTACTTTTATAATTCAGAATTGACTTTCCTGTATTAATTCTAACTTTCCAAACTGAGGTTACTACTCAGAATTTTTACAAAATCGTAAGGAAAAGGAACAATTCCCCTGTTTCTCAAGTTCTATAAATAGTCGTAGTATGTACTAAGTAAATACTGGCTGGGTGCACGCATGGGCCAGAGAATTTTCTCATCATTCCCTATACCCAATGATAAAAAGTTTTCACCTCTGGCTTTTCCTTCAGGTCGCAGAACTTAAATGTTAAGGCAGCGGGGGGGGGGGGGGGGGGGGGGTGCGGGGGATGACAAATAAGTTTTCCAGAAGAGTTGCCATAGTAGTTAAATTAGATACCAATTGGTAAGAGCTACAAAATCCAAGAGCCCAAAGACGAGAGGGCAATTTGGAAAAGAATTTGGGCCGCTGGTATGGAAAAAACAGTTGTAGTCCAAGGATACATGTCCTATAATCAGCCCTCCAATATTTTATTGCTAAAAAGGATATGGCAAACAGCTCCTGGCAACCCCAGCTCTCAGGGGACAGTCTAACTTGTGTTCTCATTAACAGAAACAAACATAGAACAACTGCAGTCTAAGCCAAAAACAGCCCTTTGCCATGTAATGAGGAAAAACGTACTTCTCTTCTCCTCGAAACAAGGTAAACACATAGGGAAGACTATGGATAAACAGCACAGTGCATGCTCTTGCCTTGAATCCCAGCTAGCTACCAAGGGCGTTTCATTCTCCTCTGAGTCACTACGTCAAAATCAAAGTAAAAGGAGGGACCACGGCGACATCTCCCACAAGCCTTTATCCTCGCCTTCCCTAGGCAAACTGCTATAAAACAGTCCGATTAATAGCTAGACTTAGAAGTTTTGTATAATGGAACAGAATACTTTGCACATCACCGAAATGTCAGGCCAGAAGAAGAGCCAATTGTGATCTGATGAAAAGGGGTAAGGGAGAGCTAGAATAAACAGGCAAAATACAGAAGTGTCTCTCAGCTGCCCCAAACCCAAAGCTGACCTCCAAATTACCACACATGGCGTGGTGACCTCTGTCTCACAACAGAGTATCACCTGGCTCGTTTATAAGAATAAGTTAAAAAAATAAAATAAAATACATTAAATCAGGACCAAATTACTTTGAAAAATTAAGAGCACTAAGTAGGGTTCTATGTTACTCTAATTTTTAATATTTGCAGAAGTCTAGATTCTACTATAATCCCAAGAAGATACAACAAACCCTCCTTTCTGTCCTCTACAGTGCATCTGAGATTTCCCCCTCTGCCCCTAAACCATGAATCACAAGATAATAGGCAGGAACTTAAAAAACTTCTAGAGCAAATGCCTTTTTTAAAATATAATAATTCATATTCATTAGAGAAAATTATTAGACATTTCTCAATATTTTATGAATATTTTCTATGTTACTATATAATTTCTGAAGACTAAGTTACACAAAAATTCTACCAAGTGCTTAATCGGCCACCTATGTTGACCCTTATGTCACTTCCAAATAGTTTCGACTATTAAATAATACTGCAAGGAACACCTTTGTGCACAATGTTCTGCTGTATTTAGAATTAATTCCTAAGGAAAGGACCTTAGATGGGTAACTCCAAAATAAAAAAATTATAAACATTAAAGAAACTTTTTTTATTGTTCAAAAGCTACCCAAAGGCTATACCTACTCGTACAACTCCCTCATTTCACAAGTATAAGGTCTATCTGTCCAAGGTCAACCCCTAGCGAGTGGCAAAGGCTGAAGAACAGGACCCTGATTCCTAGTTAAGAATCCTCCTCACGGGGCGCCTGGGTGGCTCACTCGTTAAGCGTCTGCCTTCAGCTCAGGATGTGATCCCAGAGTCCTGGGATCAAGCCCCATATCAGGCTCCTCTGCTGGGAGCCTGCTTCTTCCCCTCCCACTCCCTCTGCCTGTGTTCCCTCTCTTGCTGGCTGTCTCTCTCTCTGTCAAATAAATAAATAAAATCTTAAAAAAAAAAAAAAAAGAATCCTCCTCACTAGACCACAGTTGCTCTTACCACGTCACTCCAAAAACCTAACAGGGCTGAGCCCCACAGGCGGAATAAACAGGGCAAAGTGTCAGATACCCCATACAGGAAGAAGTCTTAATATCTCTCCACATTCTGTCCACTAAATAGGGTTTTAAATATTTAACTTTAAGTCCACACTGATTTTCAACTCAGACACAAAGCTTTCGTATAAAACGTAAGCATTTAATTTAGCTTTATAAATACATTTTATTTTTTTAAGATTTTATTTCTAAGTAATCTCTTTTTTAAGATTTTATTTCTAAGTAATCCCAACGTGGGGCTCAACCTGAGATCAACCCTGAGATCAAGTCACATACTCTATCAAATGAGCCAGCCAAGTGCCCCTTGCTTTTTAAATACATTTTTAAATAAATCTATGAATAGATCCCTACCTTACACCATACACAAAAATCAACTTAAAATGGATTACAGACTTGAACGTAAGACCTGAAACTATACACTCCTAGAAGAAAATATTGGAGGTAAGCTCCTTAACATCAGTCTTGGCAATGGTATTTTTGGATTTGACACCAGAAACAAAGGCATCAAAAGCAAAAATAAACAGAAGTGGAACTACGCCAAACTTAAAAGCTTCTGCACAGGGAAAGGAAACCATCAACAAAAGGAAAAGGTAACCTAAGAAATGGAAGAAAGTATCTGCAAATCATGTATCCGATAAAAGGTTAATATCCAAAATACATAAAGAATTCATATAACTCAACAGCAAAAAAACAAACAATCCAATTTACAAATGGGCAGAGGAACTGAATAGACATTTTTCCAAAGAAGACATACAAAAGGTGCTAATCGTGAGGGAAATGCAAATCAAAACCTCAATGAGACATCACCTCACACTTACTAGAACAGCCATCATCAAAAGGAGAAGAGACCCTGTGTGCACTACTGGTGGACTGCAAACTGGTGCAGCCACTAAGGAGAAATGTGGAGGCTCCTTAAAAAATTAAAAATAGGACTGCATATGATCCAGCAATCCCCAATTCTGGGTACACAAAGGAAATGAAAGCAGGCTGTCAAAGAGACGTCTGCACTCCCATGTTCACTGCAGCATTATTCACAATAGTCAAGACAAGGAAACAAGGTAAGTGCCCATCAATAGATGAATGGATACAGAAGATGCGACACACGTGCGTGCGCACACACACTGGCCTATTATTCAGCCATGAGAAAGAAGGAAATCCTGCCATTTGTGACAACACAGATGAACCTGTGGCCATTATACTTCATGGTATTGCTTATATATGAAATCTAAAAAAAACAAAACAAAACTCAGAAACACAGTCGAAAAGTAGCTGCCATGGGCTAAGGGGTAAAGGAAATAGGGAGAGGTTGGCAAAAGGGTACAAACTTTCAGCTGTAAGAGAGTAAGGTCTGAGGCTGTAATGTAACACACAGTGACTACTGTTGATCACAATGTTTGCGGAAGTTTAATTCGCCAAGAGAGTAGAACTTGAATGTTCTCACAAAAACAAAACAAAACCTAAACCTTTCATAATGTATATGTATAACAAATCACCACAGTGTATACTTTATTTTTTTGGTACACTAAAAAATAGCTTACACTTTTATACGTTAATTATACCACAATAAAGCTAAAATTAAAAAGTAAATAAACCTGGGGCGCCTGGGTGGTCCAGTCGGTTGAGCACCTGCCTTAGACTTAGGTCATGATCCTGGGGTCCTGGGATGGAGGAGTCCACGGTTTTGGGCTCCCTGCTCAGCGGGGAGTCTGCGTCTCCCTCCCCTCCTCTGCCCCTCCCCCAGCTTGAGGACGCACGCTTGCTCTCTCTCTCTCTCTCTCTCTCTCTCGATCGCTCACTCTGTCTCTCAAATAAAGAAATAAAACCTTTTAAAAAAAAGTAAATAAACCTACGTATGAAAGAAAAATCAACGGCCAACACAACTTTTTGCCAAGTCTTATGTTTATCACTCTCACGATAATCACAGAAACCCTCGGGCAGAAAACTCTATTAAAGATCTGCTCCTCTACCCCGACTCCTCCACTCCCTCCACCTCCCACCCACTTCCCCACTTTCATGCCTGAATGCTTTCAAAGCCTCTCAGCCAAATCATGCCACTGGCTGAGCGTGACTGCTGCTGAGGACATGGAACCAAACATTCAAGTTAACTCATTTCATTTCTTGATTCTAGCAGCCAGAAATTTTATTAAGCCAGCACCAGTTTACCTCTGGCACCCTAAGCTGCCTTGTGAAACACGACAGCATACGGAATTACAAATATAACGTGGCCATGATGAGCACTGGTGTTATAGGCAACTGATGAGTAACTGAACTCCACATCTGAAACTAATGATGTACTATACTGAATTAAAAAAATATATCTCTATATCTATCTATCTATCTATCTATCTATCTATCTATCTATAGTGGCCTGTGCTGGCCAAGGACTTTAAGAAACCTGGATTTAGGGGCCCCTGGGTGGCTTAGTCAGTTGGGCATCCAACCCTTGGTTCTGACTCAGTCATGATCTCAGGGTCCTGGGATTAAGCCTCGCATCAGGCTCCCGCTCAGTGGGGAGTCTACTTGTCTCCCTCTCTCTGCCCCTTCCCCTGCTTGCGCTCTCTAAAATAAATAAATAAAACTTAAAAAGAGAGAGAGAGAGACACCTGGATTTATAACCTGTCCCTTATCAAGATAGTCACTTAACTAGTTTCTTCATTTGTTAAAAGAGAATAACAGTACTTTCCAGGTAGGTCCGTCACTGAAGATTAAATAAGACTGGGCGGCTAAGTTGGTTAAGCGTCTGACCCTTGATTTCAGCTCAGGTCATGACCTCAGGGTCATGGGATGGAGCCCCATATCAGTTCCACGCTTGCCGCAGAGTCTGCTTGTCCCTCTCCCTCTGCTCTGCCTTCTCTCTCTCTCTCGAATAAATAAATAAAACGAAAGAAAAGGAGAGGGGTGGTGACTGGCTGGCCCCGTTGGCAGAGCATGTGACGCTTCATCTTGGGGTTGTGAGTTTGAGCCCCACACTGGGTGTGAAGATTACTTAAAAATAAAATCTTAAAAAAAAAAAAAGACTGCATATAAAGCATGGTGCTGCCATGTGTGTGGTGGCTCAGTACGGAACAAATCTGTGCTTTTCCTCTGCTGCCCTCAGATGATGAGGCACATGCCAGCTCCTCTGTCCGTGAAATGGTGACAGTTCTTCAAGCACTCTTCACAAGAAGGGAATAATAATAGCACCGACCTGGAAGGACGGGTGTGAGGATTACAAGACATGATACAAATAAAGCGTTAAGAACAGTGCCTGCAACGGAGCGAGCGCTCAGACGGCAGGCAGGGCCCCTGGGCCCCCCACATCACCCTCACTCACAGATGAACACCGTGTTCCAGGTATCTAGCCTGGAATGGAACGGGACGATCGCCCTCTTCATTCTGAAGCACGCCATAACCACAAACAAAGCCTCAGAGTAAATCATTTTTATTACATTTTTCCAATCAACAGTTTTTTGCAAATCCGCTGCTGCTGACTCCTATCTCTACAATTCCGTATTAGAACCACTACCTGCGCTCATCTCCATATTTCCTCATGTTCCGTTCAGCCCATTGTCCCTAATGTCAGCATCTTCGGGAATCCTAACTCTGCTACCCAAAATCTTAACTCTCCCAGCTCCACACATCCACAAATATTAATGGGCTTGAAAAGAATGAAGAGGGGTTTACCAACTGGCCAGGGCAGGGAAGGCCTCCATGCGGAAGAAATAACCATCCTAGTCGTGGGGCACACTGAAGGATTTTAAGAGGGGAATAACCTGATGAGATCTGTTTCCGAAAATCACTTTGGCAACACTGGGGGGGGGGGTTAAATTTTTCTTCAAGTACAAGTATTTCTACAAGTACAAATGTTTTACCAGATAAGTCATTTTTTTAAAAAAGTTCTGAGAATATCATACCACGTGGTAACATCAGCACACATTACCTGTGATCAGGACTCTTCAGCTGTGGCCACAAACAGAACTCAGTGACAAAACCCTTACATTTCTTCTCTCTCACACAGAGTTTGAAGAAAATGGAGAGTAGCATTCCTAGTCCCTCCTCTCACAACAAGGGATATAAACTTTCAACATTTTCTCCTCCTCAAGTTAACACTAGAACTGCTTTAGAAGTCTAAGTCACATGAAAATTATCTAAAAAATTTAAAAAGTGGCTTCAGATCTTAAACATAACTACTAAACATGAATACAGCAGTATCTAAATGGTTCGTTTTCAGGGCTCCTGGGTGGCTCAGTTAAGCATCGAACCCTTGATTTTGACTCAGGTCATGATCTTAGGGTTGTGAGATCAAGCCCCGCATTAGGCTCCACGCCCAGCTTAAGATTCTCTCTCTCTTTCCCTCTCCCTCTGGCCCTCCCCCCGCCCCCGCTTAAAAAAATAAAAATAAAAGGCTCATTTTCAGAATAAGTAACATAAAAAAAGACTCTCTAACGTCACATGGCTGATATAAAGCTAAATACTTTGCATGCATTATCTCACCTGATCCTTGCAAAAACCTCATTAAGTGGTATTACTGTTTTTATTTTAGGGACAAGGAAACTATGGGCTCCTAAAAGTGACCCATCCAAGATTACCCAGCAGGTGACTGGCACACACCAAGTTGGTGTGATTCTAAGACCCAAACTCTATTGTTACAATATATTGCCTCCTTCAAGAACTATAATAGCTACCACCTCCAAACACTCACTAACAAGACCTCAAGTTCCGAAGCCGGGCTTCCTGAAACCGCCCGCACCACAGTCCACAACCTCATCAACAAACTTCCCTTTATCAAGCACCAAGAGAGAAGCACGTTGAACACTAAACACTGGTGACATGGACACAGGGTGAAAAATGAGTGCTTAGATAAAAGTTTGTTTTTAATATAAATACATCACAATTCTTATAAGTAATTCTTATCTACCTCTCACATTTAGCCTATTTTTATGGACCTTTGTTTTACACATATTTTAAATCAACTTTAAAAAAAAAAAGATTTTATTTATTTGAGAGACAGAGACAGAGATAGTAAGAGAGCATAAGCGGGGAGGAGAGGGAGAAGCAGGCTCCCTGTTGAGCTGGGATGCCCAGCTCAGGGCTCCATCCCAGGACCCCGGGATCATGACCTGAGCAGAAGGCAGAGGCTTAACCAACTGAGCCACCCAGGCGCCCCTTAAATCAACTTGCAAAAAAATACCTATCCACTCCGACAGCTACACATCCATTCAGGACACCCTTTTTTTTTTTAAAGATTTTATTTATTTATTTTAAGATTTTATTGATTTGAGAGGGAGTGCAAGCATAAGCACAGGGAGTGGCAGGCAGAGGGAGAGGGAGAAGCAGGCTCTCCACTGAGCAGAGAGCCCAACATGGGGCTCGATCCTAGGACTCTGGGATCATGACCTGAGCCCAGATCAAAAGTCGGCTGCTCAACGGACTGACCCACCCAGACGCCCCAGGATACGTTTCTAATGGACTACACCATGCAACAGCTATCAGCAGCATGAAATGTGCTAAATGCCCGTTCCCACCTTCAAGGAGATCATCCCCTGGAACAGAGATGCTTATACAACTAGCTACGACAGGGGATGATAATTTAAGACAAAGCATAAATGAAGGGCAAAAAGGCACAAAAACAGGAGTGCCTGGCTGGCTTAGTTGGTAGAGCGTATGACTCTTGATCTGGGGGTTGAAAGTTCAAGCCCCCTGTTGGGTGCCGAAATCACTTAAAAGGGGGGTGGGGAACCTGACAACAAATGGTGTATTTGGGGAATGATGAATCACTGAAGCAGAGAGTAGGCAGACATGTATCTGGAGCATTAGCATTTTAATTCACAGGCAGTGGGAACCACGGAAGTTTTTGAATAGAAGAGTGGGTTGGTCAGAGGAATCCAAGTAAGGTCTTTGAAGAGGGCAATGGTGGGAAGAGAAAGAAAAATGATGAGTAATTACAAGGGAAAAACTGACTCCACTTGACAGTTGGTTAGGCAGCTGGGAGTAAGAGCTAGAAGGGGGAGACATGGGCTTTACAGATAACTGGAAAAGAAAAAGGAAAAAAAAAAAGCAAAGTTAGCTTCTGACTTTACATCTTGCTACTGACATTGAACATCAAATGGATTAGAGGGGTGCCTGGCCGGCTCAGTGAGTGGAGCGTGCAACTCTTGATCTCAGAGTCATGTGTTCGAGCCCCATGCTGGGGGCAGAGTTTACTTTAAAAATTTTAAATTTAAATTTAAAAAATGGATTAGAGGGGCGCCTAGGTGGCACAGCGGCTGGGCGTCTGCCTTCGGCTCAGGGCGTGATCCCGGCATTATGGGATCGAGCCCCACATCAGGCTCCTCCGCTATGAGCCTGCTTCTTCCTCTCCCACTCCCCCTGCTTGTGTTCCCTCTCTCGCTGGCTGTCTCTATCTCTGTCGAATAAATAAATAAAAAATCTTAAAAAAAAATGGATTAGAGATTTTAAAGAATAAGATAAAAGGAGGGGAAAAAAAACCCAGATGAATGGTTCTACAATCCTGAAATGGGAAAAGCCTTTTCAAACAAAATTATGGCAGCAGATATAAAGAAAGAGGGAAGGGCACCTGAGTGGCTCAGTCAGTTAAGGGACCGTCTCTGGATCTCAGCTCAGGTCTTAAGCTCACGGTCCTGGGTTTAAGCCCTGTGTTGGGTTTCACAGAAAAAAAAAAGGAAAGGAAAGGAAAGGAAAGGAAAGGAAAGGAAAGGAAAGGAAAGGAAAGGAAAGGAAAGGAATTGGCTACATAAAAAGCAGTTAAACTTCTATAAGGCAATTAAAATAGTTTTGAAAGAAAAAAACTGGAGGGAAAATTTGCAACACATAACAAGAAATTAATCTCCTATAATCTTTATATATATATACACATTTTAAATGCTTGAAATAAATAAAATGACAAGTACTTCCCTAGAAAAATGGACTAGAAACAAACAGGCAACTCACAAAGTAAATGGCCATAATTATATGAAAAATTCTTAATCTCACTATTAAGCAAAGACATGCAAATTAAAGTAACAATAACACCATTATTTGGCTATCGGACTGGAAAAGATAAAAAGGAACAATAGCAACTTATTATTGTCCAATATGTGGGGAAACCCCACATTCTCACACTGTTCCAGAAGAAAATCTGGCAACATGTACCATGTTTAGTAAACTTTCAGAAACTTCTATAAAAGGCAAAAGGTTGTTTTATTTTAAAAGATGATGTGGTGACTTGTGGCACGGATGACTAAATGAAAGAGGATGCCAGGCAACGAGGCGGGGGCCACCAGCAGAAGCAGGCCAGAATGATAAATTCATGCCGGAAACCGTGTTCAGCTTGAAACATGAACGGGACATCAGGTGGTGACATCCTGCAAACAGTGGAAACACAAGTCTGGAAAACTCAGGAGAGAGGCCCGGCTGGAGACCCAGCCGTGAAGAGTGGCACCATGGGGATGGATGAGCTCACCCGAGAAACAGACTGTAGAGCAAAATAAAATATGACCGTGGACACCTGGCTGGCTCAGTCGGAGGAGCGTGTGACTCTTGATCTCAGGGTTGTGAGTTCGAGCCCCACACTGGGCGCAGAGGTGACTTAAATAATTTTTTTAAAAAATGGTCAAGACTGTGCCTCAGAGAACACCAACACTTAAGTGGTGAGTATTACAAAGAATAGTGACCGCTGTGGTAAAATGAGAACCATGAGACAATCACATGATGGCAAGCAAGGAAGGAAAACTTTTCAGGAACCTGGGAGAGGTCACCAACTTCGATGCTACAGAGAGGTGGATGGCAAAGGGGAAAGGACGCAGCAAACACGGAAGGCGGCTTTCTGTGATCCGAATAAGGGGGATCTTAGTAGGAGTGGTGAGCAGGGAGAGGGAGATTACAACTAGAAAAGCAAGTAGAAGCAGGGAACTAGAAACAGCCAAGGTAGACTTCCTTTTCAGGAAGTTTAAGAAGGGAAGAGAAATTGGAGGAATGGAGAAAGTGTTGGTCTGAGATGGTGGCATGTCCTGGGAAGGCACCTCTCCCTTTTTATGACTCAGGAAGAGGCACTTAATTTCAGGCTGCAAGAAAGGAACCAGTGCTGAGGGGACTGAAGATACAAGAAATAAAGAGCCAAGGAAGCAACGTTCTGAAGAACACAGGGGGCAGCAAGCTATGGAAAGGAGCAGACCCACTTCTTCCCTGAGTAATGAATGAGGGAAGGAAGTAAGAATGGCAACTTATCTAACTAACTTAAGCTTCAGTTTCCTGTCCGTAAAAACACCCTAGGACTGTTGTGAAGATTAACTGAGATACTGTATGCAAACACACAGCAACAGGCTCTAAGTAATGGGACCTGTGTACCGGTGTTACAGACACAGGAGTACGTGCGTGAAAGAGCTAGATCCCAGAAATAAACCTCCTAGAGTGTGACACCCAGTAACCTGCCTAATACCTGCCTACCTTGTCCTTCCGATAACATTTGTCGAAGGGACTATATTTGGCCCTACCCATTCCACCACTCAGCAAGACAAAGAAATCAGTATTCAGAAAACTCTTGGTGCGGTAAGCCTTGAAACAAGCCCAGACCTCGAGCACGCACTGGCAGAAAAGAATCAGGGTGGGAATGTGAATTAGGGGTCTGTGAGGAGGAAACAAGTTGAACGAGTTCTGCTGAGCATGTGACTTCAGTGGTTTCCCAGCTCAGTGCAATACAGAGGGGAAGGAACCAATGCCGGAACTGACTACTCCAAACCATCAAGATTCAGTTCCTCCAGGAGCCACTCCTCCGGTTACCACACCCAGCTTGCACAGCAAAGGCCCCCACATGCCAGGGTTACTCGTTGAAAACCTCCCAAGCTGGGCAGGCTTTCCTGGCAATTAGAGTTCTACTAAGACAATAACATATCTAAGCACCATCCAGGCACTGAAAACAGCCTAGTAATTTCAATCCACTGTGGCAGAAACGAGTCTTAAGAAAAATAAATGCAGAGTATTCAATAAAGAACTAACCACCACCTGAAGAAGGAAGGGAATTAGGGCTAGTTTCTCAGCGAAAACGGCATTTAGGTCTTAAAGGACTGTGTGTGCGGTAGGGTGGTGGTGGTGGTGGTGGTGTTCGGGGGGACGAACATGTCAGACCAAGGGAAGACCATGTGCAGACCCTCTGAAGGATTTGAAACGGGAATGAAGTGATCAGGGGCTCCTGAGTGGCTGTTAGTTGAGCATCCAACTCTTGAGCTCAGCTCAGGTCTTGAACTCAGGGAGGAATGAAGTGATGGGATATAACTTGAGAGATCACTCCAAGCAGCATGGATGAGGAGGAGGGATCGCTGAAGGGTGAGGAAGACCTAGGGAAGTACCAGCAGTCATCCAGGTAAGAAATGATAAAAGCTTGTTTTCCAACCCATGCAAGCACATGAGAGACCTTGATAGTGTCTGCTTTAAAAGAAACTTGAGTATAAATTAAGCCAATCTGAGTGAGAAACAGAAGGGAAACTTTTTTCTTAAGTAATTTATTTTTACCTCTGTGTTTCTTGATACCTAACACAGACCCATTTCTGAGCAAGTAATTTTTACTCTTTGCTGAACTGGGTAAGTTGTGTCAAGTCTACATGCCGAAATTAAATGTCTAAGGGTTATTGTATTTCAAGAGTCCCTGTTCTTACTGGGGTGATGGACACTACACTACAGTGACAATTGCATTATTTGGTAAATTTACTAAAAATCATTAAGTTGTACATTAAAAAATAGGAGACTTTATGGCATGTAAATTATTACTTCAACGACTTTTTTTTTTTAAAGTCCCTGGGATTAACTGCTCACTCCCAGAGTCTTCAGATGCAGAGCCCAGGGAAACATCACCACGTTTAATCTATCAAGCCCTCCGTCTCTACTTTACCATTTATTACAAAGCGTGAAAGACCTTTTAACCTTAAATGAAAAAAACAAAATCTTCAAACTGAGTTAAACTCAGATGATATTAAATCTCAGCAGCTGCAGCCCAGGTACTGCTGTGAGCAGCGTGTAAGAAAGAAACAGGTGCGAGTCCTCTACAAGGCAGAAGACAGGTACGTATTTCTTTGCAAAAGCAAGTCTCAGCCACCACGGCCTACTGCTGCAGCTGCTAGGGCCCCAGGGGAACAAGGAGAGCCTGCAGAGCAAGTCATAGGTCAAAAATTTAATTTTCAGATCTAGTACTTGGTGAGAACAGATCAGGAGGACGGGTTAACTGTCATACTCATTAAGGACATACCCCTTGCCCTCTGAAGCTCACAGTATATCAGGGAAAAGTATCAGGCATTTACAATATACTGTGAAAAGCTATAAAAAAAGATACGGTGGTGAGGAGGGGTGGAAACACAAGAGAGGAGCATCTAACTCAGACCTGGAGTAAGGGCAGGAGCTCCCTGGAGGAGGTGCTACCTGAATTTACTTTCTTAAATAGGCAATATATATACGAAGGTCAAAATTCAGAAAGTATAAGCTACCCAGTTAAAAGGAAGAAAATTTCATCAAGTGAACATACTAGAGTGTCATATGCCACTGAGATTAAGAAAGATACATCCTGGGGCGCCTGGGTGGCTCAGTCAGTTAAGCATCTGACTCCTGATTTCAGCTCAGGTCCATGATCTCAGGGTGGGGAGATCGAGCCCCACACTGGCCTCTCACTGGGCATGCAGCCTGCTTAAGATTCTTTAAGGCCCTCTCCCTTTGCCCCTCCCCACTCCATGTGTGTGTGTGCACGCTCTCTCTCTTTCTCTATCTCTCGTATTAAAAAAAAGTACTGAAAGATTTCCAACGGACATAACAATTAGGTCATCAGTGATTCGAGCAAGAGAAATTTCAGAGGGGGGAAGGAGGGTGCAAAAGCACACCCACAGGAGTTAAGTTAAAGAAGTGGACTGGGGGAGTAAAGATGAGTTTTTCCTGAAGGAAAAAAGAAGGGACAATATCAGAGTATGGCCTAGTATTAAGGGAGTAGATCTTGAATGGATGAGGACGTTTATGTGCTACAGAGAAAAAAATCAGCAGAAAAAAATGTAAGCTATAGTTAAGGAAACAATACTGGAATGAGGACCCTAGAAGACAAGAAGGGATACGATCCAAACCACACACAGAAGATAGAGTGAGTCTTGGGGTGCCTGGGTGACTCAGTCAGTTAAGTATCTGCCTTCAACTCTGGTCATGATCCCAGGATCAAGTCCCACGTACAGCTCCCTGCCAGGCGGGGAATCTGCTTCTCCTTCTGCCCCTCCCCCTGCTTGTACTCTCTCGATCTCACGCCCTCTCTCTCTTAAGTAAAATCTTAAAAAAAAAAAAAAAAAAAGATTGAGTCTTAGGAAGAAAGATACTTCTCCCATTACTACACGGAAGGTCAAGCTGGCATGCTAAATGAGATGGGATAAATTTGTTAGGGTCAGAGAAATTGAGAGTTTGTGGAGAGAGTAAAGGTCATCAAGCCAGATTATGAGAAGCTAGGGTTGGAGATGACTACTAAGGATAAAGATCTGGTAAAATTTTCAATTGGCCTCACCCATCTGACAATTCAAATGTTACTTTTAAAAGTCACCTCCTCCATGCACTCTTCCATGATCTACCCTTGGAAATAAGCTCTCCTTCCTCCAAACTTCCTCTAAACTTTACCTCTTAATATATCTCTTTATCTCTTTACCTCTTAATATAATTATTTAAGTATATACGGGTGGGATCCTGTTCTATGTCTGAAGGATGGTGCTCAGTAAATAGCTGCTGAACAACACTAACTGTTCCTTTCCTCTTGCTTCAGGATTATAGCACGGAGGTCTCAATCACAGCCAAATAATAACTTTAAAAATAATCCTAAGCTCTTATCCCCACAATACTGAAACTCTCTTAACCACCCCAAACCCCACACTCTACACAGCTTTGCACCCATTTACATGCACATTCCTGAGCACCTACTTTGTGGAAGAGCACTGTGGAAGGGGTGCTCCTGGATACCAAGAAGCCAAAAAAGACAGTCTCAACTCTAAAGAAACACAAAAATATGTATATTCATGCTTTGCCTTCTCTCCCTTCTAATTTCAGCTTATCTTGCAAAACTCAACCATAAAATAATCTTTCCCTCATCTAAACTCTCACACATTTAACTGCATCATTTCATTGGCAGCCGTAGATTGTCTTGTGACATTAGTAAGTCCTTTCAGCCTTTGATGCTGAGTAACTTCTGAAATGGTGATGCCCTATCTGTCCAATTAATCTGTAAACCCCTAAGGACAGGCCTGGGTTAAACTCTCGCCATCTTCTGCAGTTTTATTAGAGGGTCCTGAACAAGGGGGAGCCCAGAAATGCTTTCTACCTGTTGTATTTTAGATGAACTGCTTTTCCCCACTCTTTTAGCCATGTCAGGAAAAAAAAAAGAGCAATAGAATGTTATTAAGTCATTTGGGGCCACCTGGGTGGCTCAGTCGGTTAAGCATCTGCCTTCAGCTCAGGGCATGATCCCTGCCTTCAGCTCAGGTCTTTGGATCAAGTCCCACATCTGGCTCCCTGCTCAGCAGGGAGTCTGCTTCTCCTTCTACCCCTCCCCCCTCTTGTGTGGGCTCTCTCTCTCAAATAAATCAATAAAATCTTTAAAAAAAAATGTTATCAAGGCATTTAAAATAAAAATACCTCTTAACACAGGAAATGAAAATAAAAACTGTTTTAAGTAACTCAAGAAAGTACTTAGATTAGAACAAAATCTTCCATCAACTGTTATACGGTCTATGCTTGAAAATCTCCTGCAACATGGATTTTTCCAAAGCAGATTTTTTGGGATTTTTTTTTTCCGGAAATTTCTTATTGTTATAAAGTTCCTCATATTTGGAGTATTTGGGGCCTGGGTGGCTCAGTCAGTTAAGTGTCTGCCTTCGGCTCAGGTTGATTCCAGGGTCCTGGGACCAAGTCCTGCATCAGGCTCCCTGCTCAGCCGGGAGTCTGGTTCTCCTTCTCCCTCTGCCTGCCGCTCCCCCTGCTTGTTCTCTCTCTCTCTCAAATAAATAAAATCTTAAAAAAAAAGAAAAGAAAAAGTTCCTCATATTAAGCGGATTTCCACTGCCTGGTTCTGTTCTTCTGGTACCACACATGATAAACTGAACCTCTCTTCCATTTTTCAGGGATTTTTTTCTAACAACGTATGTAAAATGTTGTGATGCCTGGGTGGCACAGTCAGTTAAGTGTCCGACTTGGTTTCGGCTCAGGTTGTGATCTCAGGGTCATGAGATCCAGCTCTGCTTCAGGCTCTGCACTCAGTGCAATCTGCTTAAGACACTTTCTCCCTCTCCCTCTCCCTCTCCTTCTCCGCCTCCCCTCTGGGCACGTGCTTGCACTCTCGCAATAACTCTCTCAAATAAATAAATCTTAAAAAAAAATAATGTAGGCAAAATGCTAACAGTTGAATGAATTCCTATACTGGATGACAGATTGCACTTCTGAGACTCTACGTTTCTATAGTCCCCCTAAATCTTGTCTCCATATTAAATAATCGCAGTCCTTTCGATGATTCTTCATACATCGTAATTTATAGACCTTTTATCATCCTTGTCAGGTTCATTCAACATGCACTAGGCCTTGAGCAATAACCAAGTCTCAACCAGCGGATCAACACCCACTGATTGGGGGTGGTTCCTCAGGCTCTATGTTGAAAAGGACTCTGATCTATCAGCAGTGCCTGCTGTGGGTGTGAAAGAATCCCACCACTATCTATCATTCCTGCTCTAGACTATCATCAAGGTCCCTCTTAAATTATGGCCTCCAGACCTGAAGACCAACTTCAGGTAGCCTATGACCAATGCAGAGGACAACAGAACCACCTCTTTCTTTTGCATATACCACATTTCTATTAATGAGTTGATAAACAACACAGATTCGTTCCATTTTGTTCAATTTTCCCACTAATGCTACTCACATAAATGCAACTACTCTCTCTATCCTGTACCTAGACACTCCATTTTGGAACCCCAGTGTAGGATGTCACATGTTATCACTATTAAATCTCATCATTAGATCCAAGGTATTCTGAAATCAGAACTTTCATGCAGTATATTAGCCACCCCTCCAGCAAAAAAATCAAACTCAAATTCAATCAATACACATCACTGGTAAGTTCCAATAAAAATGTTTTACTTGTTACATGCCCCAGAGAGCTTTCTTTGAATTTAAAACCTAACAGCTCCTTCTTCACTGAGATAAAATTCATACAACATAAATTCACCATGTTTAATCAATTTAAAGTGTGCAATTCAATGTTTTTTTTAGTATATTCACAATGTCGTGCAACCACCATGACTACTTAATTCCAGAAAATTTTCACCACCAGAAAACCCACACCCATTAAGCAGTCAGTCCTAATCTAGCAGCTCTTTTTTTAATATGGTTTATTCAACTGGCTATAAATCTTAACTACCTTACAACCTAATCCACATTTATCCAACTTGTCACTAAAGTTTCATGAGACATACTTGCAAATGCCTTGCTAAAACCTAGACATTACTGTGTTTCTCTGATTCACCACTCTGGTGACCCTGTCCAAGAGGAAATGATGTTAATGTGAAAGGGCTTGTCTCAGGGAGTCCTGGTTGACTCCTAAGCATCACTTCTTTCCTCACTAAGTGCTCAGAAGCCATCTATTTGATGCTATGCTAGGAATTCAGCCCGAGACTAATTCGCTAGACTAGAATTTGTGATACCTTCTTTTCCTTTTAAATAATCAGTATATTTGCCCTCCTTCACTTTTAAAAACCACATTCCTAAAAACAAAAAAAACAAAACAAAAAAAAAGCAAACAAACCACCCTTCTGTTCTGCCTAATGCCTTAAAGATCACTGATGACAGCTGAGCAATTATACCTACAATAATGGCTTTAATTTAAGCTAAGTCAAGAACATGAGAACTCGAGAATAGAAAGAAACTACAGATAAAACATATAAATGTTGAGAACTGACTATGAACACGCCCCAAATTCTTACTTGAAATAGTCCCTCAAATCCATTATTCTGGCAAAAAACAGCATTTCCCAAACCAATATATTCTGGAACAGGGGTGCCTGTTCTGGAACCAGGTGGCTAAGTCAGTTAAGAACTGGACTCTTGGTTTCGGCTCAGGTCTTCATTCTGGGTCCTGAGATCCAGCCCTGCAACTGGCTCTGTGCTCAGTAGGGAGTCTGCTTGAGGTTCTCAGTCTCCCTCTGCCCCTTGCCCCACTTACGCTCTCACTCCCTCCCTCTTTCTAAAATAAATAAATGAAATCTTAAAAAAAAAAACAACTCTAGAACACCAGTCCTAAGAAATATGGTCTGTGAGAAGAGTATAATAAACTAGGTTTGAGAAATATTGCCTACACTATCTTCTCCCTTGAAGAGTCAGAATTTACAGCCCATGATAAAGAGTCTATATAATCCACAAGTTAAATAATCTGTTTAATTTGGCTTAATCCATAATTTCTGAAATTTGACCACTAAACCCTTTCTTTCTTAGTGTCACAGCACTCATTAATAGAATACACCTCAAGAGTGATCTAGAAAGTCAGCCACAGAGTTTTCAACTCCTGAATTGTACTCTCCTTTAACACAAAGAATAAATTGTTAGTTTGGCAAGTTGATTCATCTCTTCACAGTATATATGCCAAAGCTGTTAATCTAAAACCTGTTTTCTCAATGCCAGCTTCATTACACACTGCTTATCTTTTTTTATGGCACAATACAACTTGCTTGAAAGTACTCTGGAAAATTCCAGCCAATTTGTCTTAAATGATCTTTTTATGTTTCAGAAATCTCAACAGCTGAACCTGTCTTGCTCTGAAAAAAAAAAAAAAAATTAAGATCTCAATTCACAGACTAGAGAGCATGGCAAACTCGAGAGCACATTTCATGAGAGAGCCATACTGACGCTCAATATTTATTATCCAAACATCATCTAGAGAAAATAAATAAATAAAGCAGGATCTCTACCTCACTCCTCACATCAAAAATAATTCAAAATGGATCAAAGGGTTACATGTTAAAAAATCTTTACATCGTAAAAATACTAGAAGCAAGCACAGGGGAATGTTACTATATATTATCAGTATAAATAAGGACTCTCTAAAATGATATAAAGCCTAAAAGCCAAAAATTTTTAAAAATTATAAAATCAAACATGTTTTAAAATTCTAAATTATTTTTAAAAATAATAAAATAAAATTCTAAATTATTTTTAAGACCTTAAAGTCAAAAGTTAAAGGGAAAGCTGGATTATTTACTCCACATATAGCATCCAAAGAGTCAATTCCCACAATATATAAAGAGCTCCTACAAATCAGTAAGAAAAGCCAGTAACATGGGGCACCTGGGTGGTTCATCGGTTAAGTGTCTGCCTTCAGCTAAGGTCATGATCCCAGGATAACCCCACATCGGCCTCCCGGCTCAGCGGGGAGTCTGCTTCTCCTCCTGCCCCTCAACTCACTTGTGCTTGCTCTTTTGCACTCTCCCCCTCAAATAAATAAAATCTGAAAAGAAAAGCCAATGACTCAACAGAGAAATGAGCAAAGGATTCTACTGTAACAGTTGACAGAAAAGGAAATACAAATGGCTTTTAAACACATGTAAAGATGCTTAGGGATGCCTGGCAGGCTCTGTCCATAGAGCATGTGACTCATTATCTCATGGTTTTAAGTCCAAGCCCTACATTGTGTGTGGAGCCTACCTTTAAATAAATAAACAAATAAATAAATAAAAATTTAATAAGAATTTTTAAAAAAAGATGCTCAGCTTCACTCAAAATTAGATAATCTGAAAATGAAACTACAACGAAATACCATTTTCACCCACAAAATTCGCAAATATTCAAAAAACTATCAATACTCCAGGTTGGTAAAATTATGGGTAAAGCAGCCCTCTCATATACTGAGGATGGTACAACCGAAACACAGAGAAAGTTGACAATACTTATAAAACTAAATGCACACATTCCCTTTGATTCCAAAATTCCACTCTTAGAAATGTATCTTACAAGAATGCTCACAAGTGCAAGACGGCAAACATACGAAGTTGCTAACGACAACACTGTAACAGCAAAGCTGGGGGGAAATGTGCACTGGCAGATTAAATCTATACCCTGAACAACTACTGGGCAACTGTGAAGACAAACACGGGCACTCTCACGTCCCCACAAGGAGTTAAGTCCCAAGATGCAAAGCAGAGTGCATAGCGCACTATAGTTTCTGAACAAGGAAATAAGTGACTTCTATCTGTGTGCACTGAATATTGAAGCACACATATGCCTAACAGTGGTTCCATCTGGGGAAAAACTGGGGGGCTGAGACACAGACTTTTTTCCTCCCTGTATACCCACCCTAGCAGAGCCTCTAAGTAACGGGTTCATGTATTATATATTTTTTAATGATTAAGTTTTATTTTTTATTTTTTTTTAATATTTTATTTATTTATTTGACAGAGAGAGACAGCCAGCGAGAGAGGGAACACAAGCAGGGGAGTGGGAGAGGAAAAAGCAGGCTTTCAGCGAAGGAGCCTGATGTGCAGCTCGATCCCAGAACGCTGGGATCACGCCCTGAGCCAAAGGCAGACGCTTAACGACTGAGCCACCCAGGCGCCCCAAGTAAAAAGTTTTAATCAAAAAACTAAAATCTGCCTAAAAAATATTTTTGTGTGGGAATTCTCAAGTTTTTAAAAGAAAACCCTCAAAGTCAAACCACTGCTTAGCACTACCAATTCAATGATTAAGAAACACTGTCCAAACTAATGACAGAACAGTATGCTTTAGGGGCAGAAAAACATTTTGTTACAAGAATCCTGTAAGTAGTAAGTAAATTTTGTTTCCTTTTAGCTGTTCTAAAGGTCATCTGATCTGCATATGTTATTGGGGGGGGGGGTTGTTTGTTTGTTTGTTTTTATGTAACAGAGAGAGCACAAGCAGGGGGAGCAGGCAGCGGAGGCAGAGGGAGAAGCAGGCTCCTTGCTGAGCCAGGATCCAATGCAGGACTCCATCCCAGGACCCCGGGATCACAACCTGAGCTGAAGGCAGACGCTTAAACGACTGAGCCACCCAGGCACCCCGCTTATGTTATTTGTAATGAAATGACTGGCTACACTGTAAAGCTTTTTCTATTTAAATTATTTTTATATCATTCTTCTATAATAATCATAGGTTTTTCCTCCTTCTTTTCAATTTTTCCTTTTCTAATTTTGCCCCATTCCCTCCTTTTATACTTCAGTTCCTTCTGCTTCCGTTTTTAGGAATACTAATTAATCCAGTTCAAGAAAATATTTTTATTTTCATGTGGCCAATTAATGATCCCTAGAAACAGGTGGATACTTTCTACCTTCTGGATAAATACCCATCACAATAATAGTATTTTCCTTCCGCTACAAAAGTCTCACAATTTAGCCTAAAGCCAGCATCCTCAGTCCCCAAACATCTACCCCAACAGAAGCCAAGCCCTGGCTGGCAGCTGCCTCTCCAATGCTCCTTCTGCTTTTCGTTATGATTTCCAATGAGTCAACAGGAAGGTATTCTGAGTAAAGAAGAAATAGAGGCCTTTAGACAGGACTTTCCTCCACCCACAACACCAAAAAATACAGCTCTTGCCAAACGATCCTAGGCAATTTCCAATCCAATTTGCCACTCCTGTCTGCATGAGGTCATTATCTAAAAAACAAGCAACTGGGAAGAAGAAATGCCTTTCTAAGCTGAATCAAAAGCAGATACCAGGTTATGAACAAGAAAACCAACTGGGAACTCTCTGGCCTCCCCAGAGTCCCCATATTTTACTGTATCATCTCTACTGGATCCATTTCCACTTCAGGGAAATAGTCTTAGTGAGCAAGAGTTAGGTCAAAAAAGTTAAACATATACATTTATCAAAGACCAGTATTGTATTTCTAGACACCTATAAAAATCACTTCACTTAGATTTTATGTTTATCATATATTTTTTTTAGATTTTACTTTTTAAGTCATCTCTACACCCAACATGGGGCTCAAACCCACGACCCTAAGATCAAGAGTTGCACGCTCCACTGACTGAGCCAGCTGGGCGGCCCTAGGTTTACTACATCTCTCAAAGCATGAATTAATCTTTTACCAATCAACATTTAACAGCTACTTACATACGTGCATCACTATCTTTAGCTCTGCACTGAATAAAGAGAGTATAAGACAGAGTCCAACACTCTAGTTAGACACAAAGATACGAGACAAAGCAAAACAAAACGAGACATGAGACAAATGGGAGAACTGTCCTTGTACAGTCAGAGCAACAGGCCAGAGACTGCAGTTAGTGGCAGGCAGGTGCTGACACTACCTCGCCTGTCACACAGCCTGGTAATTAATATCTCTGGGAACCAGCTGACTTAAATGGTGGACTTAAATGTTGTCCCTTCTGAGCCAATAGAGGCTGCCAGAACCAGTACTGGTGTCGCACAGAGCTGGGCTCGGAACCGCACAGTTACAAGACCGTCAGACAAAGAATACTAATTCATTTTCTTCCCTCTTTAAAATAAAAATAATGCCTAGCTCACAGTCGTGCTGTGTATCAAGTACACCATCATTCTGCTTCATTACCGGCAGTGACTGTCGCTGTCAGTATTTTTAGAAGCAGCAGGACTGCAGTGGCAGACTGACCTGGTAAGGTACTTGGCAAACCTGAAATCCGGATCTACCACTTACTAGATGGGCAAGTCAGCCTCTAGAGCTTTGCTTTCCTTTCTGTTAAACGTAGATAAGAATACGCACCTCATGGGGCTGCAAGAAGACTGGTCAGACAACACATATAAAGTGCTTAGCACGGTGCTTCGAGTATAATAAGTGCTCAATAAACGGTCCAGAGGATGACAATGAAGCAGCAGAGGAGGACAATGATCTTGGGGCAGAGAGAAAATATCTTCTAGCATGACGTCCTTGCAAATTGCAGGGTTGGGTTTTGGGGTTTTGGGGTTTTAGTTTCCTTTTAGCTGTTGTAAAAGTATCTTAAGTATTGAGGTTTCTGTAATAAAATGCCTTATTAAAAAATAACAAAGTAATCCTTCCCGACACAGAATTAGAAGAAAAAAAAATTTAAAACAACATTCAAGCTTAAGCAAGTAAACTTTTTCTTCAAAGTAAAACATTAACCAGATCTTCCACTTGTTGTATGTTTAAGATGTTTGATTCACACACTGTCAAGGCACAGTGTGTGAGGGCATCAATGAAGGCACAGGGATCAATCAGAGTTCCAGGAGCTCCTCTAGAAGAAAAATCAAGTGGCAGAGTCCTGAATCCATCAGGTAGGCAACAGAACCTCTGCATTCAAGTGGCACTTCACTCAGTTTGCTCAAAGATACGGTCTCTAGGCAACCAAGTCCCAAATTTTAAACAAACAGCCCCAGTCAGATGAATCACTTCCGGATGGTCTCACTTTGCCTACCAGCACTTTCTTACACAAATACTTCCTGTGAAGGGGTTTATTTAGCAGCTCCACTGGAAACAGCTAGGAGTCCGTCAAATACCACATGGCTTAAAAATGTTCAAAACAGGTCCTGCCACCAACAGCTATCGCCAAATCGCTTAACTTTGAAGCAGTAGAAATTGTGCAGAAATCAGAGACAGGTCACCATGCAAAGCCAGAAAATTAAATTCCTAGAATATGCCAACCTAGGCCCTCAAATATATTTTTACTATTTTTTCATTGGGAACATTATTATTTTTTTTAAAGATTTTATTTATTTATTTGAGAGAGAGACAGCCAGCGAGAGAGGGAACACAAGCAGGGGGAGTGGGAGAGGAAGAAGCAGGCTCCTAGTGGAGGAGCCTGATGTGGGGCTCGATCCCAGAGCACCGGGATCACGCCCTGAGCCAAGGCAGACGCTTAACGACTGCGCCACCCAGGCGCCCCGGGAACATTAAAATATATAAACACAATTGTTACTCTGACCTCAAAGACCAGAAGAAATATATGCCAAATTCGATCAAACGAATGGCCCACTTAGCCCAGTTAGACTTTCCCAACCTTGACTGGTAGACAATCCATACACTTAGCTGGTCAGTTAACACTGGTTTCCTGTGGTCACACCCACTCCAAGACCTACTGAAAATAAGAGGAACTGGTAAAGTATTTAACCCAACTTTTGGCTGCAACCTCCTTTTTTTCTGCCTGAAAAGAATGCTATATGTGTCACACTATTCTTCATGAACTAATTAGAGACCATTACATCTATTAACGAGAACAGAAAGGGAAAAGGAGTTAACAGTCCAAAATGAAAACTGCTTGCACAGGACAAAGCAACTACCATTAACAGAACCAGGAAAAAAATCAAGACCTTAGAAAATCAAGTTAGTAAAATCAGAAGGTAGACGTGAGATGCCTATCCAGAATGTTGATTTAACATAAATAGACAAAATGAAGAACAGCCATAAAACAAACTATATAGATTTAACCTACCAACAGGTACCCCAAGACAGAACTAATAAATCAGAACCAATTATTAAAGGTTTAACAACTTCCTAGAGCTAAAACAAAAAAGATAACATAAATCAAGAGTCTCCACATTACAGTCAAAATTACTAAGGCAACATCAACTCTAATGCGTAACTCAAGGAAACTTAGAGAAACAAGAATTTCTCAAGTTTCAAATCATGAAAAATTGTAAAAAAAAAAGAAAAAAAAAGTTACTTGTCATGGAGCTATAATCAAGTTAGCTTCATTTAGAAGTTCCTCAGTAAGTACAAGAAAATGAAGCCCTACACATTTTCTCAAGAAAAATGAAATATAGGGGCACCTCAAAGCCACCTACGGGTGGCTCAGTAGGTTGAGTGTCAGACTTTTGGTTTCCACTCTGATAGTGGGACTGCGCCCCGGGGCAGGCTCCACGCTCAGCGGGAAGTCTGCTTGGGAGTCTCTCTCTCTCTCTCCCTCTGCTCCTCCACCCACAAAATAAATAAATAAAATCTTTAAAAAAAAAAAAAAAGAAGGAAAATGAAATATACTTCGCCATGAAAGAATAGAGTCTAAAAACAGAACTATACAAAATTTAATATTTGACAAAGTAGATATCAATTGTTAATAGCTAGAAAAAAAGATTGTGGGTTATTTTTTCTGTTGTTTTTTGTTTTTATTTGACACAGAGAGAGCTTGAGGTGGGAGTGGAGGCAGAGGGAAAGGGAGAAGCAGACTCCTTGCTGAGGGGGCCGGGGGGGGGGGGGGGGGGGGCTCAATCCCAGGAGATCATGACCGGAGCCAGAGGCAGAAGCTTAAGCCACCCAGACGCCCCAAGATTGCTTTTAAATGACAGAATAATTTAGAAACACCATGAGATTTAAAGACCTAGATTTCTTAAAAAACAAAAAACCATTAAATCAAAGAAAAGCCAACAATATAAACTTTACATTTTAGCAGGTTTTAGAGAAATTAAACTATCTAGGCTTTGAATTGATAGAAGAAATTACAAAGAGAAAGATTTAACACCTAAACTGCATAAAATTTAAAACTTCTGTACAGGGGCACCTGGCTGGCTGTCAGTGGAGCATGGAACTCTAGATTTTGGGATTGTAGGTTGGAGCCCCACAATGGGTGTGGAGATCACTTAAAAATAAAATCTTCCAGGGGCGCCTGGGTGGCTCAGTCTTTAAGCATCTGCCTTCGGCTCAGGGCATGATCCCCGTGTTCTGGGATCAAGCCCCACATCGGGCTCCTCCACTGGGAGCCTGCTTCTTCCTCTCCCACTCCCCCTGCTTGTGTTCCCTCTCTTGCTGGCCGTCTCTCTCTCTCTGCCAAATAAGTAAATAAAATCTTCAAAAATAAAAATAAAAATAAAAAATAAAATAAAATCTTCCCCCAAAAATTAAAATAAAATAAAATTTCTGTACAGTGAAAAAAACAAATAACACGGAAAATTAAGAGAAAATGTTGGTAGTAAATACAACATAGGGTTGATGTCCATATAAGACAGCTCATGAAAGTTAACAACATCCTGACCCCAGTAGACAAACGTCATCAACAATTTGCATAATAAAATAAAACTGATAAACAGGTACGTGGGGAAAATGTTTAAACTATCCATCAATCAAAGCAATATGATCTTAAACTGGAATAGCCTAAATAAATTATGGATGTTATGTAACCACTGAAAATAGTAATTAAGACAATACAGCAATTTAAAAACCTAAATTTGTAAATGCAACTATCTAAAAATGATGTAGAGTTTTTCCTTCTACTTAAGCCCTTCCTTTTTTATTATAAAATTCATGATCGTTGTAAAAAGCGTTTTAAATATACCAAAAGGTGGGGCGCCTGGGTGGCACAGCGGTTAAGCGGCTGCCTTCGGCTCAGGGCGTGATCCCGGCGTTATGGGATCGAGCCCCACATCAGGCTCCTCCACTGTGAGTCTGCTTCTTCCTCTCCCACTCCCCCTGCTTGTGTTCCCTCTCTCGCTGGCTGTCTCTATCTCTGTCAAATAAATAAATAAAATCTTTTAAAAATAAATAAATAAATAAATAAATAAATATACCAAAAGGTACTAAAATAAAAAGGAACAGTCTTCTCACACCCTCCACCCCCACTCCACTCCCTAGAGGTATCCTCTATTTCTGGCGTTTCCTTCCAAACAAAAGCTTAAGTCTGAAGTGAAAAACTAGGGCTACCAACCTTTAGGACTATGAAAGTGCCCAGATCATTCTCCAGAAATGTTTATTAATACCTCATCATCTTTGTATTAAATCTGCTTTTGCCCCAGGGACCAGGATAAACAATACATCTACTGAGTGCCTACCGTATCTCAGACACTGTGCCGGGCACGTAACCCTCACAGCACCTCCGTAAGCTACAAGGGCATCTCCGTTCTGCGAAGTTCAAGCTTAGGTTCACTCCCTCAGGTTAAACAACTTACAAAACCAGAATCAGAACTCACACCTGCCAAAACTGAAAGTCCTCATTCTTTGCACTTCACGTATCTCAACAGTCAAGATTTTAAAAACGTTTTGTTCAGACTTTTAAAATGTCTATTTCATTTAAGTTTAAGTATTATGAGACTATAGTCATATGACTTTTCTTAGTACTTAGTGCTTAGTACCAACGATAGCTGACTACCTAATATATACCAGATTACTCTCCACATTTTTTTTTAAAAAAGATTTTATTTATTTGTCAGAGTGAGAGAGAGAAAGAGCACACTCACAAGCAGGGCGAACAGCAGGCAGAGGGAGAAGTAGGCTCCCCACTAAGCAAGGAGCCGGAGCAAGGACCCTGGGATCATGACGTGAGCCGAAGGCAGAGGCTTAACTGACTGAGCCACCCAGGCATTCCTACTTTCTACTTTTTTTAATTGTAACTTTTGCTAAGTGTCTCAGCTACACCACGGTAAAAAGCAGTAAAAGATTTTTCCAGCCACACTAGGAGCTAATCCTCCCATTTGTAACATTATTACCATGTGCAAAAGCACTCTTAGTTTGAATAACTTTTAACAAATACACTTTATTTATTTATTTTATTTATTTATTTATTTATTTATTTATTTAACAGAGAGAGAGAGAGAGAGAGAGACAGCCAGCGATAGAGGGAACACAAGCAGGGGGAGTGGGAGAGGAAGAAGCAGGCTCCCAGTGGAGGAGCCCGATGTGGGGTTCGATCCCAGAACGCTGGGATCACGCCCTGAGCTGAAGGCAGACGCTTAACGACTGAGCCACCCAGGCACCCTCAACAAATATACTTTTAAATGCAACCAACTTCTTACCACTGAGTCTATCCAAGGCAGGTGCACCAAGGTAAGTTTCAGAAAAGAGAATAGATGTTTTCTTGTCTGTGTCATCATTTTAAGAGTTAAGACTAGGGATGCATGGGTGGCTCAGTCAATTAAGTATATGGGGGGAGCCTGTTTCTCCCTCTCCCTCAGCCTGCCACTTCCCTGCTCATGCTCTCTGTCAAATAAATAAATAAAATCTTAAAAAAAAAAGAGTTAAGACTAAAGCCCACCCCATACTTCACTTTAATAATTATGAATATACGAACGTACCCAGCTTGAAGTCAAAAGTTCCATTAAGTAGCTACATTTATGTGGCCCCCTTACTCACACAGGGCCTCAGGAGGCAATTAAATTAGCTTTCTCATCTATAATAGGAGAACATGGGTCAACCTCTTAAAAATGAAGTGATATTCCTCCATTTGAGAATTCTAGAACCTGGGGGGGCAAGCTGTTCCTCCGAGCCACCTCACCTACCCATTTTTTATTTTCTTGCCTAATCTTAAATGTCTTTAACATGTTTTCAAGATCACCATGTGCCAGCCTGGATATATCCAGATGTTACTGGAATTCTGATCCCATAAAGAGAAGAGATCTGAAGAGCCCATCCTGTTCAATGCCAACAACAAAGACATGCACAAAAGAGAATTTGTTCTTAAGAACGGATTTCTTTTCAGGATACTTTTTCAATTCCACTAAATTACAGAAAGAAGAGGGTCTCTATCTAGTGCTAAGCTCTTGTTAATCCCGTGTCGTCTCTTACAGTCTCCAACCAGCCAGAGCCCCTACCTCCCCTTCTACAAGGGAGCAGGGATGTCCTGCCCCTTCAGCTGGGGTATGGTCACAGCAAGAGGAAGGTGGCCCATGAGAGCAAGCCTCCAAAAGAAGGAATGCTTCATCGTCAAACTGGAAGACTGCTGGGATTACTCTTTTTACTGTGACCTTTAACCTAACTGAATAGATATTCTCCTCACCTGCAGACTGCCTGTTCTGCCGGGCCCGATGTGTTCTCTTCCTGGGGCTGCTCACGTGGACATTCCGACCTTTCCCCCTATTACTTCCTCCTGACCAAGAGTCAAGCACCAATCATACCTCATGTACTTAAATTTTACCTCCCTCGACCAAGTGAAAGTGTTACCTCTACCATACAACTGCTCCTTAGCCAAAGCAACTGTAAAGCACAATCAGAACCAGCAAAAAGATAAAATTAAACCCACATTAAAAGTCCTTGGTCTGCCCTGCAGTCGTTAGCAAAAAGCCCTAAATCCTCAGATGATATTTTATTACCTTCCCTATTAAAGCTACTCTCCAAAAAATAGGAAAAAGCAGAATCTCTATATTCTCTTTTTTCCAACCACTCCCAATGCACACTTTTACGGAACCACTCCTAAATTTTCCCACTTAACCTTTGAGGGAAACACAAACCCACACCCACAACACACTGTCATCTCTCTACAAACACTCTTACACTCACTGTCTCCACGCACTCAAATTCACGCTCTCTACACAATCTCCTCTCTTCTCACGAAAGAGCTCTATTACAGGTACGGGAGAAAATGGAGTGCCCTAGGATACACAATGGAGCCACTGTACTAGAAGGGAGAGCTTTTAGTGGGAGGAGTACCGGTATTATAAATAGAACTAAAGAGGGGAACCTTTTCTCCCTTGGATCTCTCTGATCTTTCTTCCTGGACTTGGAAGGGGTGTAAATTCCAGACCCTGGGGCTCCTCCAACTTGGGAGGCGCGGAGGTTGTGAAGGAAACAGGATGGGGGCCAATCTGAAAAGGCAAACTGGACTCTCGCTAGAGGGGAAAGTGGGGCCCTAGCAGCACATGAAGTAGAGCCCAGCTCACCAGGGCAGGAAACACAACGGGAGCTGAAGCCCCAGCTAATACGGAAGGGCATGTGATTTGTCTGTGGTTTACCTCAAACACTTTTTAGGGGTGGCAGCAGCCACTTCAGATGGCCAGTAGGGATGTCAGTCTTCTTTTCTCTGCAGGACATCCCCAGGCTTCTTCCTAGCCCTCTCTGGTAGTGAAATCTAAATACACGCTTCCAAAGTTGATTTTCTAATCGAAGCTTTAAACAACAACAGCCACCACCACCGCATCCTGTGATTGCCTCCATAAAATAAACCAGGCACATTTCCACGATGCCAGGCCAAGAGGGCAATATGCCACTATTATACCGTTCCTTATAACCCAAAGCATAAAAAATAAAGAGTATCACAAATGTCTCACTGCCTTGGTCGTTTCCCAAGTTTGCAAAAGCGTCCAAATAAAAAACCCTCCAGGTTATGATGGATGTTAAAGGAAATAGGCTACTTTTCTATTCTGGGAAAAACCCGTGACAGAAAAGAAAGCACCCCAGAGTAGGTGGAAATGTGCCTTGCTACTACAGCACTCGGAGAAGGAAATGTGACTGACAGAAAGCACCATTCTGGTCAGGCTGTCATAACCCAGGCCAAGGCTGAGTTCTAAAAGCCTTTTAAATCTTGCTTCTCAAGTAACAGGGCCCATCGGAACCACTGGAAGCACTTAAAACATACAGGTTAGTCTAGACCCTCCAGCCCAGATTACTGAACCCGAATCTCTGTGGTAAGGCCCAAATACCTGCATTTTTAAGTTCAGGTGATCTAACATACACACTGGGTAAGAGCCACTGTATGAATTGAAATTTTTTTTTTTTTTTTTTTTTGGAGAGAGAGAGATAGCACGAGCAGTGGGGAGGGGCAGAGGGAGAGGGAGAAGCAGGCTCCCACTGAGCAAGGAGCCCTATGGGGAGCTAGATCCCAGGGTCCATGACCTAAGCCTAAAGCAGATGCTTAACTGACTGAGCCACCAGGGGTCCCTGAATTGATTTAAAACAAAAAACTATTGCTCAGTCAAGAAAACTACAAGTAGACCATGCAAACTCAGGCTTTGCTGTCCTCGCTGAAATGAAAGTGTTAAAGCAGAGGAGTAGCTGAACTACATTAGTGGTAGCAAGGGAGTGGCAGCCAAGACACCCTCTGTTAAAAGGGAATTTTACTGTGGAAACCCAAGATTAAAACAAAAGCAGAACTGCTTCAGATGGAGGAAGGAAGGGAACTGGGGTTCTTCCCTCTCATTCCTAGGTCATCTCAACAGAGATACCAAAGGCTTCACAGAGCACAAGATGGTCTCTCAGATACCAGCTGCAGCTTTCAGATTCTTTGACCTTCCAAAACTAGATCTAGTCCACGGTTTAAGTAACAGAGGACCTAATATCCCCCCCCTCCCCACGGGGCCCTTACAAACTTTGTATGAGAAACATCCCATTTTCTAATTACACATTCACTTCCTGCTGTCTAACCTTCTATTCAGAAAAACAAGTGTTATTATCATTCTCCCCACCTATATCACCACTAATCCCCTCCTCCCAGTCTAAAGGAAAAGCTTTAAAGCTCAGAAAAGCAGCCTGGATTCCAGACACCTAAAGCATGTTAGAGGCAACACCAGGAACAGAAAAAAGGAAAATGGGACCAGGGAGGGACACAAAAGGGACTCCAACTGTGTCTTTTGAGAGAAAAAGGAAAAGGGCTAACACTTGTAACTTCAGGAATACGAGGATGTTTGTTGTATTGTTCTCTGGACTTGCCTATAGTGTTTTAAAATTTTCAGAATTAACCAAACCAAACAAAAATACTCTTGTTTATTAGCACCATTTGAAACATCCCTGATTTTCATTAGACTCATCACAAATACCTCTTGCTATCCCATGCTGGCCTTTTCCACCGAAGCTCACATATAGGAAACATGATCTGTAATTACATCTATCTGCCCTGGGGCCTTGCAAAGGAACACAAGCAACAAAACGAAAGAAATGAACCACTGATAGCAAACTGACACTCTAAGAATAAGACCACAAGGTCTTGGAGCATCTGAAAAAAGGAAAACTGCCCTTATACGTTCATTTCACAAAGAATGCAGAGGATGCCGACTCTGGTAAACTTTGAATATTGCCACATGGATGGGCTTATTCCCAGAGCACTACCAAGAGGAAAATGAATCCAATTCATATATAAATCAAAACTAGTGAAGAACCAGTGAAACATTAAGGCCAAGAACTTCAAACTTCAAAAATGCTATTTCTGGGGCGCCTAACTGGCTCAGTCATAAAGCATGTGACTCTTGATCTCAGGGTGCTGAGTTCAAGCCCCATGTTGGGTGTGGAGCCTACTTTAAAAAAAAAAAAAAGTTTCAAAAAAAACCAAAACTGCTATTTCTCCCCTATAGCTGGCAGTGCCCAAAACATGCATCATAAGCACAAAACCAAACAACACAAATCTGGAAATTTTTCAGAATAGGTAAGTGCCCATCAGAGAGTTTCACAAGAAACTGCCATCAAGGCTACTTGCTCCCATGAATTCTACCTATACTTACTCCTTCAAACCACCAGCCTCCTACAGTCACACCTACAACACATTCAAAGAGATTTTTATCTGCGTTCACACCATAACAGCTCCCTCCTCTCCAGCCGGCCAGTCTTTACCTCTTTGCTTCTTCCAAATGACAAAGGTACTCATAAGCCACATTCTGACGTCTCCTCTCATCCATCTCCTCGGCAGTGAGTCTCTCATTATCCAGCACAGCTAAAACATGAAAGAAAGAATGTAAACACAAGAATCTGTAACCTTTCTGAGTGATAAAGATAAAAGAATGCCACTGCATCAAATTCCTGTTAGCCACCTAGAGAGGCAGGGTAACCTGTGGACGTGTGGACAGCCAGGTATACTGCAGTGACTTTCCTGAAACAGGAACTATGGGGTTTCAACTACCTTCGTCTTACCCTTTTTAAAAGTGTGATAACATAAACATTATTTACAATATAAACAATAAATTTTATTGTTTCTTGAAAAATACTGAGTTGAGATTTTGGCCCAAATTTGTTCTGGTCTATCTGCCAGACTCTAAATACAGAGCTGATCATGTTGTTTTCCCTTTTTTATTAATAACCAAAGCCAACAGTCACTGAGAACTAAGTGGCAGTGATTGTGCTAAGCATTTTACATGCATCCTCTCACTGAAGCCCCACAATAATCCTGTGATTATCGCTCCCGTTTTCCAGATGAAGGAACAGGCTGGGTGATCTTAGCTCCACCGCTAAGAAGTACTTGGACTGGATTCAATCCCAGGCAGTCTGTCTCAATCTGACTTCTTCATGGGCACCCAGGGTATGCCTCCAAACTCCAAATTCCTTGGGATGGCACTCAGGCCTTTCCCAATTTGGCCCTTACTTTTGGAAACTCTTCTCCCTCTCCCTGCCCCTCCTCCTCCCACCACTGTGCCCTTCTACCCTTCAAGACCTTAATTCACATTTTTTCCTGAAGTTTCCTCTCTGACCCCACCCTGCCCTGTCGAACTCTACATCCTTCAACGCTCCGTTGAAATGTGGCTACCTGTGTTCACACCGCCTTCCCCCAAGCCCCTCCTCCTCACCCACCCTACTGCTTTTGCCTGGCTGGCTCAGCGCCTTTTATCTTTATTACACCTTACCATCGTTAGGTTATACACCTGTCCCTCTCTGATTAAAAGGTTCTTGGAAGGCAGGGCCTGGTCTTACTCATCTTTAATTTCACAAAGTGACACAGTACCGTACACATAACTGTTGAGTGAAATTATCCTAAAAACGGACCATTATTCCGAGAATATAAACTAAAAACAAAATCTCAGGATTCCAAAGGATTCTCCTTCGGCCAGTGGTATAGCTCTCGTTCCTACGGTTCAATGACGTCCCATGGACAGCTACAGAAAATGAGGTTCAGAAAATGAGGAAGTCATAGGGTTGGGGTTTTTTTTTTTCTTTCTTGTTTTAATTTTTGAAATTCTGACGAGGGAACTAAACCCGAGAAAGCTGAAGTGGCCCGCCCGGAGCCGCCTCTCTCTGCTGGCCTGGGGTCGGGCAGGTCCGCACCCGGGGTCCAGCTCACAGGCGGCAGTCGGGGCAGCGCCTCCCCGCCAAGCGCGAGCGGAGCCCCGGTCTCCGGGACACGCCCTGCCCCGGCCTCCTGCCACCTCACCCGAGGCCGTCCCCCCTTCAAATCTCGGCCGCGCCGGGAAGCGGGAGGCGCTGGGTGGGGCCCTCGGGTCGTGGCGCCCCCGCCCAGGCGAGGAGGCCGCCTGCGTCCTCGCCACCGTCTCGGACACCGCGCTGGGCGCCTCGCCGCCCGCCACCCCTCCCTCCCGCCGCCCGGCTAGGCCGGCTCTTCCGGGTCCGCGCGGCCCGCAGCCGCCCTGCCGCACCCTCCCGCCCGCCCGAGCCCCCGGGAAACCGGCGCCCCGGAGGCAGCGAGCCCGGCCCCGAAGCCCCAGTGCCGCAGAGCCCCCGCACTCACAGCCATAATGCGGCCGGGCCACGCCCAGTCCATCAACCTCGTCCGCGGCGGACATGGCGGCCGAGCCCGGGTCTCTACTGAGGAAGCGGTGAGACCTTGAAGGCGCGGACGGCGGCAGCTGCAGCTCCTGCAGAGTGCGCGGGCTGCCCTGCTCCCTGAGGCCCCGCCCCTCCGGCCCCGCCCCCAGGGCCCCACCCCGCGGGCCCCGCCCTGCCGCGCCGTCGGGAGCGGGCGTGGAGGAGGCGGGACCAGAGCCGGCCCGGCCCGCCCCTAGCCCCGCCCCGCGCAGCAACGCCCCCGGGAGGTGGAAGGAAGGAGGCGGAGCCCTCCAGCTCCTGGTGCTCCGGCTCCTCTCTGCTCAACCGGGAAGGCAGCCTCCGCCCTGGAGCCCCGCCCCGCGGGCCGCCGCCCCGTGGGCACGTCGGGGACAGAAAAGGCCGCCTTACTGAAGAAAAGCGGAATGTTCCTAAACCAGAGAGGAGGTTGCACGGAAGAAAAAGGTATTCCACAAGAAACAAAAGTTTATGGGCCGGGATTAAATTCAGCATTAAATAAATGCACATAAATGTTTTTAAAAAGTCTTGAAATAGAAAGCCCCGGCCCCCTCTTTTTCTCCTGCCTACCGAACTAAACTCCTTTGCACCAAAGGGTTTGAGGAAGGCGTCCGTTGCGGTGGCCCAAAGTGTTCTTGTGGGACATAAGCAGGATCCATACCGCCACGGGGGATGCACGTCTGGCAGTCTCGCCTCATCCCCTCCCAGGTTCGGCCGCAGACGCCGGATTCCAGCTGCTCAGCCCCCCTCCTGTTTGAGAAGTGGACGCTAAAGCAGAACCGTCCCAGCTTCCTTCCCTTGGTTTCCCTGCCTCTGTTCTTTGCAAGTTCTTTTTTTAGGGTATAATTTGCCCTTTTTAGGGATGCCCCTTCTCCTTATGGCTTGTGGCCTGCCCTTAAAATACTGGTATTCAACGGAATTCTGCCCTTAACCTCTTCCTTTTTTTCCTTTGCCAGCTCTTTCTCGGTATTTTTATTCCCGCTCACCTTAAACTGCTCAAGAGCTGTAAATGTACATCTCCAGACCAGACTTTAGAAGACTTGACTAAGTATTTTCAGCTGTGTAGTGGACATTTTCACCTGTAAATCCTCAGACACTTCAAATATAACATGTTGAACACTGACTGTTCCTGCTATCTTCTCTGTTAATAGAAGTGCTCCTTGGCCGTCAGGACACTCCAGGCTCCCTGCCTCACACCCTACATCCAGTCGGTATTCTGAAGTCCCTTGCTTTTGTCTCTATCCCCTCCGTCACTATATTGCTTAGACTGTCACCATCTCTATTCTCTCTCCTGCCAGCCGGCTGTCACCAGCATGTTCTTCCTAAAGTGCAAATGCCCTGCGTTCCTCCTTTTTACATCGTTTCCCTATTATTCCCTTCAGAATATGGCCCAAGTTCCTTAGCATGCCAAATAAGCCCCTTCACAGCCCGACTCCAGGCTTCTTCTTTCTTTTTTTTTAAGTAGACTGTGCCCCCAACGTGGGGTTTGAATTTAGGACCCTGAGATCAAGAATCCCATGCTCTCCAGACTGAGCCAGCCAAGCACCCTCTGACTGGAGACTTTTTGCTCTAGCCGTTTGCAATCTATTCTTCAAAATATTAAAGTTAGAAACTTGAAAACCTAGAACAAAACACCTTTCATTAAAAAACAGTCAAAGTTTTGGGGTGTGTGGGTGGTTCAGTGGGTTAAGCTCTGACTCGTGATTTTGGCTCAGGTTATGATCTTAAGGTCGTCAGACCCAGCCTCCTACCCCCACCCCACACTGGGGTGGGCCTGCTTGGTATTCTCTCTCTCCCCCTCCACCCTCAACCCCCTGCTGGTGCTCACTCTCATTCTCTCTCTCTCTCTCTCAAAAACTAATAAAACAGGCAAAGGGTTAATTTTTTACAAATTCCAAAGTTCTTAAACTGTCAAGTTCAGCTTAGAAATTTTATTATTCTACACCTAGCATATTTTACCAATCACTTTTCAGAAACTTTGAGCAATTTTTGGTCCCATTCACAAACATAGTTAATTCAACATTTAAAATTATGTCTATAAACTTTATTAGGTTTCCTATTCAATTTCTTCAACTGTCTAACCTAGAAACTTTTCAAGGCTTAGCAATCCTTATAAATCAAACTTACAAATAAATGAATCTAAATTTCTCTTAGATGGCCCAGTTCTGTGTGCAAAATTAGTAAGATTTCAACCCTAAATCTTAAGTCCAAAGCTAACTCAATTATACATATGAAGCTGTCACTCTAATGAGCCAAATTTTCTTAAATATTCCAAGTGCAGGGGCACATGGCTGGCTCAGTTGGTAGAGCATATGATTCTTTTTTTTTTTTTTTTAAGATTTTATTTATTTATTTGACAGAGAGAGCACAAGCAGGGGGAGCAGCAGAGGAGAGGAAGAAGCAGCTCCCCCACTGAGCAGGGAGCCTGACTTGGGGCTCGATCCCAGGATCCTGGGATCATGACATGAGCCGAAAGCAGACACTTAACTGACTGAGCCACCCAGGCGCCCCACAGCATGTGATTCTTGATCTCGGGATCGTGAGTTGAAGCCCCATGTTGGGGGTGGAGATTACATTTAAAAATTAAAAATCTTAAAAAAAAATTGCAAGAGCATAAAATGTGAAGTGTGCACATAGTTCTTCTTAAACCCAACCTATTAAACCCATAGCTTTAACCCCATTAAGCTCTCTGAGTTAAAAGGTACAGAGCTGCTGAGAAAGTTTCCAACCTAATTAAGATTACTTTTGATCAGAGGTTTCCACCAGACATAACTCCTGGACCTGCAAACTTTCAGAGCCATTCTTCTCACTGTGCCAACTGTCATGTTGAGCTTCTTTTCATATTATGTCATAGATTGCAAAACTTGTTATCTATTCTTCTGACCACTCTTAGAAATCTTCAAGTCCTACCCAGTTTATCTTTTGATTTTATATTATATATCTTGGCTTTTAAAATACATACATGTGTTTTTATTGTAGTTCTAAAGACCTTAGTAATGGATGGAATCCAAATACATAAATGTTTTTTCTAATGATAAAGGTTATGAATGTAGTGGGCTCGTGCACTTTTTTTTTTTTAAGTAAACTCTAGGTCCAAGGGCAGCTTAAACTCGTGACCCCAAGGTCAAGAGTTGGGTGCTCTACCCAGTGAGCCAGACAGGCACCCCTCGTGCATTCTTTCTTATTCCTGGGACCATGCAATTCTAACTGGTATTTAAATCAATATCCCATTGAATTTCAGGTATCTCACATAGTTTTATCTGATGGTCACAAATTAAGTCATTCTTCATAATTATAATAACTGAAAGGTACTGAGGCTTTACAGGACTAAGTATTTTGTATTTATTTTCTCATCTGAGTCTCATAATAACCCTACAAAGTAAGAATTTCCAGGAGTGCCTGGCTGGCTCAGTCAGTAGAGTAGAACTTACTTTAAAAAAAAAAAAAAAAAAAAAAGGATTGGGGCACCTGGGTGGTTCGGTTGGTTTAGTCTGACTCTTGATTTCTGCTCAAGTAATGATCTCAGGGTGCTAAGATCGAGCCTGGCCTTGGGCTCTGCACTGAGCATGGAGCCTGCTTAAGATCCTCCCTCTCCCTCTGCTCCTGCCCCCGTTAAAAAAAAAAGAAAGAAAGAAAAGAAAAGAAAAGAAAAGAAAAGAAAAGAAAAGAAAAGAAAAGAAAAGAAAAAGAGAACTACCATTATCTCCAATTTACAGATGAGAAATGGAGAACTAGTAATTCAACCAAAGCCACCTAGCAAGAGGCAGAGCTGGAACTCAAACGCCAGGTCTAATGACAAATCCCACATCCCTGGTCAATAAACACAAGATTCAGGGGAAAGCACATTAAGATCTTAACTGGCCCTTTAGTAGTTCTTGCCTATCAGAGTAGCAATGTTTTGCTGGTTTTAATTGATACTGTTGGCAAAGGGGTGAAAAAGCGACCACCGTCCTGCACAGCTGGTTGGGCTAAACTGATACAATCGTTCTGAAGTCCAGTCTGGCATTATGCAGGTATCCTTCAACCAAGGAATCCCTCCCTTGGAATGTATCATAACGGAATTTTTTTTTAAAGATTTTATTTATTTATTTGAGAGAGAGAGGGAGAGTGATCACAAGAGGGAGAGAGAGCACTGGCGGGAGGACAGGCACAGGAAAAGGGGGAAGCAGTCTCCCCATTGAGCAAGGAGCCCGACATGGGGCTTGATTCCATCACCCTGGGATCATGACCTGAGCCAAAGGCAGACGCTTAACCGACTGAGCCAGTAAGGTGCCCCTCTTTTTTTTCTTTTTCCCCAAGGTAAATTCTACCCCAAACAGAGGGCTCGAACTCAAACCCTGAGGTGAGATCAAGAGTTTCACACTCCTGACTGAGCCAGCCAGGTGCCCCATAATGAAATTATTTTTTTGAAGATATTATTTATTTATTTGAGAGAGAGAGAGAGCACGAGCAGGATGATGGGCAGAGGAGAAGCAGACTCCCTGACAAGCAGGGAGCCCTATGTGGGACTCGATCCCAGGACTCCGGCAGATGCCCAACTGACTGAGCCACCCAGCGCCCTGAATTATTTTTAATATGCAAAAATCAGCAATAAATATGCATATTGGAAATGTCCTAAATGCCCATCACTAGGCTTTTAAATCAGCAACGGCACTTCCACACACTAAAATGCTATACAGCCATAACTGTGATGATTTGTGGTTCTGGTCAGGCTTGCCTGGCTACAAGGAATAGAGATCACTTGTTTTAGCTCTAGAGAAAAAAAGACTAGAAGAGAGGCATTTATAATAAAGATATATATGGACTGCAACTGGAGCAAGAAAAACAGGACTGGGGTGCCTGGGTGGCTCAGTCAGTTAAGCAACTGACTCTTGGTCTCAGCTCAGGTCATGATCTCAGGGTCCTGGGATCAAGCCCCGTGTCAGGCTCCACTCTCAGTGGGGAGGCTGCCTGAGGATTTTCTCTCCTTCTCCTTCCCCCCCTCCCCCTGCTCACTCTCTCTCTCCCTCCCTCTCAAATAAATACGTAAATCTTTTTTTAAAAAAAAGGACTAATGGAAGGTTGAAGGCATCTCTGCTTCTCTGTAGCTCTGCTCTTACCCTCCTCTTTTTGACCACCAGCTTCCTCCATTCTAATTTTTTCTGCTCCTTCACAACTCTGACTTCCATTTATTTGGTTCGCCAGGGCCTTAATTCAAGGTCATGGCATCCTTACACCATCAGCTCCTTTGAGGATGGTCTCAGTTGCCCAATTCTATGACCCAGGAGCATGATTGGCCCAGCTCATCTTTCACCGCATGAGTATGTCTCTGACCGCCCACAGGTGGGCTGCCCTTCAATCGGATGCTAATCCTTGAGTTCAATTAGCTGTGGTCAGGAGACAGAACCAATTAAGGATAGAAAACTATGAGCTAGGCAAACAGCAAATTATGAACTGATAAATATATTATGATACCATTTTTGCTTTAAAAGTACAGAAATAGAAAGCCTTGAAACATATACAACAATATAGTAACATTGGTTTCTCCAGGTGGTGGAATTCCAATGGATTTGTGTGGAATTTGTTTATTTGCTTTTTTGTATTTACCACGTTTTCTATGATGAGGTACTCAAAGTACTCTTTCATCAGTAAGTATAAATGTGAATCAAGTTAGTAACTATGAAATAAACTAATTAAAATTAAATCACAAAATAATTAGCCCAATGGTCATTTTGGGAGATAGAATTGGTCCATGACCTCAAGGAATTTACAGACTCCTGGGAGTGGAGTAATATTAACAGGATAGCTTCAGATAAGCACCATAATAGAAGTTTCTCTTGGCCTGGAATACCTTTAATCCCCTTATCTGCCTGGGAAACTCCTATTCAACTTCCCAGACCTCACTCAAATGTCACTCCTCCCACAGGCAAAATTAATCACTTCCTCATTCATTTTTCAGAAGCACTTTAGAAACCATGTCTTCAAAAATAAGTCCCAAGTTTTTCACATTTTAATACTTCCGAAATCAGGCTAGGTGTTACGATCAGTATTCCAAAAAACTAGTCAACTACCAGATAGAGAAGTAGGTGGTAAAGTAACGTGACTGTCATGCTTGCAGATGTGTGATCTTAACTAATTTCTCAGGAAAGGTCAAAGAACTTTCAGAGCTAGAACTGATGACAGATTCACTCTTTAGGAATAGTTAAGTGGATCCAAAAAAGTTAGACTCTTCTCTTAAAGTTTGGTTTAGAGAAGAAACTAGTAGTTCCAGTGATAAACATATGCTATTGTAGATTGAGTTTTTTTAAAAACATTGAGGGGCACGTGGGTGGTTCAGTGGGTTGAGCGACCGACTCTTGATTTTGGCTCAGATCATGATCTCAGGGTCGTGGGATCGAGCCCCACGTTGGGCTCCCCCACTCAGGGGAGTCTGCCTGGGATTCTCTCTCTCCCTCGCCCTCTGCCCCTCCCCCCCACTGGCCCTCTAATAAATAAATAAGCAAAATCTTTAGAACATATACATTTGATAGGATAGCCTTTTTTTAAATTATTATTATTATTAAGTAAACTCTACCCCCAATGCAGGGCTCAAACTCACGACCCCAAAATCAAAAGTCACATGGTCCACCCACTGAGCCAATAGGTGCCCCTAGGATATTCTTAATGTCCCAAAAGGCTGTTGGAACTTGATGATGCAACCCATAATCAAAGCTGTCTTTGAGGGGCATCTGTGTGGCTCAGTCAGTTAAGCGTCTGCCTTCAGCTCAGGTCATGATCCCAGGGTCCTGGAACTGAGCCCTGCATTGGGCTCCCTACTCAGTGGGGAGTCTGCTTCTCCCTCTGCCCCTTCCCCCCACCCACCACCCCCACTTTTGCTCTCACTCTCTCCGTCACTCTCTCTCTCAAATAAATAAATAAAATCTTTAAAAAAAAAAGTTGTCTTTGATTCCAGGAAGTCTATAGCCTTATATGAATCTATTATAGCACTTGGCTCATTGAATTATAATTAGTCATTTATCCACCTTCCCAAACAGATCATTAACTCCTCAAAGACAGACATTTGGGTAGATAAACTCAGGGTGAATAGTTAATAAATGTGGCATCCTTACTATTGGAATTTTAAGATTTGCTTTTTATATGGTTTATACAGAAATTTTCTAGAATGATGGATTCCCTAGGACAGACAGTAACACTTTTGACTGATTTGGTCCCTTGTATGAGAACTTATAGGGTTTTAGATACCAGCATCTTGTGAATGAGCCTGGGAAATCTGACACTATAGCTTTTCAACACTCCTAACGGTCACATGTCAAAGAACTCAAGGGACTGAGGGGGATTTTCAGGGGATTTTAACTGTGCTGTGGCAGGCAAAATCTAGGATGGCTGCCCAAGATCTCCAGTCCTTAGTCATTCAGTCAAACACTAATCTACGTACTGTTTTGAAGAGACCTTGCGATGTAATTAAGGTTACTAATCAGTTGGGTTTTTTTAAAGATTCATGTGTTTATTTGAGAGAGAGAGAGCATGAGCAGGAGGGGCAGAGGGAGAGAGAGTCTCAAGCACACGCTGCACTGAGGTTGGTGCCCTACTGGGGCTCGATCTCACAACCCTGAGATCACAACCTTGGCTGAATCCGAGAGTCGGACACTTAACTGGTTGTACTCCAAGACACCCCTAATCAGTTGATCTTAAAATAGGGGGATTATCCAGGTAATCACTTGAGCCTTTTCATAGCGGAATGTTTCTCCAGCTGGTAGCAGAAGTCAAACAGACTCAAAGCACAGGTGGGCCATTGCTAGCTTTAAGGACGGAGGGGGCCACATGGAAAGGACCTGAGAGCAACCTCGAGGAGCTGAGAGTGACCCCTGGCTAACAGCCAGCTAGAGAACAGGCACCTCAGATCTACGTTTACAAGGAACTTGTCTCTGCAATGACCTACGTGAGTCCAGAAGTGATTCTTCCCCAAATCTTCAAGAGTCCGGCCCAGTGAACATTTTTACTTTTGCCGCATAAAACCCTGAACAAAGAATTCAGTCAAACTTGCCCAGATTTCATTAGAAAACTAATACATATTCCCAAGGACATTTGGGTGAATGTGGAGGGGAATGAGGTGGTTCAAAGGTAGTCTTAACAAATATGCTAATGATAAAATCTTGCTTAAAATGGGGACACCTGGGTGACTCAGTCGGTTAAGCGCCTGCCTTCAGCTCAGATCATGATCCCAGGGTCCTTGCTCAGTGGGGAGCCTGCTTCTCCCTCTGCCTGCCACTCCCCTGCTTGTGCACTCTCTCTCTCTGACAAATAAATACATTAATATTTTTAAAATTTTTTTGCACAAAATGGACTGTGAGCTAGCTGGGCACCCTACCCCTCTCTGACAGGACTGACTCCATATATTCAATGAGTCTTCTGAGCAGATATATTCAGTAATAAATGGGTATTCCATTTGATCTCTGACCTGATTTCTCTGTCTTCCTCTAGCCTGAACACCCTGGGTAAACTGAGGCTAGAGATACAATGAAGGGAACTACATATAGCAAATTACAGAATACCATCAAGTGGTGAGTCTCTGTTAAAAAGCCAGTTTTCAACTTTATTAAACTCTCAGTGTTGGGGCGCCTGGGTGGCACAGCGGGTAAGCGTCTGCCTTCGGCTCAGGGCATGATCCCGGCGTTGTGGGATCGAGCCCCACATCAGGCTCCTCCGCTATGAGCCTGCTTCTTCCTTTCCCACTCCCCCTGCTTGTGTTCCCTCTCTCGCTGGCTGTCTCTATCTCTGTCGAATAAATAAATAAAAATCTAAAAAAAAAAAAAAAAAAAGAAAAAAACTTTCAGTGTTATCTATCATTGTTAAACTCTCCTTTACCTCTTCATTTGAAAAAAACCTATTTTGCCTTGTACTTCAGGGATTCGGATATTCTGGATCTTATGTCTGAGTACAGCCCCTGACAAGTAGTCTGACTTTAAACACTTCAACCTCACAGTTTTTCAGAAAGGAGCAAAATGTTTTAACTACTATAACTGCAGCCATTTACCAACTGCTTACCATGTTCTAGAATGTGCTAGGTGTTTTATATATACATATATATATATGTAATATATGTATATATACAGTCTTATGTAATCTTCACAATAACCCTATGAGAAAGATATAGTTATCCTCATATTATAAATGAGAAAACAGGTACACATAGGTTAGGTATTTTGCTCAAGGTGATAAGATTCAGAGTTAGGAAACAAGCTTAGGTCTTCCTGATTCTAAAATCTCTGGCCAGTTGCTATTCACTACCACCTCCCAGTTTACAGACAGCGTATCAGTGCGAACTTATTATTCACTTTTTGCACACGCCTCATTCCCCCTGGAAGCCCTTCAAGAAACATTATGAACATCTGTATCCTGGCCTAGGGACAACTGACAACAGAGACCCGGAAGCTGTGGGAGGAAGCCAGGAAGTCAGCCCAGAATGGAGTTGGGGCACTGGTTTCCGGGCTGGGGTTAGAATAGGCCGCAAGGCACTTCTGCAGTCTTAGGGCTAAAGACAAAGGACAAATGTAAGGACCCATCAAGAGACATAGTGAGGAACCATGAGCTCAGATGGTAGCCAGGTCAAAGTATGGAGAAAAGAGGCAGCTGAAGCAAGGAACGACCTCCTTCGCAGGCCTGGATCCTGAGACAAGCCTGCACCGGCGGGGTTCTCTCATGGCATGACTTTCAAACATCTACAGGATGACAGTGGGTTACCAGTTACAACAGCTAACTTGTAATGAGTGCCTTCAGGTCCAGCTCTAAATGCTTGCTATGAGTCATCTTATTTGACTGTCATAACAGGCCTATGAAGCAGGAACTACTATAATTCTCCCAATTTAAGGATAAGGAAACAGACTCAGAAAGGTTAACTAATTTTCCAAAGATTACACAGGTAATTAGTGACATACCCTGGATTCAAACTGCACTTGACCGAAAGCCCACGTGTGTGAACACTTGTCCGCTGATATGGCACCCCCTGTCTGCGGTAGCGGCTACCTGGAGAACTGAGTCGGAAGACTGGTGAGGCCACATCCACCAATGACCATTATGAGCACAGACATGACAAAAATACCCTCGTGGAGCTTTTGGACGTCAAGAAATCGTTTGAGGAGAGCTGAGCAGAGAACAGTTGCTTTTTTTTTTTTTTAAAGTAAACTCGACGTCCAATGTGGGGCTTGAACTCAGGACCCTGAGATCAAAAGTCACATGCTCTACCAACAGAGCCAGCCAGGTGCCCAAGAACAGTTGGTTTTTACTAGATGATGGAAGGTTTCCTAGAAGCCAGTTCTCCAAGGAATGACCAGTGGAAAGTGTGAGAAAGCACAAGTTGGGGAAACAGTGTAAACAAAGCCCGGGAATTGTAAAAACATATCGTGTGTGGGCACGTGCATGTGTGTATGTGTCCAGCTTACCTCCTAGCTCCCTCACTCGTCTCCAAGAGCAGAGGCCACGTGACGCTTGAAGAAGTCCAAAAGGAACCTCTTTAGAAAGATGCCCAATCCTTGCGGGGGGTGTGACCTCCTCTTTCCTCAGTTATCATGGGTCGTTGGTTGGGTAATGGGTGGATACTTTGGGTGAGAGGGGTCATAAATAACCTCTCCCTGCGTCACTCCTCATTCCCTTTAAGGTTGTATGCAGGTGGTGGAATGCTCAAATGCTTGGTGGGATGCCACTCCACTATGGGCTCCTCCATAAACGGATAGAGAAAATCTCACTCAGCCCCTCACGAGATCACAGGCAGATGGGGAACATTTCTACCCCCACTTACATTGTTAGGATAGGGTAACGTCAAGTACTGTGAGATTTCAAGCATACCTAATGACTATCACAGAAAAAAATGACCCACGCACATATGCCAGCCATATTCCTCCCTAAGGCACTAGTTAACTGACCCACATCCAGTCCAGTGAGATAATGGCCAAGGTCTAGCCTGTTCCTCTCAGTACAGAGCCAGGCTCTCTGAGTCATAAGGACCAATCACGTTGCTCAGGTCAGTGGAATCGTTGGCAACACCCTCATGTATCAGAGCATCTGATGTAGCAGAATTCACGTGTGAAGCTTGAACAAAGCTTAATTTCAAGATTGTGCCTTATATTCATCTACTCATTTATATACGAGCTGCCCTAAGGAACGCCCTCCTTCGGAGAGCCTTCCCTGATGCTCGGGATAGCCCTTCTCTGGTTCTCATATTCTTTTCTTTTCTTCTTAAGATTTATTTATTTGAGAAAGCGAGCAAGCGAGGAGTAGGGGGGAGGGGCAGAGAGGGGAAGGAGAGAGAATCTCCAGCAGACTCCCCATTGAGCGCTGAGCCTCATGTGGGGCTGGATCTCAGGGCCCTAAGAGCAAGACCTGAGCCAAGATCAAGTGCGACGCCTAATAGCCTGAGCCACCTGGGCGCCCCTCTCGTATTCTTTTTTTTTTTTTTTTTTTTCGTATTCTTTTTTGTATTGAAACTCTGTGTGTGTAGGTCTGTTTCCCCAAACTATTCTATGTGCTTTTTTTCTTTAACTTTTTAAAAAAGATTTTTAATTAATTTATTTATTAATTAAACTATTTATTTAAAGTAAACTTTACACCCAATGTGGGGTTCAAACCCATGACCCCGGGATCAAGAGTGGCATGCTCTACTGACAGAGTCAGCCAGGCGCCCTTCCATGTGCTTCTTGCAAGAATTGTCATGTTTATAGCTGTATCCACAGCACCTTGGGCTGGGTCTGGATGTAATAGGTGTGTGATGAGTGTTTACTGAATTAAATTGAGTAAGGTGGGGAGATACAATGTGGGGTTGGGCATGTGTTCATATATCCTGTTTGTGATACATCTGTGACTCTGAAGAGCTAGGACAAACCGTGCTGGGGCCTAGACTCAAGGCTAAGATCTGAAAGTGCTTTGGGTCCAAGGCCCCCAGAGAAAGAAATGTTATGTACCCTGCCCACAAATGATAGATTCAGAGCAAAAGCCCTGCTCTTGCTCCAAAAGCAAGCTTCCAGCTTCAGGACCCCCAGATTGTGTTTTAGAGAATCTGATGGGCAGCTAAGACAGGTGGGACGGATATGCCATCCTGGCTGCAGGGAGAGAAGCCTGGGGCCTCACTGTAGATGAAGACTCTTGTATCTGGGGTGAAAGGCACAGTCATACCAGAAGAGACCAGAATGGAGGGTCACAGCCAGAGCTCATGTAAGCGTCTTATGTTCTACAGTAAGGAGATCCAACTCTCTCCTGTAGATAATAGGAAACTATTTAAGATTTTACAAGCAGGGAAAGAGTATGATTCAGTTCAACAAAAGTTTATGAGATGTTTACTTTGCGCTGGGTACAAACAAGGGTATAAAGTGGAGTTAAACATAGTCTCTGCCCTTTAGACAAGTACACAAGATGAAATAAAAAGTAAGTGAAACCCAAGATGTAGAAGATCCAGAGGAGACCCTGTCTGCCTGATGGAGGATATCTGGAAATACATCATGGAAAAGGAGTACTTCAAAGGGGCCCTAAAAAATGGGTATTTTATGAACATAGAATTCACTGAAGCATCTGCCTTCGGCTCAGGTCATGAGCAATCAATAAACTTGTTTTATGGTTGTTGTTTTTTTTTTTAAGACTTTATTTATTTGAGAAAGAGAGAGCACAACCAGGGGGAGCTGCAGAGGGAGGAGAAGCAGACTCCCCGCTGAGCAGGGAGCCCAACCGGGGGGGGGGGGGGGGGGGGGGGGGGGGGGGCTTGGTCCCAGGATCCCGGGATCATAACCTGAGCCAAAGGCAGGTGCTTAACCAACTGAATCACCCAGGCGCCCCTTCTTTTCAATTTTTAAGTAAACTGTATGCCCAATGTGGGGCTTGAACTCAACCCCAAGATCAAGAGTCACATGCTTTATTGACTGAGCCAGCCAAGCCCCCCAATAATCAATAAACTTGTAAAAGGTGCTCAACTTCCCTACTAATCAGGGAGATGCATATTAAAACCATAATGAGATGTCATTTCACACCCAACAGATTAGAAACATTTTAAAGTCTGACAAGAACAGTGAAGGAGGGGCGCCTGGGTGGCTCAGTCGTTGAGCGGCTGCCTTTGGCTCAGGGTGTGATCCCAGCGTTCTGGGATCGAGCCCCACATCAGGCTCCTCCACTGGGAGCCTGCTTCTTCCTCTCCCACTCCCCCTGCTTGTGTTCCCTCTCTCGCTGGCTGTCTCTGTTAAATAAATAAATAAAATCTTTGGGGAAAAAAAAAAAGAACAGTGAAGGAAATTTTTATAACGTTATTGGTGAGAATGGAAATTAGTACAACCACTTTGGAGAATACAGTAATTTGGCAATATCTGGTTAAAGATGCACTTACCCTATGATCTCAGAATTCCTCTTCTGGTATATATGTATTTCTCTGGAATTCCTACACATAAACACAAGGAGACATACCAAAATGCACATTGGAGAAATGAACATTTCTGTGACAGCAAAACCCAGAAATGACCTAAATGGCTATCATTGGGGAAACAAATAAATCACAGTGTGATTATATATATTTTTAAAGATTTTATTTATTTATTTGCCAGAGAGAGAGAGCGCAGTCGGGGCGGGGGGGGGGGGGCAAGCAGCAGGTAGAGGGAGAAGCAGGCTCCCTGCAGAGCAAGGAGCCTGATGGAGGACTTGATCCCACAACCCTGAAATCATGACCTGAGCCGAAGGCAGACACTAAACCAACTGAGCCACCCAGACGTCCTGCAGTGTGATTATACACTGAATATGAAAGCTGGGAAATGAATGAAGTACAATGACATGAGCCAACACGGATGAATCTCACAAGCATGATATTGAAGAGGGGAAAGTACAGAATACTTACTTAGATACCCATTCATATACAATTCAAACAAGTTCATGCAAACCAATATTATACATTGCTTAGGGACCTATCTCAGTACCTCTATGGAGAGGCGCCTGGCTGGCTCGGTTGGGAGAGCATGGGACTCTTGATCTCAGGATCGTGAGTTTGAGTCCCACTTTGGGAGTAGAGCTTACATAATAAAAATATATATATTAAAAAATCTCGAGGAGAAAGCATAAATAAATGTAAACGCATAGGAGTACATTTTGAGACCCAAATTCCAAAATGGGATTCCCACAGCAACAGTCCTCTGATCTCCAGCAGGGTATCTGCGATTTCAACCAACTCCATCTGACGTTGTCAACATCTACATTATCCACATGACCTGCAGCTGATAGCATCAGAGTCCACAGATCTACAAGGCGGCCCCCACCTCATCCCCACTTCAGACCCGTGGTAAGCCTAGGCTGTTTACCTGTTCTCCTCTGACCAACTAGCTATAAACCAAGTAGCTCAGACATTTCTAGGACCTCCTTCCTCCTCAGCTTCAGTTAATTTGCTGGAGTGGCTCACAGAATTCAGAGAAACATTTTACTTAGTAGATTAACGGTTAATTATAAAAAGATGTAACTTAGGAACAGCCAGATGGAAGAGGTGCACAAGGAAAGGTGTGGGGAAGGGTGGCGGAGCTTCCGAGACCTCTCCAGCAGCACTGCTCTCCCCAATTTCCCTGCACTCACCCACTGGAAGGTCTCCAAATCCTGCCCTCCTGGGTTTTTACGTAGGCATTGATGTGGTTTTGGAGGTTTGGTGGGGTGAGGTCCGGAGCCGACGACCAAGAAAGAATCCTTGGGACGTCTTTGGTGCAAAATGGTGGTTTATTAAAACACGGGGACAGGAAGCATGGGCAGAAAGAGGGGCTGCACCGGGGTCTGGAGGTGTGGCTGATTATATACTCGGGAGCTGGGCTGGGGGAAGCAAGGAAAAGGGAGGTTTCAAAAGAACTTTCACGTCCCGAAGAGGACCAGCCTACAAGATACCAGTGGTCTTGCCATTGTCAAGTTAAGGTTGTTTTTCCTTCTAGCAAGGTATTAACATTAAGACGGTGGGGAGATTCCGGGAAGAATGTCAGACAGGCCCCACCCAAGGTGGGGGGGGAGGTTGCTGGGTATCAGCGTATGCTCTGTCTTCAGCGGGCCTTCTGCTCCCTCATCAGGCCTGATTGATTAAATCACTGGTCCTGCAGGATTGCTTCAACTCCAGCACCCTCCCGCCCCAGGCGTAAGGGGGTAGGACTGAAAATTCCAACTCTCTAACCAGGTGGTTGGCTCCACTGGCTATCAGCCCCCAGCCTTACTTGCTTTCCAAAAGTCATTTCATTAACATAAGAAAAGATACACTTATCACTCTCTACCCTTAGGAAATTCCAAGGGTTGGGGAGCTCTATGCCTGAAATGGTGGTAAGACTAAAATATATATATATTTTTAAGACTTTATTTTAGAGAGAGAGAGAGCACGTGCAAGCAGGGGGAGGGGCGGAGGGGCAGAGGCAGAGAATCTCGAGTAGCCTTCTTGCTGATTACGGCGCCTGTCTCGGGGCTCCATCTCACAACCCCGAGATCGTGACCTGAGCCTAAACCAAGAGAAACTTAACCGACTGAGCCACCCAGGCGCCCCGAAATAACTATTTCTTATTATAAATCACAATATCACAGAATGAGAAATTTCAAATTCAGGAGAGTGGAATATGGATTGGGAAAGGGACTGTAATTGAGGAAGTATTCACAGGAACCTTTATGTATATTGGTAACATTCTATTTCCTTTTTTTTTTTTTCAAGTTTATTTATTTATAATCTCTACACCCAACATGGGGCTTGAACTCACGACCCTGGGATGAAAAGTTGCATGCTCCACCGACTGAGCCAGCCAGGTGCCCCTGAAATTTTATTTCTTAAGCTGTCTGGCAGGTACATGGTTCTTCTTTGCACTACCCTTTATATCTTCTCTATATCTTACATATTGAATTTTTTGAAAAATAGAGTGGGTACTTGTTCCGTAGGAAGACTTGCAGCAGGAAGTCATTCTCTCTAGAGAGAGGAGGCCGCACTGGAGAGAGCAGGCTGGGTCAGGGAACGAAATGTCCTTCTGCTTAGCAGAATAGAGTATTTGATGTCATAATCGCAGCAACTTCCATTTATATAACATCCTGAACTTTATAAATCACTTTCACATACGCCAGCTCATTTAATCATCAACTTGAAAGACAAGTAGTCCTATTTTATGGATGAGGAAACAGGCTCAGAAAGATTAGGTGATACATTTGTGACTATTTTTGTTAGAGAAAAGCTTAAAAGGTTATGCAATAAATGGTCGTCGTCTCTAAGAGGAACAACAGGTAATTTTACCCATTTTTGTCTGTTTGCTTAACTGTATTTTCTGATATTTCTTTTTTAAAATTTTATTTAAATTCAATTAATTAACATATCGTGTATTATTAGTTTCAGAGGTAGAGGTCAGTGATTCATCAGTTGGGTATAACACCCAGTGCTCATCACATCACATGCCTTCCTCAATGCCCATCCCCCAGGCATCCCATCCTCCCACCCACCACACCTCCAGCAACCCTCAGTTTGTTTCCTAGCGTTAGGAATCTCTTATGGTTTATCTCCCTCTCTGATTTTAACTTATTTTATTTTTCCCTCCCTTCCCCATGATACTCTGTTTTGTTTCTTAAATTCCACATATGAGTGAAATCATATGATAATTGTCTCTCTCTGATTGACTTATTTTGCTTGGGATAGTACCCTCTAATTCCATCCATATCATTGCAAATGGTAAGATTTCAGTTTTTCGATGGCTGAGTAATATTCCGTTGTGTATATGAACCACATCTTTATCTATTTATCTGTCGATGGACATCTGGGCTCTTTCCATAGTTTGGCTATTGTGGACATTGCTGCTATAAACATTGGGGTACAGGTATCCCTTCAGATCGCTACATTTGTATCTTTGGGGTAAATCCCTAGTAGTGCAATTGCTGGGTCGTGGGGTAGCTCTACATTTAACTTTTGGAGGAACCTCTACACTGTTTTCCAGAGTGGCTGTACCAGCTTGCATTCCCAGCAGCAGTGTAAGAGGGTTCCCCTTTCTCCTCATCCTCGCCGACATTTATTGTTTCCTGACTTGTTAATTTTAGCCACTCTGACTGGTGTGAGGTGGTATCCCATTGGGGTTTTGACTTGTATTTCCCTGATGCTGAGTGATGTTGAGCATTTGCTCATGTGTCTGTCGGCATTTGTATGTTTTCTTTGGAGAAATGTCTGTACGTGTCTTCTGCCCATTTCTTGACTGGATTGTTTGTTTTTTGGGTGTTGAGTTTGGTAAGTTCTTTATAGATCTTGGATGCTAACCCTTTATCTGATAAGACATTTGCAAATATCTTCTCCCATTCTGTCGGTTGTCTTTTGGTTTTTGTCTACTGTTTCCCTTGCTGTGCAAAAGCTTTTATCTTGATGAAGTCCCAGTGGTTCATTTTTGCCTTTTTCCCCTTGCCTTTAGAGATGTGTCTAGTACGAAGTTGCTGCGGCTGAGGTCAAAGAGGTGCCTGCCTGTATTCTCCTCTAGGATTTTGATGGATTCCTGTTCACATTTAGGTTTTTCATCCATTTTGAGTCTATTTTTGTGTAGGGTGTAAGAAAACAGTTCAGTTTCATTCTTCTGAGTGTGGCTGTCCAATTTTTCCAACCACTTGTTGAAGAGACTGTCTTTTTTCCATTGGATGTTCTTTCCTGCTTTGTCGATGAGTTGACCGTAGAGTTGAGGGTCCATTTCTGGGTCTCTATTCTGTTCCATTGATCTATGTGTCTGTTTTTGTGCCAGTACCATGCTATCTTGATGATCACAGCTTTGTAATATAGCCTGAAGTCCAGAACTGTGATGCCACCAGCTTTGGTTTTCTTTTTTATTTTCTGATATTTCTAAGATGAACATGTGTAACTTATGAAGTGAAAAAAAATAATATAGTAGGGAGAGGAAGGGAAGGGAACAGGAAAAATGTAAGTGATTTTCTCCAAGTCAAATAGTCAAGTTTTTTTTTTTTTCTTTTCTTTTTAAGTAAACCCTACCTTCAACCTGGGGCTCAAACTCACAACCCCAAGATCAAGACTGTCGCACTCTACTGACTGAGCCAGCCAACCAGGCACCCCTCAAATAGTTAAGTTTTTGATCCTGATCCCAAGTCCTAAGTACACAAATGACAAACAACTGAAAAAATACAAGAAAGAAGCTAACATGTGAAAAAGAGGCCTAACTTCACTAGCAAAGAAATGCAAATTAAAACAAGATGTGAGAATCATGTCTATTATATTAGCAAAACTGTTTCTCAGGGATAAGGGTGTGGTAAAACTGGTAGTCATTAATTACTGATCGCATTGTAAATTGGTATAATTTGCTCCAAAAATTATTTGGCAGCAAGTAACCAGAGCTGTAAAAATATTCACACCCTATGGAAATAATGTAAAATATGGAAACACTTTTTTTCCCGGGGAAGAAAAAGTGTTCATAAGAGCATTATCAGTGTAGCAGGGCAACCTCATTTAGACAGAGGGTCCACATTTGGCTGTTTATAGAAAGGTGGGCCTATAAGCTTCTGGACATTTTTTTGCACTGGTTTATACACATAAGGATTTGTTTTTTACCTGAAAGAAAAAATGCAAAAGTATGAGGTCGTGATTGAGAAAGAATGGTGCGGATTGGCCTGGTGTCTGGTTAGGCCTTGGTTGTTGGGTTGTCTTTTTTTCCTTTTTTGTTCTTTTTCCATAGTATACCCTTACTTTATGAGATTTAAGTGGAAAAGCTCAGTCTCTGGAGGAGTGTTCCGGTTTCCTATTTGTTTTTTCTTCTTCTTCTTCTTCTTCTTCCTTGTGAAATATCTTGCAAATAAAAAGTATGTAAGGAACGCATTTAACTTGAAGAAGTATGATACAGAGCAAACCTGTGTGCTTAAGAAATAGAAACTTAGCATTCTTTTTCCCCATCCCAGTTAACCTCTACCTTGAATTTTGTATTTATAAATCCTTTGCTTTTCATTACAATGTATGTTTATCCCTGCTGCTGAAGCAACATACTGTTTAGTTTGGCCTGTTTTTATCTTTATTGTATTTTGACCCTTCTGTGTGTATTTTTGTCTAATTTTTTCATCCAGTGTTGAGTTTCTGAGGCTCATGGTGTTGATGCATGTAACTGTAGTTTGTTCATTTTCCTGGATGTGTAATATTCCACAGCGTGAATTTACCAAGCTGGTCAGAGGTGGGAGCCACTAAGTCTACGTTTTGAACAAGCGTCCCTGGTAAGACTAATGCAGGTGGGCCTTGGCTCATGCTTTGAAACATATTCTTAGAGGATAAGTCCAAGCTCCTACTCTTCAGTCCCCTAACACTCTACCTCTATCTTTTAATTTCTTCTTCTTCTTCTTTTTGTTTTTAAGTAATCTTTACATCCAATGTGGGGCTTGAAATCATGACCCCAAGAGTCACACACTCTACCGACTGAGCCAGCCAGGCACCCCTCTACCTTTTAATTTCAGTTAAATTGCTCTTCCCCTCTTTTCCAAAAATATTTTCCCATCTTTCTTCACCTAGATAATCTTCTTTTTAAAAAAAAAAAATTTTTTTTTTTTTTTGTTTAATCTCTACACTTAGGGCACCTGGGTGACAGAGTCGGTTGGGTGTCGGACTTTTGATTTCAGCTCAGGTCATGATCTCAGGGTCCTGGGATAGAACCCTGAGTCAAGCTCAGTGCTCAGCGGGGAGTCTGCTGGAGGTTTTCTCTCCCTTTCCCTCTGCCCCTCCCCCCATGTTCACTCTCTCTCTGTGAAATAAATGAATAAATCTTTAAAAAACCAAAGCAGGGGCGCCTGGGTGGCTCAGTTGTTAAGCGTCTGCCTTTGGCCCAGGGCAGAATCCCGGTGTTCTGGGATCGAGCCCTGCATCAGGCTCCTCTGCTGAAAGCCTGCTTCTTCCTCTCCCACTCCCCCTGCTTGTGTTCCCTCTCTTGCTGGCTGTCTCTCTCTCTGTCAAATTAATAAAATCTTTTAGAAAAAATAAAATTAAATTAAAAAAATAAAAAAAAAAAGCAATCTCTACACTCAACGTGGGGCTGGAATCTACAGCCCCAAGGTCAAGAATCACATGCTCCACCTACTGAGCCAGCCAGGCGCCCCTAGATAATTCTTATTCTTCAAGTCTCCCCATTAAACTATAAACTCCTCCAAGGTGAAGATTATCATCATTATCATTGTTGTCATTGACATTTATGGAGCAGATAAAAGCAGGTACTACACAGAGAGTTTTCTGTGTGTCATCTCATCGATCCCCACTCAACCCCACGAAGAAGGTACTGGGATTATTCTCATTTTGCAGGTAAGGAAATAAGGGTCAGAAAGAGTTGGTAACTTGCTCAGAGTTCAAGGGCTCTTACGTGTGGACCTCTTCACTGTCTTGTCTTTGTACCTCCAGGGTCTAGTGTAGGACTTGGTGTGTAGTAAGCGCTCAGTAAATGTTTGTTGCACTGAACTGAAGGGAAGAGTCAAGGTGGCCAGATGGAAAACCATCCCTTTAGTTCAGATGATGGCAGCAGGGGCGGAGAAGGGGAGCCAGAAACAAGACTTGGCTTGCAGGGCTATTACAGAGTTAAAATCTGGGTCGTGAAATTGGAGCTGGGAATGAGGAAGAGACAAGGCATTTCTATATATTTTTTTAAACACTCAGGAGCCAGGGGTTCCTGGGTGGCTCAGTCAGTTAAGCGTCTGCCTTTGGCTCAGGCCATGATCCCAGGTCCTGGGATCGAATCCCGCAAGGGGCTCCCTGCTCGGTGGGGAGTCTGCTTCTCTTTCTCCCTCTGCCCCTCCTCTCTGCTTGTGATCACTCTCCCTCTCTCTCAAATAAATAAATAAATAAATAAAATCTTAAAAAAAAAAACACTCAGGGGCCAGTACTTTTCTTTTATTTAATTTTTATAGGTTTATGTGGTTTTTTTTAGTAATCTCTATACCCAACATGGGGCTCAAACCCATAACCTCAAGATCAAGAGTTGCACACTCTCCTGACTGAGACAGCCAGGGACCCCTCCATTTTTTATTTATTTATTTTTTTACTTTGGGCAGTTCTGTATTTATGGAAATTTTTAAAGAAAGCACGTGGTGCTTTTACAGTTTTAAAAGAGGGAAAGCAGGGCAGAGGCAGCAGCTTTGTGACTTGCAAACAAGGGAGAAAGAGAAATCTAAGCCAAAGGCATGCTGGGGGTGGGAAGCCCTATCAAAAGAGACTAGACATGACAGCCCTGAGAATAGCTACATATGGGTGGAAGTTTGACACACACACACACACACACACACACACACACACACACACACAAAGGAAGGGAAGGAATATAATAATAGGTCTAGGAAGAATTCTTTTAAGGTAGAAATAAGATTTAATGATCTTGCCTTCTTGTTCTGGTGTTTCCCAGTGTCTGCCATGGTCCTCAATGATGCCAGTCGCTTGTTGGAGACTTATTGTGGGCCAGACATGATGCTATAAACACTATATCGTAGATCGTCTCATTGTCTTCAGTTTCTCTCTCTGTAATATAACTTACATACAGCTGCCAAATCAAATTTCCTCAGCCGCCGATCATGACTGGCCTCTACTGGACCATCTGTGACACCCCCTGTCCCAGAGAATAATATCTGAAATCCTCAGTTTGGCAACTAAGAGCTTTCTTGGTGTGACCCTCACTCACCTGTCCAGCTTTGTTACTTTTTACACTGTTACTTTTTCAACACAACAAGTTCCTTGCCTGTGAGTATGTATCCATTAATCCATCTAGTGAGCATTTATTGACCCCCTACTACATGTCAGACACTATTTTAGGTGTTGGGAAGAGAATGGTAAACAAGAGAAGTGGCTCCCTCCTATCATGGAGCTTACCCAAACAAGCAATAAACGAGAAGCTATCAGTCAGGTGTATGGATGACAATGACAATACGGCTAATGGGATAGTGAGTGCGGGGACAAGAGGACTAACTTAGATGGGACAGTCAGGGAAAGTCTCTGCAAGGAAGTGAGTTTCAGGCTGAGAGCTGGCTGACAAATAGGAACCGAAGCAAAGATGTAGGCAAGGAACATTCTGGGCAGAGGTATCTGTTAGGACCAAGGCTCTAAGGTGTGCACAACCTTGGTGTGATCAAGGAATGGAGGGAACGTGAGAAGGAAGGTGATATCAGAGGTGGCTCAGGGTGGGGGGATGTTAGACCAAGGGGGGTCTTGGTCTGGTTAAAGATTTGGGTTTTTATCCTAAAAGCAATGGGAAGCTGCAGGCTTTTAAGCAGATAGGTGATGTGATTAGATTTAGGATTTTAAATGATTATTTTGGTTTTTATGAGAAGGAATTAGAGCAAAAACAATATCAGGGAGATCAATTAGGAGACGAGGGCAGGAGTTCAGAAAAGAGGATGGTGGTGGTTTGGAGCTGGGGAGTGGCAGTGGATGGGGGTCTGACATACGTTTGAGAGGAATCGGAGAGGTAAAATTGGTAGGGCTTTGAGGACGTGAATTTTGAAGTGATGGAGAGAGGAAGTGTGGACCATGTGCAAGAAGCCAATGGCCCAATCATAGGGTAGAAACAACGGGAAAATATGGAAAGTCAGGTACCTCAACTCTCACCAATAGCATTTAAACATTCCTGCTTGCGGCTCTGTGTGTGTGTGTGTGTGTGTGTGTGTGTGTGTGAGTGACAGAGCCACAAAGCAAGTCACACACTGCCCCTGAAGAGCTCACATCTTACAGGACAGACATATTTGTAGACACACAACATCAAAAACAAGGTAATAGAAAAAGACTCAGTATATGACAAACCAGTGATGTGTGTCTGTTACATTGTTAGGAAGTAGGGATAGGAGAGGCTGGAGCCTGGAGAGGTCTTTAGTTTGCAGGTAATGTGCTAATTACTGGCAGCAATGAGGTGTGTATCGGGGGAGGGGATTGTTTGTTTTTTGTTTTTCTCTGTATGCTCTTCGCCCAACGTGGGGCTGGAACTCACGACCCTGAGATCAAGAGTCACATGATCTACTGACCAAACCAGCCAGGCATCCCTGGCAATGAGGTTTTGACTCTCTTCCAAGACCTAGAGAGGGCTGAGTGGGAGATGGAGAGGGACCCAGGCCATGGGCTGCTTGCTTTTGTCCTCCCCAGAGCATCAAGGTGCACATGCAGAAGAGCCCGCGACCACATCAGACGGCACTGGGGACTGCGAGAGCCCCAAATGTGTAAAGTGTTACAGCCGGGAGGATCTTTTTCTGATTTAACTGATAGCCTGAAGCCTAGGGTGATCAACTGACTTGTCCAAGGAGAGTTGGCTAGTAAATAACTGCATCGAAACCAGAAACTGGGTCCCCTGACCCCTGATTCTGTGCTGCTTCCACATCCTGTCCCCTAAACGCAGGGTTCCTTACAGACAATGAGCACACACCACACTCCCTGCTGCGTTCAGGGTTATGCTGCTTGTCTTTAATAACGCAGCTTTGTGTCCCTCCAAGTCCCTAATTGGCTCCTTTTTTTTTTTTTTTTTTAGATGTATCCATTTATTTTAGAGAGAACAAGAGTGAGTAGGGGGAGAGGCAGAGGGAGAGGGAGAGAATTCAAGCAGACTCCTCACTGAGTGTGGAGGCCCACGTGGGGCTCAATCCCACAACCCTGAGATCAAGACCTGAGCTGAAATAAGAGTCAGAGGCTTAACAGACTGAGCCACCCAGGTGCCCCTAATTGGCTCCTTCTTATGGGATATCCTTTCAAGACATCTTCCATTTAACCCAGTGTAAAATTCTCAGAATGTCTCTTCTGCGGGATATCATACTCAACTCTGTACTTTCTCATTCTACATCCTACCCCTGGACAAAAACACTTTACCCCTGGGGAGATGGTAGCCCTGGATTTCACATAAATTACCCCTTACCTCTGCCAGCCAGGCTTTTCCCTTACCTTCTCATCTGATTTTTACAAATTATTGCTGCTGTTTAACATACAGATCATATTTGATTTAGAACAATACTTAGGTAGATAAAAGAAGTGAAGACGGTATACTCTCATATTATCATAAAAGGGAGGCGGAGTCATTCCCTGCTAATAGGGACGTGGCCTCTTCTGCTTCAGGCCAGGATAGTATTGGCGAGTATGAACTGGCAAGTTGGAGTCCATCTCTGACTAAGGAATCATTCAAGTATTTACTGAACTTTTTAGCACATTGTTTCATGGGGGAACTGGACAAACTGGAGGGGAGTAAGGCAGGAGAAAAACAAAGGACTACATTATGAAAGTTGTGAGATTTATGCAGTTACAAATGTCCAGAAACAGTCCCTCATGGGAAGGAGCTCAGAAATCTAGGGCATGAAGGCTGAAATTCAGGCAGTGATATTTAAAAGCTGAAGGAATTCTAATAAACCAGCTAGTGTGGGGGTACCTGTGTGGCTCCATTGGTTAAGTGTCCAACTTTCTTTTTTTAAGATTTTATTTATTTGAGAGAGAGAGAGAGAGAGAGCATGAGCAGGGGGAGGGGCAGAGGAAGAGGGAGAAACAGGCTCCCCACTAAGCAGGGACCCCCCTCAAACACAGGGCTTAATCCTAGGACCCCAAGATCGTGACCTGAGCCAAAGGCAGACACTTCACTGACTGAGCCACCCAGGTGCCCCTAAGTGTCTGACTCTTGATATTGGCTCAGGCCATGATCTTGGGGTCCTGGGATTGAGCCCCATGTCGGGCTCCCCACTCAGTGGGGAGTCTCCTTGTATCCCTCTCCCTCTGCTCACTCTCTGTCTCTCTCTCTCAAATAAATAAATAAATCTTAAAAAAAACAAAAACAAAAATTAGCTAGTGTTCCTATACAAATCGTACCTTGGGGAAACCAAAGAGTTGGGAAGAGGGAGTTCTCTTTGTAGAAATATTCCAGCTAATAAATGAAGAAGGAATAAATTATGGAAATAAAACATCACCATCTGGCAAATCCAAATGAAATAAGGGCTTATCAATGGCTGCTAACATCATGAGACAAAATAACACTATGTATCTCCTGGCAGAAGGACACAAGATCACTATGGAGTATTCTTATCCCTCAAAATCTGAATCTGTCATATTTACAGATCCAAACACCAATATTAGGAAAGCAGAGTAGGGGCGCCTGGCTGGCTCAGTCAGTGGAGCATGTGGCTCTTGATCTTGGGATTGTGAGTTCAAGCCCCATTTTGGGCATAAAGATTATTTTAAAGAAATAAAACCTTTAAAAAAAAAAAAAGGAAGCAGAGGAGAGAGGAGAATGTTAAAGGACCCCAGAAGATGGAATTGGCCAAACACAGAGCTGGGGGAACATTACAGGACAACCAGGTTTCTTCAACAAATAAGTTACAAGGAAAGAACAGAGAGAGGAAGAAGGGGGAGAACTTCAGATCAAGACTTGTAAGGAACATACCAACCAGTTGATACAGAGACCTTATTTGGATTTTGAGTCAAACAAACTAAAAAACAACAACAAAAGCAAAAAACATAACTGGGGACATGTGAACATTGACTGAACTATTTGATGACACTGTGAATCCCTGCTCATTTCTTTCAGGAGTAATAATAGTATTGTGGCTACGTTTAATAGAAGAGACACCTTTTAAAGCAGTGGTTCTCAAACTCAGAGCATGCATCACCGTCGCCTGGAGGGCTTATTAAAACCGATATTGCTGAGCCCCACGCCTTGTTTCTGATTCAGCAGCTCTGGGGTGGGAACTTAGAATGTGCACTTCAAGCAAGTTCCCAGGTGACACTAATGCTACTGGTCTGGGCTCACATTTTGAGAACCTCTGCACTGGATTAACCAGATTTTTAGAATCTAATTACTCTTTCAAAGACAGAGTTTAGGTTATCAGCTGAGTTCTATCCCCCTGGGTTGCACTCGAACAGCATTCCATATAATGAAAGAGAATGAACTCTTGTTCCAAGGCTCAGGTAATCATTTAGTCTGAATTGCCATAGGAAGGCTTGAAAGAAGAATACCTTCAGATCACTTTTCTCTTCCAGTGTGACACACCCAGCTCCCTCTTTAATCACTTTTGTCTGCCCTTTCCCCTTCCACTCCCCAGCACAGGATCCTGTAAGCTCCCTGGAACTTAGGCTACATCCCTGCATCATTTCCAAATTCAAAATGGGTTGATGTCTATAACATGGGGCATCCAGTCCTACATGTAGTGTCTCAGAGACACTCTAGCAAATCTCAGAGCTGATCCGTTCTGTGCTGTTGTAGAGAAGACTGACAGCCAAATTTTGGCTCTTCTGTCCCCCGTGTGACCCAAACTGCGTTGTTCAGCGATTTCGGGCCTTAGGTTTTCAACAGGTAAAGAAAGAAATCTGTTATTATGAGAGAAAAGGTGATACCTGGAGAAATATTAGCCAGAGTTCCTTGGAGGAAAGACATTTCCAACAATACTAGAACACTGAACTTTAGAGACATTATTACTTTATAATTTAACAACAAAGTGCTTGTGTGTGTGTGTGTGTGTGTGTGTGTCTGCGCATGTGCATTAGATCCTCACAACAACCTTGTGAGGTAGGTAAGGTAGAGGCTGAGAGAAGGTAAAGTCTGGCCAAATTAAATGTCAGGGCCAGTGGTCAAACACCTCACCTTCTCAATGAAGTCAGTGTTCTTTCCAACACACTGCCTTCCCTCAATTTATTTCCGTTACATATAGGAATGTACTAGTGCATAAAATGAATGACTCTAAAAAAATCAGAGTTGCATTAACTTAAAACTAAAGGGCCCGTGACCCAGGCAATTAGAAAACAGGAGTTGTTTCCTTCAGCTAAATGCCAAGAAGGATCCCTGTAACATTTAACGTCTCAGCAATTTTGCTTCCATAGTTTTACAGTCCTCTTCCAGCTCCCTCTGGCTTGCTCATCGGGGGTATTTTCTATGCCTCGGATGGCAGCAAACCTCCAGTGGGAGTACCTCATTTGCTGCTGTACAAAGAGCTTCTGAAATTCTTTCAGCCTTGAAGTCACAAGACCACAAACATCCTCTAGGAGAATTCTGCCTTGTCATGGCAATGAGACATCTGGTGACTAATGTCTGCATAGCACTGGCTAGGGAGAGTGTTTTCTGTGTTATGAAATCTGTGTGTTCACACCCCAACTCCTCTAGTTGCAATCTAATTTCTTGCAAGTTCTGGGCTTGTGGGGCTGCACTAATGAATTCCTTATTGAGTCTTAAGGCTAATAAGTGTATTGAGGGTCTTTTAAGGGCCAGGTGTTATACGTACTGAGGGCTTATAAGATCTCAAATATTAATCATTAATAGTGATAATGTAGGCACATGTATCTCACCCTCTTTTAGCAACCAAGCATCAACCATCAAACTCACATTTCCCTAAGGTCAGTTAAAAACACTGAAGGAATGCCTTTTGTGTTCAAAACATTATTTGTGGCCTATAGGTTTATCCTCACCATTAAAGCATAGGAAAAGACAGAGGACAGACCAGGGCCCAACTTGAGCCACTGATGCCCATGTTCTCTATAATGGAGCACCTGGAGACAACAGAAATGAAAATCTGGAAAGGGGCAGAAGAACCACTACAAACCACTTCCTAGATCAAATGAGTATTTTGATGGCATAAGAGATGTGCTTTCTGACGGAAGCTCTTATCACATCTACTGCAGTGGAAAGGTTTTTCTCCTGTATGTGTTCTCTGGTGTGTGAGAAAATGAGAACGCTGATTGAAAGTTTTGCCACACTCAGGACAGTGATAGGGTCTGTCTCCTAAGTGGATTCGTTGATGGGTAATGAAATGGGAGCTCTGGTTGAAGCTCTTCCCACACTCGCCACATTTGTAGGGTCTTTCCCCCGTGTGGATCCGTTGGTGTTTTATGAGGGCAGAGCTGTCGGCAAATCCCTTCCCACAGTTGTCACACTTAAATGGCCTCTCACCTGTGTGTGTCCTCTGGTGCGTGACCAGGTGTGAGCTCTGACTGAAACTTTTGTGGCAGTAAGGACAGCTGAAAGGCCTTTCTCCTGAGTGAGTACTCATGTGTGCTACAAAGTGAGAACTATCTCTAAAGCCCTTCCCACACTCTGGACACTTAAAGGGCCGTTCTCCTGTGTGGGTTCGTTGGTGTTTAACCAAGTCTGAGCTCTGGCTAAAACTTTCCCCACAGTCACTACACCTATAAGGCTTCACTCCTGTGTGGGTCCTCTGATGGGTGATGAAGTTTGAGCTTCGACTAAAGCTTTTATGGCACTCGAGACACGTGTAGGGCTTCTCTCCTGTGTGGGTTCTTTGGTGCATTATGAGGTGTGGCTTCCGCCCAAAGGTTTTCCCACACTCTGGGCACTCATAGGGTCTCTCACCTGTGTGGGTTCTCTGATGTTTGATGAGCGTAGAGCTGTCGCTGAATTTTTTCTCACACCCGCTGCACTGGTAGGGTTTCTCTCCTGTGTGTGTTCTGCGATGGGTGACAAGGTCTGAACTCTGTTTGAAGCCTTTCCCACACTCGATGCATTTATAAGGCCTCTCGCCAGTATGGGTTCTTAGGTGTCTTATGAGATAGGAGCTCTGGTTAAAGCTTTTTCCGCATTCTGCACACACAGGCTTCTTTCCTACATATCCATCCAGCAGCTTGTTTAAATCTTTCTCCTGTGGAAGGGGCTCCAGCTGGCCCTCTCCTGGTAGGGTTCCACGTTGCCCTTCTAATTCAAGGTCCCTCTCCCAGTTTTCTCCCCATCTAGGAGTATGAGAAATATCTTTATTGGCCCTTTCTGAGGATGTTCCACATTGTTCTGCTGCTTCTGAAATGTCCTGATTGAGTTTTGTCACCTGATTCTCAAAGTCTGAAAAATTAACAAAAGTAACAGGGAACAAAGTTAACCACTTATCAGGAAAAAACATCAGAAGGCAGTAAGAAAGATTGAGATTAGCACTTTGGCAACAGACTACACTTAATTTGACTTTGTGTAAAGTTTTCACTTCGTGAAAAGTTTTTTTTTTTTAATTTTTAAAAAAGATTTTAAGTAATCTCTACACCCAGTGTGGGGCTCAAACTCACAACCCAGAGATCAAGAGTCACATGCTCCACCAATTGAGTCAGCCAGGTGCCTCACTCTGTGAAAAGTGTATTGAAGTTCCTTAAGCTTATAGAAAACATACATTCCTAACCCCCCCCTTTTTTAAAGATGGGATCAAGCCACATTTGGGGCTCCACACTTAGCGAGGAGTCTACATGAGGATTCTCTCTCTCCCTCCCCCCTGCCCCTCCCTCCACTCCCACACACTTTCTCTCTCTCTAAAATAAATCTTTAAAAACAAACAAACAAACAAACAAAAATAAATGAATGAAGACTTTAAGGGCACCTGGCTGGCTCAGTCAGTAGAGCATGTGACTCTTGATCTTGGGGTTATCAGTTCGAGCCCCATGTTGGGCATATAAAGTTTACTTAAATAAAAGAAAATGAAGACTTTATTTGGTCTATTACTGGTTGCCCAAGAAGTCAAATTTAAACTTCTAATAGAACAAAAGTCTATGGCAGCATTCCAAATTCTTCATCTAAACAAGGACTGATGGCGCCTGGGTGGCTCAGTCGGTTAAGCATATGCCTTCGGCTCAGGTCATGATCCCAGGGTCCTGGGATCGAGCTCTACAAGGGGGGGGTCCCTGCTCATTGGGGAGTCTGCTTCCCCCTCTCCCGCTGCCCCTCCCCATCTCTCATGCTCTCTCTCTCTTTCAAATAAATAAAAACAAAATCTTAAAAAAAAAAAAAAGAAAACCAAGGCTGAAATGCTAGATTTCCTCCCACTGGATAATATCCACATCTCACCCGTGTGACTTTCCCTTAGGATCTTCCTTGCCTCAAAATTTTGGAGTGGTAGCACCCATGGCTCTTCTTTCTGCTCCAGCTGGGAGATTATACTTGGTCTGGAAATCCTATACAGGAAGGTGAATATAGGATATTAATCTGAACCAACCATACAATGCCTGACCAAAAAGGCAAGCCCTCCTCCTTCCGTAAGTAGAGGAGAAAGCCCAGGAAGATGCTAAGCTAACGTGTGTTTGGTCTCATTGAAAGGGCCGCCGTGATGGAGTGATAAAGCAGGGCGATCTCCCCCAAGAGGCTGAGAAAATATCCCCTTTCCTCCCATTAAAACAACAACAACAACAAAACAACCAGACTTGGGTGATAGAAACTCTAGAGTGAGCACAATAATTCATCTCTGAAGGCACAAGGCTAAACCCGTGTAGAGATAATTTTATCAGAAACAATGCCGCCATGACCTCACCCTTAGAAAGAATCGGGGAAGTTGACTATAATGGTGAGCTTTAAACTCTTCCCAGAAGGGCAACAGTAGATACAGCCATGAGAAAAAGGCAAACACTTGTAAGAAAAAAAACAAAACAAAAACAGGCAAAGGATATAAATAGGCAATTCACACACACACACACACACACGCACACACACGCAGCCTATAAATATGCGGAAAACCTTTAAGCTTACCATTAACCAAAGAAATCAAATAAAAACACTGACACAGTTAGGCAATATAGTATGGAGGCAAAGAGCACAAACCACCTAAGTTTCAATCTTAACCCTTCCTCTTACTAGCTGTGACCTCAGGAAAGTGACTTAAACTCTGTGTCTCAGGGTCTTCATCTGTAGACCAGGGATAATGATGAGACCTACCAAATAGTGTTGTTGTAAGGATTAAGTGGTAAGTCCTCAATAAATGTTAGCTGTCACTATTATTTAACCCAGACTCTTAAATTATAATACCTACCATGATAGGTAAAATGTAAAGAGAAGGACACTTTCATATAGTGCTTGCAGGAGTAAATAATTCAATCTTTTTGGAAGGCATTTGGCAAAAATATCAAATACCTTAGAAATGTATCTATTCTTTGATCCAGAAATTCTAATTCCGGGAATTCTAAGGAAATGAAAAAAAGTTAAAAAAAAAAAAAAAGGTTGTGGGATGCCTGGTTGGCTCAGTCAAAAGAGCATGTGACTCTTGATCTGAGGGTTGTGAGTTTGAGCTCCATGTTGGGGGTGGAGATGACAAAAATAAATAAATAAAACTTAAAAAAAAGTTGTGCAAAAGATAGCAAATTACTAACTAATTATACTTTAATAAACAAGACCTAAAAAAGAAAGACAGTTAGCTAAGAGATGGTCATCACAATACTGGTGAAGATCTGGAAATGACCTAAATGTCCCATGACAAAGGAATAATCATATTTGATTAAGCCATATGAAATTGCCATTGTATAAGTTAAAAAGTGATTTAAAAATGGTCACATATATGGTTCAATCAAATGTAAATTGTTATATTCCATTCAATAAATTTCTAAGTGGTTATTTTAAGCAATGTATAGAAAACTATTTATTGTCAAAATATAGTCACAATACAATGTGTAAAAAAGTAAGATGCACAATCAAACATACAAGTAGGATCCCAATTTTTTTCTTTTGTTTTTGTTAATTACATATATGCTCAAAACAATGGCTAGAAGGACAGTAACTCTTCAGTCTTCGGTTTTCATTTTGTCTCTCTTTTGCTTCAAGGGGCGTATATTACCTATGAAGTAAAGCAAGGAGAAGGGGAAGCCATTGCATTTCAGAAAGAGCACTAGAGGTTTGTTTTGTCTGTTTTTGAAGTGACAGGAAAAAACGCAGCTCCCCCTTTGCCACAAAGACCTGGGTTGGACTCTCACCTCTGCCATTTAACTTTGAGTCTCAGGGTCCTAACCTGAAAGAGGGGGGTGATAATACCCACATCAAAGGGTTATGGTGAGATATTAACAAGACAATAAATATCAAAGATATCTGTGAGCCATAAAGTGCCATAAAAATGAAAGTCATTTAAAAAAAAAAAAGTGGAAGTTATTCTTTTTCTGCCAGGGAGGCAACAAATACTCTCACAAAGAGCTGGAGGTCTAAGAGACCAACGTCCCTTGAGACTGCTCAGACCTGGACCCTCTCACAATATCTAAGTCTGAAATCTAAAGGAGAGTAGCAGCCTTACCCTTTGAGAGCCCATTCTTCTAACTGTGTTGGGTGGTATCCCTGAAGAGGATTCTCTAGGCGGTGTCCAGGTAACCCACTCTTCCCTGAAGTCCCCAGCCACATCATTAAGAGTCATCAGTTCCTAAAGCAAGAGACCCCAGTATGCGTCAAAAGCTCTCTGGACATTCTAACCATTGTCTCAAAACCAAAAGACAGCCCCAGCGGCCACCAGTATACCCAAAGAACCCCCCCCCCCGCCCCCCGCCTAGAATAGCAGTGAGGTAAATTCTGTCAACCACCGAAGGGTTGCTTTTCTTGTTGTTTTTACGTCATTCTTCCCTTGGCCAACACTCACATCACGAAGTGAGGCCTGGAGCTCCCAAACACACCTACAGAACCCTCAGTCTTTGGAAACATTAACTTTTTGAGGACTAAATTGTCCATGATGGACAAGATAAACAAAGAAGAGAATGTGCCGGGATGACTTGATTTGTGAAAAGCTCTCCAGCTACATTTTCCTCAGCAAGCTAGGAAATTGTAGACTTCATTATACTCGTATTAGTTATGAGAACAGCTGACTTTTCCTGGCTCGTAGATTCGGTGTCAACCTCAGACTACGCAAATCCCTGGGTACCATTCTATTTCAAGGTTTAATGGAATCAGAAATGAGATTTAAAAAGACACGGATAAGCTGTAAAATGAAGTAAAATTTAATGAAGATAAGCACAAAACAAAACCCATGGGGCCTGAAAACAATCATTAATACATTGATAAAACTGACAGCAGCAGTATCAAGAAAAAATTATTTGGAAGGTGATGGTGAGATTACTGGATGGATCAGTAATTTATTCAGTCATATGTTGTAAGGCATTAGGAGTCACAAAGAAATATAATGGGTTTTTTTGTTTTGTTTTGGGGTCTTTTATGGTTTTGGGGGGATGGGAGTGGCTTAAAGCGTTTCCAATAGAAACAAACACAAGTCAGCCAGCTGAACCTGCTACAAAAAATTCTGCATTTCAGTGGACAATGGACCAGACTGGAGTGAGGAAGCTTAACTCTTTGCCCGTTTCTTGTCTCGCCAATCAAAGCACCTGGGTACTACTAGAAGACACACTTTTCATGGAAATATTTGTGCATTTCCACACATTGCCATTGATCATTCATAAAGTACTGAATTTTGAAGGACCTAAACACCGCAGAGATATATTTATATATTTCATTTCTCTGGATTAAAATAATGTCATTAGGAGGTAAGTTTTGAGCATAAATTTTATTTCTACATCCATTAGGAAACACAACTGCAGGGCCCACTTGCAGGAGACAGGGGACTGAGGGGGTTCAGAGCCACAGTCACAGAAACCTTGTTCCTCACCCCGGCTCCTGCCCCCCACCCCCACCCCCACCCCGACAGGTGACCCCGCAGGCCCCAGAGCGCAGAGGTGCTGTGACTAAGTGCCATTGTGAGCAGCACCAGTTTGTTCGCTGGGGTTATTAATAGGGACATGACGGCACGGGTGGGCCGACACCCGTCCCCCCGCCTTCCCCTGGCAGTGCTGGAGGCCCTAATCAGGGCGCCGCGGTCACAGGGTCACAGCACTAAGCTGAAGCCCGGCGACCACCACCGAGGAGCAAGAACATTGGTCGAGAGGATGGGCTGTCCGGACGACGGCACAGAAAGCCGCAGCCACCTCTCCCCACTCTTCAGCAAACCCCGCGGGCTCCGAAAGGGGAGCACGGGAACCTGGCAGGGACCACATCGCAGCGGCGGGCGAGTCCCCTCCACGCCCCTCAGCAGCTCCCAGGCTATCGCTGCGGTTTCCTTCCCCGCATCACTCACCGCCCCGGGGCCAACCGGGGATGGAGCAGGAAGTGAGAGTCGTTCACCGCCGAGCCGCACCCGGCCCACAACGCTGAGGCGGTCCCTCCCTGAACCCGAACGGGATTCGTGACAGGGCTGTGGGGACACAGGTGGGACTCTAGGCTCGACAGCCCGCAGCCGGAAAACACCGCCCCTATCCCCTTACCATTGGGTCCTCATTTTCTGCGACAGAAGCCTCGTTCTTCCATAGGCTGGTAGAACTTTCAATCACCGCGCGGCCCTCTGGGAAATGTAGTCTCGAACAAGACCTCAAAGGACTCGGAGTCCTGGGATACCCAGGTCCGAGCGGTGGCAAGAACTAAACCCAATTCTTCCTCCCGCGGGAACTGCTTCCCTCGAGCTGAGAGAGGGATCTGCAGACGCGAACCTCCTAGCCTCACCCGACTGCCGCGGAGCAGCCATGTACCAACGGCGGCGTCTCCCGCGGTCTGGCACCTCGCCCCCTGCCAAGCGCTGGGCACCTCACCGCCGCGGGCTTGTGGATCCTCCTCTGCCAGGTCCCCCATCCCGGAGGGCCAGAGCCTGCATGGTGCCTGCCGCCAGCCGGTTCCAGGGCAACTCAGACTATGCATTAAGAAACCCCAGGCAGAAGCCGTTAGCGGAAAACAGACGTTCTGCTCCCTTCCGTTAGCATCACAATTCCACTGGTTAGCACGCCTGTTAATAGCCAGAAGAGGCTGGCGAGGATGTCAAATAGTCTAGGAAATGTGTACTGGGTTCCAAACTGTGGAGGCTACTGGGTCTAACGTGAGAACCAGTGTTCACTTTGGGCCGGGCCCTACCTAAAAAATTATAGAAGCCTTTCTTTACAATGAAGAAAACGCACCTGTCTACCCTATTTGTTGATTCAGTGGGAGGAGGGGGAAGAGGGGGGAGGGGGAGGAGGGGGGAGGGGGGAGGAGGAGGGGGAGGAGGAGGGGGAGGGGGAGGGGGAGGAGAAGAGGAGGAGGAGGAGGAGGAGGAGGAGGAGGAGGAGGAGGAGGAGGAGGAAGAAGAAGAAGAAGAAGAAGAAGAAGAAGAAGAAGAAGAAGAAGAGGAGGAAGAGGAAGAAGAAGAAGAAGAAGAAGAAGAAGAAGAAGAAGAAGAAGAAGAAGAAGAAGAGGAAGAAGAAGAAGAAAGATGATTTTGTTCTTTTAGAACTACCAGCTCATGGCTAATGTGAAGCCTCCGTCAATGCTAATTGAACCATTCCTTCAACAAACGTGTATGGTGCATCTTCCAACAAATAGTCACAGGGAACGTTCTACATTCCAGATTGTTCTGGGCACTGTGCTACCCACAGTAATCACATATGACCATTGTTTTCATGAAGCTCAATGGCCAACAGGGGAAACAAACCATAGAAGATACGAAAATACCAAATAATATTTTGTCTTTTCTTTTTTTCCCCATATAGCCAGTGCATCTCAATTATTTTTGCTACATAACTGTAGTCATCTGCAAGATAACCACAATAGTATTTGGGAGAATTCTGTCCACTATAAACAAATGTCTGATTTTGCTTAGCAGATGTATTTTAGTTAGGCAGAAATAGGGAAAACAGATCTCATGGGAACCCAGAAACAGCAAGGAACACCCTGCAAACCCAGGGAGTGACAGGCCTCATATAACTGGAACATAGTTCAGGACCTGGAGAATCAAGGGCATCTCCAGGCCCCTCAGGGGTCTTTCTGGAATTCTGCCATCAGGAAAATTCCATGGCTCTTCAATCAATCAGCAAGGAGTGTGGAGGGGAGAGAAATGAAGAGTCACTGAACCTGGCGTGACTATCCCTTGCCTCTCTCTCTGGACTCCATTCCTTCTGCCCCAGCCTTGTTCTCTCAAGTGTTGTATTCATCATTAGCAGATGTGTGGGAAGAAGAAGGGGAGAGAAGCTTGGTCTCATAATAAAAACAGCCAGTAGAGGACATGAGGCCATGTACCCCAGGTGGCCACTTAGGGAAGGCCCATGACCTGTTAGGAGTTGGGTGCTCACAGGTATGCCAGAGAGAAGACAATGCAGGAGGAGAGGATGAAAAGAAAGATTTTTAGTAGGTCCTGTGACTGGATTTTTTAAAATTTTTTTAAATTTTATTTTTATTTATTTATTTATTTGAGAGCAAGAGTGAGCAGGGGCCAGGGGGAGAGGGAGAGAGAGAATCTTTTTTTTTTTTTTTTTAAGATTTGAGAGAGAACGAGTAGGAGGGGCCGAGGGGGAGGGAGAGAGAATCTCAAGCAGACTCCATGCTGAGCATGGAGCCCCATGTGGGGCTCCATTCCGTGACCCTGAGATCACAACCTGAGCTGAAACCAAGAGTTGGACAGTTAACCAACTGTGCCACCCAGGTGCCCTAGAGAGAAAGAATCTTAAGCAGGGTCCATGCTCAGTGCAGACATGGGGCTCGATCTCATGACCCTGAGATCATGACCTGAGCTGAAATCAAGAGTCAGCTCTTGATTTCAGTCAGTCTTAACTGACTGAGCCACCCAGACACCCCACGTAACCGGCATTTCTAAGGGAGTCTATTATCTATTGCTGCATAACAAATTACCCCTCAAACTTTGTTGTATGAAATGACAAACATTTATTATGGTTTCTATGGGTCAGAAATCTGAACATTAGCTGGGTGTCTCTAACCGAGGGTCTCCCATGAGGTTGCGTTCCAGGTGTTGACTGGGGCTGCAGTTATCCGAAGGCCTGACTGGGGCCAGAGGATCTGCTCCCAATCTCATTCATGTGACTATCTCCTCACACATAGGCCTCTCCTCACAACATGGCAGCTGGTTTCCCTAGAGTGAGCTGAGAGAAAGAAGCAGAAGCTTCCCTAATCTTGGAAGTGATATACCATCTCTTCTGCCATGTGCTCTTGGTCATGCAGACCAACCCTGGTACAGTGTGGGACAAGGACATGAATACTAAGAGGCATGGATCATTGGGCCACCTTGGAGATTGGCTGCCACAGGACTAAAGGGGATTTTCCTTGTGACATACTCCGTCAAACTCCTGTGACACCTCCCTCAGGAAACTTCTAGTAGAGACACATATGGGGAAGGGGGGGTGGGCAGTCACAATGTACACAGTATGACCCAGATGTAAAAAAAAAAAAAAAAAGGTTTTTTAAAAATATAATTAAACTAAGATTCCTGAGGAGATTCTCACTACTGGGCAGTTCTTTAGCTTACCAGTTAAAAATAACATTTTGGGTTTAAAATAGTGAAATTTGGGTAAACATTAGTCAATGTAAAGTTTAAACTCCCTATGAGAGCTGTCTCTCTCCCCCAAGGGTCTCTCCTCCACTCACCCTTCCCCAAGATATTATCGGGGTGCAAGGGGAAACACTGGGGAAAGGGACCCCAGTTCTCAGCTGACTGTCTCCACTGGCTCCTGCCCCTCCACTTGTGTTCACCTCACCAGATCTCCATGTCACCCTCTGGACTCATTTCATACCTCCAATGTCCTGTTCACACCTGGTGGCCTGTTCTCTCTGATACCTGCTTAGGCTGCTGCCCTGAAACCTTGGCCACAGGTCCTCAACCATATGGTGACCCTTTGGGAGGCTTCTTGGCTCTTAACTTCAGCTACTTCTATTACCTTCACTGGAAACACTTGGAGACTTCTGGAACCCTCCATGCTCCACAGCATAAGTCTTGGGTACTACCTCTGACCCTCTTTCTGCCCAATTCATCTATGGCTGCCATTTCTACCCTACTGCAACTACCACATGTTGACTTGGGGATGCTCTCTGGGTCAGCTTCCTTTAATAGTTCAAAAAAGCAATTTCTTTTATGTCAGTTTCCCTTTCAACCTCTCTGGGGTTCTTATCACTTTCCCTCTTCTCCCATTGGCGATAAATTTCCTGGCCTACTTTTAATGGCGGAAGGCTGCCTGGAAGCATCTCTATAAGGAACTACACGTGGCTATATGTAAGAGAAGCCTGACCCCTGTGGTGTCACCAAATTAGGAGCTGTTTTTCTCATGTATCATGAAGTGCAGAAGTAGGGCTGGGACAGCAGCTCTGGGGTGCCATCAAGGACTCGGGCATCCTCTGTCTCCCTGCTCTGCCAACCTTAGTGGGTGGCTCTTGTCTTGGTCACTTCTAGTCATCGTGTCTGGGTTCCGGGATAGAATATCGCTCTGCCATTAAATGCTATCACTACTGAAATAATGTAGAACATGGAAAAATGAAAAATGTAAAAAAAAAACCCATGTGGCAAGACAGGTGAAATATGATTCCATTGGTATGTGGTGGATATCTGTCATTGTCCACCTGCACATTATCCTTCTACAAGAAATGGCACCTGATCTTTCTAGAGAAAACAGCACCCATGGTTCAGATGCGAGCTGGCGTCTTCTTATATACCCTCCCTCTGTCACAGGGTGTGGTCTGGAAGTGGGTACTGGACCCAGACTGCGCTGGTCACAGCACCGTGCCACCTTGCCATGACGGTCTGTCAGAGAGTGTGCAGGTAACTCAAGCTGAGCCTGTCAGGGACCTGCCCTGGCACTTCTGAATCTGGAACCAAAGAAAAAAGCCCTTTTCCTGCCTACAGGTGAAGATGGGAAGATGTGAGGCTGTGGGGATGGGCAGCCATGTTTCCTGCCACGTGAACTGCAGCCTGAGAGAATGAGCGGGGTCACACACACAGAGCCAGAAGCAGGGAAGCAGTCCTGAGAGACTTTAAGTCTTTGGTCACTGAGGCCAGAAATAACTCTGACTTTTCCTTAAGTTTGTTTTATGAGTCAATAAATATTCCTCTCTTGCCTAAGCTAGTTTGAGTGGTAAAGTTCAGGCACTTGAAACTGAAAAATTCCCCACTTGTGCACCATTTCTGTTGGGAAAAAAAAAAATCCATGCATGTGTGTGCACACACACGTATACACCATAAACATGGGAATAACTTGGCTCGTCTGTATTTTACATCTTTCTCAATGAACCCGTTAATTTTTTAATGCCGTGTTTTAGAATTACCCATTCAAATGTACTCTTTGTGAAGGGTTCAGATAATTCACCTAAAAGAGAATAAAATTAGAAACAAAATGAGCAGATTTCATCCTTGCTCATAATAACAAACAGCAAAATTATTAGAAACCCTTTGAAGCTGAACCACTTCCAGGATAATTAACCAATTCAATTCCTTCTTGGTAGAGATTCGTAACAAAGCACCTAATGCCTAATGTGATAAAAAGGATCGGGCAGGGATTATCACCAACTGATACGATAATGAGGTAGTTCTCTTAAGAACTCCCCCTTTACAGAAGATACAGTTTATCTTCTGTAAAGATATGTTCTCATTTGGAGGAGGGCCCCAGATTTCCAGAAGGCTTCCCTACAACCTCCTTCTAAGATCTGGGAACCAACTTTGTTTCCTGTCTCTGGTAAGCCAACATCGCTCATAAAAGACTTTTCTGTGTACTGTGAATCGTATGAGGAAGGCTTTGTGACCCTCACAGGCTAATTTTTGCAAGACAGACATTCTCTATTTAAAAATGCATGTTGAAATCACATATTCCATCACCATGGGGAGTTTCTTATTTCCTCTAACAAAAACCTTTTATTTTTATGATTATATAAGTAATAAGCCTTTATTTTTAAAAAAATTAGAAATATAGAGAAATAGAGAAATCCTACCACCCACTAAAAAAACACAATATTTTGCTACGTATCTTCCCTCTGTGTGTATGTGTGTGTGTGTGTGTGTACTAAAAAATTCTGGCTGAGCAGAAACTACAGTTCAGATATTTCCGGGGAGAAGGGAGAATTCTTTCTTTCCCTACTCCATTGGATGTTCTTATGTGTACTGACATCTGGTGTCTTACTCTTTTTTGTTTAAAGAAGGAGAGGAGATTTTGGGGGTGCCTAGGGAGAAGAAGAGATGAAGGCAATCTGGGGAACAGTTTGGTGGCTGGAGTGTTTTTTCAGCTACTTAGGAAAGCAGACGAAGAAATGCAGAGAACCGTGCCCAACAGAAGCTCCTTTGGGCACCCGCTATGCTCTGTGGGGCTCAGGGACGCCTTGCAACCCAGAACTCCTAACCCGTGGGGTGGCATTGCCTGGAGGACGTGGCAGGGCCAAGCTTAACAAGGGAGGGAGTGACACATCTGGGGATGCCTGTAAGAAAAGGGAAGAATTTTCCAAGTGAGGGTGAGGAAGGACATGGAGGTCTTGTAGTCAAGGAGATGAACTTTAGAATAGTGCTTCTTAAACCTTAATAGCTTCATGAATCACCCTGGGTGGGGGCGGGGGGGGGGTATAAGGGGGTTGCTTTTTTTTTTTTTTAACTTTTAAATGTCTTTTAAAATTTTGATCATTTTTAACTTTCAATGACATTAACACAGCACTGTATTTACTGGGAATCTTATACTTTACATTACACTAAAATAAAGCCATAAGATTTTCACTTTGTACTACTTGGGGAACAACGAAGATCAGAAGGCATTTCTTTCTACTACAATGATGTAAGCGGCATTTTCTTTTCCTATACCGTAGAAACAAAAAGAATATTTGATTAAAGTTGCAGGCAATGTGCTATGTTGGCTTCATTTTAAAAAATGTTTTTGAGATAAAATTCATATAGCATAAAATTTAAAAAATTTAAGCGTACAAGTCAGTGGTGTTTAGTATATTCACAGAGTTGGACAACCATCACCACTATCTAATTACAGAACATTTCCATCACCCCCCAAGAGAAACCCATCACCCATTTTCCGGATGCCTCCTTTCTCCCATTTCCTAGGCAAACACTCATCTAATTTTTGTCTCTACAGGTCTGCCTATCTTGGACATTTCAAATGAATGGGGGGCGCCTGGGTGGCTCAGTCGGTTAAGCATCTGCCTTCAGCTCTGGTCATGATTCCAGGGTCCTGGGATCGAGCCCCATATCAGGCTCCCTACTCGGGCGGCGAGTCTGCTTCTCCCTCTTCCTCTGTGATCTCTCTCGCTCTCACTCCCTCTCAAATAAATAAATAAAAATCTTAAAAAAAAGAAAAAGAGTGGAATCCTGCCGTTGCATTTTCGTCAAAGGGAAGGAGTCATTAATCTTCAGCAAGGAATTCTACCTTCATTAAGCCATTACTCACTATGAACACACAAAAGAACTTCTGTTTCACAGCCTGGACTTGACCTTGACAAACATTTTCAAGCACTGATATCTGCAAGCAACAAATGGCCATATTAATTGTAGTGACTGTTTATTATCAACAACAGAAATATGAGGTCCCTGATTTATGAATTTGTTAATTGCTCTTCCTTTTATGGGTCTTTCCCATAGGAGATGGGCGTGCCTCTTTTGTGAGAATATTTCTGGGCCCGGGATATCAAGAGACAAGCTGACACACATCAGCCTAAATACATTACCGTATTTCATCTAAAATGCCACCACGTACCACTAAGGAAGGGAGCAAAACTGCCAGTTAGGCTCTAATATGTTGTCAGTTGTAAGATGCATCCTGACCTCATTGATGCCACTAAATGGGGATAAAATCTGCATCTCGGGATCAGTGCCCTCTGGCAATGTCCCCATCTGTACCAAACTCACTTTACGCGCCATTCAAATCCTGTCTTTGCCTTGCTTTCTGGCCAGCACACTAGCAGTGACTTGCTCTGGGGCTGCTCCAGGTCCCTCGGGTCACGTGAGGGCACAAAACAAGACCTGGCCTCATACCGGCATCCAGGCATCCATGCTTCTGCCCCCTGCCGTGCAGGGTCTCTGTGGCCTGTGGCGCCCCTCCAAGTCCATGGATGCACGCAACGGGCCCCCTGCAGATTCACGGCAGCCACAGAGGCTGTCCCGGGTCCTAGTGTTCGTGGTAAGGGCTGGAGGAATCGGGCTGCTCAACTCATAAGAGAGGGAGTTGATATCCTGAGGGGCAAACGTTGACTAAAGAGAGACTTCAGCGGCCTGTAGACACTGTCCCCCCTCCCTCCCTTCCTCCACGCCAGACCCCCCCCACAGAAGCTCAGAGATGCAGAAGCTTCATCGGGCTTCTCAGATGTCCCGTGAGACACAGGAAGTGACTATGCTTGCAAAAGCTGTGGCCAGCACCATAATGCCTGCTCTCACATCTATTCTTCCTCTTTCCTTGGTTCACTCCCCTCTTCCCAGCATTCCTGCTCCCCTGGGAATATCTGCTTCCATCTAGTGCTAGTATATAAACTGTGCCTCGGGTTCTGTTTCCTAAGGAACCCGGGCTAAGACACCATCTCAACTGACCCATTTCTTGGGAATGAAGTCACGTGCTGATGTGGACAGGGAAAGAAGAAGGGGTGTGGAAGGAGAGGAGAAGTAGTAGAGGTGTTCTAGAATCTTCCACGTTGTGGGCACTGGGACTTAAATGACTTCTTACTCACAAAAGGCACTAGATGTGGGTCTCTATGATCAGAGGCATAGCTGCTCTCTGCCTGCAGAAGGGAAGAGTGGACCCAACATCGGACTTCTTAGACACTGATAATATAAATAACGATAACTAATGGTAACAAGAGCACCTTTGACCCAGCACTTCCACTTCAGTTTGTCCCACAGACACACTTCTGTGTGTGCACCTAACGCACAAAGTGCACAAAGACGTATAGACAAGATAATATCACATCGTTCGTCATAATGCCTAGAGTAACAAATGACTGGAGGCGTCCCAAATGTCAGTCAACAGGCATCCCAAATGTCAGTCAACAGGCTATGTGAATGAGGATATTCCCGTGAAATATTATGCAGCCATTAAAAATAATGAGGAAAATCTAAAAGTTCTGATGTGGAATGCCTTCCAAGATATAGTATTATATGAGGAAGAAAGCCAACAGCAGAGCAGGGAGTGTAGCCTACCAACATCTGAATTTAAAAGATCTGTATAGGGCGCCTGGGTGGCTCAGTAGGTTAAGCGTCTGCCTTCGGCTCAGGTCATGATCTCAGGGTCCTGGGATCGAGTCCCACATAGGGCTCCTTGCTCAGCAGGAAGTCTGCTCCTCCACCTGCCTGCTGCTCCCCCTACTTGTGCTCTCTTTCTCTGACAAATAAATAAAATCTTAAAAAAAATCTGTATATACATATTTCTATAATTCATAGACTTTCTCTGTAAAGATACATGAGAAACCGCTAAGACTGGTTACTTCTTTAAAAAAAAAGATTTTACTTATTTGTTTGAAAAAGAGAGAGAGAGAAGAAAGAGAAAGCACAAACAGGAAGAGGGGCAGAGGGAGAGAGAGAAGCAGGCTCCCCACTGAGCAGGGAGCCTGATGCGGGACTTGATCCCATGACCCTGGGATCATGACCTAAGCTGAAGGCAGACACTTCACCAACTGAGCCACCCAGGCCCCCAAGACTGCTTACTTCTAAGGAGGGCAAGTGAGGACCTGTGGGCTGACAGAAAGAGGTGGAAGTGAGACCTGTTCATTTTACTCCTATTTTTAGCTGTGTGTATTATTCAATTGCCTAAAATTTTTTTGAGCACTTGCCAGGGGTTTATCTCATTCTGTAAGGTGAGGACTATTACTGTCCTCATTTCACAAGGAGGAAACTAAGGTATAGGAGGTCAAGTGACTTGCCCAGGGTGACACACAGCTGTGGCAGCTGAGCCAGGATTCAAAACCAGATCTAACTCCAAAATCCAGGGGGACCAACTCATCCTGATTTACCTGGGACTTTTCTTGGTTTTAGCAGTAAATGTCCCTTATCCTGGGAAATGCTTAAAAACGGTCCTGATTTTCACTGAAATCCTGCATCCTGGAAACTCCTTCAGACCTGGACAAATCAGGATTCTTGGTCATCCTAACAAAATCCCAAATCTTGGCCACTTTGTTCTGCTACCTTCCTGACGAACTAACATGTTTTATCAGATCCAGTGTTTACAAGTGCCTATAAACAAGGAACCTGTGGTTACACCTGTGGACACCTTTTGAGGTCCCTCCCCAGGCCACATCCTTCATCTGTGAGAAATGCCCTTCCTACTGGGGTGGGTCCCCGGAGCCAGTATGCATTGCAGGAACTCCACTTTTCCCTGGACAGATGGTTGGACTGGGAGAGGACTTTTGATCTAGGTCTCAAACTCAGTGGTTACAGTCAGATTGTCTCTCCCAGAAATACGGACATGACACTCTGGAGACCCCCTACTTGAGACTGCACGACCAGAGAGGCCTGAGCTGAGGAAGCAGATTTACCAACCAGAAGAATGAATCCAGTGTCAGCAGCAGATACAGGAGGACAAGGGGGCTGGATCTTGGGCCAGGCCACATGGCTTCTCGATTTTGGTTGTAGTGCCCTGTGGGCTTGGTTTTATTGCTGCCCCTGCCCCATGCTACCAGGTGGCCCTATCCCTTCCCACCAAATCTCTCTTTCGGTCTGCAGCTATTCTAAGTGGGTTTCCATTCCCTGAAAACAAACATTCCCGGAACAACTAAAACCATGCTAATTAAAAATACAATCTTTACGGGGGGCACCTGGGTGGTGCAGTAGGTTAAGCTCTTAGTTTTGGCTCAGGTCCTGACCTCAGGGTCCTGAGATCAAGACCCGTGTCAGGCTCCACGCTCAGCAGGGAGTCTGCTTGAGATTCTCTCTCCCTCTGTGCCTCTGCTCCTGCTCTCTCTCTCTCTCAGATCAATCAATCAATCTTTTTTTTAAAAAATGCAATCTTTACTGGGGCACCTGGTTGGCTTAATCAGTAGAGCATGCAACTCTTGGTCTTGGGGTTGTAGGTTTAAGACTCACGATGGGTATAGAGAATACTTAAAAATAAAATCTTTAAAAAAATTTTTTAAAGATATTATTTTATTTATTGAGAGAGAGATAGCAAGACCCTGGAATCACGAACTGAGCCAAAGGCAGATGCCCAACCAACTGAGCCACCGAGGTACCCCTAAAAATAAAATCTTTTAAAAAACCCTATATATATATATATAGTCTTTGCTTCCTGAGGGCTGGTGATCCAAGGCAGAGAGCACTGATATTGCCCAATGTAGGGAGCCATAGGACAAATATTCTTTGGTCTTTCGATTCATAGGGCTCTTTTCTCTCCCCCTCCCCCACTTTTTAAAAGAAATTTATTTATTTGTCAGAGAGAGAGAGTGCACAAGCAGGGGGAGTGTCAGGCAGAGGGAGAAGTAGACTCCCTGATGAGCAAGGAGCCAACGTGGGACTCAATCCCAGGACCCTGAGATCATGCATGACCTGAGCTGAAGGCAGATGCTTAACTGACTGAGCCACCCAGGCGTCCCTCTTTTTTTTTTTTTTTTTAAAGATTTTATTCATTTATTTTAGAGAGAGAGAGAACATGAGCAGGGGGAGGGGCGGACAGCGAGGGAGACCTAAGCCAAAACTGAGAGCAGAATGCCCAACCCACTGAGCCACCCAGGTGCCCCCTTTTCTTCTTCCTTTTAAAGCAGGTAAATAATACATAATTATATATTCATGGTCAAGGTCTCAAATAACACAGAAAAGATGAAGACCTACCTCTGTCTTCAACAGCCATATTCTTTTCCTCTATCCCAAGGAAATCACCATTAAAGGTCTGGTGGTGTAACCTCCCAGACCTTTTCCTGTACATTTCCATTCACACATCTGCTTTTCTCACAAACACCACTACACCCTGGGGCCACAATCTGGCAGCCTGTGGGCTTATAATGGATTTCGCTTGACCTATATAGCATTTTTTTAAACTTTGAATTAGTTGCCAACATTTCAAATTGGAATATTTCATGAAAATATTGAAAACTTGCAAGATAAAGCAACACTGGCCCCGCACTTCTGCCTAGAACAAGGGAGTAGCACCAAGCAATGGGCTGCCCCCTGCAGGTGGGAAGAGCCCTCCTCTTCTCCAGCCCCCGCTATTCCCAGAAATCGTCCACTGACCCACCTCACCATTTTCTGTTGCCTCTCTGGCCCTCATAAGAATTTGCTTTTTCGATCTTTGTACATAGTGCTCTGTGGCTCTCTTTTCCCACTTAAACACACACCGTGGGCCTCCTTCTGCAAGTACCTACCGATTTACCTTATTTAACAGATACAGTCCATACTCATTATCTGCAGATTCCCTATTTGCAAATTTGCCTACTCTCTAAAATGTATTTGTAATCCCCACGTGAATACTCCCAGCGCTTCTGGGGTCACCGAGAGACACGTGCAGATCAGTAAACACTTTCAGTGGCTTGATGGGCACGTCCCCGGCCAAGGCTGAACAATCGAGGCTCTGCTCTCTTGTTTCAGCTTTCACACCACAAACAAGTGCCCTTTGGGCAGTCTATTTAATGCCATGTGTTTTGCATTTTTGTGCGTGTTGTTGTTGATTTCACTTTTTAAATGAAAAGGGCAGTGTCGCAGTGCTATCTAGTGTTCCCTGGTTCCAGGAGGCTGCATGTGAGCTGAACCTGTTGCAGTAACCATTTCACAATATGTAAATCAATCCACTCGACTGTGTACCTTATATGGTGATATATGTCAACTGTTTCTCAATAAGACTGGGAAAAAACAAAGAAGACTTTGATGCACCTTATGGAAAAAAATACATGTGTTAGATGAGCTTTATTCAGACATGAGTCAGCGTGGGTTGGCTGTGAATTCTATGTTAAGGAATCAACAACACACACACCTAGCAAAAGGAGGAGGAGAGGAGCCAATCTGCACGTGCAGCTGCTCCAGAAAGTGCTAAAGTAACTATTTGCAGTGCAGGGTAAACTTCTGGCAAAGGTAGAAAAGTGGCTACATTCCTGGATTCATGAGATGACGGCCAATGTAACAGTATAGTTGGCCACATTGTTGTGAGGCTTGGAGGAAAATGTGAAATCTCTTCCACTAGAACTGACTGGCTCAAACATTTCAAAAGGTGACACAGCATAAAAAATGTTAAATTTGGAGGCAAGGCATGTTTTGCACATGGGTAAGCGGCAGAAGAATTTTTAAAATACCTGCTAAGTGTCAGACACGAAAAGGGTTATATGAAAAGCAGGTTTATGGCACTGGTTAGACTGGCTTGATTTACTAGGTTGCTGGCAAAGGAACCTATTTAAGGCAAATAACCTCCAAAGCCCCTGACTTTAAATCATTGAAAGACCATGCAATTAATTATTTGTAAGAAATAACATATTAAATGTTTTTACTTTTTTAAATTTTGTTTTATTTAAATTCAATTAATTAACATATAGTGTATTATTAGCTTCAGAGGTAGAGTTCAGTGATTTATCAATTGCACAAAACACCCAGTACTCATTACATCACATATCCTCCTTAACGCCCATCACCCGGTTACGCCATCCCCTAACCTCCCCAGTGAAGTGTCTTTAAACAGAAACACATATGGGGCACCCGGCTGGCTCAGTCGGCAGAGCCTGTGACTCTTGATCTCAAGGTTGTGAGCTGGAGCCCCACGTGGGGTGTAGAGATTATTTAAAAATAAAATCTTTAAAAAAAACATCTAAAAGGAAAAAAAACTTAAAAAAGAAAGAAAATGTAGGCAGAGGCTCCCAGGAACCTAACCTGCATTTCTTCTAAGAGCAATGGTTCTATATTTGCTAATTCAGTGTTCGCAATACTTTATAGAACGTGACTACTGTAAGTAATGAGAATCAACTGTACCTAGATCATGGCAAAGCCATAACCACTCCACTATTTATCAATATTTAGGTTGATTCCATTTTTCAATATTTTATCTAGTGGGTGCATGTCTCTATATGCATATGCATGAATTTTCTCTAGGATTGATATCCGGAAGTGCAAAGCTGATTCAAAGGGTATGCCCACTGGGGCACCTAGGTGGCTCAGTCAGTTAATCGTCTTGACTCTTGATTTCAGCTCAGTTCATGATCTCAGGGTCCTGGGATCGAGCCCTGAGTCAAGTCCTATGTTGGGTTCTGTGCTTAGTGGGGAGTCCACTTGAGGATTCTCTCTCCTCCTCTCACCTCGCTAGTGCGGTCTCTCTCTCTCTCTCTCTCCAATAAATAAATAAACAAATCTTAAAAAAAAAAAAAAGGGTATGCCCATTTAAAATATTGATAAATTCTTCCACACCTGGCTGGCTCAGTTGGTAGAGAAAGCAGCTCTTGGTCTCAGGGTCATGAGCTCAAGCCCCACGTTGGGCATGAAGCATACTTAAAATAAAAAATTTAAAGGGGCACCTGGGGGGCGCCTGGGGGGGCTCAGTCGGTTAAGCGACTGCCTTCGGCTCAGGTCATGATCTCAGGGTCCTGGGATTGAGCCCTGCATTGGGCTCCCTGCTCAGCGGGGAGTCTGCTTCTCCCTCTTCCTCTGCCCCTCCCCCCCACTCATGTTCACGCACTCTAATAAATAAATAAAATTTTAAAAAAAGAAAGAAAAAGGGGCATCTGGGTCACTCAGTCAGTTAAGCGTTCGACTCTTGGTTTCAGCTCAGGTCATGATCTCATGGGTTGTGAGATCAAGTCCCGTGGTGGGCTCCACTCTCAGCACGGAGTCTGCCCAAGATTCTCTCCCTCTGCCCCTCCCCCCACCAGGCACATGCTCTCTCTCTCTCTCAAATAAATAAATCTTTAAAAAAATAAAATAAAAAAATATTGGTAAATTTCTCTAAATCACATTCCAGAAGGCTCCTTCAATTTACGCTTCTACCGACAGTTTATAATAGTGCTTGCTTTTCTGCTTCTTCATCAAACTGGGTATTAATGTTTATTTTTGTCAATATGATCATCATGTAATGTTATATTGTTTTAATATGTATTTTTGTATTATTAGTGAAATTATATATCTTTTCATGTGTTTAGTGACCAGTTCATAAGGTTTTCATTAAAAAATATAATAGCCAGATTCTCACATAATTTCCTGCTATTGTAGATATTTTTATAAACCTGCATGATGACATAGAAGACCTGAACACACCGATTACTGGCAAGGAGGCTGAATCAGTAATCAAAAACCCTCCAACAAATAAAAGTCCAGGACCAGACAACTTCACAGGTGAATTCCACCAAACATTCAAAGAACGATTAATACCAATCCTTCTCAAACTCTCCCAAGAAATAGAAGAGGGAGAAATGCTTCCAAACATATTTTACAAGGCCAGCATTACCCTGACAGCAAAATCAGACAAGGATGATACAGAAAAGGAAATGACAGGCTGATATCCTTGATGAACATAGATGCAAAAATCCTCAGCAAAATATTAGCAAATTAAATTTAACCATCCATTAAAAGGATCATACACCATGATAACTGGAATTTATTCCAGGAATCCAAAGATGTTTCAACACCCACAAATCAGTCAATAGGATATACCACATTAACAAAATGAAGGGTAAAAATCATATGATCATCTCAATAGATGCAGAAACGCATTTGACAAAATTCAACATCCATTTATGATAAATCCTCAACAAAGTGGATATAGAGGAAATGTACCTGAGTGTAATAAAGGCCACATATGACAAACCCACAGCCAACATCATAGTCAATGGTGAAAAACTGAGAGGCTTTCCTTTAAGATCTGGAATAAGACAAGGATTTCCACTCTCATCACTCTTACTCAACATAGTACTGGAAGTCCTAGCCACAGCAATTAGACAAGAAAAAGAAAAGGCATCCAAATTGGAAAGGAAGAAGTAAAACTGTCACTGTGTGAAGATGACACGATATTATATATAGAAAGCCCTAAAGACTCTATCAAAAAACTGTTAGAACTAATAAATTGAGTAAAGTTGCAGGATACAAAATTGATATACAAATATCTGTTGTGTTTCTTTTTTTAAAGGTTTTATTTATTTATTTGAAAGAGAGAGAGAGAGAATGAGCAGTGGGGAGGGGCAGAGGGAAAGGGAGAAGCAGGCTCCCCGCTGAGCAGGGAGCCCAATGTGGGGCCCGATCCCAGGACCCTGGGATCATGACCTCAGCCGAAGGCAGATGCTTAACTGACTGAGCCATTCAGGTGCGGCTGCTGTGTTTCTTTACTCTAACAATGAACTAGCAGAGAAATTAAGAAAATAATTCTATTTACAATTGCATCAAAAAGAATAAACTACTTAGGAATAAATTTGACCAAGAGGGTGAAAGACCTGTACTCTGAAAATTATAAGACATTGATAAAAGAAACTGAAAGAAACACAAACAAATGGAAAGATATTCCCTGCTCATGTGCTGACAAATTAAAATTGTTAAAATGTCTGTATTACACAAAGCAATCTAAAGATTCAATGCCACCCCTACCAAAATTCCAATGGTATTTTTCACAGAAATAGAACAAACAATCCTAAAATTTGAATGGAACCATGAAAGCCCCTGAATTGTCCAAAACAATTTTGAGAAGAACAAATCTGGAGGTATCACATTGCCTGATTTCAAACTCTATTATGAAGCAACAGTAATGAAAACAGTATAGTATTGGCACAAAAACAGACACATAGATCAATGAAACAAAATAGAGAACCCAGAAATAAACACACACATACAGAGTCAATTAACTTACGACAAAGGAGGCAAGAGTATGCAATGGAGAAAGGACAGCTTCATCAACATGTGGCATTGGGAAATTGGACAGCCTCATGCAAGAGAACGAAACTGGACCCTTTCTTACACCATACACATAAATTAACTGATCCCTCCCCTCTCCCCCGTCATTACCCGCCAGTCTTTGCTCCATGGATGGCACTCCCATCTAGATTTGGGGTGACTGCTGCCGCCTGACTGGGGCACATTTGAGCTAAGGCACAGTTCCAGGTGCTGGCTATACCGCCCCAACATCCCTCACAAAGGACCACAGCCACCCCTTTGGTGTCACACCTTGGCTGCGAACCTCTCCTCCAGGCCAGTCTGCAATCATGATACGGCTTTGGGACCAGGGTCCTGCCCTCATCCTCAGTGACTTCTGCATACATGGGGTTTACATTTCCTCCGCCTGTGCTCACGGTCCCTTCACCTCTTCTACTCCAGGGACGTAGACCTCCACCTACTCGGCCTCCAAGGCATGGCCGTATCAGGAACCCGCTTCTGCATCAGGACCTCAGCTCTGTTCTCCTCATTCCCTCTTCTCTTCCTACAATAACGGGCCCGCCCTTCATCTTCACCGCTGCCTCTTTGGCTTCCTTGTTCATTGTTCCTCTTACTGTCCACTCCGTCTGGACAACAGTCGGCTCTTCCTCCGTGCTCTTGCCATTGCCCTAGAGTTCCTGTTCTTCAACTTCCCAGTCTACCTACTGCGTCATTCCCGGAGCAGGGGTTTCCCCTGCTGTCTACTTCTGCAGCCTCCGGGCTGGTGGAAATGGCCCCAACCCCGCCTGGCCAGAGGGGCCGGTCGGGGCAGCATGACCCCCAGTCCCCACCCCAGTCCCACCTGCCACTCTCTCTCCTGGAGCTGTCTGGGGTTCTGCCTTCTGACTAGCCTGGGGAGTGGGAAGGAGCTGGGTTAGACAAAAGAGGGACCAAAAGATGGGGCCTCGGTGCCCTGGGCCGCCCAGCCTGGGAGAGATTCTCTCTTCTGTCCCTCCTGGAGACTAGCCCAATTTCCCGTGTATGCATAAAAACTTTCATATCACCAGGGAAACGACTTAATTTCACAAACGCTTTGAGTCAACTGGGAACTTTAGTACTAGAAATCAATGAAAATAGTGCTAGCCCTCCAGAAACTCCCTAGCAGCTCATGGGCTCCCCGAGTTTTAAGCCTTTGAGAAGAAGCTGAGGTAGCTAATGAAGAAAAAACAAAACCGAAAACAAAGGCCCAGAAAGACAACAGTGTATGGACTCCACCTTCTTTTACAGGAAATTTGGAAACATATGAATCTATTTATATTTTCTAAGCGCAAGAAGTAATTCTAGCTTTTCTTGATGATTCATAATTAAACTGTTGGCTTAACCTACAGTTAAACCCTTTTATTTATTTATTTTAAAGATTTTATTTATTTATTTGAAGAGAGAGAGTGCAAAAGCAGGGGGAGCAGCAGGGAGCCTAACATGGGGCTCGATCCCACCACCCTGAGATCATGACCTGAGCCGAAGGCCGACGCTTACTCGACTGAGCCACCCAGGCGCCCCCAGTTAAACCCTTTTAAATAAACTCAGTTTGATCTTGAAAATAAACTGTTTCCAGAACGAATCCAGGCCATGAACTATTAACCCCTGCCTTAAATATTAGCGATGTTTAAAGGTAACGTTTTAAAAGAAGACATGATCACGATTCTTGTGCAGGTATAAAATGAACACATGTCAAAGAGCTTATTGAACTCATGAACTAATCAAGGACCCAGTAAGATGTTCACAAAAGAATTCAAAGAAACACGCACGCGCGTATGCGCGCGCGCACACGTAGGCAGATAAATGCTAAAAGGAATTTATAAATCGACGCAAATGTATCTATCCCCAGGGCAATAATCAATTCCATTCCACCAGACATGACTAATTTGCATTTCTATGGACAGGAATAATTTGCATTAATATTGGTTTTCTACAACTTACAGAGGTGTAAAATAGACCAAAGACAAGAAAAGATAACATGGACAGGTTCTCCAGATAAGACACCCAATACCTTTTTTTGGATCCATTTTGGTCTTTTGCTTTTTCCTAATAGTGACCACTGGTGGAGAAGACCAAGAAACATGAATATATAAAAATTAAAAACATGTACATCCCAGAGTACATATAGTTGTTAAAACTCTTTAGCATGTACACCTAAGATCTGTGCATTTCAATGCATATAAATTTTACGTCAATTAAAATAATTGTTTCAGGGGTGCCTGCCTGGCTCAGTTGGAAGAGAATGTGACGCTTGATCTCTAAGTCATGAGTTCGAGCCCCATGCTGGGTGTAGAGATTACTTAAATAAATAAATAAATAAATAAATAAATAAAATAAAAATAGTTTCTTAAAAAATAACAGAAAAACCTTGTGGATGTTAAAAGTTATTAATACATTTTTCAATTAAGCATTACAATGAGAAAACATTTGTAACACATATAACAGACAACAGATTGCTATCTTCAATAAATAACGGGGTCACGTGAATCAATTAAATTAAAACCCCAAGCAGAGACACACATTTAAAACCATTCATACTAGTAATTAATTGCAAATTTAAATAAATTCTTTTTCACTTATCCCATGGTTAGTAAAAATTATTTTACTTTTGATAAGGGGGCAGTAAGCTAAGCGTTCTACATCCTGCTTGCTGCTGGTACGACACACTGACGCATATTTTCTGGGGAGTCTTTTTACAGCACGAATAAAAAGACTTACAAATGTTTTTGACTCAGTAATTCCAACACTAGGTCTCTTACAAGGAAATAATTAGAAATACATACCGAGGTGCATGTACAAAAATAGTCAAAATAGCGAGAAATTGGAAATAACCAGTGTCTAGTAATAGGTTAATCACTGCAAAAATTACAATAGAACCATATGATAAAAAGATCATTCAACCATTAAAAATGCTCATGGGGTGGCTGGCTGGCTCAGTCAGTAGAGCATAGGACTCTTGATCTTGGGGTTGTGTGTTCAAGCCCCACTTGGGTGTGGAGATTATTCAAAAATAAAATCTTTAAAAAAAATAATAATGTTGGGGCCCCTGGGTGGCACAGTTGGTTAAGCATCTGACTCTCAATTATCGCTCAGGTCATGGTCTTTGGGTCATGAGATCGAGCCCCGCATTGCCCTCCATGCTCTACACGTGGTCTGCTTGGGTGTCTCTCTCCCTCTCCTTCTGCCCCTCCCCTCCCCCACCCCACTCTCTCTCAAAGAAATAATCTTTAAAAAATAATAATGTTTATGAAGAATGTGTAAGACATGGGGTGATGTTCAAGATATATTACATGAAAAATCGGGATACGGACCTATATATGTCATGTTTATAACCATATAAAAATATATGCACATATACCCACATGTAGTGGATGCTACACTGGAGATGTAACTCGTGGATTGTTTATTCGCTGCTTTATGAAAAGAATGCCAGAATGTGTTCTCCTGGGAAGGAGACGCTCCACCATGAGGTCCCCTTCCTTCAATGGAAGAGACTAGAATTTGGCTGTTTTGAAGGGCTGGTCCCCCAGAGGCAATCAGACCCCATTGTCAGGGAAGGTGGGGACCGGGAACCAACCTTTTGTGCGAAAAGGCACACACAGGAGCAAACCTACTGAAAGTCAGTCTTGGGGGTAGGGTGGAATTTGCAGCTCTATGGTCTAGGAGGGAAGTGGAACAAGACGATCTGTTTTAAGGACTGAACACAAACGCCAAAAAGAGGAAGGGGATGGTAGAATCCCACAGGTATTCATCAGAGCGGGTCCTGGGACAGTGCTGGGGCTGGATGCCGGGAAGGGCTGGACACCAAGAATGAGGCCTTGGGAACTGGTAAAGGACTCTGGATGAGCGGACGCTAAGAGAGTGGCATTCCTCCCCGCCAGGACCTAACAGATCTGTCAGCCTGGCCTGCAGTCCCCTTGGTGGCAACAAGCAGGGGCATCGGAGAGTGACACCTTGTGGTGGCAAAGGGCAATTGCAGAAACAGCCACGGTCCAGAGCTTAGGACACGTGGGCTATTCTCCAATAGGTGTGACCGGCCGTAGGACTTTGTGTATTACATAAACTCTAGGGTCCTGGGCAGTCCAGAAGGGGGAGCTCTGAGAAGGAGGTAACTGGCTAATTTAACAGCCGGAGTCTAGAGCTAGGTTTTAGTTTCACTGATTTTGGAAAACTTTTTACGGGCATCCTGACTGCTATGGTACAGTTCATATTGGCCCTGTTCATATGCACGGAAAAAAGAACGAAAGGAAACTCACCAAAAATGGTGACAGAGATGTTCATTCTTTAAAAGGCCAAATAGATTCCAATGTACAGATATTCCAAACATTATTTATCTAGGCCTCCGTTTATAAACATTTTAATTATATATTTTTTTGGTTACAACTATTGCTATAATAAATATTCTTGTACATATCTTGGCATATTTGTATAATTCTATCTATAGTATTCTTAGCAATAGAATTGCTAGTTTACCTTCCAAAATGACTGCCCCAATTCCTATTACCACCCACAGGAGAGTGAATTATTTTGCTCACTGTCAACACTACTGTGTATTATCATGCTTTAATATTTTTGCCAATACCACAGGAGAAAAACAGTATATTTGTTAGTTTTTTTAAAGAGAAAGGGGGAAAGAGAGTGTGAGAGAGAGAGAGCACGAGCAGCGGGGAGGGGTAGAGGGAGAAGCAGACTCCCCACTGAGCAGGGAGCCCACGTGGGACTTGATCCCAGGACCCCGGGATCATGACCTGAGCCGAAGGCAGACACTTAACCGACTGAGCCACCCAGGGATCCCCAAAAAACGGTATATTTTGTTTTGATTTGCGTTTAAAAAATTATTAGTGAGGCCGAGTTTTTTGCTCTGTGACCTGCTTATTCTTACCCTTTGCCCATTCTTCTATTGAGTTGTGGGTCTTTCTCACTCAGCTGTATAAACCCATAGTAAATTAGAAATTAGACCTTTGTCTCATGTGTTACAAATATTTCCCCAACTTTGTCCTGTGACTTCAGTTTTAGCCTTTTATGCTCTACAGACATTTTTAATTTTGTGTGTTCAAATTTCTTTCTTTTTCTTCCTGGGTCTGAGTGTATTTGTTTTATAATTTAAAAAACATTCAATTTGTGTGTGTGTGTGTCTCAAACACACACACACACACACACACACACACACACACACACACACACACACACACAGAGGGACAGAGAAGCAACTCAAACACACAATGGTAAATGGCCATTAGGAGAAAGCCTATGACCGAACCTTTCCCTGAGGATGTTTCTGGCTCCCAGGCCACGTGACCCAGTCGGTCTCAGGCGGTGGCTTCAGTATTTGTGAGGGAGTAGCTTCCAAGCGAGTGGCCGTCTGGTTTGACAAGCCAGTCAGGGAATTTGTCCCGAAGCCTTTGTGCATGCCACATGCCTTGCAAGCTTCTGCAGGTCAAAAGACTTTTTTCCTTCTCTTCCCAACTAGCTATTCTAGTGATAATTTTTCTCCCTATGAACTAAGCAGTCTAAGGATTATATATACAGATGACCCTTGAACAATATGGGTTTGAACCGTGCAGGTCCACTTGTATGTGGAATTTTTTTTTAAGTAAGCTCTATGCTCCATGTGGGGCTTGAACTCATGACCCAGAGATCAAGTCGCATGCTCTACAACTGAGCCAGCCAGGTGCCCCTATATGGGGATTCTTTTTTTTTTTTTTAATAAATACCATACGGTACTGTAGATGTATTTTCTCTTCTGATATTTTTCTCTTCCAGTTTTTTAAATAATGTTTTCTTTTATCTACCTTACTTTATTGTAAGAATACAGTATATAACCCGTATTATATATCAAATGTTAATTGTTTCTGTTATTAGTAAGACTTTCGGTCAACAGTAGGCTCTAAGTTTTTGGGGAGTCAGAAGTTCTGAGTAGATTTTCAACTGCTGGGGTGGAGGTGGGGGGCAATGTTGGTGCTTTTAGCCCCCCAGTTGTTTAAATGTCAACTGTATACATACAGTCTGTGTGTATACAGTGTGCGTGTACATGTGTGTGTGCATGTATTTACATTTTTTTCCTTCCTATCTTTCTACTTAGTCTTCACGTGTAATAACTTGCGGGGTCACTGATGATTCTAGAGCTAAATCCCCTTTAAAACACGCTCTGCCTCAAGCCATTCCCGGTACAGCTAGTGCCTCTGTGTTTGGCAAGCACCAGTCCACACTGGGCTGCCTCCTGACTCATTCTGTCCAGCCCAGAGCGCCCTTGTGTCTTCTGAGAAATATCTCTGACTAGAGCAGTTCAGAGTAGGGCATGGGAACCAGCCGAGATTGTAAAGCCATTCTCTTCCTTCTTGGCACAAAGGGGCTAGAGAAGCCCAGGCCAGCAGAGGACAAATGAGAAAGAGAAAAACCAGCATTCCCAGGATGAGAAAGACAAGGACCAAAGACACCCCCCCCCTACACTAACTACAAAGCATTCATTAAGAAAAACAAAAAACAAAAAAACAGGGAAAAATACAGGCCTTGTTGGGAGGGGTGAAAAATTCCATTCTAAACAAAACAAAACAAACAAACAAATCCTGCTCTAGCTCTTCTTTCTACACAGACATGGGTCATGTGATACTTCACAATTGTTCAGTGGCACTTCTTGGACTGAATTTCACTGCTCCCTCTTTAAAATAAATGCTTCCCTGATCTCATTCTCTAGCTTCCCTTTCTCTCTTGGCATTCCTACTAGGAGCCCACCCCCCTTGAGATTTTTTCTTCCTTTTAGGCCAGTCTTCCAGCATCCTACGACACTGTTCATGTAATAATTTTTTTTAAAGATTTTATTTATTTGATAGAGAGAGCGAGAGCACAACCTAGAGGAGCAGAAGAGGGAGAAGAAGGCTCCCTGCTGAGGGGAGCCTGATTCGGTGCTTGGTCCCAGGACCCTGGGATCACGACCTGAGCCGAAGGCAGTCACTTAACCAACTGAGCCACCCAGGTGCCCCTGTTCATGTAATAATCTTTTCCCAATCCTGTTTAATGGTCCTGCTTCTGTGGCATAACTAGCAAAAATGAGACACACATGCTTCCTACAAAGAGATTCCCTTCCCAGCGAGGACACAGGGTAGATTGAGCATAGGGTGGGGGGGGGGTCTTCGGCAGGGGAGACACTTCTGCATCCTCAGGCCGAAGGCAAGGCTCCTCTGCCTCAATGCCTGAGCCTGCTCAGAGCTCACGGGCCCTGATCCTGACCAAGGTTTATGAAAGCAGGTCCTGCCCATCCCTACTCTTACCAGCTCCTCAATTCTAGCTGACCTGGGAGCTCCCTGAAAGCCTCAGGCTGGGCACTCCTGGGGCAAGGTCTCTTCTTGCTCAGCATCTAAAAATAAGTCGTGACTCGTGTACTTTCTGCCTGTTCAGTTTCTCCTAGTAAGCCTTCTATCTCTGGAGTGGAGAACCTGCCTTTGTCTGGGGCACTGGTAAGGAAAACGAGGAGCCAGATCCAATCCCCTCTCACCCTGGTGTGTTCAGGGGGTGGGCATGGGACAGACTCAGCCAACCAAATGCGCTTTCCCTGGTCTTGGAGCCCTGAGAGGAAGGCAGGCTAACAGAGACAGCTGGAGGATCGCGGGGGCTCATGGGGAGGGCAAACTAGCCTGTTTCTGCTAAGAGACTGTTGTTGTGGTTCTTGGGCCCTTACTTATCCTCTGTTTCTTGGCTCCCAACTGTTCTTAATTAAGCCTGAGTCTTCCCCATTTACTCTGTGAATTCCCTAATATTCTTTCAATAAGTCCCTTTTAGCCAGAGTAGTTCTCTGAAGATTCTAACTGGAAATCCCCATTGGTAGCATGGAGCCTCTGTCACCCCTGTAGTTTGGCTGATGGAGAAAAGATTCACTTGGGGGAACAATCCTACTCACTGAACTGGACTGTGTTTCTAGGCTTGCTCACTGTCCCAGGCTGGCTTGGGCACCAGGCCCATTATGCCAGAAACTGGTCTTAAATGTGAGTTGCTTTCTTTTCTTTTCTTCTTTTGTTTTTTGTTTTAAAGATTTATTTACTGTGGGGCGCCTGGGTAGCGCAGTTGTTAAAGCGTCTGCCTTCGGCTCAGGGCGTGATCCTGGGATCTGGGATCGAGTCCCACATCGGGCTCCTCTGCTGGGAGCCTGCTTCTTCCTCTCCCACTCCCCCTGCTGTGTTCCCTCTCTCGCTGGCTGTCTCTGTCAAATAAATAAATAAAATCTTTAAAAAATAAATAAATAAAGATTTATTTACTGGGCACCTAGGTGGCTCAGTCAGTTAAGTGTCTGCCTTCAGCTCAGGTCAGGATCTTGGGGTCCTGGGATGGAGTCCTTCATCGGGCTCCCTGCTCAGCGAGGAGTCTGCTTCTCCCTCTGCCTCTGCCCCTCCCCGCTGCATGACCTCAAATATATAAATAAATCTTTTTAAAAAATAAATTTATTTACTTATTTGAGAGTGTGAGAGAGTGCGCAAGCACTTGCGGCGGGGGGTGGGGGGGCGGCGGGGAGAATGTTAAATAGACTCCATGGGGTTCAGTCTCCCGACCCTGAGATTACCACCTGAGCCAAAGCCAAGAGATGCTTAACCCACTCGCCCAGGTGCCCTGAATGTGAGTTGCTTTCTATCTAAACCTGGGACACTTGACATTGGCCAGGACCAACTTCCCGGAAAATCAGGCACAGGGAAGAGATGGCTGGCTCCAGGATTCTCCTGTGACAAGACAGTGCCAGTTTCTTGTTGTCAAGGGTTGGCTTGGGATAGGAGCAGAGGTAAACGCACTCTTAGGCTGCTAGGAATTTTCAGCAGTGAACCCCCCAGGCCCCCACACCCAAACACATCTTTTCCCATTTGTGTACATTCCCATTCCTAATGAGGATGGAAATGTGGAAAAGCAAATCTTTGTAATATGAGAGCATCCCCAAGAATTATCATCCTCATCTATTTTGCATATCTTGTTCTCTAGGAATGCTGACCAGGGGGTGGCCACTGGGAGCTCGGCATCCAGGCACAGAGTGAAAACTTCTCAAGCTGGCCTGGAGGTGGTGCTATTTGCACGTGGTCAATTTAGGCTAATACATTAAGATGCTGCCAGGGAGGCTGAACCTCACCTTGCATCTTTACATTTGGAATGATTAAAGGAGTTCATTAGTGAAAAACAGGTGAAACTGAAATAATCTTTGGAGTGGTGCAGAGATCTAAGAATGACACCAAACTCAGAAGCTACAAAAAGACGAACAGCATAAACATTTCTATGCTAAAAAAAACAGCGAAAAAAGGACAGCAAACTGAGAAATAGTGACTTCTGTGACAAAGAAATCATTTTCTTAATATACTCAAAATTCTTGCAAATAAATTTGACTAAAACATGGGAAGAAGTAGAAGAATAAAATCTTGCCATTTGCCACGACATGGATGGAGCTAGCGAGTATAATGCTAACTGAAATACATCAGCCAGAGAAAGACAAATACTGTATGATCTCACTCAGAGGTGGAATTTAAGAAACAAAACAAACGGACAAAGAAAAAAAGAGAGACAAATCAAAAAACAGACTCTTAACTAGAGAGAACCAGCTGCTGGCGACCAGAGGGGAGGTGGGTAGGGGGTGGGTGAAACAGGAGATGGGGATGAGCACCGGGTGATGGATGGAATCGCTTCATTATTGTACACCTGAAACAACACTGTATGTAAACTATACTGGATCAAAGGAAAACAAACAAACAAACATGGGAAGATAAGAACCACCAGTTCACAGAAAAGGAGATTAGAATCACCCAAATAAACATAAAACATTTCTCAAATACTCACAGAATTTTCATGAATATGAAATGTGATAGAAATAAAAAATTAAAATCAGAAATGTAATCATTTGCTTGTGAGCCTCGGATGACTCTCTGCATAAGCATTCACAGTCGTTCTATCACAGACCACTGAGCGCGTGTCTCCCTCCAGCCTCCTATCCCCCCCCCCCCCCCTTGGGTTTCCAGACGGTTTCTCACCTGTTGTCATGCAGTGTTGGGGCAGCTACTTCTTCGAGGGCACCGACTTGGGAAGGATAGAGGCCGATCTCCCACTCTCACCTCCCAGTGCTGAGACCCACGGTGAGCAACGCTGGGACCAGGGACTGACGTGGACACGTGGAACAGGTGTGCTGGGAGCGGCGTCCGCGTGGGGCAGGTTCCAAGAAGACCAGGTGGACGAAAGCATGGGAGTTCTTCCGCGGCAGAAGAGGCGGGACCGGGCTTGCCTCCAGCAGCAGGACTGCCTCCTGCCGCAGGAACACCACGTGCGAAAACAAAGGGGTGTGCTAAGGTCAGGTGCGAGCGTGGACCCGCAGGTTGGGGGAGGTGGCGCCGGGCTTGGGCAGCGGGGGGACTTTTCCTGGGCGGACTCCTGCCAGGTCGGGGACAGCCGTCGAGGGTCCTAACAACATGCCTTGCCACACAGTCCCCCGCTGAAAAGGACCTTCAAGCCCCTCCACACAACTTTCCATTTTTCAGAGGCAAATACACGGAGGCCTCAGGGAAGTGAAATGACCGGTACCAGGTCCCAACTCTGGCCAACCATGGGGTCTTGAGGGCCAGTCCGAGGATTTGCCTGCCGCTCTCACGGCGGCACCGCCGGGGCTCTCAATCCCCAGCTCCGCTCCCCTCCTGCCAGCCCGGCCGCCGTGGTGGACTACATCTCCCACAATGCCCTCGGCCCGGCCTCCCCACCCCACCGCCAGGCTGGGGGCCGGCTTCGCCAGTAGGAGAGCAGGGTTTCCAGGGGGCGTTCTCGGCGGCCAATGAGCGCGGCGGGGGGCGGGCCTCTCCCGTCCATTGTTCTCGGTGCCCCTCGGGCTTGAGCCTTGGTGAGTCCGGAGGGGCCGGGCAGTGCCCGGGGGCGCTTTTGCGCGCGGAGTGGCTGCCGGAGCCCGACCTGGTCTCTCGAGAGGTGAGCCCGGAGAGACGGGCCTGGAGCGGCGCGGGCCGGGGGAGTAGCCCGCGGAGAGGGAATAACGGGCCTGGAGCCAGTGCGGGCAGCCCTGCTGGGGGAGGGGCGTCGGGGGCGCTGTCCGCGCCCGCGGGCCGGGGCCCCCAGGTTGACGCGCCCGGTCTACTGGGCGAATGGGCACCCGGACCCTGCTCCGGGGCGGCGAGCTCTCTGCACATTCAGCCAGGGGCGCGGGGTTGGGACTGGAAGTCACGCTGGACGGCATCCCGCGCAGCTCCTCGTTTTACAAATGGGGAAACTGAGCTTCCGAGGGGGCGTGTCTTGCCCCTGGTCAGGCAGCGAATGAGCTGACCCGGAGCAGTTTTCCCGGGCTCCCAAGCAGGACTTCTGTTATACCTGTGCCTCTTGCAGCCCTTTGGTAAATACACATTGAGAGCCTCGGTGTTCCCACTAGCTTTGCTTTCTTCTTCTTTTTTTTTTTTTCTCCTTCCCCGCCCCCCCATCTTTTTTTTTAAAAGGGGAGTTACCTGAGTCTTTGTGATGTGGTAGTGATTTTTAAAACATAATTTTTCATTGCTTTTATAGGCTTTATTTTAAATAGTAATTTCACTGCTCACAACATTTTGTAGAATTAACGTCCAAGTTTTGTTTTTCCTTGTGTATGTGTTCATTTTTAAACAGATTTGGGATCATACTGTGCCTGGTTTTTCTGTTTGGCTAGGTTTGTTTTTTTATCGGTAATTTTCATGTTTACGAAGATTATCTCATATTATTAATGGTTAATAATCTTTATCAGCCTGATTTTTAAAATATTTAAAACTACATGCAGCAGAATGAACAGATCTTAAATTTCATATGTATGCTTTGTGCAACCGTCATCAAATCAAGATATAGAACATTTCCAGCACCCCAAAGACTTCTTTGAGCCCCTTCTCAGTCAGTACCCCATGCCCCAAAGGTAGCCATTATTAAATCAGCATAGTTTTAAATACATTTTACTGTATGGATGTGCCATAATTCATTAAGCATTCCTGTGCTGCTGGATTTTTAAAATGTCTTTTTTTTTTCTTTCAATTAGAAACAAGGCTATGGCTTTGTTTCCTTGCAAATAAGTTCTTCTTCACAAAGATGGTTATTTTTAAAGATAAATTCCTGAGGGGGCCAAGGCTGCACTGAAGAGTGTGAGTATTTTAAAACTCATACTCATATAGTAAGAATGCAGTTAAGATACTGCCTTCCTCTCAGTGAGGCTCAAAGTGTCTTGACATCTGATCCATTGCTAATCCTGAAGATGTCCCCATAAGATAAGAAGGTTGGGTGTTACTATCTCTACCTATTAGATGGGCACTGAGGTTAAGGGACTGAGTTGTATGTTAGGTCAAGGTCACTCACTCTGCAGCAAATCTGAACTGATTTAGGGCAGAATAACTCAGTCCTGGGTTCTTAGGAGGACTCTGAATTTCTGATACTCATTCTTTTGGAAAGAAAAGTTCTGTATTTTTTTGTGATTTTTCTTAACTTATTTCACCACAGAGAGAGGTTTTCAGGAGTAAGCCATTTTTCCTTTAAGAGGGACAGGAAACTTGTGTTGATTTGCGGATGTAAGAATCACTTGGTGGACTGACCTGGGCTGCTGTGAGTTAGATCATTGTAGGACAGTCTACTTATTGATTGTGGTTCTCTTTCTCATTTCCCAGCCAGACTACTTGTTGAAATTTGAGGAGGGAGGTGTCTTCTCCGTGAGTCTGGCTCTAGAAGACTGAGGTTCAAGGCTAGAAGCCTGGGAGATTGCCCCGGGAAGGTGGATGATGGCTGCAGAGGTGCCGAGAGTAACCACCCCCCTGAGCCCCTTGGTCCAGGTGCCTCAAGCGGAAGAGGAACAGGAGGAGGTCACCACCATGATCCTGGAGGATGATTCATGGGTGCAGGAAGCAGTATTGCAGGAGGATGGCCCGGAGTCTGAGCCTTTTCCCCAGAGTGCTGGCAAGAGGAGCCCCCACGGGGAGGCCGTTGGAGGGCCGCAGGGTGCACTTGGCCGCCTCCGAGAGCTCTGTCGGCGCTGGCTGAGGCCGGAAGTGCACACCAAGGAACAGATGCTGACCATGTTACCAAGGGAAATTCAGGCCTGGCTGCAAGAACATCGTCCCGAAAGCAGCGAGGAGGCCGTAGCCTTGGTGGAGGACTTGACCCAGACCCTTCGGGATGGCGGTAAGATGCTGGGCCTCATGGGGAGAGGGTGGGAGCATCCCCCCACTGTGGAGGAGTGTGGTGTTTATGGAAGAGGAGAAGGTGGTATCGAGGATGGAGGTGGGGACACCCTGTCCTCCTGCTGCTGCTGTAGGCAACCAGGACAGGCTCACCTTTTTTAACGCCCTTATGTGCAATGGCAGTTCCAGAATTTCAGTATAGGAGAGGCTTACAGGACTATTCTTGGAGCTATATTTGCATAATAAGCACAGTGTTTACTTCTGTGTTCATTTAGAGTGGTTGGGAAGCTGATGGAGGTTATAGGGAGGGGGACTGAAGACCGTATAAACCGCCCCTTGGCACCTTCCCTTGGTTGTGCAATAAACATCCAAATATTTGAAGTTCCAGCAATTAGAAGAACCAGATAATCCTATTTTTTAAAAGTGATTATTCTTATGACACCAGCTAGTAACTAGAAACTTGCTATGGTATAAAGTCGTCCTAAGCTCTTGGAAGAGTCATTTCAAACTTGAGCTCTTTGCCACGGTTACCATTCTTGTCTCCCATGTTACTGATACATTCTGGGGTCCAGGCATGCCATTTAACTACTCTGTCTCCATTCTGGTCTTCAACTGTAGACTGGACTCCCTTGATTACAGATGTTTCCTTCACATCTGCCTGTGTCCCTGGGGCTGCTTCAGGACCCATGGATGATGGCTGCCTTGGCACTGATGAGAGCCGTAGAAGTTCAGAGAAAGGAAGGGAGAGGACCAGAGAGGTCAGAGAGCTCCAGAAGGAGGTTGTAGGCTGGAGTGGAGTTTGCAATGGTGCAGGGCAGCAGGGAGGGTTTGGCTGCTGAGAAGAAAGTGGCGGGTGGCATGAAGCTCACTGGTTCAGGTGACAGTAAGAAAGGCTGGCCAGTTGGAGTAGAAAGTGTGTTTTTAGGAAGTGGTAGGATGTGGAGTTTGGGGGAAGGGTGGGTGGGGGCTTGGACTGAATGTCGTTGGCCTCAGCAGGTTCTTGAACTAAGCCCAAGGGGCATGGGAGGAAGTGGAATTTGGCAACAGGATGTAGGTTTGATTCGAGTAGGGAGAGGCCAGCGGCAGGAGAGCAGCCAGGAAGCCGCCTAGACATCAGGCGTGCCGGCATAGGGGTCGGGCTGAGGCAGGGACGGAGGAGAAGGGGAGGACATTGGACGCAGGTAAGAAGAACCCATAGTAACACTAGTTAGCATTTACAGATCCCTTTCTGGTCCAGGTCTCATGCGTAGTATCCACTATGCAAAACTGACGGACACTTCACCGTCTTGGGAGATAAGTGACGTTATTATCACCAGAGAAGTTAAGTGACTTCCTGAAGATCACGCAGCTAGTATGAGGCCGAACCAGGATTTGAACCCATGGGTCTGAGGACATGGCCCATGTTCTTTTTTTTTTAGATTTTATTTATTTATTTGAGAGAGAAAGAGAGAGAGAGAGAGCACGAGACAGAGGAGGGTCAGAGGGAGAAGCAGATTTCCCGCTGAGCAGGGAGCCGGATGTGGGAATTGATCCTGAGGCTCCAGGACCATGACCTGAGCCGAAGGCAGTCACTTAGCCCACTGAGCCACCCAGGCGCCCCTTGGCCCGTGTTCTTAAGCAGTTTATCACATCTGTGGTACAAAGCGATAGTTCCCAGTGGGGTGTTGCAGGCAAGGACTAAGACAAAGATGGCCAGCCCAGAGGCGTCCAGTGTGGAGGATTCAGAAGACCGGGAAGAGAAGAGAGGAAAGGAGGTGGTTTGGGAGCAGAGGCTGCGACCAAGCCCAGGGACTTGGGAGGTAGAGGAGTAAAGCTGGCTTTTGGAGGAAGGGACTGACATTGAGGGCCTCCTGTGAGCCCAGCCCCCTGGGCTCCTCCTGTGTCTGCCTCACTAGCAATCCTGGGAGGTGGGTGGGACTGTCATTTTACAGATGAGGAAATGGAAATTCAGCAGGGTCAGGCCCTTACTCAAGGTCACGCACTAGATGGTAAGTGGTGGAGCCGGGATTCAGACTCTGGTCTTTGTGCTTCCACATGTGTTCGGTGTGTTTTATCTGAAGCAAAGTACCTGGTTTTCTTTGGCCCTGAAAAATAACTTTTAACTTTACTCTTCCTATTAGAAAAAAACCCAAAATCTCTCATCCTGTCCTAAAAACTTAATTGACTTGCCTCCTGATGAAAGTGACAAGTTTGTAACGAACTTTAGGATCTTTAGTCAGATACTGTGGAGAGGCTGGAGGGGTTGAGGGCTGAGGAGTAACCTCTGAGGTAGTTGCTTATTTTTATTTTTTTGAGATTTATTTATTTGAGAGAGAAAGCAAGCATGAGTCAGGGGAGGGTCAGAGAGAGCATCTCAAGCCGACTCCCTGCTGAGCACGAGGCCCGGGGCTCGATCCCATGACCCATGAAATGACCCAAGCTGAAACCAAGAGTCAGACCCTTCACCGACTGAGCCACCCAGGCGCCCCTGGGGTGATTGTGTCATTGGGGGAAGTGGAGAAGCGGAGGGTCAGGTCGGAGCAGGTGCTTCTGAGGCAGGGATAGGCACCCACTGTGGCAGCCCTCGCCACCCGGCTGGCTGCGGGGGCTTTGTGCCTTTTATCACTCCCAGAACGTCTAAGATGGGTTCGTCAGTCCTCTGACTTCTACCCTTGAGATCGGCTTTGTTGGTCTCCACCCGTTTAACAAAGTCCCCTGACCTTCCCGTGATTACTCAGAGGAACCCATGCACTTTACCTTCATCCCCTGAAACATTTGTTCAGCCTAAACCACTTGACCTCTGTTCTGTTCGTCCAGCTCGGGACCTTTGGACACACTGACCCAGCACCGGACATTTCAATCCCTGTTTCGACGGTGGTTATTTAATATCTGACTAACAGGTACCTCTGGGTGCTCACATTAAAAGTTCTTATAACTGCCATGAAGGTGGGACCTGTGCTACTGGTTTAAGGGGTAAAGCTCATCTCTCCTTGCGACTGTGTCCCAAGGACGTTTTCATCCCCATGCGCAGTCCTCTTTCAGGCTTGTGCTGCTTCTGCCCAGAACTCTTACAGCGGCCCAGCCCTTTCCTCCTCCAGGGCCCCCTGCTCCACTCCTACCTACGTGGCCGGGCGCTCTCCTGCTTCGAAATCTTCGGAAGTTCCCCAGTGTGTCCAAATCAAGCACGAGCTCCTTATTCTGCTTGGAACTGGGGCCTTGTATGACAGCCCAGAGCTGCCCTGCAGCGGCCCCTGGTCCTCCCACCATTGCCCTGGTCCATTCAGACCAGATCTTGCCATTTCTTGAACGAAGCCTGTACTTTCTGGCATGCGTCTGTGCTCTTGAAGTTTGAGTTGGAATGGCTTTGTCCCATCCCTGTGTGATAAAATCCTGGGTGCCCTTTGAGGGTACACCCTTGGAGACCCGCTCCAGAAATCCGTCCTTACTTCAGGTCCCCCTTGCCTGTCCCCAGCTCCAGCCACCCGGGAGCACTCTGACCCCCTCTTCCAGAAGCCGTCTGCCCCAGAGCCTTGGGGTTCTCCTTGTCCTTTAGCTTTTGATTATGTTCCATTTTGTTTTCTATTTATATGAATAGTTGTCTTATTTCTCCTAGGAACCTTTAGAACCCCAGAAGGCATGGAACCTGTTTTCTTCTCTTTTTTTCTTTTTTTCCTTTCTTCTCTCCCAGCACTGTGCACAGTGCCCCCCACACAGTGGGAGCTCAGTAAGTATTGCTGGCGTGAATACATGCATCCTTCCTGCCCGCCGGCAGGTGTGGAGAAGCTCCCTTGCTAGCACGGTCCATGAAGGGGGTGGACAGACGGCTTCTTCATTCCAGGCTTCTCTGCCTTTCCTTGAGAAAGCCATGCTAAGCTTTTAAAACAAAATCGGGTCAAGGCCATGTTTGGCAGAACAGAGCTGGAACACGGCCAAGTCTGGAAAGTGGGGAGAGGTGAGGCTGCAGAGCTGGGGGTGCTCAGGCCGGTGGGCAGCCCGGGCAGCTCAGTCCAGTGAAAGAGCACTCACTCTCAGTCTCTGGCATTTTCGATCTTGGAAGCGCCATATGAATCCTTTGTTCAGCAAACCTGGTGAATGCTATCATGTTTATGCTATTAATAAAGATATTGCTAAGTTGATTTTATTTTTTTAGTAATCTCTTCCCACAACACGAGGCTCGAACTCACAACCCTGAGATCGAGAGTCAGTCACATGCTCTTCCGACTGAGCCAGCCAGGCGCCCCAAAGATATTTTTACACAGAGCAAACATGTTTCTGAGGATGGAGGTTTGTGCTGTTCCCATTTCTCAAATTCCAAAGGCTCCAGGACATCCTCCCGGCCTGGCCTGAGTATAAACTAGAAGGTGGCCTTTTTGACCTGATGTTATCCAGCCAAAGTGCAGGAATCGTGTGGGAGACCTATAGCAATTACTTGCGTGGGACAAGCTTTGACTCTGGAAACCTCTGGTTTGGTGAATCCACACCCCAGGGAGGACATTTGCCTGAAAGTTTTTGTGCACATCAATGAATTACAGGATGGAGAAAATGAACCGGTGAAGGGCAGGAATTGCAAACCTCAGGAGGGCGTCACTGGTCCCGTGGGGCTCATCTCCCCAGTGGTGAGGATTTTCAGTTGAAGGGAGATTGGAAGTTTTCGCCTGGTGGCTGTGTTTTCAGCTTGTGTTTCATAGACTCACTGCAAGACCATTTATGAATAGCATGGGTTATCTCGAGTTCTTGTTAGAAAGTCCCAACGTAAAAATCAGAACGCTTCCTTTTCTTCTTTTTTTCTGGTGATTTGGTGAATGACAACCCAGATTGTCCAGGGTAATCCTGAATATAAAATACTTGTCCTTGCAAATCATCAGAATGTCTCGGAGTTCAATAGTGTGGGTGGCCAAGCCCTACCTCTCAGACTCCTATCTGTAAGTGGCCTGGGGCTGGAAATCATTTCTCAAATTGTATGGCCCAGTTTTTGGTTCAGAAACTGTAGCCCTGCAGAGCTGAGACAGCTTGAGCCCACACTGTCGTCTGACTGCTCTACCCAGGGTTCAAGCACCTTTCTGTAAGACGTGAGCGGAGAGACAGTGCTAGAGCCTGCAGACCGGGGACTCATGGCACGGTGGCCTTCCCCAGGCCCCCCATATCAGTGTTGGTGCAACATCAGGGTAGCGGGGAAATGCTCCTCTCCTGACACATAGATTTTTATCTCACAGAAGCTCCACCGCCCAAAAAAGAAACTGCTGACATCAGAGGGGAGCAAAGGGGAAATTACCGGGCTCAAAATGGATGACTCCTGATATGTAAATCCTCTGACCATCGGCGCAGCGTGTGGTCCCTGCGCCCCGCGGCGTCAGCATCGTCTGCAAATGTGTTAGAAATGAACTTCCTGGGCCCCACCCCAGACCTACTGCACCAGAAACTTTGGGGGTGGGGCCCAGTACGCTGTGGTTTAACAAGCCCTCCTAGTGCTCCCGATGAGCAAGCCACTGTGCTAGACCTCTGGTTCTCAGACTTGGCCCCACATCGGAATCACCTGGGGCCCCACTCCCAGGGAGTCTGACTTTCTGATTTCATTGGCATTGGGTGTGGCCCAGGCAAGAAAGTTTTGGAAGCTCCCAGGTGGCCCTAAGCTGCAGCAAAGTGTCAAAACCACTGCTTAGAGCCTTGTTACTCAGTGTGGTCCGCGGACCAACAGTACTGGTGTCACCTGGAGCTTGTAGGAAAGGCACGCTCTGCCTCACCCCAAGTGAAGCAGCATCTGCATTCAACAGAATCTCCAGGGGATTCATCTGCACTCTGAAGTGGGAGAAGCACTGCTCCAGCCAGAGAGGAGTGGAGGCTGTCAGCTTCAAACCTCCTCCCGCCCCAGAGTCACAGCTGGCCTCTCCAGGCGTCGGTAGCGTCACCTGGCTTTGGGTGCACACAGGCAGCAACAGGTTACCTCGTCTGAGTTTGCTGCCCCAGAAATGCTCCCTTCATGCCAGCAACGAGCAAATGCATTCATTTTTCATGACAAGACAGGGAACGGAGAGTGTTGGAGGGTTGTAAAGGTGTTAGTCTTTTTAAAGCTACGATGCTCAGTTTCCAAACAAAACTCACCTTTAAGTCACTGAAATAGTTGCAGCGTATACCATACAGAGCTCTGAGAGAGACGTAATGTTCTGACTGTAAAATGTCTGGCAATCATTCATTTAAACTGATAACGGAGCTCATTGCCGTTGTTATCCGTGGTTCATGTCTCAGGCAGCCGGAGTGCGGGAACAATGGTCCCAGTCATCTGGGGCCAGCGGGCTCCTGCCAGGCTTGCCAGGACCGCGCTCCGATGGGGAGAGCCCGGCTCAGGAGGAAGCTGTGTGACAGTCACGCCTGCATTTTAGACCAATGGCTCTGACCATGGCATTGAGACACAGTGGTGTGTCACGATCAGGTGAGGGGGCTTCCGCAGAGTTTGGAGCCTAACCCATACTAAATCGCCAAAGTCTGTGACTAGTTCACTTTTCTAAATAAATTACAGTAAATTCAGGTTGATCTCCCTATTGATATCAGTTTTCCTCACACTCACCGTGATATGCTTTCCAGTGTGGGAGAGGAAGAGGAGGTGTCAGGCTGGGCAGGGGACATACACGGCCCCGTGAACAGCAGTGGGGATGTGCTGTGCATGGGACTCCAGAGCCTGTGTCCGGGGGTAATCCAACAACCACTGCTTTAGCCCGAGCCTCGAACGTGGCTATTGTTTACAACCGAGAAGGGAAGAAGGGGGGCCTATGACAATTCAACAACCATTCCGTGAATGGCATGTGGGACGGTGGTCTCACCATTTTGAAAAACCTAACATTGGATCCTTACTTCATAACTTAACATGGAAACAGATCTCTGGCTTATAAGTGACACAAACATAAATTTCAGATGGATTACAGATCTCAACTGTAAAAGACCTGGAATAACAGGTAGGGAATATTTTTATAACCTTGTGGTGAAGGACTTCTTAAGCAAGACAGCAGTCTTCAAAGCTGGATTGGACTCAGGAAAACAGAAAAGCCCTTTGTATAAAAAAGTACCATGAACAAAGTTAAAAGACAATACACCAACTGGAAGGGAATATTTGCAACAAACTCTGCGGTACAGCAGATAAGAGTCAAAAACCCTTGATCTGGGGGCGCCTGGTTCTTGGTTTTGGCTCAGGTCATTATTTCAGAGTCCTGGTATGGAGCCCCGCGTCAGGCTCCCTGCTCAGCGGGGAGTCTGCTTCCCCTCCCCCTCCTCTCCCTCTGCATCCCCCCCCCCCCCCCGTGTACTCTCTTTCTCTCTCTGAAATAAATAAGTAAATAAGTAAATCTTAAAAAACAACAACAAAAAAACCCTAGATCTGTAAGGGCTTCTGTAATCCCTAAGAAAAGTCAGTGCAGTGCAGTGTAAGGTAAAAGATATGAACGGGGGAAAAAGATATAAAGGGGCTATTTATTTTTAAAGATTTTATTTATTTGAGAGAGAGAGCACAAGCAGGGAGGAGAGGGAGAAGCAGGCTCCTCACTGAGCAGGGAGCCCGATGTAGGGTTTGATCCCAGGACCTTGGGGATCTTGACCTGAGCCAAAGGCAGACGCCCAACTGGCTGAGCCACCCAGGTGCACCAAGAATGGGCAATTTAGAAATGAAGAAAAGTAAATTATAACTTTATGAAACCATATGTCCCATCTTAACGACTGATCAGGGAAGTACTCAATTCTTTTGCCTACTGGACCATCAGAAATTTAATAGAGTGTTTCTGAGAATTCTCTGCCTTTCTAAGCATTTATTTACATCTTCTAAAACTAATTTCAGAATTAGTAGGTAATGTCACCTATTTTAAATTTGATAGAGCGCATAAAATTATGAGCCATATATTCTCTTTTGAGTGTGATAAAATTTACATAACATAAAATTTGCCATTTTAACCTTTTTTTTCATTTTAATCATTTTTATGTGTACAGTTCACGGACATTAAATATATTCATGTTGTTGTACAACCATCACCACCATCCATCTTCAGCACTGTCTCCTCTTCTCAAACTGAAACTGTGCTCAGTAAACAACTCCCCGTTCCTCCCTCCCTCCCCCATAGCCCCTTGCACCCACCTTTCTAATTCCTATCACTATGATAACTTTGTTCTCAGTACCTTATATAGAGGAATCATACGATATTTATCCTTTTGTGGCTGGCTTATTCTTTCACTTAGCATAATGTCCTCAAGATTCGTCCATGTGGAAGCATGGGTCTGAATTTCATTCCTCATTAAGGCTGAATAATATTCCATTCATTCATTTGTTGATAGACCTTTGGGTTTTCAACATGGGGTTATTATGAGTAATGCAGGAACAGGGATGTACAAATACCTGTTTGAGTCCCTACTTTCAGTTCTTTTGGATGTAGACCCAGATGTGGAATTATTAGATCATATGGTAATTCTAGGTTTAATTTTTTGAGGAGCCACCATACTGTTTTCCACCGTGGCTGCACTATTTTACATTCCCACCAGCAGTGCACATGGGGAGAATCATATGTATCTTTTAAAGATTTATTCATTTTTAGAGAGAGAGCACGTGTGAGAGTGGGGAGGGTCAGAGGGAGAGGGAGAGACAGAATCTCAAGCAGACTCCACGCTAAGTGGAGCCTGAGCAGGGCTTGATCCCAAGACCCTGAGATCATGACCTGAGCCAAAACCAAGAGTCAGACGCCCAACCGACTGAGCCACCCTGGCGCCCAAAGAATCATATGTTCTTTTAAGTCTTTCTCAGGGATACATTTTTTTTTTTTTTAAGATTTATTTATTTTAGAGAGAGAGCATGAGCAGGGGGGACGAAGGGAGAGACTCCGTGTTGAGCAGCTGAGCATGGAGCCCAATGCACGCAGTGTTGCCTCTTTGTCTAGTAAAGGAGGGGACGGCTGGTCCTTAAGCTGCTGACAGGGCAGGGGGTCTGGATTCTCCTCTGCAGTGAGATGGTAGAAGATAATCACACAGATTAAGTATTACATTTAAAGGCTTTCTGATTATGAGAGAAGTCTCATAATTCTGTCTAATACTTGGATACTGTTTTTGTTTACATTTAAATCTTTGATCAGTTTGGGATTTTTCCCAGTATGGGATCCAACCTCAGATTTTTTCCATTCGGCCTCGCTAGTCAGTCCAGCATCATTTCTAGAATGTCAGTTGAATGTTGAGCCTTTTCTCCGTGGATTTGAGAGGCTGCCCTTGTCAGACATTCAAGTCCCATTGTCGTTAGAGTCGTGTTTCTGTTCACTCGTCTGTCTATTCATGTACCACCCGTGTTCAGTTCTGAATTCACACGTCTGCTGAGTCTGTTTCTAGTGTTTGTGGTGTTTCCCTGATCTATTAATGTTTTCATTCTTGAGATCTTGTAGTGTGCTTGAACATCGGACAAAGATAGTCCCTCTCCTCCCCATCCCCGGTCTCAGTCAGTAATCCTGTCTTAACGTTTTAAGGTGGTTTTCTTTTTTTAGTTGTCTCTACCCCCAACGAGGGGCTCAAACTCATGACCCCGAGGTCAAGAGCTGCGCGCTCCACCAACGGAGCCGCCACCTGGTAAAGACCCGTGCGTGCCCTTCAGGTGCCTGATTTGCCAGTTTTAAAGGGTACGCTCTGAACTCCCAGGTGAGGGAGGCAATGCAGATGAGGCGATCAATGAACATATCCTCTGTCCCACCTTCTCTCAACCCCAGTTTGGCTAGAGTGTCATTTCTGCGTTGCTGGGTAGCCTCTTCGTTCTCTTCTCATTGTAATGGCCACAGTCGTTTGAGACTTCGTTCTCAAGTCTGCCGGATCAGGCGCTCGTCCCCAGCCCGTTTGCTCGGAGTTCCCTTCATCTCTCGGTTGACTGAAGCTCACCTCCTAGTAGTTTCTTCAAGAAGGGCTCATCGGAACCATATTCCGAGAATTTGTGCGTATTCAAAGCGTGATACTTGAAGGACAGTTTTGTTGAACACAAAATCCTGGGCCTCCCCTTTCTTTCCTTGTCTGCCTCATGTCTGCAGTGTCGTCACTGTGGGGAAGTCTGAACCCAAGTGATTCTCTTCCCCCACGTACGTGATTCGAGCCCTTTGCCTTGCGGTCCGCTCTCATCGCTAACCACTCTGGCTTCGCTTTCCGAACACAGCGCGCCTTCCCAGGGTCCTTTAGCTTCCTCGCTGCAGCGTGTGCTCTGCTCCTTGGGTCTAGTTCCCCTGTTTGAGGACTCGGTTATGTGTGCGTGGACTCTCCTTTCATCTAGCTTCTCTGTCTTTCTCGTCAATCCCTTCATCCTCCCTGTCCCCTTCCTTTCACTGCTCTTCTCCTTTCGGCCCTCCTCTGCCCTTCCCGCTTGCCAGTGTGCCTGTTGTCCTTCGTACTCCTCCTCCTGTGCTCGGGTCTCTGGATTTCCTCTGCTTTCCCACGTCCTGCCGGCTCCCACTCTGTCTCTTCCTGCTGTCTCCTGTCTTCCAACTTTTACTGTGTGGTCTTCCTTCCTGGAGGTGGTTGCTTCAAGTTTTTTTTTCCTTTTTTTCTGCTTTTTTTAAGAGAAAGAGAGTGCATGTGCAGGGGGGGTGGGTCTCAAGCAGACTCCCGGCTGAGCGGGGAGCCCGAGGCGGGCTCGATCTCATGACCCTGAGATCATGCCCTGAGGCGCAACCAAGAGTCGGAAGCTCAACTGACTGAGCCACGCAGGAGGCCCTCATTTATTATTTTTTTTTAATGCATGAAAAATGTCACTTTCTCAGTCATAATTGCCATGATTACTGTATGAGGGTCAAAGGCTCCCTCCTTCTCTGCTTTACAGAAACAGAAGCTTCCTGCATAGAGAGGCCATCTGGGTGATTCTGGTTGGAGTGTCCCCTCCTGCACTTCTCTGAGCCAAAGCAGCCAGCCCTGCTTGCCCCAGTTCCCAAATGCACTGTTGCTCTTGAGGGGCAGTCCCTTACCTTCAGGAAGTGATTTTCTGCCTGAGCTTTTTTTATATCCTTTTTTTTTTTTTTAATTAAGTAAGCTCCACATGCCCAGTGTGGAGCCCAACGCGGGGCTTGAACTTATGATCCTGAGATCAAGACCTGAGCTGAGATCAAGTCAGATGCTTAACCGACTGAGCCACCCAGTGCCCCTCTGTCTGAGCTTTTTGAGATCAGCTGCCCCTCAGTTCTGTCCCCTGCCCCCCCCCCCACTGCTTTCCATGCTTGTTCTCTTCACTTCGTGCCTCATTGGCCTCTGCCCTGTCTCTGCTGTTTTTGGAAGCCCTTATATGTATTTTAGTGTCTGCAAATTAATCTTTCTCCTAATCTCACTGCTTATGCAGTTTGAGGTTTGTTTTTTTTTTGTTTTCCCTGTTGCTTCTGAGCTCATTCCAGAACATACCAACCAGTTCTTCTGATTTTAAGGCAGTGGGACATCAGCTAATGTCCCTGTTCAGAAGAGAACAATTACTAAAGTCACTTTTTAAAAACAATTTATTTATTAGAGAGAGAAGCACGTGGGGGGTAGGAGCAGAGGGAGAGAAAGAGAGAAACTTAAGCAGACTCCCCGCTGAGCGCGACAATGTGGAGCTTGATCTCAGGACTCTGAGATCAGACCTGAGCTGAAACCAAGAGTCAGATGCTCAACCGACTGAGCCACCCAGGTGCCCCTACTAAAGTCATTTTTAAAAATGTTTTCGGTAGGGGAGCCTGGGTGGCTCAGTCGTTAAGTGTCTGCCTTCGGCTCAGGTCATGATCCCAGGGTCCTCGGATCAAGCCCTGCGTTGGGCTCCCTGCTCAGCAGGAAGCCTGCTTCTCCCTCTCCCTTTGCTTGTGTTCCCTCTCTCTCTATCTCTCTCTCTGTCAAATAAATAAAATCTTTTTTAAAAATGTTTTTGGTAGTATTAGCTTGCAGAAAATAAATCAGGGCCTCTGCCTAGAAGAGTGGTGATAGCAGGCCTCTGTGCTAGAAACTTGCAAAACACTGTTGCAGGAAGTCGAGGAGGTGCAGAACTCCCAGTCCTGGCCATGTGGGAGCATGCACTGTGCCCCCCATGCCTGCATCTGTCCCCTGGATGCCTGGGGCCACAGATTACCAGCAGTGTATGTGCTATAAGCATGAAATGGAATCATAGGCCTACTTGTAAGTGTAAATACAATCTTCTGTGGACTGACAGCATAACTAGAACCCAGATTCTGCTTGAGGGCATGTCAGATTTTATCCTGTGCACCTATGGAAATTTACCTTAACCTACAGAAACTAAGAATGACTGAATCGACCATCTAATGTTAAATAAACTATTTCTTAGCTTCAGTAATGGGAATGTCACTCAGACCTTGTGAATTATTTTACTAATTGTCTTCCCAGTTCTGGATGGATCTGCTTTCTCTGGAGGTCTGATGTTAGGTGTTAGGGATAATTAGGCTATCACCCTGATCGACAAATCATTGATTTATTTCTGTACAGCCTACAGAATTCCAAAAGAGAATTGAAGACAGCTTACAGAAACAGAGCACAAGGGTGCTTGCTTCGGCACCACATACACTCAAACTGGAACAATACAGAGAAGATTAGCCAAAGAAGGAGGGAGGCAGGAAGGGAGGGAAGGAAGGAAGGGAGCACAAGGAAATTATAGCAAAGAAGGAAATAATGGGAGGACAAACTGAAAGAACACAGATTGCGGGCTGTACAAATATCCAGTATTCTCTCTCTGAGTGCTTGGCTCCAAGCTTCCAAGCAGGCAAGGCAGAGAGAGAGCCACAACCAGGGGCATGAGGCAAACACAAATCTGTTGCTCAGAATAGCAGTGCTCTTGGGAATTTTGGTTAGAGGAAAATTTCCTTCTCGTTCATCAAGAGGACATTGTGTGGCATAAACAGTGTCACCAACAACTTCCTGGCAGTGTTAATGTTCCTGACGGCCATTAATTTCCGATGACACTTCTCAGACTGTTCGTGACTGTCAGCCAGAGCCATTAAATCAACACGCAGCTCAGTTCTATGGAGATCAGAACAGTGAGGTCCAGGCTCACGGCTCTCCGCTGCTCCAACCTGGGATAGCCTTCAGAGTCTCTCAACGAAGGAAGGGGAAGCATATGTTGTTAGCAATCTGCCCTCCTGATTTCTTTGTTGTTGTTCTTCTTTTTTTAAGATTCTATTTATTTATTTGAGAGAGAGCTCACAAGAAAGCACAAGCAGGGGGAGAGACAGAGGGAGAGGGAGAAGCAGGCTCCCTGCTGAGCAGGGAGCCCCATGTGGGGCTCCATCCCAGGACCCTGAGATCATGATCTGAGCTGAAGGCAGACGCTTAACCTACTGAGCCACCCAGGCGCCCCCTCCTAATTTCTTTCACCCGGATGTTTGATAAGTGTTGGGCAGTAGAGTTTGGCAAGTTTTTGGATGGTAGATAGTTTGTATTACCAATGGGAGGTCCATCTGTAAGCTCCTACTGCGGATACATTTTAGGGCTCTTCTAAGTGCCCACTTGTTTGCAGTCATCTGTATAGACACCTAGAGTCCTTGTTGTAGGGGCCCTGTCATCTTATCTGTGTCTTACTTACATATTATAATTTAGTAAGATTATAAACACAGGACATACTGTAATGCAGAGATGATTATATAAGCTCTCTTTGAAAGGAGACTGGGCTTTAGGGAAATTTCTTTGGTACCAGTGAAAAACCCATTCATTCATTCTCCAAATTTAATTGAGCACCTGTTACACATGAGGCACCTTGGTGAGTACTGGGGGTCACTGTGTACCCTTTTGCTTTCCGCTGATCCGGATTTTCAGATTCCCACCTGACTTCCGTTCCCCAGTGGAGAAACAGGTGCAGATCTAGAACCCAGATCTTGAAGACTTAGAAATTCTGGGTGATCACTGCGTGGCTGTGAGCTCCGACAACTAGATAATCATGTAGAAGGAAATCAACCTGGTTTTTAAAAGTTTTGAGGGTTCTTCAGCTTATTTTTAGTAGAAGTTTAATTTTTAAAATATTTCACGTGGGTTTCCTTTCCTTCTCTCATCATTACAGGAAACTGAGTATAAATCGTATGTGTTTCTTCACTTTCAGATTTCGAGATCCAGAGTGACAATGGGGAGAACTCTAATCAGGATCTGTTTGAGGATGTGGAATCACATGAGATGTTCTCAGAAATGCCCGAAGGAGAAGGCATTCAGCAGTCCGACTGGGAAAGTGACTCTGAGAGAGACTGTGGCTCCAGGGGGCCCCTGGGGAACGCCCGGCGAGAGGATCGCAGGGAGGCGCCGGTCCAGGGCAGGGAAGTGGGACAGCTCATCGGCCTTCAGGGCACCTACCTGGGTGAGAAGCCCTACGAGTGTCCCCAGTGTGGGAAAACCTTCAGCCGGAAATCCCACCTGATCACCCACGAGCGGACCCACACAGGAGAGAAATACTACAAATGCAACGAATGCGGGAAAAGCTTTAGCGATGGTTCTAACTTCAGCAGACACCAAACCACCCACACGGGGGAGAAACCTTACAAATGCAGAGACTGTGGGAAAAGCTTTAGCCGGAGCGCAAACCTCATCACCCACCAGCGGATCCACACAGGCGAAAAGCCCTTCCAGTGCGCCGAGTGCGGCAAGAGCTTCAGCAGGAGCCCCAATCTCATCGCCCACCAGCGAACGCACACGGGCGAGAAGCCCTACTCGTGCCCCGAGTGTGGGAAGAGCTTCGGCAACCGGTCCAGCCTTAACACGCACCAGGGCATCCACACGGGCGAGAAGCCGTACGAGTGCAAGGAGTGCGGCGAGAGCTTCAGCTACAACTCCAACCTGATCCGCCACCAGAGGATCCACACGGGCGAGAAGCCCTACAAGTGCCCCGACTGCGGCCAGAGGTTCAGCCAGAGCTCGGCGCTCATCACGCACCGGAGAACGCACACGGGCGAGAAGCCCTACCAGTGCGGCGAGTGCGGCAAGAGCTTCAGCCGCAGCTCCAACCTGGCCACGCACCGCCGGACGCACCTGCTCGAGAAGCCCTACAAGTGCGGCGAGTGCGGCAAGAGCTTCAGCCAGAGCTCCAGCCTCATCGCCCACCAGGGCACGCACACGGGCGAGAAGCCCTACGAGTGCCTGACGTGCGGGGAGAGCTTCAGCTGGAGCTCCAACCTCCTCAAGCACCAGCGCGTGCACACGGGCGAGAAGCCGCACAAGTGCGCCGAGTGCGGCAAGGGCTTCAGCCAGCGCTCGCAGCTCGTGGTGCACCAGCGGACGCACACGGGCGAGAAGCCCTACAAGTGCCTCATGTGCGGCAAGAGCTTCAGCCGGGGCTCCATCCTGGTCATGCACCAGCGCGCACACCTGGGCGACAAGCCGTACCGCTGCCCCGAGTGCGGCAAGGGCTTCAGCTGGAACTCTGTCCTCATCATCCACCAGCGCATCCACACCGGGGAGAAGCCCTACAAGTGCCCCGAGTGCGGCAAGGGCTTCAGCAACAGCTCCAACTTCATCACCCACCAGAGAACGCACGCCAAAGAGAAAACGTCCTGAGCCGGCGGGGCCCAGCCACGGGGCCCTGGAACAGCGACGTCCGTGCAGGAGAGCCGTTCTTCCCCGGGGGCCTCCGGGGACTTGGGCCAGCATCTCACCCTCGCTTGCCCTCGTTCCTAACACCCACTGCCATCTCGGTGGGCAGAGTCAAACGCCCAGAACAGAGGACAGGGACGGAAGGTCGCAGAGTGGGGTCTCTGTTTCCCTGCATGACACTCAGTTGGCTTCCTCTCTCCTGATCCTCCATGCCTCGGTTTCCTCTTTGTAGCACAGGGGGAGTGTTTCTTGGGGGGTACAGAAGACAGTGTGGCCCACAGCCCAGGCCGAGGCCTCAGAAATACTGGAAAGCGATAGGTGTGGTCTGGTGGTTCTGCTGCCACTTGGTCGGGTTAAGGTGCCTTTGCCCCAAGCTGCTGGCATGCCAGGGGGTCAGGTCAGAAGTGGCTCTTCCTGGCCTTGTGTCTTGGGCTTTGATTTCAGGTCAAGGTGGGTGGGCTTTTCTAACTCTGAGTCATCCACAGGAAGGTAAAGCCCTTCTCTCTGTAGAAAGTGTCAGGGACACCGAGACGTGAGCAAGTACGCCCTGGAACCAGTGTCCCAGTAGCCTTTCCACTGATAAGAGCTAAAGAGGGCCCACCAGGGATGGTAGAAGATGAGGCGATGTACACATCTGCTTGTGTCTCTGCTTACTGTCCTGTGCTAAGTCGGCTGCCAGGGGAATGCACTAGTTTTTGTGGGGTTTTGTTTTTTGAGTGGGAAATCGGGGACCCCCAGCCACCTACCCCTGGTGGGTGGTGGGTTCTGTCTCTTCAAGGGCAAAAGAGTCCTGCACCCTTCAGGGTGGGCTTGTGTCTTTACCCCCACAAATACCAGCCCCAAAATCATCTCTCTATGCACTTGTCATTCTCCCATTCTTCTCGTTTTTATTTTATATGTGCAGGGCTAAAATTCTGTCTGGTAGCTTTTGTATACTTTCATATTTTTAAGGAAGTGTTGATTTTGAGGACACTTCCTCTGTCCTCTGGACAGATGTGGGCCTGAGTCAGGAGTTGTCCTACAGGTGTCACCCTTGATCTCCAGATGCTACCAGGGCTTTGTTCTTGGGTCCTTGAGACTTGAAACCATAAAGACCAGGGGATGCTAACAGGTCAAGGGGTTTGTTATAGGGAAGAGGAGAACGGAGAAGGTGTTTCTGGGAGATATGAAACCACCTCCTCCAGTGCATGGAGCCCATGCTCACAATGGGCCTTGGTTCTTATAGAATGGATACTCAAGATTTCCTAATAAAATAGAGTCCCATTCTTTTTCTGCATCTGCCTTTCAATGTGAACTTGACTATTAGCAAACCCACACCTCACTTCCCACCCACTCACCTCCTGCCTTAGGCCGAAAGTGGTCCAAGACCTTCAGGGAGTAAAAATCAGTGGTTTCAAAGAACGCACCTTTGGGTGAACCGAGATCTGTGTGCTTAACCAATGTACACACCTGTCCACTGTCCTTTGCCAACTGTGCATTCAGTCTGTCAGCTAAGACTTGGAGTGGCAGCTTTGGCTAAGGAGCCAGGTGGCCTCCTAAGGAGGCCGTTGGGAATCATCTCTATCCAGAATCAACTAGATTAGACACAAGGAGGACATTTCTAAGCTCAGCAGTGATTGTTGTTAAACCAAACCATGTAGGCTGTGAAATACCCATCATTAATCTCTTTCCTTCACTTATTTAGCAAACGTCAAGGACTTAAGTACCATCACTGTGCTAGGTACTAGGGAAAGGTGATGAATGAGAAATCCCGTTACCCGTCTTTATCAAGTTTTCACAGGAGGAATAACCCCATCTGTCTGGGAAGCTACAAGAGCCATCCAAGGGAGAACGAATAGGGTGGTTTCCTAGCTGATAGTAAGATCTGGGATTTGGGTTGTAGAAGATACCAGCTCTTTCTTCCCCCAAGTCTCAATTTAAGAAAAGAACTGACACTAAGTTTTGCAAAGCTTTCTTTTTTTTCTTTCTTTTCTTTCTTTCTTTCTTTCTTTTTTTTTTTTTACTCCTCTCTACCTGGTAGGCACACAAAATATCTTGGGAAAAAGGGACACAAGATCAGGCTGGACTCAGGATGGGAAATGACAGACCGTGGTCCTAGAAAGGTTGAGAGTCCTTCACTTCCTGAGCTGCTTGCCCGAGGCGGGTCTGCGGAGGCAGCGCGGGCTCGGCCTACATGGGCCTTCACGCAGCTCGGTGTGGGAAGGCATGGCCTTCCTCCCCAGAAGACCCCGGTCCCCTTGGCAGATCCATTTCCACCACGTCTTTGCTCTCAATTCAGTTACACCTGTGTCTCTGTAACAAAGGACATCTCCCCTAAATGTACATGCGTTTAGGGACTGAGGTTTTGTCCTCCGTTTGTTCGAAGTTCATGGGAACAGCCTTGGGACAGTTGAAATTTATAATAAGGAGCGCTTGCGTGGCTCAGTCGGTTAAGCGTCCGATTCTTGGTTTTGGCTCAGGTCATGATCTGCTCCGTGCTCAGCGGGGAGTCTGCTTCCCCTCTCCCTCTCCCTTTGCCACCCCCCTCCTCGCACACTCTCTCTCTAAAGTAAATCATAAATCTTTTTAAAAATGTATAGTAAATGGTAAAAAGAAAACAAAGAGCAACTGGTTTACCGTCAGCGAGGCCCCCATGCCCATCTCGGCAGGTCTTCTCCGAGACTTGCCCACTTCCCTCTCCTGAGCCCTACAGTGGCCACCTTGTACCCTTCAGCCCTTCTCCTCAGACTCAGCCAACTCCCAGGCCTGGCTCCCCCTTCCCAGAGAACCTCGAACCTGTCAGGTGTCAGGAACTTCCCTCAGCGTCCCAGCCTCAGAGCAACACACCTCTGTAGCAAGCCCCTCGCTTCCTTCCTCCAGGCTCAGCCTGGAGATGTGTGTTCCGGAGGTGTGGGGGGGTGGCATCTCTGCCTGTGTTAGCCTCCACTCCCTCCAGGGGCAGGGCCTTGCCCCCTCAGCCGTTTCCTCCCCCGGTTTCCAGTCTCCTCTACTGGCTTCGTCCCACAGCTTACGTGCTGCAGTCAGTCATTCCTGGAGCCTCGGACTCAGTATGTCCAGAAGCCACCTCCCTGCCTCCCTTGTGTCTCCTCTGTGAGCAGCACGGCCTCCCCAGCCTCACCCAACCCCAGACCTGGGAGTCATCCAAGACTCCTTCCTCCCTCGCCTCCCTCAGAGCCATTCAGGAATCCAGCCCTACAAATCCTGCCTCCCTATTAACATCTCCCAGCTCTCACCTCACCATCACCACCACCCCGGGCATAGTTCAGACCCTTGCAACCACAGTAGCCTCCAAATTCCCTCAAGCCCTGCCTCCCTCCACTTTATCCTCCAGATTGTAGTCGGCATGAGTGCTCAACACAGAACTGAACCTGTCACAACCCAGCTTATACGCCCTGGGGCTCCTCATCCCTACAGAGAGGCCATGGTCCTTAGAATGCAGATGAAGCCTTCCCAATGGGGCCTCTGTGAAACCTCTTTACTGCACCCCAATACCCTGACCATCCTTGTTCCCTGGCCGCTCCCCCTTGAATGTGCTCCACCGGGCCTTGCCTTGTCCTCACGCTGTTCCCCCTTCCTGGAATGCCTGGTCCATCTGGGGCATACTTGCACATCTCTGAAAACTCAGCCTGGGTATCCCCCCTCCGAGAAGCCTTCCCTGCACTTTTCTGGCAGACCTGACCTCCCCCCGTGCACTGTCCAACTTCAGAGCCTGGGACAAGATTCTGCCCCTCTGCCTTCTATTTGTTATGTTCACACCCAAACTCTGTCTCCAGCACCCGGTGCAGGGCCTGGTGTGTGACAGGAACTCAGTTTTTGCCAGCTGAGTTCTCTTCATGGGGATACACAGAAATGCAAGAGGCAGGTAGAGCCCAAAACTCTAAGCTGGAAAATGGACTCAGTCTCCCACACTTCCCTTTGGTAAGATGTTAAATGTAAGTTAGTTTTAACCTCAGTGCCTCTCACCTAAGTTATGATTTATTGGTATTGGTGGATGAAGTCCCAGCTGAAGACCTTTATAAAAACCAACTAACCAGAGCGTGCGGCTGGCTCCGTCGCTAGAGCACGCAATTCTTGATCTCGACGTTGTAAGTTCAAGCCCCATGTTGGGTATAAGGATTACTTAAGAAAGTAAAATCTTAAAAAAAAAAAAAAAAAAAAAAACCAACTAACCAGTACCCTAATGAAACAACTCATATTTTTGAAATTTCGCAGACATCAAAAGGCAGTGGAAAACTAGGCATCTTCTTTACTGTAACCGAGTCTAGCACACAATCTGTTCCTCTTCTTTCTGGGCAAGCAATGGAACTTGGAGACTGTATCTTACTCTCACCCCTTGGTCCCAGCACATTCATGTGACTATCTCCTGAGACAGCTCCCCTTGTTTCAATCTTTTTTTTTTTTTTTTTTTTTTTAGAAATACAACACACAGATAAGCATATGGAAGTGTAAGCTCATTGTACTTTTACAAACTCAACACGCCCGTGTAACCAGCACCCAGATCAAGAAACAACTTAGCCACATCCCAGAAGTCCTCCTCGGGTCCCCTCCCAGGCTGTGCTTTGTCCTCCTTCCCCTGTTCTCAAGTTGGGCGTAGTGGAGGGAGTGTTGGGAGCTGGACAGACCCGGTTCTAGACACTTAGGCCACTAACCACACCCTCACTTTTATAAGAGATTTTACAATTTGAGGCAGGTAATAACAAGACTTCTTTTTTCCATGGAATTTTACTTCCTTTTGGGTTGTGTTTATAGTTTATGATAAGCTATAATAGCTTATAGTGACAATTTACCGAGCAGTGACCACGCACAGGTGGTCTGTGCTAAGCTCGACACACAGCCCTCCCTACTTAACCCTGACAACGAAGCAGGGAGGGAAGTGAGGTAGGTCCATATCCCCACTTTCGGGCTGAGGAAGTGGAGGCTGGGAAGAGAGGTTCAGTAAGTACCTTGCCCAGTAGCTGTTGGGCTACCAGAGCCCTGAGAAATACCTATGGGAAGAATGGGGAAAACAGCAAACCCCTGAAATACAAACGGTCTACTGGCTTTGCGTCAGTCTTCTCCCGAGCCGGCATCGAGAAGACCCACAAATGTCACTGGCCCTTCCTTGCACGTGGCCATGTGACCGGCTCTTCCCAGCCCTTTATCCCCAACGTTGGGGTCCTGTCTTATGTGAGGGCACTCCGTGGGGGCCCAGTGTCCTGGGCTCACCCCCACAGACAGCCCCGGAGTTTGTCAAACCTCCCTGCTGCTGGGCCCTGTTAGGCTATTCCAAATTTCTGGACAGAATAGTTGGTCCTTCCTTTTTCCATCCTCTTAACTTGATAAAGTAGCCCCAGACCACAGAGGAAGAAGTGCATGGAAAACGGTCAGATTTTGAGACAGAGGATTTCCGAGCCTGGTGGAGAGTAAGGGCGGGTGGGAGTCCCCTTTGGCTTTCCACCCAGTCGCCGGTGCAACTGAGCTCATGCTTCTGGCATCGGCAGAGGCTGTGGCTCTAGGGCCTATTGGCCCCCCGCTTCCCGATCCTGCTGGCTCTTCCCAGCGTCCCAACTCAGAGAAACTTCCATCCATCCCTTCCCAGGCCCAAGGCAGCAGTACAACCAATGTGTGTGTGTGTGGGGAGGGGAATCCAAGAAAACACTGCTCAAGCCCCTCACACCTCCCAGGCCCTGGCAGGCACAGCGTCTCCGCTGTCTACGCTGTTGGTGTTTGAGGGCAGGGGCGCCTGCCAGGAGGCCTCAGGGGTGGTACATTTTGGCAAATTTACCCCAGAGTACTGGTCCCCAGCCTTTCTGGTGCAGAGCCTGGATTTCCTCAGTACACCCAGAGATGACCGAATCCTGGGTGGGAGGCTCCTGTTAACTAGATTTCGAGGAGACCAATAGAATCTAGAACCCCAGTTATTAATTTATAGGAGGGGATCTCCCATCGCAAGCCAGCTTCAGAGCACCCCTTGGTCCTGGTCTCAAGTGACTGAAAAGAGTGGCTTTGGGATCAGCTAATGCTTGAGCAGCACAGGACGAAAGGAAGAGGTCATGTGAGGGACAGGCAGACACCAGCCACGAACCCCCTAGGGGACAGACGCTGTGCTTCAAATCCTGCTTATCTTCTGGCCCCCCAGGGCCGTCTGCTCAGTGCCCAAGATTCCCTTGTTAACTCCTTCTTCCAGGTTTTCCTGCTGACCACGTCCCCTTGTGTAGATAAGTTAGTACCACCAGTTAACTTGGGAGTTAAATGCATGATCCAGTGGGCCTAGGGAACATTAGTCTCCACTCATTCTCTGTGGCTGTAATCCCCTGAATTCCTAGAGGATAAGCATATCTCTTTCATCTGGAAATCCTCGTCTCCTCAGGCACTGCTTATAAACACCTCTTGTGCAATGTTTTTCTACATACATCCCAATAATCTAGAAACCAAACTTGCTGAAACTGACCTACTAACCTTTGCCTGCCTCTCGCAGCTGCTCGGACAGCGCTGCCCTTCAGAGCTAGTAGCTCCTGTGTGTCTCCCTCCCACTCCTGTCCTGACATCTGTGGTGTCGTAGATGCAGTGTTGGGAGCCAGAGAGACCTGGCCGACCTGGCTCTAGACACACTTGCACCACTGACTAGCCGTCTGAAGAGGGCAAATCACTTTCGGAGGGCCTCATTTTCCACATCTGCAAAACTGATGGCAATACTTGCTGTTCCCATTCCAGAAGGCTGCTGGGAAGAGGTAAGAAAGGGTAATCCCATTCTCTGTGGTAATATTGATAACTCTGACCTACATGGAGCCTGCTTTCACCAAAAAACGGGTCTGTCTAGGTTGCCGAGGACAATTGTCCTCCGAGGGCCCAGGAGACCCCAAGTGGGAAAGTATCTCATCTCAGTAGACTTGTGGGGTCCTTTAGTCCCCTTCTTTGAGGAGCGTGGCTCGCAGCTTGAGGACGTGTATGCCTGTCTTCTCCCTTGAAGTACTGGGTGTGGTGTTGATGGTGAAGATGATATGACCTGTGTTTGGGGCTACCCTCTCCGTGCTTGATTTTGCTTCCAGTGACAGTTCCATTTGCTCAGGAGCTCCCTGAGTTAAGATAATAGGGCATCGGGCTTGGATCAGTAATTTTCCATTTTCTTTTTTTTCAACAGTGGAAAATGCATAAAAGCAAAGCAGCTGCTCTGGTGACTTGGTGGGAACCCAAAGCTTTCTCCTGGCTCAGACCCACAACTGGACTTAGGACTTTCTGGAAAGCCCCTCTTGTCATCCTGTCCTTCCCTTGCCCAGCTCTGCCCTCCTCAGGCTGCCCCTTCTGTGGGAAGAATCACAGCTTCGTCCATCTCCAGTTGAATTTTGGATCTTTCTTCTGTTAAATAGGGAGTGAGACCTACTATGCAGGATCTCTTGTCAGATCCAAACTAGATAAAATACGCAACGCAGGTGCTCTGTCAAGTACAATTTCCTGCCCCCTCCCCCTGTGGCTGCACCTTCTTACCTCTTGGGCTCTCCCAGTTGCTCTCCAGTATCTTTCCAGCCATTCACTTAGAAGGCACCTTCTAGCACTTACCACACCGCATTGGAAATTTGTGGGTTGTTCAGCACCGCATTTTAAAAACGCATCCTCTAGGGGCGCCTGGCCGGCTCAGTCGGTGGAGCATGCGACTGGATCTCCCGGTCGTGAGTTCCAGTTCAAAGTTGGGCGTAGAGATTACTAAAAATAAATAAGTAAAATAAAAATGCATCCTCTGCTGGAATGCATCTCTTAGAGGAGGAGGGAAGGTTTAGCTTGGGCTAAAGTTGATGACTGATACTTGAATGAATAAGCGTCAGTAGTATTCATCTTGTCAATAGCATTCACCGTGAATTTCGCAGGACTGTGCAGGCAGGACCTGAGGGTGGTGTGTGTGTGTGTGTGTGTGTGTGTGTGTGTGTGCGCGCGCGCGTAAAGCATTACCATAGTGGACAACCATGCGGGAAAAGTACTTTCTTAAGTGGCAAAAAATGTGAATTGGAGTCTTGGCTTCATACTCGCATACCTCCTGTCCCCAAGGACCCTTCTCCCTCTCAGTGCTCCCGAGAGTGAGAGAAAAGAGTACGACCACACGTCCTCCAGCTGGGTGCGTTCTGGTTGTGGCTCTGAACCCCCAAATCCAGCGTGCAGTGAGGTCCCACCCATCGTTAATGATTCGTCTGAAACACGTAGACACCTAGGCCATTGCTATAGCTTATTGGCTAACGCTGCTGTCAATCTGAGGGCACAGGCGGAGGCCTATGGGAAATGGAGTCCGGCAAAACCGAGTCCTTCTGGGGTCCGCGTTTCCGCTTCCGGTGTTTAGTGGCTGTCCGAATGCCCGGACTACGGGCCTGGGCTCGGGGTTCGGGGGTCGTGTGGGGACGTTGAGTGGCCGCGGAGAAGGTGCCAGGGGCCCCGGCTACCCGTACTCACAGGGCCTCGGCGGGCCCACGCCACTCTCAGTTAGGGTGCTGACCGCCCTCGCCGAGGGGTGGGGGGCGTGGCCGGACCGAAACCCTGGGTCCCGCCGCCTCGGGCCCTGGCCCCGGGAGCGGCCCCCAAGCAGGATGCGCCCCTCGTGCTGGCACCGCCCCTCCTTCGCGCCGCCCACCGGACCCGGCGGGGACGACCCTGGCCCTGTAGGCGCCGAGGCGACCCCGTACCCAGTGCCCGCGTTTACCCAATAAGGCTTCCAGAGAAAGTCGCCCGCGGAGCGGAGTAGTCCTCCAGTGTAAGTCACGCTCTGCGGGCCAGTCCCCTAAGTACAGGGTCAAGGGGCGGAGCCCCTGCTTGTTTCCTGCCCTATACCAGCTATGTGACCTGGGCAAATCCCTGAGGGGGGCTCTGAGCCGTGATTGTCCCGCCGAAGTATCCAACTTTCCTGCCAGTTTTAACATCCTATATGAGTGTGTTTATTATCCCTGCTCTTAAAGCGTATAACCTTAGCCAGGGTAAGTCTCCCTACTTGGGAGAGAGTTATTCCAGGGCTGAGACTTGGGGTGCCCAGTGCCGAGAGCCTAGCCAGAGAAGTGGGCAGTTGACAGTTTGGACCCTATGAGTCGCTGAAGCTTAGAGCGAGCTCCACCCGGGTGCTGCTCTCCAAGGTGCTGCTACCTTGTAGGCCTTCTCGTCCTTGTCCTGCTCATTCACTTCCCAAGACAAGTGGCTTGGGAGGGTGGGCGGTTTATTGTCCCCATTATCTCCTCCAGCCCATCCTCATTCGTCAGTATGGATAACTGACATTTTTCTCAGCCGGGAGACCCTCGTCCAACTCCGGAAGCTCTGCCATCAGTGGCTGAGACCAGAAAAGTGTACGAAAGAGCAGATCCTGGAGTTGCTTGTGCTGAAACAGTTCCTGACTGTCCTTCCTCAGGAGATCCAGATCTGGGTTAGACAGAAGCATCCAGAGAGTGGGGAGGAGGCCGTGTCTCTGGTGGAAGACTTGCAGAAAGAACCTGGAAGATGGGGGCTCCAGGTGAGAACCAGGAGCCTTGTTCTGAGTAGTTCACAGAGGGGAATGGGAGAGCAGAGTGCCCTTGGTTTGCCAGCCAGATAGGTGACGTGTAGTACTTTGCTCTTTGTGTTAAGTGGCATTTGCTTCTTCCCTGGGCCCAGTAGCCACAACTTCCCTTCCGAGCTCAGACTGATGCTTCAGGAAATGCATAGCATTGGTTGTTCTGAGTGTTGGTTCCTTCCATTAAGTAAGAGAATTGCTTAAACTGGCTCGAACACCACTCTGGGCCAGGAGGCGCACCCAGGAGAACATAGAAGCTATTTGTGGTGGTGGTGGTGTTTTGGAGAGTAGCTCTCATTCATCAGCAGCCAGCTGGAAGCAAGGGGCTTTACTAGTCTTTACTAACAATATTGAACCTTTGGGTCCTACTGAAAATTGGCTGTAGTTTTGGTTGGCTGAGTTTTGCCCAGGGACTGACAGGAGCAGCCCCAGGAGAGCTGGTGGGCAGACTGCAGTAAGCCTGGGTTCCAGACCTTTCCTGTTTGTCTTCCACACACCCACGCTCCTTACTGCCCTGCAGTGATCTGCATAAGGCTGATTTCCTCCTCTGCATCTTGGGATGGTTACGTTTTAGTACCTACAGAACTCTGACCACTTCTAGTCCTTGAACAGGGGCAGGAGGGACGCTTCGAGGAGAAGGAACCCTCAGGATCAGGACTGTGTTCCCTAAACATCCGTCTGAAGCAAGCACAGACAGGATCCATGTGTCTGTGACAGGCGATGGTGAAGAACTCACAGCCAGAACCAGAAGAGTTGAATCACAGCCCCGAAGTAGAATTCCGACCCATCCACAAGAGCGGTAAGCAGCCGCAGTTTGGGGAGGAAGAAGGGACGCTTCTGTGAAGAGGATGCGGAAGTCCCCTCCAAGTGCAGAAAGTAGGATTCCTTTCCACTCGGAGGAGGGGGCGTGTGAAATGTGGCTGACCACATGAATCTGGGGGGTCCTCAATAAGGCACGTCCAAAGGGATGAAGGGCCTTGGTTGGCATGTTTTGCAAAATCACTTAGGGGAGCCTGGGGCACCTTTCCTTATGTGAGTGAGAGGTTACTGGTCCCAGTAGGTTAGGTGTGTGCACAGATTTTAGGCATGACTGGTGGGAAAAGCAAACCAAAGTGCAGTAATTCTCAGACCAGGTACACATGTCCCCAGACCAATTCTGATGACTCAAGTGTGTTATCAAAACTGAAGAAGAAAATCATAAAACCGGGACAGTAGGTAACCTGGATGGACATGGAAGGGAACAACCTGGGACTCTCCTCTTAGAAATGTGTCATTTTGGTTTTTCACCAACCTTCTTTGGTGGGACAAAGCAGACACAAAGAGAAGGGGGAAGACTCTAAGTTGGGCTGGTCTCCAGGGGGAGTCAAGAAACATCGTCTTCTAACAGCTCCTTTCTCTTCTCCACAGCCCTGCCTGATCCTCGGGCTCTGGCTCTTTCTGTGGAGGAGAGTGGTGATGACCAGGGGATGATGAGCCCCTCCCAGGTGAGCCAGATTTTTCTCTTACCCGGGACACCTTTTACTACTTGAGTGGGGGCCTTTTGCGACCAACTCTCTTGCTTATCAGAAATGCCGAGGCAGGGGCGCCTGGGTGGCACAGTTGTTAAGCGTCTGCCTTCGGCTCAGGGTGTGATCCCGGCATTATGGGATCGAGCCCCACATCAGGCTCCTCCGCTGGGAGCCTGCTTCTTCCTCTCCCACTCCCCCTGCTTGTGTTCCCTCTCTCACTGGCTGGCTGTCTCTCTGTCAAATAAATAAATAAAATCTTAAAAAAAAAAAAAAAAAAAAAAAAGCAATGCCAAGGCAATTTTAGCCAGCAGGGAGGCCCAGTAACTTTACAGATCAGGCTCCACAGTTTCATCCACCAGCACTCGAGTGCTGGCTGAGGCTGTGTTGGAAGGCAGGTCAGAGAAGCCCGGGCACAAACCAGGCCACACAGCAGCAGCTTTAGAGGACGGGCATTCAGGAACCATCACAGAGGATTCTGAGGGGGAAGAACTGGGTGTTGAAGAAGTGTGTAGAAGCTCTGGGATCCCAGCCCTGTTGCGGAGTCGTACTCGTAAGCCCTGGTCACAAGCAAGGCGGGAGGGCCCTAGCCGTTGGCAGGGTTTGGAGAGAACCTCACTGCAACCAGTTAGTTCAGAGGTGCCGTGGGGTTCAGGGCATGCTGCAGGCATCTGGAAGGGGCAAGGGAAGCCTGTGTTTACACACAAGTGGGACAGCCCTTTGTTCCTGTGTGCCATCAAGGAAAAGGAAGAACCATTATGGAAGAGTAATGTTTCTAAGCGTAAAAATAAACGTGCATATTGTCAGATCACGTCCCATCGCTTCTCAGGAAGTCGCCAAGATGCTGTGGTCAGCGGTAGGGGGTCTTCTGCTCAGGCCTCATGACAACCAGCAGCAGCGTCTTAGCTCACTCTGTCCCTTTCCTGCAGGTGTGCACTGGGGGTATGAAGAGACGAAAACCTTCCTGGGGATTCCTCAGGGAACCTACATAGGAGGAAAGGCCCATCTCTGCTGTGCATGCGGAAAACATAGCACAGCCAGGGCTCACGCTTTGCTGTCCACCGAGCAGCCCACACTGGAGAAAAAGAAAAGAAAAGAAATCTTCTAAGTGTGGCCATTGTGTGAAAAGCTTTGGTTGAAGCTCACATCTGGTTTGCCACCAGAAAATCCACACTGGGGAGAAGCCCTACAAAGGCCCTGAATGTGGGAAAGGCTTCAGTGATCCTTCTAACCTCACAGCACACCAGAGAGTCCACACTGGAGAGAAGCCCTATAATGTGGAGAGTGCTGGAAAAGCTTTGACCAGAGCTCCAGCCTTACTATGCACCAGTGAGTCCACACAGGGGAGAAGCCCCGTAAGTGCAGCGAGTGTGGGAAAAGTTTCACCAATAGCTCGCACTTCAGTGCACTCTGGTGAACACACACTGGCAAAAAGCCCCACCAGTGCCCTGAGTGTGGGAAAAGATTCAGCAAGAGTTCCACGCTCACCAGCCATCAGAGGATCCACACAGGAGAGAAACCCTACGAATGTCTCGAGTGCGGGAAACGTTTCAGCGACCACTCAAACCTCATTACCCACTGGCGAATTCACACTGGAGAGAGACCCTATACATGTGGGGAGTGTGGGAAAAGCTTCAACCAGAGCTGCAGTCTCATCATCCACCAGAGAATCCACACCAGAGAGAAACCCTACGAGTGTGCTGAATGTGGGCGGCGATTCAGCAATAGCTCACATTTTAGTGAGCACCGGAGGACCCAAGTGGTAGACTCGAAATGTGGTAGGAACGTCTTTAAAGTATGCAGTCTAAGAACACTGCAGAATGTTCCAAAAACGGTTGGTACGGTCTTTGATTCTATACCATGACACCCACACGAGATGGAGAGAAAGAATTTAGACCCCAGTCCAACAGATGTTATTTTATTTCTCTTTCTAAAAAGTCACTGGGCTTATGAAATACTACTCAGGGCTTTCTTCTCCACGCTATTGAAATGGAAGCTCATTTGGAGAGAATTCAGAGACCAGTTCTGAATTTGACTGGCTCACCATCACAGTACATCTCCACTATGATCCTGTACCTTAATTTCCACAGCTTGGTACGCTGAGGGGGAGAGTCCCGTCCCTGAGACCCTCCTCCAGGGACAGAAGCTTCGCCCCACCCCGCTGCTGGCCCTGTGGACAGCCGGCTCAGCCACAGTGCCAGCAGCTGCCGAGCTGTCTTCTCAGCGTGGGGCAGCTACACAGGGATTTATGAACTAGATACGGTTTTAGAAGTCTTCCGTGGTCCTCCCTATGGGAGGATTGGGCCCGGGAACTGCCTACATTTCTCCACATTCCTTTTCTTAGGATGTCCATGGAGTTGAGAGAAAAGCACTCAATCATGTCATTTGGAGGAGGGAAAAGGAGAAAAGATCAATGCTGGAGTTGGCTTTCTGAACCACAACCTACTCTTCCTCTCAGCATATTAAGCTGAATCATATGAGATTGCCATTTTGATCTCCAAAACCAGCAATTTCATGATTCAACTGACAGACTTTTTGCAGGATAGAATTACTCCAAATTTACAGGGCTGCCGTAGAGCCTGACAGCTCCCACCGCGTCCTAAAATATCACACCGGGTCTAGGAGATCACAGACAGGATAATGTAGTGGGAAAGCCTCTTCTATTTACAAATCTGTCCAGAGCAATAACTACGAACCACAGCATTGATCAAGAAGACTCCCAGTTGCAGGTTCACGGGTTCCTGGAGATTTGGGGTGTCTCTGTGAGAGCAGAGCACAGTTCCTGCGGGGACTCTGACACACACAGCAAATGGTGCTTGGAAATAAGTGAAATACAGTTTCTCCCTCTTAAAATAGTTTCCTTTGGGGCACCTGGGTGGCTCCGGTGGTTAAGTGTCTGACTCTTGATCTCAGCTCAGGTCTCAATCTCACGCTTGTGAGTTCAAGCCCCACAATGGGCCCAGCATGGAGCCCACTTAAAAAAAAAAAGTTTCCTTTGTGCATTTCACTTGAAAATATTTCCCCACAAATTTCTAGAAACCCACCAATTATAAAACAAAGCACTGTCAACACATGACAATTTCATATAATTAGATTTATAAAATATGATTAATGAGTTTTTTAAATGAACATCAAAGAACTTATTTAAATAAAGTCTTATCTGTCAAAAGCAGTCATTCTGATGGGCTGTGGGCTTTTTATGTTGTTGCCATTAAGGAAGACACTGAGTTTTCCTGTAAGAATTGTCTTTGCACCACCTTAGAAGCCCCCCATCAGTGTATTTCCAGCACAGAGTGTCCTGCACGTAAGAAAGGCTTCACCAACACTGACAGAACGAGCTTGTTATCTAGCCCCATCAATCACCTCTCTTATCCATGAGACTTGGCTCTGCCCAGTATCTGCTCTCTGAAGACAGATTCCCTTCAAAAGATGTCAGTTTGCTGCCACTGAGCAGACTTCAGAGAGCCTGTTTTCGGACATGGTTTTCAAAAACCTATCCCAGAAATTTGGGTTCAGGATTTTTTTGTAAGGCCACGAAATCAATCTGATATGTATTATTTTAAATCATTTCACTCTTCAGAATGAGAAAGGCCTTCCTTGGGTGGAAATTCAACATACTAAAACCAGTGTGGCTATGTATTTTAAAAAAAACTTTGGAAATAACCAGAGTCCCTTCTGGAAAACTTTTGCCATTATCCTTTGGAATGGAACAAGGAGATTGAAACAGAATATCCATACAATTTCATCTCACATGTATTTGCCCCTCAGCAAAGTAACGGAAAGGCTGAGCGGGAGACTGTAGATCTTTCCTCGGGAATTTACACTCCCTGAGCGATAGGACCTGCGAGGCCACGGCTCTCGGTGGTGTCCACAGTTAGTTCTCCAGGGAAGACTCGAGCAGGGAGTGAACATGAGCTGACTCACATGGAGCGGCTTCCCTGGGAACCAAGGGCAATAGGTACTCCGTACAAGGTCTGGAGTTTGACTTGAAACTAGCCATCTGTTACCTTGCTCAAGAGTGTTGGGATGTACCTTTTTGTCCGCCACGGTACTTGGCAGGAGCAAAGCAGGGGGCTTTTATTTTTAGCTCAACTCAGACTCACTATCACGGCTTTCGAAGTTTCTGAATCAGGCCAGCAGGGCGGCTTTTGGAAGCTGTTTGCTTGGAAATCCCTCAAGATGAAAATAATAATGAAAGTTCTAAGTGGGAATGCATGAAATTCACTTTTTTTTTTTTTTAAGATTTATTTGTCAGAGAGAGAGTGTGCGCGCACAATCGGGGAGCGACAGGCAGAGGGGGAGCAGGCTCCCCACTGACCAAGGAGCCCGATGCGGGACTCGATCTCAGGACCCTGGGATCATGACCTGAGCCAAAGGCGGACGCTTAACTGACTGAGCCACCCACATGCCCCAAAATTCACTTCTATTATAACAGTTGCAGTAGAGGACAGTCAATCGAAATATGCATTGCAAAATTTTAACTGAAAAAGCTCATAGCAAAAATACTGGCCCATATTCTTATTTACAGATAGCTAAAACAGGAGGTGGGTTTTAGAAGCTAATCCCGCTAGCTGAAGCGGATGCAAGTATGTTCACCCATTAAATAAATGAATTCCAAGTGCATCCTATGAGTGGAAGGGTCAAAGGGTGAGCCGTTTTCACCAAGTGGTCATAGACGCAGCCCCAAGGCAGAGGCTTTGTGAGGCTGAGGTCCCCCAGGGCTGAACGAGCCACATGGGGCACCGTGCAGGTGACCTCGGCCTTCCCCCCCTCCCCCGACTCAACCCAGAATGGGGGCCCCCTCACTGGCTTTGATAGCTCTGCTTTACCTGCAGAGAACCGACCCTCCCCCTTTACTTCTCTCCAGGACTCCAGCTTCTGGTATCCTCACAGCTCTGAGTCCTCCAGTCCGGAGGCCGGAACAAAGCCAGCTCCACCTGCTGCAGATTCACGGAGGCAGGCCCTGCGCTGAGCACTTTGCTGCAGGGGGTCTGGGAACCACCACAGCCACGGCAGGTGTGGGCCACCGAGCAGAGCTGGGCCTTGCTTGGGCCCTGATCTGACTGCACATGGTGGGGGGGTCCTCATGACCCTGTATCGGCCCCCAGCCGTGCACTGCTGGGAACCACAGTGGCTGTGGGGGTTGGCCTGTAAAGTCAGCCCACAAGGAAATGATTGTATCTGCTCAAAATGACTCTCGCGAGTCCCCTCCACAGCCCAGGAGGCAAAGGCAGCGTCTCTCGCAGGCCTGTGAGATGCTCCCGAGCTGAAGGCCCAGGGGCACGAACCCTGCAGGCAGCAGCAGGAGCCCGCCTCCCACTGCCGCTCTGGACAGCTGGGCCCTCTCGTCCATGGGCCGAGGGGCCGCCGCCCCGGCCAGGCCACATCACTTCTCTGCGCCCCCGTGCTCATCTGCAAAACAGGGAGGGGGTGCAACCCTCACTCCTGGTTCCGAGGTCTGATTCCCCAAACACCTCACCACCACTCCCAACCCGTCACCGCGAGCCCCTGGCTGGAGCGCGCTGTAGCACTCGTCTACACACTAAGGGTTCTAAGTCAAGCTAGCGAACTTAAATTCTTAGCCTCTCCCCTTCACAGTATCCTTCAGAATGATGTGGAATGCCAGAGTTGTGGGCGTTTTTTTAAAGTTTAAAATTCTTGTTTTTAGGATATTTAGAAGATTGTGCAACTGTCACCATTATCTAATTTTAGACCATTTTCTTCACGCCAGAAAACCCCAAACTCATCAGCAGTCACTCCCCAGTCCCCATGCCCCTCATCCCATCCTCTGGCCACCACACCTCTCCTTTCTGTCTCTCTGGATTGGCCTGTTCCGAACATTTCCAGAAATGGAGTCCTACAGCGAGTGGCCTTTCGTGACTTCCCCTCAGCGTGCTGTCTGCAGGCCCCTCCACATTGTGCCGGGTGGCCGAGCCGCCATCCTCCCTCTGGCCGATAATGTTCCAGGACACAGACGCGCCGCAGCGTGTTAGCCCTTGGTCAGCTGGTGGACAGCGGGCTTGTTCCACCAGTGCTTAGTGTGAATTGTTCGTGTACGTGTTTTGACACGTTTTGTGTGGACACGTGTTTTCAGTTCTGTTGGATAAATAACTGAGGAGTGCAACTGCTGGGCCACACAGTAACTCGAGGTTTGGCCTTTTGAGGAAGTGCCAGCCTTCTTTTCCAAAGAGGCTGCGCCATTTTACATTCCCAGCCTCGGTGTACGAGGGTTCAGATTTCTCCACATCCTCCCCGCAAACTGGGTAGTCTTTTTTTTTTTTTTTCTTTTTAGGTAATCTCTACCCCCAACATGGGGCTCGAACTCACAGCGCCAAGATCAAGAGCTGCATGCCAGGCGCCCCTAGTCTTTTTGGTTCTAGCCATCCTGGAGGGCGTGAAGTGATGAAGCCGGGTTCTGACTATACCGCGGACTCGTGCAAGGTGCAGGGTGGCAGGTGGCGGCTCGGGAGGAGGGGCCCCTGCCCCGCCCGCTCCGCAAGTGTGCAGGTGCCCTGGTGTGTGCCCGCGGGCTCCAGCCACGCTCCCCGCCAGCGGCCACTCTGGCCACCTCTGAGGCCCAGCGTGCACATGCCAGGTGCACAGCCTGCCCCCGAGAGGACAGAATGGAGGAGGGTGTGCAGGCCCCGGAAGCAGGCTCTGGCCATTTGGACAGGACGTTCTGGGTCCCAGGTGCCTGGAAGTTGGCCTGGCGGAGGGATGTAGGCTCTGTGGGCACACAGCCGTGGCCTTCTCACCCCTGGAGAAGGGCACGGCTAGAGGAGGGCTGGGTGGGGCTGGGCCCCCTACAGCACTGGGCCCTGGCATCCACTTTTTAAAAAGTGTGATAAAACATACGGAACGTAAATTTTGCCATTTTACCGTAATGTTTAAGTGTACAATTCACCGGCAGTAAGTCCATTTGCATTTCTGTGCAGTTATCGCCACCATCCAACACCAAAACCTTTTCATCGTCCCAAACTGAAAGCGTACGTGTTCCACACGATCTCCGCGTGCCCTCCCCCAGCCCCCCGCAACCACTGTTCCACTTCCCGTCTCAGCCAACCGGCCTGTTTTGGGTCCCTTCGCGTAAGCGGCATCATAGATCTGTCCTTTGCGTCTGGCTTACGGCCTGGCTGCCATTCTGCCCAAGTCCGGGGGTCGCGCTGCGGGCAGAGCAATCTGAACCACCTCACTGACTGGTTATACTTCCTCGAGGAAGTGAACGCGCACAGACAGACAGAGGGCCGCGCTCTTCCTGCCTGGAGGAGGCCCGCATGTCCTCGTCCCCACACGCACCGTGGCCGCCCCCCTTCTCTGCTCTCACTCTGAAGCCCGCAGGGACGCCCCCCTCCGCTCTCCTGCACAGCACGCAGGCCTTACGGACCGGCGCAGCCCATTTTCTCAGTCGTGTGTCCAACTTGCTTTCTCCCCGCGCTGGCGCTGCGCCTTCTCTCAGTTCTGTTTTCTCCCAGGCGGTTCCCCCTGCCGGGAACACCCACCCTCTCCCTCGCCTGAGGGAAGGACGCAACTCAAATATGGCCTTTGCGGAGCACACCTGGTCTCTAACCAGGCAGGTTAGCTACTCAGCCCCCTGTGCTCCCACATCGCACGACCCCCTTCCCTCTCCAAGTGTTCCTTCCGTCCCCCCACCAGGGCGGCGGCTGTACACCTCTGACCTCATATCCCCGCGGCCAGCACGGCGCTCGGCACACAGCACTGCTCGGTGGGTGCTGGCTGGGAGAACCGGGACCCCGAGCATCACCTCCTCCTCCCGCAGCTGCGGGACACCCGCTTCGCTCCCGAAGCCCAGGGACGGGGCCCGCTGACAAAACCAGTCACGGCAATCACACACCCCTGCACATCCTTCATTCACGCAAACTGACCGTGCCCTTGCTGACCGCCCGTGCTGCCCTCTCCACACGTGCTCCGTGCCAGGGCTCCTTCCAGACTCTTGCTCCTGCCCCCCAGAAGCCCAGCCTCACACATGTGGGGCTGACCTTGGCACGGACTCCGCTCTCCCCGCCGGACCACCGTTCTGTGTTATGCAGCTCGCACTCTCAGGAGAGAAGTGCAGATCGGCTCGTCCCAGGGAATGGATTGGGGCCACCCGGCTGTGGCCAGGTGGGGCTGGCTACCTCACCCTTCCAGAGAAGGACGGGGCGGGAGGCAGGGCCTGAGAAGGGACTGCGGCCGAGCCCCCCCAGACACGGCCTTTGAGAGCATCCCTTACTCCCCTGGCCACGCGTCCTCCTCCGGCCTGGTCATCTCCTCCTTGACCACGGCACATTCTGTTCTGGAACACATCCTTCCGAGCACACACGTGCGCAACGGTGCCCCCAAATGCATTACTCACCTTTGCTACTTTGCCATTTGCTGTGTTTCTCGCTGCTTCCTTTTCAATCTCTCCAAATCTTTCTCTTGTGTTTTGAATCTCTGAGATGCCAAAACAAGTTCCTGAACGTTCTCTCCCCTTCGTGCTGAGTCTCCATCGCCTTTGCCCGGAGCCAAACTGGAGCGGATCCTGTGCTGATGTCAGTGTGAATTGCTGATGGTCTTCGGGTCCCCCTAGGGGTTCTCTGGGGCTTCTTCCTAGAGCAGCTGAGAGAACCCCAGGCGTTCCTCGCCGGGGACTGTGCAGGTTCCCAAAGGAGCATTCTGGAAACCGGAGGTGAGGCTTTGTAGCTGTCCCACAAATCGGAAGCACAGCTGGCATATGCGGGCAGGGGCCGCACAGACACAATACGACTGTTGAGACAGTGCTGCACAACCAATGCTGCTGGGCGTGCGTGGAGGGCAGGGACTCTCGGGGTGCCTCACACACTCGCACAACTTACTCGAAGTGCAAATTCTCGAGCTGCACCTCAAACGTGAGGCGGCTTTCCAATGTGGTGACGTGGCCAGGTGGAACCACAGTCCCCGGAGTTCATCTCCCCGTATGTTTCCAGGTAGAGTGAGCCAAAAGAGTCGCTTTCGGGTGAGATTTGGAGGAAGTGAGGTGGCAGCCATTTTTTCTGAGCGCTTGGGCCCTGAGGCAGGTGTAGCTCGCACCGGCGCTTCTCTGCGCAGCTGCTCTACCTTCCGTGACCGCGTCGCCGCTCGGCCACAGGTGTGTTCGGCTCCGCAGTGAAGGGCGCCGGCTGCTCCTGCCGGAGACCCAAGCATCAGGACTGCAGACAGCTAGAACTGCCCCGGCTCTCCCCTCTTCCGCCCACCGTCCCTTCCGGGCTGCGGGCCCGGCTCCAGCAGCCGACTGAGACTGCTCGCCAGCTCCCCCGATGCACAAGGTCAAGTCTGTGTGCGCGTGTGGGAAGGATCTCCTGCTGGCCTGTTCCTCTCATTGGAGCCTGGCTAATACTCCTACAGATCGGAAACCCCAGGGGTGGAGCTCAGCAGTCGGGTCTAACCAGTCCTCTAGGTGCTCCGGACACGTGCAATTTTGAGAACCACTGATGGACGGAAACTTTTTATAGTTATGTGGGCCTAGACCCTACCTTTTTACAACGACATAAGGACAGTTTTAATGTACCTGAATTTCCCAGAAATGCGACTACTATATAAAACCAGGGAAAAGAGTGAATTCTTTTGTTCAGAACTTTCCAAAGTGTTTTTTAAATTTATTTCAGTAAACTCTATCCTCAACATGGGGCTCAAACTCATGACCCCAAATTCAAGAGTTGCAAGCTCCACTGACCCAGGCAGCCAGGTGCCCCTTAGCAGTTCAGAAAAATCACGTCACGGACTCTTTGGTGTGTGGCACAAATACAGCACACCTGTATCGGTCTGTAGTTGCAGCCGTCCTGTTCTCCAGGATTTTACAAACAGCGCGAGCATCGGATTACACCCCATGCAGAAGTGTGAACATTTATGTATGTAAATACACGTTCTTTTGTATTTATACTGGTTTTGAAATTGTAAGTAATCAATTTTCCCTGTGAAATTTTATTTCAGCATAGTAAAGGGGGGTTCACAGAAGGCATGTTGGGGCTGACAGTGCTGAGGGGCACTGTCTTGTATTAATAACTGAGCTGCAGCGAGTGTGTCTGTGTGTGTGTGTCCATGAGCACAGTTTCTGGGCCACGTTTTGGTATCATGATTGTAGGAATTGGCTAGTTCCCCAGAATTTAAATGAGTGTTTCTAATTGGGGCACCTGAGTGGCTTAATCAGTTAAGCTTCTGACTTTGGCTCAGGTCATGATCTCAGGGTCCTGGGATGGAGCCCTGCATCGGGCTCTGTGCTCTGTGGGGGAACCTGCTTCTCCCTCTCTCTTCGTCCCTCCCCCTGCTTGTGCTCTTTCTCTCTCAAATAAATGAAATCTTAAAAAAGAAAAGAAAAGAAAAGAATGTCTCTACCATGGGAATTTGCTGTTCTTTAAAAGTTTGAAAGACAGTGTACCTACAAAATTGCCCCACCCCCAACGTCCTTTCTGGTTTACTTACTCCTTCAAGTTTTTCTTTCTTGAGTATTGGAGAATTCGGATTTTCTACTAAAAAGTAGTTTACAATGTCAGTTTTTAAGAAAATTAACTATCTTGAGCTTTTCAAATTAACATATAATTTTACACATTGTTTTCTTATAATCTTCGTTGTTCTTTTTTTTTTTTTTCCTTTTTCTTGCTTAATTCGTTGAGGTTTAGATGTGGTGCCAGTCATCTGTTTGTCCTC